>NC_136063.1:467550521-470098257 GCF_964261635.1 Lissotriton helveticus
GCTGGGAGACAGGGCCCAGGGCCTGAGCACCCGACCCGGGGCCCGCCCGGGCCCCTGGACCCAGCCGGGGCTCCCAAGCCCGGAGGCGCATGGGGCGCCTCCCCGGTCCCTCCGGACCCCGTCCCGGGCACCCTGCCACGCAGCAGGACCAAGGACAGAGCCCGGGGTGGGGAGGCCGCCCTCCCCGGGCCCTCAGGGGCCCTAGCCACTGCTCCTGAACCCAGCCAAGCAAGGGGAGGCTCCCCGGGCACACCGGAACCCCTTCCCGGGCCCTTGGCAGTGCGGCAGGCTGGGAGACAGGGCCCAGGGCCGGAGAAACCAACCCGGGGCCCGGCCGGGCCCCTGGACGCAGCCGGGGATCCCAAGCCCGGAGGTGCATGGGACGCCTCCCCGGTCCCTCCGGACCCCGTCCCGGGCACCCTGCCACGCAGCAGGACCAAGGACAGAGCCCGGGGTGGGGAGGCCGCCCTCCCCGGGCCCTCAGGGGCCCTAGCCACTGCTCCTGAACCCAGCCAAGCAAGGGGAGGCTCCCCGGGCACATCGGAACCCCTTCCCGGGCCCTTGGCAGTGCGGCACGCTGGGAGACAGGGCCCAGGGCCGGAGAAACCGACCCGGGGCCCGGCCGGGCCCCTGGACGCAGCCGGGGCTCCCAAGACCGGAGGTGCATGGGACGCCTCCCCGGTCCCTCCGGACCCCGTCCCGGGCACCCTGCTACGCAGCAGGACCAAGGACAGAGCCCGGGGTGGGGAGGCCACCCTCCCCGGGCCCTCAGGGGCCCTAGCCACTGCTCCTGAACCCCGCCAAGCAAGGGGAGGCTCCCCGGGCACACCGGAACCCCTTCCCGGGCCCTTGGCAGTGCGGCAGGCTGGGAGACAGGGCCCAGGGCCGGAGAAACCGACCCGGGGCCCGGCCGGGCCCCTGGACGCAGCCGGGGCTCCCAAGCCCGGAGGTGCATGGGACGCCTCCCCGGTCCCTCCGGACCCCGTCCCGGGCACCCTGCCACGCAGCAGGACCAAGGACAGAGCCCGGGGTGGGGAGGCCGCCCTCCCCGGGCCCTCAGGGGCCCTAGCCACTGCTCCTGAACCCAGCCAAGCAAGGGGAGGCTCCCCGGGCACATCGGAACCCCTTCCCGGGCCCTTGGCAGTGCGGCAGGCTGGGAGACAGGGCCCAGGGCCGGAGAAACCGACCCGGGGCCCGGCCGGGCCCCTGGACGCAGCCGGGGCTCCCAAGCCCGGAGGTGCATGGGACGCCTCCCCGGTCCCTCCGGACCCCATCCCGGGCACCCTGCCACGCAGCAGGACCAAGGACAGAGCCCGGGGTGGGGAGGCCGCCCTCCCCGGGCCCTCAGGGGCCCTAGCCACTGCTCCTGAACCCAGCCAAGCAAGGGGAGGCTCCCCGGGCACACCGGAACCCCTTTCCGGGCCCTTGGCAGTGCGGCAGGCTGGGAGACAGGGCCCAGGGCCGTGGCACCCAACCCGGGGCCCGGCCGGGCCCCTGGACCCAGCCTGGGCTCCCAAGCCCGGAGGCGCAGGGGGAAGCCTCCCCGGGCCCTCCAGGACCCCGTCCCGGGCACCCTGCCACGCAGCAGGACCAAGGACAGCGCCCGGGATGGGGAGGCCGCCCTCCCCTGGACCTCAGGCCTTCCATGTCAGCCCGGCAATCTGGTCGCCCCATTGGAAAGCATTGCGCGCTACTATTGCAAACACATTATCTACCGGACTTGCTCTAGATGGCGCTCCAACATAAGGAATGTACCAACACCTTCCCTACTGGAATCGTGACGAGCAGGAGCCGTCATTAGCACTGAAGGGGCTAAGCTGTAATACCCGATTAGAAAGGAGAAGCTGCATCATGTTTTATTTAGTTGAAATGGTAATGATACATCCATTTTACTGGTAAAGTTGGATTTAACATTACTATTTTAGAAATGCTACTTTTAGAAAGTGCTGCTACACTGAAAGTGGACATTTCTCTCCTCTTACTACTCTGTGTGCCTTGCAGCCTGTCTCCAATACACGTCTTGGGCAGGTGATAGCTACTCTTTGTGCATTCCGTCTAGACAGCCACAAACACAGGAAGGATGAGTGTGACGGAAAACCTGCATGAATTAATCTGCATTCTGATAGCTCTTTCTGAGCAGGAGGAAAGCTGACACTAACACCTAAATAGGCAATGTCTGGTTTCCCACACAATGAGCTGATTACCCCCTACTGATAGCCTTGAGCATGGGCTAGGAAGAAAAGACATGTGTGTACTTCAAAGATCCTCCTTTGAAGTTACCCACACTTCAAAAGCACAAGTTGGTATAATTACTTGGCCTTTGACCATACCACAAAAGTACCCTATTGGACCTGGGAAGAAATCTGCCAGGAGTAAAGACTACTGTACTACAAGCATTGCTGCTCTGCTTGACTGCTGCTCTGGAAGAACTCTGTTTCTGCTTTGCTGTGCTGCCCTGCCCTGCTGATCTCTGCCCTGCTAAGTACAATGAGTGGACCCACCTCACTTGAACCCAGAGTGACTCCAAGGGCTTGCTGGTTTGCCCCCTGTTCTGAAGTGTCAGGGCATCAAGGTCTTCCCTTAACCCTGCAACAGCACCTGGACTCTGCCACCTGTGAGACCTGCTCTGCCGAGTGGTACCAATTCAGTCCCATGCCCTTGAAAAATGACTTCTGCTATAGAGAGCCATTAAAATCGACTCAGTGACGACTTTGCACCCATTGGAACCAACGCATTGCCCTTCAACGCTGATGCAGGAGTTGATCTATGACATCGCTTCGTTGAACTGCGTGGATCATCAACAACGGAGAGCCCGGCTTGACAACAGTGCAGTGCCTGCATCGTAAAGGGGTTCGTTGATGGAGCCTTCTTTGCCTTTTCGGATCAGAAACGACGCATCGAGTCTTCGACGTCTATGCTTGCTCTATCCAAGGTACTTTTTAAGCAGAGCCTGTAGCTCGCCTGCCTTCCATTGTGGTCGGCCTGATCTTTGGATTTACCGCAGTCCAGCACAACCTCAATTAAGCCCTAAGTGATATTTTTTTGTAAGCAGTACTTTTTGATTTATTCTTTCAAAATATATAACTCCTGTTCTACTAATTGGATTTCATAAAATATAATCTATTTTTCTAACCCTAGGTGGATGATTTTTTGTGGTGTTTTCATTGTGTTACTGTGCATGTGTGTTACAGAAATACTTTACACATTCCCTCTTTAGATGAGCCTGGCTGCTCTGTGCCAAGCTACCAGAGGGTGAGCACAAGTTATCTTTTAGTGTGTACCAAGCTTACCATGACTAGAGTGGTGGTTCCTGCTTGAACAGGGTGCATACCAATGCCAAACAGTAACCACATTTCCAGCAGGTTGTCTTCCACAATTGAATTGTCTTTGTGGCTTCTGGCTTAGTTTCTTCTCTCTTAAACTTTGAGGTGCTCTGGGATTCCAGAAGTGATCATAATCCTTTATGTGCTACTTTTTCTTGGGCGGGCAATCTGCACCTGAAATCTATACTTTGTGCAGGTGGAAATCTGCCAAAGATTAGGGTCACAGAATCCACTGGGTTAAGGTTATTCCCAGAAAATTCAGTTTGGCATTCTTCAGTGCCTGCTCCAGGGAGTTTTTTACATGCTTGGATGATGGAGGCCAGGTAGAGCTCATACTGAAATCCTTTTTTGCCATCTGCAATAAAATGTATGCTACTACCACTAACTCTAGTGCCCCAAACCCATACAATGGGTTTGATCACTCCTGCACCATTTCTCATAAAAAGCTTCTGAAAGCCTTAACGGAGAAGCCTAGATATAAAGTCAGAGTTGCTTCCTGCTGCCCAGATTACACAAAAGCTGTGAAGAAAAGTAACTCTGGGCTGAAGTTAGATGCATGGGAAGACCTAATGGTCTGTTGTTCTATTAGGGACGGCTCCAAATTTGACAACATCATTAACTGTCCCATTTTTGCAACACCATATAGCAACACATTACCCCGGATTCCTGGCATGAGCATTTTTCTGCCATTTATGTTGCCCCTGATTTATACTGTTCCCTAGAAATTAAGCTGGATAACTTGCCATCTTCCCACTTAACCCCTCAGTTAACTTTTAGTTGTGAGGACGTTAGGGACATCATAGACCTGCCCTAGAATAAAGCTGCTGGTCCAGATGCAGTTCCACTTGACTTATTCAAGTTCAGTGTTGAACAATGGGCCCGCTCTCAACCCTTTATATAAATCTTGCCTGTTAGACATCGAATTTGATTTTCAAAATCGAATTATATAATTGTAGCAGTCTTTATAAAGGTCAGTAAAGATGAACTCATTGCTATCGCCCTATCACCTTGATTGATTTGACAGCCAAGATGATAGAGATATTGCTACTGAAAAGCTTGACAACTTGGTTCAATGAGCACCGTCTCCTGACCGACATCTAATATGGTTTTCAACCCGGGAAGGGGATGGTGGACCAATGTTTGGATCACTATCTGCTCATAACCAAATATACCAAGGCAGAAGATGGCTCACTTAATTTGGGGTACTCGTAGGAACAAGAGCAACCCAATATGTCCAGGTGAACTTGGATATAATTGAAGCAATTGAAAACAAGTGCTCACTTGGAATTCATTTATAGATACAATCCAAATATTCAATATTTTATTGCCAAATTTCGATTCAGCCGAATCAAAGTTTATTTAAAGACACATTAGCAAAAATGTGTCATTGCAGTTTATCATGATGTGGTGAGAGGATCTTAAGATACACCCCAAGTGAAAAAACCAAAACCAAAGAAAGAGCAAAGTGACCAATCATGTGACCATAAAAGGTCAATTGGTTTCATTGGGGAGACAGCCAATGTTTTAACAAGTATTAAATCACAAGTGGTAGATACACAATGTGTACCATATAAATGCTTACGGTCTGTCTCCTGTCTACGGCTTTTTGACCCTCAAAATGGGTACTGAGTCTCATCAGGAATGAATGATAATTTGGGGGATCGTTGTGTCTTGGATATGATCTATCTGGTAAGCCCAGCGTCAGGAAACAAGGCCAAAAATAAACTTTCAGTGCTATCAATCAAAGGCCGGATACGACAGGTACTGTGTGGCCATTAATATTAAAGAGGTACGTATATAAGGGATTTAAAGCTGTGGTCACAGTGGAATTAAGAATAAGGTTATCTGGTATAATCAGGAATAATAGAGGTAAGATTAGCAGAAAACTTAATTTTAGGGGAAGAACTAAAACTAATCAAGAGGAGTTTCAGGATACGATAAGGACATTGAGAATCATAGAAAATGACAAAGTAATTTTTCTAAGGTGAGGTTTCCAAATAGGACACTCGTAGGGGGTTTATATTAATAAGAAATTAGTTTGACTTAATTTTCTCACCTTGTCCGTGTTTTACAAATATGAACAAAAACTGAAATGACTATTGTGTTTTTTACTCTTTGTTTCATGTTTTATATAAAATTAATCCCACCTGGAAAGTTTTCTGCTAATCCTCGAATCCATTTGTGATCGTAGAATGGTATATAGGCAGGCCTTTTTTAAATGTTGAATATAAAGTAAAAATCTGAGAATGGCATATAGGCAGGATTTAGGAAAGGTCAAAATATTAGTAAGGGAATTATTTTCGATATAATCAGATCATTTTGGTTACTTTGTTCCTTTTCAAATTTTTTTGCAGCCCTGATGAGGTCCCTGATGGGACGAAACGCGTAGGCTGTAGCAGTTGAAAAATTGTATCATTTGGAAAATCGTTAGAATCAATGAGAATGTATTCATCGACTGAAGTAAACATGATGAAGAAATGAAAATAAAAAGACTTTCTTGATCAAGTGATGTAGCAAGCCTGCTTAGAGCCCTCCCTTATTGAAGATTAGGCATTCAACAACGCCAATTCAATAGCTAATAACTTTGTCACTTCATTTGGGGTTCATGGATTTGAGTTCAGGCTTTGACGTGGTAAATACGGCCACACTTTGGAATATTACGCTAGGCATGGGGATTGATAAACCCATCATTGCTAGCTTACATGACTTACAATTGTACCTCACTGCTTCTGTTCATTATGGACCTAAGGGGGGTGTACAACAAAGTTTGTTCTGAAAAGAGGTGTCAGACAGGGCTGCATTCTAGTTCCCTTTTTATTTATGTTATATGTTAATAATATGGACAAGGTTTTAGCAGAGGCAAAGCAGGATCTACCTTCGGTGAGTGGGCATGTAGTATCTGTATTACCTTATGCTGAGGACCTTGTCTAAAGGCTCCTGGACAGCTTTGTGGATTTTACAGCTAGCCTTGACCTCAACACCAATTTCCTCAACTCTAATATTATGGTAATTGGGCCAAAAATACAGCAGATCCCCCTGTATTCAAGCAATAAGTTCAGCAAAGTGATGATGCTCCCCCAACTCAGGATTCTTTTTGATTCCTCTATTAATTGGTGCCCTCTTTGGTTAGCGTTAGAAGTCATGCCTTTGAGAGAAGCATTACCTCGGTTTTTGATTTTGCTTCAAGATGAGGACACAGATGCATTGGTTAATGCTTAAGATTTACCAGGCCAAGGGAGGTCTGATTTCCCTGCGGTGGGAACTGATTTCATTGATGGGGACCTGCATGTGCTTATAAATAAACAAAGCAAAACGAATGGTTTTAAGCACACGCAGGTTCCCATCAACAAAATCAGCCCCCAGCACCAAAACGCCCGGTAGCCAGTCCGGCCCTGGTCCTGATCTGTTTTAAAACCCAGAATACATTGTCAAAGGAGACGTGGCTTGGGTCAAGAAAGCCTTCTTGGCGTTAAGAAAGGATGAAAGAGAATATAGCACTTTGTCCATGCCTTCTGTTAGATCTTATGTTTTGGTTCAAACCACTCTATCTCTGAAACCATATCTAAGTTTTGGGAACATCAAATACCCATTGCTTGTTGCTAACCCGTTTCATGTACAATCTAGTACACCATCTGTTAAGAGTACCAAAGGGGTAGGATAATATGCAGACAGTGTTCCCTGTATTTGTGATGGTATATCCATTCAAGATACTATGCACTTTGTTCTTGTATGTTCTTTTTATTCTTGCATGGGCAAAAGATTTTAAAACCCAATACGGACAAATCGGAATTTTAGGCATGCTAGGTCTGCTTTGCTGTGCCTGTCGTTGCTCCCGGACATCAGAATCTGTAATCATGTAGCTTGTTTTTTTAAGTAGTGCAGTCAAATTGTAGAACTTGATGATTTTTAGACTGATGTTATAATTTGATGTGTTTTTTAATACACTTTATTGTGTATTATATGCAGTGTGGGATGTTCTTAATGAGGTCTTTTATGTGATCTATGTTTGATGAAATTGTGTTTTATCGATGTCTAACTGTTCTTATTACTTTTTATAGGTCATATGCTTGAAACCGAATAAAGTATTTGTTTGAATTCACTACCTACCTGTAATAATTTATTACAAGTGAATAGTGATATCACACGGTTAGCCCCAAAGTCATCTCCAGCTTGGCTTACACAAGATGACAAATTTTGGTATGCGCCTCTCGCTTTCTGCCGGCCCAGGTGACACAGCGGCTCAGATTGGACTCGGAATGTAAATCATGGAGGACCTGAGAGTAGCAGGGAGCACTCTCTGAACACGCCACCAGTCCCCTTCTTCTAGCCTACCTTATAAAAGGATGGCCCAGACAGGGAAGGGAACAAATGCAGAGGGAGTGGTCTTGCAACATGAAACTCAACTGCTGCTCTTCCTAAGCTGGCATGACAACGCAGCCAACACACGGAACAGAATGCAGGAAAGAGTTGCACACCATCCATCTCACCTCCCTCTCCCATAGTGCATGACTGTAAATCCCACTGAACGATTGGGTCTGTCAGCATAGTTGTAGTCTTCTCTGTTGTTATGATGGGTGAGCTCCTCAAAATATTTACTTTGTTTTTATTTGTCTATATATGTAAGGTGATAACATAGAGAAAATAAAAGCGTTAAGATGCAAAGTATCTTCATGTCACGTGAGAAGATATAACCTGTCCAGTCTTTTAAGAAGGCCCCCTCATTCAGGATTTTGGGCGTTTTAAATTTTTCATTATTGCCATGGGCCAGCAAGACACAGAATGTGAAGCTCTGCTCTCTAAATGGTAAACACTGGTTAAAGTTGTATCCCCTTGGCGTAAATGAATATCATGCAGAATAAGGAGTAAACTACCTTCAAGTGTATAATAAAATAGTATTGCAAGACACCTTGGAGCACTGACATTATAAATTCGCAAGGCCTGTGAAACCATTCCTTTAATATGGTCACAGTACTTCTTAGTGGCCAGATTTATCCTTAAAACATACATTTCGTACTACTTTAATCCTATATACTAAATACATTCCTTACCTTTATTTTATCAGGCATAAAGTTAAAAAAAAGTAAAATGTAGGCATTTTAGGACTTTTAGATTAATGTTGAGAAATTGGATTATTTAGAAGTCTATGTAACTGCTCAGCTAAAGGATCAATGGTTTGATAATTACATTTTTTAAAGAGATTTACCGAGACATTGGAATGAGGTTAGTGCTTTCCTTTTCAAAGGGTGGCTCAGTAATCCTGCATAATTCTATGACTAGTGAATTATTTTCTATGGATTTTCCTAACCATATCTTTCACTCCTCCCTTCTCCCAGTCTTCTCCCAGTCTAAGATTTAGTAAACGCTCAAAGTCCTATGATTAAACTATATTTAACTAGTAAAAATGCGTAATTGCCAAACCTGCTTATAGGACCTGATGAATAGCTTGTGCCCTGTCTGGCAAAACATGGACAACTCTCAAGCAATAATGGACTTTAACCTACTCATGGGAGTACTCAACTCTTCACTGCCAGAAATGTGCAGTCTACATCTTCAGCTTGCCAATAAATCAATGTTATTACCATAATCAGTTTGCCATTCAACCTAGACAATTGTGGCCCATATTTTTATAAAGGACCATGAATTTCAGATGTATATCAACATATCTCTTCCTGGACAAAGCAATTTTACATTTTCATACACCAACCTCCTTCAGCAAGAGATGACCAACTTCATTGTTTGATACAAAATAAAATAATAATGAAGGCACCTTCATTTCTACATGGACAATCCCTCTCTCTAGCAGAGAGAACTTTATTAAGCAGCAGTTGACTTATGGTGCAACAGTGTATTGTTGGTCATAAGTACCAGATGTGAAACTTTCCACACAGTTTGTCATTTGTTTTCACAGAATTGCTGCTACCAGATCAGGTGTAGTAAAACAGCCACTTTTCACCACAGACAAGCCACCGCAATATTGGACAGCTCCGTGTGTTAGACACTGTTCCTGAATGAATGGGTGCATTCTTACCTTGATTTCTTTCTTCCAGCATATTCACTTAAGTGTGGGCATCTTTTCAGGAATTCTGTATTCCAAATACTCTAAAAAAGCTATCTGCATTTAGGGTGGAAAGTTGGGAGCTGGCCAGCCAATCAGAATGCTCCCTTTGTGGACTATACCTACTGTTAAAGGCCACTCCAGGAGCACCCCGTAGCTGCCTGTTCCCATTCCATACTTCCGGTGTACTCAGGATGAATCCCTCTCCTGACGTCCCTCTCTTAACCTATCATTCCTCTTGCCTCATTCCATCCACACTGGGAGAGCAACAGGAGTTTGATATGTAACTCATAGAAGCTTGTGACATTGACTCTCCAGCCCCGCGGCACTCCTCTGCTTCTCTTTCAATATGGATCCCTGCAACACTCCAATGCCTGTCTGTCTCTTCACTAAAGCTCTTGTTACAGAATCCTTCTACTCCACATGTGCAGTAGGTGAAACTGATGCACGGATATGTGCAGAAGCTGAGGACAAAAGCACATCCCAGCTCCCTCCCAACCCCTGCTGCCCTACAGGAAGAGCATACAACACCCCACCTAAGCCCACATAGGCCCTGCATCCTCCCTCTCCTCGTTCTCCCCATTGGAGTGCAGCCCTGGGACAATACCTGGGTGGACTCCCCTCCCAGATGGAGAACCCCAGGCCAATAAAACGACCCAGGGCTCTCTGCATCCCCCTCTCAACACCCAGAACACATCACGGAACACATGATGGAGAAGCAGACATAGCTGTGACTGAACTCCTCTTGACTGCCCTGACCCTCTGATCACCCTTTGGCTGCTCGCAGCCCTCTCTCTAACATGTTCCGAGAAGACGGAAAATGTCAGCAGATTTGTTTCTAGAATCCAGGAGTAACACACAGTAAAGGGTCCAGTATTCTTGGGCCTGGGTGGTTATTTCCCTTTTGTTTAAAAAAAAAAAGTTGGTGCAGGGATACCAGCCAGAATTAGAGATCAGAATCCGGGATTCCGTCTCAGTGGTATCCCTGCACCAAACTCCAGTAATCTTATAATCAGGCACAAAGTAGTAGGTAGACATTTCAACAGGTGGAATATTTGTTCCTAAAAGCTCATTGAACCATATACTTTGTAGCATAAAAATGTTTTTAAGGATAAACACCTTCTGGAATTCACCAAAAGTGTACATTTTGGGCAAATGGGAAATCAAGCATATTCACCTAAAACATTTTTTGTTTCTTTTTTTAAGAAAGGAGTCTCTTTGATTCTTGTTGATGCAAGAAAACATTGACCTCCTAAACAGGCAAAGCAAAATCGCACTCCCTCAAAAAGATAGTCAACTAGATGTCTCAGTGAATGATATGCTCGCTGGTGACATCTGACGAAGCATATGGTTCACGAGTTTGATACCCTTCATGGCTATTTTAGCCTCCACATCACTGGGAGAATTATAACACAACAGATGATTATTATAGGTCATAGTAACACTTATTATTCACAACGCTTATAAACAGCAATACACTGCCTAATGTAGTGAAGTATATTAAACACAAGTTATTATTAAATATAACAGGGTGTTCATGGAAAGGTATAAAAGAGGAGTCGGAAAAAAGTTGGGAAATCCATTGGAGACCCCGAGCGTGCCAAGATTTCCAGAAAAAGGGTCTGTCTCGAATGAGTAAGGAGGTGTTATGCCATATGGGGGAGGATAAGAAATCAGCAATAGCGGTAGGGGGTGAATGAGAGAAGGAGAGGAGTATTTTTGTGGTAAACTTATGAATCGGAGTAGAAACAGATGCAGGTTTATGATAGAAGGAGAGGTATTCGGAGAAAGAGAAGGGAGATAAAAAAAGACGTTCAAGTTTGTCCCATAATGGACATGGGGTGTCTGGATCTTGGAGCCAAAAAGAGGCTTCTCTCAGTTGGAATGCCTTGTGATAGGCTGGGAAATCAGGGAAGTTAGTCCCACCCTCAGATTTAGGACGAATCAAGCGTGCCAAGGACATTTGTGGTTTCTTTTTGTTCCAGAGAAAGGAGGTTAGAATGGAGTTGATCCGTTTGAAAAATTTGGACGGTATAAGGAATATATATATAGCATCCTTTATGACTTACCCACTTCCTTCACACGCAAATATCATTCGCTTAAAAATGCAGTTTTATTGAAATACGATCTCCTCACTCAACCCAACCCTGCCTCTTCCTCATCCACACCAACTGTCTCACTTCACTCCTTCTTGCGCACTGCACCGAAGGCTACTGCTATTTATAAATACCTCCACGCTACTGAGGCTCCAAGACCTAAATCCAAAGTCGAGGAATCCTGGGAACATGACCTATCTGTCTCTTGGTCAGTTACCTTCTGGGACAAAATCTGGACCAAACTCCGCAAATCTTCAAGAGCAGCAACACTCACTCAGACTTTATTCTTTATTTACAACAGACTCCTCTTCACACCCTCTGCCCTACACACACGCTTTCCTATCACTCCTCACACATGCTGGTCCTGCTCATCTCCACAAGCTGACTTATTCCATATGCTATTTTTATGTACTCATGTTCGTAGTTTTTGGTTACAGGTATGGGCTCAACTTAATGTGATTTTTCATACTTCTATCCCTTTCTCCCACACACATATCTTTCTGGGTAGCCTTTCCCCTTGCTGGGATGTTGTTGACTTAAAACCCCAAATTGTTGACCTTTTACTTGCTGCTGCTTTCCAACAAATAACAGTTAACTGGAAGGATTTCTCCAAAATCTCTTTCAAAGCATGGTGGTTTAATGTCTGCCATAATCACAAACTAGATACCACTCATGTTTTCCCGGCATGTTTGGCTGTCAAGCGCATGGACTTATGGACTCCAGTTACACTTTATTTGGACTCATGCAGTAAACGTTTGTTTCACCCAATGCCCCCTCAACAAGAAGTTCCCAAACCCCCCTAAACGCTCGATACATTCCATCTATCCTTCACTGTATCAATTTCTTATATTTTCCCAATGTTTTTATGGTTGCCATGTTTTACGCTCATGCATTTTTCTTGTTTCTCTTCCTTATTTTTCGCTTTGTACCCAAATTCCTTTTTTTTTTTTTTTTCTTACTTCAAATGCATTTGTACATTTATGCCCTTTTAAGAGTCTTTAACTTTGTATTCCATTGTATTCTGTTTTGACACCTGTCTTTATCTTTTTATTATTATCAAATAAAAATCTTTTGAACTTAAAAAAAAAAAAAAAATATATATAACAGGGTGACAGAGCACTGACATGCAAATTAGTAGTGACTACGAAAAGAAAACTGCTCAGTCAATTTATTCAATCTGTCTCGATATCTCTTAATTAAAAAATAAATAATATGATACCAGCCCCCCTTCGATTGTGAAGCAGAACTGTGTACTCTTTATCTAACAGTATCCTTCACTACAAACATAACATGAAATGAAACTAACAAAGTACCTGGGCTGGCGATGTTAAACTGAGGGCTGTTCGGTGACAAACTGTTGTTCCTCTGAAGTCTCCGATTTGATCGTTTTCCAACTCGTGGAATTGACAAGACCTCTGGCTTTGTTGGTCCTTGTCTGCAATAAAGACAGATAATAGATATTATGTGTGTCATGTTGTTATCTGCAAGAAAACATTGCCCTGGGGACCACAGAGCCTGAGACATTTTCTCGGCTTCCGCAGTCATTACCACCTCGTCCGTGTTTCTGACACTGATGTGTGACGGAAGAGCACAGAACAGAGGGGGAATCCTGGCGGCGGCGCGCGCAGGGCTCTTGTAGACCTGCAGTTCACGCTGACACCTCTGTCACTGTGTGTCTCAGCGCCATGACAGGGCCAGATGAAGTGTGTGAGGGGACCCTGGGCACAATGGATCCCCCCTCTCATTACAGAGATTTTCAACTAGGACCAAACAGAATAAGAGGGGTGATGGACGACCAACTGACATTGATAAATTTAAACAGAGGAAATAAATGGAACAAATATTACAAAGATACACGTTTTTAGATTAAATGATACACCACATGTTCCTGCTTTTACTGTACTTACCTGCCCATAAAAATGAAAAGGAATACATGTTTAAGACTGCGGATACCCACAGCATTCATTGCTGAGGAACTGGAAGCGTGTATTCTCAGGGATCGAACAGTGAAAAAAAACGCAAATGTAAGGTTGTGAAAGGGTGAGGAGCGCCCATCAACTCGAGGAAAATGAGGCGACGGATCAGGTAAACTACCGTCTAAAAATAAAAGCATCTTTGTTCCAAGATCTGCAGTTTCGAATTGAGCACCACGGATCCAAAGTTCCAAAGCATTCCCAGTGGTTCTAAAGAGAATTTGCGAGCATCATTTAATATTCATGGGTATCAATTGTAATATGCAAATTAAAAAAAATACATCGGCAGCTCCCACTGCTAAAATCAGCATTGAAGGCACTGGCACTACACTGGGTCTGCTGCCACAATTAAAGGTATGGGATCTAGTAGCAGGGCATGGCCGTCTAAAAGATGCACAACATGACCCTGCTTTAGCATTTTAAACTTACCTTTATTTTGCAGCGCTTTCTACCAATACATACAAGAAAATGAAAAAGTTAGCGAAGTATACAAATGTGAAAGATAACACGACTTCACTATGTCATACTGGTTGGGAGCCTGAACGTTGAGGATATTCACTGGATAATAAAAGGACCTTGAACTGTAATTTCAGGATTGTGCAGGCCAGAGTGAGATATATTTCTGGAAGAAGGAGGTTTCATAGGTTAGGAGCCAGCGAAGAGAATAATTGGAAAATTAATTAACCTAAATAGCTAGGGATTAAGCTAAATACCTTAAAGATAGTGAATGAAATTCAATAAGAGGGTTGCTTATTGCGACTGAATTTGCCATATAGTTAGAGCCAAAGGTTGAAACACAAATAAAATATATAGAGGGGCTCATTACGATGTCGGGCGAAAAGCCTTCGGATTTGGGACGGACCGACTTGTGGTTGGCGGTTCCGTCCGACGAATATACGATGCGACCGAACACTGTTCGACAGGATTCCCATTGTTTCCTATGGGAGCCCGTGTTACATCTGAGAAAGAGCCGTAACACAGGCTCGTATGGGGTAATGGGATGTTTGCAGAAAACCCTGCACCCTGTGGCAGGCACCCATTGGTGCCTGCCACATCGTGCAGGGTTTTACAGGAGAGTCCCTAAGCTACCACCTCAGTCATCAACTGTTAGACCTGACATCCTTGGCGTGAGTCTCCCTTCCATTTTTGACGGATTGCCTCCTCAGTTTTGACATATTTTTGCTGGTTGTATGTTTTGAGCCCTGTGCCACTGCTAATCAGTGCCACAGTGCAAGTGCTCCCTATGTTTAATTGAGATACTGATTGGATTCCATGATTGGCTTATTTGAGCTACTGTCAGCCCCTAGTACAGTGCACCATGTGTGCCCAGGGCTTTTAGAGCAAATGCTGCTGGTGGGCTTACAGCACTGGTTGTGCCACCCACAGAAGCAGCTTGTAAAGTGTGTCTCAGGCCTGCCATTGCTAGGCCTGTGTGTAGTCTATGACTACCATGTCGACTTGGCCAAGTGCACCCACTTGCCAGTCCCTAAACCTTCCCTTTGCTTCATATTAGACACCCCTATGGTAGGGCCAAGGGCAGGGTGCATTGTAAGTATAAGGTAGGACCTGCTCTGATGTGTGTAGCATGTTGTAGTAGTGAATTACAGCCATTTTCGTTTTTCACTATTAAAGGCTACCTGTTCTCATAGATTAGAATGGCAGTGAAGATTGTTACATCCCTACAATCCTAACTGACTCAGGGAACATGGTAGAAATTCGAGTTTAGTATGCCTGAACTCAGAATAATAAAATACATCTTTTAGTAAAGTTTCTTTTAATATTCTGTGTTTGCAAATCCCACTTTTAGAAAGTAGGTATTTGCTTGCCTAACCATTTGAGCCCGCCTCTGCTGACTTGTGTATTCCTTGTCTGGGTTTGTGTGTGACAGGGCTGGGGAAATTCCAGGAGACAGTCTGGGACAGCCCAGTGGTGATTAGGGAGATTTACCTCCAGATGGGAGGGGGAGAGTGTACCTGGGACCTGAATAGGGCTGGGCCTTCCCTCCACAATGCTGGCTCCACCCTCTGTGGCTTGTATGATGTCTCTGCCCTGCACAGTGAAAGGAGAAGGGGAATCTTGTCAACAGAGTACTCCAGAGCTGCATCTTCCCTTCCTTGTGCTGGCTCCACCTCCTGTGGGGCGTCTGATGTTTCTGCCCTGCACAGTAAAAGGAAGAGAAGAGTCATGTAAACACAGTGCTCAGGAACTGGTTTAAACTAGGCAGAGGCCTCTCTGCCTTCAGAGAACAAAGGATATGTTGGTATAAATATTGGGACCCAGTCCCACAGACTTTAGATCACTTCTGGAACCAGAAACCTTTCTGCCAAGGAGAAGAATCAAGGAAGCTGCAGGAGTTTGGACTGCCCCTATGCCAGTGTGCTGTTTGCTGGGTTGGCCTGCAGTGGTTGCTTCATTGCCAAGGGAAAGGAGAAGGAACTTTGTAAGGACTTTCATCTACAGAATATACTCAAAGGGCTTGAACTGTGCTTGCCTCCTGCTGAAGTCTCAGGGCCAAAAGACTTCACCTCCGGCTCACTCCTCCTCACGGATAGAGTGGTCGCTCCTTGTGCCCCTGACTCCAGCTGGTATCGTAGCGCTGCTCCGCCAATATCTGTGTGTTACTTTGAATTGCTTTGACCTGCTGTGTGCCCTGTGTAGCGCTTTGCCTTATTAGCGCTATAGTGAATCAATTTGGCAGCTTTTTAACATTGTTTGCGCATTTGCCCAGAGCGCTCCGACCTGCTCCTCCCCCCGCCTCCATTTTGCTTGTTTATCTTCCTCCTCGTGTGCCCGACCCGCCTCCCAGCTGTGACGCCCTCCCACGAGCTTATTACAGCGCTGCTCTGCTGCAAACGCTGTGACTCACTCCTCCTCACGGATAGAGTGGTCGCTCCTTGTGCCCCTGACTCCAGCTGGTATCGTAGCGCTGCTCCGCCAATATCTGTGTGTTACTTTGAATTGCTTTGACCTGCTGTGTGCCCTGTGTAGCGCTTTGCCTTATTAGCGCTATAGTGAATCAATTTGGCAGCTTTTTAACATTGTTTGCGCATTTGCCCAGAGCGCTCCGACCTGCTCCTCCCCCCGCCTCCATTTTGCTTGTTTATCTTCCTCCTCGTGTGCCCGACCCGCCTCCCAGCTGTGACGCCCTCCCACGAGCTTATTACAGCGCTGCTCTGCTGCAAACGCTGTGACTCACTCCTCCTCACGGATAGAGTGGTCGCTCCTTGTGCCCCTGACTCCAGCTGGTATCGTAGCGCTGCTCCGCCAATATCTGTGTGTTACTTTGAATTGCTTTGACCTGCTGTGTGCCCTGTGTAGCGCTTTGCCTTATTAGCGCTATAGTGAATCAATTTGGCAGCTTTTTAACATTGTTTGCGCATTTGCCCAGAGCGCTCCGACCTGCTCCTCCCCCCGCCTCCATTTTGCTTGTTTATCTTCCTCCTCGTGTGCCCGACCCGCCTCCCAGCTGTGACGCCCTCCCACGAGCTTATTACAGCGCTGCTCTGCTGCAAACGCTGTGACTCACTCCTCCTCACGGATAGAGTGGTCGCTCCTTGTGCCCCTGACTCCAGCTGGTATCGTAGCGCTGCTCCGCCAATATCTGTGTGTTACTTTGAATTGCTTTGACCTGCTGTGTGCCCTGTGTAGCGCTTTGCCTTATTAGCGCTATAGTGAATCAATTTGGCAGCTTTTTAACATTGTTTGCGCATTTGCCCAGAGCGCTCCGACCTGCTCCTCCCCCCGCCTCCATTTTGCTTGTTTATCTTCCTCCTCGTGTGCCCGACCCGCCTCCCAGCTGTGACGCCCTCGCCCCTCCCCCCCACCATCCATTTATGGCCAATGCCCCCACGCGCAGCGTCCACGCGCAGCGTCCACGCCGAAGGTGCGCCAAAGGTAAGCCCGTCTACGCCCGTCCGCGCCTGGACCGCGCCCAGCGCCATACCCCCTGCCCCTCGCGCTGCCCAGCTCTCCCGCATTACCTATGATGCCGCCGCCCTCCTAGCCCTTAACCCCGGGCGCGTCCCCAACTGCGTCCAAGCCGCTCCTGGACACACTCATGGACCTTTCTCCTGCTACTCCTGCAAATTCAGCTGCACCGACAACATCTCCGCTACAACCACACCACAGATTCCCGACCCCAACCACCTACAATGCATCCTTCTCAACACCCGTTCAGTCCACAGACACGCCATCGACCTATGGAATCTACTAGACACCATCTCTCCAGACGTCGCCTTCCTAACGGAAACCTGGATGAACGCTTCCTCCGCCCCAGACATCGCCATCGCTATCCCTGATGACTACAAGATCACACGCAAGGACCGCACAGACCATACAGGAGGAGGAATCGCTATCGTCCATAAGAAATCAATCCGCATCACAACTAGCTCTGACGCCAACCTCACCAACTCCGAACACCTTCACTTCCAGATCCTCATCGACCCCAAGACCACACTCAGAGGCACCCTCCTCTACAGACCACCAGGACCCCGCGCTAAATTCAGTGAAGACATCACAGACTTCATCACCCCACACGCGCTCCCCTCCAAAGACTACATCCTTCTAGGAGACCTCAACTTCCACATTGAAAAGATCAACGACCGCAACACCGCCACCCTCGTGGACAACCTCGCCAACCTCGGACTTCACCAACTGGTCACTTCCCCCACCCACATCGCAGGTCACACACTCGACCCCATCTTCACCTCCAGCAACCATGTCTCCTTCAGCCACACTACGGATCTCCTCTGGACTGACCACAGCTGCGTTCACTTCAACTACAACAAGCCGAAACCCATCATCCACCTCCAACCAACCCTACAAAGAAACTGGAACAAAATCACCTCGGATCAGATCTCCACATCGCTCCTTCGAACCTCCCCGGCCCTCTCCTCTAACGCCAACGAAGCCGCCTCCAACCTCACCGTTTGGTTATCCAACACCGCCGACACCTTAGCACCACTGAAAAAACGTCAACACAAACTTGGCAACAAAAAGGCCTCTTGGTTCAACGATGACCTCAAGAAGTCCAAGAAACTGTGCCGCTCCCTTGAAAAGGCCTGGAAAAAAGACCCATCCACCAGCAACAAGGACGCCTTCAAAAGCGCCATCCGTACTCACCACCAACTGATCCGAAAAGCCAAGAAAACAGCATTCAAAGATCGACTTGACAACAACGCCCACAACAGCAAGGAACTTTTCAACATCGTCAAGGAATTTTCCAACCCCTCGGCCAACTCCAACGACATCACCCCCTCTCAATCCCTCTGCGACTCCCTAGCCTCATTCTTCCACAACAAGATTGCTGACATCCACAACAGCTTTGACAACCAACCCGGAAGCCAACCCACCCTACCATCTGCCGACCATCTTCCCCCCGTTAACACCCTTAACGACTGGAAACCAATCTCCACTGAAGACACCATCCGCCTGATGAAGTCCATCCACTCCGGATCCCCCACAGACCCATGCCCTCACCACATCTTCAACAAAGCAGACTCCGTCATAGCTCCGCACCTCCGAGACGTCATCAACTGCTCCTTCAACTCCGCTACCTTTCCAGATGACTGGAAACACGCTGAACTCACCGCCCTTCTGAAAAAACCTACAGCGGACCCCACAGAACTCAAAAACTACCGCCCCATCTCGCTTCTTCCATTCCCGGCCAAAGTCATCGAGAAAGCCGTCAACAACCAACTCGCAGCCTTCCTCGAAGCCAACAAATCACTGGACCCCTCACAATCTGGATTCCGAGCTAAACACAGCACTGAGACCGCCCTCATCGCAGCAACAGACGACATTCGAACTCTACTGGACAATGGAGACACAGTCGCCCTCATCCTCCTCGACCTCTCCGCAGCCTTCGATACGGTCTGCCACAGCACCCTTTTACAACGCCTCAGAGACATCGGAATCCAAGGAAAAGCACTGGAATGGATCACCTCGTTCCTCACCGGAAGAACCCAGAGAGTCCGCCTCCCACCATACAAGTCCGAGGCCTTTGAAATCATCTGCGGCGTACCACAAGGATCCTCTCTTAGTCCCACCCTCTTCAACGTATATATGAGCCCCCTTGCGGCCATCGCCCGCCAACACAACCTCAACATCATCTCTTACGCGGACGACACTCAACTGATCCTCTCTCTCACCAAGGACCCCAGCACAGCCAAAACTAACCTACACGAAGGAATGAAAGAAGTCGCCGAATGGATGAAACAAAGCCGTCTGAAACTGAACTCAGACAAAACAGAAGTCCTCATCTTAGGCACATCCCCCTCTGCATGGGACGACTCCTGGTGGCCAGAAGCCCTTGGAAAAGCACCCATCCCGACAAACCACGCATGGAACCTTGGCGTGATCCTGGACTCTTCACTCTCAATGAACAGACAAGTCAACGCCGTATCCTCCTCCTGCTTTAACATTCTTCGCATGCTCAGAAAAACATTTCGCTGGATCCCCTCCGAAACAAGGAAAACAGTCACCCACGCTCTAGTCACGAGCCGACTGGACTACGGAAACACTCTCTACGCAGGCTCCACCGCTAAACTCCAGAAGAAGCTACAACGAATCCAAAACGCCTCAGCCAGGCTCATATTAGACATCCCACGCAACGAACACATATCTGGTCACCTTAAAGACCTCCACTGGCTACCCGTCAATAAGAGGATCACGTTCAGACTGCTTACCCACGCACACAAATCACTCTACGATATCGGACCAGATTGCCTCAACTCTCGACTGTCCTTCTACACCCCCTCCCGCCAACTTCGCTCTTCCAGCCAAGCCTTCGCCACTGTACCTCGCATCAACAAGACCACCATGGGAGGCAGATCCTTTTCATACCTAGCGGCCAAAACATGGAACTCACTCCCCGCCTACCTTCGCCTCACCCAGAATCACCTAGCGTTCAGAAAACAGCTTAAAACGTGGATATTTGACAAATAATCCCCCTCCCCTTCCTAAGCGCCTTGAAACCCTCTGGGTATGTAGTGCGCTATACAAATTTTATGACTTGACTTGACTTGACTCCTGAATTTCTTTGCTGGGAATTCTGACTCCAGTCACTTGCGTGCCGCTGGGAGCTGGAAGCGCGATGCATCGAGAAGAAGCGTGTCGCCGCCGCAGCTGAAATCATCGCAACGCCGGAGAAGCGAGAGTTCGTCGCATCTCCCTGGAAGCGTATGTTCATCGAAGCTGTCTGCTGTCGCATCACCGGAGAAGCGCGACGCATCGAGAGAGCTATCATCGCATCACCGGAGAAGCGCATCGCAGGGCCTGTTGCGGCTACAAAGTACAGAGTCGCCGCAAGGCTGCCAGGGCGTCATCGCATCGTCATCGCATCGCCGCGTTAAGGGTGCCATCTTCTCGCATCGCAACTGGATCATCGCATCGGCATCGCATCGCATCAAGGCGCCATCTTACGCACCGCAACAGGTCGAGAATCTACGCATCACCTCCACACCGGTAAGGCTCACGACGAGTCCCCTACTCTGCGCATGCATTGAGGAAGATCGCAACCGTTCCCCCGGGTAACGGAACCGACGCATCTCCCCTTTTGCGAGCCTTTTGTCCACTTTGCGTACCGCATCCAAGAACTTTGTTGAGAACTTTCTCGCATTTACCATCAACTTGAATTAAGAGGCTTTTATCATCTTTTAAGTAACCTTTAGTACAGTATTGTGAATTTTTGTTGTTTGTGGTCTTGTGTTTAAGTCTATATAAAGAATACCTATTTTTATAAAACCTGTGTTGTGTCCATCTGTAGTGCCATCACTGTATTACTGTGTATATTCACAAATGCTTAACACACTGCCTCTGAGATAAGCCTGTCTGCTCGTGCCAAGCTACCAAGGGGGTGAGCAGGGGTTATTAAAGAGAGCAATCCCCTTATCCTGACTTAGAAGTAAGGGTCCCTATTTGGGCAAAGGTGATAACCATTGCCAACTAGAGGCCCCCAGATCTAACATTGTTGGTCAGCGGTGAGCATTTGGACTTTGCATTTGTGTTTCATATACAGTAATTGGTGTACACTACTAGTGAGTGCAGACCAAACGCGACCACATACTTTTTTTGATAGAATCCTTTTTCCTTGGAACTGTTATTTTTCCTAAAGACTCCCAATTCTTACTACCATGAGTAAAGCAGCATCTGTTGCATCTATGGATCTTGATTTTGAGGAAGAGAGGTTGGAAACCTACACTGTGAAACAGCTCAAGTATCTCTGCAGGAAATTGAAAGTTGCTACACCAGGCATTTCTAAAAAGGAAGACTACCAAAAGGTGCTGAGGGCCTGGGTAGAAGCCAGAAATGTCCCTGATCTAGTTGTGGAGCCTGTTGGAGATGCAGATGGGCAAATTGATGGGCTAGAATTACCAGCCAGGGGAGGTGTACCGTCCCCACCTGGCAGCAGCATCTCTTCCAAAGACCTGTCCCCCAGACAACTGGAAGACAGGGAGAGAAATAGAGCACTGAAGCTGGAGTTGGCTAAGCTTAAGATGGAGGGTCAGAGGGAAGCAGAGAATTACAGGTTGTCTTTGGAAAGAGAGATAATGAGAATGGAGCATGAGAGGATGTTGAGGGAGTTTGAGATCAAGGCCAAGGGCTTAGAGATCAATTCCACTGGTGGCAGCGCACCATCTGTGCCTTCAGAAGGCAGGGTACATATTCCCAAGGATGTCATCAAAGATGTTCACAAAGGTGAAGATATTGGTCAGTGGTTTGCAGCCTATGAGATAGCAATGTTGGCCCACCGGGTCTCTGAGAAGGATTGGGGAGCGGGGTTGTGGGGCCGCTTTGTCACTGAAGGTAGGGACACTTTGTTAGACCTGCCCAAAGAGCATAGGATGTCTTATAGCCACATGAAGGAAGCACTGATGACAAGGTATGGGTTAACTCCAGAGCTCTATAGACAGAGGTTTAGGAATTGTAAGAAATTGGAGGGAACCACTTGGGTAGAATATGTGTCTTTCCTTTGCAGAGCCATAGATGGTTGGGTGAGGGGTAGCAATGTTGATAATTTTTCAGCTCTCTATAATTTGATTGCCAGGGAGCACTTATCTGCTAATTGTTTTCCAGAGCTACGCCAGCACCTTGTTGATAGCAAGTTGATTAATCCTAGAAAGGTTGCTGAGGAGGCGGATCGCTGGGTCAGTACCAGGGTCCACAAGGGTCTTGTGGGAGATTCCACCAAAGGTGGGCAGGGTCCCCAGCAGAAGATTGGGGGGGGGACAAGGGTAAACAGAGGGAGTTCCAAAAAAGTCCCCAAAGTAATTCCCAAGGGAACCAGGGTAAGGGTTCCCAGCCTCCCCCTGAAAAGAAGTCAGGACCCCCAACAGGTAAACCTGTTCATAGAGGGCCTGTTACCTGCTTTCAGTGTAAACAGGTGGGACACCATTGGTATGATCCACAGTGTCCTCAGAAAGGACAGTATGTGCCACCCCGTGCACCACCCCGTCAGATGGCCAGTGTAGCCCTGGGTGGGGAGGAGATGGGTGTCCAAGGTGGGTGGGGTCCCGCAGAAATATCCCTTGTCTCATTAGGAGATTTTGAGATGGCCCCTAAAACTCAGCTGCCTGATAACACTAAAAAATACAGGCAGTGGGTGACCATCAATGGCCATAGAGTGGAGGCTCTCAGAGACACAGGAACAAGTGTGACAGCTGTCAAGTGTCACTTGGTCTCTGAGGAGCAGGTAGTCCCGCATGCATTCTTCCCAGTTGTTGCCGATGACAACACAGAGAGCCACTGCAAGGTGGCTCAAGTTCCCTTTGAGTGGGGGGGGGGGTCTCTGGTACTCTTCAAGTGGCTGTGAGGCCGTCCATGCCTGTTGATTGTTTGTTAGGCAATGATTTAGGAAGCTCCCCTTGGGCTAAGGTGGAGAGGAAGGCGCATTTGGAGATGTGGGGTCTGCCTGAGTGGGCATGTGTTACCACTCGGTCTATGGCAGCTAAGGGTGTTCAAGGGACCCTGGAGCCTGAAAGTATGGCCCAGGGATCTGCCTTAAAGAGAAGAGGTCAAGGGCGTGGGAAACCAGCCTCTATTGTTCCCACGGTCCAGGAGGAGGTAGACCCTGAGGGGGATGCCCTGGAACCCACTGGTGAGCAAGGTTCTGAACTGGGGAACCTACCTGAGCTGACCCATTGGCAGCAAGAAGGGGGTCCCTCCAGGGAGGAATTTTGTGAAGAGCAAAAGAAGTGCCCTTCTCTTGTAGGTTTGAGGCAACCGGCCACAAACCAGGCAGCAGGTGATCAGTCTGGATCACATTGGATCTACTGGGAGAATGGTCTCCTGTATAGCGAGCCTAAGGTTGCTGAGCCGGGGTCAGCCCGTGTGCTGGTGGTACCCCAGAGCTTCAGAGCCTTCCTACTGGGTTTGGCTCATGATGTTCCATTAGCTGGTCATCTGGGGCAGAACAAGACCTTTGAAAGGCTTGTCTCCCACTTTTATTGGCCCCAGATGAGAAAGAGTTCAGATACTCATTGTAGGACTTGTCAAACTTGCCAGGCAAGTGGGAAAAGTGGAAGGAGGCATGAGGCTCCTCTCCAACCTTTTCCCATAGTCAGTACCCCCTTTGAATGGGTGGGCATTGACATTGTGGGGCCACTGGATCCCAAGACAGCCATGGGCAGCAGGTTTATCCTGGTCTTGGTGGACCATGCTACCCGGTACCCGGAAGCCATTCCACTCAGGGCAGTGACGGCCCCCGTGGTGGGACGTGCACTGATGGGGATTTTCTCCCGTGTGAGGTTCCGCAGAGAGGTTGTGTCTGACCGAGGTACAAACTTCATTTCCAATTATATGAAGTCTCTGTAGAAGGAGTGTGGTGTTTCCTACAAGTTCACCACTCCTTACCACCCACAAGGTAATGGGCTGGTTGAAAGATTTAACCGGACCCTTAAGGGCATGATCATGGGTCTTGAAGAACCAATGAGGCGTAAGTGGGATGTCCTCTTGCCATGCCTTCTGTTTGCCTACCGAGAGGTGCCACAGAAGTCTCTAGGGTTCAGCCCCTTTGAGCTTTTTTATGGTCACCCGGTAAGAGGACCTTTGAGTTTGCTAAAGGAAGGCTGGGAGCAATCTCCCAGGAAACCTCCCCAGGATGTATATAGCAACATGCTGGCCTTCAGAAACCAAACCAGGCGTTTCAGGGATCTCGCTCAGGCGAATCTGGAAGCCAGCCAGGAAGAGATGAAGCGGTGGTACGATCAGAATGTCACTCTGATTGAGCTTCAACCAGGACAGAAAGTTTGGGTCATGGCCCCTGTGGAGCCTTGTGCGCTCCAAGACAGGTGGACTGGTCCATATGAGGTGGTGGAGTGCAAGAGTGATGTCTCCTATCTGGTGAACTTGCGGTCTCCAAGGAACCCTTTGAGGGTCCTTCATGTTAACTGCCTGAAGCCCCACTTAGAAAGGTCCGAAATGGGCATGCTCCTAGCGACAGATGATGGAATGGAGGAGGAGACCGAGCTTCTTCCTGACCTCCTGTCTGCAGCAGAGCAAGAGGGGTCAGTGGATGGTGTCAGCCTCTCTGCCACACTGACCCCTGATCAGCAGCAAGATTGTCGCCAACTGTTGGGGCAATTCTCTGATCTATTTTCCTTGGTTCCTGGTGTCACAGATTGGTGCGTCCATGATGTGGACACTGGTGACAGTCCTCCTGTAAAGCACAAGGCTTACAGAGTGACTGACAAGGTTAGGGCTTACATTAAGGAGGAAATCTCCAAGATGTTTGCTTTAGGGGTCATTGAGTCTTCAAACAGTCCTTTGGCCAGCCCAGTGGTCTTGGTCCCAAAGGCTGCCTCGCCGGGTGCCACACCTGAACTCCGGTTCTGTGTGGACTACAGAGGGCTCAATGCAGTCATCAGGACTGACGCACACCCCATCCCCAGAGCTGATGAGATCATTGATCGGCTAGGAGCTGCACGGTACCTCAGCACGTTTGATTTGACGTCTGGGTACTGGCAGATCACCTTGACCGATGGGGCTAAGTAGAGGTCAGCATTCTCCACACCAGATGGGCACTACCAATTTCGCGTTATGCCCTTTGGGATGAAGAATGCCCCTGCCACCTTTCAGAGGTTGGTCAACCAGGTGTTGGCTGGACTGGAGGATTTCAGTGCCGCCTACCTGGATGACATTGCAGTGTTCAGCGCCAGTTGGGAGGAACACTTGCAGCACCTCTGGGAAGTGTTGATGGCACTGCGCAAGGCAGGCCTCACGATCAAGGCAAGTGTCAGATCGGGCAGGGCTCCGTTGTGTACTTGGGTCACAAGGTAGGAAGCGGCCAAGTGGCGCCCCTACAACCCAAGATTGATACCATTCTGGCATGGGAACCCCCAAAGACTCAGACACAGGTGAGAGCCTTTTTAGGACTCACGGGGTACTACAGGAGGTTTGTCAAAGGGTATGGCAACATTGTTGCACCTTTGACTGAGCTGACTTCCATAAAGCAGCCCAAGAAAGTGAACTGGACTAACACCTGTCAGAAAGCTTTTGATGCCCTGAAGGCTGCCATGTGCACAGCACCCATGCTTCAGGCACCCAACTTCTCAAAATAATTCATTGTACAGACAGACGCTTCGGAGCATGGTGTGGGGGCTGTTCTATCACAGATTACTGAAGAGGGCTTTGACCAACCTGTAGCCTTCATCAGTAGGAGGTTACTTCCACGGGAACAGAGGTGGAGTGCAATTGAGCGTGAGGCATTTGCTGTGGTTTGGGCGCTGAAGAAGTTGAGACCATACTTGTTTGGCTCTCACTTCCCGGTTCAGACCAACCACAGGCCCCTCAGATGGCTGATGCAGATGAGGGGTGAGAACCTAAAGTTGTTGAGGTGGTCCATCTCCCTACAGGGTATGGACTTTACGGTGGAACACCGCCCTGGTACAGAACACGACAACACTGATGGTCTGTCCAGATTTTTCCGCCTTAGTGAAGAGAACTCCCAAGGGGAATGGTAGTTCTCCCCACATTTCAGCTGGAGGTGACACGTGTTAGACCTGACATCCTTGGCGTGAGTCTCCCTTCTATTTTTGACGGATTACCTCCTCTGTTTTGACATATTTTTGCTGGTTGTATGTTTTGGGCCCTGTGCCACTGCTAATCAGTGCCACAGTGCAAGTGCTCCCTATGTTTAATTGAGTTACTGATTGGATTCCATGATTGGCTTATTTGATCTACTGTCAGCCCCTAGTACAGTGCACCATGTGTGCCCAGGGCTTGTAGAGTAAATGCTGCTGGTGGGCTTGCAGCACTGGTTGTTCCACCCACAGAAGCAGCTTGTAAAGTGTGTCTCAGGCCTGCCATTGCTAGGCCTGTGTGTAGTCTATGACTACCATGTCGACTTGGCCAAGTGCACCCACTTGCCAGTCCCTAAACCTTCCCTTTGCTTCATATTAGACACCCTTATGGTAGGCCCAAGGGCAGGGTGCATTGTAAGTAAAAGGTAGGACCTGCTCTGATGTGTGTAGCATGTTCTAATAGTGTATTACAGCCATTTTCGTTTTTCACTATTGAAGGCTACCTGTTTTCATAGATTGTAATGTAAAATGTAATGTAAAAAGAACTTATAAAGCGCAACTAACACCTGGCGGTTTCTTGGCACTGGATTATAGAGACGACAGACAATCCATGGGGCTGAGAAGGTTAGTTATAGGCGGTGCGAAACAGGTGGGTTTTTAGGAGAGACCTGAAGTGGGTTAGGGGGGAAGCCAGTCTCAAGCCTAGCGGGAGGGCATTCCAGAAGGACGGGGCAAGGAATGAAAACCTCAGTCTTCCCTGTTTTTTACGTTTGAAGTTTACGGTTGATCTGGAGTAAGGCCAGGTGGGCGGAACGGAGATTGCGGGACGGAACGTAGGGGTGCAGTAGTGAAGAGATGAACAAAGGACCTGTGCCGACAAGGGACTTAAAAATAATGCAGTCCAGTTTGAACTTACACCGCTCAGAGACAGGGAGCCAGTGAAGAGATTTTAAGAGAGGGCGTACGTGTTGGTGCTTCGGTTGGTGGTGAATGAGCCGTGCTGCCTGGTTCTGAACCAATTGAAGCCTCTTTAGTTGGTATGCCGGTATGCCAACGTAGAGAGAGTTGGCATAGTCTATCCTAGAGATGACTAACGCCAATAGGGCCAGGGTGAGTGCTTCAGTGGTCAGGAAGCGGGCAATCTTTCGGATTTTTCTCAACTGGAAAAAACTGGAGGACATCACCTCGTTAATCTGGGGTTTCATCGTAAGATCGTTACTAATGATGATCCCAAGGTTTTTTACTGAGCTGACGGGTTTAGGGGGGGGCCCAGCCTAGTGGGCCAAAAGGTGGAGTTCCAGGGGTTGACTGTACCCCCGACAAGCAGCAGTTCTGTCTTGTCGGGGTTAAGTTTCAGATGGTTCGCCCCCATCCAGTCGCTAATGTGGCAAAGAGTGGTTTGGAAGTTGTCGATTGATCGGTCCGTGGAGTTGATATCAAAGACCAGCTGAATGTCGTCCGCGTAGTTGAACGCGGTGACACAGCTGCCTTGTAAAGAACGAATAAGGGGGGTGAGGTATAAATTAAAAAGAAGGGGGGATAAGGAGGAGCCCTGCGGGACGCCGCAAGTTAGCTCAACCTCGTCCGCAGAGAACTGAGAGAGTCGAACCGCCTGGCGGCGGTTGCTCAAGAAGGAGCGGACCCAGGCCAGGGCAGGGCCCTGGATGCCGGCCTCTCCGACACGGACGACCAGGATGTCATGGTCGACCGTGTCGAAGGCGGCCGACAGATCCAGGAGCACCAAAACCTGGCTGATGTTGGAGTCCGCTCCTCTCCGCAGTTCCTCCATGACTGAGAGTATGACAGATTCAGTAGAGTGATTGGGTCTGAAGCAAGCCTGTTGGGGATCGAGGAAATGAGAGTCCTCGATAAAGGTACTCAGGATGTTAGTCAATGGGACTCAAGGACTTTGCTGAGGTAGGGGAGGAGGGAGATGGGGCGGAAGCTGCTCATAATCGTAGGGTCTGCTGTGTTTTTTTTTAGGATAGGCATGACCACGGCGCATTTGAATGATCCGGGAACAGTGCCAGAGGAAAGAGAATTGTTCAGCAGTGCCAGGGGGGCAGAAGGGCAGGCTGTGAAAGCCTCACGGAGGACCAAGGGAGGGCAACAGTCTGTGGGGGATCCAGAGGCGACCTTCCTAAGGAGGACGGGGAACTCTGTCTCCGGGATTAGATGAATCTGGGTCAGCTGCCTAAGGTTGGTGGGAGGCAGGATGGAATCGGGCCCAGGGGGGTGAGATGGGGCTGAAGATAAAATACTGTTCTTAATGTTGGCTATCTTCTCCACAAAAAAAAGATTCAAGGAATCGCAGAGTGCCCGAGAGGGGAGAGGTTTAAGGGTGATCCTGTCTGGGTTTGACAGCTCCTCCACGATAGAAAAGATGTCTTTAGTTTTGGTGGCAGAGTTGGTGATCTTGTTCGAGACGTAGGTGGTTTTAGTTTGCAGGACCGCCAATTTGTAATCTTTGAGCAGGACAGTGAAGCGTAGTTTCATATCAGGGGCATAGCCACGTCGCCAATGGCGCTCGGCCTGCCTGAGGCCCAACTTCAGGACTTTGAGGTCTTCCGTGAACCATTTTTGGGCGTCGTGCGGGCGTCTAAGTTTTATCTGTCTGAGTGGAGCCACGGTGTCACTGGCTGACTCCAGCCAGTGTGTGAGGGCAGAGGCTTGGGTGTCAATGGAACCCAGTTTGGAAGGGGTGGAGGTTTTGAGTAGGGTGACAAGATCGTTGAGATAGGCCTTGTTCCAGTTCCGGGCCAGGAAGTTGCCTTCCTTGGGTCTGCCAAGGCTGGGGATAGCGGTGATGGAGAAGGAAATTATAAAGTGGTCTGACCAGAGGCAGGGGGTAATAAGAGGGGTGAATATATCCAGGTTGGATGTCCAAACCTGGTCCAGAGTGTGACCCTTGATGTGGGTGGCTGCCTTTATGTGTGTTAGACAGTTCATGCTGGATAGGAGATCTGTAAATGAGATAGAGCAAACATTCTCCTTTGCGGCGGAAGGCCAATAATTAAAATCGCCTAAAACCAAGATTTTTGAGTTGTTAATGATGAGTTGGGATAACATGTCACCAAACAGCGTAGGAAAGTCAGACATAGGTTGGGGGGGCAGTAGACTAAGACACAAATAAATGGGGTAGTAGAGGATTCCAGTCTCAGCACAAGATAGTCGACCGAGGGAATGCCGACTAAAGTCAAGGCGGAGAACCGGATGGAGTTTTTAATAATCGCTGCTACCCCGCCTCCCAGCCTCCCGGGGGCTCTGTTTGCCTGGAGGATGTAATAGCCAGTGGGGATTGCGGCGAGTATTTCGGGAGCAGAATCCTCGTTAAACCATGTCTCCGTTAACAGCAGTATGTCCGGTTGCTCAGAGTCTAACAGAGCAAAGATTTCCAGCTGGTGTTTTACCAGCGATCGTGTGTTGAGGTAGATCACTGTGAGCTTGAGGTGTGGGGTCTGATTATTGGGTGGAGGATTGGTGATTGGAGGGGGATCTAGGGGCGAGCCGGTTGCTATCTCAGGGAATGTGTCTCTAGTGCAGAGGAGCCCCAATGGCTCAAAATCCGAGAGAGTCGGGGGACGGTAAACCTATGTAAATGTAGTCGAGTCAAATCAGAAGAGGTGTATTGGATGAAGCCGGCAGGGAGACATGCCCCGTGCCCCGGCCGGCCGCGGACGGGCGCAGACGGGCTTGCCTTAGGCGCGCCTTCAGCGCGCAAACGTCGCGCCCGCTGCGCTCGTCTGCTGCGTGTCCGACTGAGGCACATCCTTTAATAGCGGAGAGGGGGGGCGTGGTCTCGGGGTGGTGGGCGTGGCCTCGCTTCAGGCAATGGCGGCGAGAAAAGGTTTTGCCCGCGGCAGCGTTTAGTCGGCTGCGCGGGGTGATCAGGAGCGAGCTTTCAAGGGGGGAGAGTGCCCAGGGGAGAGTGCTGCAACAGTTAATAACACACAGTAAAAGATCGAATAATTTGTTGAAAACGCAAAGCTTTCTCCCGGCTTCCGCCTCAGGAGCTGTTTGATAAGTCTAAGTGCGAGCTGGGTGTGTCGCGCGCCTTATATGCTTGCCTGTGGGGGAGTGGCCTCGGGGTGGTGGGCATGGCCTCGCTTCAGGCAATGGCGGAGAGAAAAGGTTTTGCCCGCGGCAGCGTTTAATCGGCTGCGCGGGGTGATCAGGAGCGAGCTTTCAAGGGGGGGAGAGTGCCCAGGGGAGAGTGCTGCAACAGGTAATAACACACAGTAAAAGATCGAATAATTTGTTAAAAACGCAAAGCTTTCTCCCGGCTTCCTCCTCAGGAGCTGTCTGATAAGTCTAAGTACGAGCTGGGTGTGTCGCGCGCCTTATATGCTTGCCTGGGGGGGCGTGGCCTCGGGGTGGTGGGTGTGGCCTCGCTTCAGGCAATGGCGGTGAGAAAAGGTTTTGCCCGCGGCAGCGTTTAATTGGCTGCGCGGGATGATCAGGAGCGAGCTTTCAAGGGGGAGAGTGCCCAGGGGAGAGTGCTGCAACAGGTAATAACACACAGTAAAAGATCGAATAATTTGTTAAAAACGCAAAGCTTTCTCCCGGCTTCCGCCTCAGGAGCTGTCTGATATGTCTAAGTGCGAGCTGGGTGTGCCGCGCGCCTTATATGCTTGCCTGGGGGGGCGTGGCCTCGGGGTGGTGGGCGTGGCCTCGCTTCAGGCAATGGCGGCGAGAAAAGGTTTTGCCCGCGGCAGCGTTTAATCGGCTGCGCGGGGTGATCAGGAGCGAGCTTTCAAGGGGGGAGAGTGCCATGGGGAGAGTGCTGCAACAGGTAATAACACACAGTAAAAGATCGAATAATTTGTTAAAAACGCAAAGCTTTCTCCCGGCTTCCGCCTCAGGAGCTGTCTGATAAGTCTAAGTGCGAGCTGGGTGTGTCGCGCGCCTTATATGCTTGCCTGGGGAGGCGTGGGCTCGCTTCAGGCAATGGCGGCAAGAAAAGGTTTTGCCCGCGGCAGCGTTTAATCGGCTGCGCGGGGTGATCAGGAGCGAGCTTTCAAGGGGGGAGAGTGCCCAGGGGAGAGTGCTGCAACAGGTAATAACACACAGTAAAAGATCGAATAATTTGTTAAAAATGCAAAGCTTTCTCCCGGCTTCCGCCTCAGGAGCTGTCTGATAGATTAGAATGGCAGTGAAGATTGTTACATCCCTACAATCCTAACTGACTCAGGGAACATGGTAGAAATTCGAGTTTAGTATGCCTGAACTCAGAATAATAAAATACATCTTTTAGTAAAGTTTATTTTAATATTCTGTGTTTGCAAATACCACTTTTAGAAAGTAGGTATTTGCTTGCCTAACCATTTGAGGCCGCCTCTGATGACTTGTGTACTTCTTGTCTTGGTTTGTGTGTGACAGGGCTGGGGAAATTCCAGGAGACAGTCTGGGACAGCCCAGTGGTGATTAGGGAGATTTACCTCCAGATGGGAGGGGGAGAGTGCACCTGGGACCTGAATAGGGCTGGGCCTTCCCTCCACAATGCTGGCTCCACCCCCTGTGACTTGTCTGATGTCTCTGCCCTGCACAGTGAAAGGAGAAGGGGAGTCTTGTCAACAGAGTACTCCAGAGCTGCATCTTCCCTCTCCTGTGCTGGCCCCACCTCCTGTGGGGCGTCTGATGTTTCTGCCCTGCACAGTGAAAAGAAGAGAAGAGTCATGTAAACACAGTGCTCAGGAACTGGTTTAAACTAGGCAGAGGCCTCTCTGCCTTCAGAGAACCAAGGATATTTTGGTATAAATATTGGGACCCAGTCCCACAGACTTTAGATCACTTCTGCAACCAGAAACCTTTCTGCCAAGGAGAAGAACCAAGTAAGCTGCAGGAGTTTGGACTGCCCCTCTGTCAGTGTGCTGTTTGCTGGGTTGGCCTGCAGTGGTTGCTTCATTGCCAAGGAAAAGGAGAAGGAACTTTGTAAGGACTTTCATCTACAGAATATTCTTTAAGGGCTTGAACTGTGCTTGCCTCCTGCTGAAGTCTCAGGGCAAAAAGACTTCACCTCCAGCTCCCTCCTGAATTTCCTTGCTGGGAATTCTGACTCTAGTCACTTGCGTGCCGCTGGGAGCTGGAAGCGCAACGCATCGAGAAGAAGCGTGTCACCGCCGCAGCTGAAATCATCGCAACGCCGGAGAAGCGAGAGTTTGTCGCATCTCCCTGGAAGCGTGTGTTCATCGAAGCTGTCTGCTGTCGCATCGCCGGAGAAGCGCAACGCATCGAGAGAGCTGTCATCGCATCACTGGAGAAGTGCATGGCAGGGCCTGTCGCGGCTCCAAAGTACAGAGTCGCCGCAAGGCTGCCTGGGCGTCATCGCATCGTCATCGCATCGCCGCGTCAAGGGCGCCATCTTCTCGCATCGCAACTGGATCATCGCATCGGCATCGCATCGCATCAAGGCGCCATCTACGCATCATCTCCACACCGGTAAGGATCACGACGAGTCCCCTGCTCTGCGCAAGCATTGAGGAAGGACGCAACCGTTCCCCCGGGTCACGGAACCAACGCATCTCCCCTTTTGCGAGCCTTTTGTTCACTTTGCGTACCGCATCCAAGAACTTTGTTGAGAACTTTGTCGCATTTACCATCAACTTGAATTAAGAGACTTTTATCATCTTTTAAGTAACCTTTAGTACAGTACTGTGGATTTTTGCCGTTTATGGTCTTGTGTTTAAGTCTATATAAAGAATACCTATTTTTATAAAACCTGTGTTGTGTCCATCTGTAGTGCCATCACTGTATTACTGTGTATATTCACAAATGCTTAACACACTGCCTCTTAGATAAGACTGTCTGCTCGTGCCAAGCTACCAAGGGGGTGAGCAGGGGTTATTAAAGAGAGCAATCCCCTTATCCTGACTTAGAAGTAAGGGTCCCTATTTGGACAAAGGTGATAACCATTGCCAACTAGAGACCCCCAGATCTAACATCAACCATAGGCCGCAGGGGCCAAGGGGGCCCTGCTAGGGAGCCCCAAAATCAGTTTCGGACAACCTTTCTGTGTTGGACTGGCCGATTCAGAAAGGCTGTTGGAAATCGACATCATAATCCTGTGGGTGGAAACGCTGTCCATAGGGGTGTTCGATGCGGTTCCGACCGACACGAATAGGCCGTGAGTCACTAGGAACCGATTCAGAATTACCGACAGGTTTATGTTCCGACCGCAAACATAGTAATCAGGCGGTCAGAATGTAAACTGACCAAGTCACTCAGAAGGGCTCCGGTGCGGTCGAGGAGATTCCGACTGTTGAGAGGAGGCTTTCCAACCGACATCGCAATTGACCCCAGAGTGTAATACTGAAAATTTGAATACTATGGAAGCTATTGAAGGTGTCCAAAGTATGGTGAAAGATGCAAGGAATAAAATTAATAAAAAGGATCACTGACAGTCTATACTGATTAAGAATGAGGGACAGATTGCACACATAAACCTATGAAAACTAAGACTAGATAAAAAAAAAGAATACATGGCCACCATTAGTTATATTCAAACTCATACAAGTTTTAAACCTGGGCTCTGTGCTTAATAGTGATCACTCAGTAACATAAAACATATAAGTGTGTTTGATACAAGAAGACGGCAATAGACAAATAGTAAGTTTAAAATTGCTGTTGGTTCATTTAATGTCCTTGTTGCAATACAGCAAGGAAATAAATTAACAATGGGTCCCACTGCCATAGGCACAACAGTATTTCAATCTGTGGTAAATTATGGGTCATCATCAGTACAAAAGTATCAGAGCAGAGCTATAATCAGCTAACAAAGGTGTACTGGAATGAGTAAAAGCCTAATTTCATTCATGTACATTCCCATGTGCTATGAGTGTAGTTACTTACTCAAAAATTAATCTTTTGGGTGTATTGGAGAGAGAAAGTAGGAAATGTACAGGTATAGAGTGTGGTAGTACTATAAATGAAGGATTATCACCAGAAAAAAGAAAAACTGCTCACTTGACAAAAACAAAGGAGATATTCTCCACCCAAAAAAAATAATTGTCAAAGTGAGAGCGGTGTAACATGGGAGAGGTTAAGCTTGAGAAAATAATTAAATGCCATAATAGGTATTTACCACTTGTGTAAAGGTACACAAGTGAAAAATTGCTGTACATTCACCTGCCGGGTTAGGCTCAACGAGGAGGATCCCGTCTTATTCAGGGTTTAACCTGCAGTTTAGTGTTTTCTCTATTAAGGCATAAACAATAAACACTATAAAAACTTCTATTATACCCAAATATGTCTTTCTTCATTATGGTTAGTGGGTTTTCTAACAGCGGCAGGCAACCCAACTTTAGTAAGTTAGATTTAACATAGGAAAGCCAGGGAATAAACAACCTTTTATCGTATGTTAAACAGCCCTCTATAATTAAGTGACTTAATGTCACATTGGCATTCAGCTTAGATGGAAATCCATAAAATTAGGGGTCCCAACCTAATATATCATGACAGAAGTAATGCGAAGTACAAAGTTGTACAAAAAGAAGGCACTTGCAAAAACCATTCACTTTCGATTGTAACGTTGAGCGGTTAATATAGCCCTACACCCCTGCGTCATATATTGCGGGAGGTTTACACTGTAATTTATACATTTCTAACATCGGGCCCTTCCAACTAAGAGCCTAATTCTGAATCTTGTGGTCTTCGGTCCACAAGACTTGTGGTGAGGCAGCGGTGGCGGTCTTCCAACCGTCACATTACAACCTTGGCTGTTGTGCCACTCTGGGACCCCCGACTCCGCCAGGTAGGCGCCGCTCCCTGGCAGTGGTACAGCGGTCTTTAGGTAGTAATATGCTTGGCAGGACCGCCGCGGATGACAAAAGGATCGGAGTCCTGAAGTGCACAAGGGGATCCGTCAAGTAATTGCTCTCTGGGACCATCCTCTACTCTTTCAGAGATTTGGGCCCAAGCCCGGTTCCCTTCGCAAGACTGCACCTGTGAATCGGCAGGAGGCAACAAAGAGGATGATGCAGGCAGGAAATTAAAAGTCTGGCCCTCTTGGACCACTGCTACCACCTCAAGGGTGGTCCGGGGTATCTTTCTGAAAAAGCTAGTTATAACAGGGTGGGATTTATAACAGAGATGTAATTGTCTAGTGCCACTAAATGATCTTCTTAATTTGTGAGGATGGCTTGGTGACAAGGATAGCAAGCTCCCTGAGCGTAATTTTCTGGTGGTCATTTTGCTCCAATCTCTCTCCAATTTACGAGCTTGTGTGCCTACTTGGCTCCTTCCTCCGCTCGTTTTATCGCTTAAACTATATACGTCAACTTACGTTTGGCCATATAAGGCTGTGCAAAGGTTAAATGCAGCTTCCAATCATATCTATGTGTCTAAGTGTCAGTGTCCGAAGGCCAATGACAGATAGTCCAAGCATATGAGTGCAGTTCAGATCACACGTCTCCACGCACTTCTGTGCAAGTTCTACCCTTCCGAGCTTATTCTTGCAGGCTTTCCTCGCAGGTTTCCTGTGTTGCGTTGCTGCGTATTCACCGCCACTCTCTGCCTCACTCAACCCTCTCTCAACCCTCCGCAGCCACTTACGAATGGCAGACTTGCAGGGGGAGCAGGGGGGGAGTAAGAGCCTGGAGATGGTTTTGGCAGCGGTAGTGCTTTACCGGCTGTAAAAGCCACGCACACCACACACCTGGGCTCACTCCCCTCGCAGTTCTACAGCCACTACTTCCACTCGCAATCCCGCCTTGCAGCAATACAACGTTCCTAGCTGCAGCCGCAGCTGCTCCGTTCACGGATGCTCTCAGATTCAGCTCGGATTCAGCTCCAGCACCAATGAAAACAGGAACTGGAATCAGCAGCACATGTGTCAATTCCAATTGTTAGCTTACTTGTTTGCTTGCTCTTTCTCTGCCGTTTTTCTACTCTTCTTGCTTCTCCTGCAGCAGCAATATGCCGGTAGTTCTTGATGCTCCTTCTCTGCTTGTTCCTGGGGCTGGCAAGGGTGACCAAGCAGTGGGTTATGCAGTGGGTTATACAGCAGCCGCCTCCTCAGTCTTTTTAGGCTCCTTTGGGCTGACTTTCAGTTGAAGCTTTCCTTCTCACCGCCTTTCCGCTGTTTTTCTCACACTCCGAGGCCCCGCAAAACCTGCTAGAGTCAGGATGCAGAACGGGTGCAGGCAGGTGGGCGGATGGGTGTCGGCAGGCTGGCTGAATATTATACCCGCTGAGGCCTGCTGAGGCATCCCGGTGACGGCCTCCCGGAGATGCAGCAAACCAAAAACAGGACCGGAACCGGCTCCCTTGTGGTATCTCCACTGTCTCCTCTATCCCCTCTGTCTCGTGCTCGTTGCCGCTGCGTGAGCTCCGTAGCTTAAGCTAGATAAAGGCTTTTGCGGGGGCTCGGGGGTCTGGGGGCCCAGCAGTGTCTAAAAACCTGGTGTCTAAAAGCTCAGAGCTGAGAGCTCGCTGCTGCTGCTACTGCTGCTCGGAGCTCACTGCTGCTTGCTCTCTCTCGCTTCTGCGGCTCTCTGCTGGCCTTTGTGAAAACTGTACCATCTATCTTCGGGGACTGCTGCACGTTTGTCCATCTGCCAGAATGAAATATTGGCTGTCGTAAAGATTGAATCACGAGACCAATTCATACGTCGAAAGATATCGGCATCACTACTATGTCAACTAATACATCAGAGTGAGGTGAGGAGCACCAGTGAGTGTCTTCGAAATTTAACCAATTCTTTTCACAGATTGGCATTTTTGTCAAAAGGGTCATTGCTATATGCAGTTTCTTTTGCCCTGAAGATGGCCTGAGGGATTTACATCACAGAAGACCGAAACGTCGACTGTACGGTCCCTTTCTCCAATAATTGATGTATTTTAAGTGACTGTAATTCATTAGAATATATGTTACTTTTTTGATTAAACTAGGAATGGATGTTTTTACCCATGAATTACAGGTTAAAATGCACTGCACCTTTTTCATGTGTATGCATTGAATTATCTTCAGTTTTGAATGTACCCTGCTAATTTTGATTTACGTATAAAAATATATTTATATATTGACTATAAGATATTCCCGTGTGTGTTTTGTAGTTTAGATCTTCTGCGCATTCATTGCATAAGTTATGCAATTTATTTTATTGTTGGTTCAAGATTCGCTAACATTGAACTATCAAAGAATTGTTTTAAATATAACTCATAAGAAATTATTATTATTATAAAGGCTTTTGTAGCGCGCTCAATTACTAAGAAAATAGTAACCTGGCGCGAAAAGAGAGAAGGCAGAGTAGAGGGGATCCAGAGATGACAATATGTGGAGAAAGGGGGACCCTACAGATTGATATTAAAAAGGTGGGTCTTCAGTCCTTTCTTAAAAACAGTGATGGTAGGGGCTGTTTTTAGATGGAGAGGGAGTATATTCCAAGCTTTCGCAGCTCTAACTGTGATGGATTGACCGCCTAGTCTGCTGTATTTAAATTTAGGGATTGTCATTTGGCATAAATTGGCCGACCTAAGGTGCTGGTTGGGAACATAAAGGGAGAATCTTTTTCTCAAATGCACTGGACCAATCTGATGGACAGCACGGTAGGAGAGAACGAGGATTTTAAACATAATCCTATGAGTGACTGGAAGCCAGTGAAGGGCACGAAGATGGTGGCGGACACTGGAGCTTCTGGGTATGTTAAACAGAAGTCGCACAGCGGCATTTTGAATAACCTGAAGGCGATGTATAAGATAGGCCGGTAAACCACAGAATAGGCTGTTTGCATAGTCTAATCTAGAGAGTATAAGAGCACGGATAATGGTCTCTTTAGCCTCTCTAGGAAGGAGTGGAAAAAATCTACGTAGTGTCTTCAGGGTAGAAAAACAGACCCCTGTGAGTTTTTTAAATGATCTTCAAATTTCAGATCATTATTAAACCAAACTCCTAAATTTCTAGCAGGGCCGCCGATAGATTTGGGACATGGCAGATCAGCAGGCCAGAGGGAATCACTAAAATTATCTGGAAAGGTACCATATAACAAAATCTCTGATTTACCTTCGTTGCATTTTAGCTGGGCGAGGGCTAGCCAACGAAACACAGAAGTTAGACAGGATTGGGCCGCCGACGTATCCAGGTTGTTTTTTGGCCATGTAAACAGGAGTTGGGTGTCGTCGGCGTAAGCCATAATTTTTGCCCCCAACTGTTCGGCAAGGTAGATAAGGGGAGTAAGATAAATATTAAAAAGCAGGGGGCTAAGAGTGGAGCCCTGAGGGACACCAGTAGTAAGTTTCTTGGGAGAGGAGGCAAAGGGGGGCATCCAGACTTGTTGCGTTCTATTTTCTAGAAAAGATGTCAGCCAGTCAAGTGCAGGGCCTGAAATGCCTATGGCAGCTAGTCTGGTAAGCAGGAGGGAATGTGGTACCGTATCGAAGGCGGCAGAGAGGTCTAGTAGAATCAGAGCCGCTCTGCCGCCTCCTTCCAAACATTCCCGAATAGCCTCAGATATTTCAACTAATGCAGTCTCAGTGCTGTAGGCCGCTCTGAAACCTGATTGAGCTGGATGGAGTGCCTGAGAGGTTTCAACAAATCTGTCCAGTTGATTGAATAAGACCTTTTCACATATTTTGGCAAGAGCTGGCAGTAGTGATATAGGCCGGAAGTTAGAAGGGACAGCGGGGTCCAGCCCGTTTTTTTTTTAAAAGTGGGAGCAGTTTCGCCTGCTTCCAGCAGGTCGGGACAATTGCGGTAAGCAAAGAGCAGTTAATAATATGAGTCACCTCATTTCCGACTAGATCTGCCAGTTCCGCAAATACTCTAGCTGGGCAAGGGTCAGAGGGGGATCCTGACTTTAAGGTCTCAAGGACATTAACAATGTCCAGTTTCTCTACCGGGACAAAGTTGGTAAACTGCTCTAAAGGATCAGGCATTATAGGGGAGGGAGTGGCCAATTGAGATGGAAAACTGTTACAGACAGTTAGCAGATCATTCTGAATTTTTTTGATTTTATCAACAAAGAACACAGAAAGTTCTTCACTCCATTTCTCTGAAGAGGCCAACAGAGGTTGAGCTGCACAGGGTGAAACAAAGCTTTTTACAACAGCAAAGATTTCCTTGCTGTTATTATTGGCCTTGTTGATTCGCCCTGCAAAGTAGTGGCTTTTTGCAGATCTAATAGCCGCGTAGTACTTTTTTTGAGCCACCCTCAGTTCTTTCTTTGCCTCAGGAAGGTACGCTTGTCTCCAAGTTCGTTCAAGTTTTTTACAGCCTGATTTAAGGTCGCGTAGAGAGTGGGAGAACCAGGGTTTAGAGGGAGTAGAACGAAGTCTGCAGACCCGGCTTTTTTTTTATAGATGCAGCAGTCCCTAGCTCAATCCATGAGTTGAATGAGCTGACAGCCGACTCAATTTCATGGGAAAAAGCTGGGCGGGAGATGGATAAAGACAAAATATCTACATTAATTTTTTGTGCATGAGCGGCTTGGGGGTTGTTATCAGCTGAGCAGGTCAGAGTCCAGGCAAACCTAATCAGCCTGTGGTCTGACCATATCACTATCTCAGGGCGGGCCATGTCAATGTGAAAATTAGTACAGATCAAATCAAGGACATGTCCGCCTGAATGCGTGGGTGTCTCAACCCATTGTTTTAACTGAGCCATTGCAAGGGCTTCGTTTAGGCGGACCGTCTCCGAGAGGTCCGGGTTGTCAACATGAATGTTGAAATCCCCCAAGAGGAGATATCTAGAATATCTTAAGGCCCGTGGAATTATAATATCTTCCAATGTGCCCAGAAAATTACTGGCATGGCCTGGTGGCCTGTAAACCAGGGTGCCTCCTACAGTGAAATGAGAACTAAGTGTTAATGAGAAGTGAAGCACTTCTGCGTCAGCTAGTGGATCATAAAGGTCATGGGAGAAAACCCATTGTTCTCTAAAGACGGCAGCAATACCGCCTCCTCTACCCAGAGGGCGATCATTCCTAATAATTTTAAATCCACGTGGGATAGCAAATTCAATTGACGGGCCACATGTCTCATTAGGCAAGTTTCTGTAATAAAAAGTAAGTCTAACTGATTATCACTCAATAATTCAAAAATATCAGCAGCGTGCTTGACCAATGACCTAGCATTGATCAAGCCTGCTCGAATGCATGAGGAATCAGCCGGGCTTTGAGTATGACAGTACAAAACGGGTTGGAAGCGAAAATTACAAGCATAGCACACCCGCATGGCACTATTGTCTACCTCCCATTTATCAGTGCATAGGCAGGAGTTGGCTTGTAGTGCCATAAGGTACTCACGGGAATATCGAGTACTAGTCCTATGGGGTATCTGTGGAGCGCCGACAGGGGGGCTGGCGCTGGCGCTGGCCGCGTCCGGGACACGGACGGGCACAGACGGGCCCTCCTTTGGCGCTCCTTCGGCGCGCAGTCGGTGCGCCCGCTGCGCGTGACCGCTGCGCGTCTTCGAGTGCATGACTACTTGTAGACCAAGCCCCACCCTCCGCTGGACCTCTAACTCGGGTCCCGCAGGGTCCGGCCCGCACTCAAGATGGCGCCCGAACTAGCCCTCCACAACAATCGGCACTTGGAGCCGCGGTGGACCGGGGCTCAGGGGAACCAGATCAATGCAATACTTTATATAGGTAAAGTTTAAAATGTACACAGAATTATGACATACCAATTTTTAAAATCAATTGACAGTGTTTTAAAAAGAGATTCGGTACTGCAGTGGGAAGCTGGAAGAGCAGAGGAGAGCCCTCGCAATCTGCTCGCCTTCTCAAGCGCTATTTCGAGGTGCTGCCACCACCCCAAGCAAACGCCCAGACCCACGAGCACCAGATCTACTTGTAGACCAAGCCCCACCCTCCGCTGGACCGCTAACTCGGGTCCCGCAGGGTCCGGCCCACACTCAAGATGGCGCCCGAACTAGCCCTCCACAACAATCGGCACTTGGAGCCGCGGTGGACCGGGGCTCAGGGGAACCAGATCAATGCAATACTTTATATAGGTAAAGTTTAAAATGTACACAGAATTATGACACACCAATTTTTAAAATCAATTGACAGTGTTTTAAAAAGAGATTCGGTACTGCAGTGGGAAGCTGGAAGAGCAGAGGAGAGCCCTCGCAATCTGCTCGCCTTCTCAAGCGCTATTTCGAGGTGCTGCCACCATCCCAAGCAAACGCAAATTATATATCCTGAACAAAATCCCTTGTTGGCACACTTTACCTGATATTATTTGCACTACAGCACAACTTTGGAATAACCTACCTTAACACCTCAGAGTCCAGCATAACCTTTTTAGTTTCAGGAAACATCCTAAAACCTGGTCATTCTTCTGTCCTAAAAGAACAGATGTAAGCCCTCTCATTAATATGACCTTTTCCTGTTCACTGTGACCAGTCATAGGCCGTCTGTAGTAGATATCAGCGCCAAGACACCTTCGGAATTAGCACACTATACAAAACAAATCTATATCAACAGGAGTCAGAAAGTCAAGGGTAGAAAATAAAAATCCCCTTTATGGATTGAAATAATAGTAGTGTCCCCTTTAGTGAAAATAATCAACTAGGATAGAGGTCGATCCTCATTAAACTTCTGGGATCTGAAGAAACAATCAAACAAAACCCCCTGCACCTTGAGTCAAAAGTAAATAGATAAATGCAAACTCTCCTTGGGTCAAAAAGATTAATTAGGATGACGACAGGCTCTCTTTCTAATCCATTGTCAAAGAACTTCACAGCCTCATTATTTTAGGGTGCAATGCCAGGACTCATGAAAGAGAAATCAACAACTCCCACCAAAACAAAGTCAGAACTTATAAAAGACCACTTGGTTTCTTTAGCGAGACACAAAGTAAGCAGTTGATCAGGCATTCAACGCCTGCCAGAGTCGTTGTGCTATCTCCTAAGCAGTGGCGATGTAACCATGTATGCAGAGATCACAGGAGTTGCCATCCCCGTGTGGTCAGCACATTTTTAAGAAGGAAGCTGTTGCTGGTGAAGGATTCCAGTGTCTCTGTGTCACTCTCATTCATGCTGTAAAATGCTGCTGGACATTGCTCTCTTGGTGGCCTAACAGGATGCACACTGTAGCATATTTTTATTGGTGGGTGGTGGCTGCTCGATGACTGTCCCCACATCTGGAACCATGGAGGGCCCTAAATTTGTTCAAGAGGGGCAACGCATGCCTGGTTTTATGTTTAGTAATTTGTTGTATCTGATTTAAAGTACTGGCTCAACATATATTTATACAATTTAATTATGTAATTATGTACTATGCAGAGTTCTGAGTTTCCAGTGCATAGCACCTCCATGAGTAAACCTTGTTTGCTCTGCCTCGCTATCCATAAGGCCAAGTGCTAAAGAGGTGTGTTTGGTGGTCAGTTTGGGTTGAATAGTAAGAAAGCCCCAGTGCTTGGGCTTCTCTGTTGTGTTCAACTTCCTCTGTAGCAGCTGTGTTAGCTAACCCATAAATTAGCTCCATTGCTCATAATGAGTGAAGGCATTTTTAAAGCAGACTCCATGGCACTTAACAGTAAGAAAGGATTGCATGATGTAATCTGTGAAAAATACTGCAGGAAAGGGTTTTGCATAGTGACCTCCTACATATTCAATTGAAAGGAGCTTACATTGTAAACTCTAAGTAAATAGTATAAAGCCAGGCATAACAACGTGAAATCAGGGACAAAGACAACCGAAATGATGTATACATCCTGAACTTTCAAACACCATACAAAGGGATTCAACATTATTTGATACAGAGACTTTGTTACATAGACTGCTTGTTCAAGGGGTGTTAGTATGATCTCGCTTTCAATATGTACATTTGTATTTTTATATTTAAGTATTTTATTGCATGTGAATTAAAGTATTTTTTGTTTTTGAAAGTAAAAGCACTGAATTTACATTGATTCATTACAAGTTATTTTGTGATCTCCAGGGTTCTGAGTTTCTAGCTGGAGAAGTGTAATCTTGATCCCAGCTGAGATACCGTAGGAGTGCATCATAATCATGAGTAGTCAGCACTCGAATATATTCTGTGTGATTAATGTTACTAAGGAGAGTGGAGTATTACATAATTAAAGTACTCCATCTGGAGAATTTGTGTATAGAACGTGATTAATAAAGGTCTATGTAACATTTATATAATAATGGACATGAGACTTTAAAAAAATGTGATCCATTGTGAAGTTAATAAATCAGAATGTGTATGTGTAAACAAACTTTTAATCATTTATGTGTGTGCCAAAAATTATTTCCATGCAGGCCTATTTAGAATGACATCTTCGTAATCCTTTGCCACTTATATGTGTCTTAAGAATATGTATATATTGTGTGTGTAGAAATGTGCATGTATTCTGTAACCCAGTGCAGTGTCAAAATTGACTAGAGTGGGCTTTTAGAAACCACTTCAGTACGTGCTCACATTTAAAATCTAACATGTCATTTGCATTTAACCATCAATGCAGAATGCATTCGCTTGTCTTTTGTTTCCAGTGCAGTTAGCATTGAAGGGTTTTGTTTTCATTAGATAGCAAGGTATGGAAAGATAAAGTTTGCAAGGAGAAGTACGGTAATGAGCAAGGATGCAAGTTCTCATGGAGGAGGAGAGGAATGATCAAGGATAAACGAAGTTGAAATTTATCAATGTGGGAAAGATGGTGCAAGTATCCAGTTGTGCCGGAGCCATGGAGATTCACTAGCAAGGATCACATGGAAGTATCTATCCTGATTGCAATTGATATTTTATGCTGAAACATAGTGAGGGACAGAGAGAGTCATCTTGGGATTTCCCAGAGGGCAGTTCTATGCTTCTGCTTGAGTGGCTTTATGCTACCTGACCCATGGTTGGAGTACCTTCTACTGAAGACTCCGACAGCTGACACCTTTCTGTTTTTACCTTTACTAAATGGTTCTTAGTTTAGGGTTGCCCTTTTAAGGTTATGTAGGGAGAGATAGTTTGCTCATGCTTACTTTGGAAAATATTCTGATGCAATTTAATACTCCATTTTTTTCCTGACCATCTGTATTGTCATAGAGTTAGTTGTCTGCTTTGTATATTATGGGGTAAATCTCTTAAGGAGATTTGGATTTATCTTGGTCTTTCTGTATTTCTATATGATCATGTTGAGATTAGTCTACTTTGATTTGTTTTAATATAATTAACCCTACTAAACTCAGATTAAGTTGACGAGTGGGTTAATGTGTGACCACATTGGTTGCACTGTAATGAGATGTTAATTAGTGATCTTTTTCTCCTGTTACCTCTCATGCAGCTATAACGATCATCGATCTGGAGATAAATGTTTGAGTGGGCGCAAGCTCCAGCATAGCCCACACCACCTCTCTGAGTAAGCCTTGGACTACTCTGCCTCACTACTCCAAAGGTCAAGGGTAACCATAAGAAACTACATTGGAGCTGTTCATTTGAGACCAGCGGCCCAATTCCGGATCAGAGCGTTGAGTATCTGTGAACATTAAGGAGCCTGGGGGAAGGGCTTTGAGTATCTGTTTATTAGTGCTCAATGTGTATCCAATAGTAAAGTGGCCACTCCAAATCTCATAATTTGAGTTTAGCACTCCCTGCTTTCCTTGGCACCCCATTTCAGACCAGTATCCATATTGCCACATGGAATGCATTGGTATTGCCCATTGTGCTAGGAAAAACAGCCTTACTACTCTCAATCCCTCCGCTTCTGCAGTGTTATGGCAAGCTCCAACAGTTGCACTGCCAGTCATCTGCTTAAAAAATATTAGAACATTGGAATTTTGGGAGCTCCATTGCAGACAATGGAGTGCTCCCTGCTACTACGGGCCGGTAAAGGCCCGCAGAGCAACATTCCAATGTGTTCTACAAAGGCTTCTCGAAGTTCGAGGGGATTTATATCCCCTCGAGCTTCGAGAACCCTTTGTTTAATTTGTTAGAACATTCTGCCCTCTAGTGGCAGAATGTTCTAATAGCCTTATAGCCCTTCGTAGCAGGGCTATACCGGCTATTAAAGTCCCGCTGTTTCGTTAAAGTCCCTCGCCTTCGGCTCGGGCCTTTAACGATTCAGCGGGCCTTTAATAGCCGGTATAGCCCGCTACGGCGGGCTATAAGGCTATAGCAAAACCCCACCATGATGTGATTGTCAGAAGCAGTATCAGTACAACATGGCATGAAGCTTGTGACTTCCCTTTTATCAGTGGAGCAGTATCCAAACGTAAACAAAGCATTAGTGTATGGAATGGGCTGGTGGGTGCTCCGTGTTGCAGTAAAGAAACAAATGGTTGTTGTGCTGTGCTCCCCGCCTCTCTTCGCGCACCCCTCAAACTAACAGTCACAAACTACCAGAACCCCTCTCACTCCTCCAGTCTAGTTCTAGAGTCAAACCTAAAAACGCCAGGTGACAACGACTACAAACAGGCCTGTTAGGTCTCACTGTTGACACTGCCGAGGCTTGTTTAAGAAGCCACCTTTTCCCACTGATTGCAGGGATTCTTTCAGTGTGCACAGTGGGCTGGGCAACAGGAAACAGTAGAGGTTGATGTAACATTTAAAAGATGAACCTTGAATCCAGTTGATAGAAATAGATCTGATTTATTGAAGATTTGTATTAGATCAAAATGATAATAAAGTATTAAGTAAATTCAATTATAATCCCACCAGGAGCAGTTGGACTGTTGCTCAGCCTCAGATGTAACTGACTCTCCTCTCAAGCATACACATCCAGTATTCTATGTGACATCATAGATGTATGCTGAGCAAGTTATAACAAACACTAAAGAAGGACAGAGAAGAAAGAAAAGCAGGATGTAACACATCTCCCCCTTTAATAGAAATAAAAACAGATAAGAAACAAAGAAAGTAGAAAAGTAGAAAAGTAGATGAAAGAACATACAATGTCTACACGACAAATATTATTGAAAAGATACAAAGGAGGAAGTTAAAATAGTGAAAGCATGGAAGAAAATACAATCATGCACAACAACACAAAATCCACAAGAATGAAAGAATGAATAGTGTAGAGAAGATAGAACATACCACACCTACACAGTAAATATTATAAATAAAGTAAATAGAAAAAGGTTAGAACCTCAATTGGTGAAAGAAGTACAGTCACCCTTAACATAACAAAATCCACTAGAATGGAAAACTATGGATTTGATACATAATATAACAAAATTCACTAGAATGGAAAAATATGGATTTGATACATAACAACATCCACAACAAAATCTACTAGAATGGAAAATATGGATTTGATGCATAACTTAATAAAATCCACTAGAATGGAAAATATGGATTTGATACATAACATCCACAAGAATGAAAATGGATGGGTTAGATAAATAAATACATTTGTAAATAGAGCCACCAACGGCTCCTTTAAACTTAACAAACTGAACGCCTCTAAAATATAAGAGCACTAAATAAAGTGGTTCAGCACAGCACTAACGCTTTTAACACAATGAAATTTCTGAAAATTGGCTCATCCTCGGATGCAAACCTTATACATAAAATCTAGAAGCAGTATAATTCCTCGTATAACACTGCATAACTCCTTGTATAAATGAACATCTTCCGCAAAATAGAGCACAGCACTGCTCTTAAAACTAACTTGAAAAAATGAAGCACCTCAAAATTGAGCACAAAATGTGGCTCCGCATAATACACATCCAATAAATCTAACACTAGGACAACTAATTCTCTGAAAATAACACCTCAAATATTTTTTTAGCACATTTGTGGTTCACAACAATAAAAGAAAATGCATGACTCCTCTCAGTAACATATATGAACCCCTCTAAAATTTTAGGGTACTAAGTAATGTGGTTCATTAAAAGTAAGGAATAATAAAATTGAACACCTCAATAGAAATTGAGCACCTAAATGGTGGTTCTGCACAAGAAAGCACTATGGCTGATTTCATAAAAGAAATTACATACTAGAAAATTGAATTAAAAACAACGGGGCACCTCAACCTAAGTTGAGCATAAGAATGGCTCCCTCCATTAAAGATACTAACTCACTGTAGTATTATCTTAGTACAATATATAAGCAAAATTTAAAACAACTGAGCACTTCAATGTTAATTGAGTATATAAATGGCTCACTACCTTAAAGAAAACCAACACACTTTTATACACTTGAAAATGTTTGCACTATAGCACATATGTAACAAACATGTGAGAATTACTAATAGCGTAAAATTTCAACATAAAATGTGCACTCCTTCTAAAATGCATACCACCTCCCTCAGAAAATGAAATACAATAAATTGTTAATTTCCTTTAAGTAATCAGATGAATAAACAAACTCCGGTGAGCGATCTCTCACCCGGGTTCTGCGCAGAAGAAAATTAATAATTCATAAAATGTCACCTGTTGCAGAACACAAGAAATTGCTGGCAAAATTATTCTTCATTACGCTGCATTTGTGTTCAAAACACAGCACATATACCACAAGACTGGTAGTGACTCGGCATGTCTATCTCCAAGGTGATTTCCAAAACGAAACTCATCGACAAATCTTCAGTACATTTCGTGTGTAACTCAAAATGGAGGCACGCATCTAACGTAGCCCCAGGTGACTCACAGCACGCCTGTGCTTGCAAAAACATTAGAGAAATGAAGCAGCAGATCACTGACGTCAGAAAGCTCTTCGCGTGGAAGACAGCAGGTAAACTTAAGGGTATCTATGAGAGTTAAACTGTCAACTTTTGCGCAGTAAAAATAAATTAAATGACAAAATTGGGAAGAGGCTCACATTAAATCTTGACTTGCATACAGAAAGTCCGATTATATCAAGTGTGCGCTGCTGTTGTTAAATTGTCAACAACTGAAAACAAAAATGAAATAAATGTCTTTTCCCTGCACGCAGCTTTCAATGAATCCGATTTCTTCAGAGGTCAGATAGAAAGGTTAAGAATGGTAACAAACTGTGATATAATTGACGCGTTCAACTCCGTGAAAGCAGGCCACTAATCTTTGTTCCGTACATCCATAGTTTTCACTTATTCCCCTTTTTTTTTTTTTGTAAGAGACCGAGCACAGCTGTTATCATCAAACTGATTAATGTGCTCTGTTTATAAATGTCAGTGTTTCTTCCGCAGGGGCTTCTTTTCTTCCACTCACACTGCTGGAATGTCGAATAATAATTAAATGATGTACATTCACTCCCACACAAGTGATGGTAGGTGCGTGTTTCTCCTCAAACATGACACACATCCAAGTCATGTGTTTGAAACAGGTTCAATGACACATTTGTAAGCAGGTTTCCATAATCCAACGGTGTCAAGCTAAATTTTCACTCTCAAAAACCGAAGCCAAAATGTAAAAGTTCACTCTTCAAACATTAAATTTTAGGCCAATGTAGCGTAAATCATGCAGTAAAATTCCAACACCCTGGGGAAATAGGCTGTCCAGATCATAAGGGACACTGGTGGGATTAACCAGGGTGAATTTCTTAATTTACCTTTTCTTCTTGTGCTTCAAATAGTTTCTCAGTTGTATTTTCTTTAAATTCCTTAGTTGTAGTAATTCAGTCTTTTCCTTAATGCATAGGTTCTGTACCTCGTCGCCATTGTAACATTTAAAAGATGAACCTTGAATCCAGTTGATAGAAATAGATCTGATTTATTGAAGATTTGTATTAGATCAAAATGATAATAAAGTATTAAGTAAATTCAATTATAATCCCACCAGGAGCAGTTGGACTGTTGCTCAGCCTCAGATGTAACTGACTCTCCTCTCAAGCATACACATCCAGTATTCTATGTGACATCATAGATGTATGCTGAGCAAGTTATAACAAACACTAAAGAAGGACAGAGAAGAAAGAAAAGCAGGATGTAATAGTTGATCTGACAGAAGGAGGGCCCAAGAAGCGTGATACAGGATTTCATTTGAGCCTGTTGTCATGGAACAGGTAAGTAACGTTATGCTGAAACATTACCAGGAACATTACTTGAAATGAAAAGTAATCACTCAGTATCAGGATAGGATCAGCATTAGCTGCATCTTTAAGCACGGGGTTAAGCCCACGTTCAATACCTTTTGAAATAGATACCTTCTAGGCATGGGATCTCTGGACAAAAGCAGCCGCCTTTCACAGTTGCTAGGCGACCTACCTGTTTTTTAAACATAGGAATGGGAGTCTGTCTTGCTAGGATGCTATTGTTCGGATGCAAACACATAGGTTTGGTTGTCAATGTCACAGACAACAAATATGCTTTCATGGTTCTGGGATTTGTGTGGTTCTAAATAATACATCTACCAGAATACGCATTGCCATATCGAGATGCTATACCTAAAAAAATATAATTTTTGGCTTTTAAAAAAAAATATGTTTCGTCTGGCTAGCAGCCTATTTCCTTTAATTTTCCTAGCTCATCCTTACTTGTAGTATAAGTGATTGTCAGTATGCTCTTTCGGGTAATGGTTTCAAATTTTTTCTCTTTCTAAGTAAGATTCTAAATATTAAATCTATGTCAACTGCAAAAGGCTGAAAGCGTCCATGAATGTGATATGCGAAATATATTTTCTTTTCATCTACTTGACTAGTTATCACATTTTATTTATTAGATAGCTCTAAAAGCTTGATTTTTGAAGGGTTTATAATCCCACTAGATATATTCCTCCAATATGTTTCATTAAAATTCATCAGCATATGACTAAAATGTTGATAAGGGCAATGGGAGACACCTTACCCATAAAGCTTTCAACATCATGAATCTGGCCATTATTCGTGGAATGACCTTTCCATAACAGACTTTTATTTTTCACATGGCACTTGCACCAAAATTGGCTAGAAAGAGAGTCAGGATAATAAATTAACATAGTGAAAATAGGGCACCAATCGGCAAAATGAAGATTTAAGTGAAGGGGGTCACAGCAGTGGTAGTCAAATTAAAGCGATCACAGGTATGGTGGAAGAAGTAATGAAAAACATCCAATTTATCCAAACACACGAGACCCCCACCTCTCTCCATTCTAGTTGGGAGACACATACCTGCTGTGTCACGCACGCCCCAACAGCTGCACTGCCAATCGTCTGTTGAAAAAATAGCAAAGCCTCACTATGATGTGGCTGCCAGAAGGGGTATCAGTACAACCTGCCATGAAACTGGTGACTTCCCTTTTATTGTTGCAGTAAATGGTTCAGTTGTTGTGCTGTGCTCCCCGCCTCTGCTTGCACACCCCTCAAACTAACTGTCGCAAACTACCAGAAGCTTTCTCTCACTCCTCCAGTCTAGTTCTATAGTCAAACATAAAAACCCTGGGCGAGAACGAGTACAAACAGACCTGCTAGGTCTCACTGCCTTTAGAGAGTAGTCACCACTCACTACAGGGAGATACATTGGCAAAACCAATAGGTCTGGATTGTATTTTAATTATGTCAGACCTGTTGGCACTGCCAATGCTTGTTTAAGAAGCGATCCTTTCCCACTGATTGCAGGAACTCCTGGAAACCAAGAGCTTCACTCGTCGGCCTTTTAGTTTACTGACTGCATATATTTTCCAAACTGCCCTCTATTTTCTGTAAGTGTGGGCCGATTGAATTTTAACAAGTTTCATGGGTGTGAGGGATTCTTAAACAATTGGGGGATCTCCGAGAAGATATTTTAGTCCTTCAGAACTGCTATTAGCTCGCACTGATAGTACCACTATTAACCTTTCTGTTGATGACAGATCCAGTCAGTGCTTAATTTGTAAAAAAAAACACATAAGTGCCAGACCTCCCGTCAGGAGTCCGCTGCAGCTGACACCACACATTGGCTGGCTCTACTATGCTGCCAATGACAGTAAGAACACAACTACTAACAGCCACACTCCTGCAAGTGTGGCAATTCGGACTATTTCAAGCCCCGAAAGCTATGAGAATGGCTTGGGCGGCAGGTAATAGTAATTTTTAATGTATATTGAATTAATCATTTTTTTTTAAATGTATTTCTTTATTAATAATTGTCAGACACAAAGAGCAATATATCTATTGCTCGCAGATGCAGCTGCACTTTGGACTTTTTATATTGCATGACCATTCCATGAACATTTCCTCTACAGTCAGGTTCTTCCGACAGGAGAAACACAGTGGTGGCATGGCAATAAATTGGCTTAGTATATAATTTTACCACAGAGCACTTTACACTTGTATATATTACTTTTTGGTTTGATATAGCACAACATCTTGCACAGTTACTACCTCTCATGTCACATCCCCACTGTTCCCATCTACAAGAGCATCACCCCCTGAGTATACCCCGCTGGGGCCAGCCATGTAAGCCCAATATAACCCCCATATTTCTTTAGGGTGACTGCGGTGGGAGGGTCTCTCAGTATGTGTCTGATTGCATGTTAGAGTAGGTCATGTCTTTATGCCACTCCTCGAGTGTCGGTAATGGGCCAATATAGCTACTAGACGCCTCAATATGTGTTGTATCTCTTCGGCGTACCACAACAAGTCCTCTAGTTGGGATGGTTCTAGTGTTATCTTGGTAATAGCCTCCAAGTCTCGAATAACCACTCGCCAAAAAGTCCCAACTCCCATGCAATACCAGGCCAGGTGTGCAAAGTCAGCCCTTTCCACACCACAGCATTGGCAATTAGGTGTGTCCCGCAATCCATATCGATGTAGACAGGCAGGAGTGTAATACACTCTGTTGATGTATATTAGTCTATGCCTGCTATTTAAAGATACTGTTTTTGTTGGTAAATAGACATAATATCGAAAAAAATAAATAGAATGGACATAATATCGAAGTAAAAATATAGAATGGACAAAATATCGAATGTACACAATATAGTGGTTAAATCGAATTGAAGGTAAGTAATATAATATCGATTGTCAAAATATAGAAGTCAAAATAATCGAGGTATATAATATAGGCATTAAAATATATCGAATTTTTAATAATATCGAATTTTTTAAAGTGTTTTGTATGTTAGTATATGTGTGAAAATGTATATTATTTTTGTAATGTATGTTTAATTTATTTTAAGTAATGAATTTTATGTTATTTAATTTTTGCGTAATTTAATTTTGTAGCGGGTTGTGGGTTTATAGGGGAATAGGGTGGGAAGTAATTTAATTGTAATTAAGTAAATACATTTTTATTAATTGGTAATTAATTTTTCTTAATTGATTAATTGATAATTATGTTAATTTTATTAATTTATTTTCTGTAGCGAGTTGTGGGTTTATAGGTGAATAGGGTGGGAAGTAATGTAATTGTAATTAGTTACTTATTAAAAATACTTTTTGTGTATTGATAAAAAATTTGCAATCAATTATTAATTGGTATTAATTTTTATTATTAATTAGTTTTTGTTATTAGAAATTATTTCATTGTTAATTAATTATGAATAGGTAATTCATTTTTCATAACTAATATTTATTTGTATTTCTAATTAATTAATTATGACATAATATTAAATTGGTAATTAATTTTAATTAATGTTTTATTGGTATTGATATTTAATTTATTTTTATTAATATATTAAATCATTACTTTCCCTACTGTTAAACTCACAGGAGTGGGAATAGTAATTTTTTACCCTGCCACTATCCAACGCTTTCCCTACTTTTGCACTCTCTGGAGTGGGAATAGTAATTTTTACCCCTACGCTATCCAACGCTTTCCCTACTGTTGCACTCTCTGCAGTGGGAATAGTAATTTTTACTCTCCCGCTATCTAACGCTTTCCCTACTGTTGCACCCTCTGGAGTTGGAATAGTAATTTTTACCCTCTCGCTATCCAACGCTTTCCCTACTGTTGTACTCTCTGGAGTGGGAATAGTAATTTGTACCCTCACGCTATCCTACGGTAAAAATATTGTATATGTGTTATTAATATTACGTTAATATATATATATATATATTCACTGAAAAAACCATAGGTTATAGACCATATATAGTTAGGAATTAGCATTTAAAAAACCTTATTTTACTCACACAAAACCATTGAAATTTCATATATAGTTAGTTGCACTAACTATATATCGCGCACCCGCAATCCACTGCTGATGATGTCACATATTACATCATTCATGACATGGTCAGTGACATCACTGATGACATCACTGATGACATCTCAAATGACATCACTGATGACATCACTGATAACAACATCCAGTGATTTTATGTTTCTGTAAAGTTTAAATATGTCTTACATATTGAAGAATGAGTGGATGTGTAAGTGTCTGGACGAAGGATTTAGTAGGTGCATGACGACTGTATGAGTGAGTGATTAAATGTGTCTCACTGAGTGCATGGGTTAGTGACTAAACTGTCTTAATTTGTGCATCATTATGTCTGTTGTTCTGTAAACTGCTGCATGTGTTGATCAGTAGCTATATGAGTAACTATATGGGTTATTGATTGATTGTCCAAGTATTTGTATGGGAGACTGAGTGTGTGTGTGGCTGGCTGGGAGGTGTGTGACTCTGTGCAGATCAATGTGTACTTATATCAATGATTGTATAACAAGGTAAGTATGTGTTAGTATATGTTTGAAAATGTAAGGTGCTCTATGTTTAACTGTATAGACAAGAAAATGGAAGTGTGATTGATTCTTTACAGGACTGACTAGGTGTGTGAGTAACTCCATGGATGAGTGGCAGAGTGTGAGTGTCTGTATAGGTGTATGAGTGCATTGTGGAGAAGTGTGGCTCAGGGGTTAGAGGCGGCAGACCTGGAGCTTGAGTTCGGCCCTGGACCAGGGTTCAATTCCCCGCCTCGGCGGGTCTTGGGCTCAATAATTCCACGGACTCGATAATTCTCGCTCCGGTGCCTTCTCGACTCACGGGTTCACACTCTGCGACTCTGGGCAATAGCTTGCTTAATCTCCACATCGGCCCCTCGCGGTGGGATGCCTGGCTTTCACCTTGTGGATACCCTGCCAGCGTTATCTCACAGGGGAATACCAGGACGGGTTCCCTAAGCAAGCGCGGAGATGCCCCAGGGTAAGTCATGCGCTATATAAGCTTCATACATTTACATTTACATATGATAGTGTTGTAAAGATGAGTGATTGTATGTATGAATGATTGTATGGGTGAATGAGTGAATGTGTGTGTAGACGTAGGAATCAGTGAGTACATATGTAGTAACTAGTATTGGTGTGTCAATGGTTTCAAAAATTATACTCTGTATTTAACACTGGGTGAAACAGAGGTTATATTAAAATGTGAGGAGATGCATTGTATTGTCACATGAATGATATCATCAGTGATGTGGTCATTGATGTCAAATGAGATGTCATCAGTGATGTCATCAGTGATGTCATTTGAGATGTCATCAGTGATGTCATCAGTGATGTCACTGACCATGTCATGAATGATGTAATATGTGACATCATCAGCAGTGGATTGCGGGTGCGCGATATATAGTTAGTGCAACTAACTATATATGGAATTTCAATGGTTTTGTGTGAGTAAAATAAGGTTTTTTAAATGCTAATTCCTAACTATATATGGTCTATAACCTATGGTTTTTTCAGTGAATTTTCAAGGTTTTGTAAATGCTAATTCCTAACTATATATGGTCTATAACCTATGGTTTTTTCAGTGAATTTCAATGGTTTTTTAATAGCAAATATCATAAGCTGTCGAATGTCAAGTACGTGGTAAGTGAAAACATTTTTGTGTTTATGCACACTGATCTGCTTTGAATGGTGCCCCCCCCCCCCTCATTTCTATTAGGAGTACTCTCTCTTTGCACATAGTGAAGGGTAGTTAACGCAGGCCTTTGCCCCCGTTGTAATACGTCGTGCCTGCTTCTCTCTCCATTTAATTGATTGTTATCCAAGTATTTACTGTTTTAGAATTGGTTCTCTTTGGTTCATTCTCTATTTACAAACAAACACAGAGTCGCAATACTCTGTTTAGTCTTTGCAGATAACGAAAAATCATGTAAAAAAAAAAGAAAAGGAATCGAGCAAAATCAGTAGGCCACTAATGGGATCTCTTTTTGACCTCGCTAAAATAGAAACATTAGGAACAACCCCTCATGACAAATACAAAACTAGTGAAATGAACTGAACTCCACACAATGATGGCTGCAAAACAGCTCGGCTCCGCCACCCACCCCGCCCAAAATAACGATAAAGAGCGGCTGCCATGATTGGTTGCGGAATGGCCACGACGGAGCTACGAAATGGTACTGCTCTCATGCTAACCCCAGCTTCAGTCTGAAACATCCAGAAACACTGTAGACTACCAATTCGATCAGTTACGGTAGCGCCCCAATGTAACCCGGTAGAGAAGAACTAGCCCTCCCCTCTTTGACTGATGGTTCTTGTTGCCTGTCCCTTCTGTTGTCATTTAACAGAACTATTTAGCCTGCTGAAAGGGGTTGTGTTCCGACCGCTGGTTGGTGGAGACATTTTGACTATATTCTGGACCTGCGTTGTCGCGTAATGCGTCATATGACGCGCCGCGTTAGCGCATCCGGAAGTCATCCGGGGCGCGCAGCGCGTAACGTAAGCATAACAAGTCATGTGACTTGTTAATAAAACTTTTCATTGGTTCATTTTACTTTTCTTATTCTAATGATGAAAGGCTTGGTCATATGACCTAAAAATTACGCTTTTTATTACTTCCGAACATTATTTTTTCTTAAATATATGTTATAATGTTCCAGGCTAATGTACTTTCCCGGAAAATTTACAACTGTCCTGCAAGTAAAATATATTCTTTTTTCGAGAAAAAGAGCGTTTCTTCGTCCCATGACGGAGCCGTTGAGCAAAAGAGGGTCGACCTGCTGTCTTAGTCGCCGATACGCCTGAATATGAGATTCTTATCGATCACTTTATGTTGCAGGAATAGAAAACACAACAGCCCTTGACCATTTATCTTTACTGCGTTCCTTCGTATTATACCTTTTACCCTTCATGTAATTGGTCTGCTTTATTTCACTTGCCTTTTAATGATTCTAAAACAGTGACTATTATTAAAAACTTTACCAATGTATATACTACTACCATGTTTTCTTTTAAAAACCTTTATTGTGAAAATTTCATTATACAAATACGAGCCTATAACCACGTGGGCCGGCCACGGAGCAAACTGTAATCGTATATGATGAGTAGACATTTACACTGTAGAGGAACGTAACGGGCGGGCCATTAGGTTGCAAGAACTAAGGTGTCTAACAGTTACGGAATCGGTGGACGTACATTTTATAATTAAAATACGACAGGGCCAGTTACAATAAAATTATCTAGATATACATTTGCGGGCAAGTACCATGGGTGACGTTAATTCGAACTTACAATAGTACAGTAATCAATAACACATCAGAACTTAATATCAATAGGGATGTCGAAATATTCAATCAATTCTCGTCCCCGCCCGCCATGTGCTTCAAAACTGCATACGTATCTCGTGATTTCAAGGTTCTGCAACCAGTACACAACAAGGAGTTACGAGTCCCATTTATTCCGGCGCCATTTTGGGCGAGGACGAGCAGGTCCAGGATATAGTCAAAATGTCTCTACCAACCATCGACTATGATGATGTTCATATGCTGTATTTATTCGAGTAACACTCATCTGTCCACATGAAATTAATTTGCCACAATCTAAACATGTCATTTTAATCTTTCCAAAGTTCTTCTAAATATTTGGGACCGTTTCCCTTGCCTCTGATGCTGTCAGTGCCACTTCTTTGATGAATGTACTAGCAGGTCAGGGGTTCTCCTCCAAATCTCTCTTTTATGCAGCACTATAATTAATTGGTGCCACCTCTCCATATGACGATGCATGGTATAGTTACCATAACTATATTTTTTTTCGGTTCCTCTGGAGAGTTCATCGTGGCAGATGAAGCGTGTAACGTACCGGGCATTTACCTTTTTTTGCATGTACAGGAAAGGAAAAAAAAATCGAGCGTCCGAGTTCTAAGGTGTCCCAGGGCCATTTTAGTGGACCAGGCCCAAATCCAAAGAACAGGCCGCCATTTTGAGAGTCCTGTTGCAGCCGCCTGTCGCTGTAGCATCAAGAGCAGCCGAAACTCAGCTGAATGGCAACTGAAACGGTAAAGGGGCGCCCCACTACAGCAGACGAGCCTCCACCTAGGAAGACCCGTTCACGCCGCCTCCCCCCCCCCCTTCGGGCACCCCACGCCGTTATTCGGAGCAGTATTGTAGGATGGCCACACCAGTGCGGCAACTTGCTAGACATCACCTCGGTGGTAACCGAATCTCAACGCCTTGTGGTGTCTTCTATTCAGAAAACATTGTTATGCTGCCTTCGACCTATTCGCCGCAAGTGCGCACGCAACTCAGCTGCATAGCTTGCTAGACACCACCTCGGTGCCATCCGGATCTTGGAATCTCAGCGCCTTTTGGTGTCTTCTCTTCAGAAAATATTGTTGCGCTGCCTTTGGCCCCATTCGCACATCGGTCCGCTACTGACGCCATCTCACAGGCTAATGGGGCGCCCCACGCCGAGTTTCAGCATTGTAGGATGACCACACCAGTACAGCAACTTGCTAGACATCACCTCGGTGCCATCCGGATCTCGGCGCCCCACTGCAGATGAAGTGCCTCTCAACTATGAAACCACCACGGTGACATCCGGATCTTGGCGTGTTGTGCTGCCTTCGGCCTATTCGCACATCGGTCCGCTACTGACGCCATCTCACAGGCTAATGGGGTGCCCCACGCCGAGTTTCAGCATTGTAGGATGACCACACCAGTACAGCAACTTGCTAGACATCACCTCGGTGCCATCCGGATCTCGGCGCCCCACTGCAGATGAAGTGCCTCTCAACTATGAAACCACCACGGTGACATCCGGATCTTGGCGCGTTGTGCTGCCTTCGACCTATTCGCACATCGGTCCGCTACTGACGCCATCTCACAGACTAATGGGGCACCCCACGCCGAGTTTCAGCATTGTAGGATGACCACACCAGTGCACCTTACTAGACACCACCTCGGTGCCATCCGGATCTTGGCATCTCAGCGCCTTGTGGTGTCTTCTATTCAGAAAATATTCTTGCGCTACCTTTGCCCCATTCACACATCGGTCCGCTACTGACGCCATCTCACAGGCTAATAGGGCGCCCCACGCCGAGTTTCAGCATTGTAGGATGACCACACCAGTACAGCAACTTGCTAGACATCACCTCGGTGCCATCCGGATCTCGGCGCCCCACTGCAGATGAAGTGCCTCTCAACTATGAAACCACCACGGTGACATCCGGATCTTGGCGCCTTGTGCTGGTTCCGGCCTATTCACACATCGGTCCGCTACTGACGCCATCTCACAGGCTAATGGGGCGCCCCACGCCGAGTTTCAGCATTGTAGGATGACCACACCAGTACAGCAACTTGCTAGACATCACCTCGGTGCCATCCGGATCTTGGCATCTCAACGCCTAGTGGTATCTTCCATACAGAAAATATTGTTGCGCTGCCTTTGGCCCCATTCGCACATCGGTCCGCAACTGACACCATCTCACAGGCCAACAGGGCGCCCCACGCCGACTTTTACCATTGTAGGATGGCCACACCAGTACAGCAACTTGCTAGACATCACCTCGGTGCCATCCGGATCTTGGCATCTCAGCGCCTTGTGGTGTCAGTCAGAAAATATTGTTGCGCTGCCTTTGGCCCCATTCGCACATCAGTCCGCTACTGACACCATCTCACAGGCCAACAGGGCGCCCCACGCCGACTTTTACCATTGTAGGATGGCCACACCAGTGCCACAACTTGCTAGACACCACCTCGGTGCCATCCGGATCTTGGCATCTCAGCGCCTTGTGGTGTCTTCTATTCCGAAAATATTGTTGCGCTGCCTTTGGCCCCATTCGCACATCGGTCCGCTACTGCCGCCATCTCACAGGCCAACGGGGCGCCCCACGCCGACTTTCAACATTGTAGGATGGCCACACCAGTGCGGCAACTTACTAGACACCACCTCGGTGCCATCCGGATCTTGGCGCGTTGTGCTGCCTTCGGCCTATTCGCACATCGGTCCGCTACTGACGCAAACTCACAGGCCAACGGGGCGCCCCACGCCGACTTTCAGCATTGTAGGATGGCCACACCAGTGCTGCAACTTGCTGGACACCACCTCGGTGCCATCCGGATCTTGGCGCGTTGTATTGCCTTCGGCCTATTCGCACATCGGTCCGCTACTGACGCCGCCTCACGTGCCAACGTATTTTCTCCGCATTTTATACCCTATGCCGCATAACAGGTCATGTGAGTTGTTTATAAAACTTTTCATTGGTTCATTTTACTTTTGGTTTCCTAATGATGGAAGGCTTGATCATATGACCTAAAAACAACACTTTTCATTGGATGAAAACTTATTTTTTTTCCCAAACGATGAAAGCCCCACCTTGTTTCTGGATGTTTCAGACTGAAGCTGGCGTCAGCATGAGAGCACCACCATCTCGTAGCTCCGTCGTGGTCATTCCGCGAGCAATCATGGCAACCGCTCCCCACCAGAAGCCTACAGGAGTCGGGGGCCCCCAAAACTTTTGATGAATCCTCAAGGCGGAGGGGACGCTTTCGAGAATGGGGTCCAAGACCTAGCAGACAAGCGTCCGATTTCCAAGGTGTCCCAGGGCCATTTCAGTGGACCAGGCCCAAAAAGGAAACAGCCTGCCGCCATTTTGAGAGTCCTGTGACAGCCGCCTATCGCTGCACCGCAAGAGTGGGCGCAACTCAGCTGAATTGCGGCTTTTGACACAGTGGACCAAAAACGGACGGAATGGCAACTGAAACGGTAAAGGGGCGCCCCACTACAACAGATGATACTCCACCTGGAGAGGCCCGTTCACGCCGCCTCCCCCGGGGCGCCCCACGCCGTTATTCGGAGCAGCATTGTAGGATACCAAAACCAGTGCGGCAACTTACTGGACATCACCTTGGTGCCATCGTTCTGCTGCCTTGGAACTATTCGCACAACAGTTTGCTACTGATGACCCACCCCCCGCGACGCCCCACGCCGGAAATCTGGACGTTGTGCTGCGTTGGGACTATTCGCACAGCCGACCGCTACTTCGTTGTTTTTCCCTAAAAATGTTTATATGTTATTACTGTTTTTGTTTTCTTGTATATATTTATAAGTTATTAAAGTTTTATAATCTTACTACTTTGTCGGAGTGCTATATATTTTTAATGTGACACATAATTGTAAAAACTTTGATGTACAAAGAGTCATCCCTGGAATCTTCCGCTTCAGGCTCGGTCCCCTCCCCAATCACAATACAGGATGGTTTTCAGATAATAGGAACGCGTCTGCTGTGACGGATCTCATCTGGTGTGGGCCTTGATCTACTATAACTCCTTTGAAGAGGGGTTATTCTTTACAGCTGGGGCCATAAACTACATCTGCAGGGCTAGCTGATACCCTAGGACCGGCCTGGACAATCGGACACAGAGGAAAAGGAGTGTCAGAGGGTGCGGTAGTGAATAGGGCGAAAGGGAGGTGTCGGGCGGGCACAGGGTGTGATTCTCAGGGAAGAGCAGCGCAGATGGGGGGAGGTTTATTACCCATGCATAAGACAGAGAGCGGGGGTGACCACTGCCTGGGGGAGATGCTTGCGAGGGTGGGGAGCCATGCTAAGGATCGACAGCGTGCACAGAGTGGGTCTGGTCAAGGCATCTAAAATGGCTGCCGTGCACGACAAAAGTGTGGCATTTGGAAAAAGACAAGATGGCGCAGACAATGTTTTTCAACACTTCCTGATTTCCTTCGAATCGAACGTTAACAGACGTTGGGGCATATTACCAAAGTTAAGCGATATTTATCCCTAACGATGCTTAGCAACGATTTTTTTACCGCTAAGCATCGTCAGAAATTATCGCAGATAAACTTGCTATTATCAAGGTTTATCGCAAATACGATAAAAAACGACCGCAATGCATTAATATCGCTGAAAACTCAGCGATATTCATGCATTACCGAGCTAATGCTCTTAGCCATGTTATCCACCTCCCATTGGATAACATGGCTAAGAACTGCTCAGGGCAGGTGCTAGCTTTTGGAGATATTCGCGCTTATCGCGAATATTTCCAAAAGTTGATAATAGGAGATAGCGATGTTAGCGACTGTTTCCAGTCGCTAACATCTTGGCATGCCCACTTTGTATGTCATTAGTGATAAATATCACTCACATGCAAAGTGGGGCCCAAGATGGTCGCTATCTCCTACTAGCCGTCGCTAACTGGTGTTAGCAACAGCTAGGTAATACAGATATAATTTTATCTCCGCGAAGCGGAGCGCTGTTACAGATATATATCTTGTTTTTGAACGTTAATTTCTCAAAATCCACTGAAGCACATATATTGAGACCTAGCAAAGGCACATCGAGCTACCAGTCCCTACAATTTTGCCAAGTTTCGTGCAAATCCATTCAGCCGTTCGATTATTATTATTATTATTTTTTTTGCCCCGCGGGGCCCTTTTAAAACCTCCACATCAAACCTAAGAGGTCAAGGAGGATCTACTATGCCCCCTTATGGTCATTTGCCCCTTCGCTTTGGCCTCCTCTTGTCTCTCGATCCTACCGAGAGACAAGATGGCGGCCGCTACGGACTGTTTGCAATGTTTACAGACGCCGGAGAACCAATCAGCTTCGCAAACCTCCGTTACGCGAAGCGGAGCGCTGTTACAGATATATATCTTTTTTTGAACGTTAATTTCTCAAAATCCACTGGAGCACATATATTGAGACCTAGCAAAGGCACATCGGGCTACCAGTCCCTAATATTTTACCAAGTATCGTGCAAATCCATTCAGCCGTTCGATTATTATTATTATTTTTTTTTTGTTGCCCCGCGGGACCCTTTTAAAACCTCCACATCAAACCTAGGGGGTCAGCGAGGATCTACTATGCCCCCTTATGGTCATTTGCCCCTTCGCTTTGGCCTCCTCTTGTCTCTCGATCCTACCGAGAGACAAGATGGCGGCCGCTACGGACTGTTTGGAATGTTCACAGACGCCGGAGAACCAATCAGCTTCGCTTCACAAAGCTCCGTACCGCGAAAAGTCCGCGAACCGGAGCGCTGCCCGGTCCGCTGTTACAGATATATATCTTTTTTTGAACGTTAATTTCTCAAAATCCACTGGAGCACATATATTGAGACCTAGCAAAGGCACATCGGGCTACCAGTCCCTACAATTTTGCCAAGTTTCGTGTAAATCCATTCAGCCGTTCGGGCTAAAAGTGAGGCCAACCGCCCTATGGAAAACTCAATGTTAAAAACACGTTTTGGGACCCCCCTTTTTTCTCGGCCCCCCCTTGACGAACCCCCCCCCAAATTTTCAAGGGCTGCTCAGAAACAAAATGTGCCATTTTCCTGAAATTTCAGCCAATTCCGTCCACAAACGCCAAAGTTATTAGACATAGAATTTTCAAAAATCCCATAGAGAAAAAATCCTAACTATATATACCTACTGGCGACCGCCAGTAGGTAATATATATATATATATATATATATATGTATTAAAAAATAAAATTGTATGTTTATTTTTTTAACTTACATATTTAATTACTAATTTTAAGGTTATTTAAGTATTTCTAAGTATGTTTTAGTTAATTATATTTATTATTTCATTAATTTAAAATTAGTTTTAAGACATTTAAAAAAAAATTATATTTTGACTAACTACATTTTTTACAGCCATATTTTTAATTCGATATTTTTGTACTTACCTGTTTGTAGATAGGAATTCGATATTTTTGCATTCTATATTTTGTCAACGATATTTTGGTAAGTCTATATTTTGGTAGTCTATATTATGTCAGTGATCCGTTTTGTTAAAGCGCAAAAATAGTGCCATGCAAGTCAGGCCTTAGGTGTTCTGTGTATGTGGGCTTCCTGCGCATGCGCTTAGAGTGTAGTCACCAAGTGGCTAGGGAGGATATTTGAATTAAATTCCAGAGTGCCAGCATTTCCGGGGGTTCAAGAATTTCCTCCCTGAGTAGATCTTGGAGTGCGTGCTGGGCTCTGTAGAAGTGAAATTGCTGTAGATTTGTGGGGTTAGTGAGTCGCCATCCCACTTCCTCCCAATCTAACATAGTGCCATCCTAAAAAAAATCCCCCATAACATTAATCCCCAGGGCCGCTAATGACTCCTGCACGCCCCTTTTTTTCCCGATGGGGAACCAAGTGCACCAACCTATTGGGGTATTTTCCAAGCATAGAAAGGAACCAGATAGCTTTTCAAGTAATCTCTGCCATGACTCGACCATTGTGATATTATCCAATTGATAACTCTGTGTCTAGGAGTTGACTTTCCAAAGAGTAATTGCAGTAGGGTGGATAAGCCTGCTGCATCCTGTCCCAGCCACAAGTGTAGAAGAACTTTGGGGCCATTTACCCAGGTGTGGGCATGGGGGAATTGGGCCACCCTGTATTATGTTTCTAGGTCAGGGCATTTTATCCACCCCTGGAGTATGGTAAGGTGGGTGTTTCCCAGCTCACTTTTGGTTGTTTGCCTGCCCAGGCCACACGTAACAGAAGTTTACGAAGTTGCTGAAACAACAACCCAGGCCATAGTATGGGAATGTTCATAAATAAAAACAGTAAGTGGGGCAAGACCACCATTTTCATCACAGCTATGTAGCCCACAAGTGATAGCGGCATTCTGATCCAACACTCTTTGGGGCATATTCTCAAGAACGTGTGATAACTATTGCAAAAGTAACTTAACGCAACTTCCAACATCGCAGTCTATCGTGAGAAAATAACGCTGTGTTAACGAAGCATTCTCAACATGACGGCACCATGCGATATTCCCCAGATAACGCGCCAACTGACCGCGTTAAAATCATCGCCATGCCCAAAAATGCGAAATAAGCAGCAATGACGCCAATCGCGACACTAAAATCAGCGAAACCAGCTACCGGCCTGCAGCTCACACACGTCAGGGGGGGGAAATCACCATATAAGTAGAAAAAAACCAGACAAACAAATGCCAATCAACAGTGAAGCACAATGGATGTTGCCGAAACAAGTACGGAGGAGAACCAGAACCCCACAAGCCCCCCCGGAGGACCTACTTGGGACCTCGGGGTCAGGGAAGGCCAAGGAGAAGAAGAGTAGGAAGAAGCGCTTTAGTCCGCAGGAAAACAGGATCCTGATAACGGAGGTGGTCGAACACCATCAACAACTGTTCGTCATCTCCACTGTGTCATTGGCAACAAAAATTGACTATGGCAGTTCATCGTGGACAAGATGAATACAGTCGGAGTGCTGAAGAGGACAATGGAAGAGGTCAAGAGGCGCTGGAATGACGTCAAGAGCAAAACCAAGCTGAAACTCGCCAACAACCGGAAGACAGCAATGCAGACTGGAGGTGGGAGTCCTATACCACAGGAGGAGCTGGACAACATGGAGGAAATGGTGTCTACAGTCATCAGTGGGGAGACGGTGGCTGGAGTCGAGAGACTGGACACTGCTCAATATGACTAGACACAACAGGACCAGGGTGAGTAACAACCAGGGAAGGGGGGGACGGGAGGAGATGGCCACAATGGCACACATGCACAGTTGAGCTGAGCACATCTGCGGACAAACCATGCCCCAGACCCCAACTCCCACCAAGACCCCAATGTACCCCAGTATGCAACATCTCAGCACTGTTTAAGCACAGAAGGCAAAGGCACATCGCAGAAAATGGATAAGGGGCAGCAAAACTGAGCAGCAGGGGCCACGCCCCCAAAATGCAGCACACACACATAATATGCAGAGCACATCAACACTGACAACAATGTGGCATAAACCTCAACAAGTCCACAACAGAACACAGGACACAGCTGGGGCCGACTGGGTGTAGACACTGGCCAATCACATTTGGCATTGCGGGGAAATGTGACTTGCTAATGTAAGTTAACACACACAGGAATGTCCACTGTCCCCCATCAAATAGGCAGCTCCTCCCAAACAGCCAACATGTACACAGTCATGCAGTCTGTATGTAAACATGTACAATCTGACAACACACACATGAACACATTGTTAAACTGCATCTCCCCTTCACATTGCAGAGGGACAAACAACACCTCCTGCAGACGAGCCGGAACCTCTCTGCTCTGATGACAAAGAGGACCACCACAGTTTTGACTCAGCTCTCCAAGAGTTCATTGACAGCCTCCGCAGCCCACCTCCAGGAGCAGGGCAGCTCAGCTGCAACGAAGAGACCACACCACCTGCACAGACCACACAGCAGGTGGCACCCACCACCACGGCTGTCTCCCAGGACCCCCACAAACAACACATGGACTTCCAATGCCATGTGATGGGATGCACAGGTGCGGGTGGGCTTTGACTGCATAGCAGACAAACTAGATGCCATACTTGGGTGTCTAAGTCCCATCAGGGACAACTCACAGTCCCTAACGGACAACCACAGTCTGCTCCATGCTGTCCAATGAACCATGGCTGACATCGCCAGAGTCCTGACTCAGAGACAGGAACGACTGACTAGTCATAGTGGCTCCAATGAGCTCGCCCAGGAGGTGGGAAACATGCAGAGGCTCAAGGAGACAATGGAGCGGGCCAATGCAAAAAGAGCAGCTGCCACGGCTGCACACCAGTGAGTGGTAGCTGGGTTCCTCAATGACCTCAGGACCATCCTCATGGCATTGCTGCCACAAGGCCTGGTGCTGATGCATGCTGCTGCTACCACTCCATCCACATCTTCGGCCCCTGAAGTATCAGTACCACACTGCGGCAGACATTCCACCTCCGGCCCCTGAGGTGTCACTGCCACACAGTGCTGGAGAAAGGCCAACACCACTCACACGTGAGGCACATGGAACAGCAGAGGACGAAGAGGCGGATGAAAGCGCCATCGTAGTAAGAAGGACGCAGTAGCATTTATCTCCGCCATCTGGCTGGTTTCAGCTTGGTTCTGCCCTCTGCATCATCACCTTCCACTGTCCCCCGATACACTCTGCGATACTCACCTTGGACCTCGAAGTGGACAGCCATATTCTGTTTGATTGCCACGACACAGCAAACAGACTGCGGACTGAACTCTTCCTCTTCCTTTGGACTTGTCATTCCCTGAAGGACTCTGGCTGGCCCTCCACGGGCCAACATTGTAAAGTGGGGTTTGCATGGCCCTGTACTGCTCCAGATGCAACACTCCACTGAATGTGCATTAAATATTACGAATCACACAGATGAGTCATGTCTATGGTCTTTCAAGTGTGGTAGTATTGATGAATGTAGGGTCAGTGAATTCCTCCTACGTCCATGTGGCTCATGTCATTGGACTTGGGTCACAGGGTGACACATTCCCGAATGTTGTCCGGGTGGTGCCGACGCAACAATAGCGACACACGCAGTTGTTACTTCCTTGTCCAGCCCCGTACGGAACAACGCCTAGAGCCCCGGGGTCATTGTTCACACCCTTACGCTGGACTGGCATACACCAGGCCAGCCCACTCCGCTTACACTCACAGGCGGGGACGGCAACACTACATGTCACAGGTCTAGTTGTCAGTATGCCACAGCCACTCCCTCATGGCTGGTTTACACCCTACCACACCCATTCAGCACACATGTCACAGCACATGTGACCCTGCCAATTAAAAGGGCCAGGCGCACGTGTGCGTCGCCATTTCCAACCTCTCTTGGGGTGTATTTGTGTGGTGTGCAACAACACATTCTGCAAGCCAGGAGGTGACATGATAGCGTCTGCACCACGATACCCAATCATGGAGCGTCCATGACTAGCAGGGCACAGACTTGGTAGCACCGGACACACTGCGGCCGGCACAGGACGGTGACTTTCGGTTCACTGAGGTAGGGGCACCGTAAGTGCTGAGCAGGTGTGCAGCCTGCGATGATGCCCCGTCCCGGCCGTGCAGACTGCTCAGGTTTTGTGTGCTCTGCTGGACCGCAGGGTAGGCCTGAGCCAGAGGACTGCAGGGGCCTACGGCCACGCGGCATCGCTTCCTGGATCACAGAGTGAGTGGCACCTCAAGGGCTGAGTGGGTGTGCAGCCTGCGATGATGCCCTGTGCACTGGCATGTCCTCTGCCATGGTGAAATCAAGACCCAGCATCAAAGTGAGTCCTGGTGGCCTGCAGAGCGGAGCTGCATGATGTGGAGGGGGCCATGCCAGCAGGACCCGGGCTTGAGGCTTGCATCGGCACGTGGTGGGCCCTCTTTTCTACACGCCGGTGGCGGAAGGTGAGCAGTAAGGCCTTGGTGTGCAGTGGCGGGCATACACTGCTGGGTGGTGGGAGGGGCTGGGGTGCAGCTGCCTGGGTGCGCAGGGGTGGGCATGCACCGCTGGGCAGGGGAGGGGCTGGGGTGCTGCTGACTGGGTGCATAGGTGCAGGCATGCACCACTGGGCAGGGGAGGGGCTGGGGTTCTGCTGCCTGGGTGCGCAGGGGCAGGCATGCACCGCTGGGCAGCAGGAGGGGCTGGGGTGCAGCTGCCTGGGTGCTCATGGGCGGACAGGCGATGATGTTGTGTGCAATTGTATGTACTTTGCCATTCATGTATCTGGACTCTCTTTCAGACAACGGGTCTGTCTCATATGTGGGACCAGGTGAAGTGCACTACATACCGGCATGTGGTTGGAGACACACCGGTAGCAGCAGGTGAGCAGTGTGGCCTGGGTGCGCAGTGACGGCACTCTCTCTCCCTGTCCCTCTCTTCTTTTCTCTATCTCTCTCTCCCCCACTCTGTCCGGTTATCTCTCTCTCCCCCACTCTGTCCGTCTATCTCTCTCTCCCCCCCTCTATCTGTCTATCTCTCTCTCCCCCTCTCTGTCTGTCTCTCTCTCTCTCCCACTCTCTGTCCGTCTATCTCTCTTTCTCCCTCTCTGTCCATATATCTCTCTCTCCCCCTCTATTCGTCTATCTCTCTCTCTCCATGTCTTTCAGTCTAACTCTCTCTCCTTCTCTTTCTCTCTCTCTCCTTCGCTCTCTCTCTGTCCCATGATGTGCGCAGGACACACCTTCTCATCATGATTTTGTCTTGCAGGCTGTGACCTACGGATTGTCCCCAGGGGTGCCGCCATGTGTTTTCATTTCTGTTCTGTGTTTGTTTTAATACATTTTCATTTGTTGCTTCGAAGGTGAATGTATGATGCTCATATTTGTGTCGACACATGCATGTAACCAGATGTGATTGTGCGACATCAGGCGGATTATTTGGTACATGATTCCGTGTAGTTGATGTGGCATGTCTTTGTCTGCAGGGGGCCAGAGAGGGGCGGTCCTGGGGGTGGTGGCGGCGGGTGTTGTGGCCCTTTTGGGTGTCCGGGCTGCATGATCAGTGGCTCCATGGCATCTGTTGTTCTTCAGGTGTGGCTCTGGGCTGGGCTCCCTTTTGTGGTGCAGGCTGTGGTCAGACTTTACACCAGGTCAGATTAAGTGTTAGTTTACTGCTGCTAACATGCCTTATTGCATGTTTTGTGATCTTATCGCCGATCTGGCTGGTCGTTGAGAATGTTGCGGAGTGGTGTTCTTGCAGCTTTTTGTTTGGGAACGCCTACTCATTAGCGATAGTTGGTGGGGTCATCTGTGGCAATCGCAGGTAAACTGGTGCTATGGGCTGTTAGAACCAGCTTGTGAATAGGGCGCTTAATTTATCCTAACTTTGGCTGCGATAAGGTGCTGTTAGCTCCTTGAGAATATGCCCCTATGTCTTCTGTCAGTTTCTGCATGACCTTACCTTAGTTTTCCGATATCACAACTTCAGGGTTTGTGTGTATCTGAATTCCTAAGTATTGGACAGGGTGTAATGAGAATTGGAGCGGAAACTCCAGCGGCACTGGCTCCAAAGCCAGAGTGAGCTGGAAAATAGTAGAGTTACTCCAGTTGACCCGCTATCCAGAGTGGTCTCCAAATTGAGTCACTTCCTTTAACACTGCCATGAGCTTATGGTCTGGATTCTTTATGTACAAAAGCATGTCATCTGCATTTGCAGAGATTATAAGTTTACAGTTCGGGAATCTCAGTCCTCTATGGGCATGGTGCTCCCATAGGGTGCATGTCAGTGGCTCCGCAGCTAAGGCGTAGAGCAGAAGAGATATAGAGCATCCATGTCTTGTGCCTCTTTCAAGCTTATTGGGGTCTGAAGTCATATTATTGATTCTCAGTCGCATTGCTCGTTGAGTGTACAGGCCCAAGACCAGTCTAATGAATACATCTCCAATATCTACCCGCCATAGCACTTTAAAAAGGAAGTTCCATTCGACTGAATCAAACACTATTTCAGCACCTGGGAATTCGCTGCTCATACCTCTGGGTCCAGTCTCTGGATTTCCCCAAACAGTGTGCAGGTATTTGTTGCTAAATGACCTCCTAAGATGAAACCAGATTGATTTTACATTGACCAAAAACGGAAAAGATGGCGGCAGGCGGTTAGCTAGGATTTTAGAATAGATTTCTGTGTCCACGTCTAGTAGGGACAATGGCCTATAGGAAGAGCAGTCTGCCTTGGGTTTACTGGGCTTTAGGGTCATCACCAGCAGAGTTTCCCGCATTGTGGGGCATACATCCATCGATGGTCACCTCATCAAACAGTGTGATCAGGTGAGGAATTACTGGTTTTAGGTATGCTTTGTATAAGGCGACTGTAAAGCTGTCTGTACCAGGGGTCTTCCCCGAGGGCATAGATTTTAGTGCTGCTCAGATTTCCCCAGGGTATAACAGAGCCATAAGGTGTTCTCTGTGCTCTGTAGTTAGACACTGCATGGCGATATGTGCCAAATACTCCAAACAAGCTTCGTCTTCGGGGTATGTCCGCGAGCTGTATAGGTCAGTGTAGTATCTAACAAAGCAAGGCAGTATCTGTAGACTAGTTGCGCACTACCTGTCTTCCTCATCATGATTATATTCTCAGCCTGGCGGGGTTGCAATAGCACAGCGAGCATGGTGCCTGGCCTCTCTCCCTCTCCATATGTCCTGGCCACAGCATATTTGCCTAGATGGGTGACCTCCTGCAATGTGGGTTCATGATACTCATCTAATTTATTTTTAATCTCGCCCATTAGTTGTACTTATGCTTTCTCTCCATGTCTTTTCTCTAGTGCTGCGATCTCGTTCTCTAGGTAGGACAATTGATTACACAGCGACTTGAGTACCTCCACGTGTTTGGATATTTTGATACCACGGATATAGATTTTGAATGCATTCCATACTGTTGCAACTTTATCTACCTGTGTGTGAAGAACTCAGTGATCGCAGAGCTATTTCATCGTGAAAGACAGAGTCCAGTACGGAATATTGAGGGAATCACCAGGTGAACACCTCCGGCTGAGCTGCGCCAAATTCTAGGTGTACTATCACAGTAAAGTGGTCTCAATACATGCCTGGCAACGGCTTACACTCCCTCACCCAACTGGCCAAATCTCTTGATATCAACCAGTAGTCAATGCGAGTGTGGATGTCATGCACGAGCAGTAATGCGTGAACTTCCTACCTGTGAGTGACTGTGGCGCCATTTGTCTAGAAGGCCTTCCCTCTGCATTATTTCTGCTATCGCCTGGGCCGCTGCCGCAGGGTGTCTGGCCACACCCCTGGAACTATTTAGCTATGGATTCATTGTACAATTTAAATTTACCCCCATATCCTGGGTAGGTCTCCCCATAGGCAAAGATGTTCACTGAGCGAGTTGTAGTAATGGGGTCATCAAAATTCGGGCCATAGACCCCTACTAGCAGGATTGCTAGGTCTCCCTTGTAACATCGCGTGACCACCTGTCTGCCTGCTGCGTCAATATACACTTCCTGTAATTTCACATCTGACCGCCTGCATGCCCACACCAAAACTCCCATGGCATTTGAGGTGAAGTTCGCCGCTACGCATCGGCCCCGCATCGGCCCAGCATTCTATGCTGTGTGAGGACTCCGCAATTCGGGGCAAGGTGTGTACCTTGCAATATTGCCACATCCACCCTGTGTCTCGGCAAATAGGCTACAATTTTGTGTCTCTTCCTATGGTCATTTAGGACCCTGATATTCCATGTTATTAAATGTTAAATGTAGCAGCAGGGGTATCGCAGGACCAGACGCTGCCTGATGTGAATCATCCAGGATTGATGGTGTGCTTCAGTCTACCAACCTGAAACAGGTATCTGTCCTTGTGCAGTAGTTGTGTGTGTGTGTTTCCCTTGCAGGCTTCTCAGTAATGTCCCCCACCCCAACCCATACTGAGGATATTCCCAACAAGCACAGCAACTCTTTCCCCCCTCCCATCCCTCCCAACCTCCTAAAATGGTGTATTATACCAGAACCATGTGGTGCACACCAGTGGGCAGATGTTGCCTGCACCAGTACTTATTATCCACTACTTTAGTGCCGCTCTCCACTATAGTTTGTGTATATGCATATACATGCATGGCAACCTGTATGTATCCACTCTCCCGCCAACCAGGGCCAAAGAGCAGATCAGGTCGATAAGTTCCAGAGGGCAGTGAAATGCCTATGTGTCGAGCAACTGGCAAGCTTTTTGGCTCATGTGACCCCCCACCTCCAAGGCTCTTCATTTAGGAGTGTTGAGGTTAATTCACTTTATGAAACATCCTTTGTATCTTGCATGCTCTCCGCCTCCTTAGTGTCTGACCTAGGCGAGTGTCTCAGCACCCCTCTGGTGCCCCTGCATTTGGGAAATTGCAGTACTTGTTTCGGGTCATTAAATATGGTTGTCTTACCATCAATCAAGACCCATAGCCTGGCTGGATATAACATGTTATAGTAAATTTGGAGTTCCTGCAATCTCTTTTTGGCTTGCGTGAAGAGACGACTCGCCTCCTGCACCTGTTGAGTAAAGTCTGGATACAGTGCTATTTCTGAACCCTCATACCTGAGCACCTTTAATTCTCGTGCCTTCCTCAGTTTCGCATCTTGGTCTCTGTAATTCAGAAGTCGGGCTATAATCAGCTGCTGCTGCGCTCCAGGAGCAGGCCCTGGGGCCAAAGATCTGTGTCCATATTTGACTATGAATATATAAGAGAAAGTCCCCCTTCCCAGCAACTGCTCCATAAATCACTCTATTTTGGCAATGTGCGTTGTCTCCACAAATCCTAATATTCATAGATTGTTCTGTCTTGAGCTTGCCTCTAAGTTCTCCGCCTTTGATTGAAAAGCTGAGAGTAGTTTATACGCTTTCTTCTGATTGATGAACAGTTACGTTTGTGCATCCCCAGTCTCTGATACGCATTGCTCAACTGTGCTCTCTCTCCCATGTGCTTATCAAGGCGCTCCGACATGTAGTCCATCCTGAATGTTAAGGCATCTATTTTGCCGTCTAACTTCATGAGACTGTGCTGCATTGTCATCAGGATACGCTTCAAGTCTGTGTTGTCTTCTGTTTCCCTTTCTCCTCACGCATTTTCTTGTGTGGTGTCTCCCACACCATGCTTTTTGGGTGTCTTCCTCAACTCGAATTGCAGCTTGGGCTATGATTTGTCTAGTTTGTCCATTGTCTTGGTAGTTAAACAGGTATGTGGCTGTGAGAATATAGCTACTGTCCCCAGCTGCACCACACACGAATCTGGGACCGCCAGTTGTCGGGCCCCCTCAATCAATCAGCCACCGACCTTCTCTGAGTACATGGGAAGCTCCCCGCTCATGCCACACCACAGCAGGTGTTCCCCAGGGTCCTGCCACTCCCAGTGATCGGCGCTCTGGCCCGCTCCACCACCACACTCAGCTCATTTTCCACCGCAAGCCTGGGACCTCTCAGTGCTATCTCATCTGTGGGTTCCCCCAGATGTGCCTTAGCTTCGCCTTAGGGCTCGAGGTGTATGGGGCTCAACACCTACTGTTCCCAGAAGGTGTCTGCAGTCCCGCCTCCAATATCTCCACTCCCTCTCTCTCCAGGGCACATGGTGATCCCAGCCACAAGTGCTTGTGCCAAACAGGGGCGGCACAGCAGTCTCAGCCTAGGGGTCTCCAATTCTCGTCAAAGTAGGCCTCCATGTCCTGCGGTCGAGCCCAACCAGAAACCACCAAGGACAGCTGGTCACCAGGTTGCTGTATGAGGGCCCACAGCTCGGCCAATCTCTGCCACGCTGCTACAGCTAGCCCCGGGGGCAGACCCCTGATGCATGAAGCAGTGGAAGGCCTCCAAGCCCACACAGGTTGCAGTAAGTTGGATGGGGCGGGTGACTGCAAATCTGCCTACTTCACGATTTCAAGGTCCTCCGTGTGCCTCGCCCTTCTCAACATGCCCGGTCTGGCCCACTGCCAGTGTCGTTCTCTGGTGTCTCTATTCTCTCTTTCCCTACGTGGCACGGCGATCCCTGCCGCAGGTGTCTACGTGGCTTACGGGCTCAGGGTTAACCGGTCCAATAATACTCTGCATTGGTCAGTGAGGGCTGACAGGTCCCACGGCCAGTCCCAGCCAGGATCTACTAGGGCCTGCAGAGCGTCTAGTTGGGCCGCCAGCGCCGGCCACTCGTCTCGGGTCGGCTCACTGTCCAAGGACCCCATGGCTTTTCCGGTGCTCCGCTATCCATAGGTATGCAGCCCAGGCAATCACTGCTATGCCATTTCAGTTGGCAATCAGGGCATCCGGGACAGGCCTCAGGCGTCACGGAGGCCGCAGCAGGCCCAACAGGCTGTGGAGGGGGACATCAGACCCTCCGATTTCATGTTTTCGGGGTCCCGCTGGTATCTCACCTCACTTGGTTATATGAGAATTGAATTGCGTGCACAGTGTACACCAGGATTGTGTAGGATGGCAGGGAAGCTGCCAGAGCCCGCTTACTGCACGTCCATGTTGGAACCAGGCAAGCTCCGCCCCCGTATTGAATTCATAATTAAATGTTGTTGTGGTCATCTCTGAATTAGCTAGACAACAATACTTTGTGGCAGACTGTCACATGCTCCGGTGTTGACAATTAAATGCTGGTGCTGAGCACCAGAAACCACTGGCTCAAATTAAGCACTCCAGATCGTACAACTGGTTTGCAGGAGCACTTACTTTAATTTGATATTCATACAGTATGGACCTGGAATGGCGGCCAGGGCTGTCTATGTAACATTAGCTTATGCGTCCAGTATAGCTTGCGGATTAAATGTAAAAATATTTCATTGCAATAGTTGCCAACGGCATGACAACATTTCTACTGATGGGCTGTGTGCAGGATGTCACAACGTGGAAGCCTATTGACCATGCTCGCATCCATTTTACCCGCTGAATCAACCACTTCAAGCTATCTCTTTGCCGAACAGCCAAACACAGGTCAGAGCCTGCTCATCTGAATACGAAACCCATTTTGAGATGTATTGAATCTGTTTGCATTTGCTTTCACTATTGTTCTGGACAGTGTCACATGCAACAGGCATCTATAAATTGCTTTATTTTTTTTTAACAGATTCAATTAAAAGATTACTGCTACGAATGCACACACATCCATGGTGGCCATCCTTTATCAGGGTTTATTAAAATAAACTAAAATGCATTCAAAGATGCATCTATAGTGGCATCTGCAGCTACATCTTTTGTAATGTTTTGAAAGCCATTCCAAGGTGGCTGTGCAGATGCACACATTTGCAGCAGCAATCAAAAAATCATTGACTAAGTCAGCAGATTTGATGGCGGAAACCTACTGCTTTTGTCAAAGCTTATTTTTTCAGATACTAAACACCCAAATTACTCAGGGCCTGATTCACAAGAAGAGATGCATATCTAAGGAAAGTTAATAGTTTTGATACCATGTTATTAGCTTTAGCGGTCTAGCTGACTTTTGCTTCAGATATACCACATTTCTATTGAATCACGACAGATGTATGAAATCATTTTGTGGTCCCATTATTGTGATTTGCAAAACCACAGGATTTGCAACCAAATTGGTTTTAGCAATGGACTAAACACCTTTTGTGATTTGGAAAATACTTTTTTCAATTCATTGTGAATCACAATTTGGTGAGCATATGAAAGCAGAATCTCCTTTTACTTGGGTTTAGGAATGAGATATATCAATGGTTTGTGACCAGAAGTGCAGGCTTAAACCTCTATACGTTTATAGACACCTCTAAAGAGGTGGTAACTCATTTGCTAATTGAAAGCAGTCTTCACTGGGAATTATCAGCCAGATTCATGAAGCAATAATCCCGAGAGCGCTTTTTTTGCATTTGGGATTCATCATCCCAAATGCAAAAATCGCAAATCTTGAAATCACTAAATTGCGATGAATCGCATTTAAGGAATCTCTATTTGAGATTCCTTAAATGCAATTCATGAACCATTATAGAATTGCGAATTCGCAATTTTTGGCCGCAAATAAGGAATGACTCCCCATTCATTCCTATGGGCCTTTGGCCCATAGGAATGAATGGGGAGTCATTCCTTATTTGCGATTAGCAATTAGCAAATCGCAAATAAGGAAGCAGTTGAAATCGCTATAAATTTTGCGATTTTTACATGCATCCCGTTTTGCGAGTCTTTAATAGCGATTCCTTAATAATCGCTATTTAGTACTCGCAAAAGAGGAGCATGATGAATCTGGGGGTATGTTGGGGGCCCTTGGGGGGAGTAAGTTGTGGTCCTGAGGAGCATTGTGCTCCCAGTTATGTCTTCTGAACACGGGCTGCTTAAAAAAACTGATCCTCTTTAGGAAGGAGAACACAGGGGTGGTTGTCAGCTGTCACTTGCAGGACAACGTGGAGTCACAAATATTGAGCTGCCTAATCACTATTCTTTATGCTGATCATTATGAGACCCACTGTGCCTGGACATTTTGAGACATAACTGATAAGGTGTATTGCAAAAGGCCGGTGTGCAGTTTGCTCCCACTATGTGTGACCTTCCTGCCCGCACATCGAGATCTGATTAAGAATCCGAGAGGTGGTCTTAAATAGGCACCTATAGAAACATAATACATTCTGAATTCCAAAATGTGTGATCCCTACAGCTATAGCTGCTGCAGTACATGTTGTCAAGATAAAGCTTTATCTCTTAGAATTTTGGGGTTGCAGATACTTCACTGGGCATATGGAGAATGAACTGCAAGATACCTAGAACAGTGTCATTAGAGAGTTGACAGATATATGGCTTCATCACTCCTGGACCTGGGAAATAGTCTTATTTGATAGATGAGTGTAAATGTTGTAGATAAACCTAGCTGGCCTGACAGGGGCATGGCAGTGAGTAGTTACTATCTGATGTTTTAGGTGCCTCTGATGTGGGTTTTGGTTTTGCATTGCTCTTAGCTCTATCATAATCCTCGTGGAGTGAGGGATACATAAACTACTGTTTTTTCTTCACCTAGCTGTTGATAGCTCTTCTTAGTGTGATGTCTTTGGGTTCATGACAAAAATCTCAAACAGAGGTTGGAGGCATAACATGCTAATTTAAGGCATTATTTACTTGGCCAGTAAAAGAGTTTCCATGCTACTTGTCAATTTTATCAGAAAGAGAGAGAAAGCTTTGTTAGTTGGCCCCATGCCCATTTAAGGCACCACAAGGAATTTATTGAACTACACAGTGCTTACAAAAGAACTGGGATTAGTCCTAAATAGGGTGAGACTTGCTGTGCTATTACATAGTCCGGTAAGTGAAACTCTTAAATCTAGGGAAGGCAAGTACCTAGACCGTAGAATAGATCACACTACATAATTATTGATGCTTGTAATTGCTGAGAGGGGTGAGAGCCCCACTCAAGTAATAATGACAAATCTTTTCAGGGAAAAATTCCCCAAATACACCTGTGCTTAGCTCTCTGCTAGCTTGTTGTGTCTCTGTAGCTCAAACGTGAGATCAGTCATCTGACCCTAGGAGTCACTTTTGGGGTTCTGTGCTCAAGGCAAGCAGGTGCAGTCTTACTTCAAGATTTAGACAGCAGGGCAGTGTTTCTTCTGAGAATCCCCGGGTCCAAGAGTGTTCTGATGAGAGGTTCTGATGGTAGTACTTGTGCCTACTGCCAGGTTGTGTGTGGGGCACGCCCCCTTTACTAACCCTTAACTGGTTCTGGTCAGTTCTTCACATTGCCCTGGGTCTGGCTCCAGCATAGCTAGTGAAGCAAAGGGCAGGCAGGCGCAGGTGTGAGTTGCATTTGCCAGTGACACTGCAGGCATCTTGAGAAATCAAGAAGGCACTGAATACAGCCCTCAGGCTACCCATTAGAGCCCTCAGGCTACCCATTGAAGCCCAGGATGGGCTGACTACAAGCCCACGCACACCTTCCTGCTCAGGAGAGGAACACACTTCCACACTTGTCCTCTGTCTGGAAGAAATCCATATCACACCACAGGAGGGTCATTATCAATCATGTGACCTTGGACACTGGCAGAAAGGCACACTTGATTTAGGCAGAAAATTTGCGACTTTCTAAAAGTAACATTTATAGAACAGTAACTTAAAATCCAACTTTACAATTAAAGAGGATTTTAACTTCCATTCAAATGAGTGTAAAGAAATGTTTATCTATCTACTCCCAAACTGAAGTTATTAGGTATTAAGTGTAACAGGTAACCTGGTGTTAGTCTATGGGAGAGCTAGCTTTGCCACAGTGAAAAATGACTATCTAGGTTTTTCACTGCCAGGACATGTAAAACTCAAATACACATGTCCTACTTTTTAAATACCATGCACCCTTACCTAAGAGTCTTTAGGTCCTACCTTAAGGGTGATGTGTGTGTATGAAAAAGGAATGTGTAGACCTGGCAAAAGGTTTATTTTGCCAGGTTGAAATAACAGCTTTAAACTGCACAACAGGTGGAGGTTGCAGGCGAGAGATATGTTTTACAGTGCTACTTTAGTGGGTGGCACAATGGGTGTAGCTTGTAGCATTTCTTTTATAGACTTGTGCACATGCAGCACAATTTACTAAGGACTTTTAAGTACATTAAATGTCCAAATAGGTGTATACCAATTTTACTATGTCTGGAAGGGAGAGCATAAGCACTTTACCACTGGTTAGCAGCAGGAAAATGTCAGAGTCCTAATTCCGAAACAAACGGGTTCAGCAACAAAAATAGGGTAGTGAAGGTAAAAATCTGCTGAAATACCAAGCAAAAGATGGTAATTTCCAACACTGATCTATAAAGAAAGGTATATTCTATGCAAAGTCCAATGAATGTAAATGAATAGGATATGCAACAGTAAATATGACAGTAACCAGTAGCAAGGTCAGTAGAGTGTAAGCAAACCTTCTAATCTCAGCAACTATGTGAACTACTGTGTTTCATGCCTCTGCAGATAATTCTCCAGTTTGCTGAGAGAGTTGCAGTAATTGCTTCTATAACCCATGATTGCAATTGCAGTGATGGCTTGATGACCTTATCTTAGAGAAGGTTGCAGTCACTTGAAGAGTTCATTACAGTAGCATCATTTCTTTAGCACCTTATTGATCTGAAATTGCTTGCACAATAAAGAGGTCGCAGAGCAACAGTTGGGACGTAAAAGTCCTGTGCATGGTCCTGGACGTGCACCCTTGCCCTGAGTGCTCCAAATGCACTGAAGTATCGACCCCATAAGCTGAATTTTGTTGTCAGAGGTTGACATAGATCAGGCGGGTGCAACCAGCCGTAGAACTGTCTCACAGATTGCAGTCTTGTTGGACTGGGCAGGGCGCACAAAGCGGTGAAAGGCTACTGCTTTTACCAGAAGTTAAGAAGCACAAGCGCGGTGGTGGCAGCATACTGTGTAGTGATCAGTAGGAGTGAACAGTTCCTTTTTTAGCTATGTCAGTGGAGTCAGGCCTACTGGCGCACTCATTTTTAAAAATTCCACAGCTGTGTGCTTAACTCAGCCTTGGCCTACATCGGTTTGGTGTGTAGTGCTACGCAGTGTATGTGTGGGGTACATTTTCTGGCTGTAGGTGTGCCTGTGAAGGGTACAGTACATGGCTAATGCAGTACTGAGCAGTACACGTGTGTTATATGTATGCCCTGGGCGTATGTTTGGTTGTGAGTGGTACAATACATGAAGGATGTAGTGCAGTGCATGTATGCTGTATACATATGTTGGGTGAATAGTACAGTGCATGACTGATTCTCGGTTCCATTTTGGGAGAAACAGGGTTGCATGGTGAAATATGAGGAGATATAGGAATCCCTCAGACAGATTAGTGTATTACTGCATTCCTGTAAGCTGGGTGGGACTCACATTGGAGAGGGGAGAGCCAGGCTCCCCCAGTACACTTCAAAGTGTCGTCTTTGATTCAGAGATAGGTCACAAGGAAGGGGCCAGGGCGCATCTCAGGAAGGAGATGAGGCTGATGAGATAATCATTAAGAGTAGGACTGAGGCTGGATGAGCCTTTTGAAACACATATCACTTGGCTGGCATCCAGTTGTGAACACCTAGTCACTTTCATGGACTGTGTTTTGGGGCTATCAGCTTTGGAGTTGCACCTGCTGTGGCAGACTGCTTTCTGGAGGAAGAGAGGGTGGAGGAGTGGGTACTTTTAAAGGGAGCAGACCCAAAACATAGACTTCAAAGACTAAGACTCTAAATGAGAATTGGTGTCTGTAAATGGACTTTAAGAAGGGAAGCTTGAGACCCCAAAAACTGTCAACTGTCAAGCAGACAGACAGGCTGTGTGAGGAGGAGAAGCCCTGCAAGACTTTTGCCTGTGACCAGGACTGGGGGGTCAAGGCCTGATAGTCTCCTGGCTGGGTGAGGGGACATCATCCAGGGAATCCAAGACCACCTGCCCTGGAGCACAAGTGCCTGCTGCTAGTCAAGAGCAGTGCGCACTCTGAGGAAGAGGAGAGCATTGGAGGGAGCGTAGTCCAGTGGGGAATCCTTTCAAGTGAATTCCCTTAGCGAAGTGTGAATAGACAGCTCCTGCACCGATCAAGTTGTTTCCCACTGACCAGGAATTTCAGTGACCCTTGTATGCCAGAGGAGGGCTGCCATGAAGTACTGAATGGGTCATTGCTTGTGTACAGTGTGGAAAGTCCACAACCCATATGGAGGGAAGGAACATTGGGAAGAGATTATAGTGCTGAGAGGGCTATAGCACTTGTGCGGTGGTGAGCCAGTGACCCCATATGCCATGAGGGGCTGCCATGAGTACATCTGCTGTGTCAATCAGGTCAAGGACTGTGTGCAGTGGAAAGATGATGACCTCTTATGCCAGTGAAGGCCGCCGGGACAGAGCAAGTAGTGTTATCTGGATGAGATTGTCACTGAAGAATAGAGGCTGCCGTGGGAATGCCTATGGAGCTGCACTGTGCCTGGTGACCAGTGTCGGGACCTTCGCACTACTCCCCCTAACCCCCACTCACTGTGGGAAGAAACAAAGAACTTACGGAGCTTGACAGAGCCACAAAGAACCTCAGGTAGCTAGGAGCTTCACTAGCACTGAGCGCAGTTGCCTAGAACATGAACAGCACTTAGCTGAGATGACTGCTGCATCTCCTCTCATGGACGGGTTGTGCTCAGAGACTCTGGTCGTAATGATCCTGCAGGTGTGGGCAAGACTGATTTCAGGCCAGTTGACCCAGAAAGGAATTTGCTTTCTAGATACCCCTTCGGTGCCCTGCACACTTTTGACTTTACATACAGAGTCAGTGTGGGACTCCTGAGACTCTGACTACTAGTGAGGCTTCACCTGAATGGTGCCTATTGTGAATGGGAAATAACAACTATCGCTAGAGCAGGGAGAGAGTGGGACTGAGGGAACCACCTAAAGAAAGAAACACTAAAGCCCTCTCCTCAGATAACCTGTGGAAATTGTTTGTGCATGTCGTATTTCCCTTTCTGCTGGTAGCGGTAAAATAAAATACTCCTTTTTTCAAAAAAACAAGTATGTGACTGGACAATAATTTATTGCTGCTACTGCTGCTGTGTGTGCTTTGAGTTGTGAGCCTGTGTTCACTCCCTGTAGCCACCTCTCCCCCTAGAAGCCTAGTACTGCTTGACCTAATCTATTACTGGGAGTCATGTGCTGAAGGGGTAATTGGCCCAGTTGCTCAGGATCTATATTTGACATTAAAGAACATTTTTCTGTATGGTTAGACAGTATAGCCATCATCTGCAAGCCTGTTATCCCACTCCACACAGACAGAGCAATGCTGAGAAATCTCTCTTACCTCTCCTGGCGCGTCTGCTCCTCTGTGGTTTCCATAGCACACTCAAGAGAGTTCTGTAAAGACTGCAGCTGACTCACTGTTTCCTTCAGCAAAAACCGAGTCACAAACTGTTGCAAGTTTGTTGCTTCTTGATAGTCCTATAAATTGCAAAACTTAGTTGAAGTAATGCAAGTAGTGCAAATGAAGTCACATTTCAATTATTAACAGAGTGAAGAAAATAAAATATTAAAAACTTGACCTGTTTTAATACCTCATGGGATTTATATGACCTCAGACCAGATACGTTTTAAGGCATGGTCAAAGAGTTAGGGTGACCAGATTTTGAGGAGAAAAAACAGGGATAGGTCAGACATAAAATTAGGACTGAAGCCTTAAGTCTTCCTTCTATATTTGGCCAGTCCCGGTTTTTGCGTAGCCTTGTAAATATGTACACATACATACATAAACACACACACACTAGGGGGCATATTATCAAGGGGGTTTATCTCTGCTTTTTTTGCTTTAAAAGCCAAGGAGATAAAATTATCTCCCTATTACCTAGCTGTCGCTAACACCAGTTAGCGACAGCTAGTAGGAGATAGCGACCATCTTGGGCCCCACTTTGCATGTCAGAGAAATTTATCACTAATGACATGCAAAGTGGGCGTGCCAAGATGTTAGCGACTGGAAACAGTCGCTAACATCGCTATCTCCTATTACCAACTTTTGAAGATATTCGCGCTAAGCGCGAATATCTCCAAAAGCTAACACCTGCCCTGAGCAGTTCTTAGCCATGTTATCCAATGGGAGGTGGATAACAAGGCTAAGAGCATTAGCTCGGTAATGCCTGAATATCGCGGACTTTTCAGCGATATTCATGCATTGCGGCCGATTTTTATCGCATTTGCGATAAACCTTGGTAATACCAAGGTTTATCTGCGATAAAAATCGCCGCAGGTCGGTGATACATTTTTGTCTCTAACTAAGCAATAGCGATATGCCCCTAGGTTTGTAAATGTATCTGTGTTTGTGTATGTATTGCCACACACACACACACACACAGACAGCTTGTAAGTGTGTGTGTATGTGTATGTATACGTCTGTGTATATATTTTTATGGCAGGACCCTTCCACCCTGAGCTCCGCCTGCCCTCCTCACCGGTCTTTCTCTGCTGGGAGCAGGTGCTTCCCCCCTCCTGTGCTGCCGGACAGAAACAGATACATTACTTAAAACATTTCAGTCTTCAGAGGCGCCTGTAAATGGAGTGTGTATCTGCTATACAGAATGTGTTCTGACGTTTGTCCCAAAAACCTGGACATTTACCTAAAATTATGAAAAGTGTCTAGATCTGGTATTATTTTGATATCTGCTTCTTTTATTGCAGCTGAAAATCTAGTCCCAAGGGATGCCTGGACCTTACAATCACATTATTATTTCAGCTGGCTTGTTTTCATTGCCATGTTCTTCTTGAACTTGGGTTTGCTTGACCTCATGCACATTATTTTAATTTATTGGTTTAATTTTGTTAATTTTTGCCTGGTCTGCCTTGTGTTGGTTGGTGACTGGTGCTGTTCTCTCATAGACAGATGTTTAAAGCTACCACTCCGATAGGTGTGGAGAGTAGGCCTTCATAAAGCTGGTCCATCTGGATCCGTCCACGCCCAAATGAAGCCAATGGCTATCCATTCCGTTCTTAATGAGGCCTACTAATACTACAACTGCAAGTTTCTGGTTTCACTGTTTTCTTCCAGCTACACTTTAAATCCCTAATCAATTTATTTTCTTCACAGAGGTGACCTATACCATCTGGTGCCACATAGAAAACCGGCATCTGGGTTATAGCCTACCTACCAGCTAGAGCTAAAAGAGAACATTATTAAGACACCAGTCTTATTAATGCCAGGTCTGTAGTAAAGAACATACACATATAATGCACTCATTTTGGAATAACATTTAGAACTTTTGCTTATTACTGAAACATAGCTTTTGGAAAAAAAGCGTATCCCTCATTGATGTTGTCCGTCAGTAGTTTAACATATTGCCATTACCATACCAATGTGAAAGGTGGCAGGATATCAGTTATGTCTCATGGGTGTCTCTCGCTTACAATTAAGACATGCAACCGATTTGGTGGTGTAAAGCCAATGTAATCTGAAAGCAGCCATGCTAAAACAGACCTGAGACTGTAAAATATGTGTAATTTGAGGGATGGTATTGCTGTGAGGCGTCTATGTAATTGGACTGCTGGCTGAGGTTTGATTCTGTAAGATCTATGTAGCATGTAGACCAGATCTGCAGTCTGTGGTTCCGGGTTGTCCAATTTGTTTAACCCGAGGGATAGCTCAGAGGCCAGTGTTTAGAGAAGTTGATACCTTAGCCTGCAAACTCTACATGTGCAACTTTGGGGGGTAGCTTTCCTGTGTGAAGTCTGAGTCCATGTTTGCATTTGTATAAACTGAGACATTACTTTGCTCTCAAAAGCTTGAATGTTTATGATTTGAGTTATGTGAACAAACATAGTTTTCTGAAATCAGAGTCTGTTACTTCGATTCAGACCCCAACTACCTAAACCTCGATTCAGTTTAGAGCGCTTGGATGGCTACAACACTTGTACACAACCATAGTGTTCCTGAAAAGGCTGCTTTGTGCCCCCATCTTTCTTAAATGAAGACATTTTTGATATTCAAGTCCTAAATATCTTTCTTCTTTTTAAGTTTACTGATGTTCAAGTCTGTCCCTACTGTTTTATGATCTATGGGTGTAGGTCTTGTAAGTTGATGGGCCCTTGAAATTGTTAGCTTTCTTTTTTACCTATGAATGGATACAGGGCATTGTGCCTGGAAGATCTGAAATGTATACCACTTATTACGTTTAAATTGTCCAGTGCAGGTTACCCAGAATTTTGTTGCCAAGGGTCCAGTAATTCTTATGATGGATGCCTGTGACCTGGCCTAAACAGGCATCACTGGCTCTAAGCTGAAGAAATACATTTCCCACAAGTATTTCTTCATTTGTTTGTGCAAAGCAACCATCAACAACCTGGTGGCAATGTACACAAATGCATCAGCTGTGATTCAGTATCGTTACATTTGTAATGGGGCAATGATGAATTACCCCATTTCAGTTGAATTTAGTACATTTGGTGTTGTCATGCTTTCTCTTGATTGTTGCAGTTGGGGACAACCTAGTAATATCAAAGGTGGGAGCAACGAGGTCATGGGGTTCTCAGTTTCATATGGTAAGTTGGTCCCCCAGGCCACCTCAATGTTATGGGTAGATCAATTGTTCTGGTTGCAATAAAGATGGGAATCCCCAGTCAGTGTTTTTTTATTTTACAGTAAAACATTACTTTAATAGGCCATACAAATATATGCATGCACATGCAGTAAAACAGTAGGCAGATCTCAAAAGCTACATGTCAGTATAAAACACAAATATCATACTAAAATATAGTGGCAAATCAAACACTTAAACTATACACACGCTGTATACTGTTTGGGATCACCACTAAATGATAACAGAGACTGAGATGTTCTCAAAAGACCAAAGGAAACAAAAAAGCAGATACTGTTGCAACAATTCACGCAACGTATACCGTTAGTGATATTGTTCTGTTCGCTATCAACATTTGATTGTGGATACCGTTCTATACATAAATCAGTGAACCCGCAAAATCTCGATCTTCCAATCAAACCTGGCAACCTAGAGGCTATTGCTAATGATAGGTAGATCATTTCAAACACCGACAAACTGCCAAAATCAAGAAATATATAATAACAGCCTGCAAATTCATAAGCAATGTCTTAATTTAATCAAAACAAAGTTCCTCAATTTTCAGTGTTTGGAGCTATGGAACCAGGAAAGGAGTCTCCTTCACGGTTTAGAGGCAGAATAAATCTATTTATTTAAAGGTGGTAATTGTGCGATCGGGTGGTCCCAGCAAGACTTGGACGGTGGTTCCATTTTTTTAGATCAATCTCGGTACGGATAGGCCAGTTGGTTTTGAGTCCGCAGGTTCGAGTATATGCTCTGAAGCTATGTAAGTTGACCTTGAAACTTATAAATTAGGCCAGTATTCAAGGCAATCATTGATGAACCCCTGCACGACTGGGTAGGGTAACAGAAACACAAATATTAAAAGGAAGTAGCTAATGTGGTATGTGCTAACCAGGCCCTCTAAACCCATGTGCTCACTGTAAGTTGTACATGATATTGTCTGATGCAGTTCTTTCGTGTAATTTACCATAGTTGGATGACAGGTGCCTGTATTTCTTATTTAAGGTGCTGTGAACCTTATGATCTGATCATGCTTTGATTAGCAAATGGAAATTAAGTGTGTCTCCTTTCTGTATATTAAAAGAATGGTATGCTCAGAGGTGTGAGGCAGTCTGGACCTTAGAATTCACTGGAAGGAAGGAAAGAATGGGTTGGGAAGGAAAACTCCTATGTTGAACTTCTCTCAGGACTGAGCATGGATGACATTATTTAGGTTAGACTTCAAAACAGGATGGGAGGCAGGCACTACTCCTTCTTGTTGAGGAATGGAGCTGGCTCTAAGTGTTGTGCCTGGAAGGCAGACTCATGAATGTCATAAAGGTAAAACATGTGGACTCCAGGATCCAAATGTGTCACAGGGGACCTTATAGATGCTGGAGGGTATGACTGGACTGGTTTTCAGGACCCTGTATATCGGTGGTGAGAAGGCTATGAATGTGGGCTGTCCAACCTGATCTAAAACAAAACCACTATCTGAGAGGAATAGACTTTGGGAAAAACTTGGATGTTGACTGCAATGAAACAATCCAATATATAAATGATATCTGACCTGCTTCTTGCCTGAAAGGAGTATATGGCAGAATCCCCGATTATGCATGCAGGAAGAAATCTGTATAGGGAGAACATGATCTGGCAGACCCTGCACGAGTTGTGCAATAACTTTAATAATAAACATTACTTTGATTCAATCTCTTCTACATTAACCCTCAAATGAATCCTTGCCTTAACGTTACCCCAAATCTTGGGTCTAATCTTAATCCTAACATGTTAATGGTATTAATATTAATTACATTATAGTAAATAAAAAAAATAGAACAAACACATGCTAAATACTAAACTCCAGTGATTAGAATGCATGACATGTAATTAATGAGGACTCCCCGACCCTGAGCCTAACCGTTATAATGTAGAACATTTGATTAAATAAATATTTATAAAATTATACTTAATTAAATTAAAATATAGGGAGCCATGATCTTAAACTTCAGGTACTAAACCTGAGGTGATGTAACCTTATAGTAATGTCAGTTTCAGATTGGTTATGTTTATTAATATGTTTGTTGACCTGTAGAGCAGTTCTGTAGGGTGCATGTAGGGTGCATGAAAAAATTCCTTTGAAAAAATAGACTACTGAAAGTGGAGCCAATTAATATCCTATGTACCAAATAATTATAAATAATCTGACCAAATTTAAGATAATGATACTAAAAAAATCTAATCCTAAATGAGCCTTCTCTATTTATGGATTACTGTGAGACCTTCTTATAATACAGTGCTAACTTCGCCTCAACTGTAAATTCACTTGTTTGGAAAAAGGTGAGTACATTAGTTTAATTTTCAAACATTAAAGAAAAAAAACCCATTTATTCTTTTTACGTTTGGCTACCCAGACAAACCAAATTTATTTCAACAAAACCCACAGTTCAACATCCGGGTCGGTGGCTCCACTCTTGAGATCAATAGGCCAGTTGGTTTTTAGTCCGCAGGCTCAAATATAAGCTCTGGAACCACTTAGGTTGTCCTTGAGACTTGTCAATTAGGCTAGCATCCAGAGCAAGCCATTGGTGAGCTGCTGCACAGCTGGGTAGGGGAAGAGAAACATAAATATTAAGAGGTAGTAACTAATGTGCTATGTGCTAAAGGATCCTGTTCTAACGTGGGCTCCTCTAAGCTTGCTCTTGCGTAGGCGGTTGGTCATTGATTGTTTCTTCCGCTGTAGTCATTCATACACTGTGGCAAATTCTTATTACCTAGGTTTATCTTGCCCTCCTGGTTGGTGGTCCTTCCTGTGGTTGCATTATTGGGGTTTTCAGTCCTGTCCCTTCGACTGTTGGTTTGCATTTGTCAATGGGAAGTAGTCTGCTTGGAGACCTACACTGGATGTGTGTCCAGTTGTCCAGCTGCTACCTATGTCAGGTTTTCTGGAGGACTTGTTGGCTGTTTCTACCTTGAGTCATGCCTGCCCGGTGGTGCCTTTTAGTATGCTGGTCTGGATTCTCCCTCTCCTGGGTTTAGCCCCATTCCAGCTATGGCCTGTTGATATGCCTTGCGGGGAAGAAAGTATCATCCTGTGGTTTGTTTTGGTCCTTACTTTTTCCCTTTCTCTTCTTCCCAGTATTCTGGGGTTCTATAACTGGTGGTTGCTGTTCCTGTTGGAAACCTGTCTGCATTGCTCGTTTGTTGAATTAGTAGGGTTGTAGTTTTGTTCTCACTGTTTCTCCAGTTTTTATGCTTTCCTAGTGACTGTTTCTTTAGATCTGGCCACCCTGCTGACTTTCCTTATTCTGTTTTTTTTTGGTCTTGTTTGGGTCTTTCCCTTGTTGGGTTTGGGTCCCAGCTCATGCCCTGGTATTCTTTGGGCGGAGTTTCATTAGGTCGAGCCTCTGCTGTGCACATCCGGGGACTTTATTCCGGAGATGTCCTGTTGCTCTTCTTGTGGCAGGGAAGTGCCTTTTGCAGTGGGGTTTACTTCTCCCCTCAGCCTTTGCTTTGCCAGATTTGCTCTTCCAGGGCTGTGGTTCACTGTTGGCAATCACTCTGATCTAGTGTGTGCTTTAGTCTTCACTGAGAGTGGGTGGCGGCAACTTCTTCTTGCATGTACCTTGATTTTGGCGCCTGGTCCTTTCCAGAACTAATGTTCCCAAGGGGGTGCGTAAATCCATACCTTTTTTAGTGAGAAATTCTTACATTATCTTCAACATTCTTACATTTATTTTGGGGTTTTAATATGCTGCTCACCCGATTCAGCCTTACAGAGGCATGCGCTGTAAAACAATTATTTGGATCTGTTTTGCATCTGTTTTTACTGCTGATTTTAGTAATGTTTTTCCGACCCATAAAAGCTGGTGGAAGGGAAAAAAACACTAAAACAAGAGAAGTGTGAGCCATTAACATTTAACTCCTATTCTGTGTTTGTGCTAAGTCATGATTATAAATCTATTTTATAAGTACTGCCTACTATCTATTAAGCTCTTCAGGTTCTAAGATTCCACACTTTATAGTACACCGTAATGTGACCTACCATATGAGACAAGAATCATTCAGTATGTACGCTGCTGGACTTCCGGCAGAACATTCCAGCTAACAATTCACAAGGGATCAGTCAATTTCTTCGCAAGATTGATAATGGCTTGGGGGCCTGCAATCCCCTAAAGGCACCTTTCATGCATTTTATGTTATTCTCTAACTCAGGTCACTGAATCTCAATCCTGGAGAAACGAGAACTTTGTGAGGAGTTGCTGTGTTTCGTAGAGAACTGTAAATAACTCTGCTCTGGCAGGATTGTAAATGATAACCGCATTGGCTGCTCCTTTTGGAAGCCTTCGCTCACTATCCTGCTATTATGTTCTAACACAGACTTGCAATACCAACTATTACGCCACTAATTATAGTGATGCTGGGAGAGTGCATGTTCAGTAAATTGATAGTGTGCAATCCGGCCTCAGACTGAACTAAAAAAAATCTACATTTTTTGTTGCATAAAGAAGGCTGGAAAACTAGACCATGTATCGGAAGCATTCACTGTAATTTTCCATTTGGTCAACAGCATGCTTTTTAGGTTTCGCTGGAGGGCGGAGCTCTTAGCTCCGCCTCCAGAGAAATCTCTTGTTAGGTTTCGCTGGAGGGCGGAGCTCTTAGCTCCGCCTCCAGAGAAATCTCTTGATTTCCAGTAAGGAAAATGGAATACGCCCCCCTGTCCCATTGGCTAGCTCCATAAATGGAGGCTAGCCATTGGAACAGAGATCTGTCCGTCATTCACGGACCAGATTCGTGGGCGTTCCCTCGATTTTTTCCCTGGGCGTTCCCTCTGTGGAGTCATGCGGCGGTGGGCGGAGTTGTTTTTATTTTTTTCGGCGCCATGTTGCTCTCATTCTGCGGCCGACCGACGTTGGAGGAAGTCCAGGTGGGTGAGTGCTTGTTTTTTACCGAGTGCTGTTCCCGCCCCCCTCGCTGTCCTGTGCCCCGTTCCCGCCCTCCCTCGCTGTCCTGTGCCCCGTTCCCGCCCTCCCTCGCTGTCCTGTGCCCCGTTCCCGCCCTCCCCCCCCTCGCTGTCCTGTGCCCCGTTCCCGCCCTCCCCCCCCTCGCTGTCCTGTGCCCCGTTCCCGCCCTCCCCCCCCTCGCTGTCCTGTGCCCCGTTCCCGCTTCCTCCCGCTGTCCGTTCCGCCCCCCTCCCCGTTACCGCCCCCCTCCCCTTTCACTCTCCGTTGCTTGTTAGGTCTGGGATTACACCCATTATAGCGGGCGCCCTGGGCGGTGACCTCCTCGGATTTACCCACGTGGGCGGGTGTCCCCCGGGTGACGCCAGGGATTCCCCGGAGGTATCGGCCGACACTGGGGATTCCGCTGCGAGCAGAGAAGATGCTTCCTCATTCGTAACCGGCCCCTCGCCCCCGCCCTATGCCCTGCACACGGGCTGATGCCCGGCACAACGCCCCCTGCTCCCCTCCGGCTGGACACCGGCTGATGCCCGGCCCCGCGCTCTCTGTCAGCCTCATTTCGCGCCCTCCAATCACCTTTGCACTGCTATCTCTGCCCTCCCCCCCGCTTCTTTACTTCCACCTTAACACTCCCACGCAGGCGTCACGCCTCTCCCTCCCTCCGCCGTTTCTGCCCTCCCCACCTCTGTGCTCCCTTCTGACCTCGGCTCTTTTCTTCATTCCTAGTTCTGCCCTCCCCTTACCTCCGGGCTCCAATATCTTCAGTCTTATATTCACCCCCATGCCTGCATTCTTCCCCCGACGTCCTCATCTGCACTCACCGTCTCCGTTCCAAACGTCCATCGCCTCTGTGGGGATTCCGCTGCGAGCAGAGAAGATGCTTCCTCATTCGTAACCGGCCCCTCGCCCCCGCCCTATGCCCTGCACACGGGCTGATGCCCGGCACAACGCCCCCTGCTCCCCTCCGGCTGGACACCGGCTGATGCCCGGCCCCGCGCTCTCTGTCAGCCTCATTTCGCGCCCTCCAATCACCTTTGCACTGCTATCTCTGCCCTCCCCCCCCGCTTCTTTACTTCCACCTTAACACTCCCACGCAGGCGTCACGCCTCTCCCTCCCTCCGCCGTTTCTGCCCTCCCCACCTCTGTGCTCCCTTCTGACCTCGGCTCTTTTCTTCATTCCTAGTTCTGCCCTCCCCTTACCTCCGGGCTCCAATATCTTCAGTCTTATATTCACCCCCATGCCTGCATTCTTCCCCCGACGTCCTCATCTGCACTCACCGTCTCCGTTCCAAACGTCCATCGCCTCTGTGCTCTCATCTCTGCACTCCCATCCATCCTCTGATCTCTGCACTTCCACCCTCACCTTCCCTCCACTCATCTGTCTGCACTCCCATCACTGACCACACTTCCGTCTGTCTGCACTCCCATTATCGAGCTCTCTTCTGTGCATCTCTGCACTCCCATCACTGACCTCACTCCCATCCGTCCGTCTCTGCACTCCCTTCACTGACCTCTCGCCCATCCGTCCGTCTCTGCACTCTCTTCACTGACCTCTCATCCGTCCATCTCTGCACTCCCTTCACTGACCTCTCCCCCATCCGTCCATCTCTGCACTCCCTTCACTGACCTCTCATCCGCCCATCTCTGCACTCCCTTCACTGACCTCTCATCTGTCTGTCTTTGCACTCCCTGCTCTGACCTCCTTTCCGTCCATCTCTGCACTCCCTTCACTGACCTCTCTCCCATCCGTTCGTATCTGCACTCCCGTCACTAACCTCTCTCCCATCCGTCGGTCTCTGCACTCCCTTCACTGACCTCTCTCCCATCTGTCCGTCTCTGCACTCCCTTCACTGACCTCTCTCCCATCCGTCCATTTCTGCACTCCCTTCACTGACCTCTCTCCCATCCGTCGGTCTCTGCACTCCCTTCACTGACCTCTCGCCCTTCCATCTGTCTCTGCACTCCCGTCACTGACCTCTCTCCCATCCGTCCATTTCTGCACTCCCTTCACTAACCTCTCTCCCATCCGTCGGTCTCTGCACTCCCTTCACTGACCTCTCGCCCTTCCGTCTGTCTCTGCACTCCCTTCACTGACCTCTCTCCCATCCGTCCATTTCTGCACTCCCTTCACTAACCTCTCTCCCATCCGTCGGTCTCTGCACTCCCTTCACTGACCTCTCGCCCTTCCGTCTGTCTCTGCACTCCCTTCACTGACCTCTCTCCCATCCGTCCATTTCTGCACTCCCTTCACTAACCTCTCTCCCATCCGTCGGTCTCTGCACTCCCTTCACTGACCTCTCGCCCTTCCGTCTGTCTCTGCACTCCCGTCACTGACCTCTCTCCCATCCGTCCGTCTCTGCACTCTCTGCACTCCCTTCACTGACCTCTCTCCCATCCATCCGTCTCTGCACTCCCTTCACTGACCTCTCTCCAATCCGTCCACCTCTGCACTCCCTTCACTAACCTCTCTCCCATCCGTTCGTATCTGTACTCCCTTTACTGACCTCTCTCCCAACTGTCCGTCTCTGCACTCCCTTCACTGACCTCTCTCCCATCTGTCCGTCTCTGCACTCCCTTCACTGACCTCTCTCCAATCCGTCCACCTCTGCACTCCCTTCACTAACCTCTCTCCCATCTGTCCGTCTCTGCACTCCCTTCACTGACCTCTCTCCAATCCGTCCACCTCTGCACTCCCTTCACTAACCTCTCTCCCATCCGTTCGTATCTGTACTCCCTTCACTGACCTCTCTCCCATCTGTCCGTCTCTGCACTCCCTTCACTGACCTCTCTCCCATCCGTCCGTCTCTGCACTCCCTTCACTGACCTCTCTCCCATCCGTCCGTCTCTGCACTCCCTTCACTGACCTCTCTCCCATCTGTCCGTCTCTGCACTACCTTCACTGACCTCTCTCCCATCCGTCCGTCTCTGCACTCCCTTCACTGACCTCTCTCCCATCCGTTCGTCTCTGCACTCCCGTCACTGACCTCTCACTGACCTCTCTCCCATCCGTCTGTCTCTGCCCTCCCATCGCTGACCTCTCTTCCGTCTGTCTCTTCCCTCCCAGTTCTGACCTCTCATCCGTCTGTCTCTTCCCTCCCATCACTGACCTCTCTTCCTTCGGTCTCTGCACTCCCAGTTCTGACTATCATACCACAGTTCTGCTCCTTCTACAGTGCAGTGACTCTCCGCCCCCTCTGGTTGGGGGTCGTCTTAGCTTCTGTCGTCCCCAGTGGTGGGTGTTTCGGATGCCCGGACAGTGACCTCTGGGTTATAGACAAAGTTTTCCTCCCGCCCAGCCCAGCCATCCAAGGAGACCCCTCTGCCCCGATATCCGGTGAAGGAGGCGGCTTTGGTGGAGGGTTTCCGGCTTCTTTTGGAGAAGGCAGCGATCATCGAGGGTCCACCTCCTAATGGGACCAATGTGACTTTTGGAAACCGTGTGAGGAGAGCAGACCCATAGCAAAGAGGGAAAACAACCATGCCTCAAAGTGCTCCTTAAACTGAGATTATATTAGTTCCGGCTAACGACCACAGTCGAAGCACAATGATAAACTCAACTCATTGAGATAATAAAAAGGGCACTGTTGGGCTCACGCCAGCCCTTGATCACATTGCACAACATATATCCTTGACTGGTTCTAAGACATTCATCAGGGCAACATCTGTGCGTCTCTGCACCGTAGGAAAGTAAGTACAGAGTTCCATAGAAAAATTGAGAGGACCTACCTCTCAGAAGCCAAATTCTGGTACGAGTCCGCTGTTCGAAGGGGCACGGTAGGACCAAAGTGAGCGCTCTACCTTCGCGATAGTGTGACAACAGGAGAGGCCCACCCCAAACAGACCATGCTGAAAATAGCATTTTACTATTAGGTTAACACAACCAAAATTCTTCATCTAAGAGATAGGTCCTCTAAATTGTTCTATGGAACTGTGCACTTAGTTTCCTGCAGTGTAGGGATGCATAGTTGTAGCCCTGATGAATGCCTTACACCGCTTGGCTTATTATAGGCAGAAACATGTTGGCATGAAACTATTCCCAAACCAGTGAAGCATAAAGGCCTTTACACCGGTATATGCCTCCGGATTATACTCTTTGGTATTTTTAAACATGTCTAGGATACCACCTTAATACAGGATACTTTTGTGGTTTATCCTAAGGCTTTTTTAACCTAAAAACTGGATCCTAGTATTTTATCCAGAAAAAAATCTATCATTTCTAAGAACTCCCTCAGGCCAGGCCACTCCTGAGGTTGAGTCCGCCCTGGTAGTACCATCTTACCAGGGTAGGACGAGGTGGCAAATGATGACGCATGCCACATTACGTGAGTGTGCCTACCTCGTCCAATTCTTGGAATTGCACTGATACTGGGATTTCGTGCATGGAGTAGGTAGCTAATAGATATTAGGGATTTTTCTCTTTCTTCTCATGACCAACTTTATTTGAAGCAAATAATTAGGGCGTCACGCCTTTTTTGGTGTTGTTTTATGTGATACTCAACGTATCCCCAGTCTTAAAAGTTGTGGCACATTATCTTACCTAGTAAATGCATCACAGGGTTGGCCCACTGTCTCACCTTTAATCTCACGACGACTCCTATTTCCTGCTAAGAGGATCTGGAAAGGGCAAGGCAGCAAACCACAAAAAAATCAACAAGATTGTTACAGACATCTTTACTTTATGTTTTTGCCAATGTCTTCATTACCCCTGGGATCAGAGGTTGAAAGAGCAGTGCCGGAGATTCCAAAGGTCAAGCCTAGCATAGCTATTTGTACACCTTGCAACACTAGACACCGTCCATGGGCGGGATGGGGATAACTACACTGATATGGTACCCAACTATGGCTACTTTCTGGGCAGTCAAATGAAACACAGCATGCTACATTTGAAGAACTCATCTCAGAGCAGATATCTAGTAAAGGATCATCAGAGACTCTTATGGAGTGCGAGCTGCAAATGAGTAGGACTGATTTCTCACTTTTGATATTGGTTTACTCCTTGGCCTTAGTATTAAAGCTTGGACAATTTTACCAAAGTGGCAGACTACCATGAAAGATAATACATATAAAGAACAAATGAATCGTTCAAGCCAATGTTTCAAAATGTATTTTGGGTCTGAATTTGTCTCCTTGCTCCCACACATCCCTTTAAAATGCCAGACTAGGTTGTTAGGGTTACTCAGAGTATGATACGTTTTGTAAGGTTGCATCCATCTCGCAGCCCTGTCCTGGCAGCGCCTTACCCCTAAGAGACAAGAAATCAAAGACCAGCATAGACACACAGTCTTAACAGAGCTATCAACTCACCTGCAAATCGCAGGTCGCAACATTTGAAGGTGCGTTCTGCACACCCGCAAGATGGCCATTTTACTGGCAGTTATGGTGGCAGATAATAATACCTCACAGCTAACAGAGCGAGAGCTTTCATTTACGATGCGTTTATTGTACAATACAACGAAATGCAAAGGTGACGCAATACTCACCCCTGGGCCGGCGCTGCACACTCAGCAGGATTTCGTTGCCATCATCCAACAAGCACCTACGAGGACACAGGGGGCGGGAGAGGACACGGACGGCGGGAGGGGGGCGGGAGAGGACACGAACGGCGGGAGGGGGGCGGGAGAGGACACGGACGGCGGGAGGGGGCGGGAGAGGACACGGACGGCGGGAGGGGGCGGGAGAGGACACGGACGGCGGGAAACGTACACAGGACAGCGAGGGGGGGGCGGAAAGGCACACGGAGGGGGCGGGAATGGACAGACTTTCAGTGAAAGGGGAGGGAACGGGAAAAAACGTAACTCCGCCCTGGGAAAAAATCTCGGGAACGCCCCCGAATCTGGTCCGGCCTTGACGGACAGATCCGGCACTCAATGGCTAGCCTCCATTTATGGAGCTAGCCAATGAGAGCCGGGGGACGTTCCCGAAGTCCTTATTGTCAACAAAGGATTTCAGTGTGTCCGTTCCGCCCTCCTCCCCGTTACCGCCCCCCTCCCCTTTCACTCTCCATTGCTTGTTAGGTCTGGGATTACACCCATTATAGCATTGCATTCTTCTGATCTACAATTAGGTCTCGGGTGTCTCTGCACAGGAGGAGGATTTGCAAACTATGTAATATAATCATTGCATACATTGGATAGCACCCGCTTGCCTCTTGTGTCTTTCCATCAATGATAGAAATGTTTTTAACACAGCCCCCTGCTTCTTCATTCATATATTAACACGACCCCCTTCACCATTATAGATCGGATATGCCGGGCACTGTTGCCTTGCAACTACTGGCTGCGATGGCGCAGACGACGACAACAACTTTCCGAGGTCTTCTGCTAATGTGTTTTGGGAACGCAGGCGTGAAGATTGCTGACCTGTAAATTACATGCTCACTGTACCTTAACGCTTTAATGATGTTTGTTCTGACTGAGCCTCTTTGCAATGGCCAGAGTCTTAAAAGCAGTGAAAACACTTTTGTCTGCAATTAATATCCACCTGAGCATAGGTCAAGCATTCAGTGGGTTATAATTTGCAGTCTTGTTTTACCCAGTGGTGCCAAACATGATGACTCTCGCAGATGAAGTTGCAATATCAAGGGCAGAATTGCTTGAGTTTTTCTTTGTATCTTAAATTAAATCATGCAAGTAAATGTTGGTTCCTAAAGAAGAGACATGGGCTTGAACGTTTATTTATTTAGCGGTTTGTATTATTTTAAGTATTGCAGCTTTGATTCCTATAGATTTAGGCAGGGCTTTAAGTGGGATGAAAAAACCGAGGAGTCTCCGAAAGAGGCGTGGCCGATGTAGTTATGTGTGTGGCTTAAAACACATAAGCTAAAAATGTGGGCTTAGCATAGTGTGCCGCTCAACTGGTATTTTGCTGTTTCTTTCACTGCATCCAGATATATGATAAAAAATGTAAAATTAAACCTACAACAAGCCAGGACTATTGGCTTTGACAGTGGTTGTTAGTTGCATAAAATAAATAAGCAACAACTATGGATTTGTTGTATACAATATTGGAAGTGCTTCAGTTCTGAAATGATGAAACTGTGAAAGTACTAAAACGAGTCTCTTTGAAGTTACGTTTCATTCAGTGAAGGGTGGTTCTGCTGCAGAGTTAAGATTTGCAAAATGCAGAGGACGATATGGGCCCGTCTCAGCACCTCCTTTTAAGAAATGCCTGTGCTGAGCACCTGCGGGACCCGACCCACTTAAAACCCTGGATTTAGGAGAAAGTGCAATGCAGAGAATAAGACTTGTAATTGTGACCATATCTCCCCGACTAATATCCTTACCACACACTGCCAGCCAACCATCTTCCACGCCTATCGACCCTGTTCCTGGTCGTGGGTTTTAAGAAAGGAGAATGTGCAGTGGTGGGACTGTGGCCTTTGGAAACAGCGGCCTGTTTAGGAAGCAAAGCTTACTCTCAGCTAGGAATATTATACATGGGCTCCATAAATGGAGGCTAGCCATTGGGAGACAGAGGCTGTCAATCACGCTTTCCCGAGAAAACGCGATTCGGGGGCGTTTCTCGGTCTTTTTTTAAGTCCCGCCCCTTTGTCCTGGGCCGCGCTGTCATTGGCTGCCGGCCGGGACACCCCCATGACATCATTCCCAGGGCCGCGCTGTGATTGGCTTGCCGGCCCGGGACCTGACTTTGTTGTTGTTGGCCTTACTCTGCTCGTTAAGTGTTCTGTTTGGTTTACTTCGTGCATTAAACTTCGGCAGCTTTATTTGCCCTGCCGTCACGTAATCTCCCTTTGTCGTCCCAGCCACCCCCTCACAACACTGCTTGCCCACCGCTCCGAGGTCGCTGCTTTTTTCTTAAAACTTAAATTATCGCTTCATTTGTAGTGCCGTCACTTAATCGCCCTGTGAAGTCTCTCTCCATCCCCTAGCCCCTACCACAACACTACTTGTCTGCCCCCACCACCCCTCTGAGATAACAGCTTTTTTTGTTTAATTTATTTTCGTAGATTGATATAGGGCTGGCAATTGAGAAATTAAGTGATTTTCTCAGAAAAGAATCCCAGGAATGTTGGACCGACGCCGAGACTAACATCGATCCCTAGCTTACGAGTCAGAAGCTCTAACCGCTGTATCACACCCTCTCCCTCTGGGGATCCATGTTAAGAGTCTCCTTTTGTTGACAGCAGTGTCAGCAAAGACATGGTATCAGGTGCAAGGAACCACGTGGTTAGATTACATCAAAAGAATATATCTGAAAAGAGAAACACGCAAATATATTATTTGATGGAATCTAACCACGTTGTTCCTTGCAACAGCTAACAGGTCTTTTTTCCAACTGCTATATTGGTTAAAACACATGTGCGTGTCTTCCTGCATCTCCGACAGGTTGTTGTCCTTTTGTGTTTGGTTTACATCTGTTGTCTGGACCTCACGATGAGCTTCGTAACATGTCCAATGCAGATTTGCATGTTTTTTTAATTTTGCCAGATGGAGTTATTTATAAGCTCAAATGCTGTTCAAGTTACATTGCTATATGCGAGTTAAGGCGAGGTGATATATTCGAAAAAAAACACCATGGTGGAATTTCATTTTCCTTCTATTCTGCGTAGATTTAACGCTCTCGCCCCCACACCCTATTTGCATGTTTTCCTGGTTAAGCTAGCAAGCCAGCTGACAAAGCAGCATGTTTTAAAAGTGCTTTGAGGTGCAGTGCGACAGAAGTGGGTGCTAGATTAATTTTATAATGCTACTCCCAAACCCTTTCGACTCGTTTGCACTGCACATTCTGGGTGACTTGGTTATTTATGTTAATACGCCCATCGCACCAACCCCCTCTCTTTTGCAGCCCCCCTTACATGTGTGGGAGTGAGTCAACGAAGAGCAATGCGAATGGCCTGCCCAGACTTACACAACATCAGGGAGAAGAGCCGTGACTTGAACTCAAAGCCTTGTAGTTTGACTCGAGCCCCCGCTCGCTGTCTGCTCTGCCCGCAGTGTCTGCGTCTTCTTCACCTCGTGGCTGGCGAGAGCCCTTTGGTTCCTTTGGTGAGAACTGTACCTGTTCCCGATGCAAGGACTGCCTCCTAGGGGCAAAGTCCTCAATTTGTCCTACGTGATTACTGCATAGTGGCAATGCCGCGGGGGTACGAGAGAGAGCGATGCCATCAACCTGCACTACCCCTCCAACCTCAGTACAGCAGAACTGTACACGTTTTATAGCGACTGCCCACAGTGGCACTACCCTGCACCTGCCTTGTACAGGGGTGGCGAATGTTCTAGAATGCCAGTGGTTCCACGTGCCCTTCTACCAGACGTGGATCCAGCCTTCAAGTGGCTGTAATACGTCAGCACTCCCACACTGTGTTCTTTGGCCACTAGATGCCGCCAGAGTTCCATAGCAGAGACCTCGACTGCTGCTGGGTTGATAACTCCGGTGCTCTCCCACTTGAACCCTGTGCCCGCCCCGCCCCTGCAGCTCTGACAGTCTCTCCAAGTTTGCCCGGTGGGAACTTGCTAGAAAGCTCTCCGCCAGTGTAGCCAGGACATAAACAATCCGAACAGTTGAAAAAGTCCAGTTGGGAGCTACCCGGAGTCCAAATCCACACCACCACCCACCACACCGGGGCTGCTCTCTCTAGCGCGAGGACCTGCTTGAAACAGAGCCTGCCGGTGGTAACTGGAATGTATTGGGGCCCTAGGACCAGGCATATATAATCATGACACAGACACAGGAAGTTAGTGGGTAGAACTGGCCCAGGACACATGGGTCGCAGGGTCACAAGTCCATGGGTGTGGGATGAGGTGTAAGGCAGCCTCTGGGAGTGGGTGGCACAACAACAACTAGAACAGTGACCATCAGGTCACTACAGTAACATGGACCATCCCGGTGTCTCCTCCTGCCAGCCGAGATCAGGGTGGACAGAGTTCTTTTTATGCCACTAACAGACTTGGAGATACGTGCCTTTCTTACTTGTCACAGGCTCCAAACTCTAACCACGAGGGGCCACGAGCTCTGGATCCCCAGGGCACTAGCAGAATCTCTACTGTGACCAGTAGATTTTTGTTGTGTTTCTAGACCCCCAATCTTGACTAAAGGTCTCGGTGGTCCTTGGACACACACAAGACATCCCTGGACCTAGCGTCCAGGAGCTGTTTCTCTCTTCCACCCCAGCAAGGCCCAGTTCCATCAGTGGACCATCGCGTGAGTGAAACCTTCAAGGGGCTGCCTCAACCAAGGCTCCATTGAAACCTATCTTTCTATCCAGGGCTACTCCGGATAACTCTGTTTCTCTTCGTGCTGTGTTTTAAGAAATGCAATAGGTCTCGCATTTGCGAGAGATTAAGCTATTGGCATTGTAAATGACAATGCCTTTTATTTATCTGTTTTCAAAACCAACACATAAATAAAAAGTTTGTCATTTACAAAGCCAATAGCTTAAACTTTTGCAAAGGCGAAACCGTTGCATTGTAAATGCTTGTTTCAGTAAGATTCCTAATATAGTATTACAATCACGTCTCACAAAGGGATCATATCTTTACCTGTTTAATCCCTAAAGGCTAAAATGTGTTTTCCATGAGCAACGCCAGGGGTGGCTCCTCCAATAGGGCGGAGGAGCGTCGCCTCACTGCTTTGTCGCAGTGCGAGAAGCAGAAACATAAAATGGTAATAACCTCCCCTTATTACCATTTTATGTTTAGTTGCGGGTGGGTGGGGCTGCTCTGCGAGCAGGGGAGGAGTGGTGTGCCCACTCCTTAGGGCGCAATGACTGTTTGGTCGGCCTCTGGGACCGCTCAAACCAGTCATGTGCACTCTGCCCCTTCACCATGCAGGCTACAATAGGGTCTGCATGGAGAACAAGACCTCCCCGTAAGCCCTTGGCTGTGTAGCGTCCCCACCAATTACAACGCTGCCATTGCAGCGTTGTGATTGGTTTTGGGGAGGAGAGGGAGGTTGCCTGCTTCCTGTTCCTGCCGTAGCCGAGAAGACGCTGTACCTGGCCGGCAGACAGGAAAGATTATTCTTTCTCATTAAATTAAACCCCCTCTCCTCCCCGTGCGAGCCTCTGCCCACCGCCACCCGTGATTAATGCCGGCCGACATATGCATATCACAAATAAATTACAAGAGAGGACAAAATATCATTAGGAGAACTTGAGCCAGCACTTATTAATCGTTGGAGAATTCTAAGAATTGCATTTCATTCCAGTGTGTTTAGTTCATCTGAACTCTTGCAGAAAAAGGCAAACCTTATGGAATTCAATTTCTATCTTGGACCCTAAGAAACAGTTCAAACTACACTGCATCGTTACAGCGTCTCTGCACCAGTATATATTTACATCTCATTAAGAATATTTGCATCTAGTTTGGAATCATTGTTGAGCTACAACAATATCGTATAAAATTATTGATGGATATGGAACATTACGGGCAGGGCCGGACTGAGAACCAAAACCGGCCCTGGCAAAGTGCTCGGCCGGCCGCCTGGGGGTGCGACCAAGCTCTTTGCTGGGGCCGGTTTTCGGCCGATTTTGTTACAGGGCCGATTTTGCAGCAATGCTGAAAAAACGGCCTGTAACAAAAACGGCCCCCAGGGCCCAAAACCGTCCGCCACCCTTGCGGCGCACAGGGGCATTGCCCGGTGCCCGCAAGGGCCAGTCAAGGCCTGATTACGGGGATGTTTTTCACCGAGGAATTCTGAGTGACATTAAATAGACAAAGAGAGCGAAGCTCGAGTTCTCTATGATGTCACTCAGAACCTCGCGGTGAAAAACATCCTCGTAATTCAATTTTTACCCATCTATAATTTTATGTTATGTATGCCCCCAAAGTTGTCTCCCCCTGCCTTCAAATGCTACGCAGGGGCAGAGGATTAATGTGGGAGCCATTCATAACACAGCTCCCTGTCCCAAATTAAAAATAAACTTTACCAGTAATCCCTATCAACACGCCCTCTTTGCCTGCCTTCCTTCCCCTCCAATAGCTGTGCTTTCTACTTTTATTCAAAGTAGACTAGCAGCGCTGCCCTAAAAACCTCTTAGAGAGCCCTGTCCGCCTGCCCTGGAGGGCCTACGACAACACAACAGTGGGTACACGGTGGTAGATACTGTGTAAGAGCCCTGCATAACAATACAAATTATTGATTTGTTATAACCACCATAAAAATAAATACAAAGAAACAGCACAGTAAAATGCTCAAATAATCAAATATTTAAATATGTTAAAAAGCCATGTAACATATTACAATAGATTAAAAAACAAAGCGACTGATTACATTTTCCTCACATGCTCATACCAGATACTTTATAAATCCCAGCACTGGATTTTCAGGAGGGAATATACAACAACTTTGTTTTCTACCCCTTCCTCAAAAACGTTGCTGCTGCAAATGAAGTGTCCTCTATTTGCGTACTGGTGAAAAAGGATGATGGTTCACCAACCGTCGTGACGGTGAGCTTGATAAAGAATAGGTTGAACCACTGCCGTCGTAGAGGGGTTTCATGTGGATAGACACACACACACATATCCAGCATTATCTCTTGTGAAAAGCCGTCACATTTAAAAGTGGATTCAAAGTGAGGATTACAGACTATGCCTCCACGGCGCGCGAAAGCTGTGAGTGACAAAGACGTGTGACCAAGCCCTCACCGGGCCGACTAGAAAGAGCCTCCTTAAAGAAGGAAACATACTGTCCAAATAGGCCTCTCTCTGCCCCGTCTGCACCATCACTTCATTTCAACTCATGCTGGTGAGGACTACCTTTTCACACCAAATGAGTATTTTGTCAGAACCTGCTAAGTACGCATTGTGTTCATTACTCAAATCAACATCCCACTGAAGGAACTCAATGTACAGAAAACTGGGGAGAGTAGTTGTGAGCATGCACAATGATCTCAGCCAGGTGTGATGTTTAAACTACAGAGATAGAATTAGACTAAAACTTCGCCCAAAAGAGTAATGGTTTCAACTTCATAATGGCCCTCTTAACATTCAAAGCTTCTCCCTTTTTCAGAGGGACCACTGGCGTTCCCTGCCCTAACATATTCATAACACTGTGATGGTGACCCCAGATTGCCATAAAAATTGCCAAAACTGAGTGTGAATGATAGACTGCTAGTAGATTGGAGCTGGAAAGCCCACCAAATAGGCAATCAAATGTGTGAAGGCCAGAGTCACTAGGTCCAGCAAAATGGGGGCCCCTGTCTGTGTGCACTTCTCTCTCTTAGAAAGGCTCACTGAGAATTGGTGGGAAATGTATGACTTAATGCTTCTTAACCATGGAAATTTCTCTGGGTATCGTTCATGCTATAATGTAGCTAGTACTTTCTTTTAAAGCACGGGCATACCATATAATAATGCTTGACTTCGAAAGGCCTGGAGAGACACTGCAACTATTTGACCCAACTAGAGCAGTGTCTTAGATGTATTCACAAGAATTGCAGAATGATTTCTTCGAGGCTTCTTCTGGTTTTACATTCATGTTTTGGATTGTGCTTTGTACTGAGGAGTTTCTGTGAATGTGTAGATCGAAGAGGAGGCAGACTGACTCACATATACGCACAACTGACTGAAGGATTAATACGTATGCAAGATGCCGACTTGTATTTAGAAGATTAGTTAGTCTGGATTGAAGGGCCAATCAGCATCCCTGCTTGGCCCATCTGACCGAAGCCTGTGAAGGATCCCTCAAGGAATTGAATTGCCCAGGAAGCTATGTGGTCCATAAGGAGCAGATGGTCAGAGCTGAGCAAGAACCTAAAAGAGACCACAAATGTTGAAGAGTTGCAAGACGCCTTCCATGAATGTATACGTGATGATCACGTACAAGCCCTGACCTGATCTACACTAATAGGATTTTGAAATGCCCCTCATCTGCCTAAAATGTTGCAGTAGAACTTAGGGTGTACGCTATTTTGTCCAACTAGTTTGGAACTGGGATCTGTCGACTTAAGTTGGTTACCCTGAATAGCTAGCTCTGCTCTCCTGACCCACTACCCTCAATACTCACTTCTCTGGTTATCCAAAACCCTTCTCAAATGCTTCCTGAACTATGGCCTAGATTTATCAAGACTTTTGTTGTCCTTGCAGCATGCAAAGTGATGCAAAAACAACACAAATACTTCAGTTATGTTTGCAAAGCCATGCAAAGGGCACTTTGCGCTGGCTTGCATGGTTTTGTAAACAATTGTAACGCAGTGCAGCGGCTTGCGCTGCATTGCGTTACATTTCAGACTGGGAGGCATTCCATGTGTGAATGTATGGGAACGCCCATACTCCACCTATGGACTTTGGTGTGTTCTCATAATTACTTATGCTAGTAAGCCTGGGATTGCATCAACATGCTCCGCCTTATCTAGTGAGGCGTAATGAGGAGAAATATCTTTATTTCTCCTTGTTACTTCCTCTTCACATGTATGTTGCATTCTGCAACACATAGAAAGAGGAACATGTCTGTAAGGATTGCTTTTGTGAAGAAAGGTGTCCCTTCCAGCACAAAACAATCCTACCTGCAATGTAGTCTGGTGCAACGGTGCCTGCAGTGGCACTAAGCTCCACATAGTGCTCCAATGAAATGAGTGCAGCAATACTCCCTATCTTTGTTAATATGTAGCATTTCTGCTCTCTACCTTTCATGCAACGTAGTTTAGCAACTTTGCTTGCTGCCCTGTGTGATAGATTAGTAAATAGTCCCCTTGATATCCTCTCCCAACATGCTTAATTCATAGCAATCTGGCATGTCAATGACATTTCATCTGAACAGCTACATAGGTTCATTGTTTCCACCTATGCCCCCAGCAACCAAATTTCCTCTGTTCTAATTCACCTTGATTCCACGCTTAAGACCTTTGTTTTTGTTATTTGCAGTTTTATATAGCACAAATGTGAGCCAATGGTATCAGAGCACTTTACATGAGCACCAGTTGCATTACAGATGTACACACATTTTTAGGCATGGGGAGATGATGCTGATGCTGTTATGGGATGGGAGGGAGTATTGCCAGATTGCAAGGTGTGAGGAGCGTGTGGGAGATTTGAGTACCGGGGCACCCGGAGCTCTTTGCAATCTAACGGCTGACATGGTCAGGGGCCTGTGTAGAGGGCCGGCCTGAGTGAAAAGTTACAGTGCCTGGATTTCCTGAGATGTCTGAATATGGGGGAGCCAGAGTAATCTGCAGCGTATTGATTCAAGTGCAGAAACCAGGACCTCAGAAGGCATCCCAGAGGGACTATAGACTTGCTCTAGAAGAAGCCATAGGGTTCAGGCAGGTCCAGTTGCAGGTCCAGGCAGGTCTAGTTGCAGAAGGTCAGCTGGGCAGTTGCAGGGAGGAGTCTAGACCTTGTTGTGTCCCTGTAGCTCAGAACAGGAGGTCATCAAACTGACCCTTGGAGTCACTCAGGATTTCCTGAAAACAAAGAGATAGTTCTTTCTCCTTCAAGCAGCAAGACAGACCTCAGGCAGCAGGGAAGTCGTCTAAAGAACAAGGCAGGTCTCAAGCAGCAGGACAGTCCTCTGAGTACAAAGCCGTCCTTCTGAATTCTTAAGCAAGAGCAGGAGTGTATTGAATAGCTGGTCTGAGGGTCCAATAGTTAGATCTAGACGGCCTCACAGTAGTGAAAAACGCTTTTCACTACCAGGATATGTAAAACTTAAAACTATATGTCCAACCTTTGAAATACAATTCATCCTCCCTTATAGGCTGCTTAGGGCCTACCTCAGGGGTGACCTATTTGTATCAAAGTGGGAGGTTTAGATCAGGCATATGTTTTATTTTGCCAGGTCAAATTGGCAGTTTAAAACTGCACACAGGCTGCAATGACAGGCTTCAGACATGTTTAGAGGGCTTCTTAAATAAGTTGCATAATAAGTGCTCCAGACCCACTAGTAGCATTTAATGTACAGGCCCTGGGCACATGTTGTACCACTTTACTAGGGACGTATAAGCAATCAGGTGTATGCCAATCTAACCATGTTTTAAAATGTGGGCACAAACACTTTAGAACTGGTTAGGAGAGGTAAAGTGCACAGAGCCCTACTGCCAGCAAAACGAATTCAGAAAACAGGCGGTGGGAATGCAAAAGATTTGGAGGAAGACCACACTAAGGACTTTTAGGTTTAACCCTACGTCTGTCTGCTACTATAAGGAGCGGCCTCCTTAAATATTCCACAGTCTTTTAATACCTTTAAAGCTGCCCCCGAAAGTCAGGTGAGTAGCTGTTTTGATACCAGTGTTGCTGAAAAAGAATCACAGAAGATAAACAAATTTAATGTTGGGTAGTTGTTATCAAAGGGAGAGGCTAAATAGTGGCCAACAGAAAGCTAGGGGCCTGGGTGCTGAGTCAAAGAGGGTAAAGAATTAGATTGAATTAATGTGTAACATGGGATTCACATCAGAAACTGGAATTATAGCAAACATCTCTGTTGAAGAGCCCAAGAAGCACTCTAAAATCGGTATAATAAAAAGCAAAACAGTAACTAATGAAAAAAACTGAGTACATTCTAACCTCTCAATAATGCCCTAAAAAGTTTACTTCCTTATAGCCTGAGGAAAACAAAACCAAATGGAGACAAGACACAAAGATACCCAAAAGTAATCCAGAATGGAAGACCCATATAAATATAATAAATGTCCCCCCTTCAACAGAACATTGGGGATAGAGCTCATTTTAATATACTACTAGCAGGTCAGAGAAGTTGCATGAAGATCATAAGCTCTTATCAGCAGAGGTTAAATGCAGGAGGAAAGACCTGTAAACAGAATATTGATACTGAATGCAGGGAGAATTGGAGCTGGTAATAGGGAATCCACAAAGGCTTTATGGGTCATAAAGGAGCCAACAGTGGATTCAAAGAAATAGTCAATATCAAATACAACGCAGGATATAGTAAGCAAATGACAACCAGGTCAATCTTCTATTAGTAAGTCGACAGAGATAGTACACCAGGATTCAATGCCTCAAAAACCTACTTTAAAGTACAAAGTGATAATGATAGCAAGATGTAAGAATTAGATTTTGAGACTGAAAATGCAATATTAAGTGAGAAGATGAAAACTGAAAATTGTACTTAGTGACAAAAACAAACGCAAGGTCCAGTTAGAAAGATACTCACACCCTAATGAAAATGGGTGGATACCAGACAAACATTTGAGATATTAGAGGACAATCTGGTGTATATGGCAAATTACAATGTAAATGAAGCTATTAAAATAAACATCAGAATTACCCAGGGGGATAAAAACTTTCAACAACTAGGTCGCACAAACAACTGGATGAACAATACAGAATAACGGTTAGGGACTCCAAAACAAAGAATTGATTATATCAGAGTGAGTGAAACATCCATTTTAGAAGCATTCTATCAGTCTGTGACAGAGCCTCTAGGGTCCAGGAGGCACTACACTATCAGGAAACTGACCATGTACTTCTCTGTACACAGGACACCAGCGGCCCCTTTAATTCTCTTTGGATGGTGACAGAGGCGAAGTCCGAGGGAGTGACGTCGGCACCGGTTGTCCTATCAGCAAGAGACGCCGAGGAGAAGATGGAAGGAGGCGGGTACCAGAGCACGCCTGCCGGGAAGTCGGAGGAGAGCCGAACGAGTGGAGAAGACGCCGGTGGAAAACCCGAGAGTCTGAGACATCGTCGAGGGTCCTGCAACTCAACCGGACGAGCCAAGCAGGAGGAGTACGCCAGGAGGACAACGCACTGACGAGCCGCCCCGCCACTCTCCAGGTGGAGCGTGGCTGGAGCAGGTACATCGCCACTTATGGGGGTTCTCTACTTCACGGGGTTGGAATGGGTAGTGGGCCTGTGGGGGGACACTGCTGCTTTCTTTTTTTTCACGTGGTGACGGCACTCGGTGGTCCCTCACTACCCTTCCCTGTTACTTAGAGTCCACTGGACTTCTCCACTGATCCGCGGTTGTTTTCTTTTCTTCCCATATCTCCCATGTCTGCTGTGAGAACCAAAATCCATTAGGAACACAGCCTGGTTACTGCCAACCAAGAAGATTGGAAACAGAAGACACCTATGGGACTTTTCCTTTTTTTTTAACAACCACTAAATAAAAGCATATCAAAAGACAGTCCGACATTGTCTAAAAGGGAGCAATGAGCTTGTTTTAACACACTCTCCTTAGGGTATCCCAACAGCTTTTGGTAGAGAATGCAGGCCGTTGCCCTCCGATAAAGGATGGAGCACTTTATAGCCTAGATGAAAGAAGGACAAAGTGAGTTAGAGTGGGCAGTGGAGAAAAACGCCAGCCAGGCGGAAACAGACAGAGCTATCTTCACATCTGCCATCCAAACCAAGTCAGAGAACCTGACCAAATTGACCGAAGGACAGACACAGCTGCTCATAGCATTGGGACTAGGAAAAGGGGCTGCTCTACCAGGAACTGTAATCCCTCTCCAGAAGTATATCCCAGGGGATGACCCAGTCTCTTTTTTTCTCAATTTTGAACGAGCAGCTAGTGCCAGCGCTTGGCCTGCAGACCGGTGGCCATTCTATCTGGCGCCCCTACTCATGGGTGAAGCTCAGGCAGCCTATCAGATAACCAATCGACACAGCACTGCATTTTATGGGCAGGTGAAGCAGTTTATATTAAACCATTTAGGGGTCGACGAGGAGGCTCACCGCCTCAAGTTCTGTCAAAAAACAGGTGCGCCAGGGGACACCCCAAAAACACTTTTTTTTTTAAACTAAAGCACTTTGCCGACTGGTGGCTCAAGCCCTTGGAATCTACGGGGGAAGAAATTATGAATAAGATATACCTGGAACAGTTCCTTGAGGTGTTGCCATATGGAGTACAAAGATGGCTACGCCAACACGCCGGCCTGTCTTTGGAACAGGCCGTGGAAATGGCCACTTCTTATGTTAGGGCACAAAGCCGCAATCCGTTCCGAGAATCTGAGAAAACCCTAAGACCGCCTCAAGCTGGGAAGGCCGAAAAGAAACCAACCAAGGTTCCGGTGTAGCTCATGAGATTGCGGTATGGGAAATCGGAAGCTCTCCCTTCTTCTGGTCCCCAGTGCTATGAATGCGGCGAGTGGGGGCACATCGCCAAATTCTGCAGAAAAAGAAAGGAGAAATCGAGGAAGAACTGATGGAAGTCAGCTACTTCCTCCGATCCATCTTGTATGCACAAGAAACAGGACCCGTCTTCTATGTAAGTCTGAGTATGAATGGCCATCCTATAAGAGCCCTATTAGACTCAGGAAGTAGGCATTCAGTAACGAGAAAGGAGCTTATTCCCCAATCATGTCTGCTTCCTGGAAGGTCTGTCAGTATCAGATGCATTCATGGCGATATAAAAAATTACCCATTAGCTAGAATCAGCCTCCAAACGAGCTGGGCATAGAAACACGAATAAACGTAGGAGTCCTGCCTTTCCTGCCTGAATCCCTCTTAATAGGCATAGACAACCCGAGCTTTTCTAGCCTTATGTTGAGAAACTTTAAGACTGTATCAGACCCCGAAAGCCCCCGTAACAGCCTGTTGACTTCCGAACCCTGGGCCATAGACACACATTTCCGGACCGACCAACTAAACAACAGTAGTCTTAGTAATGCTTGGCAGAGCGCTAGAGAGACCCAGAACTCCCCACAACCGGCATATCCTTGCTTCAGAGAACAAAACAGCATCTTGTACCGAGTGGCAAGAGAAGGTGAAGCGCCTCAGTTGTTGGTAACTACGGGGTTCCGAGACCAAGTCCTTTTCTTTGCCCATGCCCATCTCCTGGCGGGTCATTGTGGGGCTGAAAAAACAGCATAATCCATACTCCCGAATTTCTTCTGGGCAGGTTTCCATGCCTAGGTACACAAATATTGTCAGGAGTGCCATATTTGCCAAAAAAGGAACACCTATACCCCTCCGAAAGTACCTTTAAACACTTTTCCCATCATTGGCAAACCATTTGACCGCGTGGGGATGGATCTCATTGGTCCTCTTCCTAAGACCACCAGGGGTTATCAGTACATATTTGTTATAGTGGACTACTCTATCTGGTATCCAGAGGCCCTTCCCTTACGTTCTGCCACTTCCTCCATTATAGCCCAACGACTAATAGAGGTTTTCTCACAAATGGGTTTTCCCCGGGAAATCATAACTGATCAAGGGACCCCCTTTGTCTCCCACTTAATTAAACAGGTCTGTAGACAATTGAACACAAGACATATCAAGACATCCGTCTACCACCCCCAGACCAACAGCCTTGTGGAATGCTACAACGGTAATCTCAAGCTCACACTCAAAAAGATATTGACCGGAGACGGAAAAAATTGGGACCAACTTCTCCCTTTGGCCCTGTTTGTCCTCAGAAGCCAGGTACAAAGCAGCCTTAGAGTTTCCCCTTTTGAACTTCTCTTTGGGCGTAAACCACATACACTTCTGGAGATAAACAAGGAAAGATGGGAGAAGGATGGGACCCAAGAAACCCACTCCTTATTAAACAACATCAACCAAATGAAGGCCTGACTATATAAGTTGAGGACTCTGGCCCATGAAACCTTAGAGAGAGCCCAAGTAAACCAAAAATGTTTTTATGACAAAGGAAAAAAATAGAGAGAACTAAGCATAGGTGATTGGGCCCTGGTTGTGCTTCCCTCATCCATACATAAACTGAGAAAGGAATGGCAAGGACCCTTTCAAGTTCAAAGGAAATTAGGAAAAACCATATACATCCTATCATTATCTGCCACCAAGACCCAAATGTACCATATAAACCTTTTAAAAATGGTTGGGCCCTCCACCCCAAGGTACCCATACTGTTTCTACTATAGAATCCTTCGCACGCACTGTCGATGCCACCGTCATTAACACCGACTTGACGGACAACAAGAAGGAGGAAGTCCACACTCTCCTCCTTTCCTTTAAAGATATATTTTCCGACCGGCCAGGAAGGACGCCTTTGACCATGCATTCCATCCCAACCCAGGAGGGGAAGATTGTGAAACAAAATCCGTACAGGGTCCCTGAAGCACGGTGTGTCACCCTCCAACAAGAGAGAACCTAGATGTTGGAGTTAGGGGTTATTGTAACCTCCCATAGCAACTGGTGATCTCCTGTGGTGCTAGTGCCAAAACCAGATGGGAGTATCCGGTTCTGCATTGACTTTAGGGCAGTCAACCGGATATCAAAACAGGATGGCTACCCCCTCCCCAGGGTTGACGAATTAATAGAACGCCTAGTTGAGACCTGTTATATCTCCACCATCGACCTCACCAAGGGCTATTGGCAAATCCCCATGAACCCAGATGATCAAGAAAAGACAGCATTTTCCACACCTGAAGGACTATATCACTTCACAGTGCTGCCCTTCGGGCTGCATGGGGCCCCGGCCAGTTTCCAAAGGCTAATGGATGCGTTGCTATCACCTCACTTGACTTACTCCTCAGCCTACTTAGATAACATTGTCGTGTATAGCAAGACTTGGGAAGAACACCCAGACTATCTCAATGCTATCCTTAATGAGCTCAGGAAGGCGAACTTGCATCTCAATGCAAGAAAAATCCATAATCGCTTTTCAAAAAGTGAAGTATTTAGGATATATGTTGGGCAAGGGTCTAATAGAGCCACAAAACGGAAAGATAAGGGCTATACAGGACACACCATTTCCCACTACTAAGTATGAACTGAGAGCCTTCCTGGGATGAGTAGGTTATAATTGTCGTTTCATTCCACAATTTTCAGACATAGTGGCCCCCATCACGGACCTGTTAAAGAAAGCAACGTCCCCGGCCAAACTCCAATCTCCCTTAACCATTGAGAATATTGCCATCCGGAAACTCAACACTACCCTAACCACATCCCCTTTGTTGGTACTCCTGATTTTAAAAAAACATTCATACTCCAAACGGACACATCTGAGGTAGGCATAGGGGCGGTTTTATCGTAACATGATGACAATGGTGTTGAAAGACCTGTACTATGCAATAGCAGGAAGCTATTTCCTAGTGAGAGGGTCTACCCCATGATCGAGAAAGAATGCCTGGCGGTGAAATGGGGAATCCAGAAACTACGATATTATCTCGAGGGAAGGTCCTTTTTGCTGTACACTGACCATGCCCCTTTGATGTGGCTCCAGCGGAATAAAGGTTGCAACGACCGGGTCCTCCGGTGGTTCCTGACTTCACAACCATTCCAGTTCGAGATCCGTCACCATAAGGGAGCGGAACAGGGTAATGCCGACTACCTGTCCCGTTATCCTCTTTCCCCCGATTGTGGAAATCCTAGGGAACAGAGGAGTGACGGAGCCTCTGGGGTCCAGGAGGCGCTGCGCTATCAGGAAACTGACCATGTACTGCTCTGACCCCAGGAGGCAAGCGGCCCCTTTAAATCTCCTCGGATGGTGACGGAGGCGGAGTCCGAGGGAGTGACATCGGCACCGGTCGTCCTATCAGCAAGAGAGGCCGAGGAGAAGATGGAAGGAGGTGGGTACCTGCCGGAACGTCAGAGAGGCGAGCCGAATGAGTGGTGAAGACGCCGGAGGAAAACCACAGAGGCTGAGACATCGTTGAGGGTCCTGGAACTCAACCGGATGAGTCAAGTAGGAGGAGTAAGCCCAGAGGCCAACGCACTGAGAAGCCGGCCGCCACTCTCCAGGAGGAGCATGGCTGGAGCAGTTACGTCGCCGTTTATGGGGGTTCTCTACTTCACGGGGTGGGAACGGGTAGTGGGCCTGTGGGTGGACAGCGCGCTTTCTTGTTTTTTCACGTGCTGACGGCACTCAATTCCCATCTTTTCACACTTCCGCAAAGCGCTCAAAACCTTCTTGTTTGCCCAGGCCTACACCTGTTAACTCCCTCGGCCCTGTCTGTCTCTGTTGTTTAGAGCTCTCAGCGCCAGGAAGCCGCTTGGCCACAGTCCGCTCAATAAATATCTCATTCATTCATTCATTCATTCATTCATTCATTCATTCATTCATTCATTCATTCATTCACTCGGTGGTCCCTCACTAACCCTTCCCTGTTACTTAGAGTCCACTGAACTTCTACACTGATCCGTGGTTGCTTTATTTTCTTCCCATATCTCCCATGTCTGCTGTGAGAACCCGAAACCATAGGAACCCAGCCTGGTTACCGGCTACCAAGAAGATTGGAAATAGAAGACACCTATTGGACTTTACCTTTTTTTTTTTTTTTTTTTGAACAGCCATTGAATAAAAGCATATCATAAGACAATCCCAGTGTCCCACGTTGTCTAAAAGGGAGCACGGAGCTTGTATTAACACACCTTCCCTAGGGGATCCCAACACAGTCTCAGTTCACAAGGACCAGGTGGATATGCCCCGCTGCTCAATCGATACTCCCAGGGAAATTTTAATTGTCTAAAGTAAAAAATATCTCCATTTCCATATCGATGGAAAACAGCATACAAAGGCAAGAGCCAAGTGAAGCAATGAATCCTAGTCAAAAAGATTTTCTTTCCCCTATATTACTGAAAACAACAGCATACAATGAGATGATGAGAAGTTTTCCCCTATTAGGAATGAGGTTAAAGGAGACTTTGGAATTGATCCAAATTTAGGACCACCATGATAGTAGCAATTCAACACATCTTAGAGGCTATCTTGAACCTATTAAAACCGGTAGTGAAAGATTACGACCACAATATGGAGATCATATCAGCAGTATTGAAAGATGTCACAGATATTAGGCCAGGAATGTCTATGGGTGATAAAGGCATCCTAGTACATTTATCAAAACGCAAAAAGGTCCGAAACTCTAAGCAATGAAACCTATTTGTGTAGTAAAAAAATAAACTAAATGTTTCAAGCAGATGTCATAGGCTGCTTCATTAATACCACCAGCCAAAATGAGATATCCAACAGCCAAAGGGCGCATGGTCTGATAACAGTGACATACACAATGTTAATGAAAAGTCTGATCCCGGTGACCATGAATTAACCAAGATATTCAAGAAATACTGGAGACATCATTGATGAAAAGCAGAACAAAGGGGGTAAAATATTTTTTTCTGATATTCTGCAGTAAAAAGCAAAGGAAGGGTTGCTCATATGTAAAAATTATAAAAAAGAGTAAAATCAAAAAAGGTCACCATCTTGCCACAGTTTAAACATGTTCAACAAAACAATTTTACCAAGGGGATCATTTAAAACTGGAGGAGCAGGAAAGCTGTAAATCAACAGTACTTTTTATTCATGAACTCCCAGTTCTCCCACTCTATTAGTATCAGGAGACAGTAATGGTTGCCCCAATCTGCCAAGGATGGGGTGACTGTCGCACTATCATGCATTCAAGTACTAGTACTTGTTCCAATGTGCACAGTTCACAAAACAAATGCTTACAAACTTTCAATTTTTCTTCAAAAAGACTTTCACTAGAACCAATGCTATTCAGATTCCATCAAAAATGTTCATGGATAAATGGTACGCCATCCTTAATAAATGTTCTTTGGATCTAATCTTATTGTTGATAGAAGAACTATCGAAAGCAATTCATGAACTATCAGAGGACATTTTGACCATAAAACAAGATCTAGAAACACGGATGGAGCCTGACACCTGGAAGATTTCACTGGGAGGAATCGGACAAAAATTGGATACATATAACAAAGAACTACAAGAGGGCAATCTATGCAAATGTAAACGGGACACTCTGGACTATAAATTAAATGAAGTTTATACTTGCGCTGAGGTGTTTGCCCAATGGCCCTCCAATGACTATAAGACCACAACCCCTTCATCCGAATGGAGTGCAGTCTCTGACAGCGAGGCAGATATCAATCGAGCACCTGTTACCCAAACAGTGTTGAGCAGTGATCGTTTACAGAGAGACACAGGGAAGGGAGACAGCCCATTCCTCAGCATCAAACCCTTTTTTATATCAGGTCACATGTCAGCTGTCAGGACAACACAATTCAAAAACAAGTTCATTTGCAGGAAAACCAGGAGAGGCAAGAGAAAAGGCACGCACGAACCTAAGGAGCCAAAACAAGGTCTAGTGGGGAATATATCCTCCACACGTCTCACACCGCAACAGGAGGACATTCTAAACAAAGGGACGGGATTCATACCTATATATAGAACAAATGAGTTGGAGTGTGAGATATCATTGTACAAATGTAGGCACACTTTGAAGTTGAGACATTTCTTTTCCAATATACTTCCACCTAAAGAGGACCCACAGGATACAGAATTTCTCAAATTCAAACCTAAAAGTAGTTTCCAATCTCGCATAAGATTTTAGAGACCTTCGAGATTTTAGTAAAGGAAGACATACAGAAATTAGACTTCGGAACAAATAAAAGACAAAATGTCACAAAATATGAAAGAAACACACTTAGGTCACTTTCCAATAACATTGATATATTCATTCAAAATGCTGATAAGGGTGGAGCCTTAGTATTCATGGACACCATATACTATCAATTGAAAGTCAATCAACACATTTCGGATGCATCTATGTACCTAGAATTAGATCTGCATCCGACCAAGAGATTGACCCAAACATATTGAATAAAGCCTCTGAAATGGGCTGGATCCACACAACTACAAAGGCCGTTCTGACAGTCGTGAACTCACGAAAACCATGTCTTTACATGTTGTCGAAAATCCACAAAAACATTCAAGATCCACCATTTTGACCAATTGTAACAGGATGTGGAACACTGTTTGAACCACTTGGACAATATCTTGATTGTTTCTTACAACCTTTTGTTCAAGGATGGTCATCGTATGTGAAAGGCACAACGGATGTCTTACTGAAACGTCAGGAAGTGACAGATTTACAAAGAGTGTATTATATATTCTGTACCATCGATGTAAAATCACTTTACCCTTCAATTCCGCATATGGAAGGAATGGAAGCCATTCAGTGGGCATTGCTACCACAGCTGGAGATCAGAGCAGACAAAGAATTCCTATTGGAGTTATTACGCTTCTGTCTACATCATAGTTAATGTCAGTGGGAAGACCGCTTTTATTTACAACTGACTGGTACATCAATAGGCTTTACAGGAGCCCCAGCCTATGTAAATACATTTATGGCTACATTTGAGGAAGATTATGTGTACAAGGATCCAGAGTGGACATAAAACCTACAACTCTACTGCAGATTCATAGATGACATACTTCTTATCTGGACTGAATCTCAAGAGAAACTTCAACAAACAATTCAGCAACTGAACACATACGTCTCTCGCATTCTACTCACACACATGATGAATGACACTTTGATTTCTTTTTTGGATGTATTTATCAGTAAAACAGAATTGGAACTACAAACTCAGGTACACAGAAAGGAGACCGACAAAACAATGCTCTTCTGTACACAAGTTAACATTCGAACAATCTTATAAGCAATCTACCATATTAACAGTTTTTAAAGATGAAAAGGATTTGTTCTGAAATAAAAACACTGGAAGAACATATGGTGGTGATTCAGAAACAAAAATACATAGAGAGGAGGTACCCAACTAAGGTTGTGGATGAAGCAATACATAGAACGACAAAAGAAGATAGAAACAAACTTTTATAAAAACAAAATCACGTCCCAAAGACATGTCTTTGTTTCAAAATACTCAACCAGCTTGGCTGAGCTAAGGAAGGTAATCAACATGAGAGGTGATCTACTCCAGAATGAGCCAAATTCCAGAGACATATTCAAGCAGAAACCGCTACATGTGTATAGGAATTCTAAAAATTTTAAAGAATTATTGATGACACAGAAGCATGAGAAACAATCAACACCACAGGGTATGAAATTATGTCAAAATTTCATACATTGCAATAATGTCCTAATTGGTACCAAAAGCACTCATCCAAGAATTAGAGAAACCATTGAGCTAACTCATACGACAGATAGCAACTCAAAAAGTCTAATTTACAGCATCAAGTGTCCTTGTGGACTACTATATGTTGGTAAGAGTGAGAGAAAAATAAAGACATACATTTCAGTGCATAGGAGCACGATACGGACACTAAATAAAACCTCAAGTTTAATAGTACATTTGTCATCAGAAAGACATTCCATCTCACAGTTACAATTCCAGGTAATAGAAACTCTAGCACCAATTCCGGGGAAATATCTAACCGGACCCCTATTGCAAAGAGAGATTTTTGGGATCAAATAATTGGACACACAGCAGCCCAGAGGGCCCAATGAAACAATTGACACAAGTTGTTTTTTGTAAACACACAATAAGAGAGACAGTCGTTAAAACGTTTGGGTTCATGACATACATGATTTGAGGCTGCTTTATTGCTCATTCAACAGAAGGAGATTGTTTCTAAACACATCACTTTAAAACACTGCATGCATCAGGGTTGCTGAGATATTTACTAAGCACAGTAGGAGTGAAAGGTGTTCTCAGTTATTGGATTTTATTATGTCTTTGAGACTCAGAGTTTTTTACTTTGGAGTGCAGCACACCGTTCAGATGAACATCTATACATCATTTTCACTGCAACTATAGGTTATGTGCTATCACAGAGCCATCCCTTTTATATGGCTACTGTAGCTATGGGTTTTCATGGATGTCCCATAGTTGTCAGTTTTTTATTATTTCCCTGAAGGACCTTTTTTACGTAGGAATACAGCGCAGGATCATCAGGGGGACGTTGGCATCTTGATTTTATTGGGATATTTTCTCATATTGTAATATAGGTGAGAGAGTGGGAGTATAGTGAACAACCTATTGATCGACACAGGGGAATCATTCATCTTCGAACCTCCCTCTCAAGATGGCGATTGTAGTTTTGTGAACTTAGTGTTGTCGTGCAGTCGTCCGTCTTCTAATCACTTGCACATAGGATCTTTTGAATAGAGAGGCTCAGTATTGGGTTACATTACTGATGGTGTTGTCCGAACTCTGTTGGAATTCTTCTACATTGTGATATAGGTGAGCGTGCGGTGTTTCAGTGTTTGAAGCTTAGAGTTAGTCTAACAGTTGGTAGAATAGACTGTGAATGTCCTACATCGGCACAGCAGGGACAAGCTATTGATTTTAGTCCCACAGAAACAACTACTGGGGTTTAGATTTTCATAATGTGATTGGAACAGCATACAGATATCAGGTTTCACTGGATTCATATGCATCAGTGAGACTGCTGTGCACCTATGAAAATGGGTTGTTGTATTTTTATCCATAGATCGTTTATATTTCATCACAAACTGGAGTTGCAGCGTTTAAACTACTTTGAAATTGAGTAAGTTTTCTATATGATTATCACAAGCAATTCATGGGTGCCAAGCCAAGAAAACCCAAAATGCACTACTGCGAAGGAAATGAAATAACTAGGGTCACTACATCCTCGTACCTAGGCATCTTATTTGAGGACAGGAGCTCATGGGCCCGCAAAGGAAGTCAAAGAGAAATGCTGTGGTAATATCGACAGTCACAGTGCTTGATTTTGCTTGTAGTTGCAAAAAGAACAATTGATGGACGGAATGCAGAACAATGTCATACATCCACCCCAATACAGAGATCTGGGGCTAAATCCATCATTTTTTTGCTCACCATGCCATTCCAGTTTAGACCCAGCCATATGCAAATCAGTCTTGACTCTGTGACCAATGGGAACATTCCAGCCCGAACTGCCAGGGTAGGTCATCCTTGGACTGGAAACAAGCATCCTAGGACCGGTTTCGGGGTTTAACCCTCATCAGCCAGGATTGCTTGTCTCCAGTGGCATGGAGAGCACAGGATTTTGCTGGTAGGCTGGGTGGCAAGCCTGTGCAAGCGATGTTAAATATACATAGAGCCAAAATTATCGCTATTTCGAATGATGGTTCTGAAATATGGGGTATAAGGATAGTGAAAAACTTCAACTAGAGGAAAATACATTTTTGAGAAGCCTAATCTCAGTACCATAATCAATACCTTCTTATATTATTCATCAAGAAGTGGGTATTGGTTTTGTGTCAGATCTGATCAGAATGGCCACTTTGGTGTGGGCTAAGATCTCCTTTTTACATTTGGCATCTGTAGAAAGAGAGGCCAGAGAGCTAATGAAACCTACTTTACGGGCCCACCAAATTGTAAAATCCACTTAATCCTTGGAGCCTTATCTAGATATAGTTACCAAGCCGCAACATCGTTTTCTTTTAACAAGAGTGAGGTTCAACTATGTGCACTTTTTATTGGCCGAACCGCAGGGGTGGGGAAAGGCAGAGGATCTGGGTCCCTGAACCTGTGATAACTTCTCGAGTCAAGACACTTTGCCCTGTTTTGTGAGCACTATTTGCACATCAGTAAATATTTTATTTTACCAATTTTAAAGGACAAAGGCTTTTGCAGGTGAGGCCAGCTCTAATATATTTGCAGATGTTGAATAATCCATGGGAAACCTTTAATGTTGCTAGCTGTTTAGTGGCGGCAGTCAGAGAAAGGAGAAAAAAGAGGGTCCACATGACCTGATGCATCAAATGTTTATTCCTTTTTAATGTGAAATGGTCTTTTTTTTCTAAAATGAATATTATATTTTATCACTTGAATTGTTTAGAGAATTTTTTAACCTTGTGTAATTTTAACCTGGATCGTATATTAACAGTGATCGATTCTTGTTTAATGATTATGTATTATCTTGTTTTCACTCAATGGATTTTTGTAATATGCTTCTATGGTTTTAATTAACCGAATAAAGTGATTATGATTATGTTTGTCACAAGCAATTCATACACACATATGGGGAGAGGTGACATATAACATCCTACACTCACTAAGTTCACAAAGTTTAAAGTACAAAAGGTGTTGAATGTTGGGATTAACAACTTTAAATAGCTTTATATAATGTGACACCGGGTGTTACATTTTAGTTCAGATGGTACCACCAATTAGTATCATCACCACCATTGTGCTAGACATTTATTTGTTAAATATCACTGAGCATAAGTGCTTAGTTAAAAGGATGATGAAAATCTCGGTAGGGTGTTGAAATATCGATTACAAAAATATAGTTGACAAAAATATAGTTGTAAAAATATCGTTTACAAAAATATCGACACCCTATACCTAAACAGGTAAGTACATAAATATCGACTCAAAAATATCGTTGTAATAAATATCGATGTAAAAAATATCGACTTTTTAAATTAATTAAAATTACATTCAATATTAAATAAATATAAGTACTATTAACAAAATACATTACATTACTTTTATTTTTTGACTATTGAAAACAAATTAACTACACTTTTTCATTATAAACTTAATAAATGTGTACATATACATATATTTAACACATTACTTTATATAACAACAATAATACATACATATAATTAAAATATAAAATATATTATTAATTAAAACATTTGATAGCGAAGGGGTCAAAATTACTATTCCCACTCCAGAGGGTGCAACAGTAGGGAAAGCGTTGGATAGCGTAGGGGTTTAAATTACTATTCCCACTCCAGAGGGTGCAACAGTAGGGAAAGCGTTGGATAGCGTAGGGGTTTAAATTACTATTTCCACTCCAGAGGGTGCAACAGTAGGGAAAGCGTTGGATAGCGTAGGGGTAAAAATTACTATTCCCACTCCAGAGGGTGCAACAGTAGGGAAAGCGTTGGATAGCGTAGGGGTAAAAATTACTATTTCCACTCCAGAGGGTGTAACAGTAGGGAAAGCGTTGGATAGCGTAGGGGTAAAAATTACTATTCCCACTCCAGAGGCTGCAACAGTAGGGAAAGCGTTGGATAGCGTAGGGGTAAAAATTACTATTCCCACTCCAGAGGGTGCAACAGTAGGGAAAGCGTTGGATAGCGTAGGGGTAAAAATTACTATTCCCACTCCAGAGGGTGCAACAGTAGGGAAAGCGTTGGATAGCATAGGGGTAAAAATTACTATTCCCACTCAAGAGGGTGCAACATTAGGGAAAGCGTTGGATAGCGTAGGGATAAAAATTACTATTCCCACTCCAGAGGGTGCAACAGTAGGGAAAGCGTTGGATAGCGTAGGGTTAAAAATTACTATTCCCACTCCAGAGGGTGCAACAGCAGGGAAAGCGTTGGATAGCATAGGGGTATAAATTACTATTCCCACTCCAGAGGGTGCAACATTAGGGAAAGCGTTGGATAGCGTAGGGATAAAAATTACTATTCCCACTCCAGAGGGTGCAACAGTAGGGAAAACATTGGATAGCGTAGGGGTAAAAATTACTATTCCCACTCCAGAGGGTGCAACAGTAGGGAAAGCTTTGGATAGCGTAGGGGTAAAAATTACTATTCCCACTCCAGAGGGTGCAACAGTAAGGAAAGCGTTAGATAGCGTAGGGGTTTAAATTACTATTCCCACTCCAGAGGGTGCAACAGTAGGGAAAGCGTTGGATAGCGTAGGGGTTTAAATTACTATTCCCACTCCAGAGGGTGCAACAGTAGGGAAAGCGGTGGATAGCGTAGGGGTAAAAATTACTATTCCCACTCCAGAGGGTGCAACAGTAGGGAAAGCGTTGGATAGCGTAGGGGTAAAAATTACTATTCCCACTCCAGAGGGTGCAACAGTAGGGAAAGCGTTGGATAGCGTAGGGGTAAAAATTACTATTCCCACTCCAGAGGGTGCAACAGTAGGGAAAGCGTTGGATAGCGTAGGGGTAAAAATTACTATTCCCACTCCAGAGGGTGCAACGGTAGGGAAAGCGTTGGATAGCGTAGGGGTAAAAATTACTATTCCCACTCCAGAGGGTGCAACAGTAGGGAAAGCGTTGGATAGTGTAGGGGTAAAAATTACTAAATGTATTTACAATGTTTAAAAATTAACAAATCTTTATTTTTATTTAATTAATCATTAATTAAATAATTATTCAATTAAAATGTAATTAATTCACTACTTTTTCACTTAAAAATTCAACTACACACATCTAAAATTAATTAAACAATTAACGTAATTAATTTACATAATTATTAATCAATTAACTAATTGACATTAATTAACTATTATTTATTACACTATTTATATTCATTTAACACATTAATTAATCAATTATTTTATTATATTTACAATGTTTAAAAATTAACAAATCTTTATTTTTATTTAATTAATCATTAATTAAATAATTATTCAATTAAAATGTAATTAATTCACTACTTTTTCACTTAAAAATTCAACTACACACACCTAAAATTAATTAAACAATTAACATAATTAATTTACATAATTATTAATCAATTAACTAATTGAAATTAATTAACTATTATTTATTACACTATTTATATTCAATTAACACATTAATTAATCAATTATTTTATTATATTTAAATTACTTCCCACCCTACTCCCCTATAAACCCACAACCCGCTACGGAACTATTAACACTAAATTCAACATAAAATACGGTATTAACTAATAAAATACTACAAAAAATACTACTTTGACCACCAATACTCATTAAAAACACTTAATTACTTATTATTATTTAAAAAACGATATATTTGTAAACTATGTTTTTGTAAACGATATTTATTACAACTATATTAATGTTAACGATATTACTTACCTGTCTGTCGATATTCTTGTCAAACTATATTTTTGTCTTCGATATTTCTTCTTGTCGATATTTCTGCGGCAATATTAAGGTTAGTCGATATTTTTACGACGATATTCCCGCTCTGCACCGAAAATCTCACCCTGCACATTGTTATTCTTATTGTTGCAGATTGGCCCCTGACGAAGGGAAATATGTACCGAAATGCATTGGGCATGGAAGACAAGAAAATGTGCATGTTAAAAGATAAAATGTTTAATCTGTGATTGATGGAACAAAACATACAGATGTATTAGCATATAGATTAAAGTAAATGTGTATGTATCTTGCATATGTTATATAAAGATTTGAGGTAATAGAACCTTATTCTAACATAAATCATTTTGAAGAAAACTCCAAAGTTTGTAAGCATTTTGTTTTGTGTACTGTGCACATTGGAACAAGTACTAGTACTTGAAAGCATGATTTTGATGATTTTGAGAGATGCTAGACATCATGCCTCCCAATGTAGGGCACACATGTTAAAAGGATAGCTACTCAAAATCAGGGTTTAGATTAGGAGTGCTCCACTATTATTTATTATGTGACTGTCGCACTGCCATGCAAGGTCCCAGGTTGGGAAAAAATGGAATGCCCCCATGTGTAGGGAGCAAGGTCCCTGTGAGCCAGGGCCCATTTTTGTTGCTTTCTGATAACACATATCTTCTTTGAGAGTTTGTTTTCAGAAAAAAAAAGCTTTGCAGAGTGGGGTGCCTCATAAATGGTGCTTGCTTGGCAAATCTTCAGTGACTTCAATGTATTCGTTGCTAGATTTTACATATAATGAAGTGAAATATCCGTCTGCCTGGCAGGGATCTCTGAATACGATGACCAGTCCTCAGACAGGGAACAAAGGCCACTGCTAATGTGGCGGGCTGTCGGCCGCCCGCAATACTCTAAATGAGGCCTAAATCATCAAAATCTAGGGTACTGACCAGCCCTTATTTTTATTCAGATATGCTCATGGACAACTACATCCACTATCATTAGCGTGTGTACAGGTTTATAGTATGCAAATATTCTCTAAACATACTGTATTCTCTCCATCCCAGCCGTCATTATTCAGTATTTGTTAATATTATCCTGGATTTTAGAAACAGAATATTAAGTGTCCTTTATAAATGACTAATCAGCTGCAGACAGAATTAATGCACTATCATCAGTGGACACATCTCAATTAGTTGTGATCTTCTGAAGAGGCACTAGGTCTGACTTTAATGTGCTAATGTATGTGTCAGAAAGTAGGTGATCAATTTGAGAAGAGGGGACCTTAACCAGTGTGAATAGCTCTCAACACAAGTCTCAGTGAAACTACTTAACCTCTAGTAGCTGTGACACAAGCAGCAGACCATTCTCCAAAGTAATAAGTCTTAAGTTCAAGCAGTCCCAACTGTTTCAAATATAAGAAAAAGGAACACTAAATGTCCCAAACCAATATAAAAAAATGTAAAAAGCAAAAGGACACCAAAATTATTACAATTGGATAAGGAAAATAGGAGACATGAGTTTGTAAAAAGCTTTATGGCAAAAAGTGTGAAGAAAAGTAAAGCACCTATTTAAAGTCAGTTCATTGTTGACTGACACCTATTTATGACTACTGATTACCTGCGATGAAGTGATGTTGAATAGAAAAGGCAAGTTGCCTTGGTCAGAGTTTTTACTTTTTGACTAAGGGGCCAGTTTAGAGTATGGCAGAGAGGACGCTTCATCGCAACGTTGACGGAGTACCCTCTCCACCAAACTATAGGTCTGCTCGCCTCATTTACAGATAGGCAGACCTTCATTATGTTGACGGCGGACTACATCTCCACTGCCGATATACACCTCCGACGGCCCAATTAAGTAAAGGCTGTCAGAGGTTTAGCCATGTGTCCTTCTACCTGATTTAGAGGGAGTGTACACATTGTCAGTTTTCACTGTCTGTCGCTGCCTGTTAAAACTTAGCGGGAAGGTGCAGTGAAAATTAAGTAATGCCGCCTTGTTATGGGAGAAAAATCCAATGGCAATGGAAGGGTATTGTTTTTTTTATTTTCCAAAACAAGATCATTCCACTTGTTTTTTTTTTTGGAAAGTAAAATAAAACAAATTGTATGGCGTGGCTCTGTCCTGTTGACAGAGCTGTCCATCAAACTTTGAATGCACTGACAGGAACTGCAGTGATGGTGGTTCCTGCTAATGCTAAGGATGTCCGTTGGGCCAGTGGACAGCTCAGAATTTGACAGTATGGGTCATCCTTATGGAGTAAAACCCAATTTGCCAAACTCTAAATCTGCCCATTAGTCTCCATTATGGAGGTGAAAGCCTTCCAGTGGAGTTAGATCCAAGCAGTGGCAGTTTGTGTCTAAGGGAAGGAGGTGCACAAATATTTTACAACAAAAAAAACTTACCTTAACCGACGTGCTCCGCTCCAGATCTCTTCTCAACCAGACCTCTTCTAAACCAGATGCTGCAGTGCAGGCACCAATTTAGTGCTGGTCTCATGCTGTGAGAGCAGCGCACTGATTGGAAGGAGCGGCCTCACTCACCAAACACGAGGACAATAGGGCACTGCACTTATTTTGACCCAGTGTCTTAAGACAGCTCGGTTAAAGGCTTCAAAGTGTGCATGTCTGGCTGGCCATTGCAAGACGGCCAGCCAAAAAGACATGCACACTTTAAAAAGTGCAATCACAGCCCAACACCCTCCCGCTGCTGTCATTCAGCAGTGGCCCACCCCCGTCGTAACGCGTCACGCAGGAGGATGAGAAATAAAATGGTAACGTATTACCATTTTATTTTTCATTTTTACGGGGAAATTAAGTGGGGTGACGCTGCCCTGATCCAACGGAGGAGCCGCTCCTGGATCAAAGGTTGAAGTTGGCAAGGCTCCCTCAAAGTCTTATAATCCATCTTCGAGCTCCCGCTCAAACTGCTGGTTTGGCAGTAAACGCTCTGAGCATAACAAAGCATCATTTCTTAGCCACAGAAGTTACTTTGTTTCTGGCATAGATTTGCTGATTCTTAGAAGCCACCAGCAGGACTAGGCAGGTCTTCATGACGCTAAATACCTTAACCCCAAGGTCCTTCTGAACTAATTTGCAGTGAGGCAAAAGAAGAGTATGACAAACCTGGTTTTCATGCCCACCTTTGATGTGTCCTTCCTGGGCAAGCCTCAGAATCATGTCCTAGTCTTCTGTAGGTGGACAAAATGTACTATGTCCCAATTTATATTATCATTTTTTACTGCAGTGTATTTAATCTGCAGCCCAGCCTAGTGGTGCGGTGCTAATGGCAGCCATATAGTTTGTCATATATGTGGGTAGGGTAAATACATATTGCAGCCACATGTGGCATTTTCTGCCAATGACTTGAAGGAAAGTTAAGTAAGTCATTTAGGCATATTCAATGTTCAGTGTGTGTGTGTTCAGTGGGAAAGCAGTGGCACTGTACTACTGTTAAACAGTGGTATATTGCACAAGGGTCCTAAGACCAGTAAAAAAGACAGAAAACTGAAGGAACCACAAAGCTTATGTCCATTCTTGCAGCACGAAGTATCACTTGGACATGCCTGTGTTTGCATGTGTTACCACATTAAACAAAGGAATGCATAAATGCACTTGTGCAATCTCCAAACAACACATACAACTATAAACACTGCGATCCTTGGGATTTTCAACACTCATTCCAAGAACACACATACTACAACCAGTATTGTTCTGGCTTTTATAAGGGAAAATAACTGATACTTTCACTTACCCTGCAGTCACTCTGTTCCTGTATAAAAAGAGAGTGCAGAAGCTGGTAGACGAGCACCTCTGTTAGTGATGTCATTCAGATTACTTTTATTATGAATCTTATGTAATCCCTCTGCTGACCCTCTCATCAATTTTCACAAGTATTCAGGAAAATATACTGACACTGTATGTACCTGCCAGTGATTGGGATGGTATTTGGGTAACTTTATTTGCGATAATAGTTGCTCTTGTGTACAACACTGCTTGTAAAATTACATGTTTTATATGTTGCTGTACATCATACCGCTGGAGAATAATGAGTCACTGTATATAGTTTCTGTGAATCTGGGTCAGATTGCCCCATGGCAGTCAGTAGGAAATGGGTCTCAGTTGTAACAACTCAGGTAATTTGCATCTGATGTCCTGGTGTTTGTGTACTGTGGAATCCCAAACTGGGAATCAATCACCCTTTTTAACGTTTGATTCTCTAGGTAGCAAGGTAGAGGAATGCAAGGCTTATACAAGGCAGGTGCCGTGGGAATGCTGCCCTGTAACAACACCTAATATATCACTGTTCGGCCAAACCTTTTATTATTTCATTTTAAAAGTACTTTATTATACACACCACTAAATACTAAACACAAATGCATACAATCTGGGAGGTGAAAATGCATGTGGGGCACCCTCTAAAGAACCTCACAATCTATATGGTGCACACAACAAAGAAAGTTCCCACAAGTCAGGTATTCACCTAAACGTATCTAGGAATCTTCTGAGGTGTGCATACCAGAAGGCCCTTAACACCTATTAACATAATTACCCTCCCTGTAGCCTAATACATAAAGAGAGGTTCATGTATAACATGGTTCGACCTAATGGCAATATTAAATCATTAGCAGAACGTAAACCCTTCATTCATAATGTTGGAAATATTGCATCAATAAAACATAAACGTTTGAAGATTAGCTGTCAGAATCAGCGAAAATGCCCTCTTTGCATGCTCAACTCCCCGCACACTTTTTGATGGATTTTATTACTGATTAGTGGAGTCTGAACACCGGGGTGCTGCTGTCCTACACCCAGAATATATGTGTTCTGACCAAAAACATGTCGAATTGGCTAATCCGTGTCTGGCTATTTAACTTACCTATAAACCTCTACTATATGTACCTAGGGCATGAAAGTTAAATGTCACTAGGGGACTACAGCACCTACTGTGCTACCATTAAAGTGAAAAGTCAAAGCAAGGCATTAAGCCCGCCCCTGCAGCCTGAGTGTGCATTTTTAAAACTGCAAATTGGGCCTAGCTAAATAAACTTTTTACCAGTACAAAACTTTCCTTTTCAATATTAGTAATTCACCCCTAAGGCAGGCCCTACATGCCGTTCAGGTCAGGGTGCATGGTATTTAAAAAGTTGACAGGTATTCTTAACTTTTACATATCTGGGCAGTGACAAAATCTTTTGTGTCATTTTTCACTGTGGCAAGGGTGCCTCTCATAGAAAAGCACTGGGTTATATACTATCTTGTAAGGCATAAACTCCAGTTTGAGAATAGCTAGAACACTGATACTCAAAGTATGGCCAACATAGGGCCCCCTGGTCAACAACAGCTTGGGGCTGCTGTTTACTCTCTCAGCACTAACAATAAAAAGAGCCTAAAGAAACAGGCAGGCATTTATTCAAATGTTAATTTGTGTTAAAAAAGGAAGTAAGTAGAGAGTCCTGCACTGCGCAACTTTAGGAACATCTTTATGTTTTAAGACATCTTGCAGCAAAAGTGTAAAAATATAACAATGACTTTTTTGAGAATTTAAAAAGTGTATTTAAATAACACGCAGACCCGTTTCACCTTAGTACGTGATTATATCAGTGCCTTCAGAAGTATTATTTTAAAAGTGATAATTTTCACAAATGAATATAGAAACATGAATTCTTTCCTTCTCCCTGACAATAATGACAATGGTGAACTAATGAGGCAAGTCAGTTGTTATGTGAACACTTTGGGTGACTTGGGTTCAGTGCACATCCTTAAGTCATTTTTTTTCAATATTTGTGATGAAGAAGAAAAAGGAGGGAAAGTGAAATAAAACAGTTGCCAAGGATTATATAATTTGATGAAGTGGGGAAGCTGGGATTAGTCCCATGTTTCATGGTTTCAAATTGTGCACTTTAGTCACTAGAAGTATATGATTTGCTTGCCCTACAACCTTCTTACCGCCAACTCCCCCTGCTCGACTGTAACTGCGCCGGCATCAATGTGGCCCTCGGTCACATCACAGACCAAACTTATTAGACCCTGGGAAAATGTTTGTGAGTACCCATGAGTTAGAACAATGTTTCAAGGAATAAGATTAATAGGAATTTAAAATCCAATCTGATGGGTAAATTAGATTTTAAAATCTGAAAAGACTGATTTTGAAAGTTATATAACAACATAGGGCAACCAAATCTTTACCAAGGAACTGGGCAAACTAGTTAATTCACAAAAAGTGTTCCCTGAGGACTCATTTCTGACAAATTTTAACGAGAGATGAGTCCTCAGGGAACGCGTTTTGAAAGTTGGCATTTTCCTGCCTAAAACCTCTAGGAGCCTTTTCAGAGTCAATCCTCAACTGTCACCTGTAAATGTCCTTAAAGGTTGGGATGGCTCCCAGAAAAAGGGAAAACGGGCCTTGGCTGGGAGGGTGTGTGAACTTTTCCTGACAAAATGTCCTGGGGAATAAGCCCACCAACTGCATACGCTTCAAAGGGGCATCCCATGTCACAGTGAGGTGTAACTCACACCTAGTCCTACCCCTGCCATTGTCCAAGTAGCCAGAGTGGCACCAATCCCAGTGGTAGGAAAACCTGTCTCAGAACTGGTTTAATGGGGGAGTTCCTCATTTACATAAACAACAAGCAAACCTAGGGGTCTCTGCAGGAAAGTATCATAGAAATTCCTATTTCTTTAGCCTGACGTCTAGCATCGTACGTCTAGTTAGAGTTGAGACTAAATAGTTCTCACAAGACACAAGAAACCAAAAAGAGGGACCACCAGTGACAGTAGATCAAAAAACCCTTTGTAGGATTCCCATCAAAGACTTGTGATGATCAATATTATCATTTGGTCATCCTTAGGGTCGTATGTCTCTGGATCATTGAGACAAGGGACGTACCCTGTGGTGGATAAGGGTTCAGACCCGCAATCACTGTTGGACCAAATGATATTGATCTGATGGGATCTAGTGCAGTGCAAAAATGATAAGGAGTGGTGAATTAAAATAGGATAGAGAACCTAAAGACGGAATTTTTAATAGGGAAGGGCTCTTCCTGTTAAAACCAAGAACAGTGCAATATCATGGCAGTTTAAACAAATATCTGCAAAGGGGCCAACATGTTGCAACCTAATGGGACAAAGGGACCCAGGCTTTCTTCAGGGCCTCTGTTCTCAAAAATAATGCTACTGCATACAGTGTGGATAATGTGCCAAAGCAAAATTAGCAAAAAACAAACGTGAAAGTCATTCTTTAACAGCAAAGGATATGTATTTCTCCAACGTCTGTTAATTATCCTCAGTGACAACTGGTGTATTAATCACATATACAACAGAAGAGAACACACAGTGATCACTCTATAAGGGTTAATTGTGCAGGATCACATGTCCAAAGCAAAGCACAGAAAGGACATGATGTACTCACCCAGCTTGTCCGGGGAACAGACCTCACCTCTCCTGGACCTGACTCAGGACTTGTGAGACCCCGGTCTATGGAAGTGAAACAACCTGACCTTAAATGCAGCAGAGAGAATATATAAATCTATCCTGCTCTGTCTTGTATATACTTGGTACAGGTTAATTATCTAGTTCACTACCAGAGAACACTCCCTGTCATGGTCCAGTGGCCCTGGATCAATCCTCCAAGGCACAAACCACTTAGATTCCAGTGTAGCAGACAGGATGTCATACTGAGTTACACATACTATAGTTACCTCTTAAGGTCCCTGTCTAGCAGTAGTCGCCCTTAAGAGCAGCGTCCAGTGATATAAGCCCTTACAAAAGACCTAGTCTGTGAATCTACTTAAAGTTAGTACTTGAACTACTAGAAAAGAGTAAAGTAGTTAATCTAGCGACTGGCTTACCTGTCCGTCGTTGCCTCTGGCCGGTACTGAGTCAGGGGGAGGCAACGATCAGAACAGGCACAGCCCTTATGACTGGTCCAGGACAAGCCTGTGTAGCCAATCAGTATGGGTAATGTATTTCATAGACACCTCATATAGCAATCAAACATTCAAACTTGAATTCACCTGAGCATAACTTCCTGAATTCACCATGGATGCTGCCCATGAATCACGAAAACGCTAATGCATTGCGCAGGAGAAATGGAAAAGAAACGATCTCATCCAGCCGGTAAACAAACGCGTCCTCTCGCGATACCTTCAGAACTACAAGGTGACGTCATAACATGGACGTCTGTAGTTCCGCCAGTCACGTAGGCGCTGAGGGTTAGAACTTAGCATAATGCGGGTCTCTTATTAAACGTAATAATTATAGTAGCCAGCATGAGTCTAGACCAGCAAAGGAATGATGTTAAAAAGTGCTTCATCAGGCTATTAAAGATAGGAGTCCCTTCACGCTGGCTACGGGACTTCAGAATGATGTCATACCTAGAACGGGGGCAATAGGTGGTATAACACAATCGGTCTCGTTGCTGAGATCCTTATGAGAGCTATCCAAGCTAATAAAGCTGAAAAATTGCCACTTTAGTGTAGAGACATGGATACGTTTAAAAGAACAAGCAGGTAACTTGATGGAAAATGGAAAATACCACAGAAAGACCTGCGTGAATTTCCAGATAATCAGTGCAGCGATTTAAAGAAGGAGTAATCCCATGACAAATCACGACTGGTCAGACACTCATGCCACAGATAAATCAACTGAGAGTTGGGTCAGCCACACAGGACCAGAGACACCCCACATTCCTAGATGTGTCTTAAAACTCAGAAGTAGACAATCCGTCAGTGATAGTTCCTCATTTCCCTAAACACACCTCAGGGGTGTGCCCAGCTCTATTGCCAAGAGAAGAAAGATTCTGCCATGTAGAGTTTTGGCAGAGTCAGGCACTGTGGGGTGGTTTAGGGTCACTCTCCCAGGAAATTATGCCAAAGTGGGTAGGCTTGCTCCTGGGAACTTTCTCCCTATTGTACGTGGAGCTTCTATCACCCACAAGCTAATGGCCGACATAAAAGTGGCACCACTGAATAACTTCTTCAGAACACTGCTGAATATGAGGAAGGGAAGACATAAGGAGGACAGCACATGCTGGCTATTTGGACTTCAGAAAGAGGACTGCGCCTACTGAAAACCCCAAGGGCTGGACCTGTTTCTATTTTAACCTAGGACAGAAGATTGGATTCCAAGGGATAGTTGGTTAGCCTCCTGTTAAACTACAGGGACACCAAAGCTGAAAGACACCTACCTCCCTGAGTAGCCTAGCTGACCAGTTCAAACTGGATTTACCCTAGACCTGCTGGTGGCTTCCCCTGTCGTGAGTCCTGCTCCCCAATTATTGTCGCTAAGGTCCTGGGGCCCTTAGATAAGTGTCAGAGTGTACATCTCCTGAATAGCCCTAAAAGCTGGGCATATCATCATTTTCAAGGGTTTTTGATAAAGGAACAAGAGGCTACCAATGGACAGCTGTTGAGCCACAGCTGCTGATGGCGAATTGCTGGTCGGACTTAACTTGTTGATTTGCATTGCTGAAAGGATCCTGACTTCCAAAAATGTTTCTAAGTCCAAAAGTAGAAATCTTCACTGGGAGTAGGTGCTAAAAGTATCCGGCTGGCGAGGGAACATCCTTGGGAATGAAATTCCAATTTCTCCCTCTTGGAACTTTCCCTCCAAGAGTCAATGGCTCCACTAGAACTTTATCCGAGGGCTATCTGGTCTTGTGGAGCCTATCTCAGCCACAGTTTGCTGCCTTACGGCACTAAGGATCTTTGACCATTCCAGAGTCTAAGTCAGAAGTTAAAACTTTCCACTGGACAAAACATGCTCAATGTATCCAACCCACGCGCCATTGCGTCAACCTTAACTTTGCCTTGGATCTATTCTTGCATGTCCAGGCACTCAGGGTTTACACTTTGTGGTGCTAGAAACATCTAAAAACTTTTTTTTAAATCATATCTCCGGTTCCCTACATCAGATGTTTGCCGTTTTGATGTCGATTTGAAGAATTATATTTATACTATTTTGATTTATTCTAGTGGAATTGTTATTGTGTTGTCTTTTAGACTTCTTAACTGTTTTGTACTGATAACGGCTTTACATTTAAAAAAAAATTTATTTTTATTGAACATCATCGACATAGATCGCGACTTTTATATACAATTAGGAGACAGCATGTCTCCCCTGAATGAATTCCACGAACCCCAGACCCTGTTCCATTTCCCGAGGCGCCCTCCAGCCACTTAGACTGACTTTTCACGGAACATGCACCAGTCCAAGTACTCCCTCCACTTTCCCATCGTAGGTGCTTGATGAGCTCCCCAGTTCTGAGCAAAATTCCTTTTGACTATTATTAGTGCTAACGTTACCCATTGCTTGCCGCTTGAATTGAGATCAGTTGGCTCCCTAATGTTCAAGAGGCATCCTCTGGGCGCTGTTCGATCCTCAATACCTCACTAAGTGTGTGGTGTATTGACGCCCAATAAGTCTGCGCCTGTTCACACTCCCATAAGATATGGAAAAAGGTGCCTTTCTCCCCACACCCACGCCTGCACTCCCCACTTACTGCTCTACCCATACAAACCAGTCTGGGGCCATCAACATATATTCTGTGTAGAATTTTGAGCTGAACCAACCGCAGCCTTGCCTGGATCGCCACCTGCCTTGGGGAGGAGACTGCAATCTTCCAGTCCTCCTCATCTAGCTCCAGGTCATCCCTCTCCCATTTTCCTTTGAGCGACTGAAGTGGATCTTCCATATTGTTGATTAGTTTTTCATATATCAGGGAGATAGTCTTTTATGGCAGGCTGCCGTCAAGTATCCTGTCTTCCAGTGGGGAGGCAGGTGGGAGGACAGGGTTCGAAGTTGTGTGTGTTTGGAGGGCATGACGGACCTGGAGATACCGGTAACGTTCTGTATCAGCCAGGCTATATTGTTTCTGGAGGGTAGTGAAGGGGACGATTTCATCCAGTTTGTGTCCTGTCTACTACCGATTTTGTCTGCTTTATAGTAAATCAGGAATACTTTCCGAACACTGCAAGGATATCAAATAGACATATCAAGGACGCCCTCTGGGAGTTTAAATACAACAGAATGTCATCTCCATATAAGGATATCTTGTCCTACCAATCCAGTGAGCAGTGCATACCACGCACTACTGGGTCCTTGCGAATCCATGCCGAGAGAGGCTCTAGCGCTAGAGCAAATAGCAGTGGAGATAGCGGGCATCCCTGCCGTGTGCCCCGTCGTAATTGGAACGCTGGTGACATACGGTTGTTTACCACTACTTGGGCCATGGGCTCCAAATATAACAGTCAGACCCAACTCACAAAACTGGGCCCAAAAACCATTTTACTCAATACAGTAAACAGATATGGCCACTCCACCATGTCAAATGCCATGGTGGCGTCTAGTGAGACCAGGACCACCGGTTCTCGGATAGCTGCCGCCCTGCCTAGCACCCCATGCATCCTGCAAAGGTTTAAGGCTATGTTACGGTGCTAGCATCGCTAACATCTTGGCGAACATTTTGTGTTCTGCATTGAGGAGGGATATCGGCCTATAAGAGGCACAACTATCTCTGGGTTTCCCATCCTTGTGGATTACCACTATGTTTGCAATCCTTTGGTCCGAGGGGAGAGTTCCCTTGTCCCTGCTTTCCTTGAACCTCAAGCGGAGATATGGGGCCAGCTTGTCTGGCCTGAGTTTGTAGAGTTTGATTGACAAGCCGTTGGGGCATGATGCTTTCCCCGAAGGAATTGCACGTATAGCTTGGGCAACTTCGTCAGTAGTGAGGTCGGACTCGAGGTAGTCCCTATTTTCGACTGTCTGTGTTGGGAGCAATATATCATGAATCAAAGAGCAGTTCTCCTCGAGTGAGTACCTCCCTTCCGCACTATATATCGTTTGGTGGTGTTCAGCAAACCGGTCCGCGATCTCCTGAGGTTCAGTGACTAGACCAACGCCCTCCACACGACGTTCAGGCACAAGGTGGCTGGTCCACTCCTTTTTATCTAACCATGCGATCAGTTTAGTATAGATCAGCTTAGTATATAATCAATAAGGGAGAAGCTGCGATGGGCACTCGACAAGTAGGTATATTGAGCCCTATCTGGGTTATGCGCTCTCCAACCATCCACCAGACCCATGGCGTCTAGGAAGTCGGACAACCATCTGTGCACAGACCTGATATCTCCCGAAGGGTGAAGACCTAATGTACCAGATACCACTGCATTGAAGTCTCCCCCTAACAGGAGGAGGCCTTCCAGAAAGGTCAATAGTATTATCCCTAGATCTTTAAATGTGTTGCTCTGAATACCCGGAGGAACATATACTGAGACTATGGTGGCGGTTCTGCCCTCCCAGAGACCGGAAATACCTATATATCTGCCCCTAGTATCGGTCCATGTAGATTGCAGGGCAAAGGGAAAGGAATTTTTAAGCAATATGCCCACTCCCCGTGACCCAGTCGTAAAGCCTGCATGCACCACTAGCTTATATCCCCCCGTATTCATAGCCTTACACACATTCCCTACCAAGTGCGTCTCCTGTAGGAGTACGACGTCTGGGGCTTGTCTCTTGAAGTATTGAAGGACCATGCTATGCTTAATTTTATCTCCTAGCACATTGACATTCCAACTGAGGATTTTAATGCCCGTATCCCACTGTATACCCATCAATACGAGTGTAACGATGCTGCCCTTGTATTGCCCTCCCATTTAAGGCTGTTGACAAAACAAACACCTCAAACAATTAAACTTAAACACCACTTCCCAACCACCCCCCTCCCTGCGCCCCTGCCCTCTGGTCTTCAAACTGCCCATGACACAACTAGCAGAGTGTCTGTCGCCTACACACACTAACTAAATGAATAAAAGCGGGGTGCATGGTGTCTCCTTCCCATAGGTATGACTAAATAAGAGCTCCCAGGTGATTGCCAGTCCAGTAGGTGTATGAAGAAAGAGCTACCTTGTTTGACCCGGACTATTGGTGTCTCAATGCACAGACCCTGAATCCACCAACAACTTATTAACCGCCCCCCCAGCATCCATAACAAAAAGCACCATCGTCCCAAGTTCACCTCAGCTCCGTACATTACCCCCATGAAGAAATAACACAGCGTACAGCGGCTCTCCAACTAGTCCGGTACAGCTTTTGGGCACTCGAAGAACCAGGCCCGGCCGTCTGCCTCTACCCTGAGCCTAGCTGGTAATAACATGGCATATTTGTATCCTTTGTCTCGTAGTGTTCTTTTTATCCCCAGAAATGCACGTCTTTGTCTCTGGACCATCTGGGTAAAGTCCGGAAAGAAAGTAATTTCCGCGTTTTCATATCGAAGCGGGGGACCCGCCCTGACATGCTGGAGTAACACATATCGGTCTCAAAAGTTCAGGACCCTGGCCAGGATTGGACGCGGAGGGGCATCTGGTTTCGGACGGCCTCCCAGGACCCTGTGGGCTCTCTCAATCACAAAGAATTTACTAAGACCCTTAGGTTGCAGATGTTTCAGGATGAGGTCTTCCACGAAAAGGTCAGTGGCCTACCCTTCTGATTTTTCCGGGACCCGCAGGAGACGCACGTTGTTGCACTGTAGACGCCCTTCATAGTCTTCCAGCTTGGTTTTTGCGAATGTATGAAAGGTTTGGAGTACCAGAAGGCCACAACGCGATGCTCCTGTACGTTCCAGCTCCTTGACCTCACTGTGGGCCTGCTCTTGTCCTTTGTCTACACTGACCGTTGCTAGGATCTGTGATACTGTTTATGACCTTTCAATTAATAATAGAAATTCCCCGAAAACCTGACCGGGACATATGTGAAAAGCGAAATCAGAAAGATTGTTTTAAGCCCTGAAGAAGTCCGGCAACGGACGAAACGTGTCGGCTATTCGCAACTATCAAAAAAAGAAAAGAAAGAATAAAAACTGAATAAAAGAAAGAAAATCAAAGTCACAACATTGTGTGTATTTTGTGTACGTTTGGGAAAACCAATACTCTGTTTATCTGTATGTTCTTTTTTAACAATTGTTTTGCAATGGTGCATAACTCTTGAAGGGTGCTGTCCAATTTCAAAAATCAGTTTTTTTGGGTGATAGGTTGCCTATCTTCCTTAAGGCCCGTGTGGGGATCACGTGTCTGGATCTAGCACCTTCTGTTCCTATATAGCGCACGGTATTTCAATAGTAGTGCAGATTGTTCTTTAAATTCCCAGTTCTCTTGTCACAAAGGTTTGGAGTTCCTTGACTTCCCTCTGCAGCTGGGATGTATCTTCCACCAGGCTTACAGTTGTAAGCTCCACCTGCTTGACTCTCTCGCTGTTTTTATTTTGGTCCGTTCAGAGAAGGTTGACTTCCACTGTAAGGGCCTCCGTCTTGTTTTCCAGGGAAGACTTAATTCCTGGATAGCTTCCAAGACATCTTTGAGTGTAGGCTCAGGGTCAGTCTATGGCTGCGCTCTGACGCTCTTGCCAGGGGGTGAAGGCTCAGGCAGTGAAATTTTGGGGAGAGTGTAGCGAGCCAGTCTATTCTGCTGCACAGGTTTGCTGCCCCGTGACGACAACATCAAAACAGGGTCTCCCTGTATCTGTGTTGACCACGGGCAGATCACTCCAGAATACGGGGTATGCACCCCCACACTGTTCAGGATCCCAGACAGTCCGACCAGGATGGGCACACAGTCAGGGGGGTAGCTAGGTTGATAAATACAACAAGGACCGTGTCTGATATGATGCTGTATTTACACTACTATACTGCACTGCTTACGCACTCATGAGGGCCCTGTGTAGATGAGGCACTGTGAGGTGTTTGCAGTCAGCTGACCACGGCCGCTCTCCCCCAATGGCCTGAAGTCAAGGCCAGTCAATACTCCCTATGTCTGGTTGTTCACTCCGGGAACAGCGTCACACTCTGGAACCATGGGAGAATACCAGAGCTTTTCTGCCAGTTTGCGAAGGCCTCCCAACCTGGGCTCTAGTCCATGGGGTTTCAGCTCCTCCCCCGCTGTGTAATCGCGTGCTCTCCTTCTCAGCGGTTTCCCTTTTGCCTTGATATGGAGTCAGGCTATACCGGGCGTTGGGCCTCTATGCGGTGTATTTGCGAAGGGAAACGTTGTTTATAACACGGTCGTTACATCGCGATGCCATTATATCGCGGTTTTTAGAACGCAAGTCGTTACAACGACTTGCGCTGGATGGCGCTCTAGGACAAGGAATAGTATAATTTACTATCCAACACCTTCCCTACTGTATGTAGACTGGAGTTGGAATAGTAAATATACTACTCCTAAGTCCAGCGCCCTCCAACACAAGTTGTTGTAACGACTTGCGTTGTAAAAACCGCGATGTAATGGCATGCGATGTATTAGCATGAGTTGTAATGTCATACAACCATTTGCGAAAGCCTCCCAAGATGGGCTTTAGTCCACGGGGTATCAGCTTCTCCCCCGCTTTGTAATCGCGCACTCACCTTCTCACCAGTTTACCTTCTGCCTTGATATGGAGTCAGGCTAAGCCGGGCGTTGGGCTTCTATGAGGTGTGTGTCCTTGGCGGCAGCAAAGTAGGGGGCGGGTGCTACCAAAGGTCTTTGCTTCCAGGAGCTCAGCCCATGCAACCAGCAGATCGAGGCCACTGTGGGCGGGCCACCTCCCCTCTACACTGTTATCAACTCCCGGGGGTACCCACTGCAGACCACACTTCAGCCCTGCATTCGCTCCTTCACCTGGGGTTCAATCCGCACCACAATATCACTCACAGGGTCCCCCCAGACTGGGGACTCACCGCTCGAGCCTCGATTGGTCCGCACATCGTCTGACCGCAGTCTCCTCCTCGTGGCCAAATCCAGACTAAGGGGATTATTAGGATAGCGGATTTTCCGCATCCTCTGGGCCGGCGGAAGCCACCGCCGGCCCGGAGGATGGGGAAATTCTGCTGCGGACCCACCAAAGACCCACCGCCACATTAGGATGGCTGGTGGGTCCTGGTTTCCGTCCGCTGCTTTTCCGCCGTGGTTGGCTTACAACCGCGGCGGAAAAGCTCTAATATGGTGACGGTGTCTCTCAGACACCGTCAGCCAGATTAGGATGGGATGTGAAACATGCTTTTCCGCGGCGGCTTTTCCGCTGTGGAAAAGCATGCGCAACTTCACTGCGGGGGCCCGTTGCGGGCCCCCTAGGCGAAGGCGGGGTGGGGGGTGAACATGGGGGGTACCTATGGTACCCCCCTGCATTTGTATGCGGAAAGCGTCAGGCACCGCGCGGTGCCTGCCTCTTTCTGCATACAAATGCAACACCTGCATTTTTGACATTGCTGCGGGTGCAGCTTGAAGCCGCACCCGCCGCAATGTTAGTAATAGAGGATGTGACCGCCAGGGTGACGGTCACATCCTAATTGCACATGAGGGAACGCCGCAACCCATGAGGACGTTCCCTCCTCCTCAGTGATCGCGGACGGACGAAAGTCCGTCCGCGATCATAATCGGCCCCCTAAGTCCCCACAGCGGGCCAGGCACATTGCACAATCGTGGTTCCAGCAGCGCTCCCACAGTGGATGTAGATCAGGAGCTCAGGTGGGAACCTCCAACAGCTTCCCCCTACAAGGCTGGCACGCCGATCTTCCGAGGGCGCAGTCGAAGGCACGATGAGGGTAGGCTGTAGAGCAGCGCCCCGCCCACTTAATCAAGCAAGGCCCCCGCGTCCCTCCCCGTGCAGGCCACAATAGACAGCACCTCACTTTCAAGTTTCTCGTTGCTGCTCTGGTTTCTGGTACAGTCAGGTCGGATCTCTGACGTACTCCGGTACCGCAATCACCTGTCGGGCTCACGGATATTTGCGGCGGATATTGAAGGAAAGGGGGAAAATCACTGAGCTACTCTAATCCGCGGCCATTACGTTCCGCTGCTTAGCCGCGCCCTCCAGGTTTAAATTATTGGGACCTAACTGGAGCTAGTTAGAAATAGTGCCATTTTTACCTGAAGAGGACTCTTATCCACTTCAAATAATTATTAACTTTCTCACAGGGTCTTACTTCTACATTGCCCAAGGTTGCCTAGCAAAGTAAAAGGTCCCTGTGCCCCCAGAGTCTCTGGAAAAATGACCTAGGTCCTGGAGTACTTGAAAACAGATAATTTTCTCTCATGAGCATTGATGCTAAGCCTTGGCTTCCTCTCAATAAAAGGATCACCTTCAAGCTCCTCACCCACGCACACAAAGCTCTCTAAAACACCGTACCAGCATACCTCAACAAACGGATCAGCTTCTACACCCCGAACCGCCAGCTTTGCTCCTCCGACCTCGCCCTCACCACCGTTCTCCGCATCAGAAGAGCAACCACCGGCAGCAGATCATTCTCTTACCTCCCCGCCAAGTCCTGGAACACCCTCCCCATCCTCCTACGACAAACCAAAGACTTACTAACCTTCAGGAGGCTACTCAAGACCTGGCTGTTCGAGCAGTAGCAGCACCCGTCCCAGCGCCTTGAGACCCTCACGGGTGAGTAGCGCGCTTTACAAATGTCTTGATTGATTGATTGATTGATTAGTAGACATAGGGTAAATATAATTCAAAATTATAGGGAGTGAGCTCCAGTGTGGGGGTCTGCACTCTCTGGGAAGCTCACATACAGCAGACTCTCCTGATGTTGTCCATGCTCTTAAGAGACAGAACAAAAATGGAACTCCCCTAATCAGAAAGTAAGGACTGAGTAATGTGCAGACTGCACAAATATCTAAAATACACTAATGTACAAACAACTGACGACCATCAGTGTTGCCTTCAGGCTACACATGTCCTGATACTTTACAAAGAAGCCCTGACGAAGTTCCCGCGGCACTAGGGAACTAAACGCGTTGGCTGTGTGCAGGTTTTGACCAAACTACACTAATAAAGAGAAGACTTTTGGATAACGTTCGCTTCCCAACTGACCTTACTTAGAGTGCACCTTACTCTTTTTTTGTATACTTCACAACCTGTCTACACTCACCAGACTCCAAGTCCACCTGTGTCCTGCAGGAGTGCATGAGAATGGGGTACCTTTCCCAGAGCACCTCCCTCCAGAACTGACACACAGAGGTCGAAAGGAAATCTCTACTTTCTGGTCCACCCTCTACTGTCCTGGGAATGGGAAGCCCATTGCCACTGGCCCTAGGGACAGTTCACAGAGTCCCAAGAAAAACCAGCATGGAGTTTAGTTCCAGACAGGGGTTTATCAGCATGCGAGTCTCTCTGTTTGTGGTTCACTTTTATATCAAATTCCCAACCTTCTAAAGTGAAGTTTAAGAGTTTTAGAAGGTGCGTGTCTCTGCTAATCCAAAGATGCCGCATCACCCCACCACCCCTCAGAGACTTTTTCTTACATTACATCCTTAGACCAGCTTACCCTCCAGGACCAGCATCCTGGGAGTTTTCACGATGCCTGAAGCAAGCTACGGTCAGCTTTGTGCCTAACTGACACTACAAGACTGGCACGTTCTATCCAGCAGATAAAAGAGAAGCCCTAGTCTCATTGGTGCCAGAGTTATGCCTGTTGCACTTTTGTCCCTGTGAGAAGGGCATGCCCAGACTTGTCACTGAGTGTCAAGTAGTAATCTTATTCAGATCTATCCCCACCTACCAGAAGAAGTTGATCCCTTTCAAACTGGCCTGTTCTAGCAGAGACCTTTGAACTGTCAGCATAATAATAAAGTGGCCCAGCAGGGTAGATCAAAGCTTGAATCATATTAGGGTTGAGTCAGGGAAAAAAAACATGAAAATGTGCAAATATGGCCAAAAGAATATTTTATTTGCACACAGTACTTTTTTGAACATGGAAAAGTCACATTAATCATTTATTTATGTTAAGCCAATTCAAAAGTAGTATTTTCAGCAGTTTTCACAAAATGTGTAAATGCAGTGAGGCACTACAGTCTTGCACTTTAGGCAATAAGAAACGGGACTGTAACCAATATATTCAGAGTGCCATCTGGGACAGACTACCTGTGCACACATACTTGGCTGAATAAGACATTCTTCCTTGCTAAGCCTATACATGTACATTTGCTCACTTGTGACCAGTGCAGAGTCTCTTACCAGCGCTGTGAAGCAGTATGCCTCATTTTAAAAGGTGGACACTGATGGCCATTACTGAAAACCCAAAAGTTTTATTGGTACCTTACAATGGGTGAGACTCTATTTTGGTGTCTAATTCATGGCAGAGATCCCAAGAACCTGGCGGACCAAAACTGAATGTTCTGAAGGGAGATTAAGGGCAATGGAACACACTTCCTCACAATTTCTTAGTAGTACATTAATAAGTGACAAATGTTTGATGATGGATGAATGAGGCAAGCGGTGACAAACAATGCCTTTACCTTGTTCTTGAAATAACTGGCCTTGAAGACTTCTGCTAACCTGTGTTCTAGGGTCACTCAATGTGGTAAGGTGCAAACCTATTTCAACCCATGTAGCAGAACCTCATTAAAGAAAATAGTGCTCATGTTCTAAATAACGCGTACCGTGTAACAACCGAAGTAAAGGGGCCAGTCGCCATGGGAGATGACAAATGAAGAGGAGGAAGTACTAAGGAGGGACTAACAAGCCTACTTACGAATCAGAAGCCAGCATTTAGGACAGACAATGACACAAGCAAATGGCAAATATGGGCAGAGAGTGGGCGGGCTTCTAGTCGCTACTCCACCACAAGTCTCACAGAGCAGCGCATGCACGCTGGCTCTAGCCTCGACCTAAAAAGCAATATAGCTTGTTCCAAAACATCTGTGGACGAGAGATGTCTGCCCCCTTTGTTTCCTTATTAAAAGACAGGACCCAAGCAGGAATTTTGTTGGATTGTAGACTTCACAATGCAGAACAGATGGATTCTGAAGAAGAAATTCGCAATGATGGCGGTTCATCATACCTTCCCATGTTTACAGAAAGGTGATTGGATGTGTGCTTTAGGTCTTCAAGGTGCTCATTTTCATGAACCCATTTGTGCCAACCGCAAAAATGTCTTACTTCTTCAAGATGAGAAAGGAACAGTGCTAGTATATGGTTCTACCAGTTGGACTGAAGTCATCCCCAGAGCGTTCTTCGAGGTTCTTGGCAGTAGTACCAGCTGTTCTATGCAAGAAAGGTATGTTCATTTACCTTGATTTAGACAATTGACTGATGAAAGCATCCTATATATAGATTTATAGATGGGTCCTGCATCTGAAATAAGTTGTTTGCCTCTGTAGTTTGTGCCAGATTTTTTTTCTCCTTACTTGACCCGCCTTTTGTTTATTTTGTAAGGCTAGGTGTGTGTGTGTTCATTTTAAACATTCTTTCAGTCACCCAAGAGTGATTACGAATGGCTTTGTTTTTAGAACTGTGCACTCATAAACTGCATTTATTTGCAGTATACTCTCAGTATGACATTATGCAGAAGTGTTGTCACGGTACATTGCCCGGCAGCAATGTCGAGGGGTAAACTGACTGAAACGCAACACAACAACTCTAGGCTAACATGAAGAAAACTCGATAACTTCCAGGGAAAATGGAAAAGTGACAGGTGAATGGAAGATAGCGTAGCAAGATCAGGTGGTACCCTAGGCGGAACATTTCTTGTCATCCCCGGCTTGACAAAATGGCAAAAATATGTGTTTAAAACACATATTTTTGCCATTTTGTCAAACCCCTCACTGATGACACTTGTCACCCCCGGCTTGACAAAATGGCAAAAATACCTGTTTAAACACATATTTTTCCCATTTTGTCACTCCCCGTCATTGATGACACCCGGGGCGGCCCGCACTCCCTTCCTACGCCACTGGATAGCGCGGCAATTTTTCAAGGTCACATTCAAACACGGTGGAAAAATTGGTACTTTAACCCCGACAAAGCCAATAGAATCCAGTCAGGAAGGATTTTCAGTTAAGACAGCATCCTGCAAAACTCTACTCTCCCAACATTTAAGTGACTTAGGGCCAGATGAAGGTCGGTCGGTAACGGCCGAAAATCGGTATTTTCGGCCGTTACTGACCGGTATTTCAGAAATGGTATGTAGGGGCATTATTTTACAGAATCAGTAAATTTACCGATTTGGTAAATTTACCGATTCTGTAAAATACCGAATCGGTATTTTTACCGATTCGGTAAATCTGAGATGTAGGTGGGACTCTTCTGAGTCCCACAAGCCTTACCGAATCGGTATTTTACCATCAAATCCAATTTGATGGTAAAATACCGATTCCGGTGTGCATGCACATGTGTGCATGCACACCTATGCCATATGACAGGCAGACCTGCCCTTAGGGCATGTATGCCTGCCACATGGCACCCGGTCAAAGTGACACCCCCTGCACCCTTGTGAAAGTCGGTATTTACCGATTCGGTAAATACCGAATCGGAAATGCCCATTCATTCCTATGGGCTTCAAAGCCCATAGGAATGAATGGGCATTACCGATTCGGTATTTACCGAATCGGTAAATACCGAATTGTTCCGATTCGGTATTCCAGCACATCTGGAATACCTACATCTCCACCCCTCTGATTTACCGATTCTTAATTACCGAATCGGTAAAATTCGGTAATTAAGAATCGGTAAATCAATTCTACCTACATCTGGCCCTAAGGGCCAGATGTAGGTAGGCAAATACCGGTCGGTAACGGCCGAAATTCGGTAATTTCGGCCGTTACCGACCGGTATTTGGAAAATGAGATGTAGGGCCACCTAAAATACAGATTCGGTAATTTTACAGATTCGGTAAAATTACCGATTCTGTAAAATTACTGAATCTGTAGTATGAGATGTAGGTAGCGCTGTAATCAGTGCTACAGGGCTTTAAGAATTCGTTATTTACCACCAACTAGAAGTTGGTGGTAAATAATGAAAAGACTTGAAAAAGCATTTTTTTTTATTTTCAAACGCTGCCATGTTGCAGACATACATGCCCTTAGGGCATGTATGTCTGCAACATGTGCACCCATACACGATTGAGGGGTGCAACAGGGTGTCAAAGTGACACCCTGCCACCCTTCAATGTTTCCCCCAATTACCGAATCGGTATTTACCGATTCGGTAATTGACATTCATTCCTATGGGCCTCCTGGCCCATAGGAATGAATGGCAATTACCGAATCGGTAAGTACCGATTCGGTAATTACCGAATCTTACCGATTCGGTAATTTAAAAAGAGAAATTACCTAAATCCCATTTACCTACTCTTAAATACCGAATCGGTATGATTCGGTATTTAAGAGTAGGTAAATCAAGATTACCTACATCTGGCCCTTAACCACTAAGAAAAACATGTGTTGAATTATATGACTTGTAGTTTCATCCTTGTATTTAACTACTTAGTTAAATGATATAAGCACCCATTTTGTGTTAATTTGCGTGGCCGCATTCTATGCAATTAAATCTTGCTTGTTTTTATTATTCACTACCAATTGAAACAGGTTGTCAATGACTTCTTAATTTCTTGCAGGTGTTTATATTCCGTACCCGAACCTGGAGCACATCTATGGACTTTAACCTTCTGTTTTTGCCACTTATTTCATACCTGCGTCTGGAACGGGAGATCCAGAGTTTTCTGCCAAAGTTTTCATCTTGCCTTAACAATGTTTCAGAGTCTTAATAATATGTTTATGGGAGAACATGAAAATGTATCACGGCAAGAGCCAGAATTCATCGAAAAGGAAGATGATGAATGGATTCTAGTGGATTTTATAGGTAAGCTTTGCAAAGCCACCTTCTGCTTCAGTAGTGATGCTTCATTGATGCAACTGCTATGATATGACTCTAATATGTCATGGGAATGGGTTGGGACTTGAGGTATATTCCTGAACACTTCATTCTTTGCACCCCTTCGATCAAGAAACCTTCTGAACTTTCCCATAATTCCTCCAGTGAGGGATCCTCATGGAAAACTAAAAATAGGTCTTCCTGTGCATCTACAAATTTGACTTTGAGGGCGACCTTTATTGTTTTTTTTTTTTTTTTTTTGGTCCTCATTTTCGCCCTTGGTATACCACATAGAAGCACATAGAAGCACAAGGAGAGAGATGTATACTGTCACAGATAGACTGGTGGTGACAACAACCTGATTATTCGGTGTTGCCTCACAGTATTGTCTCAACCCTGCCAAAGCACCGCCTTAGGGTAACCATAATAGAGTGATATTGCTGCAGTCCAATCCCCATCACGAGTAAGAGCCACAATATTGGGTATATCAAGAACAAAGCAGACCAAGCAGCCTAATCATTGGACCATGGGGAAAAAATAAAAAGAAACCCACAGTCTACACAACGATTATACCCAATTCAAAAGGAGCCAAAAATTCTGTTTATCAGGATTACCAGCTCTTGCTAAGTCAACTCTTGAAGTTTGCAGTACTGAAATACGCCAGTCTAGCAAGGTAGGAGGTGAAGCATAGATTTCTCTTCTGGCCAACAGTATACAATAAAAGAGAAGGTTTTTGGCTGGACCCCGGACCTCTGAGGATATTCCAAATATTGCAAGCATTGAGTTTATCGAGATTTGAAAACCCAGGGTTGTCGTCAGTGAGGCACTTATTGAATCCCAGTAGGGGAGCAGCAATGGACATTCAAAAAATATATGTATGTCAGAAGCCGCTAACAACCCACACTTGGGATATGCCACGGGAGAGTCCTTTGAGAATTTCGATAGTCTCTGCGGTGAATAATAGGCCCTACGCAGGGTAAAAAGATGGTTCCTACGAAGCCAAGCAGGCTTCACAATATCCCACATGATCTTAAAGGATGAATACCACATATTCTCAAGATCGTGGCCAGTAAAGGAGGAGCTCCACAGCGTCTCCGGCGGTTGGAATTCGCCATCGACCTCTTCTAGTAATAGATTGTACCAAACTGAAACCTTCTTTCTGGCTGGGGGTTTATCCAACATCAGGGTCACTAGAGTACTATCTCCTCTCAATTGGAATCTACCCCTAACAGAAATATGTGAGTGAGCCCAGCCTGCAATCTGCAAATATTTAAACCTAGAAAGGCCCGAACCGATTTTAACTGACAAAGAATCCCATGGGAGTAGACAGCCTTCTGTAAAAAGATCCCCCCAGACCTCCAGGCCTGCCTCTCTCAATGGTGTTGCAAGGCTGTCGAGCAGCCATCCCGGGCTCCCAGGAGAGTCCCACAGTGGTGACCTGCATGAAAAATAGCCCACCTTTATAGCACTCCTAAGTTTAACCCAAGTTTTTATCATACCCTGCAGAATCTTCAGCTTCACTTTTTTAAAAAACTTAGGGTCACCAAATTTAAACAAAAAACACTGCTGGCCCACCCCTTCTCTTCTAAGTAAAGCTGCAAACATACATCCAATTCCAAAATTTGTGGGCATTGTAAGCAGCATCCTAGCGTGGGAGAATTGAAATGCCCACGCATACAGTTGTAAGTCAGGAGCTGCCAGGCCCCCTTTTGCTCTACGGCGCCTGAGTTTTTTCCACGCTATCCTTGGTATATGGTCGTTCCAAATGAAAGAGCTAATATCACCTTGAAGTTTAACTATAACAGAGGGCTCAAAATGCAGGGGAATAGTATTAAACAAAAAAGAAATTTTGGGCAAGATAGACATTTTAACCAGGTTTACTCTGCCCAGAATTGACAGATGGAGTGAAGACCAAGATCGCATGAGTCTTCTGCAATCTCTAGCCACAGTAGAAAAGTTCAACATTGCGATTGTATCTATATCTTTGACGATACTAAGACCAAGATAACGTAAAGAAAGGCTCAACTGAGCCCCTGCCACTGGCTCAGGATCATTCCACACCATCATTTCGGTCTTAGATGCATTAATTTGATAACCAGAGATCTCGCCAAAATCATGGGTCAAAGCAATCACTGAGGGAAGAGCAGTACGCAATTCCGAAGAAAAAATGAGAATATCATCCGCATACAGGGCTACCTTCCTCTCCCATCCGCTATAGACAAAGGGCTTGATATTACGTTCATCCCTCAGCCGTTGGGCGAAAGGTTCAATATATAAATCAAATAGGAGAGGGGAGAGGGGGCAGCCCTGTCGGGTACCTCGAGTGATGTTGAATGAGTCTGACAATTCTCTATTGACCAACAAGGAAGCTGAGGGATTCTGATAGAGGAGTCTCACTGCTCTACGAAAACCCTCCCCGATATTAAACTTACCCAAGACCCCCGACAGGTATGTCCGATTCACCCTGTCGAAGGCCTTGGTGGCATCAAGCGTAAGAATAGCCAGGGGAAGAGACTCCATGGTTGCCATATCGTAGGTTAGTTCATACAGTTGGCGACCCCTCACAAAGCCCCTCTGATCCTGATGCAGAATGCCTGCTGCCACCGCCCCCAGTCTGCTTGCGAGGACTGACGCATAAAGTTTATAGTCAGCATTTAAGATGGATATCTGTCTATATGAACCGCAACAAGTTGCTGATTTACCTGGCTTCAAAATCAGAGTAATAGAAGCATTGTTCCAAGAATTAGGGGGTGACAGACCTACCTGAAGGATCTGGTTAAATAACGAGGTAAGAAAGGGAACAATTATTGGCTCCAAGGCCAAATACATTTTAGAAGGAAGGCCATCCGGCCCTGTTGCCTTACCCTTCTTGCTACTAGAAATAGCAAGACTAACCTCTTCCTGCATAATAGTTTTATCTAGAGAGGCACTCTGTTCCATTGAGAGTGAAGGGAGGGACACTCCTTTCAACCAGTCTTCCACTTGCTTCCCCTCAATATGTTTATCCTCGTGGTATATTGTCTGAAAAAATTCGCGAAAGGCTCTCCTAATATCTTCATCAGTGGAATACGTCACATCCTCAAAGATGATTTGATCTATATTGTTTCTGGCCTGGTCGTTTTTTGCCTTCCAAGCTAGCAATTTCCCGGCCCCCTCTCCATATTGGAAGTGAGCCAGCTTACTAGCTTCCCATCTCTGAAGAATGCGTGCATTCAGGGTTGAACCCAGTTCCCCTTTTAAGGTAAGCAACTTATTTTGCCATTCTTGTAGGATTTCTGGGGGGGCAGCAGGGTGCAGAGCGATATCAGCTTGCACCTTAGCCATGTTAATTTCCAAAGAAGCAACCGTTTCTCTATAGATCTTCTTTTTATATGAGGCCTTGTTGGTTATCAGGCCTCTTAAAAAAGCTTTAAACATGTCCCAAACACAACCTGGGGAAGCAGACCCAATGTTGTTATAAAAAAAACTTTGTGCTTCAGTTTTAAAAAAGGTGATGTCGTCAGGTGCCGAGAGTAATGAACGGTCAAATGACCAGATTCTCGACGGGCTTTTAGGAAACCCCCCCCCCAGTTCTAAACAAATGGCTGCATGGTCTGATAGATGAAATGGAAGGTGGAAGATGTTTTGTACCAAGCTAACCAGTTGCTGGCTAATCAAGATGTAATCTATTCTTGACTGATGATGATATTTATAATTACGGAATGAGATGCCTTGTAGTTGCCCTGATCTTAATCTCCATATATCGACATAACCTAGCTGCTTCATATTATCAAGTAAAAAAGCCCTAGTTTTAGAGGGGGTTAAAGGTCTATTAGTCAGGGATTTATCCAAATAAGGATCTAAAACTATATTAAAGTCTCCGGCCAAGATAGTCGGCTCCGGAAAGGAGAGTAGGTGGGAAAAAATATATCTCAAGACCGATGGGTCTTCTTGATTGGGACCATAATATCCCACTATAGTAATTGGAGCCCCAGCAATAACTACAGATAAATAAGCCATCTACCCCCTGGATCCACTAACTTGTTGATTAATCTTGCCTTTAAAGATTTTTTTAAATGATCGCTACTCCTCTAGTGTTTACCGATTGTGTTGTAGAGACACATACATACACCCACCTATTTTTTTTAGCCACAGAGAGCATCTCAATCTCAGTGAGATGGGTCTCTTGGAGAACAAGAACCTGAGCATCTGAGTCGCGCAGGTATTGCATTATCTTCCACTTTCTAGGACTAGTACGCAGGCCATTTATATTCCAAGAAAGAACTTTTAATTTATTCATAAGAACATATTCCCACCAACCCAAATACTAGGTCCAAGGACCCCCAAAAGTGTCTACTGATGTAAACCATTAAACATCTATCTCTCCAAAAACAACAAACTAGGACCAAACCGAAAATGAGGAACTTTTTAAATTTTTTCCCATGCCACCCCTCCCCGTGCCCCACACTACCCCCTCTCCCCCCATGAGAAACCCTTGTTCTATCTATCTGGAAGTTCCAGAAGATAGTGCCCCTTCTGAGTTCCCGTCCTATCTACACCCAAACCTTATCTGTGCGAAAGAAGAAAATCCACAGGCCAACTATTTTATATTAAAAAAGTTCCTTACAATAAAATGAAAAGAAAAAAAGCATAAATATATATCTGAAGAATGGTTATACCATTCCTTTTTCATTAATATCTTCTCTAATACTTCTTTCTACCATTACCATACTCCTAACTACTATTTTATTCTTTCCAACTAGTTCTCTGATCTTATATTAACCTTTTCTCGGCACATAATGATCCCATTGAGCGTTTCCTTTTAGCCTGATGCCCCCTTATCTTTATCTTTATCTTTTCCTTTTCCCATGGACATCAATAGCTCATCCGCTGCCTTTACCTATCTAATATTGTGCATTGTATTATTGTACATAATCTTCAATGCTGCAGGAAACACTGGTTGAGCTACGGTCCCCTGGCTCCTAAAAGCTTCAAGCCTCCTCCCAAACTCCCACTGTTTATCGAGAGTGGCCCTAGAAAGGTCACACCTGATATGGAAGTTAAAACCCTTCCCGCTCACAGATTTCTGTTTAAGGGCCAGATTCAAAATAGCCTCCTTAGGAGTGTGAGTGTGGAAGTTCACTAATATTTTCCTCGGTTTTAATCTTTGAGGGTTCTTCCTAAAAGGATCTCTGTGTATACGCTTTGATATCTGTGGCTAACTCTTCCACTGATTAATCTAGTCTTAAAGATTCCTTTAACAGTTGGATAACATACTGTTTGATATCCGATCCCTCGCTACCCTCCGGAACATTGAGAATGCGGAGATTGCTACGTCGGGCATTGTTCTCCAATGACTCCATTCTCACAGCCAGCATCAGATCTTCCTTCCTAAGCTTAACGATGTCAGCCTTTTCTTTGTCGAAGTACAGCGAGAGACCAGTCACTGTGTCTTCCAATACTTCTGTTCTTGAAGTAAGGCCGTCAATTTTACTGTCAAGGGACTCGCAAAAGTTCCTTATTTCAGATTGGTTTGCTGCTGAAGTCTCAAAGCCTTTTTTGATATCTGCTGACAAAGACATAAACATAGACTGCAGGCAGGTGACCAGAGAAATATTGTCAGCACCTTCTGCCAGAGTACTGGAGAGAGCCGTCACACAACAATCCCGTAGCTCTTCTCCTTGTAATGTAGCCACACTTAGAGACCCAACCGATGGGGTCAACGAAGATAATGCAGATGGTAGGGGAGGCAAGAGAGGCAAGAGAGGATGTGGAGACCCTATAACTATAGAGACAGCAGCAAGGTTCTCAGTGGGGTTCTCACCAAGTTTTGATGGGCCATCCGCAATATTAACAACCTCAGCCTCTACAGGAGCTACACTGATTCCTAATATGGCCTCATTATCAGGCATCATGTTAGATGTGGCAGTAGGGGCTCCTGCTTGGGGCTCTAATGATGCCATCAGGTATGGTGAGCTTTCAGAAAGTTCTTTCAAAGGTTGCTGGTCCGAAAGGCGCAAAACCTGCGGAATTACTTTAAAATAGGACCGCAGTGAGGGAGTTATCCTTGACCCGGTGCTATTAACTGTTTTAGACCCTTTAGAACTCCTGGCTGATTTACAAGTAAATGCTCGTTTTGCCTTAACTTCTCCGGTCAGATAGGAAGAGTCTTTCTTTTTTGTGGGTAAGCTTGCCAGACCAGTTGGGCTCAGATCTGGAATAGGGAGATTGTTAACGCTATTAGGCTCAAAACCGGACCCAGTTGCTAGATTTTTGTCTCCTTTAGCCTCTTTACCACTAGCCCGGCGTTTCCCTTTCTTCCTACCAGCAGCAGCCTGCCTTGGTACTGATGAAACAATTGGGGCCCCGGAAAAGTCAGGACCCCCAGGACATGCCGACTCCAAATTAATCTCACCTTGCACACCTTGCTCACCTTGCTCACTAGGACCCCCAAAGTCTCGCACCGTAACAGCCGCTACCTTACTGCTTTCCTCGATGACTTCTATGGCTCCCGTGTCTCCCGTCTTCACCTCCTCCTCCAACCTCCTTAGGTTTCCTTTGCCAGTACGGGAGCTAGAACTAACAGAACTGCCACGAGGACCCAGGAGAAGGCTACAGGTCTTTCGCCCCCGACGGAGCTCCAGGGCGGCCAGACACCAACGCCGCAAGCACAATACAGCCTGCAGCGGGTTCGTCGAGACAGTCGGCAGGCTTAGCTGAGGCGAGGGAGAGGGAGAGAGTGAGAGCGGAGCCGGACAGGTAGAACACGCCCCGTCTCCACACATGGGGCACAGAAGGAGACGGAGGCGGCGTGGAGAAAATGTAAAAAAAAAAGACCTAAAAATAAGATGAAAATACTCTTGGGGCAGTCATCGAGTTAAAGGAGATAGCAAGCTGGCAGAAATCCGCAAGCTGACGCTATCAAACCTTGAAGGAGCGTAGACGGACGGGAACACAGGTACGGAGCACCGCGGCAGCTCAGCTAGCTGCCGCCATGTTTCCCCTTGACCTTTATTGTTGCCAATCTTCCCACCCTCCCAGTCTTCGATCTTTAAGACTTACTTCCTCGAAATAATAAATTATTTTTTTACAGGCTGTTGGTACTTTGATCGCTCCATCTTTCACCACCACGGCCATATTATTTTTCTGTATCTACCAAAGTGTTTCTCTACCATGTCTTCTTTTGAGGTCTTTTCCTTTAATGGTGCTAAGAATATTTTGGATGTTTAGTGTGGTCGTATGCTTTACATCAAATCATTTAAGGTGTTTAGCCCGCATTTCTGCTTTTTATTTTTTTATGGTAGAAATGCATATGCTTCTGTGGTAGACCCTTCATTTCGAGGTGCGAGGTTTGTTTCTAATCCTATTTTGCTAAGCGATATATTGTGCTAAATTCTCGGGGTTTATGCCCTGGAAAGAACAATTATATCATTTGTAGGGTTAAAGAACGTTGAGGCTTATTTATCCTTTGGTTGTCTGTACTCCATTCCACCAGGTCAGGGGAGGGATGTACTCCTTTGCGCTGGTAGACTACAGCTCACCGTAGTTCGAGATCTCTCTCTGCAAGGTGGAGATCTTTGTGCCTTGAGCGGAGCCCTCTGAAGGCACTGAAGCTTTGCTGTGCAGAATGAAACAAATGTAGGCACATCTGCCCAGAACAGTTGAGATAGTATGAGGAATCAGTGGCGGCTGATCCATTTAAAAAATGGTGGGGAACACACTAAAAATTACAAGAAGACTTACCTTGAAAGATGATCTGCAGCACACGTTTGACCACAAACACTCTCAAAGTTCCTCCTACCTCGCACTGCTGGCCGGAGCATACCATCAAGCTAATACACGCACTGCTTTCTTGCTTCTTACAATGCTAAACAGCAGAAGAGCAGTTCTAGGATTGGCTGGGGCAGGTAAACACAGTGCTCTGTTGGACACCAATGGGGCTGTGTCTCTGCTTCTCAGCTGCCTTTTAGCTGTTGATTGCAGAAGGCTGAACTACGGTATGTCAGGCTGCCCGCAGGGAAAACACCGGCCAATCTGACATGCACAGTTCCGTAGAGACAGCTTCAAGTCGTCCCACTGGACTGCTGTGATGCAGTGGGGAGGTCAGAGGGGCCACACCCCCACGACCCTATGAATGACCTTGACTGACGGCCTGATGTCGGCCAGGCTGCTGGTCTAAGGTTTCTATTGGCTGAGCCAGCAGGGGTCCCTCTGGCAGAAATAACGGTTCACCCATTAAAGTGGGTAGACCGGGTGTTTGGCGGACATGGTAATGTTTGTGGCAAAGTTTGTGTTTGAGGCAAAGTACCCTGTTTACTTAACTCTAACTACGGTCCTTTGTTCCTGATCCAGAGATTCACGGGGCAGCACAAAGGGCCATGCAAAATTCCTTTTCCAAACATACTTTGGATGCAAACCTAAGCGGATGTTTATTTGTCAAAAGAGCAGCTTAAAACTTGCTAAATTAATGCCTGGCTTAATTTATACAGTCTTTATCCTTCCAGCTTTCTTTGATTCATATTCCTTTTGCTACCACGACTTGTGAATGTAAAACAGCCAGAATTAGGGGGGAGTGCCAGTTACTCGTTACTTTCAGGTACAGGGTTGGGTCAGGACCAAAAATGATTTGCATATCATTGGTTCCCGTTGTAATGGCACTGACAAGCAAACAAATGACGGAATGTAGTGCTAGAGTTTAATTTGAATATTTCCATCTATCACTTTTTGTGGTATCAGTTACGAGAAGTAACTTTTGATTCTCTATTTGGCCTTTGATTTGAATTACCCGAGCTCCAAAGCAGATCCCTTTCACTCACATTTAGAAATTGTGGCGAGGCGAACCAGCCCTCCGTACTTCTGTGGTCAATGAGCATGCTATTAGGTTTGCTTATGACGCCTCTTATTCAAGCAACTGTAGACAAGTGGGTTTGTTCAATCAATCAATCATAGCATTTGTATAGCGCGCTACTCACCCGGAGGGGTCTCAAGGCGCTGGGGGGGGGGGGGGGGGGTCTGCTACTGCTCGAAGAGCCAGGTCTTGAGTTTCTTCCTGAAGGATAGATGGTCCTGGGTCAGCCGGAGGTGGATGGGGAGGGAGTTCCATGTCTTGGCTGCCAGGTAGGAGAAGGACCTTCCTCCGGTGGTGGCTCTGCGGATGCGTGGAAAGGCGGCGAGGGCGAGGCTGGTGGATTGAAGCTGGCGGGTGGGAGTGTAGAAGGTCAGGCGGTTGTTGAGGTACCTGGGGCCCAGGTCATGGAGAGCCTTGTGTGCATGGGTGAGGAGTCTGAACGTGATCCTCTTGCTGACGAGGAGCCAGTCCAGGTCGCTCAGGTGTCCGGAGACGTGGCTGTGTCGGGGGATGTCCAGGATGAGTCGTGTGGAGGCGTTCTGGATGCGTTGAAGTCTTTTCTGAAGTTTGGCTGTGGTTCCAACATAGAGGGTGTTTCCGTAGTCCAGTCGGCTGGTGACGAGTGCCTGGGTGACCGTCTTCCTGGTTTCGGTGGGGATCCACCGGAAGATCTTTCGGAGCATACGCAGGGTGTTGAAGCACGACGACGAGACGGCGTTGACTTGTCTGGTCATCGAGAGGGCGGAGTCCAGGATGAAGCCCAGGTTGCGTGCGTGGTCCGTTGGCTTGGGAGCGGTGCCCAGGGCAGGGGGCCACCAGGAGTCGTCCCAGGCGGAGGGCGATGATCCCAGGATGAGGACTTCCGTCTTGTCTGAGTTCAGTTTCAGGCGGCTGTTCTTCACCCACTCGGCGACGTCTTTCATCCCTTCGTGTAGGCTGGTTCTGGTGGTGGCGGGGTCGTTGGTGAGGGAGAGGATCAGCTGGGTGTCGTCGGCGTAGGAGATGATGTTGAGGTTGTGTTGGCGTGCGATGGCTGCGAGGGGGCTCATATAGACATTGAAGAGGGTGGGGCTAAGTGATGATCCTTGTGGTACGCCGCAGATGACTTCGGTGGCCTCGGATCTGAACGGGGGGAGGCGGACCCTCTGGGTTCTTTGTTGTGTGCACTGTATAAATCACCCGAAACATAGTCTCTCTTCTGTTACTAAAACCTGTCCTCAATCATTAAGGCATTCTCATGGATCTACAAGTGGGTGTTTCCTCCTCCTTTCTCACCCCCTTTCAGAATTGAGCGGTAAATGCAATTTCTCTTTTCCACCTTGATTTAAACTAGTGACCAGCAGGTTGTTCAGCCGGGAGCAGGGAATAAACCTGCTAAGCTATCTTTACAGTGATGTGGAGTAGGGTGAAGCAGCATCCTCTGAGTTGCAGTCCAGAGTGTGGATGGCCTTGTTTACTAAGACAAAATCACTGAAGCTGCCGGTTACTGTGCCCTTTACAGACATGAGTTTCAACAGAACATATATGGTGACCTCTAACGGTAAGTGATAGGGCGCCCCAATATTATAATCTTATAATCGTAGAATTGTTCAATTAAATTAGTAACAAGGAATGTTAATTGTGAGTTAATCAACTCTAAAAAAGTTGTCCTGAAGAAGCAATTGGTCATCACAAAACATGTGGGGACAAATGCAGAATATTATATGGAGAGGCATTTTTCAATTGGAATATACAATGAAACAATTCATTACAATACTGATTGTTGAGTCCTGTTATAGCTCGTATCGATCCTATAAAATTTGATTGTATAATGACCATGGAAGATCTAAGTGCAGGGTAGAGGGGAATATGGCCTGAGTCAGAGGAGGGGTGTAGAACAGATGAGCAGGGTCCTAAGAGAAGAGTGGATGAGGTAGGCATCTCCTTGCTGAAGATGTTATCACAGCGAGGAGGAGGCCCCGGAGTGTATAATCATCTCCCCTAACCGAGGCTCACTTTGCCAATTCTGGTCCATGTAGACCCACCTGCCACAGCTTATTGCCATCTTCATAGGGACCGTGGCAAAGCGGTAACCCCCTTAAAGACCCAATTAAGGGAGGCTGTCATTGCCCTGGCAGGTACAAGGAGGTATTGCTTTCCTTCTCCCGCTGCCCCTCGTATGGTCACCTTCTTTTCTTCTGCTGGTGGTGGTCTTCCGTGGTAACACTCCAATGAGGTCCTGATCTGCCTAGTTCTCCTTGTTGGGGTCAAACTTTTGGTATAGTAATAGACCACCTCTTCCTCTGGTATTTCTTCTCTCCTACTCTCCTGATGAAATAGAGAGGCCCGGATAATACAGCTCGAGCTCAGCAGCTTAGTTTCTAGGAGCTAAAACAGTACACAGACACATTGAAAAGATGTAATGTTTGGTGTAATGGAAAATAAACACTTCTCGAGAAAAAGTTCTTCTAGTTAAATTCTATGTTGATTGAAAGATAAGTGGTGTGGGAACAACTGCTCAATGCAAAGAAAGTGGTGTTCAGGCTTGTGTTCACTATGATGGATGTGTTATGTGTCTGTGAATCATGCGATGATTCATGTTGTGTATTTTTACTTGATGTAGATATTGGGTTTTTGACCTTCCTTCCACACTTTTGTAAAGCGCTCTTATAACCTCCATGTTCTTGTTCGTGCTATATAAAACTTTATAAGTAAATAAATAAATAAAATACGTGTGACTCTGCATGCACGAATGTGTTCTTGTGATACACCATGTCGCACTGTTATTGTGTGTCACACTGTATAGCAGTTCCTGTGTGCTAGAACACGTGGAGCTAATTTGTGTGCCATTGGAGTAGTGTGACCGGTGATCAAAGAAATAATAACTAACATTCAGCAACATGATAAGCAATATATGTAGACTAACCTGATGCAAAACACAGAGGATGGAGTGCAATTTCTTCAAACGTTTAAAGGCAAGCATACTTGAACACCAGAAACTGATGAAATACAAGGTAATATGTAGGAGGGCAGAGGGATCTTTGCCAAAGTGTATAGGGAGCAGACTTAAGGATTGGGGAAAGAGGGAGAGTAACCAATGGAAGTGGCAGCATAGAAATAGGAGCAAAGGGAGACTGACCAAAGATGTGGCAGCAAAGAAAGGTGAAAAGTCAGTGTGTGATCCCTGAACATTAGTCACCAGCCAGTCTGAACCTTCTCTGTATGCATGCCCTTGTCCAGCTTCCCATTCATTTACTTGCACTTAGACATCATTATAGGATTCTGTACCTTATTCCTTATTGTCATTTATTGTAGGTGGGCTGTGGTTGAGAGGTAAGAATAGGGAGCTGATGCATGAAATAAATACTCTAGCAAACTCGAGCTTAACTTGAAGTGCTGGGTGCAGAGGATAGGGGTGTGGGAAGACAGATCCCAGGGAATGATTTTGCTGTTTTTTTTGGACTGGTTCTCCTTAAACATGGCTAGTCCTCATAGATGTAATTTATCCCGTTCTTTACACCCCACCTGCCCCTTCGAAGGTGACACTAAAAACCGGGCTGATGAATTGCGGGTCTCTGGTCAAACATGCATTGGATATTTTCCAGTCTATCACAGATAATAACTGGGATCTGTTATTTCTGACGGAGACGTGGCTTCGGTAGGACACCAATCCCGCTCTGTCTCTAGCCATCCCGGATGGCTATGGCATTGCGTGTGCCAACAGGCAGAATGGGAAATTGGGAGGGGGTGGCCGTTATTTATGAAACAAAATGGGGGCTCAAAGCATCTCCATTTGAGCTGGTGGACTCTATTGAGGGGCTATCTTTTTGTATCAGGCTCTCTGCATCCACCTCCTGCTCTGGTCTTTTGCTGTATAGACCGCCGAGCTCCAGTGTTAACGAAATTGCGAGGCTTGCTGATTACATCGCCCAAGCTAGTATACGTTACGCCAATTTTACTATGTTAGGGGACCTGAATTTACATGTGGATGATATTTCATGCCCACACAGCTCTAATTTTATTGCCACAGGATGTAACCTGACACAACATGTCTCCTCTCCTACTCACAAAGCAAGCCATACCGTGGACCTGATCTGCTCTAATCTTCCTGACATCACAGTACATGCAGCCCTACCTGTAATATGGTCAGATTATTTTCTGATCCCTTTTCAATTTATGCTGACCAGCCCAGAGAAAGCCACCTCTACTCCTAAAGAATTTGGAAGAAATTGGAGCAATATCACTTTGGATTCAATAACGCAACTTACAAATGACTCTAAACCTATCCCCTCCAATGATTTTGAGGTCAGCATCCCAAACGTGAACAAGTGGGTCGGAGGTACGTTTGAGGCCCTGGCCCCTCTGAAAGTAGAAAAATAGCCTAGAACCTCTCCCTCTGCACCATGGTTTTTGGAGGAGCTTCGACAAAAAAAAGCGGAATGCAAAATACTAGAACGCAGTTGGAGACTGACGTATTCTGCAGAAAGCAAGACAGGTTATCGGGCAACTCTTAAAGAATATCGTAGAATGCTCACAACAAACAAAAGAGATTTTTTAGTGGAGAGAATTGACAATGCTAAAAGCGCTTCCAGGGAGATTTTCAAAATTGATAAATCCTTCACTGATCCTTTAGCCCACACTCACCCCCCTTCACAGAGCTTATGCAATAAACTCTCTGAGTTTTTTGAGGAAAAAATTGCCGTAATCTACGCTTCCTTTCCTGAACCATGGGAAGAACCCCAGACTTCTGTTGATCAGGACCTGAGGAAGGCCCACAGTTCAGTTCTCTCGGAGTTTGCGGAAATATCCGAGGAAGCTTCTCTCCTGGAACTGCAGAAATACAAATCTGGCTCCCTGAGTGACCCCATGCCAGCTAAACTATATAAAGCACTGGCGGGATTCCTCAAACCGCACCTTAATCCCATCTGGAATTCATCACTCAGATCGGGAACCTATCCAATGGCCTGAAAACATGCCTTTCTCTAGCCAATCCTAAAAAAAGTGAATGCAGATCTGGAAGTCCCTGATAACTACAGACCTATCTCTCTACTGCCCGCTCCAGCAAAGGTCTTAGAGAAGCTAGCTTATCAACAACTGGTCGGCTTCATTGAGTCCAATGACCTTCTTCACGAGTCTCAATCCGGCTTTCGGGCCGGTTATAGCACGGAATCAGCACTAATTGAAATGGCGGATTCGATACGCTGGGCGGTAGATGGGGGTTCAAAGGCGGTGTTAGTGCTGTTAGACTTCTCTGCAGCATTTGACACCATCTCACATCCTATCCTTCTGAATCGACTTAAGGCCATACGAATTCAGGGCACAGTATTGACCTGGATAATGTCCTTTTGCTCTGACCGCAAACAACAGGTCCGGACCCACTCCTTTACGTCTCCTGTTAAACCTCCTAATTGGGGCGTGCCACTGGGCTCTGCCCTGAGCCTGCTTCTTTTTAATGTTTACTTAACCCCGCTTGCGGAGATGATCTCTAAAACCGGGATCAAAATGATATCCTACGCTGACGATACCCAGCTATTGTTCACCTTTAAGGCGGTATCTGTCACCACTTTTGATCCCCTCAAGGCGTGTCTTAAGAACTTTGCGGCCTGGTTGGACCTCAACTTCTTGAAACTTATCACAGATAAGACCGAGATCCTATTTTTTAATCAGCCCTCCCCTCTCTCCTCCAATCTGTGGTGGCCTGAGGAACTGGACACGGCCCCCTTCCCAATGAATCGGTCAGGAATTTGGGTGTTAGATGGGACAAACAGCTATCCCTTGGAGTGCAGGTGCAAACAGTCGCAGCTGCCTGTTTTGGAAAAATCAAAACCATCAGAAAATGTATTAACAGTCTGCCAAATCCTACACGCAAAACGGTAGTCCATGCACTAATAACCTCTCATTTGGACTACGCGAATGGATTACATTTGGGTCTATCCTTAGCACTGATCCGCAGACTGTAGACTGTACAAAACGCTGCAGCCCACCTTGTCTGTGGCGCTCCGCTCAGACAACACATTTCCCCCTTTTTGCGACAACTACACTGGCTTCCTATCGCTAAGCGAATTGAATTTAAGGCCCTGACACTAGGATTTCGAGCTGGCAAAGGTGTAGGGCCGGTCTATCTCAGGAGACTTTGCCTTTATGGTCAGACCAGAATTCTACGGTCCAACACTCAATGCCGGCTGGTCACCCCCAAATTGCAAAAAGCAAGATCTGGAGGTAAATCATTTGAGGTGGGCGCCACTCAATGTTGTAACAAACTTCCCCTGTACCTGCGCCTCATTCAGTCGGAACCCTTGTTTCACAAATCCCTTAAAACTTGGCTATTTAGTCGTCAGGACTAGTTTAAGCTTGGTCAGCGGCCCCACTTTTTGTCTGCGATAGCGCCGGGACACCCCATTGGGGTAGCTGTGCGCTTAATAAATGCCTTATAATTATTATTATTATTAACCATGGTGTACAGTTCTGCTGTCAGGCATTCCTGACCATGCTCTCATCAAAGAAGCATGCACTATTACAAGATCAACAAAGTAGAAGCCATATACTAATGTATCATCCCTGTGGCACCTCACAGCTTTGGAGTGATAGCTTAGCCAATATTAGATCTAGGCCATTTAAACATAAGAAAAGGAGAACGGCTTCAGTACTTAACCAGTGTTTAACAAGATTATCAATCCAAGAGCAAATGGGAGAGGGCATTAGAAATATAGTTTATACTTCTCGCCAAGCATTCGAAGTCTACAGATATACTGTACTTGGCAATGACGAAGTACCCAAGTGCACACGTGGTAGGATGGTGTGATGAGAAACAAACAAGGCTTCTTTCACTCTAAGTCCATAGATGGCACTATGATCTCAAGTGTGAACAGGAGTTTGAGCAAAGTGAAGATTCTCAAGCTGTGCTGTGCCTGTATATCTTCTTCTGAACCTCATTCCCAACAAATAACTATCCAACTATTTCCTCTAGTGTCTCAACCTTGTACCGTCCCTTCCAAAAATGAATATTATGCTGCGGCAGACCCCAGGCTGCGTGGCTCCTGCAAGCCACCACTGGGAAACTCCATGAGGGTGCTACCATTTCAAGATAGCTGCTAGATTCAGCACTGACTCTGAATAAAGGCAGTGTTTATACAGTAATAGCATCCAATGAATTCAACTTCAACTTTACTGGACTTGCATGACTACTTTGTTTACAGTTGCCAATGCAAACATAAATGCAAAAAAACGAAACACCTGCAACATGCTGTTGACTGACCCAACACATCGATGGGCACTTCAAACAAACAGTGGGTGAAGGGGGGTGACCCAAATCCTATACTATGTGTATTTGTAAATGTATAAGCAGCAAGATGTCGTTTGTTATACCAATCCTAAAAATGAGAGGGGTTAAACGCATACACATCATATTTATTGTCTTTTATCCTTTTTTTTTTTAAATCTTGGGGCGGTACTAATGTATTCTTTTTTTTTTTATATTTAAATTTTATTGTTTCATGCAAGGAAAAACAGAAATGAACAGTCGCTATTTGTCAGATACATAAATTAAATACATAGTCGAATTCATACACAACCTATATCCACTCGGCAATTGGCGCCCAAATTCTCGCTCCCATAGCCCTCCTTTTAACCCCTTTAAATTTATACATAGCAGATTCAATATTATACATAAATAATAATCTTTCCCACTAATTAAAAAAGGACGGGGGTCGGGGTTGATCCATTCCCTTGTAATACATGCTTGGGCAACCGCCATACACACAAAAAGAAAACAGGTTAATGGTTTAGATCTTGGAGTGCCGGAGCTTAGACCAATTAATACCATCTCTGCAGTTACATCAATATTGCTCTTGACAATAATCATCAAAAGTTTTTCAATTTGATGAAAAAACTCCCCAAGCTTGGGACATTGAAAGAACATGTGTACTGTGTCAGCTGCATACAAACCACACCGATTGCATTTCGTCCCTACTGTCGTACTCCATTTTACAACTTTACTAGGAGTATAGTAAAGGTCGTGAATACACATAAAATGCTGAGATTTCATCATCCCTGTTATTAAGAACTCCGAGGCAAGCTTAATTGATTCATGGACATCTATTTCTGATATCCCCAATTTGCTTACCCACTTCGCCTGATAGTTATCTAAATCATCCACAAATTCCTGCAACAAACATGAATACAAAATACCAATTGATGTTTTTTTATGTAAGTGCTCCAAAAGGGGGACTTTATTCATACTAATAACTGCAAAGTATGGTAGATTTTGAAAAAAGCTGCGAACTTGGAGTAACTTAAAAAAATCATTTTTATTCAGGGAGTACTTACTCTGTAACTCCTGAAAAGACGCCAACTGGCCATCAAAAAACAAATCCCCTAAATAACATATTCCTTTCAACTTCCACCTAATGGCAGATATATCACAAAAAATAACAGAAGGTAAAAGACCAGAGGCAGCAAAGGGTGTATATGCATTCAATTTAGTTAAACCCAAATGTTTTCGAACCATTTGCCATACACCAAATGCTGCCTTCAATGTCTTAAATCTTGTTTTTTTATAGTAACTATGTTCTATCACTTTAAGAAAACACGCTTTCATTCCTTCTCCCATAAGCATCTCATAAATAGACGGAGTGTTGCACACAGAAATTCGGGCTCTGTCCCCGATAATCAATGGGCTAATAGCTTGGAGAGTCGCCGCAATGTAATAAAACAGAAAATATGGGACATTCCACCCACCACATTCCTTGGTGAGGATCATTTTTTTATAGGCTTTGCGCTGTCTTTTATATCCCCACAGAAATCTCGATGTCAACCTTTCTAATTTTTTAAAGCAGGAGGGAGGAAATTGCAAGGGTATTGTACGGTACATATATAAAACCTTAGGTAGGATTAGCATTTTCAGTACATTAACCCTTCCATGCAGAGACAAATGCAGATGGTCTAGACGCTCTAGCATAGAGTTAATCTTAGCCAGTACTGGGTTAATGTTTGATTCCGGGATACCAGATTTCGGAAGAGCAATTCTAATTCCAAGATACGTAACTTCCGTGGCCAGAGGAAAATTGGTCGGGGGATCGTCCCCAGCATATAAAATCTGAGTCTTTCACAAATTAAGTTTATACCCAGAAAAATACCCGAAATCTGAGGCTAAATCATTAATTGCTGGAAGCCCTGTCTGAACATCAGTTGTAACAACAACAATGTCGTCAGCATATGCAAGTGCTCGCTAACTTATATTAACTAAACATATCGATTCTATTTTTTCCTCCAGGTTAAGGCGATTAATTAAAGGATCGATATAAAGTGCAAAAAGTAAAGGGGAACAGGGGCACCCTTGTCGGGTTCCCCGAGTGATTGAAAAAAAAGGGGATACTTGAGCATTAATACGAATACACGCTTTGGGTACAGCATACAAAATCTTTAATGCAGTTACGAAACCCAGACCAAATCCTTTTCTTCCTAGAACTTCCCATAAATAAGCCCAGGCAACCCGATCAAAAGCTTTTTCAGCATCCAAAAGAATTACACCAATATTTGATCGAGTTGCCTGGGTCCAATCCAGAAAAGTGATAAGGCGACGAATATGATCAGCCGTATCACGAGCCGGAATGAATCCATGTTGATATTTGGACACTAATGGAATAATTACACTAGAAAGTCGCGAAGCCAGGATCTTGGAAAAAATTTCGTTATCTGCATTTATCAATGAGATAGGACGAAACGAGGAAGGAGAAAGAGGAGGTTTATCCTTCTTTAAAAAAACAGTGATAATAGATTCTTGCCAGGAAGGGGTGGCAATACCCTGTTGAGCTACTGTGAATAAAACAACTAATTCAGACTTTAAGATGGACCGGAAAGTCCTGAAAAACTCAAGAGGGATAGCGTCAGTCCCTACCACTTTTACCAGAGCTAATGACAGAAGAGATGATTCTATTTCTTCCCAAGTAATGTGTAAGTCCAGTTGCTCCCTTTCCTCTGCTGCCAATATACCATTGAGAACCGGATCAACAATTTCACTTACTTTAGTTGATACATCCCCCCCAATATCCTCTGTATATAAACTGGAATAAAAGTCGCAAAACACCCCCAGTATCTCTGTAGTATTGCTAAAAGTTTTCCCTGAATTATCCATTATGTTATCTATAGTAGAAAAGACAGCCTTCTGTCTTAACCTCTTGGCCAAATGCTTTCCCGAATTTCCCCCCACTTCATACACCGATCTAAACGAAGTTAGTTGTTGTGCAAGTTTTGTGGCAAATCCCTGATGGATCCTAGCCTTCTAAACCAATACCTCTCTTGAGATGCTTTCGGTGCCCAGTCCCCCGCTGCACGCCTGCATAAATTGCATCTCCAGTTCTCTCAACCTATGATCTCCACTTCTTCCCTCTTCCTGATCTCCCTCTGTTTCTTCAACGAATAGCTCAGAGTTTCGCCACGAACCCCGCATTTAAATGTATCCCAAACAACCTCAATGGGAGCTGATCCCCTATTATTTTAAAAAAACTCCGGAATCCACTTACCCATATGTTCAATATAAAGTGGATCGAGCAAAAGTTTTCTCTCAAAGGACCATGCATTGGAATCCGGCATTTGTGACCTCGAGAGGCAAGATGGCGGCCGCGTCAGTGGCCGAGTGAGAGGTGGTGTGGAGTGTTCTACCTGTTGCTGACCTGCCCGGAGCCGTATTGGTTGCCAGGCGCTTTTCCTTCTTCCCGGAGTGCGGTGAACGTGGTGGGAGAGTGAGTTGGGCTCCGACGCGAGGATTGAGCTGTTGTGTTCGGCGAGCCCAGTGTGGAGGAATGCCGGTTGCGGCATTGATGCTGCGGGTTTCATTGTTTGTGGGCGGATGGAGCTGAGGAGTTTGCCGGACTCGGTAGTAGCGTTGCCCTAATTGATGAGCGGCAGCTGTGGCTGAAGCGTGGAAGCCTGAAAAAGCCGTAGCGGCGGAGCTAGCAGGAGCAAGCAGAACCTTTTCCCTGGAAGTGGCACGGTGCTTCGTTGTTGTTTATTTGTTTGGTGACTTTGTCAATACGTCAATACGCTTCTTCCACTTTCCTTCTTCGTTCCTGATGGTGGAAAACAGCGAGTTAATTGCCTCATAGCTGCGGAGTGAGGAGTGGAGTGAAGAGACAGTTCGGAGTCCCTCCAGGTCTCTTCTTCGAGGTACTGGTGCTGCTTTAGTGCTGTTTTTGGGGCCAGAAAGTACTGTGCATTTTTTTTTTTTTAAGAGAGAAGAAAAATACAGACACATAGCAACGTTATTTTTGGGGGGCCTTTACATCCCATTGACTTGGTTGCTTACATACTGCATTATGGCTCCAAAGGGCAGGGGAGCTAAAGTTAAAGCGGCTGCTAATGCTCCAGCAGCCGCAATGGCAACAACATCAAATGTTACGGCCCCCATTCTTGGTACTTTGCCTAATGAAGTAAATCTGAATGACGTGGCCACTCCAGATTCAGGCTCTAATGAACGCTCCCGTAATGGTAGTACAAGAGAGCGTATTGTACCTGACTTATTCAAGAAAAAAAAAATAATACTCCTGGGGCCCCAAAGAGCAGTATCCAGACTTCTGCCACCTCTGCAAATCAAGGCAGCGATCACGGTACTGGCGGTTTACCAGCTTTAGCGGCAACTCCCAAACAGGGTCCACTGTCGAACCCCTCTCTGGTTCGTGTAACATCTGTGATTGAAGATGTGGGAAATCCTCGTGGAAAAGATATGGACGATGAGCTGGAGGGCCTTTGTGAGGCTGTGGAAGAAGTTAGGTTTTCACCTCCAGTGAGTAATAAGAGTAGTTCTGAGACTGCTGATGTTCCCCCTCGTTCTGTTGAAGCCTCCAAGGCAAATAAGCAGTATCTTAATCCTGGTTTCAGCAAGAATAAGGACAATAAGGTTAATGAGGAGAACAAGGAGAGAGACACAGGGATGATGCTGTCCAACGAAGGGGAATCAGTAGGCGCGGGAGGCCAATTCGATTCTATATCAGATGTCTCTATAGGGTCAGAAGAGAATGAAGATGGTAATCAGAATGAGAGGTTGTCCTTTTCAGGTGACTGGGCAGATGAAGGTAACTTATCTCTTGAAGAGGATGTTCTAAGCCTAGACTCTCCTACAAATGTAGAGGCCCTAGATACAGTTCGGAAGATCCCGGAAATACAGAAGTCTCGCCATCCTAATAGCATAATTACGTTGGATCAACCACAATGGGGGTGGGCCTCGGGACTGCAAGATAATCATGGAGAGGCATCTGACAATAATGAAGCAGAAGGTGAAATCACATTGAAATCTATTTATAACCTGCAAGCATCTATGTATAAAATCATCATGGCTCACAGAGAGGAAACTAAAGCGGAGGGGCTTCGGACCCAGGGAGCAGGAGGGAGGAAATTGCACGGGTATTGTACGGTACATATATAAAACCTTAGGTAGGATTAGCATTTTCAGTACATTAACCCTTCCATGCAGAGACAAATGCAGATGGTCTAGACGCTCTAGCATAGAGTTAATCTTAGCCAGTACTGGGTTAATGTTTGATTCCGGGATACCAGATTTCGGAAGAGCAATTCTAATTCCAAGATACGTAACTTCCGTGGCCAGAGGAAAATTGGTCGGGGGATCGTCCCCAGCATATAAAATCTGAGTCTTTCACAAATTAAGTTTATACCCAGAAAAATACCCGAAATCTGAGGCTAAATCATTAAATGCTGGAACCCCAGTCTGAACATCAGTTGTAACAACAACAATGTCGTCAGCATATGCAAGTGCTCGATAACTTATATTAACTAAACATATCGGTTCTATTTTTTCCTCCAGGTTAAGGCGATTAATTAAAGGATCGATATAAAGTGCAAAAAGTAAAGGGGAACAGGGGCACCCTTGTCGGGTTCCCCGAGTGATTGAAAAAAAAGGGGATACTTGAGCATTAATACGAATACACGCTTTGGGTACAGCATACAAAATCTTTAATGCAGTTACGAAACCCAGACCAAATCCTTTTCTTCCTAGAACTTCCCATAAATAAGCCCAGGCAACCCGATCAAAAGCTTTTTCAGCATCCAAAAGAATTACACCAATATTTGATCGAGTTGCCTGGGTCCAATCCAGAAAAGTGATAAGGCGACGAATATGATCAGCCGTATCACGAGCCGGAATGAATCCATGTTGATATTTGGACACTAATGGAATAATTACACTAGAAAGTCGCGAAGCCAGGATCTTGGAAAAAAATTTGTTATCTGCATTTATCAATGAGATAGGACGAAACGAGGAAGGAGAAAGAGGAGGTTTATCCTTCTTTAAAAAAACAGTGATAATAGATTCTTGCCAGGAAGGGGTGGCAATACCCTGTTGAGCTACTGTGAATAAAACAACTAATTCAGACTTTAAGATGGACCGGAAAGTCCTGAAAAACTCAAGAGGGATAGCGTCAGGCCCTACCACTTTTACCAGAGCTAATGACAGAAGAGATGATTCTATTTCTTCCCAAGTAATGTGTAAGTCCAGTTGCTCCCTTTCCTCTGCTGCCAATATACCATTGAGAACCGGATCAACAAATTCACTTACTTTAGTTGATACATCCCCCCCAATATCCTCTGTATATAAACTGGAATAAAAGTCGCAAAACACCCCCAGTATCTCTGTAGTATTGCTAAAAATTTTCCCTGAATTATCCATTATGTTATCTATAGTAGAAAAGACAGCCTTCTGTCTTAACCTCTTGGCCAAATGCTTTCCCGAATTTCCCCCCACTTCATACACCGATCTAAACGAAGTTAGTTGTTGTGCAAGTTTTGTGGCAAATCCCTGATGGATCCTAGCCTTCTGAACCAATACCTCTCTTGAGATGCTTTCGGTGCCCAGTCCCCCGCTGCACGCCTGCATAAATTGCATCTCCAGTTCTCTCAACCTATGATCTCCACTTCTTCCCTCTTCCTGATCTCCCTCTGTTTCTTCAACGAATAGCTCAGAGTTTCGCCACGAACCCCGTATTTAAATGTATCCCAAACAACCTCAATGGGAGCTGATCCCCTATTATTTTAAAAAAACTCCGGAATCCACTTACCCATATGTTCAATATAAAGTGGATCGAGCAAAAGTTTTCTCTCAAAGGACCATGCATTGGAATCCGGCATTTGTGACCTCGAGAGGCAAGATGGCGGCCGCGTCAGTGGCCGAGTGAGAGGTGGTGTGGAGTGTTCTACCTGTTGCTGACCTGCCCGGAGCCCTTTTGGTTGCCAGGCGCTTTTCCTTCTTCCCGGAGTGCGGTGAACGTGGTGGGAGAGTGAGTTGGGCTCCGACGCGAGGATTGAGCTGTTGTGTTCGGCGAGCCCAGTGTGGAGGAATGCCGGTTGCGGCATTGATGCTGCGGGTTTCATTGTTTGTGGGCGGATGGAGCTGAGGAGTTTGCCGGACTCGGTAGTAGCGTTGCCCTAATTGATGAGCGGCAGCTGTGGCTGAAGCGTGGAAGCCTGAAAAAGCCGTAGCGGCGGAGCTAGCAGGAGTAAGCAGAACCTTTTCCCTGGAAGTGGCACGGTGCTTCGTTGTTGTTTATTTGTTTGGTGACTTTGTCAATACGTCAATACGCTTCTTCCACTTTCCTTCTTCGTTCCTGATGGTGGAAAACAGCGAGTTAATTGCCTCATAGCTGCGGAGTGAGGAGTGGAGTGAAGAGACAGTTCGGAGTCCCTCCAGGTCTCTTCTTCGAGGTACTGGTGCTGCTTTAGTGCTGTTTTTGGGGCCAGAAAGTACTGTGCATTTTTTTTTTTTTAAGAGAGAAGAAAAATACAGACACATAGCAACGTTATTTTTGGGGGGCCTTTACATCCCATTGACTTGGTTGCTTACATACTGCATTATGGCTCCAAAGGGCAGGGGAGCTAAAGTTAAAGCGGCTGCTAATGCTCCAGCAGCCGTAATGGCAACAACATCAAATGTTACGGCCCCCATTCTTGGTACTTTGCCTAATGAAGTAAATCTGAATGACGTGGCCACTCCAGATTCAGGCTCTAATGAACGCTCCCGTAATGGTAGTACAAGAGAGCGTATTGTACCTGACTTATTCAAGAAAAAAAAAATAATACTCCTGGGGCCCCAAAGAGCAGTATCCAGACTTCTGCCACCTCTGCAAATCAAGGCAGCGATCACGGTACTGGCGGTTTACCAGCTTTAGCGGCAACTCCCAAACAGGGTCCACTGTCGAACCCCTCTCTGGTTCGTGTAACATCTGTGATTGAAGATGTGGGAAATCCTCGTGGAAAAGATATGGACGATGAGCTGGAGGGCCTTTGTGAGGCTGTGGAAGAAGTTAGGTTTTCACCTCCAGTGAGTAATAAGAGTAGTTCTGAGACTGCTGATGTTCCCCCTCGTTCTGTTGAAGCCTCCAAGGCAAATAAGCAGTATCTTAATCCTGGTTTCAGCAAGAATAAGGACAATAAGGTTAATGAGGAAAACAAGGAGAGAGACACAGGGATGATGCTGTCCAACGAAGGGGAATCAGTAGGCTCGGGAGGCCAATTCGATTCTATGTCAGATGTCTCTATAGGGTCAGAAGAGAATGAAGATGGTAATCAGAATGAGAGGTTGTCCTTTTCAGGTGACTGGGCAGATGAAGGTAACTTATCTCTTGAAGAGGATGTTCTAAGCCTAGACTCTCCTACAAATGTAGAGGCCCTAGATACAGTTCGGAAGATCCCGGAAATACAGAAGTCTCGCCATCCTAATAGCATAATTACGTTGGATCAACCACAATGGGGGTGGGCCTCGGGACTGCAAGATAATCATGGAGAGGCATCTGACAATAATGAAGCAGAAGGTGAAATCACATTGAAATCTATTTATAACCTGCAAGCATCTATGTATAAAATCATCATGGCTCACAGAGAGGAAACTAAAGCGGAGGGGCTTCGGACCCAGGGAGCAGGAGGGAGGAAATTGCACGGGTATTGTACGGTACATATATAAAACCTTAGGTAGGATTAGCATTTTCAGTACATTAACCCTTCCATGCAGAGACAAATGCAGATGGTCTAGACGCTCTAGCATAGAGTTAATCTTAGCCAGTACTGGGTTAATGTTTGATTCCGGGATACCAGATTTCGGAAGAGCAATTCTAATTCCAAGATACGTAACTTCCGTGGCCAGAGGAAAATTGGTCGGGGGATCGTCCCCAGCATATAAAATCTGAGTCTTTCACAAATTAAGTTTATACCCAGAAAAATACCCGAAATCTGAGGCTAAATCATTAATTGCTGGAACCCCAGTCTGAACATCAGTTGTAACAACAACAATGTCGTCAGCATATGCAAGTGCTCGATAACTTATATTAACTAAACATATCGGTTCTATTTTTTCCTCCAGGTTAAGGCGATTAATTAAAGGATCGATATAAAGTGCAAAAAGTAAAGGGGAACAGGGGCACCCTTGTCGGGTTCCCCGAGTGATTGAAAAAAAAGGGGATACTTGAGCATTAATACGAATACACGCTTTGGGTACAGCATACAAAATCTTTAATGCAGTTACGAAACCCAGACCAAATCCTTTTCTTCCTAGAACTTCCCATAAATAAGCCCAGGCAACCCGATCAAAAGCTTTTTCAGCATCCAAAAGAATTACACCAATATTTGATCGAGTTGCCTGGGTCCAATCCAGAAAAGTGATAAGGCGACGAATATGATCAGCCGTATCACGAGCCGGAATGAATCCATGTTGATATTTGGACACTAATGGAATAATTACACTAGAAAGTCGCGAAGCCAGGATCTTGGAAAAAATTTTGTTATCTGCATTTATCAATGAGATAGGACGAAACGAGGAAGGAGAAAGAGGAGGTTTATCCTTCTTTAAAAAAACAGTGATAATAGATTCTTGCCAGGAAGGGGTGGCAATACCCTGTTGAGCTACTGTGAATAAAGCAACTAATTCAGACTTTAAGATGGACCGGAAAGTCCTGAAAAACTCAAGAGGGATAGCGTCAGGCCCTACCACTTTTACCAGAGCTAATGACAGAAGAGATGATTCTATTTCTTCCCAAGTAATGTGTAAGTCCAGTTGCTCCCTTTCCTCTGCTGCCAATATACCATTGAGAACCGGATCAACAAATTCACTTACTTTAGTTGATACATCCCCCCCAATATCCTCTGTATATAAACTGGAATAAAAGTCGCAAAACACCCCCAGTATCTCTGTAGTATTGCTAAAAATTTTCCCTGAATTATCCATTATGTTATCTATAGTAGAAAAGACAGCCTTCTGTCTTAACCTCTTGGCCAAATGCTTTCCCGAATTTTCCCCCACTTCATACACCGATCTAAACGAAGTTAGTTGTTGTGCAAGTTTTGTGGCAAATCCCTGATGGATCCTAGCCTTCTGAACCAATACCTCTCTTGAGATGCTTTTGGTGCCCAGTCCCCCGCTGCACGCCTGCATAAATTGCATCTCCAGTTCTCTCAACCTATGATCTCCATTTCTTCCCTCTTCCTGATCTCCCTCTGTTTCTTCAACGAATAGCTCAGAGTTTCGCCACGAACCCCGCATTTAAATGTATCCCAAACAACCTCAATGGGAGCTGATCCCCTATTATTTTCAAAAAACTCCGGAATCCACTTACCCATATGTTCAATATAAAGTGGATCGAGCAAACGTTTTCTCTCAAAGGACCATGCATTGGAATCCGGCATTTGTGACCTCGAGAGGCAAGATGGCGGCCGCGTCAGTGGCCGAGTGAGAGGTGGTGTGGAGTGTTCTACCTGTTGCTGACCTGCCCGGAGCCGTTTTGGTTGCCAGGCGCTTTTCCTTCTTCCCGGAGTGCGGTGAACGTGGTGGGAGAGTAAGTTGGGCTCCGACGCGAGGATTGAGCTGATGTGTTCGGCGAGCCCAGTGTGGAGGAATGCCGGTTGCGGCATTGATGCTGCGGGTTTCATTGTTTGTGGGCGGATGGAGCTGAGGAGTTTGCCGGACTCGGTAGTAGCGTTGCCCTAATTGATGAGCGGCAGCTGTGGCTGAAGCGTGGAAGCCTGAAAAAGCCATAGCGGCGGAGCTAGCAGGAGTAAGCAGAACCTTTTCCCTGGAAGTGGCACGGTGCTTCGTTGTTGTTTATTTGTTTGGTGACTTTGTCAATACGTCAATACGCTTCTTCCACTTTCCTTCTTCGTTCCTGATGGTGGAAAACAGCGAGTTAATTGCCTCATAGCTGCGGAGTGAGGAGTGGAGTGAAGAGACAGTTCGGAGTCCCTCCAGGTCTCTTCTTCGAGGTACTGGTGCTGCTTTAGTGCTGTTTTTGGGGCCAGAAAGTACTGTGCATTTTTTTTTTTTTGAAGAGATAAGAAAAATACAGACACATAGCAACGTTATTTTTGGGGGGCCTTTACATCCCATTGACTTGGTTGCTTACATACTGCATTATGGCTCCAAAGGGCAGGGGAGCTAAAGTTAAAGCGGCTGCTAATGCTCCAGCAGCCGCAATGGCAACAACATCAAATGTTACGGCCCCCATTCTTGGTACTTTGCCTAATGAAGTAAATCTGAATGACGTGGCCACTCCAGATTCAGGCTCTAATGAACGCTCCCGTAATGGTAGTACAAGAGAGCGTATTGTACCTGACTTATTCAAGAAAAAAAAAATAATACTTCTGGGGCCCCAAAGAGCAGTATCCAGACTTCTGCCACCTCTGCAAATCAAGGCAGCGATCACGGTACTGGCGGTTTACCAGCTTTAGCGGCAACTCCCAAACAGGGTCCACTGTCGAACCCCTCTCTGGTTCGTGTAACATCTGTGATTGAAGATGTGGGAAATCCTCGTGGAAAAGATATGGACGATGAGCTGGAGGGCCTTTGTCAGGCTGTGGAAGAAGTTAGGGTTTCACCTCCAGTGAGTAATAAGAGTAGTTCTGAGACTGCTGATGTTCCCCCTCGTTCTGTTGAAGCCTCCAAGGCAAATAAGCAGTATCTTAATCCTGGTTTCAGCAAGAATAAGGACAATAAGGTTAATGAGGAGAACAAGGAGAGAGACACAGGGATGATGCTGTCCAACGAAGGGGAATCAGTAGGCTCGGGAGGCCAATTCGATTCTATGTCAGATGTCTCTATAGGGTCAGAAGAGAATGAAGATGGTAATCAGAATGAGAGGTTGTCCTTTTCAGGTGACTGGGCAGATGAAGGTAACTTATCTCTTGTAGAGGATGTTCTAAGCCTAGACTCTCCTACAAATGTAGAGGCCCTAGATACAGTTCGGAAGATCCCGGAAATACAGAAGTCTCGCCATCCTAATAGCATAATTACGTTGGATCAACCACAATGGGGGTGGGCCTCGGGACTGCAAGATAATCATGGAGAGGCATCTGACAATAATGAAGCAGAAGGTGAAATCACATTGAAATCTATTTATAACCTGCAAGCATCTATGTATAAAATCATCATGGCTCACAGAGAGGAAACTAAAGCGGAGGGGCTTCGGACCCAGGGAGCAGTCCGTAAATTGCAAAATGTGGTCCACCGATTAGCTAAGTCATCTACTGAAGTAACTACGAGAGTTCAGGAAGCGGAGGAGCGGATTTCCACTGTCGAGAATGAGCTTTCTACTCATAAAGTTTCAATTAATGATTTGCTGAAGACTAGTCAGGATATTGACTGGAAGCTCACCGATTTGGAAAATCGCGCACGGCGAAATAATTTGCGTATCTTGGGGATACCTGAACTTTCTGAAGGAAAAGATGCTCGGCGATTCGTTGTCGATTTATTTACAGCAGCTTTTCCAGATCTCAAAGACTGGGACTGGGATAAAGAGATTATAAGGGCTCATCGGTTTCCTTTTACATTGAAACGAGATGTGGGTGGCGATACCAGGAAACCTCGAGCTATCTTAATTTGTCTGCATAATTATTTGCTGCGGGAAATTTTGTATGATCTTGCCAGACCTTTACGTCCTAGGAAGGGTTTGGGGTGGGAGTTTTTTGTTCGTCCAGATTTCTGCAAAGTTACTGTGCAACAACGCTGGAGGCTTAGGCAGTTAATTTCACCTATTCAAGAAAAAGGGGGGCAGGCATTTCTATTAAATCCTGCAAAATTGAAAGTTATCTATAAGGGGAAAACAACTTTTTTGTTTCCGAGATCAAAGCACAGGAATTTGTAGAACCAATGTAATTTTAGTTTAGCAAGCATTCCACTTACAGGAATAAGAAAGTATTTATGTATTTTTTGCAGGATGGGTGGTTTACTATAGGGTCTTAAATGGGTTTGGTTGGCACAGGTGGGGACACTTTGTTCACGACAACTCACCATCAATGAGGACTTCCGTCCTTACGCCTCTGTTGGGTGGGTTCTTTGAGGGTGGGGGGGTGATGGGGAGGGAAGGGGGGTGGCGGGGGGTCAGAGGGATGGGGCTCTGGGGGCAAGGAAAAATAGTAAAGGAACGGTCCGTGTTAATTAAGACTCAAAAAATGGTGTTTATTTCTGTGTTTTTTTGCTTTTGTCTTAATGTATTCTTTTCATCTAATGGTTCTATCAGTTTTTGGGCTTACGCTGGGTGCTTAATGAAACAGGAAAATGGGTAAAATTACAGTTTGTTCTTGGAATGTGTGTGTTCTTAACGATAAAAGAAAAATGGGCATAATGGGCCAGATATTGAAAACTATGAGATTGGATATATTATGCATTCCAGAAACTCATCTGTCCTGGAAGAATAGAGGCTGGCTTAAGGATCTCGGTTTAGAGGTTGTGGGATGTTCGCGCCAGAGCTCTACTATTAGAGGTGTTGCTATCATGAAACGATTTGGGTTGGGGCAGGTTAGAAGGATTAAGGAGGATCCATTGGGTCGATGGGTAATAGTTTAATTAAAACCTGGTGCTGTTATGCTGACTATTTGTTCAGTTTATAGGTCTAATGTTGACGATTCCTCAGCCCTGGAACAATTAAGTTTTGAGTTAGCCGTATGGCCACCTCTGTTAATCTTGTTTGGGGATTTTAACTTGCATATGGAGGGGACATTTGATATCTCTAGCATTAATCCTTATGTTGGTAGGAAGAAGAATGTGTATAGAGCGGTTAAAGGCGTTGTTCAAGAATTTAGTTTAGTAGACGTAGGGTATTTAAGATCTGGGGGCACATCCGGGTGCACTTTTTTTCCGCCCCACATCAAAAGCATTTTAGGCTAGATTACTTTTTTGTTGCTGCAGGACTCATTAATACTTCTGGGAATGTAGGGTACAATATTCTCCCTAAAGTGATTTCTGATCATAATCCCATTGCTTTTAGTATTGATGTAAATCTTTCACAAATTCGGAAATGGTCCTTTGAGGGTACTGATGTATTCAATCTATCTACGGAAAGAGTAGTAAATATATCCATAAAGGAATAAATTAAGCCCAAACATAAATTAAATCTATTATTTGAAATAGCAACACTGTCAAATACTTACTCAGCATTGGGAGCAAATAGATCATTTGGAGAGGAAACATTTTGGCTTGAGGGACATTGCAAAAAACTAGGCTTTGGATATTTACCATATAAACCATGACAAAATAAAAGCAAAAAGAAAAGAGAGAAAACACTTCTAAAAATGGTGAGCCTCTCTTTGATTGGAAAGCCACTTATTCTAGGCAGCATTGGATCATAAGCATCTTTTTTTATCTATTAGTTAATCTCTAGTAGTTTAGAGGGCTAAACCTCTATAAATCTAACTCAAGTGGTCCTAGCAGTTTGCCAAAATTCAGCAACAATAACATTTCTTTATGATTATATGCTGGGACCCAAATTTGACTTCACAAGCTACATTATAATATTACCCGTATGTAAGTGAACCATCCAGCGATTCCTTCTTTAAACTGAGCAGATAAATAAACCTGGATTGTGACTGCCTCAATTAAATTGTTACTGCAGGGCCAGGGAAATGAGCCTGGACTGTGACCATCAATACTCCCAAAACCTGGTAAATCAAACACATAAATCAAGTTATATAAATGCGAACCAAAACAATATGTTAGAACAAGCTGAGGAGAACCGGGATGTATCGAATTGGGATCACTTGGTCATCGTGCGGAATGGAGAGGAGAAACTAGTCACATATAAAGTCCCACAATGTATTGAAAAAAACAGGAAAGAGGAATCATCATTTAATGGGATGGTACAACTGATTTTCAAACCGGTATATGTCTCTCGAGGCAGGCAAGACACACTGAATAGAGGAAACAGTCTCTGCCTCTTTAAGTCTATCCCGTTGTTAGAAAATGTGATAAGCAAAGACATTGAAAGTATTGGATTCTTACCAAATGCAGAAAGTAGCCTGACACTAACCTTGATAAACTTGAACTCTGGCTCTTTAGCTGAATTAATTATGAATGAAAAATAAATATTTTACAGCTGGGGGATAATAATTAGCAAGCCAGTACCAAAGGTATATCCAAGTCCTTTCATCAAAGAAGAGAGCCTGAAACTTCAACAAAGAAACAGCAAAAATAATGTATTCTCTATATTAAAAAATTCCCTTGGAAAATCGGAGCAAGAAGGCGAAACAGCATTGACCCAAAGCAAAAGAGAATTAGAAGAAACGAAAAATGGATATCTACGGCTCTTCAGGCAATAACGATCCATGACAGAACACAGCAAGATGCATAATAAAAAAAGTAAATAAGGACAGTGAAATATTAAAGCTATGCTCATGGAATATAAATGGGGTATGCAACAAGGTAAATAAGGCCCACTTAAACTCTACGTCTAATTCCTATCAGGTTATTTTATTACAGGAAACATGGGCAATCAATCCTGTAATGTTAGAGGGTTATAAAGGATAAGTTGAGCCTGCAATTAAGCAACATAAATACGGTGCCCTATTGGGGGCCTAGCTACATTCATAGCCATCGATTTGAGAGTGGAGCATGAGCAAATGGATACAAAAAATCCTAATTTTCTAACGGTAAGGCAACAATATAAGGCAAGCAATCAAGTAAAATCAAAATCTTTAATATTAATTTACTTATATATACACCCCACACCAAGTTCAAGCGCCAACATGTGTGCTATACTCATCAGTATTCTGTTGCAACAAATGATGGATTACCCTTTCGCAGACCATATAATTTCAGGGTATTTTAATTTAAACCTGCTTGTGCCCTTTACTAGGGACAACATCACTCTGTCACAGATCCGCAATGGGCAATTCCTCAGCTGACACCAGAAACAGTAACAAAGCCCAGACAAAGCAAAGGGGGTATACATTTTTTGAAGGATATAGAAGCAATGTGTCAAAGAATACTACATGGGAGATTCCCACAAGACTCACCACCAGCTTGGACGTTTCATTCACAAAATTCGAAGTCACACATTGACTATACGATTGTATCATTAAACATCTTTAGTAATATTACCTCGTACTGTCTGTGTAAGATGACTGACTGTGATCATAGTCAGCAAATAGTCACCACAAATTTGCCCAGGATAAAACATCAAACATATTTGACAACACGAGGACAGAAGAGAACCATCAACTATAGGAGACTTTATCTGGACAGTTCATACCAAAGACAACAATAAAAAATTGGTGCAAAAACTGGCCAAAGAGTGTTTTGAAGAAAAAAGCTTTTTATCTCCAATTGATCAATAGGTAAACTTTACATGTAAATTAGTGAAATCATATAAATTAGTACCCAAAGCTAAGAAAAAAACATACAATGCGAATGGAGAAAAGAAATAATAATATTAATTTATCCCATACAATAAGGAATATGAGAAGGACTTGTAACAATTTTAGGAGACAGTTCACTAAGTTCCCAAATAACAATGAATTGTCCATCAAATTACAAAATATTAATCAAAATTTGAGGAAATTAATCTGGAACGAAAGAAAGCATGGAAAGCACGATCTTTGGGCTAAAGTTTTCCAAGCTAGTAATCAAGTGAATTCTAGGAAATTCTGGAAAACGATAAATGGTCTAGTACGACCTAATAAATCAGTGGTATCATCTGCACTGACTGGAAAATAGTGGGTTAGTTTTCTGGCAACACATTTAATCTCCAACAGGGATACAATGTGTCTGGATGGTAAATGGAATATAATTGACACATTAAGTCAGGAACTGGACCTTGAATTTGATATAACAAAAATTCAACTATCCAAATAATACGGACACAAAAAGATAGGGCACCAGGTCCCAATGGTATTCCTTTTGCACTTTATAAGGAGGATCGGATCTATAGTCAGAATATCCAATAGCAGTCTTTAAAGAAATTGTCTGGACATTGACAATACCCAACTCCGGGAGAGGGTCGTTAATTTTGCCAATTTATAAAAAAGGAAATTGGGCCCACCCCGAAAATTATAGATTAATTACTCTTCAAGACACAGGTGTCAAATTATTTGCGGGTGTTTTATTATCAAATGTATCTGTATGGGCAAAGGAGAACCAGATACTCCCGCCCAACCAAACAGGACTTTTTAAAGGACTGGGCACTACAACAAATATACTAGCTTTATCAGTGCTAATGGTTGAAAGTACTGCTATGAAACAACCCATGTATTTGTGCTTTGTTGATTTTAGATCGGCCTTTGATTGTCTGCACAGACAACTTCTGTGGAGAAAATTGAAGGAGCAAGACATCCCAGTGTCCCTTTTAAAACAAATTCAACTTCTATATACTGACACTTGGGTTACAGTACGGATGGGGGATGGATCGACGCTAACGAAGGACATTTTAACCACTGCAGGGTTGAAGCAAGGGTGTGTAGTGGCCCCTTTATGTTTTAACTTGTTTTTAGCAGACCTTTCTAATGCACTGAATTAAGTAAATGCACACCCGCCTAAACTAGCCAACAAGCAGATATCCAATTTACTATACGCAGATGATGTCATCCGTCTAAGCCAAACAAAAGTGGGGTTACAACGGTTAATAGATCAAATATCATCATATTCAAAAGACAACGGGATGGTGATAAACGAAACAAAGACCAAAGTTATGGTGATCCACACAAATATAAGAAGAAAATATAAATCCAAATGGTTTCTGGAGAAAATGCAACTTGAACAAGTAGAATCATACAAGCACTTGGGAGTATTGTTCGATGATAACGGAAATTTTCTCCCGCAAAAAATAGATATCCAAAGGAAAGCAAATGCTTTGATAGCTGCATTTAGAATCTTGCAGAAATCATCAAATGGTTTCTGGAGAAAATGCAACTAGAACAAGTAGAAATATAGAAGTACTTGGGAGTATTATTCGACGATAACGGAAATCTCCTCCCGCAAAATACAGATATCCAAAGGAAAGCAAATGCTTTGATAGCTGCATTTAGAATCTTGCAGAAATCATTAGGTGAGCTGAGTTACCGACCTTTCTAAAAAGTTATGTCGGCAAAATTTCTGCCTACTTTAACACATGGTAGCGAAGCCCTGTGTGGGAACGACGCTGTGACCATTAATAATACGGTCACAAAAACTTAAAAACCCTCTTTTACCTGCCTAATAATGCATCGCCAGCTCAAATAAGGCTGGAGTTTGGATTCACTAACCAATTATATGCGAGAAAAGGACAATTTATAAAAGTATGGAATAGAATAAAAAATGACAATGAAAATCAAATTGCTCAATTATTAAGGCAGAAAATAAACATAAATAGGAAATCACATGCCTGGAAATACTTACAAACTGCATTAGAAGAATATGGTGTGACCCCAATCTGCTGGACTACAATTAATCCTGAATCATTTTAAAAAGCTATTAATAAACTAACAACCCATCTATCGCTGCTAAGGGATAAAGATTTATTAGCAAAAAGAAAACACGCTTGGCCAATAATGAATAGTTTCCCAAAAGTAAAAGTTCAAGCATATTCTAGAAACTCAATGGACTTTGAAATATAAAAAATCTTCACAAAAAGCTCATTTTGGGGCATTACCGGGCTTATGTCATCTTCCGCCGAGGCTAAGGTCAGAAGAAGACACATGTAGGCTATGTAAATTAAGAGAAGAGAACATTACTCACCTGCCTTGTGTCTGCCCAGAATTGGAAATTGAAAGAAAAAACATACTTAAGAAACATTTTAATGCTTGAGGAGTACGGACTTGCAGGCAAGCTCTGATAATATCTTTACACTCTGATGATATAATAATGAATTCTGCCTTTGTGAAGTTTTTAGTAAGAATAGGATCGAAATTAGATCAGCAAAATTAAAATCTACATGTACTGTATGATATATACAATAACGTAAATAGCACTATCAAATGAATTTTACCAAATTTGATTCAGCTAAAAAATATTGCATTATTTATTCTTGCTTTTACTATTTTTTCTGTCCTACATTTTTTAACCTGGATTTTTATAGTTGGTTGTGTTTGTTGTCTCATTGTAAGATTTTAATCAATCAAACAATAAAGAATAATCACAGTGACTGTGACTGCTTCACTTCATGGTGAACTTCCTGAAGGTGAGGGCACCTACATAACACGCATTTGCAATGCAATAGTTCTCACAATTACGAGAGTTTAAGCTAATGGCTTTGTAATTGACAATGCCTTTTTTATCTGTTTTGCTAATTAACACATAAATAAAAGGCATTTGTCATTTACAATGCCAATAGCTCAAACTCTTCTAAATGTGAGACCTATCCAAAGAAGCGGCTGCCATTGTCACGGGCTGCTCTGAAAGTGAAAGCAAGAATGGCGCGCTGAATGTTGCAAGAAAGTATGTCGAGCCTCCTGTAAAAGAAAATCATTAAAAAAAATAGTGCTTACAGGCTAAATAAGAAGTACTGTGTAACAAACGAAGTAAAAGGGCCAGTCCTCATGGGAGGTTACAATTGAAGACAAGGCGGTACTAAGGAGGGACTGACAAACCACTTAACAAGTAGAAGCCAGCATTTACGAAGGGCAATGTCACAAGCCAATGACAAATGTGGGTGGGGCTTCTATTCCATACTCCAATACAGCATGCCGCAGAGCAGCTCATGCGCTGCTCAGTCTCGACCTAGAAATGACTGTAGAGCATCCTCTTCTGTAGTGGTTACATAACTGCTAAGTATGTCTTATGCTCATTGCCTCCTAGGTGATGACCACAACTAGGAGGGTGTTGTAGATATGTAGGCCTATCCCTCCTCGTGCCACGTGTACAGAGAAAAGAGGGCTAGGGCAGTGAGAAAGATACACACACATATAGGTTGCTCAAAGAGAAACCCACACTAGATTTTCTTGGGCACAGCCTCTTTGGTTCATTTATGAATGTGGTATGATACAAGCAAACACTTGTTTTTAAAAAAAATGTATTATCCAGAGATGCACAAAAGTAAGAGTATATCTGGGGACCTATACATAATTATACATTTGTTCAAGATTTATTTTTAACTTGGAATTCACTAAATCGAAAGGTTTTATCCATAGAGGTGTACAACTCTTACTGATTTGTGGGCTTGCACCTCCGAATGGTGAATGCCCAATCTATGCCAGGGCCTTGGCTTTTATCATTCGACAATGCCTTGGCTCAGGCTAAGCGCGATTAGCCAGTTGTCCATTTTTTTAACTCCCATTTTCCTTACACAGTAAAATACTTTTGTTGTGGAGCAATTCTTCTCCTTCATCACCACCAGGTAATAAGGCAGTGTTCTTTTTGAATTTCGCACCACTAAAAGACACTTGCCCGTGCCTTTTGTAGAGGAGAACCCTCCTGTTTGTTTCAAGAGTGGGAAATGCCTTGCAAAAACATTTGTGAACAAACAAAAAGTTTTGAGTTTGTGAGATACCTGCCCCTTTCCCAAAACACCACTTTCATCCAATTATCCTGCCTCATTCCTGACTTACTCGTGAAGAAAACGTTCTTCAATAGGCAGTCGTTTTCGCAGGGACAAGTGAATATCTGCTTGGAAATTCTTAAAATCTGGATTTCTTACTTACATGAGGTAATATTAACGCCATGCGGCTACACCTCGAGGTAGAAATTATTTGGCGTAAGTAGTCGGCATTTTCGTTTAAAGTTTCAGATGCTGAGGCTCTACACTTAAATGTTGTTTCATTAAATTAAAATGAACAGTCCTGGTATTTTCTCATTTCGCATACATTTATGATTTACACTACTCACATGCGCAGTAGCCAATTTATTTTGTCAATATACCTTTTGCATCTTTTAAGAGCTAATTGTTGGGAGTATTCTGTAGCTGTGCAACACTACTGCTTAACTTAATGACGTTCAACACAATGTCTTGGTGATGTAAGTACATTTAAATGAATACGCCTGCTCAAATGATTGTAGGGGGGCTTTTCGTGGTGCAGGTACTACTACAGGAATACTTGCCAGGCAGTCTGCATGGCATACCTCAATTAGACCTGCATGTAGCATGAGTCACATATAAGGTCATCTATCTCAGGCAATGATGTCGTTTCTGCTTTATTTCTTATTTATTAACAAACAGAAGCAATACACTCATTTTAGAACTGTAATATGCAGCGGGGGATGCATCTGCCCGTTCCTCTTTCCCCTCTGAGGGTGCAGATGTTGCGCGTGGTCCCCCAGGCCTCTTTCTCTGGCATGAATGCGCAGTTTACATAATTTTCACTGCCGCTTCTGTCTCTGGCCTGGACCTTGGGACCCTCTCCGAGCCGTCTGCGCCCTCATTGCCTGTGCTCTTGGCACAGGGTGGACTTTGGTTATCTTCCAACTTTGTCAACAATTTACTTTAAAATCACTCGATGATTAACCCATTTACACTCGTCAGCTTTCATTTTTATATGAATTTGTTTATCCATTTTTTAATTAATAAATTCATTGATCAATATAATTTAACCTCTAAAACCTTCACTAGAGACTACTTCATTATTTTATGCGTCAATGTTTGTGTTTTTTTTTCATTAAAAGGGAATGCTACGGTCGTGGCAAATGCTAAGATCCGTCGCCACACACCTAGCTCTGATCTACTGTTTATACCCTCCTCATGCCACACAGCATACCATACTATAATCTTATGGGTGAACCTCATAACAGTACTCCACTGGCTCCCTGTTAGGTTGAAAATCCATCTGACCGGGTGCAAAGCGTACTGTCGAAGGGGCCCAGGAGACAGCACATCTGGGCAACCAGCTGTTCCTCAAGAGGCGTGGAGGGAGATTGTTGGTAGCTATGGCGTGCACTGAACCTGGCCTCGGAGTGTAGATGAACCAACAGTATGTCATGAAATGTCGGAAATGTGACATTTTTAAACCTGTCTTCAAATAAACAGCTCCCAGGGCAGTGGACTCTGGTCCCTGAGCTAGCAGAAGTTCTCTGTAACATGTCAGTCATAACATCCTGAAGTAAATGACATGAGATGCCCAGCACTTTCTGAAACTCCTACTTAATACAGAAACAAATGTTTGCATTGCATCAGATGAAAGAGCACGAAACAGTAGACGCATAAGTGCTTGTACTCAATTACAAGTCCGCCATTTCTGACTTGAGCCTCACTGTGTTCCCATCAAGCATGCAACATTACAAGTACAGCAAAGTAGAAGCCGTAGGCTAATGTATCACCCCTGCGGTACCTCACGGCTTTGGAGTGATAGACTGGCCAATAATAGATCTAGGCCATTTAAACACAAGAAGAGGAGACCGGCTTCAGTACACAACCAGTGTTTCCCAAGATTATCAATCCAAGAAAAAATGGGAGAGGGCATTAGAGATATTGTTTATACTTCTCGGTCAAGCAATCTAAGTCTACAGGTATACTGTACTTGGCAATGATGGAGTAACCAAGTGCACAAGTGGTAGGCTGGTGTGATGAGAAACAAACAGGGCTTCTTTCAATGGTAAAAGCTAAGAAATCATCATGCAATTTTCAAAGCTATGATTTAAGAGTCCCTCAAGGCAAAGACGATAAAGAAGGAACAATAGGAGCAAAGAGAATAAACTTTGGAAATACGACATCTATACTAACAAGCATTGGCAAATCAAACTGGTCTGGCTTGAATGTGCTTATGAATTAAAAAATAGACATGCACAAATAGTATTAATACAATTAACCTAGACATACAAAGTTCCCAAAGAGACACAAAAGGGGGTTGTGTATTGTATATAATGCGTACACGACAAAGGATGTGCCAAACAGTGTGATGATTGACAGCAGAGGCGGCTTGCATAGGGCGTGCTGTGGGGCGGGGAGGGGCAGGGTGGAGGGTAGTAAACTCGGACATACGATGGAACGGAGGAAAGTAAAGCAGGGTGGGGGGTAGTAAACTCGGGAAAAGTACGGAACGGAGGAACGTAATAATTATTTCCTCCGTTCCGTCGTATGTCCGAGTTTACTACCCCCCACCCTGCCCCTCCCCGTCCCAGTCTGACCGCCCCGCGACACGCCCAATGGGAGCCGCCACTGATTGACAGTAGTTTCCAGATGTAAAATACTCTCTCTTCCATTCAAATGGAAGCAGTTCCGAGAAGGTTGAGTGATATTTTCATCAACCTTCAGCATGAGGTGAGAGAGCAATACTGCACTGGGTGAAGCCAAAGTCCAATCTACGATTATTTTAAAGAATTGGTATGGTAACAATAGGTCAGCAGATAGCCAAAACTTTGAAGGGCATAGAACTACTACAGAGCCCTCATGAAGCACTGGCAATTGGTGGATGCTGGGTAGACGGAAAGACACTGGTTAGTGTCAAGAAATATGATACCAATAATAAAGAGTCTTTGGAAAATAGGATAAATAGATCGTTCTAAGATGCTTAGGCTCCCTGAGAAGAAACGAGGGCCCAACAGCAATGACAGATGCAGCTGACACAGAAATGGAATGCCACATCCACGTGGGATGGGGTTGCGTGTGCTGACGACGGTGAAGCTGGCTGCTTTTGTTGTAAGGACATGAGCAGGCATACTGGAGTGGAATTTATGTGGTTCTCCCCCTTAAGTTTTGCCTTCAACCCTCCTGTTTTGCTGATTTGCTGGCTTTAGGACTCTGTGCACTTTACTATGGCTAACCAGAGCTAAAGTGATTGTGCCTCTCCTTATAACATGCTTGAATTGGCTTACACCCAACTGGCCTATTTATTTTACTTTTAAGTTCATAGTAAAGCGGTACCACATGTGCTCAGGCCTGTAAATTAAATGCTAATATTGGGCCTGCAGCACTGATTGTGTCATCTACTTAAGTAGACCCCTAAACATTTCTCAGGCCTGCCATTGCAGCCTGCAGGTGCAGTTTTAAACTGCCATCTCGATTTGGCAAAATAAACCTTTTTCCAGGTCCAAACCTTCCTTCTTAATCCATATAACCCAGCCCTAGGGTAGGGAGTGAACAGCCCAGAGGGCAGTGTCTAGTGTGTTTAAAAGGTAGAGCATGTGTGTGAGAAGTTGGCCTGGCATACGATGCCCACTATTCTAGTGGGCACCTTGCACCAGTCCAAAAACCCTTATTGATGGTAGATTTAAGACAACCTTTAGAGAAAGCTATCCTAGTGGTAGCTGTGGAGAGCAGCCTTCGGGCTAAGTCTTGAAGGAATGTAAAGCAGCTTGTTTGACCAGTCTATAATCTCTTGAATGATCAAATGAAAGAGCACCACATCTGGTATATATATAAAATATATGTATTTATTCTAAAACACACCCCTCTAGTCTCTTTATGAGGCTAGAGGCAATAGTACAATACAAGAACTTAAATAGCACACAGTAAAACCATATACCATTTACTAAGAAAGTGGTATAAGAACCACATGAGGGATAGAAGTTAGGCCTAGGGCCTGTTGAACCACTGGGGCAACCAGGAATCACCCACGGTAGGGACGCAGTAGACCCACGGGGGACGTGTGCAGTGTCTAAACACAGCCGCGAATCACCATTGACTTCTAAGGCGAAAGTTAAAGTTACAAAGTTAAAGATTAGGGACACTTAGGAGTGGACTACGGTGGAACCCCTTCAGTACTGGACACTTCGAGAGTCAAGACCCACGGGAGCACCGAAGTACTTGTGTTACCTCACCAAGGGAAGCTGGGTGCATAGGTGTTCTTTTGTTTCGGGTTTCGTCCTCGTTTTCAATGGAGAGCTGCAAAGAAGTGCTGCAGGCGACCAGAGGAAAAGTGTCCGGATGGATCCAAGGGTGGATCGGAGCTCTGAAGAACCTGAAAGCTGAGGGGACTGAGTCTGGGTCACTAGCCAGTGACCAGGATGGCGACAAGAAGATGCCAGCCAATGTCGGGTGCTTTAAGGTGATGTATGTTATGTTATGTTATGTTATCACTTACTTATAAAGCGCACGGTCACCCCAGGGTTTCATGGCGCTACTCCTGCATAAGTTGTTACATCAGACACGATTAGTAGGCTAGCCCAAACAGCCAAGTTTTAAGAAAATATTTTTGATTTTTTTTTTAATCATTGTGTAACATTGTATTTTTTCCAATTATGTTGTATGTACAATATATGTATGTTTTTAAAGACCTATGAAGTGCAATAAATTCATGTTCAAATTTTATTTTATAGTTGTTTGTAAAAAAAATCATTTGCCTTAGTATTTTTTCTGCTGTCACTGGTCCAAATATTTCTTGCTCACTGCAACTCATCTGAGGTTTCCTCTATATATATGTATGGGTGATGGTTGTGCCATTAAACACTTACTGTGGGTATCAATTCCCTTTATACTTTCTCCATGTTAGGAGTTGATTTTAGGGACACTTTCATTTTCTTGAACCTCAATCCCCTGGTCCCAGACCTTTAAAAACGAAGTGCTTTGAAGGCAAGGCACCCAGTCTTGAACGCCGCACTTTGCTCCACGGGAAGCCAGTGGAGCTTGAGCAACAAGGACCTGGCAGAGTGCCATTTTGTCTGTTTGTGTATTAATCTGGCCGCCTGGTCCTGAACCATTTGCAGACGTTTTAAGAGGTATTGAGGCAAGCCGATATAGAGGGAGTTTGCAAAATGTAGGCGTGATAGAACCATTGCTATCACCACCTGGATCAGAGCTGAGTGGGTCAGCAAATGAGCAATTTTCCTGATTTTACGAAGCTGATATAGACTGGTGGAGATCACTGCACCCACCTGTCCTCTCAGCGAGAGGTCTGCATTGATTACTACCCCTAGGCTTTTTACAGAGAAGGATGGAGTTGGGGGAGGACCCAGTTCACAAGGCCAGAAGTGTGGACCCCAGCAGTCCTTGCTCTTCCCAGGTAGCACCAGTTCCGTCTTGCCCGGGTTGAGTTTCAATTGGTTGCTGTCCATCCAGTGTTGAATGTGGAGCATGGTGGTTTGAAATTCCACAGCAGCATTAGGATCATCTAGGGGGAAAATCAACTGGAGGTCATCTGCATAGTTAAAAATGGTGACCTTCCGATTCTTTAGAGAGTAGAGCAGAGGCCTCAGATAAAGATTAAACTATAATGGCGATAGGGACGAGCCCTGTGGTACACCACAAGAGGTGGTCACTGTGGGGGCAGTAAGAGTGCCCAGTCGCACTGCTTGCGTTCTGCCGGTAAAAATGATTTGAGCCAGTTGTAGGCAAGACCTTGGATGCCCGCTTGTTCGACACGGTTCAACAAAGTGTTATGGTCGACCGTGTCGAATGCTGTCGACAAATCCAAAAGCACCAAGGCGTGAGGAATTCCCCTGTCCGAATTAGCTCTTAGAGTATCCAGGACGGCCAGAATTACCGCCTCTGTTGAATGGGCCAGCCGAAAGCCCGCTTGATTTGGCTCCAGATATTCTGTTCGTTCCACAAAGTTAGATAGACATCTGGCCACATGTGTCTCCAGGATTTTGGACAGACAGGGAAGAAGAGATATGGGGCGATAGTTAGAAGGGGTTAAAGGATCTGCCCCGGGCTTTTTCAGAAAGGGGACTATTGTAGCGGCCTTGAAGGCAGGCGGTACTACCCCCTGATTGAGAGATGCATTCAAAAAAGGAAGAATGCTATGTGGCAGTACTGTGAATATCTCTTTCATAATAGCAGGAGGACAACAGTCATTCGGAGAGCCTGACTTGACCCGGATAAATAAGTCAGAAAAAATACTTTTGGGGCATAAAGCAGAGAGATGAGTCATAGTGACAGGGTTCCTAAAAATATCATCCTGGCATTCTGTGTTAATCAGAAGAGGGATGCTCAATTTAATAGTAGCAATTTTTTCCACGAAATAATTGTTTAAGACGTCACACATTTCTTGTGTGGGGGCATGGTTTGGAAGTATTCTCTCATCACTGCTAATCTCACCGACAATTTTGAAGATTTCCTTAGTTCTGTTATTCGCGTTAAGTATTCTTGCTAAGAAATGGGCTGCTTTAGCAGTCAATATTGCTTTTTTATATTCTATATGAGCTGACAGAAACTTATGTCTGATTAGAATATGATATCCATGCCTCCATTTCCTTTCTGATTGTCGAAGCATTAGTTTTTGTGCCTTCAATTTGGCAGTGTACCAATTATGAGCGTCTTGATGTCTAGTGCGAGAAAATGGAATCAGAGGGGCGTGCTCATCACTGGCCGATCTCAGCCATTCCGCGATGGTAGTTTCCATAGCGTCAACGTTTGAGTTAAAAGTGGGAAGGGAGCTGGCGAGGGTTTGAATGAGCTCTTGTGTATCAAGAGTTCTCCACTTTCTTTCTAATCCGCCCCCAGCCTTTTGGGTTTTTGCCTGTCGCTGAGACCGAGCGAAAAATCAATCAGATGGTGATCTGACCATATACAGGGAGATATCAAGGATGTCGATGTTGTCAAATTATGGGACCAAATTTGGTCCAGTATGTGTCCTTTTATATGGGATGGGGACGATAGAATCTGGTTTAAGTTCAAATTGGAAAGTAATTCAGACAGTTCTACTGCTTGTGGTCTGCCGTGAGCGTCGTTGACCCAGTAGTTCAAATCCCCTATGAGTAAAACCCTAGAATGATTCGTCTCAAGGTTGGCCATTTGTTCGCTTAGCAAAAGCGGAAAAGAGGGCATGGACTGAATGGATCGGTAAATCAGCACCAATGCAATGACTCCCGCTGTTGAATCTAGTGAAATTACCATGTTCTCTACACCGGGCAGTTCCAAGGAGGGCCTTAACGTACTGTTAAATTTTTTATGTATAATAGCTCCCACCCGACTTACCTGGGCGATGGTTGACATTCAGGATATAATAATCTGAGGGGAGGGCTGCTAGTATATCAGGTGTAGACTCCAAAGTCAGCCATGTTTCAGTGATCAGCAACACATCTGGCTTTCCTGTGGAAAGCAACAGGAAAATGTCCAACTGATGTTTAACTAAGGACCCAGTGTTAAGATGGAGAAAGCAAATATTCACGGAATTAAGTGGGGTGGGGCTGCTAATGGGAGGAACATAGAGGGACAAACCCAAAGGAATAGACAGGTCCACTGTTACTTTTCCTATTTGATTAGACCGAATGCGGTTAACCACTGCATAGGGCAACTGGATGTGATGTTGCGCCAATGCTCTTAGTTCCAGGGACGAGTAGGAGATGGTTTGACCAGGGATTACGGCCCCTGGACCCGGTTGGGCGCGGACGGGCGCAGACGGGCTTGCCTTAGGCACGCCTTTGGCGTGCCATCGGCGCACCCGCTGCGCTCGCCCGCTGCGCGTTCTGCCCAGACTCATTTAAATAGGATGTGGCCAGTGCTGGGAAGATGCTTGCAATGACTGGACCGTTGACCGCGCCAAGCATGTGCCATGTCCAAGATGGCCGCTACCCGGCCGCAATTGAGGTCAGGAGTTGCGGAGCCGTGGTGAGGGAGGACTATGCCCCGAGCAATGCCAGCAACAAAGCGGTGAGTGAGTTTTAAAATTCCAAGTGAGCACGAAAAACAAAACAATATGTCAGGCACTCCCCCCCCAAATTCCCGTCAGACACACAAAGGTAAAATAAAGACTGGTAACGAGCAATTTAAAATTCAAGGCAGACTAGAGTGCAGGAAGCTGACAGGAGCAGCGCTCTGCAGCAATGGGCCCAGTTAAGTAACTTTTGCCCAGTGCCGGGAAGATGCGTGCAACGACTGGACCGCTGACCTCGCCAAGCCCGTGTCACGTCCAAGATGGCCACTACCCGGCCGCAATTGAGGTCAGGAGTGCTGCGGAGCCGTGGCGAGGGAGGACTATGCCCCGAGCAATGCCAGCAACAAAGTGGTGAGTGAGTTTTAAAATTCCAAGTGAGCACGAAAAACAAAACAATATGTCAGGCACTCCCCCACAAATTCCCGTCAGACACACAAAGGTAAAATAAAGACTGGTAACGAGCAATTTAAAATTCAAGGCAGACTAAAGTGCAGGAAGCTGACAGGAGCAGCGCTCTGCAGCAATGGGCCCGGTTAAGTAACTTTTGCCCAGTGCCGGGAAGATGCGTGCAACGACTGGACCGCTGACCGCGCCAAGCGTGTGTCACGTCCAAGATGGCCGCTACCCGGCAACAATTGAGGTCAGGAGTGCTGCTGAGCCGTGGCGAGGGAGGACTATGCCCCGAGCAATGCCAGCAACAAAGCGGTGAGTGAGTTTTAAAATTACAAGTGAGCACAAAAAACAAAACAATATGTCAGGCACTCCCCCCCAAATTCCCGTCAGATACACAGGTAAAATAAAGACTGGTAACGAGCAATTTAAAATTCAAGGCAGACTAGAGTGCAGGAAGCTGACAGGAGCAGCGCTCTGCAGCAATGGGCCCGGTTAACTTTTGCCCAATGCCGGGAAGATGCGTGCAACGACTGGACCGCTGACTGCGCCAAGCGCGTCTCACGTCCAAGATGGCCGCTACCCGGCCGCAATTGAGGTCAGGAGTGCTGCGGAGCCGTGGCGAGGGAGGACTATGCCCCGAGAAATGCCAGCAACAAAGCGGTGAGTGAGTTTTAAAATTCTAAGTGAGCACGAAAAACAAAACAATATGTCAGGCACTCCCCCCCAAATTCCCGTCAGACACACAAAGGTAAAGTAAAGACTGGTAACGAGCAATTTAAAATTCAAGGCAGACTAGGGTGCAGAAAACTGACAGGAGTCTGGGTCACTAGCCAGTGACCAGGATGACGACAAGAACATGCCAGCCAATGTTGGGTGCTTTAAGGTGATGTCGGTGAAGCCTGACTCTTCAGCCACGACTACCAGGAGGCGTTGATGACAACTGGGAGCTGGATTTGAGCTGTCCCACATTGGATGTCGAGTGCTGCAGCATCGGTATCTAGATTGGACCCAACAAGCCTTGGCAACAGCAACCCATGCAAGATAACAAGATTGGCTTTGGTGCAGACCAGCATGGTCTGAGGGACTCACCCTTTGGAGGGAAGTCAGGGCACATCTGGGGCAATCAGGAAAGCCCAAGAAACAAAGTATTGTCTTTCGTGGGGACCCACCAGTTGACAGACAAGGGATCACAAAGGAGCCTCAAGCGGAGATGCTGAAAGCGGGCCCACGGAACACTTGTGGAGTGTAGGTCCCCAATCTTCGGTGCAAAATGTGCTCAGGGTTTGGACTACAAGTAGCCCAATGCACAACTTTGGGAAAGCTTGGGAAGTTGATGCACTAGCAAATATGCAGGATGTCCAGGAGTTCCGGTCCCTCGTCTCTTGTGGTAGCTACAGGTCTCAGCTTCACTGGGGACTCCTGTCAGCCTCAGAGATGTCTGAAATTCTTCGGGATCCTGCGGGAGCCTCGAAAATGCAGACCAGTAAGATGCTTCTTTGGTGCCTGTTTGAACAGGGGAGTCACTCCTTGACCCCAAGGGAGATTTCTTCCGTCTTCCAGTCGATATGGAATGTCGAAGGTCCAAGATTTCTTCAGAGTTTCGTCCAGGGTAATCTAAAGTCCTAGGGACTGGGGTCCTATACTTATACTAAGTTTAGGGGTTGGACTAACTCTAGGGTCCTACCTATGGGAGGACCTGGGGAGGAGGTGGTTACACCCCTTCCCCTTTGTCCAGTTTCACGACAGAGCTGGGGCTGAGTGCCCCAGCAAACGGTTTGAACTGGGAAATGCACGGGGACACCTTGTGTGCCCCAGGCACTGTCTGAAAAGCATTCAATGAATACAACCCACCCTACCGCAATACACTAAAGCCTGTCTGGGGAGGTGCTGGCACCTCTCTGGACAGGAAACCTATTGGTATGGCCATATCACAGAACAGCTATAAGGAAGGGATTATGAAAGCTGCAGAGATGCTCAGCTCATGCTAGGACACCCTCTCACACAAAACCAAGCAGAATTTTCAAGTTCTGCCATAGTAGCGACTCATAGGTTAATGTGTGTCTGTTTTAAATGGTGGATATAGGTATACTATATCCCAGTAAGGGGTGCTTACACCACCTTACCCAGGCTGCAAGTGCAGACCTGTGGTGCCATTTGGAAGGCTTCCCAGGGGTGGCATAATACATGCTTCAGCCCCTGGTAGGCCTCTGGGGTACCTATGCCCTTGGTACCTAAGGGACCATAATCTAGGGACTCACAAGGGTAACCCAGTAACCAATCTGGAGTGTACCTAAGGTACATGCAATCAATTCAGAGAGAGAACAGCTAGGCTGGGGCCCTGATTAGCAGGGCCACAGCCAGACTAAAGTCGATAAACCAGTGAAACACAGCAAAAAGTGGGGGAACCATAGGAAGCAGATCCTACTCTCCTACAATGTACTTTTAAGATTTACATGTCCTGGTAGTGAAAAACTCCTCCATTTATTTTTCACTACTGCAAAGCTTACCACTTCCATAGAATGACTTTGGGGTTATGTTAGTACATTTAATAAGCTGTAATTTCCAATTTGAAGCACGTAGACAGTTCGAGTTTGATGTCCGAAGAATTACAATTAAAACCGGCCATTAATGGCCAGCTTGAATCATTTTATCACAATTCTGAAATTGCCACTTTTAAAGAGTTTTCATTTTCTTGCCCTAGCCATTTAGTGCCTGCAGCCTGATCCTTGGTCACATGACTAGGTGTAGCTGGCAGCAGGGCCGGACTGGCTACCGGGCAGTTGTGTGTGCTGCCGAGCAGGGGGATGATTTCTCCATAGTATGGGCGTATTTCATTGATGGGGACATGCGTGCGCTTTGGAAAAAAAAAAAGCAAAACGAATTTCGTTTTGCACACACAGGTCCCCATCAACGAAACCATCCCCCTGCTCGGCAGCACACACAACTGCACGGCAGCCAGTCCGGCCCTGGCTGGCAGTTGGGCTTTGTGTATTGCTCCCAGACAGTGAGGCAAAGGGAAGATAGGTGTTGGCAGGATGGGGCACTCTGAGTTAACGAGGAGGAGAGGTTTTCACCAACCATACTTGAATATCACAAAGGCTCAGCCTAAGCATTCTTACAAAGGTTCTGTCACTAGTCTTTTTGTGACCCCAGACATGCTGTTGTCGGACAGGAAGGAAGTAGATCCCTGTCAGCTCGGGGGGGGGGGTGGAAAACTCTAGAAGATTCCTCCACTTCAATGTGGGCACCAGGTATAAATGTTGTACACTTAGACCCAACTCTTCAGTACACTTCTGGACCTGTGGACTCTGCCAGGAAGAAGGACTGCTGTGCTGCTGAAAGTAACTATGGACGGAAAATCCGTTCCGCTCGTGGAATTTGCGGATTTTCGGCAATTTCGCGATCCGCGAATCTCACGAAATTGCCAAAAGATCCGTAAATCCGCTCGCGGGCGGGTTTCAGTTAAGGCAGGTGCTCGAGTTGAAGAAAGCTAACTTTGTAACCATTTTAGAATGGCGCCGGCAAGCTGCCAGAGTTGCAACTTGCAAGTAAGCAACTCTGGCAGCTTGCCGCGCTATTATAAAATGGTTACAAAGTTAGCTTCAACTCGGGCAACTGCCTTAACTCTGTAAGTGCTTCCTGTGGGCCAAAAATTAAACCTCAACAGGAAGCACTTACAGATATAAATAAAGCAGGTGCCCGAGTTGAAGCTCAAATTCAGTAATGTTTTATTCAGCCCAAAACATTAGTGAACACTGTCAAGGCTGGGCAAGTGAGCTTTAACCCCATATCTGCCGTCGAAAATTAGCTGTAATACCCGAGGGAGGTCTTTGCATCCCTGAGTTTCTCAAGGGCAATCCCCGTGTAGTTCCTGTGACCAGGAGGCTGCTTTCTCCTCACCTGCTGCCCGGCTCACTCTCTGACCCTTTATACACAAGAGGCATGTTGACACGCATAGAAGCCCCGCACCACACACTAGCGGTATCAAACGTCTTCCAGCCCTTTCCCAACTATGATGGACAGCTCACTCAAGGGACCTCGGCGCCTTTTGGCGCGGTGGCAAAGTTACAGGCACACATGGTCAGTGGAGACAAATCTTCTGGCCCTTTACGCAGCTGCAGTGTAGGAAAAGCATTTTACATTTACCCAATGAGGTAGCACTTACTGGATTAGCCAGTAGAAAGTACTCCAGTTGAGTAGAGGTATTGCACAAAACGGTGGCATCTTCGTGGATAACTATGCAGGGCAGGATTCATTCTGGCACGAGGCTCCTGTCACAAAAATTAAACCTCAACAGGAAGCACTTACAGATATAGCAGGTGCCCAAGTTGAAGCTCAAATCCAGTAACGTTTTAATCAGCCCAAAACATTAGTGAGCACGGTCGAGGCTGGGCAAGTGTGCTTTAACACCATATCTGCCATCGAAAATGAGCTGTAATACCCGAGGGAGGTCTTTGCATCCCTGAGTTTCTCAAGCGCAATCCCCGTGTAGGTCCTGTGACCAGGAGGCTGCTTTATCCTCACCTGCTGCACTGCTCACTCTCTGACCCTTTATACACAAGAGGCATGTTGACACACATAGAAGCCCCGCACCACACACTAGCGATACCAAACGTCTTCCCGCCCTTTCCCAACTATGATGGACATCTCACTCAAGGGACCTTGGCGCCTTTTGGCGCTGTGCCAAAGTTACAGGCACACATGGTCAGTGGAGACAAATCTTCTGGCCCTACACAGCTGCAGTGTAGGAAAAGCACTATCATATACCCAACGAGGTAGCACTTACTGATTAGCCACTAGCCAGTAGAAAGTACTCCAGCTGAGTAGAGGTATTGCACAAAACGGTGGCATCTTCATGGATAACTATGCAGGGCAGGATTCATTCTGGCACGAGGCTCCTGTCACAAAAATTAAACCTCAACAAGAAGCACTTACAGATATAAATAAAGCAGGTGCCCAAGTTGAAGCTCAAATTCCGTAATGTTTTAATCAGCCCAAAACATTGGTGAGCACGGTCGAGGCTGGGCAAGTGTGCTTTAACCCCATATCTGCCATCGAAAATTAGCTGTAATACTCGAGGGAGGTCTTTGAATCCATGAGTTCCTCAAACGCAATCCCTGTGTATTTCCTGTGACCTGGAAGCTGCTTTCTCCTCACCTGCTGCCCTGCTCGCTCTCTGACCCTTTATACACAAGAGGTATGTTGACACGCATAGAAGCCCCGCACCACACACTACCGGTATCAAACGTCTTCCCGCCCTTTCCCAACTATGATGGACAGCTCACTCAAGGGACCTCGGCGCCTTTTGAAGCGGTGGCAAAGTTACAGGCACACATGGTCAGTGGAGACAAATCTTCTGGCCCTTTAGGCAGCTGCAGTGTAGGAAAAGCACTATACATGTACCCAACGAGGTAGCACTTACTGATTAGCCAGTAGAAAGTACTCCAGTTGAATAGATAGAAATCGCAACAAAATTCACGAGTTCTCGGGAACATCTGCGAATTTGCAGACTTTTTTGCGATTTCACGCGAATTCGTGGACCAGAGATCCGCAAAATTCGCCCATACTTAGCTGAAAGGACAGCCACTCTGATGGACTGCTTCTCTGCTGTGCTGACCTGCCCGGGTAAGAAGGACTCTACATACATCTGTTTAAACCAGGACCCCAGAGTAACTCCAAGGTCTAGTTGGCTGGCCTCTTGACTACAGCGTCAGAGACAGAAGGCTCCAACAACCTTAAACACAGCACCAAGTGGTGCCAGCCCAGTCCTGGACCCTTAGAAGTGGGCCTGAAGGTGCTCTACCAGGCCATCTTTGGTGTCAGCAAAACTGACGCATCTTCTCTACTGCGTGGCGCAACCCTAAGCAGAACAGTTGAATAGCCTTTGCTCCTTGGATTTCCCAAATTGAAGGACTCTATCACAAACCGGAGCCTTCCAGGAACTGCCGCTGCACCCTCGACACAGGCCTTCTCATCGCAAGCCTCTTGTCGACAGCACCCTCGACTATGACGCAGGACTCCGCATCCCAAGCCCTGCAGCTTCCTCTTGTAGTGTAGTTCCTATATTCCCGATAGGCTCTGCGCATTTGAATAATATATCCTATAGATTTGACGTAGGACTTAGGTCAGTAGGTCTCGATCGAATATACTAAACTTAATTGTGAGTGCCAGCTAGCTCAGAGGTCACTAGAAACTTTCTCGAATTCACAAGAAGGGATCAGTTTCTGACAACCGCATAAACATGAGAACTTTGTTTCCCTAGGACTGGAATATATCTTCAGAGAGTTGGAAACAATAGATAAGTATTTCACTCAGTCAATCGTGCAGGCTTCGTTTCTACAGAGTTTGCAGAGAAATAGTGAGATGGGCATTTTCAATAAAAGGTTTATTGAACAATTTTCTATCTCATGCAAGAGAGGTGAACTGCTACAATTGTTAGACAGAATGCAATGTATAATGCGTACAGCGAGAATAGTATTATAAAATAATACTGTAATAGCATTGTATGGTTTCTAAGCCATATAAAAATACATACATAAATAACACAGGCTAAAATGGTGCTTCTAAAATACGCCTAGCCCAATGTACCTAACCTAGGTCTAGTACGAGGGAAGAAGTAAGTATGGTCTTTAGCCTAGGTTTAGTTTTTGCCAAGAATCTACCAAAGGTTTCTCTAGGTTCTAATCAGCTCCATACCTTGGAATGAAGGAGGTCTAGTATCTCTGTCTCGGGACTCGATTTCCCAACACCCCGCAAGGGGAGTCAGAAACACTGGAGGTGGATTTCTCAGCAGAGGAGGGCAGCTTCCTGATCAGTGCGTTAGCTGGAGAGTCATCTTCCTTCGGCACTTGCTGTAGCGAGCTGCATCGGGCAAGTAGGTCGTCGAACTGCTCCGAACCACCGTGTTTTGCCATAGCAAGTGAAGGTATATTTATAACTTGAAGGTGTTTAGGAATGCCATGTTTGACATAAAGTCGGGCATATGAACGTCATGAATGAACCCCTAAGGAATAGATGTTCATTGTAAAACTAACTGAGTTCTTGGAGAAATCAATATTCAAGCAAGGCGAAGTCCCTAACGGCTTAAGCTGGTTTTCCAAGAAATTGTTGTGACGTTTGGTGAACGGATGGAATTAGCCATGCCTGTATTTGGGTTGCATGGGCTATGCCTAAATAAGGGCTTAATTTATATGCCTATATAAGGGCAATGTGAATTGTACCTATATAAGGGCATGAATCGGGAAAATCCTCTCGGAATCTAAAACGCCATACAACACCCACTCCACTTTCTTATGTACGACCTTACTAAGTTCTAAATACGTTAAACATATCTAAACATGATGTGTTAAAAACCACCCAAAATACATAAAAATGCAATGGTACTGGTTGTACACAAAAGCACATTGGTGCTGTACGCATTTAAAACAATGTTTCATTCTAAGCATATAGTTGACATTTGTAAATGCTGTCTGAATGAATCATGAAAATACATTTATGAAATGGCTTGTAAATACAGAAAAAAGGTACCAAAACCATTTCATGTCAGATTACATATAACTGCTGGTATGAGGACAAGGTTGAATATTGTCTCTGGGAGTTTCTCAAAGAATTCTAGTTCTCCATGAATAGTTCTACTTTAAGCAGATTACTTTGTGCCAAAAAATTAAAAATGCATATTTGGAAAAAGGAAAAGGTTAATCTTAGAAAAAAGAGTTCCAAAGTTTTGAAAAAATGAAGGTCGAATTCAGAGTCCCTCAGAACACCGTGTGCCAAATCAAAAGTCAGTGTTATTGTTTGGAGAAAACATAAAATCTTGTAAGTCTGTAAAGAAGTTGTCTACCATTGTAGGTGAAAGTTGGATTAACTCGTTAAGAAGATCAACCTCACATAGATGTGAAGCATCGCCGTCCGCATTGGTCGCATTAGCAATGCTCGTAATGGATGATACCTGTGTGCCTGTTTCCTCTCGTACCTCACGTCAGCATTTTGCGTCTGTGAGATCTCAATAAATGCTGTATTCAGAATTGGTAGCCGCTGGGGACAACACAGTGCATTGGCCGTTACTGGTTCAAGCAAAGTATCAATATCTATTGGCATGACTGATGGGAGTGTCAGACGTATGTCTAGCACTCATTCTTCGACGCATAGCAGGCAGCGTAGAACAGGTAAGATGCAATCTTGCCAAATTGGTCTGAATGACCGAAACCATGTGGTATTTAATTCTCTTAAATGAGTTAATCCCAAAATTTGGACGATGCGCTCACGACGCTTCATCGCCAGTAGAGTTGACTCCATGAAGAACTGAGGGTCGCTTGTGGATTGACTTGCCATATCGCAGCAGTAGGAGCAAAAATAGTATCTCTGCAGCGAGTCCCAAAATGAGAGGCAATCCGCCAAACACAGAGTGCACAAAGTTTGGAAATATTCCTAGGACTGCTTCAAAAGGTGCTAACAGTCCAGAAAATACTGTCTTAAATACATGTACAATACTAACTCGTATCAGAAATGTTTAAAATACGACTTAACATTTCTGAGAAATGTATAGGGCAATTTGTAGTTAAGAGGGCATGTATCTCTACAGAAGTCCTTGCGACTTGCAGATCATAGGTCTCTTTGGCCAAGGTCACTGGCACATTCATACTGCTTAAAGTATCAATTTGTATAGAAGAGATGTTCAGTGAAGGCCATAATGGCGACTCCCGGTCTGTCTTGATTTTTAGAAACAATACTTGCATACAGCAAGTGACCCTGGCTGACACAGTTACTAGATAGGGTAAACCTTGCAACATACCACAGCAGCTGTGATCGTTCAACATAATGTAACTTCCATTTGAAAGTTGTCCAAAAAGTGAATCAATCACCGCAGCCGGAGAACCTTGCAGGTGGCAGGATAAGTTGGTAGAGGAACCATCGCAGGTCCCGTGTAAATTAATAGCCTGGCAAAGGAGAGAACCACTTAGTGCGTTTTCACAATTTTTACCACTAAGAAACACTTCTCTTCCCCCACTCCAACATCTGTGTGTGTAAGGTAATTCCCAGGATGTCTTGATGCATTCTTTACTCAACCTTTCATATGTGCCTGCTGGTATATGTTTTTGGCAATACTGAAAATAGAAAATTGTAAGAGGCAGAGTGATTGTTCCACGTATAACCCATTCAGTGGCTGGCTTTTCAGAGACTGTAAATGGCAATCTTTCCAGTTTTTCAATGCTCAGCACTGTATAGTCTGCTCCCCTCTGTGCCAGTTTGATCTGTTTATCAGTGAGATTGAATTCTGAAAACAGTGACATAGTATTGATTGAACACCAAGGCACATAGCCTGAACGAAGGTTTTGCAACGTCCAGCCTAATAGCATGATAGAACGTAATTGCAACTGACCATGTTGCAACATGACCAAGTCCTGTTCCATGATGTCTATGGCAGAAGATACTATGCTGTCCAAAGAATATATCCTGGACGACAGAGTCGTTAACCCATTGTCAACTACAGAGAGAGTTTTCTTTAAATTAATACAATCAATTTCTCGTATTCTTTCTGCAGTCTCTGCTTGTGTAATCTTCCATGCTTCATTATAAGCAGCATAGATACCGGCATATATAAAACGCTTATGACACAGTGTTCTTGGTCCCAGCAAGAATTCCCTAAGATCAGCGCCATCTTTAAGTAAAGATAAGTGTTTTACATCCTTGAGTATAGATCTATGTAACCATTCAAGGCACAGTTTCCCTGCACTGTATGTTGTTACTATTCCTGGATGCTGTCTCTGAACATATCTTGGATCTGGCCTAGTGGAAGTCAACCCCTGTGTTTTATTCAGGAATTTATCTTGACAGTTGTTTGTGTCTGTGGGCCAGATTAACCATTTTTTCCAATCTGGATCTGTTCTGTTGTGATGCAAAATAGTTTGTACGTCGACCTCCCCCTCTGAAGTGTTATCACTAACAGGTGTAGGTGTAGGTATGGAGGGATTGTTTAGGTCTTTTATCTTGGCTAACCCAAGACAAGGTGTCTGTTGGACAGTGCCATTCAAAAACATAATTTGCTCTGGGATGATGCAGGCTCTAAATAAAGCTTCTATCCCCTGCACTTGCCAATCTTTTGTGCCCCAGACAGTTTTTGTCTCAATGTTATTTTTCCAAAAGTCGAAACCTAGTGAAGACAATTGAGCATAAAAGGCTGCAGAATAAATTTGTTTCGTATTTGTCAACATACTTTTCATTCCTGTCTTATTAACATTTTTAAAGTAAAATGATTCTGGATTGGATATATTGAAACCTGAAAAGTATGGAAATGTTCCCAAAAATGTTTTTGAGCTACCCTTTGGTGGCGTAGGACAATGTTCCCTTTGGTTATATATCAATACATTTCTAGGATTTGCAGATTTGTGCAAGAAATGATGAACATAGTGATTATATCAATACATTTGTTCATAATCTGATGAACCTTCTAAGTATTCATAATTTGTAAATACAGCAGACATTTCTAAGTCTGACATCATATTATTAATAGGCTTGAAGTCCCAATCATCAGAAAAGGTACTAGATGAAACAAAGTCATTCAAGGAAATCTTGAACTGGTGTGGAATCTTCAACAGCTCCGACGGGTCAAAAATGTCATTATCAGTTCTGTCCCAAGCAATACCCCCTGGTATATGAACGGCTGTCATGTTCACTGAGGACAAGTCTCTTTGTTCATGATGAGATGATTTGTGTGGCTTGAGTAGTAAGTTGATGTTCTTACTTGCTGTGTCCTTTTCAACATATCCTCCATTTATCAGCATTCCCAAAGTTATTACCAGAGTCAACTAAAGTAGAAGAAAAAGCACACCCAACACAATCCAAAATTCAATCCATGGTGAAACCAGATAAGTCTTTTCCAAGTGATGAAAAAAGGTCTGTTGCTTGTTCTATCAAAGTTCTTTTAGCTGCCGTCGTTTCAGGCTCGCTGGGATCCTTAGAAACTGTATCAAAGTTAATGAAATAGCCAGAGTCAGGTCTGTTAATTGTTGGGATTGCATCAGGATTCGTTGAAATGCCTGGAACCACTTGATCACTTTTTAAATTTGTGTAGTCTGATGCTACTTCGTTGTAGACAGGTGTTTCTTGACAAACTGTTATTTGGGTCTCAAGAGGTACAAGTTCCATAGCATTGTTGCATAGTCCTTCTTTTCGCACTGTAGATTCTTCAAAGGTGATGAGTCTCTCAGGTTGAACCTCTTGGATAGTAGCCAGATTAGGACGTCTGCTACTTGGTCGGAGTCCACTTGGCCTGATGCTTATGATCGGCCACATGATGTGGTTTGACCAGGTCGATTGACACGAACCTGTTCTCCTTTTTACCAGCCAGGGCGGCAGTAATACTGTTCTTGATCCGTGGATTGCTAGGACAGGTACTGGTTGTCTGTAAGAAGGCCCAAATTCCTTCTTGTCCGCGATCTTCTCTCTGACTAGATCCCCAAGCTTAGGAATCCAGACAGGCCTTGCTGGGACGGTCGCTTTCTCTTCAGTGGTGGTTGGCTTCAGGAACACGTTACTTTGTTTTGTTCTTATTTCATTTAAGTCCTGTAAAACAGCCAAACGGTCTTTGATATCAAAGGGTTTTTGGTCTACCACTGAAGTCTGACAATCGAGGTCCACTACTAACATTCTGGCCCCAAAAAGAACTTCATATGGAGTGATCCACCCTTGAGAACTTCTTGGCAGATTGTTAAGACTACCTTGGACACTTATTAGATGTTTGACCCACCCATCACCCGAGCCTAATACCCTAGCTCAGGGTTCTCCAAACCGGTCCTGGAGGGCCGGATCCATGCCAGATTTTTTGCATATCCCCATTTAGATAAATGTAGTTATTTTAAAACTCTGGCATGGATCCGGCCCTCCAGGACCAGTTTCGAGATCCCTGCCCTAGCTTTTATAGATTGCTTTATGTCCCGTTTTTTTCTCTCCACAACCGAATTTCCCTCAGGATGGAATGGACTAGGGTACCGCAATGCAAAGCCCAATTTGGCCATGGCCTCCTTCTAAGCTCGAGATCTAAACGCAGGACCCTGGTAAGAATGTAGCGTGCTGACTGCATATGTGCTGATAAAGACTCGCAAATCTTTTATAACAGTTCGAGCGTCAGCCGTGCGCTGAGGCCACATCCAAATGAATCTTAAACGAGAATCCACTGCGACCATGATATATTTATTGTTACCATCCCTTTGTAAGGGACCGCAGTGATCCAGGTAAACGCAAGCTAATGATTTATCTGAAATTAACAGGGGGGTCTGCGCAGGACGTTTCACAGTAGAGACTTTCATCTTTTGGCATATTTCACATTCCAAAACATAGTTTCTTGTTTGTTTCCTCATGCGCGGCCACCAGTATCTCTGTTTTAATAATGACACTGGCGGAAACACCTGCATGTGCAGAGGCGAGCCCTTAATGTGCTGCTAGGATTAGTCCTAATCTATGTTCCATGTTTGGAATGACTCTATCTCTCACTCCAGGGATTCGAGCAACCGGAACATTATTTGCATCAGTTATATATGAGTATTTGAGTGGAAACTCTTTAGGAAATGTTTTACCATTGTCTTTTCTTGTGGCATTGACAGCTTGCATTATCTTGCCGTCTATTTTCGTTTTTGAATGACTGATTGCAGCTACGGAAGCTGTTTGCACAGATGCCTTCGCGGCTTCATCAGCCAATGAATTCCCTGCAACGTGAACGCCATCACGTTGATGACTCAGCTTATGTATCACGTGTGTTTTGTAGTCCTTGTCGTAACTGAACTACTTGTTCCCAAAGCAGTTTATGCTTGATTGTGCCACCTTTTGCATCTTTGTAACCGTTTTGAATCCAGTTTTGTGAGTATTCATTGTAAGATTGAACACAATAATACGAATCGCACACTATGAGTGTGGGGAATTTGTGGTCCGTATTCTCAAGCACCATCTTGAATGCTTGTAGTTCATCTCGCTGAGCTGTACAATCTCCTAGAGATTGTGTTTTAGTGACCATTGGTCGGAATTTGCCATCGCTCCAACGACCTTTAACGATCGCACACGCCGCACTATAGGCTTCTTTACCCTCCGTAGCAGGTTGAGCTGATCCGTCAATATAAATTATACATTCATATTGCTCTAGAGGCAGAATTTCAGTAAGCAGAGGACAGTCTTGTTCGTATTGTAGAAATGCTTGTGTTTTCAAATATGGATCAAAAACATATTCAACGTCTGTTGCAGCAAGAGAATTAACCCATTGTATCCATCTTGGATGTAAAGCTTTAGCATTTGGAATGCTTGCTTTTGTCACTGCTTCTAAGGCAGGTACGGGTGTAACGTCCATAATGCGTTTACCCTGTGTGAGGGCTCTCTCTTTTGCTACTGCAGTTTGAACAGCTGTCAGAATTTTTTCTGTTGAAGTTAACTTCATTTCTGCTTGTGCGTACAAGTGTGCGTACAAGTGTGATTTGTATGCTATTGGTACTTTTTCACCTTCGTTAAAAGTTAGATACCTGAATCCGCATTGTCCTGGAATGATTCGGATCACTAAGTTGCGTACGTTTATGCGTGTTTGTAAATGTTTTGTTGCTAACATGTCTGTTTGTAATGAACGCAACATTTCTGTGTGTTTTTGTGTCCAATTAACTGTTTTGAAATCAGGTTTGATTAATTCGTAGAGAGGTTTAACCCTTTCTGCGTAATTTAGAATGTATATTCTTCCGAAATTCTGGAAACCTAGAATCGACTGTAAGTTTTTCAGCGTTTTTGGACTTTGGAGCAGCGCACATTTCTCTAGAAAGTTGGCTGCCAGACTTTTGTCTTCACTTGATAATTCATACAAATCATGTGCAGTGGTTGATTTTTCAACTGGATTTTATGGTGAGGCGAATCCTCATCCCATCTTACATGATTTTTATATAATGCAGGAGCCTGGGCTACTGCCCATTTCCTGGCATAAGTATATTTAAATTAATTGGAATGTGGTTGGAGAAGGCTGGCATAATGATGTCTTTGCCATATGGGCATTCCCTGACAAAGTGTGGTGGCCAGTCTTGTTCAGCGAGAAGAATGTCATAACCCTTAGAAAGCCACTCCCAAAAAAGTGCTCTCACTTTTCTTGGTATGTTCCCCTCCATCCGGAGTGTTATTTCATATAACGTGTGTGGAAAACTAACCCTGGTATCTGCATTTTCAACTTGAATGACTTCATTCAAGTCCACTGTCTCCAGATGATCCTTCAAGTTCTTGTGAGCTATGGTGACTTCTGCTGCGCTGTCCGACATTGTCTGAGCCCATTCCCTGTTCTTGAGTTATGTCCTCAAGATCCTCGGCATGTCGGATTTTTAGACCTGCTACCTTCTTTTTGGTGAATTGAGGTTTCTTGTTTTTCTGAACGTACTGATCGTCTTTGGACTTCCCACGTTCTTCCTTGTTTTCTGACCGTCCTCTTCTTTCAGATTTCTGTGACAAAGTCTGAAAGGTATGAAGGGAGCTTGTATCAGTATCTTGATATCTATCAGGTTTTCTCAAATTATCCCTATTCCTGAGGTTATAACTCCTTTCAGAGGCCTCCTTTTGAGGAGACCTACCTCGGGATTGAGAACGCTTCTCTTTAGAAGTTTGTTTGCTTTTTTCCCACTTCTTTTTAATAGTAGTAGGAGTGTTTTTAGTTTCAGACAGTAGTGGTATCACTGTATAATTCTACTAAATGCTGTATATTACTTAGTAATTCGTCGTCTGACATTGCTTCAATGTCAATGTCAGGTCTGTAGTTGGCTAAAGCTAGCCATGTTGCTCCTGGTCTACCTATTGGACCGAGCCTGGTAATGGGATTTATATGTTTTAGGGCACCTTTAAACCAGAGCACATGCTCCTGGTAAGGTAGTGGAATTTCAATATCCTCGAAAGGAATGTATTACTTTATAATGTGTGGTTCATCTTCTTTGTAGAAATGAAACACATGTGTTACTGGATTTGCTTCAGGGAAGATTATCCATGAATAGAATACCTGTCTGATGATATTCATGTGCCTCTATCACAAAAACTACCCTACCACCTCTCGATGTTATGCCATTTTGTATAAGTTTTATAGTGATGGCTTTCCTTAAAGTTGTAGGAATGCTTATGGCATCATCGTCGGTTTCATTAAAACCTCTTGTGTCAAAAAGCTGCTGGATCAGCCGCAGCGCCACCATTCTCGGTGTTGTTATCCCCGAGTAGGGACATTTCGTTGACTGAAAGTTTGCAGAGCAAATTTCAAGAAAACAAAGATAAGGTGCACAATATTTTGGAACACTGCATCCTTCAACGTTGAACAAATCATAAAGCTAATACATAGGATTTTCGTCCTACTCAGCTATGGCGGATATTATCCCTTTACCCACTCCAGACGTCTATTGGAGTATTTACGGAAAAGGGGTCTCTGAGAAAAGCACGACTGAGTTACTTTAGTATCGAGCGTTAAATTAGTGCCTTACCAAACGTTGGGCGCCATGTAGTGTAGTTCCTATATTCCCAATAGGCTCTGTGCATTGGAATTATATATCCTATAGATTTGACGTAGGACTTAGGTCAGTAGGTCTCTATCGATTATACTAACCTTAATTGTGAGTGCTAGCTAGCTCAGAGGTCACCAGAAACTTTCCCGAATTCACAAGAAGGGATTAGTTTCTGACAACCGCATAAACATGACAACTTTGTTTCCCTGGGACTGGAATATATCTTCAGAGTCATGGAAACAACAGATAAGTATTTCACTCTGTCAACCGTGCATGCTTCGTTTCTACAGAGTTTGCAGAGAAATAGTGAGACGGGTGTTTTCAATAAAAGATTTATTGAATAGTCTTCTTTCTCATGCAAGAGAGGTGAACTGCTACAATTGTTAGACAGAATGCAAAGTATAATGCGTACAGCGAGAATAGTATTATAAAATAATACTGTAATAGCATTGTATGGTTTCTAAGCCATATAAAAATACATACATAAATAACACAGGCTAAAATACTCAACTGGTGCTTCTAAAATGCGCCTAGCCCAATGTAGCTAACCTAGGTCTATTACGAGGGAAGAAGTAAGTATGATCTTTAGCATAGGTTTAGTTTTTGCCAAGAATCTACCAAAGGTTTCTCTAGGTTCTAATCAGCTCCATACCTTAGAATGAAGGAGGTCTAGTATCTCTGTGTCGGGAGTCGATTTCCCAACACCCCGCAAGGGGAGTCAGAAACACTGGAGCTGGATTTCTCAGCGGAGGAGGGCAGCTTCTTGATCAGTGCGTCAGCTGGAGAGTCGGCTTCCTTCGGCACTTGCTGTAGCGAGCTGTGTCGGGCAAGTAGGTCGTCGAACTGCTCCGAACCACCGTGCTTTGCCATAGCAAGTGAAGGTATATTTATACCTTGAAGGTGTTTAGGAATGCCATGTTTGACGTAAAGTCGGGCATTGAACGTCATGAATGAACCCCTAAGGAATAGATATTCATTGTAAAACTAACTGAGTTCTTGGAAAAATCAATATTCAAGCAAGGGGAAGTCCCTAATGGCTTAAGCTGGTTTTCCAAGAAATCGTTGTGACGTTTGGTGAACGGATGGAAGTAGCCATGCCTGTATTTGGGTTGCATGGGCTATGCCTAAATAAGGGTTTGATTTCTATGCCTATATAAGGGCAACGTGAATTGTACCTATATAAGGGCATGAATCGTGAAAATCCATTCGGAATCTAAAACGCCATACAACACTCTGAACCAGCCAATGTGTGAAGTATCTTGACATAGGACTTCGCATTGCAAGCACCTTGTTGATGGCGTCCTTGATGACAACACAGGACCTTGCATCGCAATTCCTCGGAATCGCAGCTGTGTGAAACATCCTTGACATGGGACTCCACAACCAGGATGTAAGGTACTCTTGTTCAGCCGACCTGAGTGCCTGTAGCTACCCCGGCTCTATTGCGGTCCACCTGAACTTGTGACTTTGTCCCGGTCTAGCGCAACCAGATACCCCAAGTTGGCACTTTGTGCTTAATGATGCTATTTTCCCTTAAATCTTTAAAACCGCATATCTCAGGGTATACGGATTGGATTTTTATAATTTTGGTCTGGATTTATTTATTAAAATGTACTCTATTTTTGCAAAATAAATGTAGGAATTTTCTTGTGTTGTGTTTTTACTTGATAGCTGTTTGAAGTGCTAGATAAATACTTTACACATTGCTTCCAAGTTAAGCTACTCTGTGCCAAGCTACCAGGGGGATGAGCACAGGCAAATTTGGGGTTTGCTTGTGCCTCACTCTGACAAGGATTGTGGTTCCGGCTTGAGTAGGGCTTCACCCCCTCCATCAGTAACCCAATTTCTTACATTTGGTATTAGAAAAAATTAAACTTGAGTGACACCGATAAGAAACGTAGGTGGTTGATGGGTTAGCATGTCTGTAACGAAGCCCTGGGGTTCACAATTATTCAATCTAATTTACTTAGTTTACAAACTAATATGAAATTCAAGTTTCACAAGGAAAGAACCCTGTTAAATAAAATACAGGGATTTTCCATAAATACAAAGTTAATTGCATGTGCCACTCGAATGCATCTTCGTACTGAGCTCCTAAATTCAAAGCTCTTGGGTCTGAACCCGTCTCACATTGTATAACAGAGCTTGTCAGCTGCCATTACTCACCACAAATAGATGCTGCGAGCTATCCTAAGCTCTGTCAGACTCCACTCGTCACCATTTTGAAATCCGCTGACAATAAGCCCGCCATGAATCATCGCGTTTAATTACGTGCCTGGAAACTTCAGGACTTTGCACATATATTCTCCGTGAATCCGAATACAAAAATCGGCTTGATACCTTTATTTAAAAACGCATATTTTTTTCAGGAGTTGGTGCAACTGTCTGCAAATCTCACAAAATATTATATTTAGAAGTGGCAGTAATAATGTGTATAATTGCAAATACCATATTCTTCAGTTCAACAACAGTCTGTTATAAAATGGCAGTTGTGTAAGTAATTCACTTCAAGCAGGTGCATTCAAGCGCCTTGAAATCCCACCGTGTTGGCACGACAATCACGGCTTCATTTTTCTGTGATGCATGAATACGGAATGTGTGTTCACAGCATTCTGCTGCCAATGTTTGCTTAAATTTCATATGCCAAAATCACTACACAAAAACAGATGGGCTATTGGAGCACATACAAACTCCTGGCTCCGGGGACCGGACCAACATATCCGGCCTTGTTCCCGATTGCATCGGTGGCTGAATAGGTAATTTGTGCACAGCACGGCGATATGATGTTCAGCATGAAGTGGCCCTCGAAAGAGACGTGATGTTTGAAGAGAATTTCTCATTTCCCAACTGATCAGCTTTTCCAATATCTGACGTATATTACAGCCTCAACTGCGCGGGCTGCGGCTTGACTGCCGGGGCTCCCGCGAGTTCTCTGAATTGTGGCTCGGCTCGGGGGCACGCCTGTGGCAGCTGTAAGCGCGAGCTCCGTTCTAGGAATTAACCTCTGTGTCTTCAAGGCGGCGCTCGGACAGCAACCCAGGCATCTCGTTCCCCACCAACAGCTTTCAAGAACGGGCTGGAAAAAGACAACCAGTGATTGAGCCGTCGAAGCCATATGAATCTAGTGTCGACTGGCGCGTCAGAAAATAGAGATTGATTAAAATGAAGATTTTACAGACTGAAGATGAGAAACAGTTGGAGCGCACATTGTCACAGCCAAAATCATTTTAGGCAGTTCATTCACCCACGATTAACAGGAACAGTATATAGGGGCAAATTTACAAGCCCCTTGCGCCTCTTTTACGCCGTTGTTGCGTCACTTTTGTGACACAGTGGCGGCGCAAATCCAGCGCCATGGTGCGGGGTACTTACAACGTGACGCATCTGGGAGATGCATCACGTTGTAAAGCCCTGCGCCACATGTAGGCGTTTCTACGCAGTGGGGCCGTCCCGGCGCAGGAACGCCTCCTAAAAGTGGCTGAGTGAAATCTACAAGATTTCACTCAGCCACTTTAACGGCCATGCTGCGTCAAAACCCTGCGCCTGCTTGAAGCAGGCGAAGGATTGATGCAGCATTTTGAGGACAGGGCACCCCCGAGCCTTGCTAGAGCTGTGTCACGCTTGCAACGCAACTCCAACAATGCACGGCCTTATGGCAGCAGATGCGTCCCGCATCTGTCCGTTTTTGCCCCATGGTGCGCCGCATTTACAATGGTGGCGGAGACGTGACGCACAATAACTGGCGCATTCCTGCTGATATGCAGGGATGCGCCAGTTATTGTAAATCTGCCCCATAGTACTTTAAGTGTTCCTCCTATAGTTTGTATTTATACAAATTTACTTTGTATTCTTATTTTCTTTGTGAGGGGGCACTGCCATCAATCACCAAACACGAGTTTAGTCATTTGAATTTCTTCACCCTGGATTTTTTAAAACTCTTTGCTCCACTTCATTTCTGATTCTTTCTTCCCTCTTTTTTCTTCTACCCATTCTTTTTGTTTCCTACTTTCGTCTACGTTCTACCCCTTCTTTGTTTGCCCCTCCCCATGTATTCTCCACCTCGTCACTATTTTTTTCTTTCCTTCTATGTTCTCTCTTCAGTTGATTATGACTTATTTATTTCTCATATTTATCAGTTCCCACTTTCTACCACTTTGTTTGGCACCTTTGTTTATAGCTTCTAATTTCTGTCACGCTGTTCCCTTAAAGTACTATTCATGAGCTTGTGTCAAGAGGTCTGAATGCCCCCAATCAATGTTCATGGGGCTCCTTAAGAATATTTAGTAAGTTTAAGTGGGATACATTACTGCTAAATTGCTCTGATCCAGTGCTCAACTTGAGCTGGTGATTTCTGGTGCTTGGCACTGGCACTTAATTATCAACACCAGCAGGAATGACAGTCTGCCACATGATGGCGTCATTTGTCTAATTTAGAGAAGAGCACAGCAACATGTTTCTTTAATAAATATATATTAAAAATGACTAATTCATGCTGCCCAAGCCATTCTTATTGCTTTGGGGGCAAGGAATCATGTGAATTATCATGCTTGTAGGAGTGTGGTGGACAGTAATTGTGTTGCTATAGCATTGGGAGTGAAGGCAGGGGTAATGGGTGGTGCATGCTGCAGTGAACTCCTCACGAGGGCCTTGGCACTTTTTTTTTCTACCTACAAATTAAGCACTGCTCTGATCGTTAAACAGGATTGAGGGTAATCTTTGATGCAGTTACTGGTGCGGGGATTAGCTATAGGACTGCTTTATGTGGCAAGTGTTTGCTCCCTTAAACTCATGTAATTGTATTCTCCCTCCTTTGTTACCAAAATTATAATACACTATATATCTATGGGCTTCCTCTTGCACGTAAAGAGAAAGCGGCATTCAGGTCAGGAATGGGAGAAGGGAGACGCAGGCCTCACACTGGTGGCATTAGAGAATGCCATCGAAAGAAGGCCTGCCAGCTAATAGCAAGAGCAATGTAATTTTATTGACAGAACATAGTTATTTGGCGCTCACTTGGACCTGCAGTCCCTTGGTGCTGGCTTAAAAGCATTATCTGGCCACACATGACTGATTTGAGCTTCTTTCTTAGAACTGTCGAAGAGTAAGCTCCCGAGCTTCCAACTGAAAGGGAACTCCATGGGCTGGTTGTCTTGACAGAAAAGGAGTGGCCACCTGTGGCAATAAGGCTGTTAAAAGAAATATTGAGATGGCCATGGTTCATGTTATCAAGGCGGGCAATTGTCTATTCCACCCTGGATGTCACAGTCCCAGACAAAACACCGGGAGATGCAGTGGATCAGAACAGACTGCAGTACATAGGGCCCGATTCACAGAACTAACTCAAGACAAAATCCTAAACTTACTACCATTTTGGTATTCACAGAAGGCACTTACTCATTTTGGTATTCACAGAAAGCACTTACTCATTGATGAGTAAGTGCCTTCTGTGAATACCAAAATGAGTAAGTGCCTTTGGTGAATACCAAAATGAGTAAGTGCATATGTGAAAACCAAAATGAGTAAGTGCCTTCTGTGAATACCAAAATGGTAGTAAATTTAGGATTTTGTCTTAAGTTAGTTCTGTGAATCGGGCCCATTGTGTGCTGCACCCTATGAGAATTCACCTGCTGAATTCTAAGTGTTCCGTCAGATACTGAGTGCTACATGGAACTCACTAAACAGTACAGAAGACGAAATGTACTTCCTGAATGTGGAACAGGTTTAGAGCCTGGAGATACCTTGACAGTATTACAGAAGCCAGGAAAGAAGGCTGATCATAATCCAAGTATATTTATTATTGAAGGAGGTGAAACCAACATTACAAGGAATAAGGAGATTAATAACACATTCCTGCTCACGCAGAGGAAATTCTTGAAAAATGGAGCAGGAGCCTGGGTTACCGCTCGGTCTGAGTGCATTTGAGCATTACGTTGTGATATAGCGCCTACATTTAAAGGTTATGAGATTCAATGGCACTCATACAAAATAATCTAATTAAATTAATAAAAAATGTCTTACTGGAGATGACATTGCAGGCTTTTAATTAATAAGCATATAGTATCATAGCACACTAGTAGCATACAAAGGCATTATTCTAAAGTATAAACTGATGATATATATTTTTTTACTTGGCTGCACAGAAATGTTTTATTCCTGGAGACTGCAGCTACAGCAAATGTCACCAGGACACAAAGGAATAAAGAGGTTTGTAGTAGTGCTGGTGTCAAAGTAATGAAGGAGCTGGGAGACAGCATGACACATGCTCAGAAAAGAATCTAATACTGTAGTTCGAGGAATGTGGCCTCTTTTCAAAATAGGTTAGCCCTCTGTAGGAAGCTGTCTCTCTATATAGTGTACTAAAATGGAGTACACTGTGTAGAGAGTCCAGTGAATCCCCAAAAGGTATACAGAGGTAAAAAGAGATAATTCAAATGCTCTTTTTGTGGTAGTGTGGGCGAGCAAATAGTCTTATCAGAGGGTAGTGCTAAGCATTTGTTGTACTCACAGAAGCAATAAATGAGACGCACACTCAAGAATAAATCCGAGACGCATTTATAAAAATAATATTGATTTTGGTGTCAATTATTTAGACTAAGAACACAGTTCTAAGGGAAGTACTTTCAGAGTTACAATATTTTAACATTTGTTGACTATATCACTTTTGAGTGCAATGACACACCATTGAAAAAAATGTGGAAAAAGCAGACAAATGCATATAAAATCAGGCAATACTTTAAACTAAGTTCCCCTTCTCGTTTTAGGTCGATGAGAAGACCAGGTCCAAAGATCCAGCAGGAGAAGTTCGGGAGTGTTCCCAATCGGCAGGGAGCAGAATGCTGAGGTTCTTGAAAGCTGGTTGCGCAAAGAAGACAGGGGCCATTTGAAAGTACACTGCACAGGAGGAATTACAGAAAAGTCTGGTGGGTCTCCTTGGAAGGAGGAGGTCAAAGGGGCTTGGCTACCACAAGAGTACAGCTGGTTAGTCGCTGCTGGGGCCGTTGGGGCCAGGTGCAGAGTGAACAGGTCAGTTGGCAGTCATGCATCTTAAGGTCCTCGGGGTCAGGAGCAAATAACTTGGAGAGGCAATCTCTCAACAGCTGGGCCACTCAGGAAGTGGTGCTTTTGGAGTCCTGTGTTTACTCTTTTTCTTGGTGTTTGCCATTTGGGGTCCAGGACCCCGGGTACTGGTAAACCGTGGCTCAGGTAGGGCTGGGTGTCTCCAAACTTGGCATTGAGACAGATCTGACCCCTGGAGCTGTTTTATCTTTGCTTGCTTCAGTGCAGCATCGAGGTCGCCAGGGAGCAGCAAGTTGACAAACCGGACTGTACAGGATCGTGCCTGCGGTGTGCAGGGGAGTTGTACCTTCACCACAAGGGAGCTTCTCTTTGATTTCTTGAAGGCTGGAGGTGTTCCGGGATTCTTGGAGTCCTGTTAGGTTCAGGCTGACACAGCAGGCAGCGACTGTCAAGTCCTTGAGGCAGCATGCAGGGTTTTGCACCTTTTTCTTCTTCAGCAGGAATTCAGTTTTAACATTTTTAATTTTAAAAGCAAAGTATTTAACTTCAAACATGTTCTATTTATTTGTATTAATTACAAAATAACGTGCAGGATCAATTAGAAAGGCAATGTATCTTATTGCAAACACATTTTATCTTGTATTAATTGTAAAAGATTGTGACTGTTTTTATTAACTTATAACAATAAACAATCATTCATTCATAGTCTAGTGCAGCGGGTCTTCTTTGTCCTGGTCTTCTCATCTGTATCGACTCTGATTTTCAGGTCTCGGGGTGCCACCTAAATACTGAGTTAAGGGGCGTTACAATGGGAGACCGGTAGTAACCAATGGGCTACTTACCTTTAGGGTGTCTAAACCCTCTAGTGACCACTTCCTGTGGGAAGGGGCACTACCCTAGCACTGATAGGTTGTTTCTCCACCATTCCAGGATGGTGGAATTTCAAAAGATGGGTTCACATCGCCTGCCACGTGGTAGAAATTCAAGTTTAGTATGCCTGAACTCAGAATGATAAAATACATCTTTTAATGAAGTTGGTTTCAACATTCTTTGTTTGAAAATACCACTTTTAGAAAGCAGGTATTTTCTTGTCTAACTCTCAAGGCCTGCCTCCGCTAGGTTGTGTATTCCTTGTCTGGAGTTTGAGTGACAGGGCTGTGGGATTCCAGGAGACAGGGCGAGTCCGCCCAGTGCTGAAGAGAGAGATCTGAATCTAGATGGGAGGGAGGAGTTGCACCTGGGACCTGAATAGGGCTGTGCCTTCCCTCCACAATGCTGGCTCCACCTCCTGTGGTGCGTCTGATGTCTCTGCCCTGCACTGTGAAAGGAAAGAAGGAGTCATGTCAACAAAGTGATCCAGAACTGGTTTGGCTTGGGCACAGGCCCCTCTGGCCTCAGAGGACGAAGGATTTTGTGGTATAAATATTGGGACCCTGATCCCAAGAAATTAGATCACTTTTGGACTACCAGAAGAAACCTTTGCTGAGGAGAGGAACCTGAAGAATGTGAGGAGATACTATCCCTAAGCTGAAGTGCTGCTTGGGGGATTGGCCTGCAGTGGTTGCCTGACTGCCAAAGGAAGGAGAAAGGAACTTTGTGTGCTTTATTTTTCAACTTGTGAAGGATCTCCAAGTGCTTGGAAAAGAGCTTGCCCCCTGACCGAAGTCTCAGGACCAGTAGACTTCACCAGCCTTTGTGGATTGCTGCTGGAAACGCTGTTTCAGTGGCTATAGAGGCAGGGAGCTGTGACCGACTCTCACGACCGGCCCGGTGTCCTGTAGGCACCTCATCGAACAAACGTCCGCATCTTGCAATGTAAGCTCTGAGCTCACCGACTCCGTCCTGACGCCGACACCGAGCCGTTGCCTGCACCGTAACCTGTGGACACCGCTACGTGCAACGCGTCGCTACACCGACTTGTACTGGTCTGACCGACGCGGTCACTCTTGCTGTCTTCGAGTCTTGTGAACGCATCGGAGTTGGGCACCACCTTGCACACTTCGCGATGCACCGCCCGACTCGTACCGCTGTCCGGACTGATGAACGCCAGCTCCCGAACTGCGGCTATGTAACCGCCCTTCTAGCTGCAAGCACCGCAACGAAGCACCGTCTTGCCCTGCAACGTACGCATAGGACCCACCGACTCCGTCAACGGGCCGCTGCCTGCACCCCATCGAGAGACAACGCATTCTGCAACACTTTCTTTTCTGCAACGCGACAAACGCTAAACCCAGCTCGCATGCCCGTGCCGGCTGCATCAAGTAAAGGTACTGTGACCGAGTCTGTCTACCCTTGAGTGGGCCCTTATGGATGTGGTCCACAGGAATTGTTGGACTCTATGTTATTTTCATCAACGCTGTAGCCGGACAGGGCTACCGACTCGCATAGAACTCTGATTAAGCATTTTTAACAAGAACTCTTGATTTTTAATAGTACTGTGGATTATTCTTATCGTTTTTGGTCTTGTGGTAAATCTATATAAAAGATACTTATTTTTATAAATATACAACATGTGTGGTGTCCATTTGTAGTGTTGACACTTGATTACAGTATGTGTTCACAAATGCTTTGCACACTGCCTCTGAGATAAGCCTGTCTGCTCGTGCCAAGCTATCAAGGGGGTGCAAAGGGGTTATTTTAATAGTGTACCCCCTTACCCTGACAAGAAAAGCGCCTCACATCACTGAATGATGGGTTACCATTTTATTTTTTATTTATTTGCGGTCTGCTATGGTTGCTTATTACATTCATCATTTTTTCTGATATTCTAATGAAGGGCAACTACCCAAATTACTTTTGGAGTGCTTGACATCAGATAATATAAAATATTGAATGAACAATACACATTGAACAAGCTTGTATTCTTAATTAAGAATAAAAGTTATGTTTAGACAACATGAACCTTAGGACATCACATTTTGTACACATTTTGTTGGACTTCGACAAAAACAAATAATGCATCAAACAGCAATTCTTGGCACTGGCAGTGAACAAGGATGGGGGTGGGCGTACACTCTGATCAGGTACAACAAATTAGGAGAGTAAGACTAGTGGTGCGTGAAGGACAGGAAGTACAGAAAAAAAGATGAAACTGGATGGGGGGGGGGGAAAGGCCATGTACATGAGGCTGACCTACAATGCGTTATATTTTTTAACATCAGGCATACATTGGTATGCAGTTTCCTCAGAAACAAAAGGAAATACTGAAATTAGATATTTATGTAGCCAATTCTAAAATAAGTCAATATTACCAAAAGATTTTGACGGTGCAGTAGAATACACCTTTAGAGCGTTGCCAAAGCTTAATTCATGGTAGAAATTTGACCCAGTTTAGGTAGGTAAAGTCACCTATCTTTAAAATAGTTGTATTTGAAAAATTTATACTGATATAATATTTACTATTTTCTGTGTTGTGACCGATGGAAGATGGGGATGGATACAGTACAGAAGTTAATAGAATAATGTGAATTCGAAAAGCACATGACATAGATTAGGAATGATATATTTGCCTGAATTCCACTACAAAGTTCCGTCTCCCAACACGTTGCCCATAATTAGATCAAGCTGTATCTGGCATACATTATGAGCTCCTTATTCATACTGATAACCTCTACATTTGTCTTTGTTCAAATTGTGACTCAGCTAGAACAGTCTCTGAGTCAATTTTCTTACCACAGTGTAATGTTATATTAATTTGTATAGCACACTAATCACCTGAGAGGGTATCCTGGTGTTTGCAACCAATATGATTAATGTGTTCATCATTCGCATTAAAGTCTGAATCTCCATAAATCTCATAATAGTTTGAGTGTGTGAGAAACTGAGTGTCTGTTGCAGTACCCCCTCTGCCACTTATTGCTCGGTTTTAGATGCAACTTTGGGTGAGGTGTAATGGGTACCTGCTAACCAGGTTCCCTGTCCAGTGTTCTTCCCCTAAAAATGTATCACAACTGGCACAACTTCAGCAGCCCCTGTTAGTCCCTGGTAAATGGTAGGCCTGATACCTAGGGCATGGGTACTGACGAGGGTCCACTGGGGTTGCAGCATGTATTGTGCCACCCCAGGGATCCCTCACCAAGGCCAGGCATACTGCCATTGCACGCTGCATGTCTTGGTGCAGAGAAATCTTAAGATTCGACATGGCACACAATCTGCGGGATTCCGATGCGCAGGTCATTGTTCTCCAGGAGACACATCTCATTGAGTCTGAAATGCAGTCCTTAATGAAGAAAAATAGGTGGATAGACTTTAGTGTCTCAACCACGCAGCTTATGAATACTAGGGGGGTGACGATTTTTTTAAAGAAACCTTTGATAGCGCAACTAGTTTCTAAGCTATTCGATCCAGGAGGTAGATGGGTCATAGTATCAGTTATCATCAAAGGAGTTCATTACACCATTCTGGGCTATTACGGCCCAAATCAGGATGACCCTTCAGTTTTGAGGACTATTTTTTCACATTTACTATCATTTTCAGAGCCGATTATTTTTGCCGGGGTGATAAAATCTGGATTGTGGCGTAAACATTATCGGCGCCATCTTGTCCTTTTCAGATCCATACGTGCGCGTAAGCAGCAACCATTTTGATTGCCATGGCCTCTCTGCCCACTCCCGATAGCCAGCGTCTCTCTCTCTCTCTCCCTCACTCCCCAGCCTCGCAAGCATCCCCGACAACCCCCGGTCTCTCCTGCTTGGGTCATAAACGCACCTCCGGCGCGACCCTGCCTCCGAGCCACATCCCGTGCTGAACCCCCTCACTCTTTCATCTCATTCATAGAACAGGCCCTTTTGATAACCTCTTCCTCCCTGCCTGATTGTCCGGCCTGACCCCCAGGCCATCACTTAGCTCAGCAGATGCAGTTTATTGCCCCCTACAGTAGGACCTCGCCCCACATCACAGGAGCGGGGATTAATCAATGCCTTCACCCCCCTAGATCCGACCGATCGCCCACATTCCTGTTCCCAGCGGAATGTCCAGCTGCGCGATAGCCATCATGCTGTGATTTGGGTGGGGACCTCTACTGTAGATATGTGTGAGAACGGGCCTGAACCGGGGATTCCAAAGATGCCTTTGTGAACTTCAAAGCAATACCACGGATGTCATAAATGTAATAAAGCCATAAACCTGTGTATAAGAGGCCAGGCCTCAGAGATGCGGTTAGAGCACCTCGAGAAGATACCCTGTTGTCTGATTTGACGTGTTCTGCTCCGTCGGAATAAAACTTCTGTTTCCTGCCTTCCAGTCTCCAGCGCCTGCCTCTTTATTTGGTAACCGAGAGTTGGGTGAGAGGCGGCTAACGCCGGGCAAACCTTGAGAAGGGGTAATCGACCTGATCTGCCTGACCCTTTTTCCTCAATTGGCGTCCCAAACGTGGGGCCTATCAGCGACACGTGGATCCAGTGGGAGAGGTCCTGACGACGGAGTGAACGACTGCAACAATCGGGAAGTGCACCTGCCCGATAGACCCTCGTCTGGCAGCCGATCATCCGAACTTCACTAGTTCCGAACAGACCTCTCTCGAGTGATCTACGGTCCTGACTGGGAACCATCAGGAGTGCCACGACAGAAGATAGAGGACGATCGGGCGCTGGAATCGGAAGACAGGAAACTGTCCATACGGTCCGGGTAAGGTCGTGTAACACGACAAACTGTGAAATATTTGATTGATTGATTGGAAAATACTAGTATTACTCTCCAAATTGTTGGTTCTCTTGGAGATTCTCTGTCTGCAAACGGAGAGAAATAGAAAGTATTCTCTCTTCCTTTGCAGGTAGTGAAGGGTAGGTAACGCAGGCTTTTGCCCCCTTTGTAATCCGTCGTGCCTATTTTTCTCCCCCACTGATTGATTGTTTGCCCGAACATTGTTTGTTCGAGGATTGTTTTCTCGAGAATTCTCTGTCTACAAACGGGGAAGGATAAAAGTATTCTGTCCTCCTTTGCAGATAGTGAAGAATAGGTAACGCAGGCCTTTGCCCCCGTTGTAACCCGTCGTGCCTATTTCTTTCTCGCCACTGATTGTTTGATTGAACGGACATTAATTGTTCGACATTTGGTCCTTTGGAGGTATTCTCTGCTAACAAATAACGTGGAATAGAGATATTCCGTCTAGTCTTTGTAAGCAGTGAAAGGATAGGTAGTGCAGACTTTTGTCCCCATTGTAACCCGTCATGCCTATCTTCTCCCCATTGTCCAGTAGTTGGTTCAGCCCGGACCGCTTATTAAAGGTGGATCATCCAGCTCCTCTGGAGGGCACCCCTAATAAGGATATGTTTTTAAAGTATGGACTAGTCGCCGTAGCTTATAGTAAGTTATGGCATAAATATACTAAAAAGGATCAGGAAAGTCAGTGGCCACTGATCGGATCCTTCGATGACGCAAAAATAAGCGTGCTGGAAACAGCCCTTTGTAACAATAAAACAACGCTCACTATGCTTGATAGTTTCGGCATGTGGCGCAAGGAGACGGAACAACGAAAGAAAAGAAACGAAGTCAGACTAGAGAAAGAATTGCGAAAAGCGGCTCATTTAGCTGCGAGCAAGTTGAAAGAAGAGATAAAGGAAAGAGAGGGAGCTAGACTGAAGCAAGAATCCGAGACATCGAGCCAATGTCCCGTTAGAACACCCTCTACGCTTTACCCTCAGCTACCTTCGGAGCAGCGAACGAACGATGATCTACTGCTAGGTCCCCCGATCATCTACATGCCCCCTCCATACGCCCCTTCCCAACCTCTAGTGCAACGCACGCAACCCCCTAGCACAGATGAGAGCAGTGCCAGAGCCTCGGTCCTCACGGCCTCCGCGCCGGCCTAGCCCCTTGTACTCAGCGCAGCGCAAGCAGCAACATTAGATGAGCCCGAAACTAAGAAGAAAGACTCTGCTAGGCTCCATCGATTGAATAAGGATGAACGAGCAGGGATTGATAAGATCGCAAAGACGCTAGTAGAACGGAAAGAAAGCGAAGATTACGTGACAGATATATGCAATACATATGCTGATAACCACAAACTACACTTTGTTGCACGTTTCTGTTACCACACCCTTAACGCCTATGAAGACTGGTATCGTAACAAAGGTCCTGAAAGCCTAACGACTCTGTATAGAAAAGTCGACATTGGAGAACAGGGCGAGGGTGATGTGACGGACCTCTTCTCGTGCACGCTTGAAGTCTTCCGCCACCTCACTGAACAGAGATTAGAGGCCGACACCACGACCCCAGCAGCAACTGAGCCTCAAACCGAGAGAACTGACACCATGATGCCAATAAGAGAAGCGGCACCTTATTGGGTCCCCTCACGAGGACAGGGAACACACGACGATATTAACCACCAAGATGCGAAAGGGAGGGTAGTGTACAACTGGGTCTACCAACCCTGGGATCGGCAAGACATCCTGACTTTCCTAAAGTCCTTGCCCGATCTACGAAAGAACCCCACTGCCTTCTACACAGAATTAGGTACCGCCTTGGGTTCGACGATTATGACCCTAGCGGACATCGATTTGTTTTTCGGGCTATGTCTGCCAGCTGATGTGTGGAAGCAAATCCGGAAAGTCGACCACCTTGAGCTGTTCGGACATACCTGGTCACAACTCGATGGCATAGACAAACAGCGAGAGCCCGGACAGAAACCCTTGAAATCGATTCTAGACCTGCCAGACAAAATAGTACTAAAACTGAAAACCATAGTACCAGAAAAGAAGGTGGACTGGTCGGTAGTAACGGCCTGCTGCCAGAAACCACAGGAAGACGCCTCAGAATATTTCTCCCGGTTCGAAACGGTGTTCTCCGATTACAGTGGCCAGGACATGACCTCTGCGACCGGACATCACTTGTTCGTCCAGAACTTTGTAAAAGGCCTGACACCAGAAGTCTCGCAAAAACTGCAGACTAGTGAAAGTAGTTGGGCTGCCTCCAAACCCGCGGCTATCCTTCAGATGGCTCAATACTACGAATGGCAAAAGAATGAGAACGATAGGGCGACTGAGAAAAAGAAAAAGGATTTGAAAGAACGAGTGATGATTGCTCAATTGCAAGGAGTGACGACAGGAAGGGAACAGTATAGAGGAAACTACCAGTCGAACGCTCATAGAAATCCACCCCCTAGAGACTGCACACCCGCACCCGGCGCTCCACGAACAGACCTCGATGAGAACCAGTGTGCGTTTTGCAAAGGATATGGGCATTGGAAGTCCCAGTGCCCGGTCCTGCTAGAAATGTACAAAAATAGGGACGCAAAAGACGTAGCGGGTGGGCCGAAAAATAAAGGACAGGGACGAGGGCACACAAACGACGCCAGAAATGACAGATCAGGCAGACCGAACACTTTTGACCACCCCCGACAGAACCAATGCCAGCAGACTGACTGTGACGATGCCCGCGACTTCGCATAGGACTGCCTAGGGCAAGGGAGGGATCCAGTCGAGCTCTATGTTGACCAGCAAGGTCCTTACGTCACCGCTAAGGTCCTAGGTACGAAGTCTCCATTTCTGGTAGACACTGGCGCGACACGTAGTGCGTTATGTAAACGACTGATTCCAAGGGCACCCTTGTCTGGCTCACGCATAACACCAATAGGCTTTGATGGAACGCCCTCCACTAACCCCTTATCCGCACCGGTCTCCTTCGACTTGGACAGTAACCCCACTGACACAACGTTTCTGCTTTCCTCCAACACCCCCGATGCCATTATGGGACTTGACTTACTGAAGCATTTCCGAGCTACCATCAGGTGTTCACAGGACGGGGTTCGAGTCATTCTGTACGACAACCCGACTTTGCTCAGACCTCTTCCCGCACGACACATGTTCTCCATCTCTGACGCTGACGCATCCTTACTTGACTCTCTGCCTCTGTATCTGTGGGCTAAAACTGACGCTGATGTAGGATGAATGATGATCGACCCCGTGCACATAACTGTTCGCCAAGATGCGATACTCCCGAAACTTCCACAGTATCGGATATCACCCGAAGGTGAGAAGGCATTGGTAATGATAATCCAGTCCCTGGTAGAGGCAGGAGTGGTAGAGGAAGTAGTCAGCAATATTTGCAACAGCCCTATCCTACCCATTGTGAAGAAGCAGGGCGAGGGAGATGAGAAAGCGTACCGCTTCATCATCGACCTTCGAGAGGTCAACAAGGTAGTTGTACCTCAGTACCCCGTAGTCTCAGATATCGCCACCATTCTGACCCTGATTCCTTCCACCGCCACCACCTTCACTGTAATAGACCTCAAGAACGCTTTCTTCTCCATCCCCATCCACCCAGACAGCCGCTACCTTTTCGGCTTCACGTTAAAATCCCGCTCATATAGATTCTGTAGAGCTCCCCAAGGTTACACAGAAAGTCCCAGCATCTATAGCCAGGCCCTCAAGAGACAGCTGGACGCCATTCAGCTACCGGAGGGAGTGGTGCTGATACAGTACGTCGATGACATCCTTTTGGCGGCCGACACCACTCCACTTGCAGTCACAGCCACCATCCAACTCTTGCACTTCCTTGCGGAAAATGGCCACAAGGTCTCCAAGAAGAAGTTGCAATTCTGCCAACCCCAGGTCACCTACCTAGGCCACCTCTTGTCCAAAGACGGGAGAAAGCTTACACCCGATCGAATTCAGGCCATTCTAGAAACCCCTGTCCCAAAGACCCAGAAACAAGTCCGCTCCCTGGTAGGCCTCACCTCCTTCTGCCGGCAGTGGTTGCCAAATTTCAGCCTCATTGTAAAGCCACTACTTTCCCTACTAGCCAAAGATGTCCCCTTCCCACTCCCTTGGACCCCCGAATGCCAATCTTCCTTCAAAGAACTTCAAGACGCCCTTTGTTCTGCACCAGTCCTAGGAACCCCCGATTACACCAAGCCCTTCTCTCTCTACACTCACGAAAGGGAGGGGTGCGCTTTGTCTGTCCTGACTCAAACTATTGGCCCCAAGCAACAACCATTTGCCTATTTCTCTGCCACCCTTGACCCCGTAGCGAGAGCCTTGCCTGCCTGCCTTCGAGCCGTAGCTGCCGCCGCTGTCTCTATCCGACAAAGTGAGGGGATCGTACTGTCGAATTCCCTCACGGTATTAGTGCCCCATGCTGTTGACACCCTCCTGAACCAGACTAAGACGCAACACCTGACTAGCGCCCGACTGACTGGATACGAACTGACTCTGCTTGCACCCCACATCACGCTGAAAAGATGCACCATACTGAACCCAGCCACCTTGTTGCCTCTGCCCGAAAATGACCCAAATGTCCCCCCTAAACATGACTGTGTGACCCTCACAGACGAACAGACTAGGAGTAGAGTTGACCTCCGAGACACCGCTTTCACAGACCCTGACGGAGAGCTATGGGTAGACGGCTCTTGCATCAAACTCTCCGACGGCACCACCTCAGCTGCCTATGCAGTAACGACAGCCCGAACAGTAATTGAGACAGCCCGCATCACACAACGATCCGCACAAGCGGCAGAACTGATTGCCCTCACACGAGCATGTATTATAGCGACAGGGACCACGGCAAACATTTACACCGACAGTCAGTACGCCTTCGGAGTGGTTCACCATTTTGGACTCTTGTGGAGAGAAAGGGGATTCCTGACGTCCCACGGCACGCCCATCCTCCACGGAGATCTAGTCTCCGCCCTGATTGAAGCAGTTCTCCTCCCCAAACGATTAGCCGTAATCAAATGCCAAGCACACAGAAAGGTGACGCACATCATAGGACAGCGAAACGCACTAGCCGACATCACTGCCCAAACCACAGCTGAGAATAGGACGACGACACGCATGTATGTGACCAGGTCACAAGCAGAAAAATGGACTGACGCTAGAGAAACGATTAGAGACATCCAGATGGCCAGCTCACCACACGAATTGACCGAATGGGCACTGGTGGGATTGAAAGACGATGAAGGCTGCTGGCGGACAAAAGACACAAACAAATGGTTGCTGCCTGACTCGTACCTGATCCCCATACTGACTATGGCACACTCCCCCGCACACATAGGATCTGCCCCCATGATCGAACTCATCTCCTGGGTCTGGCACAACGACAAAATTCCCGACTCAGCCAGACGCCTGGTCCAGCAATGCCCTATCTGCCTGCAACACAACCCTGGGAAAGGAACTGTGGTACCCCGGGGAGGGTTCGGGGTCCCGACCATCCCTTTGAGGTCCTCCAGATGGACTACATCCAACTAGAAAGATGCCAAAGCCTGAAGTATGTATTAGTCATTGTGTGTGCCTTCAGCAAATGGGTAGAAGCCTATCCAACCTGTGATAACACTGCCATGACCACTGCCAAGGTACTACTGAAAGAGTTTTTCCCTCGCTACGGCCTTTGTCAAATTCTATGGAGCGACAACGGCCCCCACTTCATAGCTGAAGTTATCCAACTAATCTTGAAAGGGTTGGGTGTAAAACAAAGGTTTCATGCAGTCTTTCACCCCCAATCTGCTGGCTTAGTTGAGCGACACAACGCCACACTGAAACTAAAACTGTCGAAGATAGTGGCCACCACAGGACTTAAATGGCCAGATGCCCTCCAAATTGGCATTACTATTGATGCGCTCCACTCCCACTAAGCACCATTTGACCCCCTACGAGGTTGTATTTGGGCGACCGATGAACCTCTGGACTGCCCCTAAACCGACCTCCATTCACGACGTCCCGGATGTCCTACTGTCTGATTACTTGTGCAAATTGACTAAAACGTTGTCTGTCATTCATCAGCAGGTGCAGCAGGCCATCCCCGATGCTTCCAGGGGTCCGGGTCACGATATCCAACCGGGGGATTATGTGCTGATCCGAAATTTCCAACGGGCAAAGAGTCTGGAACCCCTGTGGACGGGCCCCTGGCAAGTACTGATCACCACCTGGACGGCTCTTCGAGTGGAGGGGAAACGACACTGGCTGCACGCACACCACTGTAAGAAGGTCTCCTCGACCCTGGCCACGACAGAAAACGTCAGCACCCAAGAAGAGCTCCTGAACAAAGACCGGCCATCACTGAACTGTTATCCTGATACCGAGGCACTCGAACTTGCAAAATTCTCAGATGCCACTGTGCCATCCAGGGAAGGGTATTTCCTGCGTCGAAAGGAGGGAGCTTCGGCTAAGTAGACCACAGACTAAGTTGAATCTCTGAACGGTAGCCTAAACACAACCAAGGGTTACCCGGAGAGAAGCTAAACGAAGTCTGCGGTTCTGCCCACTACCGAGCACCTCGAAGATGATGGAAGCGCCAGATAAGAAGATGATGGAAGCGCCAGATAAGAAAATGACGGGAGCAACCGGAAATACCCACTATAGGAACCCAAAGACTGACAGTATGCACAAATCAAAGACAATTGCCCTTTTCATTTTCCTCCTCTTTTGCCTCCTCCTCATGACTTCCTTCTGGATCGTGGAAGAGAGTGCACCCGCTCATCAGATATTGCTGACCACTGCACAGCCAACCACTATGAAAGAGCATCACCTGATCTCCCTTTCGCCTCAGCTCCGAGAAAGGCGTAAGGAGTTCTGGAACAATTCCTTCGTGCAACTGTTGCACCAGCACAACCTTGCCGCCAACGCCACAAACTGCTGGATCTGCGGGTTACTCCAGCATGCCACCGGACACTCCATCCCTTTCATCCCCTCCCCTTTCTCAGTTCATGGCTCCTGCCTTGCCTGGTTGATCCTCTTGCAAGAGAGCTACAAGGACAACACCACTTCTGGTCAAACAGTGTCACACTTCTACCATGGGTTCTGGCTGAACAAAACCGGGAGGACATCTGCTCCCTTTTGTCCTTTGACCTCTGGTTCCTCCTTCCATATGGACATCCCTGCCAAGGAACGAGTTGAAATGCAGGTGTTCCATAATCCAGCCAGACCCACCTTCTCCTACCTACGGAAAAGAACTGCTGCCACTCTGACTGTGGCTCTGTCTGTTATCAATGTCACGGGCCTCGTGTGCCTCGAAGGCCAGGGAACGCAGCTGGTGGGTCGCAGTTCCTGCCACATCACCAGAACATTGGACTCAATTGATCCCCCCTCCTTTGTTGCTTCTCCGAATATGTACTTTGTTTGTGGCACCAAAGCTTACACTTGGCTTCCAAAAAGTTGGGGGGGTACTTGCTACATCGCCTTCGTTCTCCCTCCAACGTACGTGGCCCAAGCAAACCATCACCGGCAGAAGCGCGCAAGAGACATTGAACAAGCCGACTCCACTGGAGCACAGTTCCTGGATGCAGTGAAGGGACTTGTTCCTCTGTGGGGCCCAATGGCAAACAGCCGCGCCATACGACACCTGACCCAGGCAGTAGAAACGACCATGAACATCACGGCTGGCATCCTCACTAACAATACGGCCGAGCTTCAGGCAGTCCGCCTGGTGGCTCTTCAGAACCGCCTTGTTCTAGATGTGGTTCTAGCTGACCGTGGAGGAGCATGCCGCATCATCGGATCCAGCTGTTGTACCTACGTGCCAGATAACTCGCCCTCAGTCTACAAAGCAACCGAGCACCTCCACAGACTTTCCTCAGAGGTTCACCAGGAGCAAGAAGGATGGTCGCTTGGGAGCTGGTTTTGGGGTACTTTGAAGGACTGGGGATGGAGGTTGTTTACATTTATATTGATACCGGTCGTGGTACTGTGTGGGTGTTGCCTAGGTATACAATGCTTGCCACCTTTGTGCTCACTCATCGCTAACTGCATGTGCCCTAAGACTCCGAATTTCGACACTGAACGTATGAACGCTTTGTATGATATCGAAATACGTAATCTAATGGGGATAGACATAAATTGAAAAAACCACACGGTATTGCAGGGCTAGAGGGACGTTTAAAGACCAAGCCTAAGTATTATCCCCCACAGAAACAAGCTAATAAACAACAAACTTAGGGGTCTAATTAGAAATCCAAGTATGATTCCATGCTTTTGTAATCATGTCAATAGTACATGAGGACAAACACAGCAAATCCAACAAACCATACCACCAACAGTGAAGCACCAGTAAACGTGAGTCACCCCTAGTTTAGGATTCCCATCAAAAGTCTTGTATGGATCAATTTTCTCATTTGGTAGTCCTTATCGGGTATTGTGTCTCTTGATCATTGAGACCAGCATACCCAGATAGCCAGTTCGGGGTAGCGACCCACAATCACTCGGTACTACCACATGATGTTGATACGATGGGATGTGCAGTGCAAAAGCAAAAAGTGGTGATTAAAAAAGGATAGGGAACTTAACATAAACCAGTTTTAATAAACGTTAGCCCCTTCCCCTTTAAAAACAAGAACAGTATAACATCATCAACGCAGTCCACACAAATAGCTGCGAGGAGACCAACATGTTTCAGCCCCAATGGGAAAAAAGATCCCCAGGCTTTCGTCAGGGTCTCTGTTCTAAGGATATGCTACTGCTTATGAGTGAATAAAGTGTGAAAAAATTATACAAAAAACACACAAGTGAAAAACCAGTAAAGGATATTATTTTCCTTCAACTGTATCAACTCCTCTCTTCGGCACCTCCGTCGTTGTCTCAGGATGTGAGACAAAAATCCTCTCATCCTGAGACAACGACGGACAGGTAGGACACATATCTCTACCTCTCTTAATAGTTCTGTATCAAGGCTGTTGTCACCTGATGTCTGACCTTAGTGACTATTACACCAATGGCTTCTCAGTTTGTGGCTTGCAAGGGTGTGGATAGTTGGTTGTAATTGAAACGTTTTGATAAATGTAAGTGTATTCCATGCACAGAAGACCTTTTGACTTCATATTGTTTAAATGCCAGAGTAGATCAACGCTTGATCCCTCTGTCCTTTGTATTTATGGAGTCGGTTTCTGTTATTGTAGAGCGGGGTCTCACATATCCTGAGCCAGGTCCAGGAAGAGGTGAGGTCCACTCCCCGGACACCCTGGGTGAGTAAAGAACTTGTATATTTGAGAAACGCTGTATCTCTTCCAACAGACCATGATAGCTGATCGTGATTCACCGGTATGTTTGTCTCCAAAACACAGTACTAAATCGACCAGGTGCCGAAGAGAGGAGTTGATACAGTTGAAGGAAAATAATATCCTTTACTGGTTTTTCACTTGTGTGTTTTTTGTATAATTTTTTCACACTTTATTCACTCATAAGCAGTAGCATATCCTTAGAACAGAGACCCTGACGAAAGCCTGGGGATCTTTTTTCCCATTGGGGCTGAAACATGTTGGTCTCCTCGCAGCTATTTGTGTGGACTGCGTTGATGATGTTATACTGTTCTTGTTTTTAAAGGGGAAGGGGCTAACGTTTATTAAAACTGGTTTATGTTAAGTTCCCTATCCTTTTTTAATCACCACTTTTTGCTTTTGCACTGCACTTCCCATCGTATCAACATCATGTGGTAGTACCGAGTGATTGTGGGTCGCTACCCCGAACTGGCTACCTGGGTATGCTGGTCTCAATGATCAAGAGACACAATACCCGATAAGGACTACCAAATGAGAATATTGATCCATACAAGACTTTTGATGGGAATCCTAAACTAGGGGTGACTCACGTTTACTGGTGCTTCACTGTTGGTGGTATGGTTTGTTGGATTTGCTGTGTTTGTCCTCATGTACTATTGACATGATTACAAAAGCATGGAATCATACTTGGATTTCTAATTAGACCCCTAAGTTTGTTGTTTATTAGATAGACATAAATTGACAAGCTGGCTAGATATGTTGAAAAGGGAGGACTGTTAAAATCTGGATTGTGGCGTAAACATTATCGGCGCCATCTTGTCCTTTTCAGATCCATACGTGCGCGTAAGCAGCAACCATTTTGATTGCCATGGCCTCTCTGCCCACTCCCGATAGCCAGCGTCTCTCTCTCTCCCTCACTCCCCAGCCTCGCAAGCATCCCGACAACCCCCGGTCTCTCCTGCTTGGGTCATAAACGCACCTCCAGCGCGACCCTGCCTCCGAGCCACATCCCGTGCTGAACCCCCTCACTCTTTCATCTCATTCATAGAACAGGCCCTTTTGATAACCTCTTCCTCCCTGCCCGATTGTCCGGCCTGACCCCCAGGCCATCACTTAGCTCAGCAGATGCAGTTTATTGCCCCCTACAGTAGGACCTCGCCCCACATCAAAGGAGCGGGGATTAATCAATGCCTTCACCCCCCTAGATCCGACCGATCGCCCACATTCCTGTTCCCAGTGGAATGTCCAGCTGCGCGATAGCCATCATGCTGTGATTTGGGTGGGGACCTCTACTGTAGATATGTGTGAGAACGGGCCTGAACCGGGGATTCCAAAGATGCCTTTGTGAACTTCAAAGCAATACCACGGATGTCATAAATGTAATAAAGCCATAAACCTGTGTATAAGAGGCCAGGCCTCAGAGATGCGGTTAGAGCACCTCGAGAAGATACCCTGTTGTCTGATTTGACGTGTTCTGCTCCGTCGGAATAAAACTTCTGTTTCCTGCCTTCCAGTCTCCAGCGCCTGCCTCTTTATTTGGTAAGCGAGAGTTGGGTGAGAGGCGGCTAACGCCGGGCAAACCTTGAGAAGGGGTAATCGACCTGATCTGCCTGACCCTTTTTCCTCAGGGGGTTTTATTATAGTTCTTGATCTTATACTTGATAAAACTACTAATAGCCGTCTTGTGGCCCTTTCTAAAACTAGGGCTTTTTTACTGAACAACATGAAGCAGTACGGCTATCTTGACATCTGGAGGATTAGGTCTGGCCAGCGTCAGGGTATTTCATTTCGCAACAATAAATACCATCACCAGTCTTGAATTGATTTTGTTCTAATTAGTCAGAATCTGGCTGATTCAGTTAAGAACATATATTACCTTCCCTTAAACTTTTCAGACCACTCAGCAGTTTTTTTGGATCTTACTGCCCCCCTTAAATCATCACATAGATCTTGGTCATATGATCGCTCACTGCTTTCATCAATGGAGGATATCGCTTTTCTCATTAATGAAGCCAGATATTTTTTTAACAATAATGTCGGTTCCGCTCCATTGATGAGTGTATGGGACGCATTTAAGGCTTTTTAAGGGGGCTTATTACCAATAAAGTTTCTCATAGGAGAAAACTCCATAGAGAAGAGGTTGCATCCATTGAGGCTGAATTAATTAAAACACAAGGTGAAATCGATCTAAACAAAACTATGCCCTTTGATGACCTTTTCGTCTTACAGAACAAATTAACTACACTAAAGGGGCAACTGGGTTCAGTGTTGAATTCTTGCATTCTTGAAAGGTGGAAGGCTAGTAAAATAGCCCATTTTCAGTATGGGGAAGGAGCAGGGAAATTATTGGCTTGGAAGGCTAAAACCGACCAGGTCCGAAATAATATAATCTCAATTATGTGTACAATTCTAACAGCGCGGATATAAGAAGAATCTTTCGTGAATTCTTCCAAACTATTTATAGAGAGGACAAACAAATTGAAACAGCCAGTATTGAGGAGTGGCTGAGCACGATTACTCTCCCTGTATTGACCTCAGAACAACGCACTTCTCTTGATAACAGCATTACTGAGGAGGAGGTTAGGGCGGCTATTATAAGTAGCAAGAAGGGGAAGGCAGCTGGACCCGATGGTCTTCCAGTGGAAATTTATAGAACTTTGTAACCGATAATCGTTCCCTTTCTCACCACATTATTCAACCAAATTTTCCAGGAAGGTTCACCTCCTCCTACCTCTTGGGATAGTGCCTCTATAACGTTGCTATTAAAGCCTGGAAAATCAGCTTCGAGTTGCGGGTCTTATAGACCGATGTCGATTCTAAATGTCGATTACAAAATCTTTGCATCTATTTTGGCAAAAAGATAAGGAGGGGTTGCGTCTGACATTATACACCAGGATCAGAAAGGGTTTATCAAGGGTCGGAGGCTTTATGAACTATCTTACGATCTGATAGGGGCTATTGACATGGCAACAGCAGATGCTCTCCCCTTAGTGGTTGTGACCCATGACGCAACCAAGGCCTTCGACAGGGTGAATTGGTCATACCTGTCGAAGGTCCTGGCTCAATTTAACATCGGGGAGAGTTTTCGTAGAGCGGTTAGCCTATTATACCTCAATTGGGAATTGTCAGATCCATTTAATATCACTAGGGGTACTCGGCAGGGCTGCCCTCTCTCCCCCCTTTTATTCGACCTATACATTGAGCCTTTTGCCCAACAATTGAGGGCAAATAATGATATCTAGTCTTTCGTGTATAGGGGTTGGGAGAAGAGGGTGGCCTTGTACGCCGATGATATCATGATTTTTACCTCAGAATTATGTTCAGCCCTTCCGGCGGTGATTAAGTTGGCCTTGGATTTCGGAAAGGTTTCCGGATACGAGGTTAACGCCTCAAAAACCGAAATGATGATGTGGAATGATGATGATCCTGGGACAGGGGCCCAGCCCAGTCTAAGTCTTCGGTCTCTCGGTCTTAACATTGTTAAAGACATTAATAAAATTGCCTCCACAAATTTTGCCAATGTGGCAAAGGACTGTCGTAGTCTAATGCGAATATGGGCACAGCTTCCTTTGTCTATTCTGGGAAGAATTAACTTGATTAAAATGACTATTCTACCTAAGGTTTCTTTTTTGTTTAATACCATCCCTCTTTACTTTGATCCATTACTCATATCTAAATTACAAAGCGATATTAGTTCTTTGATTTGGGACAATCATATCCCAAGAATTGCCTGGAAAAAGCTTAGGTGGCGCAGGGATAAGGGTGGCCTAGCAGCTCCTGACCTACAACTATATGCATGGGCCTTCCAATTATCACATGCTCGAATGTTATCAAAGATGCCTACTGATTGGGGTATTGGTTGTATGTTTTCAGCACTATTGAAGGGGGCACATTTAGCACAGACTGGTTTTCTGTTTAAATTTGGTGACCCCAAATTTTTTAAAAAGGTAAAGCTGAAGGTATTACAGGATCTGGCGAAAACATGGGCTAAACTCAGGGGTTCCTTAAAATTGGGGTATTTTTCTAACAGGTCACCATTGTGGGATTCTCCTGGAGCCCCGGAGTGGTTGGCGGACGGTCTGGCTCTGCCTTTGAGAGTAGCTGGCTTGGAAGTCTGGGGGGATTTGTTTACGGAAGGTACTTTGTTACCATGGGAATCGCTGAGGGATAAAGCTGGCTCAAACCTTTCCAGATTTAAATATTCCAGATTCTTAGTTGGGCGCATTCATATACTTCACTTAGAAGTAGTCTTCGTTTGGGAGGGGGTAGACAGCTTGAAACCTTATTACTTGATAAACCGTTTGCTAGAAAAGAGATCTCTCTATGGTACAATCTAATTCTAGATGAAGGGAATGGGGAATTCCTGCTGCCTGAGAAGCTATGGGGGTCATCTTTGGCAGGCAATAACCCAGGAATCTTGTGGGTAGCTTCATGTGGGACATTGTCAGGCCCGCCTGGCTCCGGAGTAATCATATCTTCTCGCTTCACAGAGCTTACTACTCTCCCTTGAGACTTTCCAAATTCTCCGAAAACTCCCCATATGCATGTGCCAGATGTGGCCTGATAGCGGCCTCTGATGCCCATATGTTTTTTGAATGCCCTTTTTTGTCTTTATTTTGGTGCGATATTGGGGTCTTTCTTACGGCCTTTCTGGGCTTTCAAGTTTCAATTACGCTCCCTCTTGCTATTTTAGGGGTTACGGATGAGACCCGAAGTCCAGCTAAAAATCTCCTATTTTACTCTATTCTGCTAGCTAGAGGGGAGATCTGTAAAAAGTGGAAGGACCCCATACCACCATCACTCTCGGACTGGCGAGCCTCCCTGCTGCAGGTGTCAAAATTGGACTTGGCTAGGTCTGGAAACCAGGACAAAAGAGCGTTTTGGAATTTGTTAATATGGGACCAAAAACAAAACTGACTTGGGGTTTTTTTTTTCCCCCCAAGGTCCGATGATTATACTGCTATGGTTTTAACTCCCCCGCCCTGTTTGGTGAGCCAAGGTCTTCCGGCCCAATTCCTTGGTGGCTGGGTACCGATGGCAGCAACTTTAAACCTCAATGGTTTCTTAGTAGTTTGAGGCTTGGAGATATCGACATTACTGTTGGGACTCGCGCATACCATCTAGCGGTCCTTACCAGTTTGTCTGAGTCAGTATGTCACTCTCTGTCGGCTTCAGCTCTTGTAACCATGGTGGAAAATGAGGATTATAAAATAAAGAAAAAAAAAATACTGTTCTTAAAATGGTAGAATTCGCTTAGTTCTCTTTAGATCGTAAAATGCGACACTTTGAGTCAATGTACCTTAAGATGCGACACGCAGGGCAAGGAAAGTGTTGCAGAGATGGAGATGCGGCAAAGATCCGGTGCAAATAAATAAAGACATCAAGCTCTTCCTGATACAGCACGATCCGATGTTGCGAGAAGTCTCGGCTCGATGCGTCAGCTGCAGCTGCGACACCCTTGTTCCGTGATGCAACGACAGCGGCTTTGGCGGCGACACTCTTCTCCGTTGATGCGAGACGCTTCCGCTCGATGCGACAACTGCTGTGGCGACACCCATGATCCGTGATGCGACGACTGCAGCTCCGACGGCAGCACGCTTCTTCATGGATGTGAGGCGCTTTTCTTGATGAGGTGCAATGTGACAGCTACAGCGGCGACATCCAAGATGCGACGGCAGTGGCTGCGACACGCTTCTTCCTCATTGCGAGACGCTTCTCTTGATGCGGTGCAATGCGACAGCTACAGCAGCGACATCCACGATGCAACAGCAGCGGCTGCGATGACGACACGCTTCTTCTTGGTTGCGAGATGTTTTTTGAGATGCGGTGCAATGCGACAGCTACAGCGGCGACATCCACGATGCGATGGCAGCAGCTGCGACGGCGACACGCTTCTCCCTCTTGAGTCGTGCTTCCAGCTCCTTGGGACACACATTCCCTCAGAAGGTCCAAAACAGCAACAGGCAGTTCCAAAGAACTTTTGGGGAGCTGGGGGTTGAAGCCCTTGGAGATCCTTACAAGTTGAATAAAGCACACAAAGTCCTTTCTCCTTCCTTTGGCAGTCAGGCAACACTTGCAGGCCAATCCCCCAAGCAGCACTTCAGCGTAGGGATAGTCTCTCCTCAGTTTCTTCAGGTTTCTATCCTCAGCAAAGGTTTCTTCTTGTTGTCCAAAAGAGATCCAAATTCTTGGGATCAGGGTCCCAATACTTATACCTCAAAATCCTTTGTCCTCTGGGGGCAGAGGGGCCTTTGCCTAGTCCAAACAAGTTCTGGAGCACTTCGTTTATATGACTCCTTTCCTTTCCCAGTGCAGGGCAGAAACATCAGACACCCCACAGGAGGTGGAGCCAGCATTGTGGAGGGAAGACATAGCCCTGGAGCACTCTGTTGACATGACTCCTTCTCTCCTTTCGCAGGGCAGAGACATCAGACGCACCACACGAGGTGGAGCCAGCATTGTGGAGGGAAGGCACAGCCCTATTCAGGTCCAAGGTGCAACTCCTCACTCCCATCTAGATGCAGATCTCTCTATTCACCACTGGGCTGACTCACCCTGTCTCCTGGAATCCCCCAGCCACGTCACTCAAACTCCAGACAAGGAATACACAACATAGCAGAGGCAGGCTTGTATAGCTAGACAAGAAAATATCTACTTTCTAAAAGTGGAACTTTCAAACACAGAATGTTAAAACCAATTTCATTAAAAGATGTATTTTATCATTCTGAGTTCAGGCATACTAAACTTGAATTTCTACCACGTTCCCTGAGTCAGTTAGGATTATAAAATGTAATAATCTAACTGCCCATTCTGGCCTATGGAGAACAGGTAGCCTTGCAATAGTGAAAAAAGAAGATGGCTGTAATTCACTATTATGACATGCTACACACATCAGGGCATGTCCTAACTTATACTTACAATGCACCCTGTCTTTGGGCCTACCGTACGGGTGTCTGATATGGAGAAAAGGGAAGGTTTAGGGATTGGCAAGTGGGTGCACTAGACTAGACTGCACAAAGGCTCTGCAATGGCAGACCTGAGACACATTTTACAAGGCTGCTTCTGTGGGTGGCACAACCAGTGCTGCCAGCCCACTAGCAGCATTTGGATTTACAATCCCTGGGCACACTCCGTGCACTGTTCTAGGGTCTGACAAGTAAACTAATCCATACATTAATTTACAATAGGGAGCACTTGCACTATGGCACTGGACAGCAGTGGCACAGTGCCCAAAGCATCTAACACCAGCAAAAACACATGAGGCAACAGCAAACAATGGAAGGGAGACCCACGGCAAGGTGCCAGGTCTAACATGTGTCCCCTCCAGCTGAAATGTGGGGAGAACTATCCTACCTCCTGGGAGTTCTCATCACTACGGCGGAAAAATCTGGACAGACAATCAGCGTTGGCGTGTTCTGTACCAGGGCTATGCTCAACCTTGAAATCCATCCCCTGTAGGGAAATGAACCACCTCAACAGCATTGGATTTTCACCTCTCATCTGCATTTACCATCTGAGGGGTCTGTAGTCTGTCTGACCCCGGAAGTGAGTCCCAAACAGGTATGGTCTCAGCTTCTTCAGTGCCCAGACCACAGCAAATGCCTCACTCTCAATAGCACTCCACCTCTGTTCCCAGGGTAGTAACCTCCTACTGCTGAAGGCTATTGGTTGATCTAGGCCCTCCTCATTCATCTGTGACAAAACAGCCCCCACACCATGCTCTGAAGCGTCTGTCTGAACGATAAACTCGCTGGAGAAGTTGGGTGCCAGGAGCACAGGCCCCATGCACATGGCAGCTTTCAGGGCCTCAAAAGCTTTCTGACAGGGTGTCAGTCCAACACACTTTCTTGGGCTGCTTCCTGGAAGTCAGATTTCTCAAGGGTGCGACAATGTTGCCATACCCCTTGACAAACCTCCTGTAATACCCAGTGAGTCCTAAAAAGGCTCTCATCTCTGTTTGGGTTTTAGGGGCTCCCAAGCCAGGATGGTTTCAATCTTGGGCTGTAGGGTCGCCACCTGGCCGCTCCCAACCTAGTGTCCCAAGTACACCACAGAACACCGCCCGATCTGGCACTTACTCACCTTGATCGTGAGGCCTGCCTTTCACAGTGCCAACAACACTTCCCAGAGGTGGTGCAGATGTTCTTCCCAACTGGGGCTGAACATTGCAATGTCATCCAGGTAGGCGGCACTGAACTCATCCAGTCCCGCCACCACCTGGTTGAGCAACCTCTGAAAGGACTGTTGGCAGTGCTACTGTGCACACACCAACTGAGAGAGACATGGAGGTGGAAAGACATGGATTGAGTGACACTGGGACACAGAAACAGTAACGCACGCGTATTTACAGACACTGGGGTTTATAGAAATAGACACAGGGGCAAAAAGAAATGGGTAGACTTCTGCTACAACGTAATGCAGATACAGGGTAGAAAGGCACATGGCACTCACACCAAAATGTAGGAAAACATTAATGGGGCATACAGGAATGAGTGAATTGGCACTGACAAATAATTACAAACACAATGCAAAGAGAGAAACTGAAACTTTGAGCAACTTAGAGAGACCGAAAACGGGACAAAAGGCTTAATAAATCAATATGCCCTTGTGGGGGTTGTGAAAAGTGACGACATGATGCCAAAATCAACTGCATGACTATGTATTGCCCAGGCCCAGTAACACATTTTTAATCATCACACAGCACTCCTGAGGCTAATTTTTGCCCAAAGTCACCAGTTAATGATTCTACAAAAAGTCACAAAAAAAGACATGGTTTACTAGAGACTCAACCAAACACTTAGTTAAAGAAGTGCAAATCTTAAAGCAGTCAGATTTATTGCTTACCTGACTGGAAAGCGGAGCTCAAACTGTCTGTAGCTACCGGGAATGGTTTAGGGCAGGCAGTGGAGAGTCTAATCAGCAGCCCTGCTCTCTTACACCACCTCTGCCCTGTCTCGACTCCTACTCGGGGCTCAACTTTGTCCATTACTCTGAGACCTGGTCTGCACTACCTGTCACGGTGCAGCACTGCACCCAGTTCCTCTGTGCGCCTCCTTGCGTGGCATTTGGGTGGCTTCTCTGCTGCATTGGGGTTTCTAATTTCAGACTCTTGGCCATAGTTAACTAACCCCTTTCAACGGCTGGGCTGAGCACTGGCCCCCACCATCGAGCGAGGAGGGCGATGGCTGCCTGTTGATGGACTGCTACTCCGAATCCGGGATGATTATGAAATAGGCTTCCAGTCCCAGGCGTTGGGACTGCGTAACCGGGCAGTGGCCTTAGGTGCACTTCAGACAGCTGTCCAGGCTGATGGGGCACAAAGGGGAGGCTAACGGTGCAATGGGGTTTAATGAGAAGCGGATAGCTTTATTTCCGGTTTCTACCAAGATAGGAACCCATAATGTAACAGCACGGCTCCAGCAGGAGCAGCTGCCTGCGCTGTTTGAAACTTTAAATTATGCACTGCTCGCGCGCCTCAGATCACGTGACGATCCCTCATAGGGGCAGAAGTAATTGCGCAAACTCAGACTGACTTGTGACGTCAGTGCTGAATGCCGTGGTGTAACATTACATTGTAGACAAACCTCGTTGAGTCAGACCCCCAGCTCCAAGCAGCAGATCCCACGCTTCCACTAGCTTGCTAATTCGGTAACACACTGGTGCTAAAAGTTCATTAAAGCCACGGCCCATGGCCTCAGCAACAAAACCAGCTCCCTGTCACAAAACCGGCCCCCACCCATCCAGCCTACCGGGGGATTGCCCGGTTGCCAGAATTACCAGTCCGGCCCTGGGTGTCAGTGTTATGGGAACAGGTTTCCCTAGTGGGAAGAAAGAGGCTCCTGACACTAGAAGATAATGTGGCAGAGTCTTACACACACACACGAGAGCAGCACTTATTGAACTCTTTGCTGTCAACCTAAAGAGTATAGACAAAAGTTCAGGAACACTCACAAGAATGCAACACAGACATAAGTGGACTTTGTAGATGCTTGTGTGAAGTCACTGTAAGGCCTGATTAAAAGTAACAAAGTGGATACCTATGAAGGCCTCTACAATATAGTGGCAAAAGAGCATATACTTAATAATGGTATCTCAGAGAGAAGCATCTAGTATATTCTAAGGTATTCAGTACTAGAGAGCTGGTAAAGATAGCTGATGAGTAGGTACACACTAGGGTTCCCAAAAAGTCAGATGAACGTTCTTGTAAGAAAGGGGGACAGGTCCACTCCAGGGTAAATAAGTGGGCAAAGCTAAAAAGAAAGCAATCTCTATTCAGCCGGAAAAGAATGTCCAAGAGGGAGCTCATACCTACAATCCATTCCAAGAGGAAGGGGCATCTGGGAAGGAATTATGACCTTTCAAAGGCTGGGGTGTGCCATGACTGTCAGCGGGTATGGCACAAGAGTGAAGATGTTGTGTGCACCAAGAGGTCAGCCACCGGTGACCTTCCCAAGGGCATTGCTAGTGCTGAATTGGAGGGGGTAGTTATCAGAGGGTACACTGAGGACACCTTAGTTTTCCTGAGTGGGGAGGAAATGTAACCGTTCACTCACTAGCCTCCAAGCATGGAAAAGTATAAGTAGTAGCCAATAATCAATGGGGTTAAAGAAAAGGCACTGAGGGATACAGATGCCAGCATAACCCTGGTCATGGCTCAGCTGGTTTCCCCAAACTAAATATTCTAAGATGAGGTGCACCAGGTAGTCAACTCTGACAATGTCACAAAGCCCATCCCATTGCTATGGTGGACTAGGAGCAAGGAGTGGTTACTGGTCCAAAGAAACTGACATCTCAGTCGAGTGTCTGGTGGAACTGAGCTGGAAACGTCTGAGTGGACAGACATTCAGATAATGACTCAATGCTGGGTCTTTCTGGATGGGTGTGTGTCTTCACTAGAGCACAACAGTCCTTGATATACAGTCAAGGGACCCAGGACTCTGACAGAATGACCCAAGTCCCTATTAACAAGAGAAAGGGCAGAAAGCCTGGTCAGCCATCTTCTCAGGGTCTTCAGGACCGAGTTGTCAGAGCTTAAGAAAGCAAGTGTTTCCTCTAGAGGGGGCTTGAGCCAAAATCAAAATACTTGCTACACTCTTGAAGACGTGAGGCAAGTGGTAACCAGAGAATTCCTCTTTAACCTGGCCCATGACATCTTCAAAGTTGGTAATCTGGGAAGACCAAAACCTGGGAGAGATTGATCAAATAATTTTACTGGCCCCATATATATGATAATGTAAAGGACTTCTGTCACTTCTGAATAAACCTTTCAAGACAGTGGCAATCATGAGGGCAAGCCAAAGGCCCCTTGATACCACTTCCTATAGTGGAGACTTCCTTTGAAGGGGTGGGAATTTACATTGTTGGTCTATAGACCCACACTGCATTTGAGAACTAGTTAATACTAGTGGAAGAGGACCATCTCACTAGGTACTCAGAACAGCTGTGGTTAGGCCCCTGCCTGGTATATTCACCGGAGTAGGGTTCCTGAATGAAGCTATCTGAGACAGGGGGAGTAATTTGATGTATTCCTATCTGAAATAAATGTGGGGTAATTGTGGTGTTCACCACCCTTACCACCTTAAAGGAAATGGTCTAGTTGAAAGATTCACTAAGAACATAAAAGGCATGATCAGGGGTGCACCAGAGAAACTCATAAGGAAATTAGATGTGTTCCTACCATGCCTGCTGTTTGCTTAGAGAGGGCTTCAGTCCTTTTTAACTCCTCTTTGGTCACCCTGTAAGAGGTCCACTCATTTTGGTAACAGAAGGATGCAAGAGGCTCATCAAGGAACCTCAATAAGATATTGTGGACAATGTATTACCCTGCTCGATCCAGTATGGGGGAGTACGCGAAGAAAGCATACAAGAGTTTGGTGGCCAGGCAGGAGCTTGTGAAGAATTAGTGTGACCAGATGTCCTCAATGGTAGAGTACCAACTAGGACAATTGGTGTGGGTTTTAGAGCCTGTAGCTCTGAGGGCTTTCCAGGACAAGTGGACTGGGCCCTATCCAGAAGAAAGAGAGGAAAGATGAATCAAAGAGGGCACTGTGCCTGTGGTGCCCTGCTTGAGGAAAAGTGCTCCCCGAGCCCCAGACAGAAGATGTGAACTCCAAGAGTCCGTTGGCTGACTTCCTGTTCCAGCACCAAAACCACAAAAGCTGAAGAAGCCACCTTGGCAGAGTTGGTAACTTCAGCTTCTTGTTCACCGCTAACCTCTGAAACACAGCCTGGGAGACTGAACCCTGACACTCAAAAGTTGCACCCAACTCTGCTGGAGCTAGTAGAGTCATCAAAGTGTGGTTTAGTTGCCCAGAACAGACACTAGCTGCATTTAAAGGGAACCACCAGGTTTTACTGTGACCGGATACCAGTAGACCGGTGGCAACAGTTTTTTGGCCGGCCTTCAAGGAACATCGACCTCTGTGGTCAAAGTCACCCCTCCGTGTTGTGGACCGATGAGTGGCAACAGGAAGGCCCCCATTGACTTGACAGAATGGTGCGGCGCCCTAGGATTGACCAGCGGTGCTTAGTTTCTATAACTTTCCACCCCCACTTAAGAACCCGTGTACAGGGGAGAGACAGATGAGAATGACAATTGACCAGGGGAAGAATACCCTGCTGGAAGGAGAAGCCGCCGAGTGACAATGTAAGTATAGACTGACAGACTTTGCCTCTAAGCTGACCTCCCAAGATCAGGATGCATCTCTCCAGGACTATTGGTGCTGGCCCGCCCCCTTTGCCCCCTTTGCCCCCTTTGCCCCTGAAGAACACTTGGGAGAATTAACCTGCTGTGGGACCCTGGATGGCTCCTCTGGAACTTCTATGGACTGGCTGTAGAAACACATTGTTAGCAAGTTCTGATGCCTGCTAACAATGCTTCTGGTGGCAAGGGCTGGCCGCAAGGAGCAAAATGAGCCTGCAATTGTGTAAATTGGCTTTATGGGCCTGAGATAGATCCTGGTCTCCCAGGGGACCAGGAAAAGAATGAAAGGTTCCTGCATGCTCTTTGTGAGTCATCTTTGGTTTCCTCTACCCACACACCTAGGTAACTATAGATGGATGTTCCTGCAAAGCACTTTCTCCCTGTCTTCTAGTCAGAGTTGTGCCAGGAGGTCATCTGCTCTCAAAGGCCATTTGTTCTTTGATGGGTTCAATTCACACTTTTCCTGAGGAACTGAGAAATTACAGTCATTCAAGGGGGTGGCACAACTAATGAATGAATGAGGGGAGACTTGTAACGCGCAACTTAGCCCAAGGGCATCAAGGCGCCAAACGATCGTACAGCTTAGAGTTCTCCTAGTGCATAATTACGAATAAGCCTCTACAAAGAGCCACATTTTTAATGCTTTACCAAAAAGCACAATAGAGGATTGTCCTGCCAACTCAGGGGGAAGGGTGTTCCAAAGCCTAGGGACCAGGGTGGAGAAGGCTCTCCCTCCCCACCTGGCTTTTAAAAATCCAGGACCTGAAAGAAGGTTTTTATTGGAGGAACGGAGAGCTCTACTCAGGGAATAAGAGTATAAAAGGGACCTGATACCCTCTGAGCCTGAGCCCTACCGGGCCCCGTGGGCAAGACAAAGGATCATAAATGAGAGCCTAGGCTGAATGGGCAGCCAATGCAGGTTCTTCCTGGCCAAGGAAGCTGAGGAGAGTCTAGGGAGATTAAGAACCACCTTGGACGCAGCATTTTGCACTATCTGCAAGCGCTGGATAAGATTCCTATTAATGCCTGAATAAAGCGCATTGCAGTAATCTAGTCTCGAAGAGACGAGAGCCACAGTGACTTGCTTCCGGGCATCAGGAGAGAGGTAGTGTGCGATCTTTCTCAAGATCCTGATGATACCACAGCAGGTAGAGACAGTCCTACTAACCTGACCATCAAAGGAGAGCGTGGTATCTATCAGGACCCCCAGATTCGTGGCAGATTGAGAGGGAAGGGGACACTCCCCAAGGGACGGAGGCCACCAGTCACTCGACCAGATGTCCTGGTTGCCCCCGAAGATCAGAACCTCAGTCTTCTCTCCGTTTAACTTCAGGGAGTTATGAATCATCCATCGGGAAACTGCTTCCATGCAGTTCCTGAAGTTAAGGGCAGAGACACTTACAGATTGAGTGAGGGAGACCATAATTTGAGTGTCGTCAGCATATGACAGCACCTCTTGTCCAAAGGATCTCACTAACCTGGCAAGTGGGGCCACATAGATGTTAAAAAGTGTGGGACTCAGGGACGATCCCTGAGGGACCCCACACTGCACAGGTTTGGAGGGGGAGAGGAAATTGCCCAGCTTCACCCTTTGTTCTCTTTGATTAAGAAAAGAGGCCAAAAGGCTTATAGCTGACCCTCCAACTCCAATCTCCCTCAGACGTGCAACCAAAACGAAGGGAGACAGGGTATCGAAGGCTGCCGTAAGGTCGAGCAGGACCAAAAGAGTGGTATGGCCCCTGTCGACCTTCGAGCAGATGTTATTAATGACCACCGCTAGGGTGGATTCGGTGCTGTGAGCTCTTCGGAAGCCATGTTGGGATGAATCTAGCAAGCTAGAGTCGTCCAAGAAGGAGCTTAAGTGATGGTTAAGGTGTGCCTCCAATATTTTTGCAGGTGCAGGTAACAGAGATATGGGTCGAAAGTTTTTCAAAACCCCAGGGTCCAATGTGGCCTTTTTCAAGAGAGGTTTAACGACTGCCATTTTCCAGGAAAGAGGGAAACTTCCCTCCGTGATTGCTAGGTTCATCACCTTTTAAAAGGAGAGGAATAACCACCTCCCTACAGACCTTAATGACCTTAAGTGGGCAGGGATCCAAAGGGGAACCGGATTTGGTTTTATCAATCAGCTGATTAATCCTTTCCAAGGTAAGAAGAGGGAAATTAAGCAGGCTGGGGCAGAGTTCATTCGCCCGACATTCAGGTATGGGAGGGGGAAGGAGAGATGGAGAACCCAATTCAAGGTTGAGGGATTCAAGTGAATTATAAATATCTGTTATTTTAGTGTGAAAGAAAATAGAGATCGTATCACATAGCTCCTGAGAACCCACTGTAGGGTCCAGAATCTGGGGAGCAGAGAGGGAGTCTACGATTTTAAACAAGTCTCTGGGAGAATTGAGGGAGGCCGTCAGGTTAACAAAATGGGCCCTCTTTTCCTCAAATATTGCGAGTTTGTATTCTTTAAGGAGACGTTTATGTATTTCTTTCTCCTTGGGATCAAGATAAGCCCGCCAAAGCCTCTCCTGTTTTCTGCAGCCCTGCCTTAGCAACCTGAGCGCATCGGAAAACCAGGGTGCCGACGGTCTCTTTCTGGCAGAGTAGTGCTGCTTGGCAGGGGCCAGAATATCCACGGCTCCTGAAATGGTGTTAGAGAATTCGAGAGCAGCGGAGTTAGTGTCCCTCAAAATGAGAGGCCTCAATCTGGTTATAAACGCAGCAAGTGTGTCATTATTGATCTCCTTATAATTCCTTCTTAATTCCCACTTCCTGGAGTCAGAAAGGGAGGGGAGAGAGTGATGGACTTTAAACTCTAAGGGGACGGCCAGATGATCTGACCATGCAAGAGGGATAGGAGAACCTACCTTCAGTCTGCGGTCATTGGAGAAGACTCCGTCAAGTGTGTGACCTGCTAAATGGGTGGGGCTATCCACAAGTTGAGTCAGGCCACATGAGCCTAGAGTTTCCACCAAAGAGGAAGTGTCTCTGGAACTCATATTTTCCAGGTGAAAATTAAAATCGCCCAGCAAGGTAATGTTGGGTCTATCACTAAAAGATTCTAACATCTTCATGAGGTCATTGCTAAAGGCAGATCTGGGACCTGGAGGCCTATAGAACAGGAGGCCAGAGAAAGAAACTGAGGGAGTGGAGTTGAAGGAAAAGTACATGGCCTGAAAGGAGTCTGAAGAGGTAGAAAGGTGTTTAGTACGGCAGATGGAAGAACTTTTGTGTAATATACCCAACCCTCCTCCCCTTCGCCCAATTCTGTCCATCCTAGTTAGGACATAGCCCTCGGGGATTAGGTCAACGAGTTCGGGACATGAGGATTCCGACGCTCAAGTTTCCGTAATGAATACCCAGGAGGGTTTCCTAGAGGAAACAAAGTCTTTAAAGGCGATGTTATTTTTAATTAGCGATCTCGCATTGATAAGGAAGCCTTCTTCAATAGCCAGAGAGGGAGACTTAGGCATCCCAGTAGAAAGCTGGGTCTTTAAAGTACTTGCTGTTTTGGGGCGACTGTATTTGCCAACGCAGCGACAACTAGGGGCACCTAGGAGCGCTTCCGGGAAAAGTGTGTGGTGGCAGGGCTTTCTGGGGGGCTTCAAAGCCAGAAGGTCTTGTAAAAAGTAGAGAGCATTTACTTGGGGAATTATAGAGGTGTAAAGCCAGCATCCCTGGCCCCTGGCGCGGACTCAGCGCGGACGGGCGCAGACGGGCTGGACTTAGGTGCTACTTCGGCGCGCACCCGCTGTTCGCGTCCGCTGTGCGCGGAAGGAAGCATGGAGCCTAAATAAGGCGGCGCCTGTGTGCAACGCAGCGCGTGACCCTCCAAGAACCAATGAGGGCAGGGACTGCAAATGTATGCCGGCGCCCTCCACAACAAACGGGAAACCCGTGGTGGACCGAGGCGCTGGCAAACTAACGAGATGCGGAAGCGGCGAACCTCTAGCAGGTAGGAGCCATCTGTCAAATGTGCAAATGGGAGCAGTATTTAAAATCAGGTAATTTTTATAAATGGGCAACAACAGAATTATAGCAGAGCATAGTAATCATGTGGCATTTTAAAAAGAACACGAAGCGACAGTATCAATGACGAGGCATCGTAGTCATGCACTCACCAACTACAAGCTAACCAGCGCTGTGCACAGCATGGAGCCTAAATAAGGCGGCGCTTGTGTGCAACGCAGCGCGTGACCCTACAAGAACCAATGAGGGCAGGGACTGCAAATGTATGCCGGCGCCCTCCACAACAAATGGGAAAACCCGTGGTGGACCGAGGCGCTGGCAAACTAATGAGATGCGGAAGTGGCGAACCTGTAGCAGGTAAGAGCCGTCTGTCAAATGTGCAAATGAGAGCAGTATTTAAAATCAGGTAATTTTTATAAATGGGCAACAACAGAATTATAGCACAGCATAGTAATCATGTGGCATTTTAAAAAGAACACGAAGCGACAGTATTAATGACGAGGCATCGTAGTCATGCACTCACCAACTACAAGCTAACCAGCGCTGTGCACAGCATGGAGCCTAAATAAGGTGGCGCCTGTGTGCAACGCAGCGCATGACCCTACAAGAACCAATGAGGCCAGGGACTGCAAATGTATGCCGGCGCCCTCCACAACAAACGGGAAAACCCGTGGTGGACCGAGGCGCTGGCAAACTAATGAGATGCGGAAGCGGCGAACCTCTAGCAGGTAGGAGCCGTCTGTCAAATGTGCAAATGAGAGCAGTATTTAAAATCAGGTAATTTTTAAAAATGGGCAACAACAGAATTATAGCACAGCATAGTAATCATGGGGCATTTTAAAAAGAACACGAAGCGACAGTACCAATGACGAGGCATCGTAGTCATGCACTCACCAACTACTACACGCAACTAACGTAAAGATTAGAAAGGCTTAAACAAAGAGTAACAATATTTATCAGTTTCGAGGCATTTTTATTAGACTTCTATGTGGCACAATGTTGTAAAGATAGCTATTTGTAGCCTTTTCCTTAGTCAACTATGACTTTATCAGAGGAAAATGCTGTTCTTACCTATGATGTAAAAAATGCTTTGAAATCTAGTAACCTCATAACCAGACATTATTATTCCCGGCCTTTGTGGGTTCCATGCCCATGGTATATAATGCCCTTCATATAAGTGGCCTATCTCATGTTAAAGGCAGGCTATGCAATATAAGAAATGGTTTACTTCGACGTGAGAATGGTGCAGCTGTCTTACAGTTCCGGGCTGCATTGGCATTTCTGAAGGCATGTGTTTAGAGTCACTCATGTGGGTTGTTACTTCCATACTGATGTCCACATGTAATACCTCACATTTACACCCCTGATGTAGTCCCTGCACCACCATGAAGTGGCCTTAGGTAGAAATACAATATGCCAATAGGAGTTAGCCAACTATTTATCATGCAGAATGTTAGAAATTGGGTCTCTATTTGGCAAAGGTATACCCAAGTAGGGACTACAATCATAGTCATGGTAAGGCAGTTATACACCATGAATTAACATGTTCTCACCCTCTGGCAGTTTGGCACAGAGCAGGCAGGAAGGCTTAATTTAGGAGGCAATGTGTAAAGTATTTGTGCAACAAACAATGACACAGTAAACACACCATAAAAAGACTACACACCAGTTGAGAAAAACAGAGATTATTTTTGAGAGTAAAGGAAGACCAAAACAACAAAAATCCAATAAGTAGAATCGGAGTTATGAATTTTTAAATATTTAACTGAAATGTAGAGCTTAAAAGCATAAAGCGCCAACCGGGAACATCTGGTTGTGCTTGACTGGGGTAAATGCAAAAGTTCAGGACGACCGTGATGGAGCATGGGTCAAACAAAGGGACCAACCTTGTGTCTCTGAAAAAGTACCTTTGGATGGAGGATGTGTTAACGTCGTAGACTGAATGTGAAGAGCAGAAGAGGTGATGTGTCGGCGTTGATCCCTTCGGATGCCAGTGATGCATCCGTTCTGATCCACGCAATTGAAGATGCATCATCAGCAAATTGATGTGCCATCATTGAGCTGCGCAGTGAATTGTACAATGCTTTTATCCTCAGAGGCGATGCATCAGTGTCAAGGGGCGATGCGTCGGTTACGACAGGCTCAATGATGACAATGCTTCTATTTTGCAAACAAACAGCCCAAAAACCAATTTCCAAGGGTCAGGCCTAGAAAGGCACTACTTGGCAGAGCAGGACTTACAGTTGGCAGAGTCCAGAGGTTGTAGTAGGATTGTTGGAAGTCTTTGTTGTCCCTGAGATATCAGAACAGGAGGTAACCCAGAAAGCACTTGGAATAACATTGTTCTGGGGATATAGAGATGCAGGCCCAGTCCTACTCAATCCCACACAAGAAAGCAGCGGACAGCAGGGCAGGAACAGTAAAGAAGGAGTCCAGAAAAGTCCAGCAGATTACAGCAGAATGACAGTCTTTCCCACAGCACAGCGGTCCTTCCTGGCAGAATGTCCTCAGGTCCATAAGTATACTAAGTAGGTGGGGTCAGGGGTGTAGTATTTATACCCCATAGTGCCTTTGAAGTGGGAGAGATTTCAAAGAGAGGCCTTAGAACTGCACAAAGTCCCTGCCCTGGCTCCAGACTCATTACAGGGGGTATGCAGCTCTTTGTCTAGGCACAGTCAATTCAGGTATAAATGTTGGCTACTTCAGCCCATCCTCTCAAGGATGACCCATCAGGATTTTATTGCCCATCAGTCACTCCTAAGGTCCCCTTACGTGTGGCTGTATGGAGGGAATGCACAAAGCCTAGCTGTCACCCACTCCAGACGTGTGTTCAGAGACAGGCAGCAGGCACAGAATTGTTAAAGTGAGAAAAGGCCAACTTCATAAAAGTGACATTTCCAGACTTGCAACGTAAAATTCAACTTCATCATAAGTTGTGATTTTAAATTGGAGCCCAGCGACACCAAACTCAAAATGTCCATCTTTTCCCAATTGGAAATTGCACCTATAAAAAACTACAAGGCAATCCCAATGTTAGCCTGTTGGAGAGATAGGCCTTGCAATAGCAAATAACAAATGTAATAGTTTTTCACTACCAGGACATTTAAAACTTAAAAGTATATGTCCTACTTTTTAAATACATTGAACCCTGCCCTTAAGACTGTCTAGGACCTACCTTAGGGGTGACATTTGCATAAAAAAGGAAGGTTTGAGTCTGGCAAAGTGGTTAACTAGGCAAGTCGACATGGCTGTTTAAAACTGCACACACAGGCTCTTCAATGGCAGGCTGTGACATGTTCGACAGTGCTACTAATGTGGGTGGCACAATCAGTGCTGCAGGCCCACTAGTTGCATTTGAATCTATGCCGTTATTCCGCAGCCATTTCCCCCGCAGGGAATCACAACGCAGTTGTTACAACGACCACGTTGTGATTCCGCATACCATTACTCCGCAAGTCGGAACAACGACTTGCGGATGGGGGGCGCTGGATGTTGGAATAGTATAATTTACTATTCCAACTCCCGTCTGTGCGGACACTAGGGAAGGTTTTGGATTTTAAATCCAACACCTCCCCCCTCAGCAAGTCGTTGTTCCGGCTTGCGGAGTAATGGTATGTGGAATCACAACGCTGTCGTTGTAACAACCGCGTTGTGATTCCCTGCGTTGTAAAAGTTTCGGGGTAAACGTTGTTTACCATTGCATTTTATTTACAGACCCTTGGCACATGTAGTGCATTTTATAGGGACTTATAAGTAAATTAAATATGCCCGTTGTGAATAAGCCAATGTTACCATGTTTAAGGGGAAAAACACATGCACGTTAGCACTGGTTAGCAGTACTAAGATGCCCAGAGTCCTAAAGTCTGCAAAAACGAAGTCAGAAAAACAGGAGGTCAGAAGCCAAAAAGTCAAGGCAAACCAAGGATGCCAGGTCTATCATTTAATATTAACGGAGCGGCAAAGATAGTTGTTTAACAGCAATTCAGTGCCCAGTAAATCTAGTCAAATAAAAGCAAAATAATCAGACCATACAACCAGGCAAATTTCCCAACTCTTTTCACTGTCTGCAAAGAAAATGTTGTACATTAATTGCAAGAAAATATCAATTTGTAATCAAATATGTGGCTGTCAAGATTAAAATGTTTTACCAAACTACTGTACTACTTTTAATTTGCCAAATGTCACAATGTAATTGTCTTGTATGCACGTCTCATGCTATATGCAAGTCCACTGGAATTATTGAACTCAGCAACATATTCACCTAGTTGTGAATTTACCACATTTGCCACAATATCCATCATCTGTTGCATTATCTGCAGATTGTACTAAAAAATTGTTTATAGCTGAATAAAAACACAGCAACATGTGTTGCCGTGCAGCAGAAGGACATTCACAAGGGTTAACTCATCAACTTTCAGGTACTTATTGCTGGAAGTGGATATTAAACTTGTACGAATAAGGTGAAACCTTTGCCTGGACGTGTTAGTACTTGCAAACATTGCAAAATAATGAATTAATGCAATCACTAAATGTGCCACATTACGCCACATAATTTTGCTTTTCTTGCCACATAATTTAGAGAAGCTTGATGCATAATTTGGTCCTCACCCTCCCTCATAATTCAAGTGGCCCTGGCTATAAGAAACACGTTAAGGGCATTTGATTACACAGTTAGGTTGCATGTCAGTCAACGTGTGCTTTATATTTCATTTTTTCAGCCGGATGACATTGCATACACTCAGCAACAGATACCAATCAACCAAAGCTACATCCAGTAAAAGAGTTACGTTTGAGAGTTAAAAAGGTTTGAGGTAAAGCAACAGGCTTACGGTTACTGCACCTGTATAGACCTAACTGGTAAGAAAACGGAGTTTCCCCCTATAGAAGTCATCATGCACATTTCACCTGTTCATTCACACATTTTCGTGTTAGGAGAACTCATTAGCAAAAGCGGGATAAAGCATATGAAGATCTGTGCGCAGATAAAAGGGACAGAGTCGTAAAGTAAAGAGTTTAAAGAGGAGTATGCAATGGAAATAAGGAACATAAAGTCGAGGGAGGGCATACAAGGCAGAGAAAGTGGAACCTGGAATAAAAACAAGTAAAAATAGTCCAATAAATTAAGTAAAATAAGGAAAGATTTATTTGGTATGGAAAATAAAATAAAAAACAATCCTAAAATGTTTAAACAGGGACATAACGAAAGTAGTGGTAATTGAGATGAGAAAGAGTTTGGAGCACTGGTTTCAGATAGAAGGAAGAAGTAACTGAATTTTCTGTTTGATATATAGGTGGAAACAACAGACGTTGAAAAAAGAGGACCTTTTATAAGAAGCTTATAGGAAGAACCACACTCAAAGACTGTCAACCGCGGCCCAAAAAGCCAGAAAATGGATCTGAAAAACACACACCAGAATAGCAGTGGGTATGCTTCAAGCAGGGAATACATTGCCTATTTTTTAGAATGACTTCATCAAAATGAGAGCTCGTCTAAGCTTTTGCAACAGAAAAGTACGCTGTTCAGCCATGTACAAAGCGACAGAAAGATGCTATAAGACTAGAACATGTGGTGTAAGGAAGACAACAGAGAATATTCAGGTAACACTTGGATAAAAGATAAAGAAAAAATAGATAGGAAAGGTTACACGTTCCTTAACCTTTGAATAGCTTAAAGAAAAAATAGGCTCACAATAAAAAAATATCTTCCAATAGGAGAACATCAAATTGTATAATAAAATCAGCCGAGACACACTGGAACATAATAGTCCACATTTTCTAATTTGAAAGAATTATTTCCCTAAAATCAGACAATGTACGCTTTGGGATATGATTATTTAAGCATGATGCTCAAAAGTAAATCTTCAAAGGAGGCAAGTAACACCATAAAAAATGAGCACACAGCCATGATTGACAGGTAATGGCTGCAATTATACACCCTCGGAGTGGAAAAGTAATTGCTCTAAAATGTTAGATGACTTGTCAGACAGCACAATTTATGTATTCAATCAAGTGCATGGATAATTATACAAAGGCCAGTGTCCTGGAGGCAAAGACACGAGAATGAACGCAATCGAACATGACTTTTAACTCTTTTGTAGTGAGAAGTTTCAGAAATGGACGTAATTTTAACCAAGTGCGCTTTTAAATATGTGAAGTGATTGTGTTACTGAGGAAAGGTATATAACTGATGAAACATCTTCCACAGCACACACTATACTGGACTGAGAAACTAAACACCGAGGGCCGATTGCGATGTCGGACAGATCTGAGTCCGCTCAACATCATTTGGGAACTGGGACCGAACAACCTCCTGTCATTGGTCCCCAACCAGCAGTTAGGATGCTACCAAATACTGTTCAGTCGCATTCCTATTCTTTACAATGAGAGCATTCACTCCGACTGGAATGCATACTCTCATTGTAAAGAGCTGAGGTGCAGTTTATCCCTGCACTCCGTGGCAGGCACCTCAGGGTGCCTTCTACTTGGTACAGGGATCAACAGGAGGGCACCATAGGTGCCCCCTAGGCCCCAATCCGGAGGTCTTGCGCCAATCGGGCCCTGCTGGTGGCCCCCAAAGTCTGATTCCCACAGCCTTTCTGTGCCTTTAAGGCTGGCACAGAAAGGTTGTTGGAATCTGCCATCGTCATCCCTTGGGCAGAAAGAGACGCCCAGAGGATGACTGGAGGCTTTCTGAATGGCAGACGGGCTCTTTGAGCCCGTCGGAGGCCATTTGGAAATCCGGTTTGGTTTCCTTTCCGACGACCTCATCAAAATGGGTCGGTTGGAAAGGAATCTGAACAGCCGATTAAGATGCAGTAGGAACAGCTCCGACCAAGGGTCGGAGAAATTTCCTATGGTATCGTAATCCGGCCCATGTCTCTCTTAGAGATAAATCTTGTGAAAGTACATGAGAATTCAAGGAAGGTCACAGATGATACAGGAAACAGATAGGGCGTTCTTAGAATTCCAATCTTCCAGAGCATTTACTTATCCTAGCAGGCACTCAGCGTGAAAAAAAATCCATGACCAGGGAAAAGTGAAAAATATCATTTACTTTTTCTGTCAGCTCCTTGTGTGTTGTAATAATTGATATACAGCATATTTTCCATCCAGGGAGAACTGGAAATTACACAAATAATCCTGGAAACTCTTGAGCTCAGAGGATCATTCAAGAGGATCTGAACAACTGGGTGCACAAGAGGTGTGAATGACACCACCATCCTTCAGTCCAGAACTACCTACACTGAGCTCCTCAACCAAGGAAACTGGCGTCAGGCTCCAATTCTAGATCTTGGGATTAAATAAAAACTGCCCTAACACTCCAAATGCCAACTCTGAAATGAAAAGAAAGCAGTGGTCCTCCACTGTTGTTTCATACTCTGACTTCAAGATATTACCTCGTTTGACCATGTGATACCTACCAACTGACAGAGTAGTGCACACGTTACACTTGGCACTACTCCAGTGTTCCACAGCAGCCCCGTCAGCAGGCAGGAGTGCTCTATGCCTAGACCCTCAAATCATTACAAAGCCAGGGCCAGAGATGTCTTTTTTTATATCCTCACTTTCCAAAGGTTCTTTCTCTGTTTTTTTTCTGTCTTTATTTTTTTAGACCATAGTTGGAAAAAAACGTACATATACCCCAAAATGTATAAAAGTAAGGGGCATATTATCAAGGGGGTTTATCTCTGCTTTTTTGGCTTTAAAAGCCAAGAAAGCGGAGATAAAATTATCTCCCTATTACCTAGCTGTCGCTAACACCAGTTAGCGACAGCTAGTAAGAGATAGCGACCATCTTGGGCCCCACTTTGCATGTCAGTGATATTTATCACTAATGACATGCAAAGTGGGCGTGCCAAGATGTTAGCGACTGGAAACAGTCGCTAACATCGCTATCTCCTATTACCAACTTTTGGAGATATTCGCGCTAAGCGCGAATATCTCCAAAAGCTAACACCTGCCCTGAGCAGTTCTTAGCCATGTTATCCAATGTAAGGTGGATAACATGGCTAAGAGCATTTGCTCGGTAATGCATGAATATCGCGGACTTTTCAGCGATATTCATGCATTGCGTCCGTTTTTTATCGCATTTGCGATAAACCTTGGCAATACCAAGGTTTATTTGCGACAAAAATCGCCGCAGCTCAGCGGTAAATTTTTGTCTCTAACCAAGCAATAGCGATAATTATCGCTATTGCTTGGTAATATGCCCCTAAGTGTTTAATATTTCAACTACTTTTGTTCTGAACCAGTGGCGGCACTTAACTGTTAGAAAAAAGGGCAACACAATTACCTTTCAGTTCAGGCTATCATGTGGTTGCAATCTGCTCTAATTATGCAATGTGGATTGAGTATCACGCCTGGGCCAACGTGGCCCATTCCACCTCTTCCCATTAGCCTTTAGCTAAGGGTCTTAGATTTGAAAATCTTGCCTTGGCGTGTCTGATTATTGTTACTGGTCAATGTTTGCACCAATCCCCCTCTTCCTTCCCAGAGTAAATGACATTCATAGCTGAGCACACCTCAGCATGATATAGGGATTCTCTTTGCCAATAAAATATGCAACCCTGCCAAGCGTTAGACGACGTCTAATGCTTGGCAGCAAGAGTACAAATTCATCAAAGAATTAGAGCACTTCTTGCAAAGAGTTCTGGGAGGAGGAGTGCCTTCTGAGCAACCCTGAAGAGACAGAATTCCTTTCAGTGTCAATAGAAAAAGATTAGATGTAAGCTTGCTCTTGAAGCATAACACCCCTGGAGAAGGGCCATCATTCTTTCATCAGAATGCCCCTTCTGTGTGAAATACAGTACACCTTACAGCGGTCCATCGTGTGTACAGGATGGCATAAGCTGAAGTGCTAAGTTCCAAGCAACGGGCACCATTGACCCTTTCAGCTGCAAATTCCTAAATGCCTACCTCCAGTTAACAGAAAGCAATGCTCAAGAGTCATTGGGATCATCCCAAAATCCACCAGTTGTGCACGGTTAGGTACAGTAAATAGTAAACAGGGATGAACCTAGGACAAATCCACCTTGTAGGTAAACTTCAATGTATTTGGTCATGGATCTAATCTTCTAGATAAATATAGATAAATAAAACATTCAAGTGCATTAAAAAGTAAGTCCGACAAAGTCTCCCATCAATGTTTGGCAAAAATACATAATGAACGGCTATATTTTTTACCAAGCGGTTCTTCTGTTATTTATTTTTATCATAATCTTCTAAAATGCACAGCTACCCAAAAAGGGTTTCCCAGTGCTGAGCACAGATAGAATTTCCATATTGACAGCTTAAAACAGCCATGTCTTTAGGCCTTTGTGGAATGCAAGTAGTGAGGTGCAATTTCCCAGAGGCTCTGGGAGGGAGTTTCAGTGTTTTTGCCCAGGAATGCAAAGGATTGTACCAGATTGAACATGACTGGACCACCAACTATACCAATTGAAGGTACTTTTCACGTAGCTAATTTTAATGAACTCTTATATCTTTCTCATTGGTTAACTCCGAGACAAAATCCCCCCCAGAGCATTCTGCACCCTACCAACTTGCATTGGCAGAGTGGCTCAGTGTAGGGGCCTTACTATCAGCTCGAGACACAAAGTCCCTCTAGTGCAAGTTCAGCGAGCAAAGCCACTACAGTGTTTTCTTTTATGAGCACAGATTGTCTCATGAGTTCTTACAACTCGGTTCTCAGGAATCATTGCTGACCATAGATTCAATAAGATCACGGTACTGTTCAGCACAGACTATTTCAATGCTCTTACAACTATAGGTTTGATGTTGGCAAAAGTAGCACCCAAATATACAAATTTGACATTTCTGAATAACCTAAGATTATTTTTTTCTTATTTCTCCTTATTGCTATCTTTGTCTAAACTGATAGTTGTTTGTTTTGTCACGGGGTGCTGCAGTCTATATAATGTTGCATTCTCAATGTATCCAAGGCTTCCATCTAGAGAAAGCCGTGTGCACAGCCAGCTAAGACAAAGCGACCTGCTTGTACTGACTCAGCCACTTCCATCATTGGTGCTCCCTAACCAAGTTTTCTTTGGGAATGCCTTCTTCTTTGACATTATTACCTCAAAGCTACTCCTTGGCATAAAAGAACAATGACCATAACCCGTTTTTCAACTATTAACATGTCTTAGACATAAAACGCATTATTCTGAGAGGTGGTGCTTATTTCCATAGGTGCAATTTCAACTCTAAAATGCCTTGGACAGGAGGCGTGGCCAGAGGCATGGCTGGGTAAGACGTGTGCCTAGGCTGCTTCGGCTACCCATATCGATCCGACATACCTGACGCAGGCCTGAAGTCCTGAACCCCGCTGTATGGTGGACTGTGGGGGCCCCAGCCCTTCCTGGAGTGTCGGGAGCGTTGTTCTGGGACCCTGGTGGCCCGTGGCTGCGAGAGGCGATCCACGAGTCTTGCGCCTGGCCTGTGACTCAAGATGGCGCCGCCTTAGAGTTGCTGATAGCCGGGACCTGCTTGGTGGACGTGGTGCATCGGATCCCCTGCCGTAGGTCTGCGGGGTCTGACTGCGGTGCTGCCGAGGGACGGCGCTGCCCCCGGGGACTGGAAGAGCCCTGGAGAGGGGACGAACGTGGGCCGCTGCCCACGGGCCTTCGTTACGGCCCGCACTGGTGTGGATCCAGGCCGCTCGAGGGGGTAAGCTCCATGCAGCGAGGAGGGCGGCCGGGAGCTGTTACGGAGGCTGGCCTGGACCGCGGTGCCGGACTTTTGGCTGAGGCGCCGTGGCGGTGAGTGCCTAAACGCCTGCCTGGCACCAGACAACCTCCGGGGGAGAAATGCCTGGAGCTACGTGGCAGGAGGGGGCTCTTGGTGGCTCTGGGTCCCAATCCGGGAGGAGGCTGCTGTGTGCCTGGACTGCCGGGGAGCTGTAGCGCTGGCTGCTCCTGTTTTGTGCCCCGCACGCTTGAACTTTGTGCTACCCAGCAGGACCCCTACCTTATAGAGGCTTATAGAGAGGGGCTGACAGGGCGATAACAGGCTAGCCCTGGACGAGGCAGTGCTTGACAACGCGGTCCGAGGAGCCGGGGGTGACATGCGGACTCGCCAGTAAATATTCGCCTGGTGTCTGCGGGGAGACAGAAGGTACCTGCTACTGAAGAGGTGCGGGTGCAGGAGAGACGGGGGCCTGGCGCGGAAGTGCGTAGGGGGGTCAGCATTCAGATCAAGGGCGGCCAGTGAGGCCCGTGCACGGACTACCTAAAGAGTGACTGGGGAAGCTGCCCACACCCGAGATACAGGCTGTGGATACCTCTGGTGGTGGCGCCTGTAGAGACAGTGCCTGGTAGATTTGTAGAGGGACCGGAACTGGGGCTCCTGGTATCCTGAGGATTGTGTCTCATGGTGCATGGCAGGAGGCAGCGGCTTGTCCCTGGAAGGTGGTGGTGCTGAGGGTGCACGGCCAACACGCTCACAGTCATGGGCAGGAAGACCTTGGACCCCAAGCCCCCTGGACAGGGTACACTGGACCGATTTGCTACGGCGCCTCCTCCCCCGAACGTTGACCCTACCGGGGCGAGGTCAGATACGGCCTTGCTGATGGAGACCAAACAGGCATCCCGGGAGGCCCTACAGAAACAGGTTGGAGAGGTGGGTGCGGACGTGGCACTCCTATGACAGGACCTCCGCAACCTAGCAGAAAGAGTGGTGGTCTCGGACATTAGGATAGGGGAGGCTGAAGATACCATAACAGGCCTGAGGAAAGGTATGGCGGAACTACAGGCCTCCCATAAGCAGCTTCTTTGGAAGGTGGACGCCGCCGAAAACAGGGCACGACGCAACAACCTGCGATTCGTGGGCTTTAGAGAAGGTCTTGAAGGGGCGAACATGGCAGAGTTCCTACATTTGTGGTTACTCCGCACTTTTCCGAAGGACACATTTTCCACGTGTTTTGTCATTGAACGGGCACATAGAGCACTGCTGGCGAAACCACCGGAGGGAGCACGACCGCGACCGGTCATTGTTCGCTTTCCCAACTTCTTGGATAAGGACATGATCCTACGTGAAGCTAGGAAGCGTGGGGAGATCCTCCATGAAAATGCCCACATAATGATTTTCCCGGATTACAGCCATGAGGTGCAGAAACAGAGGCGCTCCTTTGATTCGGTCAAGGCCAAGCTGCGAGACCTTCGAATCCAGTATATGCTGTTGTTTCCAGCGAAGCTGAAGGTGCTGTATAAGGAGAAAACTCATTTCTTTCAATCGCCGGAAGAGGCGTGGCAGTGGCTGGAGGAGTGTCCACCCCTATCGCGACAGCAGTCTGGGACTCACAGGACCTCGGCTGGGGACCGACCTGAGGATGGGCCGCGGGGCTCACCAAAGCCGCAGAGGCTGCGCCAGAGGCGTGTCAGCCGTGGAGTGGAGGTTACCCCATAAACCAAATTAGGATCGACACGGAGGAGGCGACGCAAGGCGATCTCTGTGGACACTAATCCATCCCCGGGTTCCCGGTTCGCTTGTTTAGCAAGGAGGGCACAGTCGGAAGGGGAGGAGGAACCTGGCGGCATCTCATCCGAGGGAGAAGAATCGGAGGACCAATCATTGCATCCCCTAGTGGCGGCAAACATAATATGGAACAGGACAGCGTGTCGGGGATGGGGGCCTCGCGGGGGGACCCCCAGACTCTAACTCGTGAAGATGGGACAGTAACGGCTGGTCGACTTTGGACTTGGTGGCCAGGAGCACGCAAGTTGGACACCCCCTTCTTTTCTTTGTTTGCTTGCTTTGTTTTCATTGATTTGTTCTTTTTTTCTTGCTTCTATTTAGTTGGTCTCCGCCTTTGCTGGTTGCTCCTCTAGAGGGTTGGAGTGCGTTAACTTGTTCTGAGGCTGAGGTTGGGTGGGCGACAGACCTCCTTCACCTGAACAGCTTTATCTCTATCACTAGGATGGCGATGGGTCTGGTGGGGGAGGGAGGTGGGGAGGGGGCGGTTATTGGGGGGATGATGTTTGGGTGTTGGGGAGGGGGGACAGCCAGGGTTCACTGTTGGGGAGGTTCATTGTTATTGTTTTAGAGCATGTCACAGACAGAATTGCCACACATACCTGCACATTGTATGCCCGATGCTCACCGGCGCAAGTGCTGACCGAGACTGATGTTGCCTAAAGTAGTGGGTGGCATTGGGTCTGAGGCAGTGGATACTGGTACTGTCCAAATCCTTACATGGAATGTAAACTTCCTGGGCAATAAGATCAAACGGGGGTTGGTCCTGGCCTATGTAAGAAAGACTGCACCGGACATAGTCCTGCTCCAGGAGACCCACTTGCATGGTACGCGCTGTGGGTTTTTAGCCCGGGGGCTCTATAGGGTGTTGGCACATGCGGGATACACTTCGGGATCCAGAGGGGTAGCCATTCTGATTAGGAAATCCCCTCTCTTCGCGATTACGAGAACATGGACTGACCCCCAGGGTACTTATGTTGGGGTCACGGGCACTTGGAGACGCCAGAAGGTCACGATAGTTTCTGTCTATGCACCTCCCAAGCTACAGGCCCAAACCCTAGCGGGAGTAGCTGATATCCTTTTAAATACATCAGACACACTACAAGTGATAGGAGGGGATTTTAATGACGTCATGTCCCCCCCCTGGGACAGATCGGGGTTGCGGGCGGAAACTTTGGAGTCCTCCCCTCTGAAGCGGTTCAGTGACATGATGGGACTGACAGATGTTTGGAGATGGCTCCATCCGGACGCTAGGACTTACTCTTACTTCTCAGGGGCCCACAAGGTATACTCTAGATTGGACTACATCTTCCTTCCACGTCATGCTCTTAGCACTGAGAACCGAGCAGAATACCAGGCCCGGGCCATATCAGATCACTCACCACTGCTAGTGACAATAGGGACAAAGCGTGAGCCACGGGGAGGGCATTGGCGACTGGCGGCATGGGACCTACAGGATAAGGGTCTGTTGCGGGGGTTGCGGGAAGATGTGAAGGTGTACTTTGCTGAAAACCTGAGCTCAGTGCAGTCAGGGGTCACGCTCTGGGAAGCTTTTAAAACAGTCATGAGGGACATGGCACAGAATAGAATTGCGGGGAGAAGCGGAAGGTGCAGGGAGTCCTGAATGACCTTGCGACCCACATCTTACAGTTGGAGTGCCGCCATGTGGCGGATGGGACGACACACTCACTTAGACAACTACTGGACGCGCAGCAGCAATACAGGGCCCTGATGACTGACGAGCCCAAAACACAGGCACAGGTGACCCTACATAGGTTGTATGATATAGGGGATAAGTCTGGAAAAGGTCTGGCGTGGCTGAGTCTGAGAGCAAGAGGTGAGGTGGGTGGAGCAGGTGACAGATGCCCAGGGCCGTACCAGACAGACGGATGTCCAGATAGCGCAGGCGTTCGCTGAGTATTACGAGGAGTTCTACAAGGCCAGAGACTTGGGCTCGGCAGCGGAGGTGGAACAAAATTTGGATAGCAATGAGAACCCTATCTTAGATGAGGCGGCCCAAATGTGTCTGGAGGAGGAGATAGCAATCACGGAGTTTTGTGAGGCTATAGCTAGACTTCGTCCAGGGAAATCTCCGGGCCCGAATGGGTTTCCTACAGAATTTGTTTTAAAAAACAGCCGATCTACTCTCTACTCACCTACTGGCCTTGTACACCGATGCGGTCCAGGAGAGCTCGTTCCCGCCAGATCTTTGTATGGCCACACTGGTGCCAATCTATAAACAGGGTAAGCCACCAGGGGAGTGTGCGTCCTACTGCCCCATTTCCCTGTTGAACGTGGAAGTTAAACTCCTGGCGACGATTCTTGCGTTGCTTCTGCGGCGGGTGATTTTAGATCTGGTACATCTGTATCAGACTGGTTTCTTACCTGACAGGGCGACTAGGTATAATCTACGGAGGACCCACAATTGGTTGATGGCGGTATGTGATCATAGGGAGTCGCATGTGTTTTTATCTCTCGATGCTGAAAAAGCGTTTGAAGCAGTCCACTGGCCTTTCCCGGAGAGAACTTGCGTATTTACGGATTTGCAATCTCCAAAATGCGCGAACTCTCGGGAATTTGCGGATTTTTTTATTTTTTTTGTGTTTGCAAGGGTTTCTGCCAGTTCGCGAGGGTTGTGTACCAGTTAGCAATTGCGAACTTACTTGTCGGCTCGCAACGGCCGCGACTATGTTGTTTCTACGTCTGGTTCATCATCACCGGTTCACAGCACCCTCTGTTTCACCACTGCCACCCTCTGGTACACCCATGCCACCCTCTGGTACATCACTGCCACCCTCTGGTTGGTTTATCACTGTAGATTATGGGGGTGAAAAAAAGCCAGCACACCTGCCCTGCTTCAACTGACATGAATTAATTTGGGGTTGATTAATGCGTCACTGAATTTAAACTTCCAGTCTGGCTGGCACCTGCTTCCTTATCTGTAATTTGCTTTCTGTTGCAGTGCAATTTTTTTTCACAGGACCTTTGTGGCCTACTTGTAGCTATTCTCTGAGCCTGCTGTGAGGGTCAGAGCAGGGTCATAGAATAGTTGCAAGTAGGCAACTGAACTCTGAAGGGGCCCCTCAGGAAGCACTACAGGGAATGGTTACTAATGATAAGATTGAACTTTTGCACCTGCTGAGTGCTTTCAGTTTTGTCTGTAATTGCTTTCTGTTGCAGTGTAATTTTTTTAACAGGACCTTTGTTGTATACTTGTAGCTATTCTCTGAGCCTGCTGTGAGGGTCAGAGCAGGGTCATAGAATAGTTGCAAGTAGGCAAATGAACTCTGAAGGGGCCCCTCAGGAAGCACTACAGGGAAAGGTTACTAATGATAAAATTGAACTTTTGCACCTGCTGAGTGCTTTCAGTTTTGCAAAAATCCAAATATCCAGCAGCATCCACAAAAAGTAACCCTTCCAGGTCAAGATCCAAATCAAAGTGACCAGCACATGAAGAAAGCACTGGGAGGAGCCTGCTGGACAGGAACAGGAAGTTGGAGACTGTGGGGCACTTTCTTCCTCCCACCCCCCCCCCCCAAAATGGACTCCTTGCAAAGAAAAAGTGCAGGCAAATGTCAACCTGAGGAGTTATTCTGATAAAAATCATAATTTTCAAGGTTTATGCTGCCTGCTGGTGGATTTCTTGTGCGAAATTGCAAATTTTGCAATCTCGCAATTGCGAGATTGTCGCTGCCCGCCGCATCTACGTGTTCGCAAGTGTTTACTCCCGCGAAATTGTATAGTATTTTAGTTGGCAAGTGCGACCAAGCAGAAAATCCGCTTCGCACGGATTTTACGAATTTTCGGCAAGTTCTCGAGAGTTCGCGGATTGCGAATTTGCCGAAAATCCACAAAATCCGCGAGCGGAACGGATTTTACGCCCATGCTTAGTCGTTACGGTGGGCAATCAGGATATACAGTGAATTGGCACAAGTCAGTATTATACAGTCCCCTAGGGGAGGCCGGAGGTCCTGCTTTGCCTACCGCGCTCCGGGTAACTGACGAGGGGTTTACATATCTGGGGATCTACATGATGAGGGACCGGTTAACCTCGTATCAGAGAAATATCCAGCGGGTTCTTGATAACTTCGCTGACGATGCGGACAGATGGAGGTCCCTTCTCCTCACAATTTTGGGGCACGCGGCAATGTATAACATGATAACACTGCCGCGGTTTCTATACGTGTTACAGAACGAGTACTTCCCCCTCCCCGTCAGGTTTTCAAAGAGATAAACGAGGGGTTGCGGGCACTGCTTTGGCTGGGGAAACAGCCCAGGATAGCACTAGAGACACTACAGAGAAACCAATATAATGGGGGTATTTCCCTACCTAACGTTGAGGCATATTACTGGGCGGAACATTTAGCGCCAATAAACGACTGGCTTCATGCCCCGGCAGACCACTCCACATACAGGCTGGAGAGTGCGACGATGGCACATCTGACATGTTTGCACTACCTCTATGGTGGCAGGGGGAAAGACGGGCTACTTTCAGCCACGCGTGTGACAGTGGAGATGTGGGCAAGGGCGACAAAACGGATTGGCTGGGCACACAAACCGTCGAGACAGACCCCGCTGTGGCATTGACCGTGGCTGAGGGAGCTACATAAACTGAAGGGGGTTCAGGGGTGGGATGCCATTGGGATTTCTGTCCTGGGTGACCTGATGAGACAGGGGGCATTGAAGTCCTTCCAGGCACTGAGTTTGGAGTATGGGTTACATCGTACACAGTACCTGAAGTACACACAGGTACGACACGCCTGGAGGGCAGAGGTGGCGCTCGCAGGGCCCTTACCGGAATATGCACCACTGGAGGGGCGCTTGCTACAGGAGCACGTCCCTACTCAAATTGTTTCCCTGTAATAAATAACCCTGCTTGATAATATGCCGGACGGGCTAGTGAAGCTAAAGGACACGTGGGAATCAAACTTGGGAGAGATGGACACACTGGAGTGGGAGACGGTCCTGATGCACCCTGGGAAGTTGCGATAAAGTCCCGACTTCGTCTCATACAATATAAAATCCTCCATAGGATCTACTACGACAGGTATCGCTTACACCAGATGGGGCGGGCCGGCGACCCTAATTGCCTGCGCTGTGGATGTGTAGAGGGGAATTTTTATCACATTCTCTGGGAATGCCGGGTCATACAGGGATACTGGGCCGAGGTATTGAGGGAGCTCGGTGCCATTCTGGAAACGCCCGGTTGAGCCTAAATTGGTGCTACTGGGAATAGCAAACAAGGTGGATTTTCCTGATGCTGGCGTAAGTGGTTGCCTAGAGGGAAGTGTCCCGGGCCTGGGGTGCGCCTATCCCTCCGAGACTAGATGAATGGAAGACGGGTATGGACATTTACATGGCAGCGGAAAGGGTTACATATAAAGCCCGGGGTTGCCCCAAGAAGTTCAGTAGAGTGTGGGGGAAATGGAGACGATACTATGGTTTCGATGGGGGACTCTGATAGGATGGGGGAAGACCTTCTTGTGCCCCGACACACGGGGGGGCATGGAAGATGATGTATGACACACTGCTGGGAGGTTCATTACTGTCTTTATTGCACATGTTCTGTCCTGTGAAGCTGTTGGGAAGGAGGACGGTGTACGGGGGCGGGGCAGGGGATAGTGGGCACTCTTATGTGACATGCCTGATATGTTCATACGGTTCTAAAAATGCAAATAAAAACAATTTAAAAAATAAATAAATAAATAAATAAAATGCCTTGGACAATCATTCTGTAACACCATTTAGGGAAATGCGCAAAAAGGCAATGTTGATATACACAGAGGAATCTTATGCTTAATAACTGTGACGTTACTACAATGGACCATAAGCATGTAAGAGAAGGGTTAGAGCGGTTTAACTTCAAAATAAAGGTGGTGTGAGAGGAATGTGATATATAGAACAGATTTCTGTACCTATTTTACTGTGACATCCGCACCAGTACAGACATAATCTTTTCCCTGCTTTGTCTCTTTTTATATGCTTGGCAGTTTTGAGGCACGCTTAGGAAAAGCATCAATTTTAATTACAGCTCTACGAACAAGCCAGTAAACAACTTTTTTTTCTGTGTTACTCTGAATGAAATGATTGCTTCTGGCGATTGCCCTGAATCCTCGTTTACAGACAGCACTAAGAAGCTCAAAGCACTAATTTGCATTAGGCCATTAGCAAAATATTAATACACTTCATTATTAATTATGCCACCATAAATGTGTTTTCTTCTAAGTTAGATTGACTACAGAAATGGACCATGGGGATGTTTGTCAGGATGGAGAATCAACTCTGATCATTAGCCAGTTCAAAATAAACGTTGGTTTTGCTATTTTCTTGAACTGCATTTGTAAGCAAATTATAACTGGCATTTGAGCTTCATTTTCTTTTAAGAGTGCCGGATATTTCTTGCTCTTATTGTGGCCTAGAAATAAAAGAAGTCAAACCAACCTATAACAATGTAGGGCATGATGTAGAAAACCATTTGACTGTCACAAACGCTGCTACTCGCATTAACAAAGAGTTTGTGACCATAAAATGTTTTTTATCACAATATATGGATTTTGCCACTAATTCTGAATCACAATAAGCAGCAAGCACGCATGTAGTGAGAGAGCTTTAGCCCACTTAAACATTCCTTCTCAACCAGATGGTCTTTTTAGTTGCTTGAGAGGAAAGAGGGAGGAAACTTCAATATAGAATAACCAACATAGTCATGTTATAATCCACTCGACAATTGAATCTGAGATTGGTAAGGTTTAATTATTAAATCAATAACAGATTGATATAAATCAACCTCAGCATTATTAGGGACAAACAGAATGATCCCGAATCTCCTAAAGAGATTTAATCTATATATCAAACAGCATTAACTAGTTCAATGATGACGATGCAAGTAATCAACAAAAAAATGGAGTATTCATTTGTGTCAAATGATTCTCAAAGGTAAGCATGATCACGCTATCTCTCCCTACACTATCCTAAACAGGAACAACCCTAGACCACGAAGCATTAAGTAAGGATGGAAAAATAGAAAGCTGCCAGCTGTCAGAGTCTTCAGAAGAAGAAAACTCCAACTAAAGGTCAAGTAGCACAAAGACACTCCAAGCAGAAGCAGAGGTCTGTACCCCATGAAGTCCTAAAATGTCACTCCGCCCCTCACTATGTTAGAGCATCATAAATGAGTTGCACTGAAGGTAAGTAATCATGTGCTTGTTTAGTAATTTTCCATGATTCCAGCATAAATTGGTTACTGGCACCACCTTTCCCACATTGATGAGTTGATACTTCATCCGCCATTGGCCATTCTTCTCCTCCCTGAGAACTTGCCTCTTTGCTTGTTGCAGAGAATCTCTTTGTCAACATCCATCTTCTCATACCTTGTTATCTAACTAAAACAAAATCCTTCTTTTCTAGCTACTAAGGCTTTGTCCGCACTTGCAGTGGAAACAAAAGTACATGGACATACATTTTGCATTGAAGGTTAACTATGGATTATTTGTTAACCTTTAAATATGAGCGTGTACTGGAACAGTTCTCGAGGACCAAAAATAACGCCAACTTAACAGTGCTCAGGGTTACAAATACGTACACATTTCTACTCATTTAACAAATGCAGTTTCTTAATGCATGAATACACTGCAAAGAATACAACATTTTATTTAAACTAAACCAACATTAATATAATTCCTTATTATACGTATAAATGTTTAGACATTAGTCTACGCATACATTTTATTTATTTCGTTTCACAATATGACACGTCTAACCTTTTAATTTTCCTAAAATATTAATTTGTATTTGTTGCAAGACCTTTATTGGTCACATTTCGATGCACACAATTTATAAGTCTCATTAGTTTACGTGGAGTACTTTAAATATACAATACCTTATCTTTTCCTAGTAACATTTAATCACACAGAATATATTTGAGTGCTGACTACACATGATTACGATGCACTCCTACAGTATCTCAGGATGGGATCAAAATTACACTGCTCCAGTAGTATATACTTCTGTTTGCTATTTGTGGTGGTAATTAATTCGCAAAGGGGACACTGGCCCCATTGGATGGCTTCCTCTCTCGTCTCTATCTTGTCGAATGGCCTCAGGTGAGTATGCAGTTGTCTCAGATTTCTTACCCAAAGTGGAGTTTCTTTTGTAACACAGCAGATACTAAGGCACATGGGATTTATTTTTTATTTTTTTCTAAAGTATTTTCCTTTTGAGAATGCAAACAAAGGTTTGTTGTTCCTTGCAAGCCGCCGTCCCTGTTTGTAGCCAATCACAAGGGGTCTCAAAGTATTAATTTGGCAGGTCATTTCACTAAGCCATGCGACATTTTTCGATGTAGCATATTAGTAATAAGGTCCCATCATCGCAAATTTAAAGGGAGATCACAAAAAACAGTGTACAATTTGCACCGAAATTTGCAACCAGCATTTTCATACATCAGGTACCCATTGTTGGACAAAGAGTACACTTTGGCATAGAGTACTGATCAATATGGCCATTGTACTTTAACAAGGGTATGCTTACGTATTTACTTGCTATTGCTGCTTTATCAACTGTATATTTAACTCTTTGTTTTGCTTAAATTAATTTTAGGAACTGCGTATTGTAGGGCATCAGTAATACCTTGTGCACATTAAATTACCTTTGTCTTTTTGGACTGGAACTACATGTAACTAGACATCTGTGCAGTTCCCTCACTACAAGTATTCAAACAAGTACTAAAGAAACACTGGAACTCAAAAAAGGAAAGTGGCAACTCCTCTAACCCAACTGTGAATATGTATGTTGTATTAGACAATTTGTGCCGTTACACGTGTGCCTTCATCAATTACAATCACAACAATCATTGACAAAGCCAATAGGTCTGGCCTTTTCTAAACTGGAACGCACACACTAACTCAAGTGTTCACACATCACTATTTCTATTACACACATGCACAACACTGTCAAACATACTATCGTTTTGGTGGTATTGGTGTTACTATTGGTAATAATTTGAGTTGTAGTAATGGTGGCTGTAGAAGCCATAGTGATTTTATAATGGTGATTGTATTTTCAGTAGTGATGGTGGTAGTGGATGTAGTACTGGTGGTAGCGGTAGCAGCAGTTGTGGCAGTGATGGTGTTAGTATCAGTGTTACTGGTGATAACAGTGGTTGTAGTATTATTGGTAGAATTGGTGATGATGTTGATAGTTCTAGTGGTAGAAGTTGTGATTGTGATAGCAGTAAAGGTGATGGTGTTGGTGGTAGCAAAACAAGTTGTAGCGAGGGTGGTAGAAATGGAGGTATTGGTGAAGATGGTAATAGAGGTGACACTGGTAGTAGCAGGGCTAGTAGTGATTGTTATTGTTATTGTTAAATGTACTTTTAAAGCGCAACACTCATCCAACAAGGATATCACGGCGCTAAAATTGAGTAGTAAACTATGAGCAATTTCCCAAGACTACTATTTATTCTGTTTTAGGGAATAATGCAGTTTTTAGTTTTCTTCTAAAAGTGAGGTAACAGTCAGTACATCGTAGATCGATAGGCAAGTCATTCCAACACTTGGCGGCAAGGTGCGAAAAGGCACGTCCACCCATCCTGGATAGTTTTATTTGTGTGGTGACTGCTTTGGATGTGTCTTGTGAGCGTAAGTTCCGAACTGGTGCATAGAGCTTGATTCTGTTCCGCAGAATGTAAGGGCCAGTATTATGCAACGTTTTATGAGCAATGCATAACATTTTGAAAGATGCTCTTTGCCTCATAGGCAGCCAGTGTAACGCTCTCAGGCAGTTTGTAGCAGAATCGTACTTTTTCTTATCGCAGACAGCTTTGGCTGCCGCATTCTGGACCAGCTGTAGTTTTGAGAATAGATAATCCGCCATACCAACAAACAGCGAGTTGCCGTAGTCCAGCCTACTAATCAGTAAAGATTGAACTAGAATCTGTCTACATTCCATCGGAATTCAGGGAAAGACACGTTTCAGCATTTTTAATGTGACAAATCCTTTGCCACATATTGTGGTAACATGATGCTTCCTGGATAAAGTAGTGTCCATATGGATTCCCAAGTTTCTGGCGGTCAGGGTTGGGTTTGGTGGAGTGCCTAAAGTATTTGGCCACCAAGAGTTGTCCCAAAGCTGTTTGGATCCACCAAATAGAAGAATTTCCGACTTGTCAGCATTTAATTTCAGGTAGTGACCATGCATCCAGTTAGATAGCTCTGACAAGCAGTCATGTAGCCTATTTTTGGCGTCCTCTTCATCATTTAGGGTTACCATCAGCTGAGTATCATCAGCGTAAGAGCAGATATTAATACCCCATTTTTTGCCTATGGATGCCAATGAAGAAACATAAACTTTGAACAATGTTGGGCTCAATGTTGCTCCCTGTGGCACCCCATATTTGATCTTCTGAGGAGTGGAGGTAAAGTTTCCTAAGCAAATGGACTGGGATCTATGCAATAGAAAAGACTCCAGCCAGTTCAGGGCTTTACCTTGTATTCCTTTAGCAGCTAGCATATTTATTAGCAGTTTTTGGGAGACGGTATCAAACGCCGCTGATAAATCCAGTAATATCAGGGCGACCGTTTTGCCTTTATCAATCTGCGTTCGAATATCGTCCATCACAGCCAGGAGCGTTGTCTCAGTACTATTATTCGATCTGAAACCTGTCTGAGAGACGTCCAGCAGGTTATTAATTTCCAGAAAACTTGACAACTGTTTAGTTACCAATCTTTCTAAAACCTTTGATAGGTATGGAAGCTGTGAGATGGGACGGTAATTGGCTGGATCGTTTATATCCGCACTGGCTTTTTTTAGTAGTGGGATTACAGCTGCATTTTTCCAGACTTCTGGGAATTCGGCTTGGTCCAAGGAAAGATGAAGAACTTTTGTAACTACTGGACAAATTACGGGTGTAAGTTGGGAAAATATATAGTGTGGACAACCATTCCAAGGTGATCCTGATTTAATTTCTGACATAGCCATGCTAACTTCTTCTTCAGAAAAAGGGCCGAAAGTAGAACAGCTGGCCTGCAGAGTAGAGTCAACATGATACTCTACATGATCCTGGCTATTATTTACAAAGGAAGCATACATTTTGTCAATTTATTCACTAAAAAATCACTAATTTTGGAGCAGTTTTCATGTGAAGGAGTCAAGTTTGAGGTAAGACTCGGTAGGGATGGTTTTAGAAGTGGTGATGCTGGTAGTAGTGATGGTGGTAGTAATAGTGGCAGAAGGGGTAATAGTCCTGGTAGTGGTATTAGAAGTGAAGGTGGTAGTACCAATAATGGTAATAGTGGGGGTGATGGTGATGAAAAGGCGGTAGTGGATTAGTAGTAGTTATATGATAGTCAGAGTGATGATGGTACTAATGGTGATAATGGAGGTAATGTGTCAGTAATGCTTATGGCAGTAGTGATGGTGTTTGAAGCAGTAGGATTAATGCAGTTGATGACAGTGCTGGTGGTCAGGCCCGAAGGATAGTCTTATCTCTCAGCATCTGGGCTGGTATATTTGATATTTGTGGGCCTAGTGGACGTGTTTTTACTATTGACTTGGCTGATAAAATCACAAACATTGCCTACACCATGCTCAAATCCATGCACTCTTCAATAAGTTGGTTATACAGCGTGTCTTCACACGTTTAAAACTGCCCCAATTTGAAAATATTGGCCACTTCTAATGCACGTATGGGGGGGGGTACTTTTATTTTGGTGCATGGGCCTATTTTCTGTCCCAGTCCGGCTCTGCTACTAGTTGAATTAGAAATGTAATCACGAACCACAAGAAGATTGTGCGGAACATACGAGAGAGTGTCTGTCCTCTTTAAATACAGAGCAAATATTTTATTTCAGCACATTATAAAAACAGTGTGATTGTAAAGATGTTTACAAGAAAACGTGAGGGACAAAACTTGCGATATTCCCCTACTTTGTGTCTTACATATTGAATTTTCTTTTGGGAAGAATCTGAAAACTGAATAACATTTTAGGTTTTTTTCTCCTCTGAAAACAGTGAAGATCTCACTCATTTTTTGTTGGTTTTAAGATGTTGTGGCACGAGTGTCAATATACTCAGGCTAAATATTATGCTACTTTGAGTTTAACACACATCTCTGTGAAATTAAAAGTCAAAGCAAATTGCTCTTGGAAAGGCACCCCTAATTTCCTTGGAATTAGCACACTTAATACATGGCACCTGATTAAAGAGTAGATTGAAAAGAGTTATTAGTCTTAATGATTTCCCAGAATTCAAGTTCCCAAACCTGTTACTCTGTGGACGGCAATGGGTCACCCATTGCATTACCTCTAGTGTCGGGAAGTACACAAAGATATCTTATCTGTAGTCAGCCAGAAGGAAGCATAAGCTGCAGGACAGCAGCTCGCAAAACTAAACGTAAGCTGCTTTTCACAGTTAAGAAGGACAGCATTCAGTACAAAAGAGGCACAGGGGGAAGCAAGCAGCTCGGTTTTTGAGGATCCTTCCCCACAGGTCCATGGTGCTGGAGGGAGGTCCTCGGGTAGGGATAAAAGGCAGAGAATGTTGTCTTCCTTTGTGGTAGTCACTGAAGCAGATGCTCTGGTGGAATGTTGCTCACAAACTTGGTTTCTTGGTTGGGCAGGGAGAGTGGGAGACCCTTAGGGTCACGTAGAGCTATGCACGAATTTTGGCAATCTGCCTCTTTTAAGTCGCTGCTCTTCCTGGACTCAGAAGCTGGGTCTCTCCTGCACAGGCACACAAGGCTTGTCCTTGTTCCCTCTCAGCAGGCAGACAAGGCAGACTTCCAGGTCTCTAGCTGACCAAGTACTTCTCCAGGAAAATTAGTATATTTCTGGCAATATCCCCTCACCAATGGGAGACTAGCCATCAGAGATACCAGCCCTTGATCACTGCAGCTCTTCAAGTACTCTGCGATGAAGTGTCTTACTTAAGTGGCCCCACAAGAAGGATTTGCATTTGGAACAGGTCATATTTCTGAGTTCAGCTTAACTAATGGTGCTTGTGTGATAATGTCATGGCCTACCAAAGGACTTAAAGGTTTAAAGCCCTAAGAATGCCATTAGCCTGTTATAATCTGTTTTCATCCCAGAGGTTGTAAGACTGTTTCCATCCCTCCCTTCCGGGGTGGATTCTTGCTTGAGGTGAGTCGAGTATTTGGTCAATCCCAACACAAAGCTTTAGTTGGCTGAGAACTAACTAACATGTGCCTTACTGATAATGTATTTATTTATTTATTTATTTCATGGTCTAAAATAGGTTGAACTAGAGCAATCAATACTGGAGCGCTTGACAATGTTTAAAATTAGTTCAAGAGCAACAAAGAGGGCCTTCTTGCCCTTATCAATGGCTAGAGGTTGATAATTGTGAACAGTCATAACATTATAAACTAAAGTTCAGTAGATGAGGAACTTGTTAACATCTCTTCCTTTTTAATACATATGTCTCCCCTAAGGTAGGCCCTGAACAGCCCAGAGGGTAGGATGCGGTGCATTCGAAAAAACTCTTAAGTTACTTTCTCACTATTGCAAGGCCTACCTCACCTTTAAGATAACAACGGAGTTACCTTATTACATTCAATAGGTGTTAGGTTCCAAACAGGGGCAGGTGACGAGTTCATGTTTGGTGTCTTTTCAATTGTAATGTACAATCCTCTTTTATGGTGAAGTTGGATTTTAAACTACAATTTTGAAAATGGCACTTTTAGAAAGTTGCAAAAAGAACAATTGATGGACAGAATGCAGAACAATGTCATACATTCACCCCAGGACAGCGATCTGGGCCTAAATCCATAGTTGTTTTGCTCCCCATGCCATTCCAGTTTGAACCCAGCCATATGCAAATCAGTCTTGACCCTGTGCCCAATTGAAACAGTCCAGCCCGAACTGTCAGGCTGGATCCTCTCTGGACTGGAAGCAAGCATCCTAGGACCTTTGTTGGGGTTTCACCCCTCATCAGCCAAGATAGCTTGACTTCAGTGGCATGGAGAGCATAGGACCCACGTCTGGGCATACCCATCTCACTCAGGGTGACAAATGCAAACAAAATGCCCTCAAACCGGTCCCAGGACGCTTATTTCCAGACCAAGGAGAACTGGCTTGGCAGTTTGGGCTGGACTGTTCCCATAAGGAGCAGGATCAAGACTGATTTGCATTTGGCTGGGTCCAAACTGTGGTGGTGTGGTGAGCAAAAGAATGATGGGTTAAACCCAGATCCTTGTGACTGGGGGTGAATGCTTGCATTGTCCAGCATTCCATCCATCAATTGAATCTTTTGCACACTTTTAGAAAGTTGGCATTTTCCTGTCTTAGTCATTTATTGTCTGAAGCCTGTCTCTGGGTCACGTGACTGGGTGTAGCTGACAGCTGGCCTTTGTGTATTCCTCCTAGACAGATGGGAGGGCAGAGATGGGCACTGCCCTACTTACATTTGAATAGGCTATGTCCTGCCTCCACACAAAATGCTGCATGCCTCCTGTAGTTAGTTTGAAGTTAGGGCAGGGAGGCAGAATATCTGTGCACACCAAAGGGAAGCCTCTAGAAGCTTCTCCCACTTCAAATGAGGCACCTGGTATAAATATTGGGCGTCAGACACCAACTCTTCAATACATTTGTGGTCGGGTGGACTCTCCCAGGATGGAGGACTGTTGTGCTGCTGAAAGTGAGGAAAATTGAATTTTGCCTTGTCATGTGTGCCTACGTGTCCCCCATTATATGTTATATGTGCATGATCGATATGCATATATCCCCTTATGATCGATTAAAGACGCAATTATAGTTGTGTCCAACGTTAGTATGTCAGTTATCCAGTCCCCGTGAAAGCAACGTGAATTAGGCTTCTAGGCCTATGTTGCCAACGTTTTACATTATGCACGTTAGACTTATCGAATTGTCCCTGTTTCTAGGCCTCAAAGGGCCTGAACACCAGATTCAAGCTCCAGTCTCCTGAAACCACTCCGAGGAGCGATGCAGCCCCCACCCGCATCCCTGACCCTTCGCTTACTTCTTGCCGCGCAGCGCGGTACCCGGCCTGGCTCTGCCTGCCTGTCTGCCAAGAATATGTTATGCCTACAGTTATCAGTTCAGCTCTCCGTCTTCACATTCCTAAGCTAACGAACCGCATAAACATCTTCAGCTATAGTCTAGTCTTCCTGTCTCCATGCAAGTGAATTACTGTATTAATATCCATAGAAGATTCATAGCACACGCAATACATGAAGAATATATGCATGCACCAGCCTTAGTGTCAAGTAGCCTTTGCTCTGATGACTTCTAGATTCTATCAACATGTACTCCAAACACCAGATACCAGATATGCTATAGGTACATGTCGTCCTGACATCTTAGACTTTAGTCTCCTCTTCTAGTGCAGAAGTCAGAGCCCCCAGCTCTCCCTAGTTACACGTCATGGCCCGTTTGCGCGCACCACTAGGTTAAAGGTTCCAGCTGCCCAGGTAGCCCCTTCCATGTATCCACCCATTTATGACACTTCTATGACGTTCTCATCACATGTCTTCGTGCACGCCCTGTGCACGCCTTCTTTTTACGCCCATTTGTTCTTATCTTACGTTTGTCACTTGTTACGCCTACTGTATTCAATGTAATTGTACTGTTTTACTATATATATCATGTACTGTTAATGAAACGTTGCAGCTGCCATTCCATGCCATTCTATTTCAGGCTGTTCCGATCCTGTCCCTTCCCTTATGCCTGATTAAAGCCTGTTCGACTCAGATACCCCGGATCCTGCCTCTTATTTATTGAGCTATCTGTTTTATTTAATGCATAGAAAAATAGTACCGGTAATTAATTATTTATTTACCACATAATGGCGCCCGAATAGGGACGAGCCCCTTCCCCACGCGCCGGCGATATAACGCAGGCCCCCTGACCCTTCTACAGCCGTGACGGAACTCTACCGTGCACGTGCAGATATTTCTGCTTCATCAAGTCTCCCTCAGGCCCACGGAGGAGACGGAGACTGCGGTCCGGCATCCAGACGAGGCGGTGAGGAATGCGGTTCGTCCCGACCAGAGCCCAAGCCGAGAGAGCAAGGTCCGAGGTATCCGGAGGCCCACCTGTTTCCGAAGCCCGAAGTTCGAAGCGCATGCGTAGTAACCAGACGTCGTAGCAGTCCAGTCCAGTCCGAGGCCTTCAAGTTTTGCTTCCCGGTGAGTACCGTTGCTGGGGGAGTATCTAGACGGGGTCATTAGTTTGTCTCCGGTCCGATGGGTTTGGGTACACAGATCCAGTCCGACGTGTCCATCTAGGTGGATACGGTATGACGTGTCTCTTTATGAGACCGGTATGTTCTGTACTGTTTTAGCAGTGCATCCAGTAATTCTAGTAAGTCCGTTTCTCGAGAAATTCAAGTGTTATGTTTTTCAGTGTATCAGGTAGAATTCTGTTCGAACTGTTATTAATGTATTTCTATGTCGTGGTATGAGTGATTTGTTTGCCATTTCATTACTGTGTTCATTGTGTATTGTGTTTAATTCAAGTACGACTCAAATATGCCTCTGTTTTCAAAGTTACGTCAGATAAAAACCAGAAAAGGGTTACTCGAAGAATCAGTTCCTGTCCCTCCTAGGGACAGTCCTGGACACTTTATGTATCACAAGCATGGCTTAGATGCCATATTATATCTAGACTTATGGGTGGATTATACAAAGAATCTTGAAGAGAAATATAGATGGCCTGTATCAGGTACATGGGATGCCGAGTGCATCATGAGAGTAGAAGAAGCATTATGGAAAAAGAAAGCCAGACAATCCCAGAAAGATGCCATAGAGTTATGGCGTAAAGAATCTCATAGAAGAACCGAAAAAGAATTTAGAAAAGCAGAATTAAGTAGAGAATCCTCAGAAAAAGCCCAAGAAAGGGAATTACTAGAAGAAGGTGAACGAGTTAGAGCAGAACAGTCAGACAGACAGAGAAATGCCCTTATTAAAGGTATGTACCCTCTTCTTGCCAAGGGCTTGCCGAAGGCAACCCCGGAAGCACCCTGTAATTTACCGCCACCATTGGTCCCGACTAAACTGCGTCATAAACCGACTGCAGCTGAAATTTTTCTTTCTTCCTATTTAGACGATACTGTTCCCGAATATGCTAATACTAATCCTACTCCGCCAGTTCAAGTTCAAATCCAGCCTCCTGTTAATGTAATTCCTGTGCCTCCAGTCGTTGGTCCTGTCCATGCGCCAGTCCCCCAGGATCAACCCACATTACGTACTCCTACTGTACCAGTCACGTTACCAGCACCCGCACATTCAGTATTAGTTGACGATTCCAGTTCAGGAGGAGCAGGGGGAGGTACTCCTATCACCCCGCCTCAAACAAGGCGACGGACGCTCAGAGATGTAGCGTTACAGCGTACGCCAAAACTGGCTACGTATGACGCCCTCCGAAAGTATCTTACAGAGTGCGGACCTGATTGTAGATATGATCCAGTGCCAGGAGAAGATAGCATGCTAATATATTCCATACGTTTACGTCGAGTTGCAAGCTTCTTGGTTACCATATCGAATATGGAACCACATCTAGACAGAATATACCATTTTATTCAAACAGGGGAGAATCCAGAAAGTATTCACGAAGCTATGGCACACAGGAAAGTCGAGATTCAAGGCATGATTTTGCAATTTCTGATAAATTGTTTAATAAGAGAACAAGATTATCCTGATAAAAACAAAGAAGATATGAAAGTCCTGACAAGATGGAGTGACAATATATCAGAAGGAAAACACAGAACACAAAATTGTATAGAATCCATGTATAAAAAGATTCGTAAAGAAATAATAAGTATACACAAGAAGGAGGAAGAAAAGAGAGTAGCCGAGAAAGAGAATGACTCTTCAAGTGAAGAGGTAGACAGCGAGAATCCCGCCAGAATAGCGTATGTAGGTAGAACTAGATTTTCCGACAGACACACACGCCTAGATTACAAGAAAGTTTTTCCTCCTACCGTACCAGAACAGTGTTCTCTTGAATAAATATTCCAGGCTACAGATAAAATTCTGAAACTACGAATAGGTTATAGTGAACTTAGTACCATGCATGAACAAGAACTAGCCCGATCAGCAGTCCGATGGACTAGTGATTCTACCACGTTTCCAGACGAAGTAGTGGCTCAAATGTTTCTGAAACTGCCCCCAGCCGAGCAGCGACTGGTGGGTATGTATATGATCCAGCACCTCATTACACTGTATGAGGATCAGCATTCTGATCCAGGTCCTTTACATGATGTACTGAACGAGTTACTCCTAAACCGATGGAAAGGTCTAGGTACCGATTTAATTAGCGTCATTTTAGAACAGCGCCACAAATACAGAACGTTCCTGAATCCACATTTTGTTCCTGTTCCACTCCCAGTAAGAAAATCATTCTACATAGACAGACAGAATCCGTTGCGAGAAGTACATCCAGTTAAGGGAGAGGGGGGTAATCTCGAACGAGTATTTGTTTACACCCCTATCACGAAAATAGAACTACTAGAAATGAAAAAGTTAATACCCTGTCACGATAAAGATCCAGCAGGGTTCCATCGAGAATTAAAGGACATGCTCCGTATGGGAGAATACACGTATCCTGATATCATAAAAATGTTAAAGGTCCTGTTGCCTGCGGGCATATATGAAAAACTCAAAGAAAAAGAATGGGAGGTGGGAGAGAAAAAGATAGATTGGACCGCGTTAGAGAACGAAGATAACACACGAGTCCCAGGAACTGGTCTTGGGGATAAAGCCAAAGAGTTGCCCGAACTGTTAATACAAGTCTTGCCAAGAGTACTAGCCACGAAAAAGGAAGATTGGGATGCCATCTCAGCCTGTAAACAGAAACAAGATGAAGACACTAGTGATTTCTATTCTAGATTTGAGAAATGTTTCATTATAAATAGCGGTCTGAAAACAAGTAGTGAGTCGTATCCACATCTTTTTGTTACCAAACTAGTTGAGAATACTTTACCGCAAGTTAAAAATAGAGTATTGAAAGTCGAAAGTACCTGGCAAGCTAATACTCCGTCACAAATGCTCCAGATGCTACAGTATCACCAGAACCGAATCAGGGAAGAGCAAGAACACGAAAGGAGATGTATGAAAGACACGAAAATGAAAGTACTAGTTGCACAGTCTGTTCCACAAGACAGTCAGAAGAGGGGTCCGAGTCAAACTAGTCATTCTACAGCTCCTGTTAAAGGGACCTGCAATTACTGTAAACAGCCAGGTCATTATATAAACGAATGTGCAGTTCTGAAACACAACATAGCTACAGGTAAGACGAAAGAGAGACCACGTCCGCCTAGACAAGAACATGTTCCGCAGAATACGCAGCCACCGCAGAACGCACAACAGACAGTTACCGTACCGCAGCCTATAGCTGCCACACAACACGTTACACAACAGATGTACCAGTATGCACAGTCAGAGTATCCAGAATATCAGCAGTATTCATGAAACAGCCTAGAGAGGGAGGTTGGCTTGCCTCTCATCGAGGTTCCTGTAGATCAAGAGGGTCCCTATGTACACAGTCAAGTATTAGGGAAAGACAGAAAGTTTCTGATTGATACAGGGGCAAGTAGGACTACCATCAGTCATGACGAGGTTCCAGGGGCTCCGCTCTCAGGCTCTAGAAATGTTTCCCTTGGATTTTCAGGAAAGCCTATTGTTAATGAAATATCGAAACCAGTATCCCTAGAAGTTGGTCCATTGTCCCGAACTACAGACTTGTTACTTACGAAATCATGTCCAGAAAATTTACTAGGTATTAAGACACTGAAAGAATTAGGAGCAGTTATATGCTGTTCCCCAGAAGGTGTGAGATTGTTTTTACGTGATTTTAAAGGTCATTATGTATTACGTGATTTTGATCCAAGATTATTGAATGTACCTCAGCATTTATGGGCGCAAGGTCCAACTGATGTAGGTTGTATGCACATTACACCCTATCGTGTCACTCTGAAGCAAGGTGTTGTATTACCACGAATCCGACAGTACAAATTGCCACCTGAGGCTGTAGCAGCCTTATCCAAAATTATTGACGAGCTCATTGCTCAAGGAGTGGTTGTAGAAACTGACTCCAATGTATGTAATTCTCCTATCATTCCGATTCTTAAACGTACTGATCCCAATGCACCTCCAGTTTATCGATTAGTGATCGACCTTCGAGAACTTAATAAATGTATCATACCCCAGTACCCAGTGGTTCCAGATATCTCTTCCCTATTAACTGCCATTGATTCTGAAGCTACGTTCTTTACTGTTATTGATCTCAAGAACGCATTCTTTAGTGTCCCCATTCATCCAGACAGCCAATTCCTTTTCGGTTTCTGTTTAAATGGAAGAAGCTATAAATTCACACGAGCTCCTCAAGGTTTCACAGAAAGTCCTAGCATTTACAGTCAAGCACTTAAAAGACAACTAGACAGTATTCACATGCCAACTGACACTGCCCTGCTCCAGTATGTCGATGATCTATTGATCACAGCCCGTTCTGAACGTGACTGCGAACGTGCGTCACTTACAGTCTTGTATTTCCTGGCCGAGATGGGGCACAAGGTGTCCCCTTCGAAACTGCAATTTTGTGTCCAGCAAGTGGTGTACCTTGGACACTTACTGTCCAAGAGGGGTAGACAGTTGACACCAGACCGTATCCAGTTAATAGCACATCTTGCACAGCCCAAGACTCAGAAGGAGGTACGAGCTTTTATCGGCCTCACTTCTTACTGCAGACAATGGATTCCTCAGTACGCATATCTAGCCAAGCCACTGATACAGTTAACGACACAGGAGGCAGCCACATTGACTGTCCTCCCCTGGACCCAAGAACATACACTTGTTTTCAATGAGTTAAAGAAAGCTTTATGCCAAGCACCTGTTCTAGCGACACCAAACTACAGTAAGCCTTTTACACTTTTTGTCACTGAACGTGATGGTACAGCATTGTCTGTTCTCACACAAGATCAAGCAGGACAATACAAGCCCTGTGCTTATTTCTCTAGCACATTAGATCCGGTAGCCCAGGCTCTGCCTGCGTGCCTCAAGTCAGTTGCAGCCACAGCTCTAGCTATCAGACAAAGTGATTCCATAGTGTTAGGACACTCCCTGACAGTACAAGTTCCACACTCTGTGGAAGTTCTTTTGAACCGAACAAAGACTCAGCACTTGACAATTGCACGTTTAACAGGTTATGAACTGACACTGTTCCAGCCACACATAGAAATCAGACGCTGCAACATTTTAAATCCCGCTACACTGTTACCCTCAGTTACTTCAAATCCTGCCACACATGACTGTGTGGAAGTTGTTAACACCATGACAAAGCCACAACAAGACTTGACAGACATTGCATTACCTGATCCCGACCTGACACTTTATGTGGATGGTTCATGTATGAGGACAAGTACAGGAGAGTTAGTAGCCGCGTATGCAGTGACTACTGAAACTGAAGTTATAGAAACACATCGTATTGACACCCTGTCTGCTCAAGCAGCAGAGCTCGGCGCTCTGACCCAAGCCTGCATACGAGCCAAGAACCTGAAAGTAAACATATACACAGATTCACGTTATGCGTTCGGAGTCGTACACGACTTTGGAGTACTCTGGCAAGAGAGAGGTTTCATGACTTCTCATGGAGCCAAGATTCAGCATGGCCCCCTCATTTAAGCTCTGTTAGATGCAATACATTTACCGACAGCTATCGCTATCATGAAGTGCAAGGCACATACGAAAGCCACTAACACCATTTCCCAGGGTAACGACCTGGCAGATCGAACAGCCAAGCTTACAGCTCAGACTCCAGACATTCCAGTTAACACGACGCAGACAGACGTTCCAGATCAGACTACTTGTATGACAGTTAAGGACCCTACACAAGACGTACTAGATATACAGTTACATGCTACCCCAGATGAAATCAAGAAATGGTCTGAACAAGGAGGGGTCCAGACAGATCAAGGATGGTTGACGAAGGGAAAAGCCACATGGTTTCTCCCCGACTCTATGGTTCAAGTCATTATTAACACCGCACATAGTCCAGCACATTTAGGAGAAAAAGCCATGTTAGACAGTATTCAGAACCTCTGGTTTAACAAGCATTTACGAGCAGCAGCCAAACAGAAAGTACGTACCTGCATGATCTGTTGTCAGTTCAATCCAGGTAAAGGTGTTCCGGTGGAACAAGGTGGATTCCATCCTCCTGACCACCCTTTTGAAGTCCTCCAGATGGATTATATTCAGATGGATCGATGTCGAGGTTTCAAGTATGTCCTCGTAGTTGTATGCGCTTTGTCCAGATGGACAGAAGCATATCCAGTCCCAGATTACACTGCCGCGACCACTGCCAGGCAGCTGGTTCGTGAGTATTTTCCTCGCTATGGTTTGCCCAGGGTCGTGTATTCAGATAACGGCCAGCCATTCTCATCCGAACTCATGAAACAAGTATCCCTACTGTTAGGGTACCAGTGGAAGTTCCATTGTGTACGACATCCTGAAGCAGCTGGTCTCGTAGAGAGACATAACCAGACTCTGAAAATCCGCATTGCCAAGGTTTGCGCAGAAAAAGGCGTAGATTGGATGGTAGCACTGCCAGTCGCCCTTTTTTACATGAGAATGGTCGCTCACTCCCGTTCAGGTCTGTCCCCTTTCGAGGTAGTTTTCGGTCGTCCCCCAAACATGTGGGGTACACCTAGACCACGTACAATTACTGATGTTGACAGTAATATGCTGACAGATTACCTGGCTTCCTTGATGTCTGCACTACTCTCTTGTCGTTCACAGGTTGCCGCTGCTTTTCCAGACAACACTCAAGTAAAACCGCACGAGGTCATACCAGGCGACCTCGTTCTGATTAGAAACTTTGATCGTTCAAGTCTGCTGGAGCCCCGTTGGAAAGAACCAAAGCTCGTTCTGATGACAACAAGAACTGCAATCAAGGTCGAGGGTCGCAAGGACTGGTTGCATTCCAGTCACGTTAAACGATTCCATGGACTCCGTCCAAAGACTTTTCTCAAGGACTGCCCCGTTCTCAAGGACTGCCCAGATACTGACTCTAAACTTCCCCTGTTAGAGAAAACTCCGCAGCAGGAGTATAAGGAAAAATTAAGGTCTAGTAAGTCAGCCAGTTTAATTGTCTAAGTCCCTCTCGGGTGAAACGGTTAGACAGGTTCCTGACATGTATGAGATAGACCCCCATAGTGAGAGAGTTAGTCGAAACTCTAAGAGAACACGTTATCAGAAAAATCTTCGAAGTCGATGCATTGTTACTCTATTAATTATGTTATTTCTGAGTCTTACGGTTACCTGCATAAGTTATGTTTTACATATATATTTTCCTCCTATCGTTTCACATGTACATTTTTCCTCTAATGTTACAGTAGAGCACACATTTAGTGAACTGCCTCCTCACGAGTTATCCTATCGTCTTGCTATGCGCAACAATACTTTTATCCGAATGTTACACTATTCACACCAGACTAGCAATGCCACTAATTGTTGGGTGTGTGGTTGACTCCCCCTTTCCAGACACCGAAGGGAGTTCTGCCACTCTTTCCCTATCCGTTTTCACACAATGGTTCATGTGGAGCATGGTCCACGTTAACGTCATCCTCAAACGATATGTCCCTCCTGAATAGAACATGTTTCCCAGACAAGGAAGGATTTTCCCATAGAACAGGGTTAGATCTAGAAAATGAAGTATATGATCTAGGTAATTATTCCTCAAATTTCATGGTTTTGAATGTTCAGTCCGAGACTACTCCAGATTTGCCTGCTATTACAGTCCTACCAGTGAAAGGCGAATTATGTGTCCGAAAGAATGGTTCAGTACATCTAGGACACAGTGATTGTACTACTGTGGTCAAGTATAGTGACAGTGGGAAATCTATTTTCAAAGCCTCACGTCATTCTTATTTTGTGTGTGGTCAGACCGCATATGTTCGTCTGCCCCTAGATTGGGATGGAACATGTTACATTGCCTTCCTACTGCCACCAGTTTTTCTAGCCCCATCCGATTATCACAGAAATACACATCTAGGACACGTTAGACATAGAAGGGAGATCGAGTCCCCAATTGTCGATCAAACTGAAACTGCCTTAGAACAGTATACAGACTTCAATAAAGGTTTCTTTTTCTTCATAGGTCCTGTCCAGAATAGTAAGCTAATACGTAGGCTAACCAGAACCCTTGAAGCAGTAGTGAATGAGACTACTTCCGCTCTAGGTAACTTAACCGAAGAACAATCTGCTATGAGATTTGTCGTGCTTCAAAATCGTCTCGTCCTTGACGTCATACTGGCCGATAGGGGCGGAGCTTGTAGAGTCATCGGATCTAGTTGCTGCATTTTCATTCCTAATAACGCACCGTCTGTATATTCAGCGATAACCAGACTTCACAAGATAGCCCATCAGTTACACCAGAATCCAGGCACCTGGACATGGTCCGGCTGGCTCTGGAGTATAATATCTGCCTGGGGATGGAAAGTATTGTCATTCCTGGGTATAGCAGTAATGATCATATTCAGTTGTTGCCTATGTTTACAATGTGGCCCTGCGATTTGCGGCTTGTGCGCTACCTCTTGTATTCCAAGTCCAAATTCCCGTTCCAAGAAGATTCGAGACGAGCAAATGATGCTCTATGAACAGATAGATGGTATCATGAATATTGATGTTTCCTGAAGGAAACGTAGGGCACAAGGAGGGAATGAGGAAAATTGAATTTTGCCTTGTCATGTGTGCCTACGTGTCCCCCATTATATGTTATATGTGCATGATCGATATGCATATATCCCCTTATGATCGATTAAAGACGCAATTATAGTTGTGTCCAACGTTAGTATGTCAGTTATCCAGTCCTCGTGAAAGCAACGTGAATTAGGCTTCTAGGCCTATGTTGTCAACGTTTTACATTATGCACGTTAGACTTATCGAATTGTCCCTGTTTCTAGGCCTCAAAGGGCCTGAACACCAGATTCAAGCTCCAGTCTCCTGAAACCACTCCGAGGAGCGATGCAGCCCCCACCCGCATCCCTGACCCTTCGCTTACTTCTTGCCGCGCAGCGCGGTACCCGGCCTGGCTCTGCCTGCCTGTCTGCCAAGAATATGTTATGCCTACAGTTATCAGTTCAGCTCTCCGTCTTCACATTCCTAAGCTAACGAACCGCATAAACATCTTCAGCTATAGTCTAGTCTTCCTGTCTCCATGCAAGTGAATTACTGTATTAATATCCATAGAAGATTCATAGCACACGCAATACATGAAGAATATATGCATGCACCAGCCTTAGTGTCAAGTAGCCTTTGCTCTGATGACTTCTAGATTCTATCAACATGTACTCCAAACACCAGATACCAGATATGCTATAGGTACATGTCGTCCTGACATCTTAGACTTTAGTCTCCTCTTCTAGTGCAGAAGTCAGAGCCCCCAGCTCTCCCTAGTTACATGTCATGGCCCGTTTGCGCGCACCACTAGGTTAAAGGTTCCAGCTGCCCAGGTAGCCCCCTCCATGTATCCACCCATTTATGACACTTCTGTGACGTTCTCATCACATGTCTTCGTGCACGCCCTGTGCACGCCTTCTTTTTACGCCCATTTGTTCTTATCTTACGTTTGTCACTTGTTACGCCACCTGTATTCAATGTAATTGTACTGTTTTACTATATATATCATGTACTGTTAATGAAACGTTGCAGCTGCCATTCCATGCCATTCTATTTCAGGCTGTTCCGATCCTGTCCCTTCCCTTATGCCTGATTAAAGCCTGTTCGACTCAGATACCCCGGATCCTGCCTCTTATTTATTGAGCTATCTGTTTTATTTAATGCATAGAAAAATAGTACCGGTAATTAATTATTTATTTACCACAAAAGGACTGTCACTCTGCTGACTACTGCTCGGAATGACGGCTAATTTGCTGTGCTGACCTGCTGCCCTCTTGTTTGAGTGAGAAGGACCCGACCTGCATATGTTGAATCCATGACCAAAGAGTGACTCCAAGAGCTAGTTGGCAGGCCTCCTGACTATAGCCTCAGAAATGGAAGGCCCCAACAACTTTGAACCCTGCACCTGGACTCTGCCATCTGTGAGTCCTACCCTGCCAAGTGTCACCCCAGTCCCGGAACCTTGCAAGTGGGCCTGAAGTTCCACTGCAGGACCATCTCTGGATACAGCAGAACCCACGCATTGCCTCTGCAGCGAGGATTCTCCCACTGCTATAAGACCGCTTTGACCTCGCAGCTCGCATTTGTCCATATGCTGTGCAACGCATCCCCGACACAGGCCCTTGCATCGCTAATCTCTCATCGATGGCAGCCTCCTCAATGTTGCAGTAACTCGCATTGCAGTTTTGCAACTCCTTGGAACCGATGCATCACCTCAGTTGCTCGACTCATCCTCGAAGCGGGATCCTGGAACTTTTTCCAACCAGGATTTAATGCACTCTTGTTCAGTGGGGCTAACAGGGTCCATTTCGCTGCCCCATGCTCCATTGCAGTTGGCTCAAACTTGTGACTTTGTCCCAGTCAAGCGTAACCAGATATCTACAGTTGGCGCTTTTTGGTGTTATTTCCATCTACATCTTTAAACATGCATATCTCTGGTTCTACTGATTGGAGTTTTGTCATTTTAGTCTTGTTTGATTAATTTAAATATGATTTGTGTGATCTCTTTGTGGTGTGTTTTCACTGTGTTACTGTTTGGAGTGTTGCACAAATACTTTAAATATTAAGCCTGACTCCTCTGTGACAAGATATCCCAGGGTTGAACACAGGTTAATTTAGTAGTGAGTGTAATAAGTGTACTTTTCCTTTTCTAAAGAAAAAGAACTATCTGGACAATCATTAATTGAGTGATATTATATTATTTCATGGCTGTGAATGGTGATTATTAGTCCACACCACCATCCCTGAGTAGGCCTTGGACTGTTCGGCCTCGCTACCCTGAGAGAGTCAAGCGCTACAATGGGGTGCTTTGTTCCTAGTAAGAGGATTGTGGACCAATTACTTGTGCATGACAACCAACTGGATGAGATAGCCCCCTGGACATCTAAGCCTCTTGCCAGACAATCCAAAACCGCTCCTTGGTTCTCGGAAAAATTAAAACTTGCTAGAGCAAGATGCAAAACGTTAGAACGGAGCTGGAGGAAATTCTATAGACCAGAGGACAAACTTCTATATAAGTGTGAGTTACATAATTATTACAAACTAGTGAGATCGGAAAAAAGCTGTCATCTTAAAAGCAGAATTGACTCAGCAGACAATCCCACAAAAGAGCTCTTCTCCATCTACAAGGAACTTACGATCCCAACTAGGTTGGAAGCTAAAGACACTCACTCGAAACAACTATGCGACTCTATGGCTGACTTCTTCGTAAATAAGATAGACAAAATCTATGCCACCTTTACGGAGTATGGGGACAGTCCAAGTAAACTTGTAATAGCCAAGACCAGCACCACGGGGACTCCCAGTCTTACGGGCTTCTCCACTCCTGACAAACAAGAGCTTTTGAGCATTGCAAATAGCATCCAAACTGGCTCTCCGAGCGATGTGTGCCCGCCGACTCGGTGTAAAGGAGTCATGGAGACTACTTTAATTGACCACATCAGCCTGATGGTGTCTCTCTCCTTTCAAGAATGCCTTGTTTTGGATGCTTGGAAAACTGCCCAAGTAATCCCCCTAAAAAAAAAGGCGAACATCCATATCACCCAATTTCAAAATCTTCGCCCTATCTCCCTTCTCCCCTTCTGTGCTAAACTGGTGGAAAAAGTAGTCAATAGACAGCTCATGAGCTATCTAAAAGAACACTCGCTCCTGCACCCCACTCAATCTGGGTTCAGAGCAGGGCACTCCACGGAGTCCGCCCTGCTCTTTTCCACCGAAACTCTGAGACAGATAGTGGATGATGGAGAGACAGCAGCGTTGGTACTTTTAGATCTGAGTGCAGCCTTCGACACCGTGCTGCACTCAACGCTGCTGTCTCGGCTATCAGATATGGGAGTAACGGGGCATGCCCTGGCATGGATAGAGTCCTTCCTGGCTGACAGGCATTTTCAGATGCACTGCCCCCCCTTTAAGTCTTCTCTTAGGAAGGCGAGCCACGGTGTTCCACAGGGCTCTAGTTTGAGCCCTACTCTATTCAATATCTACATGGAACCCCTGGCTCGCATAGTGGAGACTTACGGGGTGGGCATTGTCAGCTATGCTGATGACACCCAGCTGATGTTCAAGCTTACACCGGACCACAGAGAGGATGCCATTAATTTTTCCAACTGTCTCTCCTCTGTGGCAGCTTGGATGAATAAGAACTGCCTTCGCCTTAACGGCGATAAAACCGAGCTTCTGGTGATAGGAAAATCTTCTTCCGCATGGTCCCATGAATGGTGGCCTGCGGAATTAGGTAGCCTACCTTGTCCTGCGGCCTCGGTGCGCAACCTGGGCATAACACTCGACCCGAGTCTCTCTTACTTACCCCATGTCAGCAAAGTCTCTGCCAGATGCTTTAGTGTATTGCGGGTTCTCCGAAAGGTGTTAGACCTCCTCCCCATGGACTCCAGGAAGACCATTGTTCACGCCCTAGTAACCCCCCATCTGGACTATGGGAACGCCTTGTTACTGGGCTTGAGCAAAAAGGGACTCCACCAACTCCAGTGTGTCCAGAATGCTGCTGCACGTCTTGTGCTAAAGCTTCCCCGCAGAGCCTCAGGGAAATCTGCCCTATCCAAACTTCACTGGCTCCCCATCAAAGAGCGTATCAAATTTAAAGCATTATGCTTTGCCCATCGCATCGCTCATGGCACAGGGCCAGACTACTTAAAAAGCCTTCTTACAATACACCGCCCCTCCAGAAATCTCAGATCCTCTGGGGCAATGTTGTTTAAAATCCCTAAAGTCACCAGAGCCAGAATGGGCGGCTGTTCGTTTGGATATCTGGCTTCTAAGTGCTGGAACGAGCTCCCACTTGAGATCCGCATGGAGCCCTCCGAAACCAGGTTTCGGGGAAAACTGAAAACTATCTTATTCCCTCGCACTTAACCGTTTCCCCCTCAGTTGGCTCTCCCGTTCTCCCTTCTCTAGCGCCTGTGCAGTTTTCAGCGCGGGGACACTCTGTTCTTGAGTAACCAGGCGCTTTACAAATGGCTTTAAATTAAATAAAACTGATAATCCAATATTCTACAGACAATTTGAATGAATGAATGAATGAAGCTCCCTGAAACAAAGCTCCTCTATTTTTGTACACATGAATATACATATTAGTATACAATTAAGTTTTGAAAAATTAATTTTCTGGTGAGTCAGCTAAACTTGTCTCCATGACAAAACCTAAAAGTTAATATTTTGGTTGCAAATGAATTACTATGTAGAAAAACAAGAGTGAGTGAGAAGCCTCCTTTAAACATTGTAATCAGTACACAAAAGAGATAAAGCCTCACAACTGATAAATACCTAACAATTTAAAAGGTCAAATTAACTGGTCTCAATTTATATCAAAGTGGAAAGGGATCTGCACCCAGGTGAACCGGTGCGACCCTTGAATTATATGGAAATGTTAATAGGATCCTCACCTGCTAGTACCACCACTGGCATGCTTCATCATCGGATCCTCACCCATTGCACCTATTATGAGTGGGTGGGCTCAATGTGGTTTGTAAGCAGAGCTCTTACTAAAACCTAAGTGCAAGTTAAAAAAGACTTAAGGGTCCTAATTCTTGTTTATTAATAAAGTCCTTTAGCTGGGATAAAAACAGTGTGATGTTCTATGAGTGCAATGACCCCTAACATCCATAGCTCAGTAAGATTGACATGTTTCAGCCTGTTACAAGTGCCACTCAGTGTCAACAGGCTTTCTTCAGGACCAATAAAATCTGTAGATTTTCTACAGATTATGTTAAATACCAACTCCTAATTCTGGTTTATACAGTATGCTAAACATGAAGCATGCAGACATACAGACCATGTAGGATCTTTTCCCTTTAATGGTCCCATATCATGTAATTGTCTCATGCTTGTGCACACTTAGATTATTGTATTCCAAATGGGGCATGCAGACATGTCAGTTTGCTGACAGACGAAAGACAAGACACACATATATATATATATATATATATATATATATATATATATATATATATATATATATATCCAACTCCAACGTTTGGCGCGAAGCATAAGTGGCCGCTTGCAGCGGCGGGCCAGGACGGGAGCGCCACTCCCTACGAATTCACAACACACGTTCTGCAGTCTTACAAGAACGACGTCCAGGCCAGCTTAGTTTTCAAAAAACCGGTGTTTATTCACAGCCCACTCAACGTTTCGGGAACCACTTCCCTTGCTCACGAGTGATCGTGTCTGTTTACACCCAGTGTTTTATGGTTCGACATGTGATCAGAAAAAAATAAACATAATAAACAGACTCCCAATTCATTCGTTATCTGGAGCTGCGAAGACAGACTTCTATACATAGTCAGTAGAACGTGGCACATTTTTCAAAATTCTCATTTAAATAAATGAAATAAGTTTATGCGTCCCTTAATTGTAAAATAAATTCATTAACATAATTAGATACTTGCATTGGCGGTGTGCTTTGGCCATACTCATAATGTTCAGGGTTAAACGCTGTTTGGCCTCTGTTTCACCCCAAATGGTGATATGGTAGTATTTCATATCCTCACGTGATTCTCAGCCCCAGTGGGCAAAACAAAACATTGCCATCTTACACTTTGCATAAATCATGCAGTGTCAGTTCAGCATACTCCAAGTTGACTCACTCGTGGTAGTTCAAAACAGATCCTGCTGCTCACGTCGTGAATACTACTCTGATACAGCCCAAGTGGGCATTAAGGTCACCAGTTCTCAGTCTATAGCCAATCATTTACCACTTGACGCATTGTGTCACATTCTTTCCGTGCTGCATTAGTTGTCTCACACTCTCCCAAAATAAACGTTTTTAGGTACCTGTAAAATAAATAAATACAGTGATAAACTTAATCTAAGTAATCTTCCTACCAACCATTAAAAACAACAAAATACTTTGAAACAGCCAGACACATTACTACATCGTCCAATGTACTTATCATTCACTATCAGTTTTCATCCAAGGTGGACACTCAATGCCTCATCAGAATTATGCCCAATCGGTTGCATAGTGTGGTACTTGATTATAAACCTGGACTCTAGTCTCCTCAGTTCCTGTAATCTATTCCCCCCTCTCTCCCTTGTAGGTATTTGATCTAACACTACAAATGATAGGAGGTTACTGTTGCCTTGGTGGTGCTTTGCAAAATGCCTTGCTACAGGGTACTGTTTGTCATGATTTTTTATTGCTCTGAGGTGCTGCAACACCCTATCCTTTGCAGGTTTGATAGTGCTCCCTACATACCATTTTTTGCAGGGACATTTCAGGGCATATACCACATATTCTGTGTGGCATGACACATGTTTGGTGATTCTGTATGGTTCACACTCATTGGACAGTTTGATTTCTTTAACACTGTGGCTAAATTTACATGCCTTGCACCGCCCACATACAAAAAATCCTTGGACTGGGTTCTCGTTCCGTTTCTTGTGTGTCACTAGTGTTTGGCAGATTCTGTCTTTCAGAGATGCCGGTCTCCTGTATGTTATCTGCGCATGCTCTTGGATGCCTGCTTTAATATCCTTATCTGTCATGAGGGCACTCCAGTATTTGTTAATTGCTCCTCTGACCTGTTTGGCTTGGGGATTATAATCTGTAATAAACCTAACCCCCTCCTCCTCTGTGCAACAGTAACCTCCTATCATTTGTAGTGTTAGATCAAATACCTACAAGGGAGAGAGGGGGGAATAGATTACAGGAACTGAGGAGACTAGAGTCCAGGTTTATAATCAAGTACCACACTATGCAACCGATTGGGCATAATTCTGATGAGGCATTGAGTGTCCACCTTGGATGAAAACTGATAGTGAATGATAAGTACATTGGACGATGTAGTAATGTGTCTGGCTGTTTCAAAGTATTTTGTTGTTTTTAATGGTTGGTAGGAAGATTACTTAGATTAAGTTAATCACTGTATTTATTTATTTTACAGGTACCTAAAAACGTTTATTTTGGGAGAGTGTGAGACAACTAATGCAGCACGGAAAGAATGTGACACAATGCGTCAAGTGGTAAATGATTGGCTATAGACTGAGAACTGGTGACCTTAATGCCCACTTGGGCTGTATCAGAGTAGTATTCACGACGTGAGCAGCAGGATCTGTTTTGAACTACCACGAGTGAGTCAACTTGGAGTATGCTGAACTGACACTGCATGATTTATGCAAAGTGTAAGATGGCAATGTTTTGTTTTGCCCACTGGGGCTGAGAATCACGTGAGGATATGAAATACTACCATATCACCATTTGGGGTGAAACAGAGGCCAAACAGCGTTTAACCCTGAACATTATGAGTATGGCCAAAGCACACCGCCAATGCAAGTATCTAATTATGTTAATGAATTTATTTTACAATTAAGGGACGCATAAACTTATTTCATTTATTTAAATGAGAATTTTGAAAAATGTGCCACGTTCTACTGACTATGTATAGAAGTCTGTCTTCGCAGCTCCAGATAACGAATGAATTGGGAGTCTGTTTATTATGTTTATTTTTTTCTGATCACATGTCGAACCATAAAACACTGGGTGTAAACAGACACGATCACTCGTGAGCAAGGGAAGTGGTTCCCGAAACGTTGAGTGGGCTGTGAATAAACACCGTTTTTTTTAAAACTAAGCTGGCCTGGACGTCGTTCTTGTAAGACTGCAGAACGTGTGTTGTGAATATATATATATATATATATATATATATATATATATATATATACACACACGTAAAAATTTACACGTAAATAGAATTAAATTATAATAGCCAGTAGTGATGAGCATACACACACTAGTGTGTTTCCCAAAAATTTTGTGATGTCTAGGACATCTACACAACTCCTAAAAAAGTCAGGCTCCTTGAGGTAGTGGGGCTACCCCTGCCGTCACACTCTACGAGAATTGAAAACACTGTGTTTACTCTTTATTTCATTAAAACGGGCGCAGGTTCTAAAGAAGGGGTTCAATTATACTGGTCCCTCCAGCACTTACTACACCAAGGGAAATTGTCTTCGCTTGGACCTATTCAGCTTCCCACACTCCTTCGACGATGGCTGGTCCTGAATCGTGTTGTCTTTTGTGTCACAGGAGGAAGTCATGTGACCAAAGTAACATGGTCCCTAAAAGAGGAGTGCTAGCATGTGGGAGTGCTTGGAAATTTAGTCCTAGTTAAAAATGTTCCTTGGTTCCTAAAGGCAAGAGTCTGACAAAAGAACTCCCATCATTCAATTATTTTTATTGAAATTTAAGTCAGTACAGCATTTAGCAATGACGAAAGGGCAAATAAATCAATACAATGTAATACATCAAATATGCATTGGCAGATATATTACATTGCACTTGCTGTATTTTCCTTAAATGCAATGGGGAGGAAGGGAAGGAAGAGAAGCGTGGCCTCTCAGCAAGGGAAAACAGGCTCAAGTTACCTGATAGGCAGGTCCCAGATGGGCACAGAAAGGCAAGACCATTTGCACATCAGCTAGCAGATTCATAAATGTGTCTAATGTGCTTGACATACAGTAGAGTGGTCAGTCTGACAATCAGCTAACTTTGAGTTTGTATTGGTGCGTAAAAAAGGATGATTGAACGAGTTAAAGGGGTTTGTCTGTGGCATTAGGATTTGGCCCCAGTATGCGCACTGTGCTAAAAGATTGATCACACCAGAGAGTGTGTGGATGTGTTAATCTGTTTCTTATTCCATGTTACAGAGTGTGACTACAGGGAGATGCTCCGGCTTGCACTCCAGTTTTGGAGAAATGCGTGGTGAAACTTAGTAATTCAGACTGCACTTAACTTTGGAGTGGTGCTTATGAGTGGTGGTAGTTTGCCCATAAAGATGGGAAGATATGGGCAATGAGAGAGACCATATGTGGATTGTATGTGTCTCTCCTAAGGGAATGAAAACCTTCACATAGTGTGAACAGAAGTCAGTTATCGTTCAGTGCAAAACAATGGCAATTTTTTTAAATGAAAAACGCATTGCGTTGTATTTATTAATGTTGTTGTCATTTCAGGAAATTCATGTGTTTGTACATAGAAAGTGACAAGTAAGGCCATTATAACTTGGATAAACTTCATTTAGCCTCTAAGGGTAATGAAGTAAGTGGCATACTAGCCCTGAGGAAGGCCAAACGACCCCATGAGGGCGATAGATAACGGGTGAAACATGTTGACAAAATGAGCACTAAGAAGGGATGAAGGTGCACTAATTACCCTCTGAGTCATCCCCGTTTGGAATCTTTTTTAATCCTATCCGGGGAGTGCAAGAATAAAGACATTTTAGGCCATCCCTGATATAGTTTTATACTCTACCTTTGTTGTCTTTTTGTTCTGCTGAGTAGATCCCAATATACTTGTTTGTATTGTCTTTCCCAAACCCTTTGGTTCATCCCAGGTGTTGGTCTGTGCAGGGATGTTGTAGCAGCCCTATGATGAAGCCTGCCACTATTAGTGGGTGAGGGCATTTGTAAGAACCCTTGCGTTTTTCCTCTGTGTTGTCTCTGTCGTTACAGAACATTCACATTTTCTAATTTTCCTCTTTTTGTGAGTAAAAGTCATATTATGCTCAAGAGCATTGGGAAATGTCCTTAAGTTGTGCATGCAAACAGATGGGTCATCAAACAGCAGACTCTCACATAGGGGAAACAAAAACTAACAATAATGATTACTTCCTTCAGCTATAACCAGGAGCCTTCATTTACAGTGGCTACTAGACGCATCAAAAACATGTAGTCTGACCTTTTAATGGAAGACCCTACTGCCTCTTCTGAATAATACCTCAGGTAAAATTACCTCACATACATCTCATTAATTCGATTTCTGGAAATTGGATGCATTCCAATGACAATGCACCCAACTTAAATCCAAGTTTCTGTGGTTTATTCACATTTAGCCAACGGTCTCTACATATATAAAAACTTGAGATGTATCAATCCATTAATTAACAAAACACAAGAATTGGGAGAATGAGTAAATAAATACACACACACATTCAAAGGTAAAGTCAAATAGGGGATAGCAACAAGCAAGGAAATTCCAACTAAGTTCTATCATGAGTAAATAAACTACACTAATCGATCAATTTATTCATATAATTCTTGCCCATGTTCAATCATTTAAAAAGTTTCTTGTGAAATCTTACTAGAACTCTTTTAATTTCTGGGTCAGTACCTTTCAAGCTGTTCAAAGTCAAATTGTTGTAGAATGTAACTCCAGATGTCTGCATCTAATTTAGAAGATATTTCTGCCTTTTTTTTATGTGTCCTCATACCAACAATTGTTTGCAAGGTCGAGCCTGACATCCGACCTGTACCGCCCCAGGCTATTTGCAATAACACATATAGTCCTGCGTTCCAGCCAGACCAGTTTCCTGGTTACGGATTCCATGCAGGTGTAATCATAGGACGCGAGTGATCTCCATGTCTTTACCGTCAAGGTCTCCCATGACACCACCTCTTTCATCACCATTAGATCCCCCCCATAGCTCAACTCCCGCCCTCCTTAGTGGGACACTTAACTGGTCTTGCAGACATTCTGGTGTACCTGGTGAGTCCCATTTTGGTGCACCATCCGAAAAGTACCCCATTCTGAGTAGGTTCCTAATTTCTACCCATAAGGTGAGTGCTGCCTTACGTATCTTCAGTCAAACTTTTTTAAAGAGTTTTTTTGCCCCAAATTTGTAAAGAAACCCTTTTGAGCCCCACTCCTTTACCATCTCCCCCAATAGTCCACCCCACTCTAAGGGCCCTGGTGTACCTAAGAGAGCTCTGCAATTCTTGAACTGAAAGGCCATGCAATATAATCTTAAGTCTGGAAGTGCCAACCCGCCTTCTCCCAATTTAAGCCTACATTTTTTCCAAGACAACCATCCTCCCCTGGCTTGCAAGACAAAACTGCCCAATTTGCCCTGTATTTTATCGATCAAGCCTTTGGGAAAAGTAAGAGGGACACAATTAAAGAGGAATGTCAACTTGGGAAGTAACACCATTTTGATAAAGTTTACTCTACCATATAAGGCAAGTTCTTCCATCTGGTGAGTGTTTTCTCGATTTCCTTTGCTACCATCTCTAGATTGTGCAGAAGGATTCCCTCTAACAAACTAATAATACCTATTCCCAGATACCTGATCTCTCTCTGGATAATTCCCCTCCAGTCTGAGACATTCCGGCACATTATCCCGATTTTCTCATTATTTACTGTGTAGCCTGAAAAACCTCCAAATTCTTTTGATAATAGCTCTACCCTGGGGATTGTAACAGCTGGATCTGCTGTGTATATTATTAGGTCATCCGCATATAACACAATTTTTTTTCATATATGCCTGCATGGAAAGCAATAATCTGATCTTCTTGGCGAAGCATCTAGGCAATAGTTCGACATATATATCGAACTATAATGGGGAAACGGGGCACCCCGTCTCATCCCTCTTAGAATGAAAAAACTCCTAGTAAGAGAGCCATTTAGGAGGATCCTGGCTGTAGAGCGATGATTTAGAGCCTTTAGTATTGTTATAAAATGTGGCCCATACCCCATGATCTCCAATAATTCCCATAAATACTCCCAGCAAACCCGATGAAAAGCCTTGGCGGCGTCCAGTGTGACCGCTGCCAAGGGTACCGAGCTTGATGTAGCTAAGTCGATACAACCAATCAGCTGCTGGGTCAGTTTGTGCATTTGCCTCCCAGGTATAAAACCCTTTTGATCTTCATGTATGAGCTGAGGGGCAATTTTAGCCAGCCTCCCTGCTAAAATGCTAACAAAGATTTTATAGTCTGCATTTAACAGGGATATCGGTCGATATGACTCTTTTGCCTTGGCTGGTTTTAATAACAGGACTATAGAGGCCACTCACCATAATTCTGGGGCCTGTGTCTCCCCCATATACACCATATTAAACAAGCTTCTTCCTCTATGAACATTTTATATACTTCTGTGGGGACAACATCTAAACCAGCGGCCTTCCCATTCTTAGATCTTTTATTGCCCCCAGATCTCCACCTCAGTGATTGGAGCTTCCATAATTTTTTCCCCTTCACAATTAAGAACAGGGAGACCAAGCGTACCAAGCCAACTTTTTAGCTTTTGGGGGTCTGGAGTAATATCTTCTTGGTACAGCTGTGGAAAAGTGTCACTACATTTTTCTGCATAGCATCCCAGCTATCAAACACCTCCCCTGACTCACCCCTCAGCTCCTTTATCTCATTTCTGGTTCTTTCAACCATAGACTTCCAGGCCAGCGAAGCCCCCGCTTTCTCTCCATACTCAAATTCCTAAACATTTGCAGCTGCCACATTGCCTTACACTTTAACTCCAACCTAATCTTATATTTTAGCTGGGCCTCTTCTAACCTCTTTTCCAACCTCTCCCTTTCCTCTCCCACACTTATAGAATGCAAAGCTTCCTCAAGGTTCCCGACTTCCTTTTCAATGTTGATTAATTCCGCCCTTTCTTCTCTATTTTTTGCACAGGCAAGGCTTTTTAGGACCCCACGTATATATGCCTTAAAGGCATCCTATACTATTCCAGGGGAGGCAGTGTCTTTATTATAAATAAAGTATTCTGGTGCAGCCTTTTTCAGGGCTATCTCTACTCCCCCCGTCTAGGAGAAGGGCATGCTTTAGCGTCCATCTCTTGCAGGGCTGCGGTCCTGGAGCCTATAAAGTAATGATGACTGCTAAATGATCGGAGATGTGGGCTGGACGGTGCTCAATCTTTTTAATATTGGCTGCAAAGCATCTATCAACCTAGAAGTAGTCTAATCTTGAGAAGTGATGGTATTTTTTACTATGGTAAGTGTACCCTCTCACCTTCCCTCTCAGATGCCTCCACACATCTAGTAAGTCTAAATCCTGCATCAGGCTTTTCAACGCATTCCTCATTCTGGGAACAGAAGCACTCTCCCTTTGCGTTGAACTATCCATTATAGGACCCAACAGTACATTGAAGTTCCCACCCTCAATTGCAGGTGCTGAAATATCCGCCAATCTCAATTCCAATTCTATAATATGCTGTGGATCATCCTCATTGGGTCCATAAAACCCGACACATATAAAGTCGCTATCCGCCCATCTTATTTGAGCTAGAACCCATCTACCGGAGCTGTCCGTACTCAATGATTTAAGCTCGATCCCACTGCCATTTCTAATTAAGATTACACCCCCCTTAAAACGTTGTGCTTGATCGGGGGCAATGACATTTTGGACCCAGCCACACCTGCCAAACAGCTCCTTACTTTCATTTGCTAGTAAGTGTGTCTCCTGTAAAATCATGATTTGTGCCTGACTGTCTTCTAAGTACTTCAGCACTTTCCTCTATCTGGGTTTGGACCTAAGACTATTCACGTTCCATATGAGTATGTCAATACTTGGGATTCTGACCATAGTACTTCCTCTCATATTCCACCTCCTGCTTCATAACTGGCTTATTTAAACTCTACCCGCATAAGAGGTTCTGAGGACTTTTTTTGGTTGAAGATATTTCTGTCTTAGCTTCATCTGAGTGGGACAGAGTAAGAGCAAAAAAGGAAGAGTGCTTATTACTCCAAGGCCACTTTCACTGAAAATGGCTGTTTTCTGTCTTCTTGCCAGATTTTCCAAGATCTCAAAACAGTTCATCCTGGTCATGGCAAACTAGTGAAGGACTGGCTATTCTGTGCATCAGTCATTTTGCCTGGAGGCTGAGGCATGGAAGGCCGGTTTTGGCTGCCACCATCACCTCACCTCACATTCCACAACCTCAAATCCAGGGAGTCATCCCCTAAACAAACCATTGTTCAGCTTTGACACTTGTAGTGAGGCTGGTGGGCCTCTGTGATGGGGGGATGGGGTGGAGTTGGTCTGGCACCAACCGGTTTCCACCCATGTGCAGGTAAGCAGTAAAGGTGGAGGCTTGAAAGTATCAGAGCTTTACCCCTTCACAGTAAGTAGCAGGAACAGGACACATGCCCACTGCTTGCAATGACTGATGCTGCAATAACATGACTGAAATGTGCACACGGCTGCCTGTTGTGCTCATACAAAGATGAATCGAAGCCTTTTGACATCCGCCGCTCCCGCTCCCTCTCCCTCTCGTGATTCGTGCTTCTGCTGATGTGTGTGCAGCATCATTCCCATATCCCTTATGACTTTACTGTTACTGGTTTGTATAAATCATCATGTGAGGCAAGTGGACAAGGATGATGGTGAGACAAAGACTGTATAGGGCCAGCACTATGATCCGATAAATCAAAACAAAAAGATTCCAGGCAAAGGCTTTCAAGTAGTGCCTATATGTATGTTTTGGACTGTGTAGCCCATCAATTTAAGTAACAGATTCTTACCCTAGATTAATTTTTTTAAGAATAAAATAATGATTAAACTGTACGTTCGAGATTCCTGTATCTGATACATTAATGTGATACTCATTCTTGAGAGATACACATACACACCCACATACACATACACACAGACCCTACCCACATACAACTTCTTTAATGAATGAAAATTAAATTAGTTTCTCCTGAGTTTTCACTAAAAGCTCCCTCCCATGTCTTACCATTTAGTTAAGGTCGCTTTCTGGGTGTATGTTGGGCAGTGGTCAGTTACAGTGCTCAGTGTGTGAATGAATCTGCTGCCAAATATCTGTGTGCCACATCGGCCAGAAGTTCAGATTCTGGCAAGCTTAACTTCACATTTCATCCTTTGGAAGTCAATCAAAGGAGGACCATTAAGCTGCGCCTTAACCATGGCTGTATTGCTTAGAAATGCAAGACCCTCAGCAGCAATTCCTATTTTAAATTAGCTTGTTGCATGGTAGCTATGCTTCCTGGGACAGGCAGGATGTTCGGAATCAGGGGAATATAAACATGGGAATATGTTCTGGTGGTTTCAGGTTTCCCTTGCATCAGTGCCTTGAGCATTTAAGTATACAAATCCTTACATGACGCGTGACCTGCATACCTCAACCATTGCCTCACATTCCACGCACCCACCAGAGACCTCTGCTCTGTCCAACTGGCCCTGGTCAACATCCCACTTATCTGCAAGACCACGGTTGGGGGAAGATCCTCTACCTTGCAGCAAAGACCTGGAACACCCCGCCTCTCCACCTAAGGCAATCACTGACACTGCCCCAATTCAGGAAGGACCTCAAGACCAGGTTCTTCGACTGAATCACAGTGCCTGCAACAAATCAACAGCCCCCCCCCCCCACTCACCACCTCTGTGCCTTGAGACCCTTATGGGTGAGTAGTTGCACTTTACAAGTCACTTGATTGATTGGGATATTCATGTCCTGACCAAGCTGTTGGCGAGGTGCACCCCTCCCTGTACTTGTGGAAATTCTTCTCGCATAATATAGTGTGAGTGAGTAGCACACATATTCAATGTACCCTCTTGTGCCTTCGTCTTTTACTCAGTTGAGGAGTCCATCGTTTTTATACACGAGGCATGCTCAATGTGATTCCAGAGTGCAATGAATGCTTTCTTGTCGTTGGCTGCACCGCGTGCTTTAGTATCTTCTGCAAAATAAAGGGTGAAGAACAGCAGCTGACCACCTGAACTGTATGTGTGCGGAAGCGTGCTGGAGAGAGAAAGTGTGAAGGGGTAAGCAGAGAGCGTAAACGGGAGAGATTGGGGAAGAGAATCACGCTATGAAGAGGGACCCATAAAGGGGGTAAGAGGGTCTGACAAGAGGAAGACGTGAGAGCAAGTATGGGAGAGAGAGACCGGTGTGAAAGATGACGAGAGAATCATGTTAAGGAATTAATCAGGGTGGAGAAGGGAGTAAGAATGGAAGAGCGAGTGTGAGAGGGTAACACAGTGGGAGCGGGTGGAAGCATTGTTAAAGGAGAGGGACAGTAAGAATGCAAAGCAAGAGGTGAACAATATGTACAACAGCCTTAACGCAAATAAAAATGGTACAGAGAAAGTGTGAATGTGGGAAAGGTACAAAAAGTGTGCAAAAGAAAGATTAACAGAGAGACGCGTGGAGATGAACCAGTACTGTCTGTAAGAAGCAACCCTTATTGTCTAGCGGATGTTCAATCAAATATATGAGATGAATTGTTCTCGGTGGTGCCAGGAGACGTGTTTAAATCGAGCTTCCAGCTTTTGAGCACATAATGTGATCTTAAGCAAAGCTTCTTGTGCTTTTGTGCCTCATTTCTTGCTGTACATTAATACAGAAAAGGCAAATGAAGGCTTCCAGATTCCAGTGTTTATTATGAGTATTTTGAGAATACAGCGAAGAAGTGCTTGCCTGTTGCCACGATTATAACAATTCTTTTGTTATTAAAGACATCCCAAAGTCATTACTTTCAAATCATCCTGCTACATCACTTTCATAAGTTAAAGAATGGGCAAAATACTTATATGATTGATAAGATTTATTAGACTTGTGCTCTTGGTACGGGTTTATCATTACATACATCTTACCCTGATGTGTTTTCACTTTCCAATAAAAAATGCATCAAAGCCATTTCTGAAAAATAGCAAATCGATGCTTGAGGTGGTGTGAGTTTTATGGCGAAGGGCCAGAGGTACAAAGTATTTTTTACTGCCACAAACGGCCCGATTTGCAGAATCGAGCTGTTTGCGGCTGCAAAAATGTCTTTTCAAATGTACAAACTGTAGAAAGCGATTCGATAACTTGTTTCCCAATCGCATTTTGGGGGTCATTAGGATGGCGGGTGGACTTAGTCTGCCCGCCATCCTATTGGGAAATGGGACCGCTCGCCATAAGGACGGGGGTCACGTGGGGGCAATTAGGGTGCGCCCGGCACAGTGGCGGGCGCATCCTGCATTCCTGTCATTGTTGCAGGCGGTGCACTCAGCACCACCCGCCACAATGCCAGGAAGGCATGTTGCGCACTTCTATGCACAACATGGCAGGCACCGTGCAGTGCCTGCCATGTTGTGCATGGAACTGCTGGGGGGTACCAAAGGTACCCCCCATGTGCACCCCTCACCCTCCAGAGTCCCTGGGGGCCCGCAACGGGCTCAGTCTATTCCCAATGCCGCCACGGAAAGGCATGTTACCGCACCCATGGTAATATGGCTGGTGGTGTCTGACAGCCACCATATTAAACCCTTTTCCGCCCGGTCAACGAGTTGACCGGGCGGAAAAGCAGCGGACGGTCTTTCTGTCCGCCGCGGTCCCCCCAGCCATAGTAATATGGTGGGGGGAAATGGGTGGCGGGTGGGGTCGGATCACCGGCGGATCGCCACCGCCATGCGGGCGGTGGCGATCTGCCTGTGATCCTAATAGGCCCCTTTGTGTTTATGATTCAGTATTTGGAAGGGGTGTGTTTAGGTCTTCCCTTCCAAAAACCAAATCAGTATGGTATGTGTTACTATTTTGCGACCAAATACTTTACCTAGAGTTTAAAACTGGTGGTAACCCATTCTCAAAGGGGAAAGGAGTCCCCAAAGGGGCCTTTCCACTTTGAGAATCTAAACAATAATATTTTCGAGCACTGCCTACTCTTAAAATATTAAACTTCAAGGTTTCATTTTTTCTTTTTAAACACATGGAAAATAGGCTGCATTTAAAAGAAAAAAAGATTGCTTCAATAACAAGCAATAGGTCTCGCATTTGTGAAAGTTACAGCTATTGACGTTGTTTTTTTGTTTGCAGTGATCTCATTTGCATGGCGCTATTGCCATTTGTATGTCCTTGCGGTGATGGAGAACTCGAAAATAGGCAATAGGTTATGAGGGAGAGGAGCTGGAAAATAAACAACACAAATAACAGGAAAGAGCGTGATACTAGAGCAGGGTGTGTGTGTGTGAAAGACAAAGAGCGAAAGAGGGTTTAGAGAGAAGTGTGCATGAGTGACAGGGAGAAAGGAATGGTTACAGAAGAATGGGGCAGGGGCGAAGGAATATGATTGGGAGTGGGAAACACAGGGCGGTTGTGAGTTTGTGAGGAAGAAATTAAAGCACAACGGCCCAGGTCCCCATCTACTTTGGGAGTCAATATTTCTGGCTCTTGGAAGGAAATGGGTAAACGAAAACAGCAAAAGATTTATGACCACATCTGCCCAGGTCCTTGGAAGAAAGCACAGTAACATCTTACTGTTGGTGATGCATGTGTGATATCCATGACTTACTCCTACTATCATGGGTCTACAAAAGGGCAAACGGAAACAACAAAGGAGTTACAACCACATCCGCCCAGGTCCTTGGGAGCAAGCACCATCACATCTTGCTGTTCATGATGCATGCATTATATCCATGACTTACTCCTGCTAACCTGGGTCTACAAAAGATTAGATGGAAACAACAAGGGAGTTATGACCACATCTGCCCAGGTCCTTGGGAGCAAGCACCATCACATGTTGCTGTTGGTGATGCATGCATTATATCCATGATTTACTCCTGCTAACCTGGGTCTACAAAAGTTTAGATGGAAACAACAAGGGAGTTATGACCACATCTGCCCAAGGGATGTATGACGGTACGACGCGTACCGTCACAACGCGTGCTTTAACAACGCGTCCCTTACAACCAAGTCGTTACCACGAATTGCGTTGGGGGCGCGGATTGAGAATAGTATAATTTACTATTCTAACACCAGTCCCCGTGGACACTAGGGAAGGTGTTGGAATAGTAAATATACTATTCTTAATCCTCTAGCGCCCTCCAGCGCAAGTCGTGGTTACGACTTGCATTGTAATGGACGCATTGCTAAAGCCTTGCGGAGTAAAATCCGCGTGGTAAAGGATGTTTCCCCTGCCCAAGTCCTTGGGAGCAACCACAGTAACATCTTGATGTTGGTGTAGCATGCATTATGTTCCGGACTTACACGTCCTAATCTCAGGCTAGAAAAGGGTAAATGAAAGCAACAAAGGAGTTAGGACCACATTCACGCAGGTCATTGGGAGCAAGCACCGTCACATGTTGCTGCTGGTGAAGCGTGCATTATATCCCTGACTTACTCCTGGTAACCTGGGCCTACAGTTAACCTACTCAGGTGATCCAGCCTTTCTCTTTGTGCACTGGGATAAAACATTGCATTGAAGAACAGCTCATGTGAACGAGGAAGTTGACATAGATAATTATTCTGGAGAAGCAAAGTATCAGAAAAGGCAGAAAGAAGAAAATAAAGTATATGAGGTAATTGCCCCTCAAGTGCCTTTGTGCCACATGGAATTCACTTGGAGAACTGCAGGTCCGAAGCTATGGTGACTGCTCCTGCAGACCAGAGTGTAGCCTAAAGGATTTGAGTGAGGAGTAGTATTTTTTTTTTTTAATATATATATTATATGCAGCTTGCAAAACAATAAAGTTGTGGTTGAGAGAGAGCTAAACAAAACTATTAGAAACAATACAGATCTCGGCCTTCTGATACCAGCCAGGATGTGACAGAGCAACAGGAGTGTAAACACAGAAGCTCGGATGTGGCCGGTAAAACCAGACCAATAGACATTGACATATACTGATATACTGGATTTCAAATCAATTCAAACGTTATTTTTTCATGTACAAAACATAGCAAAAATAAAACATTTTTCCCAAGATTTAGACCAATATTAGCCAATATTAACCATACCGACTAGAGGCAGGAATACTATAGGGCAGAGGTCTTCAAACTTTTGTGGGCTGAGCCCCCCAGCTGAATTTTTTTAGATGTTGGGCCCCCCCCACCTCCTGACGGAAATGTCTGGAATCGTCCCCCCACGCGCATATTCCGGGCATGTCCAGCAAATAATGTTCAATACAATGAGAGTGTTTAGTAAACTGCAGGTTTGTGAGTGGGTGTGGTGAAGTGACCAAAGCTTATTACACAGCTCAAAACACCACTTTCCAAGATAAATTGTGCGCAAAATTGTTTTTACTAGACAGTTGAAAGTCAGCAGAGAGCGCTGAACGAACACCTAATTGAGAATTCCTTAGTGGTACTATAAGTTGCTTGCCTGAAGCAATGGGGGTTTAGGACACATCAGGCTTATGTTTAAAAAAAATTAAACTAATAATAAATTAATGATGTTGTCTATTTTACTTCAGAGCAATGTTGTCTGACAGACTTTGTTATGTCATGGACATGTTAGGAATTTATGGGTGCCCTTTGCAAAAACTATGTTGGGGGCCCCTGTTCAGTACAGATTTGAGTTTAAATAATTTACTTTCAGCTCTGCCATACCCTATTTCACCAGGCTACTAAAGGTGCACAGGCGCTGTAGTCGAAATTCTAAAAGCGTTTACATCTAATATTCAGAGATAGTGATGTGTTTTCACTGTTGTAACAAAGCAGCAGCCCACTAATTTTACAAAGAATAATATCTGTTATATCCTCCAATTTCTCATATGTGAGGACCCGCTTCGATCTAACTTTTTTATAGTTAACTTTTTTATGGTTGTTGCATGAAACAAACACATTTCTCTGCAAATAGTACTAGACTCCCTCACATCAATCACATTTAAAAAAAAATAAACAAAACAGTATTTGCAAGAATCTGTTTAGGAATTATTCCAGGCCATCAGGGCAAAAACAGAACTGTCTCTATCAAGGGCCCCCTGGAAGGCTGGATTGAATTGCATTTAGATGTCTCCTTTTGTAATTTAGGACAAAAACCTTGATGGGGCAGGACATTCCCATACGTGTGTACAGGGGTGAGTGAGGTGATCCTATAAATTTGGGTGCACATGTTAGTGCAGAGTGGGACTAATGAATCTATGGTTAGTGGGGGGCTTATTTGAGTGAGATTGCAGATTAAGCAGTGAGGGGGACAGGTGAGTGAAGTGTCACGAGTGCAGGTTGAGTAGAGTGCTCGTGTGACTGCAGGGTGAGGTACAGGGTGAATAGCGCAAGTGCATTGTGAGTGCAGAGTGATCACTGTGAGTGTAGGGTAAGTGGGTGAATGGTGTGAGTGCATGGTGATCAGTGTGAGTGCAGGGTGAGCGGGTGAATGGTGTGAGTGCATTGTGATCAGTGTGGGCACATTGTGATTGCTGTGAGTGCAGAGTGATCACTGTGAGTGGAGGGTAAGTGGGTGAATTGTGTGAGTGTATCAGGATCAGTGTGAGTGCAGGGTGAGGGTGAAAGTGAAGGGCGAAAATGAGGAGCAAATTGTCTGAATGCAAGGTGCAATCCCAGACACTTGAAATATCTCAGCATGTTATTGACGGCAGTGTAGGGTTTCAAATGTGTTAAACTATTGCTATTATGGCAGTAACCATGGATCAGGGTGGTGGAAGAAAATAATGTGCTCATCCCTCAACAAACTTCCAATCTTATGATTAGTGTTGCCAGCTTATTATTTTGATGTCACAAATGATATATATATATAAGCAGTCACCTTAAGCTGAATTTTTAGCACTTGTCTGTGCATACTTTGAACAGCAAATATAAATAGAAATAGCTTTTAATTGTTTTCTAGAGCTGCCTGAATAATCCATGACTGATATTAAAAGGGAACAAAGACAGAAAAGTCCCATTACAAATTAATACGTACAGGGCCGGCTTTAGGGCAGTGCAACAGGTGCGGCGGCACTGGGCGCTGACCTATGGAGGGGGGACTGACCTCATGGGGAGGTGCTGTGTTTAGCAATACCTTATGAATGGCACATATGCCTGGTGGTAGTGAGAGAATCCGAGGAGGCTGTCATGGGGTGTGGGGGCACCAAAAACGATTCTCGCACAAGGCGCCACCAGTGCTAAAGCCAGCCATGAATACATACTATTTAGTTTCAAGACAGGCAATTTGCAGGCTGTTTAAACAACATATGGCTGGTTGGCATTTTGCGAGTCTGCCTGTGTCATTTTTAAAGAAACTTTCAGGGACGTTTTAAGGATTTTGGGGGCCCTGGGCCAAATGTATTTGGGGACCCCAGTTCGGACCAACTTTGATTTTATGATCCAGTCTCAGCTCTTTCATGCCTTCTTTGGTCAAATACTAAATGTGTGTACATCTGATATTCAGGGATAGTGATGTGTGTTTTCAGTATGTAACACAACAGCAGTTCACTAATATTACTGCAAATAATCTCTGTCACACCCTCCATTTCTCATATGTGAGGTCATGTATTGATCTAAAATAATTTTTTTATATGGATGTTGCATGACGCATAAACACATTTTGTCTGCAAAGTGTCTGTAATAGACTCCTACACATTAAAAATTAATGATAGAAAAACGCTATTTACAACATCGGGTTTAAAAAAATGTCAAGGTCATGAGGACAATACTCTGTAGAACAGAACTGGCTCTTTCAGTCACCCCCTCCCAAACCCACCCCTCCCCCATTGAAAGGCTGGGGCCCTGAGCCAGAGCCCACCTTGCCCAGAGCCCACTTTGCCCATGCCTTGAAACATCCCTGGAAAATGTGTCTCCTCTCTGGGAAGAGCTAACTCTCCCAGGAGGGGCTTAATTCATAAGAGCTGAAATGCTTCAGCTGCAGTGGGAGGCAGGGGTCTCCTCTGCTAAAACCGAAAGTGTGTCTGTTGGTTTGCTTTTGGTTTTAGTAGAGGAGTCATCCTGCCTCCCACTGCAGCTGAAGCTGTCAGCTTGTGAATTAACCCCCTCCCGGGAGGGTTAACATAACAAAAGCACAGGCACTTCGTGCCCTGTCGATTTCCCCTCCCTCCTCCCTGCAGCCATACTGGAGTTCTCCAAGGGATTACAGTGGAGTGTGCGCCCCCCCTGAGATGGTGTCACGCCCCCCCAGTGGGGCGCGCCCCACAGATTGAAAAACTCTGCTATAGGGTGACCTACTAGTCAGGTATTTTTAATTGTTTGTAGCACCTTCCCTCCACTCCCCTCCCACACCACAGTCTTCATCATTGACAATACTTAAAAAAGTGCTCCCGCATATTTCGTCTGGTCGTAGCACGCCTCGATCCACAGCGGATCGGGAAGAACCCCAATGATGAAGCATGCCGTCAAGGAGCAACACTGGTGGGTGAGGTATTTCTAAGAAAAACAGTGCTTTTCTCTCTTTGTGGATTGTCTGTCCATAGCTAGTCCTTAAACTGGATTCTTTCTTTTTGTGTGTTTATGATGTATTACTGAGGAGGGTGAACCCAGTTATTCCTATTCCTCCCCCCTTTCTTTGACAAGAATTTGAAATAAGGCCATCAATACTTAGTAGGTTGCATAACCACTTTTAATAATCCAGTAGTTGAGGCTAGTTTGCCTGAAGAGAAAAAGTCTACATTCTGCTATCAGTCTTTACAAAGTTAATTAAAAGACATACTGGCATATGTAGTCAATCTTCTAAGTGAGAGGAGCTCATAGATTTAGTGGTGCATCGTTTAGAGAAACAAGGTCTTTGTAGGACATCCTACAATAGACAAGAATAGAAATTCTGAAGTTTCTGAGTCTATGTCATTAGGTAGTGCAAAAGGCCCTTTCAATGAAGAAACATTACCGGTAGGAAAGTTACAGTCAGTGTAAAACTTCATTTTTCTAAAATGAAAGGAACTGCATTGTAGAGTAATTAATTAATTAATTAATTGCGGGTTTATATAGCGCTAGGAATCGACTCCCGGAGGAGTATCTCCACGCTTCGACCGCTGGGGAACCCGTCCTGGCTCACCCTGAGAGATGGTCCCTGATGGGTATCTCTAAGGTGCGACCAAGCATCTCCGGCGGTCTGGGGGGGCCGTTGTGAAGATGAGGCAAGCTGATGACCAGAGTTGCCGAGTGTGGTTTCTGACTAGAGTAGGCACCGAGGCGAGAATTATCGAGTCCGCTGACCCTGGTCCACGACCCTGCCGCGTCGGGAATCGAACCCTGGTCCCGGGCCGTTCTCTGCTCACGGGTCTGCCGCCTCTAACCAGTGAGCCACTCTTCTCTACTCTAGTAAGGAAATTAAGGGCCTATTGAGAGTTCAGTGGACAACATACTCAGTTGACAATGGTTTCTTTCAAAAGAACCCATGTTGCGTCCATCAACTTAAAGCTTCCTCTTATGCTCCAACTGAGTAGGGATTGTCAGAGGAAGGACTTTACACCACTCACTCTATTTCGGATAGAGAGTGTAATGTCTTATTTTCTGTTCAACACCACAAGGAAAAACCTGTCAGTGAGGACAGGTAAAAACCACGTAGACCCCCACATCCTGGAAGAAAACGTTCAGGGTGTGAGGGTTTTAGACTTTTTTTTCGAGAAACAAACTCCATCTTCTGGAGTTTGTTTCTGAAAAACAAAAACTTTGGAAAGATTAGGAAGCTGGCCATTAAAACAAACATTGCCCATCCACCAGACTTTTTGTACATTGAAAGGAACTTCCATATTCAAGGTTCCTTCCATTGTATAGAGATGACAGCTGGTCATCTCTAAATTTGGTAGACAAAAGTTTGTCAGGGCGGCAGGCGAAATGCCATCCACCACCTTGAAGGACAGAGTGCCACCTGACAAATCCTAAATCACTCCCAAGTCGGTTTTGAATTCAGTATTGAATTGCATGCAGTCTTTAGTTTCTCACATGACAGTTCCTATGAAAATGACATGCCAGATGGACAAAAGGATTATTTTGGGACAATTAGATTCAGTAGCCTCTGGGATTTATATTGACATTAAGGGGCTCATTACGATGTCAGGCTAATGCGACCGAACACTGTTCGCTCAGAGTCCCATTGTTTCCTAAGGGAGCTCGGGTTCCGTCCGACAACCGGCTGTAACATAGGCTCCTATTAGGAAATTAGGTGTTTGTGGAAAACCCTGCCCCCTGTCGCAGGCACCCCAAAGTGCCTGCCACACAGTGCAGGGTTTTCCAAGGGGGCCCTCAGGTACCCCCTCGGCCTTCAACCATGGGTCGCAGGGACCTAGAGGGCCCTAAAGTCACTTTCTGACAGCCTTTCCATAGGGGTGTACAATGCGGTTCCGACCGACATCGAACCAATTCGATTGACTGCGCAATATATATTACGACCGTGAAGATCGTAATTGGTCGGTCGGAATAGAAACAGACTGAGTCGGTCGGAAGGGCTTCAACGCAGTTGAGGAGTTTCCCACTGTCGTGAGTAGGCTTTCCGTCCGACATTGTAATCAGCCCCTAAGTTTGCTCAAAACATTAGAGATACCAGTGATTAGGAAAACAACTCTTGAAGAGGCTAAGGCAGCAGATATTTCAACGTTTTCTTCCGAGCCTGACTGTTTCCATATGTATATTACTACTCTAGCATGTTTTGGAAGTTATCTTGAAATTATTAGTTTTGATTTTATTGTTGTACCTCTATTTAAGGTGATCATGGGAATGCCGTGGCTGATGCTGCAGGATTCAACATTGTTTGGTGAGCAAGAACATTGCAATTGAATTCTGATTATAGTACTAACAAAAGTTTAACAAACAGTCAATTACCTTAATGCTGCCCTTCAACAGTATTAGCAGGAATTAAAATCTCTCATGTTATTCTTTGTGGTAACTACCATACTACCATAAAGCTTTCATGATGTGTTGGATAAGAAAAAATCGAGTATATGAAATCCATATTCGGAATGTCATTCCAAGATCAATCTATAATTTCAAGCAGCTATACCCTGTAGTCAAGTACATGAAATCACAGAATCTGTGATAGAACATTTTTGACATTAGTTAGATGATTTGTCCATTAAACCATCACAGTCAGTTGTGATAAACAGTTGTACAGTAAAATAGATATCCATTACTTCTGATATTTGCTCTTCAAGATCAGCTAAAACAGGCAAAGATTTTTGTCAAGCATGGCGATGAGTGGAAGACTGTTTCACAATAAGTTGGATTTATTTGAATATCAAGTCTTGCCCTTCTGAATCTGCAATGCTCTAGTGGCTGTTCAACATTTTACAGATTAAGTCTAGAGAGGTTTTAAAATGTATTTTGCATGATTTCCTTATATGATACCTTGATATATTCTGATTCCTTGGAGACACATTACCAACATGTTAAAATAGTCCTGGAGGGGTTCAGGGTAACTAGGCTAAAATAGATAAATGTGCATTTCACACCACTTCTAAATAATTTCTCCTGCATTCAATCAGTCCTCAGGGTATTCCAATTGATAAAAATTGAGTTTAAACAACAATCCAATAGCATACATCTATTTCTGTAAAATCTGTGCAAAGATTTCTAGGCTTGCTAATTTTTATAGAGGATTTATTAATCAATTTTCGCTCTGCAAAATTCCTTGCTGAAAGTTGACCAAGCTTTTGTAAAGAAATGGTTCTCTTGTGCCCCTATTTTGAGCATTCAAATGTGCAACATCTGTTTATTGTATAAACTGATGCATCGTAACATTCTACGGGAGGGGTTCAGCAGTTACTGCATTTCCTTTGGTACTGCCATGTAGGTGCAGAATATTCACTCTATAGCATTTATCCGGGTTGATTCCTTCCTTACATAAGTCCCTTCACATTTACAGTTATTTATAAGAAGCCTAACTTGGATAAAAATGAAAGAGGAGTTGAGAAAGTTGAATTATTGCTTGAGGGATAGACTATGTATTTACCCTTTGCTCAGTTAAGTCAATATTCTATGAGCTGGTCTCATGATTGTACGTCTGTTGGGCATTTCAGAATCGCTAAAGCATTACCCACAGGTAAAATCTGCAACTGAGTTGGTATACAAAGAGAGCTCAATTTGTCAGCGATGTTCTATGTGTGCTGAAACTACACCTTGGCATACTGTATCCAATGAGTTTATTATAGAATTACCCAAAGGTCTAAACGGTACAGTTGGCTGTTGATCATTTGACAAAATAGGGACATTTCATTGCATTAACCAGCTTGCCCTCCTAGGAGTTAGCACAGACCTTTGCACATCATATTATGTACTTGCATGGAATACCACAGGTTTTCATAACTGATGGGATTTCAATGTATTTAAAAATCCGGTCTGAATTGTGTAAAACAGCCAGTTTTTTAGTTATCATCCTCAAACAGATGGGCAGATAGAACAATGGAATCAGTATTTGAGGCAAGGAGCATTGTTACCAGAAGAGGATTTAAATAAAATGCTTTGTTTAGTAGAATTAACATACAGCAATACTGAACATTGTGCCACAGGGATGTCTTCAGTAGCTCATCATTCATCTTCAGGCTTGTGGATGTTTGATTCAATTTGAACACGTCATGGAATTTTGAGCTGGAGTTACTTTGTGATCTAAAGTTGGGTACATTGCGGTGTATTGTTCGTTAAGATGTTATCAATTCTTGAAAATCTATTGTGTACTGATGACCAATACTTAAAATCCTTCCAACTGGGATCCTGCACTGTCCTTGGATCAGGAAGCTGAAAACTCTGCAGCACACATAGAAAGAGGAAAATATCCCTTAAGACACAAAAACAATCTTGCCTGCAATGGAGGCACCCTTGCACCATTTAGCAAGGGTGCCTACATTGGCACCAGGTTGCCGAAACAGAGCCAACACAGGGTCAAAGGACAAGAATGCCCCATTTGCTTAAGTTAGGTGCATTCCTGCCCTTTCACTTTGGCGTAGGGCAGCGCAGCAAGGTTTCTTGCTGCACTGACCACATCAAAATGGCATAAATGAGGCCCGTAGTGCTTTTGATGTTCTTCATCTATAGAGTGCATTTTTACAATTTTGCTTCCACGGATACATATCACATCACTCACAGTATGTTATACTTAAAACTGATTTGCCTAGATTTAAGTCACTCCCTTCACTCCTGCTTTACTTTAAACATTTTAAGGAAATTCGTCACAGTTGTCTGTCAAAGATGTAAATGCAAACAAAATATTCCTAAAATGGTCACAGATCTATGCAGTTCCATTACATTTCACACTCAAAGTATGTAAACCTCATTTTTAATTACCAGTATCGTGGTACAGTTTCTCCAGGATTCAGGATTGCCGCCCCATGACAAGGTTTTCACCACACAAATCATTATTTGTACACCGATCCCTGCATTTTTTCAACATACAGAACACTTTTCTATGTACACATTTCAACAGGTTTTTCCTGGTATAATATGCATGGAGGAAAAGTAAATCGAGAATACAATTTTCTTGTAAAAAATTGTAATCTCCAATTGGGATTTCCTCCCAACCTGTAATGAGGACCTTATGAACACCAGAAGTCACATGGGCACATTAAGTTTCTATTTCATTTAACGTTTCTATTACTACGTTTATTTATGGCCACCTTCAGAGAGCTGGTTAACCAAACTTTGCCTTACTTTCTTTGTTTTGTCCATAGCCTTTAGAATTGAGATGTTGAGGTCTTCCAAAGCAGCCAGAACGTTTTCATATTCCCCTAAGTGTTGCGAAAAATAGTCTGAAATAAAAAAATTGTTTTAGTCCATTTTGTGTGTGTAAAGGACATGCTTCAGTTAATAATTTACGCACAAAAGAGAGCAATCAGCAGATATGACAATGCCCAACTTTCAAATACAGTGTGCACATGCAAGACTTGCAAGTTAGAGCAAATGTCATGATCCTTAGTCTGACAAAAATGAAAAATAAAGGTGAATGTCACCGCATTTAAGAACTGAAAAAGACAAAATCTGCTCAACTTATCTGTTGTTTTTTTATTTCGCTGTGTGCAATGAAGCATGTAAATGAAAATCAACAGGGATGTACTGCAAAAACGTAATCAGAGACAAAGGTGGCGAATAAATATTCTAGGAAAAGGAAATACAATGGGAGCAATTCATGAAACCATATAAGTGTATGTAAAAGAGAATTACAAGGGTACTATATTACATACTCCAAAATGCCTTTAGATCAATATCACCATTCAGCAGCGGGCACATAGCTGTTATCAAATTAAGCACTGCCCATATGAAGTCTTCCAAAGTCTTCCCATCTCTCACCCTTGCCTAATGTCTTGACTATGTAGAAGAATGTTGAGTGGACTTTGTCAGATTTCCTGTAGTTGGCACCCCATATAGAATACTGTGAATAAATGACCCAGTACCATTTTAAATATGGCGCATTGCTGGAATCAAATGGAACATGGTATTTTTCAAAACTGCATTTTGCACTAACACACAGTATTCCTCATCTTTGATGCATATTTTGTATTGAGCAACAAATACATTCATTTCATAAAAGTCTATAATCCCCACTACTAAAGGAGCCCAAACCCTGGAACTGTTATGTTGTAATATATTATAGGCTACTTATGAAATTGGTGATCTGGGGGCCCGCCAAACACCCAGTGGTGGTGCGGCTAATGCGGCAGGGGTGGTCCAACCGCTGCATTACGAGCGGGGCGGTTTGACTGCAATAGAACTGCTTCTACCACAAGGGAGCCGCAATCCCTGGCAGTCTTGCAGTGGTCTTAAGCCTGTAATATGCTTGGCGGTGCTGCTGCAGCACCACCAAGCATATTACGAGGTTTCCTCATCACCAATGTTTTCATGGCGATGAGTCCGCCATGAATAGTGTTGGGGTGAGTAAACTAAGGAGGCCCTGCAGAATTTTACTCGTAATACAGTGGGTGGTCTGCATACAGGTTTGGTGATCTTTGAGTGGGGCGCTGGCATGGTGGCCCACTCCAAGACTTCCAAACTCGTAATCAGTCTCTTAATGTCAAACAGCGGTTCTCTGGACTTCTCTGCTTCTCCAGAAAGCTCCTCGCATTGCGTCAGTGTTCCTGAAATCTGGAAGTACTTCTAATTTTTCTGCTTATAGGAATACTGAACCCTTTCCTTGCTCGCAAAATGCTAACTGTTTGCTGAATGATAAGAGGTGGGTTCAAGAGGTGGCAATGTAAAATCGAGGTTATGTTACTGTCAAGTGCAGGATGCATGATATAGGCCAGGAAATACTGTGAAGTAGAAAATAGGAGTCATAGATTGCCGCCTGGCCTGATGAACTGAGATCACCGCCTAAAGTATCGAAGAAAGTAAGAAACCTCTGAAAGACCAGTGACTCCAAGCTGTCGATGAATGCCAAAGTGGACAGACTAGCAAGATCAAGCTTTATTACTATAAAAACTTTCCCCATTTGGGATTTCAACACAAGGTCCAAGCTACTATCTCGCATGTTCTGTCCAAATTCGAATATGCCCAAAGCCTCTACCACGGTTAACCTTTAACGACTATGAAAAGACAACAACGGACTCAAAGCTCGGCTGCCAGACTACTCTTGCATATCAAACCGCAAGACCACATGCCCTCTGTCTAGAAAGCCCTGCATTGGTTACCGGTTGCCAGAAGATCCATGTTCAAGCTGCTTTGTATCACCCACAAAGCGATACATGGAATGGGACCCCTCTTCATCAGGAATAAAATCACCAAACACATTCATCATAGGAACCTCAGCTGAAAATCTCAAGATACAAGAAAAAAACCATGGGTGGCACATCCTCCTCTGTTCAAGCAGACAAAATATGGAACTCCTTACCCCCAACATAACATCCACCGACAACCACCTCATCTTCAGAAAACTACTCAAGAATTGGCTCTTCCCCACATAAGCACTATACGCAAACAGAAAGATATAGCATATCCCTCTGTATGTAAGCATTTATTTGTACTATAGATGTGTACCTCTATATGTGTATTGATTTGTATAAACATGTTGATTAAATATATTAAAAATATATATATTTTTTAAGTACAACACTTGAGTTTATCGAATGCATATACAATCTACTTATACTTACTTCCTTTATGCATCTATATACCTTCCATGTACTTGGATCTATGGATTTATTACTTTCCTAAAAAAAACATATTTAATGCACTATCCTATTTCTCACCCTGTACCTCTATCAATATATTTAATCTACATATACTTACTTCCTTTATTCATCTATAACTTTTCAATGTACGTATTGATCTATATATTTATTACTTTCTTCTAATTCATCATATCCAATGCACTACCCTATTTCTCACCCTATACCTCTCTCAATATATCTTCTACCGCAACTCTCGGACTCATCTCAAACCTCTTTCTGCTACTCTTTCCGATGCACTACCCTATTTCTCATCCTATACCTCAATATATCCTCTACATCCACTGTCTCATTTATCTCAAACCCGATACCACTACTATGATCCCCAAAATAGCCCTTTCTAGACTCTCCCCTACTCTACCTCTCGTACCATCTGACACCTTTTTTTACTAAATTAACAAAAGGGGTGGTGGAGGGTCCGAGGGGAGATGGTTTATAGACCGAGAGAGTACCTAGTGCCCCAACTTAACAGCAAAAAACACGAGAGGTACTTACAGTCTGGGTGTCAAGAGTCTACTGGAACCTAAATGTGTCCCGTATTCATATTCAGACCACACAGTTGATCTAAACAAATGACAGTGTCAGGACAGAGAAGTGAGACAGAGAAGAAACAGAGTCTGAAAAGCTAGGAAAAGTACCCATCAGCCCACTCAAAAGTGGAATCTCGTCATCTGGGTTAGTGTTGGAGAAAGGTGTCCTGTAGGCTCCTCCTCAGGGAGAGTCTGAGGTTGCCTAATAGCGGACCCTCGGATCAAGCATCCAAACAGTAGATGACAGTGTGTGAGCAGAGGGGGCAGAAGTTGCAGTGCTCAAAAGAAAAGCAGAGAAGGAAAATAATCCTCGTGATTTAAAAATACCTACTTTGATGACATAAGAAACTTTATTGGGTCTGACCATCAAAGTGGTATTATTAAAAGCAGTATGCTGATAGCATGGAAGGAATTACTATCCACCATGTGTGTTGGTTGGTCGACATGTTTCAGCCTGGAAACGGCTTTCTTCAGGACCTATGGTTTGCTACTGCAACACTTACTTGTTGTAATTCAGAACGTGGTCTACAACCACTCTCCAATTAATTAAGAGGAAGATGGTGTATCTTCTCCTGTGTGTACAAATGTGGGAAACAAAAGTGACAGTATTAGAAATATGCATATCTGTAGCATAAAACTCACAACTCTGTACAAGTGGAATATATGAAAAAAGTATGAAAAAAGTAATTCTAACTCACCCTAATTGCAGGGAGAAAAAACCTCACCTCACCTGGCGACTGCTCAGGGTGAAAGGAGGCCACGCACTGTAAATAAGCGCATGGAACTGAAGTTAATTTCAGCGCAACTGACATAGTCGCAAAAAACATTTCAAAAGGTGATACTACTGGACAAATGGCAGAACTAGATTAAGAATAAATGCATCTGTGGATAAGCGTCTAGCTAGCAACCTCCATTTATTAGGCCAATTTACTTGATGGTTAAAGTAACCAGTTAGCCAAAATGTGAGGGAACCAGGACGCCCTTTAAAAAGTTAAAAACACCGCTCTAAACGCAATGTCTCACCTCCCCCTCGGCTCAGGTTTCTATCCGAGGTAACGACGGAGAGGTGAGTCATGGCGCTCCATTATGCGTTTGTTTTTTGTCCTCTCTACAGTACTGGCGGCTGTTCTCTGCCCCTCTAACAGTACTGGAGGTGCCGAATCCTTTCTCTAAGCACCAATGAATTATCCTAGCACTAAGGGAAGGGCGTCCTGGTTCCCTCACATTTTGGCTAACTGGTTACTTTAACCATCAAGTAAATTGGCCTAATAAATGGAGGCTGCTAGCTAGACGCTTATCCACAGATGCATTTATTCTTAATCTAGTTCTGCCATTTGTCCAGTAGTATCACCTTTTGAAATGTTTTTTGCGACTATGTCAGTTGCGCTGAAATTAACTTCAGTTCCATGCGCTTATTTACAGTGCGTGGCCTCCTTTCACCCTGAGCAGTCGCCAGGTGAGGTGAGGTTTTTTCTCCCTGCAATTAGGGTGAGTTAGAATTACTTTTTTCATACTTTTTTCATATATTCCACTTGTACAGAGTTGTGAGTTTTATGCTACAGATATGCATATTTCTAATACTGTCACTTTTGTTTCCCACATTTGTACACACAGGAGAAGATACACCATCTTCCTCTTAATTAATTGGCGAGTGGTTGTAGACCACGTTCTGAATTACAACAAGTAAGTGTTGCAGTAGCAAACCATAGGTCCTGAAGAAAGCCGTTTCCAGGCTGAAACATGTCGACCAACCAACACACATGGTGGATAGTAATTCCTTCCATGCTATCAGCATACTGCTTTTAATAATACCACTTTGATGGCCAGACCCAATAAAGTTTCTTATGTCATCAAAGTAGGTATTTTTAAATCACGAGGATTATTTTCCTTCTCTGCTTTTCTTTTGAGCACTGCAACTTCTGCCCCCTCTGCTCACACACTGTCATCTACTGTTTGGATGCTTGATCCGAGGGTCCGCTATTAGGCAACCTCAGACTCTCCCTGAGGAGGAGCCTACAGGACACCTTTCTCCAACACTAACCCAGATGACGAGATTCCACTTTTGAGTGGGCTGATGGGTACTTTTCCTAGCTTTTCAGACTCTACCTTTTTTTACTATACTGATCCCCAAAAACAACCCTTTCTTGTTCTCTTATTTATCTCAAACCACATACCACTACTATGACTCCCAAAATAGTCCTTTCTAGATTCGCCCCTACTCTATCCCTCCTTGCACCATCTAACACCTTTTTTTACTATACTGATCCCCAAAACAAGCCTTTCTAAACTCTTCCCTCTGACTCTTTCCTGCCACATCCCTTTTTACTCATCCCAAGTCGCCCACTACTGCTATGACGTCCCCCCCAAAAAATCCAAATCCTTCACTCTTCTAGACTGCCTATGAGACCGGTCGTCTACCTGCCACGACCATGCAGGCTCTGGTGATCTCCATTCCAAAGCCCGGCAGGGACGCCCTGGATGTCAGCAATTACAGGCCTCTCTCCATGCTCTCTACGGAGTATAAAATACTCAGTAAGGCTATAGCGCTGCGCATACAGGCCTATCTCCCGGCCTTGATTCACCCGGACCAGTGCGGCTTCCTGCCGGGGAGGAGCACCTCCCAGAATACGAGTCGACTCCACGCCCTCATGTCGGCCACACCGCTGGACCTGCCCCAAGCTGGCTGTGTCGCCCTAGACCTCCGACAAGCATTCGATTCCCTAACATGGACCTTTATGTTCGAGGTCCTGAGACGCTTCGGCTTCCCCGACACTCTGATACGGTGGATTCGATTGCTGTATGAACACCCAACGGCTAGGGCACGCACAGGCAGGTATACCTCGGACAGCTATGACATCTATAGGGGTACCCGACAAGGTTGCCCGCTGTCACCGCTGCTGTTCGTACTGACACTCGAACCTCTGGCCCTCGCACTATGGGCTCGGGCGGCTGCGGTGGGAATTCCGGTTGGGGGCGTACATAATCTGATCTCTATATACGCAGACGACATCTTACTTTACCTCCGAGACCTGAATGGAGATCACGCGTACTTGGCGGTCATTTTTTGACCATTTTAAAACCATTTCCGGCCTGGCCATAAACCCAACGAAATCCCTGGGCTTTTATTTCCGGGACGGACAGCGGCCCCCTCATATACAGTTTGGTGACTATGTAATACATGTAGCACCGTCCACATTTAAATACCTAGGCATTAATGTGTATAGAAAGTCAGGAGGACCAGATCGAGGGTAACGTACGGAGAGCGATCACTGGTCTTCGGAGTAATGTGAAGTTTTGGACGTCCCTACCTCTATCTGTCATGGGTAGAGTGGCAATCTCAAATGGTCCTACTCCCCCGGATATTATACTACTTTGTGAACCTGCTGGTTCTTCTTCCACCAAACATATTTGCCTCATTGAACACGCTATTGATCGCCCTTGTGTGGGGCCCGGGGAGGCGACGTATAAGCTTAAAGAAGCTGCAGCTGTCCACCAGACGGGGAGGCTTAGGCGTGCCGGACCTACGCAGTTACTACTATGCGAGCCAACTGCAATGGCTGACACGCTGGCTGGCGGGTAGGGACCTACACGAGATCGCCTTCACACAAGACCGACTAGCAAGTGGGGAACTACACTCCCTATTGTTGCCCGCGGCTGCGATTCCCCGGGCCTGCCACCCCCTCCTACGCACCGCCTTACTGTGCTGGCGAAAGGCGCTGATGTATACAGCGGGGACCATCCCTTATGCGGACAGCATCCCCCTGGTTGGACTCCCAACGCCGCAGGGCACTGTCAAGACGCAGGTTACAGCCCTGGACGGACGCGGGAGTGGATCGGGTGGGGGACCTGTTTGGGGATGACGTGTTGATGGATCATGCTTCCTTCACACAGGCCACAGGAGCCCCACCGCGACTGTACCTCCTCCACGCCATGTTAACCCACTACATACGACGTACATGGGCTCCACAGCGCATCAAGCCTGACCAACATGAATTGGTACATCTCGCCCACCACATGGGTACGGGAGGACACCTAGTTCGATGGCTCTGTGTGGGCATTAGAGAACACGCTGCTCCGCCCCTTACAACACTCAGGGATGCTTGGGCCACGGACACGGGAGAGGCTATATCAGATGGGGAATGGAAGGTTATCCTAGAACACCACAGGAGAGTATCTAGGAACGTCAAATTCAAATTCATACCGGCAATGATATTACATAGAGCGTACCTCACCCCCCGGAGACTCCACAGAATGTTCCCGACTTCCCCACATACCTGCCCCCGATGTCAAGCGGATGAGGCCGATATCCTTCATATGCTGTGGGCCTGCCCACGGATACGCCACTACTGGGGGATGGTCAGACACACACTGCATACCATCACGGGCCTACAACTCCTTGAAAGGGCACTGCCCTACCTGATAGGTCATAGGAAACGGCCCAGGACTTGCAAGGCCCAATTGAAGCTATTAGACCTGGCACTCTTGTTGGCACTCAGAGTTATAACTATGAGATGGAAATCGACCAGACCCCCGAGTGTAGAGGTATGGCGCTCTGACCTATTAAAATGGGGACGGGCGGAGAGTGGGATACTGCGTAGGGAGGAGGAGAAGGGACTCCGTAAACATCCCATATCACAAGACTGGGAGCGAATGCTGATTGAAATGGAGGGTGTTGACTTGAAACTCTAACAAGAGAATGACACATGACCGTACACACAGGAACCAGGGTGGTGGACTACAGAGCTGCAGACGAGACTGCTGTGTTGCCGGGTATGCCCAGCTGGATGAGCCTGCTTTGCACTAGATGGGATAAGGCCATGGTACTAAGAATTATAGAGTGTTAATGCGGACAGAGCTAGGAGACGGGAGGGGTGGGAGGGACTTGGGTGGGAGGGTGTTCAAGTACCAGGCAATATTGTAAGGTGTTTGCGAAATACTACTGCCATATTAGACTGTTCCACCTGAGATGCTAAGGTGGCGAGAAAGCACATACTTGTTCAGTTGCCGATAGTTATGATTCAGAAAACGTGAAAAGGCTGATGGATGGTAATATGCTCCTATGTAAAATGTGATTTTGGTACAGCCATGAATAAAGAGTTTAAAAAAAAATCCTTCACTCTTCTATCCTCCCCTAATCTTAAAAAAACAAAGAAAAAAAAACAGACTAACATGTCCACTTGTCAAATTTCTAATTTCACTATACTAATTCACCACTAATACTTTATGGGTTCCGAGTAGCATGCTACTTACCGAATAACGTGCTTCAACACCTCATTAGAGTTAGCAAGCACTAGAGAAATGCAACCCTTTTACCCTCTTCTATCCCTCCACTATCCTTCTCAATCCAAATAACTGACTAATATCCACCACCCAAATTACTTTCATATTTCACCATACTAATTCAACACTAATCCTTTATGGGTTCTGGAGTAGCGTGCTACTCGCCGAAAAAGCTAATCTCCTTATATAGTACAAACAGTGATGTAATAAATGATGTCATAGATCACTTCATGAGTTGTGTAATATAAGCGGTCATAAGAAGTGGATGGTGGGGCAAAAGTTATAGTTAGCTCTGCTGACTATAACTGGTGAATTTGTGTTTTTTTAGTTCAAAGCATCAATGCTGTCACTGACACATTCACCTAACTATAAAATTACTTTAACCTTTGTTTTTTTCTCTGAAATTGTAGGTTCTAAAAAATGTAAAGTCATATTTTATTAGCATACGTAAAGTCAAACCCCACCACACATGTTTTTTAGTCGTGTGTGGCAGGGTTTTGGCCACAGGAGTTTATGTTTTTTAAAGCGGAGTGGGCTCGTGGCCCCTCTCCCTTTATCATGAATTTGGCCCCTGGGGGTTGGCTCTTCAGTACCTTTAATGGCTCGGGGAAGAGGGCCATATGGCCCTTCTTTCCCTTTATTGAATACCGCCCCCGGCCCCCCTGGGGCCTTTAATTAATTATTGCAGCTCAGCTGTCATTTTGTTTTTGTTTTTTTCGATCGCGTGGGACTCCTGCAGAATCGCAGCAATTTTTGCTGATTGATTTTGGCCCCAGGAGGGTCCCAGCCGGCCCCCTGCATACAGTGGGAGCCAGCATTGCTCCCGCCCACAGAGACAGCAGCTCCTAATGCTGCTCCCTCTGGACGGGAGCAATCTTTTGATCTGTTTCCCTGCCCGCTGTAGTGCGGGGAGGGAAAAAGATCTCAAGTCTGGTCCCAGCAGGCGGGAGCATTTTTAAAGCTCTTGCCCACTGGGAGCAGACTTGGTGTTTGCTCCTGGTTGGCAGGAAATTAAAAAATGCTCCCGCTAATTGAGGGCAAACAGAGGCTTCCCTGCCCCCACCGGTGCATTCAGGGAAAACGCAACTTCGTGGGGATGGGCTCCACCGGACATAGCTTGCGAGCCATTTCCTGGGCATCGGGTCTCTGGGGACATTAGTTGCTCAGGGCAACGCTGCCCCCTTCTGTAAAGTAATCGTTCCCAAGGGGGGACTCCCTGGGGCCTCTGAGGCTTGGGGAGGGGGACCACGTGGACCCCGACCAATATAACCTATTTTCTGCCCCAGGATTGGTCTCTGTAGGCTTGGAGAGTGGGGCTCCCCTCCCTTTTATGAACACAGCAACGTGGGTGGGTTCCCCAGGTAAAAAGGTTATTAACTGCGGCCCAGCTACCATTTTTATTTTCCGAACCTGTGAGTATCTCGCAGGATTGCAGCATTTTTTGGTAATTTTTTTTCCTTGTGGCCCCCGTGGGGTCTCTCAGGGCTCACTCCCATGTGGCCTAGGGACAGGACAGGGTGCCAAGTCCCCGAGTCATGTAATGATACGCAGCAACTTTTTTCTGATGTTGCTGACAGCCAGTCAGAGCACTTGATCCCACAGGAATCTGACTCCCATTTGAGAGATTACCCAAGGGAAATAAAGCTCCCTGGGCAAATCAGAATTCCCTATTTTTAAATTGGTGCTCCCGTGAGAGTCTCTCAAGACTCTCATGTAACCAACCGTCCACATATAAAATAATTTTTGTCCTTTAATTTCTCAAAATCTACTGAACGTATTTACACCAAATCACAAAAAGCACAATCCGTGGATCAAGATCTAGCTTCCTGTCAACTTTGACTCCTATCAGCAGTTTTTGCTGTCGCCTTGTCTAAATAAGTCTGTGGAAAATGCATGAGGATTTTGCATTTTGGGATTCCCTTTTATCTCACCCCAAAATTTTCTAGGAAGGAACTGAGGTGGTGAACCTTTTTTTGGGTAACTTTTTTGTGACGGTTCAGCAAATCATAAAAAAGAATCATAAAAAAATGTGCAAACCAAAAAAATTTACATCTATGAAAATGCAGATCTAACTATACCTACCAAGTTGCAAACCCCCTTCAAGTATAAAGCTATCAGAAAACCGACAACCATTTAAGATACCAAAACATCTAACTTGCAACTCAGACCATGTAGTGTATGCATTGTGCTTCACTTCTGATAAACTTTACATCAGTAGCACCATACATAAAACAAAGAAGAGAGTTTTAGAGCATCTGAGGGCAATCAATAAAGATGATAAACCATTGCTAGACATTTTAAGACATTTCACAATCAGAACACCAGTCTATTATCCTTCTGTGTGCTAGATGGGATCCCAGTAAGAGAAAGAGGAGGGAATAGAGTATAGGAATTGAGACGGCTGGAATCCAGATTAATAATTTAATATAATACCTTATACCCTTCTGGCCTCAACCTCGATGAAGAATTAGCAGTACATTTAGTGTAACAATGTCAATAGTGGAAATTAGTAGATTCTTGCAAGTGATGCCTTATGATATACGAGTGGTAGTTTTAATCACATAATGAGATGTGTTTTTTTAATGAGGTTTTTTATTTTATTTTATTACAGATGCACTAGGCACCACACGAAGCAAACGAATTGCAAGATAGCTAATAATATCTAACCTATGTAGGCCTCAGAGAATCCTGAAATGCCACAACACACGAGCAGGTTGTGGCACTTAACAATAAGAAGGTGATTTACATCAAATTGTAGTGCAATTTCTATAGTCAGTAAGCCCACTTCGGCTGAACTATGCTATAACACTGCACGTAAATTCATACTTGAGTTAACGTTAGTATGGAGGATATGAGGAGATTTTTGGTGGATATAATACATAATGAAAAGGGCAATTACATCACGTTGCATTGGTTTAATATGCCCACAGGGGCTGAATTGTGCCAGTTAATACAACATAAAACTAAATAATGTACAGTCGCAGTATTAAATATTGGTGGAATATGTTTGATTTGCATTATGTTACATTCATACATTAAAACATTTAACATTTACTACTTTAAACTCTATTTAAAAAATATATATTTTCGTCAATATATATTGATGATACTAGTGTTAACTATATATTTTGTTTGATATTTGTATACTTACCATTATAAGTTTAGAGGCACAATATTATGGGACTCGATATTTTGGACATAATATTTTTGTCAATAATATTGTTTAGCGCAATATTGTGTCAGTGATCTGGTTACACAAGCCATTAACCTGTATTTAAAACCTAAAAGCGACATTGAAGGTTCCATTAAGGAAAAATCTGTAACAGAAGGTAAGAAGAAACAGAGGGAGAGAGAGAACTGATGGACTGGAACTTCAGTAATTTAGGAGTTCAGCTGGGGTGGTTATGATTTAAGGGACCCATGATAAAATCAAAAAGCCAGAAGGGTATCAACATATTGATAGTCTCTCTTCCAGTCTTTTTCAGGACCATGATGGTAAATGGGCAGAGAAAGGGGGTCAAACCTAGTATCAAAGTAAAGAAGACTACAGCAAGCAAAAAGGTGAAACAGGATGAGAAAATGAGATCAGCATAAAGAGGGAAGAGAATGGTTCAGACTCAAACTCAATTGAAAAAGAAGAAAATAGCAGCACTTTCTAGGAAACATGCAGTATCACCTACAGACACTTCGGCAGAATGGGACTTGGGCTAGAGTGTTTTTATACAACACAGCAGAAGTAGCAATAGAGCATCAGACTCTCCAGAGTACTGGATCCCAAGAGGAGTCACTGAATCACAAAGCGTATTTGGACAATAATACGTCACAAAACAAATGTGTTATGTGTGGCTGTGCAAAACAAAGGCAACCTAGAGCTGCAAATACAAGCAACCAAGGGAGAACCAAAGTGGGTCCAGAAGGGGAAATACTACAATGGCTGACAACACTGATGATCAATCTACTGCTGCTGAATGGGCATTACGCTCCTGAAAGAACCGTTCAACAACCCGAAGTTCATGAACCTCTACTGCAGCTCTCATCCTACAGAGCTCGGGGAGATCACTATGCTGCCAGTATCACAGCTTAGCCTGTGCCTGAAGGCATAGTCTAGGAATGGGTTTTCTACCAGTTTATAGGTCCCACTGAGACATTTCAATTATTGATGTTGAAAGTTTCAATGATTGATTGGATTATTGCAGATGACTGGAAAATGAAGACTGCAAAATGTATGATGCTTGATAGACATGTATATACCACCCTAAACAATAAGTACCTTATTTGAATCCATTGAGTTACAAAGAAATCTATTATTTTCATATTACATACATCAAACTAGCTATCCCTCAAAAATATATAATTACGCACAATGGTAGAAAATGTGAGGCTCCGCCCCTTAATAGTCATCCAAATCATTTTATAGAAAGTTTCTTTTTTCCAGAGTGAGAACAGGTCCCATCCTTCAGCTTTCTATTTTTCACAATGTCCACAACAGCTGTAAAAAACGTAATTACAACTAACAAACTAATTTATTATGAGGAATGCAATCAGAATCTGGCCACACAGGAATAGGAGCATTGGAAAACAAATCCTGAAAAGTATTTTGGGGACCAAATATTGTCACGTTCAAGGTAAAGAACACCTTTACCTCCTGAAGGTGTAGCCTTATGACTTTATTGCTCCAATACATGCATGCATTGTTTCCTTTCCAACAGCCCTTGTCCTAAAGCTAATCACCCGATCCACGATTTAATAGACACATTTCTCTAGTCATTACTACCTATAGTGTGAGTAAACTGTGCCAACTTTGGTTGGCTCATTCCAGCCAGTCTTCCAGCTGTGAAGGAGTTTCGTCCCTGATTTAAAAAAATATGGATCACACCCCACTAAAAATGTATGATTTATAGTAACAGGAATATATGTCATTTATACAACAAATACTCAGAAAAAGAAGATGCAGAAAGAATTCAAAAGATAGATAACACCTGCAAGAAATTTTATGAATTATCGACAATGGCCTGCACACACTTTCTGAAAGAGTGTATTCCCTAATTAACATCCTGCCTTCAGCATTGGATCTTCTAAAAGGACGCTTAGGTTTTTAACAGCATGACCAGATTCAGTTAAGAGCCACAATAAAATAACACTCTGCTCTACAAACACTTCAATCAGGTTATGTGCCCTGGCAACTTCTATGCAAAGCAGCATTTTTGGGTCTTTATATTTGACACTAACACAGAAAGCAATGACTAAAAAAGAATCTACCTACACTTTGTTAAGCATCAGTCAAATTAAGGAAGTCTTGTTTCTGTTGGGAAAATCCACCTGTTACATGGCTGATACACAGAGATATTCCTCCGTCAATTACAGTTTTTCAGTTTCATGATTGCCAGAAATATTCATCCTTGAGCCGATATGAGAAAATGCACTGTTCATATCTATTTAATTCGTGGAAATGTTCTTTCTCTTAGGTGTGTTTAAAAGAAGAAGTGTGTTTATCAGTTTTTCCTGCTGCAGAAATCCTCTAGGTCAATCACTAGTATGCAATTCAACTTCTTTGCATGGAACATGTAATGCTTTGATTCTTTAATTGAATTGTTTCTTAGCAGCAACTCTTATTTTGTCCATCCCCAAGCACTATGAATTGTTAAATAATGGTTCTTATGTATTGTTAACCATCATCAGCTGCTGCAGGCTGAAACTCGGCTAATTTTCTGTTATTAGGGTTTCTAAAACAATACAGTGTTGTGAAAGAACAATCCACCACCTCAACACGTGATCAAGGGTGTCCCTTAGCCTAGAATTGAAATTCAAGACATGTGTTTTGACAAACGTAGTAAATTGGTAGCAGTTTTATTACGAAACGTGGTCTCTTTGACTTCTGTGGCAGAGAACTATGACTTGCAGAAAGCCAGAACTGCTTCGGAAATACAGACTGTTACAAACACAATACTCAATTCATTTTGCCAATATTGTGTGTATGATTTTTAAAGTACAATTAGTATTGTGCACATTTTCAAGAACATCAGCTATTATCTGGTGACTGGAGTTAAAGTTGTATTCGTACAAATTCCATTGCTTTAGAACTAAAGCAAGTGTTTCAGTACCTTGATACAGCCACCTCACATGCCACGGTCACATGTCTCATCGATCACTCATATGCTGCCTGTGATCACAATATCACAGAAATATTCTCGGATGACAACTAGATGTCACCCCCTGATTGACAAAAAACATGCACCAAATCCTGTATTAAGTATAAAGTCTGTGGCATGAAATTGTAAAATCATCAACAGGCTATTTTATGTTATTTTTTATAACTTCATTTTTATCATAAACGGCATTATTTTTTCCAATTCAGCATATTAAGTATAATGCCTAGTCTATCTAATTATCAAAATGCAGCTCCTAATAATAGATGTCTGATATGATAATGTCTTTTATATGATGCAGCATTTTATCGTATCGCTTGAAATATGCAAGCTTTAAAAAAAGTATTTGTGAAAAGGTTATTGCATCATTTCATGCTATTTTAATTATTTTATGATATTTTATGTATACTAGTTTGAACCTTAGATGTACTGATTATATGGGCTTATTTAAAATATAAAATTGTATGTCTTCCTTCTGAGAGTATCGATTTTACCCCTGTGAAGCAGAGTCCTTAAAGTGATGTCATATGCATGCATTTCACTCAATTACAATTTATTCAGATGTACAAGCTGGAGATGTCGTATAAATGCTGAGGCCAGACTCCATTTTGAGCCTATTAAGTTATCTTGTCTACACTTGACCCATATGCTGCATGTCATTATCTTAATGCAAAAAAAGTGTGTCAAACCATCAAAACAATGACCGTAATGAACACATAAGGTGACATAGTCTGATAAAAGTTCTCGGATATCTAAGTTTCAAGGTGAGTGAGCAAATGCACAAGGTAAACATGTAGTCTGAATTGACATGCTTTTGCAATACTTTTTCATAGCGGTTTTGTCTTAAACGGTCACAAGGGTTCGTACTGGTTAGGTCTGGAACTAGTTGGAAAGTCCCCAATGTAGTCTACAGGTCAGTGCTCTATCTTTTAAAAACCAAATGGAGTGACCACTGATTAAGTAGGAAGGGCAGAGCTGTAATCAAGTCTGCGGATAGCCAAGGTGGCATTTGTTAGATTTAGATCCTGCGGTCGGAGAACATTTTTATACGTTTTTGAGTTTATGATCATGGAATCAGACAGCCTTCACTATAGCCTGGATGTGCCCCCGAGAGTTAGGTTGTCACCAAGATGGAAACTCAAGGATTTTGCAGTGGTAATCACAATGGTAGAGGTGTCAGCAGTTTTCTAGATTTCAAGTCAGTAGAGTTTGTTTATTGGATCAGAATTTGAGATTTTGGGAATTAATTCCATCTTCAAGGCATTGCATTTTAGGTGCTTTTGTCTTATCCATTTGTGTATGTAATGCAGGAAAAATGTTTTAATCTTGGTTACAGAATCTTACGGAGGGGTTGGCAGCGTATTGATGAAACAGGATGACACATCCTTTATGAAGTTTTCCCAGTGGACATATAGATTGAAAATGAGGGGTGCTAAATTTGTGAGACACGGCAAGATACAGGGGTCGAATCATATATGGAGTCTCCTATTTTCACTTAAAAGTGCTCTGATATACATGAATGAAACAGTTTCAGGATGGCTCTCTGCAAGCCTTCCTCATTTTTGAGAGCATCAAGGAGAATTTGATGGTTAACACAATCAAACACTGTAGTTACAGATGACAACAATAATTGTGCACGTTCCATACTGTACTGTTCCCTACCCAAACCCAACTGAATCAGTTCCAGAAGACAAATTTCTTAATGACCTTAATGAGAAATGATAGACCAGAGATGGGGCAGTACTTCTCTACATTATAATGTTCAAGGTTAACTTTTTTACAGGGAAGCTTGACTTGCGCAGCTTTGATGCAAATCAGGGTACACAATTTTAAAGGAAAGAATTATTCAGAGCCAACCATTGATGAAGAAAACTTCAATAAGAATTTGGGCAGTTGAAGGAGGGATTAGGTCATCAGAGTATGCTGATGCGTGTTGAGGAAGAAGGTTTCTGCAGTGATGGGACACAAAGAGCTCGAAGGGGGGGTCGCCTCGGTGGGAAGATAGTATGTGTAAGCTAGAAAAAAAAGGATTTCTGACCTTGGTCTTTTTCAGCGCGCCTTCAGAACACCAAACTCTTTGGTCAACAGGCCTGAAGTAAGTGAGAAACATCGACTATCGATACAACTGCAAAAGAGATTTAAGGTTTGAGAACTTGGTTTTTTTTTTGCACAGGGTCGCTTTCACAAAGCCTGTTATGACGGTGGATTGTCAGCAGTGAACAGAGCCAAAATCTGAAATAAACATCTGCTTGAAGTTTGAAAGACAAGAAATGTGCTAATATCTTGAAAAAATATAAAAACTTACCTTTGAACCAAATAGTTTGTTGCTGCCGACTAAAGTGAGTTAATCAGTACTATCATGCATAGACCAAGCACTTGGATGTCAATTTGTTATAACGCTTTATAAATGGAAATACAGTGAAATGAAGACTGGAGTCATCTCCAGTTTTGATTCCCATTGCTTTGGAAGGAAGATCGACCTCTGGATCAGTGATTGTGTCTTAGATAGCAACAAGGGAACATTTGTTGCCTTTTTGCTATCTCAAAGTGTAACAGTGAGCCACAAGCAATTTGCGATGGAACATCGCATGTCAAGTCTGCAACATACTAATGCAAGCAATTTAGAAAGTAGGGCTTGCTCAATCTACTTTCATTAAGATTGCAGGCAGTGCAAGATAAACAGTTTTAAACGTGGCTAAGAAAGAAAGAAAGTGAGAAAGAAATAAGCCATTAAAACCATAAACAGCACCTTAATTAATGAAAAAACTGTTTGCAAGTGCAATTTTATGCAGAGGTGTCCTACTACTGAAAGACTTAGACTATTGATCAATGTGAGAAGTTAAACACAAAGGCTTTATGATCTCTGCAGAAGCTGACCTGTTTTTATCGGGGAACATCCGGAACAATGAGTTCCGGAGTGACAGAAGCCAAACAACGACTTGCCCGAATAACGAGTTAGCCGTAACCACGCATGTGCATGGTTAAGGCTAAGTCGTTCCAGTGTTCGGGATGGGTGGGGAGAGAGCAGCATCAGACAGGAAGAGGACAGGTAAGAGGGGTTTGGGGTACTTTTTAGGGGGTGCCAGGGGTATGGGATAGTTTTTAGGGAGTGGGGGGATTGGGGTAGTTTTATGGGATTCGTTATTAGGTGGTGGTGGGGGTACGGGGTCGTTTTTAGGGGGTGGGAGGGGTTCAGTTTAGTTTTTTAGGAGGTGGGAGGGATTCAGTTTAGATTTTAGGGGGTGGGGGATTCGGGTTAGTTTTCAGGGGTGGGGGTTCAGGGTAGTTTTTAGATGGTGGGGGTTTGGGGTAGTTTTTAGGGGGTGCAGGCGATTAGGGTAGTTTTTAAGGGGTGGGGAGTTTGGGATCTTTTTAGGGGTAGCGGTATGGGTTAGTTATTAGGGGTTTGGGGTATCAGGGTAGTTTTTAAGAGGTTGTGGGTTTATTTAAGGCTCAGGGGGAGAGGGAGGGTGGTCGTAAGGTTAGCCCCGGAAGGCCGTTTACCATGCATGCCTTTACCATGAAAAGGTAAACAGAACATAATATCGACTCCAAAATATCGACTGGACATAATATCGAGTTCAAAATATAGACTGGACAAAATATCGACTGGACAGAATATAGACATCAAAAATATCCTTTTTAAGGTAAGTAATGTAATATCGAATGTTAAAAGTATAGATAGTTAAAATATCGAAGTATATAATATAGTTAATTAAAATATCTAATTTTTAATAGTATCTAATTTTTTATAATGTTTTTTATGTTATTATATGTGTGAAAATTGTGTATTTATGTTATAATTAATTTAAAAAAAGTAATTTTTTTGCGTAATTAAATTCTGTAGTGGGTTGTGGGTTTATAGGGGAATAGGGTGGGAAGTAATTTAATTATAATTAATTAAATATGTATATTTATTTATTGGTATTATTTTTTATTAATTGTTAATTAATTTATATTTGGTAAATAATTAAATTTTAATTGGCAATTAATTTTAATTAATTGAATAATTGCTAATTATGTTAATTTTACTCATTTATTTTCTGTAGCGGGTTGTGGGTTTATAGGGGAATTGGGTGGGAAGTAATTTAATTCAGATTAATTAAATATTTTAAAAAATGTATTGTTTTTTTTTAGAATTAATTGTTAAATAAAAATGTATGGGTAATTAATTAAACTTTAATTGGCAATTAATTTTATTTAATTGATGAATTGCTAATTATGTTAATTTTACTTATTTATTTTCTGTAGCGGGTTCTGTGTTTATAGGGGAATAGGGTGGGAAGTAATTTATTTATAATTAATTAAATAATTAAAATTATTTAATTGTATTTATTTTGAAATATTAGATAAATAATTTTTAATTGTTAATTAAATAAATGTTAATTGGTAATTAATTTGGATTAATATGTAACAAATAATAATAATTAATTTTAATTTGTAATTTTAATTGATTAATTGTTATATTAAAATAAATTGGTAATTACTTTAAAATAATTTGTTATAGATATTAATTTATATTTTTTTAAATAATATATGAAGTATTTAATTTTCCTACTGTTGCACTCTTTGGAGTGGGAATAGTAATTTTTACCCCTACGCTATCCAATGCTTTCCCTACTGTTGCACTCTTTGAAGTGGGAATAGTAATTTTAACCCCTATGCTATCCAACGCTTTCCCTGCTGTTGCACTCACTAGAGTGGGAATAGTAATATTTACCCCTACGCTATCCAACGCTTTCCCTACTGTTGCACTCTTTGGAGTGGGAATAGTAATTTTTACCCCTACGCTATCCAACGCTTTCCCTACTGTTCCACTCACTGGAGTGGGAATAGTAATTTTAACCCCTACGCTATCCAACGCTTTCCCTACTGTTGCACTCTTTGGAGTGGAAATAGTAATTTTTTCCCCTACGCTATCCAACGCTTTCCCTACTGTTGCACTCACTGGAGTGGGAATAGTAATTTTTACTCCTACGCTATCCAACGCTTTCCCTACTGTTGCACCCACTGGAGTGGGAATAGTAATTTTTACCTCTACGCTATCCAGCGTTTTCCCTACTGTTGCACCCACTGGAGTTGGAATAGTAATTTTTACCCCTGCGCTATCCAACGCTTTCCCTACTGTTGCACCCACTGGAGTGGGAATAGTAATTTTTACCTCTACGCTATCCAATGCTTTCCCTACTGTTGCACCCACTGGAGTGGGAATAGTAATTTTTACCTCTACGCTATCCAGCGCTTTCCCTACTGTTGCACCCACTGGAGTGGGAATAGTAATTTTTACCTCTATGCTATCCAACGCTTTCCCTACTGTTGCACCCACTGAAGTGGGAATAGTAATTTTTACCTCTACGCTATCCAACGCTTTCCCTACTGTTGCACCCACTGGAGTGGGAATAGTAATTTTTACCTCTACGCTATCCAACGCTTTCCCTACTGTTGCACCCACTGGAGTGGGAATAGTAATTTTTACCTCTACGATATCCAACGCTTTCCCTACTGTTGCACCCACTGGAGTGGGAATAGTAATTTTTACCTCTACGCCATCCAACGCTTTCCCTACTGTTGCACCCACTGGAGTGGGAATAGTAATTTTTACCCCTACGCTATCCAACGCTTTCCCTACTGTTGCACTCACTGGAGTGGGAATAGTAATTTTTACCCCTACGCTATCCAACGCTTTCCCTACTGTTGCACTCTTTGGAGTGGGAATAGTAATTTTTACCTCTACGCTATCCAACGCTTTCCCTACTGTTGCACCCACTGGAGTGGGAATAGTAATTTTTACCCCTACGCTATCCAACGCTTTCCCTACTGTTGCACCCACTGGAGTGGGAATAGTAATTTTTACCTCTACGCTATCCAACGCTTTCCCTACTGTTGCACTCTCTGGAGTGGGAATAGTAATGTTTACACTTACGCTATCCTACGGTAATAATATTGATTATTATTTAATTATATTATGTTACTATATATATATGTTTTAACAAATATGATTGTAATTTTTTTTTTTTAGAACTTTGATTAATTATTTAAATATTATAAGGTAATTTAAGTATTTTAAAGTATATTTCAGTAATTAATTTTTAATATTAATTTAATTTAACACTGTTTTTAATAAAGTCGATATTTTAATTAACTATATTTTTGTAAACGATATTTTTAAGTCGATATTTTTGTACTTACCTGTTTGTAGATACAAACTCGATATTCTGTCTGTCGATATTTTGTCAACTATATTTTTTCAACTTGATATTATGTCCCTCGATATTATGTCAGTGATCTCCACGAAAATTCGGGGCAAATTAATGCATGGTAAAAAAAATTGTGGTTAAGACGCGGTCATAGTAGAGACCGCGTTGTTAAGATAGTCGTTTTTGAGGAACTCGTTGTTCCAACATACAATCGTTTTTATCGTGTATTCTTTTAGAGTTGTACTTGCCAAAGCTACAGTAGCAGAAGGAGACATTTTCAGTTAAATACTACTAGCGAGAAATGTATTTAAATTACTGATTGGTGCCTCTGCAACCAAATATTCTTAATCGTTTACCACTATTTAGAATTATTAGAATATTACATTTGTACAGAAGACAAAGCCAAATTATGAATACATGCATTTGCTCTAAAGAGTTCCTCGATATTTTTGTGCTCCAGAACCTGAGTGGATGTCTCATATATATCTTGAATGTGGCTGTCAAATAGTCCTGTTACCAATAGTGTATGTTCTGCAAGACTGGAAATGAAAAGAAAACTTTTGAGGGGAAAATTACTTGGCAGAAGTAGTATGGGATCGAGCAATGTGCACCATTTACAGAGGCGGCGCAGATTCCCCGAGTTCCGAGAGGATATCAGAGCTACTGCATGAGCAGCAGTAAAGACGAGTTGCTGCTGTCAATAGTTTTTGCTAACAAAAGGCCTGATTTGGTGATTGAAAGAGGGCTGCTCCGTTACAAATGTGACGGATATCTTGTCTCGCCTATTACTAGTTTTAAAGGACATAGTGGACTTGCAGTAAGGCAGATATGATATCCGTCAAGTTTATGACGGAATAACCCATCCACCAAACTTTAAATTGGGCCCAAAGTCCTAGTTAGATTGGTAGCCTACATGCTAAGCCTCGTTGGTGTTTTCCCCTGCCGTTTATTTTTCTTTAATTGTGCTGCAGATAGATGTTGATCAAAGCAATTCTAAAAGGATTATCAGAGCCTCAGGTCAAAATTGTAAGGTGCATGATGACTCAAGTATCACTTATGTTTTAACGAGAAACATTTCAATGGCAGTGTAAAACATTCTGTAATGCCATTTCAAATATATTGGATAAATGCACAGATCACAAAGTCTGTTATTAATAGGCATAAGGGTTAGTGTTCAAAGTATAAAGGCACCAATTTGACAGAGCATACAACATGCCCTTCTTTGAGCAGGGTTGACAATTACTGATGTCAAGGCAGAGCGTTCTTTTGTTTTTATTCTGTAGATGAATTTAAAACATTTTCTTTTACATTTTTGCCTGACATACACCTTTTCAAATCTCTATGTTCACAGTTTAATCTTACATTTTATATTGAGTTTGACAGGGCTATTGGAAATCTAGAACACTACACAATGACATGAGGCCTACTTCATAAAGATATTTTAACTGGCAAAATCTCATTTACACCTGCCAGTAATTCCCAATAGTATTTCTGGGAGGTTTTAATTGTTTCATTATTCTGGATTTTTTTCTGTCAAGAATATGTAGAAAACCACAGTAGTAAATCCCAGCCAAAGGGTGGGAATGGGGAGTTAGAAGGAGTGATAAGCGTTGTATGGCTGGGAATACCCACATCACATAAATATGTAGGCATTCCCAAACTCCTGTCTGGCTCTTTTGCACCTTGTAAATGGTGAAATATATAGTTCAGCCAATGGCTAGATTAACTCCAATTTCAAATGTCTTTAATTCGATTGAATTCATCATAAAAGACAGTTTCTACTATACATACGACCACAAAAAGACAAACAGGATTAATAAATATAAATTCAAAAGATATACAATTCCATGGTGTATAAAAAGACAATTGGTTTTAAAAATAGTCGAAAATGGGCATAATTATAAATACAATTTACATTATAAACAAGATAAAAAACTTTAAAACCATTAAAAGGAAGCTATACTGACTCGGGCCTGGCCCTGATTATCCATACCCAACCTAAAAATTTGGCTACGGCAATGACAATTGGTTCACTGGTGTCAAACCTTAATACCCTTAGGGCTTCGGATCCCACTCTTGTACCCAGATTCCGGCAGATCTGTTTTAAGCATTTAGCCCGAGGGGCCTTATAGGCCGGACACTCAAAAAATATGTGGCCTATAGATTCCCTGCGATCCCTGCACCATCTACAACAATCGCTACCCTGTCCCCGCCAGGTCTTAGTAAAAACACGGATGGGTAGACAATCAACTCTAAGCTGATGATATAGTTTCCTGTCACTGGACCTGGAGATGGTATCCCAATACTCCTCTAGTAGAGGGTAATTTTTTAGTTCCAGAAACTTCCCAGATAGGGTTGTAGCCTTAGTCTGGCTGAAATGTTTCTGGCTAATCATGGTCCAGTATAACTGTTTGAATAGCTTTTTAGGTGGAAAAGGGCTGTTCACAGGGTCAGACCACAGATTTCCCAGTCCCATTTCCTCCAGGAGCAGTCTGATCTGCCTAAACCAGGGGAGATTTCCCGCACCCATAATATAGCGTACATCCAACACTGCCTTAGCATACATTGCCATTTCTGGGGTGGACCATAGTCTCCTCCATAAGGCTAGCTGTTTAAAACGGGCAATGTCGTCCAAGGCATGGCACCCAAGATCCAGTGATAGCGGTTTCGTAGGGCTGGAACTAGGGAGTCCTATTAAGTTTCTTAAAAATTTGTTCTGGGCCTTGACTAAAGAGGAAAGGTCGGCAAAACCCCAAAGGTCCGCACCGTACAAGATCGCTGAACCAATCCTGGAGTTATATATTTTCATTGCTGGACCTATCCTTTTGTTCTGGGACATTCTCTGCTCTTTTATCAGACACCCTGTAAGTTGAACAAACTTGAGAGTTAAAGTGTCAATTTGCGGCTTCCAGCTAATTTTACCCTCTAGTACTATACCAAGGTATGTCATTATATCAGTCTGGTCTAATTTCATGTTATTCGTTGTGACATGACCCGTAACGGGTCTACCCCTGTTTAGTACCATGAACTTCGTCTTTGACACATTTACCTGTAAGTTGGGATCATTGCAGAATTCATCAAATTTGTTTAGGGTGGACTGCAAGCCCTTCTGTGTCTGAGACAATAAGAGCGTATCATCCGCAAACATCAGTAGCGGATATTTGGTCCCACCCAGGGAAGGGGCGTCCGTCGAAAAGTTTGAAAAATATTGCACAACCCTGTTTATATATAACAGAAACAGGGTTGGCGCAAGGACGCACCCTTGTCTAACACCCCTTGACACAGGAAATCTACGAGTGACTTGCCCTTGCATGCCCCATCGCACTTGGGCAAAAATTTGCCTCATGCAGTTTTTTTTACAATATTAAGGAGTTCCGTGGGCATCCCCATGCTATCTAGGGCCCCCCACAGTTTGGCCCTAGGAACTAGGTCAAATGCTGACCTAAGGTCAACGAAGGCGGCGAACAGAGTACCCCCGCCAAGGCTGACCATTTTCAAGTAGATGAGATTGAACCTGAGGACCTGTTCGATAGTGCTGGTACAGGATCTAAACCCAGCCTGGAGGGGAGATAATATTTCCTCCAACTCCATCCAACTCTGTATACGGGCCAAGACCATCCTAGCAGTGATTTTTTGAATTGTGTCTATCAAACTGATAGGACGGTAATTACCCGGGTTGGAGCGGTCACCCTTCTTATATATTGGCAATATCTCAGCGCCTCTCCACGATTCTGGTACGACGGCCCCCTTAGAAATGGCATTAGCCAAATAGGTAATATAGGGGACCCAAGTTTCCAGGTCATGTTTGAAGAGGTCAGCCAGAATGCAGTCAATACCTGGGGTTTTGCCACTGGGGATCTTACTAAGGGCTACCTCAACTTCTCTACTGTCAAAAACTAGCTCATGCACACTGACCATATCTTGGGTAACAAGGGGAATGACTACCTCATTCAGGTTTAGCCCTGAGAATTGACTCTCATAGTGCTCAACCAATCTATTAATAGGGACATGGTTTGCTGGTGTCTGGGAGTTTTGAGAGTTGCCCCATTTCACAATGTGCCAGAATTTTGTCAGGTTTTTCTGTTTGCTGGCAACAAGGAGGTCCTGCCAATGGTCATTGTCCCACTCTAGCTTAGCCTTATGTTTGACTTTGGAATAGCTCCGCCTAGCTAATCTAATGTCCTCCATGTTCTTTGCTTTGATGGCTGCAACTAGTATACCATAGTTCTCCCTACACTGCTTGTTATACCAGTTTTTTTACTTTGATTTACCCCCATTCCCTTTTGAATTGCTTGGTTTGGTAAAATGCATCTTTAGTCCAATAAACAGGTCTTCGTGAATTTGAGTTATCTTCATGTTTATAACAGCCTGAATTGGAAGAGAGCGCAGGGTTTCAACGGCCTTGGTTGCTTTGGTTTTTATTGCATCTAGTGCTCCTGGATCAATTGCAACCTTCGCCCAATGACGTTGGTCATTAGTTAAAAACGCATCGGCGGTGAGTATCTCCGTGTTTGCTATGTAATCCGGAACCCCACTCAGCTGTAAAGTGACTACAAGAGGGTTGTGGTCGCTCTCAGGGCGATCCACTATCACCATATCCCTTAGGGTTGCCCAACACTCGGCCTTAATGAGGACATAGTCTATTCTGTTTTTACGCGAGCCATTGTCAAAAGTGTCTCTGCCCTGTTTGTCCGAGACAGTCCTCCCATTGGCTGCCCTGAAGCCACGTTCTAGGCAAAGGCCCATCCATTGTAGGGCCGATTCAGTCCACTTCTTAATGGGGCTAAGGTCGAGGGGGGGAATGTTCCATTGGGCGTCTAATTCGGTCAGAAAAGAATCCCCGTCGACATGCAGTGGCTCGAAAGAACAGTTTAGATCCCCAGCTATTATTATGTTTGTGCCCGGGTTGACAGAATCCAAAAAACTGTCAAGGCTTTGAAAAGTACCAGTACCACGCCCACCAGGCAAGCCTCTATTGTAAACATTAATAATAAGTATATCAGGGCTACCTGCAAGATGCAACTTTAGGGCCAGAAGATCCGGGTTGTCTATAGCTACCTCCACGGGGCTACAATCGATAGTTTGCCTGACCCAAATACATAGACCCCCCATGGGTCTGCCCTTTGCCCCTTTATGTGCTGCTTTATAAAAACTAAGAAAACCTTGTAAGTAAAGTGGCTCTACAGCCCATGTCTCCTGAAAGACTAAAATATCAAATTTCTCCACCCAATTTGACCACTCTTCTATGGCAGTTTTACTCCTCAAACCTGCTACGTTCCATGAAACCAATGTTATTTCTTGGGTGACTGGGTGCGTGGAAATTACTTGAGGGGGCAAAATCAGTTGGTCCACCGGGAGGACAGTGCCACTCGTGATATTTCCCTCAATCACGTTTAGACGTTTGTCCCAGGAACTGTGCTCATCACTACCCAAATTAAGCCCCTCGACCAATGAAGCCACCCCAGGATTTGAGGAGCCTGTGTTGATTATACTAGTATCAGATAGGGTGGTGTCAAAGACTCCCGCTAAGGGGAGGGAGTAGTTAAAAAAGCTTGGTCTATCATATCGTTCTAGGGGTGGGCGGTTTCCTGTGACCAGTTCTGCTTTTGTGCCCTTCAGGGACCCCCCATTTACATTGCTACTAAATACCATCTCCTCATCATTTTTGCCGACTTTCCCACTATGCATAGCTATGTTGTTTCCCCTACATCTTGGGTTCAGTCAGTCCACATACTCCAAGCTACTCAACGCCTCAAAGCGATTGAGCAGGGGAGACGGAACTCCTGGCCGCTGCGGGCATGGGTACGTCCGGAAAACCTATTCCACCAATTTCACTGGATATATGTCTCTCCTCTCCAGTATTGTGGAAAAAAGTACACCAAGTCCAGGGTAAGAATCCCCTTTACACCCTGGTTTCTATAACAGTCGCCAATCAACCTCACCACATTTGGATCCCTAAAATGTATGATGATGCAATCGCCCTCCACGTCTTTTCTTCTTGTGCCCAACCAACTTACCCTCCTAACAGATATAATTTCTGCTTTCATGTGAGGGGGGAGTGGCCTGTTCCCATTAAGCCAGTGGATGACCTTGTTTTTAAGCTCTATATGGGATTCTCGCATTTCATGGTGAAGGCCCGGCACACCTGCCATGATTACCGTATAGGGTGCAGCCTCTGGTGGTAAGTGTATACTAGGTACTCTTTGTGATGTGACCTCAATCCGTGGTTTTTTTTGGCTCATACTCGTTAGACCAGTTTTTGAGTTGTTGGTATCGGCCCTCTTTCCACCACCCTTTTCAACCAGATCTACTGCTACCCTAGATTGAACCAAGTCACGCTGCATATTTGCCCCTGCAGAGGCTTTGAGATGGTGATGTTTCTCATTTTGGGTGTGCACTAGGGGGGGCGGATTGGCTTTTGGGCCTTTTGAGGATACCGTAGCCTTTTCAAGGGGTGGTGGAGGCCCTTGAACAATCTCAGGTCCCACCGCCTTTTCCAAAGTTGCCGTATTAGCTATTACCAAGTTTTCCAGTCTCCCTACGCTCTCACTCAGAAGCTTTACCCTCTCCAAAATAGGAAGTATTAAGGATTTTAAAAGTTGTTCTAGGACTTCTAGGGTTCCTCTCGGGAGCGGATTTACTGGAGGTTGGCTGGGAGTGGTCATAGTAACATGGTTACAAGAAGCAGTGGCCGGTGAATCATGCAGTTCTAGGGGGGATCAGCCTGGGTCGTGGGGGTCAAAGAAGATTGTACTTTTTGTGCTTTCACACGTCCTCCCTTTTGAATCCCTCTGCCACGCTTTCTTTTGCCTATGATTGGCGGAATTGGATTTCCTTCACTTTTTTTCCCTGCCCTATGGATAGTCTCAATGCTCAGGTTACTGTTTGGGCAGGGGTTAGATACTGGTGGTCTACTATCCAGAATTGATATACTGTCGCTGGTGGTGTCTAGTGAGGAACTAGTTCTGGATGAATCAACACCCATCCTCGCTGCATTAAGACTGTGGTTTTGATTACTACGAGCAAGCGGCCGCTCTGGTGTAACAGCCATCATAATTTTACCCAGAGACGATCTTTTTGCAGCCAGCTCTTGCGAAAGTCCTGTTTCTGTGGCCTGGATTTCATACTCAAGAACATTTGCTGCTCGCGAGATGATATGCTCCAGGGTCCCTGAAACCGAACCGCCCACACTGCCTTGCAGATCATCCTCCCATTTCTCAAATGTAGCGCCATTTATAGCCTCAATATATGATGTTAACTAGTACAGCAAAAAAGATAGGCTAGCTTATTTACATCAACAATTTGGGATGTGGGGCTGGAAGGACTATACCCCGTCACAGATCGGTTGCGCTATTCACACTGCCCCTATTTAGTGAGCGAAGATTTTTACCCCGATACATAGACACGAACAATGTTCAGCCAGTCCGTAGTTACAGCCCAATAACAATACAGTCTTTCTATGCAGGGTCACAGGTGGAAGAGGGCCCGTCCCGGCCCACGTTGGCCCCGGACGGCCACAGACGGCCACAGACGGCCCGCCCTTTGCCCGGGCTTTGCTCGGGCGCTTCCGCGACGCAGGGAGTGATGCGGCTATTTGTGCGCCTCCTGGCGCCTTTTTCCGTTGTGCGGTTTCCGGCCGCAAGGCCCTCTGCGGAGTGTAGTTTAGCCCCACGCGCTCACCCCCGCACAGCGGCCGCCGAGATGACACGGAGATGCGGCTGCAGGGGGTGAGCAGGGACACCAGAACAGCCAAGACAGATAGCAGGACCACCAATGGGCAAGTAAAGTCCCAGTAACTCCAAAGTCTCTCCAAAGTTTTCAAAAATGGGAAAAGCAGCCCCGCTCCACCGGGAGTGATGCTAGATTAACTCCACTTCTAGCATGAGAAGGGGAATGAGTCACTCACAGATTTGGCGGGAGTATAGGAGAAGAGCGTTTTTCGTGGAGAATAAACAAATTTGCTGGAACATTAAAGAAAATGGAGAAAACATATTTATTTTCACAGAGGGTTTCATTTCCCACTGTGACAAACCAGTGCTACAAAGAGTTCCACACAGGTGGAATAGGAGCATGTGAGGTATTTCATATGACATTCCCAGTAGTATGGCTAGAAACATCTTTATCATACCAGGTGTACTACTTAGAATGTTTGTGAATTCGATAAAAGAGTAAAAGCATGTTTGGATGGAGATGTGCACTTTTACATTTTCCAGTGAATCAGGTCCATACAATTTAATGAAGGGCATAGAAATCCAATTTGAGTCAAAATTAATTAACAAATCAACTGGGAATTACTGTCTTATGGATAGAACAGTGGTATGATGAAGCATATATATTGGACTCTGAGTGACAGCATGTAGGTCTCTCTTGTCTCCATGTGCCACACTATAGAGACATTGCTGTGTAGAACTTAGCAGCTGTCAATAGAAATACCATGTGTTCCTCCATTTGTTGGAAAATATGTTTGTAAGAAATTGCACTGGAACATATTGTAAAACTACAATGACCACAAGTCACTGATATATGGTTCTGAACCATATATCTGGATACTAAGCAGACTGTCTACGGAGCACCTCTGTAGAGAAATGAAGCAAGGCTGGTCTGAAAGCTAGTGATTTGTTTTGATTTCCAAACATAGTGAGTAGGCATCTGTTCAATAATAGCCTGTTTGCTAGGGACCATACTCAACCTGTGCCACTGTATCACTGTTGTCATCCTTTTAGACCTCAGTGCCACCTTCAACATGGTCAACCATCAAATCCTGGCCCACAGACTCACAAGATTGGGGGTGACCGGGGTCACGTTGACTTGGCTGCAGTCCTTCCTGGATGATAGATTCTTCCAGGTTTTCGATGCTGATGTGACCTCATAACAGATGCCTCTCTGCTTCGGGAGTGCCTCAGGGATCTTCCCTGAGTCCCACCCTATTTAACATTTACCTGAGTACTTTAGCAGGGATCTTACTGCCTTTTGGGGTACACATAGTGACATATGCAGACGAAACACAACTCGTGGTGGGACTCAACCAGGTAGACAATTCCGCCCCAGGCCTCTCTCCCTGCTAGAAAGAGGTAGCCAAATAAATGAATGCCTCCTTCTTGAAATTGAATGGATAAAAAACTGAGCTGATGATTGTGGGGAATCTGTCTCTATTTGATCCCAATTCAATGTGGCCAGCTGACCTGGGCCCTGTTCCTGCCCCCAAGAGTCAAATAAAAAGCCTGGGTGTCTGGCTGGATTGTGACCTGACTTTCAAGGTTCAGGCACGTAATGTGGCACCTCATGCTATGGCATCTTAAAGATGCTCTGCAAAATACTCTCACTCCTCCCCTTCCAGTCAAGGAAGATCATGGTTCAGGCACTCATTCTATCACGCCTGGACTAGGGGAATGTCCTTTATCTTGGGGCCCAATGCGCTGCCCTCACAAAAGTTCAGAAAGCTCAAAATTTGGCAGCTAGAATCCTTCTGGATATCTCGAAGTGCCAATCGGCTAAACCTGCCCTGAAATCTCCACTGGTTACCCATTAGGGAGTGAGTTCATTTCAAGGCTATGTGCATTGTACATAAGTCCTTAGCCGGAAAGGGCCCTCCTATCCATCATTCTATTGTCCAGCCCTACCTTGCGAACTGACGCCTCCACTCAGACGATCTACATCTTGCTGTAGTTCCTAGGATTTGGAAAGCTAGAAGCGGGGGACGTCTATTCTCATACAGTGCCACCAAATGCTGGAACACCCTCTCTCTTCACTTGCGCAAAGGAACCCAATCACCTTGCCTTTCGAAAGTCGTTAAAAACATGCCTCTTTCCCTAGTTTGGATGGCTTTCTGTTGCCTGCTGCTATCAGCGCTGGGATACTCTAGGGTAGCCATGAGCTCAATAAATGTATTTTTCATTTCATTTCACTACATACTTTTTGTCTCCAGGAAATTTTAATTTATTTCAGACCAGCCTTCCTAAAATCCTGCAAGGTAAATCTCCAAAAAGAGTGAAATCTGTATCAGTAATTACACTAAAATGTAATGCTTCACTACAATAACAATAATGCCTTGGCATGGGCTACTGCTTCTAAAGAAGTTGTAAAAGCTGAGCTGTACTAAACAGAGCTACAAGACCACAAAGCAAAGCTATTTTAGAAGGAGAGAAAGGGCTATCAAAATCATGAGTAGAATTTTAGACCTGATACCCTTAAGGTGGTCTTCCCCGAACTTGTTGCCTGCTTCCCTCCATTTTCTGACCTAATATTTGCTAGTTTTAGGACTCTATGCACTTGGGCCCTCTCCCCTACACATGGTAACATTGGCTTAACCCTAATTGGCATATTTAATTTACCTATAAGTCCCAAGTAAAGTGCACTACATGCACCCAGGGCCTGCAAATTAAATGTGATTAGTGGGCCTACAGTACTCAGTGTGCCACCCACTTGAGTAGCCCCCTAACCATGGCTCAGGCCTGCCACTGCAGAGCCTGTATGCGCAGATTTATACTGCCACTTTGACCTGGCCAGATAAACCTCTTGCCAGGCCTAAGCCATACCTTTTTCTACATTCAAGTCATCCTTACGGTAGGCCCTGAATGGCCCAGAGGGCAGGGTGCAATGTATTTAAAAAGGCAGAAAAAGTACATGTCTTGGTAGTGAAAAACTCTCAATTTTGTTTTTCACTTCTGAAAGGCATATCCTTCCCATAGGATACCATTGGGATTACCGTATTACATCTTTTAAGAGTAATTCCCAATTGTGAAGTGATAGACTTCTCAAGTTTGATGCCACTGAACTTTACAATCACAACCTGGAGAAGTTGGATTTTAAATTACAGTTTAGCAAATGCCACTATTAGAAAGTTGCCATTCCCTTACCATAGCCTTTTAGTGCCTGTTGCCTGTCTCTTTTTAGTCTAGCTGACAGCTGGGCTTGTTCAATGTGGGTGACAGATGGGCTTTGTGTATTCCCTCTAGACAGCCACACATAAAGGAAGCTTATGTGTGTCTTTATGGGCCATCCTGGGTGATGGCAGGGAGGACCTGGTCACAATCTCACACTTACACCTGAATAGGCTGTGTCCTGTTGTTAGAAATTGGGTCTCTAGCTGACAGAGGTAAACACCCTGTTCAAGTAGGGACCACAATCCTAGGCAGGGTAAGTCAGATACACACCCTAAATTAACCTCTGCTCACCCTGGTGTTGCTGGGCACTGTACCATCAGGCTTAACTTAAGAGGCAATGTCTAAAGTATTTGTACAACACTTTAAACAGTAAAACAGTGAAAGCAACACACAAAAAGAATCCATACCAGGTAGGAAAATAGAGCTTCAATTTAATGACTAAAAAAGACCAAAGCAATCCAATAAGTACAGCCAAAGGTATGAATTTGAAAGATTATCCTGAAATATAGTGCTTAGAAACATGAAGTACCAACCGGGTCTATCTGGTCGCGTTAGACCGGTTCAAATCTGCAAGTTCAGGCGGACTGAGATGGAGTGTGCGCTGAATAGATGGACCAACCTTGTCCAGCTGAAAAAGTATCTCGGGTGGAGAGAATGTGTCCATGGGGGGCCCGATATGAGAAGCAGAGGAGGTGGTGTGTCTGCATTGATCCCTTCAAATGCAGGCATGCGTAAGCTACAGGCAGCGCAGTCGGAGATACGTGGTTGTTGAACCTTCCTTGATGAAGGTGGTGTGCCATCGTAGAGCTGCACAGCCGGCGACACAATGTCCTCGTCTTTGTTGGCAATGCATCAGCATCGAGGCGAGATGCATCCGTTCCGACCAGCGCAACAACAGCAATACATGCAGTTTAGCAGACTATAGATAGAAAACCCACTTCCAAGAGACCAGGACTGGATTGGCACCACTTTGCATGGCAGGACTCACAGTTGGCAGAGTCCAGAGGCTGCAGCAGGGTTGCTGGAAGTCTTTGATGTCCCGGAGACGTTATAACAGGAGGCAAGCCAGCAAACCCGTGGAGTCACTTAGGTTCTGGGGATGTAGAGATGTAGGTCCAGTCCTTCTCAATCCCAGGCAAGGAAGGCTGCAGGCAGCAGGGCAGGCACAGCAAAGCGGGAGTCCAGCAAAGTCCAGAAGAGACAAGCAGAATGACAGTCCTATCTGCAGCACAGAAGTCTTTCTTTCTGGAAGAATGTGCTCATAAAATGTAAGTCTTGGGAACTCTGGCATTACTTGTTTAATTTGAGGGTTCATCCTTAAAGTAGTGTCAAACGGTTCAATAAGTAATGTGAAAGGGATTCAGAAAATATAGCATGGCTTGTGATTATAAGATCTGTGATTAGTTTGTTATTAATCCTTATTGCTGCTGTTTAACGCCTTAACTCCGGCGGTTTTTCCGCCGCGGTGCGGGCATTCTGAAGAGTGGGCGGGGCAGCGTCGGCCGTTGGCCGACGGCAGCACTAGAGAGGTAGTGCTGCCGACGGCAGCACGCAAGGGTTTAATTGGTTTAGAGTGCTGCATTCAGCCATACAAGCTGAGGAGGGAAAGTCATTTTCTCTAAACTGAAAACAGAAAGTCCCAGCTCATGGGGTTCAATGCTTTTCTGCATCTAAAAAGACATTATAGCAGGGGTATCTCAAGAGAATATTTCAATTTGCAGTACACTTTCGGGTCACTAGTGGTACATCATATGTAGGTTCACTACGCATAGAGTTCCTTGCCCAGCAATGGTTCATAGTTGTATTGGCTGTTAGTTTGTCCATCTGACTCTGTGTCCTTCACTTTTGTAATTTGTGTCCTTTGATGGTTCCCTCAAACACACTATTTGTCTACTTCTACTTATGTTTATGAACATGATATGGGTTCAGGACTCGCTATAATTACTATATATTAATCCTAAATGCTTGTTGACATCTACCTCTCTCCTACCATCTAAGAGTAAGTAAGTAGGTAAATCCACAAATTGGTGCTACTCTTCTGCTGTTTTGTTGAATCTGAAGTGCAACAGCAAATGCTCCTGTGCTTCTCCCTCCCTTTTACATCCTCTCCTTCATTCTCTATTGAGATATCACACTCATGGCACCTACAGGGAAAGAGAGAACAGCTCAAGCTTTAAGCAGATCTATGTTCTCAGCTGCAGCCGGGACTGGAGCTAACTAATGTCTACTTGAAAAGAAAACAAATGTGGAATTGAACACCCGTTTAAGATGATATTTAATAGTGTGATTAAGAAGGCTTTCAATTCAACTGAGAGTCTTATACTGTTCAAACAAAAAGCTATCTTCTTCAGAGGCTTTACTATTAGCTAACAGGCTAATACATTCTCTATTTTATCCTCTGAAAACCAATGGCATTATCGCAAAAAAGGTTGGCATTTTTAGATGATTTAAGTAATCGTCTGTGACCTCTCTAGATGTATTATAGTTGGCTTGATAAATGCTTAGATAATGATCATAAAAGGTCTGAGGTATATCTCCTGGATCTATAATCTGGTTTTAAATCTTATTTTCAGACAGAATTAACCTAATTTTTAGCTTTGGTAGCCTTATTTTTCAGTGACACTAATTTCAAGGTCTCATACACCTTTGAGCCAGTCACCTGAGTGCGCAAAATCCCATGTTCTACGTATTACCCTATGAGATTGTTCATAACTTCCTCCTACTTCTCGTGATTAGAATGCTTCTCTGCATTTAATAATGATTCTGCACCAGATAATCTAATTTGAAGCTGTTTTAAATCATTCTCACTCAGTTTATGGTTTGACTGAGGTATGAAATGATTTTCCATCTAATTGTTGCTCGAGTTCCCCTGTAATTGTGTTTTGAAGGTTTCCCAGACAAATGTATTTACCTAATAGGGTAGATTTTTCTTTTGGCCAAATACTTCTGATCTGTCAACAATACCCTGTCGAGCCTCCATCTATATGGTACCTTTTTGTTTCAAATCTTTTTTTATTTTCCATCAATAAAAAAATAAAAAGGGGAAAGGCACACGCTACAGGGATAATAGGTACACAGCGATAAGCCTACAACCCTGTCAAGGGCCGGCCACGTGTTAGACAGTGCGTCAAATCGCTAGGAGTCGAATAAGAGGTTAGATTTTACACAGCGGTTCGACTACAACCCCAAAGGGGCTGGCCACGTTCCGTGTTGCAGAATATGATAGCAACTGATCCCTGTGGTGTGGCCAGGCCCTGATGGCCCACATTCATTACAAACCGGCAACTGGCCCACGTCTAACAGTCAGCCCAACGGGGCCCGCGGCCCAAAGAGTGATAGAGGGAGAGAAGGAGAGGATAGATAAACAGGAGGAACCAAGAAAAGAAGAGGAGAGACAGAGATACGCGGGAAAGAGCGGCGTATGGGAGGAGGGGGGCAGGGGTGGCAGCCCGGTCCAATGTCAGCAGTAGTGGGGCGCATTGCAGAGAGGCAACTACGGGAGCAATCTGCTTGATTCAGGGGGGATGAGAGCATCGGCAAAGAGGTGCAGCGCCCTAAGCTTGGTGGGCATGTGGCGCGCGTGTTCGACAGCACAGAGATATTTGACTAGAGGTTGCCAAACAGCCTTGAAGCGAGTGTCGCGTGCCTGCAGCCGCGCCGTAAAAAGCTCCATTGCGACAACATGCCATAGGCGCACAAACCAGGCTGCGATTGGAGGAGCTTCAGTTTTTTTCCAGTGCAGGGCTATAAGTTATTTGTCCGCCCTCAGCATTTGAAGCGCCAACGTCCAATCGCTCCTGGTTAGGGCCTTTAGGCCGGCAGGTTTAACACCAAGCAGGATTGTGCTCGTGGTCTCAGGCAGAGGGAACCCCAGCCCCCCCCTGATGTGGCCAAGGACCTCCTTCCAGAATAAAGTCAGCGTCGAACATGCCCACCAAATATGAAAGATCTCCCGTTGCAGTTCGGCACCTCCAACACAAGGGAGAAGATGTAGGAAACATCTTGTGGAGTCGCTGGGGTGTGTAATACCACTGGGTCATAAGCTTGTAGGCATTTTCCCGCTGCGGGATGCTACGGTAAACTTTGGGTATATCCTGCCAGAGCCGACGCCATTGTGCGGGGGTAATGTCCACATCTGATAATGCTTGCCATTTGTCCTGGTATGAGTGGGAGGGCGGCGTGTGAGGATGTTGTAGGATCTGATAGATCCGGGAGATAAGCCCCTTAGATTCAACCGGATCCCGGACCAACCGTTCAAAGGGGGTGAAGGCGCATGTGGCCGCCTTATACATATCCTCCTCAGTCGCCCAATGACGCAGTTGGGCATATTGTAGCTGCGCCGCCATCGGGACACGGAATTCTTCTCTACAGTGAGCGAAACATTTAAACTTACCCTCTTCGAACAGATCAGTAAGCACTCTACAGTCCCCCTGTGTCCACTTGGCGAAGGTTTGCGAGTGGTGCGCTGGTGGGAAGGACGGGTTCCCCTCTATCGGGGTGTGTGGCGAGGGAAACATCGTGAGGCCTCTGCGCACAGCCTCTTTGTCCCATATGTCTAGCACCGTCTTTGTGGGCACCGCTATATAGGCGCTTTTAGAGCGTGCCGCCTGATGGTGCCAAGCTAGGTCCCAGATGGTTCACCCTGTCACTACCCGGTCCATGTGCAGCCAACCCTTTTCACTCTCCCTCACTTCCCCCTCCGCCACAAATCGGAGGTCTGAGGCCCAGTAGTAATCCACTAGGTCAGGGCATGCCAGTACCCCCTATCCTTCGGTGTCATTAGAATCTTCTGCGAGAAGCGGGCCGTTTCCCACCCCAGATAAACTTTGTGAGGGCGCGCTGGAGGTCTCGTATACAACGTAGCGGGATGGGCGTAGGGAGACATTGGAATAAATATAGGATTTTAGGGAGGATCGACATTTTGACGGCATTAAGTCTGCCCAGCCATGACAGCACGAGGGGCCTCCACCTCCGTAAGTCTTCAAGGACCGACCGACGACATTCACGCCAGTTAACTTGCGTCCATGTGTCTAAGGAGGGGTCACCTGGAGTCCAAGATAACGGATGCCTTGAGTGGCCCACTGGTATGGCACTAACTTCTCGAGGCGAGGGATCTCGTCTTTCGGAATGGTAAGGTTGAGGGCCCAGGACTTGCTATGATTAATCTTAAGGCCAGATTCCCGTTCAAAGATGTTAAGCGTTGTGTGGACGCCGGTAGGGACTCCCTGGGGCATGTTAGGGTAAGGAGAAGATCGTCTGCAAACAATACGACCTTATTCTCACAACCACCCATGTGGATGCCGTGTATGTCGGGTGCCCGATGGATCATCTCCGCCAATGGCTCCACCACAATGGCAAACAGCAAAGGCGAGAGGGGGCACCCCTGCCTGGTGCCCCTGTGGATGGTAAACAGCGCCGAGAGCTGCCCGTTGATCCGGATCCTAGCCTGTGGGGCAAGATATGGTGCCATGATCCGAGTGACCATGCCCTGACCCAACCCAATCTTGCATAGGACCGCCCGTAGGAAAGTCCAGTCCACCCGGTCAAACGCCTTCTCTGCGTCTAGCGAGAGAAGGCAACCCGGGATGTCCCAGTGGTGTGCTTTCCCTACCAGGTGGGCTATTTTATGCACGTTGTCTGCCCCCTGCCGATTGCGAATGAAGCCGACCTGGTCCGGGTCGATAATACCCGGCATGTGGGGGTCTAAGCACTTCGCCAAGAGTTTGGTGTAAATTTTAAAGTCAGTGTTGAGTAGGGCAATGGGGCGATACGATGCACACTGTGCAGGGTCCTTTCCCGGTTTCAGGATCAATGCTATTTCCGCCATTCCCATATCCCGAGATGGCCCCTCGGAATCAGTGAACGAGTTGAACAATCGTAAAAGATGAGGCCAGAGCTGTGACTGGTACATGCGGTATGGCCATCAGGCCTCGGAGTCTTCCCAAGGGGGAGATCAGTCATGGCGTCTGCTACCTCTTCCCGGGCGATGGGGCCTTCCAGGGTCTTTGCGTAATGAGGATGTAGCAGCGTCCCAGTGTACTCATTCAGGATGTCCGCCACCGCTTCCGGAGACGGCAGCTCGTCCCGGTATAGTGCGGAATAGTAAGCCCGGAACGCCTCTCGTGTGTCCGACTCCGAGGTAACTCTCGTCCCATCAGGAAGCAGGACATTGGCTATATGAGCCCTGGCGGCACGCTTCCTCAGGCACCTCGCCAATAGTCTGCCCACCTTGTCCCCACCCTCAAAATATTTCTGCTTTAAGGCCAGCAGGGAGCTTTCCGCCTTGTTGGTGCGTAAGATTCGGACCTGCCCTCTAAGGTTGGCAAGCCGCCGCCTGGATGCCAGCGAGGTGCCACTCTGGTCTCGCCGTTCTTCTACCTTTATGTCTTTGGCAAGTCTGTCTTTTAATGCCTGGGCCGCGCGCGCCCGCGGCAATCGAGAGAGTGGTGATATGGCCCCGGATTGTCACCTTAAAGGCATCCCATACCACAGGGAAAGGTGTCTCTGGCAGGTCGTTACTAGCAAAATAGGAGTAATTTGCCGTTTTAATACTTTCCACATCGGCCGTATCTCGGAGAATGCTCTGTGGCAGACGCCATCTCACCTCTCGAGCGGGGCAAGGGGTTGGGTCGTGCAAGAGCAGCTCAACATGCGCATGCTCCGATAGCGAGATGTCCGACATGGAAACTCCCAACACATCACGCAGCAGAGTATGAGAGATGAATTAATAGTCTATACTGGAGTAGGAGCGGTGGGCGTGGGAGTAGAATGAGTAGTCCCTCAGCTCCGGGGAATGATAGCGCCATACATCGAAAAGCCCCAGGTCCATCATTTGGGTGTGCAGTGCTGAGGACATGGCCCTGGCTCCACAGATCGAGGTGTTGCTACGTCCAAGACCAAGTTGAAGTCCACCCCAGGATCAGCGTAGGGTCGCCTTGTGGGATATGCGTTTTCAGAAGTGTTCGCAGGTATTGATCTTGCACCTGGTTGGGGGCGTACACATTGCAGAGAGTAAAGATGCGCCGTCCAACGCCTACACTCACCCTGAGAAAGCGTCCATCCCCGCTCCGGAAGGGTTTAGCCTCCCCTCGCCTGATACCAGTCCTGCACAGTATCGCTAATCCTGTTGTCTTGGTGTGTGCTGCAGCCCAGAATTGGAGGGGGTATCTAGTATCTGCCATGCGCCCTATGTCTGCCTGTAGGAGATGGGTTTCCTGTAAAAATATGATGTCGGGGTTCTGCTGCATGAGGTAACGCCATGTTTGCCGCCTCTTGTTAGGGGAATTCAGGCCTTTGACATTAAGCGTTAAGACCTTTAGGGGGCTGGGTAGAGGAGTTGTCATAGTTAGATCTTAGTAGGGGCCGCCTGCGCCCCCCCACCCCAGTTACGCAGTAGCACATAACCGCAGGGAATGTCAGCCATCTCACCCCACGCCAAGCGCCACCGCAGGGCCCCCACCCCGCGTGGACAGGAATAGAGAGTGAGAGAAAGAAGGACAGAGAGCAGAAGAAAGTAGAGAGGGAAGAGGTACTGAGCAGAGGGACAATAATCCAACAGTGGCCAACCGGGCCAAGTCCATCTGTTCCCGTTGCCAAGCATCCTACACCCTAGGGTTCGGAAGTGCCCAGGGATGTCACTCCCTAAGGAATCAGTAGGGGTGGGAGTAGAGTCAGGTTCAAACTCGCCCTGGGGAGGAGCTCCGGAACCCCCATCCTAAAAGAGAGGAGCCTGGGTGCAGATCCGGGTGAGACATTGAATGGCAGTTCCAAAAAGGGAAGAAAAAAGGGGGGAGTGCTTGATCCATGGGAGTGTATGTCCGAACGCGTGGAGGGCGTCTGGCCACACGCTCACGGGGTGGACGGGCGGGAGGCCGCTTCATCACGGTCTCCCTCAAGAGACCGAATGTGGGCGATGATGTCCTGCTTCGCCTGGGCTGTAGACTGTTTGTCCATGCGAGGTGAACGTCGATGACGTTGGACTGTAGTCCAAGTCGGTTTGGCTGGGACTCGCTCCTGCCTCCGTGGGCGAGTTGGGCTTGCCTGCGTCGACGTCGGTAGGTGAAGGAGCTGCGCCGCCTCTGTGTATTTCTGGATCACTTTTCGCTTGGATTCCCATTGGAAGATCAGAGCGAAGGGATGGCCCCATTGATAGTTGATGCCCAGGCTTTAAGGCTCGCCGGTGCTGCAGGGTCTTAGGTGCCCAGTCTTGGTAGATCTGAATCTGTTGCCCTTTGTATCTAAGGTCCGGTTTGCTCCGCGCCGCCCGTAGTATGGCCTCCTTCTCTGTAAAAAATTTGACCCTTGTCAGGATGTCTGGAATGAGCCCCAGCTGCCCCGCGGGCCCGGAGACCCAGTGGGCGTGATCTAGAACCGGCGGAGAGGCCTCCTCATCACCCCAGACCTCATGGAGGAGTTCCGCCACATATGACAGGATGTCCTTCCCCTTTCCCCGAGAGGGACCCCGCGGATGCGGAGGGTATTTCGGCGGCTCCTGTTCTTCAAGTCTTCCTGCTTGACCTGCAGTTCTATGTTTTGCTCCTCCAGTGCTGCTAGGCGTTGCCACAGGTGTTCTTGGTCTTCTGTGCGGGCTTCCACTGTTTTCTCCAGGGCGTCCACCCGGTCCCCCAAGTCCGTAACCTCCTTCCCCAGCTCACGCACCCATGTGTGGACCTCGGAGTGCAGGGAGCCGATCTCCATCTTGAGCTCCGACATGAAGGTTTTCATGAACGCCTGCGTCACCGGCAGCGAGTCTCCAGCAGCTTGTGGCGTTCCTTCCGGGGGTGCCGATGCCCTAATCTCCCCCCACATTGCCACTACAGGGTTGTCCCAGGGGGGCGCCGCCGTTTCAGTCGTGCCCCCCCCGGAGCACGTCATTGCCAGTTTGATAATGTTCTGCAGCCCACCCAGCCGGTCAAAGCCTCTAGACCTCACCAGGCGTTAATAAAATTAAGTCGTGTAGACAGCGGGTGTGGCGGCCGGAGGTGCCACTACCTAGTTCTCTCGCCACTCCCCTATGGCAGCCTGCCCAGTTATATTCCACGGGGGGCCGCCACAGGTACCCCAGGCTGTAACACACAGGAGGGTGGGGACCGCAGCCTCCTCTGTCGCAGCTGTAGCACCACACCCCGCCTCAGGAAGACAGCAATTTCCCCTTCGCTAGTAGACTGTGGGGCGGTAGGCCGGACGTCAGAGGCCCTGACCGCACAGCACCGGCCCGTCGATCCGTCGTCTCTCTGTGTCGCGCCCCTTGTATCGTCACTGCCAGCCTAGGGCATAGCGCAAGACTGTCCGGCGGCAGGTGCCAGCTCTCTGATGCCTCCAGTCCGCTCCGCGGCGGTGCCTCGGGGTGACAGGGCCTTCGCAGTGCACTAAGCCTCTCCGCCGCGCCTCCTGGCTACAATAGTGCGAATGTCAAGTGTGCCTCCAGCTAGCGCAGTAAGACTCCCAGGCCTCCAGGGCGCCTCGTGGCCAGACAGAAAATGGTGGGGCATCCACCCAGGGACCAGCGCCAGCACCTCTGCCGTCCCCACGCCACTCCGCTGCAGGTGCCCGTTATGCCCCTCTACACCCAGCGCTATGGGGACCGCGGGCCTCCCAAGTTCAGCAATGCGCAGTCTGGTGTCCCCAAGGCCGGGCTGTGTAGGAGTCTCAAAATGGCGGAGACGCCCGCACTGTGTCGCGACTCTGGACCTGAAGGGGTGTGTCCGTGCTCAGTGTCGCAGGAGCACTCACTGCTGGGGGCCCTCGGGGGTGCCTCGCAGCGCAGGTCTCCCAGGCCGGCCAAGCGTTTCCCTCCGCTATCGGCCCCAGTGCCGATTTCGCCAATGCTGCCACACAGGGGGCCACCAGTCCATTCCCCGCAGCTGCCTCCAGGCACCTCGGCGCAGATGCGTTGTCCGATGTCCCACTGCCTCCGAGTTCAGGCGCCAAGCAGCCCGGGGTCCATGTGGCCGTTGGGCTGCAGTCCAGGCCCCGCCAGCGCTCACCGAAAATGGCAGCTCAGCCCGCTAGGCCCCAGTCCGCGAGTCTTCCGTCCTGCCGCGGTCGCGGGTAGGCAGCGTGCTTCTCGTTCCCGGCTTCTCAGAGCCCAGCAGACCTCTGCCGCCCCGGTAACAGCCACCACCGCCAGGTACCTCAGGGCAGTCTACAGCAGGCCTCCCAGCTGCCACCCGTCCCGGCCGTCAATATCGTGGGCTCCAGTGAGGTGATCCGCTGGGCGGCGCCCGCTCAGGCTCGTCCGTCACCACCGGATAGCGGGGGGGGGCAGCAGCACCGCCTCCCGTCCCGGCCTCAAGTCCACCGGTTTCTCGGCCCCCGGGCACCCAGGCCCGGACTGGCCATAGCGGGCACCGGGCAATCCCCCGGTGCGCCGCAAGGGTGGGGGCCGGTTTTGAGCACCTGGGGGCTGATATTGTTACAGGGCCGTTTTTGCAGCATAGCTGCAAAATCGGCCCTGCAACAACATCGGCCGAAAACCGGCCCTAGCGAAGCGCTCGGCGGCACCTCGAACCCCCCCGAGTCTGGAGGGGGGGCCGGCCGAGCACTTTACCAGGGCCGGTTTTAGTTCCCAGTCCGGCCCTGCGGGCACCCCGGGGAACCGTCAGGACTCAGGAGAGGCTCCGTCCCGTGCTCGCAAGATGGCGACCCGTACTGCCGAGCCGCAGGCCCCTTCCGTCTCCTGCGTCTCCAGCTGCAGCCGGGCAGAGCGTAGCCCGTCTGCCGACAGCCCCGGTCTGCGCCAGCAATGTCCGCTCCTTAGGGATTCATTCGAGGCCCCCGGAATTAAAAGAGGGGCAGCCTTCCGGAGCTCCGCAGAGATGCGTCCTACTCCATTGCGCGGTAAGCCACGCCCCCCTATATGGTACCTTTTTGACTTTGAGCATTTTTATGAGCAAGTCTAAGGCAATAGGGTCTAAAATATTTGTTCACATTTATAGAAGTAACATAAATAATTTAACCATGAGCCATAAGTTCCTCCTTTTGCCTCAACATACAAGTGAGCCCTGCTCTTGTGCTTTGTATCAATAGTCACGTGACGTCTTCTGAGGGAATCAAGTTTAAGCTTTTCCTTCCACTGCCAACATGCTCCACTTCCCCTTGCTTCATCCCACCAGCCCCTCTGATCGTCCCCCTGGGCCTCATTCACATATGCCCCTGGAGAACCCTACCTCCCAATAGAGAGTGCTGTGACATTGTACTTTCTTTAAATGTGGCAGCAACTTCGACCCCCACGTGCCCCCTTACAGCCTCGAATACCCCTTCCTAACCGATCCAGGTGGAGATCGCACCTGGTTAATGTGTCAGAATCAAATATTCCTCTAGATCGAAATTCTTAATTTCTCCAGATTTAAAGGTTTTAGGACTTCTTAAATTACTTTTGTGCAGAAAGTCACTGAATATAGGAAATGCTATCACGTTTTGCTTAAGGATTCATCCGAGCATTCCTTCCCTTCAACCAACATGGTAGTCCCTATGAGTCCTGGACAGAGCTACAGATTAACCACTTGGATGCTAAGGTGTTTTATGGCTTTGAATGTAATTTCCATTGAAGTCAATGGAAACTCCATGACGAGCTGGGCTCGTCATGAGCGTCGAAGGGGTTAATGGCAGGCACCATCAATATGCAACCAGTAGACAGCTGCCTATCTCGGATGCATACATTGCTGTCATACAGATGCTTTACCCGAGTTACACAAGCCACTATTTATTCTACTCACTGGACGAGAGAAAAAAACATGGGTAGGGATCAGTTTGCCTTCCAACTGCTTAGTTGTATGGTTCCTCATTAGTAATTGAATCACAAATCTGCCTTTTCTTTTCTGCTTCTTTTTTGTTTTCCATGACCATGTCCGGTTTCCTCCCTTGCTGCAGTTCCATTGTGCGTAGACACTGCTGTGCTGGCTGTATTCCTTCAACGCTCTTCACTGCTGACTGAAGTTATCAGTGTGCTCCTATGAGGGGGGTTCAGTCCTAGGTTGTTTTGTCTCAAGGTCCACATCACACCTGATTGCCGTCTCCTTCAGTCTCCAGCCTCTCGTGGTTATGTGAGGGATTTGCGGTACTTCTCCGGCTCGGTCCTGTCATTCCTGTGGCGAGATCTGGTACTTTGAGGAGTGAGTTCTCTACATGCATGACCACGAGGAGTCCTTTCATGCTACAGCCTCCAGGCCTGCTCGACAGAAGATTTTGGACTTCTAGAAAGGTTCCTAGGTGCGGTGATAAACTCTTTAACCGGGACTACTCAGTAACTCCCACCTCATCGCCTTCACGTGCAGTTCCGAGACAGAGGGTGCCACAGGTAGGTCCTGTTCAATCATATGGGACACATTTTTTTTTATTTTTTATTATGATTTCATTTTCCAAATGATAATACTGAAAGGCTTTTTCTAATGCTTTTCGAAGGAGGGACGTTTTTTCTTTTAATGATTGATTCCTAAGTCTGATTTTCCAGTTTTGGGTTGTGACCTTATCCAGAACTGACAGCACGATTTTAACCTACTCCCCATCCCAAAACTCAATCTCCCTACTAACCAATGCGAATTTTTGTTTTTGTAGGAGGTGCTTGATAGATAAAACTCTCTAAATAAATAAATAATAAATAAATAATAAATAAATAAGCACAACAACATTGCTTTTTCTAAGTGTGCATGGTGTTTTAGCAAAAGTTTTTTGTGGCACCCATTTCCAGCTTGCAAGTCTGCCTGCCAGCACCATCTAATTTCAGTTCAGCATCTCAATATGCAACTATATGGTAATGACGCTTGGTGACATTTCTTGGCCTATAACCAGTGATTATATTCGAAGGAACTTTTTAGCCCGTTTCATTGGTCGCTTCTGCCATCATATAAATGAACTCCTATAGCATCATCAAGGTTCAAGTGCTGTGCTCTACGACACTACAGGAAAGGTGTGTTATACCCTAGATTTTACCTAGGTATTTTGTAGTGGTATGGTATGCTGAAATGTATAGTGATAATAATATTCATTATCCTTTAAATACTCACTAATGCTGTGGTGCACAGGCCATACATAGCAGGCATCAAAACAAAAACAAAAAAATCATAACATCGCAAGTATGTCTGAACATTAGCTTTGCACCGCTCGTTCTCTTCATGGCATATGCCACCTCATGGGCATTAGTAGAGCTTTTAACAGCGTATACCTCCATGAATGTTGTGATCGCGGGCCTTGCATTAACTTAGGACACATTTTTAAACCACCAGGCACACACAGCTACCATCAAGCTTGTCATCACTGCTAACCAGTGGTCGAAGTGGGGGAAAAAAAGTAGGGGAACTGTGGGCGGTGCATCAGGAGGCGGGAATAACAGATGATTGTGTCAGGGGGCGGAGTCAGAAGTGTGGATAAAAAGAGCAAAACATACCAACTTTTAGTATGTTTTGCATTTTACTGACCAGTTACAGCTTATAACGAACGTTATTTATGACAACCAATGGATACACGTTTATTTGAGGTTTAATATATGTGTTAATGACATTAAAATACATTTACAATGTGGGATACTTTTTCAATCACAGAATGTCCCAAATACGCTTATAAGTGGAACCAGACCCAAGTTGGCTCCGAGCCATTCAGTTTCTTTCATCAGCACTTCTCTCTTTTTTTAACCGTTTCTGAACATAAAATTTGGGTTTAAATTCTATGACAGGAGACCCGACGTGTTGGGTAGTACTGTTGATTACATCATTCTTTGCCCCTCTGTCAATGCAAAATTGTAGTCCTACATTTTTTATGTGCTTCACGCAACATGTAATGAAGCCAGCTTTAGTTGCCTCCTGGTTTCCTGTTATTGTGTCTAGAAATAGCACTCACAAATGAATATATACAACTAAAAAAAACAGACCTGTTGGTTTTGCAGATGCTTTTAGCAATATCAGATGAATGGGAAACAATTATTATATTTGTAGTTTGTGAAATTACTACTCAAGTTAGTTAGCAATGAGAATTGCAAATGTTTCAATTCTGAAATTATGAAACTCAAACAGTGGTAGAGTCAGAAATAGGTAGAGGACCTCGGATTATCTCAATCAGTTATTTTCTCCCCTTCAGACTAATATTCTCTTCCATCACTATTAGACAAGTTCATACTTTGTCTCTCCACAAGCACTGCAGGTGTCTAGAAATACCACCCAACAGAGACTGCATTAGGAAGTTCAAACATGAATGGCAAAATATCCTAATTTGCAAATATTTTACAAATAATTATAGCTCTGCCATATTTGCCACATAATACATCATCAGTTGCATAATCTGATGGTTCTAACTAAAAAATGTTTGTAGCTCAAACAAATCAAAACGCGTGACTTGTGTTGCTGTGAAGTAGAAGGCCCTTTACAAAGGTTGACTGGTCACTGTTGTCACTGCTGCACTTGTATGTTAAACTGGTATTAATGAGGCAAAAGCTTTGCAGAGACTGTTAGTATGTGTAAAAAAGTCAAAATAATAAAGTATCCGAAAATGTATCACACAATATGCTGCAGCCTTTCTTTGCTGCATAATTTAGTCAACACTGCAACATAATTGTGTACTCCATTGCTGCATAATTGCAGTGGCCCCAAAGTAGGCAGCACATGTTAAAAGTGATTTGCAAGAAGCAGAGAGACAGTGAGGTTTGCGCACTATGAGGCGTATGTACGGGAATGGTGGCGCAGGGCAGCATAACAAGTTATTTTGCTGTGCTGCCCTGCGTAACAGGGAAAGGGCAGAATGCACCGTATTTATCCAATATAGTCAATTTCTGTCTTTTGCCCCTGCACTGGCGCTGTTTTGTCAGCCTAGCGCCAATGCAGGCACCCTGTTGCATGCAGGATTGTTTTGTTTTGTACAGGAAGGTTCACCTTCCTGAACAAAACAATCCTAATAGGTTTTTTCCTCTCTCTAAATGTGCTGCACATATAGAAAGAGAAAAAAACAGGGAGAAATAAAGATATTACTCCTTGTTGTGCCTCTCTTGGGGAGGCGTAAGATTTTGATACATTCCCAGGTTTACAAGTCATTGTAAATCTAGGAATGCATCAAAAACCATGGGAGTTGCATGGGAACACCCACCACAATGCGTCCCTTGTGCAGACGAAGACAAAGCGGTGATTTGCGCTTTGTCGCATTACTCCATATTTATGAAACAATTCAACTCCATGCAAAGTTGCTATGAGTGGCTTCATAAATATGACTTGGAGATTTGTGTCATGCATTTACCATGATGCATGGTCCTCGTACATTTGCCCCTTAGTTTTATGTGGGTGTAAATCCTGCATTGTCGATCCCTGGTGAGTGTCACTACTATTGCTGGAACAAAGCCAATGGAGGCACCAATGGGTGAGACGGACTGGCCTCAAGGGTCCTGTAACCTCAGTGACAAAGTCTCTGTTTAGCTAGGGTGTGCTGGTTCGCAGACCTGCCTGCAAGACTGGAGATGAACTTCAGTATGGATTGTGGTGGACAGGGCTTCAAGGTTACTCCACCCTGGCCACCGGAAGGGTCCACCTGCTGGTGCTAAGAGACTAGGGCTTCTATGGCCTGGGGAGGCCTTCTATGGTCTAGTAGGGGAATGTGCTCCCTCAGGAGAGTGGTCTGGCCATGAAGCCTGATCCTGGTTCCCCAGTTTCAAATTTGGTAGCTCTGGCCATAGTGCTACATCTCCCCCCCCCAACACCTTTCTGCCCCACTGAGATAAACTTGCACTGACTTCAGCTACAACCCAATTTTGCCCAGTTATAAATACCTGGATGTGACTCAATTTTTGAGAGTGAGAAGTGAGTCATTGTGCTGGACAGTCCTGCTAGTTTTGTTACTGAGGGCCGGTTTTGCAGCCCCCAGTAACAAAACCAGTCTCTCACCCCTCATTCCTCCTGCCTCCCACCTGATGCCCATTACGCCAGTCTTGCCTTGGTGCCTGGGCCTATTTGTTTTCACAGTCCCACCCTGGATGGGGTACACAAGTGGCTCAGGTGCTCGGGTGTCAAAGAACTAGACATCTAGGGCTGCTTTTTATTTCATATCCTTAACCACTTGGCTGCTAAGGGGTGTGTGCGAGGTCCATTGACTTTCCATTGAAATCAATGGAAAGTCCATGACGAGTTACCCTTGTCATTAGCGCTGAAGGGGTTAAAAAAGGTAAAGAGTATTTTTGAAAAGACCACATCCCTGAACACAGACAGCGCAGCATAAAACATTTTATAAAATAAAATAAGGAAAACAGCTGATAAGACATTAAATGTTTTCTACAGTTATTTTTAGGTTTTGGCTAGGAAGCGCGTGCGCTGTGTCTTCAAGACATGCTGTATTGAGGTATAGATTTGAAGCTGCATCCACTCTACGCCTCTATTTTGTATTGTTTTTTTGACTGTCCTTTGTAAATGTTGGCATTTGATTTGTTAAAAGGCTTATTAGTCCCTCCTTAGTAGCTCCCTGTCTCCTGTTGTTACCTACCATCAGGACTGCCCCTCTTACATGTGTCCCTGCATTCTGCCTTTCATTAAGAGGTTGGATGCACTTTTTACTTAATTCCGTCTTGCTGAAGCAGGCAGGTCAGAGGGCATAGAAATGGCACCCTTCTTGTTTGTATTTGCAGCCGCGCGCCATGCGCGCTTTCGCAATGCCTGCCACTTACTTTAAATACATTTGTGGGATGCCAGCTTCGAAGCCAGTTGTTGTTTCGCGCTCCACCGGCCAACTTTGGCAATGGCGGCCGCGTGTTTATTGTTGTACAGCGATTTCACCTTATTTAGTTTTAAAGCTAAGGATAGTTATTTGCTGCTAGTAGTAAAAGAAATGTTTTGAGGCATTGCACATCCATGCATACGAATAATGATAACGCACTTACTGTTATATATTCTTACATTGAGTAGCATTGTGGTTTATATAAATGCGACACAAAAGATACTTGTATAATACACACCTGAATTCTTGTATTTCAGAGTGCTCTCAAATGCAATGGGGAAAAAAGAAGCACTGTCAAATAAAATATTTGACTAGGATCAAACAGTTTGGTCAAGTGAGGAAGCCAGGAAAATTCCTCGGGTTTCTGATTTCACATTGTGCCATTCATCCTCTAGTTGAGCATCTATTTCCCCCTCCTGTACTTATTCTGAGGTCAATGTGTTTTTCTTTCATTCTTGGCGCTTTAGGTTAGTGTGGTGGCAGACAGAAGCAACATCAAAGCTCAGAGCTCATTTTGGGATCAAGGGTCAAAGAGTACCTCTGGCTCGAGCTTTCAGTGGCTTGCCCATCTCTGATTACTGAAGGGTCATCAGACACTTGCATGCCTTCTTTGTAAATTAGATCTCGCCAGCACTAAAGGTGAACCAAAGTGATCCCAACAAGGCGCACCCAGATGTAAATAAGGGTACCCTTTGCCTTAACACTAATGCCATGTTACAGCCACAGGCACAAAGGCAAAGAGTCGCCCCCTGTGAGAGGGTCAAGAAGGTTTCAGGGCACCCAGGCACCAGATTGCAGGCAGGTGGCATCGGTGCTTCCATCTGCAGGGGAATATCTGCCCCCTTTGAGATGTAGACTGGGCACCCACCTGCAATGAAAGACAGACCAGCAACTTCAAATATCAGGTCTGCCTTTCACTAATGTGCTGTTCACAATGCAGGTGTGAGTTAGTGGCGGCACTCCAAACACTGCAATGAATGTGTAAGGGCGCAGTGTGCCGTCTGTGCCTGGTGTACCCAGTTAATGTACACCACAGCACAGAGAGGGGCAATGCATCCTATATATGGCCATGGTGCATTCGATCTGGCACATGTGTTAAATGGAGCACTAACCCCTGCGTTCTCCTTTAGGAGCAGTGCACCTGAGGTGATGTGGTTTGCCACATTTTTACCCTGTGCAAGTATGGTTTGTGGAACTGAATGGACCGCTATTTACCTAATCTTACAAAATGAATTAGGTGCCCCTCGTCGTTTTACCACTGCAGAGCACTAGGAATGCGCTGCTTCAGGTTAATCCACCGATTAGGCAGGTTAGCGTTAAGTCTTTTAATTTTTGTGAGGGTGTGACTGCAGCACGTGCAACTTTAGCTGTAGGGTGGAGAAATAACTAAAGTATTGCATGGTATAGCCAACATGATAGCTCCGGTCCTCACTGTTTTGTTTATTACTATCATTAAGGCGTAAAATGGAAAACTGCCTCAAACCTTTCCCTACTGAAACAAGCACTTGCAATGCAATAGGTCTCCCAGTTGTGAGAGTTTGAGCTATTTGCATTGTAAATGGCAATGCTTTTTATCTACGGGTTGGTTTTAAAAAAATAAATAAAAGGCATTGTCATTTATAATGGCAATAGCTTAAACCCTCGCAAATGCGCGGCCTATTTCATTGCAAATGCTTGTTTTTAAAAGCGCCAACGTTTGGGCACAGTTTGTCACAAATTCCACACCTGGACTTTCCTTGTGGCACCATCAGTCTGATGTGACTATTGAATTGTTCACAGTGGGGGCAGGCAGGGGGGCCGGTACTAAATGAGGTGTAAATCACTGCAGGAACCGGGCCATCAAAGGAAGCCGTTTTCACGGCTGATTGATTACTCCTCCAGGGAAACACTTCTCCAAAGTGTTTTTGAGCCGGCTCCTGGCCCCAGATATAGAGGGGAAGGGGAGGAGGTCGTGCGCCTTCCTCAATCTTCATCACACATGGCTGGACCGTCTCGCAATACTTTTTACCTTCAGACCATCCCTGCCGTCTCGAGACGCATTTTTAAAATAAAGAAGTAGGGGAACGGACTGTGTTGAATTTCAAAAGTAGGGGCACGCCATGCCCTCCCGTCCCCGCCCACTTCTACCACTGCTGCTAACAGCTGTCATCCAAGTCAGTGGAAGCACTTGGAGGGATAACAGAGGAACGAGATGCGCTTCACTGTCACAGATCTTAAAATATTCTCGCGATGTTACTGTTTGACGTGTAGATTAACCAACCTGCCCATTATCCCATCGGCAGGAGACTTCCCAGCACTCAGGTAGTTTGAGAAAATATAGCTGGGTTTGACATTTAGTGGGCGGTTTTTGACATGTGAGAGTGAACAGAGCAATCTTTGTATTGAGTAAATCATGACAAATTGCTGAAGTTCTAATTGATAGTCAGAAACGTTCCTTTGTTCTCTGTGAGATCTGTATAGCTGCAGCAACAAGTATTGCTCTTTCACAAGGAGTTCAATCTGTGATCGTTTATAGAACTGAAGTATAATAAAACAGAATTTGGAAATGACAATGGAATGTAAGGCAATGCTGCTCTGTGCTGTAATAGGCACATCAAAATCCATAAATTGCTCAGATTCTAGGGGAATTTGAACTTGCATGCTTTGATCCCTGATTTCACAAAATTGCTATTTGGTCATTTTCTATATCCCATGACATAACAGGTTCTGAAAATCACGTTTACCACCAATTTAGAGAATGGACAGTAACTATGCAGAAATTGATGGGCCCATATTACCATTACTAGCAGGCATTTAAGCTATATTTAGGAGGCTCCTGTAAAAAATAAGGAGTAAGTGGCGGTAACATTGCCATTACTGATCAAACCTTCATAATCTGAACGTATTTGGGTAAATTACGTGGCGTGGGACATTACCATCAAAGTAACTAGTAATCTTCAGAAATGCTCAATATACTGCAAAGAAGAACACACATTGGCAAAGAAAATAGGTCTGGTGCTGGCTGCCAGCCTTTTGGAAAGCCTTGTTTTGTCATGGTTTTTGCAAACCTTTATTGTATGGGAAGCTGCTGAACCCTCACCAAACTAAACAAAAACATTGGCTAAAGACGAAAACATTATTTTGGTTTGAAGAAAAAGCACACATTGCCACATTGCTCCCTGGCACAGAAGAGAACTACTTTGTGTGTTGATGCTCTTCCTGTGAAAGGGCAGCAAGCCATATTGCATAATGAGGACATGAAACATGCTAGAGTGGGTGGAAGAAAAAAGTGAATGACAGAAGCACAGACTAATGGACGAAGTTTGGCTGCAAACCCCATAGGTAACTATGTTACACATATAATTTTAGTAAAATAAATTTTTTTATTGTGTAACATGGACTTAAAACAGCCAATCAGTCTGACATTGGCTGTCAGCCTCTTGCCTTTATGAGTAAAGACAAGAAAAGAAGAAAGACAGCAAGAAATAAGGAGAGAGGAAAGAAAGAGGGAGAGAAGAAAAAAGAAAGAAAGACAAAAGGATAAAAGAAAGAAAGAAAGAAAAAAAACAAAGAAAGTAGTGAGCAAAGAAGGAAAGAAAGAAAGAAATAAAGAAAGGAAAGAGGATGCAGAAAAGGGAAAGAAAAGGAATTAAGAAAGAAAGAGAGAGCAAAAGAGAAATAAAAAGAAAGAAAAAAAGAATGAGAAAAAGAACCAGAAAGAGAAAAAAAACTGTGAAAGAAAGAGAAAAAGAAAGAAAGGGAAAGGAGAAAGAAAGAAAGAAAGAAAGAAAGAAAGAAAGAAACAAACAAACAAACAAAGAAACAAAGAAACAAAGAACCGAAAGATTACATGACAGACAGGATTGAAAAGATAGATCAACCTCATGATCTTATATTCAAAGTTCATGTGAGCTTCTGGTATGATGTGAAAAACCAGTAATGAGATAAAGAAAGGCAACTTCAAAAGCAATTTACACCAGCACTGGCAGAATAATGGAACTGATAGAGCTGGAATGTTCCCCCGTGATCTGGTAGAAAGTGAATTTCTATCACATCAGGCACTACAAACATAGACAACACTAAAGTAATTTTAAAGTAAATACAAAAACACTGGCACTGAAGGGAAGTAGCTTGTGTGTCAATGCGCTCATTGTGAAAGGGTAAAATGCTGTCACTCAAAGTGAAGGTACCCAGTGGCAGTGCAGAATCAGAGTCCAGAGTGTGTCAAAAGTTTGATGTAGTTAGACTGTTGAGAGTTGTGTGTAAGAAGTGTTTGTGATGAAAAAAGATTACATTGTCTTGTTTATCAAGGCGGAAATTGAAAAAGAGCTGCCAGCATAAGGTTACACAAGGCAGAATGGACCATTTTATCTTGATGCTCATTATAGACGCATTGACAAGCTCTAGACTTTAAGAGATAAAGCAACCATTAGGTCCCAGCATTGCTTCTGAGAGCTGGGACACCAAAGTTTCATACTTTGAGGAAAGGTTGGAATCAATTCTTTGTTACATCTGAAATGGATACAAAATAGACCTTAAATTACAAGCATTTCAGGTGAACTGAAAGATTTCTGGGAGAATATTTGTTCAGTTAATTATGGTTTGTAAAACGCACTCCTCCATAAGGTCTATTGACATTGAAATGTAATGTAGTAATCACCAGTCGCTTGGGGGTTGCTTGGGAGCCGGAGGACTGGAACTTTTTCTTTTTCTCTCTTTTTTGCAACAAATGGGAGTGAGTACTAGCGGCAGTACAATCAGGAAATTAACTCGCAAGAGGATATTGGATTTTCCTACAGCAAAGGGGGTGAGAACTAGCTGCCGACCAACCAGTTCATTAACCCACAAGAGGGGTTTGGATTTCATTGGCTTTGTTGGCTACCCAACAACTCCAGCCCCAGATTATTGGTGGGGTGCCTTATGTGGGCTGGCTTGTGCCTGTTTGTGTTGACAGGGGTTAAAGTTGGAGTAGCCTGGGAAAAAAACATTGTAAACGGCACCAACAGGCCAGTGCATATAAGGAGACTTGCCCACTGGGTCCCGCTTGATACCCTTTAAACCTACCTAATAACTCGCAACTAAGGGGCCGAGCCCACAAAATGAGATCTGGAAGGGTTGGAGGAGGCCCAACAAGTAAAGGAAAAAAACGCAAACAAACAACTAAGACACCCGAGAAAACCAAAGGGTCTCCGCCAGTCAAACAGAGCTCCTTAATAGACATAACATCGGACAAGCCCGTCTCCAACAACTCAAAAAGTGATACTACGGTTAATTCAGAAAGGAGCAAAAAAACAAATCAATCTTCGTTCCAACCCAAAATCTATACAAAATTCTGTTTCTTAAAAAACGCAGGGGACACCCTATTCTCGAAGATCAACGAAGAATCAGGATTACAATCGCCCCTGGAACCAATACAGTTACCCCTGCCTTTCCAGTTTAGTGGCACACAGTCCCTACAGGATAAGGATAAGGACAAGGATAAGAGCAAAGGAAAAAACAGCACAATGCCTATATCCTTACCTCAAACAACATCAACACCCCAGCCTCATAACTATGAGGCAAAGCGAAAAATCGGATCTGTGGGATCCATAACAGGGAAGAAACTGACTATAGATACCAACTTAATTCAAGTGCACTGGCCTAATAAAGCAAAGGATAGGTCACTAGGAACACCAGACAATAGTATACTCAGCATCAGCGACAACGCCAAGGATGATAACATGAGGAACAGTAAAAGGTCAGAGGCCACAAGCCTCTTGGAGGAACCTACAAACAAGAAGGAAACTGGAACTGGAACTGAGCGTGGGGAAGAGAAGGACTTATCCATGATAGTCCTGGACACTTCTTACAAACAACAAGAGTTTGGTGATAAAAAGACAGAAAGGACTCCTAGCAAAGAAGAAAGACAAATGAGCTCAGCGTCAGAGGTAATAGAAATATCCTCTTACTTGGGGAAGGAAGAGTGGGAAGAACTTATAGCTGCATACCCTCAAGATCAGAATAGCAGCGGGACGGCCTCATACATACGGTCCATGAGAACTGAAGGCACGCAGGAAAAACAAGTGGAATCAGGTCTGCCAGAAGGAGCAGCAAACCTTAAGGGGCCACCTGGATGCCAAGAAAAAATCCCAAAACACCATGAGCAGGAAAGCACCTGGCCCAGTCTCCTAAATACAGTACAACTCTTGGTGGACGCATTACACTACCAATCGGAGAAAATGGACGCCCAACTAATGTTATTAGACACTTTAGCTGTGTTTGTGGTTGCCATAGATGGGAAAATGGGTGCATTAAACACGCTTCTCCAGAGCAAATTGGGACACCTACAAGACACAAAGAGGAGCACCAGTACTGGGTGCAGATGCGGCCCAATTATTGACAAGCTATCCACCCTCCCAACGCTACTAACAGACCTGTGCACACAGCTCAAAAGTCCTCCCCAGCAAAACACCAAGCTGCACAACGAGATACAGGGTCATCCATCAAAAAAAGACACCAAAATTGCTCTTCACACACAAAAAGAATTGGTCGTAAAAGGAAAATCTGGGGAAGACACAGAAGCCGTAAGAAAGATTGAACAGATGAGCACAGGTACACAAGCACAACCTAAAAAGAATGACCCAAACAAATGCATAGCGGACAAAGACATGGGTCCAATGAGCCCTCTACCAACGGATATCATAGATGAAGATGTCAGCGATACAAAATCTAACGCGAAACAGAGACGAGCTAAAAAGCGTAAAGGCAGAAAGCATAAGCTTTGCTCAAAATGCGAAGGATTTACGCAACTCTTTGGACGATCTATCACTACAGAGCAAAACAAATTACAATCTGGGGAAGAGAAAACTTCAAGCCAAAACTCCAATGAAATACGCCAAATATCTGATAACCTGGAGAAACCAGCTAACATCGGATCAAATGAACAAAATGCCCACCTTCAATACGGACAATTAGCATTTGCACAACCAAAGAGGAACACCCCAACGCCTGCTGATACCGGCCTGTCAAATGCGCAAAAAAATAACACAAAGATCAGCCACAACCTCCTGCAAAATATAAAACAAGGTCTTACCCCGGACAGAATCGATAAAAGAGTAGAAAGTCAAGGAACAGGCATAGGATTGACGGAAAGCCAACTATACGCTATCAATCAAGCAACTGCGACATTACATACACTGGGAGACCGCACAACAACAGAATCGGCACCAGCAAACCAGACAAGCAACGTGCATTTGTTGTGCGGAAGGGGGAGACCAATGCGCAATTGATCAAGCCTCAGGCGGAATGATCAATTGCGACATTACATACACTGGGAGACCGCACAACAACAGAATCGGCACCAGCAAACCAGACAAGCAACGTGCATTTGTTGTGCGGAAGGGGGAGACCAATGCGCAATTGATCAAGCCTCAGGCGGAATGATCAAAACTGACGCTTATACGGTAAAAGCAAGACCAACAGAATATGTGGATCTGGAAACACCTATAGACATCTACAATGGAGGACGGTGCATAAATGAACAAGGGAATACCCCAGAGGCTACATGGTTTAACCCAGATTACATCTCCAAAGGAAGACATGACATCCTCAATAGAAGAAATATATTACGGCTATTATCCCACATCCCTTCATTGGCAAATGTATCAAGCACAGACCTGCTATCCATTGAATTTATAGACTTAGAAGGCACAGGAAGGGAAGCGACAAAGGCGACTTGGACCTCGGGAACAATAACGCAGAAAATTCTATCCGAAGCCGAGATATTTAAGAACTGGGGCATCATGATAAAACCACACACAAAGCCAAGATACCCGGACATCCTTTACCCAGAAGCAAAGCTGGAGCCCGGGGATAACGCTACCAGCTACAGAACCTCGGTTCTTAGAGGCGCGGCAGGGCCATGTGGAACAGGTAGCAATGAGCACACTGAAATTACCTGCCGGATAGGAGTGGACAGGGTAGTTTCAACCGAGTTGAAAGATCAAAGACGGATTGTGAGAACTATAAAAAACAGTAACTGACAAACCGACCAAAACCCACGGGAGCATACGCTAAACCAACTGCGCATATGCTCCTGGAACATCAATGGTCTATCGACCAAAATGCTGGATTCAGAATTTGTAGCCTACATAAGATCTTTCGACATAGTGGCCCTACAGGAAACATGGCTAGCCGATCCTCCACATCTTCAGGGATACCTACGTTTTTTCACAGACGCCAAAAGGTCAGCTAAGTACGGGCATCTCAAAGGCGGACTAGCGATTTACGTAGCAGTCACTAGTTTTGTCAGGATAGAAGAAATTGGTCCTTCTTCAGAAGCCAATCTTGCAATTAAGCTGGCCCTAGCACCCCAAGGTCAAGAGAAAGTCAATAGTGACTGCATGCTCATCAATGCCTACATCCATCCTAAAGGGAAAAAAAAGCAGTAAAGGAATTATACAACTTCTTGGAGGAATGCATTATAGGAAGATCAACAACTAATATTGTGCTTACAGGGGATTTCAACCTCAACCTCATGGGTATGCCACAAGAAGAGGCAATTTTAGCTCAAAATACATCTTGGGACCTTCCACCGCAAGAGAATCTTCAAACAACCAAACAAACAAAATTGGGAGCACAGACACTCGAAGAACTGGAACATTTTAATATCATAGCCCTAAATGGTAGGTTTGTGGGAGATAGTCCGCCAGCCCCAACTTATCATTCTACAAGGACAAACAGCATATTAGATTATACCTTTATTTCATTACCTCTTTTTCATTATATAACCTCGTTCCAGATAGGGAAAAAATGACAGTGACCATTGCCCTCAGGAGATGGCCTTGAATATTGTGAGACCTACACTCGAGCGATCAAATGCCCCAAAAGAGACTATTCATACTGTTAATTTAAAACAAATTAAGTATTCAGTAGCAATGGGTGAAATTTTAATAGGAAGGGCACAACAACACTTTATGGAGCGCACTGGACCAAATGAGGTCACAAAATGGGAACAATTCACAACCACTATGTCGAACTATGCAACACAGCCCAAAGCATTTGCAAAGATCGGCAAAACTGACAACCTATCCCGAGAGTACAGAGGAAAAATTAAGGAAGCAAAAAACATGATATACCGCTTAATGAGGGAAATACAGTTGGACCCCAATGAAAAAGCAAAGCAAAATCATCTTCAGACACTGAAATCCAAATTAAAAAAGTTGAAATGGGAAGCAACCAAATCAACGGAGGACGACTTGTGGGCAAAACTTCACTCAGACACTAAACAGAATGATGGGGCAAGGTTTTGGAAAACCATTAATTCGCTAATATATCCGGCAAACCTGGGGGTCTCATCAAACATTACAGAGGAAACATGGGCATCCTATCTTGGCAAGCACTTTAATCAAGAACCACCCAAAAGCCAGGTCTTATCTACATCAGATAACAGAATAGACAACAATGCTGACAATGCACAACAAACGCGATTGTGCACAAACACTAAAGACAAATATGAACTAACCAACACCTCAAAGCTCCAACTCAGCATTGAATGCCAAATAAAAAAAGGGAGAAGGGAAGGAGCTCCCGGACCTAATGGGATCCCCCCAATCCTCTTTAAGCAAGATGTGGGTTACTGGGCAGCAGCTCTTGAACCCCTTTTTTTGGAACTCAGATGCTCGAACATCTTGCCAGATTCTTGGAAGGGCTCTATTATAAACCCAATATATAAAGCAGGGGATAGGGCTCTTCTCCAAAACTACCGACTAGTGGCCCTAATAGACAATGAGGCGAAGTACTTCGCAGGTTCACTGCTGGAGGAATTACAGGTATGGGCTGCAAAGAAATCTCTGATACCGGTTTATCAGACAGGCTTTGTTAAAACAGTGGGCACGACGACTAATATCCTAACTATGGTCCTACTAATAGACAAGGCATAGACGAAAAAACTGCCCCTACATCTCTGCTACATAGACTATAAAGCGGCTTTTGACAACATTAACCGGAATCTCCTGTGGTCAAAATTAAAAAATCGGGGATCTCAAAACCGCTGTTGGACCTGCTAATAAACCTGCACACGGAGACCTGGATACGGATAAAGGTGGGGGACGGCTCACTGCTGTCTAGGCGCATACCGACAAACAATGGCCTCAAGCAGGGCTGCGTCCTGGCCCCAACATTGTTTAATCTGTTTTTGGGCGACCTGTCGCCAATTTTGACTAACTGCAAATCACATGCTCCTAAACTAGGAGGGCTTAATCTACCATGCCTCTGATATGCGGACGACATTGTTCTAATAAGCCACACTAAAGTAGGGCTTCAAAGCCTCCTGAACACCACTCAGAGTTATTCCGAGGCAAATGATCTAAAAGTAAATCTCGAGAAAACTCAAACTATGACCATCAGCAAAAGAAAAAGAAAAACCTTCACGTGGTTCTGGAACAAATCTCGCATCAAAGACACGCCAATATATAAATATTTAGGCGTGAAGATTGACAACGGCGGCCGATTCAGTGCACAAAGATCTTGCATCAAAGACAAAGGGATAGCTTTGGCAATTGATTTAAAAACCTTGAATAATAAGCTATCTGGTCCATCACTAACACCTTTGGTACAAGTTATTCGAGCTAAATTACTGCCTACAATCACTTATGGAAGTGAGGTCCTACGAGGCAGAGATGCAACAATACTTGACAGCACAATCATAGCCGCATATAGAATTATCTTTAGTCTTCCTAAGCGGACCTCCCCACCACAGATCAGGCTGGAGTTTGGCATCCAACAGCAGCTCCTGGCTCGTCAGGGGGCCTATATCTGCGTATGGGACAAAGTGAGGAAATCTGCACAGGGAACATCGAACGAAAATCTGTGGAGGGAGATAAGGCAGTCTTCGACCTCGCCTGCAGCCAAATATCTAGCAAAAAGCCTTGTAAATACCGGGCTGGAACAGCTTTGGGCTTCCTCCTTAGATCACAAAACTTTCAACAAATTGGTAAAGAAATCTATCAAACACCAGTCGTGGGTACAAGATAAAACAGATTTTTCAAAAAGAACGCACGCTTGGATGACTTTGAACTCATACTCGGCAAAAGCTCCTCAGAACTATTTGGGCTTGGGCCATGCCAAAAAGACCAAAATGTGCTTCTTAAGATACAGACTAGGGCTGCTGCCCTGCACTCAGCATTTCCCACACTGGTTAAAAAAGAAAGCAGGCTTGCCATGCCAGCTATGCGGTCATTCGCAAGAAGATATGATTCACCTACTATGCTCTTGCGAGAAAATGCAAGAGGAGAGGAAACTTCTTTTGAAACAACATTTTATTTGGTTCGGGATACGTACACGAAGGAGTGCAGTACTTACCTGTTTTTCATCTCAGGACCCTCAACTGAGTTGCGGCCTTGTAAAATTTTTAAAGGCTGTGGAGGAAAAAATGCCAGGACTAGAATCTTGAACCGATCTGATCCCATCCTGTTTTGTAATACAAACTATGGCTGCTTCCAAATACTGTGTGATAAATGAAAGGCTAATACGATTTTATAACTATGAAGGAAGAACATCATTGTTCATACCATGATGGTTTTAAACATATGTGATTTTATATTGTGTTTTATTTTAATTCATATTTTGTATCGTATTGCATTGGTTTTAATTAACTGTGCAAATAAAATTACTTACAGTGAGACTGTGTGGAAAAGTAAATTTTGCCATGTTCTGTGTCCCTACGCGTCCTCCATCATATGTTATGTGTGCATGATTAATATGCATATGTATTCCCCATGTTCGATTAAAGACGCAATTATATTTGTGCCCATCTCTAGTATGCCAGTTTCCAGTTTTCGTGAATACTACGAATATTAGGCCTATTTAAAGTTACGTTGCCACGTTTCTCAGTGTGCACGTTATTTCATTGTAAAGTCCCCGTTTCTAGGCCTCAAAAGGGCCCGGACACCAGATTCAGCTCCTGTCTCCTGAAGCCCTCGCTGAGGAGCGATACAGCCCCCACCTGTATCCCTGACCCTTCACTTACTTCCTGCCTCACAGTGCCCGGTTCAGCCTGGCTCTGCCTCTGAGTCTGCCAAGAGTATGTTATGATCCTAGTTATCAGTCCAGCCCTCCTTCTCTGCATTCTTAAAGCTACTGAATCGCATCAATAGTTACCGTCATAGTCTAGCCTTTACGTCTCCATGTTAGAGAAATACTGTATTAATGATCATTTAATATTCTTCATCACGCACTACATATAGAATAATGCATGCTCCAGTCTTAGAGTCTGTTCGCCTTTACCCTGATAACTTTTGGATTCTATCAACATGTTCTCTAAACATCAGATACTAGATACTGCTTAGGTACATGTCGCCCTGACTCTCCAGACTTCAGTCTCTGCTCCTAGCACAAGAGTTCGTAGCCCCCAGCTTCTCCTAGTAACACGTCATTGCCAGCTTGCGCGCACCATCAGGTTAGAGGTCCCGGCTCCTTAGGTAGCCCCCTCCATGTTTCCGCCCCATTCATGACATATTCTGCTACGTTTGCATCACCTGTCTATGTATACGCCCTGTTACACCCACTTTCACCCTTATCTTTCGCGACTGCTACGCGTCACACCCTTTGCTCCACCCACTGCTCCGCCTATCATATGTACTGTAATGCAACTGTTTTACTATATATGCTTGTGTATTGTTATTAAATGCTAGCGCGCTCATCCCAGATCCAGCCCCGGCAGCTGCCGGGCCCTGCCATCCTATTCCTGTGCAGGTTGTCCTGTTCCGGTCCTTATGCTGTATTAAACCTGCAAAACTCCTACTACCTCGAATCTTGACTCTTATTTATTGAGCTATCTGTTATTGCTATGCCTAGTCAAACCTAGATCCGGTATTATTTATTTATATACCACATAATGGCGCCCGAACAGGGACTTGCCCTTTCCCCACGCGCCGGTGAAGCCACGCCGGCCCCCTGACCCTCTGCAGCCGTGACGGAACCATACCGTGCACGTGCAGATATTTCTGCTTCAAGTATCCCTCAGGCCCACGGAGGAGACGGAGGTGGCGGTCCAGCATCCAGACGAGGCGGTGGAGGAACGCGGCGAGTCCCGACCAGAGCCCAAGCCGAGAGTCCAAGGTCCGAGGTATCCGGAGGCCCACCTGTAACAGAAGTCTGAAGTTCGTCCGTCCGGCGTCGAAGCAGTCCAGTCCAGTCCGAGGCCTTCCGTTCTTGCTGCCCGGTGAGTACCGTTGCTGGGGTAGTATCTAGACAGGGTCAATCTAATTGACTCTGGTCCGTGGGGTTTTGGTGGTACACATATCCCAAACGAAGTGTCCACTTCGGTGGATGCGGGTCCTGACGTGTCTCTTTATGAGACCGGTAAGTTTAGTACTGTTTTAGCAGTGCATCTAGTTCCTGTTCTAGTCAGTTCTGTTCTCGAGAAAATTTATGTATTCTGTTTTCCGTATTCCAGGTAGTATTCTGTTCGAACTGTTATTCTGAATGTTATTCATGTATTTTAATGTCGTGGTATGAGTGTGAAGTAATTATCGTGTATCGTATTGTGTTGTGTCCAGATTATGGTTCAGTCATGCCGTTTTTTTCAAAACTGCGTCAGTTAAAAACCAGAAAAGGTCTGCTAGAAGCAGCAGTTCCTGTTCCGCCTAGGGACAGTCCAGGTCATTTCATGTATCAGAAGCATGGCATAAGCGCCATATTGTATCTAGATTTATGGGTAGAGTATACCAAAGGTTTGGAAGAAAAGTATAGATGGCCCGTATCGGGTACGTGGGATGCCGAGTGCATCATGAGAGTAGAAGAGGCATTATGGAAAAAGAAAGCCAGACAGTCACAGAAAGATGCCATTGAGTTATGGCGCAAAGAATCTCATAAAAGAACCGAAAAAGAAATCAGAAAGTCTGAATTAAGTAGAGAATCCTTAGAGCGAGCACAAGAAAAAGAATTAATCGAGATAGGTGAACGAATTAAAACCGAACAGTCAGACAGACAGAGGCATGCCCTTATTAAGGGTATGTATCCTCTTCTTGCCGAGGGCTTGCCAAAAGCGACCCCGGAGGCATCCAGTAATTTCCCGCCACCATTAGTTCCGCTCAAGCTACGTCACAAACCGACCGCAGCTGATATTTTCATTTCGTCCTATTTGGACGACACAGTCCCAGAATATGCAAATCCCGCTCCGCCAGTCCCTGTAAATCAGGCACTTCCCGCTCCTCCAGACACCGGAGTACCTGTTACGGTACCCCCGGTCCAGCCCGCCATACAAGTCCAGCCTGCATTTCCATTTCCCACTCTGCCAGGACGAAGAGCATCAGTAGACGACTCTAGTTTAGGGGCCGCAGGGGGAGGTCCTCCAGGAACCCCGCCGCCACACAAGCGTTTAACGTTAGCCGAATTACATGCACAAGCGTCACAGCGTACGCCCAGATATCAGTCTGTTGCAGAAATAAGAAAAGCCCTTACCGAATGTGGCTATGATCCAGCCCCAGGCGAGGATAATATGGTTTTATATTCATTACGCGTGAGAAAGGTGACCGAGTATCTAGTCACCCTACCAGATATGAAAGAAGATCTAGACAGAATATATCGTTTCATCCGTACAGGGAATGATCCAGAAAGTATTAGTGACGTCATGTGCCAAAGAAAAGTTGAAGTCCAGCTCATGCTATTAAAGTTTCTGATTAATTGTTTAATACGAGAACAAGATTATCCGACCAAAGATCGAGCCGAAATGAAAGTCCTGACAAGGTGGAGTGATAATATAGCCGAGGGTAAGCATAAGACCATCAGTAGTATAGAGAATATGTACAAGAAGATTCGTAAAGAAATAATAAGGATACATGAACAACGCAAAGAAACACGAGTAAGCGAGAAAGAAAGTAACTCTGATACTGAAGAGGTAGAGGACGAGAATCCCGACAGAATAGCGTATGTAGGAAAATCTAGATTTCCAGATCGCCATTTACGTCTAGAATACAAGCCAGTTTTTCACCATCCAGCATCAGAACAAGGTTCTCTAGAACAAGTATTTCAAGCTACCGATCACATTCTGAAATCACGAATCGGTTATAGCGAGTTAAGTACCATGCATGAACAAGAACTAGTCCGATCAGCAGTCCGATGGATTACTGATTCTACCACTTTTCCAGACGGAATAGTGGCACAAATGTTTCTGAAAATGCCCCCAGCCGAGCAACGACTGGCGGGTATGTATATGATCCAGCACCTCATTACATTGTATGAGGATCAACATTCTGATCCAGGTCCGTTACACGATGTCCTGAACGAGTTACTCCAGTACAAATGGAAAGGTTTAGGTACCGATTTGATTAGTGTCATTCTAGAACAGCGCCACAAATACAGAACGTTTCTGAACCCACATTTTGTTCATGTCTCACCCCCAGAAAGTAAACCCTTTTACATAGACAGACAGAATCCGTTACGAGAAGTACATCCAATTAAGACAGACGGTGGTGAAATGCAACGTGTGTTTGTTTACACCCCGATCACAAAGATGGAACCCTTAGAGATGAAAAAGTTAATTCCCTGTCATGATAAAGATCCAGCAGGGTTCCACCGAGAATTAAAAGACATGCTCCGTATGGGAGAATACACGTATCCAGATATCATTAAAATGTTAAAAGTCTTGTTGCCCGCAGGGGTATATGAGAAACTCAAAGAAAAAGAATGGGAGGTGGGAGAGAAAAAGATCGATTGGGCAGTTCTAGAAGCCGAAGATAAGGCACGAGTACCAGGTACCGGTCTTGGAGATAAATGTAAAGAATTACCAGAATTATTAATACAAGTTTTGCCTAGATTATTGACAACTAGAAAAGAAGACTGGGATGCAATCTCAGCCTGTAAACAGAAACAAGATGAAGATATTAGTGATTATTATTCCAGATTTGAGAAATGTTTTAGCATCAACAGTGGCCTCAAGACAAGTAGTGAATCATACCCTCATCTTTTTGTTACTAAATTAGTCGAGAATTCAAGTCCACAAATTAAAAACCGAGTTTTGAAAGTCGAAAGTACCTGGCAAGCTAATACCCCGTCCCAAATGTTACAGATGCTTCAATACCACCAGAATAGAATCAGAGAAGAGCAAGATCACGAGAGAAAACGTATGAAAGACACGAAAATGAAAGTACTAGTTGCACAATCTGTTCCTCAAGACAGTCAGAAGAGGGGACCAAATCAAGCCAGTCATCCTGCAGCTCCTGTTAAAGGGAACTGCAATTATTGTAAACAGCCAGGTCATTTTATAAACGAGTGTGCAGTTCTGAAACACAACATAGCTACCGGTAAGACTAAAGAAAGACCACGTCCGCCTAGACAAGAACAAGTTACACAGACTCCTCAGTCACAGAATGCACCACAGACAGTTACAGCACCGCAGCCTATCGCTGCAACACAGCATGTTACACAGCAGATGTACCAGTATGCACAGTCCGAGTATCCAGAGTATCAACCGTATTCATGAAACAGCCTAGAGAGGGAGGTAGGCTTGCCTCTCATCGAGATACCTGTAGATCAAGAAGGTCCCTATGTTCACAGTCAAGTATTAGGGAAAGACAGAAAGTTTCTGATTGATACAGGGGCAAGTAGGACCACTATAAGTCACGCCGAAGTTCCAGGGGCTCCGCTCTCAGGCTCTAGAAATGTTTCCCTTGGATTTTCAGGAAAGCCTATTGTAAATGAAATATCAAAGCCAGTTACTCTAGAAGTAGGTCCATTGTCCCGCACTACTGATCTGTTACTTACGAAGTCATGTCCAGAGAATTTGTTAGGCATTAAAACACTGAAAGAGTTAGGTGCAGTTATATGCTGTTCCCCAGAGGGAATACGATTGTTCCTACGCGACTTCAAGGGTCACTATGTATTACGAGATTTTGATCCGAGATTGTCTAATGTTCCGCAGCATCTATGGGCGCAAGGTCCAACTGATGTTGGTTTTATGCAAATCACACCCCATCGTGTGACTCTCAAGCCAGGTGTAGTGTTACCACGAATAAGACAGTACAGATTGCCACCAGAGGCTGTAGCAGCCTTATCCAAAATTATTGACGAGCTCATGGCTCAGGGAGTAGTTGTAGAAACCGACTCCAATGTATGTAATTCTCCGATCATTCCTGTCATGAAACGTACTGATCCAAATGCACCTCCAGTATATCGTTTAGTGATTGACCTTCGAGAACTTAATAAATGTATTATTCCCCAGTACCCAGTTGTCCCAGATATCTCTTCCCTACTGACAGCCATTGATTCCGAAGCTTCATTTTTTACAGTCATAGACCTCAAGAACGCGTTTTTCAGTGTCCCCATTCATCCAGACAGCCAGTTTCTTTTCGGATTTTGTTTCAATGGAAGGAGCTATATGTTCACACGCGCTCCTCAAGGTTTCACAGAAAGTCCTAGTATTTATAGTCAAGCACTCAAGAGACAACTAGACAACATTCACATGCCAACTGACACTGCCCTGCTCCAGTACGTCGATGATCTACTGATCACAGCCCGTTCTGAACGTGCTTGCGAGCGAGCCTCACTTACAGTCTTGTATTTCCTAGCCGAGATGGGACACAAGGTGTCCCCTTCGAAGCTTCAATTCTGTGTCCAGCAAGTGATCTACTTAGGACACTTACTGTCCAAGAGGGGTAGGCAGTTGACACCAGACCGTATCCAGTTAATAGCGAGTCTTCCTCAGCCCAAGACCCAGAAGGAGGTACGTGCTTTTATCGGCCTTACTTCCTATTGCAGACAATGGATTCCTCAGTATGCATTTCTAGCTAAACCACTGATACAGTTAACGACACAGGAGGCAGCCGTATCGACTGTCCTCCCTTGGACATTTGAACATGCACTTAGTTTCAATGAGTTAAAGAAAGCCCTATGTCAAGCTCCAGTTCTAGCAACACCGAACTACAGTAAGCCTTTTACACTTTTCGTCACAGAACGCGAAGGTACAGCATTATCTGTCCTCACACAAGATCAAGCAGGACAATACAAGCCTTGTGCTTATTTTTCGAGCACATTAGATCCTGTAGCCCAGGCTCTGCCTGCGTGTCTCAAGTCAGTTGCAGCCACAGCACTAGCTATCAGACAAAGTGATTCCATAGTCTTAGGACACTCCCTGACAGTACAAGTTCCACACTCCGTGGAAGTTCTTTTAAACCGAACACAAACTCAGCACTTGACAATTGCACGTTTAACAGGTTATGAATTGACACTGTTTCAGCCACACATAGAAATCAGACGCTGCAACGTCCTAAATCCTGCCACACTGTTACCGTCAGTAAATCCAAATCCTGCCACACACGACTGTGTGGAAGTAGTTAACATCATGACAAAGCCAAGACAAGATCTGACAGATATTCCATTACCAGATCCCGACCTGACACTTTATGTGGATGGTTCATGCATGAGAACAAGTACAGGAGAACTAGTAGCCGCGTATGCAGTGACTACCGACACCGAAGTTATAGAGACACACCGCGTTGACACCCTGTCTGCTCAAGCAGCAGAGCTAGTTGCTCTGACTCAAGCCTGCATACACGCCAAGAACCTGAAAGTTAATGTTTACACAGATTCACGTTACGCATTTGGAGTTGTACACGACTTCGGAGTGCTCTGGCAGGAGAGAGGTTTCATGACTTCTCATGGAACCAAGATTCAGCATGGTCTCCTTATTCAAGCTCTGTTAGATGCCATACACTTACCGACATCCATTGCTATCATGAAATGCAAAGCACATACGAAAGTTACTGACACTATTTCCCAAGGTAATGATCTAGCAGATCGCACAGCCAAGCTTACAGCACAGGCTCCAGACATTTCAGTTAAGCCAACACAGACACTTACTCCAGATCCGACTACATGTATGACAGTTAAAGACCCTACACAAGATGTCATAGATATCCAGTTACATGCTACTCCCGAAGAAATCAAGAAATGGTCCGAACAAGGAGGGGTCCAGACAGATCAGGGATGGGTAACGAAGGGTAAAGCCACATGGTTTCTCCCCGACTCTATGGTTCAAGTCATTATTAATACCGCACATAGTCCAGCACATTTAGGAGAAAAAGCTATGTTAGATAGTATCCAGAATATTTGGTTCAACAAGCATTTACGAGCTGCAGCCAAGCAGAAAGTCCGTACCTGTATGATATGTTGTCAGTTTAATCCAGGTAAAAGTGTCCCGGTGGAACAAGGTGGATTCCAGCCCCCTGACCACCCTTTTGAAGTCCTCCAGATGGATTACATTCAGATGGAGCGATGTAGAGGTTTCAAGTATGTCCTTGTAGTTGTATGCGCTTTGTCCAGGTGGACAGAAGCATATCCAGTCCCAGATTACACAGCCGCGACCACTGCCAAGCAGCTGGTTCGTGAGTTCTTCCCCCGTTACGGACTCCCTAGGGTCGTATATTCTGACAACGGCCAGCCATTCTCATCTGAACTCATGAAGCACGTTTCCCTTTTGTTAGGGTACCAGTGGAAGTTCCATTGTGTACGCCATCCTGAAGCAGCCGGTCTCGTAGAGAGACATAATCAGACCCTGAAAATCCGAATTGCAAAAGTTTGTCAAGAGAAAGGTGTGGACTGGCTAATAGCTCTGCCAGTTGCCCTGTTCTATATGCGCATGGTCGCACATTCCAGATCAGGTCTGTCCCCGTATGAGGTCGTTTTCGGCCGCCCCCTAACATGTGAGGTACTCCTAGACCTCGAAGTATTACCGATGTTTCAAGTAATATGCTGACAGATTACCTAGCTTCCTTGATGTCTGCCCTCAACTCTTGTCGTTCACAGGTTGCCGCCGCATTTCCAGACAATACCGAGGTGGCACCGCATGAAATCGTTCCCGGATCCATGGTCTTAGTGAGAAATTTTGATCGCTCAAGTCCGCTGGAGCCTCGCTGGAAGGAGCCCCGACAGGTCCTCCTGGCCACCCGTACAGCCGTGAAGTTGGAGGGACGCAAAGGCTGGGTGCATCTTTCACACATCAAAAGATTTTATGGATTGAAGCCAGTCTCAAAGAACATTTCCCAGGATTTAAAGGACTGCCAAAGTACTATTCTTAAGGACTGTCCCGCAAAAGACACTGATACTGCACCCTCCCTGTTAGAGACAACTCCGCAACAGGAGTATAAGAAAAAGTTAAGGTCTAGTAAAATAAGTCAGCCAGTTTGATTGTCTAAGTCCTCCCCTAGGTGAAACGGTTAGACCGGTTTCTGACATGTATAAAATAGACCCCCATAGTGAGAGAGTTAGTCAAAACTCAATCCGATGTATCGTTTTTCTATGTTTCATATTATTTCTCCGTATTATGATTTCCTGCACCAGTTATGCGTTTTATCTGTATTTTCCAGTTTCTCATGTAAATAAGTCTTCTAATGTTACAGTAGAGCACACGTTTAGTGATCTGCCTCCTCATGAACTCTCTTACCGCCTCGCTATGCGTAACAATTCTTTTATCCGCATGTTACATTATTCACACCAGACCAGCAATGCCACTAATTGTTGGGTGTGTGGTCGACTCCCCCCTTTCCAGACACCGAAGGGAGTTCTGCCACTCTTTCCTTATCCATTTTCACATAATGGTTCGTGTGGAGCATGGTCCACGTTAACGTCATCCTCAACAGATATGTCTTTTCTTAACAGTACATGTTTTCCAGACAAGCAAGGTCTTCCCCACAGAACAGGGTTAGATCTAGAAAATGAAGTTTACAATTTAGGTAATTATTCTTCGAATTTTATGGTCCTGAATGTTCAGTCTGATACTACTCCAGACTTACCTGCTATTTCGGTAGTACCAGTCAAAGGCGAATTATGTGTCCGAAATAATGGTTCCGTACATGTAGGACACAGCGATTGTACTACTATTGTCAAGTATAGTGACAGTGGGAAATCTATTTTCAAAGCTTCACGTCATTCTTATTTTATTTGTGGTCAAACCGCATATGTTCGTCTGCCCCTCGATTGGGAGGGAACATGTTACATTGCCTTCCTACTGCCACCAGTTTTCCTAGCCCCATCTGATTATCATAGAAACACACATCTAGTACACCTTAGACATAGAAGGGAGATTGAGTCCCCAATTGTCGATTATACTGAAACTGCTCTAGAACAGTATACAGATTTCAATAGAGGTTTCTTCTTCTTTATAGGCCCTATCCAGAACAGTAAGCTAATCCGTAGGTTAACCAGAACCCTTGAAGCTGTAGTAAATGAGACTGCCTCTGCCCTAGGTAACTTGACTGAAGAGCAATCTGCTATGAGATTTGTCGTTTTACAGAATCGTCTCGTCCTTGACGTCATATTGGCCGATAGGGGCGGGGCCTGTAGAGTCATCGGATCTAGTTGCTGCATTTTCATTCCAAATAACGCACCGTCTGTTTATTCAGCTATAACCAGACTCCATAAAATTGCCCATCTGTTACACCAAGATCCAGGCACATGGACATGGTCCGGTTGGTTCTGGAATATAATTTCCGCTTGGGGATGGAAAGTCTTGTCCTTTCTAGGTATTGCAGCAGCGATCATATTCAGCTGCTGCCTCTGTATACAATGTGGCCCTGCGATTTGCGGCATTTGTGCTACCTCTTGTATTCCTAGTCCCAAGTCCCGTTCTAAAACCCGTTCCCAGAAAATTCGAGACGAGCAAATGATACTGTATGAAATGATAGATGGTATCATGAATATTGATGTTTCATGATGGAAACGTAGAGACAAGGAGGGAATGTGGAAAAGTAAATTTTGCCATGTTCTGTGTCCCTACGCGTCCTCCATCATATGTTATGTGTGCATGATTAATATGCATATGTATTCCCCATGTTCGATTAAAGACGCAATTATATTTGTGCCCATCTCTAGTATGCCAGTTTCCAGTTTTCGTGAATACTACGAATATTAGGCCTATTTAAAGTTACGTTGCCACGTTTCTCAGTGTGCACGTTATTTCATTGTAAAGTCCCCGTTTCTAGGCCTCAAAAGGGCCCGGACACCAGATTCAGCTCCTGTCTCCTGAAGCCCTCGCTGAGGAGCGATACAGCCCCCACCTGTATCCCTGACCCTTCACTTACTTCCTGCCTCACAGTGCCCGGTTCAGCCTGGCTCTGCCTCTGAGTCTGCCAAGAGTATGTTATGATCCTAGTTATCAGTCCAGCCCTCCTTCTCTGCATTCTTAAAGCTACTGAATCGCATCAATAGTTACCGTCATAGTCTAGCCTTTACGTCTCCATGTTAGAGAAATACTGTATTAATGATCATTTAATATTCTTCATCACGCACTACATATAGAATAATGCATGCTCCAGTCTTAGAGTCTGTTCGCCTTTACCCTGATAACTTTTGGATTCTATCAACATGTTCTCTAAACATCAGATACTAGATACTGCTTAGGTACATGTCGCCCTGACTCTCCAGACTTCAGTCTCTGCTCCTAGCACAAGAGTTCGTAGCCCCCAGCTTCTCCTAGTAACACGTCATTGCCAGCTTGCGCGCACCATCAGGTTAGAGGTCCCGGCTCCTTAGGTAGCCCCCTCCATGTTTCCGCCACATTCATGACATATTCTGCTACGTTTGCATCACCTGTCTATGTATACGCCCTGTTACACCCACTTTCACCCTTATCTTTCGCGACTGCTACGCGTCACACCCTTTGCTCCACCCACTGCTCCGCCTATCATATGTACTGTAATGCAACTGTTTTACTATATATGCTTGTGTATTGTTATTAAATGCTAGCGCGCTCATCCCAGATCCAGCCCCGGCAGCTGCCGGGCCCTGCCATCCTATTCCTGTGCAGGTTGTCCTGTTCCGGTCCTTATGCTGTATTAAACCTGCAAAACTCCTACTACCTCGAATCTTGACTCTTATTTATTGAGCTATCTGTTATTGCTATGCCTAGTCAAACCTAGATCCGGTATTATTTATTTATATACCACAACTGGACAAACTGTTTTCTGGGGTAGACCAGTTTCTGAAGGGAAAGAAACGAGGAGGTTTCTGTGTGTCCCTGATAAATAGCTGGTAGGAATATCAAATTCTGAATTTTGTTACTCACTGCTTTCAATTCACAAGAAGAAGCAGTTGCGCTCAGTTATTCTGCGCCAGGCACCACATTCTACTGTGAGTGCAAGCTTCTCCAGACCCAGCCTGATAGAGGCATTTCGAAGCAGTGCTGAAATGGCCTTCAGAGCGTCTCTGAGTATGGCACTTGAGTTGCTTTCTAGCCACACAGAACAGAGAACACAGCTTCAGCTGGGAAAGATAAAGAAGGCGCAGAGAGTGGTGGGTTGCAGGCGTCCAGCCATTATTATTTTATTATTGAGCAAGGAGACGGGGAGGAGTGAAGAAAGTGGGTGTGGGTGAGTAACTGAATATCAGGTGCTTTTTTCAATTTGGGTGGGAGGGGGCAAGGTAAATGCAGAGGCTGATGGATGTGAGCGGCAGGAAGCCAGGTATTTTTTATAATAATTTGGAGAGAAGATGAGGCGAGTAATGAGGATGGTTTTGCAGGATGTCAGGATTCCTGGTACCATTCTTTAAAATGTGGGTGGTGGAGGGAAGGAATGCCTGAGGTTTCTTGGGGGTAGGTGAAAGTACCCGAGTAAGTCATTTTGCTTATTTCCCCCTTCAGCTCCTGAGCAGCTGATGACAGCAAAGGTAAATGAAATGGAGTGGCCATACATAAACATTAAACTAGGATAACTGGGAACAAAAAAGATGTATTGTACCTCAGATTTCTGGGCGACATTATAAATAAATCAAGTGTTTCTTTCGCTTGATGTCACTTAGAACGCCACTGTGAAAAACATCCCTGTTATTCAGTTACTCATGTATAATTCTATATTTTCTATAACTGACTATCAAGACTAGGGTTTAAGCGAAAGTCAGCCATTATAGGTTGACACCACGCCTTAGGAGAAGATGCATGCTAATGGGACTGCCAGGTCCTGAGGAAGTGGGACAAAAATGTTTAATGCACTGCGAAATAACCCATATAAAGGTTGTCATTTGAAGATGTAGCACTTCAATCAAACTACCAGATTATAAGAAATGTGTGAGCCACGCTAATGCGGCTTGAAAATTGTGGGATGTGTCTTCACCAAAGGTGGTGGAGTAACTGCTTAATGTAGTCAAAGGCTTAGTTATCACTGCCTTTGTGGGAACATTTATGATGCATGAAAGTGGTGAATCTCGAGTGATATCCACTCTCAGTGATAATGCAGTTGAGCAGGTGGGATTTCCCCTACCACAGGGCACAGGAATCATAAAGTATCTTATAAGGAGGATTCTTATTTAATAACATTTAAGCATAATATACCTCCTGAAATGCTAGTTGTTCAGAACTCGACCAAAATTGACAAGGATGTTGATTATTATACTACTTAGTAAAATGTTTCCCTCGATACAGTGCTGCACTTTTTTGCACTAAAATGAAGTTACTGATTGATCTCACAGTGGTGTGGGGTGAAAGCGGATTCTATCAAAGCATGGCGTGCAATGAAGTACAAAGGGCTAACAGTGCAGCTAAAACCTGTACAGCATGAGGCAGTATTTATTGCATGGCTACACACCACAGTTCCCCAGGATATGAACAGTGATGGAGACCAATTAAAAGAGTTTGTAGCGCCTAAACTTACCCAACGGTGAGAGGGCTTGGCGCTACATTCTACCCAGAAGGAGCACTCCCAGAGGTCATCTTACTACTTTACCTCCTGCTTGTAGGAGATGAAAGGACATAAGTGGGGTGTCACTGTGGCATGGTACATCTGCTAGCAGGTGAAGGCATGAGAATGCTGATATTTGTGTCTTCTAAAAGCCCCATTAAAGATGTCCTTTGCTCAGGATAAACTTCAACCACCTCTCCACACCAACCCCTGATCACAGAGTTGCAAGTTATCCCTCGTGCACTACCCTCCAGTTTGCCAAATTAACTCAGCAGTGTCTATCTGAAATAACATCTCAAACATTGCTTGGGATAACACAATACTGCAACACTCTTTCCTTCCCCATAACTCTACTCCTAGTCCTGACACGCCACAGTGCACTCTCAAAACACATGTGCATCCCGAGAAGGTCTTTCTCACTGAAGGTGCATAAAGTTGTTTTTTTATTTTTTGGAATCTTACCGTAGAGTTCTTCTGTGTCCAGGTTGCTGAAAAAGATAAGAAAACACACGTTATTAGCTATGAATCATTTAGTGCCGGTATAAACAGTGGACTTCATCCTGCAAATGTCTACTTTAGTGTCACATATGTCACGGAAAGCATATTTCTCACAGACTGGGATGCACAGCAGCTCCACCAAAACTGTAGACTCCAATTAGAAAAGACCACAGGGGGATGCCCGACCTTCTGTCTTCCCTGAGAAAAGGTAGTTGCTCAGACAGGCGTATGATTCTGAGCCGACTGAGAAAAAGGCTTTTCAGTGTTTTTATCTCCCTCTGTGCCCCAGCTGTCTTCTATATTATCGCACCTTTTACTTTTGAACCACATTTTCAGTTAGTGAATGTTTTCTTTTTGCTGTGGAGTCCCTCTGTGCGTGCTGCAGGCGCCTGGGTTACTTATGGGTGGAAAGTATGGCAATATAAACGGAGAAGAGGCTGCCATGACATCATGCCACTAAGAGAACATTACCAAACCCAATATCGAATGTCAAACAATGAGGCAAGAAAAAAAGACTACACCATTTTAAGTGTTATTGACAATATACGAGTGCATGTAAAATAACTTTTCACTGAAATAATTTTTTATTATGTCACTAGGTATAAAAATGTTTGGAAGTTGCAATGGTGTTACGAAATAAAATAATTTTCTTGTATATTAGCACCCTCTAATTGCAATCGAACAAACGTAATTTAAAGATGAACTGGAATCAATATCTGCCTGTTAGCCTGGAGTGATTATGGTAATAACCTTCATCCAGTCATGGTCTTTAGGCAGCAGGACTTTGCGTGGCAAAGACTTGGAATCCTGTCCAAGCATGCAAAGTGAGCACAGTTATCAACAATGCATTTGCACAGACACGGACACACCAGTACCCATATGCACCTGCAGGCATTTGACAACAGACTATGGGCCACATATATCAAGCCGTTTTTGAATCGCAAAGGCCGAAATTTTGCATGTTTTGGGATGTATGAAACATTCCCAAAATAAGGAATTGCAAAGTTGTGCGATTCCTTATTTTGCCATAGCATCTAGGGAATCGCAATTTTGCGATTCCTTAAATGCTATGTATGTAGCATTTTTGGCTAGCGAAATATGGTTAAGAATTCGCAAATTACCACCAACTTTTAGTTGATGGTAACTTGCCAATTCTTCAAAAAATGCATATTTTGGCATTTTTTAAGGTGGCATGTGATGCACACACATGCCCATAGGGCATGTATGTGCGCCATATGCACACACACTTGTATATTTCAGGGGTGCAGCAGGGTGTTTTTGAGACACCCCTGCACCCTTGAAATAATTCTCAAATAGTGATTAGCAAATTGCGAATTCGCAATTTGAGAATTATTTCGCAATCATTCCTATGGGCCTCCTGGCCTATAGGATTGCATTGGAAATTATTCCTTAATTGCGAATTTGCAAAATGCGAATTCGCAAATAAGGAATATTAAGGAATCGCTAAAAAATAGCGATTTATTTCATACATACCATTTTGCAATTCCTAAATAGCGATTCCTTAAAATTCGCTATTTAGGAAATGCAAAATAGTTTGTTGATACATATGGCCCTATATCTTACAAAGGAATTACTAGAGTTTGAACCAAGTATATGCCAGGTGACGATCAATTCAAACAAGTGGGGTTGGTTTATCGCGAGGACTTCACTTCTCACTACCAAAGCTACCTGAAGAATGAAAGCTTCAAAATAGAGTTAGTGCAATAATACCTGGGGAATCTTGCAAAAATCATTGAGGAGAACCAAAACACAGTTCACGCCCATTTCTATTTTATATATGTTGATACATTAATGCAGGTGAAACTCCACATTTGGTGTGGACGCCAATTAGCATTTATATGCTTGCCTATGTCATACATGAAACATGTGTTTTACATACTTGGAAACAATGCCCTCGACATTACTTTCATTCCCTACCAGAGAGCGTCAAAAACTCAAATGACTGAACAGAATATTATGCTCACTTTCCCTTAAGGTACCATATATATTTTTTTCAAGCATCCATGTATCCAGTGCATTATTTGCTTCACAGTTGGGCCTTTATGATAAAGGAGGATTGAAGAAGAGTAATCTGCAAAAAGTGGTAACTCAATTTGGGTCTACCCAAAATATGAAAATGTATTATCCTTTAGTAAACAAAGACATATTGAGGGCACATCTCAGTTAAATAAAGGTATTTTTGTTTAATTTTCTCTCTGCTCCATACACTATATACATTTTGGGCCTTATTTACAATGCTATTGTCAGTGAGCGAGTCACCCACACTATAGTTTGACTTTGTCCCAGTAGTTTAGCCAGTATTTTGTTTTCAGTAAATGTTTGAGGGGCTCATAATCCCAAGGGACTACCCCAACAAAACTGCAGATTGGCGTGCATTAGTGTCCTGAAGGATATTCCTTGGGTGAACCCTGAGAGGGAAGACCCTCATTGGTCTCCTCAGTCTTAATCCACAGCTATAATTCCCCATGGCAGTAAAGCCCTGGAAGGCAGCAGCCGATTTGTAGTTTGTGGGATAATTGTGTTTCGGTGTCTAATGCTGGCTTGCCATAAAGTGGCTGCTACAAGTATTTTAATTTCATCTGGGGTGCCCAGTTGCAACCAGGGGACGTACTACAGAAGTGCCCCGGGGGCGCAACAGGCGCTTGTGCCCTCTTTGTATGCCCCGGGACATTTTGGTATTACAGAAGGGGCTGCAGACGCGTGTGCTCCACGTTCTGTAACTGTCAGTGTGTCCCCTGATGGCAGCCCCGCGGAGGGGAGAATGAGTGTCATGTGGATCCCCCAGACATCCTCTTGCAGGCATGTGTAGTATGGGTGAATAAGTGGGTGTGTGAGTGGTTGTATGGATGTGTGAATGGGTATGTACGTGGTTGTGTGGGGTGTGGGTGTGTGAGTGGCCCAGTTGAGAGGCTATAAGGGTGAGTCACTGGGTGTGGGAGTAGCTGTATTGGTGAGTGGGTGTGGTTGTATGGGTGAGTGAGTGGCTGTGTGAGTAGGAGTAGGGGTAAATGTGCGGCTGTGTGACTGGCTGTGTGTGTGAGTGGCACTGTGGATGAGTAGGTCGGTGTGTGAGTGCTTGTATGGGTGTGTGAGTGGGTATATGAGAGGTTGTGTGGGGTGTGAGTGGTTCTGTGGATGATGTCATCAGTGAAGTCATTTGAGATGTCATCAGTGATGTCACTGACCATGTCATAAGTGATATAATATGTGAGGTAATAAGCAGTGCATTGCAGGGGCTTAAGTTATAGTTAGCTCAGGTAACACTAACTGCTGGATTTCACAGTTTTTTTACAAGTGAAATTTGAGCCTTACTATAACATCCCTGTAACCTTTGGTTATTTCTGTGAATTTCTAAGGTTTTATTAATTCTATTTCCGAACTATAAAGTCCCTGTAACCTTTGGCTTTTTCAGTGAATTTCATAAAAAAAAAAATCTATTTCCTAACTGCAATGTCCCTTTAACTTTTGATTTTTTCACTGAATTTGTATTTAAAAAAAATTACCTACCTGTAACCTGTAACCTTTGAGAGTGAGTCTCAGTGGGTGTGTGAGTGAGTGTCTCAATGGGTGTGTGAGTGTGTGTGGGTGTGTGAGTGGCTGTGGGAGTGGCTGCACAAATGTCTCACTGGGTGTGTAAGTGGGTGCGTTAATGAGTGAGTGGGTCTGTGAGTGGGTGCATGAGTATCTGTGTGGGTGCATGAGTGAGTGACTGGGTGGGTCCATGAGTGGGTGTGAGAGTATCTGGGTACATTCACGAGTGCCTCCGTGTGTGTTATATATGTACACAAGGGAAACCCAAAGATTGTTAGGGACCAAGCGTACTTGAGTAATTCTAGAGAAAATGGCCCCTTAGCAAACAAGCTGTGGCATAGCCAATAGGTCTCGCCTTTGGGACCTTATAAGTGCTTAGTTATCCAGCACAATATCATTGATGCATCAAAATCAAGTGGTGCATGGCTAAACACTTATAAGGTTCCAAAGGCGAGACCTATTGGCTATGCCAATGCTTGTTGGTGAAGTGAGATGTATCAGATTATTCAATTTAAGCGTTCAAGATGAGAAACATGTATTCCAGATCCAAGTCACCACGAGGGTAATAGTTTTAAGCTTTGCTTTAAAGGAAGAAATGTTAACATCACAATGGTGCCCGGGTGTTAGCCTCCCTTTCCCTCTTTAGGACCCTTAAGGGTGAGAAGGTGTAAGACAACGCTGGGAGAGGCACATTTATTTATTGAGCAAGATGTGAGCTGCATGGCTCTGCAGACTGCGGATTTTCAATGTAGTGAGAGCCTCTCTGACAATCCTCCTTACACCGATTTGAAAGATAATGTGCACGAAAACCCTTAAAATTGCAATTTCTCAGGATCTCCACAACACGCCTACTGCCGAGACCTGTGTTGTCGATCAGTCAGAATTGGAGCCCGTCTTACTGTGGCAGATTGGGTCTTTGACAAAGGGCAGTGCAGAGGAGAGAGCTCTTCAACAGAGGTGACACCCACAGCCTGAAATTCAAAGGATCAGACACTAAATCACATTTGTGTCTGGAATTAGAGTATTAAGGTGGGAGTTTGAGTCCCATAAAATCTTCAACAGCACAGTTCAACTTTAGAGATCAACACGACTTCTAGTTGTTAGAACAAGGATTTTGGACCACAGTTTGCATGCTGGGTAAAGATCCATCACTCAGGCAGTCAAGACCACTTGCCCTGACCCTTGAGAATTAGTGTTCGGCCTACCTGCCAATACAAGTGGACCCTGTAAGGAGGAGGAGAAGGCCTGGAGGAAACTATGTTCAAGGGAGATCCTGTCGAATGGATCCTAGGGAGAAAAGTTAGAGATGCCCAGTCCAGCTGGGACTGCTGCATGGATGAAGCCTGCAACTCCAGTATGCCAGGTGGTGGCCAGCATGAAGAAATAGCCATGACTGTTGTGCAAAACTAGTCGGCGACTCCCTATATGCCAACTGGGCACCACCATGTACTAAGGCTTGTCCCCCTTGTTTAGAACCTGTTGGTTACCTCCTATGCCAAGTGGTGTATCGCCATAAAGCGCTGCCACCCAAGTGCAGAGCTAGCCAGCGACCCCTGTGCACCAGGATTGGGATACTGTGGGGGCAGAGCCGTTGCCCTGAATTGTCTTGTCCAAGTTGCAGTGAGGAACACATACCAATTGCGAGAACTCACAGAGCGGCTGCGTACAACACCGACGTGGCCCATCCCGAGACTGAAGGAGGCATGATGCATCCTCAAATAAAGATTGTAAGAGGTCAAGGAACCTCACCATGAGGAGACCAGAGACCACAGAGGTGTGCTCTGGTTTTCCAGCATTTGCCATCAGGTTGGGTAAGACTGTTCAAGGCCGGCAGGCCTGTTGGGGATGTGCATAAAATTAGCACATAACGCTGTAGAAGATGACTCTTAAGCCCAAACTTTGTCATGTAGAGACTAACGTACCACATTTGGGAGTCATTTGCAGTGTCAATTGAGGAACAGCCAGACTCACTAGAAAAGGATGGAGGGGCTGGGGATACCGCTAGGATGAGGCTAGCATGAAGACCTTAAGAAACTGTGGTCATTACTCAGTGTGTTGCCTCTATACTTTGTGCACTTATATTATAACACACTGTTTTTTCCATAAAAACACGTATTTGATGGAACAATCTCCTTATTGAGGTTATTGTTTGAACTTATAATATTTTTTGTTGGTATGACTCACACCAACCTCCCCCTTAATGTGCAAAGGACTGCTCCACTAGTGCTACCACTGAGAGTCAAGTGTACTATGGGTAGGGAGTACTTTGCACAGTTACTCAGGACCTGTAGTAAGCCAGGCCCCGGGACATCGATAGTAAATGTATCAACCACCACAGTTGGACACTGCAAAACCTGCTTGCCCCGGGGCCCTCTAAAAGGGGTTTTGACAGTCACACCGAAAGAGTGTCCTAGCATCTGCACACAGTGAAAGAGGCCAAGCAGCTGCACACAGAGGCCGCGTAAAGAGGCTGCAAGAAGAGGCAGTGAGAGAGGCGCTACAATCAGTGAGTGCCATTCCTGGAGGGGCTTGCATAAAGACAGTCTCAGAGCAGTCATTGACAGTCTCAGAGCAGTCACATTCATAGACAGTCTCAAAAGAGCTGCACACACTGGCATTTTCAGTGCAGCTGCAATCAAAGACACGCTCACAGCAGTCTCACTTTATTGGGAGTCTCAGCGCAGATGCACCTACATGCAATCTCACAGCAATTATAAATGGAGGCAATTTTCCAAACAGCTGAAAACAGAGGCAGTGACAGAAAAGCGCCAAACACCGGCAGTTGCAAAGCAGTGTAGAATGAGGCAGTCTCTGAGAAAGAACTGGGTGAGGCAGCCTCTCACCCCTCGCTATGGTAGGCCGTCTCCAAAGAACTGCAGAGTAAGGGGGTCTTCAGAGGCCACACACTGAGGCATTCTCTAGACAGCCACACAGTAGTACACACTTGGAAGAAGTGTCCAAGCAGCCGCAGGCGGGTGTAACAGCAGAGTTGGTACACACACAACCAATCGTAATGCACCAGCATAGAGTGTCAGTTTTAAATCAGACACCTACCAAGGCAGTCTCTAACTAACTGCTAAGGGAGGCAGTCTACAAACATCTGCATAAGGAGGCTGTCTGTAAGCTGCCTCGCAGAGAGGACGTGCCCAAGCAGCTGCGCATAGGCACCGTCTCTAAGCAGGCGCACAAGGACAGTATAGAAGCTGCCGCCCCCAGAGGAGTTTCAGAGCATCCACATTCATAGGAACTCTTCGAGGAGCTAGACACAGAGTCAGTCTCATAGCAGCTGTATATATACAGAGGTATTCCCAGCCAACTGCACACCAGTCTCAGAGGAGCAGCACGCACAGAAGCAGGCTCGGAGCAGCCACGCACAGCCAGTCACAGAGCTGAAAAAAATACAGTTAGCCTCAGAGCAGTCACGCACAGCCAGTCCCAGCTGAAAACACACAGCCAGTCTCAGAGCAGTCACACACAGCCAGTCTCAGAGCAGCCACACACAGAGTCAGTCTCAGAGAAATAACACAGACGCAGTCCCAGAGCAGCATCCCATACAACAAGTCTCAGAGCATCAAAGAGAAGGTCTCAGAGTAGCCACACACATACCAGTCTCAGAGCAGCCACACGGAGTTAGTCTCAGAGCAGCAACACAGACAGCAGTCTCGGAGCATCCATACACAGAGACAGCTCCAGGGAAGTCGCAGAAAAAGTAGCTTCCGGGGGCCATGTATGCAGACAGTGAAGCACACAAAGCCCAACACAATATATTCACACACACAATCACAGGGGCAGCAGCCACATCAAAACAATTTAAAATGCATATACTACGAGGCAGCGTCTCAAAAAGGGAATTTCGTTTTCATTTGACTTTTCTACTGACTGACTTTAGCTTGCATTGCTCCTATTCAAATGTCTAAATGTCAGAGAAGCAAGGCAAACAAGCTAACGAGGAGGGAGGGGGAAAAGGGAGTTGGGTAGTGAGAGCAGCCTTGTAAGCCTTTTAAGATACAAGACGGCAAAAGTGAAAGTGCTTGTAAGCCGAATTAACTCGAGGGGCGAAGCTAACAAGGAGGGAGGGGGAGAAGGGAGGTGGGTAGTGAGAGCAGCCTTGTAAGCCTTGGAAGAAACAAGACGGCAAAAGTGAAAGCCTTGTTAGACACAAGATGGCAAAGGTGAAAGTGCTTGTAAGCCGAATTAACTTGAGACGCGGCGGGGAGGGGCGGATGCAGGGAGCAAACAAAGACGGCAAAAGTGAAAGTGCTTGTAAGCTGAATTAACGCGAGACATGGCGGGAGGGGTGGATGCAGGGAGCAAGCAAAGACGGCAAAGGTGAAAGTGCTTGTAAGCCGAATTAACTCGAGACGTGGTGGGGGGGCGGATGCAGGGAGCAAGCAAGAGGAAAGACAGATGGGGCTGGAGGTTCGCGCGTTCACACTCACATGAACGCAAGCTTGTCGCCATCCAGCAGCATTTCCAAAACTCACTTACTAAAGTCTCTTCGACAGCGCATGCGCACTGACTCAGCGAGACCTAAAAATGAAATACAGTTGTTCTGGATAGAAAAATCAGTTCCATAAACAGATTCAATGATCTGAGTTTTCAATTTGATTTCACCACAATTTGATCAAAAATTTGAATTGCCCCAGACGGAATAATTTCAAAAACCAAAGATCAAGAGAGCAAACAAACAATAAACTGAAAGCTGGGGGTCGCGTAATTAGTTAGCATGGAGGAGTCTCTAGTTATCTTTAAAAAAATATGCCAGTGAAGTTTTGATACAGCACATATCCTAAACTAGATTTCTTTAAGGTGGTCCATTCCTTTAAAATGAGGCTGAGCAAAGTAAAATGATTTTCAGATGCTTAGACAGTTTAATCAAGTGGACAAACAGAGATGTGAACCAATTTTTCTTGGTTACACATTCTGCTGTTCAGCTACTAGGTGAATATCTCTTTCTGTGTCCCATTATCACCAAAGACCAGTCCTATTTGTTCAATTATTTCTTGACCTAAATTAGTAGTATGTTCACTAATTGCAACTACTACATGTTAATTCAATCAGCATTGAAATATGCGTAGCATGTCAAAATGTCTTCCTTGAACATCATTAAAAGTAAAGCAAGGTGGGAGACTATTTATGTTAACATCACTGCCTTCCCCTGACTTATCAAAACAAGCATAGGCAAAGCTGATAGGTTTCTCCTATGGGAGGGCTATTGGCGTAGTCAATTTCTTTTAGCCATGTTGTGCAGCAGCATGACTGCTATGTACCATGGTGTAACGTTAGGAAAAAAGCACTATGACATGGCTAGCACTGGGGCAGTGATCTGTTTTCTTGGTATGGGATCATTCTCTGTCTTAGTTGTCTTATGTGTGAGCTGAAGTGCGTTATTTTGTCCCCTTATGAAGACAGCACCAAAAAGGACATGCAGAGTAGGAAGAGTGGGGTCGTCTGCATCTTTGTAACATCTGGATATCCACTGGCGTGACTTTTGGGCACTTTTTTTCTGTTTGCGTGCAAGACAGGATGAGGCAAGCAATGAAGACAGAAGGGGTGGGATGTAGACAAGACAAGCTACAACGGTGGAGAGTTGGAGCAACAAAGCATGAATAGAGTGGGGGACAGGATAATCAACAATGCAATAGGGGTAAGGGAGGAAGGGGTCCAAATACAAGGAAATAAAAGGACCTCTGAAAGAGGTGAGCACTTGAAGGACACAGGGCAAAGTAAGCTGTTCTTGAGCCATGCTCTAGGGTAGGGGCAATCACAGAAAGGAAGTGATGCCGGCACTTGCTGACCAAAGATAAGCAAGGAAATGAGAGTGTCAATGAAGCTAGCCAATGGTAAGTAATGTGCGGGCTCTAAGCCCCCTAGGTAAACAAAATGTCTTGCAATGGACGGTGCATGGGCTGACTAGGGAGAGACCTAAAGAAAAGGGTGTGGGGGCTAGAAGGGGAAGAAGCAAACTCTCAAGAGTCAAAGGTAATCAACAAACATTTTGAAGGCCATAAAACAACCAACAGTGCCCCCAAAATGTGTTTGCAGCCTGAGCTGAAGCAGCCTTTGCCATGCATGACCTCACACAGGTAAATATTTGCACCTTTACCAAGCGGTGCTTTACTTCTCAGGTAAAAATAGCTTTCTAAATAACATACTGTTTATGGTAGAGATAAGGGTGACTTTAGGGCTCAGGAGTGGGTCGATATTAAGGGAGGTGAGGGTGAAATTAGGGTTTGTGGGTGGGTAGAGGTAAAGGGAAGTGAGGGTGATTTGAGGGCTCTGGGGTAGGTAGAGGTGGAGGTAAGGGAAGCTATGGGTGTCTTGAGGGTTCAGGAGCGGGCTGAGGCAAAAGGAGATCAAGGTGACCAGATTGGATAGCATGATATGGTACAGCCTTTGAATGTGCAGTATGTTATTGGAGGATATGGACTGTCATTTTGTAGTACGGTATGAGCAGGAATTGTATTGTATATTATGGTATGGCCTGTTATTATATAGTATAGTATGATATGGTATGCCCTGTTATTGTCTAGTATTTTATAGTATGTTATGGTTTGTTGTATAATATGGTATGTTATAGTTTGTTGTGGTATAGTATGGTATGGTGTGATATGTCATGGTCTGTTATGTTACAGTATGTTATGGTATGATTGTGTATTGTTCTATTGTCGAGGCGTACAACCTATTAACTGCTTACAGCTCAAATGCAATTAGGCAAGAGCCATTATCACCAGTTAGTAAAATTTACGAAATTAGAACTTATGTTGGATTTCCCAAGTTGAAAATTATTTACATAAACAAACAACACACACAAAAATCAAATTACCACAATCCGAGCTCAATGAGTGCAGAAGAGTACTAATCAAGACTTTAATCAGTACTTGGTCCAGGCAAGAAAACAAAAACATGGAGACGAAGTGAAGCCAACATGCATAGACATGTGCTCAATGATGAAAAGGAAGGAAATAGGAGTGTCAATGTAGCCAAACAATGGTAAATAAAGGGCAGGCCAATAGCCCTTCTGTAGAGTTTTTTTTCTAAGAAGCACTATATCACCGCAAGCGACAATGCATGTGCCCTGTCTCAGGTTTTAACTAAAGAGGGAGTGACTCAACACTATCTTGATGGTATTTACATAGATTCGCAAAAAAAAGAAGCCTTGAGTTCCTGTACCATTTTTGATTTTGTGCACTCAGAAATCATGCACACAGAGTGTCTTTGTCTTTGGATACTGGAGCAGGGAGGGCATATAGTAAGTGGTTTGGCTCTATTTCATCTCACCATTTGCCACATAAATCAGACCAAGCCTGGTTTAAGCCATGCTTGCCTGGTCAACGTCAAAAAAGGAACAACTTTAACCTCTTTCAAAAACATGCTTTCTAAAAAGAAGTAATCAAACATCACAACACAAATGTAACCTTGTCAGATTTAACCATTTAAGTTTAAGGATTTACCTAAATTCCATTAAAGAGATGAAGTTGCACCTTGGGCAATTGCTGAATGCCTCAATACAGAGAGAGGTGAAGCCAATGATAAAAAGGGTCAACATTATTCCCTCGTTCATTTTAAGAGACAGGCAGTGCCTCACAAATAACATCCTCCACATACATATGGACCATGTTCTCTGAACACATTTAATGATATATAATTCCAACTCTATACCAGCAAACTAGGTTAGGTCAAGGTGCACTCCTGGAGGGAAATATATATTGTTTAATCTTCAGATGTAATCCATATTAATAGAGCAATTGATGACTGAGGCAAAACCACAGACCTCACTCCTTATTGGGTGTTGGAAATGAGGGTACTGGTAAGCAAAATGTCTGGCAATTCACAAGAGGCAGATGGGACCTCTGACAACAACCAATATGAAATATAAATTAAATAATTAGAATCAATATTTTCTCTGTGGTCTTAAATTGAAACATTAAATCATCCTAAAAGAAAATCTAGATTTTATCTGTCCACGAAAAACGAATCTTGGAACATTAAGCTAATAGGACATGACATGATGAACCAGTAAACCTTTTGCTCATAAAATGATTAGATAGCTAGGGAAATCAAGATAATAAAACTTCAAAACCGAACAACTGCAGAACAAAGAATTAAAAAGTAAGACTCTGATAGATAATCTGGAGATATATGTCTGAGGCCATTTCTTGTTAAATCTTGACAACCTTCCAGTTCCAAGCTGAGTGCACTCTTACCTGCCAAGAGTCTTACTATGTGGCCTGGAAAAGGCCTCTTTTTGTATTAGCACCTCTACGTTTTTGGACTGATGTTCTGTTTATTTGACTCTGTTCACTGGGACTCTGTTAACCAGGCCCCAGTGCATATTCTCTCACCCCCGAAAACATGCCAGAATTGGCTATACTTCTAATAAGCATGTTTAACTTACCTGTACATCCCTAGAAAATGATGCAAAGTGTAGCAAATGCCTGTACGTTAAATGGCACCAGTGGACTGCAAGTGCATTTTGTGCCACCACTAGTGTAACAGCAGGTCGACTACTGTACCGTGTCTGTACAGTTTTAAAACAGAAATATCGACCTGTCAATATAGCCCATTTTGAATGGCCTACAGTTTTCCTTTACATGTTAATATGTCTCCCTTAAGTAGGCCAACATGTCCCAAAAAGGAAGGGCGGATTGCATTTACAAGTAGGACATGTACATTGTTAATGTAAAACAAGCCCTTACAGGGACAAGACTCCAAAAGCTACTTTCATTGTAGCAGGATTAGCTGTTCCATAGGAAACCATTAGGATATAATATTACAATTCAACAATGTTATCTTTAATTAGAAAATAATTAAAGTTCATTTAAGACTTCTTAAAATATTTATTACAAGCCCAGCTCCCTGGTAAAGTTGGATTTGCATTAAATATTTCACAAGAGGTGCTTTTTAAAAGTAACCTTTTTACCTGCTAAAACCTAACTTCCAACTGTCACCCAGGAGCTGAATAGCCCCTTTTATGAGGTGTGTACTTGCTCCCAGATATGAGACAAAGGCCTTGGTGTAGGGAGGCGTTCTATACCTCTGACACAATGGCCATCTGGTGAGTAAACAGGAACGTAATTAACCTCATAAAGGTCTATCATGCAACAACCAGATGTAACAAACACCTGTGCCTCCCCCTCCTTTTAGCCCTCTAGTTAGCCAGGCACCCATCCCAGTGCAAGAGGATCTCCAACAGAGCCATTTTTGTGTGTACAGAGGAGAGGTTGCTAATTTCATTGGCCACACCTCTGGGGTGGGTAGAGGAGCACTGCACTGCACAGAGGAAGAAATGTTTTCCCTTATTGGATGTAGACAGAGAGGGGCACTGTGGTATTGTTTGCAGTAGGAAACACGTAAACTGTTCCAAAAGTGGGTAGGGTTACACCTGGGAACTTTTCCCATGGGTAATAGGAGTCAACCCCACCCATAGGTTGGTGCCAGGCATAAATATGGCACCCATGGGCACCCTCCACAGAACAGTAACAGACCTATGGAAGGCAGAAGAAGGACTCCACTGCTTTCAGAAGACCTGAATGGCTGGACCTGCTCACACTTGTCCCCAGGACAAACAAAGAAGATTCCAAGGGTAAGTTGGCTGACCTCCTACTAAGCTACAAGGACACCAGAAGCTGCAAGAAGTCTTTTTCTTAAAGAACCAAGCTGACCAGTTCCAACGGTACCTGCCATGGACCCTGCTGATGGCTTCTGCTGGAATTAGTCTTGACACCTAAATACAGTTCCTGAGGTCACGGGGCCTTTAGTTGTGTCAAAATGTACTCCTCCTAACATCCTAAAAAACCTGGGACTTAGTAACTTTTTGGCTCCAAAGACCTCTGCAGGACCAGGGCATACCTGCCAAGAAAATCTGACGAAGGAGCACTGCAGCTGGGCTACAAATTCAGGTTGCTACTGCTCTGAGATTGTCTGCACCAACAAATCTGTTTCAGGGGGATGTCACAGAGAGGCTATCCGGCCTCATGGAGCCCTGTTAGGCTACAACTTTCAGCCTTGTCCTGCTGGAGGAATTTGAGCCTGGAAGAAGGCACCAAAAGGGTGTGCATACTAAGTATCAAAAGTCAGAATATTGAGGGTACTACATACAGAGGAGAAAAATATGAAAACAATATCAACACATCAGTTTGTCTCGATTTTCAATACCTAGCACCACATGCCCCTACAGAGTATATATATATTCAAGGTACGTAGCTGTAGCATTTGGAATAGTAAATCTATACTTTCCTATAAGCATTTTCCGTTCAATATTTTTCCCCTTGATATTCTGTTCTCAATATTCTTGAATGTTGATATTCCTCCGTACAATCTGCCAGAAGGGACCTTCTTTGGGCACACATTCTAAATTCCTCCCGCTCAGAGCTTAGCTGCCAAAAATCAGCAGGTTCAACAGGACCTTGTATGACAGCTATCTGAGCGCACCGAGCCCTTCTTGGCCACAGCCTGCAACCGGGCCGAACTAAGGATTTTTGACTTCCATTTAAGAGACTAAGTCAGAAAGTAAAACTTCTGATCGGGATAGATCTGGTTTCTGTATCCGACTGATGCTCTATCGCAGTTGGCCTTAAATCGCGCCTAGGTACCAGTCAAGCACAAACAGATGTGTTCATTAAATTATTCTCAATTTTTATAAATTGAAGTGGGCTTTTTATTGTGTTGTGTTTTTTGCTTTTTGACTGTGTTCATACTTTTAAATGCTTTAAGCGTTTTTTTAAGATAACCCTGTCTGCTCTGTGCCGATGCTACAGGAGTTGCCATCAGGTTTAAATTACTGAAACCTTTACTTAACCTAACAAGAAAAGTGACATTATTGCTTGTGGTGGATTGTCATCCACACCAACTAATAATCTACTTTAGCATGCAGATTCAAATACACGATAATAACTTAAAACGAATTGAACAATAGTTTAAGCTAAAGATATTTCAATGTAGAAGAAAAACAATATGTGTTCTGAACAGACAAATGTACAAATCTAAAAATAAGAAAAAAAATAAACAAGCACTTAACCCTGCTCCACAAGAATCTGGCATTACAGCTTCTCCCTGTGGTACAGCATCTCAACTCATATTAACAATAAATCACAAGAAAAAACATCCCAGTGTCAATTCCCAAATCCCCAAATCAATCTGTCGGAGAACCTATAAGATCCAGTGTGGAATTTAGGAGATTCATGGATTTCTGAAGGTGACTGCCATATCACCCGTCGAGATCTAGTTCAATCTGTGGAATAAGAAATTAAGGGCTCGAGCAAGCTGGTAATGGCATGTTAGGCATCCCAAGCCAATTCAATCTGGGGGTGGGATAGTCAGGGTTCTAAAAAGCAGGGACTGCCATGTTGGGCTTCCGGAGCCAATTCAACCTCTAGGGAGGGATATTAAGGCATCTAAATAGCTGGCACTACCATCTTAGGAGTCGAGATCCAAACTGCTGTGAGTGCTGATCAGATGACAAATATATCTTTGTAATTGTAATTAAAGCACTAAAATCAGAATTGCATAACATGAATGGGGAATATGAAAGCCGAACTGGAGACCTCCGGAACTGCTCTTCACTGCCTCCTGATACAAATTAGCTTGCTCTTTCCACAAAGGTTTGACATATGTAATTAGATACTGCACTGAACCCTTGCGGCCCTGTCTGTCAGCACAAGGTGCATCGCCGTTTGGGGATTTCACTTCCCCGATCCAATAACAGGTCTGAGGCACTGCTTCCTTGGGGCAATGTAAGCGCGGCACAAGAAGAGGAAGTGGGTCAGACACAGAGCGGTAAATAATTCACAACGACAGCCACACTCTTTTACAGCTAAAGCTTACTTCTCAGTTTCCAACCTCAACCGGATATGGCTGATAAAGGTAGACATGTCCCTTCCCTCCATAGCTCCGATTAAAAATTCAATTATGCAGGAGTTCTATTTTGAAATCCAACAGACCTGACTATCAACAGGACAATATCTGTTATACGCCAAATCCGACTCTTAAAAAAGTCTGACTGAAAAGAAGGAAAAGGATGCTTAAAACCCGTATACACGCTGAACTACTCTCCAGAATATCTGCTTATTACAGGAAATGACTAATTTCATGCCAGTTCGTGGTACAGCAGTGAGCCTCAAAGTACAATTATAGCATTCAGGCACATTTAATCAAAACTGAAAAACAAGAGGAAATATTTAAAACAATAACAGAGACGGTAGATCAAGCACTTTGAATGTCAATGTACAATGTGTTATGAAAATAACAAAAACGTCTGAGATACGACCATATAAAAAAGCTTTAACTAAAAGGGTGCTTGTCAATGTCAATTACATGCATGCATAGTCATAGCTGAAATGGACTCTAAGTAGCAGAGTTATTTGAAAAACATCTACTTAGGGCCACCAGAAGGAATATCACATGGCCTTTGACTCCCGATGATGGGGAGAACAGATTGCATCACCAGAAGTGGAGAATCATGAAGAGTATTATGAACAGGTAACATGACAGAAAGTGACTGCATGTGACCTTAAGCCCTTTAGGCAAGGAATGACCTTTGAGTAATACCTTGAAGGTGAATATAAAACATTAAGGGCCTGATTTAGATCTTGGTGGATCTGGTCCCACCATCACTTTTTCAACGGTTTCCCAGTCCACCTACTTTTCTGCTGCACGCTCGATTTAGATGTTGGAGGGTATATGGACGATATACCATCGAGTGCCGCCGACTCCGCCAGAATTTCCCTTCCGTGTTGATGGCGTCATAGGCAAAATCGGAAGGAGTTCAGCCAGGATTACTGCCGGCCTAATCATAATGTGCCTTTCCGTCAGGGCAACTGTGGAGGAATAACCTTCATATTGAGTAGGTGGAATCGAAAGAAATTAGGTAAAAACAAACCTTTTTTTCTGTTTTCCACTTCTATTTCTGTCTAGAACCCCACTGTCAAGGTTTGTCTCTTTGCTGCTACAACTTGACCACGACACTAATGAACTCCGTTGTCACCGGGATCAAAGCTAAGTTTTTTACACGTCTTACTATGGATCGTGTGTTAACATTTCCTTTAGCCTCGTGTAGTTTTATATTGCCCTTAAGTTAAATTTTATTCTGCATTAATGTTAATTTTACAGCTTATCATTGTAAAATGAACACACCTGTGTTGAAACATTTTGTTGTTGCTATGGTGGTTGTGGGTGTTGTGTTTGTGGTGCATGTGGGTGTACATTCAATAGTGTGTCTAAGTGGTATTTGTGCTATATGCACAAAAAAGGGCTTAATAAATTGTTATATTTTTGAACCACACAGAACCTATAAGTGTAGTGGCACCTTATAAAAGTGATACCTATCAGGTACTCACTCCATCAGGAAACTGCCACTAGGGCAATGCCAGCACAATGGGGAAATCCAAATCGGCTCGGTGCAAAACTGTCAGCTTGATGGAGTACTGTTAACCAGCAATGGAGTCCTCCGCGTTGACGGAGTTGTGCCACATACGCAAAAGTAAACAGTCAATGCAGATGGCGGTTCAGCCAGCACACATCTAACTACAGCGGGTGGGACTCCGTCAGCTGGAAGGAGTACATGAAACTGCCGCCACTGAGGGACGACAGAAGTCCTGCTAAGATCTAAATCAGGCCCTAAGTATTAAGTGCAAACTCATCAAATTACCTTGAATAGCAACCCCAAAATAAAGGTCTATGTCCACCATCCAACTTACATTTACCTCAAACATTATATCAAGATCAGACCTGCCAACACACACGGTGGCCCTGTGTGTCACAGGATATCGACTTCTTTTACACAGTCACCTGGTGAGGAGCCAATATCATACAGTGGGAACACAATTAGCTGGAAAGCTCTGCAGAGAGCAAGTTTTCCAGCTAATTGCCTGGAGGTTTTGCTCAGGAGTTGTCCATTGCAAGGTGTGAAATCTCTCGAGGACATTGGCGGCGGCCTTAAAAGCTTTGTTTTCATTTTTTGGCAGAGTGTGTGGGGGGCACATAGGTAGAGGGGCTGGTTGTGGGAGGAGGTGAGTAAATGTAAATGGAAATCCGTATTTGTATAGCTCGAACTACTCACCCTTATGGGTCTCAAGGGGTGGGGGTGGTCATGGAAATTAGGTGAGCTATTGCCCAGAGTCACATGGTGCTGAGCTGAGCAGCCGCCGGAGCCGGGATCGAACCGTGAACCCTCTGCTCCGAAGGCAGCTGCCCTGGCCGCTGCATCACACCTCTTCATTTGTGGATGTGGGTGTGAATTTTGAAGTATCTCAGGCTGTGCACGGCACTAAGCCCCACCCCTTCAAGGTACTGCCCCTTCCTCATACTATGAAAAAAATTCTCAAGTTGGCAGGTCAGCAAGATCAATGTAGCCAGACAGAGAATAGAAATAAATATGTATCTCAAGAATAATCTGTCAAAAAATTCTGACAAACATTCAAAAAGCTGTATAACCGGATCTTCATATAGATATACAATATTGTGATTGATGTTAGTTCATCACACCTGAATGAGCCACTAGGAATTGAAGAACCACATTTTGAGGCACGTTTGATTAGGGGAAACAATATTATGTTCTAATAAAAAGCAAATTATGTTGCATGTTATGTGATAAAGAGTAATTCGATGATTTCTTTCACTCTTTCTTGCCTGATTTATTTCTTTCTCTTTCTTGTTCTATCTCTCTCTCTCTTTCTTTCTTTCTCTTTCTTTCTTTTTCAAAAGCAAAAGACATGCAGTTAATTCCAAAATGATTGACTTTTTTTAAGCAGCTCCCTTCATTGCCAAGTAGTACAATGGTTATGCGTGGGGTTTTATTTTAAGACCAAAAAAGCTTTTTTGCCTGTAGGAAATGGTTTTTATGTAAAAATTAGGAGATCTTGGCATATTCCCAAATGACAAAAATTTGCAAAAACCATGGCAAAACACAACAAGAATTAACAGAAGGCTGGAGGATGATGCCAGACATATTGGCTTTGCAAATGCTTGTTACAGATGGTGCCAGCATTTGTGTGCAGGAACTCTCTGACTTACTCATCAAACTGGCTCTAGTCAGTTCTTCCCCTTCTCCTGGTCCTGGCTGCAAACTGTCTAGGAGAGAAAAGCCAGAGCAGGCCTGGTGTCAGATTTCTGTGTGTGCTCTGGGTAAGGTACAATGAAATGTAAACAGGGCAAGTGACAGCTCCTCTCCACCCATCCTGCTAGTACGACCCTCTCACAACTACACCCAGGTCCCATTGTTCACTTTCTGGGACCAATACACATTCTTTTTTTGTTGAAACTTTTTATTGAAAATAAAAACAAGAAAACAGAAAAACAAAACATAGCAAGGCATTACAATAGACTTGTGTCACCATTCGGCTCGTGGGGGGGGGTACAAACGTAAATCAGACACCGTTGCAACCAGTAAATCGGGGGATGGGGGGAAAAGGAGACCAGAAGTATACAAAACATCTATAATCCTGCGGAGGAAACATCAGGTTGGGAGGAAGACAAGTCAATATCACATTCCGATATGGGGGGAGTACATATATCACCACGGTATGTGTTCCACTGAGTCCAGATTTTCCCCCATTTGCCAGGCGTGCCACGGGAAACATAAACCGTTTTTTCTCGAAACATGCACCAATCCATGTTTTGTTTCCACACTAAGACTGTCGGAGGCCTCTGGGCGCCCCATAGCTGGGCAATGTCACGCTTGGCGATCATGTTACCCAAGGTCGCCCATCGAAGCTGCGCCAGATTGTAATCATTCGGCTCCCAGACGTTCAGCAAGCACCTCCGCGCTTCAGGCATCAGCCGTACACCCGTAACCTCACTCATTACCGCATGCACGCGATTCCAATAGCTCAGCACAGCCGGACATTCCCAAATCATATGGAGAAATGTGGCCACCATACCGCATCCACGCCTGCACAATCCATCCGTCGAGAATCCCATTCGCACCAGACGCGGACCAGTCACATACACCCTATACAGAATTTTGAGTTGGACAAACCGAAGGCGTGCCAGGATAGCCACCTCTTTCGGGGAAGAGATCGCGGCCTGCCAGTCTTCATCATCGAGCTCCAGACCATCACCGGTCCACAACCCTCGGAGGCCTTCCAATAAGTCAATCCTAGTATTAATCAGTTTTTTATAAATGAGCGAGATAGTGCTATCAGGGACATGCCCATCTAGTATCCTATCTTCAAGCGGGGATGCTTCCGGCAAGTCCGAGCCGCGGGGAAAAACAGACAAGACTGCGTGCCGGACTTGCGCATACCAAAAGGATTCCCTATCATTCAATCCATATTCAACTTTCAATTCCTCAAAAGTTTTGATCCTACCCTTGATCCACACATCATCGACCCTGCTGATCCCTATCATGTCCCACCGATCGAATCCCTTCGATTGCCAAAGGGAGCCAAGTTTATCCGAGGCATAGAGTGGAGTAGCCCGGGTCGGTCTGTCAGCCCATCCCGTGGCCGCCATAGCCCGATACCACACCTGCACCGCTGTTTTAGTGGGACCCGTAAGAGATCTACTGGCTGACGTCGCGTATAGAGCCCTGTTGTAATCGCCGCCGGGCAGCAACCATTTATCCATCGCAAAGGCCGGGTTTAGTGAATGAGCATAGATGCCGTGGTTGATGGCCCCTAACTGAGAGGCCCAATAATAGCGACGGATGTCCGGGAGTGCGATGCCGCCATCATACCAAGGGAGCGTGAGCTTCGAAAGGGCAATACGAGAACGGCCCCCCCATATCAACTGTCGCTGTAGACATTCAATCTCCCGGAAATACCCGGCTGGTACTACGTCAAGTGTGTTTTGAAGCGCATAAAGAAATCGGGGGAGCGACATCATCTTAAACAACGCCGCTCGTCCCAGGGGAGAGAGAGGGAGTCTGTTCCACGTTTCTATATCCGCCCGAAGACGTCGGAGAGGGGGCAACAAATTGCGCTCGTAACGAAGCGTGGGGTCTAGGGTAACAAAGATTCCCAGATATTTGAATCCCTCGAGCACCACCGAAATAGGACATCCACTTGGCAAGAGGGGAGCATCGCCGGAAAGAACATAAACGCAAGATTTTGACCAATTGATGACTAGACCGGAATTTTTACTGAAAGAAGTCAAAACGTCGAAAAGGAAGATCAACGACTTCCGGGGCGACGTAAGGTATAAGAGTATATCATCCGCGTACAGAGATATACGGTCTTCAAATTCCGGAGACCATCTAATACCCTTCAAGGATGGTTCCCATCTCAACCAAGCCGCCAATGGCTCTAAGGCAAGAGCAAACAGAAGTGGGGACAGAGGACAGCCCTGGCGCGTACCCCTACCAAGCGCAAAGGAGGCCGAAACACGCCCATTCACCACTACCTGGGCTAAAGGGCCGGCATAAAGCAGCTGCACCCAACGGATAAAGGCGGGTCCAAAACCGAATTTAGAAAGGACCGCCCAAAGATAAGGCCACTCAAGCGTATCAAACGCCATAGTGGCGTCTAGGGACGCCAAGATGGCCGACTCCCGCAGAGTCCCGGCTCGCGCTAGGACTCCATGGAGGCGCCGAAGATTAAGTGCCGTATTGCGATGTGGTATAAAGCCGGATTGGTCCGGGTGAACAAGATCTCCTATAACAGATATCAAACGAGTAGCAAGAACTTTGGCCAGGATCTTAGGTTCAACATTGATCAGGGAAATAGGTCTGAAAGATTCGCAGCGGTCACGCGGCTTTCCCTCCTTATGGATAACCACTATGGAGGCCAGCCTTTGATCAGGAGGAAGAGACCCTTTCTCTAGGGATTCCAAGAACATCGATCGCAAATACGGCGCCAGTACGTCGGGACGGAGCTTGTAAAGCTCGATGGGGAGTCCATTAGGGCCCGAGGCCTTCCCGGAGCGAATCGATCGGATAGCGGTCGCAATTTCATCAACCGTGAGCGGAGCTTCCAGTAGGTCCCGCTCGGGTCAGACAAGCATGGCAGCGAGATATCGCGTAGAAGCAAGCGGGAGTCCTGCTCTGGTCGATCGGACAAGGGGAGTACACTACCCGAAAATAATCGGCGAACCGCTCCACGATCCCAGCAAGGTCAGTGATACTTTCACCATTCACATCAACTATGACGGGGATAACTCGACTCGCGCATTCTCTCCTATCCAACCAAGCAAGCAACTTCCCAGCCTTATCTCCCACATCATACAGACGCCCCTGCTGTTCACGACCCATCTCTTTCGCAGCGTCAGTCACAAGTGCTCTATATTCGTGCTGTTTTAGGTCTAACAAGTGCAGCTTCTCAGGGGAGGCTCCAGAGTCCAACTCTCCCTCAAGAATGGTAAGTTCAGTCTCAAGACGGACAACCTCTTCCCGCTTACACCTCTTAACATTGCCAATCGATGAGAGGGCTTGTCCCCGAATGACAGTTTTATACGCCTCCCACAAGGAGACAGAAGAGGACACTGAACCCACATTTTCAGCAAAGTAATGATCGATTGCTTTAAGTAATTCCACTCTAATCTTAGGATCACGGAGGTACCATGGGTTAATCGGGGCAATCCGACCTCCCGACCCCAGACGAGCGTTTACAACTAACCACAGCGGGGAGTGATCCGAAATACCCCTGGCAAGATGTTTCACCTCCCCTATGAGGGAAGCCTGGGAAGAGGGCATCAAAACATAATCTAATCTCGAAAGGCTGCCATGGGCCCCGGAGTGAAAAGTATACTGCCGTTGCCCAGGATGATGTAAACGCCAGCAATCGGTTAGCCCCATTGCCTCCAGGAAATCCCCCAGCCAGGATTGAGATTTAGCGAGGACACGGGGAGGGTGACGATCATACATTCCAGGCACTACTGAGTTGAAATCCCCCCCTGCTACAAGTACACCCTCGGGCACTCCCAGGATCACTTTTCCCAAATCAGCATAGGTCGTAGTTTGAAGGCCTGGTGGTATGTAAACCGAGAGTAAAGTAATCACCCTCCCTTCCCAGCGCCCTACAATAGCGGCGTAACGCCCCCTATCATCAAGTATAACGTCATCAATAGCAAGGGGGAGGGAGGTCCGAACCAGAATGCCCACCCCTCTGGAGCCGGAAGTGAAACCCGAGTGGGCCATGAGACGGTGTCCACGCCTATTCATGGCGTGGCACGTATTACCAAGCAAGTGTGTTTCTTGAAGCAAAACCACATCAGGAGACAAGCGTCGTAGCAACTGTAAAACCACCCCCCTTTTAATTCTGTCTCCCAACCCATTTACGTTCCAACACAGAATGCGTAGTCCCCTATCCCCCATCCCAGCATCCACCCCAGGTCCCCCCCCACACCCGCCGCGACACTGCAACACAGGAGATCGTCAGTACTATGCCTTGAATAAAACAAAAAACCCTAAACTTGAACCCCCCAACCCCCCAAACCAACATTATACCCCCCACCCCGCACCCCGCGTGAGACTCAAAAGCCACCCCAACTTGCAGTGTGCCTGTCGCCCTAACATACAACTAATCTACGAAAAGAACCCCAGAGGAGGAAGACACACCCGACCCCCTCCCACACCCCATTAAGACAACACAATAGCGGACAATAGTAGCATAGCATCAAACCACTGCCGAAAGTCAATACGTTGGTCCAGGAGCCGATTCACTCCCTATTCCTGCTCCATCAGGCCGCCCTCCGCTCCACCGGAGTGTTCCGAATGATCAAATTGTTCCTGTCCAGGGGGCAACGAGTCCAACCAGTCACTAGCAGCTCCAGGATGGTCAAAGAAAAACGTTCTATCATTGTGAACCACACGCAGTCGAGCCGGGAAAAGCATGGCATATTTCATGGCTCTGTCTCTCATTCTCTTCTTCACCCCTTGAAATCCCAGTCGCTGCCTCTGAACCTGTTGGGTGAAGTCCGGGTAGAAGCTGATCGCGGCGTTTTCATACTTCGTAGGGCCCGATGTGCGGGACGCCTGCAGGATCGCATCTCTGTCACGAAAGTTAAAGATCCGCGCAATGATGGGGCGCGGAGAAGCTCCCAGCTTGGGTGGGCCACTCGGGATTCGGTGGGCCCGTTCCACTGCGAAAAACTTGCTCAGGCCCTTGGGCGCTAGGTGATTCAGGACAAGGTCCTCCACCAGTAGGTCTACCGCTATCGAGTCCGTCGTCTCCGGCACACCAACCAACTGGACGTTGTTCCGCCGTGCGCGGCCTTCAAAATCGTCCAAGCGTCGAGAGAGGTAGTCACGGGCGGATCTCAAATTACCGACCTCCGTCTGTAATTCAGAGACGTCGGCGACAAGACTGGATGTCTTATGGTCAAGGGATTTGACCTTCTCGTTAGTCTTTCCGAGGTCTGCCCTGATCAGAGTAACATCTATAGCAACCGTGTCCAGCTTGTGAGTCAGGGCCTCATATTGTTGTCCCAACGCGGCCTTCATCCCAGCAATGGCGCCAATGACGTCCTTCAACGACGGTTCTTCATCCAACAGGGAGTCATCCCCAAAGGTGCCCGGGGGTTTAGTCATACCACTCGGAGAGCTCTTGGTGAGGGTATAGCGATCCATAACGTTGGACTGCACAGGACCTCCCCGAGTTGCCGGTCTGGTCTTGCGCCTCTCCGCCTCGGGCTTGGTAGTCATTTTAGGTCGTGCGCCCCGGAGGGTATTCTGAGACCTAGTAAAAATGGCGACACTCTATACGCCCGGATCAATTCGGAGAATAGGTGGAGGACCAGCCACTGATCAAAGAGCAGCGAAAGTCCAGATCACCAAACGATGACGTGGTAGTAAAAGAAACAAGCGACCAGGGCGACCAAGGCAAAGTCAATGAGGCCAGACCACAGGAATCGAAACTGAAAGTAGAAGACCGGGTATAGGAGCCTCGCCTGGGCCGTTGTTATTCGATTACCACCCGGCTGGCAGAGAAGGCAAGCCCGGGGCAGTACCATGGAGCAGGCCAGAAATGTTCAAAAGTCCTTATCTTCGGTTTCCGGGGACCAAATCGCAATCTGGAAACGGATAAATGATCAGCCAGGTCACGATCACAAAAGCCCGTCGTCTAAATCAGGATAAGATACAGGATGATCGGTGGAGGTGGCGAAGGTCCGGGAGCTCTGAGCTCACGCGACCATCTTGGGTGCGCGCTAAGCTCCTCCCTCCCAATACACATTCTTGATGGGGAAACTATTAACACACCCAGGCATCTGGAGACTCCTGAAACGGTGTTCTAAAAGCAGCATTTTCCAAATTACAATCTAAATTCCGGCGTTACTGTCAGACCTGGCATCCTTTATGTGGTTAGCCCCCTAATATTTTGTCTTCAAGCCTCTTGTTTTACTGACTTCATTTTTGCTGCCTTTAGGACTCTGCACACTTTACCGTGGCTAAACGGTGTTAAAGTGTTTGTGGTTGCTCTCTAAAACATGGTAGAATTGCCTTATACTTAATTAGCATATTTAACTTACCTATAAGTCCCTAGTAAAGTGATATGGCAGGTACCGTGGGTTTGTAAATTAAATGCTACTAGTGGGCCTGCAGCACTGATTGTGCTACCCGCTTAAGTAGCCCTTCAAACATATGTCTGGTCTGCAATTGCAGCCCATGTGTGCAGTTTTAAACTGCCATGTCGACCTGGCAAAATAAACCTTTTGCCAGGTCCAAACCTTCCTTTTTAGGTCGAGGACCTAAAGGCTGCGCTTGCGCAGTCTGGGGTCGGAGAATTAATGTCCTGTAGTAGCGCTTTGGAACCCGCCTCCCTGCCCTGTCTCTCCTCCATTGGCTTCCTAAACGGAGGCCAGCCATTGGAGGAGAGATGCGTCACTCCGATTTAGCCCCGTCTTTTTCGGATTCGGGGGCGTAAGTTTTGCTGTTCTTTAGACAGTGACATCATGCGTCACTCAAAACAGCAAAACCACGCCCCCGATTCCCAAAAATTCGGAAGCCTGCGGCCGCCATTTTTCTTTTCCCCGCAGTGAAGGTGAGCCTCGAGCCTCTGTTTGTGCCGTTTTTAGTGCTCCAGCACCCCTGTTTGTGCCGTTGTTCATGCCACCAGATTACAGGCCGGTCCCTACTTGCCTGGGCGGCGGCTGACGTGCGATGCGCGGTGACGGAGGTGACTCGCCCTCACAGACCCAGCAGCAGGCAGAGACGGCGACCATGGCAGCTACAGCAGCAGTATCTCCTCCAGTGCCCGCGCCTTCTCGGCCAGGCCTGGAGAGCGTAAAGGGGCAGCCTTTTGATGTAGGGCCGCGGTATACCGACTTGCACTACATCGGTGAAGGAGCATACGGCATGGTGTGGTGAGCGCCCTGGGGTTGAGGTCAGAGGGTGTAGCTGGGTTTGGCAAGGGAGTGGCACTGGGGACATTTGTTATGTTTGAAAGGGCAGTGGCGGCGTACATATTGTGAGTTCCTCGGGTTAGAGTGGCAGTGAGTGCAGAGTGGGTGTTACAACATTGTGTTTTGAGTGGGAGGTAGAAGAAGAGGGCGGGAGGAAGAGAGAACCCTTGATGGTCTGGGTGGGTCAGCAACGCGTGAGGGAATAGGACGTGGCATACAAGGTGGGGATGAAAGGAGGAGGGTTTCAGTGTAGAGGAGTTTATCGTGAGAGAAAGGGGAGGGGTCATTTTTCTGTTAAGTGCCTCTTCGGGGTGTGGCGAGATGGGGTTAATCAGTGTCCCCGTTTCGTTGACTTTGCAGTACACATAATACCGTTCCCGTCACCGTACTGTTGGTACAGTGTTTTGTAACTGATGGCTGCAGTTTTTGGTGGATGGACTGTGTACACCACGTGTGTTTACTATTGATGCTTGTTGATCTGCATGGGAAGAGGGATACATTGTGAGCCCTATTATACAACCCATTCCATTTGCCTCTGTAATCATTATTTACATCTGGTAACATTTCTCCGTTTAAGCATTGACGTCGCATTAACTTGCCCCAGGCCTCTCATACACCTCCCTGGCTAACGTTATTGCTGTGGATGCTGCTGCATACCGTGGTCAAGTGCGCTTTACTTTAACAAGAAAGGATAGCATCGAGTATTGAGCAGGTCTTTCACTCTACTGTGATTTTTAAAAAAAAAATTTTTTATTGCTTTGTATGCTTAGAGATTTTCTCCTGTGTCGAAGATACTGGATTTGGGCATTGTACCCCCCTGAACAAAGTTCCTAAGAATTATTTTGTACTGGTGGGTGCGCAAGGATCACGTTTTAGTAGAGATGGCATTGTCCCGATAGCGTCAGAGATGATATTGGCACCACACTGAGTGTAAGTGTAGAGACTGAGCTCGACGGCCATGGCAGCTACAGCAGCAGTATCTCCTCCAGTGCCCCCGCCTTCTCGGCCAGGCCCGGAGAGAGTAAAGGGGCAGCCTTTTGATGTAGGGCCGCGGTATACCGACTTGCACTACATCGGTGAAGGAGCATACGGCATGGTGTGGTGAGCGCCCTGGGGTTGAGGTCAGAGGGGGTAGCTGTGTTTGGCAAGGGAGTGGCAATGGGGACATTTGTTATGGTTTGAAAGGGCAGTGGCGGCGTACATATTGTGAGTTCCTCGGGTTAGAGTGGCAGTGAGTGCAGAGTGGGTGTTACTACATTGTGTTTTGAGTGGGAGGTAGAAGAAGAGGGCGGGAGGAAGAGAGAACCCTTGATGGTCTGGGTGGGTCAGCAACGCGTGAGGGAATAGGACGTGGGATACAAGGTGGGGATGAAAGGAGGAGGGTTTCAGTGTAGAGGAGTTTATCGTGAGAGAAAGGGGAGGGGTCATTTCTCTGTTCAGTGCCTCTTCGGGGTGTGGTGAGATGGGGTTAATCAGTGGCTCCGTTTCGTTGACTTTGCAGTACACATAATACCGTTCCCGTCACCGTACTGTTAGTACAGTGTTTTGTAACTGATGGCTGCAGTTTTTGGGGGATGGACTGTGTACACCACGTGTGTTTACTATTGATGCTTGTTGATCTGCATGGGAAGAGGGATACATTGTGAGCCCTATTATACAAACCATTCCATTTGCCTCTGTATTCATTATTTACATCTGGTAACATTTCTCCGTTTAATCATTGACGTCGTATTAACTTGCCCCAGGCCTCTCATACACCTCCCTGGCTAACGTTATTGCTGCGGATGCTGCTGCATACCGAGGTCAAGGGCGCTTTACCTCAACAAGAAAGGATAGCATCGAGTATTGAGTAGTTCTTTCACTCTACTGTGATTTTTAAAAAGAAACTTTTTTATTGCTTTGTATGCTTAGAGATTTTCTCCTGTGTCGAAGATACTGGATTTGGGCATTGTACCCCCCTGAACAAAGTTCCTAAGAATTAATTTGTACTGGTGTGTGCGCAAGGATCACGTTTTAGTAGAGATGGCATTGTCCCGATAGCGTCAGAGATGATATTGGCACCGCACTGAGTGTAAGTGTGGACCGTTTTTTTGGTTCAGTGCAAATTCGTAACCGCCGGTGTTCTGTTCGCATTGGTATCGAAGAAACACACCGATTTCACGAGCCGTAAATGCTTTCTTAACTTTGAAGCCGAAGAGAATGTAGTTTTTTAATGACACAATGTGTCATGTTTTACGGCGGAAAGAATGCATGCGAGTGCTGGAGAGTAAGCTTTGATGCTGAGCATTAGTGTTGTTTCGTTGTCATACACGGAGCATGGGCGCTCAATCTTTCACCGAGTGATGGGACCAATGCCCCACTCCATGTTTTAGATCGAGATTGTCTGCGCTGTTACTGTCAAGACTAATGTTATTCCATTCACTATAGAGGGAAAGGGAGGCGGGGCAGCAGCCGATAAGGATACAGTATACTTTTCATCAGACAGTGCTATACATATACGTGTCCACTCATCCCCATGGTACAGCTGCTCGTTTTTCTGTTTGTTTTGTTTTTAATCCGATAAAGCATGATGCGGTGTAGTTCTACTTATGATGAAATGTAAGCGATTCATCCAGTGACTGTATATTCCTTGAAGGGAAGCGATAAAAACAAGTGCACTCTGCGTGACAATGTGGCGCGTGCACACGTGTGATGTGGGTGGTGTACGTCAGCAGAGTGATGCGGGGGTAAGTGTCCGGGAACTAGATGAATAAGACTGTGTTTGTGCAGGTGGTGGTGATGCTCGCATGCACGTCGAGAGTACTGTAGAGTGCTGTGTGCTGTAGAGTGCTGTGTGCTGTAGAGTGCTGTGTGCTGTAGAGTGCTGTTTGCTGTAGAGTGCTGTGTGCTGTAGAGTGCTGTGTGCTGTAGAGTGCTGTGTGCTGTTGAGTGCAGAGTGCTGTGTGCTGTTGAGTGCAGAGTGCTGTGTGCTGTTGAGTGCAGAGTGCTGTGTGCTGTTCAGTACAAAGTGCAGAGTGCTGTTGAGTGTGTCTGTGTGAGGGTGGCTCTGTGTAGGGTGTAGCTATTGGCATTGTAAATGACAATGCCATTTATTTAACGATTAAGCTATTGGCAATGTAAATGACAATGCCATTGATGATTTAAAAAAAGAAATGTCATGAGCAATGCCAATAAATCTACCTTTAATGATGCCGAGACCATTGCATTGTAAATGCTTGTTAATACATTTAGGTCACCCCAAGGGCAGGCCCTGGACAACCCAGAGGCCAGGGTGCAGTCTATGTCAAAAGTTGGACATGTACCTTTAAGTATTACATGTCCTGATTCGTTTTTCACTACTGCAATGCCTACCTCGCCCTAGGGATAACAATGGAGTTGCAATATTACATTTAATAAGCAGTAACTTCCAAATGGGAACAGGTAACCAGTACAAATGGGAACAGGTAACCAGTACATGTTTGGTGTCTTTGAAATTGTAATAAAAATCCTCTCTTATGGTAAGGTTGGCCTTTAAATTAAATATTTGAAAATGCCACTTTTGTCTTGATGTATTTGACAGCTGGGCTTTGTGTATTCCTCCTAGGCGGCCACACACAAGAGAGAGCATAGCTGTCCCTGGCCGGGCCATCACTATCAGGATGGGAGGGCAGAGCAGGGCACATCCGTACTTAAAATTGAATAGTCGTAAGTCCACACAAAGGGCACAAGTTAGTCTGGAGGCACTTCAAAAGGAAACCTCTAGAAGCTTCTCACAAATCAAAGGCCCAATTATAAATATTGGACCCCAGACACCAATTCTTCAGTACACTTCTGCACCTGTGGATTCTGCCAGGAAGAAGGAATGGTGTGCTGCTGAAAAGACTGCCACTCTGATGGACTGCTGTGCTGAAGGACTTCTGCTCTGCTGTGCTGACCTCTTGCTTGTGTGAGAAGGATGGGACCTGCATCTATTAAACCAAGGACCCCAGTGGGGGCTCTCAGGAGCAGAAGGCTCTATCAACCTTGAAACCATCACCTGGACCCTCCTATCTCTCAGTCCTACCCTGCCAAGTGGTGCTACCCCAGTCCTGGACCCTTGAAAGTGGACCTGAAGGTACTCTGGCAGCTCATTTGTGGATTGAGCAGAACTGGTGCATATTTCCCTGCTGAGCAGCGCAATCTCAAGCAGAACAGACAGATTTTCTTAGTTGCCAGGATTCTACCACCACAAGGACTCTGACCTTGCATTGAAACTGCTGTTGTGCGAAGAATGCCCCATGCAGGCCTTCACGTTGCAAATCGCTAATCAAAGGCAGCCTCGACAATGACTCAGGTTCTCACATCGTAGCCTTGCAGCTCCTCAGAACACGGGCATCAATTTGGCTGCGTGACGCAGTCCTGAAACCGGCATTCATTTCGCAAGTTGTCATCAACAGGAACCTCAACAATGATGCAGGACCTCGCATAGCAGCCCATAGGAACCACTGCATCATATCGGCTGCGTGACGTATCCTGGGTGCAGGATCTCACAGCGCTCCGCAATCAGGATTTAAGGTACTCTTGTTCAGTGGACCTAACTGGTTCCCTGTAGCCGGCCCATGCTCCATCCTGGATAGCCTGAATCTGTAACTTTGCCCTGGTTCGGAGCAACCAGATATCCACAGTTGGCGCTTTGTGCCTGTTGGTTTTATTTTTACTGACATCTTTAAAATTGCTGGTTCCACTGATTGGATTTTGTCATATTGGTCTTCATTTATCCATTGAAATTCACTCATGGTTTCTGAGTTGGGGTGTGATTTTTCTTGTCTCCAAGTTAAGCCTGACTGCTTTGTGCCAAGCTGCTAGAAGGTTGAGCACATGTCAATTTGGGGTTTGCTTGTGCCTCACCCTGACAAAGATTGTGGTTGCTGCTTGCGTAGGGTTTCACTTCCCCCAACCAGTAACTCAATTTCTCATATTTACCTTTAATGAGGATTTTAAATTATAATTAATTTGTAAGGGGTGATGTATAAGTATTAACAAGCATTGCCAAAGCCAAGAGGTGAAGCATTTGCCACCAACATTTTGACTTTAGCAATTCTTGTTTTGTTTTGTCATGGTTTTTGCAAAACATTATTATTGGTGAAGCTGCCGGGCCCTCATCAATCTAAAAACATTGAGTAAAGGAAAACATATGTTTTGTTCCAATAAGGTAAACATTCCCATAGTTGTCCTTGGTACTAAAAGGAACTAATTGTGTGTGATGTGTTGATTGTGTAAGGAAAGCAGGTTGGAACTCACAGAAAAGTCGGAAAATGGCTGAAGTGGGCTATAGGTAGAAGACAAATGTGAATAACACAACAGACTTATGGATGAAGTCTGACTTAAAGCCCCTATAAATAACCATGTTATACTCATAATTGTAGTCAAATCAAAAGGTTAAACTAACACTCGACCTAAAAAAGCCAATCCATCTGGTGTTGGCTGACAGCCTCTTGCCTATGTTAATGCTTTTTTGTAAAGTTTTTGTACATTTTTCTTACAAATATATACAGGAGTTTGAGAAGATAGATAAATAAAGAGGCTTGCAAATCAGGCAGAGAAGCTCACCAAGACAGATGGAGAGGGATGGATATATAAATAGATAGATAACCTTGCACCGTGCAGATAGAGATAAATACCCTGGAGATTTAGATTTAGATAAATAGAGATAGATAGATAGATAGATATATAGATAGATAGATAGATAGATACATAGATAGATATATAGATAGATAGATAGATAGATAGATAGATAGATAGATAGATAGATAGATAGATAGATAGATAGATAGATAGATAGATAGATAGACAGACAGACAGACAGATGGCTAGACAGACAGATAGATACAGAGGGACAGACAGGCAGCTAGATACAGAGGGACAGACAGGCAGATAGAGAGACGGTAGGCAGACCAGTTGTTAGATAGATAGAGAGGTAGATAGATACACAGACGGACAGGTAGATACATTATGGACAGTTAAACAGGTAGATAGACATCCAGGTATATACATTGAAAACGTTTCGTTGGGGCGCAGTATATGTTGCTCGCTTTGTATCCGAAGAACTAGCGAGTGGTGACCATTACGGCGCCTATATATGTTCTATACTGACTCGGAGGCATCTGCCCCGCTGTGATTTTTGCGCTTGCACAACATATCATAATATCATTTTAATTTGTAACTCGATCGGCTGTGGTGATTTTCTATAACCGGATAAAACTCTGGGTTTCTTTGGACGAGCATTTTGGGTAGGAGGTGCCCCACCGTATAAGTGTTTTTCGTCGTACATAAGAAACGCCAGATTCGCTTCTCAGGAGCCCATGAAGCATGCCCTAGATGATGAAGTTATGAAGTTTTTTATTGCCATTACCTGATGACAGAGTTTGTGTGGATTACAGCACTTTTAACGATTTTATGGGATGGTTGTATTGTTTTCCTGAAGAAGGTGTTGGGTTTTCCATAAGTGCACACTGAAACGCTTCTATGCTCAAACATAAGGAGAAATACTCAAAGCACTGAGAGACAATAATTTTGATGCAAAGCTAAATTGATCTTGTTTGTGTATCTCCTTGTTTATGAATAGGAATTAACTTTTCCTTTTATCTGTATCTATCCCTTTATTTGTTATGCAAATATTTTAATGTTTGTATTGTGTAATGATTTGATGAGTATGAACCATATTGGTTATTACTGTCTTTATTGTATTTGTTTTGAATAAGCTGTGAAGTATAATTTTTATATATATATGGTTTTTGCATTGCCTCTTTTGCTTGTTCTACTTGTTTAATTTGGTATATTTTTGTCTCCTAGTTTGATATCATTATGTTACATGTATATGTGTGAGTGAATGCCTTAGTAATCTGCCCAAAGGGAATCGCCTTTACTGACTTTGTCTTGCTGGTACCCCATCCCTTTGGTTAGTGGGTCCCTCTCTTTTATTAGAGATATAGATAGACCTGTAGATAGACAGGTAGATAGATAGATAGATAGATAGATAGATAGATAGATAGATAGATAGAAAGATAGATAGATAGATAGATAGACAGACAGATAGACAGACAGATAGATAGATAGATAGATAGATAGATAGATAGATAGATAGATAGATAGATAGATAGATAGATAGATAGATAGATAGATAGATAGATACATTTCACAGCATAGATTCAATTAGTAATATAATAATTACATATCTATATAAGCATGACAAACAAGAGTACTGAAAGCAATCTAGAAAGACATACAAGCCAGACATGAGACAAAATTGGTTCAAGAATATTGCTGCTGTTCTCAATTAAAGTACATACAGTAGTACAGTTATAAATGCATTTCATTGCATGCATTCCAAAAATAAAATTACGTTAAAAAGCATAGATTCAAATGGACACAATGTGATATACTCGGAAATAGCAGCAGTCAGATAAAAAAGGCAGCTCCAAAAAGATGTTATATCATAGCAGGAGGTAGGAACTGATAAAACTGAAATGTATTATGTGCTGTGAAGAGCTGACAGTAAGCATCCTGCTATCACATCAGGTTCTATACACAAAGGCAATCCTAAAGTAATAATTACATATAAACAAAAACATGGGCTTTAAAGGGAACTTACATTTATGAGGAAGTGCTCCTTGTGAAAGTGCAAAATACAGTCCCTCACAGTGAAGTTAGCCAGTGGCTGAAGTATGCTGACTCATAGGCCAATGCTGTAAACTGCAGTGGACTTAAGCAATGTTTGAATGACACAACAGACCAATGGATATATTAAAGTATATTAAGGTGCGTGGATCCCCCATAGGATGATATGAATCTGTTTTAATGAATGGCATCTCTTATCACTGGCCCCTTAATGGCCGGTTCCAATTGCGAACAAGACTTTTTAAGCGTACGCACGGACCGACTCTTATTATAGTCGCATGCTTGGCTTTTTCCATGCCATGCATACCACGGAAGCAGGCCTATTGATCAGAATCGCTCCCCCCATAATATGACATGTGGATTGTTTATAGATTGTCGGCCACTAGTTTGCTGGCCTTTGGTCTCTATCCACTGTAGCAAGATGTAATACACACCTACATGGGCAATATCTATAATACAGTTTTTTTACACCGCCAAAAGAGACCCTGTGCTTTGACCCATCTCTTCTTTTGATGTTTTTGACTAATAGCCACTGATCCCATGTTTCTCTTTAATAACTGAGTTGTTCTCTGATTCCTTCTGTTGCATTATACAGCTCTGAGGTACAGGCGGCCTTCTGAGGCCTGAGAGCGGAATGTACCTCTATGCTATGGGTAAAAGTACCTTGCCTTCCTCATCTAACATCAGTTTGCATACTGGTGAAGGGCACTTTGCACACTTACTCACAACAGCCTACACAATTTAGCATTATATGTCTAGTTGGGTGTTATGTTCCTTGAATAAGTTTAATGCTTTTCCTGTTTTTTATTCTTCAGAAATTTGGTGGCCCCTGTGACTTATGGTGGGCCATCCCATAGTCCATCTGGCTTACCTTTGTGAAGCTGGTACTTTTTATTCTATTTGCAGAAGTGACAATATCACCTTAGTCCTAATGAATGCCTTTGAACCCTGTACTGGGTATGTTTTAGGCAGAAATATGTTGATCCTATAAAGGGGGCTATTTCCATACCTCCGGCCCTCTCTTGTTTTTTAGCCCTATCCTCTGGGAGCACCAGAATAAAGCCAATGCAGCCCGTTAGGAAATAGTTGTATTCCTTACACATTTCTCTTTGCACTCTGCTCCTCACTTAGAACCACTTTTGCTTATCCTATTAAAAAGAAACACCTCTGCACCATTGGAGAGCTGTAGCCCTCACCAGTTACCTTGCTGTCGTGATGTGAGGAAGCAATCCTATGATGAAGCATATCACCCTCAGGTGAGTGAGTGTTCTTGTCCTTAAAGAAGCATTATTTTACAGACACCTAGCTTCTTTACTATTTACTCATTTTATGCAGAAACCAGACATACTTTGTGTGCAAATTCTTTTCTTTCTTTCTTTCTTTCTACGAAGTTGTCAGTAATGCTTTGGATAGATAGAGCTAGAGAGAGATACATTGAGATAGATTGATAAGAATACATTGCTAGATAGAGTGATTTAAAAGAGTGATAAAGGAACCACTGCAGATAAACAAAGACACATAGCTTGAGATAGCTAGAGTGATTAAGCAATAGCTAGAATGATAGATGTAGGTGGAGACAGAGATATTGATATATTAGATAGAGAGACTGATGTGCACAGATTTAGAAATAGAGTGATATAGACATATATATCCAGATAGAAGAATATAGTGATAGAGATGGTTAGAGATAGAGTGATAAAGACTTTTAGAGATAAATATTTTTAGATGATGATAGAGAGTGATGAAGCAGGATACCGATAGATAGGGAGATCTACCTATCTTTCTGTATTTATCTACTTCTTGCTTTCAATCTCTCAAACATTCTTTCTAGCTAGTTACCTCTATCTATCTTTATCTGCCTCTCTATAGTATTACCTCTCGCTTATCTATCTCTAAATATCATCCAGATCCATCTCAATCCCTCCTTACTCATTCATCCCTATCCATATCCCTCAATCCATTCCTATTCATCCCCATACATCCATCAACATATTTCAATCAAAACCTACTTTAAAAGTTAAAGGCAGAGGGGATCCAAGAGAACACAGAGAGACAGACAGATCAATATGAAGACTATTGCAAATTAAATGATACATAAAGTTGATAAAAATTGTGGTGGAGATAGATGGAGGAACAAATAAAGCAGTAGATGTGAATTGATAGGCATACAGATAGAAACAGAACGAGAGAGATATAGAGGAAAGTGATAGCTAGAGATAAAAAATATACAGAGAGAAATATGTAGAGGGAGATGCTCAGAAAAAGGCAGAGACATCGATTTATATCTATCTCAAATATTTCTAGCTATGTCTATTGTGGTCTATCTATTGATATAGTTATCATTTTAATGCTTATTTTGCACATTTTTAGGTTTCAGCTACAAGCAACTTCAGGTATCTGTATGCAGGCCTATTACTTCGAATATGTAACATTTGCTAGGAGCGGGCTATTTATCAGCCTCTTGCAAATTATTGAATATCTATATTTTCAAATTCAGTTGTCTGTCATCATTGAATGGCTTTCTTCCACTAGTCTAGATTTTGTCATGCCAAGGAGTATTTCAGTCTCAGGGTGTTCAAATTGGAACACTTGAATACTTTCATTTTAGTGTTTTATGTTTGGAAGTCAGCTTTCCATGGGAGTGCCTGTGTTTTATTTGCTCTCAATCTCTCTGTGTTTTTATCTGCAGCCCCTACATGCTGTTTGTTTAGTCCCCTCTCCGATGCTCACAGTCCTGCCCCCCATTGTTTTAATATTTTGTTTCTTCATTCGTTATTTTTCCCCACATGTTCTTATTTTTTGATTTCCCAATGTAAAAGGCCATTCAACATGTTAGAATGGTAAACTAAAAATGGTCGCTGTGCATCACAATGCATGTTCATGTATGCATAATGATGCATATGTGCTGATGCATCAATGCACACACATGCTCATGCGTTACTGTGCATGCATATTGTTAGAATTGGGTGATAGATTGACTGGTGTATGAGCCCTAGTCAAGCAGTGACCAAATCCTAGTTAGAGTAAGAAGAAAGCAGCCATAAATTAACCTGTGCTTACCCTCTGGTAGCTTGGCACAGAGCAGTCAGGCTTATCTTAGTGGCAATGTGTAGAGTATTTGTGGAACACTTCAAAGAGTAATACAGTGACAATACCACCCAAAAGAATTCCACACCAGGCTAGAAAAATAGCACATAATTTACTAAATAAAAAAGACCAAAATGACAAAAATCAAATCAGTAAAACCGGAGGGATAAATTTTCAAAGAATAAACTGCAAAATAGCACTTAGAAGCATAAAGCGCCAAAAGGGGATATCTGGTCGTGCTGGACCGTGTCAAATCCAAACGTTCAGGCCGACTTATATTGCTGGTCAGATACAGTCCCATATTAGTCCTGCTGAAGTTTTACCTTTTCAAGTTCTTGTGCTATGGGAGTTCCTGGTAAAATTTTAGCCATTTTAATTAGGTTGCATGAGACCAACTATGCCTAAGTAAGATGTGGCAGTACGGCAAACTGACTAGTTGCCTCAGAATAGAAAAGGGAGTTTGGCAGTACTGTATCCTGGCCCCAACTCTCTTCTCTCTATATATATTATGTTGTAAAATTCTTAGATTTTCCAGGTAATGACACCCCAAAAATAGGTGGCCTAACAGTACTGGCGCTATTGTTTGGAGATGATACGCTTCTAATTTCCAAAGCCCTTGCTGGATTGCAGGCCTTGATTGATCGTTTCTTAACTTTCTGTTTGGAAAGGGAGCTGGAGGTAAATACAGAGAAAATTAAATATATGTCATTCAGGCCTTATAATCTATCAAGGCACATGTAAAAGCACACAACGAAATACTCAAGCAAGTTTCAGACTTTGATTACTTGGGAGTTAGGTTGACTGCCAACTTTTCCTGGTCGCACCAGTTTAATAAGAGTGCATTAAAATTACAGCAGGAATCCACGGCCAATTCCAAACTGTATAAGAACAGCAATACACAAATTCTTTCGCCAGCCCCAGAAATAAACAATTTGAAAGCTAAGGGGATCTGAGTTATGAGAACATTTAAAGGAGACAAGGTTTGTAATGGTTGAGAATTAATTTACGCGGTCCTTGCCAAGAACTGATTACTACCTTGGCGGTGCTGCGCCGGCTCTCTGCCGACGCAGCAGTGCGAAAGCGTGCAAGGACCACCCTTCACATTACAAGTTGAGCTTGTGTAAGACAGACAGTCCTTTGCATTTCCCTTAGCTGTGCCTGGAAAACAGACACTGAAATGGGAACACCCAAAAAAAGTTCCAGCACGGTATGGACAGTGATGTCCATGCCATGCTGGAACTTTGGTGGAATACAGATTCTGAATGTATCTCCATGGCAGGGGGACCATCTGCACCACCAGCCTTTTCATACCCGGGCTCCCGCTATGAAAAGGATGGCGGTGCAGGAACTCGTAATATGCTCAGCGGGACTAGCATAGTCCTACTGTGCATTTTACATTGTGGCGCAGCTCCGCCACCACCAGGGAATGACTGTTCCTTGGCGCAGCCGGTGGTCCACAGCCCATATGACGGTGAGAATCTTAACCCAGCATTTAGTGGACCCCCACTGCTACGTCATCGTGAGTGCGGCAGTCGGAAGACCACCGCGCTCGTAATGAGGCCTTAAATCACCCCAAGAGCGCTCCTCATATAATTAATCGATTCGGTGTGTTATCGGATTACCAACACAGTCAAGTTAAGACCTCTATTGTATTGGTGAAGACTGTGGTCAGCAGAGGAGCTACACTCATAGCAAAATACTGCGTTCAAATGGGTACATGAGAATTCTATGGTTTGCGTACATTAATAATATGCTCTATAGTTTAGATCTAACTGCTCTCTGGAATTCCCCTGTTGATGCTCATTTGGTGTCCAAGTCTGACATCAAAGAAAAGCAAAAGGTTTTCCTATAGGAAGAGGAGCTGTGAAAATGTACACCTGGAAGTCTGATGGATTGATTTGTAGACCACAAACCTATCCCACAATTTGAAACATTCCTCTACATAATTACATGTCCTATAGCAAAGCAGTTATAAGACCTATTTAGATAGGAAACTGTCCCCTGCAAGAAATGGATTATGCCAGGATGTCATCTCCTAGGTGTCTGACGACACGAAAAAGCACTGAGCCTCTTAGGAACTAGCATGGAAGACGTAATTACCAACAGCCCTTCAACATTTTCAACTTATGCGTGGGTCATACGAAAGAAACTCAGGTCCCACCTTACAGTGTTGATGGTGCTAATGAATTGATGTATTTATTATAGAACTTCTTCCATATGCAATATTATAGAGTCAATTTTCTATTTGAATAAAATAAGATGAATTATAGATTTTTTGCTGATTTTTTATTTTGATGTGGATTGTTTCTAACTAATTTAAATGTGTTATTAAGGATGTTGTATCAGAAATAAACATAATGTAATCTTTATTTTCTGACAAAAGCATCCCAGACAGATATCTTCTTGTTCTGTGCCAGCACTAAGAAAATAATGAAAAATCCTTAGGGAATTCCCGTGGTATTCCAGAAGTTAAAATTGTCTGTTAATGATGATGAGACATTTAGAAAGAGCAACTGTTCCTCAAATAGGTCTTCTGATGCTAAAGCTTACCAGATAAGAGAAGAAAAGCTGTGCCTCCCAAACTTCACATTGAAGATTATAAAACAGAATATGTAGCTGTTTACAGAACATAAGATGGTAAGTTTAGCAGTCTCTGATGCTGGGCAGGAGGCCCAATGTTTAGAGGCACTATAGGGTAAAGATTTGCCACCCGATCTCATATGGAAAACTTTAAGCAGTCTCAGTAATGCAAAATAGTACGATCGACACAGGCGACAGCTTTGAATGTTTCTTGCATGACACAGCATGGAATAACGTCATAAATTTCAAAATTCTGACAAAAAGAATATTTTCACAACAGGAAGTTAAAACTGGCAATATTAACGCTGATTGCAACAGTTTAGGCTAGCATTTAAAAATGTAACATCAAAATTACACATGGTTTTTGCAAAAAGGTATTTCAAAAGCTATTACCGAAAGGCGTGTGCAAGCCATGCTGATGACGGATAAGACCACAAGGGGATTGCTGCTCTCAGACTCGCGGTGATCTTTGGCTCCACTAAGCTATGGCATTCCATACTTGTGCTAGTAAATGCTACAACGAACGTCATAGGTCAGTCAGTCACGAGCCGCGGAACATATTTTAGTCATTCTTTTTCCCAGTGGACTGGAATTTTTGAGAACTTGGCCACCCTAATCAACTTGCCTGGATTCGCCTGCTCTATTCTCAAAACTCTGGCTTGTAGAGCCACACGTTCAGAAGAATTCGCAATAGTTTGATGGTGAGTAAAAACACTTTTTAGATGTTTCCTATGTGGCCTCGTGAGGCCCAAGCGATGGGCAGGTAACACACTCTTAGTTTTTCCAGTCAAAATTTAAACACCAAGGTTTATAGGGCCGTATGTATCAAGCTAATTTTGAGCCGCAAATGCTGCGAATCACAAAAAACAGCGTTTGCGATTTAAAATTCGCTATTTCTAATTTATGATGCACAATCGCATCGCAAAATGAGAAATCGCTAAAATAGCGATTCCTTACGTTGCGAGACCCAGAATTCTGCAAATTCCATAGTGATTCCTTATTTTGCGATTTTCCCAGTTAGCGAAATTTGCAAACGGGAAGTCGCAAAAAAAGAAATTGCTATGGAATGTATGAAAAAAATCGCAATTAGCGAATTCACAAAATTCCCTATTTAGAGAATCGCAATTAACACCAAGTAGGAGCAGGTGGTAACCATGTGCAAACTATTTAAGGAGTCCCACAATGCAACAGACGTTTTCCACAATGGCTGGGCTGTACGTGATAGCCAGAAGGCTGCGACTCAGAGCTGCTGCACAGAGGAGGAGACGCCAAGAGAGGATATGCCGTGTGCCCATTATCATGTTCCAGCGGACTGAGGAGGACATCTATACACACTACAGACTGGATGAAGAGAGCATCCTTGATTTAATTGAGGAACTCAAACCCTTTCTTGAACACCCCACATGAAGGACACACTCCATCCCCACCCACATCCAGGTGCTGTGCTCACTGCACCTCTTGGCATCAGGCAGTTTCCAGGGGGTGATTGCCTCAGCAGGAGAGGTGTCACAGAGTGCACTTTCGCGCTTTTTCCACGCGTTCCTTGATGCCCTGGTACAGAGGCTACATCACCACATTCACTTCCCAAGCACCCCACAGGCACTAGACCAGACCAAGCAGGACTTCTATCAAATAGCCCAATTTCCCCACGTCATTGGATGCATAGATGGGACATATGTTGCAATATCCCTCCCCCTCCCAGAATGAGTATGTGTTCAGGAATCGCAAATCCTACCATTACCTGAACATACAGGTGGTGTGTGATGCCAAACACATCACGGATATTGTTGCTAAATACCCAGACAGCACGCTTTCATCTTCCGTCACAGTGGGATACACCGTCGACTCACAAGTGGGGAGTTTGGTGAGGGATATCTACTAGGTAAATGGATAGCATGTGCAGGACAGTGTTAAACCATATTCCTCCCACCCCACAGGTGACAGTGCGTATGCGGTCCGTGATGTCATACTGACGCCCTACCTGAATCCAGCCAACGCTGGGGAGCGGCGGTACAACAACGCCCACATAGCAACCAGAGGCACCATTGAGTGGACATTCGGGATACTCAAGAGCAGATTCAGATGCCTACATAAGAGTGGAGGGGCACTACAATACATCCCCCAGACCTGTTGCAAGATAGTGGTAGCATGTGCCATGCTGCACAACATCGACACCAGGAAAGGCACACCGGTGGAGCTCAGTAAATCGGATTCATCAGAAGTGGAGGGGCCAGCTCCAGGACGCATGCCAGCCGGTGTAGTTGGTGCAGCTGCATGGCGCGAGAGGAGAGTACACGCAACTATTTTCTAGGTAAGAAAATATGACACAATGCTAGATATCATTTGTGAGACTGTGTTTTATTCCTTAACTCCAGGATGAATGACGTCACACAGCCTGAGTGACACACAATGTCTCTCCCAATGTCCAGCACATGTTACTGTCACAGTGCAAGTCTTTCATCAGGAGCAAATGGCCATGTAAAGTGGGTAGCTGCACCCATCCAGTGGTCCCATTTTCTGCACCTCAAATGCGGCGCTGTCGGGAGGAAGCCCCTGTTTGGGGTTGCACAGTGCCCTCTTCACTTGGCCTACTAGGCCTACTGGTACGGCCACTACGGCGTCTATCCATTGTGCATCCTCATATGTGGGAGTTAGGACTCCTGGCCAAGTAGTGCGAACTGCCCGCAGCTCATCTACAGCAGATGTTATTTGGACCAAGGCCCTTGCAACGTCCTGGCTGTTATGTGCCACCTCGCGTTGCATGCAGATGCTGCACCTTGATAGTACATTGGTAGCAGAGGACAGTTGGTTCACCGCACATGTGTACAGGTCTAGGCGCTGCATCTCCCTGCGCCTAGCAGCACGGTCATCCTTAAGTTCAGCACAGAGTGCCTCCAGGGCACCAGTCATGCCCCTGAAGCCTGCCCTGACTTCCCTCTGTAATGATTTTATATTTTTGGCCTGCAGGCTCTGTACTTGCAACATGTGTATCTCCAGTCCGCCGAACACTGTGTCATCCCCTGGGTCTGCAGCACTGCTGGATGCACGAGACCTGCGCCTGGTTTGGACAGTTGGGATGGGATCAGCACGTGCATGGTGTTGTGGCTCCAGCCGTGTTGCATCAATTTGGACTTTGCCATCGGAGTCCTACCCCTCGTCCTTGAATGGGGGTAGTGGTGGCACTATATTTCTCCTGAGGTGCTTTGGAGGGTATACTGGGCTATCCTCCTCCTCTATTTCCTCCTCTTGCCCTTCTGCTTGTCTGTTAGGGGAATCGCCCTGTCTTCCACTGCCTTTTGCCTGTGTTCCAGATGGTGCTGTGGACATAAAAGCACACATTTATTTACTGTTCTGACTTGCACTTGTCAATTATTAAATATCACTGTTTGGGATTACATGTGTCTTGTATTTGCCTTTCCTGATGTGCACATGCTATTGGGGACTGGCTGGGTGTAAATGCACAACTGTAATGTGCATGTGACTACATCTCCCATAATGCATTGCAGTGTGTGCTTGTGTACCTGCACTGGACTTCTACTTTTGCCCTGCCCCTGGGTCGCTGCTGGGTGTGTGGGGGTAGTTGGGGGATGTGAGGTGTGTGATACAAAAGGGGGTGGTGATGGACGGAGCATCTGAACCAATCAAACACTCACACCCAGTCAACAGATCTGGGTTTAATCCATCACCGTTCTTTAGCCCACTCTGCCACCCCAATTCAGAGATGGCCATATGCAAATCAGTCTGACCCTGTGCCTCATGGGAACAGTCCAGCCCGAACTGCCAAGCCATGCCTTCCCTGGACCGGAAACAATCTTCCGAGGACCGGTTTCTGGCATTTCAGCCGTCTTCAGCCCGGCTTGCTTGAATCCAGTGGCAAAGTGAGCAAGGCACTCACGTCTGAGCATACTCTGGCAACTTATGGCGAACAAAGTGGTACAAAAGGGGGTTGTGATGGACGGAGCATCTGAACCAATCAAACACTCACACCCAGTCAACAGTTTTGGGTTTAATCCATCACCGTTCTTTAGCCCACTCTGCCACCCCAGTTCAGAGATGGCCATATGCAAATCAGTCTGACCCTGTGCCTCATGGGAACAGTCAAGCCCGAACTGCCAAGCCATGCCTACCCTGGACCGGAAACAAGCTTCCGAAGACCGGTTTCTGGCATTCCAGCCGTCTTCAGCCCGGCTTGCTTGAATCCAGTAGCTCACTTTGCCACTGGATTCAAGCAAGCCTGAACTGGGGTGGCAGAGTGGGCTAAAGAACGGTGATGGATTAAACCCAGATCTGTTGCAGAGTTCCCTCTCCACCACTCCTTCTCTCTGACTGTGCTTCAGAAACTCAGGTGCAGCATTGGTACTCACACTTCCTTGTTGGGATGTCATCAAGTTGCACCTGAGTTTCCGATTCTCAGATTCGCGAAATTCCCAATTTTGCAATTTTTTCAGTTAAGGAATCTCTATTTGGAATGTCGCAATGAAAATAGCGATTTTTACAGAATCGCCTTTTTTCTGAATTTTTACATATATACCGTTTTGCGATACTGAAATTGCGATTCGCTAGAAATCGCAAATTTAGAATCGCAAAAGGGGAGCTTGATACATATGACCCATAGTGACCTACTTCTCGGTTGGTGCTCCATGAAATTATTAATTGAAATCGGGAAATTAAATGCAAACAATGCCAAGAGTTCCAATGATAACAAGTCTGTACCTTTTCAATTTAATACATTTTTCCTTAAAAAATCAGTTTTCAACCGAAACCAGTGAAATATTCTGACCTAGGAAACAGCAAGCAAATCCACGTTTTCAGTGCTTCATTGATATAAGAATGCATGCCGGGGCCCGGAAGACAGACCACAGAAGTATTTAAATGTCAGCCGCCGTTTCCCAACCTTGAATATATCGCATACCTCTTCAATCTTCTGCCAGGCTCTGCCTGCTCCTTCATCTTACTCTTCATCTTACTCTTGCAGCTGACTGTTTTCTCCCTTCCTGACGGGTTTCCTGTTTTTAGGTCTCGTCCTACGCAACGCGCATGCGTTGCTTAGGAGGGGACCTCATTGCTTTTTGGCCCAAGAATGTGCACGCGTTCCAATGCCATCAATGGCAACGCGTGCACGTGAGGCAATCTACTTGTGGGAGCACGTGCCATTGCTCCCGCAAGTGAATCACGAAGGCCACCCCTCCTCCTCCCCAGTGAGGCGCGCGCCTCCCCCTGCTGCTGGCAACTATGAAATGGACCAGATTTGAGGCCTGGGAACTTCGCGCTCCCCTGCATACAGATGGCTGGCTTCAAACGCCCTGCCGCATGTGCGCGAGGCGAAGGAAAGGCAAACTGAGGGGAAATAACGAGCCTTTGAATCTCATCAGGCAGTAGAAGAAATGTGAGCTCTGACCGATGACCAGCCAGGTTTCGCCGCTGTTCGGCCACATCCGTTTCATGCTACTGCAAATTAAATTCTCGCGTGCAAGGGAAACTCAAATACTTTCCTACCTGTAAAGGAGAGGTGAGCAAGAGTGGTGCTGCAACCCCGCACCCCTCCCCCAACTGAAGCGTTCCGTCAGCGCGCGAGAGCGTGTGCTCACTTCTACCTGTCCAGCGTTACAAGGTGGTCGTCACAGTGGCTGGCCTCAGAGCGCAGTGTCATCGCTATTACCTGACGCTGACCCGATCCCGTTGGGGAACAACCACCTCTTCAGGTACGGAGCCCAAGCACCCTGAGTTCAGAGACGCAGGGCGGATTCGCACGGAATGCGACTGTTCCGAATACTTGAGGGTCTAGAGAGGCCCAGTGAAGAAGCTTGCATGCCTTATTTTCATTGTTTTGTCTTGTGCGGTCAGGTGAATTTCAGTTCTTCATGGGAGGTATGCCTTGTTAAAAACTCTGAGGGAGCTCTTTGGTGGACCACGACATAATACAATTCCTAAGCTGCCCCAGGGTGCACGAGTCACGTGATTCACCGTATGTCCGAAACCTTGCCTTGGCTGCATGATGAGAGCCCGCCTCACGCTAAGACATTGAACAGCATCGGCAAAAGGAATCATTCTACTGAGTGGTTGGGATTGGCCGGCCAGCAGGCATGCCGGCTGCTTTCAGTATCGCGATGTACAAGGCTTCCAGTCCTCAAAGCAACCTCCATGCCCTGGCCAATGTTGTCTCTCTGAGCGCCATCGGAGGAATATTCCTTCTAAATACATTTCTCCGAAATGTAATGCTCATGTGATAAGGTCAGTCACTGTGACCTTGAGAAAAACAGGCCCTCGTTTGAAACGGGGTTAGGAGATGATTCATCCAGAACGATTTAGAACATTAAGATGAAAGATTCAACTTAAGGCATAATTTTCATACCACAGCTTTAAAAAATGTAGGTTCTGATGGCAGTTTACGACTCGAGAAAAGTTCATGGACCTATCTAGTGCCTAGAGACCCAACTATCAGATGCGTTTTTTTCCATGGTAGTAAAAAAGATATTCATTCATCCATCAAAACCTTGGTTACTCAGTCTAACACGTTTCAGTAAAATGTATGTACTTTCTTATAGTTTTATGCTCAAAAGTTGAAAAATGAATATGTTATTTTCACTCAGCATAAAACAATATATATATTTGGCACTAGTCTCCAAATGGCAGTCGCTGTACATCAAAAGTGAATAAAAGAAATTCCAAATATGCACTCGTGTGTTTACTCTTCTGCTTGGATTTACAATTGAAATTGATTTCACAGGGTCCGATTCACAAAGCAATTCCCAAGTGTAACGCCTTCAAATGACACACACTAAAGGTGTGACTTAGGAGTTCATATTTGCTTTTGGAGGGAGTTACTCAGGCGTAATAATACTCCAGTATGGTGTAATATTATGCATGAATAAATCTGCTATCGGGGAGTGAGCTACACAGATAGGAATGTCTTGGAAAGATTGGTAACACAAGAAATCTTATGAGTTTGGGTGTCTTCACAAACTTCTCCACGACCAATTTGCACCCTGAAAAGAGTGAGGAATTAACTCCTGTCAAGAGCAAATCTGTTTCCAAGTTGGCAACAAGAAGAGTAATACCCCCAATATTCCTTGATAATAGATGTTTTCGTATTCACATAAACATACAAGTTTAAGTGCACTAACGCAAACCTCTTTGCACACGTGAAATTGTACACAATGAAGGCAAGTAAAATTGGGAATTCACAGTGTCCATAAAGATTTCCAGGAGTACTCCAAGAACCTGGCAAGAGACGCAGGTTTCCGGTGGTAACTCTGGAATTCTCAACAATTTGTATGTATAGGCATTTCTGCACTCGAGTTTTCATAGTGTATTAGTACAATTACACTTGTATTTCTTTTTCCCTTCAAGGTAAAAATATTTTCTGCTTCTTTCAAACCCTAACAATTTTCAGAGTTTTCCCTTATCAGTCTGCGAGGCATGATATATTTGAGTATTGACTTGAAGCTCCACCCACTTATTTTTCATTCGCTTGTCATTGTCCTTTGTAAATTCTGACTTCTGATTCGTTAATATGCTTGTTCGTCCCTCCTTAGTTCTGCCTTGTCTTCATTTGTAACCTCCCACGAGGACTGGCCCTTTTACTTTAAGGCTTTTCTCCTAAAGGAGGCATGACATACTTTCCTGCAACTTTCAACGCGCCATGCACACTTTCACTTTCCAGGCAGCCCAGTACAATGGCGGCCGAGGTCTTGCATTTACAAGAGTTTGAGCTATTGGCATTGTAAATGAGAATGTGAGAAAAATTGAGAGAAGACCCCACAGGTTCCAGGGAACAGGGTACTAGTATCACTGTAAGTCAAAAAGGGCAATCCCTGGACACTTGTCTTTTGGAGAATAGTGTCCAGGGATTGCCCTTTTTGACTTACATTGTAAATGAGAATGTCTTTTATTTATGTGTTAATTATCAAAACAGATGAATAAAAGGCGTTGTCATTCACAATACCAACAGCTTAAACTCTCGCAAATGCGAGACCTATTGCATTGCAAATGCTTGTTTTCCTTTTTCTTTCCACTGGAGTGTTTTCTCCCACTTACTCGAGGGGAATGGCTGGTGAGGAAAAGTAAAGCGCAGGTGGCTTCACTGACAATCCCCGGCGCAAAAAGTACTGTTGATAGTCGGTCACAAACAAGCATGAAGTACACACTTTGGGCAACTACTTTTCACTGCATTTGGCAGATTGAGGCGCGTGGACAAGAAGGCTTTCAGTTGCACACAGAGGGCCCTTGTAACTGTTCTTTATGGGCAGAGGGTTCGAGGGTCCCAGGAGCTTTGTAGTTTTGGGGTACGATCCAACTATTCAATTAGCTGCCACATGTTCGGTCGAGATGGAGAATATCTCTCACTATCCTTGTGGAGACCAACGTCATCTGTCCACCTGATGCCCTACCCATTTGATTCTTTCTTGCAGGTTTTATATGACTAGCAAAACCATCTATAGCGGGGGTTTCGTCGCACAGCCATGTCTCCTGTAGGCACATGATATCGATCTTCCCGAAGAGATTTTTGAAAGTCTCTTGAGGCTGTATTCTTTTGTAGCCATTAATATTCCAAGACAAGATACGCAGGCTGTGCGACGACCCTGTTTCCTAATCAATGTTGCTCAGATTCCCCTCCTCCTCCTAGTCTAAGTAAGCTAGCTCTCTGTACCTGTTCCCGACCAAGACATCTTCCTCCCCCCACCCTAACTTTTTGGGGATAATTGTAATTGCCAGTCCTTCCTTGTTACTCCGTCCAGATGAGATAATTTGTATTTGCCGTTCTCCCAACCCTGCATGGTTTCTAAGGAATTGGTGCCCTTGATTATCCATTTTCAGATCCTCTCTATTTACTAATCTGATTCCTTCCCTTAACATCTCAGCTTCCGCTTTTTCCATTGCGACTTTTATCAATGCTGAGTGGAAAAGGACCTTTGTTATTTCTACACCTTTTGCATTAACCAAAAACCCCACTTCTTTTAAGTCATCTGTACTGACATATTTTAAGCTAGGGCATTTAGCAAATAAGAACAATAACTGCGAGCGGTTTAGAGGTTTTAATTTCTTACCCCATTTCCTACCATTTCCCTGACCCATTGGTTCTAAGTATAGCCAGGTGTCCACAATCCTGGATGCCTGTAAAGACTTATGGCTTTCCTCTGGACTTTTATCCCTTCTCTTCAAGTTACTTCCTACTCTCCCACCGTTCATATAATTGTTTACCGGGGATAAGTTACTGGGCCCTGCATCAGTGGACGTTTCCATTTCCCATATGGGTTCTAACCCCTCTTTTCTCCCCCTGGGCATCCTCTTAGGGGCCCTTGCGTTCTTAGCTAAGCATTTACCTTGGTCCCAACATGATTTTTCCTGGGGGCCAAGGGTGCTAGCACCGATGTCTACAGAGGTTACCTTATCTATTTCTACTCTCACTGCCTTGTCCCTGGGCCTTAAGTTGTGGAGTACCCGTTTCCTGTTCACCTGTTGTGCAACTTGTCTGAGCCGTTGGACCTTTTCCCCTTTTCTCCTCTTCAGACAACGCCTCCTTTCTCCATATCTCTTTATAAGGGACAGCGGGAAATATATACAGTGGACTCCTCCTCTTTAGGTGTATTTACCCTTGTTATTTCTCCCACCTCGTCAGCTTTGTTCTCTACAGTTCTTACAGCTCCCACATGTGTAAAATTACTATATGTGGCAATGGCAGTGGCCAGATCCTTTTCACTACAGAGGTGGCAGACACAGTTGATCCTCACAATAGGGGAATGGGTGGTAAAAATGAACCTAGTTAGAAATAAGGAACGTCTGTATGCACTGCGATGTGGGGGGGACTAGGAAATTTGAAAAATTATGGGAGCAGTTTATGGAAGAAGCTGAAGTATGGTAAGCTTAAGACGTAAAATTCTTAACTAGGAAAGGGAGTGGTCTAGATTCGTTCCTTGTACTAATGAAATTTGGAGTTTTAATGCAGTTTTGTTTTCGGATTTAATTCTGTGATGAAATGTGGTTTGTATATGTATTTATTGTCAGTGTATGAATATCATGAATAGATGTTTTGCTCGCAATTTTGGATCTCAATGAAAAATGTATTCTAAATAAATAAATAAATAAATAAATAAATAAAGGATGCATAAAGGGACAACCCGGGTAATGCGTCTGCTTCTGTAATTAATCCACAAATGTATGCATGCAGACTGTAAAGAGCAACTACCAGGGCACAAGTCCTATAAAAAGAAGTGGGGGGACTGACAATATGCAAATTACCTCATGACGTCACATGCTGAACATGTCCCGGTGTCTGAAAATTACACCGGGACACGTTCAGCTTATTTCTGTGGGGCTCAGCTTCTTGGCAGAGGAGACGCGTCCACCCTATGAAAAGAGTGGGGGGACGCCGTGTACCTGCGTGTACCCCCAACTCGAACCCTGGCAACTACCATTGTGAAATCGAAAAGTACAACCTAAACAACACTTTTCTAGTTCTAGGTTCTAATTTATGAAATATGCATTTTCTGAAGTTTTTTTTAATGGCACAATTGGACTCACTCGCAGGCCCAGAATGTGGTAGCCACCTATCACGTAATTTAGAAATTTCCTGAGTCCGCTACTTTTTCAGATTTTGTTACAGGCATTTGTGTATAACGTTTAAATGTGGAAGCTTCACTGCCATGTAGATGTGGTGAAATCTAAGTAGGTTCTGTTACAGTTGTGCCTAATAGGTCAATATTACAGTGCTTAAGACCTGTAAGGGCATGGATTTCTGCCACCTGTAAACCCAAGCTGCATGTTTTGTGGGCGTCCTGATACACGGCTTTTGTAGATGAACCGTCCTAATCACTTTCAGCCCTAAAAGCAAAATAGGGAAAACTCAGTATCCACGCCAACACTTTCTGTATTATCCCGCTCGTTATTATGCAGCTGCGGGCTCTTTCCTACCTTAATGTTGGCGAGAAACTCGTTCCGCTACACGTCCGGTACACGTGAATCTCACGCGATGCCGGGCCGACTATTTTCTTATTACTTGAGAGCTGCATTATGTTATTGGTCCTTACGCCCACGTGACCGCATTCGCCACCATCTGCATGAAGCAGCGTGGCTCATAGGTTCGTAAGGTCACGTGGTCCTCCACAGTCCTGTTCTACCCCTCTTTTTTCCTATTGTACAAATATAACTTTAGCCCTCGAACTGTTCGAAAGCTCTACCCTTGATTACAACCAATGTCGGGATTCGCGCTTCATAGTGGTCCAAATTCCTGTGCATTATAATATAGCTCAAAAGATTTTTATTTGGGCGTAGAGTATCATACCATGCTGCGCTAAAACTGAAAGTGCTGACTCTATTGTCTTTCAAAAATTATTTTTTCCTCGTATAAGAGATACCTGATGTTACATATATCCGATATTTCATTGCTAGAACTATGTACTTTGTGTATCTGGAAATCCTGCCCCTGGTGTCCTCTACTTCATTTGTCACATACTATGTAAGGCTACAATGCAAGGTATCAACCTTACAATATGTCTCAGTGCTTTACTATTTGAGGCCCCTATTCGGTTGTCTCCCGTGAATATAATGAGCACTGCACGTTAAGCTCTATATTTGCAAAATCTGTAGCCAGTCCTCCCTTGAGTTTAATCCTTGTTCCACAGTGTTAAAAAAACACATGAACCACTGTTCCCTTCTTTTCTTCTCTGATCTACATCTCCCCCTCTCCTGCTTATCCTGACCTTTTCGAGAATGAACCATTTAAATTCATTACAATCATGGTTTTTTTCTCGAAAGTGATGTGTGAGAGGTGCATTCTCTTTGTTCGTTCTAATGGATGACTAGTGTTCCAGTAGACGAGTTCGCAACTCTCTACTGGTTTCCCCCACATAACCCTGCTGACAGGGGCAAATAAGCAGGTGAACCACATTTTTACTGCGGCAATTATTGAGGGACGATGCTATCAAATTTTTCCTGGCAAAAGTAATGCTCTTGTTGACTATACATTGTGCACAAATGGAGCATGTTTCACATTTATTATTCCCTGTGGCTACCTCTCCATTCAAAGTAATTTGTTTTGCTCCTGACATTTTGTAGGTTTTTACTGGCGCATTCCGGATTGTTTTATTGCGCCGAAAGTAGAACAGCGGTTTATCTAGTTTCACTTCATTGCCATAGTTAAGAATCTTCCAATTTCTGTTTACTATGTTCCTGATCTGATTGCTTATGTGGGAGAACTGGGTCACAAAAACTATTCTTCCCATCGCGGTATTGCTTTTTTCTTTATTGGAGTTCAATAAACATTCTCTATAATAGAATCTCGCTCTCTTGAGTGAGTTCTTGATAAGTTTGTTCGGATAGCCTCTCGCTTTTAGTCTCCTCCTTAGGCCTTCCACATGTCGGTAAAAATCTTAGGTCCTTGTAATTAAATGTTCAAAAGCTAAATGTACGCAACCTTCTAAGTGGCACACATCGAGCATAATCCCAAGAAAAGTTTTCCCCATAATCATGCTTCAACGATATAGAGCTTTTGCGCTGGCATAAGGACTTCCTCATTTGCATGAGGTCATGCCTCCATGCAAATAAAGAATATTTGATAAAAAATAAAAGAATCAATCGTGACCCTTACACAAGAAGTAGTGAGCAAGATCATACCTTCTCTTTGCCAAGGAAATAGGTTTTATACCTAAAGTGGAAGTCTTACAATATATTTTTAGGACACAAGCCTGTCTGCTGTTTCCCGAATAAGGCCACGAGAAATGTCAAAAAAGGTCCTGGGGACGCCAGGCGGGATGGGACGGTTGCTATGTTCACAAAATGTACTACAATACTGCGCCTTTATGCCTAACAAAATGTGAAAGACCTGCTTAAGCAGTAAAAATAGAAATCCGACCTGTTTATCCAACTTCTACCAAAAATATCCCTGCCCTCGTGAAGACTACATGTGAACAGTCATACATCATCCAATCAGACACAAGTTGTCACAGCTGGGGAGTTAATTGGCTTCCATCACTCATAACTGATTCCTGATCCTAAAATGTCTGGTCGGGAAGAAATGATTGCCGGGCCGGCGCTACTATTTCTCCTTCTACAATAAAAAAATGAATAGACTAGGTAAGACTCAAGAGAAGACAAAAGCAACAAGCTATAGATTTAATGCAGTTTATGAAGAGAAAGCACTAGTACACAAACCATTAACACAATCACATTCAAGACTTTTATTAAAGGTGTTTAATGTTCCTTTTGACAACGTTGACTGATGAGGACATTCAACCGTCAAGTCACTTCCCTTGAAACATTGATATCACGTAGTGTTTTTTCGAAATTGTTCAACAGGGAACTTTTCATTGCTAAATCTCCTGCACTAGTAAAAGGTTTAGACAGTGTGAAACAATATTTCTTTAACTGTTGCCTCATCGTCGGCACCAGAGAGTTTGAATTGAGACTGAATTTGTCACTGTAAGGGAAAAGAACTTAATTTCATGGGGATTATGTCTTATTTATTGAGTGGAACATTGATACTATTTGAGATAAATGAAGTAATGTTCCTAATTGTTAGACTAGTCATCCTTGGGTGGTAGATCCCCAAACTTTTTACCTTCAACCCACTTGCTTTGCTGAACTCATTTTGTTGGATTTAGGACTCTGTGCACTTTAATGCTGTTAGTCAGAGCTAAAGTGCTTGAGCTCTCTCCTTTAAACATGATTAAATTGGCTTACACCCACTTGACACTAAATTTATTGATATGTGACTAGTAAAGTGGTACTACAGGTACCCAGGGCCTGTAAATTAAATGCTCCTAGAGGACCTGCAGCACTTATTGTGTCACCCACTTAAGAAACACTTTAAAACATGTCTCAGGCCTCCCATTGAAGCTTGTGTGTGCAGTTTTAAACTACCAATTTGACTTGGCAAAATCAGCCTTTAGCCAGGCATAAACCTTCCCTTTTAATAGAAAGTCACACCTAGGGTAAGCCCTAAACAGCCCATAGAGCGAGGTGCTTTATATATAAAAAGTTGGACATGTCATTTTAAGTTTTATTTGTCATGATAGTGAAAAACTCCCCAGTTTATATTTCACAATTGTAAGGCATACCTCTCCTATTAAATAACATTGGGTTACGTATTATGTTTAATAAGTGATAACTTTGTTTGGGATCAGTTAGGAATGTCATGTTTGATTCCTGAGGAATTGTAATTTAAAACTCTTTTAATAGTAATGTTTGATTTTTAGTCACAATTCTGAAAATACAGCTTTTAGAAAGCTGATATTTTTTTGCCCTAAATATTTGGTGCTTGCAGCCTTTTTCCTTGGTCACATGACTAGATGTACTTGGCCTTTGTGTATTCCTCCCAGGCAGCCACACAATAGAGGGTCTGGGAGTTGGACCATCTTTTTTTTGTCAATGATTTATTAACAACACGAATTACAGTGGGCAACAGTTATCGGTGGAGCTCACATCTTGCATTGAATTAACATGATGCATGGTTAGCATAATGAGATAATGTACATGTGCATGGAATTATCAAGGTACATATTAAACAATACATAATCAGGTACGTTTTGCAGGTTGGTAAGAGAAAAATGCAGGATGTAGTGCTTGGTCTCTTACTTTGCAAGGAGGGGAGGGTGGGGAGTGATGTAAGAAAAAAACCCTCAACAATCCAACAACTTGAGAGCTCTATTGTCCATAAAATTTAGATTATAAAGTGCCATGTCCTTTCACACTCATATCACATTTACAACGATAAACAGTGCCACAAGCCAGTGTGGGTATGTGCTATTACATAACAGTGACAGGTGTGTGGGTCCAGTGGTCACCAGTCATGCCGTGAGGGAGGAGGCAAAAGGTTGACCGGGTCACTGGAGGAGGTGTGCATGGGAAAGCGGTCGCATGTGTAGGAGGCCATTGTAGGAGGGGTGCACATGAAGTGATGCAGGAATCCAGCATCCTTAGGTGTGAGGAAGAGGGATGACATGGTCATCATAGTGTTACCTGTGGACATGCCACGGGTGGGTATGTTTGTGTGCAGTATGCTCAAGGTGGGCTTTCATCGGTCTTAGCTTCAATCACTATTAAGTACGTCTCCCATCACTCACCCCCCTGAGGAAATCACCCTCGTGCATTGTGACCTAAGTGTGTGTGCCTCAGGTCCGATCCACATCAGTAGCGCACAAAGCCAGCCCCAAATCTCCGGAGGAGCAGTGGACTTCCAAGCCATGGCTATGCCCTGTTTAAACAGAACAAAGGCCAATTCAATAAAGCTATGCAGGGGTTTATCACCCTTTACCCAAAGGCAAACTCCTAGTAGGCAGGATTCAAGAGTAGGGGAAAAAGGGTGGGTAGCCAGCTCCACCACAGTGGAAGTGTATTCCTTCCAAGCCTGTGATAGTGGTGTGCAAACCAAATCATCTGCATAAAATCTGCATTCTGCATCTGGACATTCCTGGGAAAGCGTCTGGAACATGCACTGAATATGGTCTGGAGAGAAATAAATGTGGTGAATATAAGCAGAAGCTAGGGTTGCGGGAGACATTCTTGTTCGTCTGTAGAGTACAAACCCAAGTCGCATCAGTAAAGTGGTTGTTGTAGCACTGTGCCCCATTTGTACATGCTCTCATGGCTTGGTCGGGACGGGTAGTGTTTAAGGTCAAATACAAGAAGGTGATCGCTTGAGGCGTGGTATCGGTTGTCAGCAATGTGTTCAAGGCCTATGATGTTGGCGATTCGATCTCCCCAGTGCCCCATGTCTCGTTGACCACACGTTGCACGATGCAGTATGTTAAGAATTTACCAGTCTTCAGACCATACAACTCAACCAATCCTTGGAATGACATGAGCTTTCCTTCATTATAAAGATTCCTCCTGCCAGTGTAATTCCAACCTCACTCCATGGGGCTGGGTCAATGTGCCTTGATGTCTGCCGCAATAATGGCAAGTCCCAGATGGGGATTGATAGAGAGTACGAGAGGAGAGGAGTGGACCCCTGGGATGCAGAAATCTACACCAGCAGAGTGGGCCACTGTCATGTCATTTGTCGGAATTTGAGCATAGGATGGATAATGGGTTCAGAGAGCCAAGTATAAACGTTCGTTCCCTGTAGTGTTGCACATACAAGCGAGGATTCACAGTGGGTTGGCATGCTCAGCCAGGTCAGAGGCCACTGTAATTGTGTTGCAGTGCAGTACAACTCGAAATAGGGTTTCCCCAGGCCACCCTTAGTGAGTGGGCGCTGTAAATGGGGCAGCGCAACCCAATGGCGGCCTGTACTCCAAATCAATTCCAGTAACAACCCACGGAGGTCGCAGACAAAACCTTTGGGAAGCACAATAGGTAGGGGCGCGAAGTAATAGAACAGGCAGGGATTACTAACATTTTCAATCGAGCCCAGCGGGGACAGTGGTAGCGAGCGCCAAAAGGGAAATGAGAGGCGAATGGATCCTACAGTCTTGTCCAGATTACCCTCCTTGAGGTCATGTCCAGACTAATATATCTGAATGCCTAAATATGGGATGGGCCATCCTGACTTGATGAGAGGGGTGGGCTGTCAGCTGTCGCACTTGACCTTCAAAGACACTGCCACAGCTCACACACAGAGGACTTCACACTAGCCTATTGTGCCTGCAGACAGACTGGGATCAGGAAACGGAGGCGGGACATTTCAGACACTTCTGAGATGTTGCCGCCTGTTAACTGCTAATGTGAAGCTCCGGTGAGCCAAACTATTTGCATTCTAGTGATGACCTGCAACATGTGATCTGCACTTCGTGCTACAGCATCAACAGCCTGCACTGAACAACATGAAGCTCTGGCAATGACAGTTTGTGATGCCTGATAGGATCTTTGAGCTACAGCGACAACTATCGACGAAGCCCGGCCTGCTCTCTGCACTACAATGTCGACCATCTGCAATGCTTCCCCTGCTTCTTGCGGCATCCTCCACCGCAAACTGGACTCTGTGCACTGTACTTTACAAGGTAAGTTTTTCAGTTCGGCTAACCTGATCCCTGTATCCAGCTGCGCTCCATTACAGTTGTCTTGAATTTGTGACTTTCACCGGGTCTTGCATGACCAGATAACCATGAGTGGTGCTTTGTGCCCTACTTACCTTAAATCTTCGTAAATGCATATCTTCGGCTCTACTGATTGGATGTTTGTTGTTTTGGTGTCAAGTAAATTATTACATTTTGCTCCATATTTCTAAATTGGTGTGATGATGTTCTTGTGTTGTGCTTTCACTTTATTACTGTTTGTGTGCTGCATAAATACTTTACACATTGCCTCCAAGTTAAGCTTGACTGCTTTCATGCCAAGCTACCAGTGGGTCAAGCACAGGATATTTTTGTGACTTGTGTGGTTCACCATGACAGGGATTGTGGCTGTTGCTTGAGAAAGGCTCACACCCCGTCAGCCAATAACCCAATTTCTCACACTAATATTTTAAGAAAAGGACATCTGTAACTAACTCACAGGGTAGTGCATCAGAAGTGAAGTGGATCATAAAATGATCAAAGCATGTGAGGGAAGGTCTGATATGGCAACATCTCTTGTATGGCTCTTTGAATATGTGGGGCACTAGTTCAAGCTTCAAAATCCAATGTCAAAATGTAGCTGGTAAAGGTGATTGATTCATTCACAAAACTAGGCTTTAGGTTTCTCAGCATTCTCAGTGGTGCATACTAGAGTGCATAAACAACCTAAAGAAATTCCAGAATAAAGGACGCCCTACTAACATGAATCCCACTCAGGATGGCTGTGAAATTAGGAGACTAAAGGCAGGTGGGCAAACAGAGCTTTTGAAAATAACATGCATCCCTCCAACCACCCTGAAATAATCCTGTGGTGGTGTATATTGCCACTTGGTGCACGAGCTCACAGAAGTTCAATATATTTTAGCCTTCTCTCCTGTGGTCTTTGAGAGGTGTGGACACCCTAGGTCAAAGCTATCAGGTTTGCCCGTTTATGCATGAGAAGCTTATCAAATTCAGGTCTTTGCATTCTAGTACTTATAATCATGTATCCACCATCGAAATCAGGGCAAAAAGTAGCAAAATTAACATATCTCAGCATTCAGTATCTTGCACTTAGTTGATTGGCTAACCATTTATCTGCACGAGCAGTTGAAAATATTAGAAATGCCTGTCCGAATTTAATTTTGTTTTGGGCGGCCTGCTACGTAAATACAATTGTAGACAGAGCATTTATCTGTAGGCTTATTCCTTTGTTTAGCCGTTAGCGTTTTTACACAAACAATTACACCAACTGGACACTTCATTTCAGCACATTATCCCCCCCACCCCAGAGTAACCCCTTGAAAATTAAGGTTTGCTTAAATTTGTGCTTATTTAGGTGCACTCACCCAATCACAATCCTTGATTACTTTTGAAGACAGCAGTCTTCTATTCGTAACTCTGTGCTGCACGACCAAGACTAATGGAAGTCACTATTAAGTGTGAAGTGTATTCAGCTTTCTCACAGTGACATACCCCACAGAAACGACAGAAACAAGAGATTCCATGACAGCTGATTAGATAGGTTGAAGGCTTATCTCGCAGCGTGTGGCTGGACATCAGGGACGAAATCTGTATGCAACTTTATGCGCGCTGTACTGCACATGCATTCATCTATTTGTTTCATTGATGTATTTATAGTTTCAAAGTACTCTACTTTTTGATCTCACAGACCGTTCAACTAGTAGTCTAGTGAAGTGAAATACATACAGAAACAGATTCTCGAATATGGACGTTAATTAACCAAAATGCAGCAGAAGTGAAATCACACAACCTTTAACCATACATGGGATGATATAATAGGAAGTGACATCACACAACCTTTGACCCTGACGACATGTGGCAACTTTGCCACGCATTATACAACAACAATTCGCATTTTGGTGTATATAAATATATTCTAAATAAGGTATGAAATAAACAAACTAAACCTTACTATAGCAAAGACATATTATCCAAATTAATAATTTTTATAAATTCCACTCAAATTGTTCTGCAGTACCTTTCTCTAACTGATCTTCTTTGAAACTAATGGCTATAGCATGCCAAAAAATAAAGTAAGACAGTCCATTCCCTTAATTATGTGGATGGTAACTACATGATTAGTAGTAAATTGTATTTAATCCTCCTCATGGCAACAACACAATGCTGAACTGTGGCTTGGAAGAAATTGACAAACTTTTGTAGTTTACGATTAAAGACAGAAAGGGGTGAATGAAGGCTCTGCACCTTAATGTCCGAGATCCAAGTCATTCTATTTTATTTACTTTAGGTTAAGTTTAGCTTCTTGTCCTAACCCATGCCACATAACTGGATGTACTCTGGAAATAGTAAAAAATAGGACTGGGTCATTCTGCTTTATAACGTAAACCAGACTCTACATTTTGTAATACCCCTCAGTACTAGTAAAAATAAATGTAATTTTCAATTAAGTTGGAAGACAATGGTCGTATTTTTTTAATGCACAATGCACTTCTGGCCCAATGGTATATTTCCAACAATTCACAATGGCGTTTTCAAAAGTACCAAGTAAAGTAATTGTGCTAACTTTAACAATGTTATTTTACCCAAAACCAGCACAGCGTCATGCTCTCCTGCACATTCCCTCCACGGCTCTGTCTCATTATCCTTTTTCAATTTAATCTCCATCACCATCCAAGGCTTTTCTACCTCTTTGCCAAAGCAATGTTGCTTTGATCAATCTAGTTACTATTGATAGAGTGCCATGTTATTCTGAAAATTGTAGGGGTGCGTCATAATCATGGATAGTTAGCATCCGCATATTTAGAGGACTGTATTAAAATGTGACTTTTAGAAATGTAGTATTAAGATCGCAAATATTAGAAGTGCTTAGAAATGTATTCATGTCAATTTGAGGACTAATGTAGAGTTTAATCGAGAATGTGCCTTAGGTAATGCAAAATGTATTAGTTCACGTATAAAGTGATGCATTAGGATGAACGTGCACCATATTAAAGGTTGCACGTGTAGATTTGTTTAAGCGTGTAATAGAAAGTAATGCATTGATCATTTCTAATGTAATTCTTAAATGTATCTATAGAATTAAATGTAAATGTGTAAAGGCCAGATGGGATATGAGTATAAGAAGAGGCCTGTTTGAAATTTCTTACGTTAGCTGGATCTGTAGGCCTGAAATGTATTTTTCCTTGGGAAGGCTCTTTTCTTTAATTAAATGAAAGAACAGTAGAATCTGTATGTGTGCAAGGTTGCGATGTTTTCAAGTTTCCAGTTGCAGGTGCAAGAACACATGTCTCGTTAGGCAGAATAACCCTTTTGTTTTAGGAGTTAGGATGTTTGGAGCAGGTGCCACGGGAGGATCCTGGAATGTAGATAGGAGGCTTTAAGCGAAGATGATGTCTGGAAGTCAAGGTCGACCCAACGGTTCTTAGATGAAGTCAGAGTTTTGATGGAAAATTACCAAAGGAAGGCCTGCCTAACGGGATGTGCTTAAGCGTGTCTACTGTTTTTGGGATTTTGTATTAGGGACAGTACCCCGTGGGTGGAGCAGAAGAGGACTAGAGGGGAAGCTAGAAGGAGCATCTTGGAACGAGCTCTGTAGCTTTGGCTACTTACCTTTGCAAAGTGAGTGTACTTCTGAGGAAGTCTTTACTGCTGACACATTTTCTCTTGCCTGGGAATGATGCTAAGTAGGGTTGCCACTTTAGTGATAGAGTAAGGATAGATTAATCTTTCCTTTCTTTTCTTTCTTTAGGTCAATGCATTCTACTCTTCAAGTAGGGACCATAATAGTTTGCCTGATGCTTTTGGAGATCACTCTGATCTTAATCTTGAGTTGTCTGAGACTCCTGCGTAGGATCATGTTTGTATTAGTGCCCGTCTATTTTCTTAACCTCTTGCTGAGGTGCTTGTATGTTCAATTGCTTTTGGCTTTGTAATAAATCTTCAAATCTTTATTTTGTAGTCAGTGGTCCTTTGAATTGGATTGGACTGGTCTTCTACAAGGTTATAAATAAATTGGATTTTCTTCTCTTATATTTCTTAACAGACAATAAAGATCTAGTCGACAGAGGATTAGAAAGATTGGTAAAATAGAGATAAGAAAAATCTAGATAAGAATCCGGCTCCATCACTATCAAATGCCCTCATCACCCAATACATCAACCTCCTGCGATCTACACTTATGCCCTATTCAGCTGGCCCCTCCCGTTCTGCCATGTGCACCACCCTATCAATTTCCTCTCCTGGTTTCTCTGGCAGTACATAAAATAGACCAAAATGTATCTTCCATGTAGCTACCCTTTCACATCAGTTTAACCCTACTTTCTATTGGAGAAGCCTTTTTTGATGTGCAATTTTGGGTGATAAATTATGTGTGCAGATTTATAATTTTGAAGGTGTATTTAGTTGTAACCGATGAACTAATGATGTTGAACTTAAAAAACATATTTACATGGTTTAGAAGTGTAATTTATAGTGCAGTATAGTTATGCCACATTTTCATATGAGACACCATTTTATTGAAATGGATGCAGTTTGAGGTGTTCTACTTATCTTGCTCCTGCTCATTTCCTCCTCAAATTAATGACCTGCTGCAAGTCTTTTCTCCCAACAGTTTCCACGGAGCACAGACTGCTATGACGAAGATGCCAACTGTCCTTATAAAGCATGGATTGTGAATAAAACTTTCCACTGTGCTTACTCTAAATCATTTTAAAGAAATTCTACTGGAAGCTCAGATGGAGGCTTGCAGAAGAACAATTTGTATGAGTCATTGTTTAAGAAATGTTTCCTATTGTATTCTACATCTCCGGAGTGTAGTTGCTGAGGAAGCAAATAGAAAAGTTCCTTTACCTTACGAAATTAGGTAGTGCTAAGGGCTTTAACTATTACGAATTTGCTTTTGATTTGTCCAGTGGGAGCCAAACATGATCAGGCCATGCTGAATCTGCAATTTTGAATCTAAAAACCCCTGGTTTTAAAGATTCGGGTTGACTTCTCATTTCCTTCCCAAGACTCCATCTGATTTACTTGAGACATTTTTTTCTCCCTTAGATTGCTGTCAGTACTCTTTATGAGTTTGAGAAATAGAATTTGGAGATGATTTAACTGCTTCAATAGGGATTATTTTTCCGTTTTCTGATTTTGTTTTCTGTATCACGGCCTTCGCAGCATTTATTGCATTTTCCTGTATCGCTTATTTTAAGAACTCTGCATCAAACCTTTTAACCTTATTTTTGATCTAGAACTCGGTTACTGAGTGGTCTCACCTTCTATTTGCTTTTAACTCTGCTAATTAAAAGTTTATTGTTGTGGATGGTGGTATGTATTGCTGCTAGATCAACAAGTATGAGGTAATAATCAGAATGTCTAAATTATTGGGGTTCAGTAAATTATTGAGGTTTGGCACCCACACCTTCACAGTCCTTCAGTGCCGTTACTATTATATGGAAAATATAATATTTTTTGGGACACAAATCATTCTATTTTAGCAAACATAAGCAGGCAGTTTTGCTAACAATGGCTGCATCTAGAGTATTACAATTGTTTTTGTATAATTATAGAACAGGAAATGAGAGAGCCTAGTTCCCTTAATCTATAGAAAGACTGATCTCATTGGATATCCTTATTGCTAATGTGCTTGTAATCATAAATCTTTGTTGGAAATCGAAGCGCGTCTCACCGGCATTAGTAACCTGCTAGCCATGATGGCATTGGCTTACCAGAAAACAGATAAGTTCAACTCATGTCATAAAAACAGACTCCATGATTGTCATCTAGTGAACTTTGAGACAGGAAGTGAAATCTGCATATGGGAACACCCAGACACAACTTAACTTTTTAATTCAACCTCACGCTAAAGTTTCGAAACAATGTTATGAACAGGTATTAATACCAAATATATTATTTACCAATTGTGACAGGAGAGTTGATCTTGCCAGTAAATAACTACATGATATGCAAGTTAAACAGATGTCAGAGATAATAATTAAACTTACTAATTAACCCTGACTGCATACATGTCTTTGAACCGTCTACATTTCTTAGATGCAAGCTCTAGATAAACAGTGTCTACAGGATACATTATTGACAACTATGAGGAAATGCAGAATGTCTCCCTTTTGTACAATTTTTCCCATTTAAAATCAATGAATGTCCTTGGACCAAACTGTGGCTAAAACACCGAATAGAAAGAAGGCAATAAGGTAATGTTAGATTTGGGGGTCTCTAGTTGGCACAGGTAGGTACTTGTAACAAATAGGGACCCTTGCCTCTAGTCAGGGTAAGGGGGTACACTCCTAAAATAACCCCTGCTCACCCACTTGGTAGCTTGGCACGAGCAGACAGGCTTATCTCAGAGGTAGTGTGTAAAGCATTTGTGACCACATACAGTAACCCAGTGACAACACTACAGATGGACACCACACAGTTGTATATTAAAAATAAGTGTTCTTTATATGAACTTAACACAAGACCACAAACGACAAACATCCACAATACTATACTTAAGATGGTAGCTTTAGCTTAGTTCAGTTCAGTTCTTAAGATGCGACACTTTAAGTCAATGTACCTTGCGATACGTGACTCTTCCACAACAAAAGTGTTGCAGCGATGGAAATGCGGCAAAGTTCCGCTGCAAAGAAATAAAGACGTGAAGATCTTCCAGATGCGGCAGGCTTCTCCGATGATGCGAGAAGTCTCGGTTTGATGTGTCAACTGCAGCGGCGACACCCTTGTTCAGCGATGCGATGGCAACAGCCTCGGCTGCGGCACTCTTCTCCGATGTTTGTGAGACACTTCCGCGCAATGCGAAAACTACAGCGGCGACATCCAAGATGCGACAGCAGCAGCTCCTACGGCGGCACGCTTCTCCGTGGATGTGAGGCGCTTTTCTCGATGTGGTGCAGTGCGACAGCTACAGCGGCAACATCCACGATGCGACGGCAGCAGCAGCGGCGGTGACACGCTTCTCCCTCGTTGCAAGACGCTTCTTACAATGCGGTGCAATGCGACAGATACAGCGGCGACATCCAAGATGCAACGGAAGCAGCAGCAACGGTGACATGCTTCCTCTTCATTGCAAGACGCTTCTCTCGATGCGGTGCAATGCGTCAGCTACAGCGGCGACACCCTCCTTCGGAGTTGCGACGGCAGCGGCTGCGACGGCGACACGCCTCTTCCTCTTGAGTCGCGCTTCCAGCTCCTTGCGACATGCAGTCCCTCAGAAGGCCCCAAAACAGCAGCAGTCACTTCCAAGGAAGTCTGGGGAGCTGGGGTTTGAAGTCTGTCGTCCCTGAGACTTCAGCAGGAGGCAAGCTCTGTTCCAAGCCCTTGGAGATCCTTCACAAGTTGAAAATAGAGGACACAAAGTTCTTTCTCCTTTCGTTGGCAGTCAGGCAACCACTGCAGGCCAATCCACCAAGCAGCCCTTCAGCTTAGGGATAGTCTCTCCTCAGTTTCTTTAGGTTCCTCTCCTCAGCAAAGGTTTTTTCTTGTAGTCCAAAAGTGATCTACATTCTTGGGATCAGGGTCCCAATACTTATACCCCAAAATCCTTTGTCCTCTGAGGGCAGAGGGGCCTTTGCCCAGTCCAAACCAGTTCTGGAGCACTCTGTTTACATGACTCCTTCTTTCCTTTCACAGTGCAGAGCAGAAACATCAGACACCCCACAGGAGGTGGAGCCAGCATTGTGGAGGGAAAGCACAGCCCTGGAGCACTTTGTTGACATCATTCCTTCTCTTCTTTCACTGTGCAGGGCAGAGACATCAACCGCACCCCAGGAGGTGGAGCCAGTATTGTGAAAGGCAGGCACAGCCCTATTCAGGTCCCAGGTGCAACTCCTCCATCCCATCTAGATGCAGATCTCTCTATTCACCACTGGGTTGACTCATTCTGTCTCCTGGAATCCCCCAGCCCTGTCACTCAAACTCCAGACAAGGAATACACAACCTAGCAGAGGCAGGCTTTGGATAGTTAGACAAGAAAATACCTGCTTTCTAAAAGAGGTATTTTCAAACACAGAATGTTAAAACCAACTTCACTAAAAGATGTATTTTATCATTCTGAGTTCAGGCATACTAAACTTGAATTTCTACCATGTTCCCGGAGTCAGTTAGGATTATGAGATGTCATAATCTAACGGCCCATTCTGGCCTATGGAGAACAGGTAGACTTGCAATAGTGAAAAACGACACATGGCTGTAATTCACTATTAGAACAGGCCACACACATCAGGGCTTGTCCTACCTTATACTTACAATGCACCCTGCCCTTGGGCCTACCATAGAGGTGTCTAATAAGAAGAAAAGGGAAGGTTTAGGGACTGGCAAGTGGGTACACTTGCCCAGTCAGCATGACAGTACCAACCTCCACACAGGCTCTGCAATGTCAGGCCTTAGACACATTTAACAAGGCTGCTTCTGTGGGTGGCACAACCAGTGCTGCAAGCCCACTAGCAGCATGTGGTTTAAAAGCCCTGGGCACTCCTGGTGCACTGTACTAGGGTCTGACAGGTAAACCAAACCAACCAATCATGGAACTGCAAATTAATACATTAATTTACAGTAGAGAGTACTTGCACTGTGGCACTGGACAGCAGTGGCACAGTGCCCAAAGCATCTAACACCAGCAAAAACACATGAGGCAACAGCAAAAATGGAAGGGAGACCCACGCCAATGGTGCCAGGTCTAACTGGTAGGCTCTTTCAGATTGATTTCTTTGCAAGTCTCTTTAGCAGATCTGTGGCTCAAACCCGAATGCAATAACAGCAAAGTTAGAGATGCCCATACTGCAGGCTCAATGCCCCTCACAGTGACAGGGCTCTGTGAATCGTTGCATGCAGCAGTAGCGGCTGGTCTCTTGGGAGAGTTATGGGGTTGGGGAGCGGTATGGGGTGGAGAGGACAGACAGATGACAAAATATCTTACTTTCTCCTCGCCAATCATTGCTCTGCCAGTTTTCTCCTTACTGCCGTGTATGTACTGAGATTCCCAGACTTCCCACAGCCAATTCCAGTGCTTCTCCTATGCTGGCCAGCATAAGAAAAGCACTGGGATTGGCCTGAGCAGGCTTGTTTTCTGCCCCAAAGGAGACTGGTAGTCTACACCTGCTTTTCTCTCCACCCGGCAAAGCAGCTCGGATAGGGGAGATGTCAATGTGCAAGACCATTTGGCCGTCCTAAGACAGTCGGTCCACCACTCCCCCTCCATGCCCGTCATGGCATTGTCCTGCTCTCAAAGACATGTCTCTGTCCCGAGGAAAAGTTAAATGATAATAATACTGTTACTTTTCCTTTTCCTCAGCTGGCCAGCAGGGGGGACAATGATCCTTCACCACAGCAGAGAAGCTGTCGCTGGCATGCAGGTTGCTGTTCTGCAGCATAGAAATTAACACGGAAGGCAGGAAGACAGAGCAGCACACATCATCTGTTCACCACAACACGCTTTGAGGTTTTATTGGCTCTTGATGTATCATCTGTCTATTAAAGTACTCCCTGAATTGTGCACATTTAGAGAAGCACATGCGTTCTTAAAAGAGCACTCTCTCCAAGTTGGCTGCTTTCTGATTGGGTGGCAAGCAAACATGAAGCATTATCATTTTAACATTGGCAAGACAGGTAGAGGCATAGGGCTGGAAGTTTGGGCTGCAGGAACTTGTATTTCACATTGCCTCCTCGTCCGTCTTCCTCACCCCAGTATTTATGCAATGAGCTTTAGCTTCCATACAGAAACTCCAAAGTAAAAAAGTTAGTGTACTAGCCTCCCATCTCTCCAATATGGTTGACTTCCTCTTCCCCCTAAATGTCATAAAGGGGAAGCCCGCCCAAACCACATCCTGTGTTTTAGTTTCTGCTAAAACTTCGCAAGTGATGCTTGAATCAAGTTTGCAAGTAAATTTGAAGGTAGAGTTCTGGCCTTTACAGACTCATAAGGCGCTCAAAGTCTAGGTTCTTATGTTAGCAGACCCAGTAACTTTGCAAACATATGGGTTGGGTTGTTTGAGAGCGCGGTTGGGGTCTTTAAGACATGTATGTGCCCATGTGTTCTTCGTTACTTCATGTGGTCCTGCTTGGAAGGACTCGTAGTCGAGTCACCCATGTTATTCTTCGTGATTGTTGTCAGCAGAGTAAGATGGCTTCTGAAATGAAATGAAATGAAATTTGAATTATAAAGCGCATGGCTGCCCGAAAGCGTCCCAGCGCTGCAGAACAAAAAGCAACCTAAGATGGGGGCCGTTAGTTAAGGGTCATTGGGAAAAAAAAAAGTTTTGAGAAGCTTCCGGAACTTCCAGTAATTGGGTTCAGTTCGGATCGTCACAGGAAGGGTGTTCCACAGCGATGCCGCGTTGACCGAGAAGCGGCGCCCCCCCGAGCGAGCCCTCCTCACTCTAGGGACAATGGCCAAGTTTCCCCGGTCAGATCGTAGAGTCCGAGAGGACTTGTACGGGCGGATCAAACTCCTCAAGATGGGGGGTCCCTTATCCTGAAGGGACTTGTGTGTTATACAGAGAGCTTTGAATTTTATTCTTTCCCGTATCGGGAGCCAGTGAAGAGATCTTAATGCTGGCTTAGCCGAAGTTCTTAATGAGGAGCCAGTAAGCAGCCTAGCTCCTAGATTGCGCTGGAGGGCTGTTGGGTGTGTACGGTCGGCATGAGCAGGTGTAATCTAGCAGCCTCCCGGGAAGCACGGGCTGCTGCGTGATGGCACTCCGGCATGTTGGATTAAGCTTGCGCAGGCAGCTGGCCCCAACATTTGTATTGCATGCATGTCTACATGCATGCTTTCTTTTGTGACTTCTAGCATTTTGTCAAGGAGCGCATAGTATTGTGGGGTATTTGCTAGGTGATTCTGATGCTCTTTGTAATATCATGCTGAATCACCTGCCAACGATATAAGTGGGAAGCGCTGGGTGTTCATTGCATTCCTCAGTGATTATGGAGACTGGTGGGAAGGCTACGGTGAAAACCCACAATGTGGAGGTGCATGGGTTTCATGAGGTGGCTTCTTCTTTGACTGTTATACAGCAGATGATCCAAGCAGTGGTGGCTGCGGCTTTTCGTCAGAGAAAACCTGTTCCTCCAATTGAGAAATCTTTTTTGGAGGCTATTGCCCCTGCTGACCCAGATGCTGAGTAGGATATGGACTTTAAAGGGAGATAAGTAAAAGGTCCTGTATTAAAAGAAGTCCTTTATCAAGTTGGGCAAAACCTGGAGTTTCCCAATTTAGTTGTGCAGGAGGATTTCTTCTCCCAATACCAGGGTATAGTACCTGAATCCCTGCTGCGCTATTCTTCGATGAAGAAGGTAATAGAGAATAAATGGTAGGGTGTGGACAAACATGCTTTTCCTAGATTCTTGGCCAAGAAGTATCCTTTACAGGAATTTGCTGACAAATTCCTGGCTTCCATTAAGGTTGATTAATTGATGGCAGGGTTGACATCCCATGGAAGAATTATTTCTGAAGTCTCCGCTCCTGCGGACCCTGTTGATAAGAGGGTGAATGTTGTGGTAAAATGTACCTTTGCTGCATCTAATTTTGCAATTTGAGCAGTGGCCTATTCTTCATATGCTATTCAATCGCTTATTAAAAATGTCCAATCCCTTGCGGAATTGATGGACCATGGTGAAGACATTTCTCCTACAATGGCCATGATGGAACAACAAGTTTGGCTGTTGTCTGATATTTCATTAGACTCCTCGGGTGCAGCTGCATACACAGCAGGTTCTTCCATTGCGGCCAGCCGCCAGTTGTGGGTGATGATGCACAGAAAGCTTATTGATGAAGATTAATTTCTCTGGGGCGAAGTTGTTTGGACCTCGTTTGGAGGACATGATCAAAAAATCAGCTATGACTGATGGCCACTGAGAATGTTGTGCAACAGAGATTTTTTTGCAATAAGAGGGCTTTTGGGGCGGGCAGGCAGGGAAGACCCAGCCAGTCCTTTCATGGTAGGGGTAGAGGCCGGGTGCCCCTTCCACGAATAAATCCTGGTTTCAACCTGCAGCGGCCTCCTCTCAGCCCAACATGAAACCCTGACTATATGACCGAGGTGGTCTATAAAGTGGGAGGTCAGATGTCTCTGTTCTCCAGGGTTTGGGAAGAGACAGTGTCAGGTCAGTGTGTCCTTCAGGTGGTAAAGTAGGGGTTCTGGATTAGATTGGTAAAGTCCCTACCAGATCTTTTTTGGGCTCCTTCTTGTCCGGTGAATAGGGTAAAAAGGCAAGCCTTACTAGATTGAATGCAGAAGCTCCTGGAAAAGGGGCTTCATTCCTGTGCATCATTCACAAAGTGGAAGGAAAGTATATTCTATTGTCTTTCTGGTGGAAAACATTCCATACTACCGCAGGCCTGTGTTGGATCTTAAATGCTTCAACCAGTTAATACCCCATGTGAAATTCAAAATGCTGTCTCTTCAAAACATTCTTCCCTTTATCAACTGAGGGGACTTTCTGTTGTCATTGAACTTACAAGATGCCTATTGGTGTGTGCCAGTACATCAGTCCTTGCAGAGGTTTCTCTGCATTTGTGTACTGTGTCGCCATCATCAGTTCAAGGTATTGTCATTTGGTTTATGCTCTTCATGTACAGTTTTCACTAAGGTGTTGGCTATCATTATTGGTATCATGCATGTGATATGATTAAATGATATTTTCCTTATCTTGATGATGATTAGCTGATTACTATTTCTTCTTTCTCTAATGACAGAACACATAGTCAGAATGTTCTGTATTGTATTACAATATCATTGGTTCTTGGTGAACCACAGGACATCATGTCTCATCCTGACACAAGACCAGACTTTCATTTGGGCACATTTCTGGGCATTGATGGGGAAGGTCTTCTTATCAGTGGATCAAAAGCTGACATTCGTGGCAGAGGTTCAGGGGTTACTTGCTCAGCAGTGTTTCCAAGTGAAACATTGGCTATGGCTCAAGGGACTTATGTCCACTACCCTTATGGTACTTTCTTGACATGTGTCCATGTGTAACTGATGATCAATCTTGAGCTATCCCACTGGTTGCCGAGTTCTCTGGTTTACAATCAGAGGATTCAAGTGGCAGCTCAAATGAGAGAAATTTTAAGCTGGTAGATGGACGAGGCACATCTGTCACAGGGGTGACCTATCCAGGTAATTCCCTCCGAAATTGTGATCATGGATGCCGGCTTGCAGGGCTGGGTGCAACCCTAGAGTGGTTGTCAGTTCAGGGAAAGTGGCAGATGGCCCAGTCTGCTTGTTCTTCCAACTATGTGGAAATGAAGGCAGTTCAGTTGGTCTCCTGGCATTTGCACCTCATTTGGTGAATCATCCTGTGCAGGTCCAGACAGACAAAGTGGTCATGGGGTATGCAAATCATCAGGGGGGTTGTAGGGTGCAGTACCTCCGTCAGTTGAGTCTGGATATTTTCAGCTAGGCAGAACGGTAGCTCTGCTGTCTGTCTGCAATTTACATACCCAGGAAGGAGAAGTGGGTTGCGGGCAGTCTCAGCCATGTGTATCCTTCCATGAGCTCTTTGTCCTTGAAGATGGATCTGTTCCTGCAGTTGCAGATGAAGTTTAAGTTTCCAAGGATAGATTTGTTTGCTATGATGGAGAATGCCAAGCTATCCTACTACTGGATGATGTTGCCTCCCCTTGCCAGGCCGCTTGGCGGGTGGACGCAAAGTCATTTGCATGTCCGGTGGAGCTGTTGTATGCTTTTCCTCCAGTCCCGTTGATTCCCAGAGTGTTGGGGAGGATCAGGTACGACAAGGCATTTGTGAGTCTGGTGGTTCCAGGGTGGCAGAGGCGCTCAAGGTTTCCCCTATTACTGGAATTCGCTGATCAGTCACATTGGGAAATTCCTTGTCATCCGCATCTGCTGATGGGTTAATTTCCTTTTAAAATTTTTTGGAACCTAGGCAAAAGATTTTCGGGGCCCTGGCAGATTGCTGAAGTCAAGGAAACCCTTTGTTCTGAAAGCAGCACAGCCAAAAATAAAATGTGGCTTCCACCCCGAATCCAAGCTTAACTCCCCGCTATGTTTGAGAAGTGCTTCTTCATGTCACCCAACGCAGCCTCAAATAATAGTTTAAAAAAAATCTTTTAATCAACACATGGAATTAAGATTTCTTAGATATCTGAATGAGAGGATATATATATATATTTTTAGGTTGTATAATTCTATTGGCTTTTCACAATAACAATAACAATACAACGTCAAACAATAATATGCATGTTGCAGTTTGGGCCAGAGCCTGAGAAAATAATCACTTTGCAAAATAAATAGTTAAAAAATTATATGTGCAATATTAATATGTAATTTATATTGAAAAGAAGGGATGCTTAGAAATGTATAAAAGCAGTAAGTACTCATACTTATTGGTACTAGGCCTTAAAAAGATGAAAAACAGATGTGCTTCATAAATGACCACAAATTAATGCTGCAATCAGGAAGAAAACGGTTTAAAAGTTAACCTTTCTTTTAAAAGTTGACCTTTCTATTACTATGCCTATCAGTGAAGAGATTCACATGACTCTGTAAAATATTTCTGATTAATAATAACGTTTTGAAATGGTTGCTAAATAAACCACATCGATAAATGAAGTAATAGAGAATAATCAAACACAAATTTAATGCTTGAATAAGATATTTTCCTTTTCACATATTTTTCCTCTTATAAGGAAAGATGTGGTGCTGAATAATTTTTCATCTTAGTTGATGTTTCTGTTTAATACAGTTCATTGTTTAGCTAGCATAGAATGTATTTAATTAGAAGGTTAGAAATGTAGTCATGTTTGTGGTAAAGAATGTCTGAATCGAAAGGCCTCATATGTAGCCACAATTGCAAATTTTGTTTCACACCTCATGATAACTGTGTGTAGTCCATCGTTCAATACAGGAGATAGGAAGAAGACAGCCTGTTCTCAGAAGAATCCTGAAAGCTGATTGGATGAGAGGAGAAGAGGCGACATAGAGTGCAACATTTCTTTTTGGCTGTTTATATTAGTGTGTGTGCCTGGAGTAGAATTAATGTCTTTTCAAATGCCTTCCCAGCTGCTTTTTCTCCAGACGCCTTCACCAGATACCTTTTTCTAGATGTCTGACTTTTATAAATTATTGGAGATTGCAGATTGCTACTGCAGGATTAATTGCTTTTTTCCCTTGAGATTATTTTGAGTCTCACACTTTTCTTTAAGGGAACTTCTGCTGATATTGATAGATTGAATTTGAGCTTAATGCTCTAGCTCACTCTTCTTCTCAAATTTACTTGAACTCTTTAAGTGTCCTAACTACATCATTTTAGCCCCATTGTTAGAATAGGGATTCTTTTCTTTATGGAACGCACTTGATGCTTTATTATAAGAATATGATTTTTTATCTTACTATACTTTTATTATCAATTCTATAAATTGACTGAGATATTGAAATAAATGAACAAACCGAAAGAGATTTTACTAAACTTTGATGAAAATAAAACCCTTGAAACTAACTAAAACTCTCATTATTGTCTAAACTTAACATTAATAATTGTAATTGTGATTTATGTGATTGTTAGCGCTTTAAACTCATAAATGGCAGGCATGATCGGGCACACATTGGAGAGAAGAATACATATAAAGAAAAAAAGCGAGCATCAGCCCGGTGTGTGAAACAATAAATCATAAATATTCTAAATGGGTTCTTGCTCCAGCAGAATCTGGTAGCAGAATGGGGTTTACGTCTTGAGAAGGAGCTATAAAATACTTACCCAAGTTAGAATAATACCGGAGTATCAAAACCCAATACCCAGAACTTGAAGACTGACACAGTGTGATTTTCAAAAGTGATAGCTGAATTGAATGTGTGAGTATCAATAGGGTTTTGGTTCATGAATTGTGATTATTGTTGTTCTATTTGACTGAATTGGACTATATGTGTTGAATGATTTGCTGATGTTTATATTTTATTGTTACAGGGTAATCAGGCTTGACATAGCCTAAAATACTAGGATATCGATATTGAATGTGAGAGAAAAGTGTAGAAGACACTTTGGGGTCCATTAGCATGGCGGGCAGACTTAGTCTGCCCGCCATCCCAGTGCAAAACGGGACCGCCGGCCATAGGTGCGGCGGTCCTGCCTTGACAATTAGGATGCGCCCGCCACAGTGGTGGGCGCATCCTGTATTTTTACCATTGCGGCGGGCGGTGCAGAAAGCGCCGCCCGCCGCAATGGTAAAAATGTACGTTGTGCATTTCAAAGCACAACATGACAGGCACTGCGCGGTGCCTGCCATGTTGCACTTTGAAATGCGGCCCCATGTGCACCCCCCACCCCCCGGACTCCCAGGGGGCCAACAACGGTCCCCCGCAGGGAGTCTCCGCATGCACGGAAAGGCATTGGAAAATGCCCATCATAATATGGCTGGCGGTGTCTGATAGACACCGCCACCATATTATTCTTTTTCCATCCCGACCGCAAGGCAACCGGGGCGGAAAAGCAGTGGACGGTCTTTCCGTCCGCCGAGGTCCCCCCCGCCAAACTAATATGGCGGGGCGGAAAACGAGTGTGGATGTCGGGCGAATTGCCCCCACCAGGCTGGCAGTGGCTACCGCCAGCCTGGCGGGGGCAATCCGCCCGACATTATAATGGGCCTCTAAATGTTTTTCTTGTCTGATAAAGGTTTGTGGTGTAGATCATGAGGTACCATCAACTACCTATATTGAGATAGGTAAAATAATGATCTGTTGTGATTGTACTACTATCAACTGATGTTGTTAAGTCTGATTGCTCAAAGGGTGATGCTACATTGATTAGGGTGATTTTCCCCCGGGTTGAGATTTTCTTTGCGAATGTAAAATATTTTGTATTAAAAATTGGGGGGTGTGAAATCCTTAAGAATCTGATTGTTGAATGCTTCATTTTCTTCAGCAGAGCAGACAAAGATTGTTTATTTTTAGTTTGTTAACACTTTTCTTGCTGCTGTCGGCCATAGGCCGTCGCAAGCCCTACCTTGGTAGTGCTTCGCACGTCAGTTGGAGAACGCGGCCCCACCCACATAATAGAAACCCCCGCACTGCGGCAAAATTATCGCAGCGGTAAACCGGTTAAAAGTTGTAGAGTTGTGTGTATGAGAGAAATTGTAAAGCAGGGTGAACTGCTGCAAGAAGTGAGATCATACGTCAGAGTGTCGCAGTGGGATTGGTTGGTTGGTGTGCTGTCGCTCTGGGACTGGTTGGTGAGTACACAAGGTTTCGCACGATGATAGGTCAATTGTTGTGTGTAAAACGCATTGAGATTGGTTAACAAGTCTGTGAAGATATAAATTGTAACAAAAACAAGTGCCTCCAATGTCTATCAGAGGCATCCCTCGGCGCTCCGCTCTCAGAAAGCTTTCTGAGAGCGGAGCGCCGAGGGATGCCTCTGATAGACATTGGAGGCACTTGTTTTTGTTTCATTCAACTGGTCGTCCCAGACAAGAGACGACACCTGGGCTGCAGACCTCATTTACCTAGACTAGCTTGTCAATAATATATGTTGAACCAAAGATAAAACTTTGCTGTGCGACAAGTCAACTACTTTTGGTATACCTTCCTTCTTGTCATGGACTAGTCGGCACGCCACACTGATTAAAGTTACATATTATTTTTTCATCTGAGAAATTCACAACCGATAAACTCTCACAATGCAATACGATGAAATAGCCAAAAGCACGGAAGCAAGGGCAGAAACATTCGCCTTTAAAGAAGACGAAGCATCTAAAATCTATTCTCTCATAGGTGAACAGGTTGACCCGACATCATCCAATAAGACTAAAGAACAGAATTTAAAACAACTCTTATATTTGTCTAAGAGACATGTTAACCAGAAACTACACGCAAACACGTTGATCAAGTACCACAGACTTCAGCGTATACCAAGGGGACTACGCATTGCTTTGAAACCTTCTCTGTGCAAGAATTCTCAAAAATTTAGTGACAAATGGTACGTTATTCTTAATAAATGCTCGCTGGACTCTATTCTACTAATCATAGTAGAATTATCAGAGATCCTAAATGAACTACAAAAAGAAATAGATGAGACCACAGAAGAGTTGTCATCCATGCTCACAACAGAAGATCTAGACACTCTCCTACAAGATGTAAAAGACCAAATTGAGAGACACACTCAAGAGATAAACGAAAGGAAGATTCGCAAGTTCAGACGTGATACGCTTGACTACAAGCTTGGAGAGGTGTACACATGGGCAGATGTGTACGCCCAACGAAGAAGAAATCGCCCGTATGCGTCTCACACGGACACTTCCTCATCAGGGAGCGATATGTCTAACAGACCAAGTTTTACAAGTAAGCAAGGCACGAAGAGACAACCGAACCTCCAAATTGAACCCCCGAGAGAGGGTGAACCGTCGACATCAAAAACACCCAATGTTTCGGAAGTTCCTTTTTTAGAACAAGGTCACCAAGAGCTCGAAGACTCAGGAGGGGAAAAAGAAGGACCTCTCACCAGAAGCGTGACCTCCAAAGAGCAGGGGAAAGCGATTACGAAAGAAAAGGAGAAGAAGAAACAACCGAAAACCAACTAGTCATAAATATCTCTGACTACACTTTGACAGAACACGAACTGAAGTTACTACAGAAGGGTACCTCCTACGTTCCGACCACCAGAACCAATGCTCTAGAACTGGAAATTAGTTTCTTTAAACTAATGCGGAAGTTAAGATTACGACACTTTTTCAATCAAATACCGAATAAACCAACAAATGAAGAGGAAGACCAACTAAAAGGTTTGAGACCTAGAAGTACTTTCATGGCACCTACGAGCCATAAAGCACTTGATCTTTTCGAGACTCTAGTGAGACAAGATTTATCCAAGATTAATTTTCAGAAAAAACAAAAGAATAATGTGACTAAGAAAGATCTGAATACTCTGAAAAAATTGTCAATGAATAAAGATATCATGCTCACAAAAGCTGATAAAGGTGGAGGACTAGTTATTATGAACACATCTATGTACAAACGAAAAGTGCAGGAACACATCAGCGATCTAAACACTTATGCTCTACTTGAAAACAATCCCACCAATGAATATCAGATGATACTCACAAAACTAATTGACAAAGCTCACAATGAAGGCACGATCAATGACAGAACAAGCAAATTCTTGAAAACCACTTATCCAAAAAGTCCATCATTTTACATGATGCCTAAAATACATAAGAACTTACTTGACCCTCCACTACGTCCTATTGTATCGACTAGACAAAGTCTCCATGAACCTATTGGCAAGTTTATTGATAGACTAATGCAACCCACAGTTCAGAAAATGGTCACGTATATCCGGGACACCACGGACTTTTTGTCCAAATTGAGTGCTCTAGATCTTGATGATCAAGAATCCCTGATATTATGCATAGCAGATGTCAAATCACTGTATACTTCTATCCCGCACAATTCAGGCATTGAAGCAATGGAAGAAGCCATCTTATCTACAGAATATGATATGAAACTTCAGTCTTTTCTTATGGAACTTGTTATTTTTACGCTCTATCACAGTTACTTTAAATATGAGAATACATGGTATCAACAGCTGATCGGAACGAGCATGGGAAACAGCGCAGCCCCGGTCTACGCGAATCTGTTTATGAGAGCGTTTGAAACCCAACACATCTTGAGCAAAGCACAATGGCAGGACAATCTGAGGTTGTTTGCACGTTATATTGATGACGTTTTCATTTTATGGAAGGCCAGTTCAGAATCACTAGAACTAGCCCTGAATGAATTAAATAGACAAGAAGAAAGAATCCAATTCACCTGGGAGATTTCAACCAAATCGGTGACCTTTCTGGATGTCCGAATTATTTTGAATGAAGGGAAACTTGAAACTGAAATGTACAGGAAAAAAACTGATAAGAATAACACCCTTCACTACCATAGTTTTCATCAGGAATCACTGAAAAGGAATTTACCTGTATCACAAATGATGCGAGCAAAACGCATCACTTCAGATCCGTCAAAAGCTACAGTCAACATCAAAGAAATGGGAGAGAGATTTCGCAACAGGAACTATCCGGAACCTTTGATACAGCAAGCTGAACAAAAAGTGGAGACCATGCACAGGAAAGACCTGCTAACTGTCAAACAGAAAGCAGTGCAAGACAGAATGACAATCGTCTCCAAATATTCCACTTCAAGCTTTAGGTTCAAAAAGATCATTAAGAATCATTGGAACATACTAAAAGCTGAACCTGACTTCCAACAATCTTTTCAAAATCCGCCCATCTTTGCATTTACTAGAAATAAGAACTTTGGCGAAATGCTGAAACATACTACAATGGATCAGAAACAATATAGAGGCACTCGCCCTTGTCTACAATGTGGGAATTGCAATAGCATCATAAGAGGCAATCACATAACCCATCCCATGAAAGGAAAGAAAATCAGACTCAAAGTGAATGCTACATGTGATAGTATGAATTTGATCTACATGCTGAAGTGTCCATGTGGCAAAACATACGTTGGAAAAACTGAACGTAAAATCAAAACGAGACTGAACGAACACAAGTCAAGCATTCGTACTAAGAACTTAAAGTCCACTGTTGCCACTCACTTTATAGAGGCCAACCACAATATCTCTCAATTACAATTTGTGGTACTTGAAACTGTAGAAAAAATCGAAGGCAGAAATAACAATCGCTTTCTTCTACAAAGAGAAAATCACTGGATTTACCTACTGAACTCAAGTAAGCCCTTTGGGCTTAACGAGCGCATTGAATTTTTATGTTATCTCTGAAATGTTATTTAGTCATATTGGATATTTTGCCAGAGTCGCCCTTTCCACATTTATTGCAGGATTTAAGATTTAAACTCATATGGTTTGTAACATCGCAGGTAAGATATGTCTTCACTACGATATTTGTAAACAATCCATGCCTATCACTGATAGGCTGGCTGGCAAGCACGTGACACTAGCATGGAACGGATTGAAATCAGTCATACTAAGGGGTTGAGACTGGTCTATATTAAACCTAGCGTGATTGTCTTACACACCTTTGAACGTTTTTCGCGCCAGATCAGAGAGACAACTTTCTATCAAAAAGTATACAAACGCATTCTGCGTATTGCAAGTAAGTTAAAATAGTAAACCACTGTGCCTGATATGCCGTTAATTTCTGTTGTGATGCAAAGTGAATAGCGTTTTCATTTCTGTTTAACTTTCTACAGAAAAATATTCTGGCGATAGGATTTCACGCACAACATGTGAGACTTATTTAATTTTTTCATTGCACGTATACACTGTTAAGGGGAGCACTGCACGTGTATTACAAGCACTACCAATGACGTTATGTTTTGCTATTATATTTTATATAGTTTGTGGGAAACTCATAGATTTTATTTCGTCTTGCTTCTAGCGATTGTCCCGGATGAAGGGCACATAGCCCGAAATGCATTGGACTATGATTTGGTATGATGATACCGTCTAATGAACTGTTTATTTGAGATGAACGGAAATTGATGAAATAACAAATACGCTAATACAAAAACATTGAATCAAAATATTGCTTGGAAATTTATTTTGAAATTATTTGAACCTTTCTGAGAGCGGAGCGCCGAGGGATGCCTCTGATAGACATTGGAGGCACTTGTTTTTGTTTCATTCAACTGGTCGTCCCAGACAAGAGACGACACCTGGGCTGCAGACCTCATTTACCTAGACTAGCTTGTCAATAATATATGTTGAACCAAAGATAAAACTTTGCTGTGCGACAAGTCAACTACTTAAGATATAAATTGTGACAGGATTAGAAAAGGATTTTGACATTTACGGAACAGAATCAAAATATAAATGATTGAATATATATTAAATGTATTAAGCATATTAAATATCAACATTGAAGATGTAGTGCATTTTTTAACTGAGGAATTGTTAGTTTCAGTGGAAATCCTAATTTTTTTTAAAGAATTTAAGGGCTTGGTGAGAAATGATGTTACAATTCCAATACAGGATGGTGAAGAGGCACCTCCCGAAGGTACACCTGCCCAATATATGACAACAGAATTGCCATTACATACATGTTTGTGGCTTCGTCAATGGTGCAAGATTACTGAAGAAGAGGGTGCTTTGAGTTTTCCTAAGTATGGCACTTTTAAACCTAGATTTTTTGAAACATTGAAGAAGCTGTAGGAAATGAAGCCACCACCTAGACCCACACAATACGAAGCATTAAACATGTGGGAGAAGGTAAGACAAGAGAAAAAAGAGAGAAATATCAGAAAAGACTAGGAGAGCTGTGCGTAACTAAGCAGATGTTCAATGGGATGAGGCTCAAGAGAGATAGAGAAATGCTATAGTCGAGGGAAAAGGAAAATCAGCTATTGTCACTGAGATAACAGTGAATTTGAAAAAGAATAAGACACAGGAAAAAGAAATTAAAAAGGATAAGACAAAGGAGGAGAGAGATGTTGGCCCAGATGAAGTATGCTCAGAGAAGGTTTCAGAACCAATCGTTTGCAGCCGTGGCCTGTGCAGGTAAGAGTGGTGGGTCCGGGTGGGGGGTATTCGACAGACAACCACAAGAGAAAATTAAATAATGAATTTTCCCTCGTCTTCTGTCAAAATCCCCTCTCACTGGGCCCCACCACCCCACCGCTCTTACTTGCACGGACCACTGCTAGTCCTTTGCAGAAAATCAATGTGTATGCAAGCTGTTGGTACACTGTCAGGAGTACAAGGTACTCAAGGAGGATTTGGTAGAGGTGTTCCAGTTGATTCGAACCCTTACATGGATGTTGCCACTCTGAAGAAAATTACTCCTTGCCACTATTGTAATAAGATCAGGCACTGGAAGAGGGGGTGTAGACTTAATCCTGACAGAGCAAACAGTAATGTCCAAATGCAGGAAGGTAACCAGATGCAAATGCAAAATGTGTCAGTTCAGCAGATCCAAAAACAAGTCTCAATGATGCAAGCTCCACAAGCCCAGATGGTTCCAAAGAATAGGGAACCCCCTGATTTAATTTAAACCAGTTACCAAAAGCAAATCTGAACTCGTTTCAGAACCAAAATCAGAAACGCTCCAACAATATCCTGTATTTTATAATAAGGGCATTGGTTACAATAATTTATAGTGATGGCACCTGAGAGGGGAGGAGGATTTTATGCTTGGCGCAGTCTTAAAGACAGATCAGAGTAGTCCATTTGTGAAAGTAGAAATTAATGGCCACCCGGTGTCATTCCTTGTTGACACAGTAGCTACCTGTTCCACTGTTAGAACAGCGGAAGTACCACACATACTCCTCTTAGGAAAGAAGATCCAAGTTGATGAAGTCTCAAATAAACAGATCACAAACTCAGTTTCAGGGGAAGTTCCTGAACCAATGTGATTTAAGTCCTGTAAACCTGTTAGGGAGGGATTTGTTTTATAAGTTAAATTGTACAATTTCTTGCACACCAAATGGTGTGGAGTTTCAGACCCATGATCAGGATGTTTATTTATTTATTTATTTATTATTGACATTTATTGAGCGCGGCGAATACCCGTGGGCGTCTCGGCGCTGGTTTAAGGGGTGGATCAGTATTTAAGAAGACCTAACAAAAAAGAACTATTGGTCAAATAACCAAGTCTTAAGTTGTTTGCGAAATATGAACAGGGAAGGGCTAGTCCTAATGTGTGGAGGAAGGGTGTTCCAGAGTTTGGGGGCAGCAACCAAAAAGCGCCTGTCACCCCAAGTGACTGTTCTTGTACGAGGCACTACTAGGTGATTGTGATGAGAGGAGCGAAGGGAACGGGTAGGGATATAGTGATGAAGATTATGTTTAAGGAAATGGGGGCCTTGGTTATTGAGTGCCTTGTAAAGAATGCACAATGATTTAAATTTGATACGACTGCGTATCGGAAGCCAGTGAAGTTCCCTGATGGTGTTTGATACCGATGCAAACTTGGGAAGTCCCACCAGCATCCGGGCGGCAGCATTTTGAATTGACTGCATCTTGTTAGTGACCCGGGATTGTACATTTAGGAATAAAGAATTACAATAGTCTAATGAGGACAGGACTAGTGAGCTGACCAGAGTTCTCCCCGCAGTGTCCGGTAGGTAGGGTAATATTTTCCTGATCATTCTAAGTTTCATGTGTGCAGTAGCAGCAGTCTTATTGGCATGTGCCATAAAATGTAGACCTGCATCAAAAGTGATGCCGAGATTTCTAACTTTAAGAGCTGGGCTGGGAGGAATTCCAAACGATGTTGGCCACCATACTGGGGACCAGCCCGGAGAAAGGTGACCGAAAATGACCACTTCAGTTTTATCTGAATTAAGTTTGAGACAATTTGTGGCCATCCAGTCGCCTATGGCCACCATTCCCCTGGTGAATAACTTGGCCACTTCTTCCCCATCCCCTTTGATGGCCAATACCAATTGGGTGTCGTCGGCGTAGGAGGTCAGGCTCATCCCAAATGCTTTGATGACACTAGCAAGTTCGGACACGTAGATGTTAAAGAGTGTCGGACTTAGGGACGAGCCTTGGGGGACCCCACATGGCAAGGACACCTTAGAAGATTGGTATAGTCCAAGGGATACCGCCTGAGTTCTGTTGGCCAAAAATGATACAAGTAGGTCCAGAGCTGTTTCGTGGACCCCTAGTCGTTCGACACGGTCGGCCAAGATCTTGTGGTCGACCGTGTCGAAGGCCGCAGAAAGATCCAGCAGGACCAAGACTGCTGTCCCCCCCTGATCTCGTATGGCTCGGATATCATCTGCCGCTTTTAGGAGGGCGGTTTCCGTGCCATGGCATTTGCGAAAACCAAACTGAGTGTTGTCGAGCAACTGATGCCGCTCAACAAACTCCGACAATTGTTTGTTCATACCTTTTTCTATGACCTTGGCCAGGAAGGGGAGACTAGCTATCGGCCGATAGTTTTTTAGTTCATCTTTATTAAGATTGAATTTTTTTAGTAGGGGTTTGACCAACGTGTGTTTCAATGTTGAGTCTAAATGTTTGACAAGACTCAGTTGTTGGATTGTTCCCAGTGAAAAACACAGAGGAGTTACCATCTGATTTAAAATAGATAATTAACCCAGAAGTATGGGACATTACAGGGAAAGATATTGGACTAATCAAAATGTAGAAGCAGTTTGAGTCACTTTAAAAAAAATGCGGTGCACTCCAGATGCCTACTGAAATTGCAGTGGTTAATTGTGCAGGTAATCGCAGCAGCAATGGTTACATTGCCTCTTGAAATAGGTATGCTGATGAAGCCGCTCTGTAGTGTGCACTGATGACCTGCACATTTATTGGAGCTTTCGCATGTGAATCTGAGGCGGACACTGTTTTTCTATGTTGATGTCAGTAGCTGATACAAGGGAAGATTTAAAAGGAGTACAAGAAAATGCTCAGAAGCTGAACAGCAAAGTTGGATCAGAGCAGGTTGTGAGAAAAAGGAAAATAACACACGGATGTTGGATGACGGAAGACCAGTGCTACCTGACAGCTTGTTATTTCCAACGATACGACATTTTCATTGACACGTACATTTAGGGAGAGACATAACTAGTTCAACCCCATATTTAGGATGCTTGCAGATGAATTATGCCATTGCTCTGTGACATGTCAGCAAATGAATGTGGGAAAGTGAACACACGTTAGAGTCACGTAGGGAGATCAGGTGGTCCTTTCAACCAAATGCAGATGGACTTTATAGAGTTGCCTGTTTATGATGGGTTGTGATATGTCCTGGTCCTGGAGAGAAAAGAGAGCGAGGATCAGCTCTGTATGTGAGATGATAAATCATAAATATTTTAAATTGATTCTCGATTCAGCAACTTCATGCTCAGTGGTTCTACAGTGATCACCTCAATCAATATCAGATATGTTGAAAATCTGGCATGGCTCCAGCCCTCTAGGACAGACTTTGGAGAGCCTTGACCTAGAGCAGGGTAATCAGTGTAAGTGGTCACATGATTGCCAGTACAAATACTGCCTTGTTCTGGTTCTGAGGTCCAATCTGCTGTTTTCAGTTGCAAAATATGCACGTCTTCACTCCAGCCTAAAAGGTTCTATTCACTCTCCTGATAAATTTTGCATTTGTTGGAACAGTTGAACAAAGGTACACAACAATATCCACATTGTGCATTTGTTCACACCACAGAGCCTGCCATTCCTCATTGGTTGCCAAATTAGTGAATTGTTCAGTGGTTTTACCCCTAACATTGATTAGCACTCATATTAGAACATTGGGAGCTTGCCAGCCAACCTAAATGCTCCCTCTGCGGGCTATAACTGGGGCCACTGGATTTATGTGGTAGAGGACGACCAAAACATGCAGCAGAGTTGACCAAATTATGCAACAAAAAAAGGCAAATTATGTGGCATAATGCAGCACATTGTGTGATAGTATTACTCATTATTTTGTCGTTTTTACACTTGGTACTAGTGTCTGACGAACTAGTTCATCTTAATTAGTACCAATTTAACACCAAAATACAGCAAATAGCAACTGAAAGATGACCAGTCAAACCTTTGCAAAAAGAATTCTGGTGCAGAAGAATTAGAGCTGCCATTTTTTGGGTAACTTTTGATCCGTTTGAGAAACACACTTTTTTTCTTCTAAATATGCAGATTATATGTGATAGAAAGTAGTTTATTAGTAGTGATAAATATATATCTACCACTAGAAATAAGGCCACTAACACAGTCTAGGGCTCAGTACACGTCTCAATATGTTACTTCCATGCTCAACCCTTGGTAGTTTGGCTGCGAGTCGCAGGCTTGACCTAGGAGACAGGTATGTAAAAATAGCAATTCAGTAAATAATTAAGACACACCACACATTAAAAACCTAACACCAATTTATAAAAATAGGAAGTATTTGTATTTTTAAAATGACACAAAAACAAAAAAAACAATGTAGGGGACAGGTAGCACATAGAAACCTATACCACCTATTGGGACATCTGGTCACGCTACACCAGGAAAAAGTCAAAGTTTCAGGCTGACCAGAATGGGGCCCTGCGTGGCTACCCCTAGTGGTAGGCCTCGGTCAAAGTTGTACCTTCAGGCTTAGAAACTTTTCCGCAGCTTTTTCAGCTGGGGTCCTTCGATGCTCTTATCCGGTTACAAAGACAGGATTTATAGTGAAAACTGGGAAAGCCACTTCACAACACCGCGCGCATGTGCAACAGCGGTAATGCTAATCCATATTAATAATCAATGCATCTGGAAAGCTGTGAGGTTATCAACAACTAAACCTCACATGCAGAAGACATTCCAATTTAACAAAAAGCACAGGAAATGTCCAGAACTATTGTTTCCAATGTTAAATATAGGTTTTGCTATCTGTCCTGGTGACGATGACCTTATAAATTGAATACATTGAAACACTGTCAACGATAGTCCTTGGCACATATTGAATAGGAAGCATTCATTGCAAGTTTCGTTCTTGTGATCCATCTGAGTTATTTTTGGCTTTTTTTTTCTTTCCACTGCTATTGTTTCCTTGTTTATACTGTAAATTGAGTCCTTAGCAATATGTATTATGTAATTGTGTGAACACCCTTCATGTATTGTCTTATAGTCATTTTACATAGCTGTTTTTTACTAAAAAATGTATTGGTAGAAATCTTTGCTTTTTATTAAAATGTATCACGGGTACCTTTTCATGATTTCCTCAATTTTTCAAATTGTCTGATGTGGTTTATATATACTGTTTCCCAATTTAATTATTTTGCATTTATGCAAAACCTCAATAGTGTATTGTCTCATTTATATAACTTTCTTCTTTATCCACTGCAGGCAAACATAATATTTGTCTGCCACAGGTTCGGGTAATAGGGCTGCCCATGTTTCATGTAACCACTAACATGTATATAGGTCATATGCTTATGGGTCTCTGTTTACTTTATTTATCTATCACAATATGTAAATGTAGTGCTTCACTATTGAGGAAAACATAAAAATAAAATACGTATGAGAATAAAAAATATGAATAAAAGAAATTATTATAAAAATACACAAATAAATTAGTTTTACATACAGCAACACCTGAAAGTCCGAATTTCTAACTATCTATCCATACATGCACATATGGAACTTAATACAATATAATTTTATATCTCTTTGTAATTTTCCTTACACATGTATACCCTTAATATGTAGTTATGTATCTATATATTTATCACTTTACTCTTACTGTAGAAAGATTATTTTTTAAAAGAAAGCCTTAAACTCCCTCCAATGCACTTCTCTATGTCTCATCCTGTACCGGTCGCAATATTCTCTACCGCCATAGTCTGACACATCCCAACTTCATTCTACTTCTATGATATCTCTAAGACCGTTTCTTGACTCTTCCCTACTCTATCCATCCTTGACTCAACACAAATCTCAGTCTACTACTATGATCTCCCAAATAACTCTTTCTGGACTCGTCCCTCCTCTATCCCTCCTTGACACACCCCAAACCTGATTTTACTACTATGATCTCCAAAATAACTCTTCCAAGACTATTCCCTCCTGTATTCCTCCTTTGACCCATCCCAAACTTCACATTTTACTTCTTAGATTGCACTAAAAACCTTTTCTAGACCCTTCTTTCCTCTATCCCTCCTTTGACACCCTAATCCTCATTTTACTAATATGATCTGTCAAATAACAATACCTAGATTCTTCCCTCCTCTAGCCCTCCATTATCCTATTCAATTAAAATAACAGACTCATATGTCGACCGCTCAAATTAAGAACTCACATTTCCCTATACTAATCAATCTCAAATCTTCTGGGTTCCAGGGTAGCGTGCAACTTGCCAAAAAGCACTCCAATGCCTCATCAGGGGCAGTAAGCACTGTATAAATACAATTACAATTACACATATAGAATGTGTTGTAAACAGTAGTTGCTTCCTATGGAAGCCGTGCATAACATAGAATTATAGATGGATAATAGTGAATTACAGGGATTTTTAACATGGAGGCATTCTGAGTGACATCAACTAGACGAGAGCTCAAATTGCCTATGATGTCACTCAGAACCCTGAGGTGAATATCATCTATGGTATTCACTTTTCCACCCTTCTATAATTTAATATTATGTATAGCCACTAAAATGATCTGCCCCTGCTTTCAACTGCTATGCAGGAGAAAGGAGTAATGGGAGTGGCATGCATAACATGGACTAAACACCCTAACCCAAATATGAAAAAAATACTCTCCCTGCCATCCTTAACCAATCCCTACCCTCTCCCCTGCTCTCTTACCCCCTCCTGTTGCATTGCTGTCTGCTTCAGGCTGAGCTGACAGGCTCTCAGACGGCCATTTCAGACTGGCCTAAAAGGCCTTTATGACGTAGCAACAGTGGGTGACGAGTTTTGTTATGAATCGTTGCAACATCATAACAGTGAATTACCAGGTTTAGAATCTGGTGTAAATGATAAAACCTTCATATGGAAGCCAGGCATAACATACAGAATTAAAGACGAGTAACAGTGAATAACAGGTGTTTTTCAACAAAGAGTGACATCAAAAAAAGTACAAGAGCGAAATTCGAGTTCTCTATGATGTCACTCAAAACACCGAGATGAAAACCATCAGTTATTCTTTTTTACCCATCTAAAATGTTATGCTATACATGGCCCATCCAAATCATCTGTCCCTGGTTTCATCTGCTACATTAATTTTTGCATCTCTGTTTGCAAAACACATAATTACCTATAATGACCAACTCTACTAAACACGTCTAGATGTGCACAGTTTGGTGGAATATTTTTTGTTCCAATGTTCTGAACATCTTTAAAGCAGCCAGAGACATTAACATGCACATTTAACCTGAATACAGTGTACCCAGTTGCCCCCTAAGCCTTTTTGATGTATAAAATGTGCAGTGTGAGCACAACCACATTTTTTAATTGAAAGCTTTGAGCGTTATGAGCCCTCCTGGCTCAGAATCAGTAATTACTGCAGCATTTTATTACCGGAAGGTAGATGAGAGGAAACACAAGGCTTACAGGCAGGAACCCATCTTCCTTATTAAAATCTCGGTAGCCTCAGTACATCGGGTTCTGTATTGCTTTGAAAACCTGGTGCGTTCTCCCTCCTGACTACAGCTCACGTTAATATACAACAATTTCTGCAGAGCAGGATAAGAAAGCTGAAAGCAGTACAGCACTTTTTGGTCATTATGTTTGATAAAAGCAACTGCTGTGGATGCAGTGCACTCTAATTAAGGTTCGGGCATGGGCAGTTCTTTCCATACCATAATAATATCACTTTGTTTTGTTTATATACTCTTCTGGCACAGTCTTGCAATTTTACAGCAGAGTGTAAAAATACAAAAGAAAAAAAACAAAGAAGCGTGACTGCCGTTAAGTTTCTTAAATCTCAAAGTATATATGTTGGGAATGAAAGGTCCAGTCATCTCTGCCAAGATTAACACCTGTATTTTCATACATGAATTTACCAATCTACAATTTATTCAAGAACAGACTGATCCATTTTACTCACTATCATCTTTATAAAGGTGATGGATGATTTGTAGTAATTTTCTTAATAATTTTACGTCACTTAGAAACAGTCTAGGGGCTCTTTAGATAGGTAGGTAAACTGCAATTCCCCTTCCTGTCTAACTACCTCAGATCTAAAGGGAGCTTCCAAAGTGGGAAGCAACACACCCTAAAATGATAACCAGTAATATTAGACTAGGGGTTTTTATAGATAAGATGTGAGGGTACGTAGCAAATTCACCTATTCTGCATGGTGTGTGTTCTGACCCCAAAATGGTCATTGTAAAATTGGTTTCAGCCAGTCTGTTTCCTGTAACACCACAGTGGATTATGCAGTACATGCACCCATGAGATGGAAATTAAATGTCAAATTTTGGCTGAAGTACGGATTCACACCGCCTATATATATGAGAAACACAGATGGGTGTGCTCTAGCTGAGCTGCAGTTAAAAGTGCATTTGCTATATTAGAAAACCTATTTTTAGTCACCCCTAAAACAAACCTAGTCATCACACAAGGTAAGTTGCAGAATATATTAGAAGGTGTAACGCTTTATAGTTAAAAAGTGTGCCAACAGTGACTGAAGGCCTAAAAATGATTTCAATGTGTGGGTATAGGTTCATGTTCCATAGGACAGACCTAAGTATGATTTTATGAAAACTCTGTCTTCGCCTAGCAAAATGCAAACAAAGTTCTTCCAAGTTATTACTCACTTAATTTTAAAAATTCTGAATTAATGGTCAAATCATAACATTGATAGCTTTAGATAGAAAAGTAAAATTATAAACATGTATTTTAGATTGTCTGGGCCAGATCTGGCTTAAAACCTGTTCTGCCACTCATCACGCCTTCGGAAATAGAACACACATCCTTGGCTGGGAAAGTTAAAGACCCAGGCTCAGAAGACAATGCTCTTGCTCTCAGTGCAGGGAGTTCAGGGAGATGTTAACTGCTGATCACTTTGCAGTGATTAGCTACCTGAGAATGGACGAGAAAAGCTGGCATTAAAAAGAAGAACCTCTGCACTATCTCTCTCAACTTGGAAATAAATACGTAAGGTTTCTCCGATTCATTCGCAAGAGCCTTGTAGACTGAAAGGCCTCAGTCGCAGGGGGGGGGGAGAGAGAGACAGGAGCCTGTCAGGTGGGAATACAGCTCGTCTAAGTGGGGTAGTGGCCAAGAAGCTAATGACAGTCCTGCCTTGAGAGCAAAAGGATCTTTCATGTTGAAACAGGGACTTCTGCTTAATTGTACAGTAGGACAAAGAGGAAGTGCTGCAAAAGGAAGTGGGGGACTGAAAGAAAATATGTAGGATAGAAGGAAGAATGTCTGCAGTCACTTGCTAGTGAACAGAATAAGCCTGGGACCTCAAACACCAACTCCTCACAGTATTTCTTGGCCTGGGAAGTCTCTATCTGAAGAAGAAGGCCCTTCTAGAAGAAAGAAGACTCAACCATGTACCTTGGGCTCTTGCTGCTTCTCAGGGTCTCTCCCAGGGTCAAATAGTTAGTCTCCTGCTTCAAAGACACAACATGTAGATGGACTCCTGACTCCAAGAAGACTCAGCAGACCACGGAGGACTGGAGTCTACAGGAGACCTTGCTGGTTGGAGACGTGATATATATAAGCCTGCCACGAGGCACTAGGGGCTACAAGACTGGCCAGAGTAACTTTCTCTGCAGTTGGAGAGAAAAATGGGAGTCAGTCATTTATTCCACCGCCTCAGGGTAACCAGGACAAAATGATTAGGTTTGCCCAGAAAGGTTGCACCCTATGCAGGTAAGAAAAACAGGTATGTCTTGCTTAGTATTTTTCGCCATACTGTAAAGAGGTTCTGCTGGACCTCATGGTAAAGATATCTAACCTTCAGGAGCACTGTCCGGCTATCACTATCAGCCTTGCTCTATTGGTAAATTTGGACTTCTAAACAAGTGACTAAACTTAAAACCTTAGACATGGACAAGGCAGCAAATCTGCCTACCCTGTGAAGCACTCTCAGCAGCCTTGAAATCCACCGTTGTCCCACTCAGAGCTTTAAGTGCCAAAACCAACAGCTTCAGCGAGAGCTTGTAAACAACGTATTTGACTTTGTAGGACACTTACTGGCCATAACCAGCGAACCTGCTTTGCTGTAAGATTTTGATTTTCATTCCAGAGACTATATCCGAAGGTATATATTTTGACTGAGATGACCCACTTGGTATAATCAGACGCAGATCCATCGTGATCAGTCTGAACTCTTGTCTAGCTACTAGTCAACGGCAAACTTTGGTTTTCAATGGTGTCTATTTTTTCTAGGCGCTTGATGGCTTAAACCTTAAAAGAAACATATCTCTGAATCTGCTTAATCTATTTTAATAACCTTAGTGTGTTACTATTCATCCTATTTTTTCAATTGCTCTAAATTCGTTTCAGCATTGTATTGTGCTGTGCTCTTTAGTGTAAAATTGTTGGTACTGCTTGAACTTAACATACACTTCTCTGGAGACTGTTCCATAGCTATTGATTGGGGTTGAGCAGAGATTTCCAGATTTCCTCTGAAATGTTTTCTGACATAACCAAATTGTGTTTACTAAGGTAACAGACGTCACCCCCTACTAAATTATGAACCTAGTTTTTGATTGGGAGCCATTGGGATTCCATTAAAAATTAAGGAATACATATGAATAAAGACTTTTTAACAAAGTGAAAGATTTTACACTGAAACAGACATTTTAGCAACAGAGAATAGTGATCGTTTTTGATAAGGAATAGATTTCCTTTAGTTATATGCATAATGTTCTGCACTATATAACCTTTTAAACAATATTTATTAAAAGCAAAATCATTTTGCAATCATGAGTTACATTACATTGCACACCACTACAAATAATTTCAATTCAATGAAGGAATAAATGTGGGTATGTCAACCACTTTGAACCGAATTTTAAACATAATTTATAAGGGTTCCTCTGAGACAGCTTGCTATTTCTTACTAACAAACTAATTCCTACTAATATATGTCCAGCTCACTTCTATGTCTAGAACAGATGCCTATGCTCTTGATGTATGGCTCAGTCCTGAAGCCCACCAACTGTCCCCACCCAGATCCTCGTTTCATTATGTGCAAGGTTAACATACCCTATGTGATCAATAGAGAAAGGCTGTTCATCTCTAAGGCCACTGGCAATAACACTGGAAACAAAACACTGCATATGGTATTTCATATTTTAAGTAAACAAAGCCCCTGAAAATTCAACAAATTGCCACTGCAGCTCTAGGTTGAGTAAATTAATTAAAGAACTTCATAAAGCAGAATCGGACCTCCCTTAAACTCAATGCTAAGTTTACAGAATTGTTGTCATTGTCAAATTAGTTTTTCTTGTCAGTTAGGTAGAGTAAAAGAGTTAACTACTTCACCTCTTTAAGCCTCTTTGAGAAGATTTTTGAGGCATGGAATAGCTTGCATGGATAAAGCATTAAGGGCCAGATGTATGCGACACAAATTTGCGACTCGCAAATTGCGTCGCATTTGCGACTCGCAAATAGGGATGTACAGCAGTGTCTCAGACACGGTTTGTGATTCCTACTGGGGTCGCAAATTGCATGCCTCATTAATATTAATGAGGCAGACGCAATTTGCGACCCCTTTAGGAATGGCAAGCACTCACAGGGATGGTGATCTGCTGGGGTCAGCAGACCACCATGTCTGTGACTGCTTTTAAATAAAGCAGTCTTTTTAGGTTTCGACCTGGCGAGGGGCAAAGCCCCTCCCAGATCGAAAACTTTTGTTTTCCGTAGGGATGTTTGGACCGCCTCTGTTTCCAATTGGCTAGCTCCATAAATGGAGGCTAGCCATTGGGAGACAGAGGCTGTCAATCGCGCTTTCTCCTGAAAACGCGATTCGGGGGCGTTTCGCGGTGTTTTTTTAAGCCCCGCCCCTTTGTCCCGGGCCGCGCTGTGATTGGCTGCCGGGCCGGGACACCCCCGTGACGTCATTCCCGGGCCGCGCTGTGATTGGCTGCCGGCCCGGGACCTGACTTGTGTTTTTTTATCTCCAGAAAGGTGGAGAACCGCGGGCATGTTAGCAGCCTCGAAGCAAGTGGCCTGTATGAAAATGACTCCCCTCGCAGAGCTGTCCCTTCGTGTAAAACAACTATTAGTCACAGCGAGCCATGGCATGCATTTTTAATCACCTGCTCAGGGGCACAGCGGCCTGTGGGGAAAGGGGCAGGCTTGTGTTCCTGTAAGCCCCACACACCAGGCCGCCACTGAGGGCTGACTGACTCACCCGCGCCCGCCAGCCTGCGAGGCCACGCCCCTCACTTGAAATGGCGCCCTTTCCTCCAGCCCGTGCACCTGCGCCCTCCCCCACCCCCTGCCTCAGAGCACACATGTCACGGCGGGGGAGGGAAGGCGCTCTCCGGGAGATGCAGAGAGGGATCGCGATGAGGCGCGAGCAGTCGATACTGATTGATGCCCCAAGGAGCAGCTTGAACATGCGTTTCATATTGCGGGACAGAGGCGGGATCATTACCGGGCCGGCGCTGCTGCTGCTGCTGGCAGGAGGCAGCTTGCGGTTTCCCCAGACCCGGCTTCCAAGAAGACGCTGCTTGTAGATGTAACGGTAAGATTAGAATCGTATTTTTCTTTCTTTTTAAAAAAAAAAAACTGGTGTTGGAGTAGAATAAGAGGTGCCAAGGCGCTTGGCGGGAAGACGGCTGAAATGGGTCGGCGCGTCAGTAATGCAAGGGAGAGAGGCCCTGTTATTCAGTATGTATGGAAACATGCGGTTCTGGGAGCTTTATTCGTGTGTTCAGGCCACAGGGCTTGCCTCTGTAGTGTATGCATGATGCATGCTCCTCATTAGCATATGCTTCTATTGATGATTCTGAGGCGTCCCTCCACCCCTCAGTTCTGTCATTAATCTCGGCTCACTTATCTTTTCCACCCTTGCTGTGGGTGCGCCCCATCGACAGCCACAGCCTCCCGCAACAATGGAAGCATGAGAAGTAAACCAGGCAGCAAGGGGCATTTAGACATGAAATATCAGATCACGTATTTTATACTCCTGCTCATAACGACTAAAGACACGCAGTCGTTTACCAGGGACAGCGTGAAGGAACACAGCTTCTGTTTGTGGTTTCTATATTCTGCAGCAAAGGAATGTGGTTTGTAGTTTAACAGGATCTAGTGATAAATGAATCTTTTTTTACCCCTACCATGCGCGCGGCCACCCCTTGAACACGGTCAATGCCATGGGCAGGACTTTTAAGTGGGATAAAAAAACGGGGTTGTCTCAAAGGGGTGTGGCCAATGTAATTAACAAGCATTTACAATGCAACGGTTTCACCTTTGGAAAAGTTTGAGCTATTGGCATTGTAAATGACAACATTTGTATTTATGTGTTGGTTTTGAAAACAGATAAATAAATGGCAGTGTCATTTACATTGCCAATAGCTCTAATTTTTCCAAAGGCGAAACCGTTGCATTGTAAATGCTTGTTTTTAAATGCAGCCCGTTTTCCTTAAGGGAAAATAGGATGCCTTTAAAACAAGCATTTGCAATGCAATAGGTCACACATTTGCAAGAGTTTAAGCTATTAGCATTGTAAATGACAAAGCCTTTTATTTATGTTTTAAAAACCAAAACATGAATAGAAGGCATTGTAATTTACAATGCCAATAGCTCAAACTTGCGTAAATGCGAGACCTATTACATTGCAAATGCTTGTTTTGTTTTTTCACCACGACTCTACAGGGCGGCTCTGCAGGACTATACAGCGCGGCTACTATGCAGGGCTATGCAGTGTATGCCTTGCAGCTTTGCAGGACTATGAAGGCTATGCACTGCAGCTATGAACTGCATTAGCAGGCTGATCTCTGGGGGTGGCGGGCAACAGGATTGGAGCGCTAGACACAGCCAGGGGTCATGCACAGCTGGTGTGGCCCATGTGATTGTGTTTATGTTAATCGTAAAGATGCTTTTGTTCCCCAAGCTTGCATACTTTTTTAACTTCATATTGTAGATGTTCTTGTCTGTTAAAAAGCATAAGTGCGCATGGTTTTTAGGACTTTAGTTTCATGATCGTCACCCTCCCGTCTCACTTGTTTTACAGTCGGTCAATCAATTAATCAGGGAATTATAAAGCGCAGCAAATCACCCGCAAGGGTTTTGAGGTGCTGGTGACAGTGTATAAATGCATCACTGTGCAGTGAAAGCATCCCCGGGCCCTGGGTGAGGAGTGCACTGCATTCCCGCCAGTACACACGTACATGCGCTTCTACCTAACATGGAGGCAGCAAGCACGAGCCACTGGATGTAATGGGTGCGGGTGTTGTTGCACAAGCCTGGAAGCATAATTGTCCCACCAACAAGAAAACCTGTCTCTTACCTGCTGGTTGCACGCACTCTAGTGCAGCCGACAGGTACGCCACACCAGTAGCCAGTGTGCACTACGTAAGTACCCTTTTATGTAACTTTTTAAAAGGTTGATATACTTTCAATTTTATAAAGCACCACAGATCAGGGCCGCAAAGCACAAGTGAGTATCTGGACAGTTGAAAATGCAAGACACATGTCCTGTCACATATGGATGACACATAATGAAATGAATGAAATGAAAAGAGCATTTGTATAGCGCGGTAGCTGCCCTCAGGAGTCCTAGCGCTGCAAACAACGTGCTGAGTAACTACGGCTCTGGCTATTCTGGTTTGTTAAAAAGAAGGGTGTTACAACCTGTTGGTTCGTTCCGCCCACCCCTGCTCTCTGACCCCTGTTGGGTTTGCCCGCTGTGAAGCTTGTTGTAGAATGTTCGGAATGTTCTCCAGTGAGGAGAGTGGATGGCCAATAAATGAGTTGTACTATATCCCGCTGCGTCCTGTTCCTTCAGTACTTCTCAACGTCCAACACTGGCGACGGAACTGTGCAGGGGGCAGTTGTGGTCATCTCCCCTTTGCGTGCTCTCTCCACACAGCAGCGTACAAGGTCCTTGAAGTAAAGGATTTGGCATTGGAAGAACGAGATTTATTGTACTGAGTTCGTTATGGAGCGGTGAATGAATTTGACTTTTTATGTGCTTACGGAGAGAGAAGTGAGCTGGAAGACATTGAAGTGGGTCTCTCTAGAAGCCGTTTTAGGTGTGGAGCGTGTGGATTTTCTGACGTATAAGCTTTCTCAAACCCCTTACCTTGATGTTGAAGACAGCTGGCGTGAGCAGATTGACAGCAGGCTGAGGAAGTTTTCTGGCTGCGACCGTTTCAGTTTGTTGGCGGGAGTCCACCTGCGTTGTCCATGTCCCATATGCAGTCTATCCTGCGGTGTCTGCTGAGAAAATCCCTGCTCCACTGAACAGTGCTTGGGCATAGCGGTTCTGCGGAAGCTGAATCAAGTGACTCGTATTCCCTGAGTCCGTTTTCGGATAAGCGTTATTGTGGAAACTTGTGTGCCTAAGGAGCTTTGTCCAGGTATAGCTACGCCTTGGAGCTTCCAGCCCGCCCACCCCTGTCAGGCGTCAGGAGGCCGCCTTCATCCGGGGTTTAGCGGTGTCTTCCGATGGCGCCTGCGTAGTCGTCAGTTTCCCTTCCAAGGAAGAAATTGTGTCAGGGTGCCCTGTTTCTGTCAGGGAAGCATTGCCGGCGCACCAGGTGCAAAGGGCCGGTTTTCCTCAAGTCGACCCTGGGTTAGCGTGAACTTCCGGGTGCCAGTTTCTGCCTGAGAACTCAGAGAAGAATTTCAACTGACGCGCTGTTCAAGCACAACGAGGATCCCCTCAAAAGCCAGTTTATTGTGAAGTTACAAGCAAGTGGACATTAGTAAGAGCTGCGCAGCGCTGGAAAATTTGTCTGACTGTGGGTGTTCGCCTCATTTTAAAATAAAACGCCTGGCTGAAGGTCTATAGCGGATTGACCCATACATAACTTTCCAATATCCTTTTATCCAGTGACTTACTGTTCATATTTTGGTCATATCTATAAGGGGGCTGTGCACATTTCCTAGGGTGTATTTAAATCTTTGGTGCTAGTGTATTGTGGTTAACTGTACTAGCCCACCATGGCAGCAGCAAGCATGAATCAACCCCCGCCTTTCCTAAATGACATAGGGGAACCCGAGATAAGCTGGAAGGAATGGGTGAAGCTTTTTGAGTCTTACCTTATAGCAATTGGGGGTCAGAGGTTCAACTCTATAAGGAAACAACATATACTACTCCACAATCTGGGTGTGCAAGGGCGTAAAGTATATGAAAATTTACCTGTACCAGAGCAGGATGCAAATGCAGTGGGGGAAGTGGATGTGTTTGTGCAGACCATGGAAAAATTAGAGAAACATTTTGGGGATAGGATCAATGTAGTCTTGGAGCGCCATAAATTCTTTAAAAGAAGTCAAGGGAAACAGGAGTCAGTACAGAATTATATTGCAGTTCTGTGGGGACTGACTCAACTATGTGAATTTGGGGATCTCACCGACTCCCTAATAAGAGATCAATTGGTGAGGTGTACCAATAATCCACGTATCAAGGAGAAGTTGTTGGCTAAGAATCCAGGGCTCAAGGAAGCTGTTGAAATAGCAAAGTCAGTGGAGCATACAGCAAGGTGTGTCAAAGAGATGAGGCCAGAAGGGGAGGTAGTGGCTACCATAAGTGATTCTGAGGAGAGATTAGATGTGTACAAAATGAAGTTTAAAGAAAATGCCTGTACCAAGGTAGAGCACAGAGAGAAGAGCCCTAAGTGTTACCGGTGTGGCAGTAACAACCATTTTGCTACCTATTTCCAATGCCCTGCCAGGTATGTCACTTGCAAGAAATGTAATAGAAGGGGGCATTTTGCCAGGGTGTGCCGCGATGGCGAGTTACACTCAAGAGAAAACGAAAGAGGTACTGAAAGGGGTGCTAATAGAGAAGTAAAATGTTTGGAACAAAAAATGGAAAAGTTTATTTTGCAGGTAAAAGACATTGATGACTCTGTGAATTCCATTTATCCTAAATGTGATGTATTAGTTAATGATGAACACATTGAAATGTTCGCTGATTCCTGTTCTCCTTTCACTTTGATTAATAAGGATGACTATGTTTCCATGGGGGAGAATAAGATTAGTGATTTAAAGAACCCTGATATTTCTCCTTCAGGATATAATAAGGGCAATGTACCCCTGCTGGGAATGAAGGATGTGCAGATCCAATTCAAAGATAGGAAAACTTATGGGACAGTATATGTAGTCAAGTCTGGTTCAAACCTTTTGGGATGGGTTCACCAAAAGGAGTTGGGAATCATATTGGACCCCAATAGTCCAGAACAAGTTTTGCTTACTGAAAATTTTCCGGGCAGTGAAAAGATCTGTGATGAATTCTACCCACTTTTCAAAGAGGAGCTAGGATGCCTGCATAACTTCCAACATAGGATTAAGCTAAAGCTAAATGCCAAACCCGTGGTGCATGGCCTGCGCACTGTGCCCCTCAAACTGAAAGAGCCCCTAGAAAAGGAACAGCGCAAATTGTGTGACTTGGACATTATTCAACCAGTTGGCTGTTCTGAGTGGTTGGCCCCTATTGTTCTTGCAGCCAAATCCAATGGGAAAGGAATCCGCCTCTGTGTGGATTTGCGCAGTTTAAATGACTGTATCTGGGTGGAGAGACACCCTTTGCCAGTCATAAATGAGATGCTAAGCACCATGGGCCCTGCAAGATATTTCAGTGTAATAGATTTATCCATGGCGTACCACCAGATTGAATTGCATCCGGACTCAAGGCCACTCACGGCGTTTATTACACCTTTTGGAGCTTTTATGTTTAAAGGAATGCCGTTTGGCCTTGCGTCAGCGGCAGCCATTTTCCAAAGAGTCATGCAGAAGATCCTCGAAGGAGTAGAACACACCATGTGTTTTCAAGATGACATTTTGGTATATGGTAAAGACTCAGAAGAACATGATAATGTTCTAAGGCAGGTTTTCCGAAAACTCATGGATGCAGGACTTACTGTCAAAAAGGATAAGTGCAGGATTAAGGTGAAACAAGTTGAATATCTGGGCCATTCCATCACAGAACAAGGTTTCAGACCTAAAGGAAGTTTAATTCGTGCTGTGAAGGAGGCTCCGAGTCCACGTAACAAAGAAGAACTCAAATCCTTTTTGGGGCTCATGGAGTACATGTCTAAATATGTGGACAATTTTGCAACAAAGTGTGAACCAATGAGAGAGATGCTTAAAAAAGACAAGGACTTTGTGTGGAGTGAGGAGCAAGAGGCTGTAGCTATCGCTCTAAAGGAGGATCTAATCAATTCCCCAGCGCTTGGTACGTTTGATCCAACCAAAAAAACCATTCTCGCAACAGATGCATCAAACTACGGCTTGGGTGCCACATTAGTCCAGAAGGATGGTAGTGAAGAAAAGGTAATTGCCTATGCGTCCAGGAGCCTTTCTCCCCCGGAGAAAAACTACTCTGTAATTGAACGAGAAGCCCTGGCGTGCTTTTGGGCGGTCAGACATTTCAAGTTTTTTTTATGGGGGGTGAGGTTCACGATACGGACGGATCACAAGCCCCTCATATATGTATTTTCGGTGAAAGGCCTGGAAAATTGTACCCCACGGATCAGCAGGTGGATTCTGGGATTAGAACATTATAATTTCAAAGTCGAACATGTGCCAGGCAAAGAAAATACAATTGCAGATTTCCTCTCGAGATCACCGCTACCAGAGGAGGAAGAACCTGAGGAGGCTCTAGACAGCCCAATAATGATGATGAATTTTCCTCCCATCACAGAGAAAGAGTGGGAAGACAGTATGAGGAAAGACAAAGAACTCAAGGTGCTAATGGAGCAGATCAAGGATGGATGGCCCAACAAGAAAAGGGACGTGGATGCAGAGCTAGAAGAGTTCTGGGAAGTATGGAATGAATTGAGTGCCATCGGAGGGAAAGTGTACCGGAATAACAGAGTAATTCCGCCCAGAGAATTACGGAAAAGAGTCATAGACTTGGCGCACGAAGGCCATCTTGGGCGTAGTGCCACAAAAGCTAGAGTGAGAACGAATTTCTGGTTTCCCAAAATGGACAACATGACGGAGGAAGCTGTAAAGGAATGTGGAGCATGCGCCAAAAGTGACAAGTCTAAAACAATACACAAGTCTCCACTTTCTCCAGTAGGTGTTCCAACCAAGCCATGGAGCAAGTTGGCTTTAGACATCATTGGACCCATGCAAATGCTAGGTGTGCAAAAAAAGTTCATGTTGGTTCTGATTGACTACACCTCTCACTGGGTGAAGCAAAAATGTGTGCACAACATCAACACCAGAGCAGTAATCCAATTTCTGAAAGAGGTGTTTTGTGAAGAAGGTATACCCTCCACATTAGTTACCGACAATGGGGTACAATTCACCTCCGAGGAAATGCAGAGTTTTCTAGAGATTTCAGGCGTCAGACATGAGACCACAGCTCTCTACTGCCCCAAAGCTAATGGTATGGTGGAGAGAGCAAATAGGGTCATCAAGGAGAATATCCAGCTGGCCACTGTTAATGGACAAGATGTTGAGAATTGTTTGAGAGAATGTCTGTGGGCTTACCACACGGCGCCCAATAAAATAACTGGGGTCTCTCCTTTTGTGTCTTTACGTGGAAGGGAGCCCAGTACCAAGTTTAACCCCTGTTGGTTAAATGGGGGCGATGTCAGGGATGTTGATTGGGAGGAGGCAGGAGAGAAGATCAAACAACATCAAACTAAGTACACACAGTGGTACGATAAGAAACATGGTGCGAAGTTTCAAAGGTGGGAAGTGGGGGACATGGCGCAAGCCAGAAGGAACACCAAATTGGGAACTGACATCAGCAAATTCTACTCCCCCAGTAGGATTGTCAAAGTGTTAAAAAATGTTGTACAATTTGAAAATGGTCAATGTTGGAGTTTTGACCACATTGTAAAAATGCAGCCATAACTTTTTCTTCGCAGGAACAATTTGTTGTCTCCTTCCGGGAGCACATCTAGGTGGGTGAACCTTTCCTGTTTGTACGCCCCATGGGTACTTATTATAAGGAAGGGAGATGTGTTACAACCTGTTGGTTCGTTCCGCCCACCCCTGCTCTCTGACCCCTGTTGGGTTTGCCCGCTGTGAAGCTTGTTGTAGAATGTTGGGAATGTTCTCCAGTGAGGAGAGTGGATGGCCAATAAATGAGTTGTACTATATCCCGCTGCGTCCTGTTCCTTCAGTACTTCTCAACTTCCAACACTTTAAGAGTTTGCGGAAAGTGAGAAGTTTGGGCTCTGATCTGAGTTGTATAGGGAGGGAATTCCAGAGTCTATAACGTGTTATAGAAAGCCAGCTTGTGACAGGTTTATCTCCAGGACCAAGCCTTTGGCTGGAGGACAGGGAGCCATTAGCTAAAGAAACAAACCCCACGTATTGAGGCCGACAGCTACAGCCCCTGACCCCCTGGATGGATTCACCACAGATAATGATAGAGGGAGGAGGGAAGTGATTTCACAGGTGGGCTTGTGATAACATAGCAAGCCCTTTAAAAACTCTTTAGACAAACAAATGCACCCACTCCCCACGGCGCCCCATCTGCGATACAAATGAGGGTGTTTGCCCAGAGCCAGGGCTGTTCACACCTCTAAACGGGGGCACAGGGAGGGCCCATTCATTCACGGGCCCCTCCTGCAGGGGGGCCAAATGCAGGATCCAGACATCTGCGGGCACGGGTGGGGCGCAGAGTTTAGGGAACATGCCAGCCACTCCAGGCAGGCCAAGATTTTGGCCAGACGGCATTAGTTACTGAAATAAATGAATCATAGACTTTTCCTTGTCGGAGTTTTAATATCTGTCTGGATTTGTTAAAAGTCAGTCTCCAACTAGAGGCTCCCTGGCTGGACCTGTCCACGTCCCAGGCGGAATCTCTGCTTCCTCGGTTTTGCTCCATATCCGTGTGCCCACTGGCATGAGGGGAATGCCCTTCCCTTCAAGTGCGTGGCAAGCAAAAGAAGCATTTGCAATGCAATATGTCTCCAATTTAGGCGAGACCTATTGCATAGCAAACAGTTGGTAACTTGCCATCACGGACAACGTGAGGGCGGGGGCGGGGAAGGCATGGACATCGGGGGAGGTAGGGTGGGGGAAGAAGGCACGGACATTGGGAGGGAGGGCGGGGGAGATGGCACGGACAATGGGAAGGGCAGGAGGAGAGGAGAAGGCACAGACAAAGCTGCGTGACGCTACCTGTGCACAAAAGAAATAGTACATGCCTCTTGTAACAACAAAGTAAAGGGGCCAGTAGCCATGGGAGTTCTTCAACCTCCACCTAAAAAAGAAAAAATAAACTTTTGAGTTTTATTTTCTAAGGGCAGGCAGTGGTCCCTGGGACCACTGCCTGGCCTTAAAAATATTTTTTGACCCATTCACAAAGGGAAAGGAGTCCCCAGGGGGCCCCTTCCTGTTTGCGAATGGTTTACTTGAAGTAGGTGGTAAATTGAGAGTATTGTGCGACCGTAAATGCATTGCAAAACATTCATACTTACAATTGTGAGTTGCTATTAGAAAGGGATACCCTTGGCATGCCCCTTCCTAATAGAGAATCTCAAACCTCATTTTTGCGAATCTTTAAAGTTTACTGATTCACAAAATTAGATTTGTATATGGCCATGCCCTAAATTAGGGTTGCAAATGGACCATCCGCCCATTGCGACCGCAATTTAGGGTTGCCCCTAAGTGAATGATGCTTTCAAAAACTTGAAGAGTGGCCCATATTGTTTAATAACTGATAGTAATTGTTAAACACACACTAACAAAAGGATCTCTTGGTGGTATTGTTTTAAAAAAAGAAAAAGGAAAGAAAATCGAACAGACAGTCCTATATCTTTTTCATATCTCATTGCTCTCCTTGAGTTGCCCTGTTATCCTCATGCTACATCCAAGTGTCCTGCCCCCCATCTATTCAGGTTCCTAATCCACTAGACCTGCCCCTCTCTCCTACTCCCAGGGCATGGAGCTGCTCAACACACCCTTTCTGAATGTTTCCACTTGGCCCACATTGATGCATATCCTCTTATTGCTTCACCTCATGAGTCATCTGCTAACTTCACTCATAGCATTCTGAAGTCTCCCTCATTGCACAGCGTCGCCCTTTCATTTTATATTACCAGACTCCAGTCCTCCCACTCGGCTGCACATCAATATTGTCCTTAATAATCGTCCCTCTACCATGATCCCTTCTTCTTTGTCTCCCTCTCAATCTCCTTTTTTCTAGTGTACTTTTCCCTCCTCTCCAACTATCCCCCACTTCCTGGATTTGGGTGTGCCCCAATGAATACTAGAAGTATTCCCGACCTTGCATCTATCAAACTACTTGCTTCAAACAACAGACACCGCATCGGGTTTGGCTCACTGCAGGGTCAACTCCACCTCTTATGGCCTCCTTCCTCACTAAATCAACCTAATAACTAAAACGACTTACTCAAGTCAAACACACACTGTCTAATATTTGTTCAGCTAGATGGTCTCTCGGTGATCTAAGGGTGCACTATGGCAATGTGCAATCATATCCTTTGGCTTGATAGGCTGCATTCTTACCTTCACAATAAGGACATTCTTCCTCAGTGGATATATTCATCACTCTCCTTCCATTATCTCAATCGCCTATGACCCTGATTGCAATGCAACTCCTGCATCCAGCAATCCTGTTTTGCAAGGCCCCTATTCCGACTGTTTCTGCGCAAAGGAATACATTGTGTTCGCACCGCCAAAGTAACATTCTACACATAAAGTCAGTCAGATCAAAATTCATTCTTTGGGAACACCTCTCATGAAAACAATCATCACCTCACTGTCTTTTGTGTTTCAGAAGTGCACATCAGCAGTGTAACACATTTTGGAACTTGTTGACTTTATTGTTAGCCAAATTCTTAACATAGCTAAACTTACCGACACCTGTTTAATACTTCTCACAATATCAGGGGACCACAGAGGTAGGTCTGGTGAAAGATTTGCAGTACTTTACAAAAATGCTAGTCAGTGCAGGAGGCATCGACAGTCTAATACCTCTCCTTTCAGTGCATTATTTTGCAAGTTCATTTGCGACAAAATTCCCAGGCTAAACTTAATCATACTCCTGGTGAAAAAAGGACCTTGAACCTTGACTGTATGAAGCAATCCACCACTCACTTAATTAGTTCTGACACAAACATCTTTCAAGGTGATTTTAACCTTATGTGTGGATATACTAATGATGATGTGGTAAAGCTTTTCTCGTAGCTCCTCTCCTGAAATGATCTTCCACAGCACCCATCCATTTGAAAGGCTCTACACTGGACCTTATTATCTTGAATGGCGCTGGCTTACTGAAAAAGACATATATGACCTGATCATGTCCTAATCTTTAAACCTCTGGAATTCATATATATATATATATATATATATATTATGATTGAATGAAAATAATGTATTGCATAGAAAAAATAAACGTTTCTTACAATAAAAATATCCAGATAATAAATACATAAAATCCATACAAAATGGATAACATTTTTTACAACTAAAAAAAAATCAAAGTGACTTTAAGATTTTGACTGCAACAACATATACAATCGAAAAACGTTGTTAATTTGTAAATAAATCTATAATTATTAATTGAAAGACAATACATGGGTGGAAGAGCTCGGCCACAAAGAAAATGGCCGGCTCCCGATACCGCTGTCTGCGACTCCGGTGCCAGCCTTTGCTGTGCCGTGGCTATGGACGCTAAACTTGAAGTACACATGTGGCATCGCTGCAGGGTTGGTGGAGAGCCAGGGGGTCTCTGCAGGGATGATACCTAAGCCGCACTCCCTCAACAAACGGAAAGCCCGGGGGACTTATGTGGTGATGCTCTGCACCCAGACCAGATTGTAAGGCCATACTCTGCTCTCGCTGCAGAGGACCAGAGGGGCTTGGATTGCATCCAGTACCGGCCCCGCTGTCAATTCTGGCCTGCCCCAGCCCACTTTTTTTCTACTGCTAAACCCTGTCCGGATACAGGAGTCAAGTCTTGGGCACCAGTCTGCCAAATAACCTTCTTCATACATGGGCACAACATAATTGCCCTTCCGGGGATCCTGAAATGTAGGCGGAGATGTGGACCTTGGCAGGCTGCGTATCGCCCTGTCCCAAGCATGGTGAAGTCTTGCTCTGGCAGATTGGAGCAGGCAAAGAGGGGCACCATAATGCAGGAGAGGGCCCAGAGCTGGTAACACAGTGGATGACCCTGAACTGCGAACCATGCCTTATTCAGGCCAGCCAGTCACCAGGCCCCATATCCAGCCACCCAGGGCCCGACAGTTGTCAGTCACCTATGATACAGTGGCCCAGTGGGTGTTCTTTCGGTGCATAGCACTGAACGTGAGAGAGGAGGGGAAAGCCCCTTTCTTTTCTGAATACCAGGGCATAAATCCAGCGAGGAGAGAGGACAATGGTGAGGGCTTGAGTAGTGTAAGTTGTCACTCTCTTTTTAACAGGACATGCTAAGTCAGACACCAGCCCCTATGGCTAGCACCTCCCAGTGACCCAACCCGACTGACTAGTGCCTACAGGTAGAGTGAGTGTGCAACACCTGAACAGGTCACCGCTGCAACACATTGAAAGATAGTGCGAGGTGGGGTATTGGTCCATGAATACCTAAGGGGAAGGCCACGCGTCAGCTCCTCTTCATGGACATGGTGTCTGGGAAGACTCCCTAATGCCAAGACGATATGGGGACATCACCCTCAAAACACTGATGAGGGAACTTACCTCAATCAAGACAACAATGGACTAGGTCCGCAAGAACACGATAATGATGGGCTGTGAACCAAAGTTCCCGATTTAAACACATTTCAGTCACAACTGGCCATGACTGAGTAGAAAATGGGTGGCTTGGAGGACTGTATGGAGGTCCTGGGTGGGGTCCAGACCTATAACAGGAACTCTGGCACATGCAGCAGAAACTGACGGAGGTGGAAGACAAATGATGTCCAATTCAATGGGATGCCAGAGGAACAGGAGGTGGGAGGTAGGGATGGGATCCTTGCCTCTTTTCTGCCAACACTCATGCGCCTCACATTTACCCCTCCATTGGAATTTCAAAAGGCACATTGTATTCGCTCTCACACAGAACGTAACCATCTTGCACCCTGTCCTATTATTGCATGCATTGCAGGCCCAACAAATGATCACTGCAGCTAAACAGCTTAAGGGCCCCTTCGCTAATAAAGATGCCACGGTCTACATAGCGGATGACTTTTCTCAAGACACAATGGTCTAAAGGAAAACATTCCTGGCATTTAGGCCCAGGGCTGTGGAATTTAATGAAAAATGTACTTGCCCCTGGGACAAGTAGCTTCATAAATTTATAGAAGAGCTCTGATAATACCCTCCCTGGTTATGTCAGGCTAGTACTATAGAAGGATTTGAATTTTAGAAGTTTTCACCAGCTCTTCTCTAATCTTTTCCCATACTGAGAAATGTCAGAAGTAAAGTTTCTTCCAGGGCTGGGAAAAATGTGGTTGGAGAAAAAGTTAACTTGTAAAATCTCAACAGATTTCTGCTGGGGCACATTCATATTTGCTTATGCTAAGATGCAATTCACAAATATTTTCTACGACAACGGTTTCCTGGCCTACTTAAGGAAATTCATGTGAAGAAAAATGTAAATCTGCATTAATATAAAGACATATATCATGGGTGAACTTTTGTGACTTTATTTAACATTAGAGCCCCTAATTAAATCTGAGTTAACCAAGACCTTTTGTTTTTATTAAAATGCTATCTCTTCCTATCTATCAGCTGGCTTCATTTTGTGTGACTTCGATCCAAAAATCTTATTACACAAAGCAAGCGAAAAGTCATTGGAATCCTCTCCAGAATAGCTCTCTTGTCTCTTCCATCTAAGCATCTATCCATTCATCCTTTCACCCACTGATATCTTGCATTTCACCTTACATTGTCACCCATTCATTCTTTCATGCATTAGCCTTTAACCAATCTATTCGTCCATCTGTTTATCCGTCAGTCCATCCGCTCATCAATCAATCATGCCATTTGTATAGCGCACTACTCACCCGGGAGGGTCTCAAGGCGCTTGGGGGGAGGGGTATGCTACTGCTCGAACAGCCAGGTCTTGAGTTGTTTCCTGAAGGCGAGATGGTCCTGGGTCAGCCGAAGGTGGATGGGGAGGGAGTTCCAAGTCTTGGCAGCCAGGTAAGAGAAGGATCTTCCTCCGGCGGTGGCTCTTCGGATGCGTGGTACGGCTGTGAGGGCGAGGCTGGTGGACCGTAGCTGGCGGGTGGGCGTGTAGAAGGTCAGGCGGTCGTTGAGGTACTTGGGGCCCAGGTCATGGAGAGACTTGTGTGCGTGGGTGAGGAGCCGGAACGTGATCCTTTTGTCGACGGGGAGCCAGTGCAGGTGCCTCAGGTGGCTGGAGATGTGGCTGCGTCGGGGGACATCCAGGATGAGTCGGGCGGACGCGTTCTGGATGCGCTGGAGTCTTTTCTGTAGCTTGGCTGTGGTTCCGGCGTAGAGGGCGTTTCCGTAGTCCAGTCGGCTGGTGACGAGTGCCTGGGTGACAGTCTTCCTGGTCTCGGTCGGGATCCAGCGGAAGATCTTGCGAAGCATACGCAGGGTGTTGAAGCACGATGAGGAGACGGCGTTGACTTGTCTGGTCATCGAGAGGGAGGGGTCCAGGATGAAGCCCAGGTTGCGTGCGTGGTCGGTTGGCTTGGGTGCGGTGCCCAGGGCTGGGGGCCACCAGGAGTCGTCCCAGGCGGAGGGCGAAGATCCCAGGATGAGGACTTCCGTCTTGTCCGAGTTCAGTTTCAGGCGGCTGTCCTTCATCCACTCGGCGACGTCTTTCATCCCTTCGTGTAGGCAGGTTCTGGCGGTGTCGGGGTCTCTGATGAGGGAGAGGATCAGCTGGGTGTCGTCGGCGTAAGAGATGATGTTGAGGTTGTGCTGGCGTGCGATGGCTGTGAGAGGTTTCATGTAGATGTTGTAGAGGGTGGGGCTGAGTGAAGATCCTTGCGGGACGCCGCAGATGACTTCGGTGGCCTCGGAGCGAAACGGGGGGAGGCGGACTCTTTGTGTTCTTCTGGCGAGGAACGAGATGATCCACTCCAGTGCCTTCTCTTGGATACCGATGTTGCTGAGGCGCTGGACTAGGGTGCGGTGGTAGACCGTGTCGAACGCAGCGGAGAGGTCCAGGAGGGTGAGTGCCACTGTTTCCCCCTTGTCGAGCAGGGTCCGGATGTCGTCGGTGGCTGCGATGAGGGCGGTCTCGGTGCTGTGGTTGGCTCTGAAGCCGGACTGCGAGGGGTCGAGGGATCTGTTCGTCTCGAGGAAGGCGGTCAGCTGTCTGTTGATGATCTTCTCGATGACTTTAGCAGGAAAAGGGAGGAGCGAGATGGGGCGGAAGTTTTTGAGATCGGTGGGGTCCGCTGTAGGTTTCTTCAGGAGGGCGCTGATCTCGGCGTGCTTCCAGCTCTCCGGGAAGGTGGCGGTGTTGAAGGAGGCGTTGATGATGTTCCGGAGTTGGGGTGCGATGGTGGAGTCGGCCTTGTTGAAGACGTGGTGTGGGCAGGGGTCGGTCGGTGATCCGGAGTGGATGGTGTTCATCGTGCGGGCTGTGTCTTCGGTGGTCACCGTGGTCCAGGTGCGAAGGGTGGCGGTGGGGGCGTTGGTTCGACGGTTGGGTGCGTGGGTGGGGCGCCGAAGCTGTTGTGGATGTCGGCGATCTTGCGGTGGAAGAACGAGGCGAGGGAGTCGCAGAGGTCTTGTGACGGAGTGATGTCGTTGGTGCCGGTGCTGGGGTTGGAGAACTCCTTGACGATAGTGAAGAGCTCTTTGCTGTTGTGGGCGTTGTTGTCCAGTCGTTCCTTCAGGGATTTCTTCTTGGTGGTGCGGATGAGCTGGTGGTGCTTGCGGGTAGCGTGTTTGAGGGCGGTCATGTTGTCGGTGGTCCGGTCGAGGAGCCAGGCTTTCTCGAGGGTGCGGCAGGTCTTCTTGGAGTCTTTGAGGTCGTCGGTGAACCAGGATGCCTTCTTGCTTCTGGGTCTGCTGGGAGGGTTCTTTAGTGGCGCGAGGTCGTCGGCGCAGGCGGTCAGCCACTGTGTGAAGTTGCGGGCTGCTTCGTTGGGGTCCATTGTGTTGGCGGGTGGGCTCTGGCTCTGGCTCATCCATATCCAAACCTACCCATCCATCTCCAAACCTATCCATTTCAACCATTCATCCATCTGCTCATCCATACACACACCTTTTCATGCCATCTATCCACCCTCCCTTTCACTCATCCATCCATCCATCCTTTCACTTAGCCATCCACCCACCCTCCTACCCATCCATCAATCCATCCATCTATTTATGGTTTACACTCATCCATCCTTTCACTATCTAATCCTTACACCCTGTAACTCATCCACCCATTCACCCTTTCCTTCATTATAACATCCTTTGTCCATCCACCATCCCCGTTTCTCAACCATCCCTGTCGCTCATTCATTCATCCATCATACCACACTTACACTCATTCATCCTTTCACCCACACATCCATCCATCCTTTCACTCACACCCTTTCACATTAATTACGAGTCTCTCTGCCGAGCTGCAGACAGAAGAGGCCCATAAAGAGCTCCAACTCTACTGTTGCTACTAAAGCGGGGCGTTCACGAAGCCCCTGTTCAAACCTATCCTTCCATCTCCAAACCTATCGATCAAACAGATCCATCCCGCCTTCCTTTCACTCATCCATCCTTTTGCTCATCCATCCATCCTTTCACCCCACACATCCTCCTTTTCACTCATATTCATTCACCCTTTCACTCATCCCTCCATCCATCCCTTCACTCATCCATCCATTCACATAATCCATTCACCCCTCCATCCTTCTTTCCACTTATCACTCCACCTACCCTTTCACTTCCTCCATTTATGCTTTCGCTCATCCATCCACCCTTTCACCCCATCCATCTTCTGTTTTGCTCATATATCCATCCACCTTTTCACTAATCACTCCATCCACCTTTACACTCAACTATCCACCCACCCATCTACCCATCCATCAACCCTTCCACCCACCCTTCCACCCACCCACCCACCCAGCCATCCATTCTATCTCTCACCCATTAATCCACCCTTTCAATAAGCCATCCATCCTTTCACTCATCAATCCACTTTCCGCCCATCCACTCACCCATCCCTTCATTTACCCTTGTACTTATCCTACCATTCTTTCACACATCATCCTTACATCCATCCTTTCACTCATTTATCCACGCATGTATCCATTCACCCTTTCACCCTTTCACTGCACTCATTCATCCATCCATCCATCCTTTCACTCATCCATCCACGCATCTATCCATTCACTCTTTCACTCCACTCATTCATCCATCCATCCATCCAGCCTTTCGCTCATTCATCCATGCATCTATCCATTCACCCTTTCACTCATTCATGCATGCATCTGTTCATCCACCCTTTCATTCACTCACCCACCCACCCTTTCAAGTCCACTATGGGCCTTTGTCTGCAGACCTGCAGACTGAAGAGGCCCATCAAGAACTCCACAGCTGCTGCAGTTGCTACAGTGGTGTGTTCACAATGCCCCTGGTGGAGGCACAAAGTGAGATGAGAGGCCTAGTGCAAGGACAGAATTGGAGGGGGGGGGTGGCCTTCATCATGCATGAAAGCCTCATGGGGAAACTAATGAGTTTTAATGTGAGCCCTTGATGATGTAAAATATGAGTGGCCAAGGTGAGCAGGTCAGGGATGTCAGAGAGGGCGGCAGAGGGTGGGGTTAGCAAGTTCAGGCACCGGGTGTAACATAAGGTCTATAGGAAAGGCAAAGTGCAAAGTAGGGGGTGCATGAGAAGGGAAAGCAACGCCAGTTGAAGACGAGCAGGGATATTGGCGCCTTATGAGGCCCAGGAGTGGAGCAGAGAATACAAGGCAGGGGTCATACAGTTCAAGTCAGAGCAAGGGGCCAAGAGGCAGCTAAGGCAGCCTCTTACATGCCATTGCTGTGAGTGTTCTGGAGCTGCAGAAGCTCGATGTTTGTCTCATGCTCAAAGAAAATAAAGGTTCCAGGGGAGGGCCTAGAAGCCACACGAGTGCTGGCCCCGGCTTTTGCATTAACCCTTTCACTGCCAATAAACTGCTCAGAGCAACTTATTAACTGGCGGTGACCTACAGGGGTGAAAAGCTGTTTATCGTACAGCCATAACACTGTCTACTTGTCCTTTGGACAAAATTCAAATTAAAACCTCTTGCCCTCCTAGGAAATCTAGATGTCTCGGGCGTCGGGAGATAGGAATTCCCCACCCCTGTAGGCCCCAACTCCAGTCCTTGGAAATCCACTATGACCTGCTAGGAGCTTTGACAATGCCTCTCATGATCAATGTTTCCTCGATAATCTCGACTCTAAAGCCATGGACACATCCCATCCACCAGACAGCTGTTGTATCATCCCAACTGGGAACCTCCTGCATTTAAATCTTGACAGACTAACAAGACTACTCTGCCACAGAATGACAGAGACTGGAATCAGTGATGAAACGTTGGGAAATGAGAAACCATTGATATAACGAAAGAACATCCAACAGGGCCAGAGACAAGTCACACTCCCCCCTTGAAGGCCATGGCAAATATATTGGGGAAGGGCCTGATTTGCAAGGTTCAGTGGACCTTGCCATGGACTATAGTGTACGATCTGTCCATTCGTATCCTCAAACGGCCTTGCACAAGAGGAGCGTTACAGGGGAGAATGCACCTTCCGGGGCAGGTTCTACCTCAGTGGCTCAGTGGGGCCTGGCACCATTATGTACACTTTATTAGACAGACGATGAAGCAATAGACAGACACTGGTTGGGATGGCCGGAGCATTCCATCTGAGGCATGGAGTGCACAGGGCCATGAGTATGCCTATTGTTAGTGACATAGATGGTGGCAAGTGAGCGGTGAGAGAAAAAATGGCTCGCCCATTCAAAGTAATTAGTTGCTGGATGTCTCTTTACCCTGCAGTTTGTGTTATACAACACCTGCCATGTTCAACTTGCATGCTTTTTCTTATTTCTATTGTTTTTCATTCCTTTTTCCTGTTCCCTTATCTGTGTTCCATGATGCTGTGCTCAGATACAGGCGTTGGCAGTTTTAGCATCGATTTAGCCCTGCTTGAGTTGTCAGCATTTGACAGGGTTCTTCTCTTTGGAATTGGGTATTTCTAAACCAGTAGCAGGGGATCCACCACCACTCCCCCAACATACACACCGGTGGTCTATCCAGCTCATTGCCAGTTACTACCCTGGGGAGTGTGAGCTCCTAGCAGTCTATGAACAGGACAGACAATGGTCTATGGATTTAGTGAAATCAATGAGCATCCTGACTTTCGCCTCATAATGCTGAAGGAACTTGTGAAGGGTAGCATGTGAAATCTGTGAGCCATCCAAACTAGGGCATATCACTTTTATGTTCTGGCTAGCGTTGAACTTGCAGTTTTACCTTTTCTTGGAAGAAGGTTGCTATTTTATTACACATAGTTTGGGGAATTAGAATTGGAAAGAAATGTAACTGTTTTAAATAGTTCCTTAGCTGAGTTTTTGGTCAGATTAATTTTCTCAGTGAAATATTTTGATTTATTTACTATAATCAAGCTTTTGTATACTAAAATGTATTGTTTGGACTTGCTTATTTCTACCTCACACTAATTTTTCCTCCACACATGTTCTTGACGTGTACATTTTAATTAAAAAAGTTCAAGATCTGCTGAGACCCAGGGGCAGTAGGTTTGTTTCTGAGTTTTCTAAATGAGTTTAGAGAGGCTGTTAGAAATACTGCTGTGTTGATCCAGTCCTTGTAATTGGTAGTGGAAACATTAGGGTCCTTTGCAAGGATAGGCTGAGAGCAGGCCAGAGTATCATTAAACTTGGTAGTATATATTTGTTTGCAAGCTCTACTTTTAAAAGTCTGCTGGGCAGTATTGCTTGATGTTGATTTAGTTTAAGTTTAAGTTTGACTTTGTGATCAGCCCAATGACATCAATGCTTCCACATCCACTTTCAATTACTGCATGTCAGAACTTCTGGATGACATAGCTCCTTAGGTACAAAGCAAAGAGAGCTAAATCTTCACTCCTTCTTTCTCTAAAGATTGCTTATATGAAAAGAATCATTATGATAATTTCAGAAGTTACATAGGGAATTGCCCTCCTTTCTTAACCTAGTTATTCTTAGGGTAGATGAGTAGACTATACAAAATAAACTTTTTCAATGCTAAATCTAATCAAATTAAATCTCAAATCAATACAATCATCTGAAACACCTATTTAAAATAGAATGGTGAATAATGACCTCCTCCTATATTTGACGATCCTTCTGCTAAATGTGAAGCCTTTGCGAAATTTGCCTAAAATGAATTACCAAAATTCATCCTTAAAACTAAAGCTTATCCTGTTCAAGTGTAAATTGCTAAAAACTTGACATATCAAATGTTGCTACATTTGACCAAATTAGTGAACTTCTCACCTTAGAAAGGAGTAATATATGACTGTCTTAAGTTTGGCCAAGTTACTCCACCACTGATAAAACATCTGTAAATGTGGAAGATCTTAATAGTTTTCATCCTGTTCCTTTGTAAAAGTATTTAGAGATGTGTAACAAACACCAATAACACAATATATCTCTCAGAATGCTGTATTTCATGACTTTCAGCCAAGGTTCAGAATAAAGTATATAAACTGCCTTGCTTCAAGTAGTGCTGACACACTCTGCATTTTTTATTCTGGCAATTCCGGTCTTCTCCTTCTCAATTAATCCACGGCATTTTGGCAAAGTGAATCATTCTACATTCATTAGAATTCCCAAGAATTGTGTGGATCTTGATGCTATTCTTAATGAGTTTCCTCATACCTATCTAACAGAGGATCTATAATAAGTGATCAAATAGTAATATGTATGAATGAGCCACAAATTCAAATCAAATTGTTATACAAAAAAGAAAACTACATTAAAGGAAGCTGAAGATATTGCTAAATCTGTGGAACATACAGCCAATTGTATCAAAGAAATTAAAGCTCCAAATGAATTAGTACCTGAAGTTCATCTAGAGAAGCAAGATACTGGGATATGTAAAATAAAAAGCAAGGTAATGAAAGTCAAAAAGGAGGAAAATAAACGTTTTTCCGTTGTGACAGCAGAATCTCATTAGCTAATAACGTACAAAGTGAGGCAAGAAGCACTATGCGCAGGAAGTGTAACAGGAGATGGCACTTTGCCAGAGTGTGTAGACAAGGAGAAAACAATTAAGTTAAGGCTATTAGAAATAGTGAACTGGGAGATAAAGAAAATAGCCTTTCAAGTATGTGATGTAAAGGAGAAGGCAAACCTGAATTAGAAAATATGCTTTGAGGGTAATACTGTGATGAAGTTTGTTGATGTTGGCTATCCATATACCTTACTGAATTGAGAGGATTTTATGCAATTAAAAAAAAAGAATAATATTGAATTTGAAAAACCAGATATATCCCTAAGGGTGTATAACAAGGACCCCATTCCATTATTAGGCATGGTAAATCACATTGCAAAGCTAGTCCCACCCTATGTAAAATATATGTGGTTGAAAAAGGATACAACCTACTAGGTTGGTTAATTCAGAAGGAGCAAGGAATACATCTTGACCCTAATAAAGAACACAATCTTCTAGGAGACAGATTTCTGTAATTAATTCCCTAAGGTATTTTCAGATAACCTTGGACACTTACAAAAGTACCAACATAAGAATATGTTGAAAGCTGGGGCTAAGTCTATTGTACATAAACCATGGGCAGTTGCTAATATGAGGAAAGAACCTCTTGAACAAGAATTAAAAACACTTTCTAAATTAGGTATTATCTAACCAATTGAGTGCTCAGAGTGGTTAGCTTCTATATTTATTGCCTCTAAGGCTAATGGAAAGGCCTCCTCCTTTGCGTAGACCTGCGCATTCCTAATGAGAATATCTGTATTGGAAGACACCCCTTAGCAAATGTCAATAAAATGCACAGCTCTATGGGTGACGCAAAATATTTCTGATTAATGGCTCTCTGAATGGCATACCATCAGGTGTAGTTGCACCCCGATTATATGACTTTAATAGCCTCTATAACCCTGGTAAGAGCCTACATGCTTCGCAGAATGCAATCTGGGCTTGCATGTGAGGCTGCAGTATTTCAATAAATCATTCATCAACAACTGAGAGGAGTAGATTATACCTCATCTTTTCAAGGCAATATTCTGGTATATTGGTCCTTCATGCAAGGACATGATACAACTTTACGTGAGTTATTTAGAAGATTAACAACAGCAGGTCGTACAGTAAGTAATTACAAATATCACATTGGCATAGGTTCAGTACATTACCTAAAACGCACAATCTCGAATGAAGGGTTCAGACCAAAAACAAGTCTTATAGAAACGGTAAACAAATCCTTACTGTTCCAAAACAAAATGTGAACTAAGATCATTTTTGGGGTTCATTGAATATATGTCTAAGTATGTAAATAATTCTGATGACTAATGTGATCACCTACTTCAACTGCTAAAGACAACATGCAATTTGTAGGGGATGAGAAAAGTAATGAGACATTTGAAACACTCAAGCGTGATATTGTAAAGTTGCCATCACTGGGCATTTTTGGCTCAAATAGGAAGACTATTCTAATTACAGATGCAAGTAATAAGGGTTTAGATGCAACATTCTCCTAGATGGTTGAAGGTAAAGAGAGAATAGTTGGATTTGCCTCCAGATGTTTATCTAAATTAAAAAAAACTACTCACTGGTAGAAAGGGAAGTGTTGTCACTATGATACCTACGGGTGATACATGTGCTTAATAAATACCAGTACAATACATTGTCATGTTATTGGGCTGGAAAACATTTAAACTTCTTTCTTTGGAGTATGAGATTTACAATCTGCACTGATCACAAGCTCCTTATATACATATTGTTCACCACTTATTGCCACATGGATATTGGGATTGGACAATGTTTGGTTTGAATTTGAATATGTACATGGAGAGCAATATTTGGCAGCTGACTAACTCTCAAGGGTGCCTCTAAAATGAGAAGTGAATGAAGAACAATTGGATAGTGCAATATTAAACCCAATACCAGCTGTATCAGGGTATGAATGAAATGAATGTATGTAAAAGGACCCTGTCCAGTAATAAATGAAAGAGCTTATTGTGAATTGTTGGCCACAGATATGTAGTGATCTTAAAGAAGAGTTAATGTTTTTCTGGGAGGTAAGATTTGAACTTAATATCCAAGAGGGTAACGTGTGCTGTAATGACAAGGCTATTCCCCCAGAAGGTCTGGGAGGGAAAATGGCGAACCTAACTCATGAAAGACATTTGGCAACAACTTCACAAAAAAAGGTAGAAGCAAATTTTGATTTCCCAGAATGAATTCCACCATTGAACAAAAGGATTATCAGTTGTAAAAGTGACAAGAACAAGGTTACACGCCGATCACCCTTATCTGCTGTGGTGGTACCACTGAAACCATGGGTGAAATTGGCATTATATGTTTTAGGGCCTCTGAAAGGAACAGGCAATTATAAAAGATTTAAGTTCTTCCTATTAGGTTATAATTCCCATTGGCTTGTCACCCAAATGGTAAACCTGGATGAACGCCTCCCCAGCTCCAGACATCGCCATAGCCATCCCGGACAACTACAAGATTATCCGAAAAGACCGCACCATCCAAACAGGAGGAGGCATCGCCATCGTACATAAGAACTCCATCCGCATCACGACCAGCTCAGACGACAACCTTGCAGCCGCCGAACACCTTCACTTCCAGATCCACACCGACCCCAAGACCACACTCAGAGGCACCCTCATCTACAGGCCACCAGGACCCCGCACTCGATTCAGCGAAGACATCACTGACTTCATCAGCCCACACGCCCTCCCCTCTGAGGACTACATTCTACTGGGAGACCTCAACTTCCACCTGGAAAAGAACAACGACAGCAACACCACCACCCTCTTGGACAACCTAGCCAATCTCAGACTAAAACAACTTGTTGATACCCCTACCCACTATGCCGGGCACACGCTCGATCCAATCTTCACCTCCAGCAAGCACGTCTCCTTCAACCACACTACAGCGCTCCACTGGACGGACCACAGTTGCGTACACTTCAACTACAAAAAACCTCGACCCACAACCTCCCTCAACCAATCCTCCGATGAAACTGGAACAAAATTACCACCGACCAGCTCTCTACTTCGCTTCTCAAAAACCCTCCCGCCAATACATCGGACCCAAACCAAGCTGCCACCAACCTCACTCAATGGATCACCCACAGCGCCGACGAACTAGCTCCCTGGAAAAATCATCAAACCAAGCAAAGTAGTAAAAAAGCCCCCTGGTTCAACAATGACCTTAAGACATCCAAAAAGCTCTGTCGTACCCTCGAGAAAGCCTGGAGAAAAAACACATCCAATGACAACCTGACCTCCTTCAAGACCGCCACCCGCAAACACCACCAACTGATCCGTTCCACCAAGAAATCAGCATTCAAGGATCGACTTGACAACAACTCCCACAACAGCAAAGAACTCTTCAACATCGTCAAAGAATTTACCAACCCCACCGCCGGCACCAACGACATCACCCCATCCCAAGACCTCTGCGACTCCCTAGCCTCTTTCTTCCACAACAAAATCGCCGACATACATAACAGCTTCGAAAACCAGTCCAGAAACCAACCCACCCCACCCACCCCCAAACCTAATACCCCCTCCAATAACCTCCACGCATGGGACCCAATCACCACTGAAGACACCATCCACCTGATGAACTCCATCCACTCAGGATCACCTACCGACCCATGTCCCCACCACATTTTCAACAAAGCAGACTCCATCATCGCACCCCATCTCCGAGACGTCATCAACTGCTCCCTCAACTCCGCTACCTTCCCGGAAAGCTGGAAACATGCCGAACTCAGCGCCCTTCTGAAGAAACCCACAGCAGACCCCACTGAACTTAAGAACTACCGCCCTATCTCGCTCCTCCCATTCCCTGCCAAAGTCATTGAGAAAGCCGTCAACAGTCAGCTCGCCACCTTCCTCGAATCCAACAAATGCCTCGACCCTTCTCAGTCCGGCTTCCGAGCCAAACACAGCACCGAGACCGCCCTCATCGCAGCAACAGACGACATTCGAACACTACTGGACAACGGAGAAACAGTCGCCCTCATCCTACTGGACCTCTCCGCAGCCTTCGACACGGTCTGTCACGGCACCCTTATACAACTCCTCAACAATGTTGGAATACAAGGAAAAGCACGGGACTGGATCATCTCGTTCCTCGCCTGAAGAACCCAGAGAGTCCGCCTCCCCCCTTTAAGGTCAGAGGCCACCGAAATCATCTGCGGCGTACCACAAGGATCTTCACTCAGTCCAACCCTCTTCAACGTATACATGACCCCCCTCGCTTCCATCGCACGCCAACACAACCTCAACATCATCTCCTACGCAGACGACACCCAGCTGATCCTCTCCCTAACCAAAGATCCAAACTCCGCCAAAACCAACCTACACGACGGGATGAAAGAAGTGGCCGAATGGATGAAGAACAGCCGCTTAAAACTGAACTCGGACAAAACGGAAGTCCTCATCTTAGGATCATCCCCTTCTGCCTGGGACGACTCATGGTGGCCACCGGCCCTGGGCAACGCACCCAAACCCACGGATCACGCACGCAACCTCGGCTTCATCCTGGACTCCTCCCTCTCGCTGACCATACAAGTCAACGCTGTGTCATCATCATGCTTCAACATCCTTCGCATGCTCAAAAAAAATCTTCCGTTGGATCCCCACCGAAACAAGAAAAACGGTCACCCACGCACTAGTCACAAGCCGACTGGATTACGGAAACACCCTCTATGCCGGAATCACAGCCAAACTACAGAAAAACTCCAACGCATCCAAAACGCCTCTGCCAGACTCATACTCGACATCCCCCACCAAGCTCACATCTCCGATCACCTGAAAGACCTCCACTGGCTTCCCGTCAACAAGAGGATAACATTCCGACTCCTCACCCACGCTCACAAAGCCCTCTCCGACCTAGGACCCGAATGCCTCAACAAGCGCCTGTCCTTTTACACCCCCACCCGCCAACTTCGTTCATCCAATCAAGCCCTAGCCGCTATTCCGCGCATTAACAGATCCACCATGGGAGGAAGATCCTTCTCCTACCTAGCGGCAAAAACATGGAATTCTCTCCCCACACACCTCCGCCTTACACAGAACCACCTCTCCTTCAGAAAACAACTTAAAACTTGGATATTTGTTAAGTAAGTACCCCCCTCCTCCCCAAGCGCCTTGAGACCCTCTGGGTGAGTAGCGCGCTATACAAATTTATGAACTTGAACTTGAACTAAATCATACCACTGTTAAAGTTTTAATTGAATTTTTGTGGGACAATTTCTGCAAAGAAGATAGACAATCCATATTAGTTACTGTAAACGGAGTCCAGTTTATATTTTCTGATATTAAAGTCATTAGATGTCGAATATAAAAAGGCTAATGGCTTAATGAAAAGGGCCAACCGTATGATAAATGAAAATATCCAGCTACAGTCAATGGCCAAGATATAGAAAACTTTCTTCAGGGTCTTATATGGTAATATCACACTTTCCCCAGTTTAGTCAATGGAGTATCACCTTTTGTATCACTTAAAGTTAGGGAAACTAGCACTAAATTATTCCCCAATTGATTGGGTGGTGGTCTATTTGTGAATGTTAACCAGGTAGAATGCAAATAGAAAGTAAATTGACATCTAATTAAATACAAAGTAGGTCATTGGATATTGATAAAAAGGCCAGATAATGAACCTAGCAAACAGAGTAAATACTTTAACATCAGCCGCATACGGTGGAGGGAGTTCCGTGGGGTGGAAAGGTGGGGCGGGGGAGGGGCAGGGTGGGGGGTACTAAACACCGGAATATGGATAATTAGAAGGTAAGTAAATGATTAAATAAATAAACTGAATTTCGTAGCACGCCCTGTATTGCAAAATGCTTACAGAAACAGCGGATAGAATGAGGTAATAGAACCAATCACACGTGGGCAGTTCTAAGATGTGAATGGCAAGGTCTCAAGTTAGTGGTTGGAAGAGGAAGACAGCTAATGGTAATGGTTTAGACTGGATTCCCCCAAAGTCCACTCTAAGTATATTAGACACAAAAGGTCTGTCATCAACAAACAGCTAAAGCTGTTGAGATCTATAAAATCACGCTGTAAGGGTTTCCAGGAGAACTACAACTGCTTGACTATGTTATTTATGGTGACCCAGTGGCGGGTGGTAAATGATAAAAATCGTATTCTCTTGAGGAGAAAAAATAAGCAATTCCTCAAAGCATTTTTAAACATGATAAATGAATGGAGGAGATAACAATTGTTTAAGAAGGTAGTATTTACAAACTAAACATATACCTAAAAACTTCCCACCAGCATGGTCAGGGTGTAATAATGATGAACTTTTAAGAATCAGATCTATAATGGTGGCATCCAATTCTATATAACCACGTTTCTGTATTTAAAAAAAAAATCAGCTTTTTCATGCTAAATGAGCTCAGTAATTGTACTACAGAGCATATAGTTATCACACCGCAATGTAGTGAAGGAAAGGCTGCTTTCCTACGAGGCAAAATACGATTGATAACAGATAAATGCAGTTGGGCAAGTCGCTGAAAAAGCAACACTATTCATGATCCTGAAAACTACTAATCTAACTAGCTTCCTGCAGATACTGATCACTTACTTTTAGCCGGGGGTGAGTCAGTAAGGAGGGGATTCATCCAATCATGAACTAGGTACATACCAAAAGTCTGCTGTAACTATATGTTCAAGTATTGGTTACTATAGTGTCTGAGATAAGAAGTTAAAACGGTCTGTTGTGAAACACAAAAATTGTATCCTTTTCTACTAGAATTTCAGATGGATGACTGCTTGTCTTTATAGAAGATTATGTTTGCCCCATCAGAAAGTAATGCCCCAACTTGCAAGTCATCCTGGAACAGACTACAATTGCCATTAACTCTCTGTTAGCACAATTTTCATTCTGGTTTGTAGGTCAACATGTAGAAAATGGACCGGAGTAACTGATGGCATGCACCACAAAACAGATTTACCCTACTCCATAGGTCTTAGCTGGTGACTATATAGAAAGCCACACTAGGTTAAAAGGAATGAGTCAGGCTACAAAAGTCAGGCAGGGGTAGTCCTTTTCCCTTCATCACTGAATCATTGGTGTGTGACTCTATAATGAAGAGTTATAGTTCCCTGTAGGAACTTAGTGGGAATCTATTACCTTGATGAATGCCACGGTATCACGGTCCCACAAGTACTGGGACAGAAACCTGTTGGCATAAGTCCAGAGGACTACATCATATGGTTTTCATGGACTCTGTGCTTTTAACTATGTGATAGTGTGGGAGCAAATAACATTACATCTCATCACCCTCTTTCAATTTTGTATACTTTTAATCTCTGTTCAAACACATGCTACTTATCAATTAAAGAGCTTAAGGTAGAGCCCACTGCATGTAACACAGCTAGAACAACAGAGAAGGAAGGGCCCGATGATTAAATATATCACCTCAGTGAATTAGGGGCTTCATTCTTGTTTGGAAAAATCACTTACTGTGATGCTCCATTGGGAATAGTATGGTCTCTAAGGTTCTTTCAAAATTACAAGGAGTGTAGCAATTACTTTTATTGTTTACTGAATTGGAGGATGTATCTTGACTCCATTAACTAACCTCTCCCCACCGCTCTCTCTGTTGTGATTGAGAATACATTCACCAATAAATCATTTAACTTTTCTGGAAGCATAGTTTTCTATACTGGAAAACCGTTCAACATTCATAAAATGCTAAGAAAACAACATAGATAAAGCAAAAGACAAAGAACAGATGGCTTGACATTGCAAATCATACTATTTAAACAAGGTAATGAGTAAGTTTGACTTTTTATTGTTAAAAGTGGTTCTTAATTGATGGGGGTGCATGCGTACTTACGTAAATAATTGCAATTCATGGCATTGAGTGAGTGGATAGGTTAATCATAGTTGGCAATTGAATGTGAGTAGATGGGTGAATGTGAGCGGTAATTCTTAATACATTGATGCAAGTGAAATGAAAGATAGTTTGAGGGTAAACTTTTCATTACAAGTTAGGCGTACTAGAGTGAGATATTTACCACACATCTTAAACACCACTACCCTGGGGTGAGGTATTTACCGCATTTTGTAAATACCGACTTTTCCAAGTTTTTAAATAAGGTGTAACATAAAGAATATTTATTTAACACACCAAATACTGCATGCTTTTTTATAGGATCCGTCTCCTAATACATTTTTTCTGGTTTATTTCTCATTAAATCCAGACCCCTTAGGAAACAAGCGTTTGCAGATTTTCTTTATATTATTAAAAACCAAGAGATACAAAGGAACTCCGATTTCATTATAATCTATTGTCATAGTATAAAAATTCAGTTCACCTCATAAAGAAGGGCAAGCCACTAAAAGCACAAGACATTGGCGAGAGAGATCTACTCTTTTGCAGCCCTCATTATGGGCTGTAGAGAATCTAATAATTATTTCACTTCTTAAAATCGGATATCACGAGGAGCAAACTTTAACTGATGTGCTAATTGTCTCCTATTACAAGGCTGCTATTTAAAATTCTGCATTATATTCGCACAAAAATCCTCACATACTATTTTGTTTATTGGGCATTCCCCCGTGGTAGAATTTGATAGATTCCACCTGTAGAAATGTGCCGGGGGTAAAACCGGGGGGTAAGTGGTAACTTGTCATTCTGATCAATCTAAACACAGGAGTTTGACAGGGAGCAGAAAAGACTGGGCTTCTCGTAATGCAGACACCAATGTTTAAGGGTATGCGAGCAACAATGATTGCACCTGTCAAGTGACCACAAAGGGAAACAGCGTTTACAACACTGTCAGAACAACGCAGTGCCATTACAACACAGCCTCTACAACGAACGCGTTGTTACCACGCGTTCCATTACAACGCAAGTCATTGCAACGACTTGCTTTAGGAAACTCATTGTTGGATTTTAAATCCAACAACTTCCCTATTGTTGCCCAGACTGGAGTTGGAATAATAAGATATACTATTCCAAACTCCAGCGCTTCCCTAAAGCAAGACGTTATAACGTCTTGCATTGTAACAGAACGGGTGGTCACAACGCAGTTGTTGTATTGCCCACGTGTAAAGGCATGCATTGTAAATGCATGCGCGAAAACGTCATACATTTGTCCACCAATGATGTGTGACAGCTTTATGCAATTCTTGCTTTCATTGAACAACACTTTGCATTCTGATACTTGTATTTTTACTTTTCATATTCTAATTTGAGGCCTGCAAGTTCCGATAGGCCCAATGCCTGTTCATTGAACAATACCACTATCATTCAAAACAAGGGGGCATTTCACTTGCATTTTAAAACACTTTAAGCAGGTCACATTATCATTCTCTATCAATGAGAGCTTCTAAATGTTGTCCGAGTTAAAGGGAAGTGAATTTACTAGTGTAGTAGGTAAAAGCTTCAATAAATGTTCAAGTTTAAAAAATGGAAATTGCTGACATGGCTAATATCAGTCTGTTGCATGCCATGCATGCTGCCCCATGAGAAAGATGACGGCACGTCCACCGCAACTAAACAATTATTTTCTCAGCAGATGGTCCTATGTCACATGAACACCTTAACCTAGTCCAGTTAATACTGTCCCTACTCCCGCCTCCTGCCTCTCCCCCTCTCTGCTCACTAGACTACCTTCCTCTGTCAACACAGACCCCTCCTCATCCCCCTCCTTCTTCACTGTTTCCCCCCTTTATCTTATAGCACCGACACTAACCAACATAGACTGCACACTCTCAGCTATGACTGCTGAACTTTCACGTCTCAGAGAGGACTTTTGCATGCTCAACTCCAGGACCTACCCCAATCTGACTGATTCTTTTCCCCCTTGCTCGCTCCCATAACATTTCTCATCACATCCAAAGGTGCACCATCCCCCTCTGCAGTCTAACTCACAGGCCATTCCGTGCTGTTAGCTACCTCTCCAACTCTGACCTAACAAACCTAGTCAACTCCTACCTACCTAAGCCTTTAATAACTGATCACCTCTCCCCTACTCCACCATCTCAGTGATTCTGGCCATTAACAGAATTCCTTCTTCTTCCATCTCTCCTCGATCTCCAGCTCAACTTACCCCCACCCACCCCTGCAAACCTGTCAAAGTCCCAGTGATTATGGGCATTAACAGACCCCCTTCCTCTCCCATCTCTCCTCGAACCCCAGCCCAACTTACCTCTATCCACTCTTGCAAACCTGTCAAAGTCAATCCCAACTCCCTTTCTTGCATTCTTGTTAATTACCGATCGGCGGTCCGACATGCAACAGAAATATTAGAAACCATCCTTAGTGTTGCCATTGACGTCGCCTTCCTTACAGAAACCTGGCTCAATGAACACTCGACGGCTATCCTTGACTTACTCACCCCCCCCCTCCCCCACCGGCTACTCCATCGTTAGGAAAGACAGGCCCGACAGACAAGGGAGTGGACTAGCTATAATCTACAAAAATGAATTTCAACTCACTACTTTAAAAAACTCTGATTATTCAACTTCTGAATACCTTGGAGCTGAACTCTCGTTTCAGGGCTCTCCTCCGATTAGACTACACAACAAACATCTACCACCTTCCTGGTGAACCTCTTCTCTTTGCTGATGAATTATCTGACCTTCTTTCACACTCCTCCCTTTCTGACTAGAAAAATCTTTTCATAGGAGACTTCAACATCCACTAGAATAATTTCGAGGATCCCACTGTTATGCGCCTCACCAACCTTCTAGAGATTAATGACCTGAACCAACTATGTCACAAACCTACCCACATCAAAGGGGCCACACTTGATGCCATCATTTCCAACACTGATTTGGCCTCCCTTTCCAAAATCATCCCCACTGACGGGTCTGATCATCACCTAGTCCTGTTTAAGATTTCTACCAATGCCCCATTACCCCCAACCTTAAATACCAAACACTTGAAGTGGGCCTGAAACCTCAAACAAATCCCCCCGGGTACTTGAATCTAAACTCCAAGCACAACTTCATCCTCTCAGTCTCTCCCAAAATGTAAACTCACTGAACACTTTAATACGACCATTAGCGACGTCCTGGACCAAATTGCCCCACTTAAACAGAAGCAGCAAAGAAAATCCATTCTAAATCTTGGTTCAATCCGGAACTCAATCACGAAAGACGACAACTTTTACTGGCAGAAAGAACATGGAGACAACACCCTCTCCCTCTCATCTTGCCCTCCTCAGATAGGCTAGATCAACTTATAACAAACACATTTTCACTGAAAAGGCAACTTTTTTTCCGAGCTCAACTTGAGCGAAATAAAAACCGACCCAGAGAACTGGTTAACATTATTATAAAACAAATGTCATCTGCCCCTCCTGAGTTGATGGCCTCTACTGAGAGATGTGAAGAAATTGCTACTTTCTTCTCAAACAAAATCACCAAAATTGACTGATCCGTCTTTTTACCTCTGGTTCCGACCAGCCCCTCATATGCCCCAACGTTATCAAGATACAACCCCCTTACTAATGTCACCTCAATAACTTAATCCTCCCCCTTACCTACCTACCACTAATTCTACCAATGACAACCCTCCCAACTAACTTCTGAAAAACAATGCCTCCTGGCATAACTTCCATCCTACGACTGAGCTTGAAGTGTTCAATATAATTTCTAAACTAAAGCCAACTTCACAAACTAAAGATCCTCTCCCTTCTAACCTTGTTCACAAACTTAACCACATCATTGTCCCTTTTTGGACTAATATCATTAACTCCTCCCTTGCCACTGGTTGCATCCCCGACTCCCTTCAACTTGGTCAGATCACTCCCATCCTGAAAAACTTCTCAGCTGACCCCAACGATCTTAACAATCTCCACCCTATCTCTAACCTCCCACTTCTTTCCAAAGCCTTTGAAAAATGTGGTTTGCTCCAATTGGACACACATATAGGTAATTTCAATTGACTTGACTCCCTTTAATCCAGCTTCAGAAAAGGCTGCAGTACCAGAAGCCACTATGCTTAACATAGTTGATGACATTCAATGTTTCCTTGATAACCTACCTTTTTATCCTTCCTGACCTCTCTGCAGCCTTTGATACTGTTAACCATTATTCTTTACTGAACTCACTTAAAGCTCGCTTAGACCTTAATGGTCTGGTCCTTAAATGGTTTGCCTCTTTCCTTCAACGTAGAACACAACAAATCAAAATCAAAGACTGCCTCTCCAAATCCACACATGTCTCCCTTGACGTCCCCCAGGACTCTATTCTCTCCCCCTCCCTCTATAACCACTTTAGGGAACCCCTTGCCCTCATTTTGAAACAAGCTGGAATCAATTATCACCTTTATGCTGATGATACCCAACTCTACTATAAGATTAGAACCCACTTAGACATTCTTCATCTAAACAACACCCTGAGTAAGATCCAAGTCTGGTTCTTCTCTAACCATCTCAAACTGAACCCTAAAAAAATAGAAAGTATTCTCTTCTCTCTAAAAATCAACTGCGTCCCCATCCAAAGCTGGATCTCTGGCCTCAATGCTCTCAATTGCTCGCTCTCCTTATTCAACCCGGCAAAATCACTTGGTTTCACTCTTGACAAAAACCTTACTCTTAATGACCACATAAGGAACTCGGCTAAAGGAGCGCTTTTCACTCTCCGACACTTCAAGAAAATCCAACCCTTCATTCCATTAGATGACTTCAAATAGGTTGTCCAATCTCTAGTTCTCTCCAAACCTGACCATGGAAAAGCTTTCCTCACCAGAACACCTAAAGTACACCTAGCTCCCCTAATATCTGTGCTACACTTGGCGGCCAGGCTCATCACTGACAGTAAACAATTTGACCACATCTCTCCAACCCTCAAAGCCCTCAATTGGCTACCCATTGAAGGAAGATGCCTCTATAAGACTGCATGCATTATGCACAAAGCTCTTCACCAACAAACCCTGCTATACCTCACAAACAAACTCAACAAAGCAGGGTGGTACTGGTCGATGTAAAGCACCGATACTCTCCTCCTTGCTCCCCCTTTGTTTAAAAAGAAATCCACCCAATCTCGCTCCTTCTCCGGGAATGCCAATAATATCTGTAACTCACTCTCTAAGGACATGCGCTGCAGCCCCTCCTACTTCAGCTTTAAAAAATACCTTAAATCTCAATTCCTCAACAAATACTTTGGTCCATATTTATCTCCTCTGACCCTACTCTCTACCTCCCCTTATCGAGGATCCTTTGTTTTCTCCCTTGCTCTCCCTTCGCTCTCCACATTACACATCCACCCTCTTTACTGTGACCTGTTCCTCCATTCTGCCCCCTCCCCAGGTCCTCCATCTATATCACCCAAATCACTACCTTCATCTTTTGTCCGTCGTTTCTCTCTTCTATTCCTTAACAACTGCTCTCCGCCACGTATATTATTTAGTTGTTCATATCACATTCATCCACCTAGATTTTTGGCCCCTCACTTTACTCAATTGTTGAGCTCTACCTGCGTGCTTTTAATACCTTTTTATTATTACTCCATCTTATTAAAGCGCTAGGAGGCCTCCGGGTAGCAAATCCAAATTCATTGATTATTCCCTCCTCTCATGAACATTGCTCTTCCCCTTCCCTTTTAATTTTCTAATTTAATTGTAGTGTTGTAATTGACTGTTTATGTTTTTACCCTCATTCCCTCCTCTCATGTATATTGCTTTTCCGCGTCCCTTTTATTTCTAATGCTATTTTTGTGTTGTAATTGACTGTTTATGCTTTACACGATGCAAATGTTTTTATTTATTGTACTGGTTGGCTATGCTTTGATTGGAATTGGTCCTGCAACCAGTGACGAGTATTCCCCATGCAACCTCCAAAACCACCATAGTTATAGAGGCTAAAATTGTGATCATTGCTAGCACTTCTTAAATACAATTGCCTGGGGGGTTTTGTGTCTGGGGGCATGCTTCAATGTTATCCTTTCATTTTACCAACGTAAGCTCCTACTTTAAAACTGTATGTACGTTAGCATATATCTCCCTCTTCTCCACAGCATTTGGTTGATCTGTGAAAATGCTTCACACTCAGAGATCTAAGTAATGGTTTTCTGTGTCAAGCACAGTTTGGGGCATTCTCATTTCCAGCTTTGGATGACTAGTAAAGGATAGGCCACAAGGTATGGCTTCACTGACTTAATCAACCAATGTCTCTTTTTCTTGTTTGTGGGTAGCGATTGTAAGACTATGTGTGCATTTTGTAGTAATGACTTGCATAGGATTGTCCAAACCAATCTCTTTCTCCTATCCACTAGCTCGCCAGGCTGGGGTAACCAACCAATAACAGCAGACATGGAAGGAACAGCAGCTTTGACTTAAATTAAACTTGTCTAAATTTCTCTAATAGATCATGGTGATCGTGAGAATGTTTACCTCTGGGAAGGTCTAGTATGTACGTTCTGAAACCAAATTAAACTTGGACGGTCTAGCACAGACATTCTTAAAGCAAATAAAGTTTTAGATGGTGGCCGTTTAGCAATACATGATTTAGGAGGGTATTTAAAACTATCTGTGTGCTTTATAGGTTATTTAGCCATGATGTACCTTTGCTTAAAACCCTCAGTCAAGTGACGTTTATCCATGTGTTTTCCTCTTTCTGCCACTTTGTTTTAATTTGGCTTGAAGTGAGTAGAGGATTTAAGGTACATTCTCACTTCAGATACTGATTCCACTAATATTTTGGAAATAAAGGCCAGCGTCTGATCGGAGTGAAAGGGCTCAGTCTACCTCCTATAAAATAGTATTGTGTGACTGCACCCACAGTGACTTAGGGCGCAGGTTACACCCACTTAAAATGATTACAGAAATCTACTGCTATCAGTATGTATTAATATTTATTTACTAACTTGGGTGAATTGTAGAGATCAATATAAATGATCTTGAGTGGTTGAGCTGCTGTTAAAAGGGATATTTGAAATGGTCTAGTTATCAATGAAAGTTTCATTACCTGGTAGATACTGCAGTTTAGTATAGACTGCAGAGTCACATTTGGCATCAACAGCCACTAATAATGCTCGTGCAACATATGTAAAGTTGCTTAAAGTCCTGTATGAATTGAACCTACACCCTCAAGCTTTGCTATAATTATTTCAGGTCGGGCAAACTCATCTGGTATATCATGATACCACTCCTTGCATCACTTTAGAAAGGCCATCTTTTGCAAGGAAATAGTTAGACTTTACAAAGATAGCAGGTGGTGTGCTGCTTTAAAGTGTGATGATTGGATTACCGATTCATTTCTGGCCCAGTTTTAATTCATGACCTCATTACTACTGCTTCTTTGACTATCTGTTCTGCAGATTCTGCAGCGTGGTCGGCTGAAGCTTTGCCTTTTGACACACTCTTGGGCTAGTGTGCGCTGCACATCAACCAATGAAAGATCATTTGAAGGCTGTTTTTTCCATTTATTTATTTCCTTTGTGAGTCTTAATAATTATTGAATTTCTGATATATTTTAATCTATATTGTGACTCAACAAACAAACCATGAATCTGAATTGATTAATGTCATAACTGGTTGATTTGTTTTTTTCAATGATAGGAGAAACACATTTAATTCTACAAACTGTACATTTGAATCTCCTGAGGTCATAACATGTATGTGTTTTATTTTGTGTCCTCAAATACTCCTTTCACATGACCCGTCTGTATAAAACATAGTGCAATACTATTTTATTACCTTTATTCATGGGGATTTGAGATTACCTGTGATGTTGGAGAAACTCTTAGGTTCGCAAAGTCAAGTCATATTCAAACTGAATAGCCACACGTACTTAACTCTTAGCCCTTGGCCTCATGGCCCATAGGAATCAATGGCAATTACCGAATCGGTAAATACCGATTCGGTAATTACCGAATGTTACAGATTCGGTAACAAATTCGGTAAAAATACCCACATAGCATTTACCGATTTGTAAATACTGAATCGGTAAAATTCGGTATTTACGAATCGGTAAATGCCATTTACCTACATCGGGCCCTAGGAGTGCTAAGCACCAGTGTCTGTCTATATTTGAAGAAAAAGGCTGCTGCTGTGCAGCTAGGGTAAGAAGTTCTGGGCTGGTACCACCTGAACAGGTGAGCACACACAAGTGAGACTACCGTATTGGACAGCAGTTTATCTAGGCACAGGTAGCCTGCCACAGGAGGGAACCTTCAATGATTGGGCTGACCTGGAATAGGCCTCATAATGCAAGTGGGTATTCAAACTGTAGGTCTGTAGTGGTTACTCAAGAACATATTAAGATTTGAAATCTGCACCAAAGTACTGTTTTACTCTACTTAGGCCTACAGGGCCCAGTAAGGTACCAATCGTAAGATAAACATGCATTTAGAGTGTGGATCCACAGTCCATTTCATTCTCTCTACAATTCTGTAGTATGGTTTAGGGCCTATTTTTGCGTGCATGTTATGTTAGCATGGCTTATTAGAAGTTTAAACGCCATTTTACCTTTTGCTGCTTTTTGCACACAACACTGCATAGTTGTTTTTGCAAGTTAGCTTTCACAAAGGTCTATACATGAGAAAAGGTTTGTTTTTTGACATTTCTAGACAAACATCGTGCCCCCAGTCTGTACAGTGAGTGCTGAGTCGTTAAGGTTATCATAACATGTGAGCCTGTTTATCGGCATGTCCGTGTAACACATTCAAGACACAACATTTTGGCAGCTGCAAGCCAAGCAAGATTCTGGTGCCTTTATCATAGCACACGACATAATTTCACACACTTGGAAGATTCCAGGGATGCAGAGAGACTTGCTGATCCAGATGTAATTTACACTTACTGAGCGGAAAGGTAATGGGGTCCCCCAAAACAAGCTCAAGAGACCTTCTACAGTTTATAATACATATTTCCTATATAGGGAGGGTGTTAAAACCTGGCGGTATATCACCTGTAATATGATTCCTGCTTTTGTATTTTATGGAGTTGTAACCATGCTGACCTGTTGTGGACTTGTATGAGAGTATAACAAAAGAGTGTTCTCACTTCCCACCATTCCTGAGATGGTCCTAAGTCGCGTGTTCTAGGTTGTCTAATCATTGGTTACTTTGCTATAGGATGAAGAGCTAATGTGACACTGATTGCTAGCTGGTTGGGGTTTCTAGGTACTGAGGTGAGTTTCTGGTACACCACAATTCACTAATGTCCTAGGACTCTGTGCACAGTTCTGTGTATGAGCAGAAATCCTTGCAACAATCCTTATGGCAGTTAAATAATTTCCATATTTCCCTGGCTCAGCCATAATCAGATTCCAGGCCTGTGTTCCCCTACCAGGCCACGTTAATTATTGTGCTTGACAGCAGAATGATCAAAGGCTGCCCTACACAATAGAACCATTAGCAGTGCTTCACCCGGTTCCTGGGAACCTGTTGGGTGATGAGGATATCAGCTTCTGCTAATTAACTTCTGGCAAGCCCCAAGCCTACGAAAAGACAAGAGGAAGGCAAAACCATTGTAACCAAACACATGAGGGGCTTCTCTTTGACATTTTGGTAGGAAGGGTAGGAAACTAGTGTCACTTGGGGGGGCTCAAGGGGGGTAGCCATGTCTCCCAGGGAAGGTTTTTCATAGACCACTTGAAGTAACCCTGCTGAAATGTCCTAGCACGTTGTGGAGGAGGCTAGAGTAAAGTGATGATACGGCACCCTAGGATTGGCTATGGGTTTCAGGTTCCAAGAACTTTCCACTCCCACTTAAAATACCTGCACAAAAGAGAGACTGATGACAAAACACTGCATCTGTGATCATGGCCAAAGAATTCCAAGCTGGAAGGAGAAGCTATTTGACCCCCACAACCAGCATTGATCATTTTAGGGCCAGAGGCGCTGGCCCACTTATGTCCCTTAAAAACAGTTGTGAGAATAGACCTGTTGTGAGACCCTGGAGGGTTCCCCAGAGTCTTCTATGGAATGCATCTGCAAATGGGTCACCCCCATCAGGAAGGTTGCTTATGAGTCTGCAGAACGCATGTGCCCTGCAAGATAGCCAAAGGCGTGGGGCTTTGGGAGTGCAGCAGTGTAAGAAATTAGGTTATTGTTTGAAAGGGGTGGAATACCCACTAAGCCAACAGTCACAATTTTTCTCAGGCTGAACCACAAAAAGTCAGTAAGTTAACCTGTACCTAACTCTCTGGTAGCTTGGCACAAAAGCAGTCTGGCTTAACTTAGAGACAATGTGTAAAGTATTTAGGCAACACACAACAGTAATAAAGTGAAAAAACAACATTAGAAACATTTTAAACAATTTAGAATAACAGGGTAAATAAACAAAAATAAAAGATACCCAAACAACACAAATCAAAATAGTAGAACTGGAGATATTCAATCTTTAAAATGTTTGCGAAAAGGTCACCAAAGAGGACAAAGCGCCACTCGTGTTCATCTGGTCACACTAGACTGGGGGAAAGTTACAAGTTCAGTCTGGCAGTGATGGAGCATGGTCAAATACAAGGACGATGTTAGTTCCACTGAAAAGTTACCTTCCGAATCTGGCACAAACAGATCTGTTTTGCGGTGGAGGAGGCGGTGAGAAGCAGTTGCAGTGTTGTGGAAGGGCATTGCTGTAGCATGAAAAGCTGCTTGGGCACCGAGGATGGCTGTTGCTGTGCCTTTGCGTTGGTAGTCACCATGGGCTGTAGATGCTGTAGGGCAGGTCAATCAATCATTTGTAAAGTGCACTACATACCCGCAAGGGTCTCAAGGCGCTGGGTGGGGGTTATTGCTGGAGATATCTGTTGCACTTCTCAATAGAGCATTGCATTGGTTGGCCTCGTGGGTGGCAGAGCTTTGTCAAAGACAAGCCCATTCACAGTAGTGAGGAACCCAATCTTCAGGATTTTCAAATTTTCATTTATGAGGAGCATACTTCGATGCCAGTCGGAGATCCAGGACCTAATGGGGCAAATCTTGGGGAGTCAGGGACTCAATCCAACAGAGGCCAGCTGGGTTCAGGAAGGTTCATTGCATGTGCAGGCAGGACCTGTTGCAGCTGGTCAGTCATGCAGTTGCAGGAAGACCTCTGAATCTTGTTGTGTCCCTGCATCTCACACTGGAGGTCAGCCGCGTGACCCTTGGAGTCACTCAAGGTAGTCTGGGATGAAGGTAAGCAGTTCCAGTCTCCCTTCTCAAACAGCAAAGCAGTCCTTCAAGCAGCAGGGCAGTCCTCCTTCTGTAACTTCCACTGGTCCAGGAGTGTTCTGAAGAGTGGCTCTGGAGGTCCAATGTTTTATATGTTCTGCTAGACTTTGTGCCTGGTGTTGGGTTCTCCCTATTCTACCCCAAATCTGGTACTGAAGTGTTATTCCCTTGGCAAGGCTCCAAACCGTCTGGCAGGCAGCCCTGGTGTCATATTCCTTTGTGTGGGTAGAAGGCAAAGTCCTTTAAATTTAAAGTGGGGCTGAGGCAGACCCTCCCCTGTCATCTTGTCAGGACGAACCATCCTGTCCCCACCTAAGTCCCCTTTGTGTCACTGTCTGGAAGAAATACACAACCTCAACAGCAGAGGCATTCATAGTCATGTGACCCAGGCGACTGGCAAAAGGCACAGTTGTTTAGGACAAGAAAATGCCAGTTTTCTTTACGTGGCATTTTCTGAATTGTGACTTTAAGTACGACTTCACCATTAAAGGGGGTTTCAAAATACAATTCACTTGAGTGTAAACAGAATATCTCCATCTGCTCTCAATCCAACATCATCACTTATTAGATTAAATAAGGTGACCTAGTGATAGTCAATGGGAGAGATAGTCCTCACAACAGTGAAAAAAGACTGTAAGAGTTTTCCACTTTTCGGACATATAAAACTTAGGCATCTGTCAGGGACTGACCAGGACTGTCTGGGACACAGTCAGGGACTTGGGCAAGGACTGGGAATATGGTAAAAACATACACAGAAAGAGGAGTACAGAGCTGCCCAGGATCACACAGGAAGTCAGAGAAGAAAAGGGATCCAAAGGGGAAGCCTGCATAAAGGAGCAAGATGCCTAGGACTCAGAAATGACAGGCACTTATGAGGCGATTTAGCATTTAGAATAACTACACCCGAATGGATGATGAAGGCATATATACACACACACACAACAATAACAATAAAAGGAATGAGGGATAAAGTACTCTGGAGCTCCACATGGTAAGACTGAAGCTCAGTAAGTTCCTCACCCACAATGCTGTTACAGATACTGACTGCAAATACCACCATATAGGATATGCATGCAAAGTCAGGGTCTGTGGAGCAGATACCTATGGTGATGTTATAAATCTACCTCAAAGACAATACTCACAGTGAACAAGAAACGCCACCTAGGTTGTCAGCTGTGCCCACAGATCCTGGCAATCAAATAGGAACACGCAAGGTAGTGACAGCAAAGGGGTAGAACTAAACACAAGCACAATAGACAAGGAGCTAACAAGGAGGAGTGCTTAACAGGAAAAGAAGGAAGGCAGAGGGCACACTTGGCAGACAGCGGGTAACATACATAAAAGGTAATAGAAGCAAGACAGGCAGAATAGAAAAACAGCAAACTAGGAACTGGAATCAAGGAAATGTGTAAAAAGGCAGGAACTGGAAAAGGCTACACAGAAGGGGAGGCTACAAGGGTATACTGGAACAGTGTTGTATCAGGAGTCAAGAAAACACAGTAGCACTGAAGGCTATGCTGGAGCAGAAAAAAGAATTTAGCAAAAGCTCAAGTGCCAAGGTAGCACTGCAGGCAGTGCTAGTTCAGGAACAGGAAATGACTACAGCTCAGGAAACAATAAGTCAAGAGAGCACTGCAAGCTGGGCAGTTCAGGAACAAGAAATAGCTGAAGCTCAGGAGCAAAGAATAACTAAAGCTCAGGAACTCAGGAAACAAGGTAGCACTTCAGGCAGTGGTAATTCAGGCACAAGGAATAGCTGTAGTTCAGGAATCAAGTACCAAGGATTAACTATAGCTCACGAATCAAGGAATATCAAAAGGTCAGGAAACAAGGATCGCTCTCACCCCAACACAGCTACAATGACCAACCTTGAACTGAAGGGAGCTGAGGCTTAAACAAGCTCACAGTTTTCACATGCATCAGGTGTGAGAAGGCTAGCAGCAGCCAGCCACTGGTGAGCTCAATTCCTCCACCCATCCTTGGCCTGCAGGGGTGGAGATGGAGCAGTGAGCTTGGAATTCTAGGTAGTGGAGTTGCAAACATGAGCAGGCTGGCATCAAGCATGAGCAGGCTGGCTTTCACAAAACCCGGCATGGATTGGGAATGGATGTCAATTCCCAAATAGTGTCCAAATGGCTGGACATCAGTATATGCATGAAGGGGAGGGTCTGGAAGCTCATTAGAACATAGGAAAATCAGACTATGCAGCCCTCCGGTGGCAGGCTCGAGAGTGCAGGGAGCGATCCGTGACAGTATCTTTATCCTACTTTTTCAAACAATGAACACTGGCCTTTGAGCATTTAGGGCCTAATATAGGTCTGACATATGTATTAACAATTAAAGTTTAGGCCAGGCAGAAGGTTTATTTGATAAACGTATGTGGGGTATGCAGTCTCGAAAGAAGGAGTGTCTATGTGGGTCAAAGACTATTCTGTAGAGTACACAGTGGGCGTAATCCCGTAAGAATCAAATGCCTCACACACCTGGAAAGGTGTCATGCTTCATCATAGGGCGTATTCTCCTCAATGGGTGCTCTTTGCCGGAGATCTTCTTGTCCGCCTTTTGGTGAAGTGCATGTGTGGGGGCTTAAGGAGTAGATTGGTGTTGAGGTGCGAGGTTAAAAATAGGGATAGAGGTACTTCTCAGGAAAAACTTTAAAGTACAAGTTCTCTTCCCTACATTAAAAATGTGTGGCACCAGCTATTAGACTTTAATTATCTTAGATAGCTGTAGGTCAACATGTTTCTAGCTTCCGTGTAGTCATAACAATGATCTAGTAGCTATTCATCAGGACCAATATCAACCTAATCAACTTAGTGATTTGGGTTTTAATGTATGGGTTCCTTGATTTTCTCCCAATCACACATACCTTGGAACATGGTTACTACCCCATATCAGCTCCCCTGAGTGGGCTTTGGACTTCTCTGCTTCAATACCCTGCACTACCATGGGGCACTTAGTCCTCAGTAAAGGAAAATATGCAGACTTATTACTTGTGAAGGACTCGGATCCTATGCAACTATTAACCCAATTTCTAAACCTTTTACTTTATTATTATTTAACAGCTATTTTTCACAAGGCTTGGTAACTAATGCCATCTTCTTGAATGTGTTCCACGTGCTTGACTGAAGTTTTTCCTAGATTCACAAAAGCTTGCATTGTCTGGAGTGTGGACTTCAATGCCATTATCCAGGGATTTTATAAGCTGTAACTCGTATGTTTCTGCAGATGATCTGTTTCTGTGTAGATGTTGCCTAATAGCCATTTTGATTTATGTAATACTAATTTGTGCCTAATTAATGATTGTGTCTTCCTTGATTAATGCAATCTGATATGCAGTTTACCCCAGAGGCTCACTTGTGAGTTTGTAGCATGTAAATTAACATTCTTTGTCCCTGTTTTGAGTCTCCTGTTTTCCTACTGACAGTAAAGCTGTTTCAATTCCACTTGTGTGCTCTTGAAAATGTGGTATTTGCCGTGGATCTTACAGTGAAAGTAATACATGGATAGATATTAATAATGGATTGGCTTCTTCTCCCTCGAAGGCTTTAGAGAATTGAGGCTTTTTGAAAACTTAGCCACCTAAGCCTGGCACTTTTATAGTAACAAGAGTGTTTGCCTTAAAATCCTTCTGAGCTGCCCTTGGCATGAGATGGAGTTTAGTGGCCACCATCATAGCGTGCAAGCTTCAATTCGTGAGTGAAGATTTAATGGACCAACAATCCCCTTGTTTTCTGCTAAGAATATCAAATAATCTATTAACAAATGATTAAAAACAAAAAGAGCAATCACTCTGGAGAGTGCCATCACTTGTAATAAACACCGCTAATTATTGTCTCTTGTAAATCATCACAATGCTTGGGAACATTCCTCCAAATCTGGTTATGTCACCTGGACAGTGTACATTTCTGACCTTTATTAATCCCGAGGTTAAGTGGAAACAATTCAGTTACTAGTTTAGCTACAGACACTCCGGTGTTCATAGCGACCCTTATTAAACAAAGAGGTTCAGTAATCTATCAAACAATCGAACTGCCCGGCACAGCTAGTTGTTTGGACCACAGTATTACTGCACCATTGTTATATTCTTTGAATCTAAAAAGCTGCTGTAATTAAATCAGTATTAATAAAGGACTATTACAGCAGCTCGGGAAACCCTCGGCTAGTATCGATGATGTGTCTGTCAGACAAGCTGTTTGACAAGATTGTTTTCCCAGACTTAAAGGCGTGGGTGGAAGATTATTGAAATGCTCCCAAACAAACGCCAATTAGGTTTAAAAAAATGTTTTCAGCTCTCCACAGTTTTACAGCGAAAGAGTTGATGGTGAGCCATACGCTGTGTAAAGTCAACTTCATGCTCCATTGTGCTTTTGGGGAGTTTAGCAAAGCCTTCAGTTGCGTTACTAGGTCTCTGTTCTGGTAAAAACACTACATTTGGGAGTCCCTACAAACCGTGTCTACTTGATTGCGGAATGTATTCTAATACAACACCCGTGGCACAGGAGGACAGTGCTATTCAGGAGTGTGCCAGGTCTTGTTCCTCACACCGAGAGCTTACTTTGAGCCGTTGGTTGGGGTAGGGGTTTCAATGGCACTCCTTTTTGAGAACCAGCATGCATTTTTACTGATCATACATTTCCTGAATGCATGAGAGGGAAAACACACAAATCGGAAAGAATGAGAAAGAGAAATGCAGAAAACCCGTCACAAAAGGAAGACAGCAGAAAGTGTAAGAGTGAGTTAAAGGAGCAGGGAGTGTCTGGTAGTGGGTTAAAGAGGAATGAGGTGGAATGAAGATGAGGCAGTATTGGTATTTGGCCGCTGGCATTTCATAGCACCAGTCGCAGGCGTCTGGGCAGTGCTTTGGGCACCAAACTCGTTCTATTACAAATTAAGCACTGCTCGCACTTGATCTTTTTAACTTCTTTCTCAGCTATTTGGATTCATCTCTGTCACAGGTCTGAATGAATCCTCCTATTCAAGCAAACAATACATTAAAATGAATTAAAGTATTATAATGTAGCAATGGTGTTCTGTTGCACCATTGTGTGGCTGTGAGCTGGCAGACTACCTTGGGTCTGATGGCTGCCTATGGTGTCACTAACAAACTTGAAGCAAATCTCAAAACAAAAATAGTTTTGTGAACGTTACTGAGATTTAGGGCCTGATTATAAGTGCGGCACTCATAAGACCACTGCAATAACGCAGGTGGCGGTCGGTCTGCTGCATTAAGACTTTAGAGGTCATTGTGTCGGAGGACCGCTGGCAGCGCCAGGGAACAGTCATTTCCTGGTGGTGGTGGAGCTGCATCACAATGTAATATGCTGGGGCAGTCCCACTGAGCATATTACATGTTCCTGCACCACCAGCCATGGAATGCCTGGCGGTACATGAACAAAGGGGGCCATACAGGGCTCCCATATCACCCCCGCCATGGGGATACATTCAGGGGGGCACAACATGTGCTCCCCTGTTTGAATTCCACCTAAGTTCCAGGACGGCATGGACGTCACCATCCATGCTGTGCTTGAACTTTTTTGCCGTTCCCATTGCGGTGCCTGTTTTCCAAGCACCGCCATGGGAAAGGCAAAGGACCGTCTGCCTTACACAAGTTAAACTTGTAATAAGGCGAGTGGGTCTTGCGCGGTTTTGGCTGTGCTGTGTCGGTGGAGAGCTTGTGCAGCACCGCCAAACTCGTAATTGGTCCCAAAGTTTCCACTACTGAGCTTACTCCTTTCCATCTCTGGGAAAAAAGCGAGTAAAGTTGTGCCCTTGTTATCATTAGGTTCCATCTGACTCTCAGTAGCCACTCTTTGATGATGTTGAAGGGTCTGTAAAGTGAAAAGTCCCGGAGCTCAGATATTTGACTTCTTAGAGGTTACTGGGATTAGTTTAGGTTGAAGTCTTCTTAGGGCCTTGCTCTGGAGACAACAATAAGCCAATATTTCTGTCTTTTATGCACCTTCTGGCACTATGTTTAGTGATTCAATAAAATTTGTTGGAGTTAAATATGCCGAGTTTGTTCCCTTTTGTTCTGAATGGTGAAATATGCTACCAATGTCACACAGTTTTGTGACCATAATATAATATCTTGATTAGCTTCTGTTGTGCATTTTAGGTCTGTTTTTATCGTTGTGATCAACTTGGTTAGCATTGCGTGACTCACTGGATGATGATCAAATTATAATGATAATACCCATGATAATGCTTTGATTAATTTAATTTGAATATGTAAAGCTTTTTATAAGGATTGTTACTATATCGACTGCTCTTATTGGAGAACATGATGATATTTTGCACACAAACGCTTTCATAAATATGGGTGAATGCATTGCATGCCTATAGATCTCGGAAATGTTGGAAACTGAGAAAAAATATCCTTAAGTGTGTTGCTGTATGAATAGGAAACTTCTTTGAGAGATTTTGATTCCCATGATGACTTGAGTTTCATAATTATCCACTAGCCCTGGGTATAGTTATAATACCACATTTGTCTTGTAGACAGACTGTGTAGTTTTGGATTTATGGCAACTTCTGTGAGTCAGTTCTACTAATTTCTCCACTATGTCTCTGCAGTGCTGAGTGAAATCCTGAAATGTGACATTAGAAAGCACCACAATTATGAGTTATAACACATAACCTTTGTGAGAAAATGGGTTATTGGTTGACAGGGGTTTGAGCTTTGGACAAGCAACAGTCACAATCACTGGCAGGGTGAACCACAAAAAGTCCCAAGATTAACCTGTGCTTAATCCTGGCCAGTTTGGCACCAAAAGAGTCAGGGTTAAAGTAGGGAAAAATAGACTAATTATTAATACATTATTTGACACCAAAATGACAAAAATCCAATCAGTACAACTGGAGTGAAGGTAAAACTGGTGCCTAAATGATCAAATCGCCAACCATGATCATCTAGACGCGAGAGAGAAGGTCAAAGTAAAAACAAATGGCCGAATGCAAGGAGCACGGGTCAAATACGAGACGTAGATTGGGCTCAATCTGCTCTTACCTTCGGATTTAGAAGAACTTTGAAGAAAATCTCAGTAGGTAAAGTTCAGTGGGGAATGGCTGCAGGCGGTATCTGAGGAGGGAGCTGCTGGACAAAGTCACAGTGAGGTTTCTATGTTCGGACTTAGTCACCTTTTTGGAAGTCAAAAATCTCCAGCGGTACGAGGCAGGAGGTTTAAGCCAAAGATATTTCCAGGAGGCCGGATGGCCCTTTGGGGAAGGTCCGCAGAACATGATTTGCTGTTGCGAAGAAGAACATAGCAGGACATCTGCAAAGTCAGGTTGACTGACGTTGCACTTTGGGTGGATCGACGAGCAGGTTTGTCCCGGTGTTCCCTGGGTTCTCAGATCAGTTTTTAGTGAAAATGTTCTCAATCAATCAATCATAACATTTGTATAGCGCGCTACTCACCCGTAGGGGTCTCAAGGTGCTGGGGGAGGGGGGTAAGTTACTGCTCGAAAAGCCAGGTCTTGAGTTGCTTCCTGAAGGAGAGATGGTCCTGGGTTAGCCGGAGGTGGATGGGGAGGGAGTTCCAGGTCTTGGCCGCCAGGTAGGAGAAGGATCTTCCTCCGGTGGTGGCTCTGCGGATGCTTGGAACGGCGGTGAGGGCGAGGCTGGTTGATCGTAGCTGGCGGGTGGGAGTGTAGAAGGTCAGGCAGTTGTTGAGGTACTTGGGGCCCAGGTCGTGGAGGGCCTTGTGTGCGTGGGTGAGGAGTCTGAACGTGATCCTCTTGTTGACGGGGAGCCAGTGCAGGTCTCTCAGGTGGCCGGAGATGTGGCTGTGTCGGGGGATGTCCAGAACGCGTCGTGCGGAGGCGTTCTGGATGCGCTGGAGTCTTTTCTGAAGTTTGGCTGTGGTTCCGGCGTAGAGGGTGTTTCCATAGTCCAGTTGGCTGGTTACGAGTGCCTGGGTGACCGTCTTCCTGGTTTCGGTGGGGATCCACCGGAAGATCTTTCGGAGCATGCGTAGGGTGTTGAAGCATGATGATGAGACGGCGTTGACTTGTCTGGTCATCGAGAGGGAGGAGTCCAGGATGAAGCCCAGGTTACATGCGTGGTCCGTTGGTTTGGGAGTGGTGCCCAGAGCAGGGGGCCACCAGGAGTCGTCCGAGGCGGAGGGCGATGATCCCAGGATGAGGACTTCCGTCTTGTCTGAGTTCAGTTTCAGGTGGCTGTTCTTCATCCACTCGGCGACGTCTTTCATCCCTTCGTGTAGGCTGGTTCTGGCGGTGGCGGGGTCGTTGGTGAGGGAGAGGATCAGCTAGGTGTCGTCGGCGTAGAAGATGATGTTGAGGTTGTGTTGGCGTGCGATGGCTGCGACGGGGCTCATGTAGACGTTGAAGAGGGTGGGGCTGAGTGATGATCCTTGTGGTACGCCGCAGATGACTTCGGTGGCCTCGGATCTGAATGGGGGGAGGCGGACTCTCTGGGTTCTTCCGGTGAGGAACGAGATGATCCATTCCAGAGCCCTGTCTTGGATTCCGATGTCGCTGAGGCGCTGCACTAGGGTGCGGTGACAGACAGTGTCGAACGCTGCGGAGAGGTCCAGAAGGATGAGGGCCGCTGTTTCCCCGTTGTCGAGCGGGGATCCGATGTCGTCAGTGGCTGCGATGAGGGCGGTCTCGGTGCTGTGGTTGGCTCGGAAACCGGACCGCGAGTGGTCGAGGGATCCGTTCGTCTCGAGGAAGGCGGCAAGCTGTCTGTTGACGGTCTTCTCGATGACTTTGGCGGGAAAAGGGAGGAGCGAGATGGGGTGGAGGTTTTTGAAGTCAGTGGGGTCCGCTGTTGGTTTCTTTAGGAGGGCGCTGAGCTCGGCGTGCTTCTAGCTCTCCGGGAAGGTGGCGGTGTTGAAGGAGGTGTTGATGATGTCCCGGAGTTGGGGTGCGATGATGGAATCGGCCTTGTTGAAGACGTGGTGGGGGCAGGGGTCAGTTGGTGATCCGGAGTGGATGGTGTTCATCGTGCGGGTGGTGTCTTCGGTGCTGACCGTGGTCCAGGCGCAGAGGGTGGTGGTGGGGGGCGTTAGTTCAGAGGTTGGGTGCGTGGTCTGTGCGCCGAAGCTGTTGTGTATGTCGGCGATCTTGCGGTGGAAGAACGAGGCGAGTGAGTCGCAGAGGTCTTGCGAGGGAGTGATGTCGTTGTTTCCGGCGCTGGGGTTGGAGAGCTCTTTGACGATGCTGAAGAGTTCCTTGCTGTTGTGGGAGTTGTTGTTCAGTCGTTCTTTGAATGATGCCTTCTTGGTGGTGCGGATCAGCTGGTGGTGTTTGCGGGTGGTGTGCTTGAGGGTAGTCATGTTGTCTGTGGTCTGGTCGTTGCGCCAGGCTTTCTCGAGGGTGCGGCAGCTCTTCTTGGAGTTCTTAAGTTCGTCGGTGAACCAAGAGGCTTTCTTGCTGCCGGGTCTGCTGGGAGGGGTCTTCAGTGGTGCGAGGTCGTCTGCGCAGTTGGTGATCCACTGTGTGAGGTTGCAGGCTGCTTCGTTGGGGTCCGTTGTGCTGGCAGGCGGGTTCTGGCTGAGGGAGGTGGTGAGCTGGTCGGCGGTGATCTTGTTCCAGCTCCTGCGAGGAACCTGTTGCGGGTGGTGGTGGGTCGTGGTCCTTCTGAAGCTGAAGTGGACGCTGCTGTGGTCAGTCCAATGAAGTCCGGTGGAGTGGCTGATGGAGCTGTATTTGCTGGAGGATAAGACTGGGTCAAGCATGTGGCCGGCGTAGTGGGTGGGGGTGTTCAACAGTTGCTTGAGTCCGAGGTTGGCGAGGTTGTCCAGCAGGGCGGCGGTGTTGCTGTCGTTGTTGTTCTCCAGGTGGAAGTTGAGGTCCCCTAGGAGGATGTAGTCAGCGGAGGGGAGGGCGTGTGGGCTGATGAAGTCTGCGATGTCTTCGCTGAATTGTGTGCGTGGTCCCGGGGGTCTGTAGATGAGGGTGCCTCTGAGGGTCGTCTTGGGGTCGGTGTGTATCTGGAAGTGGAGGTGTTCGGCGGCGGTGAGGGTGTCGTCGCAGTTGGTCGTGATGCGGATGGTGTTCTTGTGTACGATGGCGATGCCTCCTCCAGTCTGGTTGACGCGGTCCTTCCGGGTGATCTTGTATCCGTCCGGGATGGCGATGGCGATGTCGGGCGCTGAGGAGGCGTTCATCCAGGTTTCCGTGAGGAAGGCGACGTCTGGTGATGTTGTGTCGAGCAGGTTCCAGAGTTCCACGGCGTGTCTGTGGATGGAGCGGGTGTTGAGCAGGATGCACTTGAGGTGATCGGCTTGGCGGGTGCGGTGCAGGTCCGGAGGCAGGTGAATCGACAGGCTTGGCAGGCGAAGGGGCCGTGGGTGCGTTTCGTGGCGGCTTGGTAGCAGGCGGGGACCGGCCGGCGTTGAGTGCGTTGAGGGTATCGGCGTCGTAGGTCCGTCGTGTGGTCTGGCGTCGGCGAGGGCCAGGGGTCCTGGCGCTGGGCACGGTCAAGGGGCGGACGGGCGCAGACGGGCTTGCCTTTGGCGCGCCTTCGGCGCACAATCGGCGTGCCCGCTGCGCGTCCTAAGCACCAAGCTTTGAATTCTGACTATCTGGGCATCTTTGGCACCATAAACAAGGGTCCAGGACTGGTGGGACACCACTTGGGGGCTCAAGACTTACTCAGGCTGGGTCAGGTGTAGGTTCAAGATGGCGGGAGCCTTTCATGTCCCAGTGGTTCTGAACAAGATGCCAAACTAGCACTTGGAGACACTCTGGTTTTTCTGGGTTCAAGTGAAGAACCAGGGCTCAAACAGCAGGGCTGGCTTCCGAGTGTACAAGGCAGGCTCCCATACACAAAGCAGTCCTTCCTGGTACAGCAAAGCAGTCTTGTGACAAACACAGCAGCAGGCAGTCCTCTGAGAGTCTTTCTGCAGGTCCAGAAAGTACCATGAAGAGTGGATCTGAGGCCCCCATGTTTATACCTGGTGCCTTATTTGGAGTTGGAAGAAGTCCCTAGAGGTTCATCTTAGAAGTGTTTTGAATTTCCTGACTCCCCTGCCCTGGCTTCAAGCTGGCTGCAGAGTCAATGTGGAGGTGACAAGCCCTTTATGTGAAGGCAGAGCACAGCCTATTCAGTTTCATGTGGAGCTATGTCCAGCCCAACCTCCTCACCCCTCCATGCCAGCAGAAGGCCCATTCAGGCACACCCAATCCCTCTATTGTGTAACTGTCAGGGAGGAATTCAGAAAGTGTAACTGTCAATTACAACCAGGTATGTGACCCTGGAGAGGCTGCAGGCACCAAATGTCTATGGGCAGGAAAATGGCAACGTTTTAAAACTGGAATTTTAAAAATGTTCATTTAAAATCAGACTTTACCATTAAAGAGGTTTATAATTACAGATTCATAGGTACCAAACATGAAATGCTCATCTGTTCACAATCAAAAGTTAGTACTTCTTAAATGTAATAAGGCAACAAAATGTTATCCACTGGGACAGGTAAGCCTAACAGTAGTGAAAATGAATTTAGGGTTTTTTCACTGCCAGGACATGTAATACTTAAAAGTACATGTCAAGTAATCATTTACTGTATACAATATCCTTTTGGTATTCTAATTGTTAATCTGGAAAAAGAAAGCACAATTAATTACAAACAGTAAAAAGCCCTCCTTCTGCGCAAACACATGTCACCTGTAAGAAAAGTGTACCACAAGGTGAATGATGTATCTTTAGCCATAACTGTGTATTTACCCACTAGTGCAGTGTCCTGTGGAAAATATTGACAGACAAGACATACACACACTTAACAAAAAGCACACAATCGTATTCTGGTAAAAAAAACAGGGTGGAGAATGAGAAGTCTAGTCTGGTATGTTGGGTAAGCATAATATGATAATACATACTCAGTTATGTAGGAGACAATGCTCCATGAGCGTCAAGAACGGGTGGGAAGGGTGTCGCAACTGAATACTGAGGAAACAAGGCAGGGGGAAAAAAAGAGGTGTTCAGAATCTCAAAGTCAGCGTTTTGGACTGCTCATTCTAAACCGCTATGCCGTACTTACAGTTTCGTCGACACTGCCTCGCTCAATTTAATGCCTACCCGCGGCTCTGTGGTATACTGAGACCGCGGGGAGGACTCATTGAATAGTGCCACTAATTAATAGTGATTGCTGAGTTGCCGCCCAAAAAATGCACATGTGATACTTGTCAAAATTCACCCAGAAGTGATTGGGGGTCATTTCCTGTGCCAGGGGAATCAAGCAAAACATTAGAGCGACAACCTGTTTCTCAGAGTTAACCCGGAAGTGGATTGGAGTCACTTCCTGTGCTAGGTGGATGTACTCAATAATAGAAACTGAAAAGTCCTAGAAGGGTCTGTTGGAAAGACCGGAAACTCGGATACTCACTGTTTTCGTCATGTGGTACGCATGAGGGACCTTGATTCGATAAAAATTATCTGTACGAAGGAATTACACACCATTAGTGTGTAAAAACGGGACATGTTGGTCCCGTTCTAATGCAGTCATGACGGTTGCGGCCATTTGGTGTCTCGTGACTGCGGCACATTGGGGGGCAGAAAAATTATGTATGGTGGAGGGGAATTGATAATGCTAATAATGCACGTTGGTGCAATGATAAAAGACGTTTAGGTTTAAAAACTAGTGATTATATGGCAAAATGGGTGGCACATGGGCCAAGTCGAATTGGCAGTATAAAACGTCCTTTAGGCTGCAATGACAAGACTGGGACAAGTTTTAAAGCACTACTTAAGTGGGTGGCACAATAAGTGCTGCAGGCTCACTAGCAAGCCGGGCCGACGACGCCTGAAATGGCAGAAACCGGTCCCCGGAAGCTTGTTTCCTTCCCAGTGTAAGAATTGGCTTGGTAGTTTGGTTTGCCCTGTTCCCAACATGCACTGGGACAGGAACAGACTAATTTGCATATAGCCAAGTTCTGAGCTGGGATGGTGCAGTGAGCTAAAAAACGGTGATGGATCAAGCCCTGATCTTTGGACTGGGTGCGAGTGGTCTGCTTAATTCAGGCACTCTGTTCATCACCACCCCCTTTTCTGAATCATTTTGTCCACCATAAGCGTGGAAGGGTATACTCAGATGTGAGTCCCTTGCTCATTGCACCATCAGGATTCAAGCAAGCCGGGCCGACGACGCCTGAAATGGCAGAAACCGGTCCCCGGAAGCTTGTTTCCTTCCCAGTATAAGAATTGGCTTGGTAGTTTGGTTTTCCCTGTTCCCATCATGCACTGGGACAGGAACAGACTAATTTGTATATAGCCAAGTTCTGAGCTGGGATGGTGCAGTGAGCTAAAAAACGGTGATGGATCAAGCCCTGATCTTTGGACTGGGTGAGAGTGGTCTGCTTAATTCAGGCACTCTGTTCATCACCACCCCCTTTTCTGAATCATTTTGTCCACCATAAGCGTGGAAGGGTATACTCAGATGTGATTCCCTTGCTCATTGCACCATCAGGATTCAAGCAAGCCGGGCCGACGCCGCCTGAAATGGCAGAAACCGGTCCCCGGAAGCTTGTTTCCTTCCCAGTATAAGAATTGGCTTGGTAGTTTGGTTTGCCCTGTTCCCATCATGCACTGGGACAGGAACAGACTAATTTGCATATAGCCAAGTTCTGAGCTGGGATGGTGCAGTGAGCTAAAAAACGGTGATGGATCAAGCCCTGATCTTTGGACTGGGTGAGAGTGGTCTGCTTAATTCAGGCACTCTGTTCATCACCACCCCCTTTTCTGAAGCAGGCTCACTAGTAGCATTTAATTTACAAGCCCTGGGTATATGGTATAGAACTCTACAATGGACTTACTAGTAAATTAAATATGCCAATCAGGTGCAAACCAATTTTACGATATTTAGGAGAGTGGGCACAAGCACTTTAGCACTGGTTAGCAATGTTAAAGTGCACAAAGTCCCAAGCCCAACAAAAACTAATTTGGATGGAGGGAAAGAAGTAAAAGGTTTTTGGTTAGACCACCGTAATGATGACAGTTGTTCAAAAACAGGAGACACCCAGAGCCAACAAATGAGCTGCAACTTTGGAGTTTCTATTGTATAACAGCCATGCATCAATAAATATTATATTATAAAAATGAATCAGAAAGGGAATTATATGAAACCTACGCATTTTTTAAATGTTCCAATGTTACTGAGTTTAACAATATTGGTTACTTGTATAATTATGGATTTGTGACTATCTATACAATCATGTTTCAGATGTCATTTTGCAAAAAGTGTTCTTTCTTGCACACATTTGCAAAGACAGGCTTTAGCGAAAATTATTAAACAGTGGATAACATAGTCACATTACAGCACGGAAACCACCCTTCTCGCTGTGACAGATGACATCCACTCCCTTCTTAACAGAGGAGAGACTATGGCCCTGATCCTCCTGGACCTCTCCGGTGCCTTCAACACAGTGTCACACCACACCCTTGCCCGCAGACTCCACGATGCATGAATCCAAAACAAGGACCTCAGCTGGATACACTCATTCCTCTCTGGCAGAATGCAGTGGGTCAGACTCCCTCCTTTCCTATCGGAGCTCACACTGACCACCTGGGAAGTCCCCCAAGGATCCTCCATCAGTCCTACCCTGTTCAACGTCTACATGGCCCCGCTCACATCCATCGCCAGATCACACGAACTCAACATCGTATCATACACAGACAACACACAATTCATACTCTCCCTATCCAATGAACTAAACATCTCCAAACACAACTTTTGAGAATGAATGGAAGCAGTCGCCAGGTGGATAAAGAACAGCTGCCTACACCTCAACATGGACAAAACTGAAGTACTTATCATATATATAGATTGCACGCATCGTATAGGACCGTTAGTCTTTAATTTCATTGCTGAATTTGGTTCACCGCTTCAGGCGCTGCTTAACACTAGCATCCCCTCGATCTGCTTCCATACGGGACACAGAGTTTAACCATATCGCATTTTACCCACATGAATACGATATGTTATAACTTATTCCTTTTGCCCTCTTAACATCGTAGTTTGAGTCCATTCTGATCTTTATTTACCCCAGATTATTGTGGTTTCTTTAAATCCACGTCACCCTCCTATATACACGTCACACACCAACTAAAAATGCATGGCCAGACATGGCGATAGCTTTAACAGAAGAGAGAGCCTAGATCACGAGTCACGGTAAGAACAAAAGCCAGAGCTCGGCAGCTACGCGTTTAGAGCGAAGTTATTGACACTCCATAACTGTGTATAAATGAGTGCGTAAATGCACTCGATGTTTTACAAAAAACGATTGTTTACTAGTGATAGTGTCGACATTAGGACTAAACCGCAGCGCTTAACATCCACTTGATAGATCTTAGCGACACATGAACAATACATAGTGTTTACACTCAATTTGTGGAATTAGTTAGCTGAGGTTTACGGAAATTGAGTTTTGGTTAGATCATGGACATGAAGTTACAATTATTTACTTGTTGAACAACACCAAAGCGGATATGTAGGCTTTCTGAAAACGTGGTCTTTTGTTTGTAAAACGGTCAATACATCAGAAACTGAATATTGTGTATTTTTGTATACCTGTTTTATTTATCTTCGTTTTAATTTTGCTGATTCGTCAGTTAGTATGTGATAAATACAAAGAGGAGGATTGTATAGTTATATTGATATTATTCATTCTTTTTAGACTTCCCTGATGAAGGCCAAAAGCCGAAATGCATTGGAAGGATTAATATGTGAGAAATGATGATTTAAATTAAGATGTGAGAATATAATGGAATTTTATGAAAATTCATGAAATTGGAATAAAAATCTGGAATATAAGTATGAATAAAATACTTTTGAAAATCTAGAACATTGTGGAGAAAAAAACTTTATTGAATAAACACGTAGCTGGATTCACAGCAACCTTTGCCTGTGCCTAGGAGACACCCTCACATCCGTGGCAGTGCAACTAATATTGTACTTATCATGGGGCCACACTCGACGCCTGGAATGACACCAGGTGGCCCCCCGCCTTCTGGAACCCACCCTCACCCATGGACCATGCACACAACTTCAGAATCATCCTGGACTCCGAACTCAAAACAGGCCACCAGATCAACACTGCCACCTCTTCCCGCTACCACACCGTCCGCCTACTCCAAAAGACCTTCTAACTGGATTCCTCTCGAACACAGGAAAATCATCACTCACGCCCTCATCATCAGCAGACTAGACTACGACAGCGCACTCCATGCCGGGATCAACAAGAACCTAACCAGCAAACTCAAGAACATCCAGAATGCCACCGCCAGACTAGTCCTCAACCTACTGCACCACTACCACATCAGCCAACACCTATGGTCACTGCACTGGCTCACCGTTGAGAAGAGAATCAACTTCAAGCTTCTCACCCACGCCCAGAAAGCACTCTACAACACCAAACTCGCCTACATGCACCACCGCCTCCTGTTCCACGCACCCCAAAGATCCCTCCGCTCAGCGCAGCTCTATCTCGCAATGGTACCACGCATCAAGAAGACCAGAACAGGAGGACGCTCCTTCTCCCTCCTTGCGGCCAACGAATTAAACACCCTCCCTCTCCACCTCCGACAGACATCAACACTCTCCAAGTTCTTGAAGGACCTCAAGACCTGGCTCTTCGCCGAATCTCCGTGAACATTCAGGAGCCGCGTGCCCTCGGCGCCTTGAGACTCTCTCGAGGGAGTAGCTGTGCTTCATAAACCAACTAATTGATTGATTGATTGATTTATTGTTATAATATGGCTTGTGGCCCCACGCGTATCCAGCTTTCCACCCTTGCTGTTTGTCCAAATTGTTCACAAAGCGCAATACTTTTTCTTTTCTAGGTGTTACCTTTGATGTAGCTGGCTTATGGGCATCTAATATTACACAGAGTAGGCTGAAGATATCTAAGGCAGTAGGCTCCCATTGCAGTCAACATCAGTCCCGGAGGGAGGATGGGGTCAGGTGGGCACTCTTTCTGTCATTACAGATGTAAGCAATTCAATGTGTCCCAGTTGCAACATATGGGGCATTGCAAATTTTGAAGCTATTCAGGTGGAGGAAAATCTATTTTGGAGATAAACACTCTCTCCTCCCTGTCCTCCTTGCATTTTATTTGTCATGAGAAGCTGAGTCTGACTTATTTGGGTGACCACATCACGGTATGCTCCCACTGTTGTGGTTATCTATTTGGAGAGCTGAAGAGGTGTCCTAAATTAGAGAAATTATTAATGGCTGCCTTGCATGTCACAAAGGCTTTACCATTCCATGAATAGCATATGTTAAGAGCATTTTCCAAGAGATCGCAAGTAGCCCTGTGGCAGAGGGCTGGCGCGCGATTGCTGGAGCGCTGTTACTACTCCCATTTTTTAACTTTCCTCTGCTGAGTACGAGCAGCGACAGTATTTTATCTGATCTTGGTCTTGCTGACTACGAGCAGCGACCTTAATTTTTAAATACCCCCACCCTCATCCCGCTGACTACTAGCTGGGACACTCACCTCCTGATTTGGCTGCCACTCTCACTGAGGCCAAGCCGCCTGCTGTGGGCTGACCGCCTAACGGGCTCCCCAGAGGCCGCGGGCGCCATCTTGGAACGGGTTGGTTAGCGAGCTAGAGCCTCGCCACACCCCCCTCGCCATCATCCTATTTCAACGGCCCCTATGTGTCAGCGCAGCGGACGAGCGCAGCGGGCGCGTCGTAGGCGCGCCGGAGTTACGCCTGAGTTAAGCCCGTCTGCGCCCGTCCGCGGTCGGCTGGGGCACGGGGCGCGTTACTCTGACCCTTTCCCTATTTATTCCCGTCCCTCCCTCTTGCTATGCCACAATTCTGCACTCCCCCCACCCGAGTCAGCCCCTAAGCTTGCCACACTTGGCCTGTTTACGGCCCGTAAATCTTTTCCTGAGATTACTACTTCTCGTTCTACTTCCAGATCCCCAGTCTCGGGGCCCAGATCCTGTACTCATTCATTGGTAAGAGCTTCAAACTCTTCCTTTTCAGTGTCTTATCTCAATACCCGGTCCCTAGTCAGTCACCAGTCGGACGTTTTCTATCTGCTAGGGTTGGAACAGCCGGACATCTTGTTCCTGACCGAGACCTGGCTCACAGACGATTCTTCCCCTGACATCTTGGCGGCCATTCCCCCTGAATACTACATACTACAAGCCAACCGCGCCTCTGGTAAGGCCGGAGGGGGGGTTGCCGCTATTATTAAGCACCCGATTCGGTTTTCCATAGTACCCACCACCAGCATCCCCATGACAGAATGCTTGGTACTCAGACTGGAACAGCCAGGGTCCTCTCTCATATGCGCCCTGGTCTATCGTCCCCCTCAACCTATGCCCAACTTTCCTGCCCAGTTTGGCGATCTTATCTCTCAGCTTACCATCAATAACTCCAACGTCTTGGTCCTGGCAGATTTTAATTACTGGCCCTCGGACGCCCATGAATCCCTTGGCTCACTGGCCTTTTCAGACCTCATGCTAGGCTTGAACTGTACCCAGCACATCCACTCACCCACGCACATTAAGGGTCACACTCTAGACCAGGTCTGGACATCTTGCCTGGACATTTCTGTTCCTCTTGTCCTGCCCTGCCATTGGTCAGACCATTTTTTAATTACTTTTACCCTAGCGATGCCCCTGCTTGTCACTAAGCCTAGAGAAACTAACTTCGTGGCTCGCAACTGGAACAGGTCAGACCTAAATGAATTCAGCTCCCTTCTCAGTTCATCAGTTCCCCCCACCTCTGATCCATCTGCCTCTATCGGTTCCCAGACATCGAGCCTCACTCGCTGGCTCACTTCTGCCGCCGACGTGGTGGCCCCTTTAAAATTAGTTAGAGCAAGACGTTGTCATGACGCTCAAAGGTGGTTCACCGAGGATCTGAGAGCTCTAAAATTAGGCCTCCGTCAGGCAGAACGGCGCTGGCGCCGGGGGTATTCCCCTGAGACCAAGGAGGTATTTTCCTCCTTGCTTAAAAAATACAAAACAGCTATAGCTTCGGCCAAATCCTTTTATTTCTCGAACAAAATCATGGATTCTGCAAATAAATCAAAGGATATATTCTCAATTGTAGAGGAATTGTCTAATCCTGCGAGACTCACAATAGGGCCCCTTCCCTCTCAACACTTGTGTGATTCCTTGAACGAATTTTTTGTAGAAAAAATTGTTAAAATCAAAACTAGTATTGCTGCCCAAGTCCCGCTTGTCCCTTCCCCACCCACTGACTCCATTAATTACCTCAATTCTCGGACCTTAACTCTGATCCCCCTCATCTCAACAGCCAATTTTCTTTCACTCTTGTATAAAATTTCCTCCGGTTCCCCCCGCGATTGCTGCCCTCCCTCGGCCTTTCGAGCAGCTTTCACCTCCTGCCCCGAACCCCCCCTGGCCCTTCTAAACAACTCTTTGGCCACAGGGGAAGTTCCCTATTCTTTTAAACAGGCCGAGGTCGTCGCCATTCTGAAAAAACCTTCGGCAGACCCCTCCATCATGAGCAACTATCGCCCTATATCCCTTCTCCCTTTCCTCAGTAAAGTTTTGGAGTCGCACGTAACTCACACTCTCAGCACCTTTATTGAGGATTCATGCGTCCTAGACTCCAAGCAGGCAGGGTTTAGACCTGCGCATTCCACGGAGGCAGTCATTCTCTCTGTGATGGACGAACTGCGCAGAGGGGCTGATGCTAACACTCGCCAAGTCCTGGTCCTTTTGGATTTATCGGCCGCGTTTGACACGGTCGACCATGGCCTCCTGGTCGACCGTGTCAGAGAGGCTGGTATCCATGGAACCGCCCTGGACTGGGTTCAGTCTTTTCTGACGGAACGTCATCAAGCCGTCAGGCTGTCCCAGTTCTCTGCCACCCAGGTAGGGCTGACCGGTGGTGTCCCCCAGGGCTCCTCATTGTCCCCTCTCCTTTTTAATTTGTATTTGGCCCCTTTACTCCGTGCCCTTCGTGGGATGAGTGTTACCGCGTTCAATTACGCGGACGACATCCAGTTGATTTTTACCATCGACTCTTCTGATGACTCTATCTCCATCTTCCAAAATACACTCTGTTTCATCAGCAACTGGATGAGCTCAAACCACCTGAAGCTTAACCCCGACAAGACTGAACTGATTCTTGTCGGGGGAGCATCTAATCCTTGGCAGCCCTCTACCTGGCCTGCAAGCCTCGGAAGCCCTCCCTCCCCAGTCAACTCTGCTAAAAGTCTGGGTGTTGTCATAAGTAATGATCTTTCTATGACCCCCCAGATCAGCGCAGTGGTGTCCGCCAGCCATTTCCAGCTCAGGAAAATTCGAAAAATCTCCCGACTACTCACCACCGAAGCGCTCACCCTAGCGCTGCTTGCGTTAGTGATCAGCAGACTTGATTATGCAAACGCATTGTATGTAGGCATACCTGATTACCAACTGAAAAGACTCCAGTTGATCCAAAATCAAGCCGCCCGCTTGATTTATCATCAACCGAGAGATCAACATGTTCGCCCTCTTCTAAAGAGTCTCCACTGGCTCCCGGTCTCTGCCCGCTGCAAATTTAAGCTTGGCTGTATCATTTCAAAATCCCTTTCTGGTCAAGGTCCCTCTTTTATTCTTTCTCTCCTTCATCCGTATGCCCCTCCCCGCAATCTCCGTTCATCGCAGATGGCCCTGCTATCCGTTCCCAGATTCAAGAGGAAGAAACATGGGGGCCTTAAGTTTTCTTTCCTAGCTCCATCTTTCTGGAACGCCCTCCCCCTTTCTCTTAGGCTCGCACCCTCATACTCTGGTTTCAGAGCACTTCTTAAAACTTTCCTTTTCACTACTTCTTACCTCTAGATTCCGTTTCCCATTCTTTCCACCGCTCCCCCAGCACAAGCGCCAAGAAACCTAATGGTGTTAGCCGCGCTCTACAAATTCATTTAACATAACATAACATCGGGCTGTCTCATGCTTTTTCTGAGCCTGGTAGTAGTTGTAGTATAAATTAAAAGAATATTCAACTGCTATTATTTGACCAAGCCCGCTCCCTTAAACTTAACGTGTTGCAGCCTATTCGAGCCTGAGCCTAGATGGGCCACCAACCAACAATTTGCTTAGTGCACGTGGGCACTGGGAACTTAATTTGTTATTCTGCTTTGGTCAGATACAGTTAAGTATCTACTGTGTTTCAAGTTGGGCTATCGAAGAATCTCGACTGCAGTCCTTGTGACAGTGACAGTAGATTCGGGCAAACAATGATGCACTTTACTTTTTTTTGTGAGTTTTATATAAAGTACACTAAGCAATTTTTAATCCCTATGAAGTCTCAGAATATTAGGCAGTCAAGTCCCGCGTTTAATTTTTTACAAAAATTGCCTGTTGATGAGTCATGTTATTATCTTGGCTCCTTTCTGGGAGCCGCTGTGCTGTCACAAAGCACAATGCACTTTGAGTAATGTGTGACCTCTTTTCGGCCAACATGGGCGTATATTTATGTGTAGTACTAAACTGTACTGTACTCTATCTATCTACCCTCGTATTATGGGATTGCTTGCTATGTTATTTTAAAATGTATATATTGCACTTTTATTCCTCATGCTTTTATTCTTGGCGTGTGTACTTTTATGACTGCTTTCGCACCCGAATAAAGAGATTCTGATTCTGACTCGAAATTAAATTTCTCATTGCACAAGGTGTAGTCAGTCGCGTAGCCAGACCTTTTGCCCCATGTGGCGGCCCCTGCTTTTGCCACCTGGCAGCCGTGGGATAAGAGGGTGGAAGGGGCTGTCGATTCCTGCCTTAGTTTGCCACCCCGTGACGGCCGCAGATAAAAACTGGGGTGGGTGGAATGGGGTGAAGCAGCCCCTCAAAACTCGTGCCAGTGGCGTACCGAAAAGTTGAAGGGCCCCCCTCTAGGTACACAGAGGGGCCCCCCTCCGGATTTAATTAAGAGCTATCAAGCCTGAGTTCTGCGCTGAGGGGCCCATGCTGCTCGTGCCACCCCCCCGCATAGCGGGGGCTGGGAGTGCCTGTGTTACGAGTGGCGGCTGGTGACATTTGCAAGTGGCGGGGCGTAAAATTCTAATGGTACTACACCGTAGCGAGCGAGCGTAGCGAGCGAGCGCAGCGAGCGAGCCCGAACCCTCTAAGGAGGGTTCGGGGGGATTTCCCCCCGAGAAAATTTTGAAAAAAGCGTGGACAAATGGTGCATTTTCATGCAAATTTGAGAAAGCAGGAAGGGTAATAAAGCAATTGTGAAAGTGCAGTTCTTACATTAATAGATGTCATAACATAGGTAGCTGCTGATTCAGTATAACCACAGAACTTCATACATAACACTCCAATTTTATCCTTGCAGTTTGCATGCAGCTCTTAGATGACGTTATTAGCTTGCAGTTGCATGTTAGGATTTTAACTTACAAACTGCAAGTAACAAAAGGATCTCTCTGACAAAAACAGTGACTCACTGACCTATTTACATAATGTGCATTTTGTGATATGCATCAAGTACATGTTCTTTGCAGCAGGCACATTAACCTTCTGTGCTACCTTTCCATGAGTCAAAACTTCCATTAGACAAAACTCTGATCTCTCTCTAGGAAAAACATTAACAATATCCTTGGTGCAACAACACCTTTAGGAACTTGATATGGGCTGTGATCTATGCTGCCTAGCCTTGGCTCTTCTTGTCAGCAATTAACCAGTGGAAGCCCGAGGTGCCTGAAGCCCTTAGCTGGTGACTGGGGCTCTTCTAAGGCATCCTTCATGCTTACGACTGCTTCTTCACCCTGCCTTCACTTGGAATCCTACATTATGGCTTTTCCACTGAAAAAACAAGGACCAAACGTTTGGGGTAAAATGTATCTTTTCATTCCTTATTGGGCAACACCTCATGATTGCTTTCCCCCTGTTTTCAGTTTGCTCTCCCATGCCCTCCCACCTGCCCTCTGTCGTCATCTGGCTTCCCCAAAGGGGAATGGAAAGGTGGGGGGATTGAGCAGTGCTCAGTTAGCAACAACAATACTGTAAAAATAAGGACAATGTGCAACGTAAAGGTGTGAAAAACAAGAGGCGCAGCCTTACAAGTAGTGCTGTATAGAGCCTCCAGAGATAAGCCATTAGTGCACTGTGTGTTGGTTCTGGAAAGGCAGGCCTAGAAGAAACAGCGGCAGCGGGTGCAGTAAGTTGGGGTGTGCAGGGGCAGTTGTTTGTGGATGTCCACAGTTGGCCATAGATCAGAAGGGGGCCGCCAGACCAGAACCATATATGTGGACAGGTGGGTTTTCGCCGCAATACCAGTCCTGGAGGAAGGCTTGGAGCGGCAGTGCTGCAGTGCTCGGAAAGGAGTGCCTCAAAATCTAGGGTTAAGACACACCAACTCAGGGAACAAATAAGTTCTGACAAGGCCAACAAATCTAGCAAGTACTACAGAGACAAAGCATCAAAAAACTTCACTGTCATCTGCAACAAATATTAAGGCATATGTCGAAAGGCACACATTCTACAAATCTGAAATGTGTTTAGTTTCCTTTTTCGCTCCTTATGTCACTTTTCCCCTCATTGTTTGAAGCCTCCCTGCCTTCCCTGCCTCTCCCTCCCTGTCGCTTCATCGTCCTCTGTTTTTTTCTTCAAGTTTCTTTCTCTCCCTTTTTTCAGCTGTCTGTTTGTCTTGTGCTGTCTCTCTCTCTTTCCCTATTTCCCTATTCTCTCCTCATCTTATATTTCTCTTCTTTCTCTCCATCTTTTCTTCTGACTTTCACACTCCCCATTCATTTCTCCTGTTCTCTGGCTTTCTCGCCTTCTTTTCTCCTGCTTTTTCTTTTTTCTTGCTGTCACTAAATCTTCCTCTCTGTCAAACTGTGTCTTTCCCAATTTAATCCCGAATTATGTCTCTCCGCATCTTTGTATTTATTCTGTCTCTCCCTTTCTCTGCCTCTCTCCCTATCTGCCATTCCACTTTCTCTCTTCCTCTCTTTGCATGTCCTACTGCTCTCTCTGTTCCTGTCTGGGATTCACCCAGGCTATGAGTGCCTTTGTATTCTCTGCCTCAGTTTGGCTGTCTCAGAGTCCCTGTCTTATGTCTTCCTCTTTCTTTCAGTGTCTGTCTTGGTGTCACACTGGCTGTTAAAGTCTTTATCTTTTCCTCTCTCAGTCTTTCCCCATCTTTATCCGCCCCTCCCTTACTTTGACTCCCCCTCTCCTGTCTCTTTCTTTGTGTCTGAAAAAAGGTGTTACTGGGAAAATAAAGAAACATAAGTAAACATCTCAAAAGGAAACAGTATTCCTGTGATCCTTTTCTGTTCCTTCGCTCGGCTCAAAGACACCTAGTAGTGGCCCCTAACTATCAGTGAGTATATTTTTATTATTCGTAAATCGCATATCTTAGTGAAGAAATGCTGTTTGATACACTATTCAGTCAATAGAAATTAAACTTGCACACTCTCAGTGCTGACACATGCTACCTGTAAGACAGCAACTGCATCTTCCAATGTCTTATCGTAATGTAACCTCACACTAAGTACAACAGAAAGGATGCCACTGCACACTTAATTCACCTTGTCCAAACATGTTAAAATTCAACACTCGGTCAGCTCCTGAATGCACATCTATGATAAGGCCACACTAGTGCTATGATACATGACAACAAGATCAACTGCCACACCTTCCCAGAGAATGCACTAATAACCACTGAGTAGGGTTTCTTTCCAAATGCCAGACTCTGCCGGAGCTGACGACGGCAGAGCCAGTCTCGCTCCCAGCGTCCGCTCATCACCTGCTGGGTTTGGGCAAGGCTATCCCCTGGCACCAAGAGTTGGGCCTGCCCAGGTGTAGAGGGGTGCGGGGGGGTTGGCGGTATGTAGAACTGCGCCGGGTCGGCGCGAGGGGTTTATAGTTAAGGGCATGGCAGGGGTGACTGACATGGGGGGGCCGTGAGGCGCGGAACCTTCCGGTAACATATTGGGTGCAGGGAATGAGGGGGCCACCCTGGCCTGGCATCATGGGAGTTGAGCTGCAGTGTCCGGCAAACAGTCGGTGCGCAGCCTAGGAGTTACTGCCTGGGGAGGCTGAGTTAATTCTTCCTCCACTGCGCCGGGCTTTGCAGGCCGGGGTTGTGCCAATAGGAACTTTGCACACTGATGCATGTGGACTGTAAGCAGCCATGTAAAGAAACATTTATGTATTTTTTCATTGGTTTTAGGCATGATTTTGCGTTCTGTTCTGGTCACAAAGGATACAACTATTGATTCATGTGCATCGAAGCATCTCCGACACCATCAGTACTTCTAATTGCAGTGCAACATCTCTTCACTGCAGTCCGGCACTTCACTCAAAGTGCTGTCAGTAGCAGCACTTTCTATTGGTCAGACCACGCTGGGCACCTTTCATAAACCAATGACGGAAGACATGCGCACGCATTGCTGTTTACACTTGGTGACAGCCATGACACCAGTAGTGAGTGGGTTACTTCATTACTCTAATCAACCACGCACAGCTTCTGGTTGATATTGTGCCAATAGACATTGATGACAATCATACATGTAATGCACACTGCTGTCCACACGCCAAGTCCAACTCCGCCACAAACAGGGACGCTGCAAGCACTTTAACCTCTTCGATGCCAGGGTGTTTGGCAATTCCATTCACGATGTTTACTGAGTTCTAAACAGCTTAAATGTGGAGTTGGTGACTATGCAAGGGAGCTTATTTGTTCAGATGTTCCTGCCATTGTGTGCACTGGGTGCTTTCAAACTCTGTTTGTCATATGGTATGTCCGCTTGAGTGCGTGTATGTGTCGTCCGTGTGAAGTGAACGCATGTCAGAATCACCACCTCAGATGGTCCGATCACGGTCCTAGGTCGCTGCGAGAATGGATATGGAAGGGGCCACGAGCTCCTCTCACGGGACAGCAGAGCGAGAACCAACCACCCTCTGGTGCCCTGGGAATGATTACCGTGTGACCTATGAAGAGAGTGCTGTCAGTTATCAGTTAAACGAGCATTTGAAGGTGAAAGACTATAAGTTATAGAACGTCTTTTTTCTCTGTTTGTTGCCTGGTCCCGCTTATGCTGAAACACCGATTGTGAGATGTCACTATCATATCGAACACGGAGAGACCAATCACAGGGAGGTAATGCTCTTACCCAAGCCTCCTAAATGCAGCCCTGTCATACACAGTGTAAAAAGCTTACATTGACTGTACTGTTGTTGTCTTAGTGAGTACAAACAGCGGCGAGCAAAGCACGAGGTGAGGGACACGACGACTGGACACTCTCTCGTGACTCGTGGCACAACAGGCACTAGCGCGCCTGGCGCAGTGACGTACCAACATCACTAGAGGAAATGGCCAATCCACTGCATGGCTTTGCATACGCCATGGTGTGATTGGCCATGCAGTGCGGCATGAGCATCCACCACCACTCCACGCGCGGCGGCACCATCTGTAGTCAGCGCGGTGACTCCAGCCAATGATGGCGCAGCATTAGCAGAGCTACTGCGCCAGGATTGGCTAAGAGCGGCGTTATTCCTGCCCATAATGAGACCCGGGGGCCCGGGTCCCTGCCAATGTTCGAGTTACAATTTAGGGAGGAAAGAAGCAGTACTTCGAGTGTGCATGCTTGGGTCAGTACTAAAAATTACTAGGCCTTACTTTGACATGCGCACACTCACTGCTGCAGCTGCTGGCTAAATCTCTATTCTGCTGCGCTGTCACTCACTGCCGCAGCCCCGCCCCCACAGTCCTTCCACAGTGCGATGTCCGCGGTTCAGTCGGGCTTGTCCCGGCAGAGCTCTCTCCAGGCAAGTCACGAGAGAGTGCGCTCTCAGAAATAATTAAAAAAATTAAATAAGCGTGTATGAGCAGCATCAGCATGACGGTCGTCCACATGGCTAGTGGAGCAACGCCCCAACGCCCCCAATGGACGCACCGCCGCTGGTCATAGCCCAACCAGTAAGAAGTATTGACACCATTCAAAGCGCATTTTCCTGATATTTGCATGTAATAAATGAAAAATATTAAACATAAAACAATCTTTGCATGTGACTTTAGTATCTGGTGCCACTTTATAGTGTTAATCAACCAGGAAACTGTTCATACAAATTGTCTATACTTGAAAAGATATAGATTGAAAAACAAAATAATTAAATAGGCCTCAGACTCAAAACAGGACAGTGAAAAATGGAAAGTACTGTCAAACTGATTAATCAACCACCAAAAAGTGTACTGTCATCTTTACAGAAAAATGCAATAAGACATAGGTTTGTGACCTGTCCTCGTATTCATCTATGTCTATCAAACATCAGGTTCCAGAAGCAGCTGGACTGTGAGGGCAGCTGCAGAGCACAGGCCCTTTGCCTGCACAAATACCCTAGTATTAACCAGTCACCGACCCAGCGGTCACAAATTACTGTGCAAACAAAATATAATTATATGATAAATTGAAAATAGCTGTACAGAATAGAGAAAATATGTATTAGCAAAAACAAAATTGATGCGCGAGTTTCAGATTTTGCCAACAGCATTCAATGCATGGCACGAATACCAGCATGAAGTACTTCAATTTCCATCGTCCGGATGAGGGTAAATTAATACCATTACATTTGGCAGTGAAGCATGCAGTTTTTTTAAAATAGAGACCATTTAGGCAGCATTTCATTCCCTCTGTTGTAAAAAGCATATCTTCCTTTTTAAACTTATACACATTATACAAATCCTGCAAAACTACGAGCGAACATTCCATCATTACAGATGTTGTGTCCCAGTAGCACGCCATTCCCTTAAAACATTTCAACAAAGGTGTTCTGAAATACAATTACGACGTGAACAAAAACAGAAAAATACTTCTATTTCACATTAAATCAAATGTATTCACTGCCAAACTTTCCCATGGCGCTTACCTTCCTGAGGGCTTGTTATAGAATGCCAGTGTGAGTGACTCTGATATGTTCCAGGGGAGTTGTCCTGTCAGCACGGCTTCTGTCTCCTCTCTGACTACAGGCCCGAAATAATCCATTCAGACCGGTCTTCGAGTCCCAAGTTGAAGCGCTGGAGATCAAATTGCAGCCTCAATAAAGTCCCGCAGTTAGCAGCACAGGAAACCGGCACCTCCTCGAGGCTGCAAAGTGTCTTTTCAGAAGTAATTACGGCAAACTGCGCACAATCGACATTTGCGCTTCCCGCCTGCTTGAAGCCTCTACCCCTAACCCCACCCCTTCTCAACTCGTCATAGGGCAGGTACCACCCCCTGTGACGAATCTGGAAAGGGTGGGGTAACCATCATCTCATCTCCCTGACTGACGTGCATTCCCGGTGCTTCAGGGCTTCAACCTGAGCGCCCGTGCCAAACTTCACCCACACGTCATCAGGGGGTGGAGACTGGAGCTCGAGTCTAGTCTTTGCCGAGCTGATGACCTCACAGACCCCAGGGATGTGAGCTCAGCCGCCCGGCAAATACATTAGACTCAGTCTACAGGGCTCACCGAGAGACAGAAAGTTTAGGAATGCATCGGACTGGCTGGCAGTGTGTCAGCACATCAACTGCCTTGCCCCCAACAAACGTGTGTAATTTTTTTTTATTACAGTCTTCCCTTAAAGAGTATTTTTACTTTAGCAATGCCCGACGCTGGGGGGATGAAAATAAAGGGGGCGGAGCCCCGACGCCCTTAACCAGAAACCGCCGCCCCCCCCCCCACACCCCTAGGCTATGCTGCAGGGTGAAGTTAACAAATAGAATAATTGCAATTACTCAAGCTACCAAATGTTTCTTGAAAAAGATAAAGGGGGAAACTGGTCTTCACAACCAAAATAATTCCTGTACTTATATAGAGTACATCTTCAGGAAAAAAATATTAAATAATTTGGTTATGCTATTCATTAAACCTATATGAGAAACTTTCAATCCAAGGGCATTTACTCCCCACGGCCATGTAACATTGAACTGGGTCTCCCTGATGTGCTGATACAAAATACCCGGGAAAGTATCATAAAAAAGATCTGATTCTAACATTATGGAAAGGATTCATGGTAACTGATGACAAGCTACTTGAGCTATAAAAAAAAACGCAATCTTCTAACAATATCAGAGCTCTCAATGATGACGTAGTAGGCATGACAATTTTAATTTAGAAAAATATATGAACAGTTTTCAATCTCATTGGCAAGAGAAATATAACTAAATAGATACTAATTACACTGAAAATTCGAATAAAATGAAAAGGCAAAACTATCTGGATTGCAACATCGAATCACAAACTAAAAAATAATTTCTTAGATTTTGATTGCTCTATATCCAAATACAGCTGAAGGGAAATGGAATGTGTGCCATGCGAAGGGGTAAACAGTAGAGTATAGTCTATGTTTTTGTCCCTTTTTGATGTACATAAAAAGAAAGTATTTAAGACCAGTATTCCGTACAAGCAGAGGGCAGACAGTCAAATATGGCATGCTTACGTGTTTCTGCAGACTCACTAACAAGAACATGAGCTGCACAATAACATTTTTATCATTATCAAATAATTTCACGCAGAATAATAAATGTATACAGTAGTGTAGCAAGGAGGGGCGGTCCGCCCCGCGTGGCACGAGTTTTGGGGGCAGGGGCCTCCCCTCGCTCCTACCTGCCGTCTCAGGGCCATCGCGGGGTGGCAATTGCCACCGAATCTCATTAGCACTCCGCCCCACGCTCTACGATGGGGCTGCCGTGGGGTGGAAAAAGCACAGACTATCACGGGCAGCCATAGGCTAGCTACGCCATTGAATGTATAGAATTATTGAATAAGAGTAACGAAATCAGGGCACAAGTCCTAAAAAAAGAAGTGGGGGAACTAACCTAGTTAATCAGTATGCAAGTGACATCACAGCGCGTGAGATCCCAGCGCATAATATCACAGCGCGTGACATCACAGGAAGTGGCATCACAGGAAGTGACATAAGATCTTAAGCCCTCACATATATGTTTAGCAGGTGTATCATGAGTACATTTGAGCACATTTCGAGTATAGCCCCAAACCCTCCTGATTTAGGCAGAAGATTCTCACGTTAGTACGAAACATATAAAACAATGTTGCCTTTTGTCAGAGTAAAACTTCCTCTAGCCACTGTGACTTAAAAGAAAAAATTATGATATTTAAATTATTACAACGCTTCTCAGGGGTAGTAAGCACTATAGAGAGAGAAAAGGCTTTTATTCGATAAAAACATATCTTCAAAGCATCACATTTTGTAAAATACATTTACACATTAAAATAACATCACAATTTGACGAAGTTCGTTAAAAATTCCAAATTAAACAATTTGTTTAAGCCTTTTTGTCCTAATGGACCATGCCCATGATAAAAACTTCGAAAGACCACAAACGTACAGTGACCGGGTGTCAGACATCAAAATGCGAAGTGCCTGATTATGGTGCCTAGTACCCAACAGCCGACATATTGGTTTAAGTCAGCTTTTCCTCGGCGACGCATATGCCGGACAGGCAAAGAGGATGTGAGCAACAGATTCTGTTCTAGTTTTACAGATAGGGCAGAATGGTGTTGTTTGGGACGGGGCTTTCCAGTGAGCAGTTAAAGCGCGCACTGATAGGAAACCCCAACCCTAAATCTAAAATACAAAGCCCTATCAACAGATTTCCAAACAATGTCCAGGTAAGGTTCCCGAAATGCCACACCCTTAAACCTTAGGAACTCTTCCGTTAATCTGCCAAGGGTTGGGTCAGTCCTGGTTCTAGATGTGACCCATCTCCAATAGAGGGTCTTTAAAGTTGCCTTCGGTGGAGAGGACCTACTTGCCCAGGCTTCATTTAGGCCCAGCTTGCAAAGTAGAAATTTTACTTCTTTTAACCATTTTATTTTATGCCAACCCGCCATCGACATTACTTCTGATAACCCCTTCGCATACTTTGCCAGTTCCGGCACTCGCCATAGCCGGGCCCATAAGAGCAACGGCCGGACTTTTGCCAGATCATTATTAGAATGGCATCCTAGATCGAGTAGCAAGGGTATCATCGGAGTGCTCTGCGGGAGTGACATAAGGTCCCTTAAAAACTTATTTTCGGACCTTGCCAGTTGATCTATATTGGAGATACCCCACAACTCTGCCCCATAAAGGGCAGAACTGACTCCCTTTGCTTTGTAAATATCAATGACAGGGGCAATCAGACTAATTGAGGAGGAGCGCTGTTCCTTAAGGAGCGCCCCCGTGACCCTCTTGTGGCTTAACAACATTTTACAAAGATGTGGGGTCCACTGCATGGTATCTGAAATACGTATACCTAAGTAATCAAATACAGTGACCCTTTCCAGGGATACATAATTTAATGCTGGGGGTCGCCCAAGTTTTTTTGGGGGGTTCAACACCAAATACTTTGTCTTGTCTGTGTTTATTACAAGCCCACGTTGGATACAAAAGGCCTGGAAATTGTCAAGGAGGATTTGGAGGCCCACTGGGGTCTAGGATAATAAACGCATATCATCAACAAATAAGAGGGTTGGAATTCGCTCGCCACCTAGGGATGGCGCATCAGATGGTTTTTCCAGCAAGTGCTCAACCACTCCATTCACATATAGTGAAAAAAGAGTGGGAGCAAGAACACATCCCTGGCGGACTCCTCTCTCCACTGGAGTTCTTTTGGTTTTCTGGCCCTCAGTGCCCAACCTCACTTGCGCAAAGTTTCCCTTGTGAAGCCTCACTAAGATTGACAAAATATTAGAGGGAATCCCCATAACGTACAACACTCCCCAAATGCGGTCCCGTGGCACAAGGTCAAAGGCAATCTTTAGATCAATAAACACGAGGTAAAGACTGCCTTTGCCTATAACAACCACTTTCCAATAAATTAGCGATAATCTGAAAGCCTGCTCTATTGTTCCAGTGCCAGCCCTGAATCCTGCTTGATAGTCAGAGAGAATCTCATTTTCTTGAGCCCATTGTAGGATTCTCTCAAGTACCACCTTTCCAACGAACTTCTGGGTGGAATCTATTAGACTTATTGGGCGGTAATTGGAGGGGTCATCCCTATGCCCCTTTTTAAAAATTGGGACAACCTCAGCCCCCTTCCAAGATTCAGGGATGACCGCACCTTTATTAATGGCAATAAGTAGAGTGTAGATAAGCTTCCCCCATTTGGGCAGATAGAAACGGAGCAGGTCCCCGGGGATGCCATCCGGACCAGCTGCCTTTTGGGGCACAATGCGACTAATCGCATATTCAACATCCTTAATTGTAAACGGATGTGTGATGCTATCTCCTGGAGATATATGGAGATTACATGGGGCAGGGTCATTAACAGCTCCTTGCTGACACGTATACAATTTCGAGAAGTGATCAAACCATGCCTGGCCGGTAATGTTGCACGTAATAAGATCGCTATCAGGACTATTCCTAGCTCTTATGGTATTCCAGAAGCGACCCGCATCCCTCCCAGCGCTGGCCTCTTTTAATATTTGCCAGTACTGGTCCTCCAACTCCTTTTTAGCATTTGTTATCACCAGCTTATACTCTTTCCTAGCTTGTTGTATCAAGCTTTGCGACTTCGCCTTTACAGCCTTGATTAGAGCAGACTTCTTTTTCCGGCATTTAGATGTGTACCACCCCTGTTTACCCTTGGGCCTCTGGGGCTCTCTCTTAGTCCCCCCTCGTGTTTGTACAAGGAATAGGTTTCCCAGCGACTTAGTGGTATCCTGAAATGTTGCCGTTATCCTTGAAGGGTCACAATGATCTGTGAGGGTCATGTCCATCTCACTTTGTGAGGCTACCAGCAATGCTCCTATAGTCTGGACTTTCTCTTCATCCAGGGCAACTTTGCGCCACTTAAGGCGCCTTCCACAATTAGATGGAAAAACATTTGAGGTGGACTTTACTATACTTGGTACAACTGGGCCATTTTCGCTTGGCCACAAGTGATTTAGACTCAAAGAAAGCAGGTTGTGATCACTGTCTACAGTGGGTAATATTACCATATCCAGCGCAAATTGCCAAAGCCTTAGATCAAGGAGAATATAATCAATCCTTGATGTATGGTTGACCTTGTTATACGTATGGGCCCCGGAAAGATCTGAGATAGTTCTGCCATTTGCCGCTCTTAAACCAAACTCCATGGTCAGTGCATTCAGCTGGATGGCCCTTTGTGACCATCTTTTTATTGGCTGAATTGCTAGTGTCGGTATACCCCTCCTAGTATCATCCTCAGTAAGATCCAAGATGTCCTCTGTCGCAAGGGGCTCGAATGTACAATGAAAGTCCCCTGCGACCAGGACTTGCATACCATCGTGGCAATCTCTGAGTTCACTTTCCAACATTGTTATTGTTGGGGATATGGAACCACCTTTTGTGCCCCTGGCATATATATTAAATATTTCGAGAGTTCTCCCCCGATGGGGGCCTCTCAGTGAAATCCTTAAAATGTCTGGTGAACTGCATTGCCTTTGTGTGATGCTACAACCCAGAGAAATGCTCACCCAAATAAGGAGCCCACCTGAAGGGCGACCAATCCCAGATGCTGTGGGTACCGCAGGCAAAAAATAAGTAGTGTAGCCGACTCTATGGTTAGGTTCCAGACTCCAAATCTCCTGGAAGATGCAAATCGACTCCACCAGGGCATTCCAGTCTGGGACCTCTAACTTCCTGGAAATACCTGCTATGTAACAGCTAATGATTTTTATCATTGTATCGTCCACTACTTGCTCCTGGGAGCGATTTAGTGGTACACTAGATAGATTCGATTGCTCTCCCACAGTCTCAGACGCCGGACACGGCGAGAGGGGAACATGCAACAAAGGGGCATTGCTCTGAACAGTAGATTGAGCTGCTGGGGTCTTACAAGTACCTATAGAACCAACGTCGGTGTCCCGATCATTGATCGATCCAATCCCAGACTTGGGCTTGTTACCTGATACCTCCACCTCATTACTCCAGCAATTGTTGTAGTAAGCACTATATAAATGCTATTTAATGTGTGCAAATACTGGGAAAGATGAACATATCTGACGTTCTTACAGTGCATGCATATCTCCTAAACAGAGCCTGAACAAAGTGGAAAGCTGCCTCTCTTAGGTATATGTGAAGTGCTTACAAGGTGTGAGCTTTTCTTTCGCCTCTGCTGCATTTGGTTCTATGTGTGAGGCTCCTGGCAGCTGCCAGCCAGGAAACTCCAACAAAAGGAGGCCTGATGACCCCTCATATTCGGCCTTTGTAATGGGCCCAGCAGGAGTCAGAAATAAGAGAGCCCCATCCCCTCCCGCCTGAACGTTGTTGTGGATTGAAAGCAGATAACAATGTGCATGGCTGAAAGTCCCGGTGTTTGGAAATGAAACCGGTACAAATTCAGCATCTTTTTCAGTGGGGCCCAACTTCTTGGCTGGGTGGACGGTGTCCACCCTGTGAAAAGAGTGGGGGGACGCCGTCCACCCACGTGTACCCCCGACTCGTGCCCTGCATAAAATTACGTGTCAATTATATTTGCTTATGAAATTTAGTATTTAGAAGGATTTGTAATCATTATTCTTTTTTTCTTAAATGAGCAATGTATTATTGTGGTAATTTATTTTTAAATTAACTTACACACGAAATAATTAGCTATCTACCTTCCTATTATTGGATGTGGGTGATTGGTGCTCGGAGGGAAGTTGAGAATTGCCCTTCAAGTACCTAAATGAAAGTGACTGGCATCTAGGCCCCTCACTCACTTTCAATCTGCGTGACGTCAGCATGGTGTCCATGATGCGTCATACTGATCCGAAAACAATAATAAGGATAATCTTGGGCTGCGAGGGAAGTTCTTGTCTCGCAGCTTCATATTATTTTCAAAATCGAAAATTCTGCCGGGGCAAGTACCAGAAGGATTTTCACCGCTTGGGCGGACAATGAGTCAATGTTGTTGGGTGAAGGAGCACTATTTAAAACTCTTAATTTAATAAATGTACCCTTTTGTAGAGATGATTTTTCCAAATTTTGAGTTTAGTTGGAGGTGAAATGCTTCAGCAGGATGATTCTGCCCTTCAGTATTATTGCTGGAGTGATTATAGTGCATCTGTGCAAAGGGCTGTTTGCCTCACAAATGAGTGGGTTTTGAAGTATTTTTCTGCTGGAGGTGCCATGCAGCCCTGTGATGCTGAAGGGGGCTCTGACAGAGTGTTGCGTGTGACCGGGATATGCTCCAAGCAATTGCTGCAGTAGTTTGTCATTGAATATTAACGAGGGTCATTGTAAGGTTACTGAGGTGTCTGCAAGGAAGGGCAGTCCTGCATTTCCCTTCCTTACAGACACCTCCACAGAGTTCGGTGTGCGGTGTTGCCAGTGGATGTAATGAGTATTTTAGGGTTTTCATGCACGATGTGTCAGTGTAAGGAAAATATATCCCATGGCATAACTGTGAATAATAGAATTATTTTTTTTTAATTCATAATGAGCGAAAATTAGGTGCAGAATTGTTCCACGTGGGCCTCTGGAATTAGTTGGAAATTCTAAAAAAGAAAAAAAAAGTTATTTGCTCCACTGTTAGGCATTACTCATGTTTACTTTGACACAGTGGGTTAATATATTTCCTTCACATGTCCCTAACATTACCATCTAATGTAGATAATCTTATTCAATACGGGGTGCATTTCAATTGCAGTTTCTCTGAGCTCAGCATTCGCGTGTGATTGATGAATCTTTATCAGCAGCACATGAGGGCATGCCCAAGGCTCTGACATCTCCGGAGTTTGCCTTGTCCATTGGTTATGACATGCAGCCTTTTCTACATACCCACGTGCATCTTAAGTGGGCTTTTTAACTTCCATGCTATTTTCTAAGATGCAGATGCAATTAGTCTTGCTGTTGTTATTCTGCAAGTGTACTCTGAAAATCAAATCCTGCTGAGAACATGAATCACAATCATGGGATATATCTACCTCAGCCACACTGGTACAAGCTTAATGCTGTACTTGATTGACGATTTGAATGTATCCCGAGCCTGGGCATTCGTCAGAAATGCCAGAATAGAGCTAAGAATCAAAACTGATTTTGGACATACTTTTTTTTGCATTTTCCTCAGGGACATCATACAAATAAATTCATCTCACTGTCATATCAGCCCTTATGTATTGACTCTTATTTCTACTTATGTTTCTATAATACAGAATAAGTATGACATTAATGTCAATGCCAAACCGTGTTTCGCACAAACATCTCTCTTCATCTCTCTTGATATTGTGATAGTCCAAGACACATTCTGTTTCCACATAAGCGCTCATATGCCACGCTTTACTGTCCAAAGGATTGTTCGGTGTTGCTTATGCTAAAGATTGAGCAACAGTCAATACACGAGAACTGATTTGACGGACTAGAATTTATTTGTGTGATGAAGATGGTCCAAATAGTATGCCCAAGTTGAGTTTTGATTCTTATGTAAATTTGTGTAGAAGGTGGCAACCCTTCAAATCAGCACGTGTATTAAAGCAGATCAATAAATTGTCTCAGGCTCTAGCCATTAGATTAGGGCTGGGCTTCAGGGTGAAACTTAGCACATACAGTGCATTAGTACACACTAGGCAATCCTCTGTCTTCACATGCCTCACTAAAATTGTCAAGCGGTGCAATCATTTGCTGTTCTGATCATGTTTTCTTTTTTGATATACAATTCTATAAAGATTTCATCTTCGTAGAAGCTGTGGTGTACTAAACAAGCATTGGAAATGCAATCGGTCTCGCTTTTGTTTGTGTTGAAGTTATTGGCATTGTAAATGGCAATGACTGGTGTCACCCAAAGATTACTGTATTTCTGAGAAAGCGTATTTCTCCATAATACACTGATGCAAAGATGACATACTCGAAGTCCTTACATTATCCTTTTGGAATATTCGATTACTGCTTCGTTGTCCGGACCCAGTCCCAAATATTTTCTTGTGTACATTTCAGAGAATACTTTTGAGGTCTGAGGTTAAATTTAAAATAACAGACGAAACATGCGTCGACAAAAGCAAAGAACTTGAAAGATAAACAGCAATGTCAAGTATTCGGATGCTCAAATAAAGGACAGTGGATACTGTGACAATCACAAATTATTGATTCATTGAGTGCTCGGAGATTCTTGTAGCATGATTCTAGTCCATGGACACATTCCTTTAGAGCTATACTGCCGGTCCAGTACACACACCTGGAAGCATTTATCTTTATCTTGTTTGGCACATGAGCCTACAAAATCAGGTAAGCCAAAGCCAGATGCCTCTCTCAAGTAAAGGAGGAAAATCCCAATGTATTAGTGTTACACGTCCCCTGGCTGACTCCAACTTACAGCATGCCAAATAGAGGTTTACAAATACTACCCACCCCTTAGCAACACAGTCAATAATTAATTCTTCTCCTTCCACTGGAGACTGAGAAGAAGGTCTGCGCATCAGTGTAGAAAAGAAGATTACAGGACGAGGAGCGTAACCTCTGAATGGCAGACATTTTCCCTTTAGGTTCAATCTACATTTTGGATGGCTGCAACGTCACCTTGCTGCTGTAATCTGTGAAAAGAGAAATAACTTGCCTACATGCAAGAGAGCCTGAAGGCCAGCGAAAGGCCATGCTGATTTGAAACCAGCAGGTGGGTGCCTTGATCAACATAGATCCCCCTGAGATAAACACTTCATATTCTATCTAGTCAGGAGAAGCAGAGTCCTCGTTAAGGTGTCATCTAGGTAGCGGGCCGCCTGTAATAATCAGGAGGCCTGTACCATACCATCCACTGCATGCCCATAGTGTGCCTACATATCTCTTCCCTGAAGGTCAGGAAGCCAGCTGACCTAGACACTCCTAGCACAGTTCATTTCTCTTTTCTGAGGGCTAACACTCTAATTCCAGAAGTGTTTGAGCCCTGTAGATCCCTCTTATGGTTCTAGGATATCAGCTTTTGAAGTACTTGTCAAATATAATGCTAATAAGACCAGTTTGGAGGCTGGACGGGTGCCTTCAGTGATACGGCAGGTAACCTGCCCTGAGAAATCCTGTCTATGACAGGTACATCTTGAATCATAAGCCCTTCAAAGAAAAAGGCCCACTGGAACTCAATATTGGGAACTGGTAAACTCTTTTCATTAGTTGTACTGAAAAAATTATGGTTAAATTGGGTCATTAAGTTATCCCTAGACCCCAATCCGTGTTAGACTATTTGCTTGACCTGAAAGCGAAAGTCAACATTAACTCTTACCAGATCTTCATAGAGGACCAATTTCGTCACTGGTTGCTTGAATCTTAGCTGCTGAGGTTTCAGTTCACTGAGTTGTCCAGGTTTAATTAAGCCCATACATCTGATACCCTTGCAAGCTACCAAAATTATCCTCACCCTCTTGCTTTGTTGGCAGGAATGATGTCAAGGTTGAGTTGCTTAACCTTATTATGAACAGCAAGTAAGTAACTGCCAGTGACAATGTGCACTGAACTTCTAGACACTCAGAAGTCCTGGCACCTTTGAAAGCACTGTTGTCAGTGGCATTATTTTAACCTTTGGTGTGTGCTAATATTCTATGCACTGCTAAGGAATTAAATCAGTTCATGGATAAACAGTATGATTCGTAAATGGTTAAAGGTGATCACTGATTTTTGTATTTCATTGCATGTATAACTGACTCACCCTAATCTGTGCCTGAAAGTCTGGCAGGGCTATGAAACAGCTAGTCACATATCTGATAAGTGATCCCATGTCAAGTGAGCTAATCGCTGACAGGTCAGTCTTATCGGCCAACAGCACTTCACATCTAGACATAGTGGAGCCCACATTTCTATTAGATAAAAGCAAAACTTCAAGTCACAGAAAGCAAACTACCGTTAACTTGTAATCCAAGCCATTTCAATAAGCCACGACAGCTTCGTCTGCTAAAAATCAAATTTACATTCACTGAAGTACCCATTCTTATCAGGCACCAAAAAGAACAAATGATGGACAGAATGCTGAAGAAAGCAAACATTCATCCACAGTGTCAGAACTGGGTTCATTCCATTCTTCTCCAGTGACACAGGAAAAGGATCATGCATCCTAGTGCAATTCCACAAAATCAAACTCCCTATCTCAGTTAGTAGTAAATGACAACAGTCATTGAGATCCAGTTGGACCCTCAACTTCCTGGCCCAGATACCATTCTTGAAGGCTACTTGCCAATGGTAACTGCATGTAACTCTTTATTATTCAATATAGAGAGAGAATTCGCGTAAACTACATGAAAACATATTTCATTTGATTCCATAGTTCATCTTCATACTAGTCTGGACTGAGAGGAAAATTTAGAACGGCAAAATGAGGAAGTAGATGCCATTTACTCAGCAACCACAATGGGTTAAAAAGGAACTCACAGAAAGCAGGCAGGAAGATAAAATGGAGTAAGAAGAAATCACATGTCAATCATATCTTTAACCATAGTGTGAGAGATAAATGAACCCGAGATCCAATTACAGCAACCCCGATTCCAAAAAGATATAACATGAAGGCAACGCGAACCACAGTTTAAGAGTTTATGGCTTCGTGGCTGTGATGCGGGAGTGGCTGGCAAAGATGAGATGAAGTCGTATCCAAACAACTGTGTTGATGCGGGATGGGTGGGCAAGGACATGTCAAAGTCCAGCAGGATGAACGTGTGTACTTGGAGTGTGAATAAAGACTTGCAAAGCCAGATTCAGGCGTTAAGTGGGGAGGTGTAGAAATCAGATCATTGCGCCAAGGTTGTACCTGCTCGGGGTCTGGTCGCACCTCTCGGATTAAAACAATGTATGTATTTGTTAAGCCTTCAATATCCTCAACAGTGACTCATACTGTCCCACGAGGGAATGAACTGCGGCCCAAAGGCTCAAATGCAAGAATGAGCTCGAGAATTTGTAGGTCAAAACATTTCTACGTAGGTATAAAAAATATATATTTGCTGCTCTTTAATTACGTTGGTTTTTAAAGCACCCAGGGCGATTTCAGATTCCATCAAACTTTATCAATTCTTCGGTAATGCAGCCTATATTCCTCTCATAAACATTCATACTCTGTCTTCACATATTTTAATAGGCTCCCCAGAAAACTCAACTAGTATCTGGCTTAGTGAACGAAACGTTGAGAATGTCATGTCCTAGAACACAGTGGCGCTGAATTCCAATCTGTCAGACTGTGACCAGCACGTGTTAATTAACATCAATATAAATAAAGGCATTATCATTAACAATGCCAATAGCTCAGACTCTCGCAAATGCGAGAACTATGACACTGCAAGTGCTTGGTAATTTGGACGTATGCATTTACTGTGTAAAAAAGCATCGTCTAAACAAAAAAAGTTTAACAGCCTGATAAGGTGCATCAAATATTATTTTTAGAAAGCGAGTAATTAGATACACGTTCTCTGATCAAGTAGATCTACACATCAGCAGTTTACTGCAGTGCTGACAACATACAACTTTGTGATGTTTTACACACAGCGCTCTTACCGCGGTAGGTGTGTGAGCACTTTTTTGTGTGCGCCTGTGGTAGAGGCGATGGGCGCTGTGCTGTGTCACGGGTGTGTGTAAGCCAACCAAAGGACCATTCATGTGCCCACTTCCTCGCGACAGCACCTCACAATCTTCTGAACCCGTTAGCCGATGTTTTGTTGGAATTTGATATTTTCTGGGAAATGTACAAGTCCCTGCACAAGTCAATGGTATTGATCCTTTAACGGCTCTTCGTGCTTTTTTCATTGAAGCGCAATTGTGAAAATATTACCGTAAAGAAGTGAAGCGCCTTCAGTTTGCGCACTACCTCTTCAAGGCTCACGTGTCATACTGTGGAGGATGAATATGGGGGAGTTCGAGAGTTGTGTGGTGCTATCTAAGAGAAGCTGAAGGCATTCTATGGTGTATTTTAGTGTAATCCGTCATGGTAACACTATTGTGCACGAGTTCACAGGCTGTTGCTAGACAATACTCACTGTCTCACAGTACGCTCATGGGCATCGGAGAGTCCCCTTTAATGGCTACATAATTACACCTGTTATTCAGCAGCCCCGAAATGGGGATACCTTTCGATACAACCCCATACTTTACTTTGAAGAGTCACCTCTTGCACAGTGACTCGTACCAACACCTTTGCGATCACCCTACATGTGACCCCTGCCAGTGGCGTCACTAGGGTTGGTGTCACCCGGTGCAGGTAACTCATGGTGTCACCCCATCACAACTTACCACATGGACCTCCTCCGCTCCGAGTCCGCCAATTTCCATTTGTGTTTACACTATCAATTCTTTCTGAGAATTTTAATCTTGGTGTAAATCAAATCAACCATTTTCACTATCACACCTGAAAATTGTGAGGAAAAGTCCAAAACTGGAAAAGTTATGTTGTTGTGGCATTGAATCATATAGCACTGCACTCTGTGTGCCTGGTCTTATTTCCTTTCATAGCGCAAAATCCTCTCAAGCATAGTGTTATGAAATAGTGTAACATCGCCTGTGCCTTTTTAAAATGTTGCCAACATGCCTAATTAATGTGCGCGATGAACCTTGGGATTACTAATGATAGCTGGACTACATTGCCCAGAATCCTCTGCTGCGAGTTACAAGTTTAACGCGTGTTTGCCCACAAACAGCAAAAGCCACAGGAGCTCCTACATCTGTAACAGCCGGTACATGCCAGGCACTTTAAAAGGGTGCGCCCTTGGTCCACATTGCATAGAATTTGAATCTGACCCCTAGTCCAAGAGAACGAACTAAAAACTCCCTCTATGCACAATGCTGCGACATGAAAGTCCAGAACACGGTGATCCGATTAGCCAGGGCTTTAAGTGTGATGAAAAAACTGGAGGGTCTCTCAAAGGGGAGGGAGTGGTCTATATAATGAAGGGTGTGGCTTAAAAACACCTGAGCTAAAAATCTTTGCTGAGCATAGTGTGCCACCGCACTGGTATTTTGATTTTTGCTGTCACTGCAGTGCATCCAGATATATGACACACCAAGAAACATTACACAACAAGCCAGGACTATTGGCTTTGTCAATTGTTGTTAGTTGCATAAGATAAATAAGCAAAAACGATGGCTTTGTCCTTTGTTGTGTATAACTTTGACAATGCTTCAGTTCTGAAATGATGAGACTGTGCATAACGCTTTGAAGTTACATCAAAGGCTGTGAAGGATAGCACTGCTGCAGAGTTTTGATTTATTTTTCATCCTAAGTGTGAGGGTAAAAAAGGAGAGCCCGATAGGGACCCGTTTTTTGGCACCGCACCTGCTATTTAGAATCGACAGTGCTGAGCACCAGCAGGACCCGGCCGACTTAAAGCCATGCGATTAGCACATGTGTTACATTAGGATCATCTTTCTCGTCACGGTCAGACCGTATATCACATTTAGAAATACCAATACCAAGCCAAGCAGATGAATGATTAACTGTAGCTGTGATGACATTTTACAGCGTGCTTTCTTAATGCTGCTTTAAGAGATTTCTTCTGAAGGGTTGCGGGGACGGCCGGGTTGGGCAGCAATTTACGACACAGGCGTACTTCTGCTTCCTGACGTGACGTGTCAGGTAAGAGCTGCGAGACAAGCATTAGAGGAGCGATCAGCGATGGTGTATGCTACGGGGGCAGTGAGTGGACAGGGACAGACCCCCTAATGCGAGAATGGATCACCAATAAAGTTGTAGAGGGTAGGTTTACACAGCCTTACCGCAACCGCCAGAAGCAGGGCTGCGGTGCCCCCCTCCCGCCTTCCAGGGACAAGAAAGTGCCCCCGATCATAGCGCTCTCTTGGGCACTGTTGGAATAATCCTTGTCATGCCAGCTCTCCCCTTGCAGGGACTGTTCGACTGCCAACTGGTTTATCCCGTAGCATTCTCCTTCTTGAAACTTCTTCCGCTGACAAATTAACGGGCAGTTCCATTCCTCCGGGGTGTCTCTCGGAAACATCAAAGAGCCTAACCCCTTGACCCTTTCCTTTAAAGTTTTCTTGCCTTTGGCCCGAGCCCTGTAAAATTTGGAAATGACACCAACCGGGTGGGCTTGCACCTTGCACTAATAACTGCATGTAATGTGTGCACTGTGCCACCGCCGCCCCCAAAATAGTGCCGCCTGGCAGAGCAGAGGCGAGGCTGCAGAGCTGTGTTACACAGCGTAAACAGATTGGTGTCACCCCGTGTGATGGTGTCACCCAGTGCGGTCTGCACCCCCCGCACCCCCCTAGTGACGCCACTGACCCCTGCTGCCCTGAGTCCCACGCGTATTGGAGCCCAGATCACCTTGAGGACTGTGCCACCAGACACTTGATGTAGTGTGTGACTCGGGTCAGCCTGAGCACTTCACGCACTGTGACACCGCGCACCCTGGGCACCGCTCGCACACTGGACCCCGGCCACACTGCCCTGTGATAGGGTGGCCAACTGGCATGGGTGCAAATTCATGACCGTAAGGTTAAAAATTCAGGACAGAAGGTCAAAATTCAGGACAAAAATTCAGGGCACAAGGTCAAAATTCAGGACAAAACTTTGTGAATAAAAGGTACTTTTTTCAGACACATCAGAGGAAGTTCCGCGATAGTATAAAAGTGAGTAAATAGACAACCACTTAAGTACAAGTCAAAATAAGTTTATATTAGGTTAAGACAATTGTGCACTTCATGTTTATTTGGTATGCGTGCAGCTTTGAGCAACTTTGCAGGTCTTTTTGTGATATTTCATATGATAATTTACATTCTGTCATCCATTAATTCTTTTATCTATCATTCAATCTTTCACCATTCATTCTGTCCTTCCATCTGGGTGGCCATCCATATCCAAACCTTTTCAATCATTTTATCCATCATCTATCTTTCCCTCCATCATTTCACTCATCCATCCCTTCAGCCACCCGTTCACTCATCCATCCATCCATTAATCCATCCATCCACCCTTTCACCCAATCCATCCTTTCACTCATCCATCCACTCTTCCACCCATCCATCTGGTCAATCATCCATCTAACAATTTACCCTTTCACCCAAGCCATCCTTTCACTCATCCATCCCCTCTTCCACCCATCCATCCATTCACTCCTCTATCTAACCATTTACCCTTTCACTCATCCAGCCTTCCTTTCACTTACTCATCCATCCACCCAGTCACTCATCCGTCCATCCTTTCACTCATCCACCCATCTTTTTTTCCAGCTCTCCACCCTCCCTTTCACTCATTATGCATTCTTTCACTCATCCATCTTTACATTCTTCTTTTCACTCATCCATGCACCCCTTCACCCATCCATTCTGCCAATCATTCATCCATACTTTTACTCATCCATCCATCCTCCCTTTCTCTCTCCATTGCCCTTTGTCTTAGCCACCCATCCTTCCAGCCACACTTTGATCATACAATCACCCACCCACCCATGCGGTTGCAAACAGAAGATGCCCATCAAGAACTTCAACCCCGCTGTAGTTCCTAAAGCAAGGGGTGGGTGGAGTGGGAGGAGAGTTCACTATGCACCTGCACATAGAAAATCAGAAAACTTGGAAGTCATGAGTCATGCATGATGCACAGTGCCAGGACATGAGGTGACTGTGACATGGTGTTGTTTCAAGGGTTTTATGTGGGATGATAAAACTGGGGGTCTCCCCAAGGGGTGTGTCTGATTTAATTAAGGGCTTGGCTTAACTTGTGCTGAGCATAGTGTGCCACCCGACTGGCATTTTGCTGTTTCTATCATTGCATCCAGTAACATTAGACCAACTGCAAGCCATGACTATTGGCTTTGTCAATGGATGTTAGTTGCATAAAATAAATAAAAAAGTAGAAACTATGGCTTTGTTGTATATAATATTAACAATGCTTCAGCTCTGAACTGATGAGATTGTGAAAGAACTATTAGGTCTTTTTAACTTTATTACACTGTAATCGTGGTACTTCTCTTCTACATAGTCTTTTCGTTTGCGTGCTTGGTTTATCTTTTCCTTCTGTGGCAACAGTGCTTTGGAAGAATACCTGGTACAGAAGAGGGTCTGGGTCACAGTAAGTAATAGGAATCCTACAGTTTGTGTGCTGTGGACCCCTTAAGTGCACCAGGGACCCATTTGAAACAAGAGCTAATCCCAATTTGTCCGCCAACTCCCACCTGCAACAGATTTGGGAATTTGAGTAAAGCATTGATTGTGCACCCCACAGGTATTTATTTGCCTGCCTGTATTTCGCCAGGCAAATTCTGGCTCAAATCATACAGAGAAATGTGCGAAAGAAATCGGAGTTTCTGCAACTTGGAGTCTAAAAAAACACGCATAAGTAAACAGTTATTCCTCTAAACGTCAACACTGAATGAAGTGCAACATGTCAGTCGAAAAATGCTGTACCCTGTGTCAATGGGGTTTACTAAATGCTCAGTTCACACCTAAAATTGCGTGAGAATCAAAATGGGATTCCAAGTTATGAAATTTCAAGTCAGCCTTGTATTGCTGTAGCCTATCTATACCAGTGTTAAGTGTCACTCTCCATACCACCGCCCAAGAGGAGTCTTAAATTTAAATGTCATTTAAATGTTGTCCATCTAACCCCAACAGAATGCCCTGCCCGACTAGAGGAGGCCACCACATGTTTTCACAGCCTAGACTGGCCCTTTGTCATTCTGTATGTGGCAATCAGCCGCAGACAGAATGACAATGGGCAGGTGGGGCTGCTCTTGTGCTTCGCAGATGAGTGCGAGGCGCCCAATAAGGGAGCTGAAGCTTCATGCAGGGAACAGGGCTGTTCCCTGCAAGTCGCAAAATTACGGACAAAAGGCGTCCGTAAAAGGGATCCTCACGGACAACGGACGTGAGGTCCAATTTACGGACGGTCCGTGAAATTTACAGACGGTTGGTCACCCTACCCTGTGAGCCTCTGATACTGAGCACCTAGAGACCTGTAAACATCAGCCACACTTACCAACTTACACCCTGTAAACCCCGGCCACAATGAGCACCTCACGCACCATCACCTCAGTCTCCGTGACCCCGTACCTCTGTCTTGTGAACTCCTGCCACAGTTAGCAACTGAGCCCTGTGAATGCCGGTCACACTGAGCACCTCACAGACCCTCACCTCACGCTCCCTGTCCACCGCAGGATCCATGACCCCGGGCCGGTCAGGGCTGTAGCGCCTGTGGCTGTGCCTGTCACTTCGGAGCTGTGCACGGTGCTGAAAAGCACCTCTCCGCCAGCCAACCATGACAAGCACTGTACATAGCAAACCCAGGACAGGCCATCATGAGTCCGAACATATGCCGTGGCCCCCTCCCTGCACGGGACAGTCGCCACCTAGAGCAGGATGAGCCGTCTGTACCTCACCCACAGGTGTCACTATGTGACCCCTGGCACTGGTGAAGAGGCTGCAGCTCTGGGTGTTCAGGCGCAGCGCACTTCTCTTCCTGATCTGCAGGGCGGCAGCGTGGGTCCTGGTAAACACCTCTTCATGCGCAGGAGCGTCTGTATAGCGGCTGTTGGACGACGCATGTATAACATAGCCGTCTGGTCAGGTCAGGCAAAATAAAGTGCAAGAATCAGCCAGAGTGCGAGAATCAGCCAGCCAATCTCAGGAGAAAAAAAGCATTGAAAAATGCAATAGGACTCATACTATGCGAGACCTATTGCATTATACACAAAAGTGCGTGCGTCCAAGAAGGCATGATCGGGAGTGGGGGGTGGTGGTGGGCAGAGAAGTTACGGACTGTGGGAGGGAAGGAGGGACAAAGGAACAAAAGAGCTTGATAGTAAAGGGCCAGATAGCAATGGAAGGGGAAAAATGACGACATGTCCGTCAGGAGGAGGGACAAACAAGCTGAAAACAAATGAGAATTAATTTTCGACCTAAGCCTCGAGCACCATGACCTCGATGCCCGGGGCATACGTCGCTTCTCAGGCCGGTCAGGGATGAAGCCCCTGTGGCTGTGCCTGTCCCTTCGGAGCTGTGCACGGTGCTGAAAAGCACCTCTCCACTAGCCAACCATGACATGCACTGTACAGAGCACGTGCACTAGTGCGACCAGCACACGCACTTTCATTGTCCACACACTGGGTGAGCATGAAGTGGTTCATATGTCTAAACCCAGGACAGGCCATCACGAGTCCGAACATATGAGTGGCACCCTCCCTTCACGGGACAGTCACCACCTATAGTGGGATGGGTCGTCTGTACCTCCCCCACAGGTGTCACTCTGTGACCCCCGGCACTGGTGATGAGGCTGCAGCTGTGGATGTTCAGGCGAAGCACGCTTCTCTTCCTGCTATGGTGGGCGGCTGCGTGGGTCCTGGTAAACACCTCTTCATGCACAGGAGCATCTGTATAGTGGCTGCTGGACGACGCATGCAGAAACATAGCCGTCTGGACAGGTCAGGCAAAATAAAGTGCGAGAATCAGCCAGCCAATCCCAGGAGAAAAAAAGCATTGTGTTCTGACTTTGAATTACATGGGCTCCATGACATCTGACTCCCTAATTCAGACAGCTTTTTTTGTACGTATGTGTCTTACTCCTCACTTGAGTGTGATTAATCCCCAATTTGGTGAGATTGAGACAAAATTACTCACAGAAACAAGCTGTGCAAATCAGGTCTGAATGTGTTAACCCTCCAAAGTATGTCTTTTCCCACAAGGCTTGTCTAAAAATAGATCTCAGAGTATTCCTGAATGTTTGGGGGTTCTGTAGTGAATTCAGGAAAGGTTCTAGAGCATTTCAAAAGTGTAAACCTTGTCATTTGATAGTCTCTCCTCTGTGCTTTGTCTGCATCAATTGTGTGTCAACAATAGTTCTTCAGTAGAGTCTTTATCGAATGTTTCTGTATAATGTGCATTGAGACCCTAAGAACTAGAGGTACGGACTGCCTTTTCATAAGTAGGCATTGCTCATGATGAACATTCACTCTGTTGTGTATTTATCTATGAGCATCTGTTTAGGGAAGATTAAACAAAAAACCATGATCTGTTGATTTCCAACTATAATTAAAAATCCTCTTTAATGGTAAAGTCGGATTTTAAATTTAAATTTTGAAAATGCCACTTTTAGAAAGTTGCAAAAAGAACAATTGATGGTGCAGGGTCAAGACTGATTTGTATATGGCTGGGATTAAACAAGAATGGCATGGGGAGCAAAAAAAATTATGGATTTAGGCTCAGATCCCTGGACTCAGGTAAATGTTCGACATTGTTCAACATTCTGTACATCAATTGTTCTTTTTACTTTTAGAAAGTTGGCATTTTCCTGCTCTTTTCCATTTGGTGCCTGCAGCCCGTGCAAGGTCACATGACTTGGTGTAGTTGGCAGCTAGACTTTGTTAATTAGTTTGGAGGTCCTTTTCCAAAGTGGTATGCAGATTCCTGGAGCTCCTGTTGGCTGAAACCTCTTGCCTAATTCCACTGGTGATTTTTGACTTCCAAAAAAGTGGCAACATCAGAAAGTAGACATCGTCACTGAAACTTCGTACAGTGGCTCCCCAACAATGATGCCTCCTCCTCAGACATCGCCAGCAAACTTGTCTCCTGAACTTTATCTTCTCAACAACGTTTTCTTCAAAATTTCTTTTAAGTCCTAAGGTAAAAGCAGGCCAGGCCCAATCCACTTCTTGTATCCAACCAACGCTCCATCATGGTCAGTCATATTTTTTTAATCTGACCCTGTCTCACACAACTAGATGTCCACGCTTAGCGCTTGGATCTTTTAGGCACTACTTTTTTCACTAAAACTTCAAAAATTCATAACTCCAGTTCTGAATTTGAGTTTTGGTGTCAAATTATTTAAATGTACTCTATTTTTCTAAATTGTTGTGGGATTTTTCTTGTGTTGTGATTTCACTTTACTACTGTTTGTGTGCTGCATAAACACTTTACTCACTGCCTGCAAGTTAAGCCTGACTGCTTTTTGTGCCAAGCTACCCAGGGTTAAGCGCAGGTTAATTATGTGACTTTTTATGGTTCACCTTGCCCGGAATTGTGGCTGATGCTTGACCAGGGCTAACACCCCAATCAACCTCCAACTGAATTTCTGACAACAAACACCGTATATCTTTGTGACCAGAAGAGTCTGAGGGGTGTAACGATATATGGCTCACAAAACAGCCATCAGGAGTCAAAAATTGTAAATGAAAACATTGGTATCTATTTCTAATACTTATGTTTATTGGTATTTTATTTTAGCAATTGCTGAATTCTATATTTTGTCTACTTTTCAGAAATGTATTGCTTTTCGAGTTCATTCACAAGTTTCAAACCTATTTCCACTACAAACTGCATGTAGACAGAAATGGAGTAATTCACTAATTAGAAATTTGCAAAAAACTGTGGTAAAAAATGTTTTTTAAAACTTTGCATGACCTGAAACCTGAAAGCTGTAAAAAGAGGGTGATCGTATATCGGCAAACCTAATGTTGATTTTTTTTTTAGGAAAAACCCACTCTTTCTTGCACAACACTTCATTGCTACATTATGTCTATTTTCTTGGTTCCCTCCAGGTAAATCCGCAAACCCTGTCTATTTTTAAAATCCACAAAATTGTGACAAATGGAGCCCAATTTGATCTGGATACTCTTTGTGAGGAAAATGGTACAAAGGCATAAGCAGTACATTTCCTAAACATAAAAAAGGCTCAGCACACTGGCGGGAGGGGTGGAGGGAAGTGAGCTCAGGGGAATTCTCAGCAGTTAGAGTTAATAAAATGCCAAATCTAAGGTTAATCTAAAAACACACAATATTTGGGCAAATAAAGCATCACTGTTCAAGGTAATGATTTATCACTCTTTACCTGTTATTCTTATTTAGTCAACTTTCTCATGCATGACAAAAAATATTGTTCCTGGCATTGCCTTTGCAGACGTTTATGCAAAAGAGGATTTAATGGCATGAAGACATACTGGCCCCAATTATGAGTAAGACTAAGTGATATCCTTAGCTAGGACAACAAGGTCTGATCGCGAATAACTTAGGTCCTAATTACGATGCGGTTCGGACCGCAACGGAAAGCCTGTTGGTTGCAATCCGAACGGCATGTACTGCTGTAGTCCGACCGACGCATTAGGTTGCGTGCGGTTTGAGGCAGCAGTTGGAGGGACAAACTGACGCTTTCCGACAGGCTCCATCAGTTGGAAACTCTACATTATCCCTTAAGGACAGCGTTCCTGCAGTCGGGATTATGATGTTGGTTTCTGGCAGCCTTTCTATGTCGACCTTTCTGATGTGGAAAGGCTGTCAGAAAGCGACATTGGGGGCCCCTAGCAAGTCTCCCTTCCCCCCTGGCTATCCTTATCTGGGTTTGTGGGGCCTGAACATGTGGGGATGTTCACAAACTCCCATTTCTCAATAGGAGCTCGTGCTGTGGGCATTTTTCCGCTCGCAGCACAAGCTCCCATTGAAAAATGGGAGTTTGATATCGGATCGTAATTCGGTGTGCGGAACTGGTGACCTATGGTCGGGCAGTTCGTCAACTGAGACGGTGTTTTTCAGATGCAACTACGACTGACACCCTAATGAGGCCCTTAGTGTTCCCACAAGAGGCCCTTTTAGCGTGTGGAACACACCAACCAATTTTAGCAGCTTGAAATTCCAGCCAGTAAAAATCATTGTAGATTTAGGCTACGTGTGCAGCTCAACGCCATACTTTTCTAGGACACCTAGCAGTCTCTAATGCTGCTCCTGCTACGCTGCATCCTCCTATTCACTCTGCCACCCGCCGCACACCTCAGTGCAGGTGGTAAAGGTCAGCATTAATCTCCACAAAAGTGGGAATTTCTTGGAAAAAACAGGTCTGAAAAGTTATTCCCCATTCCTTGGCTATTACCTTAGAATAGGTGGCTTTGAGTGTGATTTGTAAATCCGAGCCATCAGTATATAATGCCTACTCCTAATCAGGATCTGTACTGGCAGTCCTGAATGTTCCTCTCATGAATCCGTTTTGAAAGGAGAGAGTAAAGTAGGGACATTTCCAGGAGCAGGATACAGCCCCCCCTGCAGCCTCTGAGGAATAGGGGGGTCAACCATTCAGGTGTTGAGAGGAGGGGCGCATCCAGACAAGGCTAGTGAGCATATGCGATTTGGGAAACTTGGGCCGCTCGTCACATTGTACAGGGCATCATCTCGCATTATGTTACTGATCATTTTAATTAAATCAAAGGACTACTAGTCCCATAATACACTGTAGTAATAGAAGAAACAGCTGGACTGGGAACCAAGCATCCTCCTAAATTAGAGCCTTTTGGTAACTGTAACAATATAATAAGCATACGTATTGTATAGGCATATGTTCCTAAAAAGCCTTACTAACCATCATAGCCATCAAATAGGTTAAATAATTGTTATTGTTTCAAGTAATCAGCACATCAGACTCAGATCTACAGGTCTGGAAAACTCAATTGAGAGTCTAAACTGCACGAAGCGCATTCCTTTCTCTCCAACAGCTGAATATTGTCAGTGAAGTTTGACTTTACAGACATGTTTGAGTCATCATCGAATGAACACCAATAAGTGGCGGTTTGGGTTAGGTGTTAGTTAAGTAATAAATGCATACGCACCAGTGCCTCGGGTGAAAAGGCCTGTGTCCAGGCTGTCAGCCCTTCGCGCCCCCTCGTGCCTGCCCTCAGCGGAGCTGATGAGCACGCAGCATGGCGGGAATGCGCAATCAAACGGAGGGAACTTTTGAACAGACAAAGTGATGGGCTCAGCGGGGACCATTATAGGGAGCAAAAGAGAAGTGGCGAGCTTTTTATTCATGTCCATAAGTGAAGTGAAATATATGCACATAGATTCGAGGTCGCGCACTATATTATGCAGTTATACGTATGCAGGGACCCTTTAACCTAGGCATTTCTGGAGTACAAATCAGTGGGATTTTTTTAAAATTTTTTAACATTCATAGCCATTTGGGAAATCTGACAGCCTTCTTGCAATGATCTTTCGATTATCTACCTCTATTTGCAGTGCAGACACGTCATCAGCCTTTCGGTGCAACTGAAGGATCATCATACGCAGATGAATGCCATTATTGGGTGTGCACGATGTGCTGCGAATGCAACGGAAGCACTGATGTGATGTATTCATACCCCCAGCTGCGAGCAGGGACTGTGCACATATTCATTGCTGTTGTAGGGTATGTGCGTTCCTGGCCTGCTGGTCCCATAGTCCTGAAATTAAATGTCCTAATTTCTTTGCATTAGAAAATGGCAGTCAATTAAATATTTGTGATAATGTTTGCCTAAGGTTTAACTACTTCCAATTGGATACGCTCACTTGCCCAAATTCTGACTGTCGTCATTCAAATACTTATCTTGTTTGTTTCATTATACAACTGGACTACAAGTCCCAGAGTTCAAAGAAAAAACCTGGACTGGCGCACACATCACACATGGACCAGGGAAACTTGGGAGGTGTGCATCTGATAGTGCCATTAGGCCACAAAGGACTAGAGTTCCAACTTTCGGTACATACTTGTTGGATTAAATTTTCGAAGAGCATACAGAGAGGAATCATGAATAATAATTAAAAGGATGTTCTTGCTACAGAATCTGAAAGTCCAATTCTTTAGTAAATGAAAGTTGCTTAAAGAAGTTTCATATATTTAGCAAATGTGTTGACTCAATAAAAAAAAACGAAATGCTAGGAAAAATGTGAATTATTTACCCACAGGGATTGTATTAATTATTCAGGCCCACGGGTGCACAGTCCTATACTTGCATTTAACAGAAAACGCATTATGGGATTTATAATTTGTTTAGATCATTTGAATAGACTCGTCTAACGGGATAGCAAAGATTAGTAAAAGAAAGTAAAGATTAGAATAAGAAACGTGGTAAATGGGGAGTGTGTGTGAAAGCATTGCAGTATTCTCTTGATCTACCCTTTCTAAATAAACAGGAAACATGACTGTTGGCAGTGGTGTTGTTATTCTTCCATTCTTTTTTCACTAACCCTTGCTATTAGGAAGAAGCCAAAGCAAAAAGAATATAACCCCAGGACAGTGCATTTGTGAAAGACGGGCTGGTTGATTGAAGAAACCTATTCATCTTTCACAATCTAAATTGATACTTGTACAGCGCACTACTCACCCGCAAGGGTCTCAAGGCACTTGTATGAATACCGCTGTGGAACCCATCCTGGCTTTCCCTGTGAGGTGTCCACTCCTGGGCACCCCCAAGGTGGAGGCCAGGCATCCTTAGCGTTGTGGGGGCCGTTGTGGAGATTAAGCAAGCTATTGCCCAGAGTTGTAGAGTGGGACTCCATGATTGGAATAGGCACCAAGGCGAGAATTATCAGGTCCGTGGAATTTTTATGCCCAAGACCCGTCAAGGCGGCGAATTGAACCCTGGTCCCGGGCTAGACCTCTGCATCAGGGTCTGCCGCTCTAACCATTGAGCCACACTTCTCCAGACCATTGAGCCACACTTCTCCTGCTTGCTAGAAGAATAACAATGCAGGGGTATCTGGCTGGACTTCAGAGGGGAGGGTTGTGGGGACCAAAAACTTCAAGCAGATGCAGTGAGTTACCGCATCCACTGCAGTAGAGGATGTCTCGTGGGGGTCTCCATTGGACCACCTTGCCCCTCACCCGCCTCAGGAGGTGCCTTGACTGTGCAACACTTTTTGTGGCAGGTAGTTAGTGTGCTTCTAGATGGCTTCTGCACCCACATCGATAATACAGCATTGATGTCAAGACTCCACTCACCTGAGACCCAGGATCAGCAGGTACTCCCAATACCCCCTCGAAGCAACCTTTGGCACCCAGTATTTCACAAGTGCTGACAGATTGTGCCTTAAGGGAACAGGGGTTAGGACTTGGAGGGGATCAGAAGAAGTCGAAACCAACATTCTCCAGCTCATCACCAACGTAGCTGCACACTTTACCCAGAGGTTCCAATATCCCTGTGACTGGATTTCTCTGAAACGATGCAGAGAAATAAGTACAAGTTACACAGCAGGAATTTAAGCCTCAGTCAATATCTGGTCTTATTCTTCTAGCAAGCACTCACCCATTAAATCAGAATCAACATAAACGTTTCCACACTTTGAGTTGATTTCACTAAAGGCACTGAGAGTAGTATTCCTGTATCCTCATGAGGTCACAATAAACTGGGGTGGCATGGTAAACAAAAGAATGATGGATTTAACTCTGATCTCTTGACTGGAGGTGAATGTTTTGATCTGTGCTGAATTCCGTCTATCAATTGTGTGTCTTTTGCTTTCTCGCCCTGAGTGCACTGGGTATGCCCAGACGTGGGTCCCGGCTCACTTTGTCACGTGATTCAAGATAGCCTGAAACCGGTCCCAGGATGCTTGTTTCCAGTCCAGGGAAGACCTGGCTTGGCAGTTCGGGCTGGACTGTTCCCATGAGGCACAAGGTCAATACTGGTTTGCATATAGCTGTGTCTGAACTTGGGTGGTGAAGTGAGCTAAAGAAGGATGATGGATTCAACCCAGATCTGTGTCTGGGGGTGAGTGTGTTTGCTTGGTTAATAAATTAACTCCATATCTAAAATTAAAAAAATGTGGAATTCTTTGAAACGTGAAATCCCAGTCACCGTCAACATAATCTGGGATGGTGACATTCTTTCAGTATTTACATACCCCTTCTAGACCGCTTTCTTCCAGGAAACATTTTTTGATAAAAAGGAGAACATTATGTGACTGTGGAAAGTCAAATTATTAATTTCCCCACATTGCCTGGGACTCTATAGATAAGAGACTTGACTCGTGACGTCGAACATGTCTTGTTCCGAAGAGTAATTTGTCCGAAGAGCTCTTCTTCAAGTGATTTTCAAATAAATGGTCACTGTAGGAAACGAACAACGGGGCGTCATTTGTCTTCACTTTGTTCTGTGCGTAATCACTGTACACGCGCCATTCACAAGCTGTGGCTCTGCTACAGTCCTTTGACAAATAGCTACTTGATGCTTGCTCTTCGGCGGCGATAAATACACGTTCTACCTAGTTGGAGGCTGGTTTATGAGCGAAAGGCGGGTTGTCCTTTGCTCCCCGAGGTGGCGTAAGAAATACAGCGAAGCACCACCTTCCTGAATACAGGCTTCGTGGCAGCATCTAGAGGACTGAAAACGAGGCATTGGCGAGTGATTCAAAACCAGAAAAAACTAGGAAGATTCACAGGGAAACAGAAATGGAGCAAAACAGGATATTTTTTTAATGAGGAAAAAATGTAACCATTAATAGGCAAACACGTGTAGCCAGGGTTTGTGTTCTTTCAGATGGAGCAGGTTGGTTCGTAAATGACCAAAGACAATATGCAGGCCTCATGCTCGATCACCCTGCTTTCTCAGATGAAATACCGATCAGCGGACAAGATACAGTGCATGCTTAGAAGGTAGCATGACAGTAAAACACAATGCACATTGCTGAAATACAACTACCAATGGTATGTAGTACAACAAACAACACACGGTAAACCTCTAGATCATGGGGTGCTGTATTTTTAGGGTGCAGTATTCCAAGTTCTGCACACCGGAATGGGGAAAATGGGATAATAAAGGGCGTTTTAATGTGTGAAACTCTTAATGAAAAATGTTCCTGCATAAATTTGATCAGTTTCCACCTGGGGAAATTTGTGCAGGGAAAAACCGCAGTATGCAGAAATTTTGCATGTGTTAGAATCCTAAATTGAGTAATTGCTCGTGCCTACATTTGGATTACCCTGCCAATTAGAAGGAGGCCCCCTTTTAAAGGAAAGAACGGATACAGGGATCTGGGAGAACAAATTAGTCATTTAAATCCTTCATTGTAATCGTTGAAATTGCTAATATGTATAAACCAAACTGCATCAATTAAAAATGCAAATATAAAAAAGGAAGGCTAAAAATGAAATAAAAAAAAGTTAACCACCACATTAAATATTAGTTCATTATTTTCACATGAATATCAAAGGGCAGTTTCAAAAACGTTCCCCTTTGTACAACTACCATTGCTGGATTCCCACAAACAACCTCTGGGGGACCTCTGCCGACCTCGCCCTGGCAGAGGTCCCCCACATCCGCAGAAACAGAACTTGCGGAAGAGCTTTCTCCTACATCGCAGCCAAGACCTGAAACAAGCTCCCCTTGAACATCAGACGCTCCCCGACACTGCTCACGTTCAGGAAAGACCTCAAGACCTGGCTGTTCGACGGATCCTGAGCCGCTCCTCCCCACCCCAGTGCCTTGAGACCCTCACGGGTGAGTAGCACGCTTTATAAACCTCCTGATTGATTGATTGATTGAATGAAAGACCGTAAGCATCACTCACAAACTGTGTCAAGTTTTTAAATGTTTATAAAATAAATATTTTTCTGCCCTGATAGGGATGACGTGAAGCATGACTTAGGAAGTAACATTTCCTAGGCAAAACTCACATTTGACCAAATAAATAGGTGCAGTTATCATACATCAAGTGCATTCACATATCGTAATCCACGTGGCCTGAGGTTTTGAATGATGGCTGGATTCATAGACTAAACACAAGGAGATGATGGATGGAGTGCTGAAACTTTTCCGACACTCACCCCCAGTCACAGACTGATGATGGATTCAACCCTGATCTTTAACTGGGGGTGAGTGACTGAAAAGTTTCAGGGCTCCGTCCATTATCTCCTATGTTTGCTTTCAATTCATAAAGTCCCTGAGATGGCCTGCTGGCTCCAACTTCTCATACTTGGAGCGCAATAAACCATCAACTTTAGTTTGACCTCAGTCCAGGAGATGTACCATAAAATCCACCTGCCAGATCATGTCATGATTAAGTGGTTTGAAGTTATTAAAATTCAAAGAAAAGTCAACCCATATTTGTCCCAACATGTAATTAATGTATGTTGAAGATATACTGAGCTTTTCTCCAGTTGGTCTTTGAGAATTTACTCGACGATAGCAAGATGACATTTCCCATTTAAGATTGAAATGAAATTAGAACATATTTAGTGAACACGCATACAATAGCCACTTGTAGTGGTACCATGAAATTTAAGCTGGACATCTGCTAGTGTTGCGCAAGTTGGAAAATTACAAGTATTATTTAATTAATTGCACTCAATCTTTTCTTGCTCGAGAATACTTGGAGAAGAGGTGCTCAAGATATTGCCCATGATAGAGGCCACCATAAACCTATTAATTCTAGTCCCAGTGCTTCAGTACTTGTGTTTGAATGTCCCCATATGTGGCTTATGTGACAGAATCTTTTTTAATATAATACTTCAATAGTATTATTGCTTTAAAATACTATTCTTGTTACCATTTATAAACTACAAGAACTTACATAAACACCTTGTAAGTGTGATTCTTTTCTTATAGTCAGATATTTTCTTTTATTGTATTCGTTTTCTTATAGTCATTGTTTTCATTTATTGTATTTCGAGAGAGTAGTCAAAGTCTCTAAGACAATATCATCTGGTCTCTATACAGCACCGATGTGTGGACACAGGATGCACTAATCAGAAAAAAAGATCAGTAGAGGAAACAGGCCGTTTTTTCTGTGTCACGACAGTGGGGCCTACCTTTGCTAACTCGCCCTTGGCCTACATCATATTAGGATGTATCTTTGTGCAGCGCACATGTGTTTGCGTGTGCGTACTGTAATGCATGTGGGTCTGGTTGAGGGACATCAGGAGTAAAAGCCATCATCCCCCACGGTGGGTCCACGTAGCTCATGTTTGGCATGCGCCCTTTGAAAGGGGTTCAGGCAGCGTCTAATCGTTGATGGACAAACACATCCTATAACCACGTGCATTCTTTCACATGCACCTTACTTCTCACCCACTGTGCATTAATATAAAGGCAAAACCTAAGAAAATGACAGCCCTTTCCTTGTAGGACTATCTATGAATGAAGCAGGCTACACCGCTTACCTGAAAAGAAGCACTATATTATAACATAATGTGCATGCAGGTGAGTCAATACTATACAGGTATTTTTTTTAACCAAAGATAGAAGTTTGCCTCTTAACATGAGTGCCAGGAAGAGTACATGAATAGAACACATGTTCATTCCATTCACACATTAAATGGCCAATTTAAATATTTCAACATTAGGGACTTTAGCATTGACTATAATGCCCATTTCAGTTCACTTGAATGTAATTCAAGTTAAAAAAGAAAAGCCATAAAACATATTGCAAGCATATTATACATTCCTTAACCAGATTGATTAGTCAGGCCACTTTTTTGTTCCTTTCGCTCTCCTATTCTTCAATATCATAACCGTTAAACAACTAAAAGAACAAGTTATGGGTCAGCGAGTATAAGGCCATCAACATGTTTATATTACCCTAACCCCAAAAATCTAATCTACATACAATTCATCTCTGTATGAGCAAAAGTCTCATTCTTTCACAGATCCATACACTCACATCTTGATTGGGTCATTGGCCAATTCATTCACTGAAAATAAAGACTGAAAAACAGGTGTGTTGTCATTGGTTTTCAAATAACTAATTGAAAAGAAGAAATATCTCAAAGCCGTACAACAAATCTAACACCAAACCCTGAATGGAGGAATATTAAAATGCCATACAGTGAACAAAAATACTTTGACTGCTGCATCTGCATTGCTCAGATCCATGAGACCCTAAGCAAAAAAATCACCAAATAATGGTGTCTGATATTGGAAAAAACAGCACAGTCCTTCATGTCAAAAACACCAAAGAAAATGACAGGAATGATGATTGCTAAGCTGAATCTGGCACAGAAACGGGGGGCAGCACAATCCCCAAACTTGACCGAGTGGCGCCGAGATATGGACATGGTCTTGGCAGCTGAGAAAGCTACATACATTCACAGAGGGTGCCCAAAGAAGTGGGGAAGGGTGTGGAGCAAATGGAATGCCTATAGAGGGTATATATGTACACCCCCTATACTGGACCGAGACTCGGATGATGAGGAGTAATACTATTAATACTAGCCAGACTGTCATATCACTGTGTATAGTGTTCGCTGATGGACTGTGTACAACTGTCATATCCTTCGTAAGGAATGTATTTACAGATGTAGTTTGCTATAAAATAAAAAACTTTTTCAAAAACTTCAAAGACATTTTTGAGTTTTTCTCCCACTCATTGACGACAAAGTCAAAAAGATCACAGATCCACAACTAAGCTAATGGTGGATGCTCTCACCTTATGGTGAATCTTCACTTCTTTGACAAACTATCGAAAGCTGTGTGGCAATGCACCTGAAGACATTTATGGCTGAAAATAACATACTTGACACCTATCAGTCCGGTTGCAGTTGTGATTGCAGCACAGGGACAACTGTGTTACAAACTGTGAATGATGTTTTGTGCATATTAGAATAAGAAGACTCTTGGGTTCTCAATCTTCTGGATCTTTCAGCTGTGTTTGATAAGTCAATAATTCCTCTTGTCTAAAAATCCTGAAAAAACAGGAGTAACTTGAAAATCAATCTTAAAAAAAGAAAAACGTCCAACTCTCTCCAACAACCTTCCTGTCCTACAAGAAGCTCCCTGAGCTCAATCCAATCACAAATAAATTAGAACCCCCTCCATTCTCTTCTGAGACAATCCAACTTATTATAATACTAGCAGCCTGTCCCGACGTTGTCCGGGTATGAAATAGAATGTGTGTAATGTTTGTATTTGGCAAGAGCAATTTATTTTAAAATCTCGCGGTAGACAATTTTTTTTGTTTCATTGGAATAGGGACGGAGAAGGTCCAGCTGCAGCCCTGGTTGATGTTGGCAGGCGCATGTAATTGGTGTAGTGATCCGCCGCCTGAGCACGGCTGCAGCCCTGGTTGATGTTAGCAGGCACGTGTAATGTCGTTGAATGAGAGAGTTATCAGCCGTGGGTAAATCCGTTTAATGAGAGAGTTGAGTGACAGCGAGTAGGAGAGGCTGCAGTAATTGTCCCCGCAGATGCGCTCATTTGCGTGTTCCCCCGCTTGAGGCCCAGATGCAGGCCTGTTTGATGTTAGCAGGCGCGTGTTACCCCGGTTGAGGCCCAGCTGCAGCCCTGGTTGATGTTATCAGGCGCGTGTAATTAGGGTACTGATCCGCCACCTGAGCCCGGCTAGAGCCCTGGTTGATGGTAGCAGGCCCGTGTAATTTCGTTGAATGAGAGAGTTCAGTAACAGCGCGCAGGAGAGGCTGCAGTAATGTTACTTACCAAGCCTCCAAGTGAACACGTTTGTCACGCCCCCAGCACACGGCCACAGCAGACGATCTTCTGATTAATGTACGACCCACATGGCATGAAGGGCGGAACGTAGCACACGCCCCCAGCGTTTCTCACGCCCCCAGCGTGCCCCTTGATGCGGCGCAATTGCGTTCACATGGCATGAAGGCGGGACACACGCCCCCCAGTGCTTTTCATGCCCCCAGCGTGTCACGCCCCCAGCGTGCCCCTTGATGCTGTGTAGCAACGTAATTGGCACTTGTATGTAGGACTCACATGGCAAGAAGGGCGGACACATGCCCCCAGCGTTTGTCACGCCCCCAGCGTTGTCACGCCCCCAGCACACGCCCACAGCCCACGATGTGATGGCCGTACCACATGCCCCCAGCGTTAGTCACGCCCCCAGCCCACGTCCACAGCACAACACAGACACGCCCACAAGGGACTACTTTGCTGGCACGGTTCTTTTACCTTTTAAATGTATAGAGGAGTTGGCCTAACGGCTAAGGCGCTCAACCTCGGACCTGGGGATCTGGGTTCGAGTCTTGGTAACGACGCCAAACATCCTGTGATTCTGGGCAAATCACTTAATCTCCCCGTGCCTAACAAAAATGAATGTGTGTGGCCGTCTGCATAGCCTATGACCTTCTGCTGCAACTGCCCTTTCCAACGCTGTATTGGGTGTTGTGATTGGTGCTGTGGTTACTGAGATTATCCGCCTCAAAGGTTTGGGCTCTCTCTTTATAATATTAGTATAGATATATGTTGATGACACTCAGTAAATTATAGTGTCCTCCCTGGAGTGCGTTGTTGACCTTGTACAGACCCTTATTGACTTTCAGTTACAGTAAACACTTTTTGAAAACCAAGTAATAAAATGCCTTGTACACCAGCTCCTAAAAGTTATGCTGTTGCTGTCAGGTGGACAAATAACTCCTACAAAAGTATACTTATCTTTATGTACCAGGGTAATGCCACTGGGACACAGGGATGTGAGGGGCACACTGCATCATGTTTATGACTGCCGTTTATTACTCAAACATGTTGGAATGTGTCCATTTTCTATGATTGTTTTAGGGTCTGTGACATTCTGGCAATGCCACTGAACAACTATGCAAATATTTATTCATAAGTTGTTAGAAACAGCACACACCCAAGGAGCTTGAAGCCCTCTGGTGACTGAGAGGCGTGAGGACTTCCATGACATGCTACCCTAGGAACAAATGCATGAAAGTAATTATCATACAGTGATTAAAGGTTTCAAAACTTCTAAAAATGATCTTATCTCTGAAGCAGTTCAGGCATACTGGTCCAATCATCATCATCTGATTCCATTACCCATGCTCTTCAAACATACTGAGACTTGTAGTGAAATCAAAAAAGAATTCTGCTGGTTCCAGGATACTGAAAATTTAAATATTATTAATTTCGGTGCACTGACTAATAATAAATGTTCTCTATCTATTCATATGTTACGTCAAAACTACTACCATCAATTTCAATGGAAGAATATCTGGTGTCCTTAATGTTCTAGCTTCCTTTATGTGCAAAGTAAAACAGGACCCAAACCTTTATTATTCTGGTTCTCCAAACGTCTTTTTGAAAAAAGAAAACCTTTAAGAGCCAGTGCCGGATTGGCTAACGGGCGTTTTGGAATGCTGATGACCTGGGGGCTGATTCCGTTGATGGGGACCTGCATGTGCTGAACGAAATTCGTTTTGCTTTGTTTATTTTAAAGCACACGCAGGTTTCCATCAACGAAATCAGCCCCCACTGCAGTGAAATCAGCCCCCATCTCGGCAGCATGCCAAAACGCACAGACAATTGCGCTTCTTTTCTAATTTAGAAATACTTAGGGCTGCTAGAAAGTACTACAAGAGAGACCTCTTCAAAGGCAAGGCCACTTTTATCAAACTCATTTAAGACTGTCAGGAATCAACGGAAACAACTCTTTCCATATATTGAATTCGGCAAACAATTCTCCTCTCTTAGATTTGAGAATCTTGCTTCAAAGACTGAGTAATTTGACAAGTATTTTTGTCCAAAAAGACTAACACATTGAATTTTCTTTAACTAACCTATAAGAGTAAAGGATAGTCTCACATCTCCCTGGTAAATCCAAGTCAAACTGAAACCGAGCTTCTAAAATAAACATTTCAAATATCAAGCTCTGAAATCGTTTCCATGACCCAGTTCCAGGGAACATTGCTAAAAATATGACCTACCATCATTATCCCTACATGACAACATTAATAAATCTGTCTCTAAAGAAATATTTTTCAACTCCATCAAAATTGACCAAGTTACTCCTCTATTGAAAAACTCTAGATGCACATGCAGAAGATATCAGCATTTTCGGTTTGTCTCGGATCTGCCATTACTCGTGAAAGTGTTTGAGATTTGTGTTGCAGCACAACTAATACAATACACTTCTGAAAATAATATTGTCATGACTAACTGTGCTACTTCTGACAGGCTGCAGTACGGAACCACCTGGCTCCAGCCAGTAAATAATGCACTTAGAATTCTTGGTTATGACAACTCCAAGCCTCCTTCTCCGTGTAAATCTATCAATTACATTTGATATAATTAGTCACTCCTTGCTCATTATAATTCTCAGAGACTGCATTGTCATTGGAAGCACTATCCTCAAAAGCTCACATCTTACATGACTAACTGGGCACTACAAAATAAATCGACAAATCTTTCTCTAATTCAGTTGCCTTGAGCCATTAACTTCCACTAGACTACATACAGGCTCCAACAATATTTTACATTTGTATATTGAACCCCTTGGTGCCCTACTCAAGAATTCTAGCATCCTATATCTTCTTTATGCCGATGATACCCAATTCTGCCTTAAAATCTTTTCATCCAAATATATTCATTCCTCGCCACACTTCTGAAAAAAGTGCAAAAGTGGATAACATCACAGCACCGAAATCTCAATACTTCAAAAATGTGTTTTTATTTATCTTGTTCACCCACTCAATGTCTTCCATTCAAGCTGGGCTAAATTCGTTTGATGCACTAAACTGCTTGACAGTAATTATTGATAGCGTGAAATTTATAGATGTAATCCTTGATAAAACACTCAATCTGTAGTGAAACAATGTACTGGCTAAAAGTGAGCATTTTCACTTAATACTTCTTTTGGGGCATATCTGATTATATCCTGAAACAAGACTTTGGAGCCTTGGTACAATCTCTTGTGTTATCAAGGAATGCCTATTGAAATTCTATAATGACAGGTCTTCTTAAAGTACACCTCACCCCTCTGCAAGCATTACTACATGCAATGGCACAGTTCATCCCCCAAATTAAAAAAACATTGAATCGCTTAATGATCAAATAGAATCGATTGCTTTCCTTGAACATCAGAGCATTCTATAAGGCGGCATATATTACACACAAGATTCAACATGCTTCTACCTCCTATACTTGGCCTTGAAACTTAAAGTTTTAGGTGGACATCTATGCGTATGCCACACCAAAATTATTCTCATAAAGCTTCCAGTTTTCAAAAAGGAATGAACAACAGTTCAGTCGTCTTCAACCAGAGTCACAAGAGTATGAAATTCTCCCCACCAGCTTTGACATCGCAGAAGTACTAGATTAACCCCAAGAGAGAGCGGTACCTTCTCTTTCAAAGATACATCCCAGCAGGACTATGATCCAGCCATGTATCTCACTATGACATCTTCTTCTCTTCCCCTCCATAGCACACTACACTTGTAGTGTTGACATATAGCTGATTCCTCTTACAATTACTAGCATCCTGACTCACCTTTGTGGCAGTCGCCTCTATAAACTGTTTCCTATGGGTGCCCGTCACATTTCTTTAAGACTCTATTGCTGCATACCCAATGCTCCTATCAGGTATTATCTCTATCTACACTTATTTGTGATTATCATGTTTTTCTTACCGCACTTTGCAATTTCCATAATTTTCAATAAATTTAATAATTTCTTCTGCTTTTATAAATAGTGTCAAAAATATTCATCCTGTTACCTAAACTGTACCAAACACTACCCATTTTGCATGAAATACTAAACATATTAATTTGGTGAAGAAAGAAAGATATGGTTTATAAAAAATAACCATTGTGTTTGAAATTGATCATGCTGGTTAAAATATTTAATAATACTGAGATAGAGGAGGAGGAGCTACGCTTGGATCCAAGATGGCCGCATAAGCTCCCGGCTCCACCGACCTCCGTTGGCAGCTCGCAAATCCTGATAATTATCCTGAATTCGCACCGGACTCCCGTGTAGCTCTAGTGTTACTGATTCCAAAGGTGAAACCCCGAGATTTCCATCTTCTCGAATAATGAAGATACGCCGTGTTTCATTCTCGGCCTTACCCAGCACCAAAGCCGGGGCCTCGATTTCTAACCCATCCGGGTTGGAAGTGAACAACATTGGCCGCGAGACTTGGGCTGTGTCCGGTCTCCCAAAGTGGAGTATATGCTTACTGGTCTGGATGGCGATACGATGGTCGGTTGATTCCGAAGATATTGCGGCGTACTGCACCAGTTGCTGTGGTCGGGGGTCCATTGCCCGGAGACTTTGCTGAGCCCCCGGGGTCGACGGGCTCGGATCCTAGCCGGGGGCGAAGGTGTAGTATTGCGTGATTGAGAGCGCCCACTGTTGCCACCTGCCCCGCCTGTGCCTATTGCCCCGGAGTAGTCGATCTCCGGGGTTCTGGACCACTCGTTTGTTTTGCTAGCTGGGATGGAGCGGGTGGTGACTATGCCATCGCTGCGTACCGTAATGGCGGCCATTAGGGCGCTCCACTCGCAGATCTCCGCCATCTTACAGAAAATGATCATAACAGTTGACTCTATCAGCTCGGGACCGGACTACGACCCTCCGATACGTTTTGAACCGGCTGTGTTACCCGCGGAGCAGCGTATGTCTGTGACTGAGGTCCCCGTGCAGGAGCCAGATTTGGTGCTTTTTGTCCGCTCCGAAACAACAACTAGCAAGCCTGTGCACGTCGTAAGCTCAGTATGCTTAATGCTTATACCGCCCAAGATGGACAAAGATGATCTTCTACGCCATACAAAGTTTTTCAGAGACTATCGGAATGATTCATCGTCTTTTTCCTCCCTGTCGGCGCAACCACGTTCTTGTGACTTATCTTTGATGGACAGTTCTCTCCGTTCGATTTGTGGTATTCGTGTACTGCTGTCTTGGCTTCGTACCTACCAAATTGCCTTTGACTTTATTGGACGCTTCGATTCTCCTATTGAGTTGGCGGTTCGAGTGGAGAGGGCTCGCACGAAAAATCGGAGTGGACAAGGTTGAATTTGACTATCTGGGTTCCACAAACTATTTTCATTTGACACGGGGTTTATATCTATAATGATGTGGGAGTCTAGTGAATTTCTCAAACTCCCCCGGATTGTTAGTAATCGTTGCTTAATACTGTCTTGTCAAGAATTAGGGACGGTTTGCTTCCGGCGGGGTGCATGGGAGACTGGGGGCCTGTTTGATTCTCCTCCTCCATTCTTTTCCTTCTTTTAGGGTAGTTCTGGGCGACAGGCACGCTGCTAGTGGGGTTGGGCCGTAGCCATTGCAGGGGTGCAGGGTGGGGGGTTCGGGGAGGGTTTTTTTATTTTGTATTCTTTAGTTCTAGGGCCCTTTTTCTACTCTTTTACCCCTTTTACGAGAGGTTGATAGTCTATCCTGAATCGAGTTTTCTCACTTATCCGGGTGTCTACTGGAGTTTTCATTGTCCTGAACGGTGGGTGGACGGGTTTTGCGGTCTGTAGCTTATCGAAGTGATCGACCATACTGTTTCTCCTTTTTCGTATATTCTTTTTTGTGTCGACATACTGGAGAACAACAGCGACCGCAACACCATCAGCCTGCTCGACAACCTCGCCAACATCGGACTCAAGCAACTGGTGACCTCCCCCACCCACCTCGCCGGACACACACTCGACGCCGTCTTCTCATCCAGCAAAGACGTCACCTTCAGCCACGCGACAGGACTCCACTGGACGGACCACAGCTGTGTCCACTTCACCTTCAAAAGAACGACGATCCACCACCACCAGCAACAGGTTGCCCGAAGAAGCTGGAACAAGATCACAGCCGACCAGCTCACCGCCTCCCTGAGCCAGCACCCTCCCGCCAGCTCAGCGAACCCCAGCCAGGCCGCAGACAACCTCACGATGTGGATCAACAACTGCGCAGACGAACTCGCCCCTCTGAGAACCCCACCCCACGGACCCTGCAGCAGAAAAACACCATGGTTCACCGACGAACTCAAGAGCTCCAAGAAGAACTGTCGAGCCCTCGAGAAAGTCTGGAGGAGGGATCCAACTACGAACAACATGACCACCCTCAAGCACGCCACCCGGAAACACCACCAACTGATCCGCGCCACCAAGAAAAATACTTACAAGGACCGGCTGGACAACAACGCACACAACTGCAAGGAACTCTTCGACATCGTGAAAGAGCTCTCCAACCCCAACGCCGCTAACAACGACATCACCCCGTCGCAAGACCTCTGCAACTCCCTCGCGTCCTACTTCCACAACAAGATCGCGGACATACACAACAGCTTCAGCAACCAACCAACGGAAGCCACAACCGCAACAACGCCACCCACCACCACCCTCCGCACCTGGACGCCGATCAGCACCGAAGACACCATCCGCACAATGAACTCCATCCACTCCGGATCTCCGACCGACCCCTGCCCTCACCACGTCTTCAACAAGGCCGACGCTGTCATCGCACCCCACCTGCGGGACATCATCAACACCTCCTTCGACACCGCCACCTTCCCTGAGAGCTGGAAGCACGCCGAACTCAGCGCCCTTCTCAAGAAACCCACAGCAGACCCCACCGACCTCAAGAACTACCGACCCATCTCGCTCCTCCCGTTCCCGGCCAAAGTCATCGAGAAGACCGTCAACAAACAACTGGCCGCCTTCCTCGAGACGAATGGATCCCTCGACCCCTCACAGTCTGGCTTCAGAGCGAACCACAGCACCGAGACCGCCCTCATCGCTGCCACCGATGACATACGAACTCTGATGGACAACGGAGAAACAGCGGCCCTCATCCTCCTGGACCTCTCCGCGGCCTTCGACACTGTCTGCCACCGCACCCTTGTACAGCGCCTCAGCAACATCGGAATCCAGGAGAAGGCACTGGAATGGATCACCTCCTTCCTCGACGGCAGAACGCAGAGAGTCCGTCTACCACCGTACAAGTCAGAGGCCACCGAAGTCATCTGCGGCGTACCCCAAGGATCCTCGCTGAGCCCCACCCTCTTCAACGTCTACATGAGCCCCCTCGCGACCATCGCACGCCAACACAACCTGAACATCATCTCCTACGCCGATGACACCCAGCTGATCCTCTCCCTGACCAACGACCCCGACGCCGCCAGAGCCAACCTGCACGAAGGGATGAGAGAGGTAGCCGAATGGATGTCGACCAGCCGCCTGAAGCTGAACTCGGACAAGACGGAAGTCCTCATCCTGGGCTCCACGCCCTCCGCCTGGGACGACTCCTGGTGGCCCCCCGCCCTGGGCACCGCACCCAAGCCGACGGACCACGCGCGCAACCTGGGCTTCATCCTGGACTCCTCCCTCTCCATGACCAGACAAGTCAACGCCGTCTCCTCGTCATGCTTCAACATCCTGCGCATGCTACGGAAGATCTTCCGGTGGATCCCCACCGAGACGAGGAAGACGGTCACCCAGGCCCTCGTCACCAGCCGACTGGACTACGGCAACGCCCTCTACGCCGGAACCACCGCCAAGCTCCAGAAAAGACTCCAGCGGATCCAGAACGCCTCAGCAAGACTCATCCTCGACATCCCCCGACACAGCCACATCTCCGGACACTTGAGAGACCTGCACTGGCTCCCGGTCAACAAGAGAATCACCTTCCGCCTCCTCACCCACGCGCACAAAGCCCTACACGACCAAGGCCCGAGCTACCTCAACAACCGGATCAACTTCTACACTCCCACGCGCCTCCTCAGATCAACCAGCCACGCCCTCGCCGCCGTCCCCCGCATCCGAAGAGCGACAACAGGAGGAAGATCCTTCTCCTACCTGGCTGCCAAGACCTGGAACTCACTCCCGTCCGACCTGCGCATGACCCAAGACCACCTCTCCTTCAGGAAGAAGCTCAAGACCTGGCTGTTCGAGCAGTAACGGCACCCCCCCCCCCTCCCAGCGCCTTGAGACCCTACGGGTGAGTAGTGCGCTCTATAAATGTATTGATTGATTGATTGATACTCCTGTATATTGATTTACTGTATCTGCTTATTTACCTGCCTAATACTGTTATGTACTTCAAGTGCGACACCTGCTAAGTGTAATGTCTCCTCTTGTTTTTCTTCAATAAAAAACCTTAAAATAAAAAATAATAATACTGAGATACGGGAAAACTAACTTGATTTTATAGTGCTGAAATGGCTTCTACTACAATTATCAATTTTCAAGAATTTTTATATATTTAACATTATTTGACTGATTTACACAGCTATACTACACCGGACACGTTATTAGGGTACGTTTCACATAACGTTTTAAAACGTGTCACCATATAGCAAAATACAATTTGGCAAGCATTAGCTGATATAATGAAAGGTAAGTGATGGTTTGAATCAATGTCATTCAAGTTATAGAGAGTTACAACCCCTGAGTTCTCATTGATCACCTGAAATAGGGAGTACTTGGGACAGGTGCAAGGGCTTATTCGTGCGGATTGATAGTTTTAATATGATTTTTGCTGCTATTAGCAATGAAGGCGCATTGCATTGTATCGAAGCAATTTATCAAGCTGTTTTGCGACGCGTTCTGTCGCAGACAAGTTAAACCTCAGAGAGTCGGATTGCCTTTCCTGGGGCGAGCAAGACCAGCTGGGCTCTAACTGCGATGGCAATGCTTCACTTCTTAAATCTTTTTATTCGACCCAATTAAAAAAGTTGTTATAAATGGCGGTGGAAATGTTTAACTCGCGTAAGCTGTAACTAGTATTTTAACTCTAGGCAAACTTCTACACGGGATTTGATACATTTATTACATTTCCTCAAAAAATTCTATATCACTCAAACGTGGACTTGATTTTACAAGCAGCCTACGGCACAACATTTACATTTGACAGAGGTTTTAGGTTTGTGTCTTTCATGTTACCTTTTTACAAAACTAACCAAATGGCATCACATTTTACAAAGATTATATTCTAGACTGTAACAACAATTCTTCGTATATAAGAATTTACGTATGAATACATATATAAAGCTACATTTGAGTTTGGCACAAATAAAACACCCTAAATGCTATTTAACATACAAGTAAAGATATCATCCCAAACCCTTCTCTGGGTGTGTTGGGTGTGATGTGGCACATAAAAAACCCTTCAGTGGATCATGAGATTGGCCCAATCATTCCTGACGCGGTAACAACCTTGCATGTAAAACATGCATTTGAATATACATATCAGAACATTTTAGCTAACCTTCTCAAACATTTACCTATCTATATATAACTGCTAGAACCTTATTCATCATTAAGATGGCATCCAGACTGGCACAGATTATACCAGCGCATTTGCAGTACGCGCGAAGGTGAACGTGCTCGCCTTAGTGTTTCAAGTCTTGTAAATATGGAGTTATAGCTGAGATTGCTCATTTGACTGAAAGCAGTATTTCTTCATAGCACTATTTTTCAGGTAGGACCAGTGCTTTTCCTCTCGAGACGAGACTCATTTCAGAGAACCCGAAGGGTTTTATTTACAAAAAAATTAGATAATTCTTTCTGAGAAATTTTACAACGTCATTTTACTCTCCATGCAGAGGTCTCCTTTATCAAGAACCATGACGATAATAGCACAAAAATCATATAAAATCCCACACTAAAGTGAAATTTTAGTTTGACAAAATAAATCTTTTTTTAACATTGCTTCTTGGTGTACCTTCACATCTATCCATGGGTAGTAACTTTTTCTGCTGTGGCATATATATTTTTTCCATTTTTCCATTAATAATGTTATTATTCCTGGAATCTTCTTTCCTTGGAAACACGATGGTATCCGTCATCATTTCTTATTTATAACCCCTTAATTGATGTGGCTCATTGTTGACCTTGCCTCAAGCCATAGCCATATGGGTTTGCCTCCACTAGGTCACTGCTGGATCTCTCGGAGTCAGATGCAGGATGTGCTTACCATAAGCATGTAGCTGCTTATGGAGCCGTGGGGGTGTAGGTATTCCGCATGGATAGCAGTGTATTCATGACAGGTGACAGTGCTGCATACCTTTGATGGCAGATTTTCAATACAAGCAAAACTCAATATTTGCCAGGGACCTGGAGCAATTTGATAGAACAAGGATAGAGGTCCCTTGTTGAAGGAATATGCAGAAGTGATCATCTTGTGTGTTAAAAAATAACAACAGCAACACAGCCCGTCATAATGAATCTTATATTCAAAAGTTGGTCTGCAGTATAATCAGTCGACTGTGTTTCGATCCCCAACAAGTACCAGGATTGTCATTAGGACTCTAACATCCATCAAAAGCCCGAGACCATATTGGTAGCCACTTTAAATTGAAATTGAAGAAGAAAGCAGAGTGAGTAAAACAAAATAATTAAACGTGCTGTACAGTTTCAGAAAAGGGGGAAAGTAAGTGAGCTCACTTGAGAAGCATACTACCTCCCCAGCAGACATCCATGAAGAAATAATTCAATAACCTGAGAATGGTTGTGAGAAATTGGGTTTTTGGTTGAGGGGGTTGTGAGCTCTTCACAAGAAGCAGCCATTATCCAGCCACAAGTCACAAAATTAACCCATGCTTAACCCTCTGGTAGCTTAAGACAAAAGCAATCAGGCTTAACTTTAAGTGTTTATGCGGCACGCAAACCGCAATAAAGTAAAAACACAACACAAAAAAAATCTCCAACCAATTTAGAAAACAAAAGTATAATTTAATAAATTATTTGTCACCAAAACAACAACAATCCAATCAGTAGAACCCAAGATACACAAATTCAAATATTTAACATAAGTATAGTGTCTAAAAGCACAAAGCGCCAACTGTGGTTATCTGGTCGGGGTCGGATCGGGACAAAATCAGGCTGACTGTGATGGAGTGCAGGCCAGATACAGAGACCAGGTTATTTCCACAGTGAATTGTACTTTATGTCCTTAATGCGGAGCATTGCTTCGCACCAGTTTCGATGAGGCTGCTGATCACAGGGTGCTGCGATGAATTATTCTGCATCTTGCTGCATTGAAGCATGTCACACTTTGTCTGTTCTGACGCGACCCATAGTTGGACCAGGAGCAGAACACTATGATGCCAGTCAAGGGTCTAGGACCTGAGGTGCATCTCTTGAGGATTAGGACTCCCTTCAGCAGAGGCTAGCTGCAGGACACCGGCAAGTTCAGTAGACTATGGGCAGCTGGGCAGATGCTGAGAAGATCTCTGGAGTTTGGTATGTCCCTGTCGCTCAGAACAGGAGGCCAGCCAGCTAGCCCTGGTATCACGGGTGATGGTTCCGGGCTCACAGAGCAGGTCCAGTCTTCTTTCCTCAGACAGCAGGGCAGCCCTTCGTGCAGCAGGGCTGCAGGGCAGTCTTTCCAGTAGCATTGCAGCAAAGTAGTCCTTCTTCTGAGTCTGCCACAGGTCCAGAAGTGATCTGAAGAGTTGGTCTAAGGAATTTACTTTTATACCTGGGGCTAGCTTTGAAATGGGAGAAGCTTTTAGAGTTTCCTCCACAAGACAGAGGTGTTTGAAATGTCCTGCTTCCATGTCCTTGTCCAAGTCTGTCTGTAGTCACAATAGGCTATTGTGAAGTTCTTTGTGTGTGATCTGAGTCTAGAGTGCATGTGTGACAGGTGACCGTTCTGCCCCCTCAGTCAGGATGGTTCATCTTGAAAACATCCAGGCCCTCTATTGTGATCATGTCTGGGAGGAATACACAAAGGTCAATTGCCAAATACACCCAGTTACGTGACTCCAACACCGACGACGCTGCCCACAGCCTCAGACGCTGGATCGAGGACTGCGCCAACACCCTCGCCTCGCTGAAGAAACTCCCCCACAGAGACACCAGCAAGAGGGCCAGCTGGTTCTCTCCAGAACTCCTAGATTCCAAGCAAGCCTGCCGTAAACTAGAGAAGAAATGGCACAGTGAACAAACTCCGGACAGCCACGCAGCACACAAGGACGCCGTCCGCAACCACCACCACCTCATCAGGGCTGCCAAGAAGACCTCCTTCAAAGACCGCCTCTACAACAATGCACACAACAGCAAGGAGCTCTTCAACATCGTGAAGGAACTCTCCAACCCCAGGTCCAACACCAATGACATCCTGCCGTCGCAAGCCATGTGCGACTCCCTCGCCACCTTCTTCCACCGCAAGATAGCAGACATCCACGACAGCTTCAACACCCAGACAGCCCCAACAGACAGCAACACAACGGTTCTCCGCACATCATCGACCATGTCCCCTTGCTAGCCTGGAACAGCGTGAGCGTCGATGACACCATCAAGAGCATGAGCACAATCCACTCTGGCTCTCCGTCAGACCCATTCCTGCACCACGTCTTCAACAAAGCAAGCCACTCCGTCGCACCCCACCTTCGCAACGTCATCAATCTCTCTCTTGAGACTGCGACCTTCCCAGAGAGCTGGAAACACGCAGAGATCAACGCCCTACTCAAAAAACCCAAGGCAGACCCAAGAGACCTAAAGAACTTCCGACCCATCTCTCTGCTCCCTTTTCTGGCCAAGGTCATCGAGAAAATCGTTAACAGACAGCTAACCCGATACCTCGAAGAGAACAGAATCCTGGACCCTTCCCAGTCAGGGTTCCGCAGCAACCACAGCACCGAGACCGCCCTCATCGCCACCACCGATGACATCAGGACCCTGCTAGACAACGGGGAGACTGCAGCACTCATCCTCCTAGACCTCTCCGCCGCCTTCGACACTATCTGCCACCGCACACTACGCGCACACCTCCATGCTGCAGGGATCCGAGACAAGGCACTGGAATGGACCACCTCTTTCCTCTCCGGCAGAACCCAGAGCGTCCGCCTCCCCCGTTCCGTTCCAAAGCCTCCGAGATCATCTGCGGCGTACCCCAAGGATCCTCCCTCAGCCCGACAAAGTTCAACATTTACATGGCCCCGCTCGCACACGTCGCCCAACAGCACGACCTCAACATAATCTCCTACGCCAACGACACTCAACTGATCCTCTCCCTCACCAAGGACCCCATCACCGCCAAAGCCAGCTTCCATGAAGGAATGAAGGCCGTCGACGACTTAGACCAGGAGGTAAGTGGTGCCCATCAGGCATGTAACAAAAAGGATACGGAGTCCCATGGGTATGACAAGAGAGGATGAAATATTTTAAATGAGGGTGTCTGAGGTTTGAGGCGTCACCGCAGGGTACAGTGCCATACTTGCATGTGAGTCAGAGTCTGATTGCACATTACTGAAGGAGCTGGATAGAGATCTTGAAGAGTGGTGCTGCCTGGCGGAAGTCTTTATAGCCATCACTGTGCTTCATTCCTCCAGTGCTTGTTGAGGAGATGGGGCAGCCTTGTATAAAACTTTCTGTATGTTCTCCTACCTACAGAGGCAACAGGTGCACCATTAGGGGCTACCGGTTACCCCTGAATCAGTGGGTCAGATAGCATTTGGGTAGTGGGTTTCTAACAAGTCCCACATCGATTCAGGCCTGTTGAAGGACAGTATTCTCTTGTTATTGTGTCACCCACTTATGTAGTCCCTTTAAACATGTCCCAGATATGCCACTGCAGACTGAATGCAGTTGTAAACTGCCAATTCGACTTCGCAGTATAACCCCTTTACCAGGCCTTAAACTCCCCCCTTTTTCACATAATTCATCCCTAATGTAGGTCCTAGGTAGCCCATAGGGCAGTGTGCGTTGTAATTAAAAGGTTGGACATGTCCTTTTACATTTTACGTGCCCTGGTAGTCAAAAACTCCTACATTTTGTTTTTTACTACTGTGAGGCATACCTCACCCATAGGATAATATAGGCTTGCCTTATTAAATGTAATACGTGCTAAAGTTTGATTGATTGAGAACAGGTAGACACTTTAATTTTGGTGTGTTGAAAATTGTAATTTAAAACCCTCTTTAACAGTAAAGTCTGATTTTAAGTTACAATTCTGAAACTTTCACTTTTCGAAAGTTAGCATTTTCCTGCCCAAACTATTTGTTGCCTGCAGCCTGTTCCTGAGTTACATGACTGGGTGTACTGGGTGTAGTTGCCATTCTTTATTTCTCTCTGACAGCCACACAATGGAGGGACTTGGTGTGCCTGGATGGCCCTCACTGGCAGGATGGAGGGGAGGCAGAGCTAGCCACAAACCCACTTGCATCTGAATAGATAATGCACTGCCTTCACACAAAGGACTTATCGCCCCTGTATTGTTCATGCTGACAGCCAGGAGCCAGAGCAAGGGAAGCAGAAAACTTCCAGCACTTCAAAAGGAATTTTCTAGAAACGTCTCCTACTTCAAGAAGGGACCAGCTATAAAAATAGGACCTTCGGACCCTCTCTTCAGTTCACTTTCTGGACATGTGGAAGGACTCTGAGAGGCCTGACTGTTGCTGTGGCCTGTTGTTTACTGCTTTGCTTGGAAGGACCACTCTGTTGTCTGACGCTTACCTCAAACCACCTGAGGCTTGCTGTGCGGCTTAACCCTTGTTCCATCGTTTCAACCCAGGTTGACCACAGTGACTCCAAGGACTAATTGATTGGCTTCCTGATTAAAGACTCAGGGACCGGAAAAGCTCCATCCATCTTGAACCCACACCTGGACCCCGCCTGGCTGCGTCCTAACCCTCTTAGTGGTGTCTCTCCAGACATGGACATTTGGTGGTGATGTTTAAGGTACCCAAATAGCCAAAATCCAAACTTGGAACTTTAACAATATTGTCTAAAAAGTGCTCTGAGAACCGAGAGGAGACCAGGACCAACCTGCTCATCAGCAGCAAATCCTGTTCAGAAGTCCTTCACCAAAGGGGTATCTGGCTTCATGGAACTCTCATCGGCTACAGTCTCCAGGTTTGGCACGCTTGAGATTTTCAACTTCCAAAAAAGTGACTACATTTGAACGTAGAACTCTTCACCGCAAGTTTGTCCAGCGGCCCTGGACAGTGACTCCTACTCCTCGGAAAACCACCTGCAGCATTGCCCTGCTAAACTGCTAGCTTCTCAATTACTTTTTCCTCAAATTTCTTCTAAGTCTGAAGGTAAGCGCCGCCCGGGGAAAATCCACTTTTTGTATCCAACTCGCGCTTCATCAAGGTAGGCCCTATTTTTTTTTTACTTTGACCTGGTCTCGCAAGACTAGATATCCGAGTAGGGTGGTTTGATCTTTAAGGCGCTGGTTTTTACCTTAAACTTTAAACATTCATAACTCTGGGACTATGTTACTAAATTGGTGTGGGATTTTTCCTGCATTGTGTTTATTACAGTTTGTGTGCTGCATTCATACTTTACACAGTGCCTCTAAGTGAAGCCTGATTGCTTTTGTGCCACACTACCAGACGGTTAAGCACAGGTTAATTTAGTGACTTTTGCCTGATAGGGATTGCATCTGTTGCTTTTTGAGGGTTAATACACCTCTCAACCCACAACCCGATTTCTCACACTCAAGTTATTACAGTTCTCAGGTGAGTTCACCTACTTCCCCTTTTTCTAAACCTGGACAGCACTGTTACATATTTTGTTTTACTTACTCTACTTTCTTTACATGGCCTGCTAATCCTGATGATGATCCTGGTGTTTATGGAGGATTGAAACACAATTGAATGATTATACAACAGACTCATTTTTGACTCATTTTTAAATATATTATTTGTTATGACTGGCTCTGATGCTCTTGTTATTTTGACACACAAGATGATCATGTTTATCAAATGCTTGTGCCACTTATGAAGGAGCACTGAGCATGTTATTCTGCACTGGCACTCATTGAGCTGTTTTTGTGAGTTAGTTGATTAAAATTATCATTTGACTGTGGATATCTTTCATGAGCAATACATTTGAAAACTTAGTAAACTTGCAGTTTACATGCTTGCTGTGACTTTGAATTGTCTTTGACTAAGTTGGTGTGATAAAATACAGAGTTTATAATATAACTTCTTTAAAAGTGCGTGTGTGGACATAAATCATAGAAAATCAAGGAATACAGTTTAAATCATCCTATGGTTTGGTACGGAAATAATAAGTGATTGAAGAGTTGAGTGAGTAAGTGCAGTTTTGGCTCCCACTAAGATCCCATTTGTTAGACCTGGCTTGTCCAGCGGGTTTATCCCCTGACATTTGGCATTCAAGCCTTCTGATTATGACCTGTTCTTGTTGGTTTTATGACTCTGGGCACTTTACCACTGCTGTTCAGTGCTAAAGTGCATATGCTCTCCCTGTAAATTGTGTTTATGGATTGGTGATCCCATGATTGCCATGTTTGATTTACTGGTAAGTCCCTAGTACAGTGCAATGTGTGTGCCCAGGGTCTGTAAATCAAATGCTGCTAGAGGACCTGCAGTAATGATTGTGCCACCCACACGAGTGCCTGTGTGCAGTTCATACAGCCATGTTGACCTGGCAAGTGCACCCATTTGCCAAGCCTAAACCTTCCCTTTTATTACATTTAAGATACCCCTAAGGTAGGCCCAAGGTAGCCTTGTGGGCAGGGTGCAGTATATGTGAAAGGTAGGCCATGTATTGGTGTGTATGAAATGTCCTGATAGTGAAATACAGTGTGTTTCGTTTTTCAGTATTGAAAGCTATCTGTCCCATAGGATGGAATGGGAGTTTATTTTCAACATCTTATAAATATAACTTCGCATTGGTTCAAGCTAGAAAGATGGAGTTTAGTATGCCTGCACTCAGAATATAAAAATGCATATTTTAGTAGAGATGATTTTTATATTGTGTGTTTGGAAATACCACTTTTAGAAAGTGGGTATTTTCTTGCTTATCCATCCTGTGTGCCTCTGCTGGTTTGTGTATTGACTGTCTGGCTTTGGAGTGACAGGGGCTGGGGAGGTGCATACTCTCAGACAGCCACTGGGGGTGGGGGTTGATGTGTGTCCTTCCTTTCCTGAATGAGCCAGGGCTGGGCTGAATAGACCTGGGATACATTTAGACTAGGGTGAGGAGTTCTCACTTGGAATTGAATAGGCCCAGTCTGCACTTAGAGTGGTGGGAGGAGATTTCCCTTGCACCTGAATGGGTAGTATCTGCCTTACACAACGCTGTCTCCACCTCCTGCCAGGCTGCTGCACCAGACAAGGACAAAACTGGTTTTGGCTGGGCAGAGAGCTTGCCTGACACCAGAGAACAAATGAATTTGTGCTATAAAAGTGGGGCCCAGACCCCTGAACTTTAGATCACTTCTGGGAATCAAGAGGAACCTTTGCCAAGGAGAAACTGAGGAGAAATACTGCCCCAGTGCTGTTTGCTGTCTGAGGTTGGCCTGCAGTGGCTACTTTAGCCAAGAAAAGGAGAAGGACTTTGCTGTGTGCAGTGTTCTCTGCTTGAAGAAGATCACCAAGGACTTGAAATAGAGCTTGCCTCCTGTTCTGAAGTCCACACAGAACTCTTTTGCTGAGAGTTCCGACCTGCTGAGAGGTGCCTGCCAGTGTTCTAGACCTTTGAATGCTGTTTTGGGACTGGAATATGCAAGAACTCTGAAAATCGATGCATCGCCTGTTTCCGAAGCATCGTAGCAGTGCGAGAAGAATTTTCGGACGCATCGCCGCTGCCAAACATTTGACACAGCACCTGCGCCGAAGTGTCTGCCATGCAATAAATCCCGTGCACCGATCTCCAACGTCCGGGATCACCACACCGATTCTGATGCAGGCCCTGTTGTGGAAGAACTGTTGCATCAAGGGGACGCAGCTGAAATCATCGCCGTGCATCCTGGGTCTTCACGCATCCCATTGTACCGGAGTACATCGTAGCACTGAGTCTGTCGCATCATTTAGGGACACAGTAAGGAACCGAAACATCACCTCTCCACGTAGTAAGAAACCAAGGTGTCACCTACTCTCTGATAAGGAGCCGATGCAGCACCTCCCCTGCACAGCAGTAAGGAACCGGTGCATCACCTCCCCCAGAGCAAGGAACCAATGCATCACCTTCCTTGCGACCCTTTTTGTCCGCCTTTATCAATGCATCCAAGGTACTTTGTGTAAAAGTGTTGCATCCCACATTTTCTTGGAACATAACTATTTCTACCTTTTAAGAATCTTATTTTTAGTACTGTATTGTGGATTTTGTCGTTTTGGTCTGGTTTTGGTTTAGTTAAAGATTACTAATTTTTCCAAACTGGTGTTGTGTCCATTTATAGTGTTTTCACTGTATTAGTGCACGTGCTCACAAATGCCTCTGAGATAAGCCTGTCTGCTCGTGCCAAGCTACCAAGGGGGTAAGCAGGGGTTATTTCGGAAGTGCATCCCCCTTACCCTGACTAGGAAGGAGGGTCCCTACTTGGACAAAGGTGCAAACCCTTTTCAACTAGAGACCCCCATTTCTAACCCCTTTGTATCCAAAAAATATTGGAAACCATGTCTCTGCAGCCTTTTCTGGATCCTGTAACTGATCAGCTTGTCGGCATCCAGGATTCAGTTTACTTCCCCCAAGAGTCAAGCGGGCTATCCTCAGCAATTCAAGGACCAAATATTCCTAAAGACAGTGCCATGAAATGGACACCTTCAATTCTTGGAATTAGTTTTATGTAGCAGACATTTACATGCTGTAAAGCCTTTGAAGTGTATTGAGCTGAATTAGTGGGCAGTGGGAAGAGCACTTCCCTCACAATCATTGCCTTCAGCAAGAGACTCTAAAATCCAATGACACGCAACACTTTCCCACAGCAGGATACTCATAATATTATAGTGATATTGGGGGTTGGGTGTAGCAGAGTGAAGGAACTATCTTGAGATTGAAATATGGATAAATAGTAATGGTGATGTATATATTCACTTTTAAACGCAAATGTGCCCAATTGAAACTTTAGAACAGGCTTTGATTGAAAGAAGAAGCAATACTTAAGTGTCTACTGAATGGCAACGGAATCACTGATTCCTGTAAGAGGAACTGTAAGGAATAAGCTGCTTCACCAGAATAAGAGGTCGGTTATACTCTCTTTGTGAAAAACAACATGTACCATGGGGGTTTCAAGAGCTCAAATACATGCAACAGGGCGCATATGGAGGACTGGAGCATGGCAATTGCACCAGCCTGTCTGTGTTCCCCACTTTTGTTATTATCCTATTACCTCGGTCCCTTCAGTGTTTGGAATGTCTGTCACGTTGTATTAAGTATAACCTGTTCAGCTTCCTTCTGCGTGTGCATAACAGTTTGCTGTGAGGCTCGTGAGCTCAGCTTCCGCTGGGTTAGAGGTTTTGCAGGTAGTCAGCCAAAACCTAAACAATCTCTTTGCTCCCAATCTCTTCCTTTCCATACACAGTTGAATGACTACCCTTTGCTTCCCAGGCCTCTTTGAATACTGATTTTGATTTATCCCCTCAGGACTATCCTTGCTTCTTTGTGGCCCGTGGTGCTTGTCTAGAAGCCAGTTCAATAGAAATCCTTTGGATGGATCGTTTTCTTTGACATGGTATTATTTAATGGCTGAACACCAGAACACAATAATCTTAGATTTTTTCCCCGGAAATCTATAGGTTTTTCCCAAGGGTCATATGTACTAATGTTTTACGATTATTAAACTAGTTTAAATTGATTTACGTAGAATGTACGATGTGTAATGCATGAAAGCCATAGAGGGAAGGAGTCTGTTTTTTAGTGCACTGAGACTGCGAATCGTATCAGAAATAGCCATTTGTAATTTGTGATTTCCTGATTTATTTTTTTCATGTGTGATTTATCACCAAGTGGGAGCAGGTGGAAACCGTGCAAACTATATGAAAAAGCCTACATTACAAGACTGTGTTTCAAAATGGCAGCCCTCTATCTCATGGTCAGAGAATGTGTATTTTGAGATCCCAGCAGAGGAGAAAAACCGTGGATTTTCAGGCGATGAGTCACACTGAAGAGTAAAAGCTGTAAGCTAAATATAGGCTAAGCAGGCTTATCATTTTAGACCAGCTTAATGAACTTGACCTAGTATTGGGAAGGCAAACTCAGTACAGCCAATCCATGCCCGCACATATTCAGAACTTGCGCTACCGTCACCTGCTAACATCAGACAGTTGCCTAGGGATAGTCGTTGTTTAAGGCAGGATATCTCAAAGTGCGCTCACCAGGGTTTTGCAGTCAATCCTATCTTCCCTCTTATCGAGTTTACATGCCCACATATCATTTCCTCGAGCACAGGTGGAAGTTGCAGGGATTTTGATCACATCTTGTGTCATTTTGCACTGCATGACAGTTAATGGATTACATGTTCAGAATACATTTACATTTTCTTATGGTTGCTAGTTCTGCATTAACATTTGGATATTTGAATGAGTGTGATATGTTATTAACATTTCACCTGTGTATTTTAATACAGATATCTGCTTGGGACCCCAACAGCCTTAACATTTAGTTTCATGGCAGGATTTCAATGATTTGTGACTGTGGTTCATAGTGCTGAGGTGTAGATAGACTCGTGTCAGTGCCTCTGGCTGCAGGATGATTTTGAACTACTCCTCCATAGAGTTTGTGATGGGTTTGGTAGAAGGCCCTCCTCCTAGCCCTCTTCTCTTGGCAGCCACTTTTCCCTTGGTATCAAACCTCATGTCATAGCATTTAAGCTTTAATAGCCAACATGTATTTCGCGAAAACATGTTGCTTCATCACAGCAAACAAATAAGTACTTAGCAATGCAGAGTACTTTGACAAAAGGATGTGAGCAATGATAATCTTGATCAAAAGAATTTACATCAAACAAGCATTTTATTCACATATTCGAAAGGCTGTAACAATGAGTGTTAGAACTGGGAGTCTTTAGCTGGGAGAGGTAGGTACCTTTGTCCAAATAGGGGCTCTTGCCTTTAGCCAAGGGAAGGGAAATACACACTTTAGATAACCCCTTCTTACCCCTTGGGTAGCTTATCATGTGCAGACAGGCTTATCCCAAAGGCAATGTTTAAAGAATTTGTACTCTAAACACACAGTAATACAGTAATAACACCACAAATGGACACCGCACCAGTTTAGAAAACTTTACAACAGTTATTGCAAAAACTAAAGGTTATAGAAAACAAATAGCTCCACTTGGGGCTATTGCGACATTGTGACAGCAATAAATCCAAAGTACAGCGCCGACAGTGAGGAGCGCGCCGTCACGCATGGAGTCACATGGACTCCCATACAAACATTACCTTGGAAACTAAGTGTGTGAAAATGCACAGTGTCGTGGAGGTGAGGCTTCGATACCGAGGTTGAGGCCAGCTCCCTAACTTCCATGGCAGAGATGAGGCGCCGTGTCCGTAAGGAGGCGCCTTGTCATGTCCAGGCCAGAGGAAGACAATTGTGTCGGTGGCGAGGCATCAGTTCCGGTGATGATGCAAAGTCGACGAGTTCGTGGAGTCATACTTGGTGGTTATCGGTGCAGCGATAACAGGATGAAGGGGCTGGGAATGATGAAGTCGGTAAGAGCGCTGGCGTCAGGCATGGTTGATAACTGCAGGCATCAAAGGGCTTCGGAGCTGGCCGCAGGATGGGTGGTGTGTCGTTCACTTTCACGAGTGGCCCCTGGGTCTCAGTGCAGGTCGCAGGGTCGCTGACGGTGTCAGAGAGAGGATTTCTTAGTTGTTTCAAGTTCCTTCCAGCTCCCAACAGCAAGAACAGCCGCCAGAAGCCCAAAACTGGAATAGACACCTCCTGGCAGGTCAGAACTCTCAGCAAGAGTTCAGGGGAGCTGGGGGTGAAGTATTTGTGGCCCTGAGACTTCAGAACAGGAGGCCAGAACTCTCTGGCCCTTGGAGATCTTCTTCAAACAGATTCAAAGCAAAGTTCCAGTCTTTGTCCTCTCCCTGGCAGAAACAGCAACTGCAGGCAAACCCCACACAGCACACAGCAAAGGGGCAGTTCTCCTCATAGCTCTTCAGCTTTTCACCTTGGCAGAGGTTCTCTTTAGTCTAGAAGTAATCTAAAGTTCTGGGGTTTTAGGTCTAATACTTAGGTGCAAGGAAATCTCCTCCCACTACTCTAAATTCAGCCAGGGTCTATTTAGACCAGCTCAGTCATCCAGGAAGGGCCCTTCACACCTCAAACCCCCTGTGGTTGTCTACAGTGAATCCCCAGCCCCTATCATTCTGAAACCAGAAGTCAATACACAAACAGGCAGAGGCACACAGAATGGTTAAACAAGAAAATGTCTACTTTCTAAAAGTTCAAAACACAAAACAAGAAACCTGGCTCAGTGCTAACACACACTCCACCAAACACGTTTGGTCCATAAGATTGGATATTTTCCTGATTCCTATCGTGTTTTTTGTATATGATGCAAACTCTAAATGTGTTTTGTATTTGATTAATATGTGTATTAATTTGATGATTTTGTCGTTTTTGCAATTTGTTGTAAATAATTCTCAATTTTGTGTATGTCCAATTCAGTCTTTGACTGTAGGTCATTGTGAATTGTGTTATCTATATGTGACGATTTATGTGTTAATTTGAGGAATATGTGTTTCTTTTCCAGTCTTTTAAAAAAAAAAGGAATGATTTAATAAAAATTAAACCATTTATTAAACCATTTATTAAACCATTCCTTTTAGAAAAAAAGGAATGGTTTAATAAAAATTCCATTCGAACAGATAAAAGAGTAGTCTGTTTGTTACTCCATGAGTAGTAGGACTGTATGGTAGCCAGGTTTCTTGTTTTGTGTTTTGAATTTTGTATTGCCCTACCTGGCCCGGTCCTTTGGGCTTAACCCCTATCGTTATTTACTTTCTAAAAGTGACATTTTCAAGCACGCAATTAAAACTCCATCTTTACTAAAATATGTGTTATTTAAATTCTGAGTTTAGAGAGTCTAAACTTTTTTTCTCTATATTGTCCCAATGGGAAGTTATACTTGTAAGACTTTACAAAGCATTTCTTATTTTTTTCTATGGGGCAAGATAGCCTTTCAATAGTGAAAAATGAAATTGGAAGTATTTTCATTATCAGGACATGTCACACACACCAGCACATGGCGTATCTTTCACACACACTGCAACCTGCAAAGGGGGGTACCTTGAGCTTACAATTGGGGTGCCTTACATGTAAAAAAAAGGGAAGGGTAGGGCCCGGAAAGTGGGTGCACCTGCCTCATTGAGCTGGCAGTTAACAACTGTGCACAGACACTGCAGTGCCAGGTCTGAGATACGTTTTCGGGGCTACTCAAGTGGGTGGCACAATCGGTGCTGTAGGCACGCTAGTAGCATTTAATTTGCAGATCCTGGCACACTTCAGTGCACTTTACTAGGGGCTTACCAGTAAATCAAATATGCCAATCAGGGAGAACCAATTGTAACAACAATTTACACAGGGAGCACGTACACTATGACACTGATCGGCTGTGGCAAGGTGCCCAAAGCATCTAAGCCAGCAAAAACGAATTCCAGCACAGCATCAAAAATACAGGGGGTAGAGTAAAAAAATCTGGGGAAACCATGCCAAAGATGCCAAGTTTAACAATGAGGTGTTAAATAACTCTAGATAATTGCTTTGATAGCCGACTTGGTTAGTCACTAGGAGGTCTGTAAACATAGCACAGCACAACATTGATTCTTTCCTGTATGCCAACATGGATTTTCTTTTTTGCGGCCTGATGAATTGTTAGGGATCAGTTCCCAATTATTTTATCATTGTTGAAGACAGGCCAATATCTAAAATACTGTCATACTTCTGGCTTGCCATGATGCTGCTGGTTTGTCCTCCTGCAGTCACCTCCTTCTCCAATGCTTGATCTCTCTGGCTCTCCTGCTCAGCAGTATGCTCCAAAGCTCTGTTTTCTGGTATGAGGTCATCAAATATTTTGTGGGTGACATTCACATTTTGCAATTGATGATTTACAAAATATGACTGTTAGACCTGGCACCATTGGCGTGGGTCTCCCTTCCATTTTTGCTGTTGCCTCATGAGTTTTTGCTGGTGTTAGATGCTTTGAGCACTGTACCACTGCTGTCCAGTGCAACAGTGCAAGTGCTCCCTATTGTAAATTGATGTATGAATTGGTGATTCCATAATTGACTGATTTGGTTTACTTGTCAGACCCTAGTACAGTGCACCGAGTGTGTCCAGGGCATGTAAATCCAAATGCTGCTTGTGGGCTTGCAGCACTGGTTGTGCCACCCACAGAAGCAGCCATGTAAAATGTGTCTAAGGTATGCCATTGCAGAGCCTGTGTGCAGTCTGGTACTGTCACGCTGACTGGGTAAGTGCACCCACTTGCCAGTCCCTAAACCTTTCCTTTTCTTTATATCAGACGCCCCTATGGTAGGCCCAAGGGCAGGGTGCATTGTAAGTATAAGGTAGGACAAGCCCTGATGTGTGTGGCATGTCCTAATAGTGAATTACAGCCATTTTCGCTTTTCACTATTGCAAGGCTACATCTTCTCTACAGGTCAGAATGGGCAGTTAGATTATTACAGTTTATAATCCTAACTGACTCAGAGAACATGGTAGAAATTCGAGTTTAGTATGCCTGAACTCAGAATGATAAAATACATCTTTTAGTGAAGTTGGTTTCAACATTCTATGTTTGAAAATACCACTTTTAGAAAGTAGGTATTTTCTTGTCTAACTATCCAAAGCCTGCCTCTGCTAGGTTATGTTTTCCTTGTCTGGAGTTTGAGTGACAGTGCTGGGGGATTCCAAGAGATAGAATGAGTCAGCCCAGTGGTGAATAGAGAGATCTGCATCTAGATGGGTGGGAGGAGTTGCACCTGAACCTTGAATAGGGCTGTGCCTGCCTTCGACAATGCTGGCTCCACCTACTGGGGTGTGGCTGATGTCTCTGCCCTGCACAGTGAAAGAAGAGAAGGAATCCTGTCAACAAAGTGCTCCAGTGCTGTGCTTTCCCTCCACAATGCTGGCTCCACCTCCTGTGGGGCGTCTGGTGGTTCTGTCCTGCACTGTGAAAGGAAAGAAGGAGTCATGTAAACAGAGTGCTTCAGAACTGGTTTGGACTGGGCAAAGGCCCCTCTCCCCTAAGAGAACAAAGGAGTTTGGGGTATAAATATTGGGGCCCTGATCCCAAGAAATTAGATCACTTTTGGGCTACAAGAAGAAACCTCTGCTGAGGAGAGGAACCTGAAGAAACTGAGGAGAGATTATTCCTAAACTAAAGTTCTGCTTAGGGTATTGGCCTGCAGTGGTTGCCTGACTGCCAAAGAGAGGAGAAAGAACTTTGTGTGCTTTATTTTCAACTTGTGAAGGATCTCCAAGGGCTTGGAACACAGCATGCCTCCTGCTGAAGTCTCAGGGACAACAGACTTCAAACCCCAGCTCCCCAGAGTTCTTTGGAAGGGCCTGCTGCTGTTTTGGGCCTTCTGAGGGGCTGCATGTCGCAAGGAGCTAGAAGCGCAACTCAACGAGGAAGAAGCGTGTCGCCGTCGCTGCTGCTGCTGTCGCATCGTGAATGTCGGCGCTGTAGCTGTCGTATTGCACCGCATTGAGAGCAGCGTCTCGCAATGAAGAGGAAGCATGTCGCCGCCGCTGCTGCTGCCGTCGCAACTCCAAGGGAAGGCTACCACCTTCCCCCGCAGGTAGCAGTGCTTCTGACAAGAGTCTGTCTCCAAAGGAGCTGGAGGACAGAGAGAGATCTAGGAGGCATGCAATGGAGATGACCAAGTTCAACGTGAATAGGCAACTGGAGATAAAAAATAGGAGATTAGACATAGAGGAAAAGAAATTACAGTTTGAGCATGAAAAGATTTTGAGGGAGTTGGAGTTTAAAACCAAGAGTTTAGAGGTTACTCCCTCTGGTGGCAGCATACCGTCCGTGCCTGTGGAAGATAGAGTGTATTTTCCCAAAGATGTGGTGAAAGAGTTTTATAAAAATGATGATATTGGGCAGTGGTTCAGAGCCTATGAGGTAGCCATGTCTTCCCACTGGGTCCCTGAGAGAGATTGGGGAGCAGGGCGGTGGGGAAGGTTCCTTAGTGAGGGGCGGGACACACTGTTTTAACATTCTATGTTTGAAAATACCACTTTTAGAAAGTAGGTATTTTCTTGTCTAACTATCCAAAGCCTGCCTCTGCTAGGTTATGTTTTCCTTGTCTGGAGTTTGAGTGACAGGGCTGGGGGATTCCAAGAGATAGAATGAGTCAGCCCAGTGGTGAATAGAGAGATCTGCATCTAGATGGGTGGGAGGAGTTGTACCTGAACCTTGAATAGGGCTGTGCCTGCCTTCGACAATGCTGGCTCCACCTACTGGGGTGTGGCTGATGTCTCTGCCCTGCACAGTGAAAGAAAAGAAGGAATCCTGTCAACAAAGTGCTCCAGTGCTGTGCTTTCCCTCCACAATGCTGGCTCCACCTCCTGTGGGGCGTCTGGTGGTTCTGCCCTGCACTGTGAAAGGAAAGAAGGAGTCATGTAAACAGAGTGCTTCAGAACTGGTTTGGACTGGGCAAAGGGCACTCTCCCCTAAGAGAACAAAGGAGTTTGGGGTATAAATATTGGGGCCCTGATCCCAAGAAATTAGATCACTTTTGGACTACAAGAAGAAACCTCTGCTGAGGAGAGGAACCTGAAGAAACTGAGGAGAGATTATTCCTAAACTAAAGTGCTGCTTAGGGTATTGGCCTGCAGTGGTTGCCTGACTGCCAAAGAGAGGAGAAAGAACTTTGTGTGCTTTATTTTCAACTTGTGAAGGATGTCCAAGGGCTTGGAACACAGCATGCCTCCTGCTGAAGTCTCAGGGACAACAGACTTCAAACCCCAGCTCCCCAGAGTTCTTTGGAAGGGCCTGCTGCTGCTTTGGGCCTTCTGAGGGGCTGCATGTCGCAAGGAGCTAGAAGCGCAACTCAACAAGGAAGAAGCGTGTCGCCGTCGCTGCTGCTGCTGTCGCATCGTGAATGTCGGCGCTGTAGCTGTCGTATCGCACCGCATTGAGAGAAGCGTCTCGCAATGAAGAGGAAGCATGTCGCCGCTGCTGCTGCCGTCGCAACTCCAAGGGAAGGATACCACCTTCCCCCGCAGGTAGCAGTGCTTCTGACAAGAGTCTGTCTCCAGAGGAGCTGGAGGACAGAGAGAGATCTAGGAGGCATGAAATGGAGATGACTAAGTTCAACGTGAATAGGCAACTGGAGATAAAAAATAGGAGATTAGACATAGAGGAAAAGAAATTACAGTTTGAGCATGAAAAGATTTTGAGGGAGTTGGAGTTTAAAACCAAGAGTTTAGAGGTTATTCCCTCTGGTGGCAGCATACCGTCCGTGCCTGTGGAAGATAGAGTGTATTTTCCCAAAGATGTGGTGAAAGAGTTTTATAAAAATGATGATATTGGGCAGTGGTTCAGAGCCTATGAGGTAGCCATGTCTTCCCACTGGGTCCCTTAGAGAGATTGGGGAGCAGGGTTGTGGGGAAGGTTCCTTAGTGAGGGGCGGGACACACTGTTAGACTTGCCTTCTGAATTCCACAATTCATACAGCCACATGAAGGATGCATTAATGTCTAGGTATGTTTTGACCCCTGAACTCTATAGACAGAGGTTTAGAAAATGCAAGATGTTAGAAAACAGTACCTGGGTAGAATATGTCACTTTCTTTTGCAGAGCTTTGGACGGTTGGGTGAAGGGCAGCAAAGCTAATGATTTTCAAGCTCTCTTTGATTTGATTACATGGGAGCACTTGTCTGATAATTGTTTTCCAGAGCTGCGCCAGCACCTGATTGATAGCAAGCTGACTAACCCTAGGAAGCTTGCTTAGGAGGCGGACCGCTGGGTTAGTACCAGGGTCCTCAAGGGTCACATGGGAGACTCAGCCAAAGGTGGGCAGGGTCCCCAGCAGAAGAGTGGGGGGGACAAGGGTAAACAAAAGGAGTTCCGCGAAGGGCCCAAAAGTAGTCCCCGAGGGAACCGAGGGAAAGCTTCCCAGCCTCCCCCTGTGAGAAGGGGAAGGAAACAAGGGAACCCTACTCACTTGGAGCCTGGGTGAAGGTTATTTAACAAAAACAATGGCTCCTGTGGAAAAATTCAACCTATTTACGATAGAGAAGACGCACAATGGCGATGGGGGTGATTGGGGCGTATCTCAAGGCAAAGAAACTGCATATACTCGGTATGAATGTATACACTTCATTTATGTAAACATATTTCAGTCATTTATACAGTATTTCAAAATGCATTGTAAACACATATGTAATCAAAAATTGTGATGGCGTGTCCCAAGTGAATTAAACCAAAAACGAACCTAAACTTCTAAAGTGAAACAAAAATGATTTGTAGACAACATAAGGTTTCATTTGTACATTTTCTGTAAAGAAGAGACGACCAAGTAGCACGTATATATACAATAGAGTACAGCAGTTAAATTGGATGAATAACTGCCGCAAAGAGGTTCTGTCTCTTTATCTTTGTCGACGGCGTTTCGACCTGGCTACGGTAGCAGGTCTCATCAGGACTGTTCAATGGGGGACACCTTTAACATGTAATAAGTGTTTGTTACCTTGTGGGCCGTCAGAACCAGAATGTCATGTGCTATGGAGGCAAAGGCAGGTAGGAGGACCTCGTACCTGTAAGGGCATCTGCCTGGCTTGGTGGCAGTGTACGTGTGGCACCGTGAAATTGAAGGTGAAATAAAAGACTTACAGGGATCCCGTCCGGGACCTGTATCCAACATAATATTAAAAGGAAACATAAGTAATGCTGCTGGTACACACCGATATCAAGAAATAGAGGCACATATTGGCCAAACTTACCCCTGCAGAGGTTGTGGGGTAAGCCGGCAGGCGCAGATGATGGTTTGTCCGTAGAACCACGTGAAATTCCAAGAAGGGTGTGGTGGCGGGGAGGCTTGTGGCTATGGAAGGGATATGGAGAGGCACGTGTAAAGGAGAGAGCCGTGCGCTATACAATTAGCAAAGGTATGAGCTGGGCTATGCTTACAAGGGACCACACGAGGGCGCTCCTGGTGTTTGTAAAAATGAAGAAATGGACGAGTCATTCCTTCACGTTCTTTCAGAATACTTGGCACAGGCGATGCTGGCTCTGGGAATGAAGAGAACTTAAGTTACTTCTCTTATATGAAGGATAAGCGGCAAAGCAGCAATGAGTCCGGGCATGGGGGGCAGGGCGCTGTCAAATACCTGCGTAGCATTCTTAGACTTAAACATCCAGCATGAAGGTGGACAATTATACACATCACTACATAGGAAGCCTACTGAATGCAATACCCTTCTGACTTACAACAGCCATCACCCCACAGCACTCAGAGATGGACTCCCATACGACCAGTTCTTACGACTGCGTCGGAATTGTTTCAAAAAAGAGGACTACATCAGGGAAGCCAATACCCTAATGATTAAACTGACAGCTAGGGGATATCCCAGAAAACTGGTAAAAAAAACTCAATGAAAAGAGCCTGTGTGTTTTCCACAGGAGCCATTGTTTTTGTTAGAATTTAAAAAAAATAAAAAATCCCCCTGTGAGAAAGCAAGGGGTCCCGACAGGTAGTCCTGTTCCACAGGGATCCCTGAAATGTTACAAGTGTGGTGACCTGGGTCATAAGGCGAATGACTCCAGGTGCTACCTGTTTAGAAAACCAGCACCCACTGGTTCTCTGCCCCAGCAGATGGCAAGTGTAGCCTTGGGAGAGGAGATTGATGTCCAAGGTGGGTGGGGTCCCACACAGATGACCCTTGTCTCTTTAGGAGACTGTGAGATGGTCCCAGAAACTCAACTGCCCAGGAACACTAAGACATATGGGCAGTGGGTGACCATCAATGGCCAAAGGGTGGAGGCTCTTAGAGATACAGGAGCCAGTGTGACAGCTGTCAGGTGTCACCTGGTGTCTCAAGAGAAGAATGTCCATCATGCATTTTGCTGAGTTGTTGCCGCCGACAATACAGAGAGTAATTGTCCCATGGCTCAGGTTCCCTTTGAGTAGGGGGGTCTCTGGTACTCTTCAGGTAGCTGTGAGGCCCGCCATGCCTGTTGACTGTTTGTTGGTGAACGATTTAGAGAGCTCACCTTGGGAAATGGAGGAGAAGAGTACTCACATGAAGAGGGTGGGTCTGCCTGACTGGGCGTGTGTGACCACCCAGTCAATGGCAGCCAGTAGGGGTGCTCAAGAGGACCTGGAGCCTGAGAGGGAGACCCAGGAACCTGCCGTAGAGAGAAGAGGCAGGAGGTGTGAAAAAATGGCCCCCGAAGTTCCCACGGCCCAAGAGGAGGTAGACCCTGAGGGGGATGCCCTGGAGCCTACCAAGGAACAGGTAGCTGAACTGGGGGACCTACCTGAGCTGACCCATTGGCAGCAAGAAGGAGGCCCCTCCAGGAAAGAATTCTGCAAGGAGCAGGGAGAATGCCCTTCTCTTGAGGGCTTGCGGCAACAGGCTGCAAGCCAGGCATCAGGTGATCAGCCTGGATCACATTGGATCTACTGGGCGCATGGTCTCCTGTATAGTGAGCCTAATGTTGCTGAGCTGGGTCAGCCCGTGTGCTGGTAGTACCCCAGAGCTTCAGAGCCTCCCTACTGGGGCTGGCTCATGGTATGCTGTTGGCAGGACATTTGGGGGAGGACAAGACCTTTGAGAGGCTTGTCACCCACTTTCAATGGTCCCAAATGCGCAAGAGTTCAGACACTCATTGCAGGACATGTCACACTTGCCAGGCAAGTGGAAAGAGTGGGAGGATGCTGAAGGTTCCTCTCCAGCCATTACCTGTGGTCAGTACCCCCTTTGAGCGGGTGGGATTGACATTGTGGGGCCACTGGACCCCAGACAGCCATGGGCAACTGGTTCATCCTGGTCTTGGTGGACCATGCCACCCTGTACTCGGAAGCCATACCTCTGAGGACAGTCTCGGCCCCCGTGGTAGAACAAGCACTGATGGAAATTTTCTCACGAGTAGGATTCCCTCGCAAGGTAGTATCTGACCGGGAAACTAACTTCATCTCTAAGTATATGAAGTCCCTGTGGCAGGAGTGTGGGGTAACTTACAAGTTTACCACTCCTTACCACCACCAAGGAACTGGGTTGGTTGAAAGGTTTAACCGAACCCTGAAAGGCATAATAATGGGTCTTGAGAAGCCCATGAGGTGTAAGTGGGATGTCCTCCTACCATGCCTACTCTTTGCATACCGTGAGGTGCCACAGAAATCTCTAGGGTTCAGTCCCTTTGAGCTTCTCTATGGACACCCGGTCAGAGGACCTCTGAGTCTAGTCAGGGAAGGCTGGGAGCAATCTCCCAGGAAACCTCCCCAGGATGTATATAGCTACATGCTGGCCTTCAGGAACCAGACTAGGCGTTTCAGGCAACTCGCTGAGGTGAATCTGGAAGCCAGCCATGAGGAGATGAAACAGGGGTATGACCAGAATGCCACTCTGGTAGAGCTTCAACCTGGTCAGAAAGTGTGGGTCATGGCCCCAGTGGACCCCTGCGCGCTCCGGAATAAGTGGGGGTTGTGGAACGCAAGAGTCCAGTTACCTACTTGGTGGACTTGTGGTCTCCCAGGAACCCCTTGAGGGTCCTACATGTCAACCGCATTAAGCCCCACTTGGAGAGATCCAAAGTGGGCATGCTCCTAGCAACAGATGTTGGAATGGACGAAGAGACCGAGCCTTTTCCTTACCTCCTGTCTGCAACAGAGCAAGATGGGTCAGTGGATGGTGTTAATCTCTCTTCCACCCTTACAACAGAATGACTGCCGCCAGTTGCTGGGACAGTTTTCTCATCTGTTCTCCCTGGTTCCTGGTGTCACAGATTGGTGCGTCCATGATGTGGACACAGGAGACAGCTTACCTGTGAAGCACAAAACTTATAGGGTAACTGACAGGGTGAGCGCTTGCAACAAAGAGGAGGTCTCAAAGATGCTAGGGGTGATTGAGTCCTCTAGCAGTCCTTGGGCCAGCCCAGTGGTCTAGGTCCTGAAGGCTGCTGCGCCGGGTGCCACACCCAACTCCGGTTCTATGTGGACTACAGAGGGCTCAATTCAGTAATGATGAAGACTGACGCGCACCCCATCCCCAGAGCTGATGAGCTCATTGATTGGCTAGGGGCCACATGGTATCTCAGCACATTTGACTTGACGTCTGGGTACTGGCAGATTGCCTTGACTGATGGGGCAAAGGAGAGGTCAGCATTCTCCACACCAGATGGGCATTTCCAGTTCCGGGTTTTGCCCTTTGGGATGAAGAATGCCCCTGCCACCTTTCAGAGGTTGGTCAACCAGGTGTTGGTTCGACTGGATAAGTTCAGTGCTGCCTACCTGGATGACATCGCAGTGTTCAGCGCCAGTTGGGAGGAACATCTACGCCACCTCTGGGAAGTGTTGTTGGTGCTACGGAAGGCAGGGTCACGATCCAGGCGAGTAAGTGCCAGATCGGGCAGGGTTCCGTGGTGTACCTGGGACACCAACTTGGGAGCGGCCAGGTGCCGTTGCATCGTGGATGTTGGCGCTGTAGCTGTCGTATTGCACCGCATCGAGAAAAGTGCCTTGCATCCCCAGAGAAGCGCACCGCCTCGGAGCTGCTGCCGTCGCATCGTGGATATCAGCGCTGTAGTTTTTGCATTGTGCGGAAGCTACTCGCAATGTCGGAGAAGAGTACCGTAGCCAAGGCTGCTGCCATCGCATCGCTGAACAAGGGTGTCGCTGCTGCAGGTGGCGCATCGAACCAAGACTCCTCGCATCATCGGAGAAGTGTACCACATCTGGAAGATCTTCATGTCTTTATTTCTTTGCACCGGAACTTTGCTGCTTTTCCATCGCTGCAACATTGCTTGTTGTGGAAGCGCAACGCATCGTAAGGTACATTGACGCAAAGTATTGCATCTTAAGAACTGAACTGAACTAAGCTAAAACTACCATATTAAGTATAAGTATTGTGTATTTTTGTCGTTTGTGCTCTTGTGCTAAGTCTATATAAAGAATACTCATTTTTTATATAAATCTTGGTGGTGTCCATTTGTAGTGTTGTCAGTGGGTTACTGTATGTGGTCACAAATGCTTTACACACTGCCTCTGAGATAAGCCTGTCTGCTCATGCCAAGCTACCAAGGGGGTGAGCAGGGTTTATTTTAGGAGTGTATCCCCTTACCCTGACTAGAAGCAAGGGTCCCTATTTGTAACAAGTACCTATCTGTGCCAACTAGAGACCCCAAATCTAACAATGACTGGCAAATAATCACATTTTAACAATAAATAGTGAGGATGAGGGTTTAAACATTTGGATTTGGGATTCCAAATTTGGAATTCCATTGTTATTTACAATTTGTGAATCCCAAAATCAAATGTTAGTACATCAGGCCATAATACCAGAGTGAAGATTAAAGATTGATAACTCTCCATGCTAGTACTGTCACATTAGTGGCTTCCAAGATACACATATTTGGTTGGTTGTGATCGGGGACAGGCCTCTCTCCCACTGCAGTTTCCCTTTGCAACTCCCATACAATGTCCTGTTATCGTCTCCAATGAAGTTTGTTGTCCTCCCGACAACCATCTGCCAGGCAGAAGCGCGACACATTTTATCAAAGGGAATAACTCTGGCACAAAAAGCCACATTTTGACCTGGTCCATAAATAGGTCATATCAACGTGTAAAGGAGTCCTATCAAAATGAGTAGGGGTTAAATTAGTTTAATTATATACAGACCAAACTAACACCCTATGCATTAATTACCCTGGAGTTGCTCCCCTGCAGGTTCTGTATTCTTTTTATTTTATGAAACTGCAGCAGACTTAGGCTCTTCAATTGTGCAAAACATATTACCGATTGCTAATTGTTTACATTTATGCTTTTTAAGCAGAAAGGAATGTTTCTACATTCCAAATTTGAAATAAGTGGTTTGCTTTAAGCTTTTCCGCATGGTCACTGCTGCAAACTAGTAGTACAATTAGATGCAGTGGGAATTTATTTTACTTTATAATCTTTGAGTGATGTTGGACTTGCACAATTACCTCCACGAGAATGCAATACATATGCACTAGAAATAGCAAGTTTTAGTATAATCTCTTGGCTATCCTGTATTAATTTTAATCCTATAATAACTGCTAAAACTCCACCGATAGGCAAACAACTTTCATCAGTATAAACATATAAGCACTGATAAACACCAGCAGAACCATAAACTAAAATGTCATTCATAGAAAGTGAAATGAGAGAGGATAAGTCATTTCTATGTTTTCAGAAAGGAGTCAACACAATACATACAATGGTAACACATGGTAGTAGCCAGAAAGACTGGTCTAAGATTATTCTGTCTGCGATTTGCTGTTTAGGGATGTCACTGAAATATTATTTCTTCTTTTTTTGTTTCCTACAGTTGTGTGTGCTTGGAATGAGGCACTGATATACACCAGCAGAACCACAAACTAAAATGCCATTCAAAGAAAGTGAAATGAGAGAAGATAAGTAATTTCTATTTTTTCCATTAAGGAGCCAAAACAATACATACATTTGTAACAAATGGTTGCAGCCAGAAAGACTGGTCTAAGATTATTCTGCCTGAGTTTTGCTGTTTAGGGATGTCACTGACATATTATTTCTTCTTTCTTTTGTTTTTCTACAGTTGTGTGCTTGGAATGAGGAGACAGAGTTTAGAAACATGTTTTGTGATATAATTTGTTTAAACTCTGTGGAAAATCTGGAAATGCTAAAGCCATATTTGATCATTTTGCAGATTGTTGAAAGGCTGGCTCGTAAACATTTTGGCCAATATGTACAATCTCTTTTAACACTGACACGGAATCAGTAAGAACCTTTGATACATCTGCCTCCTTATCTAACAAGTCAGTATTGATAGCCGGTCAACCCCGTAACACCCCAGCATTAAAACATTCAAAGCAAGTTGTAGTGACAGATACCTATGAAAAGAGTGTGGTCACAATGCCCAAGGGAAAGTGGTGAAAACATGACACAAGATTTTCAGTCGATAACTTTATTTCGGTCACAACGGACCATAAAAGCACATTATTAAATACATACATACAACAACAATAGGTTATTAATAACATAGAACATTACAAAGACAATCATATATTTACATTATTAACAGGTTAAAACTGTACATTTAGTCATCCCATCGTAAGACCAGCTACAAAATTCAATATAGTTATCGACAATAATCATTAATTTTATACAAAAATTCCAGCTAACCAGATATATATACCTGGATACTTTCCTTTTAGCCGAAAAAAAAGAAAAGAAAGTTCTTTCAGCACCAGAGATGAATATTTTAAAAAACTCCTACGTTTGTGCCACATCGTGTTTAGAAAACGCAAAACGGCAAAAACAATAGGGGGATGGGTGTCATACTTTTAAAACTCTAAAAGTTAAGAGCCATGTCTAAAACCTACGTTTCTACAGATTGGGATCACCCAGCGTTTGCGTGATGCATAATATGCATGGCAGATAAAAAGGACATGAATTTAATTTTCTAGCTTGTGTTTACATGCTGGACACTCAGTGTTTTTTGGCTGTCCCATTTGCTAGTAAACGACATAAGAGGAAGACTCCCCATCATAAATTGCATGTTTAATCTCCTAGCCGATGATGGGGAAATCAGGTCTAGAAACTCTACTTTTTTATAGTCCTCTTTTACTCTAAGAAACTCAATTGTCAACCGACCGTAGAACTTACATGAAGAGATGATAAATTGTAGTGCCTGTAACGTCGAACCAAATCTGCCTTAGTTATTGCTGGGCAAGCTACATCTGGAGTTTCCCAAAGCTCGGGCCTTCCCTTCCTACTTCTGGTTGCCTTAATGTGGATAAGCCACGGTATTTTCTTACTACTCATAGTTACCCAAACCTCCCTAAATTTATTTCTATAAGAGGCCAATTCAGGGACTGTCCATAATCTTCTCAAATACATGAGTGGCCTTAGTGCCACTTCCTCCTCAATTGGAAGTAGCCCTAGATCCATACAGAGGGGCACTAGCGGAGTACTAGATGGAAGATTCCTCATGAATGTATGCTCTACCTTCATGAGGTTGGTGGGCCTGTGGTGCCCCCAGAGTTCAGCCCCATAAAGGGTGGCCGCCCTAGCCTGTACTTTATAGATTTCGATAACCGGGGCGGCTGGCTTGAACTCAGACACTCTGTGCATTTTCAATATCCCCCCCGCCACTTGGGTTAATTTTAGAGATGCCTTTGTTAGTTGGGTATCCCATTCCAAATGTTCTGATAGAGTAATGCCCAAATACTCAAAAGTCATCACTCTCTCAAGGGTAGTGCCGTCCAAAAGTGGATTCGGGCGAGTCAACCTAGGAGGGTTGAAGATCATAAATTTAATTTTAGATAAATTGATCTCCAAACCTCTCATTATCCAGAAATCGGCAAAGCCATCCAGGTTACGTTGGATACCCATTGATGTCTTGGACAACAACAAGGTGTTGTCCGCGAACATCAACGCGGGCACCCTCCCTGATACTAGCCTCGGGGCATCACTATCCTTGACTCCCAATAGGTGGTCTATAAGCCCATTAATGTATAAACAGAATAAGGTGGGGGCCAGGACACACCCCTGGCGCACCCCCTGTTTCACTGGGAAGCGTGCTGACAATTCTCCATGCTTCCCGCACCTAACTTGTGCATAGGTCTCCTTATGCCTCATCAGCACATCCAAAAGATATGGTGGTATACCAAGATCAAACAATACACTCCACAGTTTTTCCCTAGGGACCAGATCAAAAGCAGACCTCAGGTCTACAAAGATGAGGTAGAGGCTGCCACCCTCTACACTCACAGTTTTCCAATATAAGACCTGGAGTCTGAATATCTGGTTGTTAGTAGATGTCCTCATCCTGAAGCCAGCCTGAAAGGGACTCAAGATCTCTTTTTCCTCAATCCAACCCTGGACTCTGTCTAGAATAACCCGTCCCATCAGTCTTTGGCTAATATCTATCAGGCTGATGGGCCTATAATTGGACGGTAAAAGAGGGCAACCTTTTTTATGGATCGGAACTATCTCGGCGCCACGCCAGGTGTTCGGCGGGTCCATTCCCTTTAAAATAGCATTGAACAAAGCACACAAATATGGTGCCCAGATTTTTGGTTCTGACCGTAATAGATCCCAGGGGAGCTTATCTAAGCCGGGCGCCTTGTTTGGTAGTAATTTGTCGATGGCGGCTTCTACCTCGCATAGAGTAATATCCCAAGCCCCCTCCAATCGATGCTCATGGAGGAGGCTTGTTAGCGAAGTAGAAGTATCGTCACCGCCCAAATTTGCATACAAAGCCCCAAAATAAGCTTCCCAGACTACAGGGGCTATGTTGGGTTCTATCGGTAGTCTGCCGTCCCTCCCCCCAGAGCTGACTATTTCCCAGAATGTTTTAAAATCTTTTCCCGTAAGGGCATTCCTAAGATCATCCCATTTATCAGCTTCCCAGTTTTTCTTTTCTGATTGGATGACCCGCTTGTACTTAATCCTACATAGATTAATTCTTGGCCTGTCCTTAGCCTTTACAGTGCTTAACAGTTCTGTTTTGACCTTACGGCAGTTAGCATTGTACCAGGGATGGACTGGGACAGGTTTCGCCCTTTGACTTCCTGCCAGATAAAACACATCAAACAATTTGGCAGTCAGCTGTTTATGTATTTTTAGAGGCCTGTCCCCCATCCCTGTTTGCGTGTCCATTACCCCGGCCTCTCCCATTTCTCTTAAGAATGGCAAAACCTGCTGGTAAATGTTTGCTAGGTTAGTTGGAGAACCCTGAATAAAGGACCACTTTACTCTCTGCCTGTTGTTGGTTAGAGCGGTCTCCGTCCATCACCACCCCCTTTTGTACCGTGTTGTTGGTTAGAGACAATAGCTGTTGTGTTGAATTGGGCACGGGTGAGGGGTTTGACAAACCTAAACTCCCTGGTTTGAGTGTCATAACTAAGGTGTTGTGATCACTATCTTTTCTCGGGTGTATCTGGAAGTCCAGTACCCTATCCCATGTTCTAGATTCAACCAAAATGTAATCTAGAATCGAATTTTGCCCTTCTCTATGGAAGGTGGGTAGGCCCGGTCTATCCGATTTTGTCCTCCCGTTACATGCCCTCAGTGAGGATGACAGGGTAAACGACTTTATTTGTAGGACCAGCGGTGTCCACGCTCTAACTGGTGGAATCTGGGGTTTAGGTATATGCCATTACTGGTCTTCATCGTCTTGGCCATCTAAGGTTGGATTGGTTAGGGGCTCAAACTGGCAATTAAAATCACCCCCTATTATCGGGACAACTGCTGGGTCGAGAGTTGAAATAAACTGTCGAAGGTGTTCAACGACTCCAGACTCCTGCCCATTCCGTGATGGCCTTGAATAGATATTAAGTGGGCGATTTGTGTATTTGCTGGCGTTGATAAGAGGACACATTGTACATCCTCAGAATTTGTTGGGATCTGCTCTTCTTTAGCACCCAGGTGCGTGCCCACCCAGATGCTTCAGCACCCCGATAGTCTTCCCCTGCCCTTCTCTGTGGCCAATATATTGAAAGTGACAAAGCCTCTCCTCTGATAATCTTCCAGAGCCCACATCTCCTGCATTAGGCAGACATCACAATGCTCTACAAACGAACCCCAATCTGGGCATAATAATTTGTTTTTAATGCCGGCCAAATTCCAGGAGAGAATATTGATATTGCCATTGGCCTCCAGCACGTGTATCTTCTTCTGTACCAAAGTGAGGCTATCATCCCTAGCTAACGAACCGTCAAGTTGCATTCCCACCCAGTTGGATTCTGGGCCCTTCTCCCTCTGTTGTCTATCGGAGACCCCTCCAACTACTGGAGGAGATATAGATCTGGCTACATCCTCCTGTGCTGGAGGGAACTGGGCGCCAGACAGCACATCAACATGCTCGCTCCTGCTACCCCCCCTTATGTTTCCCTTGTTCTCAACAAGGGCACTCTCACACCGCAGGGGGCTAAATGGGGAGATGGTCTGGTCATTGGCCACAGGACCCTCCCTGACTTCTGGTGGACCCTGTTTGTCAACATGGGGGGCTAAAAACTGGCTACTCCTCAGCTGTCAATCTACCTGGTCCAGAACGATGAATCTATTAATTGCAGGGAACAAAGTCAATACAGGGATGTAATTATTATCTCCATCCCGATTGACATAACCTGGCTGGACAATAGGTCCCCATATATCCCGATGACCCCAAGGCTGACCTCTTCTGTCTGGGTTGAAGATGAGATTCTTGGGAATAGGAGGGTAGAAATGGGTTAGGGGAAGGGACTGTATTTGTGTTGCTGACCGAGCTGAATCCCAATTACATATATGCTCGACAGCCCATCTGTTTCTAAAATTAATTACAATACAATCACCCTCAGTATCTTTCTTCCGATGCCCCACCCAGTCTACCCTTCTGGCAAAGAGAATCAGTATATGCCTCTAATTTACCCTGACTCAAAACTGGAACCCCCACAAGCACCACAACATACAGTGTGATTTCCAGTACCCCCTTCGTCCCGCATAACATCCATAGCCTGATTGGAAACAAACAATGATTCGAGATGCGAAAGTCTGTCTTATATAGAATTTAATCTATCGTAAAGAGGAAAGCATGTCTTGGTGAATATCATTTCCATTTTTGACCAAAAGTCTACTCCAGACTGGGTAAGATAATCATCACCAGAATTTAATGTAGACGTGTTTGCTTGTACAGATGGCTGGCTTAGTACGAGGCTAGTTGATATTCCAGTTGTTGATGAACTTTCCCCCACGTTACTACATTTCAGGATTTTTGCTTTTCTATTTTTCAATGGAGCTCCTCCACGCTTCCTTTTAGATATTGGATCCAATTCAGAGTGTTTAGACGCCACTTTCAAAGTAGAGCTACATGTAGACCTTGTTTGTAATCTCGTATTTAAAGGTCCAGAGTGCTCTTGGTTTTGCGAAGAAACATGCAGGGCAGCTGGTGTAGCATTCATACAAGAAGAAATACTAGGCAGACCTCCGACAACTTGGGATAGCTGGCTGTCATTGCCTGTATTTCCTGAAAAGGCAATGTCTGTGGTTGGTTGTTGCTTTGGCGTGGGCACCTGGGCCAACCTGCCCATGGACGACCGTTTATCAAATACGGGATCCAAAGATAACCGCCGTTCGGTCCTTTCTATTTCGTGGACCAATACGGAAGATGCCCTGGTTAGGAATTGGTCCAATGGCCCACAATCGACCCACCAGGTATTGACTTCCTGCCCTTTTGCGCTCTGGAGGTCGTCATAGTTTAAAGTGTATGCACAGCAGCTACTCTAGTAATAAATTACAAACAAAGAAAAAGTAGCTAAATACGACAAAGCAACAGTTTAACAATCCAGCGTACGAGTACTAACATTCGTATGTAGGTCGCATTGACGATGCCAGGGGGGGGCCCATCCCGTCCTCGTCCGTGCTCAAACGGGCTCAAACGGGCCCGCCGTGCCACATGCTAACAAAATTCATAGCTGCAAGGTGTCCCATTGTTATGTGGTACCTTCAGCTAATCCTAGCTTTTTACCTCTCTACACTTTACTTCTGAGGTTTTTGAACACATGGTTACAATGTTAACAGCAGAATTTCAAGTTCAGAATACAATGTAATGTCTGTAAATAGGCAAGGACTGACTTAAAGTGAGACATTTGCCATGAGGACACTTGGCAGCTGTGAATGTCCACACAACAGTAGCACCACCCCATTATAGTTAGGCAAAGAGTGCGATAAGTTGTGGCAAGTATGCCTAAAGCATCAAGATTCAGGTGCCTTAGAATGCAGGGCTACAAATTAATCTGGTGTGATTCAAAATTGTAGTTCTCACAACCTATGACGCTGCTGCCAGAGTTGACAACCTCCACAGTGTCATAATATTCAGTAAGGGCCAGGTTAATGACCCCTAACTGTGTCCTGGAATTTGTTTGTTAAAACACTTGAACATAGCACTCTTACTTTCTTTAATTCATTAATAGTCCTGTAAACCAGATCGAGCAAGTGTGAGAGGTAAAGATATATACGAGAGGGTAATGAGAGGTCAGGGTGAGTGGAAGTTCAGAACAAAGATGCTATGCTTACAAAAGTCTAACATAAGTCCATTGGACACAGTGCCAATAGACTCACTGCCGATAGGAAGACACTACATACCCTGCATTACTTCAAAAACTACATGTTTTGTAAAAACTGGAAAAGCACAGCTTTTGTCAGGGTTAGGCAGCAGAACAGACATTGATAAGCACTGATTTCAAAAGCTTTGGACAGTACTGAGAAAATGGCACTGAAAACTACCAAAAACAAACACTCAAACTGCACTGCCTAATTAATCACAAATCATTTTTTTTGTCTTGAACTTAGAAAGATGAGAGAATGCATTATCTATGACTTGCTGGTTGCATGCAAACAACTGCAGCAGTCACATTTACTTACAAAGCATTCACACCAGTAGTATATTCAAATAAATTGACTGCCTAACACCAGGTAGAACAAGCATTTGCAATGCAATGTCTCACATTACTGAAAATTTGAGCTATTGATGTTGCATTATTATTTGCAACCGCAATAGCTCAAACTTTCAGTAATGCACAACCTATTGCATTGCAAATGCTTGTTCTAAAGTGTGAATGTTGTGGAGCTATGCCTATTCTTGGCTCGAACTCGATATTTTTTACATGTACAGTGTCTAAATTCTGTTTCAAACCACGTTCATAACCACGTTCATAATTGGTGGTTTGGGTTTATGCCCATAAGACTTTACATAATGTGAAGAGATGATGCACTTTATACATATGTGTTAAACTGCTGCCTATCTTGGCTCTCTTAGAATCTGCCATTGTACTTCAAAGAGAATTGACAATGTCACAGTACATTGACATGTATAGGATCATTATTTGATGTTTAATTGTATCTTAATTTGTAGTTGCTGACCACCAGCTCTGAATTAGTGCATCTCATAGAATATTGTGCATATTACCGGGTCTGTCCACTGGGGCAGTGCTCTAGGTGCACGTGTTTTTTTTTTCACCAGCAGTATTTTCGCCTTCTGATGGGAATTCTGAATACCACTCACTGTTCTCCTTCATGCTCTACAGGCTGTTCCTGCTCTTCAGTAAAGTGTTATTTAGGCTGGGTGGTGATGTCCCGCTGTGAGTTGTCTCAGTGACTGCATGCTGTTTGTTAATCGCAGATCTTCTGCACGCTTAGTTCGGCAAGCGCCTAGTAATCACATGAGGGATAGTAAGCAGGGGTCCATGTGACTTAATTTGAGCCTGATATACTGGTCCACTTCCTCATTCCGGTCATTGCACAGTGACTTCAATGAGGAAGAATGGACCCAGAATAATGGAAGTTCTGACAGCATTAAAACTATACCCTCTCTCATGAGGCGGCCTTTGTTATTTGTCAACCTGGAAATCTGTGGACTTGCCTCAACCTGAGTACGTGACCCTGAAGTTATTTATGAAAGAATGCTAACCTACATCACAGAATATGCAGTTTAGTACACTGTGTATGCCATATTCCCTCCAAATACACCTTCCCGCTTAATAAACATTGAAAACATTTAGCATGTTTAGGGTTCTCTGATTAAATGTATTTGTTTCTGTGAAATTTGCTTTCTCTGAGACACTGAGACTTGGCTAAATTACGGAAACTCGTCAAACTATGAGTTTCCAGACATGATTGTGTTTTTATTCAGGCATGCAAACTTATCAGAGCATGCTTTTTTTTACAGCCAGTCTAAGAATGTTTGTTTCACAGGAGGTATTCCTCTCATTTGTAATCATAAATGAAGTGTTGCCTTTGCCTCTACTCTGTTGCAGTGACAACAAATGAGGGAATACAAGCCTGCTGACCCACCGGGTATTTATAGGCTGTACAGCAGAGTGTGGAATGCGCTAGAATCCACTGTGTGTTCTCAGATGATTCAACAAACTGTCTGAGGCTGAAGAACCAGAAAGATAAAGGCACACAACTATTGTGTGCGTCCCTGCTCGCTCCTGTGGCCATAGTATGTGGGAGTGAACTTGGGAGAAAAGGTGGCACATGCACCCACCATTAGCCATTTGCAGGCTATGATTTTTAGAGGACACACACAAAAGTCAATCCAAAGCGTGGGAGGAGTTAGACCCCACAAAGTACATACAACAACAGATTACCTAACAGCACAAGCACTGTTTAATCCCATACAATCAAACAGGCTTCTGTAATGGTATGGGGACGACCACCAACATATTAGCTCTTTCTCTACTAATCGATGCTGCTCTTGAAGCAAAGCGACCCCTATATTTGTGCTACATCGACTACAGCTCTGCATTTGACCATGTTAACAGAAAGATCCTGTGGGAAAAATTAAAAAAGCTGAACACTCTGTGGTAAATAAATAAATAATACCTCTATTTTTGGATGAATAAATGAATAACAGATAGCTCAATAAATAAGAGTCAAGATTCGAGGTAGTAGGAGTTTTGCAGGTTTAATACAGCATAAGGACAGGAACAGGACAACCTGCATAGGAATAGGATGGCAGGGCCCAGCAGCTGCTGGGGCTGGATCTGGGATGAGCGCGCTCACATTTAATAACAATACACGATCATATATACTAAAACAGTTGCATTACAATACATACGATAGGCGGAGCAGTGGGTGTGGTCAGTAGCAGTCGCGAAAGATAAGGGTGAAAGTGGGTGTAACAGAGGCGTATACATAGACATGTGATGCAAACGTAACAGAATATGTCATGAATGGGGCGGAAACCATGGAGGGGGCTTCCTGAGGAGCCGGGACCTCTAACCTGATGGTGCGCGCAAACTGGCAATGACGTATTACTAGGAGAAGCTGGGGGCTTCGAACTCTGTGCTAGGAGCAGAGACTGAAGTCTGGAGAGTCAGGGCGACATGTACCTAAGCAGTATCTAGTATCTGATGTTTAGGGAACATGTTGATATGAACTAAGAGTCAGGAGGGGAGAGGCTAACGGACTCTAAGACTGGAGCATGCATTATTCTATATGTAGTGCGTGATGAAGAATATTAAATGACCATTAATACAGTATTTCTCTAACGTGGAGACGTGAAGGCTAGACAATGACGGAAACTATTGATGCGATTCAGTAGCTTTAGGAATGCAGAGAAGGAGGGCTGGACTGATAGCTAGAATCATAACATACTCTTGGCAGACTCAGAGGCAGAGCCAAGCTGAGCCGGGCACTGCGAGGCAGGAAGTAAGTGAAGGGTCGAGGATACAGGTGGGGGCTGTATCGCTCCTCAGCGAGGGCTCAGGAGACAGGAGACAGGAGCTGAATCTGGTGTCCAGGCCCTTCTGAGGCCTAGAAACGGGGACTTTACAATGGAATAACGTGCACACTGAGAAACGTGGCAACGTAACTTTACATAGGCCTGATATTCGTAGTATTCACGAGAACTGGAAACTGACATACTAGATTTAGACACAACTGTAATTGCGTCTTTAATCGAACATAGGGAATACATATGCATATTAATCATGCACAGATAACATATGATGGATGACTCGTAGGGACATAGAACATGGCAAAATTTACTTTTCCACATTCCCTCCTTGTCACTACGTTTCCATCAGGAAACATCAATATTCATGATACCATCTATCATTTCATACAGTATCATTTGCTCGTCTCGAATTATCCTGGAACGGGATCTAGAACGGGGCTTGGGACTAGGAATACATGATGTAGCACAAATGCCACAAATCGCAGGGCCACATTGTATACAGAGGCAGCTGCTGAATATGATCGCTACTGCAATACCTAGAAAGGACAAGACTTTCCATCCCCAGGCGGAAATTATATTCCAGAACCAACCGGACCATGTCCAGGTGCCTGGGTCTTGGTGTAACAGATGGGCAATTTTATGGAGTCTGGTTATAGCTGAATAAACAGACGGCGCGTTATTTGGAATGAAAATGCAGCAACTAGATCCGATGACGATACAGGCCCCGCCCCTATCGGCCAGTATGACGTCAAGGACGAGACGATTCTGTAAAACGACAAATCTCATAGCAGATTGCTCTTCGGTTAAATTACCTAGAGCAGAGGCAGTCTCATTGACTACAGCTTCAAGGGTTCTGGTTAACCTACGGATTAGCTTACTATTCTGGATAGGTCCTATAAAGAAAAAGAAACCTCTGTTGAAATCTGTATACTGTTCTAGGGCAGTTTCAGTATAATCGACAATGGGGGACTCCCTTCTATGTCTAATGTGTACTAGATGTGTATTTCTATGATAATCAGATGGGGCTAGGAAAACTGGTGGCAGTAGGAAGGCAATGTAACAGGTTCCCTCCCAATCGAGGGGCAGACGGATATATGCAGTTTGACCACAAATAAAATAAGAATGGCGTGAAGCTTTGAAAATAGATTTCCCACTGTCACTATACTTGACAATAGTAGTACAATCGCTATGTCCTACATGTACGGAACCATCATTTCTAACACATAATTCGCCTTTGACTGGTAGTACTGAAATAGCAGGTAAGTCTGGAGTAGTATCAGACTGAACATTCAGGACCATGAAATTCGAAGAATAATTACCTAAATTGTATACTTCATTTTCTAGATCTAACCCTGTACTGTGGGGAAGACCTTGCTTGTCTGAGAAACATGTACTGTTAAGAAAAGACATATCTGTTGAGGATGACGTTAACGTGGACCATGCTCCACACGAACCATTATGTGAAAATGGATAAGGAAAGAGTGGCAGAACTCCCTTCGGTGTCTGGAAAGGGGGGAGTCGACCACACACCCAACAATTAGTGGCATTGCTGGTCTGGTGTGAATAATGTAGCATGCGGATGAAAGAATTATTTCGCATAGCGAGGCGGTAAGAGAGTTCATGAGGAGGCAGATCACTAAACGTGTGTTCTACTGTAGCATTAGCAGACTTATTTACATGAGAAACTGAAAAATACAGATAAAATGCATAACTGGTGCAGGAAATCATAATGCTGAGAAATAATATGAAACATAGAAAAACGATACATCGGATTGAGTTTTGACTAACTCTCTCACTATGGGGGTCTATTTTATACATGTCAGAAACAGTCTAACCGTTTCACCTAGGGGAGGACTTAGACAATCAAACTGGCTGACTTATTTTACTAGACCGGAGTTTCAACTTATACTCCTGTTGCGGAGTTTTCTCTAACGGGGAGGGTGCAGTATCATTGTTCTTTGCGGGACAGTCCTTGAGAATAGTACTTTGGCAGTCCTTCAAATCCTGGGCAATGTTCTTTGAGACTGGTTTCAGTCCATAAAATTTCTTTACGTGCGAAAGGTGCACCCAGCCTTTGCGTCCCTCCAACTTCACGGCTGTACGGGTGGCGAGGAGGACCTGTCGGGGCTCCTTCCAGCGAGGCTCTAGCGGACTTGAGCGGTCAAAATTGCGAACCAGGACCATGGATCCTGGAACGATTTCATGCGGTGCCACCTCGGTATTGTCTGGAAATGCGGCGGCAACCTGTGAACGACAAGAGTTGAGGGCAGACATCAAGGAAGCTAGGTAATCTGTCAACATATTACTTGAAACATCGGTAATACTTCGGGGTCTGGGTGTACCCCACATGTTAGGGGGGCGGCCGAATACGACCTCATACGGGGACAGACCTGATCTGGAATGTGCGACCATGCGCATGTAAAACAGAGCAACTGGCAGAGCTACTAGCCAGTCTACACCTTTCTCTTGACAAACTTTTGCGATACGGATTTTCAAAGTCTGGTTATGTCTCTCTACGAGACCGGCTGCTTCAGGATGGCGTACACAATGGAACTTCCACTGGTACCCTAACAAAAGGGAAACATGCTTCATGAGTTCAGATGAGAATGGCTGGCCGTTGTCAGAATATACGACTCTAGGGAGTCCATAACGGGGGAAGAACTCACGAACCAACTGCTTGGCAGTAGTCGCGGCTGTGTAATCTGGAACTGGATATGCCTCCGTCCACCTGGACAAAGCGCATACAACCACAAGGACATACTTGAAACCTCGACATCGCTCCATCTGAATATAATCCATCTGGAGGACTTCAAAAGGGTGGTCAGGAGGTTGGAATCCCCCTTGTTCCACCGGGACACTTTTACCTGGATTAAACTGACAACATATCATACAGGTACGGACTTTCTGCTTGTCGGCAGCTCGTAAATGCTTGTTGAACCAAATGTTCTGGATACTGTCTAACATAGCTTTTTCTCCTAAATGTGCTGGACTATGTGCGGTATTGATAATGACTTGAACCATAGAGTCGGGGAGAAACCATGTGGCTTTTCCCTTCGTCACCCATCCCTGATCTGTCTGTACCCCTCCTTGTTCAGACCATTTCTTGATTTCATCGGGAGTAGCATGTAACTGGATATCTATGACATCTTGAGTAGGGTCCTTAACTGTCATACATGTAGTCGGATCTGGAGTGTGTGTCATGTTAACTGGAATGTCTGGAGTCTGTGCTGTAAGCTTGGCTGTGCGATCTGCTAGATCATTACCTTGGGAAATGGTGTCAGTAACCTTCGTATGTGCTTTGCATTTCATGATAGCAATGGATGTCGGTAAATGTATTGCGTCTAACAGAGCTTGAATAAGGAGACCATGCTGAATCTTGGTTCCATGAGAAGTCATGAAACCTCTCTCCTGCCAGAGCACTCCAAAGTCGTGTACAACTCCAAATGCGTAACGTGAATCGGTGTAAATATTAACTTTCAAGTTCTTGGCGTGTATGCAGGCTTGAGTCAGAGCAACTAGCTCTGCGGCTTGAGCGGACAGGGTATCAATACGGTGTGTCTCAATAACTTCAGTGTCAGTAGTCACTGCATACGCGGCTACTAGTTCTCCTGTACTTGTTCTCATACATGAACCATCCACATAAAGTGTCAGGTCTGGATCTGGAAATGGAATATCTGTCAAATCTTGTCTTGGCTTTGTCATGATGTTAACCATTTCCACACAGTCGTGTGTGGCAGAATTCGAAGTAACTGATGGTAACAGTGTAGCAGGATTTAAAATATTGCAGCGTCTGATTTCTATGTGTGGCTGAAACAGTGTCAATTCATAACCTGTTAAACGTGCAATTGTCAAGTGCTGAGTTTGTGTTCGGTTTAAAAGAACTTCCACGGCGTGTGGAACCTGTACTGTCAGGGAGTGTCCTAATACTATGGAATCACTTTGTCTGATAGCTAGTGCTGTGGCTGCAACTGACTTGAGGCACGCAGGCAGAGCCTGGGCTACAGGATCTAATGTGCTCGAAAAATAAGCACAGGGCTTGTATTGTCCTGCTTGATCTTGTGTGAGAACAGATAATGCTGTACCTTCGCGTTCAGTGACGAAAAGTGTAAAAGGCTTACTGTAGTTTGGTGTAGCTAGAACTGGAGCTTGACATAGGGCTTTCTTTAACTCATTGAAACTGAGTGTATGTTCAGATGTCCAAGGGAGGACAGTCGATACGGCTGCCTCCTGTGTCGTTAACTGTATCAGTGGCTTGGCTAGAAATGCATACTGAGGAATCCATTGTCGGCAATAAGAAGTAAGGCCGATAAAAGCACGTACCTCCTTCTGGGTCTTGGGCTGAGGAAGACTCGCTATTAACTGGATACGGTCTGGTGTCAACTGCCTACCCCTCTTGGACAGTAAGTGTCCTAAGTAGACCACTTGCTGGACACAGAATTGAAGCTTCGAAGGGGACACCTTGTGTCCCATCTCGGCTAGGAAATACAGAACTGTAAGGGATGCTCGCTCGCAAGCACGTTCAGAATGGGCTGTGATCAGTAGATCATCGACATACTGGAGCAGGGCAGTGTCAGTTGGCATGTGAATGTTGTCTAGTTGTCTCTTAAGTGCTTGACTGTAAATACTAGGACTTTCTGTGAAACCTTGAGGAGCTCGTGTGAACATATAGCTCCTTCCATTTAAACAAAATCCGAAAAGGAACTGGCTGTCTGGATGAATGGGGACACTGAAAAATGCATTCTTGAGGTCTATGACAGTGAAAAATAAAGCTTCGGAATCAATGGCTGTTAATAGGGAAGAGATATCTGGGACAACTGGATACTGGGGAATAATACATTTATTAAGCTCTCGGAGATCAATCACTAATCGATATACTGGGGGTGCATTTGGATCAGTACGTTTCATGACTGGAATGATCGGAGAATTGCATACATTGGAGTCAGTTTCTACAACTACTCCTTGAGCCATGAGCTCGTCAATAATTTTGGATAAGGCTGCTACAGCCTCAGGTGGCAATCTGTACTGTCTGATTCGTGGTAACACTACACCTGGCTTGAGAGTCACACGATGGGGTGTGATTTGCATATAACCAACATCAGTTGGACCTTGCGCCCATAGATGCTGCGGAACATTAGACAATCTGGGATCAAAATCTCGTAATACATAGTGACCCTTGAAGTCACGTAGGAACAATCGTATTCCCTCTGGGGAACAGCATATAACTGCACCTAATTCTTTCAGTGTTTTAATGCCTAACAGATTTTCTGGACATGACTTAGTAAGTAACAGATCAGTAGTGCGGGACAATGGACCTACTTCTAGAGTAACTGGCTTTGATATCTCATTTACGATAGGTTTTCCTGAAAATCCAAGGGAAACATTTCTTGAGCCTGAGAGCGGAGCCCCTGGAACTTCGGCGTGGCTAATTGTGGTCCTACTTGCCCCTGTATCAATCAAAAACTTTCTGTCTTTCCCTAATACTTGACTGTGAACATAGGGACCTTCTTGATCTACAGGTATCTCGATGAGAGGCAAGCCTACCTCCCTCTCCAGGCTGTTTCATGAATACTGCTGGTACTCTGGATACTCAGACTGTGCATACTGGTACATCTGCTGTGTAACGTGCTGTGTTGCAGCGATGGGCTGCGGAGCTGTAACTGTCTGTGGTGCATTCTGTGGCTGAGGAATATGTGAAACTTGTTCTTGTCTAGGCGGACGTGGTCTTTCTTTAGTCTTACCAGTAGCTATGTTGTGTTTCAGAACTGCACACTCGTTTATAAAATGACCTGGCTGTTTACAATAATTGCAGTTCCCTTTAACGGGAGCTGCAGGATGACTGGCTTGATTCGGACCCCTCTTCTGACTGTCTTGAGGAACGGATTGTGCAACTAGTACTTTCATTTTCGTGTCTTTCATACGCTTTCTCTCGTGTTCTTGTTCTTCCCTGATTCTATTCTGGTGGTATTGGAGCATCTGTAACATCTGGGACGGGGTATTAGCTTGCCAGGTACTTTCGACTTTCAAAACTCGATTTTTAATTTGTGGGCTTGAATTCTCGACTAATTTAGTAACAAAAAGATGAGGGTATGACTCACTACTTGTCTTGAGGCCACTGTTGATGCTAAAACATTTCTCAAATCTAGAATAATAATCACTAATATCTTCGTCTTGTTTCTGTTTACAGGCTGAGATTGCATCCCAGTCTTCTTTTCTAGTTGTCAATAATCTGGGTAAAACTTGAATCAATAATTCAGGTAATTCTTTACATTTATCTCCAAGACCGGTACCTGGTACTCGTGCCTTGTCTTCAGCTTCTAGAACTGCCCAATCGATCTTTTTCTCTCCCACCTCCCATTCTTTTTCCTTGAGCTTTTCATACACCCCTGCGGGCAACAGAACCTTTAACATTTTAATTATATCTGGATACGTGTATTCTCCCATACGGAGCATGTCTTTTAATTCTCGGTGGAACCCTGCTGGATCTTTATCATGACAGGGGATTAATTTTTTCATCTCTAGGAGTTCCATCTTTGTAATCGGAGTGTAAACAAACACTCGTTCTAGTTCGCCACCCGTTCCTCTAACTGGGTGGACTTCTCGTAACGGATTCTGTCTGTCCATGTAAAATGGTTTACTTTCTGGGGGTGAGACATGAACAAAATACGGGTTCAAAAACGTTCTATATTTGTGACGCTGTTCTAGAATGACACTAATTAAATCGGTACCTAAACCTTTCCATTTATACTGGAGTAACTCGTTCAGGACATCGTGTAACGGACCTGGATCAGAATGTTGACCCTCATACAATGTAATGAGGTGCTGGATCATATACATACCCGCCAGTCGTTGCTCGGCTGGGGGCATTTTCAGAAACATTTGTGCCACCATTTCGTCTGGAAAAGTGGTAGAATCAGTAGTCCATCGGACTGCTGATCGGACTAGTTCTTGTTCATGCATGGTACTTAACTCACTATAACCGATTCGTGATTTCAGAATGTGATCGGTAGCTTGAAATACTTGTTCTAGAGAACCTTGTTCTGGTGCTGGATGATGAAAAATAGACTTGTGTTCTAGGCGTAAATGACGATCTGGAAATCTAGATTTTCCTACATACGCTATTCTGTCGGGATTCTCGTCATCTACCTCTTCAGTATCAGAGTTACTTTCTTTCTCGCTTACTTGTGCTGCTTTACGTTGATCGTGTAACCTTATTATTTCTTTACGGATTTTCTTGTACATACTTTCCATAGCACTGATGGTCCTGTGCTTACCCTCGGCTATATTATCACTCCACTTTGTCAGGGTTCTCATTTCGGCTTGATCTTTGGTCGGATAATCTTGTTCTCGTATTAGACAATTAATCAAAAACTTTAATAGCATGAGCTGGACTTCAGCTTTTCTTTGGCACATGACATCACTAATACTTTCTGGATCATTCCCTGTACGGATGAAACGATATATTCTGTCTAGATCTTCTTTCATATCTGGTAGGGTGACTAGATACTCGGTCACCTTTCTTACGCGTAATGAATATAAAACCATACTATCCTCGCCTGGGACTGGATCATAGCCACATTCGTTAAGGGCTTTTCTTATTTCTGCAACAGACTGATACCTGGGCGTACGCTGTGACGCTTGTGCATGTAATTCGGCTGACGTTAAACGCTTGTGTGGCGGCGGGGTTTGAGGAGTACCTCCCCCTGCGGCCCCTAAACTAGAGTCGTCTACTGATGCTCTTCGTCCTGGCAGAGTGGGAAATGGAAATGCAGGCTGGACTTGTATAGCGGGCTGGACCGGGGGTACCGTAACAGGTACTCCGGTGTCTGGAGGAGCGGGAAGTGCCTGATTTACAGGGACTGGCGGAGCGCGAACAGGATTTGCATATTCTGGGACTGTGTCGTCCAAATAGGACGCAATAAAAATATCAGCTGCGGTCGGTTTGTGACGTAGCTTGGTCGGAACTAATGGTGGCGGGAAATTACTGGATGCCTCTGGGGTCGCTTTTGGCAGGCCCTCGGCAAGAAGAGGATACATACCCTTAATAAGAGCATGCCTCTGTCTGTCTGACTGTTCGGTTTTAACTCGTTCACCAATCTCGATTAATTCCCTTTCTTGGGCTCGTTCCAAGGATTCTCTACTTAATTCTGACTTTCTGATTTCTTTTTCGGTTCTTTTATGAGCTTCTTTGCGCCATAACTCGATGGCATCTTTCTGTGACTGTCTGGCTTTCTTTTTCCATAATGCTTCTTCTACTCGCATGATGCACTCGGCATCCCATGTACCCGATACGGGCCATCTATACTTTTCTTCTAACTGTTTGGTATACTCTACCCATAAATCTAGATATAATATGGCACTTATGCCATGCTTCTGATACATAAAATGACCTGGACTGTCCCTAGGCGGAACTGGAACCGCTGCTTCCAGCAGACCCTTTCTAGTTTTTAACTGACGTAACTTAGAAAACAAGGGCATGACTGGACTAGACACAATACAATACACAATGAACACGATACTTATTCCCCATTCATACCACGACATTAAAATACATGAAGAACATTTAAAATAACAGTTCGGACAGAATACTACCTGGAATACGGAACACAGAATACATGAATTTTCTCGGGAACAGAACTGACTGGAACAGAAACTAGATGCACTGCTGAAACAGTACGAAACTTACCGGTCTCATACAGAGACACGTCAGGACCCGCATCCACCAAAGTGGACACTTCGTTTGTGGGTCTGTGTACCACCAACCCACAGACCAGAGTCAATCAGATTGACCCTGTCTAGATACTACCCCAGTAACGGTACTCACCGGGCAGCAAGAACGGAAGGCCTCGGACTGGACTGGACTGCTTCGACGTCGGACGGACGAACTTCGGACTTCTGTTACGGGTGGGCCTCCGGATACCTCGGACCTTGGACTCTCGGCTTGGGCTCTGGTCGGGACTCGCCGCGTTCCTCCACCGCCTCGTCTGGATGCTGGACCGCCTCCTCCGTCTCCTCCGTGGGCCTGAGGGATACTTGAAGCAGAAATATCTGCACGTGCACGGTATGGTTCCGTCACGGCTGCAGAGGGTCAGGGGGCCGGCGTGGCTTCACCGGCGCGTGGGGAAAGGGCAAGTCCCTATTCGGGCGCCATTATGTGGTAAATAAATAAATAATACCTCTATTTTTGGATGAATAAATGAATAACAGATAGCTCAATAAATAAGAGTCAAGATTCGAGGTAGTAGGAGTTTTGCAGGTTTAATACAGCATAAGGACAGGAACAGGACAACCTGCATAGGAATAGGATGGCAGGGCCCAGCAGCTGCTGGGGCTGGATCTGGGATGAGCGCGCTCACATTTAATAACAATACACGATCATATATACTAAAACAGTTGCATTACAATACATACGATAGGCGGAGCAGTGGGTGTGGTCAGTAGCAGTCGCGAAAGATAAGGGTGAAAGTGGGTGTAACAGAGGCGTATACATAGACATGTGATGCAAACGTAACAGAATATGTCATGAATGGGGCGGAAACCATGGAGGGGGCTACCTGAGGAGCCGGGACCTCTAACCTGATGGTGCGCGCAAACTGGCAATGACGTATTACTAGGAGAAGCTGGGGGCTTCGAACTCTGTGCTAGGAGCAGAGACTGAAGTCTGGAGAGTTAGGGCGACATGTACCTAAGCAGTATCTAGTATCTGATGTTTAGGGAACATGTTGATATGAACTAAGAGTCAGGAGGGGAGAGGCTAACGGACTCTAAGACTGGAGCATGCATTATTCTATATGTAGTGCGTGATGAAGAATATTAAATGACCATTAATACAGTATTTCTCTAACGTGGAGACGTGAAGGCTAGACAATGACGGAAACTATTGATGCGATTCAGTAGCTTTAGGAATGCAGAGAAGGAGGGCTGGACTGATAGCTAGAATCATAACATACTCTTGGCAGACTCAGAGGCAGAGCCAAGCTGAGCCGGGCACTGCGAGGCAGGAAGTAAGTGAAGGGTCGAGGATACAGGTGGGGGCTGTATCGCTCCTCAGCGAGGGCTCAGGAGACAGGAGACAGGAGCTGAATCTGGTGTCCAGGCCCTTCTGAGGCCTAGAAACGGGGACTTTACAATGGAATAACGTGCACACTGAGAAACGTGGCAACGTAACTTTACATAGGCCTGATATTCGTAGTATTCACGAGAACTGGAAACTGACATACTAGATTTAGACACAACTGTAATTGCGTTTTTAATCGAACATAGGGAATACATATGCATATTAATCATGCACAGATAACATATGATGGATGACTCGTAGGGACATAGAACATGGCAAAATTTACTTTTCCACAACTCCCCCGTTGCTCTTAAACCAACTAATTCTCCTGCACAGCGAGGCATGGGTGCAAATCAAACTTGGGTCTGGCGAATACCTAACAAGGAAGATCCCAACAAGCACAGGGGTAAAAGAAGGCTGCGTACTTGCCCCAATACTCTTTAATCTTTTCATGGGAGAGTTACGAATGTTGCTAAATGAAAGCAATTCGCATGCACCAAAGCTTGGGGGCACCCAGCTTTCGAACGTCTTCTATGCAGACGACCTGTTGCTTATTAGCCAGACCCCTGTAGGCTTACAGCGGCTACTGGACATCACGTCGAGATACTCTGCAGCTAATAGGCTTTGCATCAATCAAGAAAAATCTAAATTTATGTGCATTAACCTCCCCAAAAAGAAAATAACAGAGAACTGGTTCTTGGCATCAAGGAAGCTAGAAATGGTCTGTGAATATAGATACTTGGGGGTCATTCTAGACAGCAAAGGCAACTTCAAGCCACCATGTGACGCCATAAAAAGGAAAGGGCTAATGGTTGCGGTGGCTCTCAAAAACTTAAAAAATGTGGTCACCGGTCCAAGCCTATTACCCCTCATAAAGGTGATCCACGCAAAATTAATCCCAGATATCACTTATGACAGTGAATCCATGAGGGGGAGGGACGCCGCCTCAGTAGATGGAATGGTAGCTAAGGCGCAGCATATGACCTTTGGCCTTCCTAGGTACACATCGCCAGCACAGATGAGACTAGAACTCGGGCTGCCAAAAGAAGAGTAGGCAAATAAAGGAACATTGATAAAAAGCTGGCACAAAGTTAGCAGGGGTGATCCAAAAACACTAAATGCTCTCCTGTGGAAGGAACTTCAAGATAAAGAAACCTTCTCGGCAAGGCTGTACTTGGAGGCAGCCATTTAGTAACTTGGCCTACGGCAACTATGGGAACTCCCAGGCTCTCCAGCAGGCTTCAAAAAGGTGGTCAACAAGACAGTCCGAAATTAATCATTGCTGCAGGACAAAACCACCTTGACAGAGCGAGCACATGGCTGGCTTACAGTTCAATCGTACATCAAACCCTTGTTCCAAGCATATCTACAGACAGGCTTCTCCAAAAAAATGAAACAGAAGGTCCTGAAATTTCGCCTAGGGTTACTGCCATCCGCGATCCACCTACCACCGTGGCTACGCCCTCAGCTACCAACAAAATGCCAACTTTTCAGGAACAGCCAAGAGAATACCGTACATCTTATCGCCATCTGCAGTGAACTCAAACAAGAACGTCGCTCCCTCTTGAGACCAATCTTTAACAAACGCAGGATACGGACCGGCAGGCAAGCGGTTTTGGCTTGCTTCCAAGGTGATGACATCCAACTGAACTGCCGAATAGTAAAATTCCTTGAAGTGGCAGAATCCCGCTTTAAAGCTCTGAAAGACAGCCAAAAATCTAGAAGCATCGCATAGGGTGAGAGGAACAAACTCACTCTAACTCCCAACGAGAAAGCACCAGCCGGAAATGGCAATGAAACAGGCGGCATAATGTCGGCATGAGCTACATCCAAATGCTGCTAAGCAATCCTAAATCAACCTTACGAGAGCCTGGCCCTGTCAGGGAAACTGACAGGCACCAACGTCTACTGTTTTAACCAACAGGATGACAACAGCAGCACTCTTAGCGAGAGAGAGGAACAAACTAGCAGTCCACCTATGATGCAAGCGTGCAGGGCCCCAACAGATGGCTCAAGTAGCCTCTACCAAACCATCATCTGATAACGCCCTGGAACATCGTACTGCACTCAATCACATCAGCCCCTTGAGCAATGAGATTTAAAGCGCACTTGCACCAAGCTCTAGCCTGTCCCAACTAACAATTATTCCTATAAAGTTAAAGCTCTGCTCCAGTCATTTGGTGAGGACGAATAACATGCTGCACCTCATGGTCCAATTCAAACAGAAGGGCCATAATCAAGGCCCCGGAATTTTACCCAAAGTTCATGTTCCCAGTTGCCAAGCCCCGGTTTCCATCTGTTGGAGGACAATGCTGAAAGCAACCAGCCACTTTGAACTATACGGAATAATACTGACCACACCACAGGGATACCCCGAACTGTCAAAAGGACTAATCATCTTTTTCTAACGCAAATATGTTTCAACCAATGGGGCACTTTCTCAAATGCTCTTAATGCACTGGCACTTTACCACCATACACTTTGCTGGTAACAAGGACCAACTGTAAAATAGGCTGGCTATCTGCATTCATACTATATTTTAACTTTGATGCTGCTATTTCAGTATGCTTTTTTATTGATGTATTTATTGTCTTAATATGTGTGAACCTTGTTTTATTAATTGAATCTTTTTCTGCATTGTAAAGGTTTTAAATAACCATGCACAATAAAGTATTACGGTTTAAGCTAGACCTAAAAACAGCACAAAGCTGTATATATGTTTCTTATGTGTTTTCCTATTTTTGTTATTGGGACCAGAAAACTCTCTCTCACAAAGTGCTGCATCCCCCAACCCCCCCCCCCCTCCACCGCCCCCCCTCCCATGTGAGTCAGAGGTAGTCTGCCATCCTGTACCACAGGCCACCCCTGCTGTTCAGAGGTAGGAAAGGGCATGACGTGTTTGTGTGTTATTCCTGTATTTTCACCAAGTAATTAGGTGTTTACATTTTTTCCCAAGAGACGTTGCATATTAATGAATTGGATGGTATTTTAAAATGGCGGTTGTTATGATATGGTTTGAGTTTTATGATGGGACAAGAAGCACTTATCAGCCAGCCTATCTCTCCATTTCCACCTGCCGGTATATTGTTCAATATGTTTTAAAAACAGCATGGACGTCTACTGTCACTCATGAATATAGTGAACAAGATATTTAAAAGCACGTGAAACAAGAGAAGCCTGCATTTCACGTACACCATATTTCATAAACCTGCATTAAAACGAGTCGAGGTGCAAGACGGGTATTTGCTTCGTCACTGAGTCCAACAGTTGATGTTTTTCAGTACTTCTCATTCAAGACATACCTTCATGTCTAATTAGCTACGGCCTGAGTGAACCGCTCACGTCTGCCTGCACGTGCACCGAAACTGCAGCTCTGTGCCCAGAGCCGCCCTGGCAGGGCACGGGCATCCATTTGTGCTCGAGAGGCCGGGCTGCTCTCTGCCCAAATTGATGAGATTTCTGCAACGCAGCGAGCCACGCGCCTTTCTGTCTCTTGCTGCCTGCCTGATGGCATGGGCTCTGTTACACAAAATACAGAGCCTGCTGCACTTGTGCACAATTCAATTTCTGACATTCCATTAGTTTTAGGAGTTCTCTATTCGTAAGACCCACAAAGGCACGCGCAGCATAATCCTATCAGCGAGGAACTGGTTTGCAGGCTGTACGTGTTGGGATTTCAAATGTAAACCTCATTTTCTGCTTTCATGATATTATTGAGTTGTGCAGAACTGTTTGCACCTGGGAACAGAGATAAAATGGGGGGCCTGACAACCTTTCAACCTGAATCTCAAGCTCGGACAAGCTTATACAAGGCAGACGAGTGCAGCCTCATCCCGCTGGGAGCGCAGATGGGACAGATGTAAACAAGACAGTGTGTTTGTAATAAAGTCATCAGATCAGCATTATGCAGACCTGGGATTCATTGAGCATAATAAAAAGAGGGGCAGGGGGTGATTGGTTACAAGACAGGTAAATATGTTGGAAAAGAGAAAACATCTGATCTTTTGCTAGCTATACATTCATAAAGCTAATGCCACCTTTACATTTGACATCATCTGCACGCACTCATATTTAAAGCAGCAGCTCATGACACAGGAGAAGGGCACCTGCACTTCGATGCACGGCTGAGAGCATTAGCCTGGCACTCTTGGGGGTTACCACTCCTCGCTTGCTGAAACCCAAAACCGGAATTTTCTGGTCAGTGCGCATGGCATCAAAATCTTTTCCACACAGGCAAATTTGTAGTTCACCATTCTTCCAACCAGGCATTCTCCTAAGTGTAGCATACTACCCATCCAGTATTGCAATTCGGCACTTCGCCAGGGCTATATCAATTCAGATACAAAACAATAGAGTCGGGGAGGGGGGGGGGTGCGATTAGAGAGGGCTGTCAAGAGTGGATATTAGTGCGTTGTTGTGATGCTGTGTGAAGATTTTAAAATTCTTGCAGAAGATGAGATGGGAAATGTTCAGCTTTTATTAGCTATACATTGACAAGACTAATGCAAACAGCACACTTGCTATGACCTGCCAACACACTCACAAGCAGCAGCACATGCAACCAGTTACTAGCCAAATTACGTTAGCCCACTAGCCTTCTAAGTGATAACAAGTAAAGCATTCATGGTTATCTGTAGGATTGGTCAAAGTCTATCAAAATATTCCAAACTAAAGTAGCCTTAACAAGATTGAGTAAAAGAGCTAAGGATGCAAGTGGATCCACATATGTAAACACTATGTAAAGTCATAAGAGACCATATCCAGAATATGCCCTCTAACTGTACAGAGCTCTGTAACACTGGACATTGTCAATCAAATGTATGCATTGCGCACATACAAACAAAATGCCCTTTTCTAGCAGAAAGCTTCTATTTGTCCTCGGAAATTACCTAAAAATATATCTGTTCTTTGGATAAAAACATGTTTTTTTCTGAAGTTATGTGGTTTGTAACACTAGGAAAAAAGAATGGATTTTCGAAGTAAACATGCAAAGATGAAGAAACCTCTGCAACCTTTCCTGGACATCAGGAAGGGCTAGCTAGGGGCAGTGGCTGCTACCCATTAGGCTGCACTTTGGTACTCCTGACATTGTTTCCCCCAAGTACGTAGATCATGAATGCAGCAGCAGGATCAATGAGCAAATAGGATTTTAAAAAAAATTCTGTTTTCTAGAGATTCTAGTCCTTACCCATCCCACATTCTCTCAGCAGTGTATAAGAAACTGTTGAGCGGCTACAGTGTAGACACGAGATCATTTTGTCCCTCAGAGTCAAGGGTTGGGACTTGCCACTTCTTCTACCCCTATCAGTTTGCCCTGAGAAGACACAAGCCTCTGAAATGATAAACAATGCACTACAGAAGCAGAAAAGTTTGGAGTCCCCATTCTTTGAGACTGCCATTGGATATTGGTGCTGCTCCCCTATCATGACATCACTGAGATTAGCATCATCAACATCATCAATGTGCCTCTGCCCAGCCTTGTAGGTCCAAACTTAAAGTTGAATGGAACAACCAGGGCGTTCGATCCTGTAGGCAAGCGATTATAGTGGCCTTGAACCCTGAAAACACTGTTTTAAACATAAAACTCCCAAAATTCATTCAGCTGGCATACCACAACCTTAACCAAACCGGGCACTGCTAATGCACCCCACCCCCTATATTTTTTAATCTTGATGTTCTCAACAATAGTTTTTAATTTTGAGGGGGCATAAATTGAAATTCTATCATTGAATTAGGTCTGCTGGCGGTCCTGCACTTGTACGGCACTATGGGCAATGGGTACTTTATAAAAGGGTTGACGGGAAAAGTATCTTGCACAATACGTCTTAATCTACTCCTTCTCTCATTATTATTGCCCTGTGTATTTATTTTTCTTTTAAACTGTTAAGGACTAAGGAGGCCCAAGAGCGGACAACCTCTTTTTTTACATTGCTGCCTATTAACTGTGTATGATCTTTCCTTGTTTTTACAGTCGTTTTACAATGTGAACTTTGTAATTTCTTTTAAAGATATAAGTTTATATCTAAATAAAGATACTTTGATTTGATTTGAAAAAAACATCATCAATGTAGAACCATGAAATGCCTGCTATAAAAGGAGCCCTGTCGTGTGCAGGTGGGAAAGACTGCTGCATCTGGGCACAGAATTGATTCCATCCACTGAGAGTCATCGTACCAGCTACTGAACCTTCATGACACCATGTTACGTTACTCGACTCCGTTCTCAACTCATCCAAACACATAATTTTAGACGTAGATGGGGAAATTGTGTCATCTAGGTAGATTGAGCAAGTTAGAGCCCTGAACCAATGGGCCTCCCTGCCTCTTCTCAACAGCGACACAGCAAATCTGTACTTTCTTCACCAATTTGTGAATGAAAACAAGCCCAGGACCAATTCAAATTGCTACATTTGTGTTGTTCTTGTAATAGGAAATGAAGAAAATTGTATTTTCCCCAAGGCAAAACACTAACCAAGCACATGCTACACAATTTTATACTAAAGTAAATTATCTCAACTTTACACGATGAAATAGTGATGAAGCATGAGGCAAAATCTGCTGGTCCCATTTTCATTGCATAAGTAACAAAACTGTAAAATCATTTTCCTCCATCATTATAATATATTTTTTTAAATAGTCATTCTAGGATTTCTTCGTTAAAATCTGTTAGATCTGGGGGTCTCTAGTTGGCAATGGTATTCACCTTTGTCCAAGTAGGGACCCTTACTTCTAAGTCAGGATAAGGGAATTGCACTCCTTAATAACCCCTGCTCACCCCCTTGGTAGCATGGCACGAGCAGACAGGCTTATCTCAGAGGCAGTGTGTTAAGCATTTGTGAAAATACACAGTAATCGAGTGAAAACACTACAGATGGACACAACACAGGTTTTATAAAAATAAGTATGCTTTGTATAGACTTAAACACAAGACCACAAACGACAAAAATCCACAATACTACACTTAAGATTACTTAAAAGATGATTATAGTCTCTTAGTTCAAGTTGTTGGTAAATGCGACAAAGTTCTCAACAAAGTACCTGGATGCATAACGCAAAGTGAACAAAAGGCTCGCAAAAGGGGAGATGCGTCGATTCCGTGACCCAGGGGAACGGTTGCATCCTTCCTCAATGCTTGCGCATAGTAGGGGACTCGTCGTGAGCCTTACCGGTGCGGAGGTGATGCGTAGATTCTCGGCCTGCGGGCCCGTTGCGGTGCGCAAGATGGCACCTTTATGCGATCCGATGATCCTGTTGCGATGCGAGAAGATGGCGCCCTTGATGCGGTGATGCGATGACGATTCGATGATGCCCTGTACTTTAGAGCCGCGACAGGCCCTGCGACATGCTTCTCCGAGGATGCGACGGCGACTCTCACGATGGCGTCACGCTTCTCCGGTGATGCGACAGGAGGCAGCTTAGATGAACACACGCTTCCAGGGAGATGCGGCGTAGGCTCGCTTCTCCGGCGTTGCTTGCGATGATTTCAGCTGCGACACGCTTATTCTCGATGCGTCGCGCTTCCAGCTCCCAGCGGCACGCAAGTGACTGGAGTCAGAATTCCCAGCAAGGAAATTCAGGAGGGAGCTGGAGGTGAAGTCTTTTGTCCCTGAGACTTCAGCAGGAGGCAAGCACAGTTCAAGCCCTTGGAGAATATTCTGTAGATGAAAGTCCTTACAAAGTTCCTTCTCCTTTCCCTTGGCAATGAAGCAACCACTGCAGGCCAATCCAGAAAACAGCACACAGGCAGAGGGGCAGTCCAAACTCCTGCAGCTTCCTTGGTTCTTCTGCTTGGCAGAAAATTTCTTGTCCAGAAGTGATCTAATTTCTTGGGATCAAGGTCCCAATATTTATACCCCAAAATCCTTTGTTCTCTGAAGGCAGAGCGGCCTCTGCCTAGTCCAAAACAGTTCCTGAGCACTTTGTTTACATGACTCTCTTCTTCCTTTCAGAGTGCAGGGCAGAGACATCAGCCGCCCCACAGGATGTGGAGCCAGCACAGGGGATGGAAGATACAGCTCTGGAGCACTCTGTTGACATGATTCCTCCTCTCCTTTCACAGTGCAGGACAGAGACATCAGACAAGCCACAGGGGGTCGAGCCAGCATTGTTGAGGGAATGCCCAGCCCTATCCAGGTCCCAGGTGCAACTCCTCCCTCCCATCTAGATGCAGATCTCTCTATTCACCACCGGGCTGCCCCAGCCTGTCTCCTGGAATTCCCCAGCCCTGTCACTTACAAACCCAGACAAGGAATACACAACCCAGCAGAGCCAGGCCTGGATAGTTAGACAAGAAAATACCTACTTTCAAAAAGTGGTATTTTCAAACACAGAATAATAAAACCAACTTTACTAAAAGATGTATGTTATTATTCTGAGTTCAGGCATCCTAAATTCTAATTTCTACCATGTTCCCTGAGTCAGTTAGGATTATAAGAATGTAATAATCTAACTGCCCATTCCGGCCTATGAGAACAGGTAGCCTTCAATATTGAAACACGAAAATGGCTGTAATTCACTATTAGAACATGCTACACACATCAGAGCATGTCCTACCTTATACTTACAATGCACCCCGCCCTTGGACCTACCATAGGGGTGTCTAATACGAAGCAAAGGGAAGGTTTAGGGACTGGCAAGTGGGTGCACTTGGCCAAGTCGACATGGCCGTGCTAGACTGCCCATAGGCCTTGCAATGGCAGGCCTGAGACACACTTTACAAGCTGCTTCTGTGTGTGGCACAACCAGCGCTGCAAGCCCAACAGCAGCATTTGATTTACAAGCCCTGGGCACACATGGTGCACTGTACTAGGGGCTGACAGATAAATCAAATAACCCAATCATGGAATAACCAATTAGTACATACGTTTAACATAGGGAGCACTTGCACTGTGGCCCTGATTAGCAGTGGCACAGTGCCCAAAGCAGAAATTCAGCAAAACATATCAAAACAGAGGAGGCAATACGTCAAAATGAAAGGGAGACTCACGCCAATGATGTCAGGTCTAACACTCTGTTACAAACATGTCAGTCCTAGTTCAAAAACCTTTCTGTAACATAGACTGAGGCAACATTTGTCTCCTTTACTCCATATTATATAAGGAAAGAAACGGTCAAGATGGATTGATCCTGTTTTTCACAACAATGGAAACTTCTGTATTACAGCAGCTCAACCATACCATGCTTGTTTCCCACATTGCATGGGGTAACTCAACAAATGTGTGTGTGAGCTGCAGACAGCAGGAAATTTTACAGCAACAATGACTGTTCAATGATCATGTCCTATCTCGTGGAGTTAGTGTGCTAGTGCATGCTCTGTGAACACTATGATTTCTTAAAGAATGGGTGGATACCCCCATCTGCACCCTATGTAAAAGTAATAATGGGCTACCAGGAGTCCTTACAATTAGAGTTCAGTGGAGTCTGCTGGACTATGGCTGCATGCATACCGTCGCATAAAATGCCTATGGTGGGTTAGGGGAACCACATTTGCTAGGCTACTTATGACATGCATGCCAAGCCCCATTGACACAGGCCCCACTGCCCTTGCTGAACAAGTAGCCTCACGACATCCTCAATTATTTCTGCACCCTACTTACATATATAAAGAAGCTAGGCAAAAGTAAAACCACTGGGCTAATGTGATTTCAGACCCCTCATTCCTCAAAAGTTAGTGCTCCCACTTCACACAGAGGTTGACAAAATGGACTTCTCACTCACTTTTGCGTCCAGGGAGGTAGAGGTTTGCTCTGGGCGACATAAAATAGATCATACACAGCTGGAGTGTGAATAAAAAGCGTATGGTGTTTCTCACTCATCTAGTCATTGATCTGCAGCTCTGCAGCACCGGGTAAATCCTTGGTCACATCCATATTGTTGTAGCATGTGTTGGCTTATGAGTCCCATTTACCTGAAAATCACCCCTTACCGGTGAGAAGCAGCACTCATTCATACAGGAGAGTCCCTGAGAAAGGACTCCAACCAGGATGAGGCTGCCACTTGGATCTGGGGGTTCCTTCAAATGCTAGTTGTCTTATCTCACTCTGAAGCCAAATACCAAATTCTACTGGCAAATCATGAGTCAATATTCAACTTTATAGATTTCGGCTTGCACACTGGGGTGGGATTAAATATAAAAATATATGAACATGCACTAACAATTACTGAGCAATGGGGAGGCTCTAAACATGCTTTAATGAGTCATGGTGCATATGCTGTAAGGACTGCTGAGTGATGGTGCAAATCAGAACATGCACTAAAGGCTACAGAGAGACTGTACAAACCTGAACACGGGCTGAAGATTGATGAAGGATGTTGCAACTCTCAATTTGAATTAAGATATAATTATGTGCATTACCAATTCTTATTTTATAGGGAGCTATGCTGCACATATGTCAGTGACCTGAAAGGCCTCTCCCTTGTTAGGATTGTGGACTAACAGCAGCAAATTACATGTAGTTACCCTTTGCCTCCTAAAGAAAAGGCGTTACTTGTTTGCAAACTTCTCTTAATTTGTATCAAAATATTGGTGATCAGATTTCTGGATGAAAAGGAGAGTAAATACATGTGCATAAGGCACAACAAATACATTTGTATTCAGATTTATAGCTGAATAAGATGATAATTAAAAACATAGCTGGATGGCGGCATGGTGCAGGGGTTGGCAGTAGTCCAACTAGTAGCAAGAGGATACTTTCCTTTCCCACCAATGCTTATAATTTGCTTATGTTTGTACTCACACCTCCGTTAATATGCACTCATCGACCCATCCGTGCTCTCCCTCATCCATTCATTTATCTATTGTTGGAAATTGGGTTACTGGTGAGGACCTACTGAAGCAGCAAACACACTCTCTGTCAGGACGAGTCACACGCAGAGCTCACATTAACCTGTGTTCAACCCTCTGGTAGCTTGGCACAAAAGAAGTCAGGCTTAACTTAGAGGCAATATGTTAAGTATCTATGCAGCACTTCAAAGAGTAATAATGGGGAAAAATTCCACATCAATTTGGAAGAATAGAGTAAAAAGTAATACATTGAGAACAAAACAACAAAAATCCAATTAGTAGAACCAGAGATATGCAGTTTCAAACTTTTCTGTAAAAATAGTGTCTAGATGTAAAAAGGCTCTAACTGTGGTTATATGGTTGTGCTGGATGAGGACAAAGTTACATCTTGGGCTGACCCCAATGGGGCACAAGCAGGATGCCAGGACATAGTTAGGCCTGCTGAACAAAGTACCTTAAATCCTGGTTGCGAGATCCTGCATCAAAGATGCATCATGCAGTGGCATTTCCAAGGTGCTGCAAGGCTGCGATATTATGTCTTGCATCATTGTCGAAGATGCAGTTGATGAGGTTCTTGCGATATAAAGTCCAGCGGTGAAGTTGCGTTGTGCGCCAGTGCTTCAGAAGAAGCTGCGGGGCTGTGATGTGGGTCATGCGTCATTCGCTATGCGAATGTGTCAGGCTGCAGCAGTTCCAAAGAAGGGATCTGAGGAGGTGTGTTGTGCTGCATCGGTTCCAGCCATAGCTGGGCTGGCAGATCATCTTCTGGCCCACTTTCAAGAGTTCAGGGCTGGGGTAGCACCACTTGGGGGTATGACGCACAGCAGACTGAGTCCAGATGCTGGGTTTATGAGGGTAGAAGACTTTTCTGTCTCCCGAGGCTCTGATCAGGAGGCCAGCAAACTAGCCTTTAGAGCCACTCTGGTGGACCTGGGCTCAAGATGCAGGTCCAGTCCTTTCACTCAGGCAACAGGGCAACAGATTAGAAGTCTTGCAGAGCAGCACAGCAGACCTTCTGCACGTCAAGAGGTGTACTAAAGAGTTGGGTCTTAGGATTCATGATTTAGATCTGGTGTCCACATTGAAATAAGATAAGGTTCCGAAGGTTTCCATGCCTAGAGGTTCTTGGGCTCTCATGCCTATATGCCCTGGCCCCAGCTTGTCTGGGGTCACAAAAGACTAGTGTCAAACTCTTTGTGAGCGTGATCAGGTAGGGCCTTTGTGATGTGCAAGTGTGGTGGGTGATCGCTACCCCCCCTCAATATGTCAGATATTGCCAATCCTGCCAACTCCTATTCTCATTTGTCTACTGACTGGAAGTAAAACACAAAGACTGACTGCCAGCTACACCCAGTCTTGTGACCCAGGAAGCAGTCTGCTTGTACCAAATGCTTAGGACAAGAACATGCCAACAAGAGTGGCATCTTCAGAATTGAGACTTAAATTCCAACTTTACCACTACAGAAATCACATCTAAAGAAATTACAATTATTTAGACCCCTACTTGCTCCCAATTGAAAGTTAGCACTTTTTAAATGTAATAGAGTAACCCAATGTTTGATTATTGGAGAGGTAGGCCTTGCATAAGAGTATTTCGCTACCAGAGCACCTGTAAAACTTAAAAGTACATGTCCAAATGTTTAAATACACTTAACCCTGCCATTTGGGCTGTTAAGGGCCTACAATAAGGGTGACACACATGATTTAAAAAGGAATATCCATGCATTGCAAAAAGTTTATTTTGCGAGGCCGAAATTGCAGTTGAAAACGGCACACACAGGCTTCAATAGCAGCTCGGAGCCTTGTTTAAAAGGCTAATTAAGTGGGTAGCACAATTGGTGCTGCAGGCTCACTAGTGTCATTTAAATTACAGGCCCTTGATGCATGTAGTACCACTTTACAAGGGACTACAAGTAAATTAAATGTGCCAATTGGGTGAAACCATGTTTACCATTTTTAAGGGAGCAAGAAACACGTTCAGTACACAAAAGGGTAAAGGCGAAACGTTTGGTGATTACCGTGCAGAAAGGGCCAAGTCAACCATCCATGTACTCACTGAGGCGTGGGGCTCTAGGACTGCTCCCCCCAAAGCCATCCTAAAGAAACTGTATTGGGCTTGGATCTCTCACAAAATTTCCACAGATTCTAAACATTGCAAATCGACTTTAGATTTTATGAAAATTAAGGAAGTGGTGGTCTATGAACTGTATTTAGATATTTTATCTAACCCCCTAGATCGAGCCCTGTATTTTAAATTCAGAATAGGGACGCTTCCTGTAAACGAATTGTTAGCACGGTGGGAATCTCTTCATCAGCGATCTCCTTTCTGTGCGTCATGCCCAATGCGTGTCGAGTCTGTTGCCCATCTTCTTTTTGAATGTCTGGCCTATTCAGCCCCTAGGCGGTGGTGGCTCAAACCGCTATGTAGTCATTTGGGCACCCGGCAACACAAAGTGGCCCTACGTATTTTAACGTCTGACACATGTACTTTGTTTGTTTGTGGTGTATCCAAGTTCCTAAAATGGTCCTGGATAATCCGATCAAAAGGCTTGCCTTGTCAATTTAATACTTGTCTTAACTGCTTATACAATGTTTTTATTGTGTAAATGAATGTGTATGTAGATATTGTTTTTAACCCATTGTATATGCTTTGATGATATTCTCTTATATCGAAATAAAGCCTTCAATCAATCAATCAATCAATCATGTACTCACTAATCCATCAAACATGCCTACAAGGCCCTCCACGATGCCGGACCAGAATATCTGGTCTACTGCCTCACATTCTACACTCCTTCCAGACACCTCTGCTCCGTCCCACTCACCCTGGCCTCCATCCCATGGATCCACAAGACCAGAACTGGAGGAAGATCCTTTGCCTACCTCGCTGCCAAGACCTGGAACACCCTACCCCTCCACCTCAGGCAATCCACGTTGTTGATCCAGTTCAGGAAGGAGCTCTTGACCTGGACCTTTGACTGCACCTCCGCACCCAGACAGATCAGCAGGCCCCCAGTCAGCGCCTTGAGACCCTCAAGAGTGAGTAGCCGCGCTTTACAAACCCCTGATTTATTGATTGATCTATGTATTCATCCACAACCCCACACATCCTATAGTTTTCCCTTACACACAAATAAACTCTACAATTAGTGTGTGGTAAATAAATAAATAATACCTCTATTTTTGGATGAATAAATGAATAACAGATAGCTCAATAAATAAGAGTCAAGATTCGAGGTAGTAGGAGTTTTGCAGGTTTAATACAGCATAAGGACAGGAACAGGACAACCTGCATAGGAATAGGATGGCAGGGCCCAGCAGCTGCTGGGGCTGAATCTGGGATGAGCGCGCTCCCATTTAATAACAATACACGATCATATATACTAAAACAGTTGCATTACAATACATACGATAGGCGGAGCAGTGGGTGTGGTCAATAGCAGTCGCGAAAGATAAGGGTGAAAGTGGGTGTAACAGAGGCGTATACATAGACATGTGATGCAAACGTAACAGAATATGTCATGAATGGGGCGGAAACCATGGAGGGGGCTACCTGAGGAGCCGGGACCTCTAACCTGATGGTGCGCGCAAACTGGCAATGACGTATCACTAGGAGAAGCTGGGGGCTTCGAACTCTGTGCTAGGAGCAGAGACTGAAGTCTGGAGAGTCAGGGCGACATGTACCTAAGCAGTATCTAGTATCTGATGTTTAGAGAACATGTTGATATGAACTAAGAGTCAGGAGGGGAGAGGCTAACGGACTCTAAGACTGGAGCATGCATTATTCTATATGTAGTGCGTGATGAAGAATATGAAATGACCATTAAATGCAGTATTTCTCTTACATGGAGACGTAAAGGCTAGACAATGACGGAAACTATTGATGCGATTCAGTAGCTTTAGGAATGCAGAGAAGGAGGACTGAACTGATAACTGGAATCATAACATACTCTTGGCAGACTCAGAGGCAGAGCCAGGCTGAGCCGGGCACTGCGAGGCAGGAAGTAAGTGAAGGGTCGAGGATACAGGTGGGGGCTGTATCGCTCCTCAGCGAGGCTTCAGGAGACAGGAGACAGGAGCTGAATCTGGTGTCCAGGCCCCTCTGAGGCCTAGAAACGGGGACTTTACAATGGAATAACGTGCACACTGAGAAACGTGGCAACGTAACTTTACATAGGCCTGATATTCGTAGTATTCACGAGAACTGGAAACTGACATACTAGATTTAGACACAACTGTAATTGCGTCTTTAATCGAACATAGGGAATACATATGCATATTAATCATGCACAGATAACTTATGATGGAGGACTCGTAGGGACACAGAACATGGCAAAATTTACTTTTCCACATTCCCTCCTTGTCACTACGTTTCCATCAGGAAACATCAATATTCATGATACCATCTATCATTTCATACAGTATCATTTGCTCGTCTCGAATTATCCTGGAACGGGATCTAGAACGAGGCTTGGGACTAGGAATACATGATGTAGCACAAATGCCGCAAATCGCAGGGCCACATTGTATACAGAGGCAGCAGCTGAATATGATCGCTACTGCAATACCTAGAAAGGACAAGACTTTCCATCCCCAGGCGGAAATTATATTCCAGAACCAACCGGACCATGTCCAGGTGCCTGGATCTTGGTGTAACAGATGGGCAATTTTATGGAGTCTGGTTATAGCTGAATAAACAGACGGCGCGTTATTTGGAATGAAAATGCAGCAACTAGATCCGATGACTCTACAGGCCCCGCCCCTATCGGCCAGTATGACGTCAAGGACGAGACGATTCTGTAAAACGACAAATCTCATAGCAGATTGCTCTTCGGTTAAGTTACCTAGAGCAGAGGCAGTCTCATTGACTACAGCTTCAAGGGTTCTGGTTAACCTACGGATTAGCTTACTATTCTGGATAGGTCCTATAAAGAAAAAGAAACCTCTGTTGAAATCTGTATACTGTTCTAGGGCAGTTTCAGTATAATCGACAATGGGGGACTCCCTTCTATGTCTAATGTGTACTAGATGTGTATTTCTATGATAATCAGATGGGGCTAGGAAAACTGGTGGCAGTAGGAAGGCAATGCAACAGGTTCCCTCCCAATCGAGGGGCAGACGAATATATGCAGTTTGACCACAAATAAAATAAGAATGGCGTGAAGCTTTGAAAATAGATTTCCCACTGTCACTATACTTGACAATAGTAGTACAATCGCTATGTCCTACATGTACGGAACCATTATTTCTAACACATAATTCGCCTTTGACTGGTAGTACTGAAATAGCAGGTAAGTCTGGAGTAGTATCAGACTGAACATTCAGGACCATGAAATTCGAAGAATAATTACCTAAATTGTATACTTCATTTTCTAGATCTAACCCTGTTCTGTGGGGAAGACCTTGCTTGTCTGAGAAACATGTACTGTTAAGAAAAGACATATCTGTTGAGGATGACGTTAACGTGGACCATGCTCCACACGAACCACTATGTGAAAATGGATAAGGAAAGAGTGGCAGAACTCCCTTCGGTGTCTGGAAAGGGGGGAGTCGACCACATACCCAACAATTAGTGGCATTGCTGGTCTGGTGTGAATAATGTAACATGCGGATGAAAGAGTTATTACGCATAGCGAGGCGGTAAGAGAGTTCATGAGGAGGTAGATCACTAAACGTGTGCTCTACTGTAGCATTGGAAGACTTATTTACATGAGAAACTGGAAAATACAGGTAGAATGCATAACTGGTGCAGGAAATCATAATACTGAGAAATAATATGAAACATAGAAAAACGATACATCGAATTGAGTTTTTACTAACTCTCTCACTATGGGGGTCTATTTTATACATGTCAGAAACAGTCTAACCGTTTCACCTAGGGGAGGACTTAGACAATCAAACTGGCTAACTTATTTTACTAGACCGGAGTTTCAACTTATACTCCTGTTGCGGAGTTTTCTCTAACGGGGAGGGTGCAGTATCATTGTTCTTTGCTGGACAGTCCTTGAAAATAGTACTTTGGCAATCCTTCAAATCCTGGGAAATGTTCTTTGAGACGGGTTTCAGTCCATAAAATTTCTTTACATGCGAAAGGTGCACCCAGCCTTTGCGTCCCTCCAACTTCACGGCTGTACGGGTGGCGAGGAGGACCTGTCGGGGCTCCTTCCAGCGAGGCTCTAGCGGACTTGAGCGGTCAAAATTGCGGACAAGAACCATGGATCCTGGAACGATTTCATGCGGTGCCACCTCGGTATTGTCTGGAAATGCGGCGGCAACCTGTGAACGACAAGAGTTGAGGGCAGACATCAAGGAAGCTAGGTAATCTGTCAGCATATTACTTGAAACATCGGTAATACTTCGGGGTCTGGGTGTACCCCACATGTTAGGGGGGCGGCCGAATACGACCTCATACGGGGACAGACCTGATCTGGAATGTGCGACCATGCGCATATAAAATAGAGCAACTGGCAGAGCTACTAGCCAGTCTACACCTTTCTCTTGACAAACTTTTGCGATACGGATTTTCAAAGTCTGGTTATGTCTCTCTACGAGACCGGCTGCTTCAGGATGGCGTACACAATGGAACTTCCACTGGTACCCTAACAAAAGGGAAACATGCTTCATTAACTCTGAGGAGAATGGCTGGCCGTTATCAGAATATACGACCCTAGGGAGTCCATAACGGGGGAAGAACTCACGAACCAACTGCTTGGCAGTGGTCGCGGCTGTGTAATCTGGAACTGGATATGCTTCTGTCCACCTGGACAAAGCGCATACAACTACAAGGACATACTTGAAACCTCGACATCGCTCCATCTGAATATAATCCATCTGGAGGACTTCAAAAGGGTGGTCAGGAGGTTGGAATCCCCCTTGTTCCACCGGGACACTTTTACCTGGATTAAACTGGCAACATATCATACAGGTACGGACTTTCTGCTTGGCTGCAGCTCGTAAATGCTTGTTGAACCAAATGTTCTGGATACTGTCTATCATAGCTTTTTCTCCTAAATGTGCTGGACTATGTGCGGTATTGATAATGACTTGAACCATAGAGTCGGGGAGAAACCATGTGGCTTTTCCCTTCGTCACCCATCCCTGATCCGTCTGTACCCCTCCTTGTTCAGACCATTTCTTGATTTCATCGGGAGTAGCATGTAACTGGATATCTATGACATCTTGAGTAGGGTCTTTAACTGTCATACATGTAGTCGGATCTGGAGTGTGTGTCGGTGTCTTATTTACTGGAATGTCTGGAGTCTGTGCTGTAAGCTTGGCTGTGCGATCTGCTAGATCATTACCTTGGGAAATGGTGTCAGTAACTTTCGTATGTGCTTTGCATTTCATGATAGCAATGGATGTCGGTAAATGTATGGCATCTAACAGGGCCTGAATAAGGAGACCATGCTGAATCTTGGTACCATGAGAAGTCATGAAACCTCTCTCCTGCCAGAGCACTCCAAAGTCGTGTACGACTCCAAATGCGTAACGTGAATCGGTGTAAATATTAACTTTCAAGTTCTTGGCGTGTATGCAGGCTTGAGTCAGAGCAACTAGCTCTGCTGCTTGAGCGGACAGGGTATCAATACGGTGTGTCTCAATAACTTCAGTGTCAGTAGTCACTGCATACGCGGCTACTAGTTCTCCTGTACTTGTTCTCATACATGAACCATCCACATAAAGTGTCAGGTCTGGATCTGGAAATGGAATATCTGTCAAATCTTGTCTTGGCTTTGTCATGATGTTAACTATTTCCACACAGTCGTGTGTGGCAGAATTCGAAGTAACTGATGGTAACAGTGTAGCAGGATTTAAAATATTGCAGCGTCTGATTTCTATGTGTGGCTGAAACAGTGTCAATTCATAACCTGTTAAACGTGCAATTGTCAAGTGCTGAGTCTGTGTTCGGTTTAAAAGAACTTCCACGGAGTGTGGAACTTGTACTGTCAGGGAGTGTCCTAATACTATGGAATCACTTTGTCTGATAGCTAGTGCTGTGGCTGCAACTGACTTGAGGCACACAGGCAGAGCCTGGGCTACAGGATCTAATGTGCTCGAAAAATAAGCACAGGGCTTGTATTGTCCTGCTTGATCTTGTGTGAGAACAGATAATGCTGTACCTTCGCGTTCAGTGACGAAAAGTGTAAAAGACTTACTGTAGTTCGGTGTAGCCAGAACTGGAGCTTGACATAGGGCTTTCTTTAACTCATTGAAACTGAGTGTATGTTCAGATGTCCAAGGGAGGACAGTCGATACGGCTGCCTCCTGTGTCGTTAACTGTATCAGTGGCTTGGCTAGAAATGCATACTGAGGAATCCATTGTCTGCAATAAGAAGTAAGGCCAATAAAAGCACGTACCTCCTTCTGGGTCTTGGGTTGAGGAAGACTCGCTATTAACTGGATACGGTCTGGTGTCAACTGCCTACCCCACTTGGACAGTAAGTGTCCCAAGTAGACCACTTGCTGGACACAGAATTGAAGCTTCGAAGGGGACACCTTGTGTCCCATCTCGGCTAGGAAATACAAGACTGTAAGGGATGCTCGCTCGCAAGCACGTTCAGAACGGGCTGTGATCAGTAGATCATCGACATACTGGAGCAGGGCAGTGTCAGTTGGCATGTGAATGTTGTCTAGTTGTCTCTTAAGTGCTTGACTGTAAATACTAGGACTTTCTGTGAAACCTTGAGGAGCTCGTGTGAACATATAGCTCCTTCCATTTAAACAAAATCCGAAAAGAAACTGGCTGTCTGGATGAATGGGAACACTGAAAAACGCGTTCTTGAGGTCAATTACAGTAAAGAACGTGGCTTCGGAATCGATGGCTGTCAATAGGGAAGAGATATCTGGAACGACTGGGTACTGAGGAATAATACATTTATTAAGTTCTCGTAGGTCAATCACTAATCGATATACTGGGGGTGCATTTGGATCAGTACGTTTCATAACTGGAATGATCGGAGAATTGCATACATTGGAGTCAGTTTCTACAACCACTCCTTGAGCGATGAGTTCGTCAATAATTTTGGATAAGGCTGCTACAGCCTCAGGTGGCAATCTGTACTGTCTGATTCGTGGTAACACTACACCTGGCTTGAGAGTCACACGATGGGGTGTGATTTGCATGTAACCTACATCAGTTGGACCTTGCGCCCATAAATGCTGCGGAACATTAGACAATCTGGGATCAAAATCTCGTAATACATAGTGACCCTTGAAGTCACGTAGGAACAATCGTATTCCCTCTGGGGAACAGCATATAACTGCACCTAATTCTTTCAGTGTTTTAATGCCTAACAGATTTTCTGGACATGACTTAGTAAGTAACAGATCAGTAGTGCGGGACAATGGACCTACTTCTAGAGTAACTGGCTTTGATATCTCATTTACGATAGGTTTTCCTGAAAATCCAAGGGAAACATTTCTTGAGCCTGAGAGCGGAGCCCCTGGAACTTCGGCGTGGCTAATTGTGGTCCTACTTGCCCCTGTATCAATCAAAAACTTTCTGTCTTTCCCTAATACTTGACTGTGAACATAGGGACCTTCTTGATCTACAGGTATCTCGATGAGAGGCAAGCCTACCTCCCTCTCTAGGCTGTTTCATGAATATGGCTGATACTCTGGATACTCGGACTGTGCATACTGGTACATCTGCTGTGTAACGTGCTGTGTTGCAGCGATGGGCTGCGGTGCTGTAACTGTCTGTTGTGTATTCTGTGGCTGAGGAGTCTGTGAAACTTGTTCTTGTCTAGGCGGACGTGGTCTTTCTTTAGTCTTACCGGTAGCTATGTTGTGTTTCAGAACTGCACACTCGTTTATAAAATGACCTGGCTGTTTACAATAATTGCAGTTTCCTTTAACGGGAGCTGCAGGATGACTGGCTTGATTCGGACCCCTCTTCTGACTGTCTTGTGGAATAGATTGTGCAACTAGTACTTTCATTTTCGTGTCTTTCATACGCTTTCTCTCGTGTTCTTGTTCTTCCCTGATTCTATTCTGGTGGTATTGGAGCATCTGTAACATCTGGGACGGGGTATAAGCTTGCCAGGTACTTTCGACTTTCAAAACTCGATTTTTAATTTGTGGGCTTGAATTCTCGACTAATTTAGTAACAAAAAGGTGAGGGTATGACTCGCTACTTGTCTTGAGGCCACTGTTGATGCTAAAACATTTCTCAAATCTGGAATAATAATCACTAATATCTTCGTCTTGTTTCTGTTTACAGGCTGAGATTGCATCCCAGTCTTCCTTTCTCGTTGTTAACAATCTGGGTAAAACTTGAATCAATAATTCAGGTAATTCTTTACATTTCGCTCCAAGACCGGTACCTGGTACTCGTGCCTTATCTTCAGCTTCTAGAACTGCCCAATCGATCTTTTTCTCTCCCACCTCCCATTCTTTTTCCTTGAGCTTTTCATACACCCCTGCGGGCAACAGAACCTTTAACATTTTAATTATATCTGGATACGTGTATTCTCCCATACGGAGCATGTCTTTTACTTCTCGATGGAACCCTGCTGGATCTTTATCATGACAGGGGATTAATTTTTTCATCTCTAGGAGTTCCATCTTTGTAATCGGAGTGTAAACAAACACTCGTTCTAGTTCGCCACCCGTTCCTCTAACTGGGTGGACTTCTCGTAACGGATTCTGTCTGTCCATGTAAAATGGTTTACTTTCTGGGGGTGAGACATGAACAAAATACGGGTTCAAAAACGTTCTATATTTGTGACGCTGTTCTAGAATGACACTAATTAAATCGGTACCTAAACCTTTCCATTTATACTGGAGTAACTCATTCAGGACATCGTGTAACGGACCTGGATCAGAATGTTGACCCTCATACAATGTAATGAGGTGCTGGATCATATACATACCCGCCAGTCGTTGCTCGGCTGGGGGCATTTTCAGAAACATTTGTGCCACTATTTCGTCTGGAAAAGTGGTAGAATCAGTAGTCCATCGGACTGCTGATCGGACTAGTTCTTGTTCATGCATGGTACTTAACTCGCTATAACCGATTCGTGATTTCAGAATGTGATCGGTAGCTTGGAATATTTGTTCTAGAGAACCTTGTTCTGGTGCTGGATGATGGAAAATTGACTTGTGCTCTAGGCGTAAATGGCGATCTGGAAATCTAGATTTTCCTACATACGCTATTCTGTCGGGATTCTCGTCGTCTACCTCTTCAGTATCAGAGTTACTTTCTTTCTCGCTTACTTGTGCTGCTTTACGCTGTTCGTGAAACTTTATTATTTCTTTACGGATTTTCTTGTACATACTCTCTATAGCACCGATAGTCTTGTGCTTACCCTCGGCTATATTATCACTCCACTTTGTCAGGGTTCTCATTTCGGCTTGATCTTTGGTCGGATAATCTTGTTCTCGTATTAGACAATTAATCAGAAACTTTAATAGCATGAGCTGGACTTCAGCTTTTCTTTGACACATGACATCACTAATACTTTCTGGATCATTCCCTGTACGGATGAAACGATATATTCTGTCTAGATCTTCTTTCATATCTGGTAGGGTGACTAGATACTCGGTCACCTTTCTTACGCGTAATGAATATAAAACCATACTATCCTCGCCTGGGACTGGATCATAGCCACATTCGGTAAGGGCTTTTCTTATTTCTGCAACAGACTGATACCTGGGCGTACGCTGTGACGCTTGTGCATGTAATTCGGCTGACGTTAAACGCTTGTGTGGCGGCGGGGTTTGAGGAGGACCTCCTCCTGCGGCCCCTAAACTAGAATCGTCGACTGATCCTCTTCGTACTAGTGTGGCAGGAAATTGAAATGCGGGCTGAACTGGTATGGCGGGCTGGACCGGGGGGACCGTAGCAGGTACTGCAAGGGGTACCCCGGTGTCTGGAGGAACGGGAAGTGCCTGATTTACAGGGGCTGGCGGAGCGCGAACAGGATTTGCATATTCTGGGACTGTGTCGTCCAAATAGGACGAAATAAAAATATCAGCTGCGGTCGGTTTGTGACGTAGCTTGGTCGGAACTAATGGTGGCGGAAAGTTACTGGATGCCTCCGGGGTCGCTTTTGGCAGGCCCTCGGCAAGAAGAGGATACATACCCTTAATAACAGCATGCCTCTGTCTGTCTGACTGTTCGGTTTTAACTCGTTCACCAATCTCGATTAATTCCCTTTCTTGGGCTCGTTCCAAGGATTCTCTACTTAATTCTGACTTTCTGACTTCTTTTTCGGTTCTTTTATGAGCTTCTTTGCGCCATAACTCGATGGCATCTTTCTGTGACTGTCTGGCTTTCTTTTTCCATAATGCTTCTTCTACTCGCATGATGCACTCGGCATCCCATGTACCCGATACGGGCCATCTATACTTTTCTTCTAACTGTTTGGTATACTCTACCCATAAATCTAGATATAATATGGCACTTATGCCATGCTTCTGATACATAAAATGACCTGGACTGTCCCTAGGCGGAACTGGAACTGCTGCTTCCAGCAGACCCTTTCTAGTTCTTAACTGACGTAACTTAGAAAACAAGGGCATGACTGGACTGTAATCTAGACACAATACAATACACAATGAACACGATACTTATTCCCCATTCATACCACGACATTAAAATACATGAAGAACATTTAAAATAACAGTTCGAACAGAATACTACCTGGAATACGGAACACAGAATACATGAATTTTCTCGAGAACAGAACTGACTGGAACAGAAACTAGATGCACTGCTGAAACAGTACGAAACTTACCGGTCTCATACAGAGACACGTCAGGACCCGCATCCACCGAAGTGGACACTTCGTTTGTGGGTCTGTGTACCACCAACCCACGGACCAGAGTCAATCAGATTGACCCTGTCTAGATACTACCCCAGTAACGGTACTCACCGGGCAGCAAGAACGGAAAGCCTCGGACTGGACTGGACTGCTTCGACGTCGGACGGACGAACTTCGGACTTCTGTTACGGGTGGGCCTCCGGATACCTCGGACCTTGGACTCTCGGCTTGGGCTCTGGTCGGGACTCGCCGCGTTCCTCCACCGCCTCGTCTGGATGCTGGACCGCCTCCTCCGTCTCCTCCGTGGGCCTGAGGGATACTTGAAGCAGAAATATCTGCACGTGCACGGTATGGTTCCGTCACGGCTGCAGAGGGTCAGGGGGCCGGCGTGGCTTCACCGGCGCGTGGGGAAAGGGCAGGTCCCTGTTCGGGCGCCATTATGTGGTAAATAAATAAATAATACCTCTATTTTTGGATGAATAAATGAATAACAGATAGCTCAATAAATAAGAGTCAAGATTCGAGGTAGTAGGAGTTTTGCAGGTTTAATACAGCATAAGGACAGGAACAGGACAACCTGCATAGGAATAGGATGGCAGGGCCCAGCAGCTGCTGGGGCTGAATCTGGGATGAGCGCGCTCCCATTTAATAACAATACACGATCATATATACTAAAACAGTTGCATTACAATACATACGATAGGCGGAGCAGTGGGTGTGGTCAATAGCAGTCGCGAAAGATAAGGGTGAAAGTGGGTGTAACAGAGGCGTATACATAGACATGTGATGCAAACGTAACAGAATATGTCATGAATGGGGCGGAAACCATGGAGGGGGCTACCTGAGGAGCCGGGACCTCTAACCTGATGGTGCGCGCAAACTGGCAATGACGTATCACTAGGAGAAGCTGGGGGCTTCGAACTCTGTGCTAGGAGCAGAGACTGAAGTCTGGAGAGTCAGGGCGACATGTACCTAAGCAGTATCTAGTATCTGATGTTTAGAGAACATGTTGATATGAACTAAGAGTCAGGAGGGGAGAGGCTAACGGACTCTAAGACTGGAGCATGCATTATTCTATATGTAGTGCGTGATGAAGAATATGAAATGACCATTAAATGCAGTATTTCTCTTACATGGAGACGTAAAGGCTAGACAATGACGGAAACTATTGATGCGATTCAGTAGCTTTAGGAATGCAGAGAAGGAGGACTGAACTGATAACTGGAATCATAACATACTCTTGGCAGACTCAGAGGCAGAGCCAGGCTGAGCCGGGCACTGCGAGGCAGGAAGTAAGTGAAGGGTCGAGGATACAGGTGGGGGCTGTATCGCTCCTCAGCGAGGCTTCAGGAGACAGGAGACAGGAGCTGAATCTGGTGTCCAGGCCCTTCTGAGGCCTAGAAACGGGGACTTTACAATGGAATAACGTGCACACTGAGAAACGTGGCAACGTAACTTTACATAGGCCTGATATTCGTAGTATTCACGAGAACTGGAAACTGACATACTAGATTTAGACACAACTGTAATTGCGTCTTTAATCGAACATAGGGAATACATATGCATATTAATCATGCACAGATAACTTATGATGGAGGACTCGTAGGGACACAGAACATGGCAAAATTTACTTTTCCACAAGTGAAGGATCAGGTTCTGATTTTGAATAAAACCTATTTTATTAACAATTTAAGTAAAGGTCAGTTTAAGTAATGTTCAGTATGTTCAGTATTATTTGTTCACAGCTATCTAGAACAGTGCCACATTACTCTCTATATATATTAAACCTGTTATTGATAACCTGTTCCATCAATCAACATATGCAGAACCAAGCAACTAGCATTACAAGGTGATCAAAAATAATGTCTCAATGTATCCAGTAAGCAAACCCAATCTTCCGTAGAATAGTTCCCTTCTCTCATCCATCCTCCTCTCATCTATCTATACATCCATTGTTTCACTCTTCCATCTATTCATACATCCAAAGTGCACTTTTCTATCAATCCATATATCCTTTAATCTATGTATCCTTCATTTTGCCCAACCTTCCGTTTACTCTCCCTTACTCCATCCTATTGTGCATTCATTCATTTTTCCTTTCGCCCTTCCATGCTCATTCATCCTTCCATCCTTTCTCTCTTCAATCCTACCTTTATTCTGTATTTCTTCTTTCCAATTACTCATCCTTCATCCTCTCATTCTTTCTTTTCTCTTTCTACCCACCTATCTTATTTCTCATGCTTACTTTTTTTCTCCTTTTACTCTCATATTCACTTCTCTATTCTATTCTAAAGTATTGCCTCTCTTCTCCTATTTTTACCATTTCTCTTCAGAGCCAGACTGGAAACCAAAACCATGTGTGGCAAAAATGTTCAAACCAGCACCCACATTGCAGAAGGCATGACTACAATGTAGCAAAGAGGGAATTGGTTGGGTCGTGACAACCCACCATGCTCTGGAAGCAGCCGCCTAGTCTGCATCTCAACAGCAAATATCAGTGTCAGGATGGCCATTGCGGCCCAACCTCTGTTTCTTTAAACGTGTATGAAAGACCATTACCCACACCCCTCTATCACAGTATTCCCAGGGTTATTATGAACATGTTGTCTGCAGAACCGCAGACAGAGGAGGCCCATAGATAACTAATTGATGTTTTAGATGGACCCAGTTTCCTAACCCAGTGGAAGACCTCACCTAAGCTGCTAAAGTGAAGTGAGAGGTTAACTACGACACAGACTGCAAGTAACTTAACAAGTGATACACTGAAATAGAAAGGAACATCCAGGATCATAAAGTTCAAATAAAATATAATGGTGCTCATTTTGGCCCAACACTATACTGGCAAGTAAGCACAAAATTGGAACTAGTATTTTTTCTGTGCTATGTCTGTTGAGTTTATCTTTATCTGGGCTTTCACCATCTGACTTATGCTAGTGGTGCATGGTGTTTGCATGTTGTGGGGCGATTTTACAACATTGCTAATATAAAACTTCACCATAACAGAAGTTTCACCTCTAAACTCGTAATGCACTCACATGAAAATATATGCAGAAGTCCGTTTTCTATGCACTTTTACCATTTATATGACTCACTAAATTAGTACACATATATACATAGGAAGGGAAATAGAACTGAATGTACAATTAGTATTCAACCCTGCGGGCAAATACAGTGATTAGGGCCTTGCATATGTCTGAGTGCTCGATTTAGAGTTTGGCAGAGAGGGTACTCCATCGCAAATGCGACAGAGTATTCTGTCTGCCAAACTCTCAGTCTGCCTGCCTCACTTAAAGACAGATGGACAATGAGTATTCTGTTGACAGAGCCCACTATTTAGAGTGGATGGTGTAATGCTTTTTTTCCCTGTCTCCGCCAGGAAACAAAATGGTGGCGAGGGACAGGAGAAAACCCCAAATGGCTCCCACACTGAGTACATTTCCCAGGATGTGGGGGCATTAGTTTTTATTTTATTTCAAAAACAAACTCCCACTTGGGAAGTTTGTTTTCGAACTAAAAAATACTTTTGAAAAGTTTGACAGACAGATATCATGGCTCATGGCTAATGGTACCATTTGCATTTCCTACATTGACAAGAACTGCCATGACGGTGGTTCCTGTCATTATAGAGAGATGCTCGTGCGGTAGGCGGAGATCTCAAACTATGATGGGCAGAGGTTCCTCAGAATAGCATAGGTAATGTCCTCCACTGTCCCAAAGAGTAAACTCTGCCTGTCAACCTCTAAATCTGCTCCAGATAAATACTAAATCAGAGTAGTTTTAACCTTTGTAAATGAGGCACTTAGTTCAATCAATCAATCAAGCAATCAATCAGTGGTTTATAGAGCGCGCTACTCACCCGTGAGGGTCTCATGGCGCTAGGGGGGAGGGGGTAACAGCTCCGGGTCAGTCAAAGAGCCAGGTCTTGAGGTCATTCCTGAACATGTGGAATGTTGGGGGAGAGTCTGATGTTGACCGGGTTGTCTGCTGTCTCTACTGCAGTGATAATGAAGCGAGGTACAGGCTTCCAATATCAATGCTTCTCCATGCTGCAGATTGCTTCTTGATGTAATAACAAGTTCTTATGATGCTGATTAAAAAATGAACTGAATATCAGTATGAACGCTGTAAATTTGCATATCTCCCCTTTAGCACTTCTTCAATTAAGCCTGTGAGTATGCAAATAATTAGAATTTAAATTCATGGAATTTAAATTTGTCTCATTTGTACATCTTAAACATCTGATTTGACCTCAGAACTGGTGGCCCATTTTTAGATAGCCTTGATCAAAGTTATATTTTTTAAACATATGTTGATAGGATATTAGATGTAGTTTTGGCCCTAAACAATGAATTATTTTAAGCTTGTTGTTAATCACCAATTACATACACATATGCACACATGATAATTTAGCGGCTGCGGTATCTTTTCATAAAGCTTTAATATCTCGATTGTTGAATACTTTCTAAATGTTCCAGTGTCAGTACAGGAACTCCCTCTAATTTAGCTGCAATTGCTCATGTTTTAAAGTGGAGCACTGCATTTTATTTTAGTGTCTTCGAAAAGGGATCAGCTCACTTAATCACTTGCTTCACAGAGAAATCAATGTAACTGTGCTCAAGCAAGCAGATAGATGGATGTGAACTGAGAATTTGCTATCTAGAATAAGCTGATGAAGGAATACTAAAACAGTAAAGATTAAGAAAAGACTGGCAACAGGTGGGAAGCGTATATCTAGCTTGTATAGGGTATTCAGAGCGATTAGGTACGTTTACCCTGCAGTCTTTCTCCCGCAGGGAATCACAACGCAGTCGTTACAACGACCGCGTTGTGATTCCGCATACCATATCTCCGCAAGTCGGAACAACTTGCGGAGGGGGGGCGCTGGATGTTGGAATAGTATAATTTACTATTCCAACTCCAGTCTGTGCGGACACTAGGGAAGGTGTTGGATTTTAAATCCAACACCTCCCCCCCTTCCGCAAGTCGTTGTTCCAACTTGCGGAGTAATGGTATGCGGAATCACAACGCGGTCATTGTAACGACCGCGTTGTGATTCCCTGTGGGGAGAAAGTTTTGTGGTAAACGTTGTTTACCATTCAGAGCTGGTGGGGGTTAACTCTCAAATGACAGAGAGACTTCGAGTCGTAGTTTGCTACTAAAGAGTAGGCTATGTGCACTTGTAAAAAAGAGTCTTTAAATGCTATGTTTTAACCTATCTTGCACTAATATTACTGCAGAGATTTGAAGTAGGGGGCAATTGTGCTATATGTAATCAAATAAAGCCAACGTTTTCCATTTACACTGCATATGACCTATGCTACATCCCTATTGGGGGTAAAGTGTTCACAGCATGCGCTGGAGGCAGTGTTTAATCTGTGCTGGTGGCTGCAAGAGGGGCCCGCCGACACTCGGTTTTATGGCCTGGCACTTAGTTTTACACATCAGACTTTGACATAGTTCATGAAAGGGAATGGGAGAACGAAGGAGGAAGAGCAGGAAAGAAACAAAGTGACAAAAGAAAAAAACAGGGTAAAAAGAACCTAAAACAGTGGTGTAAAGAGGCAAGGAACATCTGCTAGTGGATTAAAAAGACATGAAGTGGAATCAAAGCCACTCATCGTTGATATTTAGCACCCCGACTGTCATTAGGACCTGCTGCAGGATTCTGAGCACAACGTTGGGCCCAGGTACTTATTCTCTTACAAATTACACCCTGACGGGTGTGCCACAGACACCAGTGACCTACATGCTAAGGCTGACCACCTGACCTATTAAAATAAAGATACACCCTAAATTGGGATTGTTAATGATATTTTGAGCAAAACACACCTAGCCATAATGTGGCTGGGTAAGAAAGCAACCAAGACATAAATGGTTAGTGGATGTCAGGGAATAATCAGAAGCCAAGTGGCATGTTTTGGTATTGCAGACTCACTGATAGTCCCTGCTGTCCTTGAATATCTGTGCTGGTGAACAAGATGAAATGTATGACCAAACACAGAAACCTGAGAAGAAACAGGAAAGGGAGTGTGAGAGACAAAGTCTGGATTGGAACCCACTCTCAGAGGTTTCGTCTGTTTCAAAGGATGGCACCTCTGTTTTTCAATTTCACAATATCACGTAGATCTGACCAACAATTTCAGCAGTAAATGTTGCTATAACAAGCTTGGCACCAACATGGATTCTGATCCAGATGCCTGGATGCTGCTGAACACACACAGGAAAGACAAGAATTGCTCAATGAGACAACACATCCAACAATAAAAGGTGGGTATGGGACTACGGGAATTGAAAAAGAAGAAGCAGCAAACAGTGAGGTAATGCCCAGATACTTTCTGATATCATATCCCTTCAAGGGCACAATGTATAATAAATGACCTTGGAAGTCTCAGGAATCTATAATCTCAGCAGCCTCAGCCATACTAAGGTGGTCCATCAATCAAGACTAGGGGAGGTTTGTTGGGTACACCTTCTATTGTGGGTTTGAATCGGGACAAAAAGAACACTGGTTTAATATGCAAATGAAGCAGAAGTGCTAATTGAACAGTAGACTTCCATCTTTGCTTTTAAAAAACCTTGGTGATCATCTTTCTGGATGGCATGAAGAATACATAGAAGAGTGGTGATAGAGACTTATGACAGACGGCTCTCTGGTGAGTCATTGCCACAGTCGGTCAGATGTGTCCTTGTCAGAATAAAAAAATTTGTGTTCCTGCTGTCTCCACCCAGATTTCTGTCCATACTATCCCCATTAAATCATGCATCCTTAGCCCCGGCTGCTACCTTTGCTCCACAGTTATGAAGGGCGTCACTCAGGCGCACACATGTTCATTTGCTCATTTGTTGGATACGGAAAATTATCGGATTGATCTGAAGCCTCTGCTGAAATATGGGCGCATGCATGGTCATTGGTTCCTTTGATCGTGCAGGGAATTGGTCATACGCTCTGGGTGACTCTGGTGTTGGTCACTGAAGCTCTCCTTAGAAAATTTCTTGTGAGTCTTGGCAGCCATTTAGGGTGCTGCCCTGTATAAACCGTAACTATGGCTTCAATCAGTATCCCGTCTATGAAACTGTTCTCAGTGAAAGGGAGCCTGCACCTGTCATCATCCAAATCTAGAAAAAGCTTCAAATTAGAAAGAACCAAAGTCAGTGAACTTGTCATTGTGAATACCAAGTGCTATGGAATGAAAGATAAGTAAATTGCAAAAACAGTTTGGAGAACTGGGATACCATTTTTAATGAATATTGAAGGTCTATATTTGAGTAATTGAAAGGTGGAAGTGACATTCCAAAGCAAACTAAAACTATTTGTTGGAAGAGATTTCCTTTGAAAGAAAACAGTCAAGACAGCTCAAAAGATAAGTTTCCTTGCGACAGTGAAACAGAATACATTTGGAAATGAATCTAAATAAGTTTTGCGAATGCCCTGAAAAGTATTGAGCAAACCTTAGACTGAAAATCACACCAGCACGAAGTAGTCTTTTCAAACCATTTTAGTTAAATGCATTAAACTAACGCCTGAGGTGTGGTACTTGGCAGGGCTTGTTGTCAAGCCATGGCATCTATAATGCACCAAAATGATAGCTGCAGTGTCAGCCCGCGATGTGCTAATGGGGATATTGGTTATAGTGTTGTATATCTGGCTATAGTAATAGAAAACTCACAGGCATGTAAATAATATTAGTAATTGCTTTGATTTACTCACGAGGAAGTGCTACTCGACGTGTCACACATTCAGTAGTAGAATGTTACTCATTCACACAATGAAAACATATAAATGTCACATATAAGCAATAAAAAAATGGCAGCTCTGTAAATTTGTATTTCAGTATTGTGTCTGGGCTTTTGAAAAATGTTAGAATGAGAATAAAAGGCTGGTATTTTTCTTGGGGATGGGAGCGATGCAGAAGGGTTAGGGTTGCGAGAGTAGTTTCAATAACAAGTTGGCCCATGCTATAAAATGTGCTTTTCAGGTTAGCGGGCGGTCATGAATGATCAGACCATCTTCTGAGCAGCAGCAGTGCCTGCCGGCCCTCTGTTACTGAGAACTGCAGTCAAGTAGTCTGTCTCTGGTTAGTGCTCTTCCATTTCTGGTGCTTAGCAGCAATTGTAAGATCTTCTTAGAGTTTCTTGTTGCTCAAATGGGTGTAATTTCTGATATTTATATGTTCCTCTCGTGTTTATTTCTTGATTTTTGCTCACGAGATAGTGTCACTCATAGTTGTTGAAATGTCACTCATAATTTCACTGAAATTATGAAAATGTTGCACATAGCAATCTGAAACCTTGGCAGTTATGGACAGCTGAGAGGCGCTATAATATATGATTTTAGCATTTCAGTGTGGTGGTGCAGCCCACCACACTAAAATGCGTTAGACTAATGCCTGATGCATGAAACTTGGCAGGGCTGTTTATGTTGTCACCAAAGCACCTTATTGACAATATTGGATCATACTACATATCTGTCCATTAGGCAGTCTACCTATCTATCTATCTATCTATCTATCTATCTATCTATCTATCTATCTATCTATCTATCTATCTATCTATCTATCTATCTATCTATCTATCTATCTATCTATCTATCTATCTGTCTGTCTGTCTGTCTGTCTGTCTGTCTGTCTGTCTGTCTGTCTGTCTGTCTGTCTGTCTGTCTGTCTGTCTATCTATCTATCTATCTATCTATCTATCTATCTATCTATCTATCTATCTATCTATCTCCTAGTTTAGAGTTATAATTTGTCCATACAACTTTACTCCCTTGGGCAATTGATGTTTGTAATGAATAGAACCATAAGTGGTCAATTCAGGAAGGCCATTAAGGCCTGGCTAATTTGACTGAACTGTGGATCTCCCCGCACCTTTAGACCCTAATATGTGAGCAGTCTTGCTTTACAAGAAACCTGATTGATTGATTGAGTACCAAAATATAATTAAACAATATTATAGAGAAACCTCTAGTGATACAAACTATTAGCACCTCATACCACACAATAAAGAGTTGAGAGCATATTAACCATCATGGTACCACACCATAACATAAAATCAGTAGTGCACAAGGTCTGTGGAGAAAAGAGAGCTACCACCTGCTAGTGCATTTGTGCATTAGTGTATAAAAGCAATAATAGACTCTCACTTGTGGTCTCAAATGGTGTGCGCCTGAGTATATGTGTTCTGAGTACAACACTATTTCTGAAGATGAAGGACAAGACAAGGTCTTACCGTCCCAACTAAATATAACTTCCTTTATGTATGTCACATGTGTAAGGGGAAAGAAAGAAAGAAAGAAAGGAAGGAAGGGAGGAAGAAAGAAAGAAAGAAAGAAAGAAAGAAAGAAAGAAAGAAAGAAAGAAAGAAAGAAAGAAAGAAAGAAAGAAAGAAAGAGGTTGTGTTCAATAAATGTTACCCAAGAGAGTATGAAGGACCACCTTAGCATTCATTCAGCTTTGTTCTACATTTAAGGATATATAATCAATTCAACAATACTGGTACCAACCTCTAAGGTTCTTTCTAGGTATAGAACTACATTAACAATCATTTACCACAGATTACAGGGAGTTCATTGGTCTTTAAATAGCACCTCCATCTTAGAAGGCTAGCAAAGACTAGAAAACAGAGCAACACCATCTAGCAAGTGACGTTAATTGGAGTAAAGTTCTCACTATTCTTTTATACTGGTATCTGTAAATAAATGAGAGAAAAATGCATTCAGACACTCTAGCTCTCTCTTTAAAGTGTTTCAGGAAGTCACCCTATAACATTTTGTCTGTGTGTTTAACCCCTCCATTTTCTGTCTTCTCTTTAAGTCTGAACACTGTCAATATGCAGTTTCAAAAATAAAAGCATAATGATTTTGCACACATTTGTTAGCATTAGCATTCAAATAGTCTGTTTGTTTTCTAAGCATTAAGCCTAAAATACAAATACTCTAATAATATATTAGTGTGTTCATGTTGGCATACAATCAGGGCTGGCCTGTATATTAAATGCATTTATTGCCAGGAAAGCCCTGCCACACACAACACCACCCTGTCTTGTGCAAAGATGGTCAAGATAGATAATCTTTTGTCCAGGCTTGTATGCAAGTTCTTACTTTACCATGGTAAATAATTCTTAAACCTCTAAATTATTCAGTTATTCATTTTATATGTATTGCAATGTAATACATGAGATGAGAAACTCTTAGATCTAAAAATTTGTAGGGTTTACCTGACACTCAGCATTATTTCTTCATGGTGTTATTCTTCAGTGGACCAGCGGAGCGCTGAGTCAAATCCTTCATATATTCCATAGCAACTCTTAGGTCATAAAAGTTCGATTAGTTGTTGTAGGTTGACGATTAACCCATTTCTTCAATCAACAGTTCCACAACACCCTCTTGGATGATTTCAACACCCCAGACAACACAAGCTCATAAAAAACAAAAACGATGCCATCTTCAGCCTCATCAATAGACTCAATTTGATAGAGTATGTCATACAACCAACTCACTTCAAAAGCCACATCTTTAATATGATCTTCTCAATATCATCAAGAATCCTTTGCAAATCACCCATTTCTCTGGAATGGATCGACCACTTTGCTATCACAATCTCCATGCTTAGCATTCTGCCAACACAACAAGGTCAATAAAAAAGAGAAGTCTAAGCCTCCAGATTCTTCAAAGACTTCTCCATAGTCACCCTAATGCCTAAACTCTTTTCTCACTTTATCAACTACATGTTCCAATGCCAACACTCTGCTCAACAACTTGAGCAATTTATTTTAAAGCTATGTGAACATCTATGCCAAAATTACAACACTCAAGTGCTAGCCGAAGCCGTCAACCCCTGGTAGTCAAACAGCCTTGCTGACAATAAATGACCCATTCACAGACAGGAAAAAAATGGAAGAAAAACAGAACTCCTGAGGGACTCTTGATGCTGAGGTACCTTCCCTCGACATGTAACCACAATGTCATCACATCAGCCTAAGCAAGGTACTAAACCAAAACCATCAAATAAGCCAGCAACAGAAACTGAATTTTATCCAAGACCATTCTTTGACCGATCCTTTCCCATAGAAATACTCAGTGGTCAGTCTTATTGAAAGACCTATCTCTCACATCTATCACTCACATACTTACACATAGATTCATCAAGCAAAATTGAGATCGCAATAGCTGCGAATTAGCTATTGCGATCGCAATGAACAGAAAAGCTATTCATGATGTCAAAAACAAAGAAATTGCGAATTCGCTAAATAAAAATAGCGAAATCGCAAAATAAATTGCAGAATCTAGGAGGAACCCCTATAGCGATTTGGAAATAGCGAGAATCCATTGATTCTGCGATTTGTTTTGCGATTTCGCTAAATAATCGCAAACGCAATTCATAAAAACTCGCAATTACCGAAAAAGCGGAAAATCGCTATTTGCGATGCGCAATTTAAGGACAACCAAAAGCAGGTGGTAACCATGAAGGAAATCAACAAAAAAAAAAAAAACTAACGAGCCACAGGTGCAGTCCTGAACAAACACACTTTAGGAATCACAGTAGGAGCATGAGGACTCTCACAATGCCAAGTCTCTACATGGTGGTCAGGTGGCGAAGGCTCCAGGCTGCAGCACGGAACAGACGCAGGATCCAGGAGCGAATATTCCGCCAGCAGGTCACCCTTCTGGGCCAAACTGCGGAGCAAATTTACTCTAAGTACCGCCAGAATGGGGCAATGATCATCAAGCTGATCCGGGACCTAGACCCCCTGATGCAGCACCCAACAAGGAGGACCAATGCCGTGCCCACACATGTCCAGGTCTTGTGCAGCCTGCACCTACTGGCCTCCGGAAGCTTCCAGTGGATAGTTGCCGAAGCAGAGGGGATCTCCCAGAGCACCATGTCCCGCTGCCTAAGGAGTTTCCTGGAGGCTATGCTGACCCGGCTACACCACTACATCTCATTCCCAACCAGCCTACAGGACCTGAATGAGACCAAGCTACATTTCTACAACGTTGCGCAATTCCCACATGTAATAGGATGCATTGACTGTACCCACATCCACATCTGCCAACCAGCACAAACGGAATACATGTACCACAACCGCAAGTCCTACCACTCCCTCAATATCCAGATGGTGTGCAACGCTAAGACTTTCATCACGGATATAGTGGCACAATACCCAGGGAGCACACATGACTCCTTCATATTCCGGCACAGCGGCATTCACACACAACTGGCCAGGGGAGACTTTGGCGAAGGACACCTACTAGGTAAGTACACATGCCCCCAAATAGTACACTGTGATTGTGTAGCTGCGCAGAACAGGCACTCACCCTCTGCTCCTTTCATTTAGGTGACAGCGCCTACGGTCTCCGTGAGTACCTCCGCACCCCATACCTCAACCCTGCAACACCACAGCAACGGCGTTACAATGCTGCACACATACGCACAAGAAATTGCATTGAGAGGACATTTGGCCTTTTGAAGAGCAGATTCCGCATACTTCACAAGACTGGTGGGGCCATCAAATACGAGCCTGAGGTCTGCTGCCGCATCGTGGCTGTCTGTGCAATCCTCCACAACATTTCTAACAAGCGCAGGATACCTGTTGAGATCTCTGGCAGTGAGTCGGAAGGGGACAACTGCCCACCTGCACATGTGTGTCATGCACGCGGGGAGAATCCTGCAGAAGGACACAGGTGCCGCAACCACATCACTACTAACTGTTTCTAGTGCACACATTCCCCTCACACAACACTGCACTCATGCATGACAAATGTAATAATGACATGAGTCGGATTTACGTGAAACCATAAATTCTTATTGTTAATTCACAATAATGTGGCCTTTGTTGTCCATGATTGCACATGGGAACAGTATTGCGTCATACGTCCCCATGCAGGGGTAGAGGGCTTGCATCCAGATTCTGCATGGCCCTGCAGGCAGAGTGAAAAGAGTCAATGGCGCCTCCGTCCAGATGCTCCCAGTCGCCTGTCGCTGTCCTCAATTGCAGTGTTGGCCCGTGATGCTGCAGTGGGCCTGCTGCTGTGGCGGCGTTCACTCACCGGCGGCAAGGACATGCTGCTATGGCTTGACGTGCCCTCGCTGGCATCATCACCACCCCCTGGTTCACCATGGGCAGTTGGCTGCAGACTAAGCACTGCTGCTGTCACCTGATCAAGTGCCCTGGCAACGTCCTGGCAACACTGGACCATTTGCACTTGCATTGCAAGGGACCGGCGGGAAAGTTGTGATGTTGCATTGCCAATAATATGATTGGACCATGTGTAGGCTGACAGGCGGGTCAGCAGCTGGCGGTGGCGGCGGCGGGTGATGTCCTGCTGGGAGACCAGGATCTGGTTATTCTCTCGCACAGCTGGGGTCAGCTGTCCAACATGCTGCGTGGGATTAGTGAGCTGCATATGTATGGCAGCCAGGTGACACACCTGCGTCTGATGTACTGCAAGCATGCGGCGTTCAATGCCCAGGCCAGGATCACGTGCATGGACAGCCCTGCCCGCGCGTCCTGATGCGTCACGCTGCTGGCGCGTCAGTCCGCTGGACTACGACCTGACTGCGGCTGTGCGCCTCGTCTGCCTCCTGGCTGATGGTGGTGTGGCCTGTACCACTGCCGTGGGTGTCAGTTGGGGTGGTTGCTGGGCACCTATGGCTGCAGGGGTGGCCCTGCCCACATGGGGTGGTGGTGGTGGTACTGCTGCAGCAGGTGGCTGAGATGGTCCTGGTGCAGGTTGGCCCTCACCCTCGGTCACCTCCGGGTACTCATCTATATGTAGGGCCTCGCTGTCAGTGCTGGGCTGTTCTGCTGCACCTGTGATGTAAATGGGTGCATGATTAATGATATGTAGCTTGCACATGAGATATTGCTACATGCATGCATGCCTGCTTTCCCTGACTGGCTTTTGGAATTACTTTGCATTGACAGGTCTGCCTGTGTTGGGCTATCTGGGAATTTTTATTACACTACAACTACCACAATGCAATAGGGCATTTCAGGTGTGCATGGCCTGCATTACTGGGGTTGTCAAATTGCTAGCTCAGGGGTCATGGGCATTGTTAGGGGACGGGCTCGCAGTTGCATTGCACTTACCTTGGGATTGTTGGGTGGGTCGGGACGAGTCAAGCTGGGTGACCCCCACGCAGGCTTCAGGAGTCAGGGTGTCCTCCACGAGGTCCTCCAGTGGGGTGTTGGGTGTGGCAGTGGGGTCTCCTCCACCAGTGGCAAGTCGCTCACCCAGCCTCTCCACAATTCGCTCTTTGGCACGACCTCTGAGGTCGTACCACCTCTTTTTTAAATCGTCTATTGACCGCTGGGTCACCCCGACAGAATTCACCTTGGCGCGGATGCACAGCCAGATGCGGCGCTTGTCAGCCTCTGGCACCCTCCTGGAGTCCTTGCCAAACAGGCGTGCATGGTCCTTCCTGGTTGTGATGTCATCATTGGGCTCGAAATGCGACTTCCCGTTTTTGCGAGATCGCAAATTGTGATTTTGGTAATTGCGAATTCGCAATTTCAACCAAGAAATCGCCCGTTTCTGCGATTATTATGCGATTGTGGCAAAATCGCAATCGGTAATTGCGGCCGATTGCGATTCGCATTTTTTACTCGCATTTCTTCATGGATGCCATTCTGCAAATTCTAAATTGCGATTCGGTAAATATCGCAATTTGAAATTCGCAGAATGTTGCATTGATGAATCTGGCTGTTAGCTCCCTCAAAAAAATCAACTTCTTATGAAGATGATGTCTTACCATTGACCTTCATCAAAGCTCTCTGCAGGGATGCATTTACCCCCTAATTACCATTGTGAATGCCTTTTGTCACTCAAGCAGCTTCCCAGAAGCTCTCAAGATTAGCCAGATCCTCCCACTTCTAAAGAAACCTACACTACACCCTGATGACCTCGCCAACTATTGGCCCATCACTCACCTACCATTCATTAGCAAGATCAATTAAAAAACAAGTTCTGTTCAACCACATCACTGCTAACCATCCCCTGCACTACTAGTCGGACTTCTGATCCATGCTGGAGCATGGACCCTGCAGACTTACTCATTGTACACAATGCCCTCTTGACCACAGATGAAGGTAAAAACTGACTCTTCAAATTGCTAAACCTCCCAGCTGCCTTTGACACTGTCTGCCATCCCACCCTCATACTCACAATATAGTCTTGAGTAGGATTCACTGGCATTGTCCTTTACTGATTCACCTCCTACATTTTCAAACCAATACCAGTTAATTCCCTAGGGCATCTCCAGGTCACAACATTTCCCTACCATCTATGGAGTCCCCCAGGGGTCCATACTGTCTCTTGTTTAGTCCCAACTGTACGGAACGGAAATGGTTTATCTATCTGCATTCACCTATCATTAAGGTAGCTGGCAGATTACCCCCATGGATTTGTGATAATTGTTTTAATGGCTTGCCAGCGTATGTCTTCAGGACAGTAAAGTTCAACCAGAGATGCACATGGTGTCTTACATTTTATTCTACTCCTGTTTTGTGAAACCTGTACTTTCACTTTGTGTTTGTTCTTTGTTCATTATACACTTTACCAATCGGGCACCACAGAGCATGAATGACATTTTGAAATGTGCATTCCATCTGAGATTTCAAAGATATCTTTACATAATCATGTTTTAAAAATTGGCTCAGCAGTGACTCAACATGAACTTACGATTTTTGGTTATCAATAACTGATATCACAAATTTTAATTTTTATTGAATGCATCTAAATGAACCAATTTTCGATTATATGGAGAGGTTTTTTATTATACTGTTTGCGTGCTTTCACTGACCGCACTGCCATGTAGTCCATTCCCTTGTTTGACTTATTATTTGAGACAGGTCAGAGTCTTTTCCTTCATGCTGGCCTGTTGGATCATGATGCATTTACAGTCTCTATTGTGGAGGTCCAGAGGGTGTTCTTGTGACTTAACATAGTTCAATTGTGTCATCATGGCATAGCAGCCCAAAGAAACATCTCTTTGTACTGTCCACGTGTGCCTTGAGTCTGCAGGTGCTTCTTAACAGTATAATTAGCTCGGGAATGTTAAGGGAGAGGCCTCCATAGGTGTCAGTTAGGAAATGAGTATGGATTGTATGCCTGTGTGTGACATTTTGAGACTCAGTTGTATGTCAAGTGGCCATGTCACTACTGATGTAACGATTAATATTTTACATCCTGACCACAAAGCACATAATTTTAATTATGCCTGGATTGATTCATGGCTGACTGCATCCACTAGTAATGAGTTCTCATTTAATGAGTTGTTTCTTGCTTAATCGCTGGTTTCATCCTGCAAGAGGATGAAGACTTTCTGTGGAGCATTTATTACGGTTTTTATCGCAGGCATAATGCCGCCTGTTATATTTATAACAGGAGAACTGGGGGGGCGTGGCTAAGCGCCCAAGACGGATGGACGCCTCGGGGTGAGGCTCCGTTCTCACCGAGGACTATCGGCGGCTCCAGCCTTCCCTCGACGACATGCTGCACTGCAAACGGCAGCGGAACACCTCCGGCCCTTAAACAGCCCCTCGCTGCTCTCCGGTTCTGCTTCCTCGCCAGGCAATCTTCATTTTTGCTCCGGTCGCGGCTCCACTACCGCCGCGACCGCCATCTTAATGCCTCTGCCGGCGCATTCCTGAACAGCGCGCTCATCGCGCATATTGCCTGCAGCAGCTGACATACCTCACCAAGACGCCCCAAAATTGCAGGAAATGACGGCGCTTTACTGTCAAAGTACAAGGTGACTTTATTTTCCCTGTGGAATTTTTCTTTTCACTTTTATTCAACTTGCAGCTGTCTCCTCAGCTTTCGCGGCCATTTTGTGCTTACTATTAGCTCTAATGCTATATCATCTCTGCTATCCACTTGCTATTGCTCAGACTGCGCACATTTCTTTCTCATTTTTTCTTGGCTTGTCCTGGATTTCACTGAACCTCCTTCTATAACTCACTTTGATGGTGCATTCCTGAACAGCGCGCTCATCGCGCATATTGCCTGCAGCAGCTGACATACCTCACCAAGACGCCCCAAAATTGCAGGAAATGACGGCGCTTTACTATCAAAGTACAAGGTGACTTTATTTTCCCTGTGGAATTATTCTTTTCACTTTTATTCAACTTGCAGCTGTCTCCTCAGCTTTGGCGGCCATTTTGTGCTTACTATTAGCTCGAATGCTATATCATCTCTGCTATCCACTTGCTATAGCTCAGACTGCGCACATTTCTTTATCATTTTTTCTTGGCTTGTCCTGGATTTCACTGAACCTCCTTCTATAACTCACTTTGTTGGTTTTTCCTCACTCCTGTGGTGTATATCCGCTCTATTCGCTCCTGGAGTTTCTTCCTCACTGCAGTATACATGGCGGAGGGCACTTGCAAAACCCCTAAACGCAACTTTGTCAAAAACTCAAAGCTATTTACTGCGTTGGCTCAATTAGAAGCCTCTGCAGGCTCCTCCAACTGCGAATCTTCTCTCAATATGGATGCCCCCCCGTTACCAGGAGGGAAAGCTACTCCTAAGAGAGTGAAACACAATCCTCCGTCTCCCCCGAAGTCACCATCTGCTGTCTCCATGGAGCTTCTCCTTGAGGAAATTCGGGCACTACGCCCATTTATGGAGGAGACGAATTCAAAGCTTCAAGTTCTGACTGACAACTGGTCGTTAATGGATACCAGAGTCACCGCAGTGGAAAAGTCTGTGTCAAATCTCCAGGAAGCCGCTACCAAGTCGGTACATATGGATATGAGACTCACAACCCTCCAGAAGCAAGTGGAGGATCTTGAAAATAGGAATAGACGCAACAATCTCCGTCTTTACGGCCTGAAGGAAGGTTGCGAGGGGAGTGACGCCATCGCCTTCTTCAAGTCCTTTTTGCCCAAGCTCCTGCATCTTCCAGAAGGCACCTCTCTTAACATACAGCGCGCACACAGGCTTGGTAGAGCGCCCTCCAGTATTTCTCCTGAGACAAAACCAAGAGGCGTCATAATGTACTTTCTTGAGTATACAGATCTACTGAAGGTTCTTTTCGCAGCTAAAGCAATACCTCATTTGAAATGGTCGGATTCCACTTTGTTTATTGCCCAGGATTACGCCAAAGCTACTGCCTCTCGCCGCAAAGCATTCCTTGACATGAGACCGGAACTGCGATCCATTGGAGCCAAATACGGACTTTTTCACCCTTGTTTATTCAAAGTCACTTATAACAACAAGACTATGACTTTTGAAGATCCTCTCCGACTTCGCAGTTTCCTCAATTCTTGCGGTCCGGCTGATATGGAATTCTCTGGCCCTTCCTCTTCATTTCCACCGTGACTTTGTTGCTAGCATAACCTGGTGTTCCTGGAATTTATGATACTCTGTTGCTCTCATAACGTTATGTCCTTTTTTCCACAGGTTACTCAGTTCTTATAGGACCTCATTGGTCCCAATTTATTCTCCTTTTGTTTTATCCTCCAACTGTTCGTTCCTGCATTTTTTCCCGTTGTTTAGCCGTTTGTTTGTTCTAATCTCATTGTTTTTCTTCTCCTCACAGATCGTCTCATTGTGTTCCGCCATGGTCCTCCGGTGGAACGTCCCATGACCCCGTATGCCTGTCCTCCGTTGGTTGGCCTTTCCTCCCCCATCACGTTTCCGTTACTTCCCTTATGTTTCCTATCCGTTGACATCCCACCCCTCATCATTTTTTGTAAGTACTACCTCATGTTTTATTTCTTCATTGTTCATATGTCCCATGTATTACCGCTAGTTTCTGTCTTTATTGTTTCCTTGTTCTTACAGGTTCTTCTGAGCTCTATTTTCTTTCGACCGCTCATGCTTTGCTTTCCTTTTCTTCTTCTATCCTCTTGTCTTATTTTTTTTCAGACATCATTTTTATTCCTTTTTTGCCCCCTTTTTGGTCATTTCTACATACCATCTTTAACTCCTATTCTGTCAAATCTTCTCCTTACTTTTCTCTCTCTTCAACATTTTTATATTACTTTCCCAATACAATTCATTTTTCTTCCCCTTGATTCTTTCTATCCCACGTTCTCTCCTTTTAGCACTTCTTTTTTTCTCTCATGCTTTACCCTTTCAGTACTTCTCTGCCTGTTTTCTTCTGTATACTTTCCTACCTTCATTCCTTTTTTCACTATTTTTCTTTTTGACTTTTTTGAGGCTTCCCTTCACCTTTGCTCTGCACTTTCCCCTTTCTTATTTTCTTAATGTCAGTTCGTATTGTCTCTTGGAACGTTAAAGGTTTACACTCGCCTATTAAGAGGCAAAAGATACTTTCTCACCTAGCTAAATTCAATGTTGACATTGCCTTTTTACAGGAAACCCATCTACCCAACAATGAGGCTGCGAAACTCCAAAGAGGTTGGGTGGGCACGGTTTTTTCTGCCCCTGGTGATGGCAAGAGAAATGGTGTTGTCTTGTTAATTCGTAAATCTTTTACTCACTCAGTGTTACACTCTGACTTTGATCCTGAGGGCAGGTGGTTATATGTTAAATTATCCTCTAAAGGTGTCCCTTTCTCCTTGCTTAATGTGTATGCACCCACAGGTGGGGATCCTATTTTTTGGAAGGCGTTTGCTTCCCGTATCACCGATTGCATGGATGACAATTTCATTTTTGCAGGTGATTGTAACCTGCCATTAGATCCCTTTTTGGACAGACGCTCCAAATCTTCATTTGTTCCTAATAAATCACACAAACTTTTTGCCCACGCCATTTCCCAACACAAATTAATTGATGCGTGGCGACTTTGTCATCCAACCGACGAAGAGTTTACATTTTATTCCCCGGTCCATCACTCCCAATCCCGTATTGATTATATTTTTCTTTCCCACCATCTCTCCCAATCCCTCACCCAAGCGGAGATAGGTCCTATAGTTTTTTCTGATCACGCTCCTGTCCTTATCAACACTGATTTTTTACCGAAATCCAGTGGTCCTAAAAGGTGGCGCTTTAACAATAGCCTCCTCACTGATCCCAAATTTACCATCTCCTTTACTGAATTTACTAATGAATTTTTTGTTATTAATGAGACCCCATCTATGCCTCCTCACGTTGTCTGGGACGCTTTCAAAGCAGCTGCCAGAGATTTTATTCTCAGACATGTAGCGGCAAAGCGTAAAATAGCTCGTCAGCGCACTAACGATCTGCTGTCTCAGATTAAACTCCTGGAGCATTCCTACTATACCTCTCGTACTTCGGAGACTCTGACAGCTCTCGTTACTGCAAAAATGAAGTATAATAAACAATCCACTGATGATGCTTCCCTATACTTACTGAAATCCAGCTCAAAATTTTATGGTGGGAAAAATAAGGCGGGGAAAATTCTCGCTAATTATTTGAAAGTGAAACAAAATAAGTTGAATGTGGAGTCTCTTTTTGATATTAATTCAGTACTGCAACATAAAGATGCTGACATCCTGGAGGTATTTTCACACTTCTACTCTGCACTTTACTCTTCCGGCACTCAACCCTCTGCTCACTCTATTTCCTCTTTCTTATCCAGCATCCACCCTCCTTCCACCTTTCCTGTTGATTTGACCTCCCTGGAAGTTCCCCTTACCATTCCCGAACTCCGCACTGCACTTCACTCACTTAAAAAGGATAAAGCCCCCGGCCCAGATGGCTTCACCGTCGAATTTTACCAACACTTTGCAAACCTTCTTTTACCCAGACTTTTCCACCTTCTTAACTCCTTTAAGACTAGTGATGCCTCCTCGGGTACTTTCTCAGATGCTTACATATGCATCATACCGAAGGAAGGTAAGGATCATCAACATTGCAAGAACTATAGACCGATTTCCCTTGTAAACATTGATTATAAAATATACGCTAAATCTTTGGCCATTAGACTTGATCCTTTTCTCCCAGATCTCCTCGGTCCTGAACAATCGGGCTTTGTTAAGGGTCGTTTTATCTCCGACAACACCAGGCTCCTTTTCAATGTCTTATCTAAATCCTCACGCTTCAATGGCTCCTTAGCTGCTATTGCCCTAGACGCCGAAAAGGCGTTCGACAGAGTAGAATGGTCTTTTCTTTTTTCTGTGTTAAAATGGTTTGGATTTGGCCCTAACTTTATTTCCCTTATTTCCCTCCTTTATGCAAACCCTAGAGCAGCGGTATGTGCCAATGGTCTCATTTCTTCATTTTTCCGTCTCGGTAGAGGAGTTCGGCAAGGCTGTCCTCTCTCCCCATTTCTTTTTAACCTAGCCCTAGAACCCTTCTTATCCAGAATACGTCAAAATCCGACCATTCATGGCTTCCCTCTTGCTCAATCACAGGTTAAACTTGCTGCCTATGCAGATGACATTTTGCTCTTTTTATCGAATCCGTCGGTTTCCATCCCCGCTTTCCTCGCTGAAGTCCACACTTACTCCCATCTTTCCGGTTATAAGCTCAATAGTGACAAGTGCGAAATCCTGCCTCTCACCAAATTCACCTTTAAACCCGATTTTGCTGCATCTACATTCACTTGGAGCCCGGCTCATATCAAGTATCTCGGTTTGTACATTACTCCTTCTGTCCCAGATACTATTTCACTATGCCTTACTAAATGTTCCCAAAAATTGTCTGACCTTACTTCTAGATGGCATCCCCTATACCTTTCTTGGTGGGGACGTCTCGACACTATTAAAATGATGCTCTCACCAATTATCCTCTACACCATTTCTAACTTACCGATTTCCATTCCTGCCAATTTTTTCACTAAAATAAATTCCATACTCTCTGTATTTTTGTGGTCTGGTAAGAGACCACGTATGTCCTTATCGCGTCTCCGCCTTCCCAAATCGGAGGGTGGGGTTAATTTCCCTAATTTTCCTGCTTATCATAAAGCTTTCCTTCTGAAACAGGCAGCTGTTTGGCTTACAGACCCTGCTGACCCCCTACCTCTATGGGCTGACCTTGAGCGTCTTTCTCTTTCTCCCTTTACCTTTGCTGAGTACTTATCCTTCTCGCGCAAGCCCCAATTTCTGTCCACTCCAATTCATAAACATACCGCGAAACTACTTTTGGCCAAGACTCCGGCCCCTCCCTCCTCTATTAAAGAACTTCTAGCCACCACAATATGGTATAATAATAGCATTCTTATCAAATTGAAACCCATTTATTGGAAAACTTGGCGGCAACGTGGTTTAATCTGGGTCTCCCAACTTTTCACGGGATCTGTCTTCACCCCCTTTCCAGTGCTTCGTCAACTCTTCTCTCTCCCCGCCTCCTTTGTCCATAAATACGCCCTACTCAAACATGCAGTGATGTCTGCATATGACTCTCTCTCTAACTCTATTTCGACTACATCCCCTATCACTCCCATCTCTTCTCTGCATACTCAACTACGCTCTCGCCCATCAGCATCCTCCATATACCATTCCTTTTATGATCCACCATCGCCTAGGCCCAAATCCAACATTGAGGAACAATGGGAATCTGATCTTAATGTCTCGTGGCCCACATCCCTGTGGGACAAAATATGGACCAAAATACGCAAATCTTCCAGGGCGGCCTCTCTCACGCAAACCCTTTTTTTCCTTTACAATCGCCTTCTTTACACGCCATCTCTCCTCCACAAACGTTTTCCCCTGACCTCCGACCTCTGCTGGACTTGCTCTGACCCCAATGCCTCACTCTTCCATATGCTTTTCACATGTCCTTCCACCCATGCTTTCTGGACTAAAGTCTGGAACCAAATTAACTCTATCTTTCACACCTCCATCCCCTTTTCTGTCACTGACATTTTCCTTGGTTCACTTTCCTCTTCCTGGATTGCTGTTGATGCAAATGTTCATATTGTTGATTTATTGTTGGCTGTGGCGTTCCAGCAGATTACTGTTAATTGGAAAGACTCCAAAGGTATTACTTTTAAAGCTTGGTGGTTTAATGTATGTTACAACCATAGACTAGATACTGCATTTGTTTACCCTACCTCCCTAGCTCCGAAAAGACTCGCAATGTGGCTACCCGTTACCCTTTACCTAGATGCATGTGCCCAGCGCTCCGTTCACGTATCCCCAGTTCAACAAGAAGTTTCAAAACCCCCTTGAATAACCTTTTGTTCCTTTTTCTTCATTCATGATTATTTATTTGCATATTTGTGCATTGCCTCTAATGTTATGTAGATTCAATGACTGTAATTTTACAGTTTTTAGCCTCATGGTTATCTCTCTGTATTTCTCTCCTCCCCTTCCTCCCTTTCCTTTTTATCCCTCCCCTCATTTTACTTCACCGTACTTCCTATAATGCTCTTAGCTATTACTCATGTCATTCTTATGGTTTTTCTCTTTGTATACTATGTTGACATTATTCAATTATTTTAATAAACTTTTCTTTGAACTAAAAAAATAACAGGAGAACTGAAAATTTTACCCCAGTGTGTGCAAAATAACATTCAAAAAGAACATCGCAACGCTTTTCATTTGTATTTTTTCAGCATTCTTTTTTCTTGGTGGTGTATTGAGTTAGTTTAATAACTGCAAGTGTATGGTCAATCTGACAGTTTGAAATACTTTTTTTTGTAATTACATTCTTCTAGCCAGTTATTCATTTTTGTGTTCTTATGTTGCTATTAATCTAAATGTTGAAGGTCTGCCTCTCAGTTTTACATACATTAATGTTTTGAGTTCATTGTTTGTATGCTTAATTGCCTCTTATAATTACAAAATTGATACCGTGTGAAGTACTTTTTCGTGGGGCTATGGGCAGAATTCCATTCCTCTCTCTTGGAGGCAATTGTATACTTGCTACTCGCATCTAAATGTATGACCTTCATTTAGAATTGCACACAATTGGATGCAACAATTATTGCATCTGATATAAAGGACAACAAAATATTTGGTATATATTAGGTGTAATAAAAATGTCATAGCACATGTTTTTGTATGGCATGTTCCAGTATATTTACCATGCATTTATTTTCTCCTCGAAAAACCAGAGACACCAGGATCTACTGGCTCACTCATAATGAGAGTATACGTGTGGGTATTTGTCCTTTTCTAGTAAGTGTTACGCCATAGAATTCAGGTGAGGAGTAACACTTAAATTAATTGTTGCTTAAGTTATTCCTCTGTTTTATATCACATGCTTAATTTGAGCTGGTAGTTGCAGGTGGGGTCCACGGCACTTATTTTTTATCGTAAGAATTTGGCCAAAAACAAAAGAGAGAAAAACCAAACTGGGGAGAGACGAGAAAGACAAAAAAGAGTGACAGAAGGATTATGGACGGTAGGAAAAGAGAGTGCATGAATGACATAAAGGAACAATGAGCATATGGCAGTGGATGAAATTAAGTCTGAGACGGAATCAACACTATGCACCCTTGGAATTCGCCCCACTCGACATTCCGCATGTCAGCCGCAGGCTTAAGAAAAATCTTTGTGCACCGGCACTAATTATTTTACAAATTAAGCCTTGTGTATATCTTATTCCCATAGCATTCTGAAGCATCTGACATCAAATTACCGTAGTAGCATGGAAAGTTAAAATTGTTTGGGACACTTTTACAGCCGCCTCTAGAGACTTTATTATTAAATTTGTTTCTCAAAAATGAAAATCAGCCGCTAATAAGTTAAAATCTCTCACCTCACAGATTAAAGAACTAGGATATTCTGATTATAAATCCCAATCTACTAATACCTTGAATGATCTGTTAAAGGCCAAATTTGAGTTTAATAGAATCTCTACAGACAATGCTAATTCTTTTTTCCTCTAGGCCAGTGCAAAATACTATGGTGGTCAGAATAAATCAGGGAAACTTCTTGCGAATTATCTTAAAATCAAGAAAGAACATACTGTTATTGAATCTATTCTAACTCCTTCTAATCAAACTCTATATAAAAGTGAAGATATTTTTGCAGAATGTAAACATTTTTATCAATCCCTTTATTCCCCAGAACTCCAATCGGACACGCATGATGCCTCTTTTTATTTATCCTCCATTTCAGCACCTACCCACTCTGACTTAGATTTTTCTTTATAAGAACAAGATATTCAGATTCAGGACATTTCTACTGCTATTCCTTCCATTAAACAAGAAAAAGCTCCAGGACCTGATGGATTTACTATCGAACTTTGCTCATATTTTTCTTCTTTCCTTATACCTAATTTAAACCAACTCTTTCTTTATTTTATTTCAACTGAATCATCCAGTGGTACTTTTCAAGAAGCATTGATTTGCCTATTTCCTAAGGACGGAAAAGACCATAAATTATGTAAGAATGATCGCCCAATTTCCCTAATTAATTTGGACTACAAGATCTTGGCAAACATTTTAGCTCTACACCTGGGGAATTTTTTACCACATTTAGGGGCCTATTATGATTGCGTTTTTTCCGCATCCTCCGGGCCGGTGGAAACCACCGCCGGCCCGGAGGATGTGAAAAAACCACAGCGGACCCACCAAAGACCCACCGCCACATTAGGATGGCTGGTGGGTCCTGGTTTCCGTCCGCAGCTTTTCCGCCGCGGTTGGCTTACAACCACGGTGGAAAAGCTCTAATATGGTGGAGGTGTCTCTCAGACACCGTCCGCCATATTAGGAAGGGCTTTAAAAAATGCTTTTCCGCAGCGGGTTTTCCGCCGTGGAAAAGCAAGTGTAACTTCACTGCGGGGGCCCATTGCGGGCCCCCTAGGAGAAGGGGGGGTGGGGGTGCACATGGGGGGTACCTATGGTACCCCCCTGCATTTGTATGCAGAAATAGGCAGGCAACGCATGGTGCCTGCCGCTTTCTGCATACAAATGCAATGTATGCATTTTTACCATTGCGGCGGATGCAGCTTGAAGCCGCACCCGCCGCAATGGTAAAAATAGAGGATGTGACCGCCAGGGTGGCGGTCACATCCTAATTGCACAGGAGGGAACTCCGCAGGCAATGCAGAGATCCCTCCTGCTCTATGGTGGCGGACGGACTCAGGTCCGTCCGCCATCATAATCGGCCCCTTAATTGGGAGAGAACAATGTGGGTTTATCAAAGGTAGACTTCTTTCCAATAACATATGTTTATTTTTTCATGTTATTAGTAAATCTAAATACTAGAAATCCTCCCTCGCAGCGATTTCTTTGGACGCAGGAAAGGCATTTGATAGGGTTAATTGGTCCTTTATTTTTGCTGCCCTCTCCTGGTTCGGGTTTGGTCCCAAATTCATTCAATATGTGTCATTACTTTACTCTTCTCCCAAATCTTGTATTTTAGTTAATGATCTCATGTCTCCCTATTTTCCCTTGCACAGAGGTGTACGACAAGGATGCCCTCCTTCCCCTTTATTATTTATTCTCGAGTTAGAACCCTTTTTTAATAAAGATTCGTTCTGATACCCAAATTACTGGCTTTTCTTATGGGAATTCTCAACTTAAACTTTCAGCTTATGCTGATGATATCCTGTTATTTATGTCTCATCTACAAGTGTCTTTACCTGCCTTTTTATTGGAAGTAAATAGCTATGCAAAGGTCTCGGGGTACAAGTTGAATGCAGATAAATGTTAAATTCTTCCCTTAAACAATTTATGTTTCCACTCTGACTTCACTGCATCTTCCTTTCATTGGAACCCTGATAAAATTAAATATCTTGGCTTATTGTTCTCCGATTCTGTTAAAAACTCTATCACTTTGAATTTGAATACCTTATCTACAATCTTACTTGATCTTACATCTCGCTGGAATCCCTTATTCGTATCCTGGTGGGGTCCTCTTGATTCCATCAAGATGATGCTTGTTCCTATTATATTATTTTATATTTCTAACATTCCTGTTAATATTCCCCAATGCTATTTTTAAAAAATCTACTCAATTTTGTCCACATTTTTATGGAATGGGAGGGAATCTAGAATGTCTTTGTGTAAACTTAAAAAACCAAAACATTTGGGAGGCGTTAATTTTCCAGACTTCATCAAGTATCATCAGGAATTCTGTCTTAAACAGCCGGCCTTTTTATTACAAGACAACGATGTCTTGCCTATACCATTATGGGCTGACCTTGAGAATTCTTATTTAAGTCCCTTTTCCTTTTTACAATATTTATCTTTTTCATCTAAGCCTTCTTTCTTATTTCCCCCAATTCTCAAGAATATATACAAGATACTTTCTGCCATTTTTTGTCATGCAAGTCACCTACAGAGAAATGTTTTGCTTCCTCTATTTGGTAAAATGTTTTGATTAAGGTCAATAATAGAGTTATAGTTGAGAAAGATTGGTACTCTAGTGAGCTGAAGAACGATGATGGATTCAACACAGATCTGTGACTGGGGGTGAGTGTCTGAAAGGTTTCAGTGCTCACCCATCATCTCCTTGTTAACACTGGGCGTAGTTTGTGTAGTAGCCCTACGTATAGTTACGCTAAGTGCACTTCGCACTACGCAAGCTACGCGAACTGCGTAGTGCGGTAGGGAAAATGCTGTTTGCACTGATTGACTGAAACGTCGACTTACTGGACACCCATTTTGTATATATGTGTTAACAAATGTTGATAGTATGTTGTACATATTTGTATAGAAAGATACTATATAGGGAAATTTGGAATTGGAAATTGGATGTGATTTGTGCACTAAAGATTGTTTTCAAAAAGGGTGTCACACTACTATGGAAGCTGAAAAATGTTAGTAGTGACAGTGTTGTTAAGGAGTCGATTTTAATTTAAATTCAATTCATAAATACAACGTATTTGATTACATCCCTATTGCGATTTATTTCTGTGCCCATTTTTATGGCTGTATAAAGAATTGAATGCTCTGTATAATAAATCCTTAAGGCACATTTGTATAGATAATATTGATCATACCAAGTTCCTTGAGGTATACCGGGTGGCCCTATTGTTGTTAGAACTTTTTAAAAGTGGCATTTTAAAAATTCTAATTTCAAATCTGACTTCACCATGAGTTAGGATTTTAATAACAATTCCAAAGACACAAACATGAACAAGTTACCTGCTCAGATTTGGAAATCACCGCTCATAAAGTGTAACAAGGTAACTCCAATGTTAGTCTATCGGAGAGGTAGATCTTGCAGTAGTGAAAAGTGAATGTAAAATTTTTTGCTACCATGACAGGTAACATTTAAAATGATATGTCCCACCTTTTAAATACACTGCACCCTGCCCTCTCGGATGTTCAGGGCGTACTCTAAGGATGACATATGCATTAAAAAGGAAGATGTGGGCAAGGCAAAAGGGGTATTTTGCCGGGTCAAATTGGCAATTAAAAACTGCATATGCACAGGCGGCAATGGCAGGCCTGAGACATGTTTAAAGGGCTACCTAATTGGGTGGTACAATCAGTGATGTAGGCCCACTAGTAGCATTTAATGTTCACGCCCTGGGCACATGTAATGCCACTTTACTAGGGACTTACAAGTAAATGAAATATGCCAGTTGGGGATAAGCCATTACTACCATGTTTTAAGGAGAGAGCACAAGCCCTTTAGCACTAGTTAGAAGTGCACAGAATCCTAAAGTCTGGAAAAAGGAGCTCACAAAAATGGAGGAGGAAGGTAAAACATTTGGGGAAAGACCACCCTGAGGCTGATAGATCTAACGGTGTTAATCACACTTTAGTGGCTTGGTTGATTTCTATTATAAAAAAAAACAATGAAAAACTTTACCCAGGCAAGGGAACCTCTAAAATCTTCACAAAATCTGTAAAGTGCAAATTACGAGAAATGCAGTAATTCACAAAAGTGAATGGAACGTCCTCAAAACATATTATACTTTGCTATGCATTTGCCTAGGTATTAAAAAACTGGTATTTTTTGGGCTATAATGTGTTTGTGGAGTTGGTAAGAAAGACACATTTTTGTATTCTTTCATTTGGAAGCCCCTGAGGAGAGTGTTGAATTCCTCTGATTGTTTATTGTGTTTTAAGGCTTTTAAATTCCATCTCTTATCCTTTTTGGATATATGTGCATACTGATGAAAAAAGGCATTTAGAATATCTATCTATCTATCTATCTATCTATCTATCTATCTATCTATCTATCTATCTATCTATCTATCTATCTATCTATCTATCTATCTATCTATCTATCTATATATGTCTGAGCAAGAGCACGGCTTTGCTCGAAACGCGTTGCAGCAGAGCGAGGGGAGAATAAATTACCTTCCTGCCTGGTTTCTCGTGGTCCGCCTCCTTCATTTTCCTGAAAGGGTTTGCTTTGAAGGATTGTTTGCTATATATATATATATATATATATATATATATATATATATTTATATTTAAAAAACCAATGAAATTCACTGAAAAAACCATAGGTTATAGACCATATATAGTTAGGAATTTGCATTTACAAAACCTTGAAAATTCACAGAAAAAAACATAGGTTAGAGACCATATATAGTTAGCTGGACATTTTATTGATATAAAACCAATGAAATTCCATATATAGTTAGTTGCACTAACTATATATTTCGCGGATCCGCAATCCAATGCTGATGATGTCACATATTACATCATTCATGACATGGTCAGTGACATCACTGATGACATCACTGATGACATCTCAAATGACATCACTGATGACATCACTGATGACATCTCATTTAACATCAATGATCACACCACTGATGATATACTTCATGTGATAATACAATGCACCTCCTTACACTCTAATATAACCTCTGTTACACCTAGTGTAAAATACAGAGTATCATTTTTGAAACCATTGACACACGAATACCATTTACTACATACGCACTCACTGATTCCTACGTCTACACACACATTCACTCATTAACCCATACAATCACTCGTACATACAGTCACTCATCATTACAACACTATCATATGCACTCACACACCTATGCAGACACTCACACACTGCCACTCATCCATGGAGTTACACACACACCTAGTCAGTCCTGTAAAGAATCAATCACACTTCCATTTTCTCATCTATACAGTTAAACACAGAACACCTTACATTTTCAAACATATACTAACACATACTTACTCTCTTATACAATCACTGATACAAGTACACATTGATCTGCACAGAGTCACACACCTCCCAGCCAGCCACACACACACTCAGTCTCTCATGCAAATACTTGGGCAACCAATCAATAACCCATATAGCCACTCATATAGCTACTGATCAACACATGCAGCAGCTTGCACAACAACAGACATACTGATGCACACTTTCAGACAGTTTAGTCACTAACTCATGCATTCAGTAAGACGCATTTAATCACTCACTCATACAGTCAATCACGCACCTACTAAAACCTTCATTCAGACACTTATACATCCACTCATTCTTCAATATGTAAAACATATTTAAACTTTACAGAAACACACAGTCACTGGATGATGTCATCAGTGATGTCATTTGAGATGTCATCAGTGATGTCATCAGTGATGTCACTGACCATGTCATGAATGATGTAATATGTGACATCATCAGCATTGGATTGCGGATGCGCGAAATATATAGTTAGTGCAACTAACTATATATGGAATTTCATTGGTTTTATATCAATAAAATGTCCAGCTAACTATATATGGTCTCTAACCTATGGTTTTTTCAGTGAATTTTCAAGGTTTTGTAAATGCAAATTCCTAACTATATATGGTCTATAACCTATGGTTTTTTCAGTGAATTTCATTGGTTTTTTAAAAGCTAATATCTATAGCTGTAAAATATATTCTTTATTACGTGACGTATCACGTAGCCACGTGAGACCCCTCATGACGCGTCGCATAACCGTGACGTATCGGCTCTGCAGCGCAAACAAAACCCGTAACGTAAGCACGCCGGAGCACGCTTACAGATATATATATTTTTTATTAACCTTAATTAGACAAAATCCACACGTGCACATATCTTGAGGCCTTGCAAAGGCACATCAAACAAACAGTCCCTACAATTTTGCCAAGTTTGGTGGAAATCTATTCCCTTAAATTGTTTTTTACTGTTTCTCTTGGTTTTCCCCTTGTTAGGCTTACCGGGACGCTACCCGGTACGCGAACCGGACGCTCCAAAAACACAAGATGACGGACTCCCGTTACGCTGCCGGTTAGCTGCCCGGTTAGCTGCCCGGTTCGCGTACCCGTTTTTTTTTTTTTTTTTGCCCCGCGGGGTACTTTAATATCCCCCTCATCAATCCTAGGGGGTCAGGAGGGGTCTACCTTGCCCCCTTTCCTTTATTTCCCCCTTCGTTTTTCACCACATCTTGTCTCTCGATCCTACCGAGAGACAAGATGGCGGCCGCTCCGGACTGTTTAGAATGTTGACAGACACCGGAGAGCCAATCAGCTTCGCTTCGCGAAGTTCCGTTACGCGTCCGGTACGCGAACCGGGGCGCTAACCGGAGCGCTGTCACAGATATATATTTTTTTTAAAACGTTAATTTCGCAAAATCCACTGGAGCACATATATTGCGACATAGCAAAGGCACGTCGGGCAAACCATATCTACAATTTTGCCAAGTTTCGTGGAAATCCATTCAGCCGTTCGAGCTAAAAGTGAATCCAACCGCCCTATGGAAAATTGCATGGGAAAAACGCATTTTGGGACCCCCCTTTTTTCTTGGCCCCCCCTTGACGAAACCCCCCAAATTTTCAGGGGCTGCTCAGAAACAAAATGTTCCATTTTCCTGAAAATTTTATCCAATTCCGTCCTCAAACGCCAAAGTTATTCGACATAGTATTTTCAAAAATCCCATAGGAAAAAAATCCTAACTATATATACCTACTGGCGACCGCCAGAAGGTTATATATATATATATATATGTATAAATAAATATATATATATATATATATATATATATATATATACACATATATATATATATATATATATATATATATATATACACACATATATATATATATATTGCTCATTTTCTGGAGAGCAGGTCCTTATTGTATCGTGTTGTTGGGTCTAATGGTAGCTTGTATTTGCCACAGCCTAAAAGCTATATCTCAGAGTTATTTTTGTCTATTGGTGTCTTCGGTAGTGATAAGGAATCCTTCCTTGGAAGGTATGGATGACAATAGGGAGAAATTATCTTGGTCAGATTTATCAAAAATATTTCACAGAGGAATGTGCTTACTTGAGTTTTTCAGACAATAGCAAATGCTGGATGGTTATATAGATGATAGAATTTGTGTACATTTGTTTAACTTCTTACCAGCCTTTTTTTTAAACTTAGGACCTCATTAAGTGTTTCATCATAATCGTAATGGGACTGGTAAAAGGCACTACTGGCCCCATTGTGATTATGGGCTAGGTGGTAAATCTATGGATCTGGTGTGTTTCACTGGGACACTTCAGGCACGGCTGTAATGTTCAGGTTGAAACTCTGGGGGAAAATTGAGGAATCATTTGTTGCGGGTGTGTCAGGAGCAGCATTCCTGACTGCTCTGATAATCTTTTTTCTAAGTGTACCCTCTGGGTATACCTCATACTCCCTGGTAAATCTAGTAAATCCTGGGGTGATATTAGAACTGTTAGCCTTAGCGTGGTGTTTCCCCAACCGTTTTGCCTCACCTCCTCCCCTTTGCTGAACTTATTTGTGTTGGTCTTAGGAGTCTGTGCACAATGGGGTTGTGCTCACCCCCCTGAAAACATTGTTAAATTGGCTTATACAATGTTTCACCTTACAGTAGCCTACATCTGGACAAACACAACAATCTGATGGGATGTCCTCACACACCACCAGGTCTCATGCAACATCATAGGACTGCCCACACACCTCAAACATCTGGTTTGGTGAAGAGCAGGCCTACACTCTAAAGTCAGAGATGCATGTCTAACTAGGCATGGACCCGTGACATACAATTAAAAAACAATGTAATATGTGAAACTGACCTTTTTGTTAAGTGGAACAAAACTTGGTATTAAAAAACAAATGTGGAGACAAGGAGACCTAGTTCCCCACCACCATTGAGAACGTCAACATGTTTCTGCCTGTTGGATCATATGAATATGTGGCTTTCGTCAGGACAGAAACACAGAATCCTTGTATAGCACACACCACATTTAATACACTGTAACTTCCAATTGAGAGTAGGTAGCTATGCCATGTTTGCTGTTTTTGGAATTGTAATGAAAAAAACATATTTAATGGTAAAGGCCGGTGTTTGGTTACAATTTGGAAAATGCCACCTTTGGAAAGTTGCCATTTTCCTACCCTAAGACATTATGTGCCTGCAGCCTGTCTTCGGTCACATGACTAGGTGTAGCTGACTGACTTTGTGAATTCCTACCAGACAGTCAAACAATGGAAGGATTAGGTGTGTCAGAAGGGGCCTTCTGCTGGCAGGATGGGGCGGAGCTGAGCACAGCACTACTTGCAACTGAATAGGAAGAGCTCTGCCTTCATATCACAGGGCCTATCACTTCCACATTGTCACTGCAGCCAACTTGAAGACAGGGATGTAAGAAAATTCCATGCAATTCAAGGCAACTGTCTAGAAGCTTCTCCCACCTTCCAATAGGAGGGCTCCAGGGTATAAAAAAGGACCTCAGACACCAACTCTTCAATTCACTCCTGGACTCTCAGAGGACTTTCAGCTGCTTTTACCTAATGTGCACTCAGCAAGACTGCTTTGCTATACTCGGAAGGACTGCTTTGCTTCCTGGAACGTGCTTGAACCGTTAGAGGCCAGTCCTGCAGTTGAGCCCTGCATCTTCACCTGAACCCAGGACTACCAGAGTAACTCCAAGGGCTAGTTTGTTATCCTCCTCTTCAGAACCACAGGGACAGAAAAAACTTTGACCATCTTGAACCCACACCTCAACCCAGAATGAGTGAGCCCTGAAACCCTGAGTGGTGGTGTCCCATCAGTCCTGGACCCTTGGTTTTGGTGTTAAAGGTGTACAGACAGCCCAAACAAAAAACTACTTTGAGGCCCAGGAGGAGACTGAGACCAACCTACGCGCCTAACCACACAAGGTGCATCGCAGGTCAAATTTTCTTTGTGGCTACATCCCGCTATGTTCTTCTCTGCAGCAAATCCATCCTGTTCAGCGGTCCGTCGCCAAAGGGGTATAAAGCCTCATGGAATTGCCTTCGGCTACAGCCCTCTGCCTTGTCCTACTGGAGATATTCACTGCAGCTTCGACCCAAGGCTCCCTGACAATAACACTCCCTCCTCAGACACCTCCTGCACACTTGCCCCACTGAACTGTACCTTTTACGAATATGCTACTCAAAATTTCTTCTAAATGAGAAGGTAAGCACTGACTGGGCCAAATATAATTCTTGTATCCGAACTGTCCTCCATCGCAGTTGGACATATTGTTCGACATTGATCTGGTCTTGCTCGACTAGATGCCCACAGTTTGTCCACGGTTGACGCTTTGATATTTTAGGTGCTAGTTTTTACTAAAAACTTAAAGAATTCATAACTTCAGTTCTACAGATTGGAGGTTTAATGTTTTGGTGTCAGATAAGTTATTAGAATGTACTCTACTTTTTGTAAATTGGTGTGGATTTTTTTGTGTTGTTTCACTTTAATACTGTTTGTGTGCTGTATAAATACTTTACACAGTGCCTCTAAGTTAAGCCTGACTGCTTTTTGTGCCAGGCTACCCAAGGTTAAGCACTGGTTAATATAGCTGACTTTTTGTGGTTCATCCTGCAAGGAATTGTGGCTGCGGCTTGACCAACCAATAACCCAATTTATCCCAGGTGGTAATTATGGGCCTGATGGTGGGGCTATCTTAAAGATGTTACAAGGCAGTTATTTTTAAGTCTGACATGTCTGCAGCCAAACGCAATTCTAATCTAAAGCTGTCTTGTTCAGCAGCATACTTCCCAGTGCTGATATTTTCTGTGTACTAGGTTAGAACTCTGAAGGTTGAATCACATAGACTGAGTACGAGGAGAGCTAATTTAAACATGATCAGAGTCTTGCTTGGCATTTAATGTGGCACGATGTACCAGCAGCATATTACCAACTTTATCAGTTGAAAATCTTTGTTTTGATTTGTGCTCTATTTATCACTTTTTATTATACATTTAACCAGAAAATATGCTTAGAAGCTGAACATGCATGATAGTGACCAATCTATTCTGAGATTTTCTTGGGGACAATAATAATTTGCTACATGTTTAGTTAGTTTCCAAAATATGAAATTTCGACTGTGGAAATCTGTGAGAAAGCATATGGAGTTATTCTAGATGTCTGACATGCTAGTGCAGAAATATCTAATGTGTCAGATGGGGGGAGTTGAGTAGTCATGCTGATGTAAGGGATGATTCTATGGATTAACATCACTACATTTCCTTAGAATATCTTGTATTTCACTGTTCTCCTTTTTGTTATTCTCGTTTATTTATATATGATGTCTGTTTGTGGTATGTTTTGTGTGGGGTATAGAAATAATTAGAGATGTGCAGTCAATCTTAGGAAAGACATGTTTTACATATAGTTTTATAATGTAAAATATCCATATCGTATTTTTTTTTCAAAAGGCAAAACAGTACCAATATAAATGTTATTTTCCATTCATTGGCAGAGCTATTTAGTGTTGTATGATTCAAGGATTCTTTTATAACCAAACACCTAAAATTTGCCACGGGCGGAATACATTCATAAATTACAACTGTTTGATGATTCTTTCAAATATAACTTGATATATAATTCTGAGCACATGTGTTTAATCCACATTCTGGAAATCAAGTAGGTAAACACCATCTGATCGACTAATTTGCTTTAGGAAGACGCACTCAAAAGTATTTACTTGGATTGCCTCCAATGCATATGTAATTGGCAAAACAAGGTAACATTTCTGCATGTAAGAATTCCTGTTTCTTGCCATGTCGCCATTGCTTGTGCCAAATATATTATATTGTAAATCGACAATAGTTGTCAAACACAAATTACCTTAAGTGAATGTGAAACTCAGAAATAGGGTTTAAATGAAGCACTGATCTTCTAATCAGAGCACATTGCATGTCTTACGCATTGTCTCTACCAAGGTCCTCATTAGTAGCGTTGCTGAACAGAGGGTGGTATTTATAGCTCCCAGGACATACGGATTCCCAGTTGAGGCATGTATCAGGTGCGGTAAATACTTCCCATTTCCAGTTTGCCTGGGGAAACTGGGAAATGATATGAAGTACTGATGTTTAAGAAATCGAATTCACCATAAAGTATATTGTTCCTGTAGTATGTCCTCAATACATTTCCACATGTTTGATCTACCAAAATTTGCCACTTGAAAATTGTGGAGGTGTTTGACGAAAACATTTTAATTTCCAACTGTTGCACAAACTCCCATTCGTTCAGGGATCGTAATTTCAATCCACACTCCTAACGAGGACATACATGTGTAAAATACCTGATTCCCAAATATGTATTCTTATGCGAGCCTACCATCATTATTGCCTTTCGATACTGACGGGCAGCAACTGCCAAGAAATATTCAGAATATAGTAACAACGCGCATCAGATCATTTTGCATAAACATAGCTAGTGATCTTAAAATAATTGGCCTCGGTGGTATTGGTTTCCAGCACAAATATATTCTTTCAATTCATGTTAAAAGAACGATGCATACTTTTTGACAATTTGATGTATCTGCTTTTTCCATATGTGCTACATACATATTCACTAACAAAAGCACATTTAAAGTGCAAATATGGCTGCAAAGTAAAAACAAAAACCACGGAAGTTCACAAGCTGTGGTTTGGATCACATTCCATAACAACAGCCATGCAAAGCATAACTAACCTCCGGCCAGGGTCTGCACACACCATGGATGGTGAACCCCTGCCGTGCATGTACTGGGCAACAGGAGGTAGTCTCAGGGTCTCGCCTATGATCAGACCCTTCTTTCTTTTTCTTTAAAAAAAAAAAAAAAAAAAAAAAAAACAAGCTTTGGGGTGGTTTTCTGCCATTCCAAAATAGGAGCTACTATCTCAGGGCAAGCTTTGTGGTCTGGTGCAATTTAACCTTGCACGTTTCACTGACTGGCATCGACACTGGCATCGGAACTGTGGCTCCAGTTCTGCAGTTCTGCAAATGGAAACTTGCATGGGCCACGGCTGAAGGCGGCAAAGTTTGGCTTGGGAACAGGGTTCATCGTTTGGAACCACAGAACCAAGGGGCTTGCTTGGATCCATGGTTCCAGTTGTCTGTATCTATCAAAACAGTCATTTAAAATATATTTTTTAATACGGAGAAGGATCACTTCCTGTCCCGTCGCATGAGCCTGGTGGTCAGGGTGTTGTGAACACCCTGGCCCCTCAGGACGCCCTTCTTTTTATAATCAGGACATGAGGACCGAGTCCATATGTCCTGTAACCGTGTCTGCAACTTCTTCGTTCCATGTTGCAGCTGGCCAATAGGTAAATTCTAGATCTGTGGTAGCAAAATAGGCAATGGGGAGCAGGGCCGGCAATAGCGCTGGTGGCGCCCAGTGCGACAATCTTTTTTGCATCACCCCTCATGACCTCCTCCTCAAATTCCCTCACTACCACCCAGCAAAAGAGCCCCTCACCTCTCCATAGCCCCTCTCTCACATACATTTCATGTTTTAAAGCGCTGGTAAAGACTCAGCTATTCACTTTAAATAGAGATCTGTTCTTTGCAGCAGGCATGTTAACCCTCTTCGCTACTTTATGGCGAGTCAAAATTGCCACTAGACAATACACTGATCCCTCTCTTTAGCAAGAACATTAATCACAAAAGTTATCTTGACATTTTTATTGCAGCCTGAAATCTGGATGCACAAGGAACTCTGCAACAGCTGCTTTTAAATTGTAAGTTATTGCTAAACACAGCGCCCCCACTTGAGGTCAGCACCCCACCCTTCAGATCAGCGCCCACTTCAGCCGCACCAGTTGCACTGCCCTAAAGCCGGACCTGATGGGGAATATTTATTTTAATTTTGCATGCTCCGTGGCTAAAAAATTAAAAAAATACTCCTCACGGTCCATTTTGGTACCACAGGCCCCCATGTCCTGAAAGTAAAAAGACAAGGCCGCATAAGGGAAACGTGGTTTACACCCTGACCACCAATCTCATGTGATGGGATCCAAAGTGACCCTTCTCCGTATTTATAACTTTAAAACGTTTACATCACTCAAGATGCAATTTAGAATTCTATGTTTTCTTTCATCATAAAATACGGCTGCAAAATCAACATTATTGATGACAAAGGGAATGATAACCATATTCCTAAATGCCACATCAAATGAAGGGATGAATGAAGTATAAATGCCTTAGGATGATCTCATGTTGTGACCTTGGCTTAGTCAGAGGGGGCTCAATGTACGTTCCTGGACCCGAGTAGGTAGATCTGCATGAGAGCCACCATACCAATGGGCCCGCCCTTCCACCTCTGGCAATCTCCCACATTGCCCCAGTTCAGGAAAAACCTCAAGCCCTGGCTCCTCAGATAAACCAGCAATCATCGGAGCAGCCTCCCCTCCCCCCAGTGCCTTGAGACCCTCACGGGTGAGTAGTTGTCCTTTACCAACCCTAATTGATTGATTGAAGTAGCATTTTACAGGGCACATAATCGTGCATGTGGCATCTGACAATATGAGGCCTATTGGAACGGATAAAAGAACGTACTCTCATGTAGGTGGGATGGGTGTCATTACTATAGACATGAACAGGGTTCTACAGCAGAAACAGCTATCTATGCTTGTTTAGGGAAATAATTGAATATGACTTCTGAATATTTGGCGCAGACCCCATACGATAAAAATATCTATACATGTCTCCTGGATAGGGTCAGTGAGGGCACTGGTGGGGATCAGAATGTCCATGCAGTGGCCTATTTATCTCTTTGTTTGTGGGGCCCTCTTGGGCTTTGTATGACTCCTGTGTGTGGGCTGTCAAGTATGCTTTTGCCTTTATTATACGAACCGTGTTGTCTGTGAGCACAGCCACCGCCCTCTCTTTCTGTCACCAAAAGGTTAGTGACAGAACACTGTGCACGATTAGCTACTCACAGCGGGGGGTAGAGGCAACAAACATACACAGCCTGTGAATAACAAAAGAAAACATCTTCGAACAGTGACAATTGCATGAGAGCAAGTAAACAAATCGATGGGGAAATGGGGAAGTCATTTATGAGAAAACAAAGGTCAAAGGTCAAATTGGAGAAATGTAAACAAATAAAAAACTCAGTGAGAAATGACTTAAATTGTCATCAATAGTGATCATAGCAAGACAAGAGTGGAAGACTTCGGTAGACGTGTGGAAGACAGTGCAAAATGGGTGGAGACCCAGAAGAGGTATGGGCAAGCGTTATCTAGGAAAAACACACAAACTTGAATAGCAACTGATAAACGTAGTCCATAAGTGCAAGATTAAAAAAAAAATCTGTACTTTTGATAGAAAACAAGAGTAAGGTAGGTAGACTGGGAAAGCTAAAAGGTAGCAACTTGCAGTACTCGACTATGGCGAAAGAAAAAGCAGCAGGAACTAGCCAGTACAATGCCCTTTTCATGCTTATAACGTGAAGAGCTACTGGCCCCTTTTTTTTTGCGCGTGTAATTAATTTTTAGATGCATTGTTTTCCGTGACTCTACTCAAGAATTAATATTGTGGCTTACTTGGCTTTTTTGCACATTGAACCACTCTTAGATGAAATGTTTATTAAGTCTCAACTTCCAGCTTTTGCCAGTCTTATGCACTCTACGTTTTTCAATGATGTACATTATTTGATTATTGTTATGTAATGTATTAACGTCTGATGAAGTGTTTTAACTTGAATGCTTGTGTGCGCCCTGTTCTTTTTATGCTGAAACTGTTTTGATTTAAATTAACTAAACCATAACATTTACCTTTACCTCTGCAGAAACAGGTTGAAACTAAAGCAGCAGCATCGCACACAGAAAGCATTAAAAGAAGAAAGCTAGGGGCTTGGCTTAGGAATGGTTTCAGGCAGGTTTTGAGGATGTTATTTTAAATTCTGAGCCGAGAGACCTCCAGACTTCGAGTCACCCTGCGAAAGATCATGAGACTTGTTTGTGAAAAAGAAAGTCTCAAGGCGCAGCTTCTCTGAGTTTATTGCTGACTGGGTTTGGCCCGTTTCCCACGTGCCAGGGCAGATAATCTGCAGTACAGTCCGGCTCCTTTGAGGATGCTTCTGCACCCAAAAATAGCCAGTTTAGGCAAATCCTGCCGGGGTAATGTAGTGAAAACATCTAATTCCAGTTGCAAATTGGGCTGCGATGTAGAAGGCAGGTTTGAGAGAAGCAAGGAGGATCTTGGGTAGCCCTGTCAAAAGGTCCTTACCAAAGTACATCAGAGAGAGAACCAAAACTTGGATAATCCTCTCAAAGTCTATGGAGGAGATGTATCTCTGATGCATTTTAGAGCAGGCACCTGGGGATGTTTGATGTATGTAGCACTGTAGACGTAATTTATCAATCAAGTAAACCACAGGAGCTTCACGATGTATGTGGGAGAATGATTTGAGTTCATTTTTGTGAAGGCAGAAAGACACATTGCTCTCAGAAGATTAGAGGATGAAGAGGAGGGAAGATGTGTTATCCAAGTTGGTCAGACCATGGATTTGGTAATTGAATCTATTGCAGCCTCAACACAAATCTATATTCAGATTCTAGTGGGTGATCCTAGTGAGAGAGCTGTGGTACCCAGGATCTGTGGTCAGAGATGCGACCGAAGTAGAGGGTAGGAGATTCCTTAGGAGTCTCACTATTTCCAGGACTTTTGCAAGAGCTGCCAGATACCTTTGAAATCTATCTCTACGACTGTGTCTGCAACCCTAGTTAGTGTCGCCTTTCTGTGCATAATGATTACTTTAGAGTGCAGATTTTGCAGTAGTTGCCTCATTACCACGCCCTGCTTGATTTGTAGTAGTTTTGACCCTAACAGGGATTGTAGGTAGTTACGCATTATTTTGAGGAATCTCCTGAGGACCAAGTTGAAGATTAATATACATTCATGAGGCAGATACCCAGCATTCACTGGCTCCCTTTGTTTCTTAAATATTACTTGATGGAAAAGCATGCATTTTAAAAAAGCACCCTAGAGGCCCATTCAATTGTACTTGGAATAAACCTTCCCTCTGTTCCTTGGCTGCCAGACGGAAGTAGGGTATCATCACCCTCTGTTGTAAGACACAGGCCTGGTATCTTGGTCTTTGAGTACTTAGTTATGTTCAAGTAACATTTTGGATGGCTGCTTCTACCATGAGCCATCAAGAGATATCCGTAGTCACCTAAGCATCAGTTAGTATGATGATATGATGCGATGTTGTCACTGGTGAGTCTCCGAAAGGATCTAACAGTATTGTATCATGGTATGTAGAGAGTTTTTGGTTCTGTGAGCATGCTCTGAGTGTATTCTTTTCTAAGAGGAGAGGTAATATGTGATGAGGAGCAATAGGTCATTCATTCTGAATTTGGTGAGTTTTAAACTCAATATTATTTGGTTCAGTTCCACAGTTCTACCCTTCTTCCAAATCTTCTTTTCCTGTGCTCTATACTCCTAACGTGGCACATAAATTTGTGTCCCAGATGGAACTGAATGTACATGAGACTGAGGCCTTCTCTTGGGGCATCATTGTACATACTCCATGGTGTGCAGCTTTGACTAGAGGACAAGGAGGGCATAGAGTTAGCGTCACGTGATATTAGCACTGGTGAAAACTCTGGGGTTAGATTACCATTTGGTGTGACAAATACCTCCATATCCTTTGTTGATGTCCATGTTTTTAAAAACATGGACACGATTTTTCATATGGAGACAAAAAGTCAAAAATAAAAGTAAAATGTGTATATGCAGATCCTTGATCTACATGAGGGAGCATAAAGGGTTATAAGTATTCCTGAATATCGATTATTAGTCTAGATTTCCAAGACATATTCGTGCATGCTTGTAAGTTCCGAAAAATTCTCAAACATATATACAAATCATAGAAGGAAACCTAGCATACTAAGAATTTCAATTTATTTTGTAAATTTGGTATACTTGTTGCTTTGCCACCTTCTACCCAGACCAACTTACCAACCTTCATAATGTAAAGTCTTATAATAGATAGTACAATATTATTTTTCACTTTGTTATTGTAATGATTTATACCTAAAACAACCTCCACAACACTATGTGGTGTTTTGTTGCATCATAATGAAAAGTGTGACGAGTACATAGTAAGCTTTAGGTCACAATATTTCTATACGACATGTAAATGAGAACATACAAAACAATTTGCATGACAACAAGCTTCATAGAACCATCATCTTTATACTTGGTTGTTTGTCCTTCCCTTCCAGCCTGCCATATATTTGCCACCCATTCACTACTGCCATCCTCTTAACCTCTTGACTTTCTCTCAGCCATTGTTTGCAACACGGATGTCATAAAGGGGTCAGTGGTACCAGCTACCATCCCTGTCCTGTTCTTTCATACTCTTGATACTACTCTAGCTACTCAAGGTTCCCTGAAGATTCATAGGTGTCTGAGAGTTTTTATTTCACTTTTTGTAGTTCCCACTCCTTACCCTCACCATAGACTCTCAGCAGCAAAAGGGGGACTTGAGTGGGTAGCCTTGCCACAAGTGGTCAACCATTTAATGCCTTTGAAGGGGTGCGGGGTGATCGGAGTAGGCGCATCGTATATGAGGCCACTTCCGACGCCCCAGACAATTTGGTGATTTGAAATCCTTGTAGATCAACTTACAGACTGAGAGAAAATCAGTTATTTAATGAATAAGCCTTTAAGTAACAATAACCATTATAGTTCTTACTCAGTTTTGTGCGTGTCGATGGTGTGGAAAAGCTCACTCAGCTCCTCTGCACTCAGTATTCCATCTGAAAAGTAAGCTTTGAATTCGTCAAAAGACAGTTTTCCGTCATCTGAAATCAAAAAACAGATACAAGTTATTAGTTATGTAGATTCAGTGATTGTGACCATGCCCTTTAGCTTCAGTAAGAAAAGGAGACTTTCAAAGGTAAATTTCACATAGACATTTTGTTGCATCTATATTGTTTGTGTCTCAATGGCATTGCATATTGCTAAACATACAATTTGTGAGTAGGCTTTGGTTAAGTAAGATAAACAGACATAAAAATGGATCTGGAAGGATTTGCAGTTCACCCAGTTAATGCAAATATATGTGGTCTTATTTTCTTGTCTGAAAATTTGACACCCTTAAAAAATCCACAATTTTGTACGTTTTCGAACTTGTGGAGAAGGATAGGCATGAATGTTCAGCCTCTTTTCCCTCCTCATTATTGCCGCTATTGATACCGACTTGCAGGTTACACTTCCCAGCAGAGTAGACATAACAGAGATATTGAGTCATTTAAAGTCTGGTGGAGTGAGGGGACTGCTTTGAATCAGTGATGCCCCTCATGCCTCGTTCTCCCCCCTGTTCAGAGTGGAGAGAAGCACTGGTTCTCCAAATGTGGAGGCACAGCTGGCTTTGCCCATGGAACTCTCTGAACTGATGGCCGATCTGCCACAGAGCCGTCAGGTTTTAGGAGCAGTCATCATGCCCTATTTGAGGCAGCACAACTTTCGCTAGATTTCCCTGTCTAGAATCATGATGCCCAGACATGGTGGTCATGGCATGGAATTCAACCAAATGCCTCCACATGCAGGAAGCATCATGGTTACTGATTTGTTTTCTTTTTTCAAGAATAAAGTCTTGCTTTGTTAGTTTATTCGTGAGAATCTGAGTAGATGTATTAGTCATGGTGCCTGCTCATCAAAGTTTCAATGCCTTCATTGCCTTCAATGTGGCAGCGTAAGCTCCATGAAGAAAGAGAGATTCCTTGCTGTGTGTTGAACATTTGTAACTATGATGGGTGGTCTTCTACAGACAAGACAGAGATAATAGATCCCAGAAATGTAACAGCCTGGCAGACTTCCTGCCGACTGTGAATGCCCCCCATAATATTCTATTTAGGGATGTGCATGAGAAACATAACAGAAAAAAAGTAAGTGATATGCAGATGGTAGTCTTTGCCTCTACCTTGCAAGGCAAGGTTGAGTAGGGACATACAAAATAATGTTGCAGTAGGGTTCTAATAAGCATGGATGATTGTACCTCACATTGTTCACAGGATGGACATAAAATAAACACTATCTTATGTATTGCATAAGGTGGTGTTTACTTTATGTCCGGAGTGCTGTGGGCTTATAGCATAATAGAAATACTAGAGAATATTTCAATTACGCCTTCCATTTGGCTGACATAATATAAATGCTGATCTTGTAGCATTACTATAATGTCTAAAGTCAAATTGACATACAAAAATGTTGTCTGGCCCACGCCTTCCATGGCTTTAATTAAAACAAAATATTGACTTTTAGCTGCACTATGAATCCAGCTGAATTAGTTTTGACCGTACTAATAAGTCCAATACACACGTCCTGGAATACAGGGGGTTTATTGGTCATTTCATCAAGATTGCTTCATCAAACCCTGTGAACAGCAGGACAACCACCAACTGTTGCCCTTCAAGCCACACCTCTCTCTGTCCTACCACCCACATTCTGCTGGTGACATCCCCAACCTTCTCATTCCATTCCTGGTGACATAGCCAGCCTTCTAACATAGACTGTGAAGGAAAGTAGGTTTGGACATAGCACATTGTCCCCCTTCACATTCTCCAAGAATAAAAATATATACAGAAGTAGAAGACTGCAATACGCAATACGCAAAATTTGTCAGTATCAATCGCAACATTGGAATAACATTAAAACATGTACACAAAACCCTCTATTGCATCACATAGTCATCATTCCACTTGGGCCTGATTAAAGATCAATTATGAGTATAAACATCAACTGTTGAGTCACCAATGGAAAATGTATTGGGCCTCTCACTCTGAACAGGGGAGCTCTCAGCTCTTACAAGTCTTGAGAAGCTCCATACATCACCAGAATCTAGAACTGCCACATTTTTCCTCACATCACAAATTCGGAAAGGACCCATGAATTTAGGCCTTCCTTTTCTCACCAACCCAGATTTTCTCACAAACACTTTATCACCCTTTTACCAATGTACACAGTTTTTGTCATCAAATTATCTCTTATACCTATTCTGATGTTCTAGTCTGCGTTGCTTAATTTCATCTTCAGATAATTTCTTCTCCACCCAGTACTGAGGCATTCTGCCACCTCCTTGCTCCTCCTTGTTAGACCTGGCACTTTTGGCGTGTTTCCCCTGTCATTTTCCTTTCTGACCTCCTGGTTTTGATTTTGTTTTTGCTGGTTTAGTGTCTCTGCGCACTTTCTCACTGCTGTCCAGTGTTAAAGTGCAAGTGCTCCTATTGTAAATTGGATTATGGATTGGTGTTGCTTTTCAAAGGGTTCTTAGACCATGCTACTGCATTGTCTGTACACAGTTGTTACTGCCATGTTGACTTGGCAAGTGCACTCACTTGCCAAGCCTTAACCTTCCCTTGTATTAAAAGTGAGGCACCCCTAAGGTAGGCCCAAGGTACCCATATGGGCAGGGTACAGTGTATGTGAAAGGTAGGATATCTACTGGTGTGTGTGACATATCCTGATAGTGAACTACAGTGTAATTCGTTTTTCACTGTTTAAAGGCTACCTGTCCCATAGGATGGAATAGGGAATACTTTGTAACATTTTTCGAGTATATCTTCCCATTGGTACAAGACTGAGAAACAGACTTTAGTATGCCTGAACTCAGAATGTAAAAAGTCATCTTTTAGTAAAGATGATTTTTATGTTGTGTGTTTAAAAATACACTTTTTTAGAAAGTAGGTATTTTCTTGCTTAACCATCCTGTGTGCTTCTGCTGGTTTGTGGACTGACTGTCTGGAGTGACAGGGGCTGTGGATGTGCATTCTCTTCAGACAGCCACTGGGGGGGGAGTTTGAAGTGTGTCCTGCCTTGGAAAATTCTGTCTCCACCTCCTGCCGAGAAGCTGGGCCGGAGAGGACCAAACTGGTTTGGACTGAGCACAGACACTCTCTGCCCAAGAGAAGAAAGAGAAATTCAGTATAAATATTGGGGCCCAGACCCCAGAACTTTAGAACTTGCTGGAATCAAGGAACCTGCCAAGAAGTAGAGCTCGAAGAACTGCTAGGAGGAGTACTGCTCCATTGCTGTATTGTTGCTTTGTTGGGTTGGCCTACAGTTGCTGCTTCTGCTTAGGCAGTGAAAGGACTGGACTGAACTTTCTTTAATTGCGCTGAGTATCTCCAAGGGCTTGAAATAGAGCTTACCTCCTGGTCTCACCAATGACGACAACCAACAAAATAAGAGAATACAACAGTCTCACCAATGACGACAACCACTGCCGCCACCGAGCAGCTGCTTGCACAGCGACCTGTGGGCACTGCACTCCTCACCTCCTCATTTCACTCTGGTGTCCTGGTCTCACCGACAACGTTGCTGTCTGCTGACCGAGACATCCTTGACCCCACTGTGGCTTGGGGGTACCACCTGTAAGTTACATGATGCACCACCCTGTCCCACACAGCAGTCAGGACCAACCAACACCAGCTCCCATCAACGGGCACTATCGTTTGCAAGGTGACCTGTCAGCACCACAACGAGCACCACCTCTACCCGCACTGCAAGCCATGGTCTCACCAACACCGCTGGACAACCATCACCGAGCCGCTTCCTGCACTGCAACTTGAAGGCACTGCATGTCGCATTGCTATACTTCACATTGCATCCACAACAGTTGCCACGACCGACCCGCACCGACGGGGCCGGCCGGAACAAAAGGTAAGTTTTACTAGTCTGCTGACACTAAAGTCGGTCAGCACCGACGCTAGGGTGACCAAATGGTATGGGTACAAATTCAGGACAGTGAGTGTAAAAATTCAGGACAAAGGGTCAAATTTCAGGACAAAAATTCAGGACAGAAGATCAAAATTCAGGACAAAAATTCGAGACAATAGGTACGTTTTGCAGACACTTCAGAGGAGGGTGCGCAATAATACATAAGTAAATAGACTACCAACACAAGCAGAAGTCAAAATAAGTTTATATTAGGTTGAGAGAACCTTGCACTGCATCTGTTGTGTGTGTGAATGAAACTTAAACACCTGTATTTGCATACAAATAAAAATGAAGAAAAAGTTCAAAGCTGAAGGCTTCTCAGGTCTTACATGCCCCCTCTCCCCCACTGAAGAAAAACACGTGATCTGATCAATCATCCCAAGGGGATGTGATGTGTAACAGATACGGGGGCTCAGAGGGCCAGGGTAAACATGAAAATAATTACAGCACAAAAGCAGAAACTTTGCACTATTGGAGGAAAATAAATGAATGTATTTTTATTTATTTTATTTATTTATAAAGTTTTATATAGCGCGAACTTGATCCCGAAGGATAGCAGAGCGCTTTACAATTATAGGGAAAGGTAACAAAATCAAAACATGAGTCAAACATGGTAAGTAAAATATGCATTGAACCAAATAGTACACACAAAACAGTTCATTTGTAAAACCTGAGTGAACGAGGAGTGGGCTATATGATGGAGCATAGTGATATAAGGGGAGTAAGGGAAATAATCAGAGTTGCTGACTTGAGCTGGAGAACCAGGTTCGAGGCTCCACCTCCACTCAGCTTCCCGTGATCTTGGGCAAATCACTGAGTCTCCCCGTGCCTACCAAAAAATGAATGTGTCCTTGTGTAACGTAACTGGTGCTCATGTAAAGTGCTCCAATACCTTCGGGTCGAGTTCGTGCTATATAAATCTGCAAACAAAAAATTTGTATTTTTTCCATTATCACTGCTTGTGTGACAGTTTAAGAGGCTAACAGTGGATGCACCTGGGTAACACGCGCCAAAATTAAACCTCCACCTCCCCAGAGCTTGGCCCCTGGTAAGGTGACAGGAGCCCATAAACAAAATCTGTTTTCCATGCATTGGCTCTGGCAGGAGGAGGCCCAGCAAATGCTGTCACTGTGCAGAGGGGCCCATTATCATTCTGTAGGTAATAATTAGGCCAACATACAGAATGATAATAGGCCTGATGGCAGTCTGTGCCAGGTCGAGGAGGGGCTGCTGCAGGCCATTGATCAAAGCAGGAGCAAGAGCTGGCCCCTGCAGTGAGAGTTACAGGCTGCTTGCCGGGAGCAGCTCGATCCAATGCCTGAAATTACAGACAAAAGTTGTCTGTGGATGAAACCGTCACGGACAATAGACAAGAGGCCCAAATTACATTCAGTCCGTGAAATATAACGGACAGTTGGTCACCCTTACTGAAGTGATTGGCTAGAACTGTTGGATTCTGTTGTTTTCAGCACCGCGTTAGCACCTGACGGAGCTTTTGGCTTCAAGGAACTGCATTTTAAAGTTATTTCTGCAAAGTGCCTATTTTTGATTACTGTATGTTGGTGTTTTATCGCTGTGGTATTGTTTGCACAGATAAACATTGGTTATTTTTCTAAAACTGGTGTGGTGTCCATTTGTAGAATTTTCACTGTATTACTGATGGTTATGTGAAAATACTTTACACACTGCCTCTGAAATAAGCCTGAATGCTGGTGCCCAGCTACCAAGGGGATGAGGAGGGGTTATTTTAAGAGTGTATCCCAATTATCCGGACTAGAAGGCGGAGACCCTATTTGGACAAAGTTGCAAACCATTGCCAACTAAAGACCCCATTTCTAACACTCCTTCTCCTGTACCTTCGGTGGTGAGTTTGGTTGACCCAATATCATATTTTAGTGTTTCAGTTTTTGCTAATATACGTTTCAAACTATTTTTGTATCTTATAAATATGCATGTAGAGTTTTCTGTATGCCATTCCTGCTGTGTCTTTATTAAGGCTCCATGCTGCTCTTTTAAAATTCTAAGTTGATGCCTGTGGCTAAATTTGTGTTGAACCATGATTATGTGCAGCAGTAATGACTGTTTCTATTTGTCGCTCTCACGCCGAGCACATTTCCACCCCTTCATTTCATACTTTCTATCCTTAATTTGCATTGAACAGCAGGCCTTGTGTAAATCAGATTTAGATGATTACTCTCAACTGTCTATCTCATAACCTTTATTTCTGATATTTCCTCCTGCACTATTTGTTTTGATTGTTTCCTGCAGTTTCTGATCTGCTCCTGTCACTGTGGACAAACTTATTTTGAAGTAACAAATCCAGCAATTAGCAAAATCACAGGGTTTGCAACCACACACAAAATCGTCTTTGACTATGAACTAAACCGGTTTTGCGAGTCAGAAAAAGTATTCCCAACTTGCAAAATTGGTCTAAGATCATTTCTAAATTGCAATTAGGAGTGGTTGTGAACGGGGAATTCTTTACAGATTGAAACTTGGAATCATACCATTTATGGTACGCAACTGCAATTGAGGTTGCAAACTATTGATAAGTTATCTACTCTTAAAAGGAGAAGTTAACATATTTTCAGAGGGGAAGCTGTCCCTGCTAGTTAGCTTCCTCTTTGGGAAATGTGTTGAATGACATAAGCAGAAAAGGCAAAGTTCTAGAAGACCACTGTCTGCTCCCTTAGAGGTGCTCCCAAATCGGAAACCTTTTTTATCTCCGTGCCAATTTGTTTAAGGAACATGGGCTGCTTCATAAAGGGTTTCCCATTTGGGAATGAAAGCACAGGGAGGTGGCATGCTGTTTCTTGCTGGGCACATCTCTGTGTTTGCAGACAATCACAGGGGTTAGCAAATAGTGACCTGCCGTATTAATATTCATTAAGCAATGACCTCATGCAACTGAAGACTGCAGCGACATCACAAAATCAGAGACAGGTCACAAAATGTCAGTGCAATATTGGTGGCCACTTTTTTGCGACTTGTATCTTTGTATATCAGGACTCTTGCTCTTTTTTGCCATCCTTAAAGTACCTCCAAAAGGCGTATGAACATCCATAATGAGTCTGAGTTCCTAATATGAGACTGATTGTGAGTATAGCTTAAAACACGCCGCTCATGTAATGTATTCACTTTCTCTTCTCATAAAGTAACAGCAGTAACTTGAAAGGGGTACAGTTTAAATGGATACCTTGAACAAGATTGATTGAGCAAGAGAAGCAGGCCAGCACGACCCTTCAAGCCCGAGTATAATTGCTGTATTTTGCAGCAGAATTTGCATTTATATTAGCTAACAATTCAGTGGTTCTGAAAGAACAATTTCAATAGTTTTATGATGTGTCGGCCAAACCGCACGCTCTTACCCCCACATGCATCAACCTATTTAGGAAGTGCAAACGGTGCGAATCGGTAAATTCGGCCGTTTGCACTTCCTAAATACGTTTTTGGGATGCATGAAACAGATTGTCAAAATTCGCTATTTTTTGCATTTCTTAAAAATGCAAATGCAATTAAGGAATCGCATTTGTGCGATTCCTTAAATGCAATGCATCATTTTTTTTAAATTTGCGAATTTTGAAATAGGAAGTGCAAATTAACACGAGGTTGACCCTCGTGTTAATTTGCGAAAATTTTTAAAAAAGCAAAAAAAATGCATTTTTTAAACTTGCATGTTACAGACACACATGTCCTTAGGACATGTGTGTGTGAAACATGCACTTTAAAATACATTTCAGGGGTGCAGGGGGGGGTCCTTTGGACCCCCCTTTGCACCCTTGCAATGCATCAACAAATTGCGAGTGCAAAAAAAAATAAATGCAAAACGGCATTGATTCCTATGGGCCTCTAGGCCCATAGGAATCAATGTAATGCCATTCCTTAATTGCGATTAAGGAATTAAGGAATCGCAATTTCCGAAAATTAAGAAATCCTAAAAACTTTTAGGATTTCTTGATGCATAGGATTTTGCATTTCCTAAATAGCGATTCCTTAATTTTCGCTATTTAGGAAATGCAAAATCCTAGATTGATGCATGTGGCCGTTAGTGTATTATTCAGGACATCTTTCTTGAAGGTTTGCTACAGAGGAAAGTGTAGCTAATTAAGAAACAGAGGTATGCCGTGTCACGTTGACCATCATTTTATAAAATATAGATAGGATCTTTCTCCACTTCGTTTTTCCATTTTGCCCCCTTCAGTGTAGATACTCATTGGTATGTTATGACTGAATCCATATTTGGAAGGACCAGGGTAGAAAGAAACACACATATTGTAAATCTCCGGATCACAGCCCAAAAACATTGCAAGGCCCATACATCCTCTAACAGCAAGTCTACTCCCCCGTACTAACAGCCGGCAAAATCCGACATCACATACATTGTACATGCTGACGCCACAAAAAAGCAATAGTGAGAAAACCGTAGAAAGCCTTATTGCTATAGATGATCAAACGCTGTTTTACCAGTCATTAAATAACATCCAGGACAGTTGCTATGCTCTGGTTCCAAACAGCTAAAATAGCAGACAGACTTCCAAAGCCCCATGAATGATCAAAAACAGCGTTCAATGTGATTTGCAATTTTCTAATTGATAAAAAGGGACATTTCACCATGAAGCTGCTCAATTTCGTGTTACTTAAATAAGCTCAATTTCCTGAATCTGTCATTTTCGTGGAAATGTTTGCTCTCTAAACAGCAGTGTGCCTGCTTAGCCTGGTACTCAATTGTACTACTCCACACAAGGCAGAATCATAATTTCGAGCCTTTTCATCATCAAATGCAGGGGACCGTCATCTTCATGTGCTCCTCAATAGCTTTTACAAACTCCTAATCCAATATTGCCAATTCAAGATGACGGACTGTACATGGGAAGGAAATTTTCCAAGCTTTGAGCAGCCATATTTATGGCAAGTATCATGGAATTATGTATATGCTATAGTTGAACCCAGGGCCGGACTGGGAACCAAAACCAACCCTGGCAAAGAGCTCAGCCGGCCTCGTGGGGGAGGGGGGATAATTTCTAGTGGAAAGCTTTGTGTGGCATTTGTTGCTGGGGCCAATATTGCAACTATGCTGCAAAACCGGCCCCCGGTAACAAAAACGGCCCCACAGGGGTCCTACCCCTCCCCCCCCCCCCATCCTGGAGGCCCTCCGGGGAAACGCCCGGGGCCCGCTGTGGCCAGCCCAGCCCTGGTTAAATCCATTGCCTTACAGAAGAATAATTTCTTTACCTTGCACAGATTCTACCTGACGCAGAGAAAGGTGATGACATTCAGTAAAGTACTGTGTGGTGCCTAGATGCAGAAGGTGTGGAAAAGAGGGAGCAAACTCCGAGCATATGTTTGGAAACTGTCCCGCTTTAAAGCTGTTTTGGTACAAAGTAAGTACTATATTTCTGACATGTCAACAAAGGTGCAGGTAAGCCCTTATCTGACTCCTTGTGGTATGGATATGCAGCTGGGGAACTGCATTACCGCGGCCTGTCAGGAATGTTATATGTTTATACAGCATTTTCTCAGAATTTATTTTACAATTATATCGTTTTTTGTTCACAGTTTCAATCAATACAAACATACAGTCCTTTTCAAATATCTATATATATAAATATACATTTGAGTTCATGGAAATTAATGCATAATTAACATTACCTGAAAAGATTTTTCATGTTTTTCTGTGTATTTTATCTGTAAATAATATGTTTGTGGCGATGCTAATCATGAAATATTTTCTATAAACTTTGATGTATTTTTATACTTTCACATTTGAAATTAATTGTATACATTTAAAAACCATAACATTGTATAAAAATGTTGAGAAAATGCCGAACATATATAAAATGAAAACATATTTGAATAAATATTAATGATTTTTGGAACAACTTGGAATGGAAAGACTTATTGTTGTGGAACAGCCTGTGTGATGAGCCCTAGGGAGGCAACAAAAGTATATAGGTCTGACAAGAGTTTTCATAAGAGTATATTCATTATCTTTGTTCGAACGGCTTTCATGGCCGTTATTTGCTTAGCTAGGAGCATTCTTTTGAATGCATGTAACTTTATTTGCTTACATGTTCTGCAACATTGTAACACGACAAGAAGTTGGCTGGGAAGGATTATGATCTGTATATATATGTGTGTGGGAAACAATGCTATATGTATTCTTTTTACTTTTTTCAAGTCTAAAGTATTTCATTAAAAAAAAATATCTACTGATAAATAGAATTCATTGTCTCTCTCCTGGGGCTTATGGTTAACGTTGTGGATGTGATAATTTCAGTTTACATTGGTTGAGTTTGCTTAAATTGTTAGGTGTCATTTAATTGATGGCTAGAGAAACAATTGCAAGGTTTCTCTAAGGTGAGATTTCAGATCGATGGTGTAGGGGGTACCCCTTTGAGATAAAACAGTGTTATACAAGGCACTTGTCATGCCCCGTTGTTGACTAGAATGCTTGTGTTATTTCTTAGATGGGACAAGGCACAGATATGGTAGTGATAACCGAAATGTCACCAGGAATGCTCACAATATTTTAAGGATACACCACACCTTTGTCATGAATACCCGCAATATGTCATCTAGTAACTTGTATTGTGGTAGGCATATAATGAATTCATTTTTTGCGATAAGGCCTTTGTGATGCAGCAAGAGTAAGGGGCACTTGGTTGGATGCACATGAACACATGTGCAAATGTGTGTGGGAGCCTACTGTCATGCACAGACCTGTGACAGAGCATAGGTAGCCTGGCGCAATGGGGACTCTGCAGGATTAGGTATTCACTTGGGACAGGCCTTATGAGGGAAGTGTACACTAACTGGGGAAGTTAGTGGGGTTTACTGTTTTGCCTGTAGTGGCACCCCATTATACTCATAGGAAGAGAACTGGCTTAGAGTGTAGTTTAATTCCCCTTGGCCCACAGAGACCATTGACGTCTTGAATTGGAGTATAACCTATGGAGGAAAACCAAATATGTAACTTCCAACATAATAATTGTACATCTTATGGGTCAAACAGAGTTTCCATATTTCCCTGGCTCAGTTCAGGATCAGAGCCCAGGCCTTCTATCACCCTGCTGTGCCCAGTTAATTACATTTTCTCCAGCAGCAGGAACAAAGGCCGCCCCACAAACAAGGAGCAATTAGCAGTACTTCTCCAAGCTCCTGAGGGCGGAATGACCTCCATTAATCACTTAGCTGTCACTCTGTACCGGGGATGAGCCTGCCCAAGCCCCCAAACAAAGTAGAGTGCACATACAACTGGAGAACACCCCAGAGGGGGACCCTCTTTGAAATTCTAGTGTGCAAATCCCTGGCAGGGATGTCAGTGAGGGCTGGACCTGAGATCCCAGGAGCTGATGTGACTAGTGGCTCTCAAATGGCACCATCTTGGACTGTCTCTGCATACTGTGTTGGAGGGTTGCAACAGGGGTGGACAGGTGATGTGGCACCCTCGGATTGGCCAGGGGTGTCGGTCTTCTGGAACCTTCCTCTCCCCTTTAAAAATTTTAGCACAACGGGGTGACTCTCTCTTGCCTGTGGATTTTTCTAAGCTTTGCAGCTGGATCATGGGACTGCCATGGAGAACTGGAAGGAGACACCTGAGGTCCACTCATGACCAAGGTCTCTGCCCAAATGACTGCAGGACCTGTGGGTCTCCCCAAGGGCCAGTGAGGCTGGCCTCTTTACACCCCCCTGAGAACCAGTTGAGTGAAAGCCTGGACCTTTTGCCACACAGAAAGCAGGATCAGGAGGAGAGCTGCTGCAGGGAGCAATGAGAACCAGCTCCTTGAGGATTGCACCTCTTTAGAGGAAAGGAAGGTTGCTGCAACTATCCGGTGGATAAAGCTCATCCCCAGGAGTAAAATTAGTCCAGGGGCAACTAAGTTGTCCCAACGAGGCCCGAGTTATGGCATTTTAAGGTTTGGCAATCTTTTAACGACGAAAGTGAGTAAGGGCTCTGCTGCCGTTTTTCTACTTTACCCCCGGGGTGTGCTAGCAGTTGCGGTCGGTGGGGGAGTCCCTGCCGGGGCGGTGACGTGGGGAGGGGGAGGGGCAGGGTGGGGGTTAGTAATGTATGGATAATGGAGGTTTGCAGGTAAGTAAACATTTAAATAAATCAAACTAATTTCTTTGCGCGCACTGCATCCCCAAATGCAATGCAGTGCGCTCAACGAAATTCGTTTGATTTATTTAAATGTTTACTTACCTGCAAACCTCCATTATCCATACATTACTAACCCCCACCCTGCCCCTCCCGCTCCCCACGTCACCGCCCTGGCAGGTACTCCCCTACCGACCGCGGCTGTGTGCTAGGAACCATGGGTCGGTACTGGCCTTAGTTTATTAATCTTCTTAGGAAGGGGGCATGCCAGGGGGCCCCTCCCCAAACTCCTTCACCAGGGGACCCCGTCTCCTGGGTATATTCATCATGAAGGTGTCCGGGACCTCATTTCACCAAAGTTCAAACATGAAGGGGGAGTGCCGTTGCACCTCCCGAAATGGCGGTGGCCTCACCCCCACTCTCCGAGCCCATGTCTGGGGGGGAGCTGGATGACCACAGCATATGACTGTGCCCTGTCTCATGAGCAGTTAGGGACAATGGAGCATCCAGCTCCTGCAACTGCACACAGAGGTGCGGGTGCTGGCGGGGTAGCAAGGCGTTGGCTCCCTCAACTGCTACCAATAAAATGGATGCATTGGGTTCCTGAATGGGATCAGGCACCTTCAAAAAATGAAGAAAAAACTAAAGAAAATGCAGTACGGCTCTCCAGCTCAGCAGGAAAGCCGATATCACAATTTTCACTGCTCCAGGAGGAACACCCCATATTGCCCTTTGGGGCCTGGTGATTATATGCCAATTTGTTGGTGATTTCTCCCCCTATGGTGACCCCAGGACAACAGTTTCATCACCAATGGCTCAGAAAAGCGCAACCTTTCTCCTTAAAGAATTTCCAGAGTCCCTGCCCTAATTTGACGGGGACCCTAAAACATTCACCATCCCTGTATTTTCATTGCATTATCAAACACTCACAAAGCTAGAGTTTCTGCTCTACAGCTGGGAGTGCTGTGTTCTCTACGGGCTATGTGTATGTTTGCATTCATTATGGCCTGAAAGGTGTCAAGGTGGTTCACAGAAAGTGTAAGTATTGAAGTGTGGAGATGGTGGAGATTGTGCCTTAGAACGTTTTATATGCAGGTAGGTCCTTGACAAGTGGATGGCACAAATGTAGCTGAGAGATGTAATGTCTTCCATGTTTTGACTGAGTGGCTAGTACGTGTAGACTGTATACAATTATGATACATTGTATGCCACGATGGCATAGCATGCATCTACAATGTGTTTAGAATGTAAAGAAAAGCGTATAATGTTCCCACTTTTAATACATGTGTACATTAAATGGGACCTACACTGAATAAATAATATTGACTGCCTGAAGCAACCTCTACCCTATTTACGCCTGTCTTTCTTTGCCAGATCTAGCATAGAAAGATATTCCCCTGTCGTCAAGCTGCATGAAAGTACTTTTGTATATTTGCTTCTGCATGTACAGAGTATGAGTTGTCATCGTATTTTGATGTATACAAGAAGCCCATATCCCAACCTAACAAGGTCTGTAGGGCAAGATACACATGTAATACAAGAAAGTATTGGAAGCTAAACATAGGTTCTGTATTTACTGCCTTCAAGATGTCTCATTCAGCCGCTATGACATCAGACATGCACAAAACATACCCAAATGCAGTGAGTTGAGCAAAACCTACAAATTTGAGGCACTGCTACTAGAGAAGAAGGTAATATTATATTAATCTTGAATATATCGTTCAAAAAGCAACTTGACATGTTGATAGAACAGTTTCACTCTATCTGTGTTTGCCTCTCACTTCAAATAGACTTTTACATCTTCCCTTTTGCCACTTTGCCCCTGAAGGTGTGCACATAATGCATGTCAATCAGTTCCTTGGGTCATGATTGGCATATGTCAGAATATGTCTGACCAGCAACATGGTATTGTATGAAAGTAACAAGCAGTTGCAATTTCAATATCATTACCCTTTCCTGATCACCCACTCCTCATGTTTGAATGTGCTTTGCACTTTCCTATCTCTGTCCCATCTTGGCAATATGTCTAATACGGGACAATATTCTTCCCCTTGCCATCACCTAAGGGTCTAACTATAGAAACGCCTATTAGAATATTTCACAATAAAGTTAGGAGGGCAATGGCCATGTATGTCGGAGGGACATGGTAAGAAATTGGATTATTGTTTGGGATGGACGAGTGCCCAACTCAAAGGATAATCACAGCTCTTGTCTAGACCTGTGTGACACTTTAATTATGCTAGATTAATCACTTGTGATGCAAAATGACTGAAAATGTTTGATTATGCCAGCTTCAGTAATTAAGGGTAATGTGGGTCAATATTAATACTGCAGGAGTGCAGGAACAATGCACTAAGAGAATGCGTGCTGCTTCGAATTACTGCTGTTCATGCCCTGTTGTATTTAGTGCTATTTTCTTAGCACTAAATGCATCCTAGGCCACTTTGGACATGAGGGTGCATTTTTGTTAGACTTGGCATTCTTGCCATAGTTTCCCTTGACTTTTTGCCTCTACCTCCTGTATTTTTGATGTTGTGCTTGATTTTGTTTTAGCTGACTTAGATGCTTTGAGCACCTTGCCACTGTTATTCAGTGTTGAAATGCAAGTAATCCCTGTATAAATTGTTAATATGATTGGTAATCAATGAATGGCATATTTCATTTACTGATAAGTCCCTAGTAAACTTCACTTGGTGTACCAGGGCCTGTAAATCAAATAGTTTTAGTGGGCCTTCAGCCCCGATTGTGCCACCCACATGAGTAGGCCTGTAAGGTACCTCAGACCTGCCATTGCAATGTCTGTGCGCAGTTTTAAGCCTTCTCTTCCCTTACATGAAAAACACCGCTATGGTAGACCCAAGGTACCCCCATGGGCAGGGTGCAGTGTATGTGGACGGTAGGACATGTACTGGTGTGTGTGACATGTCATGATAGAGAAAGAAATACTGTGTTCTTTGTTTTTCACTATTGAAAGGCTATCTGTCCCATAGGCTAACATGGAAGTTGCTTTGTAACATCTTGCAAGTATAACTTTCCATTGGGACAAGATAGAGAAGTGGAGTTTAGGCTCTCTGATGTAATAACACATCTTTTAGGATGATGGTTTTTAAATTGTGTGTTTGAAAATGCATTTTCTTATTTACCCATTCTATATGCCTCTGCTGTTTTGTGTATTGACAGTCTGGTTTTGGAGTGACAGGGGCTGGGGATATGCATTCACTAAAGACTGCCCCAAGGGGGGTTGAGGTGTGTCCTGCTTTTCCTGGGTGACTCATATCTGAGCTGAATAGACTTTGGCTGCATTTAGAGTGGTGGGGGAGTATTTACTTGCACCAGAAAGGCTGTGCCTCCTTTGCACAATGTTGCCTCCACCTCCTGTGGTCATGCTGCAACAGAGAGGAGAGAACTGGTTTGGAGTGGGGTTAGAGACCCTTGCCACAAAGTGAACAAAGAAAAAATAGGGTATAGGTAGTGGACCTTAAAAGCCAGTGGCTGAGATTACTTCTGGACTCCAGAGGAACCTTTGCTGTAGAGCTGTGAGGAGGAGTACTACCCCTTTGCTGTGTGCTTTGCTGGGCTGGCCTGAAGTTGCTGCTTCTGTCAAGGAAAGGACAAAGACTGGAACTTTGCTGTGAACCTGCTTTAAGAAAAATCTCCAAGGGTATGGGTTTGCTGACCTGTTCTGAAGCTTCAGAGGCACAAAGACTGCACCTGCAACCCACTGACCAGCACCTGGGCTCTTGTGTGGACTTCTGTATTCAAAAGTGTGCCAATTCCAGTTCCCGGTACAGAGAATTGTGTTGTTGGTGCTGCAAAGCAAAATAAAACTCCAACTCTGATGCAGTCAGCGAAGCCACCAGTGATGCCACGACCTGCACTGAGCCTGCGGGCCCCGCTAGTGAAGTGCACAATGCACTGCCCCGCCTGCACTATCTCTGACGCCCTTTGACGCGTACTGATGCCTGCAGTTATCAACATTCCTGATGCCATAAACACCAGCTCCTGCATCCCGTTATTGTGGAGTCGATAACTGATAAGCGTTACTTCACTAATTCTTCATCTTTGCATCGCCTCACCGAAACCAATGACTCACCACCGATGCCGCTGACTTCCCCTGTCCTGGACTTGACGGATTGCCTCCTCTCAGACAAGACGCCTCGGCGTCCGCATGGCAACCAGAGATCCGGCCTTGATCTCGGCACCGACGCCTCAGCTCCACGGTGCTGTGCATCATCCATAGACTTCGTTTTTCAAGGAACTGCTGTTTATGGGATCAGTGTGACTTCATGCCCGAAGCTGCGCACCTTGCGGTCGGCGCCATACTTTTGATTTGTGCCTGTCACGTCGTAATAGCCCCAAGTGAAGCTATTTTGTTTCTACAAGTTATTTTTTTGAAATAACTGTTCTAAAGTAATATTTGGAAATATGAATGTTGGATTTTTGTCATTTTGGTCTTGTTTGGTTTAGATGAAGCTACTTTAGTTTTCAAAGCTGGTGTGGTGTCCATTTGTGGTGTTTTTACTACGTTACTGTGTGTTTTGAGTACAAATACTTACACATTGCCTTTGGGATGACTCTGTCTGCTCGTGCCAAGCTACCAAGGGGGTGAGCAGGGGTTATCTAAAGTGTGTATCCCCTTTCCCCAAATAGAAGCAAGGGCCCTTACTTGGACAAAGGTGCATACCTCTGCCAGTTAGAGACTCCCATTTCTAACAATTTTTCACTACAAAAATAGTACAGAATACTGGATTACACATTTTACTTAATTCCACACATTTAGGAGCAATTACATTCGAGTGAATTGTGCCAGTTACACCAACCCCTACTCTTCTCATGGGGAATCTATAAAGTCACTAAATTAACCTGAGTTGAATTCCTTGGAATCCCATGGTAGTTACTTTTCCTCAATATTTCTTAAAAAATCCAACTTCACCATTGAATTAGATTTTTAATAGATATTAAAAATAGTTCTTTAATTTTTTTTCAAACCGGGTTCATTCCAGAGGTTGTAGGTGCAGGGACATAATGATATACATTTTCTACCTGGCCCACTTTTAAATAGCATCCACTTAGTAATATTTAAAAGGGAGGTTTTTAACTCCAAAAAAGGATTGTTTCGACAGTTTGTGTTGCAGATTTTATACTGCAGCAGTCCTGGCTGCACAGGGTGCCATTTAACTACCAGGCCCTGAGTGCACATTCTACACCGTATACTTGGGCCTTGCAGACAAGTTAAATATGCTATTTAGAAATCTGCCACTTTAACCATGTTCAGAGTGGGAGCACAAGCACGTTACGCCTAGTTAGCAGGGGTAAAGTGCACAGAGTATTACAATCAGCAAAAATAGGGTGCTACAAAAGGTAGAAAGGTATATTTTCAACAGAATTTAGTTGATTAGTTGTACCTTGAATATAGGATTACAGAGGATGAAGTGGTTTGAAATAATGGCACAGATTAACTGGTTAGACAAGGTATGAGGTAACATCACCATCTTTATTTGTATGTCACAATGCCATAGCCAGAAATATTACCTGACATAAATATTGTATTGTGCATACTAGTTAATTTGGTTTGCCCAATTGGGTGTAACTTTTATTAACTTAAATGGGGCTGTAATTTTTTAACAATCTTTAGGACATGACATTTCTGTCAGATGAGGTTCTTACTACAATATTCTGGTACAAAACCATCAATCAAATCTGCTTATGCACAACTTTACATATACTTCCAACTTCATATCTAATTGCCATCTTTTTTATCATGACTTTTCTTCCACATTTCGAATATCAAACTGCTACAGTTTTAACAATTCAGAGGCCATCCCAGAAGCAAAATTGAAACAACTACCTTACAAATACTCAGTGGGGCCCTATCTGTACTGGATGAAGGACATGTCTGTTGAACTTGTCATTAGCATGTGACACCATTGATCATGGAACCTGACTAACCCCCTATCCTCAGGAATGGGAATGGAATGCTAAGTTCTATCAGCCCACACACCCTCCTCTCCGCTGACTACATCCTCCTAGGGGACCTCAACTTCCACCTGGAGAACAACAAGGACCGCAACACCACCGCCCTGCTGGACAACCTCGCCAACCTCGGACTCAAGCAACTGGTCAACACCCCCACCCACTACGCCGGCCACACGCTTGATCCCGTCTTCTCATCCAGCAAGCACATCACCTTCAGCCACTCCACCGGACTCCTCTGGACCGACCACAGCTGCGTCCACTTCAGCTTCAGAAGAACCACGACCCACCACCACCCGCTTCAGATTCCCCACAGAAGCTGGAGTAAGATCACCACCGAGCAGCTCACCGCCTCTCTCAGCCAGAACCCACCCGCCAGCGCAACGGACCCCAACGAAGCAGCCCGGAACTTCACGCAGTGGCTGACCGCCTGCGCCGACGACCTCGCACCACTGAAGAACCCTCCCAGCAGACCCAGAAGCAAGAAGGCACCCTGGTTCACCGACGAACTCAAGGACTCAAAGAAGACCTGCCGCACCCTCGAGAAAGCCTGGCTCCTCGACCGGACCACCGACAACATGACCGCCCTCAAACACGCCACCCGCAAGCACCACCAGCTCATCCGCACCACCAAGAAGAAATCCCTGAAGGAACGACTGGACAACAATACCCACGACAGCAAGGAACTCTTCAGCATCGTCAAAGAGATCTCCAACCCCAGCACTGGCAAAAACGACATCACTCTGTCACAAGACCTCTGCGACTCCCTCGCCTCGTTCTTCCACCGCAAGATCGCCGACATCCACAACAGCTTCGGCGCACCACCCACGCACCCAACAGCCGAACCAATGCCCCCCACCGCCACCCTTCACACCTGGACCACGGTGACCACCGAAGACACAGCCCGCACGATGAACACCATCCACTTCGGATCACCGACCGACCCCTGCCCACACCACGTCTTCAACAAGGCTGACTCCACCATCGCACCCCAACTCCGGAACATCATCAACACCTCCTTCAACACCGCCACCTTCCCGGAGAGCTGGAAACATGCCGAGCTCAGCGCCCTCCTGAAGAAACCTACAGCGGACCCCACCGACCTCAAAAACTTCCGCCCCATCTCGCTCCTCCCTTTTCCTGCTAAAGTCATCGAGAAGATCGTCAACAGACAGCTGACCGCCTTCCTCGAGATGAACGGATCCCTCGACCCCTCACAGTCCGGCTTCAGAGCCAACCACAGCACCGAGACCGCCCTCATCGCAGCCACCGACGACATCCGGACCCTGCTCGACAAGGGGGAAACAGTGGCCCTCATCCTCCTGGGTCTCTCCGCTGCGTTCGACACTGTCTGCCACCGCACCCTAGTCCAGCGCCTCAGCAACATTGGTAACCAAGAGAAGGCACTGGAGTGGATCATCTCGTACCTCGCCGGAAGAACACAAAGAGTCCGCCTCCCCCCGTTTCGCTCCGAGGCCACCGAAGTCATCTGCGGCGCCCCGCAAGGATCTTCACTCAGCCCCACCCTCTTCAACGTCTACATGAGACCTCTTGCAGCCATCGCACGCCAGCACAACCTCAACATCATCTCTTACGCCGACGACACCCAGCTGATCCTCTCCCTCACCAGAGACCCCGACACCGCCAGAACCTGCCTACACGAAGGGATGAAAGACGTCGCCGAGTGGATGAAGGACAGCCACCTGAAACTGAACTCAGACAAGACGGAAGTCCTCATCCTGGGATCTTTGCCCTCCGCCTGGGACGACTCCTGGTGGCCCCCAGCCCTGGGCACCGCACCCAAGCCAACCGACCACGCTCGCAACCTGGGCTTCATCCTGGACTCCTCCCTCTCGATGACCAGACAAGTCAACGCCGTCTCCTCATCGTGCTTCAACACCCTGCGTATGCTTCGCAAGATCTTCCGCTGGATCCCGACCGAGACCAGGAAGACTGTCACCCAAGCACTCGTCACCAGCCGACTGGACTACGGAAACGCCCTCTACGCCGGAACCACAGCCAAGCTACAGAAAAAACTCCAGCGCATCCAGAACGCCTCTGCCCGACTCATCCTGGATGTCCCCCGACGCAGCCACATCTCCAGCCACCTGAGGAACCTGCACTGGCTCCCCGTCGACAAGAGGATCACGTTCCGGCTCCTCACCCACGCACACAAGTCTGTCCACGACCTGGGCCCCAAGTACCTCAACGACCGCCTGACCTTCTACACGCCCACCCGCCAGCTACGGTCCACCAGCCTCGCCCTCGCAGCCGTACCACGCATCCGAAGAGCCACCGCCGGAGGAAGATCCTTCTCTTACCTGGCTGCCAAGACATGGAACTCCCTCCCCATCCACCTTCGGCTGACCCAGGACCATCTCGCCTTCAGGAAACAACTCAAGACCTGGCTGTTCGAGCAGTAGCTTCCCCTTCCCCAAGCACCTTGAGACCCTCCCGGGTGAGTAGTGCGCTATACAAATGGTTTGATTGATTGATTGATTGATTCTAAATCGGTTCTCATCTTTCAGCCCTGAAAATTCTGGTTTTGTGAAAATTGCATTTTAAATCACACCCCCAGCCTTTCAACTGTGGTGTACAACAAATCTCTATTCTCTATACTGTTCTACTCAACATCCACAAGAAACCTCTTGATCGAACACAGCATTCTAAAGTGATAACACTACACTAGAAGCTTGATGACACCCAGCTTAGTTTACCATCGGGGCCTATGCAACGTGCTAGTATCTCCGCTGCCAATGCTAGTATCAATATTGTTGCTCTGTTTCTAGCATATTTTTCATTTTTTTTTATATGTTAAGCACTCCATTGCTCATATGTCTAGGGTTGTATTATACAAATAAGTTTAATAAATAATCCCAAATATCCATAGAACTAAGGACTCGCATGTAGCGGGAGAGGATGTAGCCTAACGGCTAGCGTGGTCAACCTCGAAGTTGGGGAACTGGGTTCGAGTCTCGGCAACGACGCTTAACGTCCTGTGATTTTGGGCAAATCACTTAGGGGCAGATGTATCAAAATACCTATTTGCGATTCTCAAATAGCGATTTTTTGAGAATCGCTATTTGAGAAATGGAAAATTGTATGTATTTAAAAAATCGCAATATTTTAGCGATTTCTTAATATTCCTTATTTGCAAATAGCAAATTGCGAATCCGCAAATAAGGAATAATTTCCCATACATTTCTATGGGCCAGGAGGCCCATAAGAATGATTGGGAAGTTATTCTCAATTTGAGATTCTCAATTTGCGAATCGCAAATTGAGAATAATTTCAAGGGTGCAAGGGTGTCATAAGGACACCCTGATGCACCCCTGAAATGAGCATGTGTACGCATATTGTGCACATACATGTCCCAAGGGCATGTATGTGCGCCACATGGCAGCTTCACAATTGGAAAAAAGTGCATTTGTGAAAGAAATCGCAAATTACCACCAACCTCAAGTTGGTGGTAATTTGCGAATTCTTAATTATGAATCGCACAACTTGGGTGCTTCATACATAGCATTTAAGGAATCGCAATTTGCAATTCCTTAAATGCTGAAGCAAAGTTAAGGAATCGCAAATTGTGTGATTCCTTAATTTTGCAATGCGATTTCAATAATACATTTCATTTTCCGATTTTTTTGTCGCAAACGCTGCTTTTTTCGAATCGCAGCGTTTGCGACAAAAAATTCGTTTGATTCATCTATCCCCAAATCTCCCCGTGCGTAACAAAAATGAATGTGTTCTTCTGTAATGAAACTGGTGCTCATGTAAACCGCTTTGATACTCGATGTCTCGTGTTTAGTTTGCGCTATGTAAAACGCAGGCATTTGCAAGATGAAGATGCAGTAGGTGGCTGGATCTAGGCAGACGGTAAGCCTGATATGAAGAATTAACAAAGTAGTCAGACTGGTCAATAAACTGGCAATGTGAGCAGCATGACCTGGAGGTGACAGATGAAATGATATCGGTGACGTGGGTATCATTGCAAAGCCACAGTGCATAATAGTGATTGAAATAATGGAAACAAAGTGTCCAGTGAAACGGAAAACATACAGAAACGCAAATACCTATACTCTCTTTTTCGCACCCTATCTCTCCAGCTCTGATCTTTTTTCGCTTTCTCTCTTTTTTTCATTATCTCTCTGTCTGCCTCTCTCTCACCTTCTCTCTCTTTTTCTCTCCTTAGACAATAACATGGAACTGCAAAAAGGTCTGGTTCGGGGTGTGATGAGTGATAGGTGAGTATCATATTGGCGGGCACATCTAATGCTTTGCATCTTTCTCATTTCCCAGTTGATGGAGGTGCTTCTATCACATTTGTGAGGTACTGTGGTTAATGCAGCAGGTCTTTTGCTTCTGTGTTCTTTCCACCACTGCAAGCTCTGTGTGGCTGCATTGAATAGGACTATTGACGTATCTTTGGTGTTCAATTTGAAGAAGGGGTGACCATGGACATACAACTGGTCGAAATAGCTTAGAGGCTCCAAAAGATTGCTACACATACCTGTGCATCTGTAAAACATATATGTGCATTGGTAACCCGTACCTCTGAATATGCCAACAAAGTATTCCGAGACAGTGTCACCCCCCCGAGATTCCGAGACAGTGCCACCTCCCTTTGGTCAGTGTTTGTCCCACCGCTGTTGCGGTGGTGCCCAAATACCCCATCCACCAATAGATACATTTGTGGCTCTAGTATCTCTGTTGCCGTACAGGATTGGGAGTCATTTCGTGGGCATGAGCAAGCCTGCAGTAGATCCCATATGTTAATTGGCACAGCTAATCTCTTACACGTCTCTTGATGTACGCAAATGTATTTTTATGTGCGTACACCATTAGTCCATTTGATAGTGAATCGTGTCTGACATGTGCCAGGTAATACTACCTTTGATCTTTGTTTTCTGGGTTATGGTAGGTTGTCATTAGCAGGTTATGGACAGCCACCTGCCAGTGGAAGTGTGAGTTATGAGACAGAAGCGTCATGTAGTGGTGTAAATTAGTGTGTGGCATACTGATCTTGATGTATACAATTGCAGTGTGTGTCTTTTAATTTTTGCACAAACTCTACTCATAACCAGGATTGCAGCATCTGTGGAATTTTAGTTTATGAGCTGAACATCATCTGCGCCATCTTGTCCATTCCTCAGACTCACGTATGAGCATACACGACAACCATTTTAGGTACCATGGTCTCCCTGTTCACGATCGGTCACCAGCACACTTCCCTGACCCTGCAAGCCTCCCCCATGCACCCTGGCTGCCTCCGCTCTCACATGTACAAGTCATGACCTCTCCTTCCACATGACTCTGTCTCTGAGAATCACACCCCGCGCCTGACCAACACCTCCTTTCCTTCCATGAATGCCCCTCAGTCGATAAATCCTCCCTCAACGCGTGATTATCCACACTGACCCTTTCTTTCATAAATACCTCTCCTTTGATGACCCCTTCCTCTGAGCCCGATTATCTGTACGGACCGCTGGTCATCCCTTGGCCTGAGGATACAGTTTATTGCCCACTACTGTATGCACTCGACCCTTTTCAAAGAAGCTACTATTGATCATGGCCTCCCCACCCCTTGGGATTTGATCAGGCGCACACATTCCAAAGGAATCGGCGGAACACTCAGCTGCGTGATAGCCTCCTCTTATTGTATGGGGGGTGAGAACCTCTACTGTAGCCACGTGTTGGAATAAGCCGGAACTGGGGGAAGGGGGTACCGGGGATGTCATCTTTCACTACTTCACAATGTCTTTATTGTAATAAAGAACGGTCTCATTCATAAACCAGTGTATAAAAGATCAGGCCTCAGAGAGGCTTACAGAGAGCACCTCGAGACGATACCTTGTTGTCCGATCTGATGTGTTCTGCTCCGTCGGAATAAAACGTGTTTCCTGTCTTCCTGTCTCCAGCGCCTGCCTCTTTATTTTGATAAATCTTCATAAGGTATTAGAGGCGTTTAACGCCGGGCAAAATTACTTAAGAAACATCGACTAAATCGCCTGACCATTTTTGCTGACCTTCAACAATTGGCGTCCCAACGTGTGGGGCCCATCAGCGACACGTGGATCCGGTGGGAGAGGTCCCAACGACAGAGTGAACGACTGCAACGATCGGAAGAGCTCCTGTCCGATAGACCCTCGTCTGACAGCCGATCATCTGAACTTCACTGGTTCCGAGCAGACCTCTCCCCGAGTGATCTACGGTCCTGACTGGGAACCATCAGGAGTGCCACGGTAGTAACAGAGAGTGGAGGACGATCGGGCGCTGGAAGCGGAAGACGAGAAACTGTCCATACGGTCCGGGTAAGGTCGTGTAACACGACAAACTAAGAAATATTTTGATTGATTGATTGAAAATACTAGTATTACTCTCCGAATTGTTGGTTCTCTTGGAGATTCTCTGTCTGCAAACTGAGAGGGATAAAAATATTCTCTCTTCCTTTGCATGCAGCAAGGGGTAGGTAACGCAGTCTTTTGCCCCGATTGTAATCCGTCGTGCCTATCTTTTCTCCCCCATTGATTGATTGTTTGCCCGAACATTGTTTGTTCGAGGATTGTTTTCTCGAGAATTCTCTGTCTACAAACGGGGAAGGGTAAAAAAGTATTCTGTCCTCCTTTGCAGATAGTGAAGAATAGGTAACGCAGGCTTTTGCCCCCATTGTAACCCGTCGTGCCTATTTCTTTCTCGCCATTGATTGTTTGATTGAACGAACATTAATTGTTCGATATTGGTTCTCTCTTTGGGTATTCCCTATTTGCGAATACTGTAGAATAGATATATTCTGTCTAGTCTTCGCGAAGTAGTGAAGAATAGGTAGTGCAGACTTTTGTCCCCGTTGTAACCCGTCATGCCTATCTTCTCCCCATTGGTCAGTAGTTGGATCAACCCGGATCGCTTATTAGAGATGAACCATCCAGCTCCATTGGAAGGCACCCCTAATAAGGACATGTTCACTAAACAAGGACTAGTCGCTATAGCTTATAGTAAGCTATGGCATAAATATACGAAAAGGGACCCCAAAAGTCAGTGGCCACTGATAGGTTCTTTTGATGATCATAAAATAAAAGCGCTAGAAGCAGCTGTTAGAATAAATATGGCAACACCCACTATGCTCGATAGTATCGGCATGTGGCGCAAAGAAGCAGAGCAACGAAGGAAAAGAGAAGAAACAAAAATAGGGAAAGAATTGCGAAAGGCAGCCCACCTGGCAGCGAAGGAACTAGATGAAGAGATAAAAAGGAGAGAGGAAGTTAGACAATTGCAAGAATCAGGGTCAACAGGCCAATGCCCTGTTAGGACCCCCTCTGCGCTCTACCCAGAAATGCCCTCCAAACAACGGGCAAACGACGAGTTACTGCTAGGTCCTCCGATCATCTACATGCCCCCTCCTTATGCCCCCTGCCAGCCACTGGCACAGCACCTACCAGTCCCGAGTGCGGGCGAGGGTGACCCTAGCGCTAGTGCCCCGGCTCTTACGGCCTTTGCACCAGCCACATCGGGGACATCATATGAACTCGAGACTAGCAAGCAGCTAACGGCAAGACCAAATAGGTTGAGCAAAGATGAGCGGGATGGGATTGATAAGATAGCAAAGACACTGGTAGAACGGAAAGAGAGCGAAGAACATGCGATGAATATGCACAATTCACATGCCGGTAGCCACAGACGGCATTTTATTTTACGGTTCAGCTACCACACCCTGAACGCATATGAGGATAGGTATCAGAATAAGGGTCCTGCTAAACTGACGGCTCTATATAGGAAGATCGATGTTGCAGATGGGACTGAAAGTGATGTGACGGACCTCTTCATGCAAATACTTGAAGTCTTCCGCCACCTCACTGAACAGAAACCAGAGGTTAAGATCACAGTCTCTGAAACGGCTGAGCCCCCATTAGAAGTAGCCAACACTATGATGCCTATCAGAGAAGCCGCCCCCTACTGGGTTCCCCCAAGAGGTCAGGGAACAAACGACGATATTAACCACGCAGATGCAAAAGGGAGGGTTGTGTACAACTGGGTTTATCAACCATGGGATCGACAAGATATTTTAACCTTTAGGCAAACCCTGCCCGATTTAAGAAAGAACCCGACAGCATTTTATACTGAACTAAATACAGCCTTGGGCTCAACCATAATGACTCTAGCGGACATTGATTTGTTTTTTGGGTTATGTCTGCCGGCTGACGTGTGGAAGCAAATCCGGAAGGCCAACCACACAGATCTGTTCGGACATACTTGGAATCAACTCAGTGAACTAGATAGGCAGCGAGAGCCCGGTAGGAAACCTGTAAAAGACATACTGGAACTCCCGGACAAAATAGTGCAGAAGCTAAAGACATTGATCCCAGAGAAAAAGGTAGACTGGTCAATAGTCACGGCTTGCCGCCAGAAACCCCAGGAAGACGTATCAGAATATTTCTCCCGATTTGAGACAGTGTTCTCCGACTACAGTGGCCAAGACATGACCACCGCAACCGGACAACACCTATTCGTGCAAAACTACGTAAAGGGGCTATTACAAGAGGTCTCCCAGAAGTTACAGACAAGCGAGAGTAGTTGGGAGACCTCCAAACCTGCAGCTATCCTTCAGATGGCTCAGTATTACGAACACCAAAAAAACGAGAACGAGAGGGCGACTAAGAGAAAGAAAAAGGACTTAAAAGAACGAGTGATGATTGCTCGATTGCAGGGAGTGACTAGAGGAAGGGAACAGTATAGGGGAAACTACCAGTCGAATGCCCCTAGAAATTCACGCCCTAGAGACCGCACACCCACACCCGGTGCTCCACGAACAGACCTCGATGAGAACCAGTGTGCGTTTTGCAAAGGATTTGGCCACTGGAAGTCTCAATGCCCAGCCCTCAGAGAAATGCTTAAGAATAACGAGACAAGGGACATGACAAATGGCCCCAGGACTAGAGGGCAGGGACGAGGGCACACCCACGACACCAGCAATGACAGGCCTGGCAGACCGAACACATTTGACCGCCCCCGACAGAATCAGTGCCAACAGTCTGATTGCAACAATGCCCACGACTCTGCATAGGACTGCCAGGGGCAAGGGAGGGATCCAGTCGAGCTCTGTGTTGACCAGCAAGGTCCTTACGTCACCGCTAAGGTCCTGGGTACAAAGTCCCCATTCTTGGTAGACACTGGAGCGACACGTAGTGTATTATCAAAGCGACTGATTCCAAGGGCACCCTTGTCTGGCTCACACATTACATCGATAGGTTTCGATGGAACGCCCTCCACTAATCCCCTGTCTGTACCTATCTCCTTTGACCTAGGAAACAATCCCACGGACACAACATTTCTGCTTTCCTCCAACTCCCCTGACGCCATTATGGGTATTGACTTGCTAAAACATTTCCGAGCTACTATTAGATGTTCCCCAGATGGAGTCCGATTCATCCTATACGACAACCCGAGCATGTCCAGATCCTGCCCCGCATGACATATGTACTCTATCACTGATGCTGACCTAACCTTGCTCGACACCCTACCCCCGTATCTATGGGCCAGAAACGATTCGGATGTAGGACGAATGGTGATCGACCCTGTGCACATAACTGTTCAACCAGACGCAATGCTCCCGAAACTCCCACAATACCGGATATCGCCCGAAGGCGAGAAGGCATTGGTAGCGATTATTCAGTCCTTGGTAGATGCAGGAGTGGTAGAGGAAGTGGTTAGTAATGTTTGCAACAGCCCTATCCTACCCATTGTTAAGAAGCAAGGTGAGGGAGATGAGAAAGCGTACCGCTTTATCATCGACCTGCGAGAAGTCAACAAAGTGGTGGTACCACAGTACCCCGTAGTCTCAGACATCGCCACCATTCTGACCCTCATCCCGTCCACTGCCACCACCTTCACCGTTATTGATCTAAAAAATGCCTTTTTCTCTATCCCCATCCATCCAGACAGCCGTTATCTCTTCGGCTTCACATTAAGAAACCGTTCGTACCGATTTTGTAGAACTCCTCAGGGCTACACTGAAAGTCCCAGCATTTACAGCCAGGCCCTCAAAAGACAGCTGGACGCCGTCCAGCTACCAGATGGAGTGGTATTGATCCAATATGTCGATGATATCCTTTTGGCGGCCGACACCACTCCTCTTGCAATCACCGCCACTATCCAACTCCTGCACTTTCTTGCAGAGAATGGCCACAAAGTCTCCAAGAAGAAACTGCAGTTCTGTCAACCTCAAGTGACATACCTAGGTCATCTCCTGTCCAAAGAAGGGAGGAAACTTACACCCGACCGAGTCCAAACCATCCTAGACACCCCCATCCCAAGAACACAGAAGCAAGTCCGTTCATTGGTAGGCCTTACCTCTTTTTGCCGACAATGGTTACCAAATTTCAGTCTCATTATAAAGCCCCTACTTTCCCTGTTGGCCAAAGATGTACCCTTCCCACTTCCTTGGACCCCCGAATGCCAAGCATCTTTTAAGGAGTTGCGGGATGCCCTTTGCTCGGCACCCGTCCTAGGAACACCAGATTACTCCAAGCCCTTCTCCCTCTTCACGCACGAAAGGGAAGGATGCGCATTGTCTGTTCTAACTCAGCCCATCGGCGCCAAACAACGCCCTTGTGCCTACTTCTCTGCCACTCTTGACCCAGTCGCCAGAGCTTTACCTGCCTGCCTTCGAGCAGTAGCCGCCGCTGCTGTCTCTATCCGTCAGAGTGAGGGAATTGTACTTTCAAACTCTCTCACGGTGTTAGTACCCCACGCAGTTGACACCCTTTTGAACCAGACCAAGACCCAACACCTGACTAGTGCACGACTGACGGGGTACGAATTGACTCTACTTGCACCCCACATCACTCTGAAGAGATGCACGACTTTGAATCCTGCCACACTGTTGCCCTTGCCTGAAAATGACCCCGATGTGCCCCCTATACACGACGGTATGACCCTCACGGACGAACAGACCAGAAGTAGAATTGACCTTAGAGACACTGCTTTTACAGACCCTGATGGAGAACTATGGGTAGACGGCTCTTGTATCAAACTCCCAGATGGCACCACTTCAGCTGCCTATGCGGTGACGACAGTCCGAACAGTAGTTGAAACAGCTCGCATCACACAACGATCCGCACAGGCGGCAGAACTAATTGCTCTCACACGAGCATGTATCATAGCAGCAGGTACCACAGCGAACATTTACACGGACAGTCAGTATGCCTTTGGGGTGGTTCATCATTTTGGGCTCTTATGGAGGGAAAGGGGATTCCTGACGTCCCACGGCACACCCATTCTCCACGGAGATCTAGTCTCCGCCCTGATTTAAGCAGTTCTCCTCCCCGAACGATTAGCAGTGATCAAATGCCAGGCACACAAGAAGGTGACGGACTTAGTTGGACAGGGAAACGCACTGGCCGACATCACTGCCCGAACCACAGCTGAGAATAGGACGACGACACGCATGTATGTGACCAGGTCGCAAGCAGAAAAATGGACTGACGCTAGGGAAACGATTAGGGACATCCAGTCGGCCAGCACACCTCACGAACTGACTGAGTGGGCACCGGTGGGTTTAAAGGACGACGAAGGCTGCTGGCGGACAAAGGACACAAACACATGGTTGCTGCCTGACTCATACTTGATTCCCATACTGACTATGGCACACTCCCCTGCACACATAGGTTCTGCCCCCATGATTGAACTCATTTCCAAAGTCTGGCACAACGGCAAAATCCCAGACTCAGCCAAACGCCTGGTCCAGCAGTGCCTTATCTGCCTACAACACAACCCCGGGAAAGGAACTGTGGTACCCCGGGGAGGGTTTGGGACCCCCGACCACCCCTTTGAAGTCCTTCAGATGGATTACATCCAGCTGGAAAGATGCCAAGGCTTGAAGTATGTACTAGTCATTGTATGTGCCTTCAGCAAATGGGTGGAAGCCTATCCAACCCGTGATAACACTGCCATGACTACTGCCAAAGTACTACTGAAAGAGTTTTTCCCTCGCTACGGCCTTTGTCGAATTTTATGGAGCGACAATGGCCCCCACTTCATAGCTGAAGTTATCCAACTAATCCTGAAGGGGCTGGGGGTAAAACAAAGGTTTCATGCGGTCTTCCACCCCCAATCCGCTGGCCTGGTTGAGCGACACAATGCTACACTGAAATTGAAACTGTCAAAAATAGTGGCCACTACAGCACTTAAGTGGCCAGATGCCCTCCCACTGGCATTGCTATCGATGCGCTCCACTCCCACTAAGCACCACTTGACCCCCTACGAGGTTGTGTTCGGGCGACCGATGAACCTCTGGACTGCCCCCAAACCAACCTCCATTCACGACGTCCCCGACGTCCTGCTGTCAGATTATTTGTGCAAATTTGTCATTCATCAACAGGTGCAGCAGGCCATCCCCGATGCTTCCAGGGGCCCCGGTCACGATATCCAACCGGGAGATTATGTTCTAGTCCGGAACTTTCAACGAGCTAAGAGTCTGGAACCCCGGTGGACGGGCCCCTGGCAAGTACTGATCACCACTCGGACGGCTCTTCGAGTGGAGGGAAAGAGGCACTGGCTGCACGGCCATCACTGCAAGAAGGTCTCCTCGACCCTGGCCACGACAGAAAACGTCGACACCCAAGAAGAGCTCCTGAACAAAGACCGACCATCACTGAACTGCTATCCTGATACAGAGGCACTTGAACTTGCAAAATTCTCTGATCCCACTGTGCCATCCCGGGAAGGGTATTTCCTGCATCGAAAGGGGGGAGCTTCGGCTAAGTAGACCACGGACTAAGTTAAAATCTCAGAACGGTGGCCTAAAACAACCAAGGGTCACCCGGAGAGAAGCTAAACGAAGTCTGTGGCTCTGCCCACTACCGAGCACCTTGAAGATGAAGATGATGGAAGCGCCAGACAAGAAGATGATGGAAGCGCCAGACAAGAAGATGATGGACGCAACCGGAAATACCCACTACAGGAACCCAAAGACTGACAATTTGCACAAATCAAAGACAATCGCCTACTTCATCCTTTTTCTCTTTTGCCTCCTCCTCATGACTTCCTTCTGGATCTTGGAGGACAGCACACCCGCCCATCAGATGTTGCTAGCCACTGTACAGCCAACCACCATGAAAGAGCATCACTTGATTTCCCTTTCGCCTCAGCTCCGAGAAAGGCGTAGGGAGTTCTGGAACAATTCCTTCGTGCAAATGCTGCACCAGCACAACCTTGCTACAAATGCCACGAACTGCTGGATCTGCGGGTTGCTCCCGCATGCCACTGAACACTCCATACCTTTCATTCCTTCTCCTTTCTCAGTTCATGGCTCCTGCCTCGCCTGGTTGATCCTCTTGCAGGAGAGCCACAAGGACAACGCCGCTTCTGGTCAGACAGTGTCACACTTCTACTATGGGTTCTGGCTGAATAAAACAGGAAAAACGTCTGCCCCCATTTGTCCTGCGGCCTCAGGTTCCGCCTTCCTTACGAACATCCCTGCCAAAGAAAGAGTCGAAATGCAAGTGCTCCACAATCCAGCCAGACCCACCTTCTCCCACCTGCGGAAGCAAACGGCTGCCACCCTGACCATGGCCCTGTCTGTCATCAATGTTACAGGACTCGTATGCCTCGAAGGCCAAGGAACGCAGCTGGTGGGTCACAGTTCCTGCCGCAACACCAGAACATTGGTCTCAGTTGATCCTCCTTCCTTTGTTGCTTCTCCGAATATGTACTTTGTTTGTGGCACCAAAGCTTACACCTGGCTCCCAAAAGGTTGGAGGGGTACTTGCTACATCGCCTTCATTCTTCCTCCCACGTATGTGGCCTCAGCCTACCATCACCGGCAAAAGCGCGCCGGAGACATTGAACAAGCCGACTCCACCGGAGCACAGTTCCTGGATGCAGCAAAGGGACTTGTTCCTCTGTGGGGACCAATGGCAAACAGCCGCGCTATCCGACACCTAACTCAGGCAGTAGAAACAACCATCAACATCACGGCTGGCATCCTCGCTAACAACACGGCTGAGCTTCAGGCAGTCCGCCTGGTGGCTCTCCAAAACCGCCTTGTCCTAGATGTGATTCTGGCCGACCGTGGAGGAGCATGCCGCATCATCGGCTCCAGCTGTTGCACCTACGTGCCAGATAACTCACCTTCAGTCTACAAAGCAATTGAACACCTCCACAGACTATCCTCAGAGGTTCATCAAGAGCAAGAAGGATGGTCGCTTGGAGGCTGGTTTTGGGACACTTTGAAGGACTGGGGATGGAGATTGTTTACGTTTATATTGATACCAATCATGATATTGTGTGGGTGTTGCTTAGGTATTCAATGTCTGCCACCTTTGTGTTCACTCATTTCTAACTGTCTGTGCCCTAAGACTTTGGACTTCAGACCTGAGCACATGAGTCCCCTCTATGAGGTAGAAATACGTGGTCTTATGGGGATAGACCCGAATTGACAAACTGGCGAGACATGTTAAAAGGGAGGACTGTGGAATTTTAGTTTATGAGCTGAACATCATCTGCGCCATCTTGTCCATTCCTCAGACACGTATGAGCATACACGACAACCATTTTAGGTACCATGGTCTCCCTGTTCACGATCGGTCACCAGCACAGTTCCCTGACCCTGCAAGCCTCCCCCATGCACCCTGGCTGCCTCCGCTCTCACATGTACAAGTCATGACCTCTCCTTCCACATGACTCTGTCTCTGAGAATCACACCCCGCGCCTGACCAACACCTCCTTTCCTTCCATGAATGCCCCTCAGTCGATAAATCCTCCCTCAACGCGTGATTATCCACACTGACCCTTTCTTTCATAAATACCTCTCCTTTGATGACCCCTTCCTCTGAGCCCGATTATCTGTACGGACCGCTGGTCATCCCTTGGCCTGAGGATACAGTTTATTGCCCACTACTGTATGCACTCGACCCTTTTCAAAGAAGCTACTATTGATCATGGCCTCCCCACCCCTTGGGATTTGATCAGGCGCACACATTCCAAAGGAATCGGCGGAACACTCAGCTGCGTGATAGCCTCCTCTTATTGTATGGGGGGTGAGAACCTCTACTGTAGCCACGTGTTGGAATAAGCCGGAACTGGGGGAAGGGGGTACCGGGGATGTCATCTTTCACTACTTCACAATGTCTTTATTGTAATAAAGAACGGTCTCATTCATAAACCAGTGTATAAAAGATCAGGCCTCAGAGAGGCTTACAGAGAGCACCTCGAGACGATACCTTGTTGTCCGATCTGATGTGTTCTGCTCCGTCGGAATAAAACGTGTTTCCTGTCTTCCTGTCTCCAGCGCCTGCCTCTTTATTTTGATAAATCTTCATAAGGTATTAGAGGCGTTTAACGCCGGGCAAAATTACTTAAGAAACATCGACTAAATCGCCTGACCATTTTTGCTGACCTTCAACAATTGGCGTCCCAACGTGTGGGGCCCATCAGCGACACGTGGATCCGGTGGGAGAGGTCCCAACGACAGAGTGAACGACTGCAACGATCGGAAGAGCTCCTGTCCGATAGACCCTCGTCTGACAGCCGATCATCTGAACTTCACTGGTTCCGAGCAGACCTCTCCCCGAGTGATCTACGGTCCTGACTGGGAACCATCAGGAGTGCCACGGTAGTAACAGAGAGTGGAGGACGATCGGGCGCTGGAAGCGGAAGACGAGAAACTGTCCATACGGTCCGGGTAAGGTCGTGTAACACGACAAACTAAGAAATATTTTGATTGATTGATTGAAAATACTAGTATTACTCTCCGAATTGTTGGTTCTCTTGGAGATTCTCTGTCTGCAAACTGAGAGGGATAAAAATATTCTCTCTTCCTTTGCATGCAGCAAGGGGTAGGTAACGCAGTCTTTTGCCCCGATTGTAATCCGTCGTGCCTATCTTTTCTCCCCCATTGATTGATTGTTTGCCCGAACATTGTTTGTTCGAGGATTGTTTTCTCGAGAATTCTCTGTCTACAAACGGGGAAGGGTAAAAAAGTATTCTGTCCTCCTTTGCAGATAGTGAAGAATAGGTAACGCAGGCTTTTGCCCCCATTGTAACCCGTCGTGCCTATTTCTTTCTCGCCATTGATTGTTTGATTGAACGAACATTAATTGTTCGATATTGGTTCTCTCTTTGGGTATTCCCTATTTGCGAATACTGTAGAATAGATATATTCTGTCTAGTCTTCGCGAAGTAGTGAAGAATAGGTAGTGCAGACTTTTGTCCCCGTTGTAACCCGTCATGCCTATCTTCTCCCCATTGGTCAGTAGTTGGATCAACCCGGATCGCTTATTAGAGATGAACCATCCAGCTCCATTGGAAGGCACCCCTAATAAGGACATGTTCACTAAACAAGGACTAGTCGCTATAGCTTATAGTAAGCTATGGCATAAATATACGAAAAGGGACCCCAAAAGTCAGTGGCCACTGATAGGTTCTTTTGATGATCATAAAATAAAAGCGCTAGAAGCAGCTGTTAGAATAAATATGGCAACACCCACTATGCTCGATAGTATCGGCATGTGGCGCAAAGAAGCAGAGCAACGAAGGAAAAGAGAAGAAACAAAAATAGGGAAAGAATTGCGAAAGGCAGCCCACCTGGCAGCGAAGGAACTAGATGAAGAGATAAAAAGGAGAGAGGAAGTTAGACAATTGCAAGAATCAGGGTCAACAGGCCAATGCCCTGTTAGGACCCCCTCTGCGCTCTACCCAGAAATGCCCTCCAAACAACGGGCAAACGACGAGTTACTGCTAGGTCCTCCGATCATCTACATGCCCCCTCCTTATGCCCCCTGCCAGCCACTGGCACAGCACCTACCAGTCCCGAGTGCGGGCGAGGGTGACCCTAGCGCTAGTGCCCCGGCTCTTACGGCCTTTGCACCAGCCACATTGGGGACATCAGATGAACTCGAGACTAGCAAGCAGCTAACGGCAAGACCAAATAGGTTGAGCAAAGATGAGCGGGATGGGATTGATAAGATAGCAAAGACACTGGTAGAACGGAAAGAGAGCGAAGAACATGCGATGAATATGCACAATTCACATGCCGGTAGCCACAGACGGCATTTTATTTTACGGTTCAGCTACCACACCCTGAACGCATATGAGGATAGGTATCAGAATAAGGGTCCTGCTAAACTGACGGCTCTATATAGGAAGATCGATGTTGGAGATGGGACTGAAAGTGATGTGACGGACCTCTTCATGCAAATACTTGAAGTCTTCCGCCACCTCACTGAACAGAAACCAGAGGTTAAGATCACAGTCTCTGAAACGGCTGAGCCCCCATTAGAAGTAGCCAACACTATGATGCCTATCAGAGAAGCCGCCCCCTACTGGGTTCCCCCAAGAGGTCAGGGAACAAACGACGATATTAACCACGCAGATGCAAAAGGGAGGGTTGTGTACAACTGGGTTTATCAACCATGGGATCGACAAGATATTTTAACCTTTAGGCAAACCCTGCCCGATTTAAGAAAGAACCCGACAGCATTTTATACTGAACTAAATACAGCCTTGGGCTCAACCATAATGACTCTAGCGGACATTGATTTGTTTTTTGGGTTATGTCTGCCGGCTGACGTGTGGAAGCAAATCCGGAAGGCCAACCACACAGATCTGTTCGGACATACTTGGAATCAACTCAGTGAACTAGATAGGCAGCGAGAGCCCGGTAGGAAACCTGTAAAAGACATACTGGAACTCCCGGACAAAATAGTGCAGAAGCTAAAGACATTGATCCCAGAGAAAAAGGTAGACTGGTCAATAGTCACGGCTTGCCGCCAGAAACCCCAGGAAGACGTATCAGAATATTTCTCCCGATTTGAGACAGTGTTCTCCGACTACAGTGGCCAAGACATGACCACCGCAACCGGACAACACCTATTCGTGCAAAACTACGTAAAGGGGCTATTACAAGAGGTCTCCCAGAAGTTACAGACAAGCGAGAGTAGTTGGGAGACCTCCAAACCTGCAGCTATCCTTCAGATGGCTCAGTATTACGAACACCAAAAAAACGAGAACGAGAGGGCGACTAAGAGAAAGAAAAAGGACTTAAAAGAACGAGTGATGATTGCTCGATTGCAGGGAGTGACTAGAGGAAGGGAACAGTATAGGGGAAACTACCAGTCGAATGCCCCTAGAAATTCACGCCCTAGAGACCGCACACCCACACCCGGTGCTCCACGAACAGACCTCGATGAGAACCAGTGTGCGTTTTGCAAAGGATTTGGCCACTGGAAGTCTCAATGCCCAGCCCTCAGAGAAATGCTTAAGAATAACGAGACAAGGGACATGACAAATGGCCCCAGGACTAGAGGGCAGGGACGAGGGCACACCCACGACACCAGCAATGACAGGCCTGGCAGACCGAACACATTTGACCGCCCCCGACAGAATCAGTGCCAACAGTCTGATTGCAACAATGCCCACGACTCTGCATAGGACTGCCAGGGGCAAGGGAGGGATCCAGTCGAGCTCTGTGTTGACCAGCAAGGTCCTTACGTCACCGCTAAGGTCCTGGGTACAAAGTCCCCATTCTTGGTAGACACTGGAGCGACACGTAGTGTATTATCAAAGCGACTGATTCCAAGGGCACCCTTGTCTGGCTCACACATTACATCGATAGGTTTCGATGGAACGCCCTCCACTAATCCCCTGTCTGTACCTATCTCCTTTGACCTAGGAAACAATCCCACGGACACAACATTTCTGCTTTCCTCCAACTCCCCTGACGCCATTATGGGTATTGACTTGCTAAAACATTTCCGAGCTACTATTAGATGTTCCCCAGATGGAGTCCGATTCATCCTATACGACAACCCGAGCATGTCCAGATCCTGCCCCGCATGACATATGTACTCTATCACTGATGCTGACCTAACCTTGCTCGACACCCTACCCCCGTATCTATGGGCCAGAAACGATTCGGATGTAGGACGAATGGTGATCGACCCTGTGCACATAACTGTTCAACCAGACGCAATGCTCCCGAAACTCCCACAATACCGGATATCGCCCGAAGGCGAGAAGGCATTGGTAGCGATTATTCAGTCCTTGGTAGATGCAGGAGTGGTAGAGGAAGTGGTTAGTAATGTTTGCAACAGCCCTATCCTACCCATTGTTAAGAAGCAAGGTGAGGGAGATGAGAAAGCGTACCGCTTTATCATCGACCTGCGAGAAGTCAACAAAGTGGTGGTACCACAGTACCCCGTAGTCTCAGACATCGCCACCATTCTGACCCTCATCCCGTCCACTGCCACCACCTTCACCGTTATTGATCTAAAAAATGCCTTTTTCTCTATCCCCATCCATCCAGACAGCCGTTATCTCTTCGGCTTCACATTAAGAAACCGTTCGTACCGATTTTGTAGAACTCCTCAGGGCTACACTGAAAGTCCCAGCATTTACAGCCAGGCCCTCAAAAGACAGCTGGACGCCGTCCAGCTACCAGATGGAGTGGTATTGATCCAATATGTCGATGATATCCTTTTGGCGGCCGACACCACTCCTCTTGCAATCACCGCCACTATCCAACTCCTGCACTTTCTTGCAGAGAATGGCCACAAAGTCTCCAAGAAGAAACTGCAGTTCTGTCAACCTCAAGTGACATACCTAGGTCATCTCCTGTCCAAAGAAGGGAGGAAACTTACACCCGACCGAGTCCAAACCATCCTAGACACCCCCATCCCAAGAACACAGAAGCAAGTCCGTTCATTGGTAGGCCTTACCTCTTTTTGCCGACAATGGTTACCAAATTTCAGTCTCATTATAAAGCCCCTACTTTCCCTGTTGGCCAAAGATGTACCCTTCCCACTTCCTTGGACCCCCGAATGCCAAGCATCTTTTAAGGAGTTGCGGGATGCCCTTTGCTCGGCACCCGTCCTAGGAACACCAGATTACTCCAAGCCCTTCTCCCTCTTCACGCACGAAAGGGAAGGATGCGCATTGTCTGTTCTAACTCAGCCCATCGGCGCCAAACAACGCCCTTGTGCCTACTTCTCTGCCACTCTTGACCCAGTCGCCAGAGCTTTACCTGCCTGCCTTCGAGCAGTAGCCGCCGCTGCTGTCTCTATCCGTCAGAGTGAGGGAATTGTACTTTCAAACTCTCTCACGGTGTTAGTACCCCACGCAGTTGACACCCTTTTGAACCAGACCAAGACCCAACACCTGACTAGTGCACGACTGACGGGGTACGAATTGACTCTACTTGCACCCCACATCACTCTGAAGAGATGCACGACTTTGAATCCTGCCACACTGTTGCCCTTGCCTGAAAATGACCCCGATGTGCCCCCTATACACGACGGTATGACCCTCACGGACGAACAGACCAGAAGTAGAATTGACCTTAGAGACACTGCTTTTACAGACCCTGATGGAGAACTATGGGTAGACGGCTCTTGTATCAAACTCCCAGATGGCACCACTTCAGCTGCCTATGCGGTGACGACAGTCCGAACAGTAGTTGAAACAGCTCGCATCACACAACGATCCGCACAGGCGGCAGAACTAATTGCTCTCACACGAGCATGTATCATAGCAGCAGGTACCACAGCGAACATTTACACGGACAGTCAGTATGCCTTTGGGGTGGTTCATCATTTTGGGCTCTTATGGAGGGAAAGGGGATTCCTGACGTCCCACGGCACACCCATTCTCCACGGAGATCTAGTCTCCGCCCTGATTTAAGCAGTTCTCCTCCCCGAACGATTAGCAGTGATCAAATGCCAGGCACACAAGAAGGTGACGGACTTAGTTGGACAGGGAAACGCACTGGCCGACATCACTGCCCGAACCACAGCTGAGAATAGGACGACGACACGCATGTATGTGACCAGGTCGCAAGCAGAAAAATGGACTGACGCTAGGGAAACGATTAGGGACATCCAGTCGGCCAGCACACCTCACGAACTGACTGAGTGGGCACCGGTGGGTTTAAAGGACGACGAAGGCTGCTGGCGGACAAAGGACACAAACACATGGTTGCTGCCTGACTCATACTTGATTCCCATACTGACTATGGCACACTCCCCTGCACACATAGGTTCTGCCCCCATGATTGAACTCATTTCCAAAGTCTGGCACAACGGCAAAATCCCAGACTCAGCCAAACGCCTGGTCCAGCAGTGCCTTATCTGCCTACAACACAACCCCGGGAAAGGAACTGTGGTACCCCGGGGAGGGTTTGGGACCCCCGACCACCCCTTTGAAGTCCTTCAGATGGATTACATCCAGCTGGAAAGATGCCAAGGCTTGAAGTATGTACTAGTCATTGTATGTGCCTTCAGCAAATGGGTGGAAGCCTATCCAACCCGTGATAACACTGCCATGACTACTGCCAAAGTACTACTGAAAGAGTTTTTCCCTCGCTACGGCCTTTGTCGAATTTTATGGAGCGACAATGGCCCCCACTTCATAGCTGAAGTTATCCAACTAATCCTGAAGGGGCTGGGGGTAAAACAAAGGTTTCATGCGGTCTTCCACCCCCAATCCGCTGGCCTGGTTGAGCGACACAATGCTACACTGAAATTGAAACTGTCAAAAATAGTGGCCACTACAGCACTTAAGTGGCCAGATGCCCTCCCACTGGCATTGCTATCGATGCGCTCCACTCCCACTAAGCACCACTTGACCCCCTACGAGGTTGTGTTCGGGCGACCGATGAACCTCTGGACTGCCCCCAAACCAACCTCCATTCACGACGTCCCCGACGTCCTGCTGTCAGATTATTTGTGCAAATTTGTCATTCATCAACAGGTGCAGCAGGCCATCCCCGATGCTTCCAGGGGCCCCGGTCACGATATCCAACCGGGAGATTATGTTCTAGTCCGGAACTTTCAACGAGCTAAGAGTCTGGAACCCCGGTGGACGGGCCCCTGGCAAGTACTGATCACCACTCGGACGGCTCTTCGAGTGGAGGGAAAGAGGCACTGGCTGCACGGCCATCACTGCAAGAAGGTCTCCTCGACCCTGGCCACGACAGAAAACGTCGACACCCAAGAAGAGCTCCTGAACAAAGACCGACCATCACTGAACTGCTATCCTGATACAGAGGCACTTGAACTTGCAAAATTCTCTGATCCCACTGTGCCATCCCGGGAAGGGTATTTCCTGCATCGAAAGGGGGGAGCTTCGGCTAAGTAGACCACGGACTAAGTTAAAATCTCAGAACGGTGGCCTAAAACAACCAAGGGTCACCCGGAGAGAAGCTAAACGAAGTCTGTGGCTCTGCCCACTACCGAGCACCTTGAAGATGAAGATGATGGAAGCGCCAGACAAGAAGATGATGGAAGCGCCAGACAAGAAGATGATGGACGCAACCGGAAATACCCACTACAGGAACCCAAAGACTGACAATTTGCACAAATCAAAGACAATCGCCTACTTCATCCTTTTTCTCTTTTGCCTCCTCCTCATGACTTCCTTCTGGATCTTGGAGGACAGCACACCCGCCCATCAGATGTTGCTAGCCACTGTACAGCCAACCACCATGAAAGAGCATCACTTGATTTCCCTTTCGCCTCAGCTCCGAGAAAGGCGTAGGGAGTTCTGGAACAATTCCTTCGTGCAAATGCTGCACCAGCACAACCTTGCTACAAATGCCACGAACTGCTGGATCTGCGGGTTGCTCCCGCATGCCACTGAACACTCCATACCTTTCATTCCTTCTCCTTTCTCAGTTCATGGCTCCTGCCTCGCCTGGTTGATCCTCTTGCAGGAGAGCCACAAGGACAACGCCGCTTCTGGTCAGACAGTGTCACACTTCTACTATGGGTTCTGGCTGAATAAAACAGGAAAAACGTCTGCCCCCATTTGTCCTGCGGCCTCAGGTTCCGCCTTCCTTACGAACATCCCTGCCAAAGAAAGAGTCGAAATGCAAGTGCTCCACAATCCAGCCAGACCCACCTTCTCCCACCTGCGGAAGCAAACGGCTGCCACCCTGACCATGGCCCTGTCTGTCATCAATGTTACAGGACTCGTATGCCTCGAAGGCCAAGGAACGCAGCTGGTGGGTCACAGTTCCTGCCGCAACACCAGAACATTGGTTTCAGTTGATCCTCCTTCCTTTGTTGCTTCTCCGAATATGTACTTTGTTTGTGGCACCAAAGCTTACACCTGGCTCCCAAAAGGTTGGAGGGGTACTTGCTACATCGCCTTCATTCTTCCTCCCACGTATGTGGCCTCAGCCTACCATCACCGGCAAAAGCGCGCCGGAGACATTGAACAAGCCGACTCCACCGGAGCACAGTTCCTGGATGCAGCAAAGGGACTTGTTCCTCTGTGGGGACCAATGGCAAACAGCCGCGCTATCCGACACCTAACTCAGGCAGTAGAAACAACCATCAACATCACGGCTGGCATCCTCGCTAACAACACGGCTGAGCTTCAGGCAGTCCGCCTGGTGGCTCTCCAAAACCGCCTTGTCCTAGATGTGATTCTGGCCGACCGTGGAGGAGCATGCCGCATCATCGGCTCCAGCTGTTGCACCTACGTGCCAGATAACTCACCTTCAGTCTACAAAGCAATTGAACACCTCCACAGACTATCCTCAGAGGTTCATCAAGAGCAAGAAGGATGGTCGCTTGGAGGCTGGTTTTGGGACACTTTGAAGGACTGGGGATGGAGATTGTTTACGTTTATATTGATACCAATCATGATATTGTGTGGGTGTTGCTTAGGTATTCAATGTCTGCCACCTTTGTGTTCACTCATTTCTAACTGTCTGTGCCCTAAGACTTTGGACTTCAGACCTGAGCACATGAGTCCCCTCTATGAGGTAGAAATACGTGGTCTTATGGGGATAGACCCGAATTGACAAACTGGCGAGACATGTTAAAAGGGAGGACTGTGGAATTTTAGTTTATGAGCTGAACATCATCTGCGCCATCTTGTCCATTCCTCAGACACGTATGAGCATACACGACAACCATTTTAGGTACCATGGTCTCCCTGTTCACGATCGGTCACCAGCACAGTTCCCTGACCCTGCAAGCCTCCCCCATGCACCCTGGCTGCCTCCGCTCTCACATGTACAAGTCATGACCTCTCCTTCCACATGACTCTGTCTCTGAGAATCACACCCCGCGCCTGACCAACACCTCCTTTCCTTCCATGAATGCCCCTCAGTCGATAAATCCTCCCTCAACGCGTGATTATCCACACTGACCCTTTCTTTCATAAATACCTCTCCTTTGATGACCCCTTCCTCTGAGCCCGATTGTCTGTACGGACCGCTGGTCATCCCTTGGCCTGAGGATACAGTTTATTGCCCACTACTGTATGCACTCGACCCTTTTCAAAGAAGCTACTATTGATCATGGCCTCCCCACCCCTTGGGATTCGATCAGGCGCACACATTCCAAAGGAATCGGCGGAACACTCAGCTGCGTGATAGCCTCCTCTTATTGTATGGGGGGTGAGAACCTCTACTGTAGCCACGTGTTGGAATAGGCCGGAACTGGGGGGGGGTACCGGGGATGTCATCTTTCACTACTTCACAATGTCTTTATTGTAATAAAGAACGGTCTCATTCATAAACCAGTGTATAAAAGATCAGGCCTCAGAGAAGCTTACAGAGAGCACCTCGAGACGATACCTTGTTGTCCGATCTGATGTGTTCTGCTCCGTCGGAATAAAACGTGTTTCCTGTCTTCCTGTCTCCAGCGCCTGCCTCTTTATTTTGATAAATCTTCATAAGGTATTAGAGGCGTTTAACGCCGGGCAAAATTACTTAAGAAACATCGACTAAATCGCCTGACCATTTTTGCTGACCTTCAACACATCGAGCATGTGGCTCTGGAAGACTTGGGCATGTGGTGCATTGTAGCTTGTCATTGACTAAATCTTTAATCAGGTTTATCCTTTGAATTTAAATTAGAAGAATGAGCACCTGTTGTATTTTGTGACAGAAATGGTGGACCTAATGGTAAGGTGGTCACATGGTGCATCAAATGGGACTGAGTTTACGTGATGTAGAAGCTATCTTAATAAGTGGTTTTCCATGCAGCCTTTCGAAAAGTTAATTGTTAGAGGTAGAATGTGTCATCTATACTTCTCTAAAGTGACGTAATGGCATAGTAGTGTAGCGTTAACAGTAGCATGGTGTCTGTGGCCGTGAAGTGAGGCTTTCTTTTTTGAATTGCAGGTGGAGCATGATGCGATAAAAGGAAGAGAAGGGGACAACAGATCCAGATCATAAGAGGGCATGTTTTCAATAGAGAGTATTTGAGGTAGGCTACTTGTCCCCGGCAATGGGAGACCCCTTCCCCATTGGTTTTCAAGACTTAGAGATGTGCCAGGACAGGTAGAAAAAGTCATAGTCTTTGTGGCGATAATTCCATTAATTTATTGCTGTAATTTTAGTATGTCGCTTGACTCTTTTAGGAAACTTCAGAGTCTTCCAGAACAAAGAAAATTCATGAATTCAAAAGAAACCATAATCATGTTACAGCCAACACATGTTTCGCCCCTTCACATGGGCCATATCAGCCTGGGGCTTCCTCAGGGCGTTGAGCGCACAAGTAGTAGTTACTCATTTGTAGGTGTCAAGATTCGTAAAAGCTCCTGCTTTTTGCTGTAATCAATTGAATTTGTAGCGGTCATTCAAAAGGGAAAGAAAATGTCATTAGCCTTTGCCGACTGATGACATTTTCTTTCCCTTTTGACTTTTTCTACCTGTCCTTGCACATCTCTAGGAGCATGATGTGATGTAGGATGCCTTTGTGAAGTCCTTGTTAAATTTTGGTCTTGGAATGCATTCCCTATTAGTGATGTCCTCGGGTTTTGATCCTGAATCCATACATCCTCATCTTGTGACTCCTCCTGAACCTCTGTATGAGTTTACATACTGAATAGATCCGCATTAAGAAAGAAAAAGTTGAAGTCTTCTACTGGGTTCTCTATATCGACATCGTCCATTACTTTTGTTCCATATTCTTTTGCTTTGACAGTGTAAAATCTCATTGTGTGTGTGTGTGTGTGTGTATATATATATATATATATATATATATATATATATATATATATATATAAATATATATATATTCACTGAAAATCCAAAGGTTAAGTAACGTTATAGTTAAATGAATTTGTCAGTGTGAACATTAACGTTTTGAATTAAAAAACACAGAAATGCACTTGTTATAGTTAGCAACGTTAACTATAACTTGCACCACCTGCGATGCACTGCTTATGACCTCACAAACGACATCACTCATGACATGTTCTATGACATAATGTATGACATCACTGATGACATCTCTAATGAATTAATTGATGACATCACTCATGATGTCTCTGATTACATCATCAAATGAGTGTGCTTGTTTGTTTCATAGTTTAGATTGTGGCAAAATAACTACCATATTACTTTTCCACTTAATTGTATACAGTTTGGGTCCAGTTAATGGGTGTAGGTGTAAGTATTTAGAAAATGCATGTCCTCCTAATGCACCATAGCTGTGTAGAGGCGTTGAACACAGTGCACATCTTTGAATTCAAGAGTAATTTTTTGCACAGGTGACAGTAGACTTGTGTTCATTATGTTCCACATAAGCCTATTGGTCCTGTTGACATTTTGTTCCAGCAGGGCATAGGTTCTACATACTACACCCTAAGTATTGTAAGCAGCCTTGAGTTATTGAAGAGAATCATCTCGGCATGGCAGTTTCTACTTAACATAGAAGACGGAGTGCACCAGGTACTGACCTGTAAAAGTGTGCATGTTTTGCTTCAGCAAATGGGCTGTCTGTAAAGTTTTCACCATCATATGAATAGTGCAGGTAGTAGAATGTTTAGCACCTTCAGATCTTTGTTATTTTTATTGAATACTGTACTTTTTGACAGCTGTTGCATAGAGTGTTCACTTTCCTTAGTAGATATTTTTTTATAGTCTGTGAGGTATTTCTTATGAAAGTTTCAGTGTTTGCAAACAGTGTGGTATAGAGTAATTCTCTCTATAGAGTAAGCACAGTTTACTGTACTCGGTTCCCAGCTGGTATGAATTCCCCTTCTCTATGTAGGTTCAGCTTGTGTCAGGGGTTTGAAACAGATAAAAGCTGTTAGTAGTAGGACATTTGGTTTGGATTTGGTATTCAGTATTTTGGCTTCTCTAAACAGTTGTATACAGAGTTAACACCCTACTCAATGAGGGTTTCCCATATAGCTGTAGTTGATTGTTAATGTAAACTATGCCACATATAAAGCTCTAGCAATTTATACAGCAATATGCGGGACAATAAAGCTTGGATGATGTCATCAAATATGTAATTTGAGATGCTATCAGTGATGTCATAAAGGATGTCATAGAACATGTCATGAGTGAGGTCCTGAACAGTGCATGGTAGGAGTGCAAGTTATAGTTAGGGCTGCTGAATACAACTTCTGAATTTCTGTGTTTCTTTTTTTTTTGTTTACAACGTTAATGTTTGCACTGACAAATTCCCCCAACCATAACATTACATTAACCTTTGTTTTTTTCAGTGGATTTCTAAAGTTTTAATTAAACAAAAAAAAATGTATTACACCTAACTATAATGTTAATTTAACCTTTAGTCTTTTCAGGTGAATTATTTTTGTGAGTGAATGTATGGCGGAATGACTGTATAATATATGTTGTTTTTTTACATTATTTTACTAAAAGTATTGTGTTTTGTATCAGGATAAGGTTCACAGATCTTTGTAAAATATCTGTGCATATTAAACAGATAAATATTAAACATAAATAGTTTATTTACTCAGTTATTGTAACTCTGATAACAAGAAATGTTACCAGCAATCTTTTTTGAGGTTTCATTACTCTTGCAATGAAGGGTGCATGATGAAGGGTGTATAGAAGGACTAGCCTCTCAGCTGAGACCTCTTGCTGCAATGATGGGTGTGCGCAGTAGGGTAGGGGAAGGGACTGCCTCTCCTTTTATACCTCTCTTTCAGATGATGGCTGTGCATAGTTGTGAGTGGGGAGGGACTGGCCTCTCTTTTGAGACCTCTCTCTGCAATGATAGGCATTGCACAGTAGGGTGTGTGGATGGACAGCCCTCTCCTTTGAGACTTTTCTTGCCGATGACTCGTGTATGCAGTAGTATGTGGAGAGGGACTGCCCTCTCCTTTTAGACCTCTCGCTCAGATGACAGTTGAACATAGTAGGATGTGTCGAGGGACTGGCCTCTCTACTGAGACCTCTATGTAATGATGGGTGTGCATAGTAGGGTGTGGGGAGGGACTGTACTCTCCTTTTAGACCGCTGTCTCGGATGACAGGTATGCATAGTAGCGTGCGTGGAGGGACTAGCCTCTCTGCTAACACCTCGCTCTGTAATGATAGGTGTGCATAGTAGGGTGTGTGGATGGACCGCCCTCTCCTTTGAAACCTCTCTCTCAGATGACAGGTGCATGCAGTAGGGTTTTTGGATGGACTGACCTCTCCTTTGAACCCTCTCTCTCAGTGGATGGGAGTGCATAGTAGGGTGTGGGGGAAGACTGCCCTCTTCATTTAGACCTCTCTCTGGGATGACGGCTGTGCGTAGTAGTGAGTAGAGAAAAGGTCTATCCATACCTAGCTGATGGCTACTATTTACAATCAGATGGTAATACCCAAGATCCATTTATAGACAATGGACCTAAAAAAACTACGACATTCTCTAACACGTCTGACTCAGATAGTAATAGCAGTTCATCACCATATCAAAACCAAGGCAATAGGTATAATCAAAAACCTAGATCTTCTTTTTTAGGAAGGCGCCAACAGAATTGAGGGAACTGGCGACCACAATACCGGCCACAGTACAGATCCCCGTACCAATCTCAGTATCAACCTCGCCAGACATATCAGCCCCGTGGTCAATATCAACCACAGTACCAACCCCAATACCAACCTCAATACCAACCTCAATTCCAGGAACATCAACCTTCCAATCAGAACAGATACTTGGAAACACGGAATGCCCGTTATTGGAGGGAATGAAAACTATACCAATTTTTAATCTTAGTAAATATGAGACCAATAGTGCGGTTTATTCATTATTATCTAAAGGCTTAACTTATGTGCCTCATTCAGGACTTAATAAGTTCAAACTCTTTAATGATTTGATGGCATTCTTCAGAAAAATACGCCTGAAGAATTTCTTCTCTAATATTGACAACAACAATATGCTAGAAATAAACAAATCTGGTCTTGCACCAAAATCAGTCTTTACTCCTACCCTAGACCAAGTATCACCTGAAATCCGTATTTTCGAGCAAGTGGTTACTAAAAAACTTGAAATAGCTACTAAATACATACCTAATACTCCGTTTAATATAACTACCAAAGAGTATGAAGCTTTAAAAGAATTGAAAGAGTCTACAGTTACCACTATCAAAGGATGTGATAAAGGAGGAGGAATCGCTATTCTAGAAACTTCTGTGTATATAGAGAAGATTGAGGAAATGTTAAGTGATACCACTTTTTACTTTAAAATCACTAAAGATCCAACTACTAGGATTAAACAGAAAAGACTTAAATTGACCTCCAAAGCACTAAGGGATGGAGACATTTGTAATAGAGAATTTGATTATATGAATATTGACAACCCAAGAATGGCGAGCCTATACGGCCTCCCGAAAGTACATAAAAATGAAGTAGACCCTCCTTTTCGTCCCATCGTGACCACCATAGGTAGTGTAACAGAGCCTGTATCAAAGTATCTGGACGCAATCCTAAGGCCACACATATCCGCTATACCGGGGTATGTAAAAGATACAGGACATATTATAAACCATCTTGAAGGGACGCCTTTTCAACAAAACAGACAATGGCTAGTGACACTAGATGTCGAAAGCCTATATACAAACATTCCTTATGATGGTGCCATAATTGCAACTCAATGGTTTATTGACACCTTTGAGATTGACTGCAATGTCAACTTCATCTTAGACTGTCTCAGGATAATCTTAGAAGATAACATCTTCGAGTTTAGAGGGACGCTCTACAGACAAATCAAAGGGGTTAGTATGGGCGCGTCTTGTGCACCCACCATTGCTAATATTTATGTTGCACATTTCGAACACATTCATATTTTCAATGAGATAGCTCCATTTTTTGAATCCATTTTTTATTGGTCACGTTATATTGATGATGTGATTTTTGTTTGGGATGATAATGAAGACATGTTAAGTGAATTTATATCTTGGCTTAATGCTTGTGACATTAATCTTAGGTTTACATCCCACATCAGTAATGAAGAAATGGAATTTCTCGATATTAAAATTAAACATGATCAAGCTCATCTTTACACAGACCTATATGTGAAACTGACCTCCCGTAACACGTTACTTCATTATCAAAGCTTTCATCCATCCACTCAGAAAAACAGTATTCCGTTTAGTCAATTTTTAAGACTGCGACGTAACTGTACGAAGCTTAAAGATTTTGATGAGCGAGCTATATCTATGAAAGAGAAATTCGAGGAACGTGGTTATCCTCATAGACTTGTTCGTGAATCTTTCAAACGGGCTAGATTTTTTGATCGCCAACATCTTCTTCAGGGTAATCAATCAAAAAAAGACGTTCATTTAGTCTTTGTGACTAGACATTCATTGTTGAATGATAAAATACGCCAGATTATCTACTCCAACTGGCATTTGCTTAATGTAAATAGATCTGTCCAAGAAATTATCCCTAAGCCGCTTTTTGTTTATAGAAGGAATAAAAACAAAAAACGTTTAGTGGTAAGGTCCAGAATACCAGGCCCTAAGAAATTTTTACAGAGGAGTATCACAGGAATTAACCCGGTATTTGGAAATTACAAATGTGGCACGTGTAAAACATGTCCACAAGCAAAAGAAGGCAGTGAACTGACATTCAACAATGTAAAAATTAGGTGTACATCCATGACTAATTGTAAGACACAGAACGTAGTTTACCTACTTATTTGTCCCTGTAACAAAGGGATATGTAGGTGAAACTTCACGTGCCATTGGTAAAAGAGTCACGGAACACAAATCTGCTATACGGACTCAAAAAATAAATGGTCCCATAGTGTCTCATTTCATTGAAAATGGTCACTTACCTGAAGAATTACAGTGGTTTGTTTTAGAAAATATACAAACCAGAGAAGGACTCTGCCCAGACAAAATCCGAAAAAAACGAGAAGTTTATTGGATATTTGTTTTGGATACAGTAAAGAATGGATTAAACTCAGATATTCCATGGGAACAGGCAGTTATTTAATACGTGCGTCTCCATCTCTTCTTTTTGTTTGAGATTCAGAGAATTAAAGTAAGATTGGTGATTAATATTTGGCTCCTTTTCATTGACCGTTTTGTACAGTATGAACATTTACGTTTAAAATGTTCCATATATTTACTATATATACGTATCCATTCTTCATATCCATTTTTTAGACTTTTTTGATTATTTCTTTATCTATTAAGGCGATTATACTTTCGTCTCTAATCTTGAAAAATCTACTCTTTCCATCTTTTAAATAAAATGAAGATTTCGTTCCCTTGACTAAGTCTTCTTTTGCTATCTATTTACATAGTCTGTATTCTATTGGTAATGCATTCTTTTTCTTCACTAATTCCAATATGGCGTTTATAATCCCTAGTCCGTCTTTTGTATCAAAGACAATCACTATTTATTACTCACTGATCAACCTAAGAGCCCTGTCATCGGAGATATAATAATTACTTCTAAATGGACGTAGATATATATATGGAGTTTAGATAAGTTAACAACTTTATCTTTAGGCTAAGTAAAAATATTGACATATAAAAACTACGAAGAACTACTAATAGTCCTTCTTCTCTTCCTGTTTGCCGATTCCCCTGGTATATCGGACGCATTGTCCTACGCAATAACAAAGGCGACTAAACAAATTTGAATTTCGATTCACACAGGGATTCAATTATTCAATCAGTACATCTACGAACGTGTATAAATAGCGCGTTTTTGCATTGCTGCCCGCATCCTCTTTCGCACGCGGATGGCGGCGTCCCTTACACAGAATCTCGACTACATCGAACTTTGTATTTTATTCGGAGGTAAGAGCACTGACATCAGCTTTCTCTCAAACTTAGTCGTTTTAACGCTTTTTTCGAAAATACTCAGTCTCTTTTTCTATTGTTTGATATTTAGAGCCCTATGATACAGAAGATGGCCATATCTTATAAAGACGTTTCTTTAATCAACCCCTAGAGGGAGCTCCGTTTCAGCGTAGACTATTTTTTAGCATCAGGTAATTGGGCATTGTCGCTTGTTTATTTACGACAACATCTATGTAATACCAGTTTATTCTAACTTCGGTATTTTTTCATGTCTGTCATCCATATAGGTTTTCAAATACATCATTTGATCACCGAATATTGTTTAAATCTGCTTGATTTATCGCATCGAAAAATACCAGTGACTTTGGATTATATCTTCTAGATATCTCAGGTATATATCCAGATCAATCCGCTGTGGATGCCCTTGCCCTATATTTGGTCTTATGTTTCTTGATAAAGACACTTTTCTACACCATCTGGGTTGACAGTTCTTTATGTCACTTCTATTTAGGAAATCAACCTCGTTAGCAATAAGTCGGGGACAAACACAGCAGCGAGCCTACCTGCCATCTCGCCAGCATCTCGCAGCCAGCACGCAGCTCCAGTCCCTGGGTGGGGAACGCTGTAGGTCTCGCCGCCATCGTTCCACCAAGCGGCAGGAGACTACAGCTCCCAGCGGGCTTTGCGTCCACTTCCTGTTTCCCGCTGTCTTGGCGCCCGGAGGCGCTACAAAGTGCAGACACTCCCTCGGGGAGCGGGGGACAAACACAGCAGCGAGCCTACCTGCCATCTCGCCAGCATCTCGCAGCCAGCACGCAGCTCCAGTCCCTGGGTGGGGAACGCTGTAGGTCTCGCCGCCATCGTTCCACCAAGCGGCAGGAGACTACAGCTCCCAGCGGGCTTTGTGTCCACTTCCTGTTTCCCGCTGTCTTGGTGCCCGGAGGCGCTACAAAGTGCAGACACTCCCTCCGCGTCGCGGGACGCGCGCGGGCAGCGCAGGGCGGAGCCCGGGCAGAGGGCGGGCCGTCTGTGGCCGTCCGGGGCAGGAGGAGGCAGGGCTGGGCCATATCTCTGTCACCCTACCCCGCGTTCAGGTGGGCCCGTGTGGCTCACTAGGGTTTTCTGCCCCTCATCATGTCAACCCGCTCAGGAAAACTACTCAGGAGTGAGTGCGAAAGGGGAGCTGCCGGTGGGAGCCCAGTAATTGGAACTATGGACCGCTTTATAACTAGAGTGGCGGCTGTCATAGACAAGGAAATTGCTATCTCCGAACGCCGTCTCTCCGAGGTCTATCTTCCTTCTAGACGCTCATCCTTGGGGGCCATAGCACAGGCATTGACACCAGCTTGTGAGCGAGACCAATGTGCCCCCCATGTCGCTGTCCAGGGTTGCCCTATTGACCCCCCTTCGCTGCTCGAATTAGGGCAAAACATAGACAGGTTGGAGCATTCGGCCACGCTTCCCCCCAGTGGCACTGAGGGGGAGGACGGCTCAACTGCACCACCTTTACCTGTAACTCCTATGCCCCCAAATAATGGTGCAACTCAGTCACCATTACCATTACCGCTAGTCCCTACCACAGTAAATCTAGATGGGGCGCCATCGATGCATAATTCAAGTAAGCAAAAGAAAAGGGACAAAAGTAAAAGGGGAGCCAATTCTAATAGGAAGAGGCAGGTGAGACAGGCCGCGTTCTATAAACAAACAAAAAAGCCTTCTGGCCAGGGCGGGAATAATGCAATGGGGCTGGTCCCAGAGGATAATGCTGAGGTGGATGGGGATGCTGTAGCCTCACAAATGGTTTTAAATAACTGCACGCCCTCTAGTAATAGTATTGATAATGCCCCCACAGTTATCAGCCCCATGACTATTGATTCCATTCTGGAGAGGGTAAATAGTCTTTTGATGCCCTTGCTGACTCATGTTAAGGGCTTGGGGGCTAGAATAGACAAACTGGAGCAATCAACCCTAGATGGTTTTTACTCACTTAAAACTACCCTCAAACACCTAAAAAGAGTGAGCAACAGCCAGGATATTGGCCTAGAGGGGAGTGCGCCCCAGGTAGCTCTTCTACCTCCTTCGTCACCACAGGTAGACTCTAATTCCCCTACCAGGTCAAATAAGACTGAACCTAGCAGAGTGCGAGCCAAAGTCCCTAAAATTCCTACCCCCACCTGTAGCGGGGCCCTATCCTAAGGGAATGACAACGTCCACAGGGGTTGCGAAATCTACATCTAAGCTAACCCCGCAAAGCCAGCCCTTGGCAAGTAAAGGTAATCCTAAAGATAGTCAAATACTTGGCAAACAAGACAAAACTAAGGGATCAGTGTCAGGAATGGTTGCCAAAACTGCCCCTTTAACTATAATCCCAGCTGTCACCAAAGTGGTCCGTCCTAAATTAGAACGGCAGATCCCCCCCATAAACCTCCCACCAGACTGTCAACCCTTTGTTGCAGTACTGGTAAATGTTCCCCCACTGAAGGAAGGACAGCTGGAAAACCACCAGTCACTTAAAAATAAGTGCATCCACTGGCTAAAGTCAAACAAGCCTATTTCGATTGGTGTGGATGGGCTTATCTTAAGTGTCCGCAGAGTAGGGTGGATAGGGCAAGGGAAAAAAACACAGGAGGGGGACTGTGTAATAATAAACTTCCAAGATCCTAGAGTAGTGAGCTCCATCTGCGGCCCTATAAAAACCATGGATTCACAAGGGGTTAAAGTAGTGGACTTATCTTTTTTCTACCCTAGGCAAATTGCCACGCCGCCTTGGGAAGGTCCTAAGACTCTTGGCTTTTGCCAAAATTTGGACCCACAAAGGGCTGGGGGTCCTGGTGCCAACAGGTTGAACTCGGAGGGCCCAGGAAGCTGTTGACTGCAGGAGGGCGACACGAGGGAAATTGTAGATACAGATATGGTATTAGATAATAGAATAGGCCCTAGGGTAGGGTCACTACCACGAACAGCTTCTCCCTCATTAGTAAGCGACAGTGGGTCGGTAGTCTCTCTGCCGACTCCTCTTGATTGTAATTTGCATGTTCCTTCTGTGAGGTCTCTGGCCAGTAGTGCTCTTGCGACCAGCGATGCACCAACTGTGACGGACCAGGTCTTTAAGGTTCTCAGCTGGAATATCGCAGGGATTGCAAGAAAGTTGGCCCTTCCAGATTGGAATGCCTTGGTGGATGAGCATTCCTTATGCATTTTTCAAGAGACCTGGAGTTTGGAGCCGGTACATAGGGTGGGATTCTCTTCCCACTCTGTGCCTGCCCTATCCTCTGAATCAGGGAGAGGACGCCCTTCGGGTGGCCTGCTCATATGGGTAGCAGCTTCCCTAGACTGCAGAATAGAGGTGCCACCGACAGGCTCCCCGGACATTCAAAATATTATTTTAAGAGACCCTAGGGGACGAATTATACTGAATGTATACAATGTGTACGCTAGAGGAACTAAGGGCGGGAGGAAGTCCTCTGTATTATCTCTCCTGGAGTCCCTTTTGAACATAACCCCACACAAGTCATGTATCCTGGTCGCGGGAGACATGAATTGTACGTTCGAGCCTTTAGGCTCGGATGTTGCCCTAGACCAGGACGAGGAGGATGTTAGGCTAGGGATCCCAGTTTTAGAGATTCCACCCATCAAGAGATGGACAGAAGTGGCGCTACAACTATACTCCCTGACCCTTGAATCAAATCTAAGAGCAGTGAACGGGAGGACAACTTCAGATAGGGTGGGGGCACATACATATAATAGACCAGGACACACCTCCAGAATAGACTATATCTTACTGGAGGTGTGTCTCTGGAGCCATTCGAGGGATATGGTGGTGGTCCCATCGATTGATAGTGACCACAACCCACTTTCCTTATCCATGGTCCAGTGGTGGTGCTCTCTTAAAAAGGGTCCCCTTAATCCCGCAGTAGCTCCCCCTGACGAGTCTGTGGTCTCTCTCTGTGGTAGGCGCTTAAAATGGGCTAAACTGGTCCTCTCCGAGGAAAGATTTGGAGAAATCTTAACCCTTTTAAATCAAGCTGAGTTAAATCTGGGGTCTCTCCCGACAGGGGTGGGTATGGCTAGTGGGGTCTTTGTCTCTTTAGTAGAGGCTCTGACCAATGTGTTTACTATCCCCTCTTGTAAGTTAGGAAACAAACGAGGAAAAAAGCAGGGTAATGGTTGGTACACGCAAACTTGTAGGGTACACAAAACAATGCTCGTAGAGGCAGTGAAACATAAATCCCACAGTGCTATACTGGAAGCAAGGAAGGCTTACAATAGATGCCTCAAAAGTGCTAGGATGGAGTGGGAAGAGAAATTTTGGGAGGACCTACTCCTTGCTAGCAAAAGTAAAGACTCAAGGGGCTTTTGGAACCTTGTAGGCTCCCGGAACAGGCCCGAGGAAACTATGAGACCCTGTAGTATTCCACCTCAAAGCTGGGTAAACCATTTTGGGGCTTTATATCTCCCGGCGGATGGGGAACTAAGTGTCAGGGCGACCTTCCCAGTGGTATCTGGACCCCATACCTATAACCTCTTTACACCTTTAGAGATTGAAAAGGTAATAGGGTGGGTAGCCCCCCTCAAGGCAGCAGGCCCAGATGGTCTACCGGGGGATCTTATGCGGGCAAATCCAGTGGTATGGGGAAGGGTCATTGCAGCACTCCTCAATGACATTATGATGGGAGGGCCAGTGCCCGATTCCTGGAAGGGGGCGGTGGTGGTCCCGATTTATAAAAAAGGAAGCAGAGAAATCCCGGGAAACTACCGCCCAATAAGCCTTATAGACTCCACCCAAAAGATAGCAGGAAAAGCCATACTTGGGAGGATCCTTCATTGGGTGGAGGAAAATAAAATACTATCAGACTTCCAGGCAGGCTTTCGGGCAGGAATGGGGACGATTGAGCAGGCGTTTAGGTTGGCACTCCTTGGGTGGAAGGTGGTGGAGCTAGGCAAGGGCAGCCTATACCTGGCTTTTATAGACCTGAGGACTGCCTTTGACCTAGTTCCCCGGGAGGAGTTATGGAGGGTGCTACATGGGCTGGGATTGCCTCCTTACATCCTGTCCCTTCTCATAAGCCTTCATGCACATACCTTTGCTCAGGTCCGCTGGGGAAGAAACGGAGAGCTAACAGAGAAAATCCCAGTGTCTAGGGGTGTGAGACAGGGATGCGTTTTGGCCCCCACCCTTTTTTCACTATATGTGAATGGGGTGGTGGAATATCTCCAGCAAGAACCAGCCGACGCCCCCTGTCTTGGAGGAGTGAGGATCCCCACCCTGCTCTTTGCGGATGACACGCTCCTGATATCAAAGACTCCGCAAGGCCTGCAGAAATTGCTAACTCGTTTCCAGGACTTTTGCGGTGTAAAAGGCTTAGTAATCAACGTGGACAAAACTAAGTTTCTAGTCCTAAATCCCCCAAGGAAATTGGGCCGCCCCCCCACTCTCAATTCTGTCGCCTTGGAGAAAGTATCCGAATTTGACTATCTTGGAATTCGGATCACGGACAGCATGAACTGGACGCCCCACATTGTTAAGATGGTATTGAACCATAAGAGAGCTGGAGGTGCCCTCCTGAGGGAATTCCGGGCATCACCAAGGAGGTCGCTTACCCCAGTAATCGACATCTACAAGGCCAAGGTAGTAACATCAGCTTTGTATGGGCCGAACTGTGGGGACATTGCTGTCTGGACTCCTTGGCATCAGCAGAGAGTAAGCTCCTGAAATCCCTAATCGCCATCCCACCAAGTACGCCAACAGTGCCTGTGCTGCTGGACACAGGATGTAAGAACATAACAGACCAAGCCCGCCTTCGCCCACTCCTATTATGGGCACGCATCTGGAGGGGCGAAGAGTTAAAATCGTATGCTGAAGGGTTGGCTGAGATAATGAGCTTGGGCGGTTGGGCAAAAATCAAGTGGCTGAGAGACACCAAAAAACTTTTGGAGGAACTGGGACTGGGGAATTGTTGGTTATCTAGATCGGCTCCACCAAAAGAGGCCCTGAAAAGATTATACTGGAATTGGGTTAAGGACCAGCTAGTTACAAACTCTGGACATTGTAAATCCACAGTTGCCTTTTTAACAGTAAAGGATACAGTGGTTTACGAGCCCTACCTGGACCTTATTACCCTTCCATTTGATCGAGCCTTGTATTTTAAATTTAGAGTGGGCTCCCTCCCAGTCGGTGCACTGGTGTCTAAGTGGAAATCATGTGTTCACACGTCTCCTTTTTGTGCACGCTGTCCCACCAGGATAGAATCCATTACGCATATCCTGTTCGAGTGTCCCGACTATGCTAAATCTAGGAGTTTTTGGCTTAAACCCCTTTGTCGCAATATGGGCACGAGTAGTTATCTAGTAGCCCTGCGCATCCTAATGACGGACACTTCCCCCCCCATTGTTTGTGGTGTAGCCAAATTTTTTTTTTGTCAATTGTGGTTTAATTCATTTTTAGCTAATTTAACTTGACATCATATGTCTTTTTATCCTTTTTAAGGTACATTTAAATACTGTTTTTTAAAATAATGTCTTTTCTAGTTTTGTATTTACTGTATTTTGTGTACGCTTATAACATATCTTGCATATCGAATAAAAGCTTCTTGACTGACTGAATAAGTCGGGGAAAAAAGTCTGGACACGTAACTATTCGATCCGGTAATTAGATGTTTACCTGAGGGCAAAGATACATCGCACGGGTAAATCCCTCCATCTCCTAATAAACTGTGTAATAGATAAAATGCGTAAACTAGGCATATAAATAGATTGATAATTAGGATGATATATATATTTTTTCTAGATATTTCATGTAGTCAGATCAAGCGAATAGAAGAAGAAGCCCTCGCACTCTGAATATTATATTCTATATCCTTTTACAAATCTGTACGCCTTTGATGCAAAATACAAGTAAGTTCATGCATGTAATTTTCTACTGTTTGTGTAAGGCATCCTTGTGCTTTAACGATGTACAGCTGAACTATCTCTCGGTACAAACGAATATGGTTTTGCGAGGCGATATGTGGACCTCTACTACCCCCATATTTTGCCAGTTTGAATATGTATATTTTACACAAATATAAACATCCCTCTCCCAATATATATAGAATAAATAAGCGAAATAAATAGGGATTAATTCACTATGACTATTGTCTTTTCCTTTTTCCTTCTTCTGTCCATCCCTTCTAGCATTTTTCTGTTCAGGACTAACTGTCCGGATGCTCTGAATAACGATGGTTTTCTGTTATGTTTTTTATGTCCATGAATGTTATTAGAGATTCTGTTTTTGTATTGGAAAAGTGTCAATATGAAACATCACTAAATCTGTACTGTCTATAGATAAAGGAATCATGTTATAAACGAATGACTAGTCCTAAAAATGAGTATCAATCTTAATATGGACCAGGATTAATTTAGCTGTTGTCCGAAAAAAAGATTTATAACTTTAATGCTGTTGTTTAAAAGATTTGACCATGTCTACAGGTGGTTTTTAATTGTATGATATATTTTATATGATTAGAGTGTACACAGTTTAAAAACCTTTTTGACATATTGTTTGTATTTTTTTAGTTGTTTCTTCTTTTTGTTTGGTGGAAAATGACGGTCTCATGATGAAGGCTGTGGCCGAAACGCGCATAGTGTTCCAACTCACCGCACTGCCAACGTCAATAGTCCTAGTACCAACTAGTCATTTGATATTGATTTGTATGTTTTTTTCTGTATAGTTTTTCTTTATTTGTTATTGATTACTCTAAGTTGAAAATTATATCAAATACATTTATAAAATGATAAAAATATGAAAAAATAAATAGAACATATATTTTTACAACAAACTAGCTAGATATTATGTGTTTTTTCATGTTTGTATGTACAGTTTTGTAGTCCACCTTATTGGAAATGGCATATAAGAAATAATTTGTTTGCTACATTTCTTTTTTTCACAAATGTTTACTATTCCCTACATGTAGCAAATGCATCATAAGTAGGGGTCCCCTGTGTTTTTCAAAAGAGTAGAGAGGGACTGCATCTCTTTTGAGACCTCTCTCTCAAATGACAAGTGTGCATAGTAGTCTGTGTGGATGGACAGCCCTCTCCTTCAAGACCTCACCCTCAGATAACGGATGTGCATACACGGGTGTATGAGGAGCAACTGGCCTCTCCTATGGGATCTCACTCTCAGATTAAGGGTGTGTGAAGTAGTGAGTGGGGTGGGACTGGCCCCTCCTTTGAGACCTCTCTCTCAAATACAGCTGTGCATAGTAGGCTGTGTGCATGGACTATCCTCTCTGTTTAGACTGCTCTCTCAGATGAAGGGTATTCATAGTAGGGTCTGTGGAGGGATTGGCTCCAGATGACAGATGTGCGTATTTGAGTGTGGGGAAAGAAAGTCTCTCCTTTTAGACCTCTCTCTCAGATGGTGACTGTAAGTAGTAGGATGTGTGGAGGAAGTGCCCTCCCTTTTTAGACCTCTCTCTCAGATGAACAGTGTGTGTCGTAGGGTGTGTGAAGGGGGCCCCTGATGGCAAATAACAGGCAGGGTGGGCAGGGGAAACAACCAAGTACAATTTAGAAAGACACAAACTGCCTGGATATGGATAATGGAGTGCTAACAAAGTCACTGGTACATTAGAACAACGCTATACAAACAGAGAAAGTCTCCCACAAGAATGAGAAACAGCAAATAGAGAAAAAGATATATGATTTTTTTTTTCAAATTTTCTTTTAATTTGGTGTAAATCTGTTCAGTAGTTTTTGGGTAAAAAGAAACATTTATGTGTATCTAGAGATGTGGATCCACCGTGGAGCCACTGCGTTGGATCCGTGAATCCACGTGCTAACAGCAATGGCTTGAATGGCTGTGACCACTTCAACCAGGAAGGGGTGGCAGCCATCTAGGGACTCGGCCTGAGAATCAAGAAAAATTAAGAAAAAAAACACAATGTGGCAGGGTAGTCATAACCTGACCCTTCCTGGAGCCAAGAACATTTATTTTTAAATGTTACATTAAATTTATGTGAGATCTGCAGCAAAATATTTAAACGATTAAGCACAGTCTTCTACGCTTGCTTTTTTTATGCCCACCAGGTGGTTCAAATCCCAGGGGAGGGACAATATATACATATATATTTGGGGAAGAGAGTCCTGAATCGTCTCCCTCCCCAGGCCGATATTGGCACCAGTGACCAATCACCTAGGGCCCGGCTGATTCTAAGAAGGGGGAGGGTGCTGCACGGCCCTCCTTCTTGGGCCAATTTATGCCCCAGTGATCCCATCCCCTGGGGCTGGGCACAGTCAAAAAGGGGAAGGGGGCACAAAGGCACCCTTCCTGGGTTGATTACTGCCCAGAGACTCAATCCCCTTTGGCCAGTTTGCGAATGCAAAGGGGAGGGAGCCATGAAGCCCCCTCCTTGAGTCACTAATGGCCCTGGGGACCAATCCCTTAGCACTGGGCCATATGCTGTGTCCCTACCTTGGGACATAGCAGTTTTCCTTCCCACCCTGGCACGGGCAGGTGGATGCATGGCCCCCCTCCCTCCTAATACATTAGCCAGGGAGTGAGGAATAGGGTCTCCTGGGTCAAAATCAGCCCGGGAGGGGACCTCATGAACCTTCTAACTTTTTGTGAAAGCCTGGGCACTGGGTAATGGGGTCCCCGGGGCTGAAATCAACCCAGAGAGGGGGGTCATGTTCTCCCCTTCCCCGGGGATGGGGTACCTGGGGTCAATATTGGTCCAGAGAAGGGGTTTACATGCCCCTCCACATTTAAATAGGTGCTGGAGGGGGCTGTATGTTCCCCTCCCCCTTGTGTACTGGTGCTGGGACCTGGGGCTGGGATCCCTGGTGTCGAAATCAGCCTGGGGAGGGGGAGCATGCATTCTCCCTCACCCCCTCATCCTGAAATATGTCACTGGTTATGGGGTCTCCAAGGCCAAAAGTAGTTGGGGGAAGGGGCCATTGTGTTGTCTGCCTTTGGGAGGGGTTGGTCGCAGGCCAGACATTGTGGCCAATCTCCCACTGTGCACAGCTGAAGTCTGTGTGCAAAGTGGGGTTGGCTACATGCCGGAGTTGACCACAGGCCTTGTGGCCAACCCCATGCTGTGCACGACCAGAGGCCATACACAGCATTGGGATGGCTGCATGCAGGTGTTGGGAGAGCGTGGTCGCAGACCTGGCCCTATGGCCAACTGCGGCAGCAGTTGGATTAACATATGGTAATTAAATATTACTCTATGTAAAAAAAAATGAAAAAGGTTACAGGGACATTAGTTATAGCATTAAAAATGTAGAAATTCACTGAAAACTCCATAACTCCTGCCCTAAGTAGACTATAGCTCACACTTTCACCATGAACTGCTAATTACCCCCATATTACATTAGTCATGACATCTTCATTAACATTAATAATAATACAGCAACATTTGCAATACAATTATTGACGAGAAATCTGTGCATGGCAGGTGCTTATGCAGCATATGAATGCTAATCCCTAGGTAGAGGCTGTTGCAGTAATCCAGTCTTGAAGTGATGTTATGTTATATTACTAGGTTTTATAAAGCACTCATACAACGGGCAGGTTTCTTAGTGCTGGGTAACAGAGACAACATACAGCTTACAGAAGCTCCGTCATAGGCTTGTCTGAAAAGTCAAGTCTTCAAAAGTTTGAAATCTCATATAGCTGGATGTAATTCCCAACTCATGGGGCGGGAGTTCCAGATACATGGAGCAGGAACGGAAAATCTGGAGTTATGAGTGATGAGTGCCAGAGCCACTGTTTTCCTTGCTGTCAGAGGGAGACATTCAACGTATTTTATAAAAGCCTTAATTAAGGAAAAACAGGTGCCCCAAACAGATAAAACTTGAGAACAGAAGGAAGGAGAACTGTCAAATTTGATTCCTAGATTCTGAGCCACCTTTACAGGTGGAGGAGGAGGGATAAGATTGTCATGCCACCACATTGGGGAGAGAACAAATTATTGTGACCAAATAGAAGTATTTACATTTTATTTGTGTTGCACTATAGGTCTTTATGCTCCATCCAATGGCTGTTCTTAAAATTGAGTTCAGAGCCAAAATAATTCTTGTCAAGTGTCAAGATCACTTGGGTATCTTCTACATAACATACATAACATGTGGCAGAAAAACCAAAAGATCCAATTAAAGATGTAAAAGGGGGAATATAAATATTTAATAAAGTAAAGGTAAGTGATGAGCCCTGAGAGACCCCATGCCCTAAAAAATGTTTTTTCCTTTGAGGAGAACTGGCCTAGGGATGCCACCTGCCTCCTGTTAGTGAGAAAGGCCTGGAACCAAGCCCAAGCATGGCCACAGATGCCTATCTCCCTGAGACGCTGAAGGAGTACAGGATGGGACACTGTGTTGGATGCTACGGGATAAACCTCAAAGAATTAACATATCGTTCAATCTCTTATCCAGTGTCCAGTGTCACTTTTTTTGTATCTTATACTTCTAAAAGAGCAGATTATGTGGAGTGGCTGGGCCTAAAGCCTTAGTAATCGGGATGAAAATGTTTAAGAAACTCCACAAGTTGGTTGTTGACTAATGTTTCCAACATTTTCTTAGGGGCTGCGAGGAGGAAGATAGGCCTGAAATTAAATAGAACATTAGTGACTGCTGTTGGCTTTTTCAATGATGGTTGAACCACAGCAACTTCCATGTCTCAGGCACCAACACTAATGCAAGAGAGGCATTGAAAATAATATTAATCTCAGAATTATTTACCTCAATAGCTTTCCTCAAGACAACCAAAAGACATGGGCCCAGTGGAGAACCTGAATTATAGAGTGATGAAGCACTTTCTGATTGCTGAAGAGAGATATATTTAAAATAAACCTCTTTCTTTCAATCTGCTTGCAAGAAAGCCTCTCAGCCAAAGCTGTTGTGAACCATGGTGCAGAATTAGTATGGCTATTCTGACCAAGCGTTTCTATGGGAGTGAGCTCATCAATTGCTTCCAAAATCCAATAATTAAAGAATCCACATCCTTCAACGCCTCTCCCGAAAGAAGTGGGGAGACGGAATTAGATGGCTGCTCAAATTATCACCTAATATTTTTACCACTTTCCGAATAGCAAGTTTTCCAGAATATATTGTGATATTGACTTGTGTGCAGTGATCTACTGATATATTCAAAAGGAATAAGAAAATGATCTGACCACACCAGGACTTCCGGGGTGGCTGAAAGCAACCGAGAATGATTGGTTAAAATCAAGTGTGGCCGGTGACATGGCTGGGACCTGCCACACATTGAGTAAGCTCCAAGACTGCCAAGCTATCAATTAGGCTCTTACCATATCGGTTAAGGGAATCATCAATATGGCAAGTAAAGTCCCCTAATACTGTAAAATTGAAATAACATAGCACACGGGGAAGAGCATCACCTAAGGAGCTCAGTGGATTAGAGCAAGGGCCAGGAAAAGCAAGACCCCAGCAAATGAATATAACTGACTTACTGAAACTAGGACTATCTGTGCCATTTAATTCATCAACAACAAAAGTTGTGTACAAAAACTTTTCATGGAAAATAATGGCTAAACCCCTGGCTCTGTAGTCTGTCATGCCCGAGAATGGAGAACCCTGGAGGGAGGGCAGCTAACATGTCTGGATTATACCAGCTCTTAAACCACGACTCCGTAATGAATAAAAAATTGAAGTGGCGGTCAGAGAGGAGGTCATACATTTGTTGACTATCTAGTTAGAGAGCACACATTAATGGGTCAGGTATGCAAGGTGTTCTGCAAAGGAGCTTTTGTAAGGAGTGCAGCAAGATGGGCATGGAAAGCAGAGGCGGTGTAATGTAAGCTGCCTACTTCCTTAAGGAGAGCACACCTACACTTTAGGCAAAAGATCAGACTGACTTCTCCAGAATGTAACACCACAGTGGGGCAAAATGCTTTAAATATCATTCCTGGGTGGCAGTACAAATACAGAGTGTGACATTTTTGGTCCCAACCTGGCAGTGGGGCTGGTGCTGGACGCGGACTGGATGCAGATGGGTGCAGACAGACCTGCCACACATTCCTTCATATGCTTGCTTATTCCCCTCCAAATCTCACCTCCCTTGAAGCCACTAGATCACCAACTTACCGAGATGGCATCTAGAAAGCGACTTAATCACAGTAGCCCCTAAAAACAAACCTAGTATACCCGAAACAATGAAAAACAAATGCCCCATTTACAAAGAGTTTAAAAGGTTAAAAGCTAACCAAATCAGGCACGTTGAAATTCAATGCAATAATTCATGACAAGTTGTAAAAGTTTAGCACTAATGAAAAGGTGTTAACATGCAGCAGGAGTAGACAACAATTATATCTGAAGGAGTATGTGCTGCTTAATGCAGGACTGGTGATTCCAGGAGCTGTGGTGAAGTTGTTGCAATCTGCAGTATTTATCTGGTTGCCTCAATGTGTACCTCACTTATTATTTAAAAACACGATTGATTGTGTGACCATTCCTGATGCTCACTCCATTTTCGGTATTTTTGGGACTTATGCCTTAACACAATCTGTTCTGTCTGCTTAATTAGATGCAGCCATGTTTTAATTTATGTTGGGCTATGGGGGATTCATAGACATTTCATTTGATTAATTCTGAAAGCCAATTCAGATGATATGGGTATTAGGTTGGTCCATTTGGCTGTATTATGACATAGCTAGTGCTAATCAAGTAACACCCTAAATGGAGAATAGATTATACCACAATGTCTACAGAGCTTCTAAGAAAATGTATTTTGTGAGTACTATGCTAAGAACTGGCAGCAACTCAATCCAAAAGCTAGAACCCACAGCTAAAGTGCAGCCCTTTTACTTGACTATTTTACAATTCAGCTTTTAGTTCTAAATAATCCATAAAGGGACTGTCAGCACGTAGATCTAGTATGTGTCGTAGAGACTCAAACTAGGCTTTTCCTGAGGAGGTGTGTTAGAATTGACCACCTTAGGGTGGTCCTCCCCCCAACTTATTGCCTAAGGGTGGTCCTCCCCCCAACTTATTGCCTACCTTCTTCACTTTTTCTGACCTCGTTTTTGAAGGGCCATAGGACTCTGAGCACTTTACCACTGCTAACCAGTGCTAAAGTGCATGTATTCTCTCCCTAAAAATGTTTCATCTTGGTTCATCTCCAACTTGCAGATTTCATTTATGTATAAATCCCTAGTGCAGTGCACTACATGTGCCAAGGGCTTGTAAATTAAATGCCACTAGTGGGCCGCAGCACTTATTGTGCACCTACTTAAGTAGCCCTCTAACCATGGCTCAGATCTATCATTGCAGAGCCTGTGTCGACAGTCTACACTGTCATTTCGACCTGGCAAGATAAACCTCTTGCCAGGCCCAAACCTTCTATTTGTACACATATTAACCACTCTAAGGTAAGCCCTGGACTATTCCCCCTAGACAGCCACACACAATGGGAGGTTAGGTGTGACTTGATGGAACATCCTGGGGTGATGGGAGGGAGGAGCTGGACCCGGCCTCACACCTGAATAGGCTGAGTCCTGTCCCCACACAAAGGGCTGCATACCTGCCGTAGTGTGGCTGGAGCCAGGGCAGGGATGCAGGATATCTGTGCACTTCAAAGGCATGTCTTTGAAGTCTCCACCACTTCAAAGGAACAAGTGGGTATAGGTACTGGACCTCAGACACCACTATGTCAGTACACTGACCTGTGAAGACTATGCCAGGAAGAAGGGCTGCTGTTCTGTTGAAAGACTACCACTCTGCAGGACTGCTACTTTGCTGGACTCCATCTTTGCTGAACTCCTGCCTTGCTGTGCTGCCCTGCTGCCGGTTACTCCCATGCCTGGGTGAGAAGGACTAGACCTGCATTCCTTGTACCCAGAGTGATTCCATGGCTTAGTTATCTGGCCTCCTGATTTGAGGTCGCAGGGACATAAAAAACTTCCATCCACCCTGCTTCTGCACCTGGACTCTGCCATTTGTGAGTCTGCCCTGCAAAGTGGTGCCACCCATTTTGGACCCTTGGAAGTGGGCCTAAGGTGCTTGTTCCAGCAGAACTGGCGCATCTGCTGGAGAAACGACGCATCACCAATGCTGCATGGATCAGCACTGATGCATCACCTCTGATGCATGGATCGGACCTGATGCATCACTTTTGTAACCACCTCCGCTCAACGTGTTCCCAGCCAAATGTCCTTACATCTCTGTTGGCAACAGCCTCGGCGACGGCTCTGAAACTCTGCATCACAGCGTACCACTCATCAGAGCTGACGCGTTGCTGCTACTGCACATATCAGGACAAGCGCATTGATGCCGCTGCGTGGATCGGCACCGACGCATCGCCCTTACTACACCAGGCATGCTCGAGGTTGACGCTCCCAGATTTAAGGTACTTTTGATCAGTGGGCCTCACTGGGTCTCTTTATCTGACTCAGGCTCTATCACGGTTGGCCTGATCTTTCGCATTTGTCCCGGTTTGGTGCGACCAGATATGCTGAATAGTGCTTTTTGTTTCTATGTGCAATTTTTACCTTAAAACCTTGAAATTTAATATCTCAAGTTCTACTTATTGAATGTTTGTCATTTTGGTCTTGTTTTATTTATTAAATTGAGTTCTACTTTTCTAGCCTGTTGTGGAATCTTTTGTGTGGTGTTTTCACTGTTTTACTGTTTCACAAATACTTAACACATTGCCTCTAAGTTAAACCTGACTGCTCTGTGCCAAGCTACCAGGGGGTGAGCACAGGTTAATTGAGGTTGTGCCTGCTTCTTACCCTGACTAGGATTGTGGTTGTTGCTTGAGTAGGGGTCATTACTCAGTCAACCTACAACCTAATGTCTAACAAGGGTCTATAACATGGTGTTTCAGTTAACTTACTTGACTACTGGCCACCATTGCAGACTGGAGTTATTTTACGCTTCACATATTCAGCTTCACCTTGAGGATGGCGATGACACCTATGATTTAGTGTATTCCAGTCTGGGAATTTTTTTTAAACTTTTCAGTGTTTTCCTATGTTGTGTTGACAAAAGTGGTGTAATACTCTTTGGAGTGTTTGATTTTCATAATGGCAATCTACACCATGGCCCTCTGTGTGTTTGAGATTTTGGTATTTTTTTTTATTTAGGAGTTTGTTTAAGCACATACAACCTGATTCATCAAGCTAAATTGCACTTGCAAAGGGCAAGATTCTCAGAATCTTGCCTTTTGCGAGTGCAATTTTTGCATTTGGGATTCATCATCCCAAATGCAAAATTCGCTATTAAAGAATTCGCACATTTGCGAAGAATTGCATTTAAGGAATCTCTATTTGAGATTCCTTAAATGCAATTCATGAATCATTTTAAAATTGCGAAATTGCAATTTTGGGCCGCTATTTACCGAGAGGTCAGACCTCGTGGTAAATAGCAAAAATTTAGAAAAATGCATTTAAATGCATTTTTCTAAGTTGCATGTTACACACACACATGTCCTTTGGACATGTGTGTGCGCAACACCAATGTAGATTACATTTCAGGGGTGCTACAGGGTGTCCTTTGTACACCCCTGTACCCTTGAAAACGCATCCTTATTTGCGATTAGCTAATTGCTCATCGCAAATAAGGAATAACTCCCCATGCATTCCTATGGGCCTGTAGGCCCATAGGAATGCATGGGGAGTTATTCCTTATTTGCGAATAGCAATTTGCTAATCGCAAATAAGGAACACGTAGGAATCGCAATATTTTTTGCAATTCCTACATGAATCCCGTTTTGCAAGTCCTTAATAGCGATTCCTTATGAATCGCTATTAGGGGCTCGCAAAACGGACCAATGATGAATCCGGCTGTAAGGGCCATATGTAGGTAATCTCTATTTACAGATTCTTAAATATCGAATTTTACCGATTCGGTATTTGAGATTCGGTAAATAGTATGTAGGTAAAAATTCAGTTAATTTTACCGATTCGGTAATATTCGGTATTACCGAATCGTTATTTACCGATTCGGTAATTCCCATTCATTCCTATGGGCCTGGAGGCCCACAGGAATAAATGGGAAGCCATTCACTGTTACCGATTCGGTAAATACCGAATCGGTAATAGGGGGGACTTATGTAGGTGGGGTAATACCGGTCAGTAACAGTGAACTTTGGTAAATTTCACCGTTACTGACCGGTATTTAGGGATTTGAGATGTAGGAGGCTGCAAATAAGGAATCAGTAATTTACCAATTCCTTATTTTAAGGAATCGGTAAAATACTGATTCCTTATTTTAAGGAATCTGTAAATTATCGATTCCTTAAAGCCTATGTAGGTAGCACTCAAGTGAGTGCATTTTAGCCTTAAGGATTCGTTATTTACCACTAACTATAAGTTGGTGGTAAATACCGAATACCTTTGAAAAAGCAATTTTTTGCTTTTTCTCAGTGCCATGTGGCAGACATACATGCCCTTAGGGAATGTATGTGCGCCACATGTGCACACATGCACGATTCAGAGGTGCAACAGGGTGTCAATGTGACACCCTGCCACCCTTGAATATGTTCCCTCTATTACCGATTCAGTATTTACCGAATCAGTAATAGTGAATGGCTTCCCATTCATTCCTATGGGCCTCCAGGCCCATAAGAATGAATGGGAATTACAGAATCAGTAAATACCGATTCGGTAATAACAAATATTACGGAATCGGTAACATTTACAGAATTTTTACCTACGTACTATTTACAGAATCTCAAATACCGAATCGGTAAAATTCGGTATTTAAGAATCGGTAAATAGAGATTACCTATATATGGCCCATATTCAAGGGTGGCAGGGTGTTACATTGACACCCTGTTGCACCCCTGAATCGTGCATGTGTGCACATGTGGCGCACATACATGCCCTAAGGGCATGTATGTCTGCCACATGGCACTGAGAAAAAGCAAAAAATTGCTTTTTCAAAGGAATTTGGTATTTACCACCAACTTATAGTTGGTGGTAAATAACAAATTCTTAAGGCTAAAATGCATTCATTTGAGTGCTACCTACATAGGCTTTAAGGAATCGGTAATTTACAGATTCCTTAAAATAACGAATCGGTATTTTCCGATTCCTTAAAATAACGAATCTGTAAATTACCGAGTCCTTATTTGCAGCCTCCTACATCTCAAATCCCTAAATACCAGTCGGTAACGGTGAAAGAAGATGATGGACTGAGCACTGAAATGTTTCAGACCAGTGCTCTCCATGCCACTGGATTCAAGCTAGCCTGGCTGGTACGGGTGTTACCCCAAAACCGGTCACATGATGCTTGTCTCTGGTTCAATGAAGACCTGGCTTGGCAGTTCGGGCTGGACTGTGCCTACGAGGCACAGGGTCAAAACTGATTTGCATATAGCTGGTTCTGAACTGAGGTGGCGAAGTGAGCTAAAGAATGATGATGGATTCAAGCAGATCTGTGACTGGGGGTGAGGGTCTGAAAAGTTTCAGCGATCCGTCAATCATCTCCTTGTGCTTGCTTTGTTAACCCTAAGTTGGCAGGGTATGCTCAGACGTGGGTCGCTTGCTTACTTTGCCACTGGATTCAAGATAGCCTGGCTGATGAGAGGTGTTACTCCGAAACCGGTCCTAGGATGCTTGTCTCCGGTTCAGGGAAGACCTGGCTTGGCAGTTTGGGCTGTACTGTTCCCATGAGGCACAAGGTCAAGACTGATTTGCATATAGCTGGGTCTGAACTGAGGTGGAGAAGTGAGCTAAAGAATGCTGATGGATTCAAGGCAGATCTGTGACTGGGGGTGAGTGTCCGTCCATCATCTCCTTGTGTTTGCTCTAAAATTAAATGAGCCATAGATTCTGCAAGGACCTGGGAGAACTCCTGCATGTAGGTTTTGGCCTGTATCGCAGTACACATGTTAGGGTTGCTGTTGATGACTCAAGGTGAATTACTAAATTCTCCACAGAGGAGAGGACTAGTGAGGACATCTTAGTAAATCGAAGTTCTTTCTTTATGATTACTACAACACTCCCTCCCTCCTTCCCTGTTGGTCTATTAGTTTGTAATATGTAATAATGGTTAGGAAGAGCCGAGAATATATCTGGAGCAGACTCCTCTGTCAGTCATGTTTCTGTTATATGTAATATATTCTCTAAACCAAACCATCTCCTTCACACAATATCTCCCTTTCCTTTGCTCAGAATATGGAAGTTCTTTTTAGTAGCAAAACCTCATCTTATTCAGCACCACTACATATACGCGCTGGGACTGGCACAAATATTTATTTAGCTGGGGCGGAGTCAGTCACACTTCCCAGCAATTCTGCACTTAAGATGGTGAATTAGGACTTGGGTACCAGTCAGCTTAAGTTAAGAATAATTGGCCTCCGATCTGATTAGGTGCCCTGAGGAACAGAGAAGAGGACAGTGGCCACCATCAGAGCAGTGGCAATGTAATGGGGTGCCCATCTAATCGATGACCCAAGCTGACTCCCTGAGCCAATGGCTTCCCCTGAAGTTAACAGATGCCAAGGCCGTGCATCTTATGAGTAAAGCGGGAATATCATATTTTCCATAGACCTGGAAGTACCATTACTCATAATCTTGATTCACCGGCAGTCCTGGCTGATTTGGATTTGGGATTGTACTGTAATGGGAACCCTAGTGGTGGCAGGAGGTGGAAGAGATTTCCTTTATAAGAAGGCATCAGTAGTAATTGTGACGTTTAACACACAAACTTAATTAACATTTACATGAATTTAGATACTGTTGGAATTTTATTTCCACATATTTCAATAGAGTATGACCTAATGAATATGTGTTTTGTTCAACATAGTCATGTATTGTTACTGTCTTTAAAAAACTTTCAACATGTATTGGAGGAGTTGCATATATTACCTTTTAGAGGGAATTTGCACAAAATACAACTGGTTGGTATTAGCTATTTCCTGCACAAGTTATGGTTGGAAAATGCCCTAAATTGCAGGAGACTGAATGTGATTCTTGGTCAACTTATCATTTGGCGGAATTACACTCGCAACAAATGTCTTGTAGCCTAGCTTGATGGTTTAAATATGCAGTATCTATTTGATAACTGTGTTTATCAAAAGATCCAAACGAAGTGCCTTTCTTTTCTGATTCAATCCCAGATGTCAATGTTTTCTATTTGTGTACTGACAGAGTAGGGCACAAAAATATGTATTTATTTCCAAGTGTTGATGTGAATCTCATCTGCATTAACTAGCGTTCAAAATGTAACATTTCTGAAATTGGCACGGAAATTGGTAATGTGATTTCCTGTAGTAGATCACGGAGAAACACATTCAGTGAAAAGAGAGAATCTACACTTTACTCATGACGAATAGTTCTTGTGATACAAAGAAATCTCAAGTTCAAGAAAAAACATTAATTGAAGGTATCATGGTTCAGAACCTAAAAACGTTAATCGTTATTGTATTGTATTGTATTGTGATTTGTAAAGCGCGATTGCTGCCCAAATGGGCGTCCAAGCGCTAGAGCATGGATAGCCGAGCTGAGGGTGGCGGAGACTGAGATTTAAGTGGGCCTGGCAAACAGAAAGGTTTTCAATTGTTTGCGGAATGAGAGTAGGTTAGGGTTGGACCGGATTTGTAGTGGGAGTGAGTTCCACATTTTAGCGGCCTTTAAGGAAAACATCCTTCCTCCGGTCCTGGCTCTCCGTACTCTTGGGACTACGGCCAGAAAGGCCTCCGTGGACCGAAGGGGTCTATTAGGGTGGTATTGAGTGACCAGTTTGTTAATGATCGCTGGACCTGACTTCCAGAAAGCTCGGTGGGCAATACATAGTGCCTTGAAAGCCACTCTCTGTCTCACTGGGAGCCAGTGTAGGCTGCTCAGTGCGGGTTTAGCAGACTGTGTCCTTGGAATCTGTAGCAGGGCGCGGGCTGCGCAGTTCTGGACCACCTGTAGCTTTCGCATGGACGTCTCAGGGGCACCCACATACAGGGCGTTGTTTGAATCCAGCCGGGACTGAATCAGGCCCTGAACTGCCACTTGTTTGGCTTCCATTGGGAGGAGGGGGAGGACTTTCCTTAGAGTTCTGAGTAAGCTAAAACAGATGGCGGATAGTTTTGTAGCCTGGGTGGAGAAGGAGAGGTTTTTGTCCAGCCATACTCCTAAGCTTTTTACACTTTCTTTGGGAGTGGGAGGGGTGCCCAGACACCCAGGCCACATGGAGGGAAGTGACGTGGGTGATGCGGGACCTAAGAGCATGAGCTCGGTTTTGTCTCCATTAAGTTTCAAAGAGGAGCATGTCATCCACTTTTTAATGTCCTCTAGACAGTTCGTCAGACTTCCTGAGGTGTGACCGGCGCCTTCCTGAGTCATTGAAACCACTAGCTGGGTATCGTCAGCATATGATACGATTTTTATACCCGAGGGTTCGACGAGTCCAGCCAGTGGTTGCATATAGACATTGAAGAGCGCGGGGCTTAGTGAAGAGCCCTGCGGTACTCCACAGTTCAGGGGTTTTCTGGCTGATATTGTGTCCCCGTCAAAGATCTGGAAGGATCTATTGTGCAAGAATGAATCAAGCCATCTTAGAGCATCGCCTCCGACACCGATGTTGCGCAGACGGTTCAGCAAGGTGGCATGGCTGACCGTGTCGAAGGCTGCGCTTAGATCAAGGAGGATCACTGCCACTGATCCTCCCTGGTCTAGTATCCTTCGGGACTCTTCGGTGACTGTCAGCAAGGCGGTTTCAGTACCGTGTTTGGGTCTGAATCCTGTCTGGGATGGGTCAAGGAGTGCATGGCTTTCCAGAAACTGTGTCAGTTGGGTATTTATGTACTTCTCCAGTACCTTGCTTACCCAGGGAAGTAGTGAGATTGGGCGGTAGCTGGAGTGATCTTCTGGGTTGAGGGTGGGCTTTTTCAGCAGAGCCCGTACCATAGCTCTCTTCCATCCATTGGGTACTGTGCAGGAGGATATGGATGAGTTGAGGAGCTCTAGCACCACGGGAAGAATGGCTTGGCTTGCTTGGAGCAATATTTCTGGTGGGGCAGGGTCAAGGGGAGAGCCAGATTTAACTTGGCGTGCCAGTTGTTGCAATGTCTCCAGGTTTAGTGGGGGGAAGTGGTCCAGCGTTGGCTGTCCTGGGGAGGGGGAATTAGTCGGAGAGGTCTGATTGGGTGTTATTGAGTTGTTGGCAGCTGTAGGGAAGGCGGAATAGATCTGAGTGACTTTGTTATGGAAGAAGTCTGCAAGTTCATTGCATTGTTCTAGCGTTTTCGGGGCTGGGGGGGCAGTGTTGACGGTAATGCATTTTTTGACCAGGTGGAAAATTTCCTTGGGTTTTGATTTTGCTGCCATTATTTGGTCTGCGAAGTAGGAGGCCTGGGCCGCCCTAACCCCATTTCTGTAGGCCTTAATAGCCTCTTTGTATTGGGTTTTTTTTTCTGGGAGAAAGTCTAGTCGCCAGGCTCTCTCTTTTTTCCTGCAGAGGCGTTTTAGGTCTCTCAGGGAATCTGAGAACCAAGGAGCAGATTTGTGTGACCTCTTGGGAATGGATTTCCGTAGAGGAAGGATCGTGTCCAGTGATTCCCTGATCCAACCCTCATAGTTGTTATTTGCTTGGTTGGGGTTTGTGCAGGGAGGTGGGCGAGAGCATTCAAGGTTAGTTGTCCATGGCTCTATGAGAAGTTTTTTCCAGTTTCTCTTGGTAATGGGATGGGGGGTCAGTGAAGGAGGCTTGGTGGTAGACCAGGTGAGTGGGACAAGAAAGTGGTCTGACCATGGGAGGCAGATAGGTTGTCCGACCATTAACTTGGAGCAGTTGCTAAAAATTGGGTCAAGTAAGTTCCCCTTTTCATGGGTGGGGGATCTCACCAACTGGATCAGTTGTAAGGCTGCTAGGTCCTCTGTTAGTTCCCTGGCAGCAAGGTCTGTAGGGGAGTTAAAATGTAAGTTGAGGTCTCCTAGAACCGTATAGTTGGCCGAGGTTAGAAGTCGATTAGCGATGATATCTGGGAGAGATCTGTGGAACAGCTTTCCTGGGTCTGGGGGGCGATATATCAGGGTGCCAGAGAAGGAGCTGTTCGCTGTGAAGTCTATGCTGAATGCTAGGCTCTCGCACTCAGGAATAGCTTCAGTAGTAGTGCGGCAACCAAACTTATCTTTTAGGATGATAGCCAGGCCTCCGCCTCTTCCCTTGGTCCGGTCTAGTCTGTGGATTTGGAACCCGGGGGGTAGGGCTGAGACTATGTCTGGCTCTGAATGAGACATGAGCCATGTCTCGGTCAGAAAGATAACGTCTGGGTTGTAATTTTCTAGTAAAAGACATATTTGTGTGCTGTGCCGAGGAAGGGATCGACAGTTTAACAGGTACATCTGGTATTCCTGGGACGTGGCAGGCGTCTCAATGGTGTCAAAGGAGTGTTTGCAGCCAGGGCATTGGATTGGAAGTTCGACTGGGAGGAAGGAGAGCGGGCATTGCGCCATGGTAGAGGGCCTAATCTTTTTTATGGCAGATGTTATGGTGATCTTAGCAACCGTAAGTTCCTTGATGTAATACTCAAGACTTCGAACATAGGGCCCAATACAAAACTACATTTTATTACATTAAGTAGTACTACTTTACTAGTACTACTAACAAGCTACAAAATGCAATTTTTGAATCTTCGACCAGAGACCCCTTCCTCTCATATTTTTTCATGTGTGTAAGTGTTGGAAATCCAACTTTCGACTTTTGCTGGGTTTTATACTTTTGCTGGTTTTCGAACTCTCTGCACCTTATCCCTGCCTTCCAGTAGTAAAGTGTGCCCTTCCCTTTATCATGATTAAATAAGGTTATTTCTGAGTAGTATTTTTAACTTGCCTGTAGATCCCTAGTAATGGGTGCAGAAAGTGTACTCAGAGCCTGGACGTTAAGTGCCACTAGTGGACGTCAGCACCCATTATATAATCCACTACAGTGGCATTGCAAACATGGCTACAGGCCTACCCTGTATTGCCTGGCTGTTGCAGCATAAACCCGCAGTTCGCCTTATTGAAATAACCCTTTTTAACAGGTAAAACTCCCCCTTATAAATATTAGTAAGTCCACCCTATGTAACCCTTGTAGCCCACAAGTTAGGATGTGTGGTATTTAAAAGTGGCACATGTAGAAAATAATGGTATTATTCCCCGATAGTGACAATGCTGTAAAAGCTGTGGCAGTCCTATCTGTCCTATTTTTTATTTTTTTTAAAAAGAGTACAGATTAAAATTCTAACACTGCATCTAGGAAAGTGGATCAGCTAGAAAAATTATCAAATTACTATTTTTAATAGTTATTAAATATCCAAGTCAATGGTGAAGTCTGATTTTTAATATATGTTAAGGAAAATTCATCTTTAGAAAGTTAATCTTTACCTGCCTGAACTGTCAGAAGGGTAATTAATGTACTCCTCTTTCAGCTTTTAACCTGGAATAGGTGTGAAAAAGATGTGAAACTTCTCTTAGGAGCAAACAATAGGTTGGACTGATTGGCCAGAGATACATTTTCTGAACTCCACAAACTATGCAGGGTGAGTGACCAATGTTGATGCCTGAACTGAAACTGCCAATTCCTGAGGAATGTCCTTTCTCTGCAACTCAACCTGTTAAATCTTGCAGCAGAAAGACTGAGTTGAAATAGCATCTATGGTGACAGAGGAGGAAATCAAACAGGAAACAGAGTTGGACTTCCTCAATCTGGTGTTGCCGACACTTGATGAAGGATATATAACAAAGGCAAGTGAGGCCAAGCTAGATCAATCAGAATTACAGAGGACCACTTCATCTGTTAGAATTTTCGAGATTCCAGGAAGAGAGGAAAGGCATAAAAAAGAATCCCTGGCCAAGAACAAGACAGGGCATCTACCCTGCAGATAAAGAGTTATCACAGTGATCCCTCACTTTGGCAAACACCTTAGAATATCACTGGACCTAAACAGAAGTCCTGAAAGGATGGAAACACTCTGCTGAGACTGTCGGCTCACAAGTTATCCCACACCAGATGCATACTGCACTGAGGGACAACAACCAATTCTCTGCCAACAAAACATTGAGCAGGTCTCTAGTATTAAGCAATGTGAGTGAGTCCCCCCCCATGCTTCATATGGGCCTTTGAGTAAATCATCTGTACCATGACAGCTGTTCTCCTCAAAAGAGGAGTAAATCTGAACAATGCCAGTCATACAGTTTCAGTACAAGGAGTGATAGAGAGAACAACAGTACTGCCACTCTTACAAATTCAGGATCTGAAAGATTTTTACTAAAGATTGAGCAGTTGGAGTATGATGCATAATTTCCTGCCCTTGAAGCCATATTACTTCGTTCATCTGCCTTTTTAAGAACACAGTCTATTTGTTTATTTGTTGCATCCGTTGAAGTGCAATCTTCTGGATTCACAGAACTACGCCTTTTTTTAAAGTTACAAGTTATTGGTGGAAGAAGCACACCTTAAACATAAATTCTTAGTTTCACAATGAGTCACAAAAGAAGGTGAGGTAGGCCCATAAGTTCATAGCAAACATGAGTGAAAGATACAGCATTGTTGTGTTTTACAAGACAAGAAAATACAAATTAGGTGGTCTCATTTCTAAAAGCATATTCTTTATTTTCTTGTATCATGTGAACCCCAGCCAACGTGTTTCGTCCCACAAACACAGGGACTTCTTCAGGGTAACGTAGGTATGGCACCCATGTGTGCCTTATCCAATCAAATGAAATCTCATATTCTCTGTGTGTGTTTCGTCCAATTTGAAACTCAAATCTTATCGGATATATCGATTGTTTGGCAATCAGCCTTTTTTTTGCCGCTTGTACGATTGGTGAGCAGACGCGGAATTTAGGGGACTTGTTTTGTGAAATTATCATTAAAGGCACTTATAGAACTATTATTTTGCCAAACAAACAATATAGAAGATTCAAAATTCAAATACATTAATAATAATGACAGCAGTCCTTATGTAAAGCTAGGTTGGTGTATGCCCAGAAGACAAACAAAACAGGGTGTCATTTGGGTAGGTGGTCTTGCTGCACCTATCAGAGGGGTAGGAGGGCTACTTTTACCGTAAAAAAGTTTCCACAATAGATGCATATAGAATAAGTGTGTACTTTCTTTGAAATGCCTGGCTTTCTCTGCTGACAACTGAAGAGTTAATTTTTATACCTGAGGTTACGCAGAGAAGCAAGTCCTTGTGGGTCCTTGTCTTTTGTTACGTTTTTTGAGCGCAGCAATGCATTGTTGATGAGCAGAACACCATCTAGCACTTTAAAATTCCACCATTGCAGAAGAGGGGACATTTTTTTGCGCTGCTCCGATTCTCCTCCACCTGCTGTTTGTAGCAAGTGGAGGAAAAATGTGGCAGGAGAGGGCAGGTACATTGGTACCTAGTGCCTGGTTGGGCAATATATGATAATGAAAGGGTGTATAGCAGCCTGTATTTGTCCAACACCTTCCTGTTCACTAATTTATGACAGTCACTGAGGGTGGTGTGGTGAATTGGCGCATTTCTGCTCTTGAATCAAACTAGAAGGCCTAGTGATGATGCTCGCCATGGGCACTTTCGATTTCATTTATTACTAGCGCTTTGAAATGCACAAATCGAAATGCATGTGTTTTTAAGTTAAAAGGGTACATTCAAAATTAGATTAGGGTTTCATTGCGACGTCCGCGAATCTGGAGTGTGTGAACTGTGAACTGACCAACATGACAAAAATCACCAATACGATTCAATAATACATTCAAATTTCAGTTAAGAGAGTAGCTTACATTGGTGAAACAGGCGCAGTGCACCAGGTCCAGAGTCCTGCGGTACCCACTTGATCCCTGATTACTGCTGTACTTCACGGTTCAAACAGCGGCCCGGAGGGGCCCCATTTCCTTCCTTGCACTAGGGCCCATGATTTTAGTATGTAATCGGTTCAACAAGTTGGCAATATTTATTATCCTAACATGGTATGGTGGATATCTCCAGAACAACCAAGCACTTATTTATATACACAACGAAATATTTCAGGTTGCTATCATGTCTCCGTTTGATTTTATGCCGCCCTCTGTTCTTACGCCCGAGTAGGAATATCAATATTTTATTGTGTTGGCCGATTAAGGCAACCCCTGAGATCCGCACAGACACGTTAAAAGCATATTTTGGCTTGCTAAAAAGATTTCCCGTCTACACCATCCACCTATTCTCAAACTCCCGTAGGACTCGGAAGGCTGATGCCTTGGATGTTTCCCACGTGGGAACTAACTACCGATTTCCTGCTGGCAGGGCTGTCACAGGGCGGGAGCCGTGCAGAAAAGATGTTCCCTGCATCGAGCGGAAGACACTTTTTTGTCTCCCCTCGCAGTGTCTCTGGAGCAGCTGTGGGCTGAGGAGAGGGAGTATGACAGAGAGAGCAGTTATCTAAGAGAGGGATAAAAATAGCCCTCCAAATCATAAAGCAGCAGCAACCTAATACTCTTTCTGCAGCACTTGGTTTTCTCACGCACCTTCTGCGCAGTGCGTCGAGTCGCACATATTGCGAGGCAAACCTGGACCTTCAGCTGCATGAAGCCAGCTGATGAAAACATGAGACAAACACATGTATGAGGGCATGTTTAGGTATGGGAGAATAACTCAGTCAGAGGGTCCAATTGCAAGAGGAAGAAGCCACGTTCCCTAAGTATACCGCTTGGTCAGTGGTAAATGAGGGTTTGTCACCGGACATTTAAAATGATGCGCTGGTTTTAGCAGGCATTTGCTCATGCCTCTCAAGCAAATACAGCGTTCAACAGAACAAACACAACACAAGTCACAATAGCACAGCAAAACCAGGGCACAGCAAAACGAAATAGAATGGAACAGAACAACCGCAGTATAATATAACAACAACACAAAGTAAGAATGCAACACTATAACACCCTGACAAAACAGCACAAAAATAAAACAACAACACACTATCTTGACAAAACAGCAACATAATTTAAATATGTAACACAAAAAGAACGCAAAAGAATATAGCACAAAACCAACACTGTCAAAATTCAAAATGCCCTAGTAATACAAGGAAACAGATTAAAGACAAAACACAGAAAAAAAGGTATACAGCCACAATCCCTTACAATAACAAAATTGGGAACTGCACTATGTGTCATAAAGCAACACACCAGAATAAAAACGAAAAAAGTGCAGGTACAACTCAAAACAAAGCACTATACCAAAAAATACAAACTATTACAAGACAATCCCCCAGATTCATCAGAGTCCCGTTTTGCGAGTCCTTAATAGCGATTTTTAAGGAATCGCTATTAAAGACTCGCAAAACGGGATGCATGTAGAAATCGCAATATTTTTTGCGATTTCTACTGCTTCCTTATTTGCGATTCGGTAATTGCTAATCGCAAATAAGGAATGACTTTCCCATTCATTCCTATGGGCCTAAAGGCCCATAGGAATAATTGGGGAGTCATTCCTTATTTGCGATTAGCAATTAGCGATTCGCAAATAAGGAAGCGATTTCAAAGGTGCCAGGGTGTCCAAAGGACACCCTGTAGCACCCCTGAAATGGTAAGGTACACTGGTGTTGCGCACACACATGTCCAAAGGACATGTGTGTGTGTAACATACAACTTAGAAAAATGCACTGAAGTGCATTTTTCTAAGTTTTCGCTATTTACCACGTAGTTATGATAGAGCGCGCGAGGCCACCCGACCAATAGTTTTCGCCGTTTCCGGCTTCAGGGCCCATATACTTTCAAACCACCATATACATCGATCGGGTGACTTCACGAGCTCTACCAAGTTGAATGTGTGTGTGTTCCCTGCTAATAATTTTCAGTGCACCCGACTTACCATCCACCGATGCGGGTACCTAATGACCACAATGAATCAGGGAGCTAGCTGTAAAAGAAAGGCAGCAAAATGCAAACCCAAACAATATCATTCAAATACTGTTTAAATGACCACGGACAACTGGAAGTTTTAAAATGTTTATCTAAATTCAATATTTCCTTGCATGAGGTACAGTAAAATAAGGCAATCAATAACCAAGATAACGTAAATTATATAGGCATAAAGAAATAATGACAGGGTAATCATTCAAATGTAATATGAAATGCAGATGGAAAATACTATAAAATCTCAGAAAGGTTTAAGCATGGACAGTTTATGCATGAATAACTATGGGAGGGCCTATAAAGAGTAACACGCTTCACTTAAGGTGAATGGGCCTTTGAACAATCTAGGCAATGAAGTTCTAGACCATATCATAAAATTGCAGACTGCAATGCAAAATATAATTTCTAACCAGTGAAAAGACATAGGAACAAAACCTTATGGAAAACATGTAATTGACTTTCAATAGTTGCGGAAAGGCATGGAAAATATGACATATGCAATGATGAACTTTATTAAAGCAAAAGTCAGAAATTCAGAAGGTGCAAGATTTAAAGAGTTTTCAGAGCAATATTTACCTAGAAAGGTGTGGAAACCAAACCCTGGCCACGGGTTAGTTAAGGACAGGAAACCCTCAAGGAAGGATACCCCTCAAAGGACAGCAGGTGCAGAATGGACACCCAGGACAGGACAGGATACCCTCGGAATAGGAATCAGGACAGGACCCTCAGGACAGGACAGCAAACCCTCAGGACAGGACCCTCTTCAGGACAGGACCGGAACCCACAGTTCGGAAGCAACGCCTGCGCTCCACCCGTTCTGCAGCTATCGATCAAGACCCCGATTGGGTCAGCGAACTCCCAGCTAAGTGCTTGCCAGCACTTTAAGGTTCAGTAGAACCTCAGTCTATGGTCAAATTCGGACAGAGTGCTTCGCAGCGCTCTGTATCTTCAGTCACCTATTGAGTGCGTTGGGTCAGTGACAGGTCAGCTAAACCAGACAAGTCGGACGGTTCACTAGGTGAACCCAGGGTAGATATACAGTTTGGGGTCAGTGTACCACCCCCCAATGTTGCAAAGTGTCAGAATCCTTCAATTTGGATTGGTCCTAAGGTAGGATTTGGGTAACACACCAATCACAATACAAGATTTTAAGCCTTCATTAGCATACTTGGGTACCGCCTAGCAGGTTTGGGGTTCCCAGGAGAAACTGTGCAGAAACACAATGACAATTTAACATTGTATCATATGAGGAGCAACATTCGCCGTTCTCGCAGGGCAGAGGTGACTTTCTCAGGAGCATCTCGCCCATCACTGCCAACTGGCTATGTTCCATCAGCCAAGGTTGTCAGGTCCCCGAAAAGTCGCATCTGCGCAGAAGGGACCTCCAAGATGGCTTTCAGTACAGACAGACCCCCATTCCCCGCGGTACATGAAAAGTAAGCGAAAACAAATTAATACATAATAATGTCATCATGAAAACACATCACAAGGTTTGTACTTTCTACTTATCATCATAAAATATTCTTATGCGGTTTAAATGTTAGCTACATTGATACGGGTACAAGAGCAGTGGCACGAGCAGTACCACATGATAAGCACAGCTATGAATTACGCATGCGCATAACTTTCCCTCCACTTCTGCAGACGCGTCAGGACACGTGAGTGTGGCTGACGCATGCGCAGTAACTAAATACAAGCGGCGGCCATTTTAGGTGACTTGGGTAAATTATTTTAGTAAAACACATGTGCAAGCTTCACTATCTATGTTCAAACTTAACATAAACGTTAGTAAAACATACATTTGTTACCTTATTACACATAAACGAGGTTCTTGACTTCGGCAAGCCGCAAAATATGCGAAGCTTTGCTTCATCAATCCCCTCTTTGATGATATTTACTATCATCACAAATTATAATGGAACCAGATGCCAACTTTCTTTCACACTTTATAAAGTTCTATTTCTTCCAGCAACCGTTCTAACTTTTCTCTCTCAGTTTTAGTAGGGTGAGAAGTCTTCACCTTTTTGTATATCTGATCATTCACTTCCTCTAATTCAATCTCATCCACACTTCGTTTCACTCCTCTTGCATTTACCTCGTGCTTTTTGGTGCGCTTGCGGCATTTACAGCATAAGAAAATGGAAAGTATAATAAGACCTATAATACCAATTGGCATCAGAATTTTGAACAATAAGCTTTTACCTATGCTAGCAAGCCAATGACCTACATTTGAGAGACCATCTACCAGTCTCTTCCAGGCACTATCAACCTCGAGTGGTTTGCGTTCCTTTGCCAAATTAGTAATGTTTTTCACATATCTTTTGATCTGTACACTTTTATCCGGAATATAAGTGCAACAATGTTGCGCCTTCAACATCCGGCAGACTCCGCCCTCTTTCGCTAATAAGGTGTCAAGAGCAAGTCGATTCTGCAAAACCATTGATCTGATCGCAACCATTTCAGTATTGACCAGCAGAAATCCATGAGCTGTTTCAGTAGACAGTACATCTACTATAGTAGACAATTTGCAAATTCTGTGAGTGTTCAGAACCACTCCCACTCCAGGTATCAGTGCACTGAAAATACTACCCATAATTTCACCTATACTTTCTCTTTTACTACGCACTAAGCCATTAGTATCTTCATTGCTTCCAGCTTTCCCATTCACATGGTATATTTTCGGGAAGACAATGCCAAAGTAGCAGCTTCCATACCAGTGATCCGGCAATTTGAAATAAGCCTTGTCCCCACAAATATAATAAATTCCAGGAAACACAGGCTCTGACCCATTTTTGAAACCCCAACCTCCAATTACCTTGTAATTATGTTCGCATTCACTGGAACCAATGAAAACATTATTATAATAGCTAGTCTTCTCGCGGTGAAGACATAGCTTGCCTTTCTTTTCAAAATCCAGCAACAGAGCAGGACCCGCTCCACCAGATGAGGTGCCTTCCATGTTCTCTGCCCACTTTGGCTTTTTCTGACTTTCGTCATTAGCCTTCTTTTGAATTTTAATTCTTCTTTTCTCTGCCATGTTCAGGAACATCTTTTCCTGCTCACGCAAAGAACAAGTCAAGTTATCTCTGTGTGCGTCTGCTATGTCAATGTTACCTATAGTCAGAAAGTAGTCTCCCATATATCTTATGGTGTCACTTTTGGTATGTACAGGATTCAAGTTCCCACGTATAGGAAGTTCAGAAAAGATCACGTCATTGTTAGAGTAATAATACTGTAACGGTCCCCTTTTGTAAAATAAACTAGCTAAAATGCTACAGGAGATTCCATATGTCAATGGCAGGTGATGGTATGTCACGCCTTCAGCCACAGAAGTAGGTAGCTTCATGCAGACATAGCAATCTTCAATTTCCATAGTCTCTACATAGTGTATTAATAAGTTTGCGAAAACATTTAAGTGTGTCTTGTTCTTAACTCCATGATAATGTAGTCCTCCCTCATCTGATGCTTCTAAGTTCTGTTTTGTTTGTCTCAGGGCTCTTTCATGTCGTGCTACACTCTGTGTTGTTAGCTCCTCACTGTCAGTATTTACAACTTCAGTAGGGACAATGTTAGTATCTTTACTTACAGCAAAGGGAATGAAAATTGTTAATCCTATCCAGATAACTATCAGTACTACTACACTACATATACACACCTTGCAACACGTCTTAAAACGGCTGCAACTAGGTCTACCATTCACTGTTGAATCAGACATTTTGGCTCAGAAGGAGTTTCTCGAACCCCTCTTTTTGGCTTTACACAACTAGCTTACTTTGTGCAAATTCACGGTGGTTCGTCTTCTTCTTCAGCTGAGTACTCAGGGACGGGCTCTCCGTCGCTCACGTCAGTTATATCAAGATCTTCAAGTTCTTCCAAAACCAGTGTCCATTCAGGAGACTTGTACTTTTTGTTTTGTCTTTTTATTCGTTCACTCCTTCTTTTGGAAGAGTCTTCTTCTTGCTCTGCTATCCGAGCACTTCTTCTTGCTTCTGCACGTTTTTCTTCCACTGTCTTTATCCTTAGTCTCAATCTTTTTACAAACCTAGGCTCAAGGTTGTTTCTTTTCTTTAGTCTCTTAGTCGGTACTTGGACTTCACTTTCTTCTCTTATTCTCTTGTTCTCTTTATCTTGTGGTAATTCTTCTCCACTTTCTTCTTCTATTTCCCCTATCTGGCTAGTTCCAGGGCTAGCATCAAATTCTTCTGCCTGGTTGCTAATCTGGCCTTGTTCAGGAATATTTTGTTTTTGGCTTTCGATTGTCTTTGTTTCTGTTTCTGTTTCCTGAACCCGTTCTTCTAACCCTCTCTGATCCTGTTCAAGCACTTCGATCTCTTGATTTTCTTCTGCTCGAACTATCACTCTATTTCTAGTCTCTCCTTTATCTGCATCAGGTGTTAGCGGTGGTGTATCGAACACCTGCTCTGTCCCTGTCTGACCTTCTCCTTCCTCAGTTTTGATGTGAATCTCAAGCGGCTGAGGTTCTTCGCCTGTGCCTTGCTTTTCCTGACTAGTCCACTCTCTACCTTCACTAAGTCGCTCTCTTGTTCTGATAGGATCTTCGGTCAGATCAATCATCGGTATCCATTCTTCTGGCCATATGCTTGGCAGCTCGTCTTCAGCTACTCCTGGCTCAGTTTCCTGGACCCCTTCAGCAGGCTGGATTCTTGGCAGTTCGTAGTCAACTACTCCTGGGCCAACGTCTGCTGTTCCTGCAACCTGACTGGTGCTGGGCTGCTCGTTGTCAGTTGCTTCTGGTCTGGCTCCTTCAGGGTCCTCTGCTGGTTGCCCTTCTTCTTCAAATCCTCTGTCTGGTAATACCTTCTGGGTGTGTCCAGCGTGGATCCACTGGGGAACACCTGCGACTTTCACTGCAGTGGTTGTTACCAGGATTACTTGGCGTTTCTTTCCCCACCTTGGTGCCAGACAGCTTGATCGAGTGTGCTTCTTTATTTTGACCCAATCTCCTGGAACCAAGCTGTGGAGAGGAGTCGTTGGATTGAGGATGCCGTCGTCTCCAATCTGGCGAGAGATAGAACGCACTTGATCACCCAATCTTCTGCAGTATTCAAGCACCAAATCATCAGTAATATTCAACAGTTTGCTTCCTGGCACCCATGCTTGTCTCATCACTCTTCCCATAATGATTTCATGGGGACTTAGGCCTGTCTTGCGGTCAGGAACACTTCTCAGTCCCATCAGGACCAGGGGCAGGGCCTTCACCCAGGTCATGCCAGTAGCATTTGTCAGCTTTGCTAGTCTGTTTTTGATAGTTCCATTTACTTGTTCCACTATTCCAGAAGCCTCTGGGTGGTATGCACAATGCAATTTTTGCCTTATTCCGAAGGCCTTACATAATTCAGCCAGTATCTCATTCTGGAAATGTCCACCCTTATCTGATTCAATAATGTATGGTATGCCGAATCTAGGTATCAGTTCCTTTAGTAAACACTTCGCTACTGTTAGTGCGTCACTTTTGGGAGTAGGGTACGCTTCTACCCATTTTGAAAATACACAAACAATGACAAGGACATATCGCTTTCCTTCACAACAGGGCATGGTGATGAAATCAATCTGTATTTTTATAAAGGGACCCCCTGATCTCCCAATCTTGCTCAGTTCAACCATTGTCCTCTTGCCTGGGTTCATCTGTTGACATGACAGGCACCTCTGGCAGAGGGACTCTGCTACCTTCCTGAACTTTTTACTGTACCAAGTCTGTTGAAATACCAGAATCATGGCATCCCTACCAATGTGTGATCCTTCGTGTATTAATCTTGCCATTGCGCCAAGCAAGTGTCGGGGTAACACAGGCATACCAGTTGGGCCCAAAATCACACCATCCACACGCCTCGGTCTACACCCATCCTCCTTCCATTTCTCTCTTTCTTGCCAAGGAGCCGATTCCTGCCACTCTCTCACTTCATCCCATGTAGGCACTTCTTCAAACACCTGAAGCTGGCAGCTGGTTCCTGGCCCCCCTCGTTTTGGATTTACAATATACCGATCTTTGGCACACCATTGGGCCACTCGATCAGCATAATCGTTTCCCAGTGATACTTTGTCCATGCTCTTTTTATGAGCAGCACATTTTACCACTGCCAGTTCTTTGGGCAACTGGATGGCCTCTAAAAGGTCATGAACAACCTTTGCATTCCGAATGGGAGTACCTGAGGAAGTCATGAATTCCCTCTGCAGCCACAATTGGCCAAAGTCATGCACAACTCCATAACAGTACTGACTGTCAGTATACACTGTTATGCGTAAGTCCTTCCCAATTTTGCAAGCTTTTATCATAGCTATTAATTCGGCTACTTGTGCAGACTTGATGTTATATAGGTAACCTGCTTCTTCAATTTTTGTGAAAGAGACTACTGCATAAGCAGCACTCAAGCCTCCGAGTTCATGTCTTAGACAGGAACCATCCACAAATAGTTCTTTATCATGTTCAGGCAATGGCACTTCTTTTATGTCTGGGCGTGGTTTAGTACTGAACTCTGTCAGGTCAATACAATCATGTTCATCATCATCCCCACCTTCTATTTCCAAGGGGTCGGGGAGTAAAGTGGCAGGGTTCAGAATACCGCACCTAACAATGCTTACATTTGCTGCACCCACAAGAATCCTCTCGTATTTAGTCAGCCGACTAGGGGTGAGATACTGTGTTTTAGTTCTGGTCAATAGAATTACCACTCCATGTGAAACATACACGGTCACAGGATGTCCCATGACAATGGACTCACTCTGTTCCAAACTTGCGCAGGTAGCAGCTACTGCTTTCAGACAGCCTGGTAACCCAGCAGCTACTGGGTCCAAAGTGGCAGAGAAATAGGCCACAGGCCTTCTGGTCGTGCCATGTTCTTGAGTCAGGACTGACAATGCACAATTATCGCGAGTGTCACAGAATAGGGCAAACTCTTTGGAATAATCTGGCATTCCCAACGCAGGGGCTGTACACAGACAGTTTTTCAGTCTTGTGAAAGCCATTAGGCTTTCATCGTCCCACTCTACAACATCTGGCATTCCTCTCGTGGTCATTTTTATCAAGGGCCTGGCTAAGGCTGCAAATCCCAGAATCCACTGCCTGCAGTACCCTAATACACCCAGGAACATTCTGACATCTTTTTGAGTACGGGGCAACTGCATCTTTTGAATTATTCTCACTCTCTCTGATGTGACTTTTCTGACACCCTTTTCTATTTGGTGTCCCAGATATTTCACTGATTTTGCACAGAACTGTAGTTTGTCAGGGGCCACTTTATGCCCTTTCTCACACAGATGATTTAAGAGGGCAATGGTGTCAACTACACAGTCCCTATGACTTTTAGACGCCAGTAGAAGGTCGTCTATGTACTGCACTAACACAGAGTTCCCAGGTAAGATCAAAGTCTCTAGACATTTTTTCAAGATCTGATTAAAGATAGAGGGGCTCTCTGTATACCCTTGAGGGACCCGGTTCCAACAATACACGTGACCTTCGAAGGCAAATGAGAAAAGAAATTTGCTGTCGGGGTGCAGGGGTATCGAAAAGAATGCATGACATAAATCAATCACAGTGAACCATTCAGCATCCCAAGGAATCTGGTACAATATCACTGCAGGGTTCGGGACAATAGGGCAGCAAGGAACTACAATTTTGTTAACCTTTCTCAGGTCCTGCACTACCCTATACTTGCCACTAGGCTTTTTGATGCCCATAATCGGTGAGTTGCATGGGCTGCTCATCACTTCCTGTATGATGTCTCCTTCTAATAATTTTTGTATTTCCAGAGTGACACCTGCTTTCACTTCAGCATTCATTCGGTAGGGCCTAGTGTTAGGATATACTGCATTGTCCTTGATGGCTATCTGTATGGGGTCCACATCTTTCATCAACCCCACATCTTTTCCAGTGAAATCCCACACCTCTGGCTTTACGGCTTCCTGAAGTTCTTGGGGCAAGTCCTGCAGGGTCAATCTTTTAATTTCTGAGTCAGGTCTAAGTAATAATAATTTATAAATGCCATCTTCATCTGGGGTCTGTATTTCAACACCTTTTGGTGTGCAAAAGATGGTACAGTTCATTTTGCACAGCAAATCACGACCCAGTAGATTCACTGGACTGGTGTCACAGACGACAAATCTATGCATCTGTTTAAAATTTCCAATTGAAATCTCCATTGGTTCGGTAACAGGAGTACTAATCAATTGATTAGATACACCCACTACTTGGATATTTTCTCCCGAGAGGGGTAGGTTTGGAACGTCCACTGTTCTTACAGTAGAACGGGTAGCGCCAGTGTCCAACAGAAAGGTGACATCATTTCCGTCAACCTTTCCTTCAATATATGGTCCAGACTGGTCTACCGGCAAGGAAGCGCCAAGTACGCACTCCTCGTCCTCCCCTCTCAGGCCCCGTCAGTCCTGATCATTACAAAGGAAGGTATCATTTAGCAGATACTGCGAAGTTGCTGTATTTCTGTTCTCCCCGCTTTCCCAAACCTCTATCTCTTCATCTTCTGCCTGTCTTCCCCTGTATACCTGCTTAGGTGCTCGAGGCACCTGGACTGTTTTTACCTGGGGTTGAGTCTTTCTTGGTCTTTCTTTCTGCGTCTGTGGAGTTAAATCAGGAGTTTTTTCATTAGCATCTACTAATTGGGGACACTCGTTTCGCCAGTGTCCAATTTCGCCGCACTGATGGCAGGGAAATTTCTTCATAGCCTCTTCCCTGCTAAATTTGGGCCGGGGCTTTCCTCCACCCCCTCCCCCAGGACTTTTGTTCTCAGCATTCTTAACCATGTTACTCAATTGTTTTTCCTGCTGTTCTGCGAGCTTCACCTGAGCCCACATCACCTTTTCCTTAAGGGCCTTTTTCTTCTCTGCCATCTCGTCCTCGCAGTACTTAGCGTACCGCAGGACCTCATCCATTTTCTTAGTATGCCAACAGATTTTATTATCTTTTATCCACTGACAAATTTCAGGTCTTAAACCATTTACAAACCTGTAAATAAAGTGCGTCATGTCCTTCAAATCGATGTTATCAATACCACTGTATGTTTTAAATACCTGCAATAACCTCTCATAGAAGGAGTGCACTGTCTCGTCCCTTTCCTGAGTTGTTCTATCTATTTTTGTCCAATCAGTTTCTTTTGCGGGCACCTTTTCTTTCAAATGCTGAATTACCTGCTCATATTTTCGCATGACATCCTTTGATGGCTCCCCAGTTTCCTTGTTTCTGGGATACTCCTCACTGGGCCAGTCTATGGCTATTTTACACTGGGTCCATAAATCTACTGGAACCACAATGTCGAAAAACCCATCCAGGTCTTTCCACAGACATTTCTGTACCTTCACGAACCTCTCCACCTGCCTGTACCAGTCAACTGGTTTCTCTCGTAATTTTGGAAAATCGTTCATGAAGGACACAATATCCTGCCTAGACCAGGGGACATGCACATATTTCCCTCCTGGAACTTCGCGCATGGGGCATAACTGCTCAGGTTTTTCTACCTCCCTTAAAGCAAACTCAGGAGTCACTTGTCGGGAGCGAACCTCTTCCCTCTTTTTCGCCCACCTGCTTCTCCATCTTTCCACATCTCCCCATTTCTGCAGTACCCCCATTAATTCTTTAATCTGCAACTTCTTCCCTGCCACATTCAGGTGTTCTATATCTTTGTCTGAGAAGTCTGCTCTGTACGGTTTCTGTAAGGGCTTGGATTTTGAGATATCTACCCCCATACTAACTGCTGTTTCGGTCAGTTTTTCGTGGAGCACTCTGGTGTTCCTTGTAAAGCTTTTACATATGAACGACAATTCTTCTTCAGAGTAGGTATTCAATCGATCCAACCCCACATTTCCTGCCATTAATTCTTCTATTTCGACCCTCAGCTTGTAGAGGTCTAAAGGTTTTGTTTGCGGAGTCTGTTTCTCTAATTCACGACTCCAACTCTCAATTTCATCCGGAGTTACCAGAGAGACATTCCTAGTACCTGTTGCTGTCTCTAATTTAATTTCTTTTGTATTAAAAGGGTTATGCCTCTGCTGTATTCCCTTTCCAGTCTGTTTGTTTGGTAATTCCAAGAACGCAACTTCAGACTCGCACTCACTGGACTGATCATCTATGATGATCGGTTCCTGTCTCGGGGTTGCCATGACTGGGTTCATAACTGGAGTAATCGGATTTCCCTGACCATTTCCGTATAACGGGACCACCGGTCCAATAGTTACTGGAATAGTCAATGCCTCAGGACTGGTATTTAACTGGGAAATTTTCTGAATTATTTCTGTCCTTTGTCTAGCTAGAGCCTCTTGCTCCTTTTCCACTAGTACCCTTCTTAAAGTTGTGTCATGTAATATCTGTGGGGTCAACGGAGGAGTAAAACTCGGGGCAGTAGGATGCGTTTCACTTGGTCCTCCCCCATAATTTGGTTTCGGGAATAAAGTTCCAGTATTAAAGGACCTGCGCTCTTCCCCATATGGAGGTTGAACAAAAGGCAGTCCTGAATTCGATGGTTTCTCTTCGTTTTCATACAAGGGTCTGGGAAAAAAGATTTTCGTACATGAATATTTTTCTTCCTGGCTCGCGGGCACTTTGGGATATATATCCCTTGTTTCCGTCGGTTCGGGTTTTTCAGGATAGGGCAATACTTGACCACCCCCTCCCAGTCCCAGGGACCTGTCTTCTTCCTTTAGGAAGTGGCGTCGGGGAACATCTCCTACACTGGAAGGTCGGGTTCCCTCATTGTAAGGTGGCGGACTTCTGGTACAGATGTCATCTATTAGTTCATCATCTGATTCCCCCAGGGCCCCCCAATGCTTACATTTTTCAGTACTTTTCTCACCCGCTCCAATGTTATGACATGCCGGCATCATGGGAAACAGACCCTCAACAATCATGCTCTGCCTCCACTGTTTCATCCTTTTGTCCCTGGACTCCTGTTTCTGCCTGGGGTACCACTTGGTCAAACCCTTGTCCATTCGGGGTCTTTCTCTTTCAAAAGCCTCAATCTCCCATTCCTCTAATGCCTCATACTGCGTTAGTCTCGGTCTGGGATGCAATTCGTTCATCCGAGTCCTTAAATTAAATAGGATCCTACCATTGAAAGTACCATCTAACGGAAAAGCCAATACTCCGTCATCTTTTGTGTATTTCACCCAATTCTCCAACCACACTCAGGTATTGTACCCTCGGTCAAACATCATGAATGAGGCAGGAGTATTAGGTGGTGGGACAAGAACACCTTCCCTAGATTTAATCGGTTTGTCCGTTTTAAAATAATTTTTCACCTTACTTATAAGTGACATTTTTCTCTTTGTTCCGTACATAATATCGTATCTATTAGTCTTCCACTGATCCCTTTCAAACCCTAGGTGCCTTGGATCAGGTCGAGTTCCTGTAGTCTGCGAGTGCCACATACGACTTCTGCGCTAAACTTTGTTTACAAACTACCTCCAATCAGAACGCGCTTCAGAAATTCGTGCAACCAATGGGTGCGCGACACTAAATAAGCTCCGCCAATGGGTGCGCGGCCCCTTCGTGAGACAGTTCCCACGCTCCGGCGCTCACCCCTCCTTTACAATTCCAGCTCCGCTACCCGCCCGCTGCTTCTACCAATCCCAGCGCGGCACAGAGTGAAGTCAGAAGCGCTTCGCGACTGACTCCCTCCCTTCACAAGGTAACAGAAACTTTCTTTCTTTTAAAGTGCTCAGTGCTTGGTTATTTTACAACAAATACACATTCGCCACAGTGCTCAAGTGTCTAGACAGAGAAAGAATTGTTTTACTGCAAGTAAACTACTTCCATTTACTTTTCACTCGCTGCGGGCAGATCTCTTCCGCCTACCCTTCACTCTAGCATCGGTGAACCTGTTATTCCCCTAAACTCATCCACTTCTTTCCGGGATATATTCCGAGTTTAAGGTTTCTCAGCGGACCCCTCTGCTTTCACGCTAGCTCCAAGGAACCTGCTACTCTTCCGATGTGACCCTTACTAGGTTACGCCACTATGGGAATTTTGCCAATGAACCCCGTTACTGTCATTTATTCACACATGTATTCAGAAAACCCTAGTTAGTGCTTCCCGGTTATCTTAACCTGCACCTAACTTTCCTCGAACCTGTGACCTCAGGACAATGGATTCTATTCACCACTTGCCCTTTCAATTCCCCGGGGAGTTCGGACAACATGAAACTAAACGATTGACAAATGCATGGATTAGTACATATAACAATATAAGAACAAGAATAATAAAATGCAAAAATTCATGAGTTTCAGCGGCGTATTCACAAGAGAATGATCAGGTCTCTTAGAACAGCCGCTCTTCTAGCAGCATCAATATAATAGCAGCTTCCGACTCAACTAGTCCAACTAATCCCTGCCTTACTCTCAACTAGTCCCTAACCATCCTCTAGCTACCAGAAAAACTGATAGAGCGCGCGAGGCCACCCGACCAATAGTTTTCGCCGTTTCCGGCTTCAGGGCCCATATACTTTCAAACCACCATATACATCGATCGGGTGACTTCACGAGCTCTACCAAGTTGAATGTGTGTGTGTTCCCTGCTAATAATTTTCAGTGCACCCGACTTACCATCCACCGATGCGGGTACCTAATGACCACAATGAATCAGGGAGCTAGCTGTAAAAGAAAGGCAGCAAAATGCAAACCCAAACAATATCATTCAAATACTGTTTAAATGACCACGGACAACTGGAAGTTTTAAAATGTTTATCTAAATTCAATATTTCCTTGCATGAGGTACAGTAAAATAAGGCAATCAATAACCAAGATAACGTAAATTATATAGGCATAAAGAAATAATGACAGGGTAATCATTCAAATGTAATATGAAATGCAGATGGAAAATACTATAAAATCTCAGAAAGGTTTAAGCATGGACAGTTTATGCATGAATAACTATGGGAGGGCCTATAAAGAGTAACACGCTTCACTTAAGGTGAATGGGCCTTTGAACAATCTAGGCAATGAAGTTCTAGACCATATCATAAAATTGCAGACTGCAATGCAAAATATAATTTCTAACCAGTGAAAAGACATAGGAACAAAACCTTATGGAAAACATGTAATTGACTTTCAATAGTTGCGGAAAGGCATGGAAAATATGACATATGCAATGATGAACTTTATTAAAGCAAAAGTCAGAAATTCAGAAGGTGCAAGATTTAAAGAGTTTTCAGAGCAATATTTACCTAGAAAGGTGTGGAAACCAAACCCTGGCCACGGGTTAGTTAAGGACAGGAAACCCTCAAGGAAGGATACCCCTCAAAGGACAGCAGGTGCAGAATGGACACCCAGGACAGGACAGGATACCCTCGGAATAGGAATCAGGACAGGACCCTCAGGACAGGACAGCAAACCCTCAGGACAGGACCCTCTTCAGGACAGGACCGGAACCCACAGTTCGGAAGCAACGCCTGCGCTCCACCCGTTCTGCAGCTATCGATCAAGACCCCGATTGGGTCAGCGAACTCCCAGCTAAGTGCTTGCCAGCACTTTAAGGTTCAGTAGAACCTCAGTCTATGGTCAAATTCGGACAGAGTGCTTCGCAGCGCTCTGTATCTTCAGTCACCTATTGAGTGCGTTGGGTCAGTGACAGGTCAGCTAAACCAGACAAGTCGGACGGTTCACTAGGTGAACCCAGGGTAGATATACAGTTTGGGGTCAGTGTACCACCCCCCAATGTTGCAAAGTGTCAGAATCCTTCAATTTGGATTGGTCCTAAGGTAGGATTTGGGTAACACACCAATCACAATACAAGATTTTAAGCCTTCATTAGCATACTTGGGTACCGCCTAGCAGGTTTGGGGTTCCCAGGAGAAACTGTGCAGAAACACAATGACAATTTAACATTGTATCATATGAGGAGCAACATTCGCCGTTCTCGCAGGGCAGAGGTGACTTTCTCAGGAGCATCTCGCCCATCACTGCCAACTGGCTATGTTCCATCAGCCAAGGTTGTCAGGTCCCCGAAAAGTCGCATCTGCGCAGAAGGGACCTCCAAGATGGCTTTCAGTACAGACAGACCCCCATTCCCCGCGGTACATGAAAAGTAAGCGAAAACAAATTAATACATAATAATGTCATCATGAAAACACATCACAAGGTTTGTACTTTCTACTTATCATCATAAAATATTCTTATGCGGTTTAAATGTTAGCTACATTGATACGGGTACAAGAGCAGTGGCACGAGCAGTACCACATGATAAGCACAGCTATGAATTACGCATGCGCATAACTTTCCCTCCACTTCTGCAGACGCGTCAGGACACGTGAGTGTGGCTGACGCATGCGCAGTAACTAAATACAAGCGGCGGCCATTTTAGGTGACTTGGGTAAATTATTTTAGTAAAACACATGTGCAAGCTTCACTATCTATGTTCAAACTTAACATAAACGTTAGTAAAACATACATTTGTTACCTTATTACACATAAACGAGGTTCTTGACTTCGGCAAGCCGCAAAATATGCGAAGCTTTGCTTCATCAGTTAGACTTCGCGGTAAATAGCGGCCCCAGATTGCGAATTCGCAATTTTAAAATGGTTCATGATTTGCATTTAAGGAATCTCAAATTGAGATTCCTTAAATGCAATTATTCGCAATTTAGCGATTTCTAAAGGTGCGATTTTTGCATTTGGGATGATGAATCCCAAATTCAAAAATAGCGCTCGCAAAGGGCCAGATTCTCAGAATCTGGCCCTTTGCGAGCCGATTTCGGCTTGATGAATCTGGCTGAATGTCAAATGCATGTTTTTTGTGTTAGTGATGTGTTGTGTTGATATGTTGTGTTTTTTCAGTGAATTGTCATTTTGAGTGCTATTTTCCTATTGTTATTTTGTTCTCATGGTGTGTTGTTTTGTTGCATTTCGTGGGTGTATTGTTGTGCTTTATGTATGTCGACCTATTATGTTCTTGTATTGCTTTAAATTGGGTACGTTGCTGTATTATTGTTCTTGTGTTGTTGTACTGTTGCTACATATCAATTGCAGCCTATCTGTTTAAATATACATATATATTCTGGTCATACATTCCCATCTCCACAAACCTGCTTTCGTAAAACAGTGGTAACACTTGTTTGAACCAAGCACTGCCTTACTTACCACCAAGAACATGTAATAGTGCCAGTCAAAAATGTTTTGTAATTGAACCCCACGTGCGCTATGTTCAAGTGACTAAATTGCTGCCTTCTTCACTTTTCATGCTTAACCAAATATTGTAGCATAGTAGGCAAATCCCCTTTTCAGCATGTGCCTCAGTTTTAACTATGTGCATTTTTCTGTCTAGCCTTGGACACCTTGGAGATATGGGGAGCTGCCGGTGGTTACGAGAAATATGTATGTATGCAGTAGTTGATAAAACTGTACGCTGGTAGGCATTCACCTGGTGAATTTGTGGTACAGTTCCCTATTGGATGGCACTGTGGTCCTCTAGCCCTGATGAAATTGTCATCAAATTCCTTAGCAATGAAATATGTTGGCTCTTCATAACACATTGGTCAGAGCATGTAACCTGCACAGTCTGTATGAATTAATCTTACAATCGTCCCTTGGACACAATTTTAGCTGGAAGGTCAGGAGACCTATTGAGTGGACAATAAGACACCCATTTAGATGGCCGGACACACTGAGATGTAGGGACAAGACTAAAGATGCACAATAGAAATTTCTTCTGCATGACTCTAGAAGGGGTTAGACGACATTCTGCATGCATAGGAGCATGCCTACGAGGAAAAACTAAGCCAGTTGGGATTGCCAATCAACATGTGAATGCTGGTTGCTTACACAAAGCTCTCCCTACGTTTTCTTCTTTAGTTCTTGTTGGACCTGGCCCTTTTTGCAGGCTTTACCCCTGACTGTTTGCCCTTTGCCTCCAATGTTTCTGACCCTCTTTGTGTTGGCTGTAGGACCTAGGGCACTTTACAATTGCTGATTAGTGCTAAAATGCATATGCTCTTTGTCTAAATTGTGATTCTGATTGGTTCTCCGTGATTGGCATATTTGATTTGCTGGTAAGTCTCTTAGTAAAGTGCAATGTGTGTGCCCAGGGACTGTAAAGCAAATGCTACTAGTGGGCCTGCAGCACTGATTGGGCGACTCCCGAGCAGCCTTGTAAACTTGTCTCAGGCCTGCCATTCCAGGGTCTATGAGTGCAGTTTTAACTGCCATCTCGACCCAGCAAGTGCACCCACTTGCCAGGCCCTAACCATACCTTTTACTACATGTAGTCCTAAGGTAGGCCCAAGGTACCCCGATGGGCAGGGTGCAGTGTATGTGAAAATTAGGACATGTACTGGTTTGTTTTACATGTCCTGATAGTGAAATACTGCCAATTTCATTTTTCACTATTGCAAGGACTAGCTTTCCCACAGGCTATCATTGGAGCTGCCTTGTAACATTTTACAAGTGTAACTTTAAATTAGGAACAGCTAGAGATTTGGAGTTTGGGCTCTCTGCGCTCAAAATTCAAAAACCCATCTTTTAGTAAAGGTGGTTTTTAAATTTTGTGTATGGAAATTTAACTTTTAGAAAGTGAGAATATTCTTGTTTAACCATCCTGTGCCCTGCCTGCCTATGGGATCAACATCTAGTTTTGACTGTCAGGGACATGTTTGTGCATTCACTCTAGACACTCACTGTTAGACCAGGCATCACTGGCCTGGGTTTACCCTGTACTTTTGCCTTTGCCTCCTATAATTTTGCTGTGTGTTGGACTTCGTTTTGCTGGTCTAGATTCTTTGGGCACTTTGCCACTGAGTGCAAGTGCTCCCTTTGTAAATTGTTGTGATCGATTGGTGATTCCATGACTGGAATATTTGATTTACTAGTCAGTCCCTAGTATAGTGCACCGTGTGTGCGCAGGGCTGTAAATTAAATGCTGTTAGTGGGTCTGCAGCACTGATTGTGCCACCCACATAAGCAGCCGAAATACACAAACTAGATACTCTGCCTATGTAATTTAAGGAATGCTAAACATCACCTAACTTATTGACCACGCTGGAAAGACCAAAACCATATTCTTCACAACCTCCAAAATATATTAATTATTACTTTACTTTTCCATTTTTTCATCATAAATACATTGATATATCACAAATAAATATATCCTAAAGATTAGAGAAAAAACAGATCCCATTCCAAATCCACCACTCACAACATACATCCAATTTCATACTCAAACATCCTCACACAGACCACAGATACAGGCATAACCAAATGTATCAAAAGACATGATATGCACCAAGTCCCCTCAAAAACATATAACAATAATGTGATAGAAATTTAACAGGCTCAGTTCTCCCTGCAGTGTGGCTGACAAGATCCACGCATCATGGAAACGCTGCAGAAGAAACTGACGTAGCACCTGTTTGGCACCGCCACATCGATTTCCAGCGAGTACAAGTTTCCATGCATCGCACCTATGCAACAGGTTTCCTGCTGCATCTTGGATTTCATTGCCTCGCTTCCCCCTACAGTACGGATTTGGTGCAACACTTTTCCTACATGCAACAGAACTGATGTATCGCCTCCCCAAGGACCCAGGAACCAACACATCCCTGTGTTTTCCAATGCTTCCCCCTCTGCAGCTGGTTTGCCTTTTGGATGTTGACGCATTTGAGGTACTTCGTGTAAAATCACCACATTCAGAGTTCTATGGACAGATTTGCTTGAAACCTCTAAAAAGTCATATTTTGAGTTGTGTATGTTGGATTTTTGTCGTTTTGGTCTTGTTTGGTTTGCACCATCAAGCAGTCAAGGTTACAGCAGTATGTTTTACCATCTTAAAATGACTCAGGAAGATCTTTTGGAAGCTGCCAGTCGCCACACAAAAAACAGTGGTCCATGCCCTCATCACCTCATGGCTTGATTATGGAAACATCCTGTACCTAGGTTCCAACAAGGCAGTGATCCAAAGACTACAGCTGGCACAAAACTCTGCAGCAAGACTTATTTGTAGAGTTCCCAGAGCTGCCCCCATCTCTGGATAACTCCATGACCTACATTGGGTCAGGGTGGAGAACCATATCAAGTTCAAAGTCCTGAGCTATATGCTCAAAATCAAAATAGGCACTGCACCTCGGGCACCTGCAATCCCTTGTCCGCCCCTATGTTCCCACACGTCATTTGCGGTCTGAAACTCTGGGCAACTTCACGGTACCCAGGTTCAAACTCGCTAAGATGGGTGGAAGATCTTTTTCCTACATAGGACCGTTCCTCTGGAATACTCTTCCCCTTTTCATCCGCAAAAAAACTATCTACACCCGCATCCGTAGAGCTCTTAAGACCTGGCTATTAAACTAATAATTTCTACTCACCGCCGCTATGTCTCTGCACCTAGTCTGTCATGGCGCCGGGAAACCCTTCTTGGGTAGCTGTTGCGCCTTATAAACTCAACCAATAAATAATTAAATAAAATAGATAAAGATACTTTATTTTTCTAAAGTGGTGCGGTGTCCATTTGTAGAGTTTTTACTGCGTACCTGCTTGTTATGTACAAATACTTTACACATTGTCTCTGAGATAAGGATGACTTCTCGTGCCAAGCTACTAATCTGAGTGTGTAACTCCCTTATCCTGATAAGACGGAAGGATCCCTACTTGGACAGGGTGCAAGCCACTGCCAACTAGACACGTCCATTTCTAACACTTCTTTTCCTTTTGCAGTACCTACTAGTGTATGGTTTGAAAGAATAGACAGCCCCCATGAACCAGATAGAAAGTGGATGTAGCGCTCATATTCAAAGTATTCGAGGGATAACTAGATTGTGTGATAGTTGAGGTGCAGGAGTATGGGGTCTGGTATTTCAGTACATTTTTAAGTGGAGGGCACCCCTTCTCTCATATATATTTGTCATAGCTCCTTTCCTGTGAGTATAATGTCTAATAGTGGCCCCAAACCATGTTCCAACTCACCCCCACGTTCATAATTCTATTATTAGGTCTCGGCCAATAACATACAATCTGCAGTAAAAATCTTCTCTGTATAGTACTCTTCTGAACCATGGCTCTATGTTCATACTATCTCAAATAATCACACGCCTTGGCAAAGTCAATAGGTCTGGTGTGGACCTCCAGCCTTTTGGGGATTTTCAGTGTTTGTTTTGTTTTGTCATGGTTTTGAAAAACGCTATTTTTGAGGAAGTTGGCTGGTCCCCATCAATTTAAAAAACAACATATGCTAAAAACAAAAATATATTTTTGGCCTCATTGCATATGTAGTCCCTGGCACTTATGGCAATTACTATGTGTGTGGGAGTGCTACTTTTTGAAAGGACAGAATGCCATCACTCACAGTGTATTTATCCAATGGCTGAAGTTAGCTGATCTATAGCACCATGCTGTATGCAGCAGTGGGTGGAAGAAAGTTGCGAACAATACAATAACAGACCAATGGATAAAGAGGGCTGACTAAAAGCCTCTATAAGCAAGGATATTATACATATAATATTAGTAACAATTATAAAGCAGTAATGTAAAAGGCGGTTGTAGCCACATGAAAAGAGTAATGATGAAAATTAGTTGACCAATTTAAAACAAGAACTTTTTTAAAGCACTGCTCTGCTGGTTGTGATACACACCCTTAAGGAGCAGGGTGAGGAGAGCATTGGGTAGGTGTTAGAGGCTAACTTTCATTAGTTGCATGAATGTCTCTAGGGAGGTCCTAGGGGTGTAAATGTATGGCATCTGTGAGGTCAGGGTGGTCAGGCCAATCTTTGTGATAGATCTAGAAGAGATTTATGTGGATTTCTTTGAACTATTTGAGAAAAGTCATTGCTCTCAGGTTCTAGGGGAGTGTTGGACCTGCTGCTCTCAGCAGGGTCATCCCCAAACCTTTTACCTTCACTCCTACTATTGCCTGAATTTCATATTTGTTAAAGCACTTGTGCTCTCTTCCTAAAACATGGTAAATTGGCTTACACCCAATTGGCACATTTGATTTATTTATAGTCCCTAGTCGACTAGTACTACATGTACTCAGTCCTACTATTTTAGCTTGTGTGTAGTATTAAACTGGCAATTCAACTTGCTAAAATAACCCCTCCAGCCAGGCCTAATACTTCCTTTTTAATACATATGTCACACATTAACGTAAGCACTAAACAGCCCATAGGGCAAGGTGCAGTGTATTTAAAAAGTTGGGCATGTATTTTTACGTTTTACATGTCCTCATAAGATTAAAAACATTTCCAATTTTTTTCACTACTGTAAGGCCTACCTCTCCCATTGGATAATGTTTGGTTACCTTATTACATGTAATAAAATTATAATTGTTCTTTGGGAAAAGGTGGAGCTGGGTTTTATTACAGATGCACATATGGCTGAATCACCCGTGCCTCTACCACGTAGTTCCAACAAAGAATGCATCTAAATAACGCATTTCTTTACCATGATGCCTTTACCACGCATGCCTTTACCGTGCAATTCCATGGTAAAGGCATGTTTGGTAAAGGAATGTGTGGTAAAGTTCACACCCCAGCCGCTCTGCCCTGAGTCCTTAAATCCTGGGCCCTGCCCTATAACCTGACCTGAGCCTTAAAAATGACTACATCCCTAAAACCTTAAACTATCCTGAATTCCCCTGCCCTGAGCCCTAAAAATGTTCCCTGTCCTAAAAACTGATTCTTCCCTGCTGCCCTGAACCCTAAAACTCTGCCCCTACCTTAAAAACTACCCTGACCCTCCGCCCTGAGCACTAAAAACGCCTCCCCTGCCCTGAAAACTGCCCTTTAACCCCTGCCCTGAGCCCTAAAACTCTGCCCCCACCTTAAAACTTATCCCAGCCCACCTCTCTGATCCCTAAAGCAGCCCCTCCCTCAATATGTACCCCCCTCAGCCCCCTTGCCCTGAGCCATAAAACTGCCCCCCTCCCTTAAAACCTACCTCCCCAACCCCAGCCCAACTTACCTCACCCTGTCCTTCGTGCAGGTCCTCCCTTCCAGTTCCTCTCCCCCACCTAGTAAACCAGAGCACCGAGGGCCTTAACCATGCATGTGCATGGTTCAGGCATATGCGTGGTTAAGGCAAGTGTTGCTTGTCTTGCTGTGAAATGGAACACATGCTTGAAGCCGCGTTGTAAAGTCTGTTGACCGTGGGGCTGTCATGTTTGGTTTCTAAAGAATTGTAATTTGAAATCCTTTTTATAATGGTAAAGTTAAATTTTAAGTCACAATTCTGAAATGGCACTTTTCAAAAGTTGGTATTTTCTTGTCCTAACCATTTGGTACCTGCATCCTCTGTCCTGGGGCACACAACTGTCATTAGAGTGGCAGTTGGCTTTTGTGCATTCCTCCCAATCAGTGGGACAAAGGTGGACAAGTGTTGGCATGACGGCCATCCTGTCCGTATGGGAATGGCGGAGCTATTCCCTGCCCCACTTACATTTCAAAGGAGCTGCCTCAGAACACTCACAAAGAACTTCACACCAGTCTTTTGTCACTAAACCTCTTGGAGCCTGAGCAGGAATCAAGGAAATTCCTAACCCCAGTGTGGGGGGGGGGGTTAAACTCTAGAAGTTTCTTCCTCTTCAAAGCTGGCACCAGCTATAAAAATATGATACGCAAACCCACTTTCAGTTCACTCCTAGACCTGCGGCGGACCACCAGAAGGACTGCCTTGTACCTCAAAGGACTGCTCTGCTGCTTGAGGCATGATTTGTACCTTAGAGGACTGTCCGGCTGCTACCAGAAGATGGCTCTGCTGCTTGAAGCTTATCTTGTACCCTTAGAGGAAAGCTCTGCAGCTTGAGGCCTGCCTTGCTGCTTGATTCCAGGACTACCAGAGTGACTCCAAGGGTCAGGGACTGACCTCCTAATCTGAGCTACAGGGACACAACAAGCTCCAGAGGCCTCCCTGCAATTGCCCAGCTGACCTGCTGCACTGTACATGTCTTGACCTGTAAAGGTAACCTACCTGAATCCTGGTAGCCTCTGCTGGAGTGAGTCACTGATCCCCCAGTGGGTGTCTCCTCAGGTCCTAGACCCTTGGCTGGCATCAGTTGAGCTCCTCCTTTGAAGAAAGGAAGAAATACTGAAGTTTTTGGCTCTTCATGAATGCACATGGGCCAATATCTTGCTGCCCATGGAGACTGGTAATATGAAGCTCCAGCAACGACCATACACGACACCAGACCAGATCTTCGTGCTACCAAGACGACCCTCTATGATGGTCAGCCTACTCTTCTCACTACAGTGACAACCATCTGCAACACTCTTCTTGCAGCCTCCTCGACCACAAACTGGACTCTGCATCGTACTTTGAGAAGGTAACTTTTTCAACAGGATTAACCTGGTTCCTGTATCCATGCTCCATTGCAGTCAGCCTAAACTTGTTACTTTCCCCTGGTCCAGCACGACCAGATGACTCCAAATGGCGCTTTGTGCTTTTAGGTGCTATACTTATCTAAAACATTGAAATTGAGTATCTCAGGTTCTATTGATTTGTTTTTTGTTGTTTTCATCTCATTTTATTTATTAAAATGTACTCTATTTTCGAAATTGGCGTGGGATTTTTCTTGTGTGTTGGTTTTAATGTACTACTGTTTGCATGCTGCATAAATACTTTCCACATTGCCTCCAAGTAAGCCTGACTGATTTTGTGTCAAGCTACCATGGTTAAGCACAGGTTAATATATAACTTTTTGTGGTTAACCCTGCAAGGAATTGTGGCTGTTGCTTGACCAGGGCTCCCACCCCAGTCAACCAACAAACCAATTTCTCACAACCTGCATAGCCACTTTTCTGAAATATGCCTCCAAGATATGAAAGTTAAATTTATCAGGAGATATGGAAAGAGAAAGAATTTCCTCAGACACTGCTATCCAAAAGTAGCTCCATCTTCACTGTCACTGAAGCAGGCCCATCCAACTGGTGGTTGGAAATACAGAGCTATAAATAGAATTCATTCCTTCAAAGTAACATGTTGGATGCACATTTGCAGGTAGAGCATGCTTGTTATTGGTATAATGATCGTAAGATTGGCCAGATATGTTCTTTAATGTCAGGTGTATTTAAAATATGAATTACGCATGTTCTTGATTTTTTCTGACTGCTCAAATTATGTGGGCATTTCTTCAGAAATAGAGAAATGTAAATGTAATTCAGGTTCTTGATTGTTTAGCTCTGCTGATCTGTAAAGCTCTCTGCCATCTTCTTTCTTTTCTCCTTCCTCCTTTTAGTAGTTTGTTATTTAGCAGACCCGGAAGACAAGGCATTCTTGCTCCAAAACAGATTCTGAACTTGGTGTGCAATTAATATTTGGATCCCTGTTGAGACAGGAATCTCCTGCATGGTTTGCGGGCATGTACTAATACCCTACATGACCCAACTGCTTGTAAAACTAGTATCCTGCCATTTTGCCAGCTCAATTAACACCCTAAACTAGTATCAGCATAGAGATTTTGGCCTGTCCCTGGTAACAAAAAGGTTTGAAAATGGTTGTGTGACCTGGAAGGGTGCACCAATAGCTCCCTCTTTTGATATAATGGAACTACTGTATTTTGTGAATTAATATGTAATGACAATACTGTCTCACTGTGTCAGCCTACCCACCCCACTTGGTTAAATGTTCTGCGTGTCACCAGACTCTTGTGCTCACATCCAATGTGTGTGCCAAGTGTGTGTGTACATTGTGTATCTGTGGCACATACATGACAGTGAGAGTGTATGCAAAGTGAGCTTATTTTCTCAGACTAGTGGCATCCATTTTGTATAGCCCTCGGTTTAACATAGTACAAAATAGAGGATAGATACAGATTCCCCACACAGTGGAAGTTCATTGCTTTCATTTCTGAAGCCAGCGGATGGAGCCCCAGACACTGAATTGAGGGAGGACGAAGACAGTGCTATTTTAAAAAAAATATTAGGACCTGTTAGCACGAGATTGCGGATTAGATTTTCCTGAGAACTGCCATTTGGTGGATGGTAGGGTAGAATGTGTAAGCAAAGGAGAATATATTGCTAAGGATGAAGAAGTTTCTAAGCAGGCATGCCCCTTTTGTCAGTGTCTGATTGCTACTTCCGGTGGGCCCTTGGCCGACATGTGCAGAGGCATCACACTTCATTGGGCCTACTTTTTAGATTCTCCTGCTTGGAGCCAGAATCATTACTACCTGCTGTGAGAGCCAACACCATGCACAAATGTTATGTCAATACTACATACAAAAAATTACACCTGAAAAGGAACCTTCTCAAACCAGTTCTAGCACCCTAGAGAGTGGATCTACATTCTCTGTTAGGAAAATGAGCATAAAAGGTCAGACCCAAATCACCCCACCTTGCTCCAGTTCCAGGTATTTCTTGACTAAGGAAGGGAGTGCTCCACAGATTACTTGAAGAGCTGCTTTGAAACAAGGGACAGTGTCAGCAGAACAGCCTTTCTTCCAGAAGTGAAGGAACATCACCTGAAGTATGCACAAATTACTGAAGAAGCTGTGTGTTTGCCTAGAAGCCTGCCTGCCAGCCTGCTCAGCGAGGGGAGAAAAGCACCTGACCCTGCCTGAGGAGAGACTGTGAGCCAGTAGAAGCTATGCAGCACACTCAGGATATGCACACTACACAGTGGGAGCATTATCGGGACTGACCTGTGTCTTGAGAGGTTGTCAGTTGTCCCAAAGAGCTTTTTCCGTGAAGAACCTTGTGAATATGCTTTATTCCAAGCAATAGCATCCCAACTAGCAACCCTGTATGGTGAACCTCAGAGGAGCCCTCTCCACCAAAGCTGAAGATCAGCCACAGCCTATAGGCCACACCTGCCAATGTTGACTACATGCTCACCCATCCTGGAGGCCACATCTACCAAAGATGAGTATGTGCCAACCCGATCAAGAGACCTTATCTTCTGAAGTCACACTTGCCGATTTTTATATTTCTGTACAGTGCTGTATTGCTTTGTTGTTAGGTTTTGACTATATATGTCAAATACATACAAACAGTTCCAACATAGACACCTTTGCCCCAATTATGCCCTCTATTTAGGGCTGTCAGATCTTCCCCAACCTTTTTAGATTAAATGTTTCCCTATTCAGGATTGCACAAAGAACTACTGAAATACTTCCAGGAATCTGCAATTCTCACACTTTTCCAGGAGTAAGTACAAGAGCCAGTATTTATTAGTTATAATACCCTGGCTTTGTGAACTGGCCTATTCGGCTCAGAGCGCTGGGTAGTGGAGTTGGTTTATGTATAAATATTGTGCCATACTGGGCAGCTGGGCCATCCTGCAAATGTTGATCCCTGTGAGATGCCAGGCACGGAGAAAGGGTTTGTACCATTTTAAAAGGATTTACCGAATGACTGAAGATCCTGCTTGGCTAATTTACTGACAAGTCAATGTAATCCAATATTTCTGAAGCAGAGATTAAGAGATCATAGAAATGAAACACGTATGTTTAAGTACAAGATGTCATTGTGATATGCAATACGCTCAGTGGAAATCACAGGATATAAGAAGCTTCTTTAATAAAGTATCAAAAATAAAGATGTATCAATTAAATGTGAACCAATTGAATAAACTAGAACTAACTTTGTTGTATACTAAAGGAACTAGCAAGATACACATACCCAATGAAACAAGATGCATAACATAACTTAAACATACAATTTGTTAAACAACCTCAGCATATCGTTCTTCCGTATGGGTGTGCACTAAAATGTTGTCTTGAAAAACGATCACATTGGGTATGCCCTGTCATTACTTTCTGGAAAACCGACGCAGCTGAGGCCAGTCCAAATGGCATGCAGCAAAATCAAAAAGTACCATCAGGTGTAACAAATGATGTCAAGTGACACGACTGTTCATCTAGCACCTCCTGATGGTATGCTGCATACAAATCTAGCTTAGAAAACCATTTGGACTGACCTACAACAGTTGATCAGATCATCAATGGGTGGTAAAGAATAATTCTCTACCCAAATTGCTTTGTTAATTCACCTTAAATCTATACATAAGCATAAGTCTCCAGTTTTCTTCTTCGCTAAAACAATCAGTGATAACCATAATGTAGCATCCACCATCACATTAATGCCTTCTTTCGGCATGTCTTTTAACATTTGTGACAACTCTCTTTGTCTACTATGTGGAACATTGCTTAATTTATGTTTTACTGGTAAAGCACATTCTTTGATCTTAATGGTGTAAACAAAATTCTGAATTTGCTCAATCTTATTCTAAAAGATCTTCTCAAATTTTCTTTTCTAATATACCTTATCACAAACAGCATTTATCAATGAAACTGGACATTTCTGCCCAGGTTTAATAATCATCCCAAATTTAGCCTGATGCCACAAACCTAGTATGATTATGCCTTTACAAGCAACATAAATCTTGCCATATATAGTTTTATTCTCAAACACGATATCTCCTCAGAAATGTCCACACAGTCTATTCTACTGCTTACAAACACACGACATCGGGGGGTAGAAACACTTTCTGTGGCTAAAACTTTTTGTATTTGTCAACTGAGATAATTGTGACTCTTTTACCTGAATCAACAAGAAGAGGAATCAAAATACCCTCAATTTGGACAGACACAAGAAAATCATTACACTTTTTCTCACTTTGTACATTATTGATTTCCACACAATTCCAATTCCTCTACTCTTTTTTCTACAATCTCACATTCATCATTCATCCCGTGGTCCATAACAGATCTCACAGGAATGCGTCTGCCACCCCTACAAACATACCGTAAAGTACCGACCTTTTTGCATTTACATCATTCTTGTGAAAAAGCTAGACAATTTTTTTAAATTTGACACGGGTAGTAGATCCACACCTAAAGCAAGTCAGTTTAGAAGATGTGCATGCATAGATTGCATAAGCGACACCAGTATTAGCATTTCTGCCACCTTTGCTAATAGCTTCAATGCCACTTTAACCTCCTCTTAAAGAAATGTCATTACTTTTGATGAAGCTTGTTCCTTTACTTTGTGAATTAACATTCACCAGAACCATATGTGGATTCTCATTATCCAATTGTTTCGAGTCCGATTGAGAACACTCTATGCTTCTAGCTATATCCATGGCTTCATCTAACGTTGGGTTGTTACAAGATAGTAATTTCAGTTGTATTTGTTTTGAGTTGCATCTAGATACAATCTGATCTCTGATCAACTACGTGGTAAAACCCTCAAAATCACAATATTCTGCTAATACTTTTAAAGCAGTAACATAAGAATCAATAGATGCATTAAGAGCCTGAATGGGAGTAAAAACTTGTGTCTTTGCACTACAAGATTTACCTTACCCTAAAAATATGTGGAAAATTGCCTGACTGCAAGTTGATACTCATCCAAATCCTCGCTGTATTGTCCAGTATATGCTGGTAGGTGGTCAAACACTTTCTGACCCTCAACACCCAAATAATAATTAAGTAAGCTTCTTTTTCTGTCTGCTTTGAATCTCAAACTATCAATGGCTCCTAAATAAGCATTCAAGGACCTATCCTATAACCACCATTTTCTTTGGCGGGTCCCCTAGTTCCTGTAGAAATCGACTGGGAGGAGTTACTGTTTGCATTTTGTAGTAATTGGATGAATTTAACTAAGTTAACAGGAAAAGAAATAAATAAAATAAGAGACAAAAAAACTATATTACAATTCTTCAATGATCCATACTGTTCGAATGTATGACGTTACAACGGAAACATTTACAACGCATGCCTTTACAACGCAGTTTTTACATTGCAACATTCATTACAACGCATTATTTTACATCGCAAGCCATCACAACGCATTTTTAGAAACTACATTTACAACGCATTCCATTACAACGCATTCCATTACAACGCGTACCATTACAATGCATATTACTTTTAGGGCAGCAGTAGGGTAAGTGTTGGATAGTGTATGGGTAAAAATTACTATTCCCACTCCAGTTAGTGCAACAGTAGGGTAAGTGTTGTATAGTGTAGGTGTAAAAATTACTATTTACCATTATTTACCTTATATTGCATTGTGATGGAATGCGTTGTAGTGACATGCTTTGTAATGACATGCGTTGTAGGGACATGGGATGTAATGGCTGCATGGTAATGGCATGCGATGTAAAGGATGTTGCGTTGTAATGACTGCATTGTAAAGGTAGTGTGGTGTAATGACTGAATTGTAAAAGTTGTTTCCCATAATGTTCAACATTTGTTTAATATGACCAGTATAGTGTGCTAATTGCTGTTGGAAAATAAAATTGTCACACGTTTGTATGTTACCTGGCTGTAGCATGAACAAAAAGGACAATAAAGTGTGCCAATCGCTGTTGACACGAATAGAACGAAAAGAATAGAACATAAACAAATGCTCTATCTACTTATCATTGATCCCACAATCCTAGCATTCATCAGACTACTGCGTCAATAGGCAAAGTCATCACTGCACGGAGACTTCGATTTGCACACTGCAAAGTCAGGACTGCACAGAGACTTCAATTAGCACACAAGATGCAGAAATTTTAAACAGTTCAATGCGAAGTCAGCACTGCTGGTAACCAAAGCTCCAGATTGTGCATGGAGCGCTGATAGATACTGCAGAGAACACGGGTAAACAGAGAATACAGAGTGCTGAAGATGGTGAGTTTTCGAATACCCAGCACACGCTGCCTTTACCGATGAACAGCGGTGTTACTAGGGTTGGTGTCACCCAGTGCGGGTAACTCATGGTGTCACCCCCTCACGACTTATCCCACGAATCCATGATGGACCTCCTTGGAGTCCGCCAGTGCCAAGGATTGCACTTCGCTGAGGAGAAAACGCCCATTGTTGAGCTGTGTTTTGTCAGTGGCAGTTTTTAGATTCGTGCACAGCTGTCAGGCTCGATTCCATTTAAATGCCTCCCTACTCCCTACGGAGCCTCTGGTTCCTTAATCTTAATCGGCACAGGGGGTTCAGTGGAAGAAGCTGCGGTTCAGAGATCTGCGGCACGTTTTACGATCACTTCCCCGCCTTGAAATCGGCTTTTTCCTATAAAAACATTCAGTTATGAAATGCATGTTTCTGAAGATTTCCTTCCCATGAGGTCAGCAGCAGTATTGTTTATTTTATTAGGAGAAAGTTTTAATCAGTTTTCCAAGCAAACCACCTTCTTACAACAGAGATACGGCTCCCAAGGGCGCCGGGTGCCCTAATGTAAGAAGTAAAATTACCACACTCACCTCCAGTAGCGGTCGGCAGTAGGTGTTTCTGCAGGGCGGTGACGTGGGCAGGGGGAGGGGTAGGGTGGGGGGTAGTAATGTATGTATTACGGAGTTTTACAGGCAAGTAAACATTTAAATAAATAAAACGAATTTGTTTGCGCGCACTGCATCACCAAATGTGATGCCATGTGCAAAACGAAAATAGTTTTTATTTATTTAAATGTTTACTTACCTGTAAAACTCCGTATTCCATACATTACTACCCCCCACCCTCCCCCTCCCCCTGCCCACATCACTGCCCTGCAGAAACACCTACTGCCGACCGCTACTGCTCACCTTCTGTTTTGGTAGAAAAATAAATAAATAAATAAGGGTGAACTGAGTCCATCACACACTGAGCATCGGTGTCAATGCACCTGCTGCACAATTGCAACAGGTGACAGAACTCATGGGAGGGGACACTAAAATAATAAATAAACATTAACAGAGGCAATACATAGATTTAAATGCTTATTTTGAGTGAAATGGCAGTAGCACTCGTGTGTTGTCACCTGTGTGCGTTGTGATGTTTGTGTGTTGAGGGTGCCTAAGTAATGAAGTAGTTTCTGCTTCACTCAGGAGCGAGATTAGGTGTGGTATATTGCACCTGTTAACTACTAGTTACGTATAGGCAGCAGCAGTGGGCAGAGTAAGAGTAAATATATCCCCATAGATAATAAGTAGGGTCTTTTGCTCTCCAAGGTGTGAAACTTTGCTGTACTATTGCATGTGATATTACACTACACACTACAATTAAACAGGCGCTAGTGAGCAATGTAATGTCACATGAATTATCCCACAGGAATAAGGAGGCTGGTTGTCTGAGCAGAATTTACATAAGCCTCTCCAATGAGCTAGCACTCTGCCAATGGTGCAGCGGGTGCGTGCGGTGGCACCAGGGCCATTAGCCTGAGGTGCCCACTGCATCCTGAATAATGAAGGATATTCCCACACATCCAGTGGTCTGGGGGCCCATTTGCATTCACACAATAGGGCCACTGGCACTCTGCTATGCAACTTAACTATCAGGTGGTGTGTGAATCCCCTATAGCACCAGCTGTGTACACATGTATTCCTAGGGAGGTACAACGTCTTATTAATTCAGTAATTGTTGCTGCACTTCTAGCTATCAGGATTTTGAGAGACGACTTTAGGGCATATTCCATGTCCCGTTGTATTCCCAATTCCTGTGGAAAAGGGGTTTCCTCCTCAAGCGGGAGTGGGACTACAAGTTTTGTGGAGTTCCCAAACTCCTGAATTGTTTTCATCATGCACATTTTGCAAGAATTTTTTTTTAAGTTTGCATTAGGAAAATTGGTCAGAAAAGTAGAACGTGTGTAATAAACTTTTGTACACACTTCAACAAAGCATGTAAGGTCCGATTTCGACCTCTCGAACTGGTAACGATGAGGTAATGTTGAAATGGGTAAATACTTAATAATGTGGTATTGGTAATTCCAAATGAATTAATGACAAAACTTGTTATGAGCTCCTAAAAGTATGCATCTTTTGCTAGTGATAACAGGCAATCCCAGTGAGTGCAGAAAACATTAATATCTTCTTTAAATTAAAAAAAATCACTGTAAATTAATCGAAGTCCACTATACGCAAACTCAACACAACTTTTATATCTTGTAACAACATCTAAATGCAATCCCTACAATGAGAAGGAAGGAATGGGTGGGGAGGTTGCTGTGCTGAATAGAAGTGTGTATAACTTTTAATCTGGGCCGGTTTTTGTGTCTATTCCTAGCGCGCCCTCTCTTCCTCTTCTAGCCCTGGGCCTTTTATATCTGTAAATACACAGACAGCTCATGCCCGAAGCCTGCCGAAGAGCCGTCCCTGAGCCTCGCAGACTTGGACCATGGCGGTGACATCATTCTTTTTCTGCCACCCTGTTTTTAGTTGGTGTACATAGGTGTTTTGGGTTGTAAATGAGGCAGGAGACCCTCCAGAGAGCATAGACGGTGTCACCCCATGTGATGGTGTCACCCAGTGCGGTCCGCACCCCCCGCACCCCTCTAGTGACGCCACCGAATGAATACATGTGCGTGGGCCTCTCAGCTCATAGTCGTTGGCACGCTCAGCTTATTTTGGCCCAATGTAAATGTATATTACATAGTTTGCAGAACAAATCAAACAAACACTGAAGGAGTACTATTCTGTAGTTAAAAATGCAAAGTGTCCTTCTCGCTACATCATCCCTGGGCCCTGACCAATATAAAAACAGTACTGTAAGTAGTCATAGTATCCAGCAGCGTTTTTCTTAAGAAGAAAAATACCCAGTTCATCCAGGTTCATCCTAAGCTTCTTACTAATCTGTAATGAAGAGTCTTCATTCGTAGCTTGTTAAAGTAGATTTATTAATAGATAGCAAGTACAGGTTTGTTGGGCCCAGCAGATCAAACCAACTGCCGACCACCAACTCCTGTCTCCCTTACCACATCCCAAACCCCACATTCCATATTAGATCATAAAATGTAAACCTAACCTTCCCCAGACCTTGATCAACACAGTATATAAATAATGTATTTAACCTAAACACCACAGGTTTGTACCATTTTAAAAGGATCTGCCGAACGACTAGAGATCCTGCTTTGATAATTTATGACAAATCAATGTAATCCCAATTTTCTGAAGCAGAAATTATGAAATCATAGAGAGTAAGCACAGATGCTTAAGTATAAGATGTATTTGTGATATGCAATGTGCTCAGTGGAAATCTCAAGATATAAGAAGCTTCTTTAATAAAGTATCCACTATTAAAATATAACACCTCAGCGCATGGAGAACAACTAAAATAAAAGCCATCATTATCAACCTCATAAAGTGCTAAAGACCAAAACTGCCAACAATGCGCTGTAAGGAATGCAACAGAATTGATAAAAAGTTGCGTCCTTAGCACCTTCCAAAAAACAAGGCTCGCATTGCAAAATGAGGAATCCTATTGCATTTCTCAATTTATATGAAGTCAGAAGTAAATTATTTTGTTTCTCGATTGTCTTTTCATCACTTAGTAGTTGTGAACGAAATGTTTCTGTCTCTAAATGATCATTTAAAAATAATGCCTTAACGCCCACTCTCATACTGAATATGTAAGTGATTCCTGAAACTATAAAGGCGTCATTTATTTTTCTTAAAATTAAAAAAAGATAGAAATGAAAGCTACCCTGCTGAAAAAGCCATTAAAGAAAATGTGCTTTTCCAGCCTACGCGACAAAAGAGGTAAAATATCAACTGTTTTTTTTCTGTGAAAGATGATGGCTTTTACCACAGCTCATGGGGACGGATGACTGCTCCTGATCGTTCTTGTGTGTACTACTGACTACCAAATAGATGTGTGGGCAGCTTTCAAGAGTGCTGTCCACTAATAATGAAGATAATATTGTCAGCAGGTACAATAAAATGGCCACATTGCAATGCCGGCCCTCAGTATATGCTTCCAGACAACTCGTTCCTTACAAATAGAGGACATGGGGCTGTCAGCATCTCCTTCTGAGGCTTAAAAGAACTGTCCTAGAACCAGGAAAATATGAGTAATTCCTGATATCCATCTGATAACATGACTTGGCAATGGAGCTCTGTGCGCCAAGAACATCTTAAACAAGCCAAGGACTACTTCTGACTGCCACGTCAAGAAGAAAATAGTCCATGAACACACAGGGTCACAACAGCACGAAACTAAAGACTGGCCATGTGCTGCCATAGACACCCTAAGTACCCAGGTGCAAATGGTTATGTCATTCATTTTGAGTGCTTTATCCATTCAGGTCTCAAGCTCCAGAAGGATGCAAAGGAGCATCTTGGTGCTCAGTCCATGTACATGTACAACATTGGTCCCACGCTTAAAAACAGACTTCTAAGGCTGCCACCCTGAGGACTGGAATAACTGTGTAACTCCTGGCACCCATGTGCGAGACATTGACAAGCACTAACACTGACCTTAACATGTGTTGGACCTGGGCATTTTGGAAGGTTATACCTAAACATTTTGCCTAAGGTAGGCAAAAGGCAGCCCCATGGGCAGAGTGCAGTGTATTTAAAAGGTACAACGTATACTGTTGTATTTTACATGTCCTGATTTTGAAATACCACTAATTTCATTGTTCACGATTGCAAGGACTATCTCTCCCATAGCTTATCATTGGAGCTGCCTTGTAGCATCTTACAAGATAGAGAATTGGATATTGGGGTCCCTGACCTCACAAATAAAAGATACATATTATAGGGAAGTTGGTTTTTAAATTGCTTGTTTGAAAATGCCACTTTTAGAAAGTAGTCATTTTCTTGTTTTATCACTCTGTGCCTCAGCCTGCCTGTGGAATCCATGGCTGAGGGAGGGTAACAATTGGGTTGTTTGTGCATTCACTCTAGATTGTCACACAAAGGGAGTTGTGGTGTGCCCTGCATATCCTGAAGGCGCATCACCAGGCTGATGGGTCTTTCTGAGCTAGAGTGGTGAAAGGAGTTGTCACTGACACCTGAATAGTGCTATGCCTGTCCTCACACAAAGCTGCCTCCACTACCCTGTAGTGTGTCTCAAGCCAAGTTAGGGAAAAGCAGGGTCTTGTGCACTACAAAGACTTTCCTTAGAAGTTTGCCTAATTCTGGCTGTCTCTTGGATTCAAGTTACATAGAACCATGTGGGAGGACAAGATGGTGGTCATCTGAGACCTTAGCAGCGTGCAGCCCGAACTGAGAGCTTCATCCATCCATTCGGGAACAGAAATGGGGCACAGCGATGACCCTGGAAAGTTGTCATGAGGAGGCATTAATCACCCCCAAGAGTTGTGGACATTACCTGGGCTTAATAGGGAAACTAATTGGTCTGGCGGTACTGAGGCGGTTTTCTACGGAGATTGCCAACATTTTTGTCAGTGGCAGTGACCCTTACCGGGAGTCCACGCTCGCCGAGACTGAGACCGAGGCAGAGACGATGGGGCCAAAAACAGCAGGAGTTGCTGCCAAGACAAGGGTGGCAAGACTAGTGCTGTGGGGCCGGTCGGAGATGGGAGATGCCAGTGAGGAAGTGGCAACACCAGCGCTGACTTCGCTGGCGCGGACCCCCGTGTGGGGGTGCCGCGGACAGCCTGCTGATTCATGCCCGGAGAGAAGAGAAATAGGTGGAGCAGCAGTAAAGATTCGACCGGCCGGCCCCTCGGTGGTTGATCTAATGAGAGGCCCCGCAGAGAAAGAAGCTCCGTGTCACGGCGAGGTGTGTCAGAACAATGTGACCGGGCAGAGCCAGGAGTCCGGTTTGGAGAAGGGGAGAAATGCAGAAGAAGGATCCCCCAATTCGAATACGGTCCGACAGGGAACTAAGCCGGATTAATTTAAAGGTAGGCCTGGAGATAACTCCCAAGTAACTGTGACTATGAATGAGGGGGGACATCGGGCATGCTCCAGGCGCTGGTTCTAATATAATAGCTATTGAAGAGAATCCAGGTGAAGGTAATGCGGTGGTTGGATGGCAGGATCCCTCTCAGATTAATACAGTAATATCCTTTCCCCAGGACTTTCGGATATTGTCTACTTTCCAGACGGAGGAGCTTCTAGGAGCAGGCTGTGTAAATATTGGGAGTGTGGAGAAAGACTTTGGGGATGTGAAAGAGCCAGACAAGGAACCTAGTGTTTATTTTTTTTACTGTCAGATGGGGGTGAATGGTCGGAGGGTGTCTCAGATATCTCCACAGACCTGACCAACAGTGATTTGGATGAGGCTGATGGTGACAAAGTAAAATCTGTCTTGAAAAAGGAAAAAAAAGAAAGTCAGGAACTAAGGACCTTACTTGGGATTACACCCCTACATATCAACTTGTGGGCCAACTGTCTAGCGGACAAGAAGTTTCGGACCAGGGGGGACCCACCCCTGACGCTTTAAACTATTTTACAAGCCATATTGCTGCATCGTGATGAGACAAGACAGGATGGATGCAAAGCCCAAGCAGCAATGCAAAAAGTGCAGGGAGTGATTCGTAAATTGACTAAAACCTGTAGTGTATTTGGGGAGAGACTGACCGACTTGGAATCAAGGGTTGTGGCAACTCAAACGGATCTTACCGTGAACCAGACACTTATAAAATCTCACGAGGCTCAATTAGTAGATGTGCAATGGAAGCGAGAAGAGCAGGAGAACCACCGAGGAGGAACCATCTCAGGGTGCTTCGGGTTTCTGAAGAGGTTGAAGGGGCTGATGTCCGCTCATTTGTTGTGAAACTATTTAGAGATACACTCCCAGAACTTACGGACTTGAATTGGGATAGAGAGGTGCAACATGCTCACCGCGTTCCTTTTGTGCAGAAGCAGCCTGTGAATGCAGAAGTATTGCCACATGCCATTTTGGTCTACTTTGGCAACTTTTTGTTACGCCAAGCTATATTTGAAAAGGCTCTGCCAGAAGCAAAAAGAACCTGGAATAAGGCTTCCTATTTTGTCCGACCAGATTTTTGCCACTCCACTGTCGAAAGGCGGTGGAGGTTGCGGCAATTGATAAACCATTTCAAGATAGAAATGCAGAAGCCTACTTGAACAATCCAGCAAGACTCAAAGTAATCTGGGGGGCGGTTGAACACGATTTGCTCTTTCAGAAATTAAAGCAAAGAATACCTGGATAGTTTGAAGAGTTAGGAAACAGATTTATGGTCAAATTTGATCAGTTCAAAGAATATTAATGGCGGGTAAACATTGGAATTGTTTAAGGAATGTAATTGGGGTGTTTAAGAAGGGGGTGATCTGGAGGGAGGGTTTGGGGTTCCTGGGGTTTGGATGGGAAAATAACACTCATTCAAAGATTTAAGGGTTAATTTAGGGCTCTCGGGGTTGCACGACACATCCATTATGCACAGACCTGGGTCTGAGCGCCTCTCGTGGGGGGTGCTGGGTGAGGTGATGAGTAGGGGGGAGGAGGGAAGGGGTGGTGGAGAGTGGGGGGGATGGTTGGGGTTTGGGGGAATTTCGGGAGAAAAACATATCCAGAATTGATGAGTTAAACTGTACACTATTAAAAATAGGAGAGAGCATGCAGGTCATTTTATTAAAGATGGTAGAGGAAAAAAAGAGTGGCAGGGGATTATGTGAAGTTTCAAAAACTGAACTTAGATGGGAAGGATAAATAATGCTCTCTGATTGTAGCAGGGCTGAATGATAGAGTGAAAAGGGCGAGTTTATCGGAATTAGTGAGAACAAACGATATTGATGTAGTATGCTTACAAGAAACCCATATTCCTTGGGGGGGAAAAGGAGCTGTTGGGTATTAGAGAATATAATCTACTAGCATGCACCTCCCAAACCTCAAATACCTGGGAGTGGCTATGCTAGCTAAGATCAATTTGGGACTGGCGAAAGGAAAGGCAGCAGATACACTGGGGAAGTGGGCTATAGTAGAATTAGAGGCAGGATTCACCATATGTTCAATTTATGGGTCAAACCAGGATGATCCTCAGATATTCGAGTATCTGGAGTTGGAGCTTGCATCATGGCCCAGCCCATTCATTTTATGTGGAGACTTTGTGTTTTGTGTACACCTGAGGCGGAAAGCCGGGTGTTAGGCTACTTGCACCACCTCGTTTTAAAAATTGAAAATCTTCGTTAAACTTTTGATTTGCGCAGTATTTTAAAGGCAATTCCTGCATTCCTGCATTCCCCACACTCTCGGACACATTGGTCACAGACCCTGACATAATAGTGGTTTTGTGGCGGCCATATTGAGGGAAGAAGGCAGTCCCAGCGCTCTAGCGCCGAGACTACAAAAGGAGGCAACTCGAGAACTCGCGAGACTTTGTGTTTTGTGTACACCTGAGGCGGAAAGCCGGGTGTTAGGCTACTTGCACCACCTCGTTTTAAAAATTGAAAATCTTCGTTAAACTTTTGATTTGCGCCGTATTTTAAAGGCAATTCCTGCATTCCTGCATTCCCCACACTCTCGGACACATTGGTCACAGACCCTGACATAATAGTGGTTTTGTGGCGGCCATATTGAGGGAAGAAGGCAGTCCCAGCGCTCTAGCGCCGAGACTACAAAAGGAGGCAACGCGAGAACTCGCGAGACTTTGTGTTTTGTGTACACCTGAGGCGGAAAGCCGGGTGTTAGGCTACTTGCACCACCTCGTTTTAAAAATTGAAAGTCTTCGTTAAACTTTTGATTTGCGCCGTATTTTAAAGGCAATTCCTGCATTCCTGCATTCCCCACACTCTCGGACACATTGGTCACAGACCCTGACATAATAGTGGTTTTGTGGCGGCCATATTGAGGGAAGAAGGCAGTCCCAGCGCTCTAGCGCAGAGACTACAAAAGGAGGCAACGCGAGAACTCGTGAGACTTTGTGTTTTGTGTACACCTGAGGCGGAAAGCCGGGTGTTAGGCTACTTGCACCACCTCGTTTTAAAAATTGAAAATCTTCGTTAAACTTTTGATTTGCGCCGTATTTTAAAGGCAATTCCTGCATTCCTGCATTCCCCACACTCTCGGACACATTGGTCACAGACCCTGACATAATAGTGGTTTTGTGGCGGCCATATTGAGGGAAGAAGGCAGTCCCAGCGCTCTAGCGCCGAGACTACAAAAGGAGATGGGCACTCCTCTGCGCAGCGGACGCGGACAGCGGCGCCGTAGTGGCGCCGAAGTCAAGCCAAAGTCCTGCCCGTCTGCGCCCGTCCGCGCAGAGTCCGGGCTTAGGGCTAGAAACTCTGTCCGGGTCACCTCCTACATGTCACCTACTAAACAACATCTATTATCTTTGAATACCCATACTTCGCACTGTCCTCAAACCATCGCGGTAGACAAGTGGATAGGACCTCTTAACTGCCCACAATGTAAACAAAATATTGTACCCTTCATGACAAAACGACCCAAAAACGCCGATATGACTCTCAAGGGAGGCCTCATAAATGCACGTTCCATGTGCAAGAACGCCCAACATGTATATGACCTTATTGCTGAAAAAGACCTCGATTGTCTAATGGTAACTGAGACGTGGCTCAAAGATTGGTCCAATCCGGATATAGTCAAAGCCCTACCCCCGGGCTTTCTAATACAGAGATTGGACAGACCTCTTCAACGGGGAGGAGGACTAGCAATCATACATCGTGATTCCCTTAAATGTTCAACCATGGAAATACTCGAAATAAAAGAAGCAGAATGCTTGAGTTTCAGTTTGCAAGCTCATGATTCTTTTACCTTCTCTGGCCTATTAGTATATCGACCCCCCGGACAAGCAACCCGGTTCCTGGAAAGCCTTGGAGAAGCACTTGCTAACTTAATTCTACGATTTGCTAACTTCACCCTGCTAGGAGACACAAACTTACATCTGGACAATCTCAATGATCCTAACGTAGTATGCTTTAAAGATATCCTGAACATACTAGGTCTGACAATCCAAACAGTGGAGCCAACTCATAATGCTGGGCACATACTAGACTGCATCTGCTCGAATATCAATACAATTACAGTAGAATCACCACTGACCCAAATATGGTCAGATCACAAGTTCATCAGCTTTAATTTAAAAATAGATAACAATAGAAAAACTAATTCAATTCCCTGCAATACAAGCTCAACCCCTGCTGGAAAACAATTACCGAACACCCGGACCTAACGAACTGGGTAGAGGCAGAAAAACCTTCCCCAGTGGGAAATGTGATCACTGATAATGAACACTACAAGGGCTGGATGAAAACTATTGGGGAAAGATTGACAACAGGAGGAACTAAATCAAAAAAGATACAAAGGAAAAAATCCGCTCCTTGGTACACCAACTTCTTAAAGGTCACACTAGGAGAAGTGAAACTTCTAGAAAGAAAATGGCGACACCAATACAAGAGGGAAGATAGGGAAAACTATAAAAAAAAGCCAGGAGGAACTACCATACCTCTATCAAGCTTGCGAAAACCAACTATTATACAAACCTGATTGAGTCGACCAACAATAACCAAAAAGAGATATTCCAAATAGTCAACGGCTTCAGAAAACCCAAAATATTATCTCAGGAAATTCCACCGTCCCAAGCTCTCTGTGACAAAATTGCGGAATATTTCGAACAGAAAATTACAAACTTTACAAAAGAGTTCCCACAGATCAGTCAGCTAGCATTAAACACAGCTGACCCTATAATTCCAAAGGATACACTCGGAACCACAACATGGGACAGCTTTACCATGATTAACTTAGCCGAGTCCTCCCAAGCGATATTAAAATTGAACTCAGGCTCTCCTCTCGATCCCTGTCCTCCTCTACTACTTAAGGCCATAAAAGATGAGGTCAACCCAATGATCAACTCAATACTGAATTCTTCCTTGCAAACAGGAGACATCCCTACATGCTAGAAGATCGCAGTAGTTAAACCTCTCCAAAAAAAAGTTACTCAAGACCCTACGACATTGTCAAATCTTCGACCCATATCACTTCTCCCAGCATTATGTAAACTTACAGAGACATGCGTATACAAACAGCTCACCGCATATTTAGAGAACAATAACCTTCTCCATCCAAATCAAGCGGGCTTCCGCTCTCACCACTCCACTGAATCTGCCCTCATCTTCTCGACGGAAACAATCAGGGCCGCTTTGGATCAGGGCAAAAGAGCAGTCCTGATCCTATTGGATTTATCCGCAGCATTCGACACGGTGTCCCACGATATTCTACTTCATCGCCTGAGTAGTGCAGGCATAGGGGGCACCGTGTTGAAATGGTTTACCAACTTCCTCAGACAAAGAAAACAGACCATCATCCTAGGGCCATATCACTCTGAGGCAAGGGAAGTCCAGTCTGGGGTACCTCAGGGCTCCAGCTTAAGCCCCATACTATTCAACCTATACATGGTCCCCTTAATGAAACTCATCTCTTCCTTCGCTATTAGTTCAATAGCCTTTGCCGATGACACTCAACTAGTTTTAATACTAGATGAGGACGCGGCAATCGCCGAACGCTCCCTTAGGGATTGTCTGAAAGCCACTTTTGAGTGGATGAACACAAACCATCTGAGATGTAACACTGCAAAGACCGAAATCTTACCCTTCGGGAAAAACAATCTGTTCTCTCCCCAGACCTGCTGGCCATCCAACGTAGAAGCCCCGCCGAGCACTATAAAGAGTGCCCGATACCTAGGAATCAAATTTGATGAGGCATTGTCCTTTAAGCAACAGACCAGTGAAGTGGCTGGCTCCTGTTTCAATGTCATTAAGAGCCTTCGGAAATTCTTTGACTTCCTCCCCCTACCAGCCAGGAAAACGGTAGCGGTGGCATTAATCACATCTAGGCTAGACTATTGTAATAGTCTGTATATAGGCGTCAACAAAGCCTCCCTACATAAGCTGCAAATGGTACAAAATGCCGCAGCAAGATCAGTGCTAAAAATGCCAAGAAAGTCCTCGGCATCTGCAGCACTTGACACTCTCCACTGGCTCCCCATACAAAAAAGAATCCTGTTCAAACTATTGATAATCACTTTTAGGGCATTTCATAAAAGAGGCCCAACATACCTGCTCAACAACTTCAATCGCTATTACCCTGGACGTCATTTGAGATCTGCTACGGCCAACCTAATGATTATCCCAAAGTTCCGACTGGCCACTAGAGGGGGAAAGTCTCTAGCGGTCAAAGGCTCTAAAGCATGGAACAAACTCACATCTCAAATTCGGGAAATCTCTTGCGAGAGCAAATTCAGGAAAACCATCAAAACCTGGATCTACAATCAAGCAGTCACCACCTGTAAAACCCTGGTTTAAAACTGAAACGCCTTATGGGTCACTACATCTCCCACCTCTTTCTCTGGATTACACAAGCCACAAATAAGCGCCAAGATGCTCCTCGGAGTGATAGAGCGCTATACAAATTCCCAATCAAATCAAATTTTAACATTTCACTTGACTCAAGACAAGGACAACATAATCAAGTGGGGTATCATGGTCGAAAGCCCAGAGTTTATAGGGCACTAGCCTCCCTCAAAAATAGTCAGGGTTTAGTGGATGCCTGGGCATTGAGTGCTCCAAACAATGCAGCTATACATATTATTCTTGTCTGCACAGGAAGATTGTTTGGATTGATTATTTCTACTGTACAAGAGATGTATTGTATGTATTAAAAAACTTCGGAAGGTGATCTCAGATCATACCTCTCTAATCTTGGATATGAAAAATGCAAACTTTAGGAGAACCCAGAGGAAATACGCTTGACAGGAAACTCCTTGTAAATAATGATTATATCGAACATATTAAGAATTGGTCACAGGAATTCTAGATAAAGTGCTGGTAGGGCAATTGTGTGGGATTCTTTTAAAGCCAGTCTTAGAGGGGAAACCATCAGCTTTGTTGCAAGGGCTAGGACCTCGTGGAGGATTAGGAATCAACAAATAATGAGGGAGTTAGCGGAAGAGAAGCAAGTCTCCCTATTGGAACAGGGGCTGGAAGGGGTTCAAATCCAGTATCAAATAATAACTTTGAAAACTGAAATGTATAGCTGGCTAACACAAAAATGTGCAGAAAATTACCAATCCCAGCGGAATTCGTCCAATGAAAATGGTGAGCTAGATGGGAGGAGGTTAGCTCTTCGGACTAGTCAAAAGAACTCATTGAGTGCAGTATCCTCTATCAAAATGAGCGGGCATACATACACAGATCCAGATGACATTATCGGGGTATTTATGGATTATTATCAAACATTATATCAAGAGGATAAGAATAATGGATACAGTTGAAGTATAACAGGATATAGCTTGCTTAGTGGGTAACCTTGAACTAGGTGAACGGTTGGATATTTTAACTAAGGAAGATCTAGAAAAATAAATTTTACTTGAGGAAGTCCCGGTAGCACTTCAAGGAATGGCAATGGGGAAAGCTGCCTGTCCCGATAAGAGTCCGCTAGAGACCTACAAGATATTAGGAGAAGCAATAGTCCCTCTTTTATTGGATTTGTTTAGGGGTGCCCAATATAGTGGGGAACCCCCTGAATCATGGAAAGAGACAAATATTATAATTTTTCCTAAGAAAGGGAAACCAGCAGACAATGAGTCATCCTACCGACTGATCTCTCTGATTAACTCAGATACAAAAATCTATTCCAAGATATTTGCTAATCGGTTGGGGAGGGTCATAATTCATCTGGTCTCCCCTTGGCAACATGGGTTCATCCCCGGAAGAGAAACAACTGCTCACACCCGGAGGGCTATTTCATTATTTGATATCATGACGGAGACCGGGGGCCAGTTGGCTATGATCCTCCTCAATGCCGAAAAGGCATTCGATCAGGTGTCTTGGAGGTTTTTATGGGAGAATTGGAGCTGAATGGATTTGGACATCAATTTATAAGAGCAGTTAAAGATATGTATAGTGAACCAAAAGCCTGGTTACAAATAATGGGGAAGGAGTCTAGTAATATTGTTATAACCAAGGGGACTAGGCAAGGCTGTCCCTGTTCCCCCATTTTATTTGCTATGTATAATAACCCTCTTCTGGTGAAACTTTTACACTCCGAGTAGATTAAGCCAGTAGTAACCAGGGGATAGGAGACAAAAGTCCTGACTTATGCGCATGATTTTGCTATATTAACTACGGATCCAGCAATCAAGGAAATTACCCAGATAGCTGAGGGTTTTGGGATTTTTTCAGGTTATGCTCTGAACGAAGGGAAGACCATAGTTATCTGTATGGAAAACCTGGATTTTAACAACCTTAGATGAGCAGATTGGGCAGTCTACTTGGGGGTCCGAGTTAATGCTAGTGGATGATATTATTAAACCTAATTTTGATCCTTTGATTAATTCAATAGCTACGGAACTAAAGAGAGTTAATGGGTTACATCTTGCTACTATAGGAAGAGGGAACTAACTGAAAATGACAATGTTGTCTAACATACTCTATTTGTTCTGTTCAGTACCCCTGGTGGTGGATGACCACGTACTGAAAATTTTGGACTCTATTTTTTCTAATTTTATTTGGAAGTATGGGAAAGTGAGGACAGTATTAAAATATCTAACCCTACCGTAAAATAGAGGAGGGCTTAACATCCCCAAAATTACATTTTACTATTGGTCGGCCCTTCTTCATCAGATGACCTCCTTATTAATTGCAAATGAAGCTAGAAATAATTAACTGGAGGAGGATCCGAGAGTGCCTACAGTATATGAACTTGCTTTGGGGAAGGAGGCATTGGGCCTGTTATTGAGACAAATGGAGCCGAGCTACTACAAAAAAAGTTAGTTTTAAAGTAATACATAGCTCATGGAAAACTTGGAAGCAAGTTTCCAAATTTATGACAATTCCTAAAATCTGCAGATATACTCTCCCCTTTGGCGTTCTTTGCTATTGCCTCATCAGTATTATGATGATATGGGAAATAGATGGGAAGAGCTGAGGATAGGCACAATTGGTGATCTTTATGGGGGCACAAGGTTTGCAATTTTCACAGCTTCAATGTGATTTTGGAATCCCAACAAATCATTTTTTTTTTAATTTGTAAAGATTAGGAGTATTTTAACTATATGTAGGTCTACGATGAATTTAGAAAGGATACCACTGCTAGAAGCTATCACTAGGAGATCAAACAAAATCAGGAATACTTACAGTTTACTACTAGAAAAACTTCCAGATGATTTGGAAAAACATGATCAATCAATCATGACATTTGTATAGCGCACTACTCACCCGGAAGGGTCACAAGGCGCTGGGGGAGGGGATACGTTACTGCACGAACAGCCAGGTCTTGAGTTGCTTCCTGAAGGAAAGGTGGTCCTGGGTCAGCCGAAGTTGGATGGGGAGGGAGTTCCACGTCTTGGCTGCCAGGTAGGAGAAGGATCTTCCTCCGGCGGTGGCTCTGCGGATGGGTGGTACGGCGGGGAGGGCGAGGCTGGACGATCGTAGCTGGCGGGTGGGCGTATAAAAGGTCAGGCGGCCGTTGAGGTACTTGGGGCCCAGGTCGTGGAGAGCCTTGTGTGGGAGGGTGAGGAGCCTGAACGGGAACCTCTTGCTGACGGGGAGCCAGTGCAGGTCTCTCAGGTGGCCGGAGATGTGGCTGTGATGGGGGATGTCCAGGACGAGTCGTGCGGAGGCGTTCTGGATGCGTTTTAGTCTTTTCTGCAGTTTAGCTGTGGTTCCGGCGTAGAGGGTGTTCCCGTAGTCCAGTCGGCTGGTGACGAGTGCCTGGGTGACCGTCTTCCTGGTCTCGGTGGGGATCCAGCGGAAGATCTTACGGAGCATACGCAGGGTGCTGAAGCACGATGAGGAGACGGCGTTGACTTGTCTGGTCATCGAGAGGGAGGAGTCCAGGATGAAGCCCAGGTTGCGTGCGTGGTCCGTTGGCTTGGGAGTGGAGCCCAGGGCAGGGGGCCACCAGGAATCGTCCCAGGCGGAGGGCGATGATCCCAGGATTAGGACTTCCGTCTTGTCTGAGTTCAGTTTCAGGAGACATCCTGGGTATCAAAATTGGATAATCCTGAGTTGAATATATACAAGAGTTTATCCCTATGAGCTAAGCTATTTATATCCACCAATTTAACTGCACAACCTTATAAAACTATTTTTAACTTATATTTTACACCCTCTAAGTTATTTTTGTGGGGAATACGAGCCGGGGACCGGAGCCTGAAATAGGTCAGACTGCTGGGTGCATGCTTAATGAAGATCAACTACATAGTCAATCCGGTTCTGTGAGACGCAGCCAACCTCCCCAATTGAATGGAGCCTGGCAGACCACACTAACACCACTTTAACATATCATAAGGGGCAGCTACTCTGCCCTCACTTACTGATAAGATAGGGACCTCCCATCCTCTTAGTTCCCTTACATAGGGGGTCATATTTGCCCTGAAGAAAGTCCAGGACCTTTACGGCCGAAACAGGACTGAAACATGTCAGCACTAGGGTCTTAGAACCATAATACTCCAACAAAGACCCAATTTCAGAATTTTAATTACCGAGACAGACCCAAAAATAAAGGGAAACTGGGGATCTGCCTGAGGTATTTTATCTTTATATCCCCTTGCCTTTGATCTATCAAAAGAGCTCCCAACACTGTGGTTGAGCCCACCCTGACTTATAGGGGTCGGGGTGACCCGATGACGAAGCATGACACCACTAGGGTGTGTGAGGGTAATTAAACAAAAAATATTTTTTTTCCCCACATTCATGGTTGGGTTAGGTACAACCTTTCACTAGAGAGTTCTTTTCCTCTTCTTAGTTTTGTCCCCAGGTCTGGACATTACGGTCGATTGGAATATTCATTTAGAGAGGACGTACTCCGGTTACCTTCATACCTCTCAAACCCTTTAGGTATTGGGATACTTCCAAGCACCTTATTGTGTTTACGTACATCCCTAAATACCAGGAGCCTACAACAGATACTCACCTTGACACCAGCAGACGATATGAGATAGGCGTTCAACACCCTACACTGGAGCTATATGTTAAGCGCCCTACCAGTATTTGGAGTAGCAGAAGAATATGTGAACTAGGTCCGGTTATTATATACGAATCCTGGGGCCCGGGATGGAACAGGGGCCCATATCTCCACGTCCTATCCTATAGATAGAGGTACGCGGCAGGGATGCCCTCTTTTGCCCCTGCTATTTGTATTGGTGTTCGAACCACTCGCCATTAAGATAACTGCAGTGGTGAGAGAAAGAGGTATCACATTAGGAACCATGACTCACACTCTCTCCGTGTATGTGGATGACATCTTACTATATCTCAATAATCTCCAGGGTCCCAATGAGCCCCTCCCCACGGTGTTCCGACAATTCCAGACACTCTCTAGACTGTCGATCAATGAATCCAAATCATATGGTTATTACTTTAAGGATTCGGCTCGTATAGAACCCATCCATTTTGGACACTGGACGTTTCCCATGGCACCTGCCACATTTAAATATCTCGGCATTCAAATATATAGGGAACCACAGGATTTGTTAGATGGTAACTAGGGATGCACGATTAAGGCACTTAAACCCCAGATTGCGTTTTGGACTACACTGCCACTCTCTGTAGCAGGCGGGGTGGCCATTTCGAAAATGGTTATGCTACCCAGATTGCTGTACTTTTTCACTAATTTGCCGATAATAATCCCGGCACATATATTCAAAACACTAAACACACTGCTTTCCGAGTTAATCTGGAGCAAAGGGCGTAGAAGGGTGGGACTTCAGAAACTATAGCTAGATACAGTCCGAGGGGGCCTGGGGGTCCCTGATTTTCATGCGTACTGCTTTGCCAGTCAACTCCAGTGGCTCTCCTACTGGACAGCGGGCCACAACTTGCAAGAAATAGGGATTTCCAAGAAGAAATAGGAAAGGGGATTGCTTCGTACAAAAGCTGAAATCAGATACTGCTACCGGGGAAGAGATCTCTTTTGCTGGCACCACCGCTTTTGAAAGTGGCTGTCACATACTGGAAAAGAGCTATAAGGTACACTGGGGAGCTGATTCCTTACGCCTCGAATATCCCGCTGCTGGGGATTCCTGCACCGTCTAGAGTGGTACCAACGATATGCCTGAGTAAGTAGTCAGACCAGGGAGTGAATACAGTTGGGATGCTGTTCGCAGATCCTATGTTAATGGACCATGACACTTTTGTGAGAGAGCAAGGGGTTCCCAACACATTATATATCCTCCATGTTAGTATTAGCAGATATGTGAGATGTACCGGGTTGCCTGATAGTACTGAGCCCAAGAAACATGAACTAGTACACATGCTGTATTTAATGGGAAGTGGGGGACATCTGACCAGATGGATATACAGAAGTATCCATACCCATGCCGCTATACCACTACCAGAGCTCTGGGATAAATGGGCTAGAGACATTGGACACTAACTATTGGACAAGGAATGGGAACAAGTGATAGAACACCCCAAAAAGTGTCCCAGAACCCTACGTTTAAGATGATACTACTCATGCTGGTACACAGAGCATACCTGACACCTTACAAACTGAGCAAAATGTTCCCTGGTGCAGCAGATACTGGTCCTAGATGCCACACGCAGTCTGCTAACCTATTGCACATGATATGGGCATGTCCACGCCTAATACCCTTCTGGTTCACTGTATATAAACTCCTTAATGAAGTTGCACCTGGACCTGGGTGAGATTCAGTAGAGTGCTGCATGCTGGGACTAGGCAAAAAGCGCAAATCATAGGGAATGCAAATTATATTTGGCACTAATATTGGCGAAACGCTCAATCACAATGAGATGGAAATCTGCAAAGCCTCCATCGACATTGGCCTGGCACAAAGAGGTAGTTTGATGGAAATAGAGGATTGAGGAAGAATCTGATTTCCTTACAGTGGGATGCTCTTCTAGAATTGTTTGTCTCTGTGGATACTTCCCGGCATTAAACACTACGCATTATCTAAGCCTTTAGATATGCTGAGTACCTGAAAGGCACAAACCCCCAGGAACCCTACAGAATTATAATGTGTGGAACTGTAAGTTGAGTATTTGACACAATGGGAAAGTTATGCATGACCCAATATCTATAAGTCGTGATACTACAGAAGTGAGTCTGGGCAGGGAGGGGGGAAGGACTTAGATAGTTAATTGTTATAGGGTGGTGGGAGGGTATTGTTTGATAGCCGATATTCTATGATTGTACGCACAGTGTTATTACTCTGATATAATACTTAGATGTGAATCTACGATGCCAACACTGTGTTCTGGATGATATAGATATATTTATGTTGAACTAGTTCTCCAAAATCAATAAAATCCGTGTTACAAAACAAAAACCTTTTCATATTAAACAGATCAGATCTATGAAATAGAAAACATTTTTTGCTAATGAACCAATCAGGACACTAGCAATTATCATTGGCAAACCCATAGCCAATTCAGACCTACTACATTGTTTATAATTCTTCCCACAAGGTAACCATCCGGTATACCATATTAGGATTACAAATATGTTAAAAAAATGCAGTAGTCAAACCAATATAAATCTCTACTAATAAAGTATTACAGTAGCGCAATCATCTATCCCCATGATTTGTTTGGTAGGTCATCAATAGCAAAACCCTTGCCTACTAAGGTAATCTGCTAGATACTAAGTAATAAAATACCTGGCTCCAGGCTTTAACACAGTGTAATAACAATTCAACCCAAAAAGCATATTTCCTTTGCAACATCCTCTTTACATTAGGTATGTAAGGCCTGCATGCTTTGTCATAATTTTTCCTTAAAAAATAGATCATACCTAAGGAATCTGAATTAACGTTTCCCAGTGTACTGATGCAGCATCAAGCCTTTAAAGAATGGCTTGACACTATATACAACAAAGATCACTGAGTGTACATAAACTAGTAACCATCTCACATACAGTAGTAAAATTAAAAATATGTACAAAATTACAGTTGGCACAACAATATACAAACCCTCTCAAAAGGCCTTACAAGATTCAGCACAATGAAATTCTGCTTCCTAGGCTTTGTCAGACCGGGTAACCATCACCAAAATCCTTGCCTACTCTGGTAATCTGTGCGCTCACATGTAAACACATATCTTTCAATGGACTGTAACATAATGTGACAACAATCTACTGTTAAGCGACCTATTGGATTTACCATAGGATTTTCACAATTAACCAGACCCACTGCCTTTATAATCACTTTTCAAAGTACCCAGGCCAGACCTATGGCACCCAGCATAACATGTCCTTGCATACCAATTAAGCCTATTTCTCTTATAATTGGCTATTCACCATAACCAACCAAGGTCTACTGTACTGAATATAGGTTTTCCCACATGGCTACCATCAAGTATACAGTCATAAAACTGGAGATGTATACAAAATTGAAGATGGTAAAACAAAATACTTTCTCACCTAACAGGGCTGAGCTAGGATTTTCACAGTGCAAATGTTATATACCCATGGTTGTTAGAGGGGGTAACCAACACGGAAACCCTGGCCTACTAAATGACTCTGTGACATCTGTAGGTTTTAGTTCAGAGTAATAACAATCCACCCATAAATGCCTATTGACTATAACATAGGCTTTTCACAATCACCTTGCCAGGCCTATTGCCTTTATCATACGTTTTCATAATACACCATCAAGCCTATAACCTTTATAATTGTCATGTCACTATAATGAACTCTAGTGTATTGTACTGAGCGTAAACTTTCTGCAAGGCAACTATCCGGCGTACAATCATAAAAATACAAACATATATACAAAATGACGTTTGGCAAAGTAACATAATGTCACCCCAAAAATACCCTAAAAATGGTTGTTCTATTGCAGATCTATCTTCTATCCCCATGGTTTGTCCTGGCGAATCGCCAACAACAAAACCCTTGCCTAGTACCCTTATCTGTGAAATTCCATGTAACAAAATACTTGCCTACAGGCATCAGCACAGTGTAATAACAACCCATTTTTGAAGGTCTGTTGTCTTGAACACAAGCTTTTCGAAATAGGTAGATAAGGCCATCTGGCTTTCATAATAAACACACCAAATCTATGAAATCTGGAATTAATTTTCCCAACGAATCGGTGAAACCTTATCCTTTACGATTGATTTACACCTTACCCATCACTCTCCTATTCAAGTGCACATAAACGCAACCATCATGCATGCAATTAAAAAACTACAAATATGTAGAAAATACAGCTTACAAAACAGTATAAAACCCTTTCAATAGGGCATAACAACAATCATTATAGTGAAAATTCCCAGGTTTTGTTAGAGTGGGAGACCAGCGCCAAATCCCTTGCCTACTACAGTAAATTATGAGATCACATTGTTATGTTTCATACAGGTACCCTGATATAGGCTCAGGTAGTAACCAGACCTTTCACCTATATTTCCCTGCTATTACACTACCATAATAGTTCTTGGTACTGACCTTTTACCTAGTTACGGCACTGCTTAAATGACATGGGGATTTCTCTGAAAATTAGTTTAAATCATTATGCATGACGATTTTTGGAATCTCAGCAGGACTACCATCTCCTGCATAATAACACACCATATCTTTGCTGAAAGGGAAAGTAGAAAAAGGATTATGCTGACACACTGATGCAAGATGCTGAGGTTCCTGCATGCCGACACTCCAGCTCGCAGTGGTCTGACTTCGCTCATTGGGTGTCCATCTCGAGACCAAGATGGGGTCCCACAGTCTCTCACTACAGGTAATGGGGTTGGCTTCAGCCTAGGGGGATTCTTGGCTCTACACCTAAATGCTAGGTACACCTAGATACATCTAGTTAGGTTTGCATCATAGGAGTAAGTATTTATTTCTGTCATGTATTTTATATACTTACCTATATTCATTGTTTTAGCACAATGGTAGGAATCTACCATCCTTTTACTCTGTTAGTGATTGTAATCATTTATATCTGCTTCTGTCTTATGGTTGTTTCAGCACACCTATTTTACACTAGAATGACGCAGGTTCAATAAATGCTTATTGAAAACTTCCCTACCGTTTATTCTGTGTATCTTCCTGAGACAAAGTGAGCAAGAGTGACTGAGCAATAAGTGCTATACTGTTTTCACGATTCTGAGGGATCAGGGTTGTCATGTTCGATAGTTGCCAAGAACTTTTCTCTCCCTGGTAAGAGGAGTTTACAGTGGCACTGTGAGCTAGCTGGTATACCTGCGAACATACCCAGTCGGGGTGTCTGGAATCAGTCTTGTCACTAATCCCACAGTATATGTTGTCGAAACAGGCAGATCCTATATAGGTTTATAGGAAGTACACAACAGCATAAAACAAAACAAATTTCTATAGCCTGTCACATAATGCGATAACAACTGATAACAACTGAAAAAGGGTTACTGCCTAAGACAAATGCTTCTCACAATAAGCTAGACCGACGGCCTTTGTCATAACTGTTCATAGTAAGCAGACCAGACCCATGGCATCTGACATAACGTTTCCAAGTTACCAGCCCAGGTCTATAGCTTGTCACTTTAACCATCTCGGGACTACAGATTTGACAGTAAGCCTTTACACATGGATTCATTGGACACATCAGACATAAAGTCATAAAATTAGAAATTAATACAAAATTACAGTTGATTAAAAAACATACTGTCTCTCCTAGCACGACTTAACAAGGATTCTCTCAGAACAAACCTTCCATTTCCATGGTTTGCCACATGATGTAACCAACACCAAACCCATTTCTTACTATTGTTATCTGTGAGATTTCTATTGGTAGGCTTTAAGGTAGAGTAATAACAATTGATACGTAGATATTATACATTTTAACATGTGCTTTTCATAATGAATATGTCACGCCTAGTGCATTTATCACACTTCACCAAAAATATCCCATACCAACCTTGTTTGTTATAGAGAAAAGATTCAATCTCTATTTAAACACCCTGCTGCAAAGAAAAAAAATCCAATATTTTTTCTTTTTAGTCCCTCGCCTACTCTAGTAGTTGCATGCTTCATCATGGGGTCTCCTTCTGGTCCCTAAATCCAGGATTGGCTCAACCATATTCCAGGAAGCCCTTTGAATATTTTTTCTAGCCGTAGTCTTAATATGGATAGTAAAACTACCTAAAACCACCAAGGTATACCTTTATTTGCGGTTGTTTGGATGTGGTTAAAAGATTTGTTAGGAGGAGTTAAGGATATTATGGTTTTATTACCTTAATAGATGGTAAACGGGTTTCAGCCCATAAACTAAATGCCACTTTGGTCCAGGGCTTTTATCATGAAACACAAAATACATTGACTCTGTCTTTGTTTCAATCACACATACCATGCAAAACACACCAGACATAGTGGGGTATTAACATAGTGGGGTATTACTCGCCTAAAATACGCTGCATTGGTATCTTGATTACAAACTTGGGAATCATTTATAGCCACATGGGAGGAGAGGGGGGCATGCCCCTGTAGTCATACATTCGTCAAGGGTAACATGCCAGTATTTAACCTACTTTCTGTCCTGCTTCTCCAACTGACTCCTCAGTGGATTTTTCATAATATTTAATAAAAGATCAGGCCAACAGCAAATGATTATTGGCTTGCAATCATAACCAATTAAGTCATGTATCAAGTATAAGCTTTACCATAAGCGAAAAAGTGCAATACAAGCAGTCTTTTTAATGCAAGCACACAAACTCGACCAAACAAATCCTGTAATCCTGTGAACCCCTCAGAAGTACTTTTAAAGATCTTTTTTGTTGCTCGCATAAGTTCAGGTGATTGTTGCACTGTTAAACCAGACCAAAAAAAATAATAAAGATTAATGTAGCCCTGGGTATCCCATACTTCCTCAAACAAAAATCTGCTCACTGAAGTCCAAAGGTAATAATGGAAGGGGATTGTGCTAGGGCTACAACACATTCCTCATGGCTACCCACCTCCCATCTGTACTGCTGCCAGAGAAAGACAAACACTACAAATGATCTTGTTATCTATGAAACAGTTACAGCATTACAGTGTCATGTTTGTGCAGCTGGATACATTAATAAAATGATTAGAGCTTTGTGGAGGGCAAGCGCTTTTTTGTGGAAGCACATAACTTCTGTCAAATCAAACATGAACTCCTAGCTCCCTACATATTGGCGGAGTGAAATCCCCTCTGTAGTGATGCTCACATACTTGTCTGGTGACAGCTGCCCTGTCAAAACAGATCAAAAAATGGCCTTCAGAAGAGAAAGTAAAAATAAACTTGTTTATGGTATCAGTGACCAAACTATACAAAGAGGGGTTCTTATCTGTCAGAACACTCAAAGCTACTATTTAGGGGCACCGCACTTGCAGAAAGTCTTTAAGAGTTGAAGAAGGGTAGCAGAATGAAAGATTGTAACCTATCAAACTTACATTTTATGAATGAATCAAAATATGTTACCCTTGTACTTGGGTGGTACGTAATGGATTAACTGGCAATCAGTTCTGATAAAATCAATAAGCCAAAATGACCGTCAGTTTAGAAACAAGGAAATAGCAAGGTTTTATATTGCTTCCTAAAGACAAAATGGTTGGCTAGAAACTTCACTGAGAAAGAAAGAGTATTTCAATGCTTGAAATCCGAAAAACGAAAAGCAATGCCCACCATTGCAACTTGTCTTACACCTAGGCATCTGAAGAGTGCTAGCAGATGCACAGCACAAAAACCTTCATGAAAATCAAGGGGCAAAATGTTGCTGAGAAAATAGGCCCTTGTTTATGAAGGGCTTGGTGACAAATTAATAAAAGTTTAAAGACTGAACGTCAGCAACTCAACATACATTTCAGCAGAGGGAAGAAGACTCAATAGCAACAAGTATTATTATTATCCCCATATTTAAAACGACTAAAATTTTAGGAGTCTATGATGGTCCTCAGAGACAAAAAGAATGTATTGAAACATATGAGTGAGAACACCACAGAGCCCATGGGTAAGTCAATGATGGCATAGGAAAAGGGTGTGTTAAATGGTGACAGAGGAACCATTGGCTGGTGCTTGATTATAATGGAACATCAGTCCAGTGATGGGTAACTCATTCAAATTTGCGAGATATTGTTGACTTGAATGGAATGTTTCATCATATTAAATCCTATGCAAAAGTCCAATAAAATCAGGGCAGAAATATCTCTTTGATCAGTTTCTCGCACATTGCTAAAATGTTGAAGCTATCTCCTATGCTTTTTGAAGAGTTCCTCTCACAAGATTCCAGAGCCTACTCTGACCCGATGGAATGTAATAAACCACTAATGGATATGAGAGAAATATGCTAATTTCCACCTGTGACTTAAATGTGGAAGGGTTAAGTGATGCATCAATGGATGCTTAAAACTATCTTCTCTCTTGCTCAGTAAGGTTGGACTGAGGAGTTATTAAATTACGCAAGCTGGGTATTTTCGATTTAACCCGAATATAGTCACGAATTGTGAAAAAAGCCTGCTTTATGCATGATTCACATGCAGTTTTTATACTTTGTGATGTTGGGTGTTGATGAACAAAGAATGAAACATTTATATCATTAAAACACTGCCATTTTATTAGCATCTTTGTGTTTTTTTCATTTTGGGCCAGATGCACAAAAAGTTGAATTTTGGACTCCCAAATGTTGTTTCCTAACCAAATCGGAGTAAAGAAAGTCAAATTCCTTATGTAAGAAACGTACAAACTTCTAATTAGTGATTGCTAGTGGGTCCCAAATCTACCTAACTCATGAATATTAATGAGGTAGGTTGAATTTGCTATCCATTAGGAATTGCAGCATTCACAGAAATGATGGCTTTCTGAGGTCAGCAGACCACCATGTCTGTGATTGCTTTGAAATAAAGCAATATATATTGTTAAAATATAGTCCATTTTCCTTAAAGGAAAACAGGAATGCTGTTAAAAAGAAAAAAAAGAAACTTTGCAGTTTAATTTTTTTAAGAGCAGGCAGTGGTCCCTGGGACCCCTTCCCGTTTGCCAACGGGTTAACACCACTTTTAAAATTGTGGGAAAGTATTACTGTTTTGCAACTGGAATTCTGTTGCAAAACACGAAAACATATCATACCGATTCAGTATAAGGGACACCCAAAGCACGCCCCTTCCAAATACTGAATCACGAATGCAAATTGCAAATCAGTAATATGTTGCCGAATCTCATTTCGTTATTTAGAAAAAAAGCATTTTTCCAGCCTCAAACTCCCCGATTCTGTGTATCCGCAAAGTTTGCAATCCAAAAAATGCTTTTGTGCTTTTTTGGCTTTGTCACATAGTATGACTGAAATCATTTTGAAACTGCAAAATAGTAGTTATATTGGATCATTTGATAATTGAAAGTGTGATCCAGCTAATGTTTATTTAGAGAGGTCAGAGACACAGGAGGCTGCATTAGATAAACACCAAAGCAGGGCATTTCATTGTGTGCATGGTAAAATGAAGGATTTAGGGCCAAATGTACAAACATTAGGAATATCGATTTCCTAATCTGTGGGACTCTTTTAAGTTTCATAACAATTCCTAGTAGCTCGCAAATAGGCCAAGCTCATCCATGTTACTGAGGTAGGTCACAATTTACAACCCATTAGGAATTGATATTGAGATTTGCAGATGTCTGTGATTCATTTTTAATAAAGGAAGCTTTTTTTAATGCAGCCCATTTTTCTTGAAGGAAAAGGAACGCATTTAAAAAGAAAAACAACATTTTTCAGTTTAATCTTTTAACATTCTCTAAGGGGAAAGGGTCCCTAAAGGACCCCTTCCCTTTTGTTAATGGGTTGCCACCAGTTTTAAACTGGTGGTATATTATTACTGTTTTGCAACTGGAATTTGGTTGCAAAACATTAATACATACCATTATGATTCAATATTTGGAAGAGATGCTTCTTCCAAGCACTGAATCTGTATTTGGTCGCAAACACAAATTGCAATTCAGTAACAAAATACAGAATCACAATTTGCCTTTTGTACATTGTAAAATGCTTTTTTGCTGTTGCAAATGGTTCGATTCTGCAAATTGGGCTGTTTGCAACTGCAAAAAAGCTTTGTATATCTGGCCCATTCTCCTCATTATGTGAGATATTTTCTTAGTGAGACAAATAATGGGAAAATACCTAGAGGGTGTAGTGTTTTAAATAATTGTTAAACATGGCGTGAGGATTCCTTGAAAAAATAAGTGACAATTTAGTTTTCCTTGGGTTCATATTCTAAGTACGAGTGAGGACATTTAGTTGATAGATTTGTTATGTTGGCAGTATCTGAAATTCCTAAGATTTGATGCTCTTAAGTAAAGGTGAGTTGGTGAGTTTTCTCAGCGTACTGATGTGGAGAAGTGTGGCTCAATGGTTAGAGCGGCAGACCCTGATGCAGAGGTCTAGCCCGGGACCAGGGTTCAATTCCCCGCCTTGGCGGGTCTTGGGCTCAAACATTCCACGGACCTGATAATTCTCGCCTCGGTGCCTATTCCAATCATGGAGTCCCACTCTGCAACTCTGGGCAATAGTTTGCTTAATCTCCACAACGGCCCCCACAACGCTAAGGATGCCTGGCCTCCACCTTGGGGGTGTCCAGGAGTGGACACCTCACAGGAAAAGCCAGGATGGGTTCCACAGCGGTATTCGTACAAGGGCCTTGAGACCCTTGCGGGTGAGTAGTACGCTATACAAGTATCAATATACATTTATCAATTTTACAGGGGGCACATGTTGTGTCCCCCTGAATTAATCCCTGTGGCAGGGAGGCATGGGGGTCCTGTAGACACCCCTATGTTCGTGCACGCCAGCCTTTTGATGGCGGTGCTCTTCCATGAATTGGTTGGCTGGGCAGGAACTTGTAAATGCTCAGCGGGACAGTGCCAGTCCAGCTCAGCATGTTACACTGTGGCACAGCTTTGCCACCACTAGGCAACACCTGTTCCCTGTGGTGGTAAAAAGCTGTGCATAACCTTTTTTGTTTTCGGTAGTGGCATAGCCCTGATGATGTCATGTGTTTCTCATATGCCCATTTTCGTTTTCTCTATGTTAGCTTAATCATGCACATTATAGGACTCTTTTGGTTTTTGCACGTTACTAAACATCTTGCCTGCTTTTATGCATATTGTATTCTCACACAAAATCAGCACATTTTTGTATTTTGTTCTTTTCCTGGGTTTTAGTCTGAACAGCCTAGGCAGCATCAAAGAACATTGTCAATTGTTATTCTCTCTGGTTAGACACTAGCAACTAGACATAGTAAACGAATTCATATCTTGTCATGTAACAAAGAACATGGGTTCTAAAACACACACACACAGCAAAGACACTGAGAGAAGAGTGTGGCATCAGCTGGGATGTAGAACATCCACCTGTGCATGTTAAGGTACAGAGTCCACCACTAAACCTAGAGATCTATACTATATGGCCAATTTGCTTCAGTAGTATGAGAGGGAGCACGATAGTTTAAATAAACATTGTCAACTTCCTCTGTGTCTTTTTCTTATCTTATTGTGGACAGGTACGAGTGAGAGAGCAAAAAGATGTGCCCTTTTACCACAATTCCTGAGAGGAATGAGAGTGTTGTGTTCTGGGATGCCAAATCACTTGTCTCTCTGGAAAGGTTAGGAGGGCAAGTGGGGCACTATACGTATTTGGGCTCAGGCTCATAGATGCTGATGTGGTACAGTGACTCCGTCCCACATGATGATGTTCAATGGTCCCAAGCATCTTAGAGCACAATAGTTTAAATACACATTGTAAACTTCCTTTGTGTCTCTTTCTTATGTTATTGTGGACAGGTCCAAGTGAGAGAACAAAAGGGTGTGTCCTGTTACCGCGAACCCTAAGAGGATGAGAATTTTCTGTTCTGGTATGCTAAATCACTTGTCTCTCTGGAAAGGTTAGGAGGGCAAGTGAGGCACTATAGCTATTCAGATTGAGTCTTATAGATACTTAGTTGGTATGGTGACTCAGTCCCTACATGCCTATGTTCTATGGTCCCAAGCATAGTTCTGTTCCAGAGCAGAATCCCTGCAACAATAGAATCGGAGCATTCCGGCGTGATCGGCCAGCAGGCTGCAGAGATCGGTTGGCCCAGATAACTAATCTCCTGTTAAACATACTGCATCTTCCCCTTCTCTACTTTGTACCCTCTCTCTGCAAGCGCAGTCAGGAGGGTTATCGTGTCCTGATGACATGGGTCCTGAGAGGGACTGCATATCAAGATGTCGTCAGCATACCGTATCAGAGTGCTGTTTGATTGAAAGTTAGTGAGGTCCTTCCTCAGTATTCAATTGAAGATTCTGGGGGACTCACAGTACCCTTGTAGTAGACCCCGGTATGGCAGCTGAACCCCTCAGAAAGGTAACGCAGTCAGGTACTGACCGTCGAGGGCAGTAGAATGCTAAAGAATGTGTTCTTGATGGTAAACAGCCATTAGTATGTGGATGTTAGTCCACGTACCATTACTTTGCAAGCGTTACAACTCGTAGCCTTTCATATGCAAGTTGTAACATCGCATGCATTGTAACGCTTGCGAAGCAAAGGCTATCAACATTGTTGTGTTGAAACAGACACGCTTCCGTTTCCACACAACGACGTGCACAACTGACGCTGGAAGCCCGGAGAAGAGGAAGCACGGCTGAATGAGAAGAGAGGAACCGAGGAGAGAGAGGTAAGGAGGGCTGTGTAGTATTTAAGGGTTAAGGGTAGGGGGAGGGTCATGCAGGGGGTTGTCTTTGTGGTTTTAGGGTAGTGTAGTTGTGTTTTTGTAGTGTAGAGTAGTGTATTTTGGCTTAGGATAGTGTCAGGGTTGTGCAAGGTAGTGTTTGGGAGTAGAGACAGGACTTGTGATAGGGGCAGGGTCATGCTGGGGGTAGTGTTTTAGGGTTTAGGGTAGTGTTGTTGTGTTCGTGTAGTGTAGGGTAGTATTTTAGGGTTTAGGGTAGTGTTGTGAGGGTCATGCAGGGTAGTGTTTTAGTGAAGGGTCCGGCTTGGGGGTAGGGGCAGGGTCGTGCTGGGGGAGTGTTTTAGGTTTTAGGGTAGAGATGTGGTGTTAGTGTAGTGTACGGTAGTGTTTATGGTTTAGGGTAGTGTTGCGGTGTTTGTGTAGTGTAGGTTAGTGTTTTAGTGTAGGGACCGGCTTGGGGGTAGGGGCAGGGTCGTGCTGGGGGAAATGTTTTAGGGTTTAGGGTAGTGGTGTGCTGTTTGTGTAGTATGGGGTAGTGGTTTAGGGTTTAGGGTAGTGTTGGGGTGTTTTTCATGGTAGTGTTTCAGTGTCGGGGATGGACTGGGGTAGGGGCATGGTCGTGCTGGGGGTAGTGTTTTAGGGTTAAGGGTAGTGTAGTATTTTTTGTGTAGTGTAGGGTAGTGTTTTAGGGTTTAGTGAAGTGTCACATGGTCATGCAGGGTAGTATTTCAGTGAAGGGGACGGACTGGGGGTAGGGGCAGTGTCGTGCAGGGGGTAGTGTTTTAGGCTTTAGGGTAATGTTGTGGTGTTAGTGTAGTGTAGGTTACTGTTTTAGTGTTACTGTAGTGTCGGGGGCTGTGATGGGTAGTGAATGAGTGTAGGGACCGGAGTGGGGGAATGCATATGTTAGTGCAGGGGGTAGTGATTTAGGGTTTAGGGTAGTGTAGTGGTGTTTCAGTAGTGTAGGGTAGTGTAGTGTTTGAGTGTTTTGGTAGTGTTTTCCAATTTTAGATGTGTAGGGTAGTGTATTTCTATTTATTATTTATTGTAGTGTTGTGTTTTAAACATTTAAAAAAGGGGTTAAATGTCTTTTTATAATATGACATGTTATTCTGCATACCATTTTTATTACTAGGCAAGTTTTTACTTCGTATACATTAACACTTTCAATGTAAGGGTATGCAAACTAAAAACTTGCATAGTAACGGTTATTGCTAAGTAATAACTGCGCAGTAATGGCATGAGAAGTAATGGCATGCGAAATAACGTGTCATATTCGTTCTTGATGGCTATCATGGAAAAATAGTGGGTGTCTGTGGGTATGTTTGTTAGTATGATGGAGGGCTGTGGAACTACAGGGCATTTCAGGTTCACAGTCTCCTTGAGGGGATTCAGATTTTGCACCAGGTCCCTACCTCACTCTTTTTGACAGGGAAATCAGTGTATTGCCGTAGAAACCCCCCACGAGGACGACCTCCTGATCAATTAGTGCTTGGATTATGGGTGCTATACCCTCATCAGCTTCTTTGGAGAGCGGGTTGCACCCGGTATAGGATGGCACCTTCTCACAGTGTTATCCTTACAGGTTTTGCGGTATTGATAAACCCCATGTCATAGGGTACCTTTGCCCATATCTGTGGCTGTACTGCTGACAAGTCTTGCTCTTGCCACGTTGGTAATACCGCAATGGGCAACAGAGCCCAATTCTGCAGTTTCACCCTAACCTTAATCAAGTCGGCAAAGATGATTTTTGAGGCCCCTAGACACTCACTGAACAGCTGGTCATAGGTTACTTCTTATATACGGAGACCTGGTGTAACAAAGATGATACATGCCCACATTGCGATCTCTTGGTTGGTGGACAGCATGATCCCGTATTCAGGCCACACCTCAACAGCCTCCAAGCAAAACTGCGCCTCCTCTTCTGGGTTCATATCATGGTGACCCTCCCAGAGGAACATATATTTGAGGGGCAGCTGTAGCTTCAGACCCAACAGTTCCAGTGCATTAGCAAAGATTGTGAGCTCCTCGTTAGGGAAGGCCATCATGTAGGTGGGCGCCGCTCTTATCGGCCTGTCTGCACGATGTGAGTGGGTTAAAGACATGAGTCTTGATGGGTAACCCCAGGGGTTGAGCTGGTCATGGTAGCATTCTCTCAGAAATTAATGTTCATGTTTAGTATGGCCATTAAGTTTCCTCCTAGGAGATTAGCTGGGGATGAGGGGTGATGTAGCAGCTGTCCCTTCACGCGGATGCCTCATAAATGTATCTCCAAGAATTTTGTGAAGGTGACCCTCATTGCCAATGCCCAAGAACCACTGAGTGTCCATGGAGTCTTTGGATAGTGAGACAATCCCTTCCTTTATACATTACTTGTGTCAATCAGGAAGCTGTAGGTTGTGTTATTTACCAACACTGTTACGGTGGGTTCTTCCTCGGACAGTCGGGTTATTTACAGCATGGGGCACGTGAGAGTCGTTGGCCAGCATGACCCCGAATCAAGCACACCTCAGCAGCCTCCAGGCAAAACAGTGCCTCCTCCTGGGTTTCCATATCATGGTGACTGGCGAAACATGAATTTGCGGGCCAGCTGTAGCTTGCGAGCCAGCAGTTCCGGTGCATTAGCAATGATTGTGAGGACTGCGTTAGTGTAGGCCATCAGGTATGTGTGTGTCGCTCTTATCGGCTTGTCTGTGCGATGTGGGTGGGCTTAAGACATGAGTCTTAATGGGTAACCCCAGGGGTTGAGCAGGCCATTGTCCCATCTTATGAGAAACGGATGGTCATAATTAATGTGGCCATTAAATCTCATCCTAGGAGATTACCTGGGTATGAGGGATGATATATCAGCAGTCACTTTACAAAGCTGCCTCCCATATTTATGTCCAAGGGTTCCCGATGCCCAAGAATAGGGATGGGTGGAACTTGCGTAATCGCGTTACGCAAATCTCCGTGAAACTGTAAAAAATCTCAGCGATGCAGAAATGCTTGTTCGCGAGTCTTTTCTCCTGTTCGCAATTGCTGTTTGTGTGCTCGGGGGGAAAATATCTCATGAACACGCATTTTAAGAACGCGAATAAGCAAAACATTTCGCAAAGTCGAACGCGAAATTACCCAAATTCCACAAATTCGTTGAGCGGAACGGAATTTACCGCCCAGGCCTACCCATGAACCCCTGCGTGTCCATGAAGTCTTCGGATAGGGGGATGATCCTTTCCATTAGACATCATTTTGTTACCCCTATGTCAGTTAGGAAGTAGTGGGGTGTGTTATTTACCAACACTGTTACAGTGGGTTCTTCCTCAGAGTGTTGAGTCATCGACAGTATGGGGCATGTGAGAGTGAGTGTGTCACTCACAGGCTGCAGGACTGACCCATGTTATCCCCACAGCTTATCTGGTTCTGGGAGCAGAGGGGGATTGCGACCAGGTCCTGACTTTGGGAGTTCTCTGTGCTACTTCCTCGAATCTTACTACTATATACTTTTTCCTTTAGGAACCTGTGGGGAGGCACCCTCATTGGTGCCACCGCCTTCTGTGGCATTGTGGCCACAGCTGTTCTGGCCAGGAACATCGACTCCCAACTCAGGGATTTCACATTGACATCCTGATTCCATCCAAACCACTTCCTAGTCTCTCTCTCTTTCTTGGACTTGCCTGGACTTGCCTCCTTTCTCACCTTTCCAATCTAGATTTCCCCTCCCGTATCTGTGGCAATTCACTGCCATAACCATCCTCTAGCCCAAATGACTCTCACCTAGGCCAGGACCAGTCAAATTGGCTCCTCGCCTTAGCCTAGTGTGCTAGTAAGTCACAGAATGGACATGCAAATATGTCTCCTTTGTCTCTTGCTACTATCTCCCATGAGGTCAGCCTATAATTATGTGCTCGGGGCCTAGCAGTGCCCACCTTTGTTGTCGGATCCCAGAGAACTGGAACCCCTTTCCTCACCCCTGCTAGTTGTATTATTGTGCAGAACCTCAATGAATCTCCCTGTTACCTGAATGTGTTCACTGGAACCAGTGGGGTACATGTTCTCTGCACCTCTGGGGTTCAGTGGGATGAATGTGACTGACAGGTAGTCAAACTTCGGGGAGCTCTAGCACTGGACAGGGGTGGTGCTGGGATTGCCAGAGCCTGCTGGCCTGTTAGACTCTCATGCCTGGACCTAGCAGTTTGTTGTTCGATAGGGGACCCTACAGCTCCCTCATCTGGCGGGTTGGTGTATTCTAACTCGTGGACAGCAGGCATCGGGGAGAGCACCTCCATTCCTGCGTATGGTGGGGGATGTGCGGATGCTTTGCTTATTGTCTGTGTGATAGGATTATTGGTCTGTGCCTCCTCAAAGGTGGCCCATAATTCTAATGGTGCCTCTCTCCTGTCCTTCTTCTGTCATACATATTTGGTCTGTATGTGTGTTCTAATGTGTTTGATTGTGTTAGTGTTGAAGGTTCCCTGTTTTGGCCAGGGAAATGTGTGTGCTTTAGTGTGTGCTTAGGAAAATCTGCCAAGTTTTTTAGCTTGTGTGTGGAACGTGGTCTGCATGTGTTTTAGTGGCGACTCCATGAAAAGTTGGGTACTTTTTAAGGCAAAGAGGCACCCTAGTTTTTCTAGTTTTAGGGAATATAACATTATACTCAGGTCGGTGGGTGTCGCTCTATTTGGGCTGTCTATGCCATGTGGGCAGGTTAAAGGCATGAGTCTTGATGGGATAACTCCAGGGGTTGAGCAGGTCATTGTCCCATCTTCTGAGAAATTAATGGTCATGTTTAGTTTGGTCATTAAGTCTCCTTCTAGGAGATTAGTTGGGGATGAGGCGGGATATAGCAGCTGTCCCTTTATGTGGCTGCATCCCACGGGATTGCTGGTTCTAATTAGTTACTCAACGCTATTAACAGATGCATCAACCTGAACATTTCACAAACTCAAATAGCAATGCATATGAAGGGTCACAATCTAGAAGAAAGTGCAGTTGTTAAAACGTAATTTGGCAGCAAATAGCAGACTTTACTTTCTTAAGAAATGAGGAAAGTGAGAAAAAGCAACACCTTCGTATAGCAAATTCAAACATTGGCAAAACATAATACTCAAGACAAAATACTGTTGCATTAATTTACCACTGCCACAGCATCAAATCACCACAAAATCAAATACACCTTCCATTAATTTCATTACTATAATAAGAAAAAACTGACAGAGAAAAAATTATGACTTTGTCAAAAATACCTAAGCCCAATCATAGCACAGGCTATCCCGTGACCCGGGGAAGCTCTGCATGGTACTTAGGACTAAGAGAAGCCCAATAGCCTGTCAATATTGGCTCCAGGACAAAGAAAATTACAATTTGTTTGTGGAGAAAAAGAATAGTTCAAAGAACCACAGGCCCCTCTTGGCCAAACACAACTACACCTGATCTCCCAGATCCAAATCTTTTTTTATAATGTCTGAATTGCACCCTGTGTCACACCCTAAGGCCAGGTGAGCCATCTGTGTCACACCTAGCTGTCCAAGCCAACAACGCCTTTCACTTATTTCAGATACCAACAGTGTTAAGAAACCAGTAGCACTATGAAAGCCCTTTCAGACTAAAAAATATTATTGAGGTGCCAGCCCCATATCACACCCAGGTACCATGGGTAACATTGGTGTCACACCCAGTGGTCCAAGAGACAACTAATATTCACCTTTCCTAGCCTGCCGACTATTGCAACAAGCATTTGCAATGCAATAGGTCTCGCATTAGGAAAGTTTGAGCTATTGGTATAGTAAATGGCAAATTTTGTATTTATGTATTGGTTTTGAAAATAGCTAAATTAATAGCTTTGTCATTTATAATGCCAATAGTTTTAACTTTCGCAAATGTGACATCTATAGCATTTGTAATGCAATATGTGTTGTATTTACGTGCCTTAGATGTATTGATATTACAAATAACAATGGCTTTTATTTTTGTTTAATAATTAATACTTAAATAAAAGTTATTGTAATTTATAATGGCAATAGCTTAAACTTTTGTAAATAACTTTTGTGAAGATTATGTTCAGTGTATTTTATTGTGATGACAATCCAAGCACAGAAGTGAAATATTAACATCTTTTTGTGACATTTGTAATATGAAATGGTAGCTTTATAGGAATGATGACAAGGAGCAAACTGTAAGACTTGCTATTATAGTTTTATAGGAGGCTTATTAGAGAGTAGAGCAGCTGTGAACGTATATGTAATTTAATGGGAGCTGTGGCAAAGGTAGAGCAGACGGGCACGAAGCTATAGTTAAATGAGACGCTTAAGAAAGGTAGGAAAGAAGCACGGACTTGCAGTTTGATGGGAGACGTAACAAAAGTAAAAGATAGCAATGCCTTTTTTTTTTTTTCATTTTTAAAATCATACATAGAAGGCATTGTCATTTACAGTGCTAATAGCTAATAGCTTAAACTCACATAAATGCGAGACCTATTGCATTGCAAATGCTTGTTTATCTGTAGTAAGCTGCTCTGGCAGTGGTAAACGGTGTCCATCTATGTCTTAAGATGAATTAGCACCGGAGCAGGCAGGAGCCTACCCTGCGCCCCGGTGCCGAAGGAGGGAGGAAGAGTCCTGCTGCCAGGCCCTGCAGCTGCCGATGACAGGAGAGCCGCCGCTGCACCAAGGAAGCCGGTGAGTGGGGCTTCGCCTTCTTGACGAGCTGCGAGGGCGGGGGGCATGTGTGTGCGCGCGCGTGCGGCGGCGGGGGGCTGTGTATGTATGTGTGTGAGCGCGCATGCGTGTGTGCATGTGTCTTGGAGTCTGTGTGTGTGTGTGTGTGACTGTGGGGGGGGGAGGGTGTGTGTGTGAGCGAGCGTCTGTGTGCGCATGTGCACGGCGCGGGACGGAACCCAAATCTGGCAGCAAAAGCTCGTAACACTTTCTTGTCCTTCATTCCCCCGAGTCAGCTAGCTAAAAGCCCCCACCTGGACGCATCCTTCGGATGCGAATTCCAGGCTCGACCTAAAATGTGATCTCCACGGAAACGCCTCCGAGGCCGTCTTGTAACTACTCAGTTTAGACACATAAAATGGGTGCCATACCAGATTTCTGTCAGTGGCAGGGTACACGGGTTACATTTTTGTGCTTCTTCCTAGTTTGCCATGCGCCAAACCCTGGGACTAAGGATCAGATGTACTCTCTTACTCACTGGCGGCAGCTTCAGGACGGCACTACGCCTCAAGGATTCAGCAGAAAACCTCACCTCCCTTTCCTTCCACTACAGTGGTGTCTGAGGTACTAATTTCTCCTGGGTCACTTGCAAAAATGTTGCACAAATATAAATTTACCTTGAAAAAACAAAACACGAGGCATTTGGCAAAATAGGACTAGTTGGTTTAATTAAACACTTTGGCCGGGAGCACCGTTACAGAAGGGGTCTGAGGACTGTCTTAAAGTGCAAAAAATCTAAAAAGGGTTTTGTATATTTCTTTTGGCATCATAAAGTACTTCGTAGATCCTTCTTTCTTTGGTAAAAGAGGCCCCTGATAACTAATGCAGGTGAGCCTTGACTTTGCATAGGAACAATGTGGGTCAGTGGGTAACGTGTCCATATGTACAGCATGAGGGGCACGTGATCACAGCTTGTACTGTGGGTGCTGTGTCCTAATTGGCTTTGTGCTCCTAACTTTATATGGCATCTGACTTCATGGTGTTTTGGGAATGTGCGCAGCCCTCTGGGCATTGGTGCTTTATTGGGGCCAATCTTCCTGGACCATAGTGGTGTTGCTGCACTTATCTGGGGGATGGACCTGGGTTTCCTATTCGTGCCTCTGTCTGTCAGCTACATGCTACTCCACCTGTGACCTGTCAATCAGTAACCTCAGGCCTAGATTGCACAACCTGTCTGACAATGTATTTCTGAGTCTGGGTTGGTGGAGAGTTTATGAAAGGCAAATCTGATAATAGTGATACGATTTTGTTCTCATGCACCAATGTATCATTATAAATTTTGGCAGCGATTTTATCAATATTAACATAGCATAAAAATAGAAAGTATATAGTACTAAAGAAATAAAAAAATACATAATACAAAGTTCTAAAATAAATGTATATAAAGTTTACTTCTCTACCACAAAAAGCAGAAAATACCTATATGATAAATACACCATTATTTAAAAACAAAAGAAATAAATGATCGTAAAAAACTTAATTTTACTAACATTGTTAAAAATGCTTAACACTTGATGGACCAAATAGCCCCTGCATTAAAAAAGACCCGGAAATAAGTATCTATTAATCAGTTAAATATAATAATAATTAATGTAACAATATAAAATAAATGTAATATCATCCCAACCTATTCCCCAACAAAACAAACATGCTCCTAATACATAATTACTTATAAAATGGAAACGTTCATATATATTGTAGAATTAAAAAAAAACAAAATAATGGAACAATTACAACATAAAACTATTTACATACTTTATCATCAATTATTTCATTAAAAATAAAAAAAACGAATAGGCATCAAATTATTTATACTTTAATTAACTTCCCATCTACTTACCTCACGAAACCAGCAATGCACTCTTAAAATATAAATGACCCATAAAAATAAAACTATTTCAATACACTGTAAAATGTTTAAAATTAAAATGTAATGCAACAATTTCAAAACGAAATTACATAATAAATCCTCAATTACTTAGCATAATAATACATAAATTAATTAGCATTACAAAGCATGCATAATAAATAAATATATAATAAATCATCAATTAATTAGTATTAAAATACATAATTAACTTCTCTTTCTATTCCCTTACAAAACTAACAAACTGCTACTAAAATAGAAATCACCAACAAAACATAACACGTTTAAATATGCTGTAATTCATCCAACAAATAAAAAAAGAAAACATTGTAAACAATAATCAATTACATGATTAATAAACAATTGCCTATTAATTTGCATCAATATAACATAATCAGTTATGTAATATGTCCCACCCTATTGCTCAACAAAAACATCCTGCTATTACAATATAGTCAATTAATCAAAATAAAAAATAAAAATATTCATGAAAAATAACAAAATAAATGTAAAGATATAAAATAACTACTAAACAATTCAAATAATCATTAACCAAATAGAGATTTAATTTATAATACAAAATGTATTGTTAATTAAATTATATTAATTATAATTTATAATGCTTCCCACCCTAGTCTTTTACAAACCCAACAATCTGCTGCTACAGTATAAATTTTGAACTTTAGTTAAAAAATGTAACATTTTAAACTGCAAACTACAGTACAAAAAAGTAATAATAATTATACTAACAATACTAATAGCTAAACCAATTTTTTTAATCAAATTAAATAAAAGACAATTTTTTAAAGTAAATTAAACTAAATAAAACAATGTAATTTAAAACAATATATTATACCTAAAACTGATATTCTTGACAATGATAGTTTATGACACGATATTTCGATGTTAACAATATTTTTGAAACACTATTTATGTATCAGGATACGGAAAACTCTATGTTTTCCAAATACCCAAGACTTGTGAGGTCTGCCTTAAAATGCAACAGTCAACTTCCTGAAAAAGGGGGCAGTAAGGACAGTAGCGGGTCATAGTAAGAGAGTTGTGGGCAGTGGGGCAGAGAAGGGGCAGGGTGGGGGGTGGTAAACTCCAGCATACGGTCGACAGGAGGTAAGTACATCAATAAATAAATAAATAAAACAAATTACATTGCGCGCACTGCAACACCATTTGCTCTGCAGCGCGTGCAATGTAATTTGTTTTATTTATTTATTTATGTACTTAGCTCCGGTCGGCCGTATGCCGGAGTTTACTATCCCCCACCCTGTCCCCCCGCCCCACCGCCCTGAAACGCTCTAATTACGAGCCGCAACTGAGTAAGGACTTGCATCGCTATAGTTGGGCCATCTCTCAAAAGTGTGTGTGTGTGACACGAGATCAGAAGTTAGCAGTCTAGAGACATCAATGAAGACAATAGCAGACTGAAGCACAGGCACCCTAACAGTTATGGAAAACACTTGAGTGGGACAGTAAAAAACCCACCATTTGAGCAAGCAGGACTTTGCAGGCATTTAAGGATTCTTTGTAACTGTAAACAAGTGTGCATCCCTGAAGCTAGAAGATGGAGGGTGGAACTCAGGCTTTCCATATCTGAAGTAAAGTAAGAAAGGGAGGTCTCCTACTAATCCAATCAGGGACGGGGGGTGTACAAGAAACAGATAAGTCCCTAACAACAGTGACGTTGTGTCACAATATAAAACAATCTATTAAACAATGCTGGTAGTCATGAAATTACAAATTTGAAAGGACATAGCAACTCTACAATGTCATGGAGTCAACAATACAGTTAAGAATTAACAAAAGAAAAAAACATGTGTTTGCATTGGGAATTATTAAATACAATTATGTACAGATATCATAAAACCCATTAAAAAAATTCCATTAAAAAGACATCATTGTGAGAAAACAGTTGTCGATGCAGCGTTTAGGTATGTGATTAACACCTTCCTAAGGACAGTTTTCTAAATGGTAAGAAACATACAATTATTATCTTATGAATGTTGACATCGAAATTTTGGTTAACAAACATCATTTCTTTTTGTTCCTTCCAATTTGACGATTAAGGTATCCTACATGACCACCAGCACAAAAAAAACACCCAGAAAAGTTGAACAATGCTACATAGTTATGATATATCACCGGTAATTGTTACAATTGTTTTCTACAGAAAATGGTGAACTTTCATACATGGAAAAGTCTGATTTACATTGCCACGTACCTAACCACAGCAGAGGTGATGTTAGACTTCAATTTATCCAACACGTCTATTGCTTAAAATCACTGGGATTAAAATCATGAAGAGAGAGGTGAATGATGACCTTCTCTGGGATTTAAACCTTGATTTGAAAGAGAAATGGTGCCACTGTAGTACACATATCTACATTGTTAATACCTTGCAACATAAGGTATACCCTCTAAATATACCCTCTAAATTCATAAGGGCTTTTTAATAATGAAACATTGTAGTAAATCATTTGAGTGCAATTAGTATATGAAATCTTCATTTCTCTTTCAAATTAAGGTTTAACCAAAATTTCGATATCAACGTTCATAAGATAATTATTGTATGTTTCTTACCATTTAGAAAACTGTCCTGAAGAAGGTGTTAATCGCATACTGAAACGCTACGTCGACAACTGCTTTCTCCCAATGATGTATTTTTAATGGAATTTTTTTAATGGTTTTTATGATATCTGTACATAATTGTATTTAATAAATTCCCAAATGCAAACTTATGATTTTTTTTTGTTAATTCTTAACTGTATTGTTGACTCCATGACATTGTAGAATTGCTATGTCCTTTCAAATTTGTAATTTCATGACTACCAGCATTGTTTAACAGATTCTTTTATATTGTGACACAACGTTACTGTTGTTAGGGACTTATCTGTTTCTTGTACTCTCCATATCTGAAGCCATTACAAAATCAGATACAAAACCTCACATGTGCCCCTTGTCATCAGAACATAGGCAGGCGTTTTTTCTTGGCTATGGAAAGGCAGCAACAGTCCCAGTCAAGCACTCCTCCAGCCACAGGCCCACTTTGTAAATGTGAACCAATCTACAGGGAAGTAGAATGCTCCTCATAAACAAGTGTGTAACACTTGATAACTTGGGATGTTGGGGCTGAATCTATAGGAGCAGGGGATTACCTAAGAACTGATGGGTGTCCTGTTTACATATTTTACGATTTACAGATGGGAGAACTGCAGGGTTTTTGCCAGAAAAGCCTCCGCTGACTATACCAGCAGAATCCCTTGACCCCGGGCTCCAGGCACCACTATGATGCCAAGTCACGATGGCGATGACCCTGCCCTTTTTGGAGTGAAACGCTGACACTGGATTTCCCTTTCCCTGTGACTGCCACACAAGTTACAGTGAATCATTGACATGGTCAGTTTAAAATAGCATTGTTAGCTTTGTAGCGCCAGACAGCAAAAATAAATATTGTCCCAGACACCCAGGGAGAAATCTCTTTGTCAGGGCATTTGCTTCATTAAACCAAAAAATTAAACTCCTGCTTTGAGAATTTATGATGAGTATTACTTCCTATGAATGTTCAATTGAGGCAGCCAAAACATTATCTTGCCGAAGTGACATAGATGTTCTGGTTCTTACGTTTTGTTAACTGTATGGTTGTCCCATTGAAGAAACACTTAAAGAGAGACAATTAAGCAACTCTGCTACTGTAAATAAACTAGGTATTGGTAGTGGCAGCACTAGTGTAGGTAGTGTGGTAATAGCACTGAAACTTGATATAGTACCCACATCTCATAATTCAAATTGTTTAAAAATTATATCAGTAGCCACATCAACTCCAAAAATGATCTCAATATAGATATGATATTATTAAATAGTTTTATCTGTTTCACATGCTGCTTGTGCTGCTATTGCCGTTCGATATTAGGTGCAAAAAAGCTTTATGTAGTGAGTCATATAAAAAGTTTCTTGATTGACACCAGTCATCACCCAGCCTCCTGCGAGAAAGTGTATAGAGTCTAAAAGAAAAAGCACCTTGGAGTATTTCACTGAGAATTACGGTAGGTGTTGCACAGACAAACAACACAAAATGATCTACAAAGCCAAGCTTCTGTCACAAAAAGAACATTCGCTAGATTTCATCACAATTCAAACTGGCCTAAAATGATTCCTGCTGAAAGTAAATTTTGATTAGAAGAACTATTTATTAACTAAAAATGGAATATCAAATGTACCTCTTGTTGCTAAGATAATTCTTCCACATTTGTGTTAAATATCTATTATCAGTGGCTAATGAACCTTTGAAACACACTGGTTGGAGGTACCTCATTACCTCTACGTCCCTCGTCCTCGACCCAGTCATCACTCATGAGGTATTCCACACGACAGGAAACAAAACAGGAAACGCTTTCTGACTCCACCCACCCTCCTCTCAGGTGCTATAATACACCCCACCACCAGAAACAAATCCTGTTTTGTTTCCTGTCGGTTGGATGCTGATGGGTGACGCTTGGGTGAGTGCCGGGCACTTACCTGCTTCGGTTGTCCTGTGGTGTTCCTCCTTTGCTGGGCCCTGGGGGTGCTCATGGACCTACGTGGGACCTTTTTGGAGGCAGGCTGCTGGGCTTCCTGCACTTCGCTCGTGGCGGGGACCCTGGGTTGCGGGGCTTCTCGGGTCCCCGTGGTTTTTGCCCCTGGATCCTGGACTTTTCCTTGTCTCCGCGCACGTTTGTGCTGTTGCCCTCGCGCCCTGACTTTGCCGGTCGCTGGGGTGTGGGCCATGTGGTGGAGCACTCGCTTTCCTGGACGGTTGGTGGCGGACTGGCTGCCCGCGTTCTCCGGTCCTTTCGGGCGGGGCGCGCTCACCTCCTGGCTCCGGTTCCGCCCCTCCCTTCGCTTGGCAGTGCGGGGGCCGTTTCTTCCTGTGATTGAAGCCGCGTTGTAGGGGCTGGACGCGGGATACCGTTCTCGTCCTCGGAGCCTCATTTTTGCTTGAGCGGGCACCCGGGTGGGCTCCGGGTTCCCTGGCTTCCCTGGCTTCCTTCCTGGATTGGCTGCTCGGATCCTTGCGATGACGTCATCGTCTCCTTTCCGCATTGGTGACTCGGGGTGTTTTTCCTTCGTCGGTGCTCCTGGATGACTCGTTTTTCTGCCGCCTCCTTCTACATCCTCGGTTTCCAAGGGGCTGCAGCTGTGGGGTGAGTGTTTTCCTCCTATTTATGGCGGGATTTCGTTTTCTTTTCTTCTGTGCCACTTGTGGAGTTGCTGTTTTGCTTTGCTGGTTTGCTGTGTATTTGCTGTTCATAATGGGGAAACACCATAGGAAGAGAAAGCATGTCTCTCCTGTTGGGTCATCCTCTTCCGACAGTGGTGATTCTGCCCCTGCTGGTCGGAGTGCTGGTCTGGGTGACTCGAAAAGGCTGAAGCTGTTGATTTTGGAGACGCTGTCCGAGCTCAAGGCTTCAAAGAAGGGTGCTGGGGGTCGCTCGGAGTCCCCTGCTCACCTTTATTCTGATATCTCCTCCTCTGCTTCCTCTGATGAGTCCGCTTTGGGTGCGGTGGATCTGCAGGGCAAGTACGTTTCAAAGGAGCTGTTGCCTGATATTCTTGGTCATGTTAGGGAGAATATGGGCTTCCCTGAGGTCTCTGTGGCCAGTACCTCCCAGGATGCTGTTCTGCCGCAGTTTCGGAGGCCTGTGTCTTCTTCCATGCCCGTCCACCCCTTTGTTATGGATGTCCTTCTTAAGGAGTGGAAAGACCCGGACCATATTTCTTTGCCCAGGTTCATGTCTAAGCTGTATCCTTTGCAGGATTCGGAGGTTGCCCTGCCTGATTCGGTGCAGGTGGACTCTATTGTTGCTTCCCTGGTGGGTCGGCCTTCCATGGCTGATGATAATATCCTGAAGGATGGGGTTGATAAGAAAATTGACTCTGCGCTGAAGAAGTCCTATGCTGGCTCTCACCTGGCTCTTCGGTCGGGTGTTTATGGTGCTTATGTTGCGCAGTCTTTGTTGGCTGACTTCAAGACTTTGTTTTCTACTATGCAGGAGGGGGGCACTTGTCCGGAGTTGCTGGAGTCTATGGAACGTCAATCGGAGTTCCTTTCAGACATTGCCTTTGACTCAGTCCGGGCTTCTGCTCTGTCTTGTGGTTCCTCTGTGGCTGCCCGTCGGAACTTGTTGCTGCGGGGTTGGAAGACGGATGCGGCGCAGCGTTCTATGGCCTTGCGGTTGCCATTTTCAGGTACTCTTCTTTTTGGGGACGCACTGGAGGACAAGCTCCATAAGGTTTTCAAGGAGAGGAAGCATTCTTTGTCCTTCCGTCCTGCCCCTTCTCATAAGGGATCCTCCTTTTCAAATGCGAGGTCCTTTCGCCAGCCTTCCAGGTTTCAGCAGTCCTCGTTTAGGGGCCAGCGTGGTGCTCGTGGGTCCTTTCCTCGGAGGTTCCAGAAGAAGCCCCAGCCGGATGGTGGGTCTGGCGCTCCTCGTTCCTGACTACGCCGCTCCGGTGCCCGATCTCGCTGGTGGTCGGCCCGCGGTTGGTGGGAGACTGCGGCTGTTCCTCCCTGCTTGGTTGTTGACGACCTCCGACCAGTGGGTACTGGATGTTGTGTCCAGGGGTTACCGGATAGAGTTCCTGTCTCCCCCACCTCCCTCGGGTGTTGTGGTGACCCCATTGCCTTCGGACCCGTCTCGTCGTCTGGGGTTGTTGGAGGGTGTTCAGGTCCTGTTCGACAAACTGGCGATTGTCCCGGTCCCCCCCCTGGAACGTGGACTGGGGACTTATTCGGTTGTCTTTGTGGTCCCGAAGATCACGGGGGGTTTCCGTGTTGTCATCAATCTTCGGGCCCTGAACTTGTTTGTGCGCAAGATCACTTTCAAAATGGATACTTTGCAGAGGGTGATCCCATTGATCCAGGAGGGCTGGGTGTTCACCTCTCTGGATCTCCAGGATGCATACCTTCATGTTTCGATGGCGTTGGTGGATCAGCAGTTCCTGCGCTTCTGCCTGGAGGGTCGTCACTGGCAGTTTTGCGTCCTCCCCTTTGGTCTCCGGTCCGCCCCCAGGGTGTTCACCAAGGTGGCGGCTCCCTTGGTGGCTCATCTCCATCTCCTGGGGGTGTCCGTTTTTCCTTACTTGGACGACTGGCTGCTGCAGGCTCCTTCTCCAGAGGTCATGTCTCGCCACCTTTCCTTGACCATGCGTACGCTCGAGGATCATGGGTTCCTGGTCAATCTGCCGAAGAGTCACCTGGAGCCTGCCACTCGGAGGACTTTCATTGGGGCCATGTTCGACTCAGTTCTGGGCATGGTTTTTCTCCCGGAGTCCAGGATTCTGCGTCTTCAGTTGCTGTTGAGGAGGTTGCTTTCCCGGGATTCAGCTCCTCCGCTGCAGTGGCTGGTGGTTCAGGGCCACATGTCTGCCACCGTGTTCACGGTGCCCTGGGCCAGGGCTCATCTTCGACCTCTGTTGTGGCATGTTCAGAGTTGGGTCTCCTTTCCTGTCCAGGACTTCTCGATTCCTGTGCCTGTGACTCCGGAGTTGGTGTCTGCTCTCCAGTGGTGGCTGGACTCTTCGAATCTGTCGAGGGGCATGTGGTTCCATCCTCCAGCTCCCTTGGTGTTGACGACGGATGCCAGCGCTTTCGGTTGGGGTGCGACTCTGGGCCGTTGGTCGGTGCAGGCACGTTGGCTTCCTTCGGAGTCGCACCGCTCTTCCAATTGGAGGGCGCTGTCTGCGGGGGAGAGGGCTCTCCGCCTTCTCAAGGATCATCTTCTGGGGTGCAACGTGTTGGTGAGGTCGGACAACACTGTGACTGTGGCCTACATCAACCACCAGGGCAGTACCCGCTGCCTCTCCTTGAATTTGGTGGCCTGTGCAATTGCGAGTTGGGCCGAGTGTCATCTGGTGGCTCTCTCTGCTGTGCACATTCGGGGTGTGGACAACGTGGTTGCCGATTCCTTGAGTCGGAAGTTCCCGTCCTCTCTCTCCCTGTGCCTGGCCCCTCGGATTTTCCGGTTGCTCTGCCGGAGATTCGGGACTCCGGTTCTGGACCTGTTTGCCTCCCGGTCCGATGCCTTGCTTCCCCTGTTCTGCTCCAGGACCCCGGAGTCGGGGGCTTGGGGGGTGGATGCCTTGTCTGTCCTTTGGCCTCCTTGGTTTCTCTATGCGTTCCCCCCCCTTTCCTCTGATCCCTGCTTTCCTGCTGAAGGTTCGTCGGGTGGGGGCTCGGGTGGTGGCTGTTCTTCCTTATTGGCCTCGCCGCTCCTGGTTTCCTCTGCTTCTGGGTCTGGCGGTGGGCCCTCCGTGGATCCTGCCCCGCTACCCCTCTCCGCTGTGTTCCCCGTCTCCCTCCCTGTTGGTTCCTCTCACCTTGGCGGTCTGGAGGTTGAACGGTTGTCTCTTGGAGTCCGGGGTCTGCCCGACCACCTCATCACTGTGATGCAGGCATCTCGTCGGAAGTCCACTCTGTCCTCCTATTCGAGACACTGGGCTTCTTTTTCTTCTTGGTGTGTTGCCCTGGATCTGTCTCCTACCTCTTGTGGTGTTTCTTCTGTTCTGAAGTTTTTTTTGGAGGGTTTTCAAAAACACTATGCTTTGTCCACTTTGAAGGGTCAGTGGGCTGCTATTCGGGCCTTTCGTGATCCGGCTTCTCTTCTTCCTTCGGACGGGTTGCTGGTTTCCCGTCTGTTTAGGAGTTTCTCTCTTTCTGCTCCTTCTGTCCGCTCACCGGTTCCTCCTTGGGATCTCTCTTTGGTTCTGGGTGCCTTGCAGTCCCCTCCCTTTGAGCCTTTGGAGTCAGTGGAGTTGAAATTCCTGTCTTTCAAAGTTGCTTTTTTGGTGGCTGTTACATCTGCTCGGAGATTGGGGGAGCTTACGGCTTTGCGTTGTTCTCCCCCCTTTTTGAGGTTTCTGGACGACGCTGTGGTCCTTTCCTTGGACCCCGGTTTTATGCCGAAAATTCATTCCCGTTTCCATTCCTCCCAGGAGTTGGTTCTTCCTTCTCTCAGTCCTTCTCCTTCCTCTCCTTCTGATGTCTTGCTTCATTCTTTGGATGTGAGAAGGGCGTTGTCTGTTTATGTTGATCGTTCTGCTGGGTTTCGGTCTTCTGACTCCCTCTTCGTGACCTTTGGTTTGGCTGGTAGGGGTAAGGCTGCCTCTCGTCTTACTTTGGGTCGCTGGATCAAGGCTGTGATCTTGTTGGCTTACCAGGGCTCTGGTTTGCCTTGCCCGTCTGGGGTCCAGGCGAGATCTACCAGGGGTGTGTCTGCTTCCTGGGCTGCCTTCCATGGGGTTCCCCTTGAGGAGATCTGTAGGGCGGGTACCTGGGCGTCCGAGTCCACTTTTGTGCGACATTATCGATTGAATTGTGCTCTGTCTAGCCGCCCTAATTTTGGTTCTGGTGTGTTGCAAGCTGTGGGGATCCCCCCATCTGTTTGATTCTGTTTATTTCTGTTTTGTTAATAAACTGTGTCTTGCTGCACTCCTTGGTCTCTGTTCTGTTTCTGTTTGTGGTGTGCCAAAGGCCTTTGTGGGTTGCTTTGGTATGCCTCATGAGTGATGACTGGGTCGAGGACGAGGGACGTAGAGGTAATGCTATGATTACGTACGGTAATCCCCATTACTCTTAGTCCTACTCGTCCTCGACCCAGTCATACGACCCGCCCGCCCTCCCTTTCCAGGCCTTTGGTGCTTGGTACATCAGGATTTGTTTCTGGTGGTGGGGTGTATTATAGCACCTGAGAGGAGGGTGGGTGGAGTCAGAAAGCGTTTCCTGTTTTGTTTCCTGTCGTGTGGAATACCTCATGAGTGATGACTGGGTCGAGGACGAGTAGGACTAAGAGTAATGGGGATTACCGTACGTAATCATAGCATTATAGTGCACCGCAAATGGTGTTCTTTTCAATGTAAAATTAAAACGAAATTGTACAAGCGGGTATAGCTGTTGAATGAAGAAGAGCACAGTGGAGGTGGAATATTTTGCCGTATGCGAGACTTAATTATCATACAGATGAATAATATCAGGAGATGGCTGTCAGTAGGGTTTACAAAAGCTGTTAAAAAGATCGAGAGTACTTCAGCAATGGAGAAACGTAATGGAGTAGAAACAACATGCAGATTTACCAAAGTGTCAAACTAATAGTATTTTCTCGACTAAAGTTAAGAATGATTTATCTTGAATTGTAATAAATGTCCAATAAAAATACCTCAATCAATGCGCAGTAAAAGTAACTAATGCTCAATATGGTGTCCTTCACTACTCCAGTGGCGACCATGGGAGCTATTTGGTTTGGTCTTTGGCTCTATCTAATACTACCACATTAAATGCAAACAAGGCTATTACGATTTAGTGACTGGTTTCGAGTGGAAGCCCTTGTGTTTTTCTAGTGTTAGGTGTGTATGCACCAAAAGCAATCTCTCAACCTAGGGCCCTAATTAGAATATGATCATCACATCATCCACCAATAAGTGGTGGATGTCCTCTCAATCATAATTAGAGGGATATACACTCTCAAAAGAGTAGACAAGAAATCCACCACTTTTCGGTCCATGTGCTGTATGCAATAAATTCTGAAAACTTCCTTTAGCCTTAGTAAGCAGTGGTTTACAAAATGGCAGTGTTTGGTCCCCAGCACAATGGAATGTGTGGAATCCAGTGGTTCTTTAAGAAGGGAAACTTCGGGCAGGTTTGCCCCAGCCCGAAATTACAGAAATATAATCTGTGTGTGTTTTAACATGGGCATGCAATTAGATACTTCTAAAATAGGCCTGTTCTATCTATGTGCGGAGATCTAGACCCCAACAGTGGAGTCTCTACAGTCGTAAACGTACTATCAACTCAGAGTTTGTGAATGGCAAAAAAATAGTGAATTTACACAAAACTGTAAGTTTACCCATGTGACTCAGGCCCGTGCTATTAATGTTACACTGGCAAACATATCCGCTGAACGGTGGTTCCAGTTGATTTTGTGTGGGACTGAAAATGAGTTGAATGTGTGTTGACAGTATGACATTTGCAGTCATAAGTAACCTATAATAACATTTCAAATAGAAACATTAAAAAAATTGTATCTTTATGCAGCATACTATACTTCTTTTAGCATCAAACAGGGGCGTACTGAATCATGTCTGAACACGCACGAGTATGGCTATGGTTCACATATGTACAGTGATGTCACATTGCACTTGAGAGCAAAAAAGTAACTGAGTTGTATTTCTATATTATAATGAAGAGATTCAATATGCAGAGCACACCTTCTGGCTGGCGCGATCTGACTGTGTAACCCTCGCTCTCTTCAGTACCAGTATCCATGCCAAATCACATACACGTGGTAAAGGTTTGACTGTGGACCCTCAATGGCCAACTAGCTTAGACTTCAAGCTTCATCAGAGCCGTGGAGTGAGGCAAGATACCTCGTAGCTGTCATGGATAGAGCTATCCTTGACCCTCATGTTAATGAAATCACTTGGAGCACTTTCCACACAATGCAAGCACAAAGCTGCATTTTGCCCTGCCTGGGGTGCTACCTGAACTCCAGATATGTTTACCCAGGTGTTTTTGGAATGTACAGTGGCACTTGCATTTACGTAATAATATTTGTTAGAGTTTACAAAAATGGAGTTCACCTTTACATCATTTTCTATCCACATAGTTAAAGCGAAAATGAGAATTACTCTTTGCCATTTTTCTTAAAGTAGTCAACAAGCACGCAGGTTTGGTATGCTTGCTTGCATCCACATCTTATGTTGGAAGAAACAATAAAACATCTCCGAGTTTCTTTCCTAACAAAAAACTGAGAATCGCCGCGTATTTCCATGAGCAGCGATGCGGCCCTGCGCGGAACAGGTTTCCTCCCGCCCCTGCTTCTGAGCTGTACAGCGAGTTTTGCATTTGGGAGCAGAGTGAATTCATTACCGATAATGAAATGCAGCTCTTTGTATGTAGGTTGCTGCAGCGCATCATAGCCTAGTCAAACATCTAAGGAAAAGACTTCTGTCTGCATTTGTGATTAGTCAGAAGATGATTGACTGCTAGCTTTTATGCTTCAGTCACTGTTCATTAATTACCGAAATTCGGGGTGGCCCAGTATCATCGCGCACATCCATGATTTGATCATAAACAAGGCAAATAAATGCCTGCTTGATGTGTGTATTCAGTGATTTGACACAGGTTGTGTTGTCAATGGCGTTCTTCCTCCATCTTACGCTCCTTCCCTGTGGGATCTCACTGAACAGAGCTCTCACATCCCATTTAATGCTTGGTCTCATATTGTATTAATGGAACTGAATGTGGACATATAGCTAACACACTGCGCATTAGGGTGGTAAAACATCACATTGCTCTTCCTTCTAGGCAGGGACGGCTCCTCGATTGGAGCGGAGGAGCGTTGCCCCACTTACAATCCCACCCAAAGCCCCAGAAACTAAATATAAAATGGGAGTCCATTAATATTTTATTTTTCATCCCCCGCTCTGAGCCGAGCATCAAGACGGGGCCGGGCCGCTTCTGACTGACAACAGCAGGGAGGAGGGTGCGCTGTCCAATGCACAGTTTAAAGTTCGCGCCTATTTTAGGCTGGCCATCTTGTGACGGCGAGCCACACAAGCGCATTTTAAACCTTTCAACCCAACTGTCTTAAGACGTCTGTTTTGAGAGTAAGTGTAGGTCTCCAGTGCTCTGTGGAACGCTGAGTGAGGATCTACCCCCAATCAGGGCGCTGCTCACATACTGCATGTAAATAGTCCCAGGATTGGGCAAGGAGGTTCCAGCATCCAGTTCCAGCTCCTGCAAAGAAGTGGTCTGGAGTAAGGACGTCACATTAGGTATGTTTTTAAAAAACATTTTTACAATATTTTGCGTGCACACACCCATGCCACCCCTCCGCATAGATGCCAGTCACCACTGCTTCTAGGGGCACAACCCAGCCATACTAATTCCTAGGGACAGCAACCCCTACCCTTTCCTGTATTCTAGGGATAAAACTCTCCTAACATGAATGCAGTTTATGATCTCCAAGCGACCACACTGCACTAGGAATGCTTATTGGGGTTGTGTGAAGTGAAAGACTATGTCCACGGTGGTGGTGAAATTAAGAAAATATGCATGCAGTGTAAAAGTGTGATGTTCTCTGACTTTCGAGTAGTTTCCGTTGCACAATCATTCCCTTAAGTCGGATGCTCCACCCAACATAGACGCGATAAGAGGCGCGACTAATGATGTGCAAGGCCTTGGGAGTAGGTGGCAACAAAACAGATATGACTCTACAGCTACACCATCTCCTTTTCACTGACAGAAGACCAACTCTGAGACTTCTGGTAGTGAGAAAATGGGAGGTATGTGGAAGCTGCTGAAAACAAAGGTAATGGTGTGCTTGTGGGCCCCACACAGCAGCAGAAACTTTTTTTCGTTAGTGCACTGACGCTTTTTTGCTTTTTTACTTTGCCAGCTTTGAGGTTCACAAATCTGGCAAAGTTGAAATCCCCATTCTGAAGATGAGGGGCCCTGCACAAACTACCATATGCACTTTTTTAAAATTTCTTTACAGACATTATTGACACTGATGACATTACTGAGGATTTAGGAATATATATATCTGGCATTTAGGTATATATATATCCTGTGAGCAAGGCTCGTGTGAGGTGAAACGCGTTGGGCTAAGGTTGGAATAAAGCGCCTGTAAGGGTTACAAAAAGACGAACGAGTGCGTGTCATCCTTTCCCTTCTGGGAACAAATAATGAATATATATATATATATATACAATAAGAGCAAGATTGTTGACCATTAAATGCGTCATTTGGTCCGGGTACATTTTTTATTAAGTGGATGGTATCTCACCCGAAATTTGCATGTTCTATGTTTGTAATTTTTTTCCATTTCGCATTTATCCTATTTAAAAAAATGTTCACATGAAGGAGATTGGTTTGAACAGAAAATGTCTCAATGGAAATGGAAAACCACAGCCAAGAGCCATTTCTTGCTGCGAGCCAGTCTTCTGCTGATATGTAACATGATTTTTTAACGCAAGATATTCTCACATGACCAATTTTCAAGCAAGACACTGGCCAAGTAAATTTCGCAGAATTTTGCAAAATATATTCATGTTTTAGGAAAACACTGCAGTTCTGGCAAACCCATAAGTGTCACAGATCAGGATTTGCCAATGTACAATTGCCAGGATTTTCACTGAAGCAGTGACAACAAGGGAAACGTGGCAAACTATTGTAATTTATTTCAACAAATTCAAGAGAAACAAGCATTTGCAATGCAATCGGTCTCGCCTTTGCGAAATTATATGTATTTAGCTATGCAGCACATTAGCCTGGGTGCTGAAACATCCACTGTTCTTTAACATGGAGGAAAACTAAGCACCAAACTGCGTGCCACGCCAGGTATGGGAACACATGGAGAGAAATATTACCTTTCAGCGGGAAATGGTATAGTCCAAAGCTCTGTTTTTAATATAAAATCAGGGCCTTCGGTGGTCATATCATTGGAAATACAATATTTGAAAAACATATCATTGTCTACGGGTGCTTGTGGAAGACAATTTCAATGGACTGGATTCTAGAGTATGCTAAAGTGATGCTGGTATTTTACTGACCTCTGCTGGTCGTTTTCTATCAAGAAAGTTAAATAAAGGCAGTTGCAAGAAAAAAAAATCCATAAGCAGAAAGCGATTCTGGTATTTTACTGACCTCTGCTGGTCGTTTTTTCTATCAAGACAGTTAAATAGAGACAGTAGAACAGAAAATAAGTCCCTATGCGGAAACAGACAAGTCCTAGGGCTGATCTCAAGAGCCAACAAAGTACATACACATATAAGTATATAATAAGTATATACTAAAGTATATACAAGAGGTCTCGAATGCTTGACCTAAAAAGGAGAGGGCTCAGATCTGATGCCAGAGCGAGACCGATAAAAATGTTGGTGAAGATGGCATACTGTTCAGCTACCATGAAAGAGTTGTCTGAGAGAGAGAAGGAAAACCCATTGAAGGAAGCACTAGCAATATTAAGAGAGGGAGGTACGTATGATGATTAATGCAATCAAATGCAGCAGGTAGATCAAGGGGTAAAAGGATGGAAGACAAGAGATTGTAATGAGCTTATGGGTGAACTGCTTTAGATTGATTGCATCATTTGTTTGATAGATTGTGAATGATCCTAACATTCAAAGCATTTTTTGATGATGTGAACACTCTTTTTGTACTCTATCACTCCTGCCAGCCTGATAGTTTTGTGTGTCGGGAACTGTTACATTTATATTTAGTTATATCTTGGTGTTTTTATCGGTGGGGCCATCTCTGGGGCACTGCCTGTTTTGTGCTTACTATACAGTGCGCCTGTTTGAATGTGATGTGCCTTTTGCACACTGCTGCATAAGTGTGGGCGCTGCACAGCTTTGTAGCAAATGTGCACAGTGTGGCTACCAGGCTTCTGCGTGAAGTCCAGGCTCTTGGTAGGACATGCTGCCTGAATCAGAATTGAATAGAAACCGGATGCTCTGCTGCTCATGAATCATAGCTGACTGAGCTCTCCAACCCTGATTTGGAAATGGCCATGCCTGAATTAAAAATCTGTTGTTGCAACATATAATGGCAAATGGATTGTGGTATTGTTTATCTATAAATCCAGTCTGTGATTTGCTCTCCTCACTGTGAGAAATAGGGGTTGTTGATTGAGTGAGTTGCTCAAGCTAAACTCACAATCCTTGTCAGGGTGAAACACAAAACTCACCAAATTAACCTGTGCTTAACTCTCTGGTAGCTTGTCACAAAAGCAGTAAGGCTTAACTTAGAGGCAATGTGTAAAGTATTTATGAAGCACACAAGCAGTAATAGAGTTAAAACACAGCAAAAGAAAAATCCCACACCAATTTAGAAAAATGGAGTAATGTTTTAGAAATGATTTGACACCAAAATGAAAAAAATTCAATCAGTAAAACCAGAGTTATGAATGTTTAAATTTTAACCTCTTCCATGCTCATGATGGCTCCCGGCCGTCATGAGTTATGGTGGGCGTGTGCTGATGACGGCCGGGAGCCGTCATGACCACGCCCGCGATCGGAATGTTCAGCACTGCGGCGGAATTCGTGCCGCAGTGATGAGGCTAAGGTAAAAACTAGTGACAAAAAGGTCAAAGCGCCAACCGTGGACACCTATATGCTCGTGACTGGGTGAAAGATGAAAAATATGGCTGACCGTGATGGAGCACAAGTTGGATACAAAAAGTGGATTGGGCCTGTTCAGTGCTCACTTTTGGACTTAGATCATTTTTTGACAAAATGTTGCTTGAGAAGGTAAAGCTTAGTGGGGTAAGGCTGCAGGCAGTGTCCGAGGATGAGGCGTTGTCATCATCAGGGAGCCACCGGACAAAGTTGTGGTGAAGATTTAGGTCGTCAGACTAAGTGATTATGAGTTTGGCAGTCAGTGGACTGCAAAAACTCAAGGTGGCACAGCGGTGGCAGTGCAGTTCTTGCCGCTTTGGTGGTCCAACTGTTATATTACAACTTTGGCGGTCGGACCACCATGGGACCGCAGCAAACGCTGGGGATCCGCAATCCCTTGGCAGTGGTGCAGTGGTCTGGGGCAGCAATATGCTGGTAGTGCCACGGCAGCATCACCAACCATATTATGACTTGCCAGACCTCCACACTTTTCATGGTGGTGAGACCTTCATGAAAAGTGTAGCGGTCAGGAAAGTAAGAGCATGGGGGTACTGTGAATGCAACCCTGTTTCTGCACAATTCATGCCATGCAGGAACTGGCTCTGGCGCTCCCTTGGCACTGCAAGTCTATGGCTTACATATGGGCCTTGGAGCTTCACCGCCATAGGACTCACTTAGGCTGAGTCCGGGTGTGGGTTGAAGATGGTTGGAGCCTTTTCTTTCCCTGAGGCTCTGATTAGAAGGCCAGCCAACTAGTCATTGGAGTCACTCTGTGTTGGAAATTGGGTTACTGGCTAAAGGAGTGGGACCCTACTCAAGCAGTAGCTACAAATCTCTGTCAGAGTGAAAAACAAGCAAACCCAAATTAACCTGTGCTTAACCCTCTGGTAGCTTGGCACAACAGCAGTAAGGCTTAACTTAGTGGCATTATGTAAGTATTTATCTAGCACTTCAAACAGTAATAAAGTGAAAACACAAAACAAGAACATCCCACACCAATTCAAAACAATAGAGTAAAATCTAAAAAAATATTTGAGACCAAAACTACAAAAGTACAATCAGTAGAACCAGACATATGCAATTTTAAAGATTTCAGGTAAGTCAAGCACCTAAAAACACAAAGCACCACTTGCGGTTATCTTGTTGTGCGAGATTGGGTGAAAGTCACAAGTTTAGGCCAACTGCGAAGAAGTGAGAGCTGGAAACGGGGACCCGGCTAGTCCCGCTGAGAGAGTTACCTTCAAAGTTCAGCACGTAGACTTCTATTCATTGTGGAAGGGGCCGTGAGGGGCATGGAGAGTATGGTGTATTGTCTTTGATGTAGTGCAAAGAGCATGCTGGACATGGAAGATGGTCATCTTTGTAGTCCGAACATCCTGTCAGATGTTGCAGATGGCCATTGCTGGAGCTTCATGTTGGTGGTCACCGTAAGCTATCGATGCTGTAGCGCAAAGTGCAGACCTTGTGCTGAAGGGTGTTGTTGGTGGTCGCTGTGGCGCAAAGAGTCAGGTTCATTGGAACTTTGCAATGGTGGGCAGCGTAGGTGGCAATATCTTGGCACAAAATGGCCCGTTCGTGTTTGTGAAGAGCCCAAAACTTCGGGTTTTCTCCTATTGTCTGGAAAGGAGCTCAGCTGATGCCACACCAAGGGACTAGGACCTCACTCTAGCAGAGGCCAGCAGGGCTCAGTCAGGTCCAATTGCAGCTCCAATTAGAGTTCCAGGCAGCAGGGGAGCTGAGCAGTTACAGGGAGCTTGTTAAGCCTCTTATGTCTCTGTAGCTTAAAACAGGAGGTCGGTCAGCTGCCTCTTGGAGTCACTTCAACCTGGAATGAAGGGTGTAAATCTAGTCTTCCTTCTCAACAAGCAGGGCAGCAGGCAGCAGAGCAGTAGACTAGCAAAGTAGCAGAACAGTAGTCCTTCTGGCAGGAAAGCAGCACAGGAGTCCATCTTCTATAGTATCCACAGGTCCAGGAGTTTGCTGAAGAGTTGGGTCAGAGGGTCCAATATTGATACTTGGTGCCAGATTTGAAGTAGGAGAAGGTTCTAGAAAATTCTGTTTGAAATCCTTGTAGTTTCTGGCCTCCTGTGTCCTGGCTCCAAGATTGCTGCATGAACAATGCAGTGGGGACAGTCCTTTGTGTGAAGTCAGGGCATAGCCTGTTCAGTTGTAAGTGGGGCTCTGCCCAGCTCCACCCCCATCCTGCCAGTTGATTGCCCATCCAGGCACACCTAATCCCTCTAATGTGGGGCTGTCTGGGAGGAACAAACAAATTACAACTTCCAACTACACCCAGCCATGTGAACCAGGACCATGCTGAATGCACCATTGGTTACGGCAAATAAATGCCAACTTTCTAAAAGAGAAGTACTACGGGGTTGGGCCTGTAACATCAGCCACCTTAGCCCTCTATTGAAAATCAAAACAAATGAAAGAAGGTGGCTAGTAAAAAGTTTTTGAGTAAAAACCAGCCACCTTCTTTCATTTATTTTAACTTTCTAAAAGTGGCATTTTCAAAACTGTAACTTAAAATCCAGGTTTTAAGTAAGATTTTTCAGATACCAAACATTATATTCCTGTCTTCTCCCAATTGAAAGTCATCATTTATTAATAAGTTAACCCAATCTTATCCTATGGAAGAAGTAGGCCTCCCAGTAGTAAAAAGCGAATAGAAGTCTTTCCCTACCACAACATGCAAAACTTAAAAGTACACGTCCAACTTTTTAAATACAGTGCACCCTGCCCTCTGGGTTGTTTAGGGCCCATCCACTATGAGGCAGGGTGGATGCTGGATGGTAACCTCAGACATATCCATTCTACTGTCATGATGTATGTTCTGTGGCGGTACTCTTCAGGTGAATGCAATCAGCAGTACCTTCTGAATGGGGTATTCAATGAGTCACAGACATGGGCTGAATATTCCTATAATTGCTGCAATGTGTTTATCTATTGCCTTGTTATATTTTTAAGTTGATGGGTGATTACATAGCATATGTTTCATATTATGTATAGTTTATGTATGTGCATATAATTTGCATAAACTGTAACAATTATTTCTCGTATTAAACATACTGCTGTAGTAAGTATATAAAAGGGGTCTCTCCAGAGTGTTGTCATTGGAATTACAGGTAACGGAATGAGCTTATTTGGTGCACTGCTTGAAAGCAGAAAGGTCTTAATAAACACAGGGCTTCTTTTTCACTCCTAAGTGCCTCTAGAAAGATTGCCATAAGCTAAATTTCTTAGGAGCAGAAAATTAAAAGTGTTTCAACAGGTTTATATCCACATATTGCAATCAAAACATCTCCACCTGCTATATTCCTTAAATTCCAGCATGAAAAATTGACATTCTCTCAGACTTTTACTTACTTCCTTTCCATATATTTATAAGTGCACCACTGTTTCCCTTCTTCCTTCTGGATGCCTCTTTTTGTAAGAGTTACTCTAAATCTCATGCCTATCCATTGTAAGCTCTTTTTGTAAACCATAACTAGCTTATTAATTCCAGCAAGCAATTGCCTCTCACATAGCCCCCTTTAATGATCAGATCAGTGTCAACAATGTACCATAAAGAAACCGGTGTGAATGAATGGAATAAGCTTGCACAGCAAGCCCCAATAACTAATGGACTGACCACTAACTTTGGGCTCCAGGGTAATGTGCCACCCGCCGTAATGCGCTTCGATGCCTGGCCAGAGGTAGTAAGCGCTATATAAATGAAATTTACAATTACATACTATAGGGTGCCGTTATATGTTTTAAAAGGGAAATGTTAAGCCTCGCAAAAGGCTATTCTTGTCATGTTGAAATGTCAGTTTAAAACTGCACATACAGGCTGTAATGTCAGGCCTCATGGTCTGTTTACAAGGGTTACATAAGTGGATGGCACAATAAGTGCAGAAGGCCCACTATTAGCATTAGTTTACAGGCTTTGGGTATATGTAGCACCACTTTCACTAAATTGTATTTTGCAATTGGGTGTAAGCCAATTTGGCTATATTTAATGGATTGAGCACATACACTTTAGCACTAGGTATTGAGTCCTAAAAGCCAATAAAAATAGGTTCAGGAAGCAGGAGGGTGATGGCAAAATGTTTGAGGATGATTCTGCAGAAAGGAACAAGTTCTGGGTTCAGTAGTAGAACAGGGATCAAGGAGGAGGGCAGGCCTCTTGGGGTTCAAGACTGGCTTCAGGCAGCAAAGAAGGCCTTCCATGTGCAGCATGCCAGTCTTCTGAAGTACCTAGCAGACTACAGTAGCAGACAGTCCTTCGAGAGTTCTTCCGCAAGTACAGAAAGTGAACTGAAGGATGGGTCTAAGGGTTCTATTTTTATACCTGGGTGCTTTTTTTGAAGTAGGAGAAGTTTCTGGAGAATTCCCTTTGACGTGCTTGAAGTTCCCAGCTCCCCCATCCTGGCTCCAGGTTGACTGCATGAACAATGCAGGGGTGACAAGTCCTTTGTTAAAAGTTGGAGAGCACAGCCCATTGAGTTGCAAGTGGGGGTGTTCCTAGCTACACCCCCCCATCCTGCAAGTGATGGCCAATCCAAAATGCGTAATCCTTCTATTGTGTGGCAGTCTGGGAGTAATAAACAACGTCCAGCTACCAACTACACCCAGTCATGTAACCCTGTAACAGGCCTACAGGAACCAAATAGTTAGGGCAGGAATATGCCAACTTTCTAAACATGGTATTTTCAACATTGTAACTTAACATCCGACTTTACCATTAAATAGGGTTTTAAGTAAGAAAGAAATGTTCACCTGTTCCAAATCAAAAGTTAGCACTGACTAAATGTAATAAGGCAACCTAATGTTCATATGGGAGAGGAAGACCTCACAGTAGTGAAAAACAAATGTAGGAATGGTTCACTACCAGGACTTGTAAAGCTTAAATGCACATGTTCAACCTTTTAATTAAAATGCACCCTGCCCTATAGGCTACCTAGAGAATCGTAATGGATGACTTATATGCAATATATATGGGGGAAATGGTGTTTACAACATGGGCTGAGCCATGCGTGGTTAAGGCAGATAGCGGTCTAGTGTTGGGCGCGGAGAGGAACAAGAAGCATTGGAACAGGAATGTCTGGACACAGACAAGTAAGTGGGACTGGGGCCAGGTTTGGGGGGGGTAGTTTTTAGGGGTGTGGGTTAATTTTAGGGCTCAGGGCAGGTGTGGTCGGGGTTGCTTCTTTGAAGTGGGCAGGGTTTTAGGGCTCAGGAAAGGGGGTCATGGTAGTTTTAAGGGCTGGGGCTGGGTTTGGTGGGGTAGATGTTAGGGGCTTGGGCCGGTTGTAGGGTTCAGGGTGGGGTGGGAAGTTGTGGTCAGGGTAGTCTTTTAAAAGGGCGTCAGGGTTTTAGGGCTCAGGGCAGGAGGATCTGATATTTTTAAGGGCTGTGGCCAGGTTTGTGGGGAGTTTTTAGGGGTGGGGATTGATTTTAGTGCTCAGGGCAGGAAGGTCGAAGTCATTTTTTTAAAGGGGGCAGGGTTTTATGCCTCAGGGCGGGGGAAGGGATGAGGTAGTTTTAAGTGCAGTGGTAGTGTTTGAAAGGGGCCAGGATTTTAGGCCTCAGGGCGGGGGGAGGATACTGGCTAATTTTAAGAGCAAGGTCAGTTTTAGGACTCAGGGCGGGGGGCAGGGGTAGGGATATACAATTTTAGGGCTTAAGGTGGGGGAGAAGGGGTCAGGGTAGTGGTAATTTACCGCGCATATCCCTTTAGGAAACATGTCTTTACAACAAAATGTGTTGTAAATGCTTGCATGGTAAAGGCATGCGTGGTTAAGGAATGCCTAGTTAAGATGCATTCATTGTTGGGACCGTGTTGTAGAGGCACGCATGGTTCAACGGCGCATGCTTCTGTCATACAACCATAAAAAGGAAGTGTAATGCTTGGCAAGGTGGTTATATTGCCACGTCAAATTGGCAAATTAAAACTACATTACAGTGGCAGACCTGAACATGTATTAAGGGGCTACATGTTTGGGTGGCACAATAGGCACTGCAGGCCCACTAGCAGCATTTAATTTACAGGCCTTGTGTATATTGTATACCACTTTACTGAGTAAATTAAAAATGCCAATCAGGTGTAAGAAATGTTGCCACTGGTTAGCAGTGGTAAAGTGCAGATTCCTAGGGACAACAAAACAAGTTCAGCAAAAATAGGAAGGGTGAAGGCAAAATGTTTGGGGCTGACACGTGTTTTTTCACTCCTACACGGAAAAACCTGAGGCTCGTTGGCCTAGCAATGCAGAAAAACAGCTAAGTATTCTTCCATAGCTGCTCAGAAGGTGGCTGACGGCTACACCTTGATTTATAGCTACCCATCAACATTCTCAAGGGAAGGGCCCTCCAACTGATGGTGGCTTCCTGATCTCAAATTAGAACGCCTGCCTGTGAAGCAAACTGAACGCATGTAGCACCTAGGTTGCAACAAAGAAATTTATCTTTAACACTTTAAAGAATTATGCTCCCAATGAAGCAGGGGACCTCTTTACTGATGTAGTCAGAGAGTTGTGCCAATAGCTTCATAACTTTATAGCTGCTCCGTAACTTAGGGGCCCATTAGGATGGCGGGCGGACGCCCACACCGGCATGGCTGTAGCCACATCTGGCCCGGCGATCCACCCGCCATCCATGCATGAATGACCCCCGCCATATTAGTATGGCTGGGTGGTCCGCGGCGGATGGAAAGACCGTTTTCCGCTTTTCCACCAGTCGACTCGTTGACCAGGCGGAAAAGGAGCTTGATATGGTAGCGTTGTCTGCAAGACACCGCCATCCATATTGTGATGATTGCAGAGATGTGCCTTTCCATGGCGGCGTTGCCTCCATGGAAAGGCATGCGGTTTCTGCTTTTGGGGGCCCTTTGTGGGCCCCCTGAGTGTTGGATGTTGGGGGGTGCACTTGGGGGGTACCTATGCTACCCCCCTACATTGGTACGGACAAGGTGTCAGGCACCGCGCGCTGTCTGTCACCCTGTGCATGCCAATGCACAACGTTCATTCACGGCATTTTGGTGGGCAGTGCTGTGAGCACCGCCCGCCACAATGTTGTGAATGGGGGAGGCCACCGTGGCATTGGTATCCTATTTGCCATAGCGGGATCGCCGCACCTCTATGGACAGTCCCGTTCACCATTGTAATAGGGCCCTAAGTGGCATTTTTATTTCATCAAACATTTGAGGACATTTACAATGATATCAAAGCCACCAACCCTGTTTGTGCTATGAGCACAGTGGTGGAGCTTGTCTAAAGAACCATTAATAGTGATAAATATCCTGCTAGAAATTACATCAGAATTTGTAGCTTTGGCATTATATATTTAAGGTTGGGTTGTTCAGATGACTATTTCCCTATTACTGTCAGACAAGTCATGACATCTGCAATTAATTTGCCTTGCTGCAGCATCTTTATGAAAAATGTGATTATCTCCTTATTAAAACCTCCAGCATAGAAATTACTGCTATGAAAACTTAAAGGCCCGCTACCCTCTTACATTCCTCATGGACTAGCACTTGGCCACACGGTTTTTAAATCTCTTTGACTTTGCTTGGCTGATTGCTTGGTCAAAGGTATTGGGGAGTCCACTTGGCTAGGTTTGATAACCTCTGTGCCTTCAGACATGCTTTCAGGGCACCCCCTTATCCATGATGGTACAGAAATCAGGTAGTTCAGGGATGCTCTACTGAATCTCTATCTGGTGATTGTTATGCTTGATTGTGACATTCATATTGGCCACTTGGTCACATTTCCTATCCTTTTTCAGGCCAAGCCAAGGTGATCTCATTTGCATCTTTTGGTCCACCTGAATCCCTAGTGTAATGTGTAATCCCTCAGGGCTCAGCTCTCGCTCTTTCATCATATTGAATACATATATAAATATATATATATATGTATATATATATATAGGTCCTACCTGTGCGAAGAACTAATGCATTCACTTAGCTTACAGGTATTGTTTTGTGCAAAAGTCACTCAGTATCCTTTTAGGTTTGACAATCCATACTCTGATGCTATCAGTTGGCTAGGTGAACTGTCTGTCAGCTGTGCATGACAAAGAGACTTCTAAATGTCTTGAGAAAAATAATGACAAGACTGAGTTCCTGGTTATAGGAGCGGACTTCTCATGATGGACTAACAGGTGCTAGCAAAAATAACTATCCTATTTAACATTCTATCCTTTTTGATGACATGTCTGTTGAGGCTCACTTTTGAAATATTTAGTTTGCCTTCTTTTTGAGGATGCATGAACTTGCCTTGAAGCACACAATGATTGGGAGCACATGCTGTTTCACTCATTCAGACTATGGAGATGGCCTCAATTATAGATTGCCTGATACCTTTATTGGCAAATTCAGGCCTACATAGTATGACCATAATAATTGTCTACCGTCTTCACAGTTCTGACCCTGTCTCTGCTGCTTGACTTCATCTGCAGTGGTTATTAGCAAAGCAGTGTATTCAGTTCAAAGGTTTGTGTGTTGTCCATAGTGCCCTCCACAGAACTAGTTCATTTTCTTTCTGTTGGACCTGGCCCTGTCTGTAGCCTTCCTATTTTTGCTGAATTTGTTTTTGTTGGCCCTTTGACTCTTTTCACTTTACATCTGCTAACCCATGGTAAAGTACTTGTGCTCACTCCTTTGAACATGGTAAAATTGGATAACTCCTGATTGACATATTTTATTTACTGGTAAGTCCCTATTAAAGTGGTATACAATATACCCCTAGCTGGTAAATTAAACAGTACTAGTGGGCCTGTAGTCCATATTGTGCCACCCTCTTAAAGAGCCCATTAAAGCATGTCTCTGGCCTGCCATTGCAACCCATTATCAGTTGTAAACTGCCAATTCGAGTGGCAAAGTAAACCCCTTGTCAAGCTTAAATTCTCTTTCTTATTATATGTAAGTCACTCCTAAGGCAGATCCTAAACAGTCCATTGGGCAGGGTGCATTATAATTAAAACGTTGGACATGTTCTGATAGTGAAAAACGTTCACATTTATTTTTCACTACTATGAGGCCTAACTCTGCCCTACAGTACATTGGGTTATCTTATTACATCTAATAAGTGCAAACTAACTTTTGATTGGGAGTAGGTAGGAAAGTCAAACTTAGTGCCTGAGAAATTGAAATTTAACCCGCTCTGGGTTAAATTCTGAAAATGGCGCTTTTAGAAAAATGTAATTTTCTTGCCCTAACCATTTCGTGCCTGCAGCCTGTTCCTGGGTCACATGACTAAGTGTGGTTGTCAATTGGCCTTTGTGTATTCCTCCCAGACAGCATCATAATTGAGGGTCAGGGTGTTGGCAGATTGGGCCATCTTTGACTTGTAGGGGAACAAAGCTGTCACCTACCACACTTTTACCTCAAAGGCACTGGATCAGCTGACATGCAAAGACTTCACACTAGCCTATTGTGTCCCCAGACTGGGACCACGTCAGGGAGGTGGGAATTTCCAGACACCTCTGTAGGGGGAACCTCCAGAAGCTTATCCCACTTCAAAGTGGGCCCAAGGTATAAAATGTTGACCCTCAGTGCACTTCTGGACCTCTGGAAGACTTAGAAGAATGACTGCTGCGCTGCTCTACTGCAAGAAGGACTGCTCTACTGTCCGCTGCCATGCTGTCTGAGTGAGAAGGACTAGACCTGCATCTTGAACCAGGGACCACCAGGGTGACTCCAAGGGCTAGCTGGCTGGCATCCTGATCAGAGCCTCAAGGACAGAAAAGGCACCAACTATCTTGAACGCTGTACCTGGACCCTGCCTACTGGAAGTCCTACCCCCACGCAACTGGTGCCCCACCAGTCCTGGACACTTGGAAGTGGGGCTAAATGTGCCCTGTTAGCCCAGCTGTGGTCTCATTAGAACCGATGTAGCATGACACAAACCAGACACAGCTCTTTGTGGTGCCTCTTCGGAACCAGCGCAGAGAGATACAGCCTCTACCCAAGCCTGCATAACAGCCTGCCAGCTCATCGGAATCACCGCTGCTTGACGTGGACCTCGCAGCCTCTCATTGGAACCAACGAAGCGCAGCTCAGACTCAACACAAGTCCACATCCCCATCCTCCCAGTTCGTCAGAACCACCCAGTGCAACGAATTTCCAACACAGACCTCCCATTGTTCTTAGGACTGCCTCTGCACGGGATAATACTCCGCAACCAGGACTTAACGTACATTTCTCAGGGAAACTAACTTGGTCCCTGTATACCGTCCCTGCTCCATTGCTTTCGGACCCAACCAGATAAGCACAGTTGGTCCTTTGTGCTTTTAAGCACTATTTTTTTCTAAATCTTTAAAATTGCATGTGCCCGGTTCTATTTTTGTCCGTTTGGTGTCAAATAATTTATTAAAATGTACTCTATTTTTCTAAATTGATGTGGGATTTTTCCTGTTTTGTGCTTTCACTTCATCACTGTTTGGAGTGTTGCATAAATACTTCACACATTGACTCTAAGTTAAGCCTGTCTGTTTTGTGCTGAGCTGCCATAGGGTTTGGTGTTTATTTAGGATAAGGAGGTAACTCCTTTAGTGGACCCTGCCCAGATTCAGGGGGACATTTGCTAAAGAATTATAGTGGAGGAGCAGGCAGTTTTGACGGGAGAGTAGTGTTTGGATTTCTATTTGGGAAAAGTGGTGCACAGATTGTGGATGGCATAATGTGCTTTTAGAATCTTCTATTGGAATGTGCTTTTCGAATTTTCTTTTGGGTGTCCTTGATTGGTGATTAAGGAGATTAAGGCTAAATTGAAGCGGATGAGCTTGCAGAACTTCATCTAACGGCAATAAGCAGGTTGTTGTATGTTTGAGGGTGAATTCCCCCAAATGCACATAGAGGAAGTAAAGGCATTGTCAGCTGTGTTCTTGTGTACCAGATAGACAAGTATGGAAGACTTTTCTTGAGGATAGGGCTATGCAAAGACTTAATTATGTGAAAATAGTCTCACAGTAGATTTCGATAGTTGGCCTACTTGTAACTTGTGGACTTACCTGCTTTTCCTCCCACTACGCACTCACACACTCTATACCAGTAACGTGTGAGATATCTGGATTGATAGATGTTTATTATCACATATATTCACACTGATACTGACAAACCCACATTCATGCAAAGTTTGTAAGTTAAAACATGTTAAGAATGTAAAATGTAAACAATTGATAACAAATATTTACAGATTCAATACTGTATGATGAATACATGATGTGTGAAATAGTGTATGCCTTCAATCTTTTACAAAACACAAGTAAACTCTAGATTTAGCGACAACCATACCAGAACAAAACAAAATGACATACATTACATCTTTTTCTATGGCAGAGACAAAACCGGTAAGAAGTATTCTCTTCTGGGTTGGCCACATCTTATTATCTATTTAGAGACCACGAGCCTATTCACAAACTGCATTTTGGACATGGTAAATACTTATGACAAAATGGGAGGAGTTTAGGGAGTTGTAAGTATGGGTTTAGTGGGGCTGAAGAGGGGATTAAGGAGGGCATACACCTACCTACAAAAGAGTAGGCATGCCATTCCTATTCACAAACTGTACTTCTAAAGTTACTACAGCAAAAATATATATTAATGTAAAAAATATAGATACAAAACATATATACAGTAATTAATTTTACACGATTTTAATAATGTATTTTTAAATACAAAAAGAAATGTAACTAGTTTTTAAGGAAAATATTTACATCCATAGTAATTTTTACTGCATTCCTTTTTACAAAATTTTAATACAGAATGAATAAATATAAACATTTTACTGAAATTGTTTTAAAAATACACCTTTAAAAATAATTTTAATTTAATGTAGTATTTAATTTAGATTTAAGAGTGTTTTTACATTTTTTGTTCTACATTTATAATAGGTATATGTAAGTAACTGACATTGATATCTAACATACAAATATTTCTACTATTTTCTTTATTGTTTAATAACATTTTTTTTAAAAATCCTTTGCTTTCCCATAGGGAGATCTCTGTCCCACCCTTGCGTACATGTGAAAAGTTACTTGCTATGCCTTTACGCTCGTAAAATTGGCTCAACCCCTTGTTTCAAGGTGTGGAGAAATCTAAGTCTACACTTTGCAGTAAAATTACACCGAAAAATAGTGAATAACCAAAAGCAGTAAATTTCCTTCAAAGCGTAATAGTACATTTACTCAAGTCTTAAAACTTGCAAAAAAAGTCTGACTTCTGGATCTAAAATTACCACTAGATAATATTGCATTTGCCGACACAATGCAGTAGTAGAAAACTGGTATAGTCACCTAATCTTTATTGGACAAAACTCTGCTGCCTCAAAAGGTGTTTTTACCTGGTTTAAGCACTCTGATAGATTCCTGCCTAAATGTGGAAACTGTAGGACTTTTACTTTGTTAAACATGTACTCACTGGATGATGTCTTCAATGATGTCACCAACCATGTCATGAGTGATGTAATATGTGAGGTCATTAGCAGTGCATTGCAGGGGCATACGTTATAGTTAGCTCAGAAAAATACAACTGCTGAATTTCACTGGTTTTGTATGATTGAAATCTGAGCCTAACTATGACGTCCCTGTAACCTTTTTTTTCCAGAAAATGTCTGTTTTTTTTAAAATTCTGTTTCCTAACTAGAATGCCCCTGAAATCTTTGGTTTATTTCAGGGAATTTCAATGTTTATTTCCTAACTGTAACCTGTAAATTCTGAGAGTGGGTGTGTGAATGGCCGTATAGGTCGGTGAGTGGGTGTGTGAGTGGCTGTATGGGTCTGTGAGTGGGTGTGTGAGTTGTGCTCTGAATCTGTGAGTAGGTGTGTGAGTACCTGTGTGGGTCTGTGAGTAGGTATGGGAGTACATATTTGTATCAATGAGTAGCTGTGTGAGTATTGCTTTGGGTCTTAAATGGGTATATATGAGTGCCTGTGTGAGTGTGTGAGTGGGTGTGTGAGTGGCTGTATGGGTCTCTGAGTGAGTGTGTGAGTGGTGCCATGGGTCTGTGAGTGGGTGTATGAGTGCCTGCATGGGTCTGTGAGTAGGTGAGTGGCTCTATTGGTCCGTGAGTGAATGTCTGAGTGACTGTATGGGTCTGTGAGTGGGTGTGTGAATAAATGTGTGTGTCTGTGAGTGGCTGTGTGAGTGGTGCTATGGGTCTGTTAATGGGTATATGAGTGTTTGTGTGGGTACGTGAGTGGGTGTGTGTGAGAGTGCCTGTGTGGGTCTGTGACTGAGTTTGTAATTGGTGCTATGGGTCTGTGATGGGTGTGTGAGTGCCTGTGTGAGAGGATGTGTGAGTGCCTGCATTTGCCTGTGAGTGGGTGTGTGAGTGCCTGTGTGGGTCTGTTATTATGTCTGTGAGTGGTACTATGTGTCTGTGAGTGGGTCTGTGAGTGGCTGTATAGATATGTGAGTGGATGTATATGTGCCTGTGTGTCTTTGTGAGTGGGAGTATGAGTAGTACTATGGGTCTGTTGGTGTGTGTGAGAGTGTCTGTTGAGTGGGGTTATGGCTCTGTAAAAGGGTTTGTAAGTACCTGTGTGGGTCTGTGAGTTGGTGAATGTGTCCCTGTTTATCTTTATGAGTGGGCGAATGGGTGGGACTATGGGTATGTTAGTAGGTGTGTGAGTGCCGGCTTGAGTGTGCCTATGGCTCTGTGAATGGTGAGCAAGTGCCTGTGTGGGCCTGTGAGTGGATGTGTGAGTGCCTATGTGGATCTGTGAGTCAGTGTGAGTAGCTGTGTGGGTCTGTGAGAAGGTGTGGGATCTGTGATTTAGTTTGTAAGTGGCACTATGGGTCTGTGATTTGATGTGTTTGTGTCTGCGTGGGTCAATGGGTGTGTGGGTGCCTGTGTGGGTCTGTGACTGGGTCTGTGAGTGGTGCTATGGGTCTTTGAGTGGGTGGGTGATTAGCTGTGTCGGTCTGTGAGTGGGTGTGTCAGTGGCGCTATGGATTTTGGGCATTTGCATACTCAGAGTATTTGAATGGGAAAACCATGGACTCTGCTCTCACCAGGACACAACAAGAAAGAAAACACTTGTCACAGTCACTATAGATTAATTGCGCTCAAGTAGATCAATTATGCATTCACCTCCATTAAGGATTTCATATTGTTTTTCAACATGGAATATGAGAGGAAACACAATTGATTTGCCTTCATGAAGCCCAAAAAGTTGTGAATGTTTGTGCTTTACTGAAGTGGAGGTTCACCTAGGGCACCTGCAATGTTTATATGTGTATATGATTACCAATGAGGTCTAATTTTTGTGAAATGTGCACCTGGGCAAGATTGAAACCTAATTTTTCCCCAGAAGAGACCCCATTTTTGTCGAAAATGTCTACCCAATTGGAGTACTTTCATCTGGTTATTTGTAAGTACTACCTCATTTGGTGAATGTCTTCAGCATATTCTGCACTACAGCCGTGTAAAGGACCACAGGGTAATGCGTCCAGTGAGCTTGTATGCACGTAATTTTGATAAAGTGATTGTTCCTCAAGCATCTGCATCCATAAATCTGTGATAACATGAATCTTTGTCAAGAGAAGATGATGAGAGTACAAAGAGGTGAATCACCACCAAACAGGGGTTCTTCCTCTTGACTAAATTAAGCAAGCGCTTCTTTATTTGGTGGACATGTTTTCGTATTCCTTTGCATCAATAATGCGTCACCAAAATCAGCTGGAAACATGTTCAGGGGCCTTTTTTTCTGCTGTCCTTCAATGTGGGAAAAGGCAGGAAGACCTTTGCATACTACTTAGCAAAATGAGGAGGGCACCATGTTTTTCCTTCCCCAGGCCACAATTCAAAGGGAGTGGGGGTTGCGCTTCACGCCTCACTTGGCCAATTTTGCCATGGGGATCCCATCACCTGGGGTCTGGCCATGTTTCCCTGGGTGCCCTGGGCCCACCTAGACTGCCAAGTGTGCATGTTGGGGACCGATGGGGAGCCTCAAGGTCTGCGGTCCCAGACGGCTTCCATTCTGCTATGGGGGCCGGCATTGCTCTTGCAGACAGGGTGCTGCTGGAAATGCAGCTTCCTGCGTGTGACAACAATACTTTATTATCTTTCCCTGCATGAATGTCTGTGGGCAAGGAAAGAGAAGAAAACTCCACGTCCAGCAAGCAGTAGCACTTCGACAGCTCCTGCTTGCTGGAAGAGGAGTGTGTGCGTTTGCTTGTTGGGAGCTGTCCCATCAAGAAAAAGCAAACTGCTATCTCCACAGGGTGGGCACCTTGGGAGATAGCAGGTGCTGGCCCTGGGGGTGGTGGCCCAAGGGCCATATATGACTCCAGGAGGGCATTTGTTCTGCATGGTCCTACTCAGGGAGGTGGTGGTCCCCGGACACATATATCAACCCCCTCCCTCTGTTTAAAAATCGAATTGGCCCCTTTAATATTGATTTGAGCCCTGGCGAGGTGGCGGTCCCCAGGGCCAGGGGGTCCGCATTACCCCCTCATATACTTTTTTTATAGCCCCAGGGCAGGTGATGGTCCCTGGGGTGCGGTGAATCCACACATCCCCCAACTTAATATTGACTTTAGCCCCAGGGAAGTTGTGGTCCCCGGGGCATACATTAACCCTTGGAGGGGGGCCCGTTGCCCCCCTCCATTTTATTAATTTAACACTGCATGTACCCAAGACCTGGCCCACCCGGGGGCTACAATAAAAGCAAGCACAGGAGACAGCGCTTGTATTTTTTATTCACAGCGATATAAAAAACTATAGTGAATTTTGCAGTGAATAAAAAATAATGATTTTTTGCACTGCAGGGTCCCTGTGGAACCCCAGGATGAAGGCTACATGGTTAGGCTATTCGTATCCTACCCCCTTTTCTATTTTTTCCATTTTTTGGGGACTTGGCTGAAGCCGAGTACCAAGATGGCGGACAACACTTCCTGATTGAAGTGTTGGCAGTCAATCAGAGCTGTGCATGTCTCTGCACGAGCTCATCATTATTCGTGAAGGATCCGCGCCTCTAGATATCCATATTTAATTTTCTGTTGAAAACTCTAAAATTACTGAACTGATTTACAACTAATAACAAAAAGCATTCTATCTGGATCAAAAGCTACCTTTCATGCCAAATTTGGTATAATTTCGTCCAGCAGTTCAGGCTGTAGTCATGCTCAAAATCCCTATGGGAATTAACATGGAAAGCACACTTTCTTTTACCCCCATCTTTTTCTCGACCCCCGCTTCACACACCACCCCACACCTTTCCATGCACAACTAGAATCACCAGAACACTTTTTGGGAATACTTCGGGAAGATTCATCAAACAGAGCCAAAGATATAGTCAAGTCAAAAAACGCTTTTCCTATGGAAACATGGTCCTACCTATAGCTACATACTGGCGATTGACAGTAGGTAATATATTTATATATATAACTGAACATTTCCCATAACTATTACGTTACTTTAACCTTTGCTTTAGAGTATGTATACACTCTAAAGCAAAGGTTAAAGTAAAGTAATAGTTAGGGTAAATGTTCAGTAATAGCGTAATGCTTTAAGTTCTAAAAACCACAAAAATTCACCAGTTATAGTTATCACAAGACACTATAACTCACGCCCTAAGCAGCACTTTTTTTAGAACGTTGTGTGGAGATCTGTCAAACAGCGCAAAAGTTATTATCAACACAAAAAATGCATTTTCTATGGAAACACGATCCTCACTATAAATATTCAGTGGCAACCGCCACTGGGGGGTAATTTATATATATTATATGAGTGTGTGTGTACATGTTCTCTTAAAATGTTTAAGGGCCTAATTTAGATCTTGGCGGAGGAGAATACTCTGTCACAAACGTGACAGGGATCCCGTTCGCCATATTACAATCCCATTATATCCTATGGAGATCCTGATATGGCAGACTGGATATCCGTTCCATTTGTGACCGAGTATTCCATCTGCTGAGATCTAAATAAGGCCCTAAATCTATGTATGTGAGCAGTGATCTATATACACATATAGATATCTGCACACAGACAAGTGGCCAGATATGAATACTCTGGTGTTTAAATGTAACTTTGTATGAAAGCGTGTATGTGTCTATATATATGCATGAATAGATGCACACACAAAATCAGATTTAAATATTTTAACCAATCAACGCTGCTTTGCAGTGAATAGTTGTTGGACAAATGAATGTGTTTAGTGGCAAGGTGCAGTATCTGTTTCTTTCTTCAGTGTCGCCCCTTGGTGCATTTAACAGCTGTGCTGGTAGGGTGCAAGGGGGTAGAGGGAGACAAATAGAACTGGGGTAAGGGCCCCCTTCTAGAGATGTCAGTGCTTTGTAAGAGAAGGTTGCCCTAAAGGTACCTGGACTGACCACTAAAACAAGTACACATTTAACAGAAAATAATCTCACACCTTGCTTAAAAAGGGCACACTTACGAAAACGCGGCTAGGGTTTTCTTATGATTTCATATTGACACAAACGTGCGCGAATCAAACTTGGAATACGATTATCTAAACTGTTAAAATATATTCTTAAAAATGCAGATGACAAAACTAGAATATTCTGGATGCATCATGTTTCGATTTAATGCATTATTTTATTTTTGTGGATTACCTTCCCGAGGGCAATGTTTTGAAACACTAGAGCATGTTTCTTAAATGTCATCACCCTTATTAATGCAAAGGTTCTGAATTGTAATGTTTACCGAGGCGCTGTCACATACCTGATTTAAAAGAACATTCCAGGCTTGTGCAGTATTTTCAGCGATACGTTCATAACGAGGAATACATAACCCAAAACATTTCACTGTTGAGCGGATCTCACAGTGTGGAGGTGTAGCTACTAAAGACCATTTATAGAATTGTAAAAGAAGGCTTGCCGCACACGCTTGCGTTACATGCGAGTGACCTACCTGCCCCAGACCTGGAAAGACTAGTTGTGAAATTTATGGCAGAATTGGTTTAATTAGTCTAGATGAGCTGGCACAGCCTGCGATCTAAATGCAGATTCATTTGCTTCCTTCTGGTACAAAATGAACTGAACTGAACCCATCAGCTCCAATTATTTGTTAAAAAAAACACACTACTTTCGATTTATTTTTAAAGCATACCGGATCTAAATTTATTTCCGGGATATTAGACTGCAATAAAGGAAGCAAAGGTCTACAATGTAGCCCATTATTCCTCTACTATGTTCCCACCAGGGTCCATGGGGTCAAATTACAGAGGCATTCAAGAGAATGATAAATAGTACAACAGAAGTATTAATTAAAGTACCTTTACTTGCCTTTGCGAATCGGCCCAAAACGTCAAACTCTTTATAAGTAAAAGTGTAAAGAGGGGACAGCCCGTTCTATTTGTATTAATTATATATGACGTTTCTACCAATATTCCCATTTTATTCTTATTTTGCATGTTTTTGAACTAATATTCAAAGGCATGTAACGGTACATTGAAGAGTACGTACTATAGGAGTATAACTTACGTACTCCAAAGTGTTCAAGTGAATAAGTCCCACTGTCCTTGATGGCTAGCTACTGTACTTCAAAGTACAGAGCAGGCTTTGGCACAGCATTGTGGTAGTACAAGCCTACACATTTTTGTATAGGAAATATATCAGTGCTACAGTGCCAATGCATAGAAAACTCGGGTAATAAATGCTTAAATAATCTATTTTTCCACTCTGACTTTTTTTTTTAAAGTCAAAAGTGTTCCAGCACTAATGTCCCATCTCAACAGCAAGGTACCCGAGCACAGACTGGTCCGAATTCAGGCTTATCTGCACCTCCAGGCTCGGAGGGTCTGGAGTTCCTGAGCGCACCCCTTCTGTGGGTGTCAGATCAGCTCACACAGGCTGCACTTGTTGATCTCCAATCTCCTAAAGACACGATTGCGCTCCTTCGGCAACCGGAGGTTCCTCACAGCTGCAGAACAATTTTGGGCCTCTCCTACAATGGGGAGAATATGATGAGAAGTTCCTGGTGCTGATCCCTCGACCGGAGGTAGATGTGTCTAGGGATCCCACAGCAGCCTCACTCCTCTGACATGGCTCTGAGACAGTACACACTTCTGCCTGGTTCTGGTGACCAACTCTAGCACACAGGGTCACCACGTCCCTAATGCACATGGACATCAACCCACTAGGCACAGCACGTGTCCTCACAGCAGGCCTTCCTGGCATATGGGGTTGCCGATCCTTATCTGTACATGAGAACTGGTCCGTTCAGCAAAATTCATGCTGCAGCAGCACTCCCTGGCATTGAGGGTTGCCATTCTTTAGCTGCACATGGGCTATAGCCCAATTGGCACAGCGTTCCACATCCACAGTTCACTTCACCGCGGCCTTCCCCTGGAATTTGGGGGTCACTGACTTTCTCCTGCACGTGGACAACAACCCAATTGGCACAGCAACTGTTTCCTCACACCTCGCAATGGAAGTTCACTCAACAGGATTCCCCACTGGACTTGCTCTCTTCAACATTCACAGGGCACTCTGGTCTTGGCAAGCAGGCAGACAATGGTGCTTGAGACTCCAGGGTCAGTGGTCTTAGATTCAGTAGGTGATGTCTTCTCACCCAGCAGAGAGACTAACAAGCCTTGACTCATAGTCCTGGTCACAGGCAAAAGGCATGTAAAGGTCACACAGCCAGTCTAGCTGCTTGGAGAATGGCAATTTTTGGGGACTCAAGCTCCCATTCTTATAGTCCATTTCCAGACACTAAATGTGATTTAGAGTCTGAGTCTGTTAAGCTTACGTTTTTAAGTACCCACTCCTCTTCCCTCTTCAAAGCAGTATGGCACAGCAGGAGCAACTCGAAAGCTGAGGCCATAGGAATGACGAGTTCACATGTCAATGTCAGCTATAGAGATATGTGTATCAAAAGGTTAACCCACTGTCCCAACCTTACTCTTTATGATACTATTATCAGCCCCATCTCCTTCCTGAGATGTGCCCAGGCGCCATCCTCATGACCTCTCACTGAAACAAGTAGCATCCTTTAATGTGTGCAGGGGAAGTCTAGCTCTGCTCTCTTCAGTGTGTGTCCCACCCACCTTACACCAATGAAGCAATACACAAATCTGTCTGAGGGTATCCTCTACCTCCTCTCATCATGATTCACCATGCAGGCCTAGGTATCCTAAAATGGAACCCAGGGTCCTCCATGTACTGTACCATTCACAGGCACACATTCACCCAGTTCATGTATACAGCATATTCACACTGCAAATCACAGGAGAATCGGCCACCCTGATCCTGCTCGACCTCTCCACATCTTTCGACACCGTCTCCCACCACACACTCATGCAAACGACTGTACCAGATCGGAATCAAAGATGACGCTCTTAGATGGATGACATCATTCCTCATGGGGCGCACCCAGAGAATCTGTCTCCCTCCTTTTCACCTCACAACACAAGCAAACCATCTGCAGCATCCTTCAAAGGTTCATCCTTCAGTACAACTCTCTTCAAAATCTACATGACTCCACAACTAAGGACCTGCATACATGAACCACTGACTGAACCTCCACCAACCATCTAGAAACCTCAGCTCTTCCCACCTCGCCCTCGCACAGACACCGTGCATCGGCTGCACTGGAGGACACTCTTTCTCCCATCTTTCGGGCCAAATAGACTGACCAAAATTTCGAGCAGCAGTATTTTCCATGGAAGTTTCAATGTTATCCAAAATAGTGGGTTCTGGCAGGCCCATACTTCTAATAATACACCAACGTGACCTAGACTTTAGGTCTCCATTATTTGCCTGTACACAAAACAGTGACATTTCCAGTATTCCACCTTTTTTAACATGGCCAAGCAGCTAACCTTCATGTCACTAATATACTGCCAGGCACCACTCAGTTGGGTATCCTGTACTTCAACCCTAGTTTGCAGCAGATCAAGCTGAGATGTAAGGGTGTCAAATATGCCATTAATTGTGTTGGGGCTTCGTATCATCTCCAGAAGAAGGTTTGTTACCATTCTGGAAGTTATTCTGTTCTGAGGTTGGAGCTAGTATCAGATGGGCTTCTTGGCGGGATTGGGGTAGGACATGTTAACTGCCTTGTGCATTTCAGGTCTGCCATGGCCGGCTGGGTTATCTCACCACAAGTCTTGCTGGTGTTGCCCTTTGTTAGTGGTCAAGGATTTCAAAGCAAAGCACTCAGCTGTGTTCAAGCAGACATTTTCTTTGTAATGGTTAGAAACGCTGTAATTTAGGACAGACCCTGTCCATCGCGATTTAGGCCCTTTTCTTTATGTTTAGTTATGTTCCAGGCCAGATATTTCATTGTAAAGTTTTCTTACTTTATCAACTGTTTCTATTGTGTCATTCCCAGTCCGTTATAGTGAGATATTACTTCCTGTTCTTTCTTTTTTTGTCCTTTTCCAGATCAATCCTATCTGAGGGTATAAAGGAATTTCTCAACCTGCTTGGCAGGTCGCACCTGCCCTCTCAACTCGTTGCTCACTCCAGAAAGCTTCCAGTTTTACTCCCTCTTTTGCTACAGGCATTCCAGGTGCTGCACATGATCACCATATCTCATAAGCTGGTTTTTGATATCATGTTTTTCTTCTAAGAGTTGAAGTTTTATTCAGCCTGACACTATTCACAATTTTCATCCAGTTACCATTCTGGAAGTGAAAATAGAAGGCAGCAGGCCTTATCTTCAACATAACAGCTATTAAAACAAATGTCTCAGAAGACCTGCACACAACATATTGTGCTTCACAAAGCCCAATGCCATTCCAACACATATGGTACCAAAATATTCCAATCCTTTATCCATACCATCATACATCCTAACATACAATACCATGCCACACCAAACACAACATGACTTATGATACCATGATATAACATACCACATGGGAATAAAACATCCTGAGTTGCTCAAAGGAGAATCCTAGCAGCAAAACTGTTAAATTATGCGATTTGCCAAAGACATTCCTCTGGCCATAATTTCCATATTTGGCCAAAGAATATTTCGTTCCACATCAACAGAGGTCGACCTATTCATAACTTACTGTCAGGTTTTGGTTAACATAGCATCCAGGAGCATCTGCCTAAAATATTTTCCAGCTTCCTTTGAACTTTGGAAATGTGGTTTGTTCCTGTTCAGTATCGAATGTGAATTGAGTGGAAGTGAATTGTAAGCATTGCATGCTGTTATGAGGAGATTTCAAACCATGAAGGTTTTACAACAGTCAACGGTGTTGCTAGAGAATTCTGATGCCAGTCTTGAGGTTAACAGTAGTGTGTGGTTCAAATTATTTACTAATGGTTTGAAATCGCATGAACAGAACCCACACCAGCAGAGACATGTGGCAGAGTGGCATCCTAAGTGCTAACTTTAGATTGTCTAGCTTCTTGAAATAAAATGCTCAAACTGATTTTTGTTTTTATTTTTTACCATTCAACTTTTTCAAGATTATAAAATATGCATCTCATCTGGCCTGTACAAGGTTGATGTGGATCATTTTTTCAACATTTCGTTTCCGATGGTGAATGGTACATTCCTTAATTGCCAGTGAGTATGTTTACTTTGGCCAGTTTTAATTCTCAGGCATTGTCTCCTTTATCCTCAAATCAGTACTTCCACTTCTCTCCAGAAATATAAATGTTTTTAGCTAGTTTTATGCTTTTGACTTCTAACTGCATCTGGGAATTTAACTACTGCATTGAGGTTGATGTTAAGCACAGAAAGCAACAATTTGGTAAAGGAGAATATTGAAATGGTACGGAAACCAAGCAATTGAACAAGTGTAGTGAGCTTATTGCACAGAATGCTCTACTAGAGTTTGTAAACAAGAAAAGAAATGGCAACCATGATAGCATGTGGAATTACAACCAATGGAGTGACTCCCCTCAAGCAGGCGGAAATACTCATCCGCAGCCCTCTGGCATCTGTCAAAGCACAACTTTCTCACACATCCTTGATATGATCAACTTGAGTGTCGATTCCCCAAAATGCCAGGAGTGGCAGAAGTGACATTACATACTCTTTGACTTTGAAGACATAACAGGAAGTGACATCATATGATCATTGACCTTCCCTTGTTCTACAAATCATGTTACATGACATTAACCTTGATAAAGTCACATTACATTGATTAAGTTTCTTAATAATTTGATCATTAATGAAACAACACAGACAAATGTCTTTTTAAGATTGTAGCATCCTCCCCAGCCTGGGTAGTCACTAATCACTATGGCATACAAGGAGCTTAGTGTAATACAAGTTTATTTGTCTACTTGTAACCACAAACTCAGCATTCTAAACCTGCATTCACTTCACTATGCTATAATGCTTACGTCACACTTCTATGGACTCCATCAGGAGTCAAAAGGGCTACTTCATTGCTAACTCACACAACACTACAACAATAACACCTATATTATGGTGTGGGCTTCATCTTTGAAAGTTCTGGGACATTATATTGCCCTGAATTGTAGTGAATGGGTGAAGCAAGTGAGCCATATCTCTTCTAGGGGATTGTTTTGCCCTAAAAGAAATTGCAAAGAAGGGGACATCTAATAGTGAATTTTAAAGCACAATTGTTCACATAAATTTGCAAAATGCCATAGGCTTTGAAAGAACAATTATTTAATATCCAACCCTTTTCAAGGCGTGCCAAGCCATTGAAACCTGGCATTCCCCAAGTGTTGACCCAAAAATGGCCTCCATTGTGCCCACATTTTTTCAGTGATACCCCATAGGCCATGAGTGCCCCAATATACCACATTGTATCATGGATACCCATATGCCATGGGTGCCCCGCAACATGATAGTGCCAGAAGGTTTGCATTTATGCTGTCCATATGTCATAGATGACCATTATTTCAAAAATTACCTCTGTATGCCAGGGTGAGACTTTTGTCATGGTTGCCATCCTCCATTAAGTCAGTTTGTCCTCCTTCACGCCAGGAATTACCTCCAATGTGCGGGTACTATCATTTTGCCCCCATGTAAAGAATTTCTTCAGGTATGCCAGGGTTTTTTCATGGGAGCTCCATATACAATAATTACCTCTAATATGCCAGTACCAGTATTTTACCATGGGTGCCAATTATGCCAAGAATCACTGCCCATGCCAGTATTTTTTCACAGGTGTCTGTCATGTTAAGAAGTGCCTCATGTATGCCAACAGTAGTATTGTGGGTGTTTCTATAAGGCAACATTACTTTCAGTGTGCCAGGGCCAACAGCAGACTCTCAAGCACAACACCACATTCTCTCTCGCTCCCATTCACTCAGTCACACACTCTTACACCAATTCAGTCTCACATATAGTTACTCCTAATCTCACTCAATCATTGTCACTCATTTTGAATCACTTTTACTTACTCACACTGACTCTCAATATTCTCACTCACTACCTGTCACTGACAAACTCCCTTTCCCCCACACAAACACCTCCTTACACATAGATTCACATGCTCACACATGCTTTCTCTCAAATAAACACACTCTCACCTGCAAGCCCACATACAATTTTAATTTAAAAGCACTTTTTAGTAACCTAAGTTGGCATGAAAGGTTCTGTTCTAACTAATTGTTCTCCATTTTTGTATTACACTAATTGTGAATATTAAATATTATTCACTAATAGTATAAATATAAATACAAATTAACAGAAAACAATGAGTGCTCAGCAGTCATTGTGTTTTGGCACAGATTTTGCCACCCCTGAGGCCAGGGTCACAAAGGCAGTGCCAGCGGTCACAAGGGGCAAGCCCTAAATGATGTAAATGGCTGAGTCCTTGTTTAGTCTAGTTTTAAAGGTAGTACTTTTAGATATTGAGGGCTGAGGCCTTTTATGTGTATTTGTCAGAAACAGAGTTTAGCTAGAGTAGGTCACAGAAAGCATTAGGAGAGAATTTTTAATGAAATAGTCAAAACGGCTAATAAAATTCCTCTGTCTTACACTTTTGAAAATCTTGCTGCTAAATCAGAGGAGTTTGCCAAATATTTCGATAAGAAAGTGAAATCAATCAAAATCTCTTTACGATCCACCAGACTCTAAAAACCATATGAATCTCCTATGTACAAAGACAAGTGGCATCATATTGAAGAATTCTCATAGGACACTCTCTTAAAAACCATTCATAATGTAAATCTCTCTAATCTCTGAAGAAAGTAACCCGATTCTGACTTACATGACCCAAGACGTAACCCACAAACTATTACTCTACTGGAAGACACTAGTGAATCTTTCCGTGGCTAAAGCCTTGTTTCCACACTTCATACATTTTGTTGTGGTTACATCCCTGCTGTAAAATCCCACACCTGATTCAGGAGAACAGTGGGCCGGTTTTTAGACTTCTGTTCCTAAAGTAGCCATACAATGCAGTCATCCTTTTGTAGAAAACGATTTTCTGAATTTTAGTACAGCAACACCGGTGCTTTGGGGTGGTTGGCAAATATTAATACCACAAAATAAAAACTTACAGAACCTAAATATGTCATCCTCTCATCTAGTATTTTAGGCTATAGGAGAGAGAGAGGCCAAGCTTTTGCTGGATCTGGACACTCACAAGGCGAAAACACTATTACCTTCAAAGCTGCACTGGGTACTGAGAGCAATCGGTAGCATTAGGGGCTTAAAAAACCCACAGGAAATAAGTTACTTTACATTTTTTAAATAGTTAAACATATAGATACTTACTTATAAAGATCATCAAAGTGGTACCACATTTCCTCATTCTTTCCTTCCGTGTCCAATTTCCTAAAAAATGTTTTCTCCCACAGCAAAAGCAAAGACACATCTAGCATCCAGTTTTGAAGCCCAGACAGTGGACTAGACTTCCATTCTCTCAAACTATACTTTAAAGATTCCTACTAGGGTTCTATTAACCCACAATGTCAGACATATGTACATGTGCATTTAGCAATAAAAAATGGACAAAGGAAATCGCGCCAAGCTGTTGCCATATTTAACTCCATGCATTCCAGAACATTATTTCAAAAAGAACTTATCATCTTCTGACAACTTCACAGCATATATGTTATGTTACCTGGCGCCAAGATACAATTCTCCCTGTGAGCCAAATCATACTTTACCATTTGAACTGATGATCAATATAATTGAAAAAAGATCTTTGTTTTGTGTATCTTGACTTCAAATGAAGTTTGCTCCTAATTTTCTCACTATAAGCACTTGCCCACATTCCAGTGCTAATTGCTATCTCTATGTACTCCAACCACAAAAGTCTGTGTATCAAGATCATTTATACTAACTCTATCCCCTTGTAGTAGTCTGAATATAAAAGATGCACTGTGTGTAAAAGAGGTTTTTCAGCAAATCTAGTATTCATCAGCGATGACGGACTAGGTATAATACATTATTCCCAAAGTTTAATAGGAACAGTTGAAGCAAAAAGTTGCCTATTTATAAATGAGCATCCATATGAGTGCCCCACCTGCTTATTCCTTGCATCTGCTGTGAAAACATTTGGTCAAAACCACAGTGATAGGGTAGATTACTTTAATGTTGCAAACTACCTATTTCTTGCAGGTATTTCTAAAGTAGGAGATATCCTTGAGGTGGGATACATTATGCTCTTCTCTTCTACCCAACAGGACTACCCTCTATTTTCGACTCAGTTTTAAAAATATGTACAACTTCGTCATGACGGTGTGGAAAAATACAAACTGGGGGGGCACTACCAACCAGAATATAAGATCCTTAATTATTGCCCGGCGATGTCGCCTCTTGAACCCACACAGAAGTTAAACTATTGAAGAGGCAGGCGCTGGAGACTGGAAGGCAGGAAACAAAGGTTTTTATTCTCTCCGGAGGAGAACACAACGAAACGGACAGAAGGTATCGTTCTGAGGTGCTCTAACTGCATCCCGGAGGCCTGGCCTCTTATACATGAGTTTATCTCTTTATTACATGTAACACATTCTCGTTGATACTTTGATGTACGGAAAGACATCCTCAGAATCCCCCCTTCCCAGCCCGTTCCCATGCAAGGCTATAGTGGAAGTCCCCGCCCCGTTCACAACAGGTGATGATCATTGCGCAGCTGGGCATTCCGCCGATTCACGGAGTGTGCGGGTTTCGATCGGATCTCGTGGGGTGGGGGGGGGGCTTTGATCATCTCGGGGATCCTTTGAGGAGGGAAGCTTCCTATTGTATGGGGAGGGGCAAGAGGTTGGTATCGGCAGAGCTAGGTGTCGGTCTGGGAACGGGGAAGACAAACGGGCACACGGGGAAAAGGGGTTTGCATCAAAAGGGCCGGAGATCATGACGGGGAAACAGGGAGGTGTCGCGCTGGGAACAGGATGAGGGCCTGGGGCAGAGCAGCGCCGAAGAGGGGTTTATGACCCAAGGCAGGTGCAAGCAGGGGGTTGCTAGCGAAGTTAGGAGGGAGAGAGAGAGAGACGCGCTGGCTCTCGGCGAGAGCCGGGAAGCCATGGTGTCCAAAATGGCGGCTGTTTTACGCGCACAAAAGGTTTAAGGAGAGCAAGAGGGCGCCGATAATGTTGACGGTTTTCAGCCTAACTTTTAACAGTCCTCCCTTTTCAACATATCTAGCCAACTTGCTTATTCAATGTCAATTTTCATCAAATTCCTAACTTCGGTATCATATAATGCCCTCATATGTTCGCTTCCAATGTCCACAGTTTTGGGAAAAATACAACTCGCACATAAAGAACACATAGGTGGCAAACATTGAATTCCTAAGCATAGGCCACATATTACAACTACGGGAATCAGGATAATGGTGAGCAGTCTCCAGCCCCAGCTTTTGACGGTGTCCCAGAACCAACCACCAAGCGACCATTCTTCTTGCTCTTGGTGGACTTCCGAAGAGAGTCTGTGAAGATGTTCGATGGCTTTGTACACTGAGGGTGAGTTGTCCGGTATGTATGTACAACAGCTGGCCCCAATAATGCGGCATGCTCCTCCACGGTCCGCCAGAACTACATCTAGAACGAGGCGGTTCTGAAGGGCCACAAAACGGACCGCTTGGAGCTCGGCAGTGTTGTTGGCAAAGATGCCCGCTGTGATGTTCATGGTTGTCTCGACTGCCTGAGTCAAATGTCGGATGGCACGGCTGTTTGCCATCGGGCCCCAGAGGGGGACGAGTCCTTTCATAGCATCGAGGAACTGTGCTCCTGTTGAGTCGGCTTGCTCAACGTCTTTTGCTCGTTTTTGCCTGTGGTGATTCGCTGGGGCCACATAAGTTGGAGGAAGGACGAAGGAGATGTAGCAAGTGCCCCCCCAGCCTTTGGGGAGCCAGGTGTAGGCCTTCGTGCCACAGATGAAATACATGTTTGGGGAGGACACAAAGGAAGGTGGATCCGTGGAGTCCAAAGTTCTGGTAAAGCGGCAAGCGCTGTGACCCACCAGCTGTGTCCCAAGTCCTTCTACACACATGTGGCCTGTGACGTTGATGACCGTCAGGGCTACAGTCAGAGTGGCAGCCGTTCGTTTCCGCAGATAGGAGAAGGTGGGTCTGGTTGGATTGTTGAATACCTGCATTTCGATTCGTTCTTTGGCCGGAATGTCCATTTGGATTGAGTCGCTGGGGTTCAGCGGGCAGAAGTGTGTCTTTGTCTTGTTTCGCCCGGCCCCATGAGAAGAATGTGCTGCAGCTCTGCTGGAGGTGGCATTTTCCGTATAGCTCTCTTGCAGGAGGATCAGCCAGGCAAGGCAGGAGCCGTGGACGGAGAAGGGTGAAGGGATGAATGGTATTGAATGTCCAGTGGCATGGGGTAGCAACCCACAGATCCAGCAGTTGGTGGCGTTGGTGGCAAGATTGTGCTGGTGAAGTAGCTGTACGAAAGAGTTGTTCCAGAACTCCTTTCGCCTCTCTCTTAGTTGAGGAGAGAGCGAAATTAGATAATGTTCCTTCATGGTGGTAGGCTGAGCAGTGGTTAGGAAAGTTTCGTGAGCAGGTGTGTGTTCTTCCATAATCCAGAGCGTAGTCATGAGGAGAAAACAGAGGAGGAATACGATGAAGAGTGCAATTGTCTTTGAGCTATGGAGTCTGTCTGTTCTCGGATTTCTGTAGTGGGTATTTCCTGTTGTCTCAGTCGGCTTCTTGTTTGGCGCTTCCATCATCTTCTTATCTGGCGCTTCCATCATCTTCGTCTTCAAGGTGCTCGGTAGTGGGCAGGACCACAGACTCAGTTTTAGCTTCTCTCCAGGTAACCCTTGGTAGTTTGGGTCACCGTTCTGAGATTCTCTAACCTAGTCCGTGGCCTACTTAGCCGAAGCTCCCTCCTTTCGACGCAGGAAATACCCTTCTCGAGATGGCACTGTGGGGTCAGGATGTTTTGAAAGTTCAAGTGTCTCTGTATCAGGGTAGCAGTTCAACGATGGTCGGTCCCGGTTCAGGAGCTCTTCTTGGGTGTTGACGGTGTCTGTCGTGGCCAGGGCTGGAGAGACCTTTTTGCAGTGATGGGCGTGCAGCCAGTGTTTCTTCCCCTCCACTCGAAGTGCGGTCCGAGTGGTGATCAGCACTTGCCAGGGGCCCGTCCACCGGGGTTCCAAACTCTTTGATCGCTGAAAGTTTCGGATCAGCACGAAGTCCCCCGGCTGGATGGCGTGACCCGGACCCCTGGAAGCATCGGGGATGGCCTGCCGCACCTGCTGATGAAGGACAGACAAAGTTTCAGTCAATTTGTACAGATAATCAGACATTAGGACATCCGGAACGTCATGAATGGACGTTGGTTTCGGGGCAGACCAGACGCTCATGGGTCGGCCGAAGACAACTTCATAAGGGGTTAAGTGATGTCGGGTGGGGGTAGAGCGCATCGATAGCAATGCCAATGGGAGGGCGTCTGGCCATTTCAGGCCCGTCGTAGCCACTATTTTGGCCAGTTTAAGCTTTAGTGTGGCGTTGTGTCGTTCGACCAGCCCAGCAGATTGAGGGTGGAAGACTGCGTGGAATTTCTGTTTGATACCCAGCCCATTTAGGATGAGCTGGATAACGTTGGCTACAAAGTGGGGGCCATTATCACTCCATAAAACACGACAGAGGCCATAACGGGGGAAAAACTCTTTTAACAGGACCTTTGCAGTGGCCATAGCGGTGTTGTCACGGGTCGGATATGCTTCCACCCATTTGCTAAATGCGCACACCACAACAAGTACATATTTCAGGCCTTGGCATCTGTCTAGCTGGATGTAGTCCATCTGCAGGACTTCAAATGGGTGGTTTGGGACCCCAAATCCCCCCCGGGGTACTACAGTTCCCTTCCCGGGGTTGTGTTGCAGGCATATTAAGCATTGTTGGACCAGGCGTTTGGCGGAATCTGGGATCTTGTCATTGTGCCAAACCCTGGAGACAAGTTCGATCATGGGGGCTGATCCTATGTGGGCTGGGGAGTGTGCCATGGATAATATGGGAATCAAGTATGAATCAGGTAGCAACCATCTGTTCGTGTCTTTTGTCCGCCAGCAGCCTTCATCGTCTTTCAATCCCACCCGTGCCCATTCAGTCAATTCGTGTTGTGTGCTAGCCATTTGTATGTCTCTAATTGTGTCCTTGGCGTCAGTCCAGTTTTCTGCTTGTGACCTGGTCACGTACATACGTGTTGTCGTTCTATTTTCTGCTGTCGTTCGGGCGGTGATGTCGGCTAGTGCATTTCCCTGTCCAATAATGTCTGTCACCTTCTTGTGTGCCTGGCATTTGATAACGGCAAGTTTGTTGGGGAGGAGGACAGCTTCGATTAAGGCGGAGACTAAATCCCCGTGCAGGATGGGTGTGCCGTGTGAGGTCAAGTATCCTCTCTCCCTCCAGAGGAGCCCAAAATGGTGAACCACCCCGAAGGCATACTGGCTGTCGGTGTAAATGTTCGCCGTGGTTCCTGTTGCCAGGATGCAGGCTCTCGTCAAAGCAATCAGTTCCGCTGCCTGGGCAGATCGCTGGGTGATGCGGGCTGTTTCTACTACAGTTCGAGCTGTGGTGACTGCATAGGCAGCGGAAGTGGTACCATCGGAGAGTTTGATGCAAGAACCGTCCACCCACAACTCCCCGTCGGGGTCAGGGAAAGCTGTGTCTCTGAGATCGACCCTACTCCTGGTCTGTTCGTCCGTAAGAGTCACGCAGTCATGTACGGGGTGCACATTGGGGTCGTTCTCTGGCAGGGGTAACAGAGTTGCTGGGTTCAGTGTGGTGCATCTTTTCAGGGTGATATGGGGGGCAAGCAAGGTTAGTTCGTATCCAGTCAGTCGTGCACTCGTCAGATGTTGCGTCTTGGTTTGGTTCAGGAGGGTGTCGACTGCATGGGGTACCAGTACCGTGAGGGAATTCGAGAGTACAATCCCCTCACTCTGTCGGATAGAGACTGCAGCAGCAGCTACAGCTCGAAGGCAGGCAGGCAAGGCTCTGGCGACAGGGTCAAGAGTGGCAGAGAAGTAAGCGCACGGTCGTTGCTTAGGACCGATGGCCTGGGTCAGGACAGATAAAGCGCACCCCTCCCTTTCGTGAGTGTAAAGGGAGAAGGGCTTTCTGTAATCAGGGGTACCCAGGACAGGGGCTGAGCAAAGGGCATCTCGTAGTTCTGTGAAGGAGGTTTGACACTCAGGAGTCCAAGGGAGTGGGAAAGGGACGTCTTTGTTCAAGAGAGAGAGCAGTGGTTTTACAACGAGGCTGAAGTTTGGCAACCATTGTCGGCAGAAGGAGGTGAGGCCTAATAGGGAGCGAACCTGCTTCTGGGTTTTAGGGACAGGGGTGTCTAGAATGGTCTGGATTCGATCAGGGGTGAGTTTCCTTCCATCTTTGGACAGAAGGTGGCCTAGGTAAGTGACCTGGGGTAGGCAGAATTGCAACTTCTTCTTGGAGACCTTGTGGCCATTTTCCGCAAGGAAGTGCAAGAGTTGAATGGTGGCGGTAACCGCTAGAGGGGTGGTGTCGGCTGCCAAAAGGATGTCATCGACATATTGTACCAACACCACCCCGTCGGGTAACCGGACTTGGTCTAATTGCCTTTTGAGGGCCTGGCTGTAGATGCTAGGGCTCTCCGTGTAGCCTTGAGGGGCTCGGCAAAACCTATATGAGCGGGATTTTAGGGTAAAGCCGAAGAGATATCGGCTGTCGGGGTGGATGGGGATGGAGAAGAATGCGTTCTTGAGGTCGATGACGGAAAAGGTGGTTGCAGTGGATGGAATCAAGGTCAGGATGGTGGTGATGTCTGAGACCACAGGGTACTGGGGTACTACCACTTTGTTGATCTCTCGGAGGTCGATGATGAAACGGTATGCTTTCTCATCTCCCTCTCCCTGCTTCTTGATAATGGGCAAGATAGGGCTGTTGCAAACGTTGCTAACCACTTCCTCTACCACTCCTGCGTCTATCAGTGACTGGATAATCATTACCAATGCCTTCTCGCCCTCTGGCGATATCCGATATTGTGGGAGTTTTGGGAGTGTTGCATCTGGTCGGACAGTAATGTGCACTGGGTCAATTAACATACGCCCTACGTCCGAATCCGCTTTGGCCCACAGATACGGAGGCAGGGTGTCAAGTAGGGACGCGTCGACGTCGGTGATGGAAAACATGTGTCGGGGGGAACAATGTTTAAGCAGAACGGGGTTGTCGTAAAGAAACACTCGAACTCCATCTTGAGAACACCTAATCGTCGCTCGGAAGTGTTTCAGTAAGTCAAGTCCCATAATGGCGTCAGGGCTATTGGAGGAGAGCAAGAACGTGGTGTCGGTGGTGTTGTTTTCTACGTCAAAGAGAATCGGGGCAGACAAAGGGTTGGTGGAGGGCGTTCCATCGAAACCTGTCGATGTTATGAGTGAGCCAGACAAGGGTGCCCTTGGAATCAGTCGTTTAGATAACGCACTACGTGTTGCGCCAGTGTCTACCAGAAATGGAGACTTGGTACCCAGGACCTTAGCAGTGACATAAGGGCCCTGCTGGTCAACATAGAGCTCGACTGGATCCCTCCCTCGCCCTTGGCTGTCCTATGCAAAGGTGTGAGTGTCGTCATAGTCAGATTGTTGATATTGGTTCTGTCTGGGTCGATCGAACGTATTCGGTCTGCTTGATCTGTCATTAGTCGCGTCATTTGGGGGCCCTCGTTGTGTTCCCCTAGGTCTCGGTCCGTTTGCTACCTCCCTGGGGTCTCTGTTCCTGATCATTTCCAGGAGAACTGGGCACTGGGATTTCCAATGGCCAGTCCCTTTGCAGAAAGCGCACTGGTCATCTCTAAGGTCTGTGCGTCCACTGTAGGGAGTCAGAGTGCGGTCCTGGGGTAATGCAGTCTTAGGGACGTTTGTCTGGTAGTTTCCCCTGTATTGGTCTCGTCCTATAGTCACCCCTTGCAGTTTGGCAATCATCACCCTCTCCTTTAAGTCTTTCTTCTTTTTCTCTGTCGCCCTATCGTTTTCATTTTTCTGATGCTCATAATACTGGGCCATCTGAAGAATCGCTGTAGGTTTGGAGGCTGCCCAACTACTCTCGCTGGCCTGTAGTTTCTGGGAGATGTCCAATGATAGGCCCTTAACATAATTCTGGACAAACAGATGGTGTCCGGTTGCAGTGGTCATGTCCTGGCCGCTGTAATCAGAGAACACCGTTTCAAACCGGGAGAAGTATTCCGATACATCCTCCTGGGGTTTTTGGCGACAGGCTGTTACTATCGACCAGTCCACTTTCTTTTCTGGGATTAGGGTTTTTAATTTCTCTACAATTTTATCTGGGAGGTCTAGAATGGATTTCAACGGCTTTTGTCCTGGTCCCCGTTGTTTGTCCAAGTCATCGAGTTGTGGCCAGGTATGTCCGAACAGCTCAAGGTGGTCGACTTTCCGGATTTGCTTCCACACATCAGCTGGTAGACATAACCCGAAGAACAAGTCGATGTCAGCCAGGGTCATGATAGTCGAACCCAGGGCTGTACCTAATTCAGTATAGAAGGCAGTGGGGTTTTTGCGTAGGTCGGGTAGAGATTTCCGGAATGTCAGTATCTCTTGCCGGTCCCGTGGCTGGTAGACCCAGTTGTATACTACCCTTCCCTTCGCATCTTGGTTGTTTGCATCATCGTGAGTCCCCGTACCCCGAGGAGGAACCCAGTAAGGGGCAGCCTCACGTATCGGCATCATGGTGTTAGATTGCTCGGTTGGCGGTTCGGTCACTACGGGGGCCGCGGATTTAGCTCCCGGCTTTCGTTCAGTGAGGTGGCGGAAAACCTCAAGCGTACGCGTAAAGAGGTCCGACACATCACACTCGCCCTCATCCCCGATATCGACCTTCCGGTACAGAGTCCTTAGGCTCTCGGGACCTTTGTCTCGATATCGGTCCTCGTATGCATTCAAGACATGATAACACAGTCGTACGGTAAAATGTCGTCTGTGACTCCCTGTATACGAGCTGAACATATCTGTGATGTACTCTTCATCATCCTTCCTTTCTACCAGTGTCCTTGCTATTTTGTCGATCCCCGCTCGCTCATCTTTGTCTAGCCTGTTTGTTCTTGCAAGGCCAGCCCCTCGAGTCTCATGCTCGTCTAACGTTGTCGTTGATGTGGGTTTTAATACAAGGGGTTCGGCTGGCACAGAGGCCATTGGGGCCGACGCTGCGGCGGTACCTTCGTTTGTACCTGGGGGTGGCGCGTGCTGCGCCAGGGGCCGAGAAGGGGCATATGGAGGGGGCATGTAGATGATAGGGGGACCTAACAGCAGGTCCTCATTGGCTTGTCGTTTTGAGGGTAAATCAGGGTAGAGCATGGAGGGGGTTCTAACCGGACACTGGCTTGGCGTTTCCCTTTCTAGTTTCTGTTTAGCTTTCTCTCTTTCCTCTATCTCCTTTTTTAGCTTCTGAGCAGCTAGGTGGGCTGCTTTTTGCAGCTCTTTTTCCAACCTACTCTCAGTTTTCTTTTTACGCTGTTCAGTTTCTTTTCGCCACATGCCGAAGCTATCAAGCATAGTGGGTGTTGTCTTGTTTTTACCTAGGGCAGTTTCTAGCATTTTTATTTTATCATCATCGAAGGATCCTGTCAGGGGCCATTGACTTTCTTGACCCTGTTTTGTATATTTATGCCATAGTTTACTATAGGCAATAGCGGTCAATCCATGCTTCATGAACATGTCCTTATTAGGGGTGCCTTCCAGTGGGGCTGGATGGTCCATCTCTAATAAGCGGTCCGGGCTAAACAGGCTACCAATCAGTGGGGAGAAGACAGACATGACGGCTCGTAACGAGGGACTAAAAAGTCAGCACTGCCTATCTTATCACTAGGTGCAAAGACTGGACAGAATATTTCTATTCTACGTTGTTTGCAGGCAGTGAATACCTCATGGATCACAATAACCAAAGACCAACAAATAACAATGGGGAGAATGAGTAGGTCCGCAAAGATCTGCGTTACCTACCTTTTTCGCTATCTGCAAAAAGGGTGGTCTCTTCCCTGTTTGCAGACAGGGAATCTCCAGGAAACAATAATTTTGCGAACAACAGTTCAGTTTCAAGCAATTATAGGGTGAGGGAGAAAAAAAATAAGCACGGCTGCTACCCTACCTATCCTCCACTGCTTGCAAAGAGAGAGACCTTTGTTTCTCCGTTTGCAGACAGTGAATCCCTCGTGGATCAAGATAACAAAAGACCGACAAATAACAATGGGGAGAGTGAGTAGGTCCGCAAAGATTTGCGTTACCTACCTTTTTCACTATCTGCAAAAAGGGTGGTCTCTTCCCTGTTTGCAGACAGGGAATCTCCAGGAAACAATAGTTTGTGAACAACAGCTCAGTTTCAGGTGACTATTGAGTGGGGGAGAAAAATAAGCACGGTTGTCTGCCCTACCTATCCTCCACTGCTTGCAAAGGGAGAGCCTGTTGTCTCTCCGTTTGTAGACAGTGAATCTCCAATTAAACAAAAAGAGCAATACTAGTATTTAACAATCAAGCAAATTTTCCGCAATTTGTCGTGGTAACACGACCTTACCCGGACCGCATGGACAGTTTCCTGACTTCCGAATCCAGCGCCCGATCGTCCTCTCTTCTTCGTTATCCTCGCGGCACTCCTGATGGTTCCCAGTCAGGACCGTAGATCACTCGAGAGAGGTCTGTTCGGAACCAGTGAAGTTCGGATGATCGGCTGTCAGACGAGGGTCTATCGGACAGACGCGTTCCCGATCGTTGCAGTCGTTCACTTTGTCGTCAGGACCTCTCCCACTGGATCCATGGGTCGCTGATGGGCCCCACGCTTGGGACGCCAATTGTGGAAAAATACAAACTGGGGGGGCACTACCAACCAGAATATAAGATCCTTAATTATTGCCCGGCGATGTCGCCTCTTGAACCCACACAGAAGTTAAACTATTGAAGAGGCAGGCGCTGGAGACTGGAAGGCAGGAAACAAAGGTTTTTATTCTCTCCGGAGGAGAACACAACGAAACGGACAGAAGGTATCGTTCTGAGGTGCTCTAACTGCATCCCGGAGGCCTGGCCTCTTATACATGAGTTTATCTCTTTATTACATGTAACACATTCTCGTTGATACTTTGATGTACGGAAAGACATCCTCAGAATCCCCCCTTCCCAGCCCGTTCCCATGCAAGGCTATAGTGGAAGTCCCCGCCCCGTTCACAACAGGTGATGATCATTGCGCAGCTGGGCATTCCGCCGATTCACGGAGTGTGCGGGTTTCGATCGGATCTCGTGGGGTGGGGGGGGGCTTTGATCATCTCGGGGATCCTTTGAGGAGGGAAGCTTCCTATTGTATGGGGAGGGGCAAGAGGTTGGTATCGGCAGAGCTAGGTGTCGGTCTGGGAACGGGGAAGACAAACGGGCACACGGGGAAAAGGGGTTTGCATCAAAAGGGCCGGAGATCATGACGGGGAAACAGGGAGGTGTCGCGCTGGGAACAGGATGAGGGCCTGGGGCAGAGCAGCGCCGAAGAGGGGTTTATGACCCAAGGCAGGTGCAAGCAGGGGGTTGCTAGCGAAGTTAGGAGGGAGAGAGAGAGAGACGCGCTGGCTCTCGGCGAGAGCCGGGAAGCCATGGTGTCCAAAATGGCGGCTGTTTTACGCGCACAAAAGGTTTAAGGAGAGCAAGAGGGCGCCGATAATGTTGACGGTTTTCAGCCTAACTTTTAACAACGGGCAGGCAGGGAGGCTGGGGGGACAGAGATCCCAGAAACGCCCACCTTGTGGGGCGTATATCAATGGAAGAACTGGGTAGAGGTGCAGTCTCTCGGAAGACCAGAAGGATTACCAATAATATGCCAGACTCTCTGTGTCAACTCAGGGAGAGGTAGAGGAGGCACTTGGGTGACTTTAAGGACATTGGACCTTATTTAGGAGCCCTTGCATCACATTTACGCAGTGGTTGCATCACTTTTTGTGATACTACGGCGGCGTAAATATTGTGCCATGTTGTGCCTTATTTACGAAGTGATGCATCAAGGCAGGTGCGTCACTTTGTAAACCCCTGCCCTACATTATACCTGCATCAGGTATAATATATGCAGGGTGGGCCTTCCCCCGCATCAAAGCCTCATAGAAGTGACGCATTGAAATCTATAAGATTTCAGTGCACCACATCTAGGACGCCATTGCATCAAAACCTTATACCTTCCTCATGGCGGGTGTAAGGGTGAGGCAGGCCCTTTCACATAGGGCTTGCCCCATGTGAAAGTACACATTGCTGGAGTTGCCTCTGTTTTCAGATACACCCCAGCAATGAGTTACTTTTGCGCCTACAGATATCTCAGTAAGACTGACGTATCTGTGACTCCTTGCAACATGATGCCCCATGCTGTAAATACGGTGCATCCATGGTGTCACAAGGAGGGTGCACTGAGAAGTGTTGCATCGCTGCTTTGTCACAGCGATGCAATACTACTCATAAATAAGGCCCATAGACTGAGAGGGCGTGCTGATGCACCCCGTGAGGTTGCTATTAAGGCGCTCCTACACCTAATACAATTACAAATACTTCACTGGGGCTACTACGACCGGAGCAAATTGTATAAAATGGGTGGGGCATCCACACCAAATTCTTTACAATGTGTTGAGGCAGTAGGGTATTTTATGCACACACTATGGGACTACCTCCCTCTACTGGAGCGTGATCATCCAGGAACTTTCACATACACTTGATGTTTCGCTCCGGATCAACCCCAAATATATCGTGTTGGGAATCCCGAATTACATTGATGTCCCTCACTTCAAACTCATGTTTAGTGCATTGGGTCTGGTGGAGGACATGAATGGAGACGGGGATGGACCTTTACATGGCAGCAGATAAAATGACCTACCACAGAAGAGTCTGTCCCTGTACGTTCCACAAGATTTCGAGATGGTGGAGGGTCCATTATGGGCTGGAGCCTACAGAAGGCTGTTTCAGTGCAACAATTGGTACACCTACTGGACTGGCCCCATCTGAGTGAGGGTTACATTGCTCTACTTTGTAAGTACTGTTCCATATCCATTTTTTGTCTCTGTGCCTTGATGAATGTACTATTATACAAATGACACTGTGTACCTGAAATGTGTATTTGCTGGCAATGGCGCCTGTTGTATGTGACTGTCTTGTTTTTATTGGTCTTCTGCGTACAACAAAAAATAAAAACATATTTAAATACCTATTGACTGTAACTGTATACGGCAATGCATATATTCTCCTTTCGAGGAGATAATATTGGATAGGGCGCTTTTTTTTTTTGCAGAGTTTTATATAGCGCGAACTAGACCCGAACCGAATCGGGTATCAGAGCGCTTTACTTAGCACCAGTTACGTTACATGAGGACACACATTCATTTTAGGCACGGGGAGATTTTAAGTGATTTGCCCAGAATCACAGGAGGTTTTGGCGTCGTTACCGAGACTGGAAACCAGATCAGAGAGACTGCACTTTTTTCTCTGATAACATCCCAACACTCTTGTCTCCCCCAAAATGACAAATTACTGTACAACCTTTTTTACACAATGTTGAGTCTATAGTAAATGAGAAAAAATATCCCCTTCCTTTGATCAAACGGCTCGTTCCATGATTTAAACGGCTGCATATCAGTCACAATGTATATATTTTCTCATAATTGCAAAAGCCTAACTCGATTTACTATAACATACAATGTCTATTTTTTTACTACACCATTCACCCATAACTAAAAGTCCCTAACTAACTCACCTCTTCTTTTCCTGATTATGCTAGCTCTTCTTGAGCGTCACAGCACGCCCGCGAGCTCACTGAACATTTCTGCTCACAAATGCCACTTTACGGTACGCTGAAGAATACTAGCGTACAAAGAATCTTTGACACCACCACCAGAGGCTTCACCATTCAGACAATAAGAAACACAAAAAAGAATATACAAGCCTACACTAGGTAAATTGAGCATTTACAGTACTAGACTGAGGCATACATCATGGTTTAACTACACAGAGCAATGTTGGCGGCCATTAAAGTTTCACAAACTTTTATCAGATGAGACAGAAAAGTAGGAATTGCATCTTCTCCTTACCATTTTTGTCTGCTCTTCTCAAAATCTGCAAAGAAAAAAAACTAGAATTACTAATCAATTTGATCTGAGAATGAAAAATCTAAAAATAAATGGTTGTTTGCTCTATATAATACTGCAATGATTATGGCATTGCAAAATAAATGTCAGTGGAAATATCTTCTGTGCTACTTGTGTGCATGCAATCGGTCTAAATCCCATTTATAGAAAGGAGCAGTGAAAGACACAATACCTTGTAAGGCACATGATAATGCTCGTATACAACCAACAGTGGTCCGCTTTGCATGAGATTACATAAAACTGTTTAACAGCTTAATGCTGGACAACTAGCTTGTTAGCCTAACTGATATTCACTACAGAATATAAACCATTCCGCAGGATAGGTGCGGTGATGACAAACCCCTGTGCAAATTAAGATCAGAATGGTATTCTTCCCGGCAAGTCACACATTTCTAGAATGCAGTGAAGGCCCGTATTCACAAAAGAAATTCTAAAATGTACTACCATGGGATAACACCTACATTAGGAGTACCGTTCACAGGCATTGATAAATACATGTTTATAAATATGACAGGCATACATTTAAACATGGGTAAAAATATAATAAATTTGGATTTACACTTTAACATTTTCTTTGATGTCCGTAGGTAACCTCAAGTGTTCAAGTATGTGACAATTGTAAAACAAACTTTTCACTCAACATTTGAAGATCCCCTCTTCTGTCTTTTACCTAATCTCCTCCTATGGGCCCTGGCTGTGGATATGATGCATATGAAACCACCAGTAAACGAGAAAAAAATGATAAAAGTAGAAGATTCTTATGAGAAAGAAAATAAAACTAAGAAGTAGGAGAAATTAAGGTGAAAAGTAGTTTAAAAAGAAGGTATAATAAAGTAGAATGTAGCTAGAGGGATATCCATTAGTCGTGAACATGTCACGTAAGAGAAGTGTTCAACTGTTCGTAATTCCGTATCTGCCTCTCTTTATCGGCCATGTAAATGGCAATACAATTTCCACACCTGCAGGTAACTACTGCTCCTCCATGAGTTATAAAATCTAAATCAGCCGTCAAAACTTTCAAAATTTGACCTGTCAAACTGTGAAGTTTCACCCAAAAAGTATTTAGCACAAAAAAGGGCAAAACACTGATCCAGAAAAGTCTTCTCATTCAAAATATTTAATGACATCAAACCTTCATCTTGAACATTAGACCTGGAATAAATGTTTGCACCTGTATCCAATTACGATTGTATGAAGCAGTTCATGGCATCATGCATGTGGGACCCTTCAGTTCACTCAACTTATTTTTTTTTTAAACATCTTTATATCTATCTGACTGCTTTGTACCACACTAGATTTAACTTGTGTCACCCATGACTGTTGTATGCGTAGAGTTAGGCAACAACTTAATTTTTTTCTTGCAGACCTGCTCGAGAGTAAATGTTTGAAAAATATGCTTTGAAACCTATATTTTGTTGTATAGTTGCTCATTTGTACAAATATTCTTCATATGTACCATGTGTATCTCTATATTTGAAGAAGTATAAATATATTTACTAATGCAGATGTCTAAAGCAAGAGAGCAGAGAAATCTGCTGTAGTAAATTACACTCAGGGGATGGTGAGTGGGTATTGTAAGGTGTGGTTTGTTTTGGAAGTTTCGAAGCACCCACAAAAATTTATATTTGTGGCTTTCCCACTCAGCAATCTGCTCCTTTTCTATCCTGGAAATGATTGGAGTACTCCCCTTTCATGGCGGAAGGGGAATAGATCGCACCCACATTTGTTAGGTCTACAGATGTAAGGCTTCTTCTACAGGGACTATGTTTTCCCTACAGAGAAAACAAGCATTGGCGATGGCAATCGGTCTAGATGTAGCAGGTTGTGCAATGGTTCATTTACTTTTTATTGTAACCACATGGTACAAAATAAAGGAAAGAAAGAAAACAATTTAATATCAAACAAATGTGAACAATTTTTAAGTAAAAGGAGCGAGTGCCCTGACCTTCTGGCCTGGGAAAAGCAGCGAGGGCCCTGACCTTCTGGCTGGGACCCGCTCTCTCTTCACGCAGCCCCGCCTGGCCGTCACTGCCGTTGACCTAGAAGAGCAGGGTTCGAGACCGCTCTCGACCCGCTCTCAGTGCCTGCCCTGTTTTGCTTTTTCATTTGTGTAAGTTTAATGTAATCTTGCCATTGGTTTAGTTTTTGGTTTAGTTTATTCTGTTGCCAGGCTTATCTTCTTCTTTGCCCTCTCTTGCGATTCTATGTCGATCACAGACCCCACCCACGTCCCGCTCGCCGCTCCCCCCTTCCCGCCTCCCAGCTGCACTTTCCCTCCCACTCCCCTATGTAATGGAGGCCGCTTCTCGGCCGCTGCTTGGCCGCGTGCAGAGGGAGCGCAAACCCTCTACCAATACGACTCCGCTCCCTCCTCGCACTCAACCCTGGAACACTCAGAGACTGCCAACAGGCCTCACAGAACATGACCAACGGCCAGTTCCACTGCCGCCAGACCTTCACCACCACCACCACCCCGGCCCCCAACACCACTAACGCCAGCACCGACGACACCCTTGGATGCATCCTCCTCAATGTGCACACCATACACAAACAGGCCATAGAAATCTGGAACCTACTCGACTCTGTCTCGCCCGACATCACCATCGGAGACCTGGACCATCGTCTGCTCCACCCCCGACATCGACACCGCCTTCCCAGACAGATACAAGCTCCAGAGGAACGACCGCCCCAACCACCTGGTAGGGGGCCTTACCACCTCCCACAAGAGCACCCTCCACCCCACCACCTCCAGAAAAAACTTCCCCTCAGCCGAACACCTGCACTTCCATATCCAGACCAGCCCCAACACCACACTCCGAGGAACCCTCGTCTACAGACCCACGGCCCCCATTCACCATTCGCCACCACCATCACCGACTTCATCGCACCCCATGCCAATGCATCAATGAACTACATACTCATTAGAGACCTTAACTTCCACCTCGAAAACCGCAGCAACCCCAACTCCACCATCCTTTGTGACAACCTTGCCAACATCGGACTTAACCAACTCGTCACCACACCGACCCACAGAGCAGGACACACCTCGACCCCATCTTTGCTGCAGGAAACAGCCTTCACATCAGCCACACAACACAACCGCATTGGCCAACCACCACTGCGTACAGCGTCAACAAACCCAAGGCACCTCCAAATCAGCCCCTCGCCCACCATAAAGAAACTAGAGCAAGGTTACTGACCAGAAACTGAACTCCACCCTCACCATAAAAAACCACACCTGGGCATCCTATGCAAACATCGCAGCCAGAGGACTCCACGCTTGGATCTCCCACTGCGCAGATGAACTCGCCCCACTACGCAACCCCGGCAAACAGCACTCCAGGAAAGCTGCCTGGTTTACCACCGATATCCAAGAAGCCAGGCGCACCTGCAGACGCCTAGAGAAGAACTGGAGGAACACCAACACAAACAAAAACTACTCCACCTATAAAGACGCCATGACGGACCACCACAACCAAATCAGAACCACCAAGAGGAACTTCATCCACAACAAAATCCTCACCAACTCCACCAACTGCAAGGAACTCTTCAGTGTCATCCAGGAATTCACCAACCTATGCAGCAAAGTCACAGACATCACCCCGTCCAAGATCTCTGCAACAAACTTGGAACCTACTTCCATCTCAAGATCAAAACACTCTACGACAACTTTGTTGACCACCCACAAGACGCCACAGCCAGCTCCCCACCCCCCGGAGACACCAGGCAGCCCAAAATCTCCAACTATACACCAATCAGGACCGATGACACCGCCATGACCATGAAAGGCATCCACTCAGGGGCCCCCACCGACCCCTGCCCCTTGCACATCTACCACAGATCAGCAGACACCATTGCACCTGAACTACAATGCACCATCAACACCACCTTCAAAACAGGCTCCTTCCCAGATGACTGGAAGTGTGCAGAAGTTAGTCCCCTACTCAAGAAGCCCATGGCTGACCCCACCGACCTCAAGAAATACAGGCCCATCTCGCTCCTCCCCTTCGCAGCCAAAGTGGCAGAGAAAACAGTCAACATTGAACTGACATGTTTCATCTAAGAGAACCCCGTCCTCGACCCGTCTCATTCTGGATTCCGAAGCAACCACAACACCGATACCGCCCTACTCGCGCCACACATAACATCCGCACCCTCCTGGACCAAGGCCACTCCGCAGCCCTCATCCTACTCAACCTGTCAGCAGCCTTCTACGCTGTCTCTCAACGCACACTAGTCGCCAGACTACACAATGCCGGCATACAAGGAGCGGCCCTGGACTGGATCCGATCGTTCCTCTCCGGAAGAAGCCAAAGGATCAGACTACCACCCTTCCTCTCCGCCCCCACGAAAATCACCTATGGAGTCCCACAGGGGTCATCACTGAGCCCGACCCTCTTCAACATCTACATGGCCCCCCTCGCAACCATCGTCTGACAACACAGCCACAACATTGTATCCTACGCCGACGACACCCAGCTCATCCTCTCCCTCACCAAAGACCCCAACACCGCCAGACTCAACTTCCAGAAAGGAATGCAAGACGTTGCAGTCTGAAAGACCAACAGCTACCACAAACTCAACGCAGAGAAGACAGAAGTTCTTGTCCTCGGAACCACCCCATCAGCATGGTCCAAGACCTGGTGGCCCACCACCCTCGGTTCCCACCTACACCCTCAGACTACGCCAAAAACCTCCTCATCGTACTCAACTCATCACTCACTATGAACCGACAAGTCAACGCTGTCACCTCCAGCTGCTTCAACACCCTCTGCATCCTTCGGAAGACCTTCAAATTGATCCCCCCTTAGTCAAGGAAGACAGTCACCCACACACTCATCACCAACAGACTAGACTATGGAAACAAATCCTATGCCGGCATCAACAAGTCCCTACTCCACAAACTCCAGACAATTCAGAACACCGCGACCAGTCTCGTCCTCGGCATCCCACATCAGCCAACACCTACAACAGACCCAAATACCTTAACAACAGAATCAACTTCCACGTACTCAAAAGACACCTCCGATCTTCCAACCTCGCTCCGGCCAAAACCCAGCGCATCCACAGAGCCAGAGCAGGCGAAAGATCGTTCTCTCACATTGCAGCCAAGACCAGGAACGAGCTACCGGCAGACATCAGAGGCACTCCCTCCCTGAACACCTTCAGGAAGACTCTCAAGACTTGGCTCATCTGCTAAACAGATCTGCGTAAGCCCCCCTTCAGCGCCTTGAGATCCTCATGGGTAAGTAGCGCACTTACAATTCCCTGATTGATTGATTGAACAATATTTAAGTAAAAAAGACAGATATATGGTTGTTTTACTGGTGATTTTTTAAATGTAATAAGCCCAGTGTTACTTAAACACTTTAAAACTTTAAAAAGGAGACAGGAAATAAATCCCCATCTAACTGGGTAGGTACCCAAAGTGCAAGCAAATTAAATAGCTGGTATTTGATGTTTATACAAAAAAGCCCACTCTATGTTTGCTATGTCACTGAAGAGAAATGTGAGTCTATGTCTGAGTGAGTATATGAGTGGGCCTGTGAGTGGATGTGAGAGTGTCTGAGTGGGTCTTTGAGTGCCTCCATTTGTGTGCGTCAGTCTGTGAGTGAGTGCATGAGTGTCTAAATGGGTCTGTGAGTTGGTGCGTGATTGTCTCTGTGTACGAGAGTGTCTAAGTGGGTCTGCGAGTGGGTGTGAGAGTGTCTGAGTGGGTTTACGAGTGCCTCAATGAGTGTCAGTCGGTCTGTGAGTGACTGCATGAGTGCCTGAGTGGGTCTGTGACTTGGTGCATTCGTCTCTGAGTGGGTCTGTGATTGGGTGTATGAGTCTCTGAGTGGGTCTTTAAGTCAGGCATGAGTCTGAGTAGATCTGTTAGTGGGTGAGAATATGAGTGATTCTGTAAGTGGGTGCATGGGTGTCTCACTGGGTCTATGAGGAGGTGTAAGAGTGTCTGAGTTGTTCTGTGCGTGGGTGCATGAGTTCCTGAGTAGGTTCTGATCATTCTCTGCTCATTTTCTGCTTTTCTTTGCTCAATTCTGACCTTTATTTTGCCTCTTTCTGCTGATTCCTGACTGATATTGTGCCTCTTTCTGCTCTTTTTTGGCTTTTATTTTGCCACTTCTGCTCATTTTAGGCGATTATTTGCCTCTGTCTGCCCTGTATCTTGCCTTTTTCTGCTCATTGCTGAACTTTATTTTGTCTCTTTCTGTTAATTTCTGACCTTTATTTTTCCACATTCTGTTCGTTTTTAACCACAATTTTGCATCAATCTGCTCCTTTCTGGACACTATTTTACCTCTTTCTGCTCGTTTCTGACCTCTATTTTGCCACTTTCTGCTCGTTGCTGTCCATTAATTCGTCTCTTTCTGCTTAGGTCAGATCTCCATTTTGCCTCTTTCGGTTCCTTGCTGGCAGTTTTTTTGTCGCTTTCTGCTCTTTTCAGATCTCCATTTTCCCTTTTTCTGTTCCTTGCTGGTCTTTATTTGGTCTCTTTCTGCTCGTTTCTGACCTCTTTTTTGCCTCTTTATGCTTATTTCCGACCTATATCTTGCCTCTTTCTCCTAATCGCTGACCTTTATTTTGCCTCTTTCTGCTCATTGCTGACCTTTATTCTGTCTCTTGCTGCTCATTTCTGGCTTCTTTTTTGCCTCATTCTGCTAGTTTTCCACCTTTCTTCTACCTTTTTTTGGCTAGTTTCTCACCTCTATTTTGCCTCCTTCTACTTGTTTCTGACCTTTATTCAGCCTCTTTCTGCTCATTTTTGACATTTATTCTGCCTCTTTTGCTCATTTCTGACCTTGATTTTGCCTCTTTTTACCCCGGGACTGCGGTGGGAGCCTCAAAGTGCTTGCGGTCCCAGCTGGTTCCCGACTGCTGTGGGAGCCACTATTGCTCCTGCAAGCTAGGAGCTGCCTAAAATAGCAGCTCCATGCTTGCAGGAGCAATATTTTCATCTGTTTCCCAGCATACAGGGAAAGAGATGACAACTCCACTTTCTGCAAGCCAAAGCTGTCAAACAGCTCCTGCTTGCAGAAAGGTGAATTATGTTTGCTTTTGCTCCCACCAAGCCAAAGCAAAAAGCTACCCCCTAAGAATGGGCACCTCAGGAGGTAGCAGGAGCGGGCCCGAGGGGTTGGTGGTCCCCAGAGCCATTCATGGCTCCACGAAGGGACCAGGCGGCACCCTCCATTGTAGTATTTAGCCCCGGGGCTTTAGTGGTCTGAGCGGGTCCACGATGGACCACCTACATTAATATATTTCAACCCTGGAGAGGTGGAAGTCCCTGGGAAAGTGGTGGGCACATGGCAAACCCTTATTTTCAATAAATTACCCCGTGGAGTTGGTGGTACCCCTGCATTCTTTTAACGTAGTTTGCCCTGGGAGAGGTGGTGGTCTCTGGAGCTGCAGGCGCATATATTTAAACATATTTAATCCAGGTATGTGGCGATCCCCTGTGTGCAGGCAGGGGACATTTCACTCGTACAAAACCATTTAAATTCCTCCGGCATAGTTAGTTGTACTAACTGTAACTCGCGCGCCCGCAATCCACTACTGATGATGTCACATATTACATCATTCATGACATGGTCAGTGACATCACTGATGACATCACTGATGACATCTCAAATGACATCACTGATGACATCACTGATGACATCATCCAGTGAATGTGGTTTGGTTCGTTATTTAAATATGTATTATATATATAGCAATCTGCATTGAAGAATGAGTAGGTTTATAAATATCTGAATGAAGGATTTAGTAGTAGTGCAATTGACTGTTTACTTGACTAATTTATAGTGTCTCACTAAATATATTGGATAGTGACTAAACTGTGTGAATATCTGTATCACTTTGTCAGTTGTCGTGTAAACTGCTGTACCAGTTGGTTACTAGCTATGTGAAAGTCTATATTAGTAATTGATTAGTTCACTGAGTATTTGTATGGGAGAGTGAATGTGTGTGTGGTTGGGTGGGAGGTGTGTGATTATCCAAAGATGTGTAAATAGTTGATTTAATAGGTATATGAGTTTAAGACTGTATGTGGAAACAGTTGTTTGGGTGAGTGAATGTCTTTATGGGTGTAGTGATGAGTAAATATATTTCTCAATGATACATGTCCAACAAAGTAGAAATATAAAAGGCAGTGTATGTGACATTTGTTGCATATAAATAAGTATACATAAGACTCAGTGGTTGTATGAGTGACTGTATGGATAACTGTATACTTATAATAGTGATTTTATAACACACTAAGTATGAGTTACTATCTATATGAATAAATGAAGTGGTGTTTGTATAAGTGTGTAGCTGAGCAAATGAAAGTATGATCCATTGTTTGCAGAAGTTAGTATGATGACTACATAAGTGAATAGGATGTGTGCTGGTGTGTAATGTCGATATAGGTGTATAAATATATTTGATAGTGTTCTATTGTTTATTGACAGCATGTATGATTGAATCTATAGGTAAGTGATTAGATGTGTGTGTAGATCTAGTAATCACTGAGTGGGTTTTTAGAAACTTGTGTTGGTGTGTCAATGGATTCAAATATGGTACTCTGTATTTTACAGTGAGTGATGAAAGGTTATACTAGTGTATGATGAGGTGTATCTGATTGTCACATGGATGATGTCATCAGTGATGTCATCAGTGATGTCACTGACCATGTCATGAATTATGTAATATGTGACATCATCAGCAGTGGATTGTGGGCGTGCAAGTTACAGTTAGTACAACTAACTATAACGGAGGAATTTCAATGGTTTTGTACGAATGAAATGCCCAGCTAACTATAACACCCCTGAAACCTATGGTTTTTTTCAGTGAATTTCTAAGGTTTTTTAAATGCTAATTCCTAACTATAACATACCTGAAAGCTATGTTTTTTTCAGTAAATTTCAAAGGTTTTTTAAAAGATAATTCCTAACTATACCATACCTGAAACCTATCGTTTTTTCAGTGAATTTCAAAGGTTTTTTTAAATGATAATTCCTAACTATAACATGCCTGAAACCTGTGGTTGTTTCAGTGGATTTCAAAGGTTTTTTAAATGATAATATCTAAATATAATGTTCATTAAGCATATCTGTTTTTTTCTTTCTTTTTTAATTATCATCCCAATCTCAACCTAGTAAAAACTGCAAATATCACCACTCTTCAATTGATTCCTTCAACCAACAAAATCACCACAAACCACTAAAAAAACTGGCGATAGCTCCACTTACCAGTAACAAATTAACATCAACATTTAACTGGTGTAGGGAGGTCGACTATCTACTGTGTGAATTACACCCAACTCACACCCATATTTAAAGACAAATATGTGATAGAGGTACTAATCATGCACTTCCGACACCCCAAAAAATCACAACACCCAGCGCCACCACCAGCACAACCAACCCCCAGGCCCCTCCCCCCTACTACCTCAGAGGCAGCGCAAAACAGGACAACGGACCTTCCCAAGATACCATATCCTCTCAACCGCATTATAGCTGAATATTCAGAGATGTGGCAACCAACTATGCATAAGGGAGTTAATTTGCACATCAACAATAATATACAGAATCCCAAGTGTACCGGTGATATGCTATACACAACTCACTATAGAAACAAAAAACTTTTCCATGTGGAGCTATAGTATTTATACATGTAGTGTACTGCACAGTGGACGCAACCATATTATCTCATACACTGGGGAATATCTCGGTCGTGTAGCTGTGTTGTCCCCCCCCTTGACGCAGAAGCGGAGTGGACTGGTCCAACGTACGAAACTCCAGCGTAAGAGTATAAATACATAGGCTACGTCTTGGGCGTGGTTCACTTGTGCAAAGACAAAAGACTCTGGCACAGCAGAGGTTGTCACCCAGCCACGTGGCTGTCGCCATGACCACAGGCCTCCTCAATACAGGCCCATTCCGAACTCAACGCCACAGCACCGCTGACTTATGTCTGTATCGACTACTGCCTTCAATCTACTCTGCGGACAGCAGGGTTCACAACTTGAATTCAGCTTTGGATCTACACTACGGACAACATTGAATCAAGCCTTGCTTTATTTAATGCAGAGACAATTGTACTATATGTCTTCTGATTTTGTTAAAGGATGTGACAAAAAGCATTTGTTTATAACTGTGATGACGATTGCCTTCGATCTACACTGTGGACAGCAGGGTTCACAACTTCAATTCAGTTTTGCATCTACACTATGGACAGTAGGGAATTCAGCTTTGATTTATTTAATGCAGAGACAATTGTACTATATGTCTTCAGATTTTATTAAAATAAGTGACAAAAAGCATTCTTCTATAACTGTGATGACTACTGCCTTCGATCTACACTGCGGTCAGCAGGGATCACAAGTTGAATTCAGCTTTGGATCTACACTACGGACAGCATTTAATCAAGCCTTGCTTTATTTAAGGCAGAGACAATTGTACTCTATGTCTTCAGATTTTGTTAAAGGATGTGACAAAAAACATTCCTTGATGTCTGTGCTCACTACTGCTTTTGATCTACACTGCGAACAGCAGGGTTCACAACTTGAATCCAGCTTTGGATCTACGCTATGGACAGCATTGAATCAAGCCTTGCTTTATTTAAGGCAGAGACAATTGTACTATATGTCTTCAGATTTTGTAAAAGGATCTTAGAAAAAGCATTCCTCAATTTCTGTGCTGACTACTGCCTTCAATCTACACTGCGGACAGCAGGATTCACAACTTGAATTCAGCTTGGGATCTACACTACGGACAGCATGGAATTTAGCCTTGCTTTCTTTAAGGCAGAGACAATTGTACTCTATGTCCTCAGATTTTGTTAAAGGATGCGACAAAAACCATTCCTCAATGTCTGTACTGACTACTGCCTTCGATCTACATTGTGAGGGCTCATGATTCTGGTAGAATGGCAATTGCACATGACGCATTCCAATAAGCAAGAGACATTGTACGAGTGCGACTCACCGGAACAACTAATCATCGCAGGGTACACACACGCTGAGTTGTTCAGGTACCACTAACTCACTGAACCACAAGTCATCTTCACGTGGCCTTATTAAGGCAGAATTCACAAGGCAAAAAACATTGCTACCAGTGCGGCCTGCCTGTACCACGCATCATCACAGGCTCCACAGAATCTTGCTTCAAGGGCCACTAACTCAGTGTTATCATCACTGACTGCACACACGCTAAATTACCAATACTGTGAACCTTTCCTCAACGTCACGTGGTTGTGAGCCCTTGCTATCCGCTGCCTCCTGCCTACACTGCGGTCATCAGAGCTCACAATTGAATAGACTCTTCAATCATTATTTGCAGAGTGCAGTACCAAACAAATTATAATGTCCCTCAAACCTACACAATATCCCTTTAGTCGCCTTCCTTCAAAAGCTTCTTTTATATCAGTTCTAGGTTTAGTGAATAATACAATTCACCCTGCAAGTGCAAAAGAACAGTGAATGGCAGTGTACACTGTGGATAGCACAGGTCAGAATTTGAACTATAATGTCCCTGAAACCTACATATTTTGACAACGTATTCCATATATGTTTCATCTTTTATTTGAATCATGATTACAGATGATGCAGTCCAGTAGGCAACAGACAATGCTTCCAGTGCAGCCCATTCGGACCACGCATCATCGCAGGGTGAGCACACACTGAGCACCAGATGCACCACTAACTCAGTACACCATAAATAATCGCCATGTGGCCTTATTAAGGCAAAATTCCGTAGTCAAAAGACATTGTTACCTGTACGATCTGCCTTGACCATGCATCATCCCAGCCTTCACACAAACTGCCCCTACCTCAGTGCACCACAACTTATCAACCTTTTACGATAGAATCTTCTGTGTATTATTTCACATGTAGTGCTCCTACCTTTGTACAGCATAAATCATAAATCGTTTATGCTGGAATATCTGTGTATGATATGATGATTACTATTGTACTTGTTACCAACAGCAATGTTATAAAATGAAGTCGAGCGAATGTGACCGTACTCACTTCATCTATCTATCTGTGTCTGTGTATTCATTATGTTTGTAAAATGCTGCCCCTGGGCCCTACCACATTATATTGCGCTGTAAACAGTGTATGCAACCATCTTACCTCTGGCAGTAACAAAAACTTCAGTTATATAACCTTCTCTCGCTCATTCTACAAATACGAACGTAGAAACTGGATTATTACAATCCTGCAAGCAAAGTGTATAGTAAATTTATAGGTGTATGCTATTACTTGAGTTTTTTTTGTAGCATATTTATATAGCGCGATATCGGCCCAAAATTATATCAGCGATTTACATGAACACCGTATTTACAGTACATTTTCAGGCACACGTATGTTACGTGATTTGTCTACAATAACAGGATGTGGACGCGACTCCGAAACTCGAACACAGATTTCCAGCACCAAGTTCTACAGTATACCCGAATGACCACATATGTATATATATTAGTTGCCCTTCATGTGCCAAAAACTGCAACCTAAAGCTTTCATAGCCCTGTATTACTACAGCTACAACACTCCACTGAATGTACAACAAACATTCATTTTCGCAGAAATGCGTCATGTCCACCACCCATTATGTGTGGAACTTTGGATAAATGTAGGATCAGTGATTCCCCGTAGCTTCCATGTTGGCCCTGTTGTGAGACTTCACAGACATATTGACACATTTGCGTTTAAGACCGGGGTGACGGCAGCACTACAACACAGACACCCAAATCAGTTGATGTCTCATATTACTCACGACGGAGCAACGCCCATAGCTCCAGAGTCATTGTTCACAGCCTCGCGCACCACTGGCATACATCAGGCCAGCCCACACCACTTACGCTTCCAGGAAAACACAACAACACTACATGGCCCAGATTTACATTGTAGTGAATTCTTAGTTCCAGATCTAGTTGTCAGAATGGCACACACACACTCCCTCATGGCTGGTATACACTCACACCACACCCATCCAGCACAGGCGTCACAACACACATAACGCTACCAATAAAAAAGGCCAGTCGCACGTGCTCTACGCCATTTTAGAGTTGCTCCCATCGCAAGCGCTGTGATGGCCGGACCTGGTGGTTCAGACGCCCCATATATTCCCAAACTACCGAACAGGGGGACCTACTACCACGTGCGTGGCCTCTTTGGTCACTGAGTTAGTGGTACCGCAAGGACTGAGCGGGTGAAGAACCTGCAATGATAATGGGTGTACGAGTATGAATAGCGATATGAAGAATCCAGCAACAAATGTGAGACTTCTTGGTGGCAGAGTTGGACTGCATGATGTAGAAGGTGCTCTGTCCACAAAAAGGTGAGCAGTGAGGCCTGGATGCGCACCGGAGGGAGTAGATGCGATACAGCAGACTGGATACAAAAAAGCGACGCAGTGATTTAGGCGTACGCAGTCCTACATACCCTATGTTATTGCATTTGTATTTATTTTACCTATAGCAGGAACGTTTTTATAGTCGGTCAAATGTCCGTCGCTCCTACATGCATAGCGAAGTAGATGAGTATTTTTCTTTATACTATGTACAAAGAAATTTATGATCTTATTTTGACAACCTTTCCTTTCTCAATTCATTTAGAACTCGCGCCTCCGTTGCTGTGCGCAGTACAGCTCGTGCCTTCGTTGAAGTGTACAGCACAGCTCACGCAGCGCGAAACATTTTCTATATAAAAAAACAGGGATATGAACCTAACCTATGAATCGCACACGCTCGTACGTATCTGTTTCATTCCGTGATTAACCATTGGCCTTTGCGTGCGACTTATTCTAAAAGACTGCACGCAATTGGCCAGAGACGGGCGCATTGCTCCGTCCATGACCTATTGGTATCTATTACGCGCTTGCAGGGCGTAATAGACTCCAATAGCACATGAGGTTTCAATTATTGTGCCCAGACAGGCGTGATGATTGAAACCACATGTTTTCTATAACCGGATGCAAAACATTACTACTCTTCTAATCTATATATATAAAAACAAATGTATGTCTGTCTGTCTGTCCTTTATGCATTACTGCACCATTCATCCGATCGCCATGAAACTTTGGGAAGTTATTGAATACACTCCCGCAAAGGTTTCTGGCATAACATTTTTTTAAATATCGACCCCCCAGGGCCCTCATAATCTTTTGAATACTGATGTACGCACAAGACGGAAAAACAAAAAATCACCATGAAACTTTGGGAAGTTGTTGAGAACACTCCCACGAAGGTTTCTGGTATAATTTTTATTTAAATATCGGCCCCCCAGGGCCCTCATAATCTTTTGAATACTGATGTACGCACCAGACGGAAAAACAAAAAATCGTGGATCCACAAGCACTTGATTAAATATATAGAATTAAAACACCATTCATCTGATCGCCAGGAAACTTTGGGAAGTTGTTGAGTACACTCCCGCGAGGGTTTCTGGCATACATTTCTTTAAAATATCGGCCCCCCCAGGGCCCTCATAATCTTTCGAATATCGCGCGGAATCACAAAAATCATCGGTGGCTCAGTGCACGTGCTATATTAGCAGCTACGAACAATGATGTAAATGCCATCAATTTCAGCATTCAAAACGGAATACCAGGCAAAGCGACAACGTATAAATCCATCGATACTGTGATGAATCAAGACGAAGTTGTCAATTACCCAACGGAATTCTTGAATTCACTGGATTTGCCCGGTATGCCACTGCACATTTTGACATTGAAAATTGGCATGCCTATCATTCTTCTTCGAAACATCAATCCACCACGACTTTGCAACAGTACAAGACTTTCGGTGAAAAAGATGATTAACAATGTCATCGAAGCTACAATTTTGAATGGGAAATTCAAGGGGGAAGATGTACTGTTGCCATGTATTCCAATGATCCCAACAGATATGCCATTTGAATTCAAACGTTTACAGTTTCCGGTGCGACTCGCTTTTGCAATGACCATCAACAAAGCACAAGGACATTCGCTGCAAGTGTGTGGACTCCATTTGGAGAATCCGTGCTTCTCACATGGACAACTGTATGTGGCCAGCTCACGCGTCGAAAACCTTATGATTTATTCGTGTACGCACCAGACGGAAAAACAAAAAATATCGTGTATCCACAAGCACTCGAATAAAAAAATAGAATTAAAACGACACTTTGAAATGTTTTCCATATTAAAATGAATAAGTTTCAATAAAAATGACACAATAGAAATTGAATGTTATCATAACAAGTTTCCTTGAATTTCCTTTCTTCTGAAATCGCAGCAACGCGCGACGGGTAAGCTAGTTGTTCATAAATCGAAGACCAATAAACAAGTTGGAACCGTACAAATGGTTGTATTTTTAATAGGGGAGGGAAGGTGTGTGAAAGAGCGATGTTATTCTACTCCACATTAAGATAGTGGCAATTACCAATCATAAAATGTTTCTTATACTATCTTTTAGATGTGGAGCTTCAGGGTTCACTATGTCCCGGCACGTGGTGGAAGACACACCGGTGACAGAAAGGTGAGCTGCGAATATTCTTTTCAGAGTTACTCTCTCACACTCTCTCTTCTTCTCTCCTTTGATGAACAAATAACGCACAACCTTATCTTCCTTTTTATCTAACAGGATGTATTTCACGAATTGGCGCCCCCCCCCAACACAGGGATGAAGTCATGGCAACTCACTGGAGAAGATTAATGGCACTACGTGAAACAGCAGGCAATGCTGCTGGCCACGCCCACCTGGGCGGGGTGCAAAAAGATTTCATTCAGGTGCCAAAAGAAATCGCCATGGCGTTCATTCTGAAGTAAAGTCCGAACCCTGGAAGAAGTGCTGCAAAGTACGAAACGCGTCGGAAAGGACTTTTATTCCTTGAGGCAGTATGCTGTTCCTGTCTGCATTCCTCCATTAAAGATGGCAAATTGAACTTACCTCTGTGGGCTCCCTGAAGGCAACTTTGTGTGGTATATATATATATATATATATTCAAAAGCAAGTCCTGGCCGCTGTATGAACAACGGCAACACGCAGGTACCGACCTCTTCCCCAAGTTAGAGCGTTCAGTGACGAGCCATCAAAACACCAAGTAGTGTAAGCAGTTTTCAATAATTTAATGTGCAAATTTTGGGCAGCTGCCCTCCATGACGAGTTTCGCTCCGCAGGCGGAGCTTGATCACTAGACGCGCCACTGCAGGTTGTGCAATTTTATGTGCAATAAAAGCCTATCAGCCAAAGAAAAAAGGCTGAAAGGCTGAAGTAAAGTGCAAAGTGAAACATATATATATATATATATATATATATATATATATATATATATATATATATATATATATATATATATATATATATAATCAAAAGTAAAAATAATCTAGTTTAAGGATTGTAATATGCTAAAATTAAAGTTAATTGAAATGTCTTTTATAATGATGCATATATTTTTTAGAACCTTACATCTTAACATTGAAATTTTTATCTGGCATATGTAAAAAAATAAAATCTTTTGAAATGTCATTCACTAAATTAAAATACCCATTAAATATTAATAATATTGATTAAAATAGGGTTCTATTTTTTTTAATTATCAAAACATATTTTTGATTATATTAAAAAGTGTTACAATAAAAAGAAATGTAATCAAAAATGTGTTTAAAAATATTTATTAAGCATAATTTTTTTGTTTATGAAGGAAAGTTTTAAAATGTTAATTATTTAAAACATCATGTTTAAAGAAAGAATAGTTAAATAAACAGATTTTTATTATAAAACACGACCCACTCAAAACCCACAACTCCATCAAAATGTGAAAATAATAAAACATTAAAATAATTAAATATATAAATGTAAGAAACCAGGTTATTAGTTGAGGAGAATGTGAGTCCTTCTCAAGCGATAAGTCTACAATCTGAGTCAGAGCAAACATAACCCTGAGATGCACACCTTGTTTCTAGGGCACTGCACCCAGGCTAAATTTAGAGAAAATCCACAAAGTATTTAGTAGCACCAAAACATTCAAGTTGTCAAAACACAATACAAATCTTGCATCCCAATTCCTCAAAATCAAGAATATATTAATAAGAACAATGACACATAAATGATCAAATCCAATAAGTGAGACTGAAGATATGAATTTTTTAAGTTTTAAATTAAACCTAAAAAGCACCAAGAAACAGCATGAAATAAGGTGGACAGAATGTCTGTAAACATTTTGATGGATTATCATATGCTAAATGTGGTCCTTAGTCTCCTTTTTGGAGCTTTGAATACTCCAGCAGGACAAGCCTGGAAGCCATAGCAAGGTAGGGTGAACCAAGGATGCATATCTTAATCAGGATGTTATGCTAAAGTCATCGTTTGAGCGGCAAAGTCTCAGAGCTTGAGCAACCTGATTTTCCAACTGAGATTGCACTCTGGTTGGTTTACCTTAGTGGTTAGTTCTGTTCATCTGGTAGTTAAACTTAAATCCTAACTTTTTCTTTCTTTTGGAGCAGCTCCTCTTGATCAATTTTAAGGCTCCCAGGACCCCAGGGACAGCACTCCATCAGGCCACCAGCCGAGTTCAGTCCTTTCCTACTGGTCACTACAGGAAAACACAGCTTTTGGTGTCTCTTTAGGCACATAGCAGGTCAGCCAACTGACCTTTGGAGTCCACTTCTTAGACCAGAGTATAAGCTTCAATGACGTTTAGCTACTACGTCTGTAAGGTATGCTTACCAGTAGGTATAGATGACGACTAGACACTCCCTGACTAAGGTGTAAACGATCCTGTTTGCCTTACTTCAACCTATCCCACCGTACACTGTTCTTGGTGAAATCCAAAATAGCAAAACCTTTCTGCCACTGGAGAAAGCAGGTGGCCACTCCAGGGTTGTGTCCACGGTTATGTGCCGTTACTTCCTACCTAGACCCTTTCAAACTAGGTCTGGGACCATTTTTCCTCCCAATGTGAATGGAGGCAGGAGGTTCGTAGTGTACCACAGAATCAAAAGGCCCATTTTCCCCAGGTCTCACTTATCACATTACTATGAATGAGCAAGCCTCTCCCTCGTCTATTTCAAGTTAATGAAATTCCTAGATCCTCCTAAATAGCCGTTCCTGAGATAAGCTAATATTATACCTCACCCCAGGCCATTCTGTCGAAAGGCCCAAGCCTGCTTAGGGGTGAAACACTGACAGTTAGGCAGCTGCAGGCATGCTAATGCTAATTAGCCTCTGGTGCTTCAAGCATGAAATGTTTAACTTTCTAAAAGTCAATTTTGCTATATATTTATAAAAGACCCAACTTTACCATGGGTTTGGATTTTTTATAAATATAGAAAATTGTGGTTGAAAGGATTATGTGGCTTTTTCTAAGCCAAAGGTACAAAAATACAATTTTAATTGTACTTTAGATTTTCACTTTTGGATTAGAAACTTTAGAAACAACACCGTAGTATAGTGTTAAAATAGCTTTCAGTGGCTTTTCACTGTAGGCACTCTACCTTGTGAGCTAGAAGTCTACTTAGGGGTGACTTAATTTATATTAAAAAAAAAAAAAATTCTCCTGACTGGAAGAGTAATTAGGCAGGTTTGACTGCAGGTTTAAAAGCTGCAGGTGTCACGCAATGCATGTAGCGCTCACGCCATGTTTTTCTTGTAAACTTAATGGATGGTACAATATGTGCTGCAGTTTAAGGGTGACAGTTAACTTCCCTGCCACAGCTGTATTTCCTGCACCACATATTGTGGCAGTAGTGAACATTGGGGATTAGCCAATTTTAAAATGGTTTCCAGGTCAGAGCACAAACACTGGGGACTGGACAGCAGTGCCCCAATGTGCCGGGTTTCAAAGCAATGCAAAAACAAAATCAATGCAAAACAATGGAGGTGCCCATGCAAAAGAAGTATGTATTCAAAATTAATAAATACATATGAATACATAAATATCAAGTAAAAGAATTAATAAAAAAGCATATAGTGTATTATATAGTTTATGAAACACTACCTACGCAATGCATAAAAGCCAACAACCTGCAAAAACTACAAAACGTTAAAAGTTAAAATGTTTATAGTATATTTCACATTATTGCTAACAATATAACTATAAAAACATATATTAAATACAATGAGGGCTCCTGGGGGTGGTATTCGCAGGTTGTCCACCGCCGGGCAGCTTCGGTCATTTAGTATGACCCAGGACATGAGGTGAATCGGGAATGGCTGGTGCTAGTTGGCGTGAGCACCAGGAGTGCGAAAATTCTTGTTGCGCACTTCCTCCCGCGTTCTGTGAGGTATGGAAGTTGTTTTTTGGCCCACCCTCCCACCCTTTTAAGGGGTAGGATTATCTGTCAGCTAGTGTATGCAAATACATTTTCATAAAATTCGTGGTGGTTGTCGCTTGGACAGGTGGCAGAGTTGGAGGAGAACAAGACAGGCAGGAAGGGTTGGGAGCATTAGGAATAGCTTCGGACAGAGGGAAACAAGGGAGCGAGGTTGGAGGCAAGATAGGTAGGAGATGTAGATAGGGGATTGGGGAGGAGGATTAAGCTGAACAATGTTGGGGAAGTTTGTTGTTGGGGAAAATTGCTTAGGGGCGAGGGGTGATAGTTTGGAATATGCATTGGCCTGAATTGTATATAAATATGTATTGATTTGCCTACCTGTCCAATAAAGCGGCCTTTTACCCCATTTAGGCCTGAGGACGTGCTTATTTGCCCGAAGACATTTCTGTAATCATTATTTTAAACATCGGTAACAATCTAGAAAATAAACAATTCTGACATTCATAATATTTTTTAATTTATACTATTTCAACCTCGATATGTTATAGCACTTATATTTTAGAATTAATATCCAGGATCTGCACCCACCCCACTAATCCCACAATATCTTGTTAGAGTGTTGTGACAAAACTGTTCAATTGGTTAAATTAATGAAAGCAATCAGCATTTCACAAATTAAAAAGCAGATACCCTAAAAAAGTGGTAATAATTCACATGCAGTGTTTATTCCTGTAACTGCTTTATAGGCTAGAGTAACTATATCCTATGTATATCTATCTTTTCATTTACAGGTATAGAGATCTGTGTGGCTGTAACAAATGTTGGAAGATTCAATTCTTGTCTGTGGTTGATTTTAATATGTTTTGCAGATCTTGTTATCATTTGACAGAGCATCTGTTTGTTCCTTAAGCTTGCTGACTTAAACCTAAGACTTACATTGGGACCTTAAAATGAAATATTTTGACAAAGAAAGCAGAATGATGGTTTATATAGCGCCACATGCCTTGGCTATTGTGCTTAAACTGAAGTAAATTCTCGATTTCTTCTCTGCTGTACGTTTCCAGTGGTGGCAGTTATGTGGAAAGGTTTTCATGCAGAATGACCTTGCTAGGTCTTTGGTTTCAAAACAAACGGGATTCTGAAATTAACATGTACTAATGTTACAAAATGTTTCACATGAAAGCATTTTGTTCAGTCGGTGTTGCAATGTAGGATTCCACCTGCCCCATAGGAACATCAGGGGCAGGATGTAGAGAGATGCAATGTGTAAGGGGACTGCCAAGGTCATTAAATGAGGGTCCTCGGTTCATAGAAGCCATTTTGGAGGAATTGCATGACTCTGAAATAGACAACATAACAATGTGTTGTCACGGGGTAAATTGGCAATTCTAGACCAAATGATTAGTGGTGAATTATTAATAATATTTTAACAACTTTGTAATAACAGCGATTGGTGAGTTATCCATTTTTTCTGCTGATAATCCTGATTCATATAATCTATATTATATTAGTAGTTAATAAATACTAATAACTACATAATACCAAACTCTGTGTTGCTACTGGTTCTTGGACTTGATGTCCGTTACCAATACCTTGCAATAGTATATTTTGTAGGCCTATTGGATTCTAGGGACTCGATAAACATATGGTTTAGGAAGGGATGAGAAGTACTTGCCTTTTTTATGTTCTCAATGGAGATAGCAACTGCCTGGGTGTGATGTCCATAACAGAGTGGGTTTCGTGACATGAGAAAGAATAGGATTGGTAAGGACATTTGGTTAATATTTATTTATTTATTTGTCTGTATATTATTAGAAATATGTATGTAAAAGGCACCTGGTCACATGGGCAGTGAAGCAGTTTACAATTAACCTAAAATACAACAAAAGAATGGGAACACAATTACAGTAATGGGAATAATGTTAACATTGAGGGTGATAGGAAAGCACAGAGGGGTCATGAGGGGCCCATGGACACAAATAGAGTGTTAGAGATTAGTTATGAATAGGTAATTGTTCAGATTCCTTCTAAATGGTAGCAGGTTAATATTAAGTCTCTGATCCCCTGGTAGATTGGTCCAGACACCTGGGGACAGACATGAGGACTGGGTTAGTGTCTTTGTTTTTTCACTATTGGGATTTCCAGAATCGGTTAGTGTGAGAAATTGGCCTGGTGGTTGAGGTGAGTGAAATCCTTCTCAAGCAGAAACCACAATCCTTGTCAGGGTGAAGCTACAAGCAACCCAAATAAACCTGTGCTCAACCCTTTGGTAGCTTGGCACAGATCAGTTAGGCTTAACTGAAAGCAATGTGTAAAGTATTTGTGTAACACTTCAAACAGTAATAAAATGAAAACACTGGACAAAACGGATCCCAAACCAAATCCCAAATTGGAAAAAAGATCAAAATGACAAAAATCCAATCAATAGAACCAGACAAAAGCAATTTTCAAGAATTAAGTGAAAATAGCGCCAAAACTCTGAAAGTGTAACTTGTAGCTATCTAGTCGTGAGATATTGGGAGAAAGGTTTAGGTTCAGGTAGAGCACGATGGAGCGTGGGTTGGATACAGGGGCCAGGATATGTCCACTAAAAGCTTACCTTGGCAGTCCAGTGAGTCCTGTGAACCGCGGAGGGGTTGAGGGGAGGCGTCGCAGAGGGTCGTTGATGTAGTACGAAGAGCAGGCTTTACATTGCCGATGGTTGTTGCTATAAAGCAAAGATCCTGTTGTCGTCACAAGTGGTCAGACTGGAACTTTGCAGTTGAACTCCCAGAGCTTTGCATTGGCGGGCATTGTGAGTGATAACATTTGGCTCCAATTGGCGCATTTGTGAAGAGCCCAAAAACCTGAAGTCAGTTCCACCGAGGCCACACCAAGGGTCCAGGACCTGAGGGGCTGGCTCTAGCTGGGTGTAGGTGCTGTTCTGGTGGTTGGGAGTCTGTTATGTCCCTGTGGCTCTGAGCAAGAGTCCAGTAAATTAGCCCTACTAGTCACTCTGGGAGTCCTGAGTTCAGGTACAGGTCCATTCCCTCTGACTAAGGTAGGAGGGCAGCAGTCCAACAAGACATCAGTCTAGCAAGGCAATAGGGCAGCAGTCAAGGAGAGTGGCAGTCCTTTCAGCAGTACAGCAGTCCTTCTTCCTGGCCTAGACTTCACAGGCCGAGAAGTGTACTGAAGAGTTGGTGTCTGAGATCCAATATTTATACCAGGTACCTCATTTGAAGTGGGAGAAGCTTCTAGAGGTTTCCCTTTGAAGTGCACAGGTTTTTCCCTCCCCTGCCCTGGCTCCAGGCTGACTATAGGGGATATGCAGCCCCAGGCACACCTAAGCACTGTCAGCAACACCCAGTTATGTGAACCAGAGATAGGCTGCGGGAACTAAATGGCAAAGGCAAGAAAATGCCAACTTTCTATAAGTGCATTTTCAACATTGTAATATAAATTCAGACTTTACCATCAGAGAGAAATTTTCAGTACAATTCCGAAAGACACCAAACATGAACTGGTTACCTGTTCCTATTTGGAAATTACAGCGTATTAATTTTAATAAGGTAACTCCAGTGTTATCCTAATGGAGCAGCAGGCCTTGCGGTAGTGATAAACAAATTTAGGAATTTTTCACTACCAGAACATGTAAAACTCAAAATTACATGTCCTACTTTTTAAATATATTGCACACTGCCCTGGGGGCTGTTTGGGGCTAACCTAGGGTGACTTAAATATCTTAAAAAGAAGGTTTGGGCCTGCCAAAGGGTTTATTTTACAGTTTAAAATGGCAGTTCAAAACTGCACATACAGGCTGCAATGGCAGGCCTGGGACATGTTTAAAGGGCAATGTAAGTGGGGGGCACAATTAGTGATGTAGGATCACTAGTACCATTGATTTTACAGGATCTGGGTACATGTAGATTCACTTCACTCAAGACTTATACATAAATTAAGTATGCTAGTTGGGTATATGCCAATGTTATCATGTTTTAAGGAGTGAGTACATGCACTTTAGCACTGGTTAGCAATGGTAAAGTGCCCAGACCCTAAGGCCACCAAAAACAAGATCACCAAAAATGGAGGAAGAAAGCAAAAAGTTTGGGGGAAGACCACCCTACAGCTTACAAGTCTAACAGTCATTGTAATGTGTTTCTGGTGCTTTACTTCCTTCTAGTATTTGAAAACTTGTCTTTCAAAAAGGTAGGTTGTTCTAGATGTAAACATTTACACATTATTCAAGCTAATTTTAAATTGATTCTTACATTTAGGGAAAGGCCCTGGAGATTGCACTAAATGGGTGCAATATCACCTTATTTCTTGGCATCCTTGACAAAAATGAACTCATGTGTAAGTAAACTCACTGAGGGGCAGTGTTGGTTTGAGACGGCCAGTCATTACAGCATTACCACCATCAATGTATGATATGATCAATGGCTGATCCACCATCAGCTTTTAACTTTGGGTGGATTGAGAGTCTGTGTATTTGGGGAAAGTGAACTGGAACCAGGGACTACTAGATAGTTCAAACGTGTGTCACCTTCCCAAATGTGAATATTAGGAACTAGTAGATATCAGTGATGGCATTCACTGAGAATTACTAGCCGGTGATGGACTGGGAGATGAGGGCTTTGGGAATGAAGAATAATTGTATTTAGCTTTGGTGGGTTTGATAATTAAAAGTAGATGGGGTATCATTGGTAAGATGGTGAAGAAGGCTGAAAAGGTCAAATGTGCATCATGGCAACTCATCAGGTGCTAGAATGGAACAAAAGAAAGGGAAATTTAAAAGGTTACATCAGATTTGAATATTAAAATCTTCCTATTGTTTCTGGAAATGAACAATATTTTACTGACATCTCTAGATCACAGGACGAGAGCTGTAGAAAAGTGAGCAAAATTTGATAATGATTTGATTGTAGCATAATGAGATTTTAATCTGTCGGAATTCTACAGAGAAGCTTTATTGATTCTGCTACTTGTTTTAGTCCGCTGGCTATATTTATGGAGGCAAGGAAGTAGTCACGTTGTTGGTATTTGAGGGATCTGAAGGAGCAACAGTCAAGTTTGACCTTTACTTCTGTGTCTCGGCGTTCTCACTGAGGTTCTTTCAGAACTGGGGTTATAATATCGTGTTTATGGACACCAAGAGGAGTCTTGCCATTGAGTGTATTAGAGCCTCACCTGATGTGAGAGAGTTTATGGGGGTGCCAATATATATTTTCGTAAATTATGATGGCAGAAATCAATAAGCTTTTACAAGGGTTTGAGATATTCTTTAAGCTGAGGACAACTGTAGCAGATTTAAAAGAATATTCGAAGTCATTTCATGGAAAGGTAAGGGAACTAACCTCACATGGAAGTTTGGGAGACATAGACTCAATGTGGAGTTCTGTAAGGCAGTTTGAATGAAACTGTGTGTGATGCACTCTGATAATGAGGACGAATCCAGTCTTTTCAAGTTTTATCTTTCAGATGTTTAACGACAAACATTTTGGAATGGTACTTAAACATCCTGAAAACTGAGGATGTCAACCATAGGGATTATTTTCATGTGTAGCTTGGTGCCATCCGCATATATATAGATGGATGCACCAGATTTCTGAAGCATGATTCTTTGGAGAAACTTAAAAGTAAAGGGGCCAAACTGGAGTCCTGCTGGACTTTGCATTAAACCATGCCAGGGTTAGAATGGGAGTGATTGAATGTATTTTTACCTATACTCTGTAAACTTATTTTTCATGAAAAGTAAGTGTACTATGCAAATTACATTTAGTGGCCATCTGTGTGAAAGTGGTATGTGAAGACTGCCTTTGTATATGAAAGAGAAACGAGAAACATGCTCAGCCTATTTTCTGTACATGATGATCATTGCTAGTAAAACAGGCAAGGCACGTATGCAGTTTCAGAAGTTCCTGTTAGATATTGTAATTAGCCTCTGCCAGTGAAAACTACTTGTAAAGCACAAGTGGAATCAAAATAAAACTGGGTGAAATACACTTAACTTATTATTCAGTAAGAACCAGGGGCCATCAAAGAATGAATGTTCTATTGTGACCGGCTGTTCCAGGGTGATAATGATTAAGATGAATCGATTGAGCACCATGGGGCAGATTTACAAGCCCCTTGCGCCACGTTTACGCCGCTGTTGCATCACGCAAGGTGGCGTAAATGTGGCGCATCCCTACGAGGCATTTACAACGTGACGCATCTATGGAGATGCGTCACGGTGTAAGGCCCTGCGCCACATGAAACCTGCGTCAGGTTTCATGTAGGCGTTCCGGTGCAGGGGGGGGCGTTCCGTCGCAGGAGGAACGCCCCTGAAAAGTGACTCCGTGAAATCTACAAGATTTCACGGAGTCACTTTCCCAACGCTGATGCGTCAAAACCCTGCGTCTGCTTGAAGCAGGCGTAAGGCTTGACGCACCACGTTAAAGATAGGGCAAGTTGGAAAAGTGCTGGAGTTGCGTGCCGCACGCAACACAACTTCAGCACTGCGCCAACTTTACCCCCAAGATGCGACACGCATCTGTTCATTCCTGCGCGCGGCGCATCATGGGTGGCGCAAGGATGAACTTGTGTGCCGTATCTTTGCTGGCGCATCTCTGCCGATTTGCAGAGATGCGTCAGGCAACGTAAATCTGCCTCCACGTCTCTATGAGTCCCAGCAGTATCAAAGTACTCTGAAAGGTCAAGAAGAACAAGAAGGTAGGCTCTTCCTTAATGTAATATGAGATGCCTATCATCCAGGACTTCGGTGGTGGTAGGTGGTATCTTCACTGCTTAAATATTTCCATAAAACTGATTGAGAGGTTATTAGCAGGTTTTCATCATCTATGAACTATGAGAGCTGAACGGATACATATTTTTTGACAGACTTATCAAGCCATGAAAGATTGGATACTGGTCTGAGTGAGTGGATTTTTGTCAGCTTTAATTTGCTTTTGTAGAAGTGGAGCATGTGTTTATTTATCACGAAAAGTACTTTCTTCTAGAGTGGAGTTGATTGTGTGACACCAGATTCTGTTGAAACAATGAAAATGGGCTTGATTACTATAGGTTAAAGGGGGGTAATTAAAGTAAAAGTGAGGTTCAAAGTATATACAGTTGTATAAAGGTTTTCTTCAGTATTTGAAGTTTGGACCATGTTATTTGGTTGAGGAACAGTTTCCACTCCTAAATATTTTGATTTGCTTACACCCTTATACTTTTGTGAGATTTTGCAATGAAAACTAATTGAAATTGTGTAATTTTCTCTTCAAAACTTTGTGATTTTTTTCAGTTTGAGGTATGCAGTGTTGTCAGTAATTTAAAAAAAAATATTTTGGTTTGTCTATGAACTTGTATTGGTTATTGGTCGAAGGACACTTTGACATGACATGACATTCAATTGTATTTTTAATGTATTTTGTCATGTAAACAACAGTAAGTTTGTCCGTAGGCGCTAAGATGGATTTATTGTAATGTACTACAGCAGAATTTACCCTAGATATAAGTGTCCAATTGTGCAAGCATTTCTTGGGGTAAAAAGCAAATAGCTTGGAATTAACTTAATTGAAACATTAAAAAGAGTGGATTCACTTTCTGTTTAAAAGGATCAAACAATTATCTGCCTAGTGTGCTTCTTGAGACTTTTTTTCGCAATTCATATAGGGTATTGTGGATAGTGTTAAGTAATAATTTTTCCCTTTTTGTGTCTGTCAGGTCAGAAGAGAATTACTCTAGGCAGTTGTTGTTTAGGAGTTAAACAAATCCACAGACAAGATTGTCTTTGAGACTGTCCTACTTTTTATTAAAGTGTTCCATAAATATGTTATCCGAGGAGCTGATTTGTTGATATATGAATATATTCTGTGATATCTTCCAGGAAATGTACCTATGGAGAGTGGTATATGATATGTAGGCAGAATATTCTATTTGGACACATGATGCAAGCCACCTACAGAAGTTCAAAAATAGATTAGGATGGATTTTACATTTCATGGATGGTGAGTGATGTTTAGGTGCCAAGCTTAAATCAGTTATCAGAGAGCAAAGTCCAAACAACTGAAAATCATATTAGAACTGATAAATCAATAACTATGGACTGATAATGCATCGAATCAATAAACTTGGACTACTGGATCAAAACATTAGGAATGATCAATTAAAACTGATAAAACCAATCAATGGTGTCCTCCACTAAAATAAGCATACAGCTGCCCTAAAAGAGGGAACAATTCATTAAAAGCGTCTTCTTCTCTATTTTTGGAAGGTCTCTATAGTGCGCTGAAAGCTTACACATACATCTGAAATATCAACATAGTATGTTTCTAAGTCTAGTGAGAATTTGAAAGACTGGCTGACTTACTGCATTTTAAGGTGCAACCACCCAGAATGGATCTCTTGGCACTGGTCAAAACATTGCCTATCGCAATAAACAATTTCAGCTTTTTCCTGAAGTTAAGCAGATTGGTTGTGTGCTTATCATTTATTTATTTTATTTATAAAGCGCAACACTCATCCCAAGGGATATCAAGGCGTTAGTAGCAAACAATGCTTGGCTACTGATAGGGGGAGACAAGTAAATATTAGTTTTTAGGGAATAAATGAGTTTTTAGTTTTTTTCGGAACGCCAGGTAGCTAGGAGTGAGCTGAAGGTCCAGGGGAAGATCATTCCATGTCCTAGCTGCCAGATATGAGAAAGAGCGCCCTCCAGTCCTCACCTTCTTGATATGCTTTGTTCTGGCTAATGCTTGATGTAGTGACCTTAGGCTCCTTGTGAGGACATACAACTCAATTCTCTCCTGGAGTATTTTAGGGCCGCATAAATACAGTGCTCTATGTGCATGACTGAGCAGTTTAAATACTGCTCCTTGACACATGGGTAACCAATGCAGGTTTTTCATGCACATTGATGCAGGGCTTGATCTGTGTTTATTGCATACCAGTTTGGCTGCGGCATTTTGAAGCACTTGTAGCCGCGTGAAGAGGTACTCGGTAATGCCCACGAATAAAGGGTTTCCGTAATCAAGCTGACTTATGAGCAGGGCTTGCGTGACTGTTCTTCTGCAGTCCAACGGAATCCAGGGGAAGAGTCTAGATAGCAGTTTCAGGGTCGCGAAACCCTTACCACAAAGGGCCCGCACATGGTCCTTCATGGATAGGGTATTATCAATAAGAATGCCTAGATTTCTTGTGCATTGCTTAGGGATAGGAGCAGCGCCGAGTGTTTGTGGCCACCATGTGGCGTCCCAAATTAGCTTGGCACCTCCAAAAAGCAGGATTTCAGATTTCCCTGCGTTAGTTTCAGACAATGCTCATGCATCCACTGTGCCATCTCTGAAAGACAGTTATGAAGTTTTATTTTCGTGACTTCAGGTCTTTCCCCAAGGGCTACCATCAGCTGTGTGTCATCCGCATAGAAGCAAAAACTGATTCTCCACTTTCTACTGATTTTAGAAAGAGATGATACATAGGCATTAAATAAAGTGGGGCTTAGCGATGCTCGCTGCGGGACACCACAGCTAATGGTGCTAGATTTAGATTGAAAATTACCTAGTTGGACCGTTTGTGTTCGCTTACTTAGAAACAAACTGAACCATTTCAGAGCTTCGGAGTGGATTCCCTTTTCGCAAAGCGTTTCCAACAGTTTATTATGTGAGACCATGTTGAATGCTGCCGACAGGTCTAAAAGTATCAGTGCTACGGCTCCTCCCTGGTCGGTGCATGATCTGATGTTATCCAGCACTGCCAGCAGCGTTGTCTCTGTACTATTGGTAGCCCTAAAGCCAGTCTACGATGGGTACAGTAGATAGTTAGTTTCTAGGTAATTTGATAGTTGTCTGTTTACCAATTTCTCCAAAACCTTGGAGAGGTATGCAGTTGGGAGATTGGGCGATAGTTTTCAGGATTAAGAACATGTGTTACTGTTTTTTTCAGCAAATGAATTACTACTGCCTGTTTCCAAATGTCAGGAAAGGTGGCGGTATTAAGAGAGTGATTAAAAAGCTGGGTAATGTATGGGCAGAGGATTGGCACAATCTGAGCAAAAATGAAATAGGGACAGGGGTCAAGGGGGGATCCTGACTTTACTTCACCCATTGTTTTTAAGACCTCAGTCGCTGTAAGGGGGGTGAAATTACTTAATACTGGTGACGCTTCTGAATATGGGGTCTGAAATTTCCGGCTCATTATATCTGTATTTATAGTAGGACTAAAAGTGGAATAGATTTTACTTATCTTATCCGAAAAGAAGTTACTGATTTTTTCGCAAACTTCTACTGAGGGGGGTAAAGTTTGGGACATGCTAGCTGGTTTGCTTAGTTCTTTTACTATTTTGTATAGCTCCTTTGCTGAATTACAGTTTTCGTTAATTCAATGTGCATAGTAAATCTTCTTTGCACTTCTTATAGCATGATTGTAGGTTTTGAGTTCGGACTTATACCGTAATTTGTCTGTTTCCTGTTTGGACATTTTGCCTTACCTATTACCACTTTGCTAAAGTGGTAATAAGTAAGGAAAAACATTATACGTTTCTATATATATCTTTTAAAACTTCCTTGGGAGTATGACAGTAGTTAAAAAAAGAAAATATGTCACAAAATCAAAAATATACTGTAATACACTATATTTCACAAATATAGTGTAATACAGTGTATTTTCTATGTTGAACATATTTGATCATGGACAAATAAGTCCATGGAGGACCATGGTAATTCCTACCAATTATCGAACTACTTAATTATTATTTTTTCAGTGCACAGTTCTCCCTAAACTGCTGTAAAAATATATATAAATGTATGAATACATTTCTCTATCTATTAGCACTTTAATAAAGTGGTAATAGGTAGTGAACAACACTAAAACCTACTACCTACCTATATCTAAGATTGTAATCCACAGCGCAGCAAAAAGCAGAATGCAGCCAAGCTGCTAAAAACTACATAGCTGCCTTTTTACTGCCTTTTTAACTTTGGCTGTACACAAATGAAGGTGTGGGGTCCTACTACTGATCAGCCTGGACCTCAATAATCGCAAAACAGAACAAATTGGCTGATCAGGATTATTGATAGCAAATTTGTGCAACAACACAGCCAGACCGTACTGTGTAGTCAAAAGGTTGTATATTTCCAAACAAATTTATTGGGTTCTAAGAATAGGTTTAAATTATTTCATCAAAACACATGACATCAAAGAGACATTCCATCAAAACAGTTAGTGCAAAAACATGGAAGAATATATACAATATATACAAAAATATTTACAAAAAAGGAAACATACACTTAAGGAAAATACTCAGAATTTTTGGTGACACCAACTACTATGCTTCAAAACAAATTAAATAGCACAATAATTGCAATGTGTACAATTTTAAAAATTTTCGAGTGAAACAAGCCAGTCCTTTGGTAACAAAACCAGTGAACCAGGCGGATCTAGGGTGGATTTGCCTGCCTGTCACACAACACCTGTGGGTAGCGATTTGTAAGAAATGACAGAAAGGGCCCACATGAGTGGTCTGAATTTGTCCCTAACTGCACCCTTTGTTCTTGCCACAGGCTGGGGGTCAACGCGTTTCGAACCTTAATGAGTCTAGGTTCTCCTCAGGACGAGGACCGGGTGAAAGTGTACCTGAAAAGGAATTTGGGAAGGGTGTAAGCAACTGTATATATAGTATTTTAAAGAAAAGGAGAGGAGAATACTCTCTGACTAACTACCCATAAGTAAAATGGTTTACCTTCTCGGCCGACACAGGGGCTGCGTGGGGAGAAGTAGGAAAAGTCACCAGAATATGTTCTGCAAAAAGCAAGGGTGAAGGCTGTCAATACAGGGGTGTATACAGTTTACTGGGTGCAGGGACGGACTAGGTAAGGGTAAATCAAATACCTGGATGCAGTGTCAATGATGCCAGAATCCGAGGCGCCCTAGGCGAGATGTGTGATACATTGAAGACTCACATTCTCTTATTTTAAATTGAGGAAAGCTGCGAGACAAAACACACAGTGGAAACATCAGGCTCTGGCGCGAGGATGACACTACGTCGAGTCATTAGGGAAGTACATCACAAGAAGAGCGTCTCCTACCTGCACCAAAAAGTGTGCTCGTGAGGAGAAGAACGGGCCGCGAGGAATTCAAAGTGGTGGGGCGGGAGTCAATCTGCCGCAACCAGCTGTGAAGAAGCAGTGATCAAAGGATTATTTATTGGACCCGTTAACCATGCGGCGTCAAGAGATAGGGACAGCCTGGGGGCCACTTACTTGAGACCTTCAGTGAACGGAGTCAAAACTTGTTCGTGCCTGGAAAACAGATCACCGAGTGAACGCCACCCTCGTAGGGAAAGAAGTAAACACCCGGGGGCGTAACAATGGAAAACAGACAAAGATATGTCCCCGGGGATCCTGGTATTCGTAGTCCCCTAATGATAACCGGTTACATGGGAAGGGAGCAAGAAAGCGCAACCCTAACCGTACCGGGTTGTCGCTTCCGACACGGTACATAGATGATTAATAGACGGCCATGCCCAGATATAGCAGGGACGTATTTGTAATATGTGGACATTTGGAACGTACACGTCCACTGACTCGAAGAACATGAGTGTTGGAGTTACATCTTAATCGACAGTGAGTGCCTCCGTGGAAAACAGTATGACCGGACCTGACAGTACATACACATTTGGAAGGGGCTTAGAACGTTTCAAACATCCAATCCCGATAACTCACAAGGCATGAAATGCATAATAACATTACTTCTTACTCACATATGATAACCTAGATGAACGACAGTATACCAAGACATCACAGTCTATAAACATTTTAGGAACTTGACACGTTTCAAACACAGAGTACAGATTCTTTACAAAACATGAATGTGTGTTACTTCTAAGTCAAAGTACATGCCATGAAGGTAGACAGGGGCCCCTAGTGTCACTTGACATATACATCTGTACGGGGCTGGAACAATTATAGTATCAAACCCCAATTGATCGCGCTGTGAAGACTCATAAATTTTTTTATGGCATAATGTCCTCATCCCGGAAAGGTCATATCATAATGGTCCCTCTTATCCTTAGTTAGAAAAAGGCTCTTAGGAAATATCCTGTCTTGGAAACATAACCCCTGCTTGCGCGAACCTTGTCACCAATCGTCATAATTTCAAAGACACTCAGTAATACACCCTTCTTATGCCCTCATTGATCGCCAAGTGGAACTTGCAGTGAAAGAACAGAAAAAGTGAGACACAGAGTTTACAGCAAAAGAGAAAGGAATTAGATTTCGTGCAGCACAAAGTTGCACCAAAGTCTGTAGCAACAGCATAACATCTCAAACCAGGGTTCACCAGGACAAGACTGGTACAGGAGCTTGCAGGGAAGTATTATGATCCCAAGTTCGAAAGTTCAGACATTTCATTCAAGCCAGTGTTTGATGTATCGAATTTGAAGATGAGATAAGCTTCCTTTTGGGACAGACGTGCATCTGGGTCACCGCTGCCACCTCGAATCACAGCCAGCACAGTCCATCGCATGTCATTCGCAGAGTGTTTGTATTGTAAAAAATGGGCAACCAAAGGTGCCGTTAAGTTCTTGTTGTTTATACGGGACCTGTGTTGTATGATTCTCTGACGCACTTCCTGCGTGGTCTTGCCGATGTAGAGCCTTTTGCAAGGGCACTGGATTGCATACACCGTGTATTTGGTCTTACAGTTGGTATGTTCTTCGTGGCGCCAGAATTTGTTACCATCAGTGAAGAGCGAGCCTTCCATTGTGATGTGGCACACAGTGCACGTCCCGCATTTGCGATGTCCCTTGACGGGATCGGACCCAAAGATGGTACTTTGGGTGTCTTTTTTAGCCGGCGGCCTAGTGGAAGTGATCATCTGACCTATACTCCGGTTCTTTTTGAGGGCAAACAAGGGTATTCCAGCCTCAGGTAAAATTTCTTCGACCAAATGCCAGCTCTTTCTAATGATCTTTTCACACATCTCGCCTAGGGCGCCTCGGATTCTGGCATCATTGACACTGCATCCAGGTATTTGATTTACCCTTACCTAGTCCGTCCCTGCACCCAGTAAACTGTATACACCCCTGTATTGACAGCCTTCACCCTTGCTTTTTGCAGAACATATTCTGGTGACTTTTCCTAATTCTCCCCACGCAGCCCCTGTGTCGGCCGAGAAGGTAAACCATTTTACTTATGGGTAGTTAGTCAGAGAGTATTCTCCTCTCCTTTTCTTTAAAATACTATATATACAGTTGCTGACACCCTTCCCAAATTCCTTTTCAGGTACACTTTCACCCGGTCCTCGTCCTGAGGAGAACCTAGACTCATTAAGGTTCGAAACGCGTTGACCCCCAGCCTGTGGCAAGAACACAGGGTGCAGTTAGGGACAAATTCAGACCACTCATGTGGGCCCTTTCTGTCATTTCTTACAAATCGCTACCCACAGGTGTTGTGTGACAGGCAGGCAAATCCACCCTAGATCCGCCTGGTTCACTGGTTTTGTTACCAAAGGACTGGCTTGTTTCACTCGAAAATTGTAAAAATTGTACACATTGCAATTATTGTGCTATTTAATTTGTTTTGAAGCATAGTAGTTGGTGTCACCAAAAATTCAGAGTATTTTCCTTAAGTGTATGTTTCCTTTTTTGTAAATATTTTTGTATATATTGTATATATTCTTCCATGTTTTTGCACTAACTGTTTTGATGGAATGTCTCTTTGATGTCATGTGTTTTGATGAAATAATTTAAACCTATTCTTAGAACCCAATAAATTTGTTTGGAAATATACAACCTTTTGGCTACACAGTACGGTCTGGCTGTGTTGTTGCACAAATTTGCTATCAATAATCCTGATCAGCCAATTTGTTCTGTTTTTTAACTTTGGCAGCACAACCATAGCCAATCACATTTTGACTTCTCATCTGCATGTCCCGAGGTATACCTCAAACATACCGTGGTATTCTGCAAAACAATATATTACTAAGTCCTATGAAACGTATAACTTTACCACCACCTACACTATTCCCACATACTAACAACATTTAAAATACACACTTCATAATGTATATTCCTGACATATTAGATCTACATCCATTCACACACTTTCAAGCTCAGTCTGTTTCAATTACCACACTCCACTGAACACCATTCCACTCTTTGCCACTCCACTCTATGCCGCTCCACTCTACCCAATTCCAGTCTATGTCAGTCCACTCTACTCCACTTGACTCAACTCTACTCTACACCACTCAACTGTATGCTATTACATTCAACGCCACTCTATTCTATGACACTTCCGTCAACACCACTCCAGTATATGCCCCTCTACTCTACCCTACTCCACGGTACGCTTCTTCAGTGTACACCTCTGCACTATATGATATTCCAGTGTAAGCCACTCCACTCTACGGCACTCCACTATACTTCACTGAGCTCTGTGACCATCCACTGTATGCTATTACACTGTCCACTAGACCAGTCTACGCCACTCCACTCTGTGCCACTCCATTCTACGTCACCACACTCTATAGTACTACACTCTACGCTATTCCACTGTGCGACCCTTTACTCTATGCTACTCCCATATATACCACTCCACTCTGGTTCACTAAACGATATGCCAGTAAACTCAATGTTATTCCACTCTACACTACTCCATTGCAGGCCACTCCACTCTATGCCACTCCAGTCTATGTCAGTTCACTGTACATCACTACACTGTATCTCATTCTACTCTACATTACTCCACTCTATGCCACTATAGTGTAAACCACTTCATTTTCACTATTCCACACTATGCACCCTACTCTATGCAACTCTACTAAAACCCACTCCAGTGTACGCTATTCACTGTATGACCCTCCACTATATGCCTTTCCACTCTACGCCATTCTGCACTACCCAATTCCACTGTGTCACTCCACTCCACGGCACTCCACTATAGGCTATTCCACTCTACCTCACTCCACTGTACTCCACTCTATGCCACTGCATGATATGCTACACCACAGTAAACTATTACATTCTATTACACTCCATTCCATGCCACTCCACTCTACACCACTCCACTGTACCCCCACTCTATTCCTCTACAGTGTACACTATTCCATGCTATGCCACTCCACTCTACTACCTACACTGTACGCCACTCCACTGTAGGGTATTCCACTCTACTGTACTGTAACCCACTCCACTGTAGGCCATTGTACTCTTGGCCCATCCATTGTATGCTATTCCAATCTATGCCACTATGGTGTACACCAATACACTGTACATCACTCAAATTTAGCATATTCACTTTAAAGAAACCGAACTGTACACTATTTCATTGTATGCTATGCTACTATAGGCTATTCCACTGAATGCCACTCTTGTCTACGCCACTCCACTCTATGCCACTCCACTATATGATATTCCATTCTACAAAACTCCACTCTGAGCTATTCTACTGTATACCTTTACACTGTGCCTCACTCCACTGTATGCCGCTCAACTCAATGCCACTGCACTCTATGCTGCTCCATTGTACACTATTGGACTCTATGACTCTCCATTGTACCCAACTCTATCCGTCGCCACACCGGTGTACACTATTCTACTGTATGACATTTAACTCTACGCCACTACACTCTACAGCACTCCACTGTGTGCTAATCTACTCTGCGCAACTACACTCTACCCATACAACTCTACGCCACTCCACTATACAGTAGTTCACTGTATACAGCTACAATCTATGCCACTTTATTCTACCCCACTTCTCTATAAGCTATTCCACTATACTCTACTCCATAGTACTCCACTCTGCTCTACGCCACTTCACACAAAACCACTGCACTCTATGTCACTACACTGTATGGTATTCTAGTCTATGCACTCTAGTGCATACCACTCCACTGTATGCCACTCCCACTTCACTGTAAATTATTCCACTCTACCCCACTCCACTGAAAGCCACTCCACTCTATACCACTCTCCTGTATGCCACTCCACTCTATACCACTCTCCTGTATGCCACTCCACTTTCTGCTATTTCACTGTATGCCTCTCCACTCAATGCCACTCCACTGTACTCTAATCCACTATATGCCACTCCAGTCTACAACACTCCACTGTACTCTACTCCACTCTACATAAATTGTATGGAGCGCCGCTCTACGCTGCTCCACAGCATGCTATTTTACTCTACCCTACTCTACTGTATGCAACTCCAGTGTATGCCACCACAGTCTATGTAGCTCAACTCTATGGTACTCAACTGTATTCTATTCCATTCTAAGGTACTGCACTGTACACAACTTCAATGAATGTGATTCCACTATATTCCACTCTGCTCTACGCCCCCCCCCTATATGCTATTTCATTTTATGGCACTCCACTATATGCTAGGACGGTATACACCACTTCACTGTATACTATTCCACTCTACCCCACTCCACTATGTGCCAGTCCAGTCAATCACACTCCACTATACTCAACTTCACTGTACACTACACTACTCCACTGTAGGCCACTCCACTGTATGTTATTCAATTGGATACCACTGCACTCTACAACACTCCACTCTGCACTATTTCACTGTTTGCCACTCCATTGTACGGTGCTCCACTCAACGGCATTCTATGCCATTACTCTCTAAAACACTATATGCCACCCCACTGCAGTGCACTGACCACATTCTACTCTACTCTACCTCACTCCACTGTGCAACATTATACTCCATTCTATGACACTGCCCTGTACTCCACTCTATAGCAGTTTCACACACTCTACCACAAGGCAAACACCTTCACTGTACGACATGCCACTCCACCGCTACAATTTACTGCACTCCACTGCATTGTACTATACGAGATGCCACTTCTATATATGAAACTTTAGTTCACGCTACGTTATGCCACTCCACTCAACTACACTGTATGCCAGTTTAGCCCACTGTACGCCACTGTAATGTTTGCCACCCATTCTACAACACTGTACTGTAAGACTCAACAACACTACAGTCTACGATACTCCACTGTATGACACTCAACTGTTCTATATGGGATTACTGACATAATATCGACGACACAAATATCGAGATACACAAATATCGAGTCAAAAATATCGATTGACAAAATATCGACTCCCTATCTTCAAACAGGTAAGTACCAAAATATCGACTCCAAAATATCGACTTACAAAAATATAGACTGTCAAAATATCGATTTTTTAAAATGTCTTAAAAGTAAGTTAAAACTAATATAGTAATAAATATATTTAATATAAACTTAGAAATAATTATTAAAAAAATATAATTTTAATAAATAATTTATATAATTAAAAAAATTATATCACCAAAAATTACACACACACATATATATATATATATATATATATATATATATATATATATATATATATATATATATTTAAACATATTATTAAATAAACATATATAACATTTTAGAAAATGTTTAAAATTTATTGTTACAACTATAGTGAGTTCAACATTAGCAAAAGTGTTGGATAGCGTAGAGGTAAAATTTACTACTCCCACTCCAGTGGGTGCAACAGTAGGGAAAGCGCTGGATAGCGTAGAGGTTAAAATTACTATTCCCACTCCAGGGATGTATGACGTTACAACGCATACTTTTACAACGCCTACCATTACAACAAAACTTTTACAACGCAAAAACTTTTACAACGCATACATTTACAACGCAAGATTTTACAACGCATATACCTTTACAACGCATACCATTACAACATAAGTATTGGTAAGTATATAATAATTTTTTGAATATAAATTAATAAAAAATATTATAATATAATTTAATATAATTTAATTTTATTAAATAAATGTAATTTAAATGTAATTTTACCTTATTTTTACAAAGTACCCCTGTACCCCAAAAACCCAAAACTGACCCTGAACCCTAAAAATACCCCTTTACCCATAAACTGAAAACTGACCCTGAACCCTAAAAATACCCCTTTACCCGAAAACTGAAAACTGACCCTGAACCCTAAAAATACCCCTTTACCCAAAAACTGAAAACTGACCCTGAACCCTAAAAATACCCCTTTACCTACAAACTGAAAACTGACCCTGAACCCTAAAAATACCCCTTTACCCCAAAAACTGAAAACTGACCCTGAACCCTAAAAATACCCCTTTACCCAAAAACTGAAAACTGACCCTGAACCCTAAAAATACCCCTTTACCTACAAACTGAAAACTGACCCTGAACCCTAAAAATACCCCTTTACCCCAAAAACTGAAAACTGACCCTGAACCCTAAAAATACCCCTTTACCCAAAAACTGAAAACTGACCCTGAACCCTAAAAATACCCCTTTACCTACAAACTGAAAACTGACCCTGAACCCTAAAAATACCCCTTTACCCCAAAAACTGAAAACTGACCCTGAACCCTAAAAATACCCCTTTACCCAAAAACTGAAAACTGACCCTGAACCCTAAAAATACCCCTTTACCCAAAAACTGAAAACTGACCCTGAACCCTAAAAATACCCCTTTACCCAAAAACTGAAAACTGACCCTGAACCCTAAAAATACCCCTTTACCTACAAACTGAAAACTGACCCTGAACCCTAAAAATACCCCTTTACCCCAAAAACTGAAAACTGACCCTGAACCCTAAAAATACCCCTTTACCCAAAAACTGAAAACTGACCCTGAACCCTAAAAATACCCCTTTACCCAAAAACTGACAACTGACCCTGAACCCTAAAATTAAAATATTTATCAATTAATCAATTATAATTAATTACCAATAATATTTTAATTAATTACCAATTAATAATTAATTAACAATTAATTTTTTAAAAATATCAATAAATAAATTAACATATTTAATTAATTATAATTAAATTACTTCCCACCCTATTCCCCTATAAACCCACAACCCGCTACAGAAAATAAATTACTAAAATTAAAATATTTATCAATTAATCAATTATAATTAATTACCAATTATATTTTAATTAATTACCAATTAATAATTAATTAACAATTAATTCTAAATTATTATCAATAAATAAATTAACATATTTAATTAATTATAATTAAATTACTTCCCACCCTATTCCCCTATAAACCCACAACCCGCTACAGAAAATAAATTACTAAAATTAAAATATTTATCAATTAATCAATTATAATTAATTACCAATTATATTTTAATTAATTACCAATTAATAATTAATTAACAATTAATTCTAAATATATATCAATAAATAAATTAACATATTTAATTAATTAGAATTAAATTACTTCCCACCCTATTCCCCTATAAACCCACAACCCGCTACAGACTTATATTACACAAAAAATAAAAATTATTATTAACTTACCTTAAATTCGATATTTTTGTTGTCTATATTATGTCTAGTCGATATTATGTCCATTCTATATTTTTGATTCGATATTATGTCCATTCTATTCGATATTAATTTTCTCTAGTCGATATTTTTGTTGTCTATATTATGTCTAGTCGATATTATGTCCATTCTATATTTTTTACTCGATATTCTGTCCAGTCGAAATAATTGACTCGATATTATGACTGTACACCTTCTATATGACACACCACTCCACTGTACATCACGCCACTATACTCCCTCATACTCCACTAAACTAGCAGATACACCACACAACTCAACTATATAACACTTTACTCCACTATACGCAATGCCTCTCCACTCTACTCCACTCCACTGTATTCCACTCCACAACACTAGTTTCTTTGACACTACACTGTACAATAGAGTACGCACTATACTTAACAACACTAAATGAAATTACACTCTACACTACGATTGTATTAACAAATATAAATGATTTATATTAAATTTAAAAAAACTAAGGTTCAAGCTAAGATTTAGTTAGGAAAGCTTTATTTATTCTTTATATACAAACTCAAATTAAAATATAAAAAAGTCAAAAATTATAAGTTATAGTTATAAACTAAATTTCTGATTTACGCACTTCTAGTTAGAACTTAGATCTATAATTTATGCACCACCTTCAATTTACTATACATTGTGCACCTCCGTACACAATCTTCTTGTATCACACTACATTAACTATAACTCACGTCACTGCCATGCACTCTGTTCTGAGAAATGATCTAGTTTGAGGTGTCTTAAGCGTTATCAAGACTGCTATGATTTAATATGCAATAAGTTATATACTATGCAAGGGAATAATCAGTGCATGTAGAAACGACACCATACCTGAAGAGCTTGGAGTTTAGGAAACCTGGAAAGAGGAATGTCCTCTTCAAATATGCAATAAGTGCCTACACTTTGCTGGGGAATCATGAAGTTAGCAGACACATAGCAGGATGTGAATGAACCATACCATGTTAATTTGATAATGCAAAGGATTGGCTTTGAAATAGCCTCACCTAAGATTTTTGTGCACTTTTTTTAAAATTACAAAAATGTAGTTGTCACTTTACATTTTTTACTACTCATCGAAAATTCCAACAAACATAATCTGATGGAACGTTTCAATCAGGAACTTGCCACAGCATATGTATATATTTGATAGGCAAACCAGCACACCACAAGCAAGCATTGTTAGCATTTCCATTAACTCTGTATGAGTTGAATGCAAGCATGTAGAAGGCATTTGAGGTGCAGTAAACTAAAAACAGCATTGCACACATCACTTTAAATTTCCCCATGATATTATCTAGCTCCCTTTTTTACAAATACCGTCAGACTCCTTTAACAGACAGATAGATATATACTTTCTAAAGCTCTGTATTGGTATTAGCCAAGACCTTTTGATTTTAGTATATATATATAATATACTTACTTATAGGACCTTTCAGACAGCCCTCTTTATCTATCCAGTGGTCTGTTATTCTGTCGTATACATTTTTCTCCTGCTCACTATAGCATACAGCATGGGGCAGTGGGTCGCCCACTTCAGTCATTGACTAACTTGACTGTGAGTGACAGCATTCAGACCTTCCACAAGGAGTACATCCACACGGAAAATAATTCATTTACATTTCAGACTACTATGGCAATGTGTGCTCCTTCAGACAAAAAAAATAGTTTTGCTTTTAGAAAGGTTGTTAGATTGGTAAGGATCCAGAAGCCATTCCAACAACAAAGTTTTTCAAAAGTAGGACACAATAAAAAAATACATTGATAGAACCAAAACGCTGCCATTCAACGCCAGACCTTTTGGCTTTACCAATGCTTCTACGATTTTTGACACTACCCATTATTCACTACTTTCAGAACCATCCTTTCCACGGTAAGTGAAGAATATTGTAAGCATGTGAGGCATTGCATGCTCTTTTTTGGAGAGAGGCTGTGGTTAGCAAAATAAAGACAGAGGACATTTGGGGATGTGGCCTATCACCCTTTAGTTAGGTCAACTCCCTTTTTTCCTATCTAGTGTGGAAGAACTGAAGCTCAGGAGTAGCCACAGAGTGAGGCGAAATACACATTGTCCGATTAGTTATTGATGGAAAGTTGTAATTGTATTAACAAGATGGAGATGAAGAAAAATCATACTTGTTTACAATATTCGAGGCACCTTCCAGATTAATAATTGTGTTTCGGCTTGGCTCCATTGTCAAGATGGCGATAAAAGAACTGTTCTTGTTGGAAGAACTGAGGGGCATATGTTCAAGCACCTATCGCCACGGGAACGTCACTTTTTGTGATGCTTCCGTGGCGATACGTACAAGGCAGCGTTAAGCCATTTAACTTGGCTTAATGCTGCCTTGTACATAAGGCACCCTTTCACGCTATGTTTAGCGTGAAAGGGGCGTGCAGTGGGTGTTGTGGTGGGCGTTTCACCGCAACACCCATTGTATTTGATGCTGCCCCCTATGTACAAGGGTGGCGTTCATAGGAGGCAAAATTAGGACCAGGAAAATCCTGATCTTAAATTGGCGAAACGAGGAGAAATACATTATATCTCCTCGTTTTTGCTTTTTTCATGTGTGTTGCCTTGTGCAGAAAAATATCCATGTGTGCTATTTTCCATCATGCACTGTGGAACAATCTCCAGAGCTCTATGAGAACGAGGACATAGACGTATAATTGCTTTTACATTTTAAACATATCCTTTTTTATTTATAATTATTTTAACAAAATCCATATGTTTATACTCCCATGCCCATGTAATAATGGCCATCTGTGTCTGTGCGGCTTTGTATGTGTGAGTGTTTTTTTTTGTGTGTCTTTCAAACCCATCAAAGCTAGCATTAATATTACATGCTTATGAATTTTCCAAGCTGGTACTACCAATAAGTCGCAGTCACGAGACTGAGCATTGTGCAATAATAATGCTAGAGACCTCCTACAGTGCACTCTCTAAGGAATGAACTGGCCTGCTAATCGCTCAACAAAAATCATCAATTAATAATACATATACATAAATTCTATGGATGTTTGCTTGTTCTTGTGAGAAGAAGGTTGAACAGTAAATTGCATTCTTGTCAGTAAAACGGCAATCTAGCTGAAGCCCTTGATAAGATGCATTTACTACCTGGGCTGAAGAACAGTAGAATGTGTGCTAACCATCCTTAGATCCTATTTATGAGCAGGTGCTCGGCCGGCAGCATGCGAGGGTTTTATATGATTAGCAAGGGTGATCATTTGAATAGTAGTTTGTAGAAATGAAATTAGCTATTGCAGTGTTTGAAGGTACCAATCGCCATACACGAAATGTGATTTTTGATGGGACAAATAACTGGTAATTAATAAGCAAAGTACATAAAATGCATTTATTTGCACTCAGTTTTGATTGGAGTGTGAAATCGCAGCAAAATGTGTGTGGATATGCTGTTGGAATAAATGAAATCATATAAATACTTATTAGTCAGTTAATACCTTAAACCATGAATAACAACACTTTTATTGAATTTACTTTATATAACCGGTTTTACTTTTTCAATCATGTCAGTTGACACACTGGGAGGTAAATACTTCAAAATACATTACGGCTTTGGTGAACAAATGTATAATTAAAGAGTATTTTCCCTTCTCAGATTTGATTCGAAGAGCGAGTTAGCTCTATTCATCCAACATCTACACCCACTGAATAAAAAAAGAAACACAAGCCTTGGCAAAGTCAACAGGTCTTGATTTTTGTTAAGTGTGAAAACATAATCATATATTCTTATTTACTTCGTCATTGTTTTTATATATAAAAATGTACATCTCACCTTGTATGCCGATATGTTCCATTATGGATGTTCTTTCTTATTAATGCAAAGTGGACTTCAGGCTCAATTATGGTTTCTATGGTACATGGCTCTAGCAGATGCAAACACTATTTTATTCAGCGTGGTACATTTGCCCATTTCTGTAAAGCATAACCTTGGTTCAGTGTTGGCAACTAGAAGCAGGTTTTTAGGAGAATAATGAACTCAGCATTGTATTCAAGAATTATATTGTCGTGTAATTCCTAAAAATACATAGGAGCTGCGTATTTGTAGGAAAACATAAACCCGAGGGATTGGTGTCTAGACTGATTCCGGACACCCCCACAGGATATGTCAGCCTATAGACCAGCTAGCTCACAGTGCCATCATAAGCGCCCTAACCTTACCAAGAAGCGAATCGTTTCTGGCAACCATTGAATATGACAACCCTTGACCCTTCAGGGATCGTGGAAACAATACAGTACTTTTCGCTCAGTCAATTGTGCTCACTTAGTCTCAGGAGACCTACACAGAACAAACGTTGGGGACATTTTCAATAAGCATTTATTGAACCAGTGCCATTCTAGTATAAAATATGGTTGCTGTGATATAAACAGAATCTAACGTAAGAGATTACAAGCACCAACAGAGTAAATAGAAGGTAGAATTCTACCATGGTGCTAAAATAGTGAATATTTGCTGGCATAAAAACATGACAGTAATCAAAAGTGCTCCTAGGTGCTCCTAGGATGGGAACCCTACCTGAGTGTACCGCATATGTATGTGGGTGTGAAGCCAAGAATCCCCTAGGAAAGACCCAACCCCATTACCTGATGGGAGAGAATGAAGGACCCTGCCTTGGTCCCGGTTGGAGTCCCCGTAAGGGATGTCAGATCATGGAGTGTTGAAGCTTTAGCGTTCATCGACATCCATGTTTTGTGTCAGCTTGAAAGCGTCTCCTCTAGTTACCTAGTAAAGATGGGGTACTTTTATACCAAAAAGGTAGTCTCAGGGTTCTACCACAATCGATATGTTGTTAGTACGATTATGTAGATATGCCTAAATCAATAATTGTAATTATGCAAAGTGCCCTGTCGCCCTAGGATGAAGATAGCAATTACTTTTATACAGAGTATGTTAATCCTGTTAATTACATAATCTGCAGGCGATTTTGCTAAGAATACTCATGCATAATAAATGAGGCTAGTTTCATGGAAACCAATTGACAATTATTCAGCACATAACTGGGTAACATGTCAGTATTAGAACCCTTATGCAGAGCAAGGTAGGACAAATGTAGGTAACAGGTCCCTTTATACTTCGGCCTAGTTTAGGAAACATAACAATATGTTATACTCGAGGATGTCTTGCACTTCTACCAGAAGATACTGCCACCTGCTCATTAGATACATTTTTACTGAAACTAACAAGTTTCTGTCATGCATTTACAATCTATTAGACTTGTATTGAGTGAAAGCCTACTCTCTTTTGATTATATGCTGCGCTGCTTCCTATTTTAGCATTAAACATATGATGAACTGGTGGGCTTTCCAAGTGTAGTTTTATTTTTAACATCGGGATGTGTGCAAGTATTGTTGGGCCGCAGTGTGCGTCTTTTACCCCCAACTATCAAAGAAAGAAAATCCCATATTGGAGCAATTGGGAATTGTAAAAAAAAACACATTTCACAAATATGTATGATGACAATGTTCAGCGTGTTTCCTAGTGTTTTAATTGTTTTTAGCACTTGCACAAGGACAATGCCAAACCGGTATCGCTTGCAAGTTGAGACTCAGCTCCGCAGCTACATTTTGAACCATCAGTAGCTTGTAAGTGAGGCCAACTGGGACCCCTGCAGAGAGGGGGCTATCATAATCTAATCTAGAGGCCACCAGATCATGCAAAATCGTTTTGTGGGTATAGACAGGTAAGAATTTTAAGGTCTTCTTTAAAGATTTTAAAGGTCAAAACAGGAGTTCATGATAGCTCAAATTTGGAGCTTGAATGATAGCTCTTTATACCAAGGTTCCTCAATATAGTGGTTGGGGAGTCTCCTTTGTCTTTTGGCCACCAACTCTGTAACTGTCTTGGAAGGGAGGTGCCAACAAATTGTATATTGGACTTGCAAGAATTACGTTTTAAGCAGCTCCTCTACATCAAATTTGCTACTGCACTCAAACAACCTTGGAATCACACTACAACAATTTCATCAGCCTCGTGGAATGAAAGAATCAATTGAGTGTAATCAGCAAAATAAATTATATTAACGTCCCAAGGTTTCACTACCTTTGCTAGAGGAACCATGTATATCTTCAATAGGGTGAGACTGAGGGTCCATCCTTGTGGGACATTGTGTCTCAGATCTTTGTACCTAGATTAGTATGGAGGGAGATGAAGGAATTGTGACCTATCAGAGAAAAAAGATTTTAGCCATTGTCTGGTGAGGCCATTGACACCATTCTCCTCCAAACGTTCAGCGACCACGTGAGATGTGGTGTCAAAAGCCACTGACAAGTCCAAAAGGATTAGCACTACCCCAACCCCTGGTTAAAGTTAGTATTTATAAATTCAGAAACCTCCAATAGAGCCACCTCAGTACTAAAGTTCTGCCGGTAACTTGATTGGGTCATATGAAGTAGTTGATTCTCCTCACTAAACCGAGATAGTTTTTTATTGACAGATTTCTTTAGCATTTGAAAGAGTGTTGGTGAATGACAGATTGGTCTAAAGTTGTGCATGGTCGCGTGGTTGGCATTTGGTCCTGTTAGGCAATACCTGGGCTCTCTTCTAACTTGGAGGGATGGATCCTGTCTCAAGGGATTGGTTTAAAGGGGCATTTAAATTAGGGTTTAAAGTTGACAACACTAATTTTAAAATCTAAGGAGGGCAAGGGATGGTGGGAGAGCCAGAGCTATAGTTCTGGATTGCCTGAGCTGATTCCTCCAAGGAAAATCTTTCAAATGCATTTAGCCATGGGCCCTTGCAGCAGGTTATATCCTGTGAGTGACTAACTTGAGTAGGACGATCATTAAAGTTTTAAAAAAACGTGTGCCAATATTCTCCATCTTTTGATAAAAGTAGTCTGGAAAACTTTAAGATTGTGAATCAGTTAATTTTTGTTGGCAGGTGGCAAGAGATGGAAAAGATTGAACGTTGTTTATAATTTTCCCTGGTTGCATTGCCTCTATTAACAGATTTCATAGAAACGTTTCTGCCTGAACTTTCCAAATACTTTTTTAGAGCTTCTTAATAAATCTCTTTTGTGACATAATTTTTCTTTGTCTTCCTTTCTAACTGTTTGCAATGGAATTTAGACACTTTAAAATGAGGTAGAACCATGAGGTGGAAGGTTTAAGAATTCTGGATGATCACTTTTCCTGGGCACAATTTTGCCTGAAGGAGATAGTTACTAAATAATGTAGCATCCCTCTGCATGTACCCTCCCAGGATAAAGGTCCAGTGGTCTCCAATAGATAGCACTCAGATATTTTATGTTGTGCACAAGATGCAATCCCTGACCCACGGGGAACCATGTACACCAAGGTCCCAAAAGAAGGAAGACACCATATTATGGTCGAAGCAGAACAAAGGTTCTGGACTGCCCACACATAACATGGACCTATTAGTAAAGATGAGGTCGACATTGTGGCCCATCTTATGTGTGGATCCAGCCACGTTTTGAATGCAATTTAAATCGGAAAAGGCTTCCTTGAATAAGCAAGCTTGTTTACAGTGTGGCTCCTCCATGTTTATGTTGATGTCTCCCAACACTGTGAATTGGAGAAATTAATGTGTATGGAAGCAACGCTATTTGCCAGCACTTTTACACAGATAGCCAAATATTCATTAAGCCAATAAATCTAGGCACCTGAGAATGAAACATTAGGTGTAATTGTGATCAAAAACACCAGGCCCTAACCAAATCAATATTCATTCATTCATTCATCTCCGACTCTCCAAATTATCAGCAGTGCAATTGAACTGAGAGCGATAGTTGAAAGCCATCCCACCACCAACTAGATTTAGGCAATTAACATGCAATATTGAGTATCCATCAGGAATAGCTTGTGTAATATCTGCCACTGACTCATAGCCGCAGGGTAAATACATCCCACTTGTTGTCAGTAAGTAAACTAAAGATGTCCACAGCATGCTTTAGCAAGAAATTGGCATTGACAAAACAATCAGCAATCTGATTTGTCCCAAGACCTGTAGACAGAGTACTAGGTCTACTTGTCCTTTTAATTTCTTCCGTGTCCCCCTCTCTTCCTTGGGAAGCATTGAAATTCGAATGACCCTTCTGACAAGCGATACGCAGGACTTTCTTATCTATTGTGGCCTCTAGGTTGAAACCATCAAAAATCAGAAAAATGGCAGATCACAGCCAGGGACACAGATCAATACAACAATAAAACACTTTTAAAATGCAGGTTCACCTAATCAGACCAAAAATCTATTTCCGAGTAGCAACGAATTTAAAGTGCAAAATGCTACATCAAACAATCATTAACTGCTGGTTGCACGTCTAGTAGAAATATCTAGCTTTCTGGCAAATTTGGTGCAATTGTGGTCATCTGTTCTTTCTGTATTGTTGTCTAAGTTTTCCTATGGGAATTGCATGGGGAGAAAGTACTTTGGTACCTCTATTTTTCTCAGCACTGCTTGACAGCACAAACCTTTCCAGTAAAGAGCTGAGGTGGAAGAAAATTGTTTTTAGAAATTTTGTGAATATTCATCAAATGGTGCCAAAGTTCATTGGAAAAACAACAAGCATTTGCAATGCAATAGGTCTCGCGTTAGTTAAATGCAGAGCTATTTGCTTTGCAAATGTAAAAGTAATACAGCAATGTTTTATTTTTTTACTTTACTTTTAATTTATTGACTTTTGTAATAATAGTGGCGCAGGGGCATGCCACCATTGTTGCATAAGTGAATACATTGAAAAAAATAGTTGTTTGTTCACCGTATTACTTTTACATTTGCAAAGCAATAGAAAACAAGCCCATGTGAACGCAGTGCTTTTAATAGCTTTCATTCTGCACCTCACAAATATGTTTCAAACCCACACTATATGGACCCTGTCTGCAACTCTCTCCAATAAGCAACCACCCTGCAGGACAACAGAATTAATTTCATTTCTTTTGTTCATCACTGCAAGGACAAGGCTAGAAAAATATGCAACATATTAGGGAATCTTTAAAACAGCATGCCCCTTGAAATGACTGCTGCTTTAAACAAGTACTCAGTCTGAATACTTATTGAAGACTTTTTTTTGTAAAATTTTTATTTTATTTTGAGGTACATAAGAAATAAACACAGGGCTGCGGGAGACCGCACAGTACCCAAAAGCAAAGTAAAAGCCTTGTAAGCACAACAGCAATGACCCAAGCATTTTAAACGTATATCCAGTCCAGGCTCAGGACAACAGAACATTGAAAATCACTGAACATAGTGTGCTATCAGCTCATCAGTAGGCCGGGCCAACTAAGGTGACCAGTGCCGCAATGTGCCGGACCCCAGACCTCCAGATTCCATACAGGCAATGTAGACAGCCAATTTGCGAGTCCTCCACAGCCCAAAAAACCCCAAACAACCAACATTCCCTACCCACCCCCTCCCTCCCCCCCGGTGGTGACGCCATTCACTCAACACTCATACAGATCCACTTCACACTTGAAAGAGGTGCATCGATCTCACAGAAGCCGGACACACGGCCGAGGGCAATCCCTTAGAGAGAAACGTAACCAGAGGCCCCCACTGATAACGGAAATTCTTATACTGTCCCAAGAAGATGTCCGCCACTCTCTCCAAACTGAGTAACCTCCACAGCCGCGCATGCCACAACGAGATCGCCGGAGCCTCCCTCCTCTTCCAGGCCGCAGCCAGCGTAAGCTTCGCTGCGCCGAGGCACAGCCACAAAATTTTTTTATCCGCCCTGGTCTGATAGACGAGGCCAGGGTCACGCAGCCCTAGCAGGACACAAGCCATAGAGTCATCAATGGGATAAGTCAATATGTCCTTCATATGGGAAAGGATTTCCTCCCAATACGGACGGATCACCGGGCAGTCCCACCAGATATGGCGGAAATCCCCCAGAAGTCCGCAACCCCTCCAGCACTTATCTGAGGTCCCCGGGAAAATGCGGTGAAGCCTATCCGGGCACATATACCATTGCATGACCGTTTTGAGGTGGGCTTCCCTCAAGAGCAAGGAATGGTTAAAGGACGTCAAGTCGCGCCACAGCGCCGACCACTCCGCGTCCGAGACATCCCGCCCCAACATTTCCTCCCATTGCCCCATGTAGCGAGGTCGAGGAGTTATTGTCGATTGAAGTAACAGCTGGTAAATGAAGGAGATGGCCCCTTTCATGGCAGACGTCCGCAAAATAAAGGCTTCAAACGGCGTCGGCGGTCTCGTAGCCGCCTCCACCACTCCAGGTGACGTAGCCCAGTGCAACAGCTGAACATGCCGGAATCGCTCAGTCTGGGGGACCCCATAATCTCTCATGCAATTAGCGAAAGTAAGGGTGTCCCGGCCGTGGAACAAATGGGTCAACGCCCGACACCCCCCCTCCCTCCACACCGCAAACGGACCCTCGTGTAGTGCCGGCGGGAAAGCTGGGTTGTAATGCAAGGGCGTAAACGGCGAAGGGAATGTGGTCCAACGGTCATCTCCCGCCAGGGAGTCCCATACCTTCAATACCGTGCCGGTGGGGGTGCTGATATATGCATTGAGGGGGCGGTCCTTCTTTGGTTTCCAGGCCAGGTCCCAAAGCGACCTACCGGCAACGCATCGGTCCATATGGAGCCAGTGTTTCTCGGAGGTCTGTTGCGACCACTCTACCAAAACTCTCAATTGCGCCGCTTTGTAATATAACTGCAGGTCTGGGAGCCCAACCCCACCCTCTGATCTCGGTCGACGGAGAACTGCATATGACACCCGTGCCTGACCCCCCTGCCACACGAAACGCAGTAAGGAAGTCTTGAGGTGCCGAAAGAAATCGCTGCCCATGGGGATAGGCAAGGCTTGGAACAAATATAAGAATTTAGGGAGGAGGACCATCTTCACTGCATGGATTCTGCCCAGCCACGACAGAAATTTCGGCTTCCACCTGTCCAATTCGGCCCGAGATTTCGCCAGCAAGGATGGGAAATTGGCCTGGAACAGCCCGCCCACCGTCGGAGTCAAATGGACCCCCAGGTAGACAATCGAACCCGCGGCCCAGGCCAACGGTGTCAGCGGCCGCACCCGGTCCACCTCAGCCTGCGACAGGGTAAGATTCAGGATGTGCGACTTGCTATAGTTGACCTTAAAGCCCGCCACTCCCTCAAATTCCAGCAAGGCCTCCCTAACGCAAGGAAGCGAGCTCTCGGGATCAGCAATAGAGAGCAAGACATCGTCCGCGAAGAGCGAAATCTTATGCTGCTCCCCCGCAAACGGTAAACCTCGGATCCCCTCATGCTCCCGCACCGCCACCGCCAGCGGCTCGATGCTCAGCGCGAATAGTAGGGGGGACAGAGGGCAGCCCTGTCTAGTGCCGCGAGTGTGAGCAAAGAACGCTGATAAATGACCATTCACTGCAACTCGAGACCGGGGGCAGCAGTAATTAGCCCTCACCATAGTGATGAAGGTCTCCGAAAAACCAAAGGCAGTCAAGGTATTGAATAGGAACCCCCAATCCACCCTATCGAAGGCCTTCTCGGCGTCCAGGCCCACTAGGACCGCCGGTATACGGAATCGTTCCGCCTTTTCTATCAGATGCACCACCCGCCGTGTGTTATCATGCGTCTGGCGACCCTTAATAAAGCCAGACTGGTCCGGGTGGATCAGTGCCGGCATAAGGTCTTGCAGCCGACACGCCAAGATCGCCGAATACAGTTTAGCGTCCAAATTAAGAAGCGCTATCGGGCGAAATGAGGCGCATTGTGCCGGATCTTTCCCCGGCTTCGGCAAGACCGTAATCATCGCCTCCGCTAAGGAGCCAGTGGAAGAACCAGAGGTGGCCATGTCATTAAAAAGGGTGACCAAGAAGTCACAGAGCTCGGAGGCGTAAGATTTATAAAACACAGCAGTGTACCCGTCCGGGCCAGGTGCCTTGTGAAGCTTCAAGTTCTTAATAGCCGCTAGCACCTCGTCCCTGGTAATCGGCGCCCCCAAGAGCTCATTCCATTCCTTAGACACCTGCGGAAGGGGTAGACGCCCCAAGTAATCTTCCTGAGCAGCCGTTCCCAATCGGTCCCCTTTGTAGAGGTCCGAGTAAAAGCGACCAAAGATGGCCGCCTTCGTCTCGTCCCGATGCTGCAATTGTCCAGCAGAATCACGGATCCCTCCAACGTACTCCCGCTCCCGCCTGTCACGAAGCTGTCGAGCCAAGTGCCTCCCCACCTTGTTACCACAAGAGTAGGACTGACGGCCCAGCCTCAGTAGGGTGAACTCCGCCCTGTTGCTATAGTGGGCTTTCAGTTTCCCCCGTACCGCCGTGAGGGGCCGGAGGGTCACCCTCGAGGGGTTGAGTTTGTGCGCCTGCTCGAGAGCAGCCAGTTCAGCCTCCAGGGCCTCCCTCTCCTTGCGTCGCATCCTATTGAGTTGTGCGTTAAGGCCCAAGCAAGTGCCCCGGATGGACGCCTTAAAGGCATCCCACGTGTTGGTCACCGAGGTATCAGACGGTGGGTTGAGGGCAAAGAACTCCCTAATGGCCACCCGCAGCGCCTTGTCAGACGTCTCGTCCCGAAGCACCGAGGCCGGGAAATACCACTTCCGTTGCCCGGAGCCTGTCGACGACCAGCGCAGTGTAAGCACCAGCATGCTGTGATCCGAGACCGAGAGGGGCAGTATGGTGGAGTCAAGGACATCTCCTCGAAGAGCCTGGCCTATGAATATATGGTCCAATCGGGAATACGAGCGGTGCACATGAGAAAAAAATGTGTAATCCCTGGACGTTGGATGTAGAAACCGCCACCCATCAACCAACCCCATGCCCTCAACTGTTTGCCGCGACACCTCTGAGAACACACCAGTATCCGCCCTGCGAGAGCCAGAACAGTCCAGCGCTCCGTCCCACACCAAATTACAGTCCCCCATGATGAACAACTGCCCTTCAACAAAATCACCCACTTTACGCAGTAAGCCCTGCAGAAACTTATTCTGGCCAGTATTAGGAGCATACAACACAACAAAGGTACAGAGCCGCCCCTGGACCAGCCCCCTCACCATCAACCAGCGGCCCTCCCTGTCCGTGCGGATCGCCTCAGGTTGGAAACGCAGCGAAGCATGGAAGAGGAGGGCCACCCCCTTGTGTTTGGTGAACGCAGAGGATCTGTATATCAGAGGATACGCCTTATGCTTGAGACGTAGTTCATCTGCGCGTGTAAGGTGAGTTTCCTGCAGACCCACTATATCTAAATGGTGATCCGTTATATATTTCCACACCCTTTGCCGTTTCTGCGGCGAGTTCAGTCCCTTGACATTCCAGGTTCCTATGCTAACAGGCATCGGGAGACAAAAACCAGAATCCTGCATAACTCAGGGGCAAGCCCACCACCCCCTGCCATAAGAAACCATGGTTACAGCCCACGTGAAGAACAGTGTCCCGCCAGCCCTCCTCCCCATTGTCCCAACCTCGAGTCCAAGGCCCTCCCGCCTCGCCTCCCCCATACCAACAACACCACACATTCTCCCTCTCAACACTACACAACACTATCCACAACACGACCGCGTCACCACCATCTCCCCCCCCCCCCCCAACCCCAACACCCCAAACAGCCCCCCCAAGACCCTCCCCCCCCCCGAAAACCCCCTCACAAACCATCAGAAGTCCAAAAGAGTCCTCCTTGGTAGGGCTAGGAGACATCGGCCGATGTCCCCCTCGAATCTCGTACCTGGGCGTCTTCTCACAAAGTACATATGAACCCACGGTACCTGCAGGGGTGCGCCCCTCCGGCGCCTTCCAGATCTCTCTTCAGAAATCACGCCGCCCCGGAACCAAGCTGAGAGGCTGACAGCGTGACAGTGGCAACCGAGGCCACCGCGTCGACCCGTTCTTGCATGCTGGTGGGCCTATCAGGCACCCTCCTCCCCCCCTCCCCGCCCACCCTGTGCCAGGAGGGGGATCTTCGCCGGCTCCGTGCAGAAGGACTCCCACCGCCAGGTGAAGCATCCGGACCGTCGATCCCCAGTAGTTCCATGGCCACTTGAAGGGACCTGATCTGTTCAAGCCTGTTGTTCCAACGAAATATGATGCGGAACGGGTGGCCCCATGAGTAAGCAATGTTGCGGTCCCGCAGGAAGGCAGTCACTGGTCTAAACTCACGCCGTTTCTGCAGAGTAGAAGCCGCCAAATCCTGGTACAACTGCGGATGGTGCCCACGAAACTGGATAGATGCAGCCTCCCGGGCCTTCTTCAGAATGCGCTCTTTCAACTGAAAATCGTGGACGCAAACGAGGATGTCAGGCGGAGGGCCTCCTCCGCGCCTAGGAAGACCAACCCTATGTGCCCTGTCCATCTGAACATCCGGTAGTTCTTCGTCTCCCAGGATCTGCCGGAACAGCTCCAGGACATAGCCTCTCAGATCTCCGGACTCCCCGTCCCACGGCACCGACTTAATACAGATGTTGTTCCGTCTGGAGCGGTTCTCCAGGTCCTCAGCGTGGGACTGCAGATCCAGATTCTGTTCCCTAAGACGCAGCACATCCTGTTGCAGCTGATGGACATCATTAGCCAGGGTAAGATCATGGTCCTCCAGGGTGGCTACCCTCTCGCCAACACCATCCAGGTCTCTCCTCACCTCTCTAAGGTCCGATGCGAGCTGGGAGCGCAGCTCTGAGATATCATCCTTAATGGAAGCAAACAGCTCAGTCATGAACGCTTTCGTGACCGGCGCCTCTCCGTCCCCTGATGCGGAAGAGGAGCTCCCCCCAGGCGATGGCGGAAGTTGGGAGCCCCTGGACAGGCCATCCTTGTTAGTCTTCCCCCTCCTCTGGTTGTTCGTCATCTCAAGACCGGTCGTGTGCGATTCCTCAGGTCACAAATCTCCGGTGACCACAACCCACGGCAGCAATAGCCGGCCACGCGGCGGGGCGACCGAGGCGGGCCTCCCTGAAACCTTTTTCGAAGCGTCAGGGCTGCTAAGGCAGGGCCGCTCCTCTGCACTGCCAGTCCTTCGGATCTTGCAGTCCCCACCAGGTCACAGGGCAATGGTGCGCGTGCCCCCAAAGACCAGAGAGCGTCTCACATGCCCGGGTCACTGCTCCGTGGGGAAAATGGCGCCCTGGGTCGCCGCACGACCAGGTCCTCCAGAACAAGCTTCACTCAGGGTGTAGGCCTCAGCTGAGGCTCCAGGCGTCTCGCCCCCCCCTCAATTAGAGGCCGCCGCCGATCACGGAGCCTTGTAGGCGTAGGCTACTTGTGGCCGCAGTCCTCAAGCGTCCCACTCAGGTGGCCGCCCAGCCCGCACTAGGCCGACGTCGCAGCCGGCCAGAGCCCAATGTCGATTCCTCGCAAGGCCAGCCCAGCAGTCCGGCCCAGCCAGTGCCCTTCACGAGCCAGATCGCAGCCCTGAGCCCCCTGGCCGCCTCCAGGCGCTTACCTCCCTCCGGTCTGCAGGGACTGCTGGGGGTCGCGTAACCACTGCCCCGTCGGGCCGCACTCAGTCTTCGGCTCCGCCACCGCACACACAGCTCTACATACGGGCGGGGGGCAGGGGGGCAGACGCTGACCTCCGGGAATCCCGCCGGTTGCTGATTCTATCGAGGCGCCGCTCCAGCTACCGGCCGACCGCCAGTTCAGCACGGCGACCGTTCTGCCTGTACTTCCTGTCGGCCTCCCTTCTTACTCGAGGCCGGCGTCGGACAGGCCCTCCGTCGCCTCCGCTCCAGAAGCGCGCTTCTCCTCGTGGGACGCCCCGAGGTACTAGCGCCGCCACCAGCACTCAGCCACTATGCTCCGGTGCCCCTTGACAGCAGAACCACCGGTCAAAGCACGGTTCCGGGGGTGCTATTCGTTGCTTTGCGAAATTCGGCGCCGGAGGGGACGCAGAGAACGTCTCACTCCGTCGCCATCTTGGCCACGCCCCCTATTGAAGACTTTTATGCTGCTCTTCCGTCAACGTTCTTACCCCAGTCCATTCATGATGTTGTCAACAGTGTCATTTCTTTGATTGCCTACATATCACGTTTAAAAGCAGGAAAGCAACAGTTACCTTTTTCAACTTGAGCACTTGGCTTTAACATGTGGGTTAGTGAGAGCAAAAACCCTTGTTTACTTGAAAAGCTGCTGGTTATGCAGCAGATGGTTGAGGGCAAATACAAAGCCACTTGTCAGTAGAAAGGCAGTCAATTTTAAGGATCTCGTCTACAGTAAGCTTGCTCCTGGCTGGAAACTTCAATAGCGACTAAGATTTTGGGATGCAGCCTCCAGGTGTTAACACTCACACTTGAGTAGTGTTTTCTATATAAAAGGATCAGCACACAAACAAACCCCTTGGAACCCCAACTCACCTATAATAATATCTATGAACACAGCTCGCTGTGGACATCAGGGAGCTACAAAGATCAGCTGAAGCATGCTGAGGAGTTCCTAAGTGCTACAGCACAGGAGCTGTGCGAGGCATGGATCCTTTTTGGCTTTGAAGGGTTACATTTTTTTACATGGGCTAGAGACTTATGACATCTACGGTGAGGGCTCACATAAGGCAATACCTAGCGCTTCACTAAGCGCTACAATATAAATCAAAAGACGGAAATGTTGTCTTCATTTTTAAAAATGAACTCCAATGAGAAAAAAGGGGTGGGAATATTTTAATAAGTGAAAACATTGCACCAAGGATGTAACAAGTAGTCCTAATCCGTGTAACTAGGGGAGAACTAAACGTGAGGAAATGTTAGAAAAAAACAGAAGAGGGCCCAGACGCACTTTAAGAAACAACATGGGAAACAAGCATGGGGTGGACATCGTGTAAATCACATTAAGTTAGAATGGAATGTGGGAAATGGGAACAGAGGTCGAGTCTACATCTTTAAATACTTGGAATGCTGAAAAGACTCACACGCTCAGAAAACAACACCAGATTTAAAACTATACACGCTCTTTTTGTATGGGAGCCATTTAAAAGGGAATAAAATACGAGGAAGACATTACGTTTGCTGCACAGTGCAGACTGTAAGACACAAACAAAAATCAAACCTCAGGATCGAGTCCCAGAAAGCACAGCTTGCTACTTGGCGGTAAAGCGGGTAGAGAATGTCTTTAGAAGACAAAAAGTACACAAATGCCGGATGTGGGGCGGGAGCCCTGCTCACCTTCGCATAGATGAAGGAGCCGACGCTGCTGCCATTGTTATTTGTGAATCGTGTTGCGCTGCTTTAAAAAACACTTGTTTGGCACACGGATCCACCCATTCCTAATTGCCCTTAGAGACAGCTGATACTAGAAACTTGTATGTGAAAATCAGCCTAATGAGCGGCACGCTGGCAGAGGGGATCACGTCAGAGCAGTTTGCAGATGTCTGGCGTGCAGCCACCATAGTAAAAGTTAAAGTGCACACATGATGTTTTCTCAGCGGTCTTGCCAGCAGTACACGCGCAAACTGTGCGGGAGTGAGGTGAGAGGAAGGGGATGGAGTGTCGGGATGGGGGTGGGGGTGAGCGGTCAGAACCATTGTGCAAACTGCAACTGCTTACAAGCAACAGAGCGGGAGCCACTGTGGGGGGGGGGGGGGGGGGGGGCAACAGTAACTCGCCGAGGAAGACAGAGTCAGAAGAAGCACATGCATGTCACAAACAAACAGTACCAGCGGCAATTAAAAACAAGTATTTGCAATACGGACATCGGAAGAAGGGTGAGAACTGGATGTCAACACATGACGGCAACAGAAAAGACGGGAGGGAAAGCAAAAGCCAGAGTAGCACTTACTGTGGTGGCCTGAGCCGCTCCCAAAGCACGTCAGCCTCCTCCATCACAGGGCTCGTCAGCAGGGCGCGCCGGGATGGTTCACAGCGACTCGAGGCTGGGGGTCCGTTGCCCAGCGATGAAGCTCAGTGCACGTGGGCTTAGGCTCCCCGGATCGAGTGAGGAGGCAAGGAGCGCGTGCTGCATCTCAGCAGCTCTGTAGAGGAAGGCACAGGAGCAGGCTGTGCTGAGGAGGCAGCAAGCACGGGTGACGCCTTAACAGCAGAGAGGCGAGCCTCGCTCACGAAAGTGAAAGCATAGGGGAGAGCGCAGAAGTGCTGAGATCGCCGGAGAAGAGATGCTGCGGGTGCACATCGGCTGTCTGAAAGAGACGCTGTGAGCGTGCACATGTCCTGTCCTGCCACTTCAGCTAACGCCGCCGTACGCGTTTACAGATGATGTCTACAAGCGCGTGCACCTATCCTGTCCCGCATCGCAAAGCAATTCGCCGATAATAGATCTCGCTAGCGAGCAGCTTCACTGCGTCGCTAGGGGAGACCTAAAAACCGGCACTGAAATCCCAATACAGTATAGTAAACAGACAGACCAAGACAAGAGGACAACAAGCACGAGCACGGAATCGAAACCGGCCGACGCGGGAATAGAAACCAGTGGTGCGCGCGCACCAGAGGAGCGGGGGCAAGGGAGCGCGATGACAAGCCGAGACGAGGTAGGAGATTTGTGTGTGTAAGGGGGGGTTCTGTGTGTGTATGCGCGGCGGGGGGGGCCTGTATGTGTGTATGCGCGGCGGGGGGGCTGTATGTGTGTGTGTGTGTGTGTGTGTGTGTGTGTGTGCGTGTGAGTCTGCTTCCAAGGAGCCATGGGAGACAGGAGGCGCGCGACCTGGTCCCAGTTCCAAGGTTGCGCGTGCACCGCAATTGTCTGTCTCCCTTGACTCCTTGAAACCGAGAATGATTACAATAGAGTCTCGGAACGACAGATTGCTTCGCAATCTGTTCGCAGTTCCGAGACCTAAAAATCACTGGTCCTATGGAAACTCTGACTCATTTATAATTATACAGGGCCTACTGCCACTGTGTATCATATATGTGTGTGTGTGTGTGTATATATATATATATGTATATATATATATATATATATATATATATATATATATATATATATATATCGCCACTTACGAGGGACGAGGACGTTCTTTATTCAAAGAACAAGAAAGAAACAGACGCGTTTCAGCTGTGCAACGTTGTCATTGTTGGTATATTTAGCGCTTGTCACGTCATTATAAAACATACATGTATAATTTCGTTAGATGTTTGCTCAAAATAATTAAAGATGGAGTATTTCAAATTCCATGCATTATTCATGATTCTCGTGGTGGGCATCATTAAACTATTAAATCATCTTAGCATTTCAATGTCATGACTTCAGACTACCACATTTCAAAATGCTATAAAATACAAAGTACAGTTTGTGTCATATTTAAATTGTATATCTGGCCTCTGACAAAGGCTCATCTTAATACAAAAAACTGAATTTTATAATATAATTCACTGTGCACAATTCTATTATTTATATTGCATTTTGGCCTTCTTAATAGTCTGTTGAGTTGCCTTCAGTTAGCGTTTATCAATTCATTCATAAATTAATTTTTTGGGATGCTACCAGCGCATACATCAACTCTCTGTCACAGATGCCATGGATAATTTTTTCCATTTCCTCTTGTACATACCATACTGAATTAGTAGACGCACTTCAAAAAATACACTTTCTGCTCTGTCTGGGCATACATTTCATAATATCCCTGTTAGAGAAATTTATGATAACGGTATGCCAACATACTTGAAACCAGATATACATAATTATTGTGGTATTTATTACAGTGGTATATGCCAATGCTAATATATGTAATTGTATCGGCAGGGTTGGAAGCGGCCCTTACAGTTCTCATGCCCACTGGGGTAAGACATTGTTTAGTGAACTTTCAAGTGGGAGAACGGTACCCAACCGGGTTTTGTATGGAATCAGGACATAGCGACGATGGGCTGCACTACTAAGACCATGATGCCCTGTTCTGCTCACGCCCACAGGGGCGGGTCCACATATCCAATAAAAGCTGTTTCCAACTAAAATCCGCTTTTCCTGTCTAACTTGAATGAGCCAGTGATCAAGAGCATTACATGCTCGAAACGCGTTTGGCAGTCACGCTGTGAGTACCGGAGGGCTGGCTGAGAACTCTGCTGCCGGTGGCTGTGTGCGCCACCTCTTCATGTGTGATTTCCTCAACAGGGGCAACCTGTGGATTTTGTGTTTAAGCGGCTGGCCCAGCCGCGAGGAAGTCCTGCTGCTGCTTTGCGGTTCCTTGGCGCTGGGATGTGACAAGCGCTGCCAGGAATGAAGGGGGCCTGACCGCCGGATTGTAATCGGCAGGGTTGGAAGCGGCCCTTACAGTTCTCATGCCCACTGGGGTAAGACATTGTTTAGTGAACTTTCAAGTGGGAGAACGGTACCCAACCGGGTTTTGTATGGAATCAGGACATAGCGACGATGGGCTGCACTACTAAGACCATGATGCCCTGTTCTGCTCACGCCCACAGGGGCGGGTCCACATATCCAATAAAAGCTGTTTCCAACTAAAATCCGCTTTTCCTGTCTAACTTGAATGAGCCAGTGATCAAGAGCATTACATGCTCGAAACGCGTTTGGCAGTCACGCTGTGAGTACCGGAGGGCTGGCTGAGAACTCTGCTGCCGGTGGCTGTGTGCGCCACCTCTTCATGTGTGATTTCCTCAACAGGGGCAACCTGTGGATTTTGTGTTTAAGCGGCTGGCCCAGCCGCGAGGAAGTCCTGCTGCTGCTTTGCGGTTCCTTGGCGCTGGGATGTGACAAGCGCTGCCAGGAATGAAGGGGGCCTGACCGCCGGATTGTAATCGGCAGGGTTGGAAGCGGCCCTTACAGTTCTCATGCCCACTGGGGTAAGACATTGTTTAGTGAACTTTCAAGTGGGAGAACGGTACCCAACCGGGTTTTGTATGGAATCAGGACATAGCGACGATGGGCTGCACTACTAAGACCATGATGCCCTGTTCTGCTCACGCCCACAGGGGCGGGTCCACATATCCAATAAAAGCTGTTTCCAACTAAAATCCGCTTTTCCTGTCTAACTTGAATGAGCCAGTGATCAAGAGCATTACATGCTCGAAACGCGTTTGGCAGTCACGCTGTGAGTACCGGAGGGCTGGCTGAGAACTCTGCTGCCGGTGGCTGTGTGCGCCACCTACTTCATGTGTGATTTCCTCAACAGGGGCAACCTGTGGATTTTGTGTTTAAGCGGCTGGCCCAGCCGCGAGGAAGTCCTGCTGCTGCTTTGCGGTTCCTTGGCGCTGGGATGTGACAAGCGCTGCCAGGAATGAAGGGGGCCTGACCGCCGGATTGTAATCGGCAGGGTTGGAAGCGGCCCTTACAGTTCTCATGCCCACTGGGGTAAGACATTGTTTAGTGAACTTTCAAGTGGGAGAACGGTACCCAACCGGGTTTTGTATGGAATCAGGACATAGCGACGATGGGCTGCACTACTAAGACCATGATGCCCTGTTCTGCTCACGCCCACAGGGGCGGGTCCACATATCCAATAAAAGCTGTTTCCAACTAAAATCCGCTTTTCCTGTCTAACTTGAATGAGCCAGTGATCAAGAGCATTACATGCTCGAAACGCGTTTGGCAGTCACGCTGTGAGTACCGGAGGGCTGGCTGAGAACTCTGCTGCCGGTGGCTGTGTGCGCCACCTCTTCATGTGTGATTTCCTCAACAGGGGCAACCTGTGGATTTTGTGTTTAAGCGGCTGGCCCAGCCGCGAGGAAGTCCTGCTGCTGCTTTGCGGTTCCTTGGCGCTGGGATGTGACAAGCGCTGCCAGGAATGAAGGGGGCCTGACCGCCGGATTGTAATCGGCAGGGTTGGAAGCGGCCCTTACAGTTCTCATGCCCACTGGGGTAAGACATTGTTTAGTGAACTTTCAAGTGGGAGAACGGTACCCAACCGGGTTTTGTATGGAATCAGGACATAGCGACGATGGGCTGCACTACTAAGACCATGATGCCCTGTTCTGCTCACGCCCACAGGGGCGGGTCCACATATCCAATAAAAGCTGTTTCCAACTAAAATCCGCTTTTCCTGTCTAACTTGAATGAGCCAGTGATCAAGAGCATTACATGCTCGAAACGCGTTTGGCAGTCACGCTGTGAGTACCGGAGGGCTGGCTGAGAACTCTGCTGCCGGTGGCTGTGTGCGCCACCTACTTCATGTGTGATTTCCTCAACAGGGGCAACCTGTGGATTTTGTGTTTAAGCGGCTGGCCCAGCCGCGAGGAAGTCCTGCTGCTGCTTTGCGGTTCCTTGGCGCTGGGATGTGACAAGCGCTGCCAGGAATGAAGGGGGCCTGACCGCCGGATTGTAATCGGCAGGGTTGGAAGCGGCCCTTACAGTTCTCATGCCCACTGGGGTAAGACATTGTTTAGTGAACTTTCAAGTGGGAGAACGGTACCCAACCGGGTTTTGTATGGAATCAGGACATAGCGACGATGGGCTGCACTACTAAGACCATGATGCCCTGTTCTGCTCACGCCCACAGGGGCGGGTCCACATATCCAATAAAAGCTGTTTCCAACTAAAATCCGCTTTTCCTGTCTAACTTGAATGAGCCAGTGATCAAGAGCATTACATGCTCGAAACGCGTTTGGCAGTCACGCTGTGAGTACCGGAGGGCTGGCTGAGAACTCTGCTGCCGGTGGCTGTGTGCGCCACCTACTTCATGTGTGATTTCCTCAACAGGGGCAACCTGTGGATTTTGTGTTTAAGCGGCTGGCCCAGCCGCGAGGAAGTCCTGCTGCTGCTTTGCGGTTCCTTGGCGCTGGGATGTGACAAGCGCTGCCAGGAATGAAGGGGGCCTGACCGCCGGATTGTAATCGGCAGGGTTGGAAGCGGCCCTTACAGTTCTCATGCCCACTGGGGTAAGACATTGTTTAGTGAACTTTCAAGTGGGAGAACGGTACCCAACCGGGTTTTGTATGGAATCAGGACATAGCGACGATGGGCTGCACTACTAAGACCATGATGCCCTGTTCTGCTCACGCCCACAGGGGCGGGTCCACATATCCAATAAAAGCTGTTTCCAACTAAAATCCGCTTTTCCTGTCTAACTTGAATGAGCCAGTGATCAAGAGCATTACATGCTCGAAACGCGTTTGGCAGTCACGCTGTGAGTACCGGAGGGCTGGCTGAGAACTCTGCTGCCGGTGGCTGTGTGCGCCACCTCTTCATGTGTGATTTCCTCAACAGGGGCAACCTGTGGATTTTGTGTTTAAGCGGCTGGCCCAGCCGCGAGGAAGTCCTGCTGCTGCTTTGCGGTTCCTTGGCGCTGGGATGTGACAAGCGCTGCCAGGAATGAAGGGGGCCTGACCGCCGGATTGTAATCGGCAGGGTTGGAAGCGGCCCTTACAGTTCTCATGCCCACTGGGGTAAGACATTGTTTAGTGAACTTTCAAGTGGGAGAACGGTACCCAACCGGGTTTTGTATGGAATCAGGACATAGCGACGATGGGCTGCACTACTAAGACCATGATGCCCTGTTCTGCTCACGCCCACAGGGGCGGGTCCACATATCCAATAAAAGCTGTTTCCAACTAAAATCCGCTTTTCCTGTCTAACTTGAATGAGCCAGTGATCAAGAGCATTACATGCTCGAAACGCGTTTGGCAGTCACGCTGTGAGTACCGGAGGGCTGGCTGAGAACTCTGCTGCCGGTGGCTGTGTGCGCCACCTACTTCATGTGTGATTTCCTCAACAGGGGCAACCTGTGGATTTTGTGTTTAAGCGGCTGGCCCAGCCGCGAGGAAGTCCTGCTGCTGCTTTGCGGTTCCTTGGCGCTGGGATGTGACAAGCGCTGCCAGGAATGAAGGGGGCCTGACCGCCGGATTGTAATCGGCAGGGTTGGAAGCGGCCCTTACAGTTCTCATGCCCACTGGGGTAAGACATTGTTTAGTGAACTTTCAAGTGGGAGAACGGTACCCAACCGGGTTTTGTATGGAATCAGGACATAGCGACGATGGGCTGCACTACTAAGACCATGATGCCCTGTTCTGCTCACGCCCACAGGGGCGGGTCCACATATCCAATAAAAGCTGTTTCCAACTAAAATCCGCTTTTCCTGTCTAACTTGAATGAGCCAGTGATCAAGAGCATTACATGCTCGAAACGCGTTTGGCAGTCACGCTGTGAGTACCGGAGGGCTGGCTGAGAACTCTGCTGCCGGTGGCTGTGTGCGCCACCTCTTCATGTGTGATTTCCTCAACAGGGGCAACCTGTGGATTTTGTGTTTAAGCGGCTGGCCCAGCCGCGAGGAAGTCCTGCTGCTGCTTTGCGGTTCCTTGGCGCTGGGATGTGACAAGCGCTGCCAGGAATGAAGGGGGCCTGACCGCCGGATTGTAATCGGCAGGGTTGGAAGCGGCCCTTACAGTTCTCATGCCCACTGGGGTAAGACATTGTTTAGTGAACTTTCAAGTGGGAGAACGGTACCCAACCGGGTTTTGTATGGAATCAGGACATAGCGACGATGGGCTGCACTACTAAGACCATGATGCCCTGTTCTGCTCACGCCCACAGGGGCGGGTCCACATATCCAATAAAAGCTGTTTCCAACTAAAATCCGCTTTTCCTGTCTAACTTGAATGAGCCAGTGATCAAGAGCATTACATGCTCGAAACGCGTTTGGCAGTCACGCTGTGAGTACCGGAGGGCTGGCTGAGAACTCTGCTGCCGGTGGCTGTGTGCGCCACCTCTTCATGTGTGATTTCCTCAACAGGGGCAACCTGTGGATTTTGTGTTTAAGCGGCTGGCCCAGCCGCGAGGAAGTCCTGCTGCTGCTTTGCGGTTCCTTGGCGCTGGGATGTGACAAGCGCTGCCAGGAATGAAGGGGGCCTGACCGCCGGATTGTAATCGGCAGGGTTGGAAGCGGCCCTTACAGTTCTCATGCCCACTGGGGTAAGACATTGTTTAGTGAACTTTCAAGTGGGAGAACGGTACCCAACCGGGTTTTGTATGGAATCAGGACATAGCGACGATGGGCTGCACTACTAAGACCATGATGCCCTGTTCTGCTCACGCCCACAGGGGCGGGTCCACATATCCAATAAAAGCTGTTTCCAACTAAAATCCGCTTTTCCTGTCTAACTTGAATGAGCCAGTGATCAAGAGCATTACATGCTCGAAACGCGTTTGGCAGTCACGCTGTGAGTACCGGAGGGCTGGCTGAGAACTCTGCTGCCGGTGGCTGTGTGCGCCACCTACTTCATGTGTGATTTCCTCAACAGGGGCAACCTGTGGATTTTGTGTTTAAGCGGCTGGCCCAGCCGCGAGGAAGTCCTGCTGCTGCTTTGCGGTTCCTTGGCGCTGGGATGTGACAAGCGCTGCCAGGAATGAAGGGGGCCTGACCGCCGGATTGTAATCGGCAGGGTTGGAAGCGGCCCTTACAGTTCTCATGCCCACTGGGGTAAGACATTGTTTAGTGAACTTTCAAGTGGGAGAACGGTACCCAACCGGGTTTTGTATGGAATCAGGACATAGCGACGATGGGCTGCACTACTAAGACCATGATGCCCTGTTCTGCTCACGCCCACAGGGGCGGGTCCACATATCCAATAAAAGCTGTTTCCAACTAAAATCCGCTTTTCCTGTCTAACTTGAATGAGCCAGTGATCAAGAGCATTACATGCTCGAAACGCGTTTGGCAGTCACGCTGTGAGTACCGGAGGGCTGGCTGAGAACTCTGCTGCCGGTGGCTGTGTGCGCCACCTCTTCATGTGTGATTTCCTCAACAGGGGCAACCTGTGGATTTTGTGTTTAAGCGGCTGGCCCAGCCGCGAGGAAGTCCTGCTGCTGCTTTGCGGTTCCTTGGCGCTGGGATGTGACAAGCGCTGCCAGGAATGAAGGGGGCCTGACCGCCGGATTGTAATCGGCAGGGTTGGAAGCGGCCCTTACAGTTCTCATGCCCACTGGGGTAAGACATTGTTTAGTGAACTTTCAAGTGGGAGAACGGTACCCAACCGGGTTTTGTATGGAATCAGGACATAGCGACGATGGGCTGCACTACTAAGACCATGATGCCCTGTTCTGCTCACGCCCACAGGGGCGGGTCCACATATCCAATAAAAGCTGTTTCCAACTAAAATCCGCTTTTCCTGTCTAACTTGAATGAGCCAGTGATCAAGAGCATTACATGCTCGAAACGCGTTTGGCAGTCACGCTGTGAGTACCGGAGGGCTGGCTGAGAACTCTGCTGCCGGTGGCTGTGTGCGCCACCTACTTCATGTGTGATTTCCTCAACAGGGGCAACCTGTGGATTTTGTGTTTAAGCGGCTGGCCCAGCCGCGAGGAAGTCCTGCTGCTGCTTTGCGGTTCCTTGGCGCTGGGATGTGACAAGCGCTGCCAGGAATGAAGGGGGCCTGACCGCCGGATTGTAATCGGCAGGGTTGGAAGCGGCCCTTACAGTTCTCATGCCCACTGGGGTAAGACATTGTTTAGTGAACTTTCAAGTGGGAGAACGGTACCCAACCGGGTTTTGTATGGAATCAGGACATAGCGACGATGGGCTGCACTACTAAGACCATGATGCCCTGTTCTGCTCACGCCCACAGGGGCGGGTCCACATATCCAATAAAAGCTGTTTCCAACTAAAATCCGCTTTTCCTGTCTAACTTGAATGAGCCAGTGATCAAGAGCATTACATGCTCGAAACGCGTTTGGCAGTCACGCTGTGAGTACCGGAGGGCTGGCTGAGAACTCTGCTGCCGGTGGCTGTGTGCGCCACCTCTTCATGTGTGATTTCCTCAACAGGGGCAACCTGTGGATTTTGTGTTTAAGCGGCTGGCCCAGCCGCGAGGAAGTCCTGCTGCTGCTTTGCGGTTCCTTGGCGCTGGGATGTGACAAGCGCTGCCAGGAATGAAGGGGGCCTGACCGCCGGATTGTAATCGGCAGGGTTGGAAGCGGCCCTTACAGTTCTCATGCCCACTGGGGTAAGACATTGTTTAGTGAACTTTCAAGTGGGAGAACGGTACCCAACCGGGTTTTGTATGGAATCAGGACATAGCGACGATGGGCTGCACTACTAAGACCATGATGCCCTGTTCTGCTCACGCCCACAGGGGCGGGTCCACATATCCAATAAAAGCTGTTTCCAACTAAAATCCGCTTTTCCTGTCTAACTTGAATGAGCCAGTGATCAAGAGCATTACATGCTCGAAACGCGTTTGGCAGTCACGCTGTGAGTACCGGAGGGCTGGCTGAGAACTCTGCTGCCGGTGGCTGTGTGCGCCACCTACTTCATGTGTGATTTCCTCAACAGGGGCAACCTGTGGATTTTGTGTTTAAGCGGCTGGCCCAGCCGCGAGGAAGTCCTGCTGCTGCTTTGCGGTTCCTTGGCGCTGGGATGTGACAAGCGCTGCCAGGAATGAAGGGGGCCTGACCGCCGGATTGTAATCGGCAGGGTTGGAAGCGGCCCTTACAGTTCTCATGCCCACTGGGGTAAGACATTGTTTAGTGAACTTTCAAGTGGGAGAACGGTACCCAACCGGGTTTTGTATGGAATCAGGACATAGCGACGATGGGCTGCACTACTAAGACCATGATGCCCTGTTCTGCTCACGCCCACAGGGGCGGGTCCACATATCCAATAAAAGCTGTTTCCAACTAAAATCCGCTTTTCCTGTCTAACTTGAATGAGCCAGTGATCAAGAGCATTACATGCTCGAAACGCGTTTGGCAGTCACGCTGTGAGTACCGGAGGGCTGGCTGAGAACTCTGCTGCCGGTGGCTGTGTGCGCCACCTCTTCATGTGTGATTTCCTCAACAGGGGCAACCTGTGGATTTTGTGTTTAAGCGGCTGGCCCAGCCGCGAGGAAGTCCTGCTGCTGCTTTGCGGTTCCTTGGCGCTGGGATGTGACAAGCGCTGCCAGGAATGAAGGGGGCCTGACCGCCGGATTGTAATCGGCAGGGTTGGAAGCGGCCCTTACAGTTCTCATGCCCACTGGGGTAAGACATTGTTTAGTGAACTTTCAAGTGGGAGAACGGTACCCAACCGGGTTTTGTATGGAATCAGGACATAGCGACGATGGGCTGCACTACTAAGACCATGATGCCCTGTTCTGCTCACGCCCACAGGGGCGGGTCCACATATCCAATAAAAGCTGTTTCCAACTAAAATCCGCTTTTCCTGTCTAACTTGAATGAGCCAGTGATCAAGAGCATTACATGCTCGAAACGCGTTTGGCAGTCACGCTGTGAGTACCGGAGGGCTGGCTGAGAACTCTGCTGCCGGTGGCTGTGTGCGCCACCTCTTCATGTGTGATTTCCTCAACAGGGGCAACCTGTGGATTTTGTGTTTAAGCGGCTGGCCCAGCCGCGAGGAAGTCCTGCTGCTGCTTTGCGGTTCCTTGGCGCTGGGATGTGACAAGCGCTGCCAGGAATGAAGGGGGCCTGACCGCCGGATTGTAATCGGCAGGGTTGGAAGCGGCCCTTACAGTTCTCATGCCCACTGGGGTAAGACATTGTTTAGTGAACTTTCAAGTGGGAGAACGGTACCCAACCGGGTTTTGTATGGAATCAGGACATAGCGACGATGGGCTGCACTACTAAGACCATGATGCCCTGTTCTGCTCACGCCCACAGGGGCGGGTCCACATATCCAATAAAAGCTGTTTCCAACTAAAATCCGCTTTTCCTGTCTAACTTGAATGAGCCAGTGATCAAGAGCATTACATGCTCGAAACGCGTTTGGCAGTCACGCTGTGAGTACCGGAGGGCTGGCTGAGAACTCTGCTGCCGGTGGCTGTGTGCGCCACCTCTTCATGTGTGATTTCCTCAACAGGGGCAACCTGTGGATTTTATATATATATATATATATATATATATATATATATATATATATATATATATATATATATATATATATATATATAAAAGCTCCAAGGTTGCCCAGCTGGCAGGAAGCACTCAGGGAATCCGCGATGCCACCTTGACTCTGTGACCCACGGAATGCAGCCTGACGCGTTTCGCAATAATGCTCTTCAGAGGCCGTTTCGTTGTGTGTCATAGCGTGAAGCGCCACACCTTTATTATGAAATGCTGCCTCCTGATAGGCTTTCACTATTCAAGTAATTAAAGCAGTCCCCCACAGCATTGTGGTATACGTAGTGCAGCGCTATAGATACCTGTATAGGTGCTATTATCACAAGTCCACTGATTCATGCCCTGTATGGGCTCCGTGAATCTCAGAGTCTTTCATTCCGGCACTTCCTCCCTCGTTACAACCTGTGCTTGTTCACAGCTCGCCGACCCGCTTCAATTCTCGCGGTGGTGCTTCCCTCGCGGCAGGGCCTGCCGCGTACATACAAAAGCTCCAAGGTTGCCCAGCTGGCAGGAAGCACTCAGGGAATCCGCGATGCCACCTTGACTCTGTGACCCACGGAATGCAGCCTGACGCGTTTCGCAATAATGCTCTTCAGAGGCCGTTTCGTTGTGTGTCATAGCGTGAAGCGCCACACCTTTATTATGAAATGCTGCCTCCTGATAGGCTTTCACTATTCAAGTAATTAAAGCAGTCCCCCACAGCATTGTGGTATACGTAGTGCAGCGCTATAGATACCTGTATAGGTGCTATTATCACAAGTCCACTGATTCATGCCCTGTATGGGCTCCGTGAATCTCAGAGTCTTTCATTCCGGCACTTCCTCCCTCGTTACAACCTGTGCTTGTTCACAGCTCGCCGACCCGCTTCAATTCTCGCGGTGGTGCTTCCCTCGCGGCAGGGCCTGCCGCGTATATACAAAAGCTCCAAGGTTGCCCAGCTGGCAGGAAGCACTCAGGGAATCCGCGATGCCACCTTGACTCTGTGACCCACGGAATGCAGCCTGACGCGTTTCGCAATAATGCTCTTCAGAGGCCGTTTCGTTGTGTGTCATAGCGTGAAGCGCCACACCTTTATTATGAAATGCTGCCTCCTGATAGGCTTTCACTATTCAAGTAATTAAAGCAGTCCCCCACAGCATTGTGGTATACGTAGTGCAGCGCTATAGATACCTGTATAGGTGCTATTATCACAAGTCCACTGATTCATGCCCTGTATGGGCTCCGTGAATCTCAGAGTCTTTCATTCCGGCACTTCCTCCCTCGTTACAACCTGTGCTTGTTCACAGCTCGCCGACCCGCTTCAATTCTCGCGGTGGTGCTTCCCTCGCGGCCGGGCCTGCCGCGTATATACAAAAGCTCCAAGGTTGCCCAGCTGGCAGGAAGCACTCAGGGAATCCGCGATGCCACCTTGACTCTGTGACCCACGGAATGCAGCCTGACGCGTTTCGCAATAATGCTCTTCAGAGGCCGTTTCGTTGTGTGTCATAGCGTGAAGCGCCACACCTTTATTATGAAATGCTGCCTCCTGATAGGCTTTCACTATTCAAGTAATTAAAGCAGTCCCCCACAGCATTGTGGTATACGTAGTGCAGCGCTATAGATACCTGTATAGGTGCTATTATCACAAGTCCACTGATTCATGCCCTGTATGGGCTCCGTGAATCTCAGAGTCTTTCATTCCGGCACTTCCTCCCTCGTTACAACCTGTGCTTGTTCACAGCTCGCCGACCCGCTTCAATTCTCGCGGTGGTGCTTCCCTCGCGGCAGGGCCTGCCGCGTATATACAAAAGCTCCAAGGTTGCCCAGCTGGCAGGAAGCACTCAGGGAATCCGCGATGCCACCTTGACTCTGTGACCCACGGAATGCAGCCTGACGCGTTTCGCAATAATGCTCTTCAGAGGCCGTTTCGTTGTGTGTCATAGCGTGAAGCGCCACACCTTTATTATGAAATGCTGCCTCCTGATAGGCTTTCACTATTCAAGTAATTAAAGCAGTCCCCCACAGCATTGTGGTATACGTAGTGCAGCGCTATAGATACCTGTATAGGTGCTATTATCACAAGTCCACTGATTCATGCCCTGTATGGGCTCCGTGAATCTCAGAGTCTTTCATTCCGGCACTTCCTCCCTCGTTACAACCTGTGCTTGTTCACAGCTCGCCGACCCGCTTCAATTCTCGCGGTGGTGCTTCCCTCGCGGCAGGGCCTGCCGCGTATATACAAAAGCTCCAAGGTTGCCCCGCTGGCAGGAAGCACTCAGGGAATCCGCGATGCCACCTTGACTCTGTGACCCACGGAATGCAGCCTGACGCGTTTCGCAATAATGCTCTTCAGAGGCCGTTTCGTTGTGTGTCATAGCGTGAAGCGCCACACCTTTATTATGAAATGCTGCCTCCTGATAGGCTTTCACTATTCAAGTAATTAAAGCAGTCCCCCACAGCATTGTGGTATACGTAGTGCAGCGCTATAGATACCTGTATAGGTGCTATTATCACAAGTCCACTGATTCATGCCCTGTATGGGCTCCGTGAATCTCAGAGTCTTTCATTCCGGCACTTCCTCCCTCGTTACAACCTGTGCTTGTTCACAGCTCGCCGACCCGCTTCAATTCTCGCGGTGGTGCTTCCCTCGCGGCAGGGCCTGCCGCGTATATACAAAAGCTCCAAGGTTGCCCCGCTGGCAGGAAGCACTCAGGGAATCCGCAATGCCACCTTGACTCTGTGACCCACGGAATGCAGCCTGACGCGTTTCGCAATAATGCTCTTCAGAGGCCGTTTCGTTGTGTGTCATAGCGTGAAGCGCCACACCTTTATTATGAAATGCTGCCTCCTGATAGACTTTCACTATTCAAGTAATTAAAGCAGTCCGCCACTGTATCTATAGCGCTGCACTACGTATACCACAATGCTGTGGGGGACTGCTTTAATTACTTGAATAGTGAAAGCCTATCAGGAGGCAGCATTTCATAATAAAGGTGTGGCGCTTCACGCTATGACACACAACGAAACGGCCTCTGAAGAGCATTATTGCGAAACGCGTCAGGCTGCATTCCGTGGGTCACAGAGTCAAGGTGGCATCGCGGATTCCCTGAGTGCTTCCTGCCAGCTGGGCAACCTTGGAGCTTTTGTATATACGCGGCAGGCCCTGCCGCGAGGGAAGCACCACCGCGAGAATTGAAGCGGGTCGGCGAGCTGTGAACAAGCACAGGTTGTAACGAGGGAGGAAGTGCCGGAATGAAAGACTCTGAGATTCACGGAGCCCATACAGGGCATGAATCAGTGGACTTGTGATAATAGCACCTATACAGGTATCTATAGCGCTGCACTACGTATACCACAATGCTGTGGGGGACTGCTTTAATTACTTGAATAGTGAAAGCCTATCAGGAGGCAGCATTTCATAATAAAGGTGTGGCGCTTCACGCTATGACACACAACGAAACGGCCTCTGAAGAGCATTATTGCGAAACGCGTCAGGCTGCATTCCGTGGGTCACAGAGTCAAGGTGGCATCGCGGATTCCCTGAGTGCTTCCTGCCAGCTGGGCAACCTTGGAGCTTTTGTATATACGCGGCAGGCCCTGCCGCGAGGGAAGCACCACCGCGAGAATTGAAGCGGGTCGGCGAGCTGTGAACAAGCACAGGTTGTAACGAGGGAGGAAGTGCCGGAATGAAAGACTCTGAGATTCACGGAGCCCATACAGGGCATGAATCAGTGGACTTGTGATAATAGCACCTATACAGGTATCTATAGCGCTGCACTACGTATACCACAATGCTGTGGGGGACTGCTTTAATTACTTGAATAGTGAAAGCCTATCAGGAGGCAGCATTTCATAATAAAGGTGTGGCGCTTCACGCTATGACACACAACGAAACGGCCTCTGAAGAGCATTATTGCGAAACGCGTCAGGCTGCATTCCGTGGGTCACAGAGTCAAGGTGGCATCGCGGATTCCCTGAGTGCTTCCTGCCAGCGGGGCAACCTTGGAGCTTTTGTATATACGCGGCAGGCCCTGCCGCGAGGGAAGCACCACCGCGAGAATTGAAGCGGGTCGGCGAGCTGTGAACAAGCACAGGTTGTAACGAGGGAGGAAGTGCCGGAATGAAAGACTCTGAGATTCACGGAGCCCATACAGGGCATGAATCAGTGGACTTGTGATAATAGCACCTATACAGGTATCTATAGCGCTGCACTACGTATACCACAATGCTGTGGGGGACTGCTTTAATTACTTGAATAGTGAAAGCCTATCAGGAGGCAGCATTTCATAATAAAGGTGTGGCGCTTCACGCTATGACACACAACGAAACGGCCTCTGAAGAGCATTATTGCGAAACGCGTCAGGCTGCATTCCGTGGGTCACAGAGTCAAGGTGGCATCGCGGATTCCCTGAGTGCTTCCTGCCAGCGGGGCAACCTTGGAGCTTTTGTATATACGCGGCAGGCCCTGCCGCGAGGGAAGCACCACCGCGAGAATTGAAGCGGGTCGGCGAGCTGTGAACAAGCACAGGTTGTAACGAGGGAGGAAGTGCCGGAATGAAAGACTCTGAGATTCACGGAGCCCATACAGGGCATGAATCAGTGGACTTGTGATAATAGCACCTATACAGGTATCTATAGCGCTGCACTACGTATACCACAATGCTGTGGGGGACTGCTTTAATTACTTGAATAGTGAAAGCCTATCAGGAGGCAGCATTTCATAATAAAGGTGTGGCGCTTCACGCTATGACACACAACGAAACGGCCTCTGAAGAGCATTATTGCGAAACGCGTCAGGCTGCATTCCGTGGGTCACAGAGTCAAGGTGGCATCGCGGATTCCCTGAGTGCTTCCTGCCAGCGGGGCAACCTTGGAGCTTTTGTATATACGCGGCAGGCCCTGCCGCGAGGGAAGCACCACCGCGAGAATTGAAGCGGGTCGGCGAGCTGTGAACAAGCACAGGTTGTAACGAGGGAGGAAGTGCCGGAATGAAAGACTCTGAGATTCACGGAGCCCATACAGGGCATGAATCAGTGGACTTGTGATAATAGCACCTATACAGGTATCTATAGCGCTGCACTACGTATACCACAATGCTGTGGGGGACTGCTTTAATTACTTGAATAGTGAAAGCCTATCAGGAGGCAGCATTTCATAATAAAGGTGTGGCGCTTCACGCTATGACACACAACGAAACGGCCTCTGAAGAGCATTATTGCGAAACGCGTCAGGCTGCATTCCGTGGGTCACAGAGTCAAGGTGGCATCGCGGATTCCCTGAGTGCTTCCTGCCAGCGGGGCAACCTTGGAGCTTTTGTATATACGCGGCAGGCCCTGCCGCGAGGGAAGCACCACCGCGAGAATTGAAGCGGGTCGGCGAGCTGTGAACAAGCACAGGTTGTAACGAGGGAGGAAGTGCCGGAATGAAAGACTCTGAGATTCACGGAGCCCATACAGGGCATGAATCAGTGGACTTGTGATAATAGCACCTATACAGGCATCTATAGCGCTGCACTACGTATACCACAATGCTGTGGGGGACTGCTTTAATTACTTGAATAGTGAAAGCCTATCAGGAGGCAGCATTTCATAATAAAGGTGTGGCGCTTCACGCTATGACACACAACGAAACGGCCTCTGAAGAGCATTATTGCGAAACGCGTCAGGCTGCATTCCGTGGGTCACAGAGTCAAGGTGGCATCGCGGATTCCCTGAGTGCTTCCTGCCAGCGGGGCAACCTTGGAGCTTTTGTATATACGCGGCAGGCCCTGCCGCGAGGGAAGCACCACCGCGAGAATTGAAGCGGGTCGGCGAGTTGTGAACAAGCACAGGTTGTAACGAGGGAGGAAGTGCCGGAATGAAAGACTCTGAGATTCACGGAGCCCATACAGGGCATGAATCAGTGGACTTGTGATAATAGCACCTATACAGGTATCTATAGCGCTGCACTACGTATACCACAATGCTGTGGGGGACTGCTTTAATTACTTGAATAGTGAAAGCCTATCAGGAGGCAGCATTTCATAATAAAGGTGTGGCGCTTCACGCTATGACACACAACGAAACGGCCTCTGAAGAGCATTATTGCGAAACGCGTCAGGCTGCATTCCGTGGGTCACAGAGTCAAGGTGGCATCGCGGATTCCCTGAGTGCTTCCTGCCAGCGGGGCAACCTTGGAGCTTTTGTATATACGCGGCAGGCCCTGCCGCGAGGGAAGCACCACCGCGAGAATTGAAGCGGGTCGGCGAGCTGTGAACAAGCACAGGTTGTAACGAGGGAGGAAGTGCCGGAATGAAAGACTCTGAGATTCACGGAGCCCATACAGGGCATGAATCAGTGGACTTGTGATAATAGCACCTATACAGGTATCTATAGCGCTGCACTACGTATACCACAATGCTGTGGGGGACTGCTTTAATTACTTGAATAGTGAAAGCCTATCAGGAGGCAGCATTTCATAATAAAGGTGTGGCGCTTCACGCTATGACACACAACGAAACGGCCTCTGAAGAGCATTATTGCGAAACGCGTCAGGCTGCATTCCGTGGGTCACAGAGTCAAGGTGGCATCGCGGATTCCCTGAGTGCTTCCTGCCAGCGGGGCAACCTTGGAGCTTTTGTATATACGCGGCAGGCCCTGCCGCGAGGGAAGCACCACCGCGAGAATTGAAGCGGGTCGGCGAGCTGTGAACAAGCACAGGTTGTAACGAGGGAGGAAGTGCCGGAATGAAAGACTCTGAGATTCACGGAGCCCATACAGGGCATGAATCAGTGGACTTGTGATAATAGCACCTATACAGGTATCTATAGCGCTGCACTACGTATACCACAATGCTGTGGGGGACTGCTTTAATTACTTGAATAGTGAAAGCCTATCAGGAGGCAGCATTTCATAATAAAGGTGTGGCGCTTCACGCTATGACACACAACGAAACGGCCTCTGAAGAGCATTATTGCGAAACGCGTCAGGCTGCATTCCGTGGGTCACAGAGTCAAGGTGGCATCGCGGATTCCCTGAGTGCTTCCTGCCAGCGGGGCAACCTTGGAGCTTTTGTATATACGCGGCAGGCCCTGCCGCGAGGGAAGCACCACCGCGAGAATTGAAGCGGATCGGCGAGCTGTGAACAAGCACAGGTTGTAACGAGGGAGGAAGTGCCGGAATGAAAGACTCTGAGATTCACGGAGCCCATACAGGGCATGAATCAGTGGACTTGTGATAATAGCACCTATACAGGTATCTATAGCGCTGCACTACGTATACCACAATGCTGTGGGGGACTGCTTTAATTACTTGAATAGTGAAAGCCTATCAGGAGGCAGCATTTCATAATAAAGGTGTGGCGCTTCACGCTATGACACACAACGAAACGGCCTCTGAAGAGCATTATTGCGAAACGCGTCAGGCTGCATTCCGTGGGTCACAGAGTCAAGGTGGCATCGCGGATTCCCTGAGTGCTTCCTGCCAGCGGGGCAACCTTGGAGCTTTTGTATATACGCGGCAGGCCCTGCCGCGAGGGAAGCACCACCGCGAGAATTGAAGCGGGTCGGCGAGCTGTGAACAAGCACAGGTTGTAACGAGGGAGGAAGTGCCGGAATGAAAGACTCTGAGATTCACGGAGCCCATACAGGGCATGAATCAGTGGACTTGTGATAATAGCACCTATACAGGTATCTATAGCGCTGCACTACGTATACCACAATGCTGTGGGGGACTGCTTTAATTACTTGAATAGTGAAAGCCTATCAGGAGGCAGCATTTCATAATAAAGGTGTGGCGCTTCACGCTATGACACACAACGAAACGGCCTCTGAAGAGCATTATTGCGAAACGCGTCAGGCTGCATTCCGTGGGTCACAGAGTCACGGTGGCATCGCGGATTCCCTGAGTGCTTCCTGCCAGCGGGGCAACCTTGGAGCTTTTGTATATACGCGGCAGGCCCTGCCGCGAGGGAAGCACCACCGCGAGAATTGAAGCGGGTCGGCGAGCTGTGAACAAGCACAGGTTGTAACGAGGGAGGAAGTGCCGGAATGAAAGACTCTGAGATTCACGGAGCCCATACAGGGCATGAATCAGTGGACTTGTGATAATAGCACCTATACAGGTATCTATAGCGCTGCACTACGTATACCACAATGCTGTGGGGGACTGCTTTAATTACTTGAATAGTGAAAGCCTATCAGGAGGCAGCATTTCATAATAAAGGTGTGGCGCTTCACGCTATGACACACAACGAAACGGCCTCTGAAGAGCATTATTGCGAAACGCGTCAGGCTGCATTCCGTGGGTCACAGAGTCAAGGTGGCATCGCGGATTCCCTGAGTGCTTCCTGCCAGCGGGGCAACCTTGGAGCTTTTGTATATACGCGGCAGGCCCTGCCGCGAGGGAAGCACCACCGCGAGAATTGAAGCGGGTCGGCGAGCTGTGAACAAGCACAGGTTGTAACGAGGGAGGAAGTGCCGGAATGAAAGACTCTGAGATTCACGGAGCCCATACAGGGCATGAATCAGTGGACTTGTGATAATAGCACCTATACAGGTATCTATAGCGCTGCACTACGTATACCACAATGCTGTGGGGGACTGCTTTAATTACTTGAATAGTGAAAGCCTATCAGGAGGCAGCATTTCATAATAAAGGTGTGGCGCTTCACGCTATGACACACAACGAAACGGCCTCTGAAGAGCATTATTGCGAAACGCGTCAGGCTGCATTCCGTGGGTCACAGAGTCAAGGTGGCATCGCGGATTCCCTGAGTGCTTCCTGCCAGCGGGGCAACCTTGGAGCTTTTGTATATACGCGGCAGGCCCTGCCGCGAGGGAAGCACCACCGCGAGAATTGAAGCGGGTCGGCGAGCTGTGAACAAGCACAGGTTGTAACGAGGGAGGAAGTGCCGGAATGAAAGACTCTGAGATTCACGGAGCCCATACAGGGCATGAATCAGTGGACTTGTGATAATAGCACCTATACAGGTATCTATAGCGCTGCACTACGTATACCACAATGCTGTGGGGGACTGCTTTAATTACTTGAATAGTGAAAGCCTATCAGGAGGCAGCATTTCATAATAAAGGTGTGGCGCTTCACGCTATGACACACAACGAAACGGCCTCTGAAGAGCATTATTGCGAAACGCGTCAGGCTGCATTCCGTGGGTCACAGAGTCAAGGTGGCATCGCGGATTCCCTGAGTGCTTCCTGCCAGCGGGGCAACCTTGGAGCTTTTGTATATACGCGGCAGGCCCTGCCGCGAGGGAAGCACCACCGCGAGAATTGAAGCGGGTCGGCGAGCTGTGAACAAGCACACGTTGTAACGAGGGAGGAAGTGCCGGAATGAAAGACTCTGAGATTCACGGAGCCCATACAGGGCATGAATCAGTGGACTTGTGATAATAGCACCTATACAGGTATCTATAGCGCTGCACTACGTATACCACAATGCTGTGGGGGACTGCTTTAATTACTTGAATAGTGAAAGCCTATCAGGAGGCAGCATTTCATAATAAAGGTGTGGCGCTTCACGCTATGACACACAACGAAACGGCCTCTGAAGAGCATTATTGCGAAACGCGTCAGGCTGCATTCCGTGGGTCACAGAGTCAAGGTGGCATCGCGGATTCCCTGAGTGCTTCCTGCCAGCGGGGCAACCTTGGAGCTTTTGTATATACGCGGCAGGCCCTGCCGCGAGGGAAGCACCACCGCGAGAATTGAAGCGGGTCGGCGAGCTGTGAACAAGCACAGGTTGTAACGAGGGAGGAAGTGCCGGAATGAAAGACTCTGAGATTCACGGAGCCCATACAGGGCATGAATCAGTGGACTTGTGATAATAGCACCTATACAGGTATCTATAGCGCTGCACTACGTATACCACAATGCTGTGGGGGACTGCTTTAATTACTTGAATAGTGAAAGCCTATCAGGAGGCAGCATTTCATAATAAAGGTGTGGCGCTTCACGCTATGACACACAACGAAACGGCCTCTGAAGAGCATTATTGCGAAACGCGTCAGGCTGCATTCCGTGGGTCACAGAGTCAAGGTGGCATCGCGGATTCCCTGAGTGCTTCCTGCCAGCGGGGCAACCTTGGAGCTTTTATATATATATATATATATATATTCAGCGTTTCCATTTTTTTGTGTTGCTAATAACTTTGGCACCATTAGACAAATCTCACTGAAACTTTTCAAAAAAGAGCTCTTTTTGCCTAGTTTGTGCATTGAAAGATTCTAGGTGACCCGTCAAGCGGGATCCAAGAAATAAAGTAGATATTAAACTGCAAAATCCCCATGCATTTTTCATAGACTTCTTTAGGTAGGTATACAGTAAAAACTGCTGAACCAAATTACACCAAATTTGGTAGAAAGCTACATATCCGTCTGCAGATTGTGCTTTTTGTGGTTTGGAGTAATTATGTTTAATAGTTTTTGTAGACAGAGTTGAAAACAGTTGTATATCCAAACAGTTGAGTCCACAAGAAGCTCAAGAGACTCTTGCGGGAGTGCCAATTTAAAAATGGAGAATTCTAATTGGCCCAGGGAGCTTTTTTTCCCTTGATCCAATTTTCTCCTGCTGAAGTCAAACTCCCACGGAAGCGATCACTCTGAGTGGCTGCCAGCAACATCAGAAAAATGTTGCTGCCAGCCATTACTGGACTCAGGGCTTAGCCCCCTGTTCTGAAGTTTTAAATAAAAAAAATATAAGGCACTAGGGTAGGGAAAGTTTGCCCAACTAGGCTTCATGGGGGTTCAAAAAGAATTGGTAATGTTTTGCTGAGATCAAACGGGCCACCTGAGGGATCAAAAATAAATTGCATCCGGAGCTGCTTTTGTTTATTAAAGGAGGCAAGCAGCCCCCCTCCCCAAGCCAATATAGGCCCCAGGCAGCAACCCCTGTGGTTGGATTTATCAAAAAAAGGGGAGTTGGGCACCCCGTCCCCCTTCCCCGAGCCATCATAAGCCCAGGAGTGCCCACCCTAAGGGCTCAAATACTGCAGTGGCAGCTGCAAAATATTCTTTAGAGTTGTGTCCAGCCGATCAGATTGCTCAGCATCATGAGATGGAGACCAGTACCACGGTACTAAATGACCAATGGGAAAAAAGATCCCTTGGCCGATCAGAAGGTCCTATTTTTTTTATATTTTTGGTACCACAGGACAGCTTCAGTACCTACCATCCAGATATACCTAACTTTTTATTTTAACTCCAAATTAAACAAACAGTCCCTTTAAAGGTTACTTGTCAAAAACCCTAATTAGTACTATTATTGTGGCATAGCTCATTATTTTGTAAATATTCTTTAAATAAGTTCACAAAATTAATATACAGTCATGTAATTGCATCAACTGGGTAGAGAGGTGAAATTTGTTTTTCATATTTAAGATGTATTACATATGCACACCATAGATACCAAAGGCAGAATTTATCACATTAATGCTCTTGTATACTTTTAAATACAATGGTGCTTACAATTATAACTTCAGTGTTAAAAACCAACCAAGAGAAAGTCTCATCATTCCTACATACCTGCCAACAGTGTGGGGCCATTTTATTGGTTACAGGCCAACAATTTGTAGGAGCTAATCCAAAGTCTTTGTTGTCTCATAAAGAAACACGGGACTAAACAACAATATTGGTCATTGTTTTTCGGCCACAATTGGTAAGGTCATCCTTAGGACAAAACAAGGATACCTTGCCTTTAACAAACATTGTTTGAGATGACAAGAGACCCTCTATTCAAGTGATTTACTGGTTGGCTTTTGCTTCAATGAAATGTTATCTTTCTCAAGCAGTATGCTTGCTTTTAGTCAGGTGAGAGGAAACCTTTCCTACATCCAACCAATGTCGGGCTAAGATGATTAGTATCTTAACCACGATGAGAACTAGACTCCATCTGTTGCCGTCTCTGCGGAGTCCTAAGGTTAACTCTGACCAGACCGCCATATTCTAAACATAAGACACATAATTGATGGGCGGAATGCAGAACAAATCAAAACATTCTCCCCCTGTCAAGAGATCTGGGTTAAATCCATCATTATTTTGCTCACCATGCCACCCCAGTTTAGACCTGGCCATATACAAATCAGTCTTGACTCTGTGTCCTATGAGAACAGTCCAGCCGAACTGCCAAGCAGGTCCTCCCTGCACTGGAAACAAGCATCCTAGGACCGGTTTCGGGGTTTCACCCCTCATCAGTCAGGATAGCGTGAATCCACTGGCACAGTGAGCCCAGGCGCACGTCTGGGCATACCAGGCGCACTTAGGGAGAGAAAGCAAAAGACGCACAATTGATGGACAGAATGCAGAACAAATCAAATGATTTTCCCCCAGTCAAGAGATCTGGGTTAAATCCATCATTCTTTTTCTCACCATGCCACCCCAGTTTAGAGCTGGCGATATGCAAATCAGTCTTGATGCTGTGCCTCATGTGAACAGTCCAGCCCAAACTGCCAAGCTAGGTCCTCCCTGGACTGGAAAATGGCATCCTTGGACCAGTTTCACCCCTCATCAGCCAGGATAGCTTGAATCCAGTGGCACAGTGAGCCTGGGATATTAAAAGCATAGGCATGTGGGGTGAGGCGTGGGCTTATTCTCAAGTCATGTGTGCATTCTGTTCTGTAACTTTTTAGCTCCTTCATGCCCACCCCAAACACCTCTTTCCATCAAGTTAGGTGAGGTTTTTTTGAAGGTGCTGTGCATACTTATCAAATGGCACCCACGTTTTAGTGAATCAAAAAATGCTCTTCTTATATGTCACAAAATAGGACCTTTTCGCAGATGTGCCCCACTTTTTGCCCCCATTTGGACTGGTCAATGCTGGTTTTTTACTCTGACTGGAACCTGCTAACCAGGTCCCAGTGCCAGTGCTCTTTAACCAAAACTGTAAAGTGTGAATTGGTAACCCCAATTGCCAAGGACTTTAACCCCATTACAAGATACTAGCATATGGTACCAGTGATACCCAAGGCAGGGTATTAAAGGGGTCACCAGGGCCTGAAGCACTGTTTGTGCCACACGGAGTGACTCAAGTAAACTACTGACAGCAGGCCTGCCATTGCAGACTTTAGGAGCTAAGCACACTGTTCGAACTTAACTTTGCCCTCGTCATGTGTGTCAAAGCCAATGCACTATTTTTAATATGTGTCAGTCACCACTAAGGAAGGCCTCCTAAGCCCAGGAGGTAGGGTGCATTATATTAAAGGTGTCGGCATGTAGGTGCAAGCTTATATGTCCCTATTGGGCCTTTAAAGGATTCTATAAGTTATAGATGGTCCATAGGCTAACATGGACTGGCACCCGGGCAAACATTAGGTTGTTAGCTCCATTATGGCACCACCTAAATATGTCAAGATTGGTATCAAACAACATGCCTCCTCACCCCTGACATGAATCTTGTGTCGAGGGCGATGTGGCATGCCCACCTAGTTGCCTCAGCCTTCCATGTGCCATGGCTGACAGCCTGTGCTTGCTGCTGCCAAGACAGGATTTTGACCTCCTGCCAGGAAGTGTGAACACTCCTAGGAGTCAGGAACAAAGGCCTGATCAGGAAGAAGGTAACACCTCCCCCTCAGGATGGCTAGTGAAGTGGCACATCAAGGTGGTGAGCTTCAAAGGCTGCACTGCCTCTGATAAGCATCTGGGCTGTCTCGCAAAGGCGGAAACAGCCCTCCTCATGCCCCAGGCACATTTGCTCTGGGTATGCAGGAGGTGTACACCCACAAAAGGCTAGCCACGCCTCTACTGTGTGCTGCCTGCTATGTACAACTATGGGAGACTTCTGACATTTTTTAAAGTAGTAGAAATAGTGGACTCTGGGTAGAAACAGTGACTTACACCCCCAGATGTGGTCACTTCAGGAGTGGATTAGCCGTTGGGGCAAGTAGTTCATCTGCCACTTGTACCCACCCCCTAACACTCCTACGTTTAGGATTTAAGGGCTACCCCTGATGTTTTTGAAAGCAAGAAGTAGACGCGCGAGGCAACTTTTTTCGCAAGTTCAAAATTGAAATTATGCAGAGGAAATTTGCTTCTATAAGAAGTGTAGGATCTAATACATCCACCAGATGAAAAGTAAATACATATACATCCTAGCTGGTTTCGGATACATGTAAAAAACAATTCCCTTAACAACAAGGAGGTACACAGCAGCGTCTGTACTAATAATGGTCCGCCAGCATCATATGTGAGGACACATAATCCGTACAGACTTTTGTATTGCATCAAATATATTTCCTGCCTATTACGGGACAAAGAGCAGAGAACCCCCTGCCCACTCACCTGAAATTAGCCAATAAGAGTGGTCCACATAAAGGTCGAAGTTAATTATACCCACCAAAACGTACGTTCATCAGATTGCTGGGATCCCTTAAAGGTCAACAACTAAGCGGATCAAATTGGGATTTGTTCAGGCCGCTATCCTGTCATCGGTGTATGTCATACATGGAGTAAAAGGTTTCCCTCATTTTGGATATTTGGAAGCGGGTCATCGGAGGGAATACAGTGCTGGTGTGTGGTGAGAGGCCTTGGCCTTCCCTCTCTCCCAGCCCCAAAGCAGCATAGCCCTCAAGCCTACATGGAGGGCGGGGTGAAGTCAGACTTTCCTGCTCCTGCTACTGGTGGGACTGCTGCATAGGTCTGAAGTTCCGCCACGCACTAAGGGACTGCAGCTGCCCACACGCCGCAAGACCATAAGCAGAGCAACGCTTCACTTCAGGAGACCTGCGCTCTGAGGTGGAAGCCTCACAACAGGGGGAGCCATGTGGCCTGCTACGGCCTTTCTCCAGCCCGGGCAGTGTACATTGCATAGTGGAAAAAACAATTGTATACAATGGCCACACACTAACAGCAAAAAGTCTTACCAACTGCAGAAGCAGCAATATTGTCTATCTGATAATATGTCCTTTTGGCCTGGGGGATGTAGGAGAGACAACCCGGGAACTTAGGGTGTGATTATTGGAACCTAAATTGGCACTCAAAACTAATAAAGGGAATGCCACCCTGGGGGAACAGTTTGTGGAAGTAGGACATACCTACATGGACTTTCAGTGGTTCATTCTTGAGAAGATAACTGGCAGCAAAAGAGGGGAAAAAAATTGAGAACAGTAGTATATAGATATCCTAGACACTGTGAGAAAAGGGTTGAACACAAAAGAGGCCTGGATGAAATTACTATTTTGTAGGAGAGAAATTACTCTTATGTAACATGTTAATAGTCATTGAGACCTACTGAAGGAATATACCTAGGTAATTATTTTATTAGATTAACTTTGTCATCTTGTTACTCTTTAGACAAAGTTTTATGTGGGGCTACCAATGGATGCCAATGGATGGTCTGCTTTCTTAGCGCGGGGACACCTCATTGGAGGTAGCCATGCTCTTTATAAAGGTTCCTTGACTGATTGATTGATTGATGCCGTTTGTTTATATATAAAATCCACAAGTGTCCCCTAAGGAATTATTCAGCAAAGAAACGTTTAACTTATCATCTAGACACAACCAGTGAACATATGATTTCAACAATGCATGGAATTATCTTCATGTACCATTGTTTATTATGGTCAATTCAAAGATGTAACAAGGCAACATTAATACTACTAAACATTTGAGATCTGGTTATAAGTAGTATAATATAACATCTTTTGATTTTGGTATGGACAAATGGAATACCATACACATCCCAGTACTTACAACATAATACCAAACATTTCAGGTTTACATGAAGGTTCATATATAAGCAAAACGACGACGACGTTTCGGTCCAATCACGGTTTAAACAATCCACAGGACCATCTTCAGGACAAAACGTTGCACATCAATATCTAGAATTAAATATATCTACAATCAATGATAGATATCTCCTAAATTCCTGCACATCAGGTATCGTCTACTCACCATAAAAGAAAAGAAACCCAAAGTATGAAAAAGTGACATGAATGAACAGCACCATACCACAGGCACCCCGTGACACTACATCCAAATATATTTACAAGAGTGCTCCCAAACCTATTATAACTCTGCTAAAAAAAAAAAATTCTCAATGTTTAAAAACTTCCAGCCGGAAGATCAGCTTTCTTAAAGAAAACTACAATGTAACTGAATTCCAAGAAACTCCTATACAAATTGGTATGGAAAGTTCATTACACGTGACCATACTCACAATAGTGTTGAACCGTTGTGTTCAATTGCATCCCCTATGTATCAGAATAAATATAAAAAATAAGAGCACGTTTCTCCGGAGATCTTATGCCACAATTACTCTAACATGGGGACTTCACTAATAACCACACATATACACTCAACAATAAGTCAGTGCTGAAGATACTTACATGATTCAGACCAAATGCATCTCTGAATCTGCAAATATAGAGCGACTAAAGATTAATCCCCTATAAAAACGCCTCGAAAACCCTTCACCATACCCCAGAGAGTATGTGTACCACAGTACTCACATCAAAGTCTTTTTTCAGCGGGTGGCTCACCTAAAAATATAGAGCCAGTTTGAGTATCCAAGCGGTCACCATAAAGAACATAGCGATATTAAACATCACAGTTGAATATTATTAGGTCCGAACTTACTTAAATTCGATAGTAATTGACGTCAATGTCCGTCCGACTCCTCTAGTTTGAGTAAAGTCGGAGACGCCATTGCCGCGGTTTAAACATTCTACGTCCTGACGTCATCGCAGCCAGATTACCGTCGCCATCTTGGAATGGCAAAAGATCTTATTAAAACGTATCACAATGGGGCGTTAGACCAGAGTGTATCCAAACCATACTAAAAATTCTCGCCTTGATGCTGAGGTTATTTATATAAGGCACAACAATCTTGTATTGTAATAGTAATCGTGTCTGTGTACCACGTCAAATATATCTCCCATAAGGGACGTCAGCACGGACCTGAAATGGACCAAAACATCGCGGCCATCTTGGAATCCCTCGCGATCCAATAGACATAGGAAACAATGTCTACACGAGTCTACCAGTAACCTGTTACTGTATGATATATATTGCCATCAATCGTCAACTCCACATATTTAATGATAACTGACAACCATTCAAATGTTTATCTTTTACAAAAAAAGGTAATAAGATTATGAACTTCAGTAACAGTGGTAAGGTATATGAGATTCGAAACTATCTACCATCCTCACCATATTATGATACCATTGTACCTATCAGAGCCGTACAGCTTCCCTCTAAAGGATTACAGGGTTGCCAGGGTATGCCATTCTATCAGGGAATTTAACCCCTTTTCGACAGTGTTACAAGATCAAATCCACTTATTTTCTTTTAAAGTGAGTAGACGATCAACATTATGATAACGCTTGGTACTTTTCACAACATCCAGAACAAACCATTGCATCTCATTTGCTAAGTGCGTCTTCTGTTGTTAATGTTCCACCAGAGGAGCGGTGAGAATATTACATCTAATACGAGACTGATGTTGCAGTACTTGTTTTTTCACCTCCTGTGTGGTTTTTCCAATATAAGTCAAAGAGCAAGGACATTGGATACAGTAAATAACATTTTTTGTATGACAGTTAGAATGGTGATATAAATTTATGTTTTTACCGTTCAAAATACAATCCTTTATCACCCTCGTTGTTGCACAAGCCGCACAATTGCCACAGGGATAATGACCAGTAATCGGGGCTAGGCCCCACTGTGTTTGAATTGTGTTTGGTGGTGGTTCTTTGTAAGCCTTTACCAAATGATCTCGGAGGTTTTTGCCCTTTTTAAATGCAAACCTTGGTTGGGCTAAAAAAGGCTCCATTTTATTGATCAAATGCCAATTGTGTTTAATGATCTTTTTTATTTGATTGGATTCTGAGCCAAACGTCATCACACAGGTGATATCTTGAGGATTTGTTGCGCCGGTACTGAATTTATCTTTTTTGACCAGTAGATCCCCACGGTCATAGTACCACGCCCGTTTCATAGCCTGTTTCACTAATCTATACGGATAGGATCTCATCACAAGTTTTGATTGTAATACCTTGGCTTCACGAAAATAATCCTCCCTCTTGGTGCAGTTATGTCGAATGCGTAAAAACTTCCCAAAAGGGAGGTTATCTCGAAGATTCCGTGGATGATGGCTATTATATTTCAGCAAGGTATTCCTTGCGGTGGGTTTTGTATATAAACTCATGGACAAGGTGTTATTGTCATTCGTAATTGCCAGATCTAAGAAATTAATACTTTTGTTACTGCTCTCCAGAGTAAACTGTAAATTCTCATTTTGCTGATTAAGCCAAAGGTGAAAACTTTGCAACAATTCTTGTGTACCGTCCCATACTATACAGACATCATCAATGTACCTCAGATACTGTTTAAGATGTTCATTAAAGGGATTGTTGTTGTAAATCACCCTGTCTTCAAAATCAGCCACATAAAGGTTGGCTATATCTGGCGCAAAAATAACGCCCATGGCCACTCCTTTACGTTGGCCGTAGAAATCCAACCCGAACAAAAAATAGTTCTCTTCCAAGACAATTTTTGCACATTTCACTATGAAATCGGTAGGGACCTGATGAGGGCGTGCCCGTTTGTCTAATGTATTACCAATAACCAGAAGAGTCTCACTCTGTGGAATACTAGAGTATAGACTCTCAATATCCATTGTGACAAGTATATTTAAGAGTGGATCATAAGGTTGGCCTTCAAGCTTTACAATCACATCCCTACTGTCCTGTGTATAAGCTTTACTCAGAGGGATAAAGGGTTTCAAGAAAAAATCAATATATTCTGCCATTGGTTGTAATATTGACTGGCAGCCCGCTACAATCCGTCTACCTGGTGGATTTTGACTCTGTTTATGGATTTTTGGTAACGTATAAAACGCTGGAATGGTGTAATCCTTTTTATTCATATAATCAAATTCTTTTTTGCTTAACCAAAGTCCATCTAGTCCCAAGGTAGTTAATGATAGTATTTACTTTCTTATTCTTAAAGTGGGATCTCCGGTCAATTTGATGTAATGAACCGGATTGTTGAGTTGTCTTAATACCTCCCTGTTATATTCTGATTTATCCTGTAAAATTATTCCTCCATTCTTGTCCGCCGGTTTAACGATAAGATCGTCACGGCTGGACAAAGATCTAAGAGTTCTTTCTTCTTTTGAAAAGTTGAACCTAACATACTTTCTATCTTGAAAGACCTGTTGGACTTCATTAAGTACCACATTTTCAAAAGTGACAAGATCTTTTGGCATAGTGTTAGTTGGTTGGAAAAAAGTAGACAGACATTTTAAACCACTGATATTCGTGGTCTGTGTCATAGGTTTAATTTGCAAAAAATTGTCTTAGACGCAATGTTCTAAAATTTTTTTGAATTTCTACACAAGTCAAGAACACATCATTTCTATTTGAAGGGACAAAGGACAGTCCATGACTTAACACCTCCATCTCTTGCAAACTTAATGTGTGTGATGATAGGTTGAAAATCGGAACAATTTCCATATTTGAACTGTTGGTACTAGTGGCTAAAGACCCCATATCTACCACTCGTAATAGTTGTTGCGTGTCTGTCTGAAACCTGGAGTGTACTGGTTTCTTTACCAGCCCCTCCTGGTGTTCCGAGAGCGGCCTCTCTGTTGTTGTTGACCTTTCGATAAAAAAGGGAGAGGATAGATTGTCCCCTCCCTCCTCTGAAGTTTGAACTGCCTGCTCGGCTAATTAGTATCCTCGGAACTTGAGGAACCCGTATCTGAAAAGGTTGTGTGTTTAGGAGCCCAATTAGACAGGTTTGTGGTTTGTTGGAAAAAATCTTTTTTTAGGTAGGGATATGTCCGTTCTCTACTATAGTTTTTAAAATCTTTCTGTAATTTTTCTGTTTTCATAGTGAAATGTGCAAAAATTGCCTTGAAAGAGAACTATTTTTTGTTTGGTTTGGATTTCTACGGCAAACGTAAAGGAGTGGCCATGGGCGCTGTTTTCTTAGATCTGGCAATTACGAATGACAATAACACCTTGTACATGAGTTTATGTACAAAACCAACCGCAAGGAATACCTTGCTGAAATATAATAGCCATCATCCGCGGAATCTTCGAGATAACCTCCCTTTTGGGCAGTTTTTACGCATTCGACGTAACTGCACCAAGAGTGAGGATTATTTTCATGAAGCCAAAGTATTGCAATCAAAACTTGTGATGAGATCCTCTCCGTATAGATTAGTGAAACAGGCTATGAAACGGGCGTGGTACTATGACCGTGGGGCTCTACTGGCCAAAAAAGATAAATTCAGTACCGGCGCAACAAATCCTCAAGATATCACCTGTGTGATGACGTTTGGCTCAGAATCCAATCAAATAAAAAAGATCATTAAACACAATTGGCATTTGATCAATAAAATGAAGCCGCCATTTTTAGCCCAACCAAGGTTTGCATTTAAAAGGGGCAAAAACCTCTGAGATCATTTGGTAAAGGCTTACAAAGAACCACCACCAAACACAATTCAAACACAGTGGGGCCTAGCCCCGATTACTGGTCATTATCCCTGTGGCAATTGTGCGGCTTGTGCAACAACGAGGGTGATAAAGGATTGTATTTTGAACGGTAAAAACATAAAGTTATATCACCATTCTAACTGTCATACAAAAAATGTTATTTACTGTATCCAATGTCCTTGCTCTTTGACTTATATAGGAAAAACCACACAGGAGGTGAAAAAACGAGTACTGCAACATCAGTCTCGTATTAGATGTAATATTCTCACCGCTCCTCTGGTGGAACATTACCAACAGAAGTCGCACTTACCAAATGAGATGCAATGGTTTGTTCTGGATGTTGTGAAAAGTACCAAGCGTTATCATAATGTTGATCGTCTACTCACTTTAAAAGAAAATAAGTGGATTTGGTCTTGTAACACTGTCGAAAAGTGGTTAAGTTCCCTGATAGAATGGCATGGATCACTGACATAACCTCGACAGACCGAATATCGACTGGACAAAATATCGAAGACTAATTATCGACAACAAAATTATCGATTGACTATACTTAAACAACAAACCTCAAAAATATCGATTCCACAATATCGACTACTAAAAACAACGACTACAACAATATCGACTGACAACATTATCGATTTCTAAAACATCGATTATTACATATTTATATAAAAACAGTCAAAATATCGATTACAAAAATATAGATAGCAAATTTATCGATTTTTAAAAATATCGCCATTAATACATCCTAGAATAAATGACTTTATTATTTATAAATTGAGTCATACTAATCATAATTATTCAGATATTGTTAATATAAATAGATAAAATATATTATATATTTTCATAACATTTACAACACACAATAAATACAAACATACATTTTATAATACATAAACAATGTTTTGAACCACTACACATTTCTTACAGCTAATTATATATATTCCTCCACTTTACAAATATCAAGATAACATTACCTATACTAAATAAGGCCTTACACATTCAATAAACGTTAATTGGCGTCACCCATATAAGGAAAGCAATTAGCATAACAGAGAAAAAAATTCAAATCCACAAATAAAAACAGACTATCAATTTAAACAACCAATCCTATTTCTGAAACAATTAAACTAATACTATATAAACGAGATCACAGCAAACTAAAAATGCAGTATACATCTCCTAACTAAAGGAAGACGAAACTCTGCAGGATTTCAGAAAGAAAACTGATTGACTTCAACAGAAAGAGAGCTACACATATCTAAAGTAAGTACTACTACATTATTAGTCAGCGAAAATGTAACTCTCAAACCTCACACCTATGTTTAAAAGCCAAATACCTCAAATATATGTATTTTTTTTTACCACTCATCCTACAGACAAAAAGAAAAAACAGAAGACCTACACAACACCTGGACATCAAAAGTTACATATAAATAAGTAAGTATATATTAGAAATGTAAAATCGACGTTTAATAGATAGGTAACAAAATAGAAAGTAGCTAAAAACGTCTATCAAAATATCATAAATAGTAATAAAATATTTGTACACATTTTCTCAACTGCCACAGGTACAAAAAGATATACACAGAAAATAACAGTTTGAAGAACATCAACACCTGGAAATAACGACTTGAAATCATCAAAAGATTTACAGGTAAAATAAAAATGTATTAAACTGTATAATGTGATTAGAACATTATTTTTTCTAAAAATGTAATGACATTCTCTTTTAATTACCTCCTAGCACTACAATACAATCATGACTGAAGGAGCTAAATTCATTTATTCACAAAAAGGGAAAATGCTTCTTTGTTACATGGGATATGTCTACACTCAAGAGAAACAAAAAGATTTGAAAGTGTTTTGGAAGTGTACGAAATATTATGCCAACAAATGTTATGGTAGAGCTATAACTCAGGAAACTACTGTTACTTATACTAAAGAACATAATCACCCACCCAATGTAACAGAAATAGAGATTAGACAAATGCTAGATTCCCTTAAAGAAGCTAGTACTAGAACTGATCAACCAACAACTGCTATTCTGAAACACCATTTAAGTGTACTTCCCCAACATGCTTCTAGCCAATTACCATCTATCGAATCCCTTAAAAGAACTGTAGCTAGACAAAAAAGAGCAACATGCACTACTCCTCCCACACCAAAAACTTTAGAAGAAGTCCAAATTCCCCCTGAACTCTCTGTAACTCACAATAAAGAACATTTTATACTCTATGACAACAAATCAAAAGATAAAAGAATTATACTGTTTGCCACAGCAAACAACATGACTAAACTTACCCAATGCCAAACTTGGATGATGGACGGTACTTTTTCTGTATGCCCCAAACCTTTTTATCAATTATACACCATCCATGGTCATTTCCAAAATGCAAATATTCCATTCCTTTATGCCCTTCTACCAAACAAACAGCAAGCTACCTATCAAGAAATACTAACTGAAGTCATTCAACATACTAACAACTATTTTCCACAAAAAATTATCATTGACTTTGAAAAAGCAATGATAAACAGCATCCTTAAAGCATACCCACACACAGCAATACAAGGTTGCTATTACCACTTTAATCAATGTATCTGGCGACATCTACAAAAATCAACCTTGAGTATCCAATACGCCACTGATAGCACATTTGCTTATCAAATAAAAAAACTCATCGCCCTAGCCTATGTTCCACTAACAGATGTAACTGAGCACTATAACTTATTAATAGACAGCCCCTACTATAAAAGAAACGAAGATAAACTAAGCCCTATGCTTGACTACTTCGAAGACACATGGGTAGGAAGGCTACACAGATCAGGCCATAGAAGACAACCCAAATACCAAATAGCTTGGTGGAATGTCTACCTTAGCACACTAAATAAGGAAGCAAAAACAAACAATGGAGTTGAAGGATGGCACAATGCCTTCCAAGCAACTACAGGCCGAGGAACGCCTACCGTTCACAAATTAATACAATCCTTACAAAAAGAACAGAGTTACCAGGAGCTCCGAATGGAGCAATCAGTAACTTTGATTGGACCTAAACTCACCAAAGAAACTAAAAAAATGTATAACACACTCCAAAGTCAAGTTACCCTCTATCCAACTAGCAAAGGACTAGAATATCTATCAATGATAGCAAAAACAATTCTTTAAAACATTACATAACTATACACGTTAAATTAAACATTTTTTTCCTAAAATCCTTGATTATAACATGTAACAATTTGCAATTAAATTATCAAATACATAATATTAACATATATAAAATGTATTTAGATAATGTATTTACAAAATGTTACATACAACGTAAGTAAAGCAAAATTTAAAACAGTTTCCCCACCCATTAAATGTTCTGAAAATACTTACATTTCTGTTGCAGCTTCAAACGTAATCCAATTCCAAGCAATCCATACGACACCATTGCAAAAACCCATACAATCCATGGAAGCCCCCAAAAAAATGCAAAAATACAAGCAAATCCATAGCGACTCCTTTCCACTTTAATAGATACGAGATACGATAGAAAACCCGAAAAACAGTAATGCAGGAAAAAAAACGCTCCAGGAAAACTTGAAATCCCCAAAATTTGTGTGCAAAAATAAGAGTATATAATACTCGTCACACAGCTCTGATCAAAAAAGAAGGAAGTCCTCCAAAACAGCGAAACGTGACGATAACCTAGAAAAAATAAAATACATACCCACCCACACAAAAACATCCATACATATATAAATACACATATTTGTACATCAAACATATTATCTTAGTAACATTTAAACATATTACCTCACCTCACACACCTACAACAAAAACGCGGTAAAAATCAAATATCGTACACTCTACCTAACACCGAACACACAATCTTCTCTTAGTAACTCTACCTACATAAACCTAAACACAACACACATACACTAACAATAACTTCATTAACTTGTAAAAAACAATTAAAACAAACTTACCCTCTCTAACGCGAAGCAGCATCCAACCGCGATCTGTTGAAGCACCAAATAAGCCTAAGTAACATTACGCGGTTAAAAAGTAGTCCCTGTATACAGCAAAATCCTCTTTAATTTCTATATTCCAACACTTAAAAAAATACACAGAGTATTATATTAAGTGTAAATAATTATTTAAATTGTATAAAATTATTTCATAAATATTCATTACTTTGAAATAATTATTCAACTGTTATGTGATACTTTAAATAATATTTTATGATTTATAAATACATTTAGCAAATAATGTATATGTAAAAAAAAATTGCATATATAACTTTGTTACAAATAAATTGTTATTAAAAATTGGAAATATTATTTTAAACATTATGTATGTATATAAAAAATGTTTTTGGTGTTTATGTAAAAATTAATATTATAAATATGTTGAATATTCATAATAATAATAAAAAAATATAACATGACTTGGTAAAAAACAAAAATGTTACTGTTACAAAATAAATGTACATATTTTTCAATGACAATATATTCAATGTGTATCTGAATAAAATTTTTGTTATTAAATAAAAAGTACATATTACCAATTTGTTTCTTAAACTATTTAAATGTGAATATATGTAAAAAAACATAAAATTATGTTAATATCATTTATGTGTTAAAAACATATATATGTACTTCATATATTTTTTAGGATAATAAAAACTGTGTATTAAAAAATTTCAATATAAATAAAAAATTAATCTCTACTTACAATTATTTTTTTATATGTTAATAAACAGTTTTTCATTTATTGCATTTAACCCTGTGTATGTTTCCTTCTTTATTATTGTATATAAATATTAATTGCATATGAAATATTCTATTTAAAAATGCCTTATAAATTTTAATATTTTTAAAAATGTATTAATATTTTAAGTACTACAATAACAATAATTATAATGAGAAAATAAAAGTTCTATGTAATGTAAAAACTTTATTATATTATCCTACCAATAATAAGTATTTATTTAAAAATTGTTTTCCTATTTCCACTGCACCAATTATAAACTCACAAAACCATACTACACATTAAAACCATACAAATTACTATTCCCATTTCACCAATTGTAAAGTCATGGAAGGTGCTGGACACTGAACCCATACTAATTACTATTCCCACTCCAGTGGGTGCAAGAGTAGGGAAAGTAAATACTTCATATATTAATAAATTAATGAAAAAATCATATATATATATAATATTTTTAATAAATGATTAACAAGTAAATTTAACATAATACTTAATATTTTAAAAATACTAAATAACTATCATTATTTATCTTACTTTCCTATTAATAATAATTTACAACTAATTACCAATAATTTATGAGATAATTTAAAAATTATTTTTCAATTTTTTTCTATTTAATACAATTAAATAAAACATGTATTAACTTTTAACACATACTTTTACAACACGTACCTTTACAACGAAACTTTAACAAAGCAAATACCATTACACCACATTAATTTACAACAAATATTTTTACAAAATAAATACCTTTACAACGCATAACATTACAACATAACTATTTATAATTATATAATATTGTGTTTAATGTATATTAATAGAAATATTTTATATAAAATGTATTAAAAATTAACTAATTTAATAGACATTTAAATTTACCTTATTTGTACCCTGTACCCCTCTAACCTAAAACCCCAAACTGACCCAGAACCCTAAAAACACCCCTTTACCCACAAACTGAAAACTGACCCAGAACCCACAAAATACCCCTTTAGCCACAAACTCAAAACTGACCCTGAACCCTAAAATTACCCCTTTAACGACAAACTGAAAACTGACCCAGACCCCTAAAAATACCCCTTTACCCACAAACTGAAAACTGACCCTGACCCCTAAAAATACCCCTTTACCCAAAAACTGAAAACTGACCTTAACCCCTAAAAATACCCCTTTATCCACAAACTGAAAACTGACCCTGAAACCAAAAAATAGCCCTTTACCCAAATACTGAAAACTGACCCGTAACCCTAAAAATACCCCTTTACCCACTAACTGAAAACTGACCCTGACCCCTAAAAATACCCCTTTACCCACAAACAGAAAACTGACCCTGAAACCTAAAAATACCCCTTTACCCAAAAACTGAAAACTGACCCTGAACCCAAAAAATACCCCTTTACCCACAAACTAAAAACTGACCCTGACCCCTAAAAATACCCCTTTACCCAAAAACTGAAAACTGACCCTAACCCCTAAAAATACCCCTTTACCCACAAACTAAAAACTGACCCTGACCCCTAAAAATACCCCTTTACCCAAAAACTGAAAACTGACCCTAACCCCTAAAAATACCCCTTTATCCACAAACTGAAAACTGACCCTGAAACCAAAAAATAGCCCTTTACCCAAATACTGAAAACTGACCCTGAACCCTACAAATACCCCTTTACCCACTAACTGAAAACTGACCCTGACCCCTAAAAATACCCCTTTACCCACAAACACAAAACTGACCCTGAAACCTACAAATACCCCTTTACCCACTAACTGAAAACTGACCCTGACCCCTAAAAATACCCCTTTACCCACAAACAGAAAACTGACCCTGAAACCTAAAAATACCCCTTTACCCAAAAACTGAAAACTGACCCTGAACCCAAAAAATAACCCTTTATCCACAAACTGAAAACTGACCCTGAAACCAAAAAATACCCCTTTACCAAAATACTGAAAACTGACCCTGAACCCTAAAAATACCCCTTTACCCACAAACTGAAAACTGACCCTGACCCCAAAAAATGCCCCTTTACCCACAAACAGAAAACTGACCCTGAAACCTAAAAATACCCCTTTACCCAAAAACTGAAAACTGACCCTGAACCATAAAAATACCCCTTTACCCACAAACTGAAAACTGACCCTGAACACTAAAAATACCCCTTTACCAAAAAACTGACAACTGACCCTGCACACAACATATACCCCTTAATACCCAAACTGAAAACTAACCCTGAACACTAAAACGACCCCTTTACCCAAATATATATATATATATATATATATATATATATATATATATATATATATATATATATATATATATATATATATAATTATATATATAATTATATATATAATTATATATATATATTATATATATATATATAATTATATATTATATATATAATTATATATATAAATATAATAATATTAATTATATATATAATTATATATATATATATATATAATTAACATATTTTATTTAATTAACAATTATTTAATTATTAATACCAATTAATTAATTAACATATTTAATTACTTATAATTAAATTACTTCCCACCCTATTCCCCTATAAACCCACAACCCGCTACATGACATAAAACATTACATTTTACATTATGAACAATTATTCAATTTATTAAAATAAATTACCAATTAAATTATATATAATTAACATATTTTATTTAATTAACAATTATTTAATTATTAATACCAATTAATTAATTAACATATTTAATTACTTATAATTAAATTACTTCCCACCCTATTCCCCTATAATCCCACAACCCGCTACATGACATAAATTATTTAAATAAGCATAATTATCAAATAATCTATTAAATTAAAATATTTACCAATTAAATATTATATTTAATTAAATTGTAATTTAACAATTAATTAAATATTAATACCAATTAATATATTTACATATTTAATTAATTATATTTAAAATACTTCCCACCCTATTCCCCTAAAAACCCACTATCCGCTCCTAGAAATTATTATAGTAATTTAATAATTTTTTTAAATTATTAATTATTTTTTAAATTAATTCTATATAAATAAATAAATAAAAATAATATATTTTAACAAAAAATGTTTTTATTAAACATTAAAACAGTGTACATTTAACTATTAGATATTATATATATCCATATTAAGAGTCGATATCATGACAGTCGATATCATGACAGTCGATAACACAACTTTCGATATTTTTAAACTAATAAACAAATCGATATTTTTTACTAACGATATTACTTACTCGATATTTTATCTATCGATATTTTTTTACATACATAACAATCGATAAAAATTACATCGATATTACTTACCTCGATATTAATGCCATCTCGATATTCTGTAGTCGATATTATGTCCATTCGAAATAAATGACTCGATATTAAGACTGTACACCGAATGGCATACCCTGGCAACCCTGTAATCCTTTAGAGGGAAGCTGTACGGCTCTGATAGGTACAATCATAATATGGTGAGGATGGTAGATAGTTTCGAATCTCATATACCTTACCACTGTTACTGAAGTTCATAATCTTATTACCTTTTTTTGTAAAAGATAAACATTTGGATGGTTGTCAGTTATCATTAAATATGTGGAGTTGACGCTTGATGGCAATATATATCATACAGAAACAGGTTACTGGTAGACTCGTGTAGACTTTGTTTCCTATGTCTATTGGATCGCGAGGGATTCCAAGATGGCCGCAATGTTTTGGTCCATTTCCGGTCCGTGCTGACGTCCCTTATGGGAGATATATTTGATGTGGTACACAGACACGATCACTATTACAATACAAGATTGTTGTGCCTTATATAAATAACATCAGCATCAAGGCGAGAATTTTTAGTATGGTTTTGATACACTCTGGTCTAACGCCCCATTGTGATACGTTTTAATAGGATCTTTTGCCATTCCAAGATGGCGACGGTAATCTGGCTGCGATGACGTCAGGACGTAGAATGTTTATACCACGACAATGGCGTCTCCGACTTTACTCAAACTAGAGGAGTCGGACGGACATTGACGTCAATAACTATCGAATTTAAATAAGTTCGGACCTAATAATATTCAACTGCGATGTTTAATATCGCTATGTTCTTTATGGTGACTGCTTGGATACTCAAACTAGCTCTATATTTTTAGGTGAGCCACACGCTGAAAAAAGACTCGTGATGTGAGTACTGTGGTACACATACTCTCTGGGGTATGGTGAAGGGTTTTCGAGGCGTTTTTATAGGGGATTAATCTTTAGTCGCTCTATATTTGCAGATTCAAAGATGCATTAGGTCTGAATCATGTAAGTATATTCAGCACTGACTTATTGTTGAGTGTATATGTGTGGTTCTTAGTGAAGTCCCCATGTTAGAGTAATTGTGGCATAAGTTCTCCGGAGAAACATGCTCTTATTTTTTATATTTATTCTGATACATAGGGAATGCAATTAAACACTACGGTTCAACACTATTGTGAGTATGGTCACGTGTAATGAACTTTCCATACCAATTTGTATAGGAGTTTCTTGGAATTCAGTTACATTGTAGTTTTCTTTAAGAAAGCTGAACTTCCGGCTGGAAGTTTTTAAACATTGAGAATTTTTTTTTTTTTTTTAGCAGAGATATAATATGTTTAGGAGCAATTATATTTATGAGGGCACCAAATAGCATCTTTAGTCAGGGTGTGTATCCTAGGAATGTTTTTACGAAGGATTTAACAATATATTTGCCTGCTAGTAGAAATCGTAGGATAAATCTTAAATCCTATGGCATACACGCTTGGGGAGTCGGTTATTCCATCTCTCTCTGACATGGCAGATTGTTCGCCCCATTTGATTTCTTTTAATTTGGGTGCCTCTGAATTTAATGCACCGTACGGCAGTCATGTGAGTGCTTTATATGTAGACAGCAGTCACGTGCGCGCATCTTACGTAGACGTCATTTTTTCTATTTTAAGACTGAAACGAGTCACTTAAGTTTCCATTTTAGTGATATGATTGGGATATAGGATGTTTGATGGAGAGCTAAGCGACTCCTCAGTCAGTAGTTTGTATTAGGGAGTTTCTTACAGAGTTTAGTATTTAGAGGCTTTCAAACCGAGTAATGCAGACTCTATGGTTAGGTCTATTTATTTAGTACAAGAATATGGATTTGATTCTTGACAACTCTATGAGAACCTCAATTGAGGATGTTTGGCAACCTATTCTAATGGGCTTGCGCACAAGATTTAATACAAGCCAGTTAGCGATGCATGCTACTGGTTAATTCAATACCTTAAGAGCTTGCCGTAAAGATTAAATATAATTTAGTTAACGATGTATGATATTGGACTACTTAATACTTCTGTGAATTTGGTTTATTTACCGAGATATATTAACAGACATCTTGGAGGTGCTGTTTGTGCAGGTCGGTTGTGGTTTGAAGGTTTGTTAGCTTCCATTGTTACTTCCTGCATCTCGAGCCTTTCTATTTAAACGGTGAGTAGAGGTGATTTATACTCACTAATTTTTTTCATTTTGTGATTCTTCAGTCCCATTCATAGTTTTTTCTTTGTATTTTAGTACAGGTATCCTTATTCATAGGGACTGGAAGGTGTTTTAACTTGATGCATTGATCTGTCATGACACATGCGAGTTTACGTGATGCCCACACAGGAGGTGGGTTTTGTTTGAAATATACTATCTGATTTAGATGCAAGGGTATTTATGAATCAAAAGAACCCAAAAAAATGTATGTATATTTTTTATACCCTCCTTTGTTTTTCTGCTCTTTGTTTTATATAGGAATCCATTTAATAGAAGAGCTATTTATGAAGTGTAGAGAACACTTCATTAGTGATTATATCTACCGCTACATGGTCTGAACATACTCTACAAGAAACAAAAATAGGTATGTCTAGATAATATATGTAGTTGGCATCTGTACGGAATTTTGAGTAGAGCCCCGTTTGGTACTTTTTCCCACCTCGAGTTAATTCTATGCCTATTTTTATCTGTGTTCTAACTAGGAAATAGAGTTGATCTCCAAGTTTTCAAGAACGGTCCGAGCGATTAGAGCACGCCTCACCTTAGATTGTAATAGGTGAGTTGATCCCACTGGGATCATAGAAAGAATGGGTAAGAGTGTAGTGATTGGTGTTGGTTTCTATAGCCCAGTTTTGATAGGACCATTACGATAATTAATCCAGGTTAAATATTGCCCTTTAATGCCAAAGGCTTCCAATATGGCCCACAAGAAGTCCCACCCCACTCGGTCAAATGCCTTCCTAGCATCTAGAAGAATCATACTGAGTGGGATCGATCTCACCTTTGCCACATCGAAAGCAGTGACAGCCATATTTACGTTTGCGGTCATGTCTCTCCCCTTTATAAAGCCATGTTTGAGAGGCAAGACCAAACTAGGTAGCTCAGGAGATAAACGATTTGATAAGATTTTCGCAAAGATTTTTGCATCGGCATTGATGAGTGATATCGGTCTATACGACCCACACTCATCCACCAGTTTATCTTTTTTAAGAAAGAAAATTATTTGCGTTATCTTCCATGAATCAGGAGCACTACCTTTTTCCCCAATAAATCTTATAACCTGATTGAACGGTATCATCAATTCCTCAAGAAAGATCTTATAGAATTCTAAAGGTATTGTTTCGTCTCCTGATGCTTTACCTGCTGGTAGAGAGCTAATGGCCAATCTTATTTCTTCGACTGTGATGTCTCTTGCTAGAGAATGGGATATCTCGTCCTCCACCCTTATCAGAGGATTCCCTTGAATATATTTAAAGATTCCTTCCTTTTGAGGCTGATTTTCTGAGCTATTCAGCTCCTGATAGTAAGCCGCGAACTGTTTAAGTATCTGACTTGGACGTTTGTATAGTTTATTATCGGCCCCTCTAAACCTCTTTATAATGGTAAAAAATTAGTCCACCGAGCACACAAATAATCAATTACAGTCCACAAATTGTATAATCCTTCTTCAATCTTTTCTTTTCTTTATTCTTTAACTTTTCTTCATCCAAAGTAAATTCCAGCAAAACAGCCAACAGCCAACACGTGTTTCGTCTTAGTCCGTCTCGGACAAAAGACTTCTTCAGGGCAGTTCAGGTCCGATTTATGTCATCAATAAACTGTTCAATCCACCAAATCCAGTCTAGCGTTATAGCTCGAATTTTGGAGTGGGTAAATCGGTAGCACGATATCTTATTTAAATTGTATTTTGGTTTCCCTTTTCAATTTTCGTTCTGCTTAAAGCTTGATTATCTACAATTATAGTCTTATCATCATCCATATAATCATTCTGGTTATGAATAGTCCCGGTCCATATATGGTAACTAGTTAAAAGTAGTTTCTGGTGTAGACAGAGTTACAGGTTCTAAATTATCTTCATTCTCGCTACTAGACACATTGCTAGACCCAGGTTCAGTTTCACTAGTAGATGGGGTGCCGCTCTTTTGCTTACTAGTAGATATATTTTTCATCAAATAGTCAAATCTTTTAGCGAAAGTGTAAACCCGACCAGAGGTATAATCTTTCTCGTCGCGTTTAAGCTTTCTAGTTTTCCTTTGCTTAATCTCAACCTGCAATTCACTCATTATCTCATCCAAAATAGTATAATTTTTTACTGTTGCCTCTGGAAGGTTTAATTCTTTGATCTCCTCTTCTATTTTGGAGATCTCAATAAGCAACTTAGCAATTTTTCTTTCCGCATTTTCTATCAAAATAGTAATAAGGTTTCTAGAGTTGGAGTTAAGCCGCCTGAGACTAGATTCTCAGGCGGATCTATAGGTAACGCCATGAGATCAACAAAGCAGATGAGTAAGGAAGGCCTTAGAGCCAAGTTTATTAAACTAGAGTCACTCAAACGAATTGAACTTAATAAATGGTGGGATGCCGCAACTTTAAAGCAGTATTTAAAGTTGAATAGAATTCCTCGAGGATTAAGATCGCAAATCATACCAACATATGAAGATCTTGAGCCAGATCTATACATATCATGCGAGAAAGAGCTTAACTCCATCTGGGTGGGGCGCTGCAAATTATAACAAAGGAGGCACAGGAGTTAGGGGTGATTTCTGGTTATAAATTAAGCATAAATAAAACTCATGTTATCCTGAATTTTAATTCAACTCTACCAATACAAGGGGCTTACGCAACTGCTACATACCTCGGAGTTAAGATGGCAGCAGATATTGAAAGAATCATCTCTTTAAACAATGGAACATTGCTGAAAGACACAGTCAAACTGCTCAAGAGCTGCATAACTACCTATAGGTATAATGGGGCAGATCAATATCATGAAAATGAAGATCTTGCTGAAATTTCTGTATCTGTTCAGGTCTATCCCCTTGCGAGTGACTATCTCTTTCTTTAAACGCTTACATGGGATTTTAAGCAGCGTTATTTGGAGCTACAAGAAAGCGAGAAAAGCGCTGGAATTACTACAATTACCTTATATACAAGGTGGTCTTGATTTTCTGGATTTTAAAACTTATTTTTGGTATGCCTTTTTTGGTCATTTACGTAGTTTTATCAATCCTGAGAGTAGTAATTACTTTCATAAATTTATGTTGGATGAAGAGAGAAGTCAGTTTTTGTTTAGAATCAATGACCCAAACTACTATAAAAGAGTAAAATTCAAGACAGGTCGAGACGGCATAGTTATCTGGTGCGCCATCTCACTGAAATGTGAGGTGTCACTATTGCATGCTAAATTCCCTCTCTGGTATAATCCAGGGCTGGCAGAGATATTTCATGATCCTTTAGGTAAACGCTGGATCACACACAGGGTAATTTGTTTAGGCGATATTTATGACCACGCTGGTTTTCTTACTTTTTCTAGAATGCAGTCTCTGTATAATTTAGATAATATGCAATTTAAGTAAATGCCGATTTGTGATTATTTTACTAAGCAACTAAATTTGAAGAATATTGCTGAATCATTTATATGGGATTGTTTGCCTGACACCAAGGAAAAATCCTCAATTAGCAAAGCATATAAATATCTCTGTGCTTATAGGTCGGATAACTGCACAAGAATAGCGGAACGCTGGACTAGAGCTATGGCGTGCCAATTTTGGCCAAAAACATATCATATGCATTAAGCACAATAGTTAGAGCAGTACACTCGCCTACCGTATGCAAGCAACAATTTCATACAATTTGCTTGTTATATTACCGCTAGATCGAATAGCAAAGTGGTCATCTAATACTCAGATCAATGATCGGACAAAATGCCCAAGATCTGGTCTGCATGCGGCAGACATAAAGCACAAGTTCGCCACATGTCCAGAACTCTTTCTATTCTGGCAGAAAGTGTCACACATCTTATCACAAACATTAGAAATGAATACACCTCTAAGAACTATGGAAATAATGATTGGAATAAGAAATACTAGTTCTGATAGCCAAGATTCGTTAACTATTTTGCTTGTATGTGCAAGATTGACAATAGCCCGGGTCTGGATTTCATCAAAACCTCCCAGAGTAATGGATTGGTGGATATTAGTTAGGCAAATATATGATATGGAGGAAGCACTTGCAAAGATGAAGGGGGTCACTCAATCTATGCACAAATTCAATCTGATTTGGGGCTCATTGTTTCATATATGTACTTTCGATATATGAAATCAATTTGGCTCTGCTATTTATTTTTCTTTCCAGGGGTAGACAACCCAATTTCTTAGTGGACTGCTCTATGTTCTTTAGTACGTACACATATTAATTTTTATGATTTAGCATCGCCGCCACTGACGACATCAGATCCCTGCTCGACAACGGGCAAACAGGGGCCCTCATCCTCCTGGACCTCTCTGCAGCGTTCGACACTGTCTGCCACCGCGCCCTAGTACAGCGCCTCAGCAACATCGGAATCCAAGAGAAGGCACTGGAGTGGATCATCTCGTTCCTCGCCGGAAGAATCCAGATAATCCGCCTCCCCCTGTTCAGATCCAAGGCCACCGAAGTCATCTGCGGCGTTCCACAAGGATCCTCACTCAGCCCCACCCTCTTCAACGTCTACATGCGCCCCCTTGCAGCCATCGCACGCCAACACAACCTCAACATCATCTCCTACGCCGATGACACACAGCTGATCCTCTCCCTCACCAACGACCCCGCCACCACCAGAGCCAGCCTACACGAAGGGATGAAAGACGTCGCCGAGTGGATGAAGAACAGCTGTCTGAAACTGAACTCAGACAAGACGGAAGTCCTCATCCTGGGATCATCACCCTCCACCTGGGACGACTCCTGGTGGCCCCCTGCCCTGGGCACCACCCCCAAACCAACGGACCACGCACGAAACCTGGGCTTCATCCTGGACTCCTCCCTCACGATGACCAGACAAGTCAACGCCGTGTCATCATCGTGCTTCAACACCCTGCGCATGTTCCGCAAGATCTTCCGATGGATCCCCACTGAAACCAGGAAGACAGTCACGTAGGCACTCGTCACCAGCCGACTGGACTACGGGAACACCCTCTACGCGGGAACCACTGCCAAACTACAGAAAAGACTCCAGCGCATACAGAACGCCTCCGCACGACTCATCCTGGACATCCCTCGCCACAGCCACATCTCGACCCACCTGAGAGACCTGCACTGGCTCCCCGTCAGCAAGAGGATCACGTTCAGACTCCTCACCCACGCACACAAGGCTCTCCACGACATGGGCCCGAAGTACTTCAACAGCCGCCTCACTTTCTACACACCCACCCGCCAGCTACGATCGACCAGCCTCGCCCTCACCACCGTACCAAGCATCCGCAGAGCCACCGCGGGAGGAAGATCCTTCTCCTACCTGGCGGCCAAGACATGGAACTCCCTCCCCATCCACCTACGGCTGACCCAGGACCACCTCTCCTTCAGGAAACAACTCAAGACCTGGCTTTTCGAGCAGTAACGGACCCCCCCCCCAGCGCCTTGAGACCCACTGGGTGAGTAGCGCGCTATACAAATACTGTTGATTGATTGATTGATTGATTGAGCTCTCATATGTTTTGTATGCTCATTATTATTTTCTTCTGGTTCTCATTTGTTTTCTGTGATGTCCTACTTCTGTATTGACAATAACATTTATAAAAATAAAAAAAAGGACCATTACGATAATTAACTTATCATATAAAAAGTATATTTCTCAATAAAACGCTCCCTAAAAATGTGCATTGTCTGGATTAAAACGATGAGACATAAGAATCAGATGTTCCACTAGACTATTGCTTTAAGATAATAGCTATATTCTCATTCCACATAGACTGTTTGTGTTTTAATTAACTGTGGTTTTATCTGATATATGTTCTATGTTTTTTATGCAGGCATATACTGTATAATTTATTAGGAGGAATATATTCTTGTTGTCCTGAAGAAAGTGGTCTTATCCTGTTTTATCCACCGAAACAGATCGACGCCTAGTGTACTTAAATATTAGGAACAAAGTTTTACATGTTGAAAAGAAAATTGTAGACAACGTGTTACTCTAATTGATTCCTGCAAATTAACATTTTTATCACAAATGTGTTTGTCTTATGTGTTGTCTCTCTATGGTGTATTTTTTATGTACCGCCATATGATTTTTATTTCCAGGTCTTAGATTGATTTTATTTGATGAATGTAATGAATATATATATATATTTTTATATTAAAATTTTATAATCAAGGATTGTCTTTCTGGTCCCTTTTTTAGACTGGTGTGTATGGGTGTATGATATTGAAAGAGGTTACAAATGAGTGGAGTGATTGAATTTAGATTTCCAAGAGAATTTATTTGTGATGATTAAGGTTCACATAGCGGGAGGGTCAAGAGGTGATGGTACAGATCAGCAGCGAGGCCTACTGAGGCGGTAGGCCCCCTCTTTGGCATTGGCGGCTCCTCCATGTGGGTACAAAAGCGTCACCCCACTTCTTTCTTGCAGTGTGAGAAGCAGAAACATAAAATGGTATTATAAATACCATTTTATGTTTCTGCTTCTTGCACTGCCAGAAAGCAGAAGGGTTTGGTTGTGGACTTCTGCTGGAGGGCAGGGGAGGAGTGGCTAGCCCAATGCTGTGGGCCCTGCCTGTTTGGTTGGCCCTCTGTTATGTTATTTGAACTTGTAGCGTGCACAGATACTACAAGGAGTGTCTCGACACAAGCCTGGTGAGGGGAAGAGTGCAGAAGTTAAACAAAAAGATGAGTCTTCAAATTCGTTTTTTTTAATAAACAGAAGTCTTAAGTACTGCGCAAGTCCAGAGGAAGTGAATTCCAAGCCGTGGCAGCTCTAACAGCAAGAGAACTGCCCCCCACTCTTGTGAGCTGGAAGCGAGGGATGTAGGCCAAAAGCTGGAATGATGAACGGTGATGTCTGGCAGGGGTATGGAACAGAAACCACTTCCGTAAATAGATGGGGCCGCAGGCATGTAGAGCATGATGGCCATGGTCAGGGCATTAAACTTAACTCATACAGCCACAGGCAGCCAATGAAGTGAACGCGGCTGCTGTCTAACGCTGCTTCTCGTCAGGATGTTAAATACAAGTCTTGCTGCAGCATTTTGGACAGCCTGTAGTTTATTGAGAAGGTAACCTGGCAGGCCGACATAAAGAGTTCGCGTAGTTGATTCGTGAAAGTATCAGTGCCCGAGTCACCGCTTCCTTAGCTGCTCTGGGAAGAAGCAGGAGAAATTTCCTAAGGGATTTGAATATTCTAAAGCAATTCCCAGTTAACTTCTTAATCTGGGTGGAAAAGGAAAGATTCTCTTCGAACCAAACTCCAAGATTCTTATCAGGTTGGCCCGTCGAAGCTGGCATGGGGAATTCTGCTGGCCATAAAGTTACTCTGAACTGGGGGGGGGTCCCATAGAGGAGAATTTCGGACTTGTCCTCGTTGCATTTAAGCTGTGCTGAGGAAAGCCATTGAAAAACTGCTGACAAACAATTTCTGGCCATGAACGTGAAACACTCTGATTTTCCCCAGGTAAACAGGAGCTGAGTGTCATCAGCGTCAGCTATCATTTTGGCTCCCAACTCTTCAGCCAAGTAAATCAAAGGGGTGACATATAAATTAAACAGAAGGGGCCTCAAAGATGACCCCTGAGGCACCTCAGTAGACACCTCCTGAGATTAGGAGGAGAATGGGGGAGCCAAACCTGTTGAGTACGCCCCTCCAAAAAAGATTTCAGCCAACTCAAGGCAGCACATAAGATCCCCATGTCCCTGAGGTGGGGAAGTAGCAGAAAGTGGGGGACGGTATCAAATGCTGCCGAGAGGTCTAACAAAATAAGAGCTGTCCTACCGCCCGAGTTGGAATAGCTTCCAAGACTTCCACAAAGGCCGACTCAGTGCTATAGGAGGCTCTGAACCCAGATTGACCAGGATGAAGTAGGCCAGCACCCTCGACAAAGTCGGTAAGCTGTTTGTTGACCTCTTTTTTTAGCAGGCTTTCGCCAAGGATGGGAGAAGGGAAATAGGAAGGTAATTGACTGTGATCAGCGGATCCAGCAATTTTTTTTTAAAGAGGCAAAATCTTGCCCTGCTTCCATTCTGAAGGAACAAGGGCCTCCTGAAGGTACAGATTGATAAGTCTGTTGACTTAAGGGTTCACTATCTCTGCGACCAAGGCCAAAAGTCTAGTAGCACAACGATTAGTAGGGGAGTCTGACTTCAAGGCCTTAAGGACCCTCAGTGACTCAGGAAGATCAATGGGTGAGAAAGCCGTCAGCGAGGGAGACTCAACATGCAGCACATCCGGGAGCAAGGGCCTGACCATAGAGTGATTAGCTAGGGTGAAGGACGCTTGGATGGAGTAAATTTTATCAATAAAGAAATTTGAAAGTTACTCGCACCAGGCAGTGGATGAGGAAAGTGTGGTGGATTCAGCTCTTGGGGTCAATAAGCTCTGGACAATGGAAAAAATCCTTTGGAATTGTTCCTGGCTAAATCGATGCAATCTGCATAGTAAAGACTTGTGGCCTGAACTATAGAGGTATAATACAGATTCTGGGCTTTCCTAAGGTTGGGGCTGACCAAACCAGTCATGCACACTCTCCCTTTTCTCCACGTAGGCCGCATGCAGCCTATATGAAGAAAATGGCCTCCCCATAGGCACCTGGCTGGGCCCTGTCCCCACCAATCACAATGTTGCCATTGCAGTGTTGTTATTTGCTTAGGGGAGGCGAGGGAAGCTGCCTGCATCCAGGCAAGCAGGAGCAGACCCAGCAGTGAACACGCGGGACCAGGGAAAGGTACGTTTTATGTATTTTTTTACATTAATTAAGCACCCTCCTCCCCGCATGACCCCCTTCCCTCACGACCCCCTCGTGTAAACTCAATCTTCTGCGTAAATCCCATCCACCCGTGAACCATTTTTTTTTTTTAATTTTTTTTTTCATCCACCCGTGAACCATGCCGGCCCCGACTGCCTTTTGGAAGCAGATAGCTCAATACTCCGGAGGTGAGGAGAGCGGGAGGTGGTGGCCGACTCGCATCTCGCAGGGGCCCCCTGTTGCCTGAGATCTACCAGCCCTAGAAACTCCATATGAGGGAGCAGCGGGATACCTCCCACAGCGAGCATGACCTGAACCCAAACCGCCATAATTAGACACTGAACAGATCTGCTTGTCCATTCTGAAAACGCTTACACAGGCGCCCGAACCGCCCGGGTGGCAGAGACGGGGCCGCGCCTCAGTGCCCGCCTAATGCATCAGGCACAAGTGCTCCTGCATGCTCCTTCTCTCTGCTTGACACCTCAGTATTCCACACTTCAGTAATACACTGCAGAAGGTCCAGAAACCCCCCGGCCAGATTGCTCTCGAATCCCAAACAAGGTGATTCGCTTCAGACAGGCCCAAGCTTTTGGCTCCCCTTAAAACCTGGACCTGTCACCTGGAGGCTTTCTGCTGTTATCTCACCTCCAGGTTTTAGAATATTGACCCATCATGGCCTCTGGTAAAGGCAAAAGGGACAGGAATGTCAAAGAAATGCCTTCGAGCAATTGGGGTCTCAGGCAGGGGACCTCCCTTTAACAACGTCCTTGGAGGATGGATTCCACGCATGCTGAGGGGCTGATCACCCGTTCCTATTTAGAGGCTCAGTTCACCTCCTAATGGGAGGATCTTCTGTCCATCAAGACCGAACTGGCGGGGGAGCTTAAGGAGGTCTGCTGGGATGTAGATGAACTGGATGAACAGGTCTCTACATTGAAAGACCACGAACAGGGGCATAACGAAGAAATAGAGCAACTCCAGCATGAGATCCTCTGCCTTAGAGACCAACACCTGGACCTGCAAGCCTGCACCGAGGACCTAGAGAACTGTTCCCGGGACAACAACATATGCATCTGGAGTGTCGCGTCTGGGGCAGAGGGAGCGGACATCACTGAGTTTGGATGGACCTGTTCAGATCCATCTTCGAGGTCCTCCAAATACGGAGCTCAAGATTGATCGCGCCCACAGGGTTGGCCCCAGGAGGCCTCCGACTGGACCCCCAGACATTCTGACCTGTCTTCATGATTTCACCCTGAAGTAGAAAATTCTACAATGCGCTAGGGAGAAGCACCCCATCCAGTTCCAAGGTAATTCTCCAGTCATGTACCAGGATTTGGCTGCGTCCACCGAACAGAAGCCCAAAGCCTTTCAACTGGTCACCTCACATCTGTGGGAGAGGGTGGTGTCCTACTCATGGGGGCACTGCTTCTGACTCATCTTCTGGCTGGAAGGGAAATTACACTACATCCGCTCCCTGGATGAGGCGTGTCTCGCCTTGATTTGAAAGACCCCCTGCCTGAACATTCCCGAATGGGGCGTCACAGCCGGGAGAGGGAGGAACCCCATGGTCGGTACAGCACGAGGTTCTCTCTGACCAGCCTGCTCCCAGACACAGAAACCACTGCTAGAAATAGAGGGGCGGTCCTTGTCACATTGGCCTAAGATCCAGCTGGGCAGACGACAACATAATGCAAGACGTTTACACCCTATCTGTGTCACCACACTCCTTTCCTATTCTTACATCTTTGTGGGGCCAGGTGGGGAGCGGGGAGTAGAGCCACTGACATCCCTTTTTCTACTTAGTATCTCATTGAGACTCATATCCTGGACACTGATTTATCCCTAAGGACATTTGGTTAATGTTTATTTGGCAGGAAGTATAGATGTTGCTAAAGAACTAGGTTAAATATAATTTTAAAACAGAAATTTATAGAGAGAGGATACCCTAGACGGATGGTTCGTCATGCATATAAATGAGCAAAATATTTTAACAGAGATAATCTATTCGACAAAAGGGAGACATCTACAAACGAATCATTACCGATAATTTTTGTTACATACTACAATCAAGTTAGCAACAAAATAAAAAACATCGTGAACAGAAACTGGCACTTAGTTACCAACAATCAAAAAAAGATACTGCCCAAACCTATGTTCTAGTTCAGAAGGAACCGCACCATTAGAAACAGCTTAGTGCACACACATAGAGAGAACAAAATGGAGACACAACCATGCATTAATAATGGATGTATGACGTTACAACGCATGCTTTTACCATGCATGCTTTTACAACGCAGTTTTTACAACGCATACCATTACAATGCATAGCGCTTTGGGGTGCTGGATAGTGAATAGTTTAATTTACTATTCCAACTCCAGTCCCCGTGGACACTAGGGAAGGTGTTGGATAGTAAATTAAATCTATTCCCTATCCTAGAGCACCCCCCAGCGCAATGCGTTGTAATGGTTTGCGTTGTAAAAGTTGCGATGTAAAAGCACTGCGTGGTAAAAGTTGCGTTGTAAAGGATGTTTCCCATTAATAATGCTCCCCTACCTACGGGCACTTTTCCATGCACAGGATGTGTCAACTGTGAGAACATCATCAAGGGCAGTAGTATCACTAATAACAATGGTGTAATAAAAATTAAGAGCTTCATGAACTGTAGAACAAAAAATGTGATCTACTTAATAAAATGCCCTTGCTAACGCAGTTATGTAGGCGAAACCTGAAGAGAGGTACAAATTTGCCTAAATGAACACAGGTCTGCAATTAGAAATAATAAAAAGGGCGCCCCCCTGACTGAACACTGGAGAACAGCGGGCCACAGTTTTGAAGATCTAAAATGGTGCTGCCTAGAGAATGTTGTGATAAATGCACAAGGGGGTAATATGAACATCAAAAGAAAAAAACGGGAGCAATTTTATATGTCCCGTTTAAATAGCGTCAGATGTGGGCTCAATAGTAGAGAAGATTGGGAACGTATTATACAATAAGGACACAGTAACAATCTGTTCTTCCTCACGTTGCACTTCGTCTTACAAATACGAGTGCAGTTGCCCTTCTCAGGCGCGTGTTCTTTTTCCCTCATGCATTCTGAATACCATCTTTTGGTCATCTCTACTCAAAGATAAATATATGCCCTTCTTGAATCCAGCAATCTTAATACATTTAACTAATACTTAGCTTCAGCTCCCCATATTTCATTTGCATAAACAATGCCCATAGTAAGGTAATATATGGTGTACAGCGGTACAGACCTGTAGCCCCATGTCAAAGGGTTAACATTTCCGCTGACCGTTATTGCTTTATTGTTTTATCTAACTATCGATATAACTATATAATAGCGACATTGAGACAAGTGACTTCGCTGACATATATTTGTCCCCGCAACTACATCCTGTGGGTTTATGAATACAACCTATAGCGATAGACATCCCGTGAAATTGGTATCTAATAGAGCCTGAATGTGTGTCTTCGTCGCGTTGGCAACACGGTGGTGATTGGCTGAATGTGACCCAATGACGCTCATAGCAACTTGGACTCGAGATTTCCAGTGATTCTGAGATAATTTTGTTCTGCTATCGATAACCCTGACGTACCCTCTGAGTTAGCTAGAAGTAGCTACTAGCAATAATAGGTGAAACGTTTCATTCGAATGTGCAGACCAGCGCTTATTCTCGGGAGAATCATTAAAGTAAAGTGCGTTTCCGTTACTATGGAGACGCCCTTTTGAATGGTTGATGAAGAACCAATCACGTTGTCCCTTAAATTTGCCCACTGAAAACGGAGCTAGTATATAAACCGCACACACAGCCTGTATTCCTCTTTTTCTTCAACGAAGAGACGAAACGGTGAAGCTGTCCGGAGTGGAGCAGTGAGGCTGAGCGCACAACAATAGGTGAGAGACCATAGAGACCGTAGAGTGTTACTCTAACTTTTGCCTGTCACACACCTTTGAGAAGTAGCGCTCGGGCCATACTCCTAGTTTTTGGCTTTGTTTACGAGTAGCCTCGAAGACTCATACCCTGTTTAAATTAATAAGGCATGACTCGCACTGTTTTTCCTTACTAATCAAGAGAAATAAAGTGCTGAAAATTACTCTGTTTTACAAAACAGTTTTAGCCCGCAGTTTCCCTATGTAAGTCGATTTAATATTGGGGACATTGTGAAAATGCAGAACTACAAGTGACTAATATCCAGTGCCCTGCAGGACAAAATATGCAAATGGATATCAGTACGCCTTAATACCAATTTGGCTAAAGAAGATAATTCGAAGATACATAAATACTTATTACAACAGTATCAGAATCTCCTAACTCTAGAATAAACAAATCCCAATATCCTTACAGCGTGGTATTTTAACTTCATAAACAAGGGAGGTCAACCCCCAAGATTTATGAGCCGGGAGACGCAGGAAGAATACGGTCCTCGGTTACAGCGATTCCTATACCATATAAATGGTGAGTGCCTACCCCCAGTATTCTGTTTATTCAAGAGAAATTTGTGTAGACAGACATTTTATTTGCAGAAAAATAATTTAGAAGTACTTTCCAAAGACCGGTGGCTCCCCCGGATAGTGTGTATACTTTCATTGCACACTGTTTAAAGGTAGAGGTTGATCTAGTAGTATTTATAAAGATAGGACAGGAACATGACAACCAAACCAATATTTTAAATTTTAATTTCTGTTATTCTACAGTTATTTAAACTCTGATCAAAACACCTGTAGATCTACAGATTGACACAGAGATCCGGAGGCAGTATGAAACTTCAGTATACTACTGAGTCCTATTAATCTTGTTTTTAATTTTGAGGTATGTTACTGGTCTTGAATATTCAAAAGGATTGAAATGTGTAGTGAGTCATCTAGAGATTTGTAATAACATTGTCTTATTGTAACCCTGACAGATAGATACAGGGAGAGGTAATAGAGGATATTGATGCAACTGTATTTAGTGGAACTATTTTTTTTAAATATATTTTTATTGAATTTTTATGGCAGCGAGTAATTATACACAATCTTTTTTAAGATACTACAAAAAACATGTCCAGCAGAGCAATAATTATACAGAACAGTACATTGCAGAGAAAAAAAGAAAAGAATAAAGAGAAATATAAACATTATAAGACACGTTAAATCCATTTAGAAATAGGAGCCCAGAGTTTTTGACCAAATAGCTTTTTTGTCTTCCCCTTTAAATTATATATTGCTTTCTCCAATTGATAAACACTCATAAGTTTCGATTGCCAATGACGGAACATCGGTGGGTCAGTATCTAGCCAGCGAGAGGTTATACAATATCTAAATATAGACATAGAGATAAACAGAAAACCTTCTTCTGCTTCTGTTATAGTCCCCCTTTGACCAGATTGGATTCCAAATATTACCAATTCAGCAGATAATACAATTGATGTGTCTAGAATGTTATTTAAAAAAGTTTGTACTTCATTAATGAATTGAGCTAATCTAGAACAATGGAAAAACATGTGAATTGAATCCGCACCAAAATGTCCACATCGGCTACATTTAACACCCCTAGTAGCTTTCCATTTTACCAGCTTTGCCGGAGTATAATATAGATCGGAAATACACATAAAATGCTGGCTTTTTAACGATCCGGTAAATAGGATAGTGCTGGCCATTTCTAACGCACTAGGCAAATCTATATTCCTTATTCCTAGACCTTTCTGCCATTTATCTATATAAGCTTCTATATTATCTTCAGCTCGATTTAACATTGTCTGATAGATCAAACCAATTCTATTCCTTTTATTGCAGCATTCCAACACATCAAATTGAGTCATCTTACTGGTGTTTAGTAAATTTTTAGACTCAAGAAAGCTCCGTATTTGGAGGTTTTTAAAGAAATCTCCTCTAGAGTATTTAGTGTTTCTTACACATGCCCTCTTTGTGTACCATTCTAAAACAATTCATTGCTGAATATCCCACTTATTTAGTGGAACTAAGTGGGATATTCAGCAATGAATTGTTTTAGAATGGTACACAAAGAGGGCATTTGTAAGAAAGAGTAACAAATACATAGGGTAATATGCTATAATTATATTAGACAAATTAATCACTGTGATCTTTATTTTTTTGGTAACTTTGTGTTTTTTTAATAATTTAGAATCTGTCCTGAAGAAGGTGTTTGTATTGAGAAAAAAAGCCGAAACTCTGCGTCAACATTTGTTTCTTTGATTCTTGTTTTTTATCCTACAAATCTTGTATTGATTGTTAAATTTTGCAATTTGTATACATTTATGTTTTAAGTGCTTATGTTTTTGATGCATCAATTTTACCAAACTGTCTACTCAAATATATGTAATAAAATATACATGTGATTTTTTAAAGTCTTGAAAAATAGCCCTCTTTGTTCGTATTATAAACATTGTGTTGGGAATTATATTTGACCTAGTTCTTTAGCAACATCTATACTCGTGCCTCTCCCGTAACAATTAGAATGATACATTTTGGTCAGTTAGAATAGCGCACTATCTGCATTACGAGACACCCTGTTGTTTCTCTACGTATTTCCCCTGGTCCCAAACAAACCAAGAAAGGGGGCCTCCTTATATTTTTTTCTAATGTTTATTTGGGCCACTTGGCCTCACTCCTCAGTAGCCGACCTAAATGCCCTTGCTTTTGGCAGACACAGTGGCAAGGCTATACAGCGCAGGGCAATAGCAAGCACAGCATTTTGCTGTAAGCCACTATGACAGATACATTAAAGGTACTCAAACGTAACGTCAAAGGCCTTAACCACTCAGTGAAACGGAGCTCTATTCTTTATTATTTGGAAAATACGGTAGCTCATATATACTTACTGCAGGAGACACATTTCCTTCCTAATGACCAACAGAGGTTTCGTTCCAAGGCCATCCCATCTCAATTTTTCTCATCCCCCCCCCCTGTCTAAATCAGCTGGTGTTGCGATTTTGATCTCCCAGGCATTCAAGGGGAAGGTGGGACCCAAGCAGGTAGAAATTAAGGGCAGACTCATATCATACTCCCAAACCCTAGTATTTAGTAGCATTACAGTGGTTACCATATACTCCCCCAATGAAGGGCAGAAATACTTTCTCCGCAAGGCAGTGGCAGAGATTATGGGCACACAAGACAGGCAGCTGCTGTCGGGGGGAGACCTGAACCTTGTGTTTAATAATGATTTAGACAGATTAATACAGCGCCATAGACAGACCGTGGCACTTTCCTTAGCGGGACTAACCTGGTTGAGGGACATGGGCCTGACGGATCTATGGAGACTGTCACACCCACAATCCCGAGATTACACCTTTTTCTCACATGCCCAAAAAACCTATGCTAGGCTCGACTACTTATTAGGCAACTCATAGGTCACTGCTCTTGCCCGATTGATGGAGATTCATCCTCGCTCTCTATCTCACCATGCCGCAGAAACAGGAAATCCAATTCAGGGGAGAAATGCATTTTATAAGCTTATACATGGATGACGTCATAGTGTCCCTGGAGGAGCCTTTCACTTCACTGCCTGCGATATTAGCTGAATTGGAAAAATTCAGCTTAGAGTCGGGTTTTAAGATAAAAGTACATGAATTGCAGGTCCCCAAGTTTACCCTTCGCCCACATACCTTTGCTGCCATGCGTCGAACACTGCCTCTCTAATGGACCCCAATATCCATCCCCTACCGCATCCTCCTTCTCACCCCTCCCATTGCTGATATTGCAGCCCTCAATTATCAGACCATGACTGAGCAGATCAAGTTGGACCTGCACCACTGGTGGTCTTACTCTTTATCCAGGCTAGGGTGAATCTCAGCAATTCAAATGATTACTCTCCGCAAGATTCTTTTCCTCTTTCAGGCCCTCCCTGTTCTACCTCCTCCTGGAACACTATGCTCCCTCCAACAGTAGATAAATAAATTTGTGTGAGCAGACACATGCCTGTGTCTCCATAGAGACCTTGGCTATAGACCCCCTGCGGAGGGTGGCCTGGGTCTCCTGGACCTCCAGTACTACTATCAAGCCACCCAGCTCAGGGTCTTTGTTGAATGGTCCCGTACAGAATCTGAAAAGCGCTGGTTATTTATGGACAGGGCACTGGCTGGACAGGCCTTATGGAGCATCCCTTTCCTTCCTAAAGAAGCAAGACCCAAAACCCTCTACCTCTCCCCTATAACTAGATCATCACTGGCAGTATGGGATGGACTAGTGACACAGAGGGACTTTACATCCTTTCCTTAACCCTTCACACCCATAGTTAAAAATCCGGACTTTAACCCCAGTTTACAAGATTCGACATTTATGGTATGGAGCCAGACAGGCTAGAGGTCAGTGGGCCACCTATTTGATGCGGGGCACCTTCCTTTCGAAACCCTGCGTACTGACTCGCTCCCAGAGTCGGAGCGATGGCACGATATGCAGATCCGCCACTAGTTTATGCATCCCTCCATCCGCACCCGAGCCGATCGGCAACTTACTCCCTTTGCACACTGGCTCCTAGCCAAGACATCGGACAAACGCATGATCTCAGAACTGTATCAACTAATAGGCCCAACTACAGAGATTCCCAAACCCAAGAGTCAGCTTCGGTGGGAGACCGAGAAAGGTAGGGAACTAATGGTAAAAGAGTGGGGAGATATCTATTACTGAGCAAGAAACACTGCCCATAACATTGCTAGCATTGAAACCGTCACAAAAATCATTACTTATAGCCATTACACACCCCACCGATTGCACAACTATATCCAGTTCAGATCATCAGCGTGTTGGCGCCAATGCGGGTACCCTGCCACGCTGTTGCATATTCTGTGAGACCGCCCGAAAATACAGGAATACTTGGAGCAGGTAATCACAGATATTGTTACCCATATTGACACGGAACTCTCCAGATTTCCAGTGTACATAGTTTTAGGCCTCCCCATCCTCCGCCTTTCCCCTTTAGGTCGAGGCAGGACAGACAGACCGGCTTGGCTCTAGGGTAGACCCTACAAAAAATCTTATTTCACCGGGGTATGGGGCTGCTACCCACACACTTAGGTTGGTTGCACTGGCTTTGGCACATACTAGGGATGGAACGCATTTCTCTCTCCTTATCCAACCAAAGTGCTTCATTTTTCAAACTGTGGGCGACCTTCCTAACCCTGCTTCCTTCAGAATTCTGGGAGCTTATGTGTCCCAAATACCTACCGTTCTTGCGACTGGCTGAGTCCCGGGACACCCATGCAGCCACAACTTAGTGATCGCGACGTAAGAATATCTCCCTGTATGTGGTTGCCCAAGATCTCCCTCCCTTTCTTTTCTTTCTTTCTTCCTTCTTTAGAAGTCACTAGGTCCGGAGATAGGGGGGAGTTGAAGGTTGATATACTACAATGCATACTGCCCTTGCCCTTGAGAGATGGACCTTAAATGTGTATGCAACACTGCTCCTTACCTTTTAATGTTGATTACAAAATCAATAAAGAGATTTAAACCATAAAGTGGTAATTCTTTGAATATTCATATCTCCAGTTCTCTAAACTGGATATTTCACCTTTTGGTGTCTATCTTTTCATAACAATACCTACTATTTTTATAAATCGGTGTGGGATTTTTATTGTATGTTGTGTCTTACTTATTCAATGTATTGGTGTTTTTTAAAGGCTTTACATACCTGTCTACTAAGTTAGGTCCTACTGCTCGGTAACAGCCACCGAGGAACTAATTTATTGAGATCTTTGCTGGACCCCATACCATGTTAGTGGACTTATTACTGTTGGTACGTGCTTATTTACCCCTACCAATAACCCACCTTCGAACAAAGCCTTACTAGCATCATCACATAATACTCCCCGTTCCCACGTTTCCTATGGAAACTCTGACCTAACTATAGCTGCAGAGTGGTGACTGTCACTGTCTGACATACCTATATTGATATCTATATATAAATGTCTCTAGAAGTAGAATCTGTACAGTGAAACTAAACACACCAAAAAGCAGTTAGTAATTTGTTGAAAAGAAGATATTCAAATTAGTTTAATGTTAGTTGAGACTTAAATAAATTATGGGGCTCGCAAAGTATAGATAAATGCAGAAATATTTTATTTATCCTGTAATCACCTTTAATGTTTAAAAAAAGGTCCCATAAATATCTGTTTTCTACTGATCACTGTACATTTAGGAAAATGAAGACCAGAAGATTGAAAATCCAGTTCCCCTTTTCCTTGCTCAAACTGTAGCTGTAATGGTGCTCTGTGACCTGCCTTTCAGCTTGGATGCTGACTCTAGCTTGGAAAATTATGATGCCACAACTCAACTGTAATAAGTTATTACAGTCATACAGCTGTGTCATTCATCATTTACAGTTGACTAGAAATTAGAGATGGGTGCTTACTTATACTGGCATTGCAGGCTCCCATGTAAGATATCTTTGATAATTGTGATATACTGTCCCTTGCCTCAACTTTCACAACCTTCCATTGAACTACCCACTCGATTAAGCTACCTGGAGATTGAAGAAAGCCAGCATTGTGTTGCAGGCTGGGTGTGGGTGTTATGATTACTGGGGAGCATATATGGCTACAAGGATCCCTGGGAGAAGACTGACATATAGTGACCTAGATAAATAGACATAGAAGGCAGATAGAAACCTCAGACAGATTTCATCTGCTTCTTTCCTGATTTCTATTGCACAATACACTCCCCTTAGTCTATGGACCTGTATTTGCTCCTATGCAATCCGTAAACTCCACCGCTGAACAAACTACTAATCTTGCCACACTATGGCCCTGATTACAAGTTGTGCACATTGGAATGTGTGGAATTCCGATCCGCACAATTATAACTCATCTGGTGTTTCTGCACCTGGATTTACTGGGTGCACGAACACTGGACTCGGTTTTACCCGATGGTATAATCCCAGAGGGAAAAGGCACCAGCGACCCACCCCCGACCCTCGGTCAAGGCACGGGAGAGCATGTAATACCAGGCGAAATCTTTCCCTTCTCTCTTCCGCCCTCCATCCCCTTTCCTCACGCGAGTCCAGCCCATGACACGCATTAGACCCCTGCAGACATTTACCACCAGCTAAAAGGAAGTGGCAAATGTCTGCATTAAAACCTCCACAATAGGGAAGCCGGTATCACTGCATCCAGTGAGGCCTTGTTCACATACTTATTCCCCATTCCAGAGGTTTAACTCGGAATTTAATTAAATTTACATCGAGACTCAAGACAGTTTTAAAAACTAAGTCTGTCCGGAATCGCTGCATGCAATTCTTCAAGGGTGGAACTAAGGCCCCAAGTCTTACAAAACAACCACCAGCCTCAAACTCAGTGTGCTAATGATTTACCCTATAAAAGTCGCATTTGTTGCAATTGTCAAGCTTTATGCCTTAAGGTGTCAGTTAATGGGGTTTTAAGCTTCTCAGATGTGGAGGCGTTTTGGATTTCTCTTTGCAAGTATGTGAAGGGAATTATAAACGGATCATTGTATATTTGATTCTAAAGAAAAAATAATTATCGTGTGTAACTACTAGCTACTTTAACATGTAGTGCTACGAAAATAATCTGAGGACTGGCTTGTAGCAAAGCTGTGTTTACTGTTTTAGAACTGTGGACAAATCATCAGGCTAGTAAAATAGCTCAGTGATTTCAGCTATTGCTCTTGACATCTGTGTCTGTTCGGCAGATCATAGAGTTGAATGTTGGCAAGGTTGACTCATCCTCTCATCCTTCCGAGGTCAGAAAAATGAGCAGGCATTCTGCTCTAATAATAATCATTCTATCATTATAATTGCCTTATAATTATTGACCTATATGTCCTATAAATACAAATTATATTATGAATATTCTACATAAAGCGCTTCGGATAAAAGTGCTGTATAAATGTACAACATATAAATTATTATCTTGAAACACTACATATTAAAAGAGATAAAGACTAAACAGCTGTAAAATCAATACACAAAAACTATATACCACAACAGGTTAAGCTGATTGACTCTGCCAATGCTTGTTGTCACTGGAGGTACCAGAGAATGGCTCTCATTTGTATAGAATGTACAATCTTGTTTTGCGCTGTTAATAACTTCCAAAGAAGGCTCCACAACTTGTCCCCTCTCTCCCTTTTTAGAAATGCATCAATCCGGATAGCAAAGTAACACAACCCTGCAGGTATTGCTGCAATTCAAACACAAACCCCAAGATCAGTCTGAGTCATAGTTTCAGTGAAGTTCACAAAAATCGGATTAAAAATAAATGTTTTTCTCCTTGCACAGGGTTTACCCACTGTAGAATCTGCTGCCGCAGTATTTGCTATTGACTTCTGGAGTATGGTGCCCGCATCAGCACTGGTCCTTGAACACCTGCAGTGGTGGCATTTACAGATGCAGTGAACTCGACTCCATCAGGTAGCCTCGCTCACAGGCGCAGCCACAGCCCTCGCAGTCACAGCCACTGGATGCGCTGCGCTGGCTGGAGGAGACCATGTCCCGAGAGAGGCTCAGCCTTTCAGCATTAAAACTGCCCGCGCGCACAGAGATGGGCGTTGTGCCCACATCCCACCAGAAAAAACAAAGCGAATTGTATCCCCAAATTACAGAAAATAAAATGTTTGTTTAGAACTCATACCTCGCAAACTTGCAGTGTTGTTCTAATCATTGCAGGCTGCGGCTTTGCAATAAACTCATGTTTAGCAAAACTATTAATTGGTGGTGCTGGCTAAACTGTGTATAGTGTGTGCACATTCATAAAACACACTTGGTATTCCAAGTAACTGTACAAGTCGCACACCCATGTTTCCTCGCCGAGTTCACGTAGAAGCAGAGCTATATTTAAAACCTCATAGACTAGCATTCCTTGTGCATTTATTATATACATCATTCGTCTTCCGGGAGGCCATTTCAAGTCACCGAATCAGCACCATCTGATTTGCCTCTTTCTTATGACCTGCTGTCAAGTTTCATTCCTCACACTATGCAATTTATTTGAAACGAGCAGCGGACTGGCGCGAGGTAGCACAGAAGGCTAGAGAAAGAGAGAATTGCGTCTGAGTATAAAACACAACGCACACAGGTGGGTAACGTGTTCTGCAGCAATTCTCGTCATTTCTGTGGAAACGAAACTTTTACTCACATCAAGGAAGATGGACATGCCCTTCGTCATGTGCAGAGCCGAGCTGAGCTCCTCCGAAGAATTGGTTGCGGAGGATGAAGACATCTAGGGATCCACGCAGGCCCTTCGGAAGCGAAGAGCGGGGACCTGGCGATGCCTGAGAGCGAGCAGACCCTGCCTGCCGTCTGGTCCAGAGTTGAGAGAACTGCGCTGCTGGCTGGCGGCGCGTGGATGTACAGTGCTGTTCCGCACGCTTGGATGGATGCTGCTGTCTCTGCCCCGGATGACTTGCTCTCAGCTCCTTTCTGCTAGTGTCTCCCGACAGCGCCACAGCCTGTCAGCTTAGCTGAATCTCTCTCCGACATGATTATCTTACTGCCTGGTGCTCGCCCCCTCCCTCAGACTCCCCCTCATCCATTCCCCACAGCTCCGAGTCGTCTCACAGCGCCAGTCTGAGAGTCGAATTTATCACTATCGCGGTTTAAGACTACGGTATAATATATCAAGTTTGCCTGGCAACACAGGCTCCTAAATGCCTGCTGCTTGCTGCCAAAAAGCAGCCATTAAAAATAAAATATATTAACAAAACACCGACTTGGGCAATATGTATGCTATACCAGAGACATCATCCTATGCAAATTCGTGCATTTACATTAACAAATATCTGTATACCTATGTATGCATAGCTATTAAGATACGCAAGTATTAACATAGTCAGTACTGCTAATGTCCTTGAGAAAGCAATGGGTGACGGTTGTGGCACCTGTTACTCTCAACAATGTGCATTCATTTGCATGTGAGATTAATTATCAGAGTGTCAGTGGCAGTGTCAGATGGACAGGTCCTTGTCTGGGCTAGTTTTGTGGCTGTTGGTGTGCAGGTTTTGTGGCGATGGACCAGATTTGGGACTACATGTGGGCTGCTGTTGTGAGCATCTGTAAATATTTAGTAGAATGCCTTAGCAAGCAGCATTGTGTAGTCTAGGGTAGGTTGCACTGGGCACACAATGCAGCACAAGGAGGATGTCTCCTATGGTATGAAAGGACTGGTATCATGTCCTATTGGGTGTGCTTCGGCAGGCGGTCCAGTTCTTCTTTAAAAATAAATCAACTGCCATCTGACCCATGATAACTGCTGCACACATCATTTGCCAAGTTACTTCTTTCTAGGGCCTTAAGTGGGAAAAAAACTGGGGATGTTCTAAAAGGGGCGTGGCAAACCTCGTAAAGAGGTGTGGTAAATCTAATTAGGGGCAGGACCTAAATCAGGAGAATTAGCATTGTGTCCTGCCTCAATATAATGGTACAATTATTGAAGCACAGTTTGGCTAGCCCTAGAGGGGACTGTTCCCCTTCCTCAAGACTATATTATTTACAGCAAGGTAACATAAGGATTTTTTTTCTGCATCAACAACAACCAGCTAAAATCAGTGCTTTAAACGGGCCGGTACTGTCCGGTACGGAGTACCGGCACTTTTTTATTTTGAGAGGGAGAGTATCGGCACCTCTCGAGCGTGACGTAATACATTTAATTGGAGAGTACCAGCACTTCTCAGAAACAAGCAGGTACTCTGGTATAGAGTACCTGCACTTCCATTTTTCCATTTCAAGCACTGACTAAAATACAGACAAATCAAATAAGCTCAAATATGTCACTGACATTAATAAACAATGCACACAGTAGGGATGCAGAGTTTAGCAGTATTTCCTCAGTTTGACAAATTCACATTGAAAAAAATGTGTCTGCAATCTGTCGCATTACAATAATAAAATTTGTGAACTACTTATAAAACTGGGAGCGTCCAACAAAACCCGTAGAGCTAAGCGACAATGTCCACAATCCTCCTCTCCTCTGTAGCTAATGACTTAATGTGATGAAATCACTTTGTGTCCTTAACAATTGCATAAATCACCAAACCAAGATTGAACAGTGATCGCTATACATGAATTAAACAACAGTACACATCCCCACTGTTCACGAACAGCAGCTCACCAGCCATGCGCTCAATGGTAAGGGACAATCATGGGTCCAACCAAGACTCCCTCATTCCATGCCTGCCAGGTGTCTGAATCACAGTTAGGCACAGTCCTGGGAACACGTGGTGAGGATATAAAGGAGCTGCGGTAGTCTCTACTGATTAAGTATTTTGAGGTTGACACCAGTGTGTTCTTGAGTGATATTTAATGAGAAAAAATCATATGGAATCAAACAATCAGCTGACACGTGTTTCATCACAACGCATGGGCTTGTGACTCTTCAGGGCTGCTACACTGTTTGAAGGTCCGGGATTAAGGCCCCTCAGTGCCGGTGAGAAATCTAATCCGGCCTGGGGTGTAACGTCGAGCGGCGAAGGGAGGTGTGCCAACCCTGTCTCCCTCCCTCTGTCTGTCTCCACATGTCTCCCTCTGTCTGTCACCCTCCCTCTGTCTCCCTCTATCTATCTCCCTTCCTCTGTTGCCCTCCTCCTTCTGTCTGTCTCCCTCTGTCTATCTCCCTCCCTCTGTCTGTCTCCCTCTGTCTGTTGCCCTCCGTCTCCCTCTCTCTGTCTCCCTATGTCTCCGTCCCTCTGTCTCCCTCCCTCTGTCTCACACCCTCTCTCCCTCTATCTCCCTCCCTCTGTCTCCCTATCTGCCGGTCTCCATCTGTCTCCCTCCCTCTGTCTCCCTATCTGCCGGTCTCCATCTGTCTCCCTCCCTCTGTCTCCCTCTGTCTGTCTCCCTCTGTCTGTCTCCCTCCCTCTGTCTCCCCCTGACTCTGCCACTCTGTCTCCCTCTGCCTCCCTCTGTCTCCCTCTCTCTCTGTCGCCCTCACTCTGTTTCCCTCTCTCTCTGTCTCGCTCTCTCTCTGTCTCCCTCCCTTCCCCCCATCTGTCACCCTCTGTCTCCCTCCCTCTATCACCCTCCCTCTCTCGCCCTCTCTCTCCCTCTGTCTCCCTACGTCTCCCTCTCCCTCTCTGTCTCCCTCTCCATCTCTCTATCTCTCTGCCTTTGTCTGTCTCTGTCTCTATCTGTCTGTCCCTGTCTCTGTCTGTCCCTATCTCCGTCTCCCTCTCTGTTTCTCTGTCTGTATCTGCCTCTATCTGTCTGCCCCTGTCTCTGTCTCTATCTGTCTCTGTCTGTCCCTGTCTCTGCCTGTCCCTGTCTCTGTCTCCCTCTCCGTTTCTCTGTCTCTGTCTGTCTCTGCCTCTATCTGTCTGTCCCTGTCCCTGTCTCTGCCTCTATCTGTCTCTGTCTGTCCCTGTCTCTGTCTCCCTCTCCGTTTCTCAGTCTCTGTCTGCCCCTGTCTCTGTCTCTATCTATCTGTCTGTCTGTCACTGTCTCTGTCTCCCTCTCCGTCTCTGTCTGTCTCTGCCTCTTTTTGTCTGACACTGTCCCTGTCTCTGCCTCTATCTGTCTCTGCCTGTCCCGGTCTCTGTCTGTCTCTGTCTCTATCTCTGTCTGTCTCTGCCTCTATCTGTCTCTGTCTGTCTCTGCCTCTATCTCTGCCTCTATCTCTGTCTATCTGTCTCTCTCTCTGTCTCTCTCTCTCTCTCCCTATCGCTGTCTGTCTCTGTCTATGTCTCTCTCTCTCTATCACTGTCTGCCTCTGTCTGTCTCTGACTCTGTCAGTCTGTCCCTGTCTCTGCCTCTATCTGTCTCTGTCTCTATATGTCTCTATCTGTCTCTGCCTCTATCTGTCTCTGTCTCTCTCTGCCTCGATCTGTCTCTGTCTGTCTCTGCCTCCATCTCTGTCTCTATCTCTGTCTATCTGTCTCTCTCCCTCTCTCTATCGCTGTCTGTCTCTGTCTGTCTCTGTCTCTCTCTCTCTCTCTCTCTCTATCACTGTCTGTCTCTGTCTGTCTCTGACTCTGTCAGTCTGTCCCTGTCTCTGCCTCTATCTGTCTCTGCCTCTGCCTCTACCTGTCTCTGCGTCTATCCGTCTCTGTCAGTCTGTCCCTCTCTCTGTCTGTCTCTGTCTATCTCTGTCACCCTCTGTCACCTCACCGACGCGACACTTGGAATAGTGCCAGGACACTCGCAGCATGAGGAATCAATAGCTTGCGGAAGAAACTGACGCCACGGGGAAATGTTGTCTCGCTACCTTTATATTTGAATTGTTGTTTAATATATTCATTAAGACCTTTTATTACTGTACTGGATGGCGGGCTGTGGCACCCACGGAAAAAAGCGTAGTCTGTTGGTGCAGATGGTTCCTGTTGCGCTTATTTAATAATCACTTTATACATTACACCTTACGTCATGAACATGTACATTAATGAGGAACGTAAATCAGAGATTCGGGAATTTCTAATTGTTTTGTATCCATATGGCCTGAGTGAAATGGGATACACCGTGCTGGTGCCTCTGTCATATGCTGGGCAGCGGTGTTTTTTTCTTTGGAGGACAAATCTGATGTTAGGCCATTAATAAATGTCTTCTATAAAGGTTCTAAATGTGAACATGTGATCTTTATCAATGGCACTAAAAATTGCATATATTGCTTGAAAGAAGTAGAATCCTTTCCGACCCTTCTGAGACAGCTTCCGGGCGGACACACACACAGCTGCACCAAGTACTTCACAGGTCTTTAAAATACCATTTACTTGTTAATGAGGCTTTGTTGTATTTCACCTCTTCTTAGCGCCACTGCATCTCCACTATGACTACGGCTGGAATCCCCGGCCCCCATAGATCAGAGTCTCTCGGAGTCTGTGCTGCTGCTAAGCATGGGCGGATCTAGCGGATCTCGCGTACGCGAATTTGCGGATTTACGGATTCGCAATCCGCAAAATCCGCGAACTCTCGCGGATTAGCGGATTTTTCCGTTTTTTTTGTTGGCGAGCGTTCGCGAGGATTTGTGGACCATTTCGCAATTGCGAACTTACTTTTTGGCTCGCAACGGCCGCGACTATGTTGTTTCTACGTCTGGTTTATCATCACAGGTTCACAGCACCCTCTGTTTCACCACTGCCACCCTCTGGTACACCCATGCCACCCTCTGGTACATCCTGACTGCCACCCATTAGGTTTGTTTATCACTGTAGATTATGGGGGTGAAAAAAAGCAAGCACACCGCCCTGCTTCAACTGCCATGAATTAATTTGGGGTTGATTAATGTGTCACTTATTTTTAAACTTCCAGTCTGGCTGGCACCTGCTTCCTTCCTTATCTGTAATTTGCTTTCTGTTGCAGTGAAAGCAAGCACACCTGCCCTTCTTCAACTGCCATGAATTAATTAGGGGGGGATTAATGTGTCAGTAATTTTGAAACTTCCAGTCTGGCTGGCACCTGCTTCCTTCCTTATCTGTAATTTGCTTTCTGTTGCAGAGCAAATTTTTTTCACAGGACCTTTATGGTCTACTTGTAGCTATTCTATGAGCCTGCTGTTTGGGTCATAGCAGGGTCATGGAATAGTTGCAAATAGGCAACTGAACTCTGGAGGGGCCCCTCAGGAAGCTCTAGAGTGAATGGTTACTAATGTTAAGTTTGAACTTTTGCACCTGCTGATTGCTTTCAGTTTAGCAAAAATCGTTTTTCTGCAATTTCGCGTCATTTGCGGGGCGCGAATCCGTGCGAGATCGATTTCGGAAGCCGCGAATGCGAGCGAATACACTTTTTTTTTTTTGCGGCGTGTATGTTCGCGTGATTTTTTTCGTGTTCGCAAGGCGCTTGTAGCTATACGTTTGCGAAGTTACCCTAGCGGTCGTACACGGGCGCAGCCATCTTCTTTGCGTGACGTAATTCCGTTTCCGGCCGCTATGTGTAATCTCGCAAAGTGTGCTGCTCGCTAGTACAATTTCGCACGTGCTCGCGAGGAAAATCTCGCGCGAACTTACCCACGCGGTCGTGAATGGGCGCGGCCATCTTGTTTCTCATTCATTGCTATGGTTCTGGGCATGCTTTCTGTATCCTCTCTGAATCTCTGCCATCCTTTGCTTTTTTTGAAGTTTATTTGATCTATTTTACTTATTATCTATCCCTCTATTTTTCTAGCTCTATATTTTTGTGTTTTCTGCTACTTTTTGTTAATTTTAAACTACTTTTTTAAACTCTTTTATTTTCTTCTTCCCTATTCTATTTCTTCTTTATTATTTAACTAATTTCTGCCCAGACCATGGTAAAGGGAGCCGGGAAGCACCCTGAGAAGGGGAAGGGTCCCGCACCCCGTGCCCGGCTCCCGTGCGGGCGTTTGAGGGGGGAGCAAGTGATGCCACGGGAGATCTTTAGCGCAGAGGAGGTGGCCGCACTCATCTTCCACGTCCAGCGCCGCCTCCCCAAGACGATCCTGGGAGGCGGCAAGATCGCAACCGGCTATGGCATCCGGGAGCGCCGGAAGCGGTGGGAGAAGGTGTGCCGGGCCATGTTTAAGCTCTCTGGGGTCCGGCGCACCTATAACCAGGCCACCCACCGCTGGACGGATGTCATGGACCGGGAACGGGACTTGCTGGACGCGCTCGGCGTAGAGGTCCCCGGGCTTGGTGAGTAGTAGTAGCCATTTCTAGCTATTTCATCACTAATCTGTTTTATCCGGCTCTGTTATTGGCAAATGTTTGTTCTTTACCAAGAGCAATAATGCTGCCGATTACATTAGGTAAATTATATTTCAAAATCTTCTATGCATTTCTGGTGCACTGCTCTCCTTCTCAGTAGCCTTGCTTGCTACTATGCCTATTTGTTTTGTATTTTGTGTTCATTTCATTGGCCTGAGAAATTATGTATGAGTGTAGTGTAAAGAACTGCGTAATGCTAGACACTAAGGGTCATATTTTCAATTACCGGCGCATCCCTGCAAAGTAGCAGGGATGCAGCAGTAATTGTGCGCCATGCCACCACCACCCATTGGCCCAAAACATCACAGAAGCCTTACGCATCTGTGGCGTAAAGGCGGCGCATTGCTGGAGTTGCGTGCCAACGATGGCGCAGCTCCAGCAATGCTCTGGGGTGCCCTATCTCCCCAATGCTGCATCAAGCCGTACGTCGGCTTCAAGCAGGCGCAGGGTTTGAGTCACGCATCATTGTCCTAAAAGTGACTGATTGACATCTTGTACATTTCCCTCACCCACTTCTAGGATTCGTTCCTGCGCAGGAACGCCCTCCCTTGCGCCGGAACGCCCCCTGATGGTGCAGGGCTTTACAACGTGATGCATCTCCCATATGCGTTTTTTTTTTAATATATACGTCGCACCATGGCGACTCTTTTGTTCTGCCGCTGCGTCACAAAAGTCACGCAACAATGGAGGAAAATGAGCCGCAAGGGACTTCTAAATCAGCCCCAACAGACTGAAGTCCAGTCCTTCCTTTAGACACATGGCTATAAGAAGAAATAGTGGTGGTGGTCGGTGGATTGATAGTTTGAGTATTCACTGATCTGCAAGCAGGATGGACTTTGTCTGTCACTTTGCGTGCTGCGGACTGCTGCCTGCCAGGCCTAGGCAAACCTTTTTAGTAGTCTGTTTATTGAGTTACATAGGAACTTTGAAAGTCAACGGTCCGCAAATCAGGCAATACGATTAACGTAGTATACCACATGAGATAGGTCAATATATCCCGTGGAATAGTTGTCTATCTATTTGCTATTTCTCAAAAATATTTTGTTATAGTTCTTTTGAAATGTTTGATTTCGTTGACAAATCTCATCCATGTTTTCTGGTCTTTCTTTCTTTCATGTTGTACATCAGCTCCCCCCAAGGGCAAGAGGACACAGGAGGAGGGTGCTGTTCAGGAGGATGCAGGCCAGGATCGGGCAGGCGAGGGCTCCTTTGCTGGCCCCAGTAAGTTTTAATTTTAATAAAGAGTACCTATTTTTTCCTAGCGTTCCTCATTCGATTTTTTCTAAATCGTCTTTGATCTTCTTGTAGACTGGATCTAAATTCTTATCCTGCCTCGACTATGACTCCCTGTGGTATTACTGGATTATTCTTATTAGTCTGTGTGTGTAGCTAACTAAGATTGCACATTTGGCAATTCCATTGGACTCCCATTCTAGTCAGCAATAGCTCTATGCACTGAGTGCAGTCCTCTTGGATTGTCCATAATGTCTTTTCAAGTCTTCTAAATGTTTATGCTTTGACAATTGCCAACAATAAAAAGGTGAATGACCACCAAGAAAGAATAAGATACTACTTTACTTTTGTTTTGGATAGGAGGACAATCCATTCTACTACTGTTGCAGGGACAAATCTGCACAACCCGAACTATGAACACTAAATAGTGCATTGTTTATCAATTATAATAGGCGCAGGTAGACTTTCTTTCCACATACCTCAGTGATATCAGACTTTGAAGAACCCCCAATCTCCTTACTGACTAGATAGTGTGGCAGAGTCATTTAGCTCCCTAAGTCACCGATGATTGATCCCCAATGATCATTAGATTATCCTACGCAGGGCAAGAGTACGGAGTCACAGTCAAGAAGTGTCAGAGGCACTCATGCTTGCAAAAATTCCAAAACCTTTAGCTCATCCACTCTAGTCTGGAGGACCAAAAACCACAGAGTCTATTTAAGTTTAAAAGCTTTATTAAAACTAAACACATTTATTAAAATCAACTTTGTCATAAAAGTAACCGTTTAACTGAAAATGGAAAAGTGCTTAGTGCTAACGATTAATTGGACACATTTCTTGTGGTCGAGCCCAGCTCTCACCTGGTTTGAACTTGAGCTTGACCCTCATCGTGTTCTTAGAAGTCAAGCTTCTGTTAGGAGAAAAAGTGTTGTGTGTTAAAAATAAAAAGCAAGCATTCATCAGTTGTGCCAAAAAGTGCAGCAAGACAACAGCCTTCCCTGGAAAAAGGGACATTTTTACTGTAGAGTATACAGTTACAAATTATTACATTGTATTTCGTTTTTTTTAACTTTCTTTATTCCTCCTAGACCAAATATTATACAGTAGTGAGTGGTGTATTCTAACATTCTAAAAATTTACTTTGTAGGTGGAACATCTGGTGGCGGGGCCAGCGCGGAGGTGGTGGATGAGGAGGACAACACTTCTGGGGAGGAGGCGGTGCGAGTGCCGGACGACACCGATGTGCCTGTGAGGGTTGACACGGTGGTGGCGGGCACAGGTAAGCTATATATTCGAAAAGCGAAAGAAGGGTGTAAGTAAGTGTGGAAGGACGAGAAATTTTATGATGGCTGGCAAAGAAGAATGATATGTGTTTGCTTGGCCCCCGAGGTCGCTGGGAAGGAAAGAATATGGTATGGTGCATGGCTGGGTCAATGATGAAGCAAGGATGGGTGGAAGGACAACAGCCTGGGTGGGTGAAACATAAACTGTATGTGTGCATATACTTTGAATGGATGGATGCCTGGAGCATGGTATTATCTGACTCTTAGATAGCACATGTGTATCTAGAGAGAGTAGATTGTCACTGGATGAACTAAGTGTTACCTTGAAGAGCATGTAACACCGCACCCGCACGTCCGTTCCAGTGTAGGGAAGGCAAGGAAAAGAAATTGTAAATTTGTCCAATACTACCATGAATAGTAGCAATAGTTTGTATTGCAACTGCAAGCACAGCATATATCCGGTTATTACGGTGGACACTCCGTACCTCTCTTAATAACTTTAGTTTAGTAGTAGTACGTCATTCATGTGTGGGTGTATCACTGTTCACTCAATAATAAGCAAAGCACCTAAAGTCATCCCATATGTCATCAAATACATCCCATGTGAAGTGATAGATAATCTAATTATTTAGCTTCTTCATTTTCCTTTTCTAGTACTCATTTGCACTGTAGGGTGAAAGGTAAATTAATTAAGCAGTAGCCCTTGTAACCGAGTATTCTCAGTGCCACCCGTAATAGAAAAGTAATAGCTTCACCACCTGCATGTACTGGACCGGTACAGTAACGCAAGTCTGTCTCACTCATCATGGTGTGCGTCTGTTTTTCTCGGGTGCAAGTTCACTGCGCTGGCATTCTGCCGGCTTGCATAAGATAACGTACCAATTTTCCGAAACAAGAGAGAAGAAGATGAATAAGACTGGTGTACTGTCATAGTCGACTGTAATGGAAGTCCATAGTGGTCGTAGAATTTGTTCATTAAACTACCACTAATGTTAGAGCAAGGATGCAGAAGTGGGAGGTTAGATAGATACTGTCCTCAATAGTTATGTACTGTGCTTTCAATTTGCTACTTGTACTGTGACACAACTTTCGGCTCAATCACTTTGTGTTATTAATGTTAAGGAGCATTGGTTACAGACTATGTCTTTCTTTCTTCATATAGTTGCTCCTTCCAAATCGACATCACGGAGGGAGCAGGCTCGAATGGCCCGGCAACGGAGGCTGGATGCCACTGTCGCGGAATATCGGCGGCTGGTGGCCCTGGAGGAGTCGGAGGACACGCAGTCGACCGGTGCAACCACAACATCCTCGACTGGGACAGCTGCATCCTCCTCCGTGACCCCACGGGCTGCCAGCCAGCGCAGTGCTCCAGCGGTACGGAGCCGGGCTAACAAAGCCAACCGCCACCGCCAAGCAGCAAAAAGACCAGCTGCCCCCCACAGGAGCTGCAAGGCACGCCAGCGCCGCCTAGGAGTGAGAATGTCCTACCTGGAGCAGGAGGTCCATAGGTACAAGAACTTGGTGGAGGGCCTCCGCTTCGAGCATGCCACCCTCCGCAAGGAGTATGATGCCCTGGCCGCAAAATTCACCAGCACCCTCCAGTAGTGGAGTGTCCCTTGCCCTTTTTTTAGAGACTTTTGGGGGGTGGGATTTGGGAGTTGGGTGCTTTTTGGGACTTTTCAAAGACAATCGTTGGGGTTAGGGAGGGTCTTGAGGGAGATTATTTTGTTAGGGCTACATAAATATACTTTTTAAAACTTTATCTGACCATACCTGTTTTTTACTGCTTTTCAGTCTGGTGGGTGGGGCTGTAACAGTAAGTTTGTTTTCCTGAAGAGTCCTAGGACTTTAGTAGTACTACCGTCAATCTCTCGTCTAGTCCTAATACTCCATTATACTACCTCCCACCAAACGCTTATTTTACCTGTAATTTGTGTTAGAAATTAGGGCTAGGCCCAGGGCTGGCTCCACGTGAAATGGGGATTAAGGTTGGCAATCCTGGGCGGATGAAATTTCCTCATTGCGGTGGTACTAGTGGTGTGACACAGTGGCAGTTGCATGCCTATGGAAAAAAAGAAAACGAAACCTGGTTTGTCCTTACTGTAGCATTACAACGGTTACTGTACGCTCGAGAATATAGCAGGTGACAGTACACTAGAACAGTGCCACAATGTAGCCTAACAAATGGTAAAGTATTGCAAGTATAACTAGTACTTGCGTTGAATTTATTTGACATTGGCTCCTACTACTACAAGAAATAGTACTGAAGCTGAGTAAGTCTAGAATATATCCTCGTATTCCTTCACCAGCCTGTTGCTATGACCTTATCCTCCCCAGCAAGTGTGTGGAATTATTGATGTCATTTAGTCAGACATCAAGCAAAACCACACAGCCCGGGGGAAGAGGGTTAGGGTTTGGAAAATGGATGGGAATGGGGGTTTCTTTTTGGGTAGGTTTTGTTGAGAGAAGAAAAAAAAAGCACAGCATGGACAAACAATAATTGAAGATAAAGAAATCTTTGGGTACAAACTAAAGCTAACCACATGCAGTCACACTCATAGAAGAAAACAATGGATACTGTATCTGTATTCTGTATGTTGTTGGAGTTGTCCTGTTGAATTTGGTAAGTAAGTTGCATGCAGCTAACAATTCCTCTTATTAGCGGCACTCCTCCATTCCAGCTGACGCTTCGTCCATCAATGTTGGTGACCACTGACAGAAGACACCCTGTCCACTGCCTGCCAGGCGGATGTTGACTGAAACCCGGCCTGTAATTATTGAATGGAAAACAGGAAGTGCTATTACAATACCACTGATAAATAAATATAAGGTATGTACGCTGTGTGGTGCAAAAAGTCACACTTTGATTTCCCTAATAGACAGTACAATATTTTTGAAATTGCGTACTCTGTCTGAGTCACCTTTTTAAGGATAAATAAGTATGGCCAAAATATTATAGCGGATCTTTCCCCTCAAGGTAGGTGTACTGTAAACTGTGTTTTAGAACAAAATTTGACCTTCCCAGCAATGCTCCCACCAAGACCCTTACTAAAGCCAGTCGCAAATGTAGAAGACCCCCAATCAGATCTCAAAAAACGAGGCCTAGCAGAAAAATGGTGACAAAACGTACTTTAAAAGTAAAAGTAGGCCCAAATACACCCTTACCCACCGTGGATTGTATTCAAAGCACTTGCAAGCAAGCAAAAGTATCCATAGCCAGCATCGCTCCAAGAGTGCTCTAAAACCCCAGAACTGAGTTGCAATAGAACACCCCGAAACACATGCAATCCTGCTGCTAGGGCTAACCCTAACGAACCCTAAGTTACAAAAAGTGCCAAAAGGTTTTGCCTTATGGATTTTGTCCAAAACACTTCTATCCGGTATTAGACCTTCCCAGGAATGCCCCAAGACCCGCCAACCCACCCGCAAAAAAGCACGCGACAACACCCCCAAACAGCCAAAAAGCAAAATCTCATACTTACAATATCTCTCGGCCTTCGGTCCAAACGCGCTGTGCAGCTAGGTCATCATCATCATAACTCCTGTTTTCCACCACAGATTTCCTGAAAAGGAAATGCAATCAAGATTAGACTGTCGCAGCAGTGCTTCGACAGAGACCCCGCAACCCACCCACAAACACCAGGAAGCCCCCAAAACGCTACATTGAGCAAGATGTCAGAAGAAATAGCAAAAAAAAGCTTTTCCTTATGGATTTTGTCCAAACCACTTCTATCCGGTATTAGACCTTCACAGGAATGCCCCAAGAGACCCGCCAACCCACCCGCAAAAAAGCACGCGACAACACCCCCAAACAGCCAAAAAGTAAAATCTCATACTTACAATATCTCTCGGCCTTCGGTCCAAACGCGCTGTGCAGCTAGGTCATCATCATCATAACTCCTGTTTTCCACCACGGATTTCCTGAAAAGCAAATGCAATCAAGATTAGACTGTCGCAGCAGTGCTTCGACAGAGACCCCGCAACCCACCCACAAACACCAGGAAGCCCCCCAAAACGATACATTGAGCAAGATGTCAGAAGAAATAGCAAAAAAAAGGCTTTTCCTTATGGATTTTATCCAAAACACTTCTATCCGGTATTAGACCTTCCCAGGAATGCCCCAAGACCCGCCAACCCACCCGCAAAAAAGCACGCCACAACACCCCCAAACAGCCAAAAAGCAAAATCTCATACTTACAATATCTCTCGGCCTTCGGTCCAAACGCGCTGTGCAGCTAGGTCATCATCATCATAACTCCTGTTTTCCACCACGGATTTCCTGAAAAGCAAATGCAATTAAGATTAGACTGTCTCAGCAGTGCTCCCAGACCCCAAAACTCACCCACAAACACCCGGAACCCCGCCAAAGAGCACCTCAAAGGCAAGCAAGTCAGCAAAAACGGCAAGAAATTTCCGCCTCATATTTGGTCCTAAACACTTTTATCCGTTATTAGAGCTTCACAGCAATGGGCCCAGAGCCGTCAACTCACCCGCAAAGAAGTAGAACACCCCCACAAGTGCTGAGTCTTTCTTCATTGGGCGTAATCCAGCCCTCTGCTTTGAGGGAAATAGGAGGAGGAGGATAGAGGAGCATGTTCTTCTGAACTTGTGAACCTGAGGAATGTAGACTGCGGCACCTTCAAATCAATAAGCAAACAAGTGAAGACAGTTCTGCTGATGGGCTTGTTTTTGGGATTAGGTGATTAAAGTTTGAATTAAATTAACTGTGCAAAACAAAGAAAGACAGACACACAGGAATAAAAGTGAATAAGGACGAAAAAGAAAGTTATTGATTCATTGTCTCATTTTCAGGGCTCGGTGTCAGGGAATAAGAAGAAGATTTCGTCATCATACTCTGCGAATTCAGGCAGGATGAGGTCAGTGTCACCGAACAGAGAACAAATCCCCTCATCTACGTTGCCGTCCTCCTCGTCTTCATGCGGCGTGCTTTCTCGTACTTTGTAATCTGGTGGTATGAGGTGCTGATTCATCTTGATCATTGTCAGCCGCTCCACATTTTTGGGCGAGAGGCGGCTCCGTTTGGGAGTTACAATGCCACCAGCAGCACTGAAAACACGTTCAGAAGACACACTTGCGAGTGGGCAAGACAAATAGTTTATAGCCAGGTTGGAGAGCTGTGGCCACAATTGTTTTTTCCCATGCCAATACTGCAATGGCTCATCATTAAGAAAGACCTCTGTTGAGTCATTCAGATAGTCCTGCACCATCGACTCAAGGTCCCCAACGGTTCCTCCACTTTGCTTACTTTTTGCTGTGCCTGTGACATTTTTTCGAGAACCATACCCAAGCAAAGTTAGCCAATCCTCTACAGCAGCCACTGTTACTGTTGTGTGTGGTGCAGATGATCCGGTTGCCGGTGTCTTTAACGGCTGAGAGGTCACTTGTGCCACAGCCACAGGTGCAGAAGTGGATTCTTTTGACTGGGGATGGCCTGCTGATGCTGATGCTGATGCTGATTTACTGCCTTCTCCTTCAATATCCTGCCGTTCTTTTTCAAACCTCTTGGCTGACCAGCCTAGCCAACGTTTGTACTTTTTAACATCTTCATCAGCAAAAGGAAAGAATGCTTGGCCTGCCAGCGCCTTTTTGTAGCGTGGATCCAGAATAGTAGCACAAATGTAATGCTGTTCTGAGTTGATCTTTTTAAGACGTTCATCACCACGTAGGCGCTCTAATAATTTCTCCGACAAAAGAAAAGGGTCTTTGTTTTTTCCATCTTTTTCTAACTCAGAAGACACCGCCTTCAGTTGGTGCTCCAGCATGCACAACAATGGGATAGCTTGTCCCAAATTACAGTCCTCCTGGCTGACTGCACGCGTGAAGAACTCAAAAGGACGAAGCATGTCTGTCAGGCTTTTAACTATGTCCCATTGCGCCGCACCCATCCGCAGGTCCTTCTGAGCTGTACCCTCTGTTAAGAAATAGTGATCGAGTACCGTATACTGCTCATACAGACGCTCAAGCATGTAGAAGGTTGAGTTCCAACGTGTTGCCACCTCCTGGATGAGTGCTTTCACTGGCATTCGACGTTCAAGTAGCATCCTCCTCAGATGCTTCCGGGCCTTAAAAGAATGGCTGAAATGGTTGCACATTTTGCGGCAGGTGGCCATTACCTCGAACGCTGTACTGTCTCTATCACTCAAGAATTTTTGAACTACCAGGTTGATACAGTGCGCCAAACACGGCACTCTGAAATATGCACCCATCGCCATGGCCTTAACTACATTGGCGCCATTATCCGTGGAAACATAACCAATCTGGCGTTTTTTTGGGGACAGCCAGTGAAAGACATTTTTGTTAAACTCGTCCAAAATGTTTTCTGCTGTGTGACTTTTCTCCAAGCCAAACATGGCTAGTGTTGCATGTTTCCGAGCAGCTTTAAAAACTTGGTCCGGGTCAACACCTGCGTTTAGCTTTGCTTTAACACCTGAAAAAGAGACCCAGTGTGCAGTGATGCACATGTAATCAGCGCCTGCGCCACTGGTCCACATGTCTGTTGTCAGATGTATAGTGTGAACAGCACTCTTCTGCAAAGCTGCCCCAATCGCCTCCAGCACATCTTCATGTAGTGCTGGAACCGCAACTCTGGCAAAATAGAACCGGCTAGGAACCTTCCATTTAGGGCAGAGCGTTGCCACTAATTCTAGAAAACCTACCGCTTCTACAAAAGAAACAGGGAGAAGGTCCACAGCTAGCATTTTAGCCAGCTTAGTGTTATACAGACGCGTCAGTGGGTGGTTGCGTTCATATGGCGCGTCTGAAGAAAACATGGTTCTAATGTTGCCCTGGACCAAGCATTTACGGGATGATAATGACTTCGTTGACCCAATTATGCTCGCTGGTGAACTTTTGCGCGTTGGTGTCTCACTCACTCCAACACTCTTAGTGTGCCTCACACGGGGTGTGCTGCTGACAGGGGTACTGGGTGTAAGTGAAGTGTTTGACACGTCTTCTTCCTCCTCGTCATCATCAGATGCAACATCAACGTTTTCTTGACTTCCAATTCGGGCTTCCTTGATCGCATCTAGGTGCGCAAACCATTGGACAGTGTGCTGTCTCTCAAGATGACCTCTCTGGCCTCCGGTACCATAGTTGGTACCTGACTTACCACGACTAACTGCAAGCTTACAAAGGGTACAAATGGCGAACTTTTCCCTTTTTGGGCAAACAGTAAAGAAGTCCCAAACTGGTGACTTGAAGTGTCTGTGGGGCCTGGAGGAGGCGGCGATACTGGTGGTGGTGGTCATGCTGCTAATGCCAGATGAAGTGGAGGATCTGGATTGCCCAACTTTTGTACGTTGTGCACTTTCACCGCCACTAATTAAGGTCGAGGTGGATGGAGGTCCCTTCTTGTGAGAAAGAAATATGGAAGCGGTACGAGTTGGTGTACTTAATTCCAATGATTGTGGTGTTTCCACTGCCTCCTCGTCGACAACATCATCATCATCACGCTCAGCAGCTTTTCGGGCTAGGGTCAAAATGTCTGTTTGCTGCATGCCCGCTGGGGCGGCAGTGACCTTTATGATGACTGGGTCGTCGTTGTCAGAGTCTTCATCAGCAGCAGTATCCGCCACTTCTTGTTGAGCCTCATCATCACACTCCATAACTCTGAGACTTTGGACGAGCTTCCTTTTACGCTTAACTACCTTTGTCAGATCATGTGCCTCACTCTCAGACGGCAGTGGTGCTGGTTCCCAATTTTGATCCGTATCATCAGAAGGAGGTGTGCTTGAAGAAGATGTAGACACCACCCTTGATCTCTTCCTTGCTAGGGGTGTGGAAGACAATGAATGATCATCAGGAGGAGTGTCTTCCTCAAATGATACCTCGCCTTGATTGTCGATTTCCTGATGTGCCCCTACTTCGGGAGGAACAACTATTGTGGGCACTTGTGACCCTCCATGCACCTCTGCTTGCGCATCTCCTTGCGCTGCCTCTCCTTCCACATGTACTTGGGGTTGTACTTGCACATGTGGTTTTTGTTGCGGCTGTGGTTGTTCAACACTCGTCAGATAAGTTACAACAACCTGTGTTGATTGAGGGACATTGCTGCTACTTTCTTGCGATGAGCCAACATCACTGGTCGATGGTGATTGAACAACTAGACTAAGTGCCTCTGCAGCACTGAAGGGCTTGGACTTAAGTTGGTGTGGTGGTGGTGGTGGCACTGAGCCCAATGGAGCGGGGGTGCTGCTCCCAGCTTGGTCCCCAGCAGATCCCGCTGCTGCTGCAGGCATACTTTTTTTTTTACTCCCAAAAAAAGGGGCGGCCGGCACACCAGTCTCCTTGGTAACTTGCTTCTTCTGCTCCTTACTGGCAACTTTCTTGCTAGAAGAGCTACGGGTAACTTTTTTTGGGGCCATCTTCTTCAGAACAGCAGGCAGCAGTTGCACGAGTTGCAGAGTTGTCTGTGTCCAGACGTGACGTCGCGTGATGTTATGCTGCACACACACACCGCTGCAGGACTTCTTCCTGGCACTGGTGGTTCTCTAGAGTCTTGTGCACCTAAAAGCAATGGAAGACAGAGGAACATCAGTTCAGTTATACACCCCAAAAAATGGAAAAACACAGAAAAATAAGCACAATCCCATGCCATCCATGATGTTTACATTCAAGACACCACACAGAAAGACTAGGCCCATGCAACACTGAGTCACTACCCCTGGGGATAATGGATGAAAAGTAGGCTAAATAAGTGCAGGCCTCAGACACTGCCTCTCTTCAAAATGGCCCCTTGCACCCCAAGCACATGTTGCCTGTACCAGCCAGCACTCAAGATGGCCACCACCACCACCCACATGGCCAGTCCACATCAACAGTACACCCCAAAAAAACAGAAAAACACCCAAAAATCACCACAATCCAATGCCATCCAGGATGTTTACATTAAAGAGAGTGAGACCCCACAGGCACACTCAGTCCATGCACCACTACCCCTGGGCAAAAGGCCACACCAGCAGCCCCAAAAAACGACAAAAACCACAAAAAACAGCACAATCCCAGCCCATCCATGGCCTCAATGGTGTTTAAATTCAAGAAGACACCCCACAGAAAGACTAGGCCCATGCAACACTCACTACCCCTGGGCATAATGGATGAAAAGTAGGCAAAATAAATGCAGGCCTCAGACACTGCCTCTCTTCAAAATGGCCCCCCCTTACACCCCAAGCCAGTCCACATCAACAGTACACCCCAAAAAAACAGAAAAACACCCACAAATCACCACAATCCAATGCCATCCAGGATGTTTACATTAAAGAGAGTGAGACCACACTACAGGCACACTCAGTCCATGCACCACTACCCCTGGGCAAAAGGCCACACCAGCAGCCCCCCAAAAAAGACAAAAACCACAAAAAACAGCACAATCCCAGCCCATCCATGGCCTCAATGGTGTTTACATTCAAGAGGACACCCCACAGAAAGACTAGGCCCATGCAACACTCACCACCCCTGGGCAAAGGGCCCCACCAGCAGCCCCAAAAAAACGACAAAAAACAATAAAATCAGCACAATCCCAGCCCATCCATGGCCTCAATGGTGTTTAAATTCAAGAAGACACCCCACAGAAAGACTAGGCCCATGCAACACTCACTACCCCTGGGCATAATGGATGAAAAGTAGGCAAAATAAGTGCAGGCCTCAGACACTGCCTCTCTTCAAAATGGCCCCCCTTACACCCCAAGCCAGTCCACATCAACAGTACACCCCAAAAAAACAGAAAAACACCCACAAATCACCACAATCCAATGCCATCCAGGATGTTTACATTATAGAGAGTGAGACCACACTACAGGCACACTCAGTCCATGCACCACTACCCCTGGGCAAAAGGCCACACCAGCAGCCCCAAAAAAACGACAAAAACCACAAAAAACAGCACAATCCCAGCCCATCCATGGCCTCAATGGTGTTTAAATTCAAGAGGACACCCCACAGAAAGACTAGGCCCATGCAACACTCACCACCCCTGGGCAAAGGGCCCCACCAGAAGCCCCAAAAAAACGACAAAAAACAATAAAATCAGCACAATCCCAGCCCATCCATGGCCTCAATGGTGTTTAAATTCAAGAAGACACCCCTCAGAAAGACTAGGCCCATGCAACACTCACTCCCCTCAGAAAGACTAGGCCCATGCAACACTCACTACCCCTGGGCATAATGGATGAAAAGTAGGCAAAATAAGTGCAGGCCTCAGACACTGCCTCTCTTCAAAATGGCCCCTTGCACCCCAAGCACATGTTGCCTGTACCAGCCAGCACTCAAGATGGCCACCACCACCACCTACATGGCCAGTCCACATCAACAGTACACCCCCAAAAAACAGAAAAACAGCCAAAAATCACCACAATCCAATGCCATCCATGATGTTTACATTAAAGAGAGTGAGACCACACCACAGGCACACTCAGTCCATGCACCACCACCCCTGGGCAAAAGGCCCCACCAGCAGCCCCAAAAAACGACAAAAACAACAAAAATAAACACAATCCCAGCCCATCCATGGCCTCAATGGTGTTTAAATTCAACAAAACAGTTGTATCATGCACCCATAACCAACCCTGGTCCTACTGGATACTGTGGCTACCCACAATATAATTTATTTAATGTTCTGAAAAAGTTCCAAAATTGTAGTTGAAGCAACTGTAATGCCCCAAACAAACTTACTTGTGAAAGTTGATTTCTAATCCAAAAGTGATCCAAAGAAAGTCAAAAAGGCCTCAAATCCAAATATCCAGCAGCACCCACAAAAAGTAATCCTTCCAGCTCCAGATCCAAATGAAAGTGACCAGGAGATGGACAAAGCACTTGGAGGAGCCTGCTGGACAGGAACAGGAAGTTGGAGACTGTGGGGCACTTCCTTCCCTCCCCCCCAAAAATGGACTCCTTGCAAAAAAAAAGGCCATGAAAATGTCAACCTGAGGAGTGATTCTGATAAAAATCATAATTTTCTGAAGGTTTATCCTGTTTGCTGGTGGATTTCTTGTGCAGAATTGCAAAATCTCTATTTCGCGAGTGCGGGATTGTTCCTTTCCGCCGCAACTACGTGTTCGCAATTGCGAACTCTCGCGAGGTGTGCTGTGCAAGGTGGCAAGCCGTGATTACGTATTCGTGGGCGCCAAACTCCCGCGGGATCACGCCGCAACATCCAAAATGGCGCAGCACTCGCAAAATATGATCGAGAAAAACAACTCGGCAAACGCTTAATGACGGAAAGTGAACGCCGTGCACCACGCCGCGCGCCGCAACCAAGCAAAAAATCCGCCGCGAGCGGATTCACGGATTTTCGACAAATTCGCGAGAGTTCGCGGATTGCGAATTTGCCGAAAATCCGAAAAATCCGCGAGCGGAGCGGATTTTACGCCCATGCTTAGCTGCTGCAACCTGCAACCAGCGGTGTTTCCTGACTCTCTTTAAAAAAAAAAAAGAACACAGGTACGATGTCTGCAAGGTCCGCAGGCTGCCAAGGAAGACTTGCCGGGCTGCTGGCGGCCCGTGGGCTGTACTATGAGTACCCATGCTGTAAAGCATAGAGGGGCTATGAGGACCTTTCACTACACCCCCACTTCAATAGCTGACACCATGACGAGGTTGCAGCTCCTGAGTTGCAAACAGAGAAGGGAAATCCAGAGAGAAAATTACTCCCTTTAACCCTTTGGCTGCTGGGGTCATTCCCCTGCCGTGCTGGGGTGAGGAGGGGCGCGCACAGCACCTCGGTGCTCATGATGAGCTCAGCTTGTCATGAGCCAAGGTTCTCGTGTGCTCATGACGAGCTGAGCTCGTCATGACCACACCCGTTTGTGTAGAACGTTCGCACAGCAGGGGAATTTCCCCAGCGTGCGAGCATTCTAACGGTCATGACGAGCTCAGCTCGTCATGAGCACACGAGAACCGTGGCTCATGACGAGCTGAGCTCATCATGAGCGTGGGAGGGGTTAAAGGATTTCCCTTGCCCTACAGTACTCACCTGGCATGACATTATGCCGTAACTTCTCCACTAGTGAGAAGTGAGCAAAATGAGCATGCGCACATCGATGTGCCTGCTGTCACTGCAGTCCAGTAAAAAAATTGACTGCCTGTGCCAGGGAATAAAACAGAGCCAAAATTGAGCCCATTTCCAGGCCCCCTTTTAAAAACTGCTGTTGCTCAGCACTGGCAGGACCCGTCTCAGTTAAAGCCCTGCCTATCTCAAACGCTATCCTTCCTCTAGTCACAGGAGTTCTCAATACCCTACCAATAAATGCTGTTTTCCAAAGTCTCCTTGGGATGCTAGCAGAGGCAAATTGACTAGATAGGGTGTTAATGACTTTGACGTGAGTGTCCCACACACATGGGAGGCTTACTGGAGAAGCCACAGCTGGGGCTTTCTGAACAAAGGCCACTTTTTTTACCACTCAATTTGCAAATGGGGGCACTTTTGATTTGCTGTCAGGGCGTAGTTCCTATCCCTGTCCGACCCTCGTTACTAGTGAGGGCAAATCACTCCTTTTGGATGGGCCGCAGAAGCTATTATGCATTATGTAATTGCTATTTGGAGACCATATATACTGGCTAATATGTGGGCACCTCTGCTTCTTAACTAGACCTTAGGGCAATTTTTCTTAACTGCGATAAAGTGTTATGTGTGTATTTTGTTATCCTGTATGGCACTACATTTTCAGTAATTTCCCTTTTATATTTGCATGGCTTATGATTTCAATGCATGTATCGATGCACTAGTGGGTACAATTAGAATATTTCGCAAAAAAAAAGTATTTTCCCGCCCCCCACCCCTTCACCTTCCCAACACGTTACTACACACCTATTACACGACCTGGGAATAATGGATGTCAAGCTGGCCCGTAAAAGCATGAATGACTTGCTTCAAATCAAATCAAATCAAATAAGCTTTATTCGATTATCACAAGGATATCATAAAAGCATACATTACATTAATCAATTTTATATTTTAAAAACCAGATATAGAACATAAAAGAAAATGCCAAAAGAAAAACATAACTTCACAAGAAACAAATGAGTTAACATTTTCCATAAAAAAACATATTAAAATAGGTTCTAAAAGGAATCACTAAATATACAAATTCATATATCACATCATAAAGACTTCCTAAATTTTTGCAGCAATTTCAAAAACTTTTCCATAATTAGAATCACTTCCCTATTCTCCAGTTGTTGTAAGCGGTCAAAAGCGTCTTTACAAGACCGCAAACCCCAGGTCTTCAAATGAGGTTTCAGTAAAAGTTTTCTAGGTGCTAGATAATACTTACAGAAAAGTATAGAATGAATATTAGATTGAGATGCAATGTCATCACAAGGGCAAGGGGGCAGGTTACGGGACCAGTCATTACAGGAAGGAAAAGTAATTAACCGAAAAAAGGAGCCCAGTCTGAATCTAGAGAGGAGCATTCTTGAAAAACAAGAAATAACAGTAGCGAGATATAATTGTAAACCCTGGATCATTGTAAGTCTTTGAAAAGCCAACACAGTTTTATTATCCTTTTGAATAGACCATCTTTTGGCTTCTAAATGATCCATTAAGAGCTTTCTCAAAGCTTTCCTGGAAATTTGCTCCAAACTTAATGGGTCAGTAAAAATCTCAGGGCGACCAATTTCAAAACAGAACCTTTTAACAAAAGACATCCATTTTATATGTTTAGCCCCCTCCATTTTTTGGCAATCAGCAATTACTTCTCGATTAAAGGCCGTCTCTGTAGTAGTCCATATCTTATGCCATAGAAGAATGGGCTCAGATTTTATTATGTCGGAGATGAAAGGTAGCCCCAACTCTATGTGGATTAGATAAGAGGACGTTGACTTTGGCGTCCCTAGGAGGTACCTCAGGAACTGATTTTCATCCTTCTGGATGGATGTTATGATGTCGATCCCCCAGAGACCAGCCCCATAAGTTGCAGTTGACACACACTTAGCTTTATAGATGGTAATAAGCTGCTTGACTGGTCTCCCCCCTATTTTGGTAGCAAAGTCTCGGAGGGCACCAATCGCTCTAATAAAAGCAAGCTTCCTGGCTTTTACAGCAGACTGCAAGGTCACCTTTCTATGAAAACAAATGCCCAAGTATGGAAATTGTTCCACAGTGTCTATTCTTTTTCCTTCAATGAATATCGGGCATGGGGTTTTCTTAATTCTCTTATTACAGGCAAGGGAAAAGGTCTTACCAATATTTACTTTCAAACCCTTTTCTTGCATGAAGAGAGGGAATTTTGTGACCGCCCTTTGCAGCCCCAAACTTGTTTGAGACAATATGGCCGCATCGTCTGCGTACAGCAGGATTGGGACAGCATGACCCTCCACCTTAGGGTAGTCACATTCAAAACTCCGCACATAGTCACCAACAGCATTTATATATAGTGAGAAAAGCAGGGGGGCTAAGATGCACCCCTGCCTCACACCTCTAGCAATGGTGAATCTTGGGGAGCATTCCCCTCTCTGACCAAACCGCACCCTAGCCCCCGCGTCTCTATACAAAGCAATAATATAATTTAGAATAGATACATTTAATCCCGTATGCTCAAGGACACACCATAACTGGTTGTGGTCGACCTGCTTCATATCAACTTGGTTTTATTGTGCAGGTGTGTTCGCGTTTATCGATAGAGTAAAACGTGAGATCACACCGGCAATAACGTTTTGGGGGGAAAGACCATTAATTAACAAATAATTGTCTGGAGTTAAACTCAAGAAGGCCTGCTTACATATATATTCCTGACAGACTTTCATTCGATGATTCCATACCACTTGTTAGAGATTTCAACAATATATAAAATTCACATTTATTTAGAGACATACATTTTATGTCTAAACGTGTGTCTGTCTACACTAGGAAGGTCCAGGCACGAGAAAACAATAAAATACACAGGGAAATTTGGCCCTGTAAGCGCTTTCCGCGCACCCGTTATGATAAGAATGGAAACATTATAAATAGGAAATCCTGCACCAGTTTTTATTGCCTATTTCCTCTTACGAAGATGGCATTGTTTCTCTCTACAATGAATAGGAAAGGGTGTAAAACAAGCCTAGGTGTGTGATAGACATCCTTCACAGCTCAAAACCTCAGGAGCGTGTTATGTATTTTGCTCCATACATCGCGGCTCCAATCTATATTTAAGTAAGGCAGAACTGGTGCGAGAGCTTCACTTCCATCCAAAGGGCTCTTGGCATAAAAGTGTTTTGATTAAACGCGATTCCTGCAAATAGTCTTGGTCATTGTAAGTGAAAAGCGTATGGTATAGAATACTGATAGTGATTGGGAGATGTCACATGCCACTGTTAAACCATCAAAACTGTGCAGAAATGAGATGGATCAGTATTTGAAACAATATGTGACAATAGCTGAACCATAAATGTGTTTACATTTGCTGTAAAACTAAAAGCGAGAAAGTTACGTTTCGTTTCTTTTTCTAAAACTTTTATTTCGCTAGGGCCATAAGTGTGCAGAAGCACCAAATAACACACATATTTAAGAAATTCATACCATGCTTAAAAACACTCCATATATTAATACAATTTCTAGTTATAAGTCACATCCAAAAAATGTTACCAGACAACTGGGGTGGGAGGAAGGGAGGCAAAAGAATGGGGCAGAAGGGAGCAATTATATCAATTAATATGATGCAATCGGCAAACAACAAAAAAATAGCAGCAATAGAGAAAGTTACAGTAAAAGATAAATTGTGAGATGAAATTTTGCCTGATATTTTGGTTTAGAGGTGACAAATATAAATTTATTTTAAATAACATTAGTATTGGCACGTTTCAGCGTCAGTGGAACTGAAGATGTAGGCAAATGACACTGGGGACAAGTTTTTTTGGGGGGGTGTTAACTGTGTTATTTAGGTTGTCAATGATTTATGCAGCAGTGACTTTAGCATGTTGAGCTAAGATATAGGAAGTGTTGTGATTTAGAAAATTATTCTAGGTAATAGAAAAACCGTCTCCGGTTATGTTTATGGAAACATAATTTTACTTTTCCTCCACATTTATAGTATCCTAAAGTTATGTCACTGACCATAGCTGAACATAGGGATTAACTTTCATAGAATTAAAAGACAATGTATGGATTTAAAGCACACCAGTGTAATGATTAGTCGGGGAATTTGTAAAACATAGGTATTGTGCTCATATGCTAATTGGCGCGTTGTAGATACTCTAATATGATACCAAAGTGTACAATATGGTAGTGTTTTGTTCCGCTGATTCTTATTCTCTGCTTTGTGTGTATTTCAGTGCTGCATTCACATAGCTCTCTTTGACTGTGTTTACTTCCTGGCTTTCCACATTTAGTACTGTTTTCCTGTGCTTGCCAAACTCTTTGCACATTTTACCCATATTGTCCTCAGGCTATTATTCTGAGACCATTACATACATTACGGAAAAAGAACTTACAGGGCATTTGCAGGGGAACACAGAGCACACAATCAAAGTTGCAGAGGTATTAGTAAGAATGTGCATTAAGCCACTCGACATTGAACGTGAGTGGGCAACAGGAACCCATTCTTTTAAGTATATATTGAAGATCTGTGGTTATATTGATAAGCAGCAACCTACATTATATTATCATACAAAATCTCTATATTGATGTAATTGCTTCACTTTCCCAATTGCTTTATTAACATTCTTGCTTTCTGAAATATCCTTGAAAATGCACAATTTGGCCGCTCTTTTTTCAAAATTTTCTCGGAGGAAAACCCTCCGAACCCTTATTGATATATTCAGGCATCTCGAGCTACGCTCGCTCACCACAGTGCGCCTCCCGCAACTTTTATGCCTCACCACTTTAAAATGTCACCAGCTGCCACTGCAAACAATAAAGCACAACCCCATCTCAGCATGGGTGATGCTGCTGAACATTTCGCACTGGTTTAGAAAGCATTTCATTCACAAGGACAGTGTTTTTTCCTCAAAGGTGCTCTGGCATCAGATAATTGCTGCGGCTGCCATTTTGAAAGCTTTTTTACTGAGGTACTTACTGGCAGTTGCATGAAACATTCCATTTCTTTCAAATACGTTTATAAAACACTATCGACTAAAAAAGAGTGTTTTCTTCTTATGCTGTATCTTATACATGCCATGGAAGACTGATTAGAGACATATTTTACTTATTTCAATTACTTACTGCCAATTAGAATGTGAGTGGTTTTATGCAAATATATGGATCATAACATGTTTCTTGTGTTATTTAACTACAAATATTCCTCAAGGGAGAATTTATTTCAGCATGTTTTCCATTGTCTGCTGTACTATACAGGTTTTGGAATAAACCTGATGCTCTGCGATTATTTTTATACTCAGTTATTCTATTCTTCGTTTCTGAGATAAATAATCTTCTGCTTAAAGTCTTTTCACTTGTTATTTTATGGGAAGAACTGAAGGTTCAAGGCTATACTGCAAAATGCGTACTAAACCACAAGCACTTCTCCATCTCTCACATTATAATAATATCAAAACCATGGCGGATACAATACCAAAACAACAAGGCATGACAACTTTCTCATCTGCATTCAATGCTCTTCCTAATGCTTTGGCTGGCTCTAAAACTGGTGAGAAAAGAGGTGCGTTTTCTACAAACGCAAGTCATTAGAGAGTTAAAAAAAATCCACCTTCACCAGTTAAGTTTCCAATACCAGTCTCTGTGGAGCTCCTACTGGGTGAAATAAGAGCAATTAAACAATTCATGGAGGATACAAATCATTACCTTCAAAGTCTTGATGACAAATGTCTCTGATGAAGAACAGTCACTGAAGTGGAATGTAGGGTTGGAGACTTACAAGATGTTGTCCAAGGTTTCAAACAACTTCAAGTCGAGGTTGTACAACTTAAAAAGCATGCTGAAGAAATGAAAAATCGCAACCACAGGAATACCCTTTGTATTTATGGTCTGGTAGAAGATCTAGGAGGTTCACGTCCTATTGTTTTGTTTTCATTCCTTTCTTTCTAAAATTCTGGATATGCCAGATTCTACCTCCCTAAATATTCAAAGAGCTCATAGGCTCTCCTTCTACGTACCCAACAGGAAACTCCGCTCCGCAGACCTCTCCCTGGCTACCGTCCCACGCATCCGTAGAACCACAACCAGAGGCAGATCCTTCTCCCACACGCCGCCAAGACCTGAAACACCCTCCCCCTCAACCTACGACAAACCAAAGACCTTCTAACCTTCAGGAGACGACTCAAGACCTGGCTGTTTGACCAGTAGCAACAGCACCCCCCCTTTACCCACCCTCAGTGCCTTGGAACCCTTGCGGGTATGTAGTGCGCTTTAAACATTATTTGATTGATTGATTGATTGATAGGCTGGGTCACAGTGCCATACTTCAACTTCCTCACAGAAGCACAGAGGAGTTATAATTTTTTTTTTGAATATACAGATTTATTGAAATAGCTCAGAGTGGCTAAGATCTAAATGCTTGATTTGGACATTTTCATCCATTTTAAAAATATATTTTAAAATAATTTTTTTATACCACACAAAACAAGAGCATTCCATATCAAATGACAGTTGTACACTCAGCAGCAGGTAATGAAAATAAATTATTACTGAAGAATATCTCACACACTTGATAATGTATATGTAGCAATAGAAAATATAGTCCATAATATTGTGTCAAACTTAAAATATCGTAATGTCAATCGAATTTCCTGTAAATAAACAGCCCTGCCGGTGTTTTACAACTACACCTATTCACTCATCATACATCTGGTATCATGAAATGCAATCCCTATTCCCTCTCTTTTATCCCTCCCCCCTCACCAATGGCATAACAAATACATGCGAACAATGATGGTAGCAAGTCATAGCTGTGTCGATAGTGAGTGAGTAAAAAACAGCAAACAAGAAAGTCAGGGGTAGTTTCCATGCGAGAAAGCAGTATAGTCGTCCACCTAGGGAGGTGTAACTTCTCGAGGTGGTGCCTCCCAGCCTGATGTGCTCGATTCCTGTCAGTATGCAGCGTTTTTAATAAGTGTACTAGTGCCTCGCAGACCCTTGCCAACTCTAACGCCCTATCGCTTTTAGTGCGTGCTGCCAGCTGCAGCCTCGTGGATCCCTCACATTCCTCCCATTTAACAAATTCAGTACGCCATCTCTGGAAACTAGGGCCCTTCTTGGCCTTCCAGTGGGTTGTAATCTCCCTCTTCGCCAGCAGAAGCCCCAAGTCTATAAACTTACTTGTTACCTTATTCCGTGAGGTATGGGGGAACCAGTGCAGCAAACAGAGGCCTATAGTGGATGCATGCAAAAGAACGAGCACCTCTCCTCAAAATGTTCCAAATTGAGGACCATTCCACAGCATGAGACAAAAATCTGCCCCCACCAAGCTGCAGCGCGGGCACATTGCCGAAGTCACATTAAAATATTTGTTCATTTTTCAGGTGTAAGGTAGGCCCGATGAAGTATGAAGAAATGTACCAATTGAAAGCGCTCATTCATAGTGCTTTTCGAAGCGTGTTCCAAAAGCTCCGCCCATGCCTTCTCAGGAATTTCGTCACCTAGGTCTACTTTCCACCGCCGGCGGAGCGTTACTAGCGGGGTCAGTCTCTAGCTTGTCATTTAGCGATATAAACAGGTAACCGCCTTGATGGTGCCAGCAGCTAGGACTACATACTGACAAGCCATGGAAGTGGGAGGCTCCCGAGTCCCGTTTTCCAATGAGCCTGGATGGCCGTTACGAGCGGCAAGTGCAACAGGTAGTCCCCCCGAGCCAGTTCATATCTGTCCTGTAATATCTCATATGGAATCACGGAGCCATCTTCATACACGTCTCCCATAGTGGTCAACCCCCTCTCCGCCCAGTCAATTAGCGCCGCCCAGTTACCGGCATGCGGTAGGGCAACACACACCTTCAGCAGGATCTCAGGGGCATACGGTTGCACTATTTGTGTGCACTGTTGACTTCTGTTCCAGCAGAGTTTAAACGTCCCCATCTCTCGAGTTAGAGAGGAGGCAGGGAGTGGCAATTGCAATAACAGTTTGGAAAGCGTTTGCCCATCTATCTGACTCCATTCCTCATCATCAGCGCTTCGGAACATCCATGCCAGTGCCTGAGTAAGCCACTGTAGCTGTGTCGCTAAATAATACGTTTCAAAATCGGGGACCGCCAACCCACCCTCCGATCATGGTCTCATTAGTGAGTTAAGAGCCACTCTCTGTCGTCTCCCAGCCCAAAAGAACACAACCACCATCGACTGGAGTTGCTTAAAAACAGAAGCTGGGATCCAGATCGGCAGCGTCCTAAAATAGTACAGCAGCCTGCGGAGCGCTATCATCTTGAGAATGGCCACTCGTCCAGCCAACGAAAGTGGAAGCGTGCCCCAAAACTCAATGTAACCCTTAATCACTCTGATGGCCCTGCCCACATTTCTCTCCAATAGATCAGTTTGGGTATGATAAATGTGAGTGCCAAGGTACGTCATACATTGACGCTCCCATTGTACATCTTGCTTAGATACTGGGCCCTCGGTTTTCAGCACTGCAGGGAACCGACAAGTCTTTGTCCAATTTACCTTGAGACCGGCAACCATGCCAAGGTCCTCCAAAAAAGCCTTTGCACCACAAAGGGCGCCCTCCACATCAGCTAAAAACATAAGGAGATCATCAGCATATAATGCGATATGATGAATTTGCTCTCGCACTCATAATCCTGAATAATGCAGGCCCGTCCTAGCCCGTGCCGCCCTCGGCTCCATGGCCAGGGCGAACAGCAGAGGGGAAAGGGGGCAGCCCTGTCTCGTCCCTCGACCCACAGTGCAAGTGCCCGATATCACCCCTCCCTTCTTCACCCGTGCTTTGGCCTGACAATACAAAAGAGATGTCCAATCTACAAAGCCATCTCCCAATCCAAATTGCCGCATAACTTGAAACAAATATGGCCACTCCAAGCTATCAAAGGCCTTCTCAATATCTATTGCTAATGTAGCAGCAGACGCTTTGTGATAGGTGTCAGCCTCTAAAATATTAATAAGGCGCCGCACATTCTGGGCCGTATCCATGTCGGTATAAACCCCACTTGATCCGTATGTATTAATTGGACCATATATGGGAGTAGCCGGGTCGCCAGAATCTGACTTAAGGTTTTATAATCCGTGGTCAGCATTGATAATTGGCGATAAGCCATCCTATCATGGGGAGGCTTCCCTGGTTTTAGCAACGGGATAATTAACGCCTCTCGAGTGGTGGCAGGCAAGAGGCATTCCTTTCTTGCAGTATTATACTGTGCTACTAGCCTAGGTGCCAACAGGTCTACATAAGCACTATAAAATTCCACCGGGAGGCCGTCCACCCCAGGGGTCTTTTTCCGGGACATATGCTTAGTGGCACCACGGACCTCTCCCAGAGTGATGTCCTGACCCGGCAGCTCCGCCCTCTCTCTATCTAGTGCTGGAAGCTCTGCCGCCTCCAGAAATGCCTTGCTTTTATATAGATCGTCATAATAAACAAAGAAAAGGTCATTTATGCCCTGCTGTGTGTAATGGGCCTCCCCATCTGGGGCATGGAGTTCTAGAATTCCCATCCCTCTTCGTACTGGATTAGCTAGCCATGCCAACAACGCCCCAGATTTATCGCGCTCTGCATGCGCACGCGTAGCATATTTTTAATAATCAAAGCAGCGCAACCGCTCCACCTGCACCGCGACCTCTTCCCTTTCTGCTATTAAGTCTTGTTGTCGATCTGGATGTTCAGGCCTCTCTCTTTTAACGTTGCACAACTGTTGATCCGCCCTCTCTAAATCTTGCAATAATACTCTATGCACTCCCAGCTTGTGCGCTATGCAATGCCCCTGTATCACACTTTTAAAAGCGTCCCACTCCACCACCAGCGATAAGGCAGTTCCAGTAATATTCTGAAAATAATCAGTAATGCCAGTCCCCACCTACTCACGAAATGCCTGATTCTCCAACAATTCTGGGTTGACGCCCCAAGTCGGGATCTTGGGGCGATCAGGCAACAGATTCACACGTAATAATAACGGGTTATGATCAGATAGTATTTTTGTGAGATATTCGCTGTGCTGTACTACAGCATGTATGTCAGGAGAGCAAAGCATCACATCAAGCCGAAAATGGAGGTCGTGCATAGCAGAAAAGAACAAATAATCCAGTGTGGTCGGATGGGGCACCCTCCACGTGTCTATCAGGCCTCACCTATGTTGCAATTCTCACCTAATCCTTGAAAGAGTATGGATAGGTGCTCCCGGGAGGAGAGGATGAGATCTATCCAGTAGGACATCCGTGACAGAGCACAATAAAAACAAAATATGTAGAATACTAGCATCAAAATGGCACACAACTCATCAAGCAGGCCTGCAAAGGAAACAAATCAATGAGATGTAAATTAACAATATCAAGCAATATCATCAGCAGTGCCTGGCGTGACATGTGGCATCTGCATGTCACTAGCCTGGGACTCATCCGTGTCCGCGCCCTCAGTAGATTTATCCATCTCTGTGGCAGTCCCTGATCCCTTCTCATGGTCCCAGTGTAGTGTAGTTCCTATATTCCCAATAGGCTCTGCGCTTTGGAATAATATATCCTATCGATGTGACATAGGACTTATGTCTCTTAGGTCTCTATCAAAGTATATTAGACTTAATTGTGAGTGCCAGCTAGCTCAGAGGTCACTAGAAACTTTCTCAAGTTCACAAGAAGGGATTTAGTTTCTGTCAACCGCATAAACATGACAACTTTGTTTCCCCAAGAATAAAACTGATCTCCAGAGTCATGGAAACAATAGATAGATATTTCACTCAGTCAATCGTGCATGCTTCGTTTCACAAGAGGTGCAGAGAAATAGATAGATGGGCGTTTTCAATAAAAGGATTTATTGAACAGTCTTCTTTCTCAAGCATAAGAAATTAACTGCTACAATAGTAAAACTGGTTGCAAAATATAATGCATACATAAAAAGAGCAGAATAAAATAATACTGTAGGAGCATTGTACAGTTCCTAAACCATAGAAAAATACATGCATAAATAACAGAGGCTAAAAGCACTCAACTGGTGCTGCTAAAATACGCCCTCCCCCTATGTACCTAACCTCAGCTTAGTACGAGGGAAGAAGTAAGTGAGGTGCAGCATAAATGTAGTATTCTGTTGGCAAGAATCTGTCCAAGATTTCTCTTAGGGTCTAATCAGCTCCGTACCTTGATTTGGAATGAAGAAGGTCAGGCTCAGGACTCGATTTCCCAACAACCCACAAGGGTAGCTTGGAAACACTGGAGCTGGATTTCTCGGCAGGAGAAAAGACAGCATCTCTCTCAATGCGTCTGCTGGAGGGTCGTCTTCCTTCGGCACTTGCAGTAGCAGGATGCGTCTGGCAAGTAGATAGTTGAACTGCTCCAAACCACTGTGTGTCTGCTATGGCAAATGCGGGCATATTTATACCTTGAAGTTGCTGAGATTGATGTAAAGGTGGACATAATAACGTCATTAAAGACTCTCAGTTCTTCGAAAACTCCAGGAGTTCTTGGACACGTCAGTATTCGAGCAAGGGGAAGTACCTAGCTGCTGAAGCCGAGTTTTCCAAGAAATCGTTGTAGACTTTCGAAACTAGTGGAAGTAGCCCTGCCTTATTTGGACTGCATGATCTATGTCCAAATATGGTTATGATTCTTATGCCTATATAAGGATATGGTGATTTATACCTATATAAGGGCATGAATCGGGAAAATTACAACAGGGTCCTAAAATGTCACAAAATACCAGAGCAGTTCTGACACTGCACCTAGAGCTTCATTTCTCTCCCTCTCCGTCTGGGAAAAGCTGGGTGTCTTAGGGTGGCAGGGCACCGCCGGGGTCTTCGCCGGGGCTGATGCTGCCGTCCCGAGGGCGCGCGCGCCTCAGTTTTCCCAGCCGGCCTCTTGCCCATCTTGTAAGTTTCCAGCCAGTCCCATGCTTCCAAAGGGTCCTCACAAAAATGTGTTGTGCCATCGAGATTAATCCATAGTCAGTTGGAACATCAAAGAATATTGAAACCCCTCATCTCGTAGGGCCCTTTTGACAGCTAGGAACGACGCACAGCGGCGTTGGACCTCCAGTGTATAGTCCGGGAAAATGGAAACCTTGCTGTTGTCAACCGTATAAGGCCCAGCGGTGTTCGCCGTCTGCAGGAGGAGGTCTCTGTCTTTGAAGTGGAGGAGCCTGGCCACCACCGGGAACGAAGGGTGACATGGTGAGTCCTTTCCAGCCTGAAGAACTGTGTCAGCCCCTCCAGTGCCACCTTGTCGCGGAGTCAGTCCTCCAAATACTGGACCATATTGGACCCTTCCACCCCCTCTGGTAGGCCCAAAACGTGGATGTTGCTCCTCTGATCCTTTCCTAAGTGTCTTCGGATCTTTTCTGCAGCACCAAAAGACTACGGGAGACATCTCCTACCTGGTCAGCAATGGATCTCTGCACCAGCTTCAGGGTCACCAGGGAGGCTTTGGCCTGCTCCACTCTATCTGCCAACATAGGGGCCTATTACGATTGCGGATTTCCCGCATCCTCCGGGCCGGCGGAAGCCTCCGCCGGCCCGGAGGATGCGGGAAAACCGCCACGGAGGCTTGAAAGATCCCCCGCCAAATTAGGATGGCTGGTGGGTCTTGCAATCTGTCCTCCGCTTTTCCGCCATGGTCGCCTTCCGACCGCGGCGGAAAAGCATTAACATGGCTGGCGGTGTCTATCAGACACCGCCAGCCATATTAGGATGGAGTAGAAAGTATGCTTTTCCACGGCGGCTTTTCTGCCGTGGAAAAGCATACGGACCTTCACTTCAGGGGCCCGTTGCGGGCCCCCTGGGTGAAGGGGGGGTGGGAGGTGCACATGGGGGGTACCTATGGTACCCCCCTGCATTTGCGTGAACAAAGCGGCAGGCACCGCGCGGTGCCTGCTGGTTTGTGCACGCAAATGCCGTGCATGCATTTTTAACATTGCGGCGGGTGCAGCTTGAAGCTGCACCTGCCGCAATCTTAAAGATAGAGGATGTGACCGCCACCCTGGCGGTCACATCCTAATCTGCACGGAGGGACCGCCGCTGCCCCTGCGGACGGTCCCTCCTACTCTATGGTGGCGGACGGACTCAGGTCCGTCCGCCATCATAATCGGCCGCTTGGTGTGTGCAGCTCGCAACAGCCCCAGTACCACCGACACAGTGGCAATGTCTTGATGCAGGGCCTCCCTCATATCCGAGATAGCTTGGAGTATTCTGGCCAATTGTTGTTGCACCCCTGCATCGCCTGTCGCCTCAGGAGGAGCATGTTGTTTCTCCTCTTGCCCCAAGTCTTCTTGGCCCGGTCTGGCCGTCTGTTGCTTCCCTCTGGGCTTCCCCATCACGCAGTCGTGGAGCGGAGCAGTCTCTTCAGTCCAGGACACACTCTACTTGCAATGTAGTTTTCTCTACATCAAGCCCCTAACCAACGCCCTGCCAGTGTCCAACAAGATGCTATAGGGCCCACAGGATCTGAGCTGCAGGGGTGCCTGGGTCACCCACTCCACAAGAAATCCAGCGACAACCCTAGCGCACAGGCTGACTGAAGCAGACAAACAGGCGGTCACCCAAGTCTTCTTGGCCCAGCAGGGCCGTCTGTTGCTTCCCTCTGGGCTTCCCCATCACACAGTCGTGGAGCGGAGCAGTCTCTTCAGGCCAGGGCACACTCTACTTGCAACGTAGTGCTCTCTAAATCAAGCCCCTAACCAACGCCCCGCCAGTGTCCAACAAGGCGCTATGGGGCCCACAGGATCTGAGCTTCAGGGGTTCCCGGGTCACCCACTCCACAAGAAATCCAGAAAAACCCCAGCCCACATGCTGACTCAAGCAGACAAACAGGCAGTCACCCAGATCCAAATCCAGATATCCCGGGGGCCGCCGGGCAGCACGCGGTATTCGCAGGCAGTCTGGACCTTGTGCGTAATAAACCAACCGCAACAGCGCGGGCCCGTGCAAGTCCCCAAGTGTGTAACTGCAGCGGGCAGTCCACAGGAGAGGTAATGCCCGCGATGGTCAGTTCTATAAAAGGTGCGCAGGATAGCACTCACCCGCAAGGGCCCTCGATACTGCCAGGCCTCAAGAGGGGGCCTCCCATGTAGCAAACAGGCCTCCCAAGGCCAAACCAGGAATCTCTGCCGTATGGTGGTGACAATCGTCGTCCCACAGCCTGATTACTGCTGCCCTTCTCGGCCGATCTCGCCAGGGGTCCGCCACGGGGAACCGTGGATCATGGTCTGGCCATCTCAAGCCGTGTCACTGCCACTGTAGGATAGTTGCGGGCACTCGATTCCCAGCTGTTAGCTCCCAAGCCTCCCAGGGCGTCCCGTGCAGGATCCGCGATCCGCGGGACAGTCCGTACTTGCTCTCCGCTCAGGCCGGCGCCATCTTGCCTGCGGCAGCCCATTTTCCCTCAAGGCTGCTGCTGCAGCCACGCGCCTCAATCCGGCCAGGCAGAGGCTGCAATCACTTCCTCGGGGCTTCGCACTGCTGTGTGAGCATTCTGCGACATCCTCCCAGGGATAGGACGGCCGTTAAAACGAAAAAATCAAGGGGCCGGCGCAGAGCTAGGAGATCACGCGTCTTCTTCCATCAGCCTGCAAGCCACGCCCACTTGGACATTTTCATCCATGTCTATTCAAAATTACTTATAAGAACAAAACTGCCACATACAAAGTTCCAGATGCATTACAGAATTTCTTGGATATTTGTAGAGTTGAACACATGAATACATCAAGACTTTTTGTTACTTGAATTTTTAATCGTTATATATTATTCATTCTACAGTACTTTACAATATTAATCTGTTAATTTCCTACGATTTCTGGGTATACTTATAAAAAAAATGTTCAGTAAATAATTGATTCTCTTGTCTCCCTCTCACGTGCCATTTTTCATGTATTGATTTCATCCATTTCCTTGTCAGTGGTGTCATTCCCCTCAGGGCCTGTCGCGGATTCTGATTGTGTCCCCTCCTCATGTGGTTCCACAATCCCTTTCTTTTTCTGTCTTGTTAGTCTAAATTCATTTTTTCTCTCTTCCACCTTTTGTACTAACTGTTCTTTCCACTTTTATATCTTTACTTATAATCTGTATAGATCTATTAATGATTTTCACACACAGCAATTCATTTATCATTTTTTATATAGCTTAATACTTTCATCAAAGTTTTATTTTCTGGTTAATCTCTATACAAATAATTTTTTGGAATGTTAAGGGGCAGGCGCGGTCAGGCAAGAGTGGTGGGGTGGGGGAGGAGTTGGTAGATGAGGAGGTAAACTTAAATTAAAAAAATTAAAACCATTTACTCAACGATGTGGCGAGCACAAGGTAGTTTTTTTTTTAGAATTTAAGTTTACATCGCCATTGTCTGTCGTCCTTCCCCTGCCCCACTGCTCTTACCTGCACGGGCCACGCATGTGAGAGGGCTGGGTTCACCTATTAAAAGGCTAGGGGTCAGATGTGCGACCATAGCATTTTGCGATTTGCATATTGCCACAAATCGCAAAATGCTATGTACAACAGTGTCTGATACACTGTTCGCAATCCCAATGGGGTCAAAAATTGCATGCCTCATGAATATTAATGAGGCAGTCGCAACTTGCGACCCCATTGGGAAAGGATAGAACTCTTAGAGATGGTGGCTTTCTGGGTTCAACAGACCACCATGTCTGGGACTGCTTTTAAATAAAGCATTTTTTTTTTAAATGCACCCCATTTTCCTTAAAGATGGAAAACAGGATGCATTTAAAAAACTAAAAATGAAACTTTTCAGTTTCATTTTTTAAGGGCCGGCAGTGGGCCCTTGGACCACTGCCTGCCATTAAAAAACTATTGTGCATGAATTCCCTACGGTGAAGGGGTCCGCTGGGGACCCCTTCCCGTTTGCGAGTGCATTACCACCCTTTCGAGAAGGCTGGTCTACTGCGAGTGTTTTATGACATTTGTACATAGGTTTTGGAGTCGCTATTAGGACGGAACGCCCTTGGAATGGCCCTTCCTAATAGTGAGTTGCTAACCCTATTTTGCGAGTCACTAATTGATTAGCGACTCGCAAAATAGGGTTGGTACATGGGCCACACATTTTTTGCAGTCGCAAACAGGCTAAAACCCCTTTGCAACAGCAAAAAAAGGTCGTACATCAGGCCCAAAAAGTTTAATCTCATTTGGCTAAGTTGAGTAATGAAGTGGCTCTGCTACACGAATATCAACTGGTACAGGCTGAAGTTGGGCGATGGTTTACTGTAAAATTGACTATAAATACAATTTCCTTTTCTATCTTTAACATATATGCATCTACACAACCTGACAGAACCTTTTGCCTGATATTTCATACAAATTAATGCCTATTTCAAATGACTACTTAATTTTAGGCAGTGATTGCAATCTGGTTATGGATCCTTTTTTAGACCGTCATTCTAAAGTTTACATTTATCCAATCCAACATTCACAAACAATTTCTATCAATGATAAATCAAAATAGAAAAAACAGGTAGACATGACATAATCTTCTCCACAGAGTGAGGAGCTCAATGACAAAGCCCCACACCATGCATGGGTGATAAGGTGCTGGCTGACATCTTACCACCACTGGGAGCAATATTCTAATGAAGTAATGTAATTATGGTAACCTGCATAAAAACAAAAATGAAAGATGTACGTGTAAGCACATTGCTCCACGACGACCATGAAACATGTTGACTTCATTTAACTGAATTGGAGACATTTTTAGAATCTTCCTCATCGGACAATAATTTATTTAAGCTTCTAGGTAGCACCATTTTTTGGAAATCTTGGAGAGACAAAGGCTTCTTCTGGGTTAAAGAAATGATCGATAATGAAACATGTATATCTTTCTAACAGGCACAATTACGTTTTCACCTGCCTAGCTCCCTTGCTCAGAAATATACATTATTACAGGAAACAATCTTACAAGCAATACAGACCCTTTCCTCCACAAATAGGCTAGATGTTTCAGATGTACACATTTCATATCCCATGGTATAATCTTCCTCAGCCTCCACACTTTGTAGAGTTCTTTATGTACCCAATGCTTCAGGAGATAAGACACAAATTGGGAACAAGATTTTAATGTCTCCTGATCAACACAATTAGGGAATAAAATTTGGATCAAAATCCGTGAATCCTGTAGAGTAGCAAACCTTATTCAACCATTACGTTTTGTATATAATAGACTTCTAACAAATCAATCAATCAATCAATCAATCTTGAATTTGTAGAGTGCACTACTTACCCGTGAGGGTCTCAAGGAGCTTGGGGAAAAAAGGGGGGGGGGGGGCGCTACTGGTCGAACAGCCAGGTCTTGAGTAGCCTCCTAAAGGTCAGCAGGTCTTGGGTCTGCCGTAGGCTCAGTGGGAGTGTGTTCCAGGTCTTGGCGGTGAGGTGGGAGAAAGATCTGTCACCGGTGGTTGTTCTTCGGATGCGAGGGACGGCGGCGAGGGCGAGGGCGGAGGAACGGAGATGGCAGTTGGGCATGTAGAAGAAGAGTCATCTGTTGAGGTAGGCTGGGCCGGTCTTGTGGAGTGCCTTGTGTGCGTGGATGAGGAGCTTGAAGGAAATCCTCTTGTTGACAAGGAGCCAGTGCAGGTTTCTCAGGTGGGGGGTGATGTGACCTTTTTCATTAAATAAAATACATTCCATCATTACCGATTGCAGGATTCGTAAAACACCCTTGACTGATCCACATCACATGATATTTTCATGCCTTCTCACACATGAATTCTGGCTTGGAGTTTGGAAACAAATGAATGATATTTTTCATACCAATGTGATGGTAAGGAATTTGTTACAATCATTGTCTAGACGGAGCCTACCTTTAACCCTTAACTTTGCTATACGAAGAGACACTATTTGGTGCCCAGTTACATTTTTTATAGACTCATTTGCTCAGTCCTCTATTACTACTCATCCTCCAATTGAAGAAGTCTATAAAATCCCTTGAGTCTTCCTGTATATGGCTTTAATTTTGTATTTCTAAATATTTATTGGATTTTTTCATGGTAACAACCCCGATTTGCAGTAGTTTAAATTATTAATGGATACTGTATTTAATATTTATGCTGTTCGTATGTATTCAACTAAATGTTATTATTTCTTATCTTTCCTTTCTAATTTTCCTTTCTTTCTTTATTTCTCGTTTTTTTTGTTCTAGTTTCTGATATAATGCTCACATTATTGTGTTTTATATTCAATTGATAAAGATATAGTTGTTTAATGTGTTGACTTGTTATGGATTACTATTTTATCTTTAATAAACTTTTATTTTACACTTTAAAAAATATTATAAAGTAAAACAGTAGCATAAAATATGCAAATATAGGGCTAGGAAAACAGTAGTTAAATCCCATAACTTAAGAGTGTTCCTTTTTACTGTTGTATAGTACATCTGTACATACAAGGTAAATACTATAATTGCTAGTTTATGCCTGACCTCAGAAAGATACACCTCCCATTTAGACCAGTGGAGAGGAAATGGAGATGAGAATATTCCCTTGAATGATACTCATGCTACATGTTCCAAAAATGAATTGCAAGTCATCTCTACAATCTGCACAGGCATGAATTCTTACAATTGCTTCCCTGTCATAATTTGTCCCTTGACCCATTTCAGGTGCTTCATTTCTTGAATGCTATGACCCTATCATCACCCCACACCATGATTTGTGAAGGCCTTAGTTCTGTTTTTTGCTTGTAAGATCAGCAATATCTACGACAAAATATTTTTGGTAGACTAGCTAACCAGCACCACTCCCTATGCACCTTTACCCAGGTGTGAACAAGGTCTTAGACCATCATTTGATTTCTCAAGATGATGTGAAAGATATGGTTAACAAGATTAAATCCAGCTGGTTTACCATTTCCATTACTACTGTAGGCTGGGAATATGGAATCCGAACTATTGATGGGCATACAGGTTGCCACTTGCTAGTGGCCTCCAGTTCCTGCTTGTTCCAGCCTGATCCAGTGACAACATCGCTGCCCAAGTTTTCCTGACCAGGTTTTCTTATTCTCAGTTCTTCGCTCCAACAGAAGCTCCGCCCACCCCAGGAACTCCTTAAAGCAGGCCAAAGCGTGACCGTGCAGCAGGTGCACCACTGGCAGGCTGAAGGATTGCCAAAGGCAAGCCCACTAGCACCAAGACTGTGCCCAGTGCAATGACTCCTGACCCTTCCACCCGCACACATACACCATCACCAAGCTTTACTACCTTGACCCTGGACACTGCAACAAACACAGCTGTCATGCTGACCTGCGCTCCATGGTAGGACTTTTCACCTGAGCCCACTGGCACTCCACCTGCCACAGCACCTACACCAGCCCACTGACCAGACACCACCTGAACAAACCACCAACTTTCATGCGCCCTTCGTAACACACGCGCTCTAGGAAGACACACCACTTCAAACCCCTGCTCATGGCCACTGACTTCTTCAAGCAATACAACAACCCCATTACCACCAAAGACATGCGACTAACCGAATGGAGCCAGCTCGCCCCACAGGACACCACCTTCATCATTAACTTGGCCCACTCAGGCGCCCCAAAGGACCAATGCTCTCAACACACCTTCAACCTAGATGAATACAGAATTAACCATGTACTCACTATCTTGTTCAATACCTCAATTCCATGACTACCTTCCCCAAGGACTGGAAACACGCAGAGGTCAATGCCCTACTTAATAAACCACTGGCAGACCCCAGCAAACTCAACAACTACTGACAGATGTTCCTGCTCCTATTCCTTACCAAAGTATTATAAAAGCCATCAACTAGCAACTTTCCTGACTTCTGGAATGAAACCTAATACTTGACTCCTTCCAATATGGATTCCACCGCAACCACAGCACCGAGACAGTCCTCATTGTGGCTACCAATGACATCCAAGCCCTATGGAATTGATCCTCCTAGACCTCTCGGCAGCCTTCATTATGGTCTCCCACTACACACTCATCACAAGGCTGCACAACATAGGCATCCAAGGAGCCATTCTCAGATGGATTGCTTCTTTCCTTACCGGGAGAACACAAAAAGTCTGCCTTCACCTCTGAACCCAAGAAAATCATCTGTGGAGTACCCCAAGGATCCTCGCTCAGCCCCACCCTCTTCAACACTTACATGACAACTCTGGCAGCATCGCCAAAACCCACAGACTCAACATCATATCCTGTGCTGAAGACACACAACTCATCCTCTCCCTCTCTGAAGATACCACCACCTCACAGACCAACTTGCACAACTGCATGAAAAATGTTGCCAACTAGATGAAGGACAACTTCCTGGGGCTCAACTCGGACAAGACAGAGGTACTCATTTTCACAAACAAAGCTCCCATGTGATGCGTCTGGTGGCTTTATGAATCAGACCTACTCCTACCTCAACTGACCACACTAGGAACCTTGGCATTATTTTGGACAACAAGCTAACCATACAACACAGGTCAACTCCATATTCTCCTCCTGCTTCTTCATCCTCTTCATGCTGCAAAAGATACGAAATGGCTACCCCACAGCTCACAACACACCATCACCCAGGCCCTATCTCAAGCCAACTGGACTACAGCAATGTTCTCTATACAGGATGGCAGCTCATCTCCTCTGACTACTACAGACTATACAAAACGCTGCAGCGAGAATCGTCCTGGATCTCCCTAGACAAACCCATATCACCCCCTACGTCAGGGAACTCCGCTGGTTCCCTGTACAGAAAAGATGCCTGTTCAATCTCCTGACCCAGGACTACAGGGCCCTACACAACTGTGGACCCGCCTGCTAGAACCACTGCCTGAACTCTCATCACCCCACCTCTGCTCTATGTTCCTTTCCCTAACCCTCATCTCCTGCATTTGACGTAGCAGATGTGGAAGTTGCTCCTTCTCCTACCGAGCAGTAAAGACATGGAACAAGCTGCCCTTTCATTTACGGGCCTACCCATCTCTTTCAGAGTCCTTAAATTCCATGAAGACCCAGCTGTTAGGTTAATCAACAGGACCCTGCCAGCACCTGGATAGCCTCACAGGTGACAGAAGCACTTTACAAATCTACAGATTTATTGATGGGTCACAGTATCGTGACCACAGTATCGAGGGACAAAATATCGAAAGGTAAGTTTGTGTAATATTTCTATACCTATCTCTGTCTCTCTCTCTCTCTCTCTCTCTCTCTCTATATATATATATATATATATATATATATATATATATATATATATGGCACCCGCCAGAAGAGTGCAGCAGCGCCATGATGGTAACGAGCGAGCAGAGCCCCTGCATACACGCTGAGCACCGCCAAGCAGCCTCAAGGTAGGAGCCGACTAGGGCAAGCATCCAGCTTGCTAGTTTGATGGGCATACATCCGTCTGCTACTCCGATATCGTGAGGTCGCTTGGTTGGCGAGGGGAGACCACTCGTCCGCCTCGATCCACACATGGGGCGCCAAGACTAAACAGGACTACCAGTCCCAGCAGGCTCTGGGACATTTGGACTGCCCATCAGGGGCGTGCCATGATCAGTATCAGGGCTGGTACCTGCATTCCCATCATCAGTTCGCCAAATCCTCTGAAGAGAAGGCGGGAGCCTTCGAAACGCGTCAGGAATTCCACGGCGAAATGGGATTGAATCACTTTCTCTTGAGCTCCTCAGCTATTCAAGCACGCTGTGGCAAGATAGGCGAGTTCAAGTTTCTCCCCGCGAGTGTGACCGTGTCCTTACACGCGAGCGCACATATGTGGATGGAACCATCACCATCCTTTTACCGCACCCGCCAGAAGAGTGCAGCAGCGCCATGATGGTAACGAGCGAGCAGAGCCCCTGCATACACGCTGAGCACCGCCAAGCAGCCTCAAGGTAGGAGCCGACTAGGGCAAGCATCCAGCTTGCTAGTTTGACGGGCATATATCCGTCTGCTACTCCAATATCGTGAGGTCGCTTGGTTGGCGAGGGGAGACCACTCGTCCGCCTCGATCCACACATGGGGCGCCAAGACTAAACAGGACTACCAGTCCCAGCAGGCACTGGGACATTTGGACTGCCCATCAGGGGCGTGCCATGATCAGTATCAGGGCTGGTACCTGCATTCCCATCATCAGTTCGCCAAATCCTCTGAAGAGAAGGCGGGAGCCTTCGAAACGCGTCAGGAATTCCACAGCGAAATGGGATTGAATCACTTTCTCTTGAGCTCCTCAGCTATTCAAGCACGCTGTGGCAAGATAGGCGAGTTCAAGTTTCTCCCCGCGAGTGTGACCGTGTCCTTACACGCGAGCGCACATATGTGGATGGAACCATCACCATCCTTTTACCGCACCCGCCAGAAGAGTGCAGCAGCGCCATGATGGTAACGAGCGAGCAGAGCCCCTGCATACACGCTGAGCACCGCCAAGCAGCCTCAAGGTAGGAGCCGACTAGGGCTAGCATCCAGCTTGCTAGTTTGACGGGCATACATCCGTCTGCTTCTCCGATATCGTGAGGTCGCTTGGTTGGCGAGGGGAGACCACTCGTCCGCCTCGATCCACACATGGGGCGCCAAGACTAAACAGGACTACCAGTCCCAGCAGGCACTGGGACATTTGGACTGCCCATCAGGGGCGTGCCATGATCAGTATCAGGGCTGGTACCTGCATTCCCATCATCAGTTCGCCAAATCCTCTGAAGAGAAGGCGGGAGCCTTCGAAACGCGTCAGGAATTCCACGGCAAAATGGGATTGAATCACTTTCTCTTGAGCTCCTCAGCTATTCAAGCACGCTGTGGCAAGATAGGCGAGTTCAAGTTTCTCCCCGCGAGTGTGACCGTGTCCTTACACGCGAGCGCACATATATATATATATATATATATATATATATATATGAGGCAGAAAACGTCTTGGCAGCCATTCAGCAAAAGACGAGACTAACCCAATGATGGTGCAATATTGTTTATTGTAGCCCAAACACCACACCGACCATTACGCGTTTCAGCCTGCGAAGGGCCTTGATCACATGACAAATATATATATATATATATATGTCCAAACACCTTTAAAAGAAAGTCAGAGGCCGCATAGGGGTAATACTTCGGAGGCTCTTAATTGCAGTTAAGGTAAAGGGGCGCGGGCATATGCATTTCGGCCATGTGGCCTCTTCAGCGCCCAGCATGTAACAGAAAATGATCGCGCCACCAAACAGTTCTGTCCCACCTGATACAGGTTAAGTTCTTGTTAGCTACTCCCTCAAGCGGAGATCAGTGTCACCTGCTCGAGTCCTCCGTTGGAAAGGCGAACTACCAATCCCAGCATGCCGTAGGTTGCCAGCACCGCCGCCAAAGTGTGGAGAATGCAGGACCATCTGGCGGCTCGCTCTCACAGTGTCCCGCAATGCCTTCCACAATAGCGAGACTCCTTGTGTCCCCCAACTGCACCACCGCCACACTCCGGTATGTCTCTTCAACGGGGGCAAGTGCGGCAGTGCGCCTCGCCCGTAGCAGAGCTCCATGACTCCGACCCGCTTCTGTTCCTCCCGCTTGTGGTGGTGAGCTTGGTCCTTTCCGATATCTCGGATTCAAAGAAAGTTTTGCCGAAGCACAACTGCGCCAGTGAGGACCAAGCCAACTTGCGTGCAGGGGCCCCTGTAGCACGCCGCTGGCTCGCGATGCAACAAATGTCCCAAACACCTTCAAAAGAAAGTCAGAGGCCGCATAGGGGGAATACTTCGGAGGCTCTTTATTGCAGTTAAGGCAAAGGGGCGCGGGCGTATGCATTTCGGCCGTGTGGCCTCTTCAGCGCCCAGCATGTAACAGAAAATGATCGCGCCGCCAAACAGTTCTGTCCCACCTGATACAGGTTAAGTTCTTGTTAGCTCCTCCCTCAAGCGGAGATCAGTGTCACCTGCTCGAGTCCTCCGTTGGAAAGGCGAACTACCAATCCCAGCATGCCGTAGGTTGCCAGCACCGCCGCCAAAGTGTGGAGAATGCAGGACCATCTGGCGGCTCGCTCTCGCAGTGTCCCGCAATGCCTTCCACAATAGCGAGACTCCTTGTGTCCCCCAACTGCACCACCGCCACACTCCGGTATGTCTCTTCAACGGGGTCAAGTGCGGCAGTGCGCCTCGCCCGTAGCAGAGCTCCATGACTCTGACCCGCTTCTGTTTCTCCCGCTTGTGGTGGTGAGCTTGGTCCTATCCGATATCTCGGATTCAAAGATATATATTTATATATATAAGCCCGTGTTCACTCTTGGCCTGAAACGCGTAGCTGCTCTCTGTTGGGTGAATAAAACATCATACCTGAGCCTGGCGGTCCGTCTCCTTCTTCGCCGGTGTTACTTCATTGCTTGATGGAGGTTGCGTGGAGTTCTCTTCGTATATATATATATATATATATATATATATATATATATATATATATATATATATTATCCAAGACGTCTCCTCCAGCAGAAAGAAACAGGCAGCACACGAGGCTCATGGAACATCCACCTTTATTTTCTGTTCAGACCATGGGCATGACGCGTTTCGGGGTTTTTTCCTTTATCAAATGCCCCCCTGGTCGAATTGTGTCTCTGTTGCTTGCAATTCCACAAAATTATTTCAATTGTCCGTCCCACCTTCTGAAGTAGTGTGGGTTGCCTGACAAACACGGCATGGAGTCACCTCTGCCTTGGTAGTAACTGCATTTCCCAGCATGCAGCAGTGTATGCATGCCGGCGGTGATACCAATTACCGGCTCAATTTTCTTGCTAGGTCAGCAGCCGGTGTGCCATGTCGTCTGGCGGGAACTGTGGCAGTTGTTCTGGGCTCAGGTGATGACTTCCACATGCCTCTCCCCCTTCCTCGCACTTCAGACTGTCCTGGAAAAGGAAACGCCAATAAAGTAGGGGCGTAGCTCCATACAGGTATGGACTGTATTTACAGCATTGTCCAAAACAGGCTTGGTACGGGGTAGTTCGAGGGTCTTCCTTTTTGCGACCCCCATAGAACACTTGCGGGGGGTGCACGCCTTGCGTGCGGTTGAGCACGAATGCTGAACACTGGCAACACGCTGAATTTTACCCAAGACGTCTCCTCCAGCAGAAAGAAACAGGCAGCACACGAGGCTCGTGGAACATCCACCTTTATTTTCTGTTCAGACCATGGGCATTACGCGTTTCGGGGGTTTTTCCTTTATCAAATGCCCCCCCTGGTCGAATTGTGTCTCTGTTGCTTGCAGTTCCACAAAATTATTTCAATTGTCCGTCCCACCTTCTGAAGTAGTGTGGGTTGCCTGACAAACACGGCATGGAGTCACCTCTGCCTTGGTAGTAACTGCATTTCCCAGCATGCAGCAGTGTATGCATGCCGGCGGTGATACCAATTACCGGCTCAATTTTCTTGCTAGGTCAGCAGCCGGTGTGCCATGTCGTCTGGCGGGAACTGTGGCAGTTGTTCTGGGCTCAGGTGATGACTTCCACATGCCTCTCCCCCTTCCTCGCACTTCAGACTGTCCTGGAAAAGGAAACGCCAATAAAGTAGGGGCGTAGCTCCATACAGGTATGGACTGTATTTACAGCATTGTCCAAAACAGGCTTGGTACGGGGTAGTTCAAGGGTCTTCCTTTTTGCGACCCCCATAGAACACTTGCGGGGGGTGCCATATATATACCTACTGGCGATAGCCAGTAGGTATATATAGGTAGGACCTAGTTTCCATAGGAAATCCGCAACATTCTATTGGGAATAACTTTGGCGCCGGTTGAGGAATTTGCGTGTAATTTTCCAAAATTTAGGCCAGCTCCACTCCGCTCCTTCCCTGGAAGTTTCGGGAGGATTAGTTATGCGGGAGCCAAGAAAAAAGGGGGTCCCAAAACGTGTTTTCCCCATGTTATTTTCCATAGGACGTTCAGACACGGCTACAGCCCGAACCGCTGAATGGAATTACACCAAACTCTGCAAAATTGTAGGGACTGGTACGCAGAAGTGCCTTTTCTATATTTGGTGAAAGTTGCTCCAGTGGTTTTTACGAAAATTAACTTCAAAAACACATATATATCTATATGCGCGCACCGTACGCGTACCCATGCGCGCAACCGTACGCGTACCGTACGCATACGTGCGCGTACCTCTCCGTGCACGAGCAGCATGCTGATTGGCTGCCACTGTCTGTCAACACTCCAAAACAGAAATTGTGGGCTGCCATCTTGTGCCTCGGTAGACTGAGGTACAGGAAAGCAGAAAAACAAACGTGTAGAACTCAAAAAGGGGACAGGGTAGAAGCACCCTGATCCCCTAGGCCTGCTCAGGGGGTCCCACAAGGACCCCCAAGGCAAAAAAATATATATGTTTTTTTTAAAAGTCGCGGGGTACGCGTACGTACGCGCACGGTACACGTACCCCGCAATTTAAAAAATATATATATTTTTTTGGGGGCCTGGGGGTCCTTGTGGGACCCCCAGAGCAGGTCTAGGGAGTCAGGGTGCTTCTACCTGCCCCCTTTTGCGAGTTTTCCACCTTTGTTTCACTACTTTCTTGTGCCTTGGTTCTACCGAGGCACAAGATGGCTGCCAACACTTCCTGGTTTGGAGTGTTGACAGACAGTAGCAGCCAATCAGCATGCCTTCCCGAGAAAGCTGCATGCTCATTGGCTGTCAACACTTCTAACCACGAAGTGTTGGCATCCATCTTGTGCTAGTGTTGACAGACAGTGGCAGCCAATCAGCATGCCTTCCCGAGAAAGCTGCATGCTCATAGGCTGTCAACACTTCTAACCAGGAAGTGTTGGCATCCATCTTATGCTCGGTAGACCGAGGCACAAGAAAGCAGAAAAACAAACGTGTAGAACACAAAAAGGGGGCAGGGTAGAAACACCCTGACCCCCTAGGGCTGCTCAGGTGGTCCCACTAGGATATTAATATATTTAAACGTTATCCACTAATAGAATTAGCATTTAAAAAACATTGCAAATTCACTGAAAAAACATAGGTTTTAGGCCTTATATAGTTAGGAATTAGCATTTAAAAAACCTTTGAAATTCACTGAAAAAATCATAGGTTTCAGGCCTTATATAGTTAGGAATTAGCATTTAAAAAACCTTTGAAATTCACTCAAAATATTATAAGTTTTAGGGGTGTTATAGTTAGCTGGACGTTTCACTCATACAAAACCATTGAAATTGCTCCTATATAGTTAGTTGTACTAACTATATTTCGCGCACCCGCAATCCACTGCTGATGATGTTACATATTACATCATTCATGACATGGTCAGTGACATCACTGATGACATCTAAAATGACATCACTGATGACATCACTGATGACATCATCCACGTGACAATCATATACAACTTTTCCTTCTCTAGTAAAATCTTTCATCACTCTTTGTAAAATACAGAGTATCATATTTGAATCCATTGACACAGCAATACAAGTATCTAAAAACCCACTCACTGATTCCTAGATGTATACACACATCTAATCACTTACCTGTAGATTCACTCATACATGCTGTCAATGAACAATAGAACACCCACAAAAATACTTATACACCTATATCGACATTACACACCAGCACACAACCTATTCACATATGAATTTATCCTACTCACTTATGCAAACAATGGATCATACTTACATACTTACTTAGCTACACACTTATACAAACACCACTTCATAGTAAGTCATACTTAGTGTATTATAAAATCATTATTACAAGTATACAGTCACTCACACAATCATTGAGTCTTATGTATACTTATACTGTCACATACACTGCCAAATGTTAGAATATGTAGTTTTAACTTCATATATCTACTGAATCAACTATTCACACATCTTTGGGCAGTCACACACCCCCTACCGAACCACACACACATTCACTCTCCCATACAAATACTCAGTTAACTAATTAATAACAATTAATACCTAAAATACACTTTCACATAGCTAGTAAGCAACTGGAGAACCAGGTTACACAACAACTGACAAAGTGATACAGATATTCACACAGTTTAGTCACTATCCACTATATTTAGTGAGACACTATACATTGTTAAAGTAAACAGTCAATTACACTGCTACTAAATCCTCCATCCAAATGTTTATTTTTATATATCCACTCATTCCTCAATGCAAATTGCTATATATATAATGCATATTTAAATAACGAAGCAAACCACATTCACTGGATGATGTCATCAGTGATGTCATCAGTGATGTCATTTGAGATGTCATCAGTGATGTCACTGACCATGTCATGAATGATGTAATATGTGACATCATCAGCAGTGGATTGCGGGTGCGCAAAATATAGTTAAATCCGTAACATTCTATTTACAATAACTTTGGTGCCGGTTGCCGAATCTTCGCAAAATTCTCAAAACTTTTGGCCAGCTCCGGTCCACTCCTATCCTGAAAGTCTCACAGTGATTGTCAAGCAGGGGCCGAGAAAAAAGGGGGTCCCAAAACGCATTTTCCTCATGCAATTTCCCATAGGACATTTAGACACAGCTACAGCCGGAACTGCTGAACGGAATTACACCAAATTTGACAAAGAGGTAGTCCTTAGTTCAGACTCGTGCCTTTTGCTTAATTGATGTAAATCCGTTCAGTAGTTCCTGATAAAATGACATTTAAAAGTATATATATATATCTATGGCTTCGGAGGGTCCGCGTACCCTAAGCGCAGCCTAAGCACACCCTACCGTGCACGAGCTGTATTTTAATTGGCTGTCCAAATCCAAATCAGGAAGTGTTTGCAGCCATCTTGTGCCTCGGTAGAACTGAGGCACAGGAAACCCCAAAAAAGGTCGCAAAATGCGAAAAGGGGGATGGGTTGAAACACCCGACCCCCTAGACCTGCTCAGGGGGACCCACAAGGACCCTCAAGGCCAAAATTATTATTATTTTTTTTTTTAATGGGAGGATGCACGCAGGATACGTGCATCCTGCCATTAAAAAGAATAGAAACGCGGTCTCCAGGGCTAAATATCCCAGGGGCATCATCAAAAAAATAGTCTGGGGGGGTCCCAATCCCCCCACACTACCCCGGGGAACGCCACCCCCGGGGCTCTAACTTAATGTAAGCAGGGGGCTCACAGGGTCCCCCCGTAGCCCCAGGGACCGCCACCCCCAGGGATTGTTTAAAATGGGTGGGGGGCTCCTAGGTCCCCCCAGCACCGGGTACCGCCACCCCCGGGGTTTCAAAACATTAAGTGAGGGGGGCTCTGAGGCCCCCAGCCCCGGGGACCGCCACCCCCGGGGATTCTTCAAAATGTGGGAGGGGGCCACGCGGCCCCCCTCCTGGAGCCTTGTCTAGGCCCTCGGGACCGCAACCCCCAGGGCCGGCTCCTGCAGTGTCCCGGGGGGCCCACCCCTGGGACACTGTAATTTGCAATGACAGGGCGGGAGGCTCGCGGCTCCCACCTTGTCATTGCAAACTGCTTTCCTATTTGGAAGAGAGAGCAGGAAACTTGCTCTTTCTACCAAACAGGAAAGCAGGTTGCTTTTCCACAGGGGGAGCAGCATGTTAGCTGCTCCCCTTGTGGAAAAGCAATGCTGGCTCCCGCAGGATGCGGGGAGCCGGCTGGGACTGCGGGGGGATTGGGGACCCCCCATGGCCCTCAACGAAGAGGGCCAGCCCCGGGGGAAGGGGTTCTCGGGGCTACAAATGGCCCGGGAGGGGGGCCACACGGGCCCCCTCCCCCAATTTTTTTTTTTAAATAAACTGCCCCAGGGGAGGGGTCCCCGGGGCCAGAACTGGCCACAGGAGGGGGGCAAGGCAGCCCTCCTCCAAAATAAGATTTTTTTTTAAAAAGGGCCATGCCCACTACCCGATTTTCCTTTTTTTAATTAAAAAGTGGGGGCAGGCCCTGGGGGATGGGGTCTCCAGGGCCAATACATGAGAAAAATATATATATTTTTTTAAACTGGATCGGACCGGAGGCCACGCCCCTCCTTGCACCACTCTGCAGTCGTGCTCCCTGGCACATTTGCCGAGGGGGAATGAATTCCCCTTGAATACTGGGGGTCCCAGGGGTCCAACTAGCCCACCAGGAACCTCCAGTTGTGCCAGGGGGCTGCGTTGCAGAGAGGTGTTCTGAGGCCACACGCCTTTTTACACCTCTATGCAATGCAGCTCTGTGGCACTTACTGGAGATACCTGGTGGGCTAGTTGGCCGCCAGGGGACCTCGGTATTCAAGGGGACTAAATCCCTCAACTTAAAATGCACCACGGGGCGCGTTTGTACAGTGGTGAAGGTAGGGGGCGGGGACTGAGGTGATATGTGTGCAAACACGCTCTGTGGCGCGTTTTAAGTTGGGGAATTAATTCCTCTTCAATCCAGAGGTAACCTGGGGGATGCACCAGTGCTGGATCCAGGATCCACCACTGAGTATGAAAAAGTAACGATAACACTACTTACTTGCTAAGTGAATTTCCTCCCATAGGATAACATTGGTGATTCTAAAAAGTTTCTGTGTCAACTTTTAAAATACAATAATATTCCTTAAAAATCACTACTGTACCCAAAACGCTTTTACTCAACTGTTTACAGGAGATGTCCCAAGGCTGAATCTAGGATCCAGTCCTGTGGTTAGAAAAGTAATCCATAAAGTAACTAATTGCATTTAACTAGAAATTCCCCCTCAATGTTGCATTGTGTTTGAAATTGTGTTGCAATTGCAACAACTGTAACTACTGTACTTAAAACTAACTCTATTGCCTATTTGCAAAGCATTTAAACTAAAGTAATTCATCCTAAGAAAGTATATTTTGTAATGTAATGTATAATGTAATTATAATGTAATTAAAAAAATAAAATATCTACAAATAAATAGTTTAAAAAAATGTAGTAAATCAGTATCAAACAAATAAATATAAGAATGAATACATTTAAAAATTGTAATTTACAAAACCTTTGAAATTCACTGAAAAATTCATATGTTTAGGTTTCAGGCAGGTTATACTTAGGAATTATCATTTAAAAAACCTTTTAAATTCTCTGAAAAAACTATAGGTTTCAGACATGTTATAGTAGGAATTATCATTTAAAAAACCTTAGAAATTCACTGAAAAAAACATAGGTTTTAGGGGTGTTATAGTTAGTTGGACATTTCACTCGTACAAGAACATTGAAATTCCTCCGTTATAGTTAGTTGTACTAAGTATAACTTGTGCACCCGCAATCCACTCCTGATGATGTCACATATTACATCATTCATGACATGGTCAGTGACATCACTGATGACATCACTGATGACATCTCAAATGACATCACTGATGACATCTCAAATGACATCACTGATGACATCATCCACATGACATTCTGTGACATCTTATCATACACTAGTATAACCTTTCAACACTCATTGTAAAATATGGAGTACCATATTTACACACCAATACAAGTTTCTAAAAACCCACTCAGTGATTCCTAGATCTACACACACATCTAAACACTTGCCTATAGATTCACTCATACATGCTAACAAACATCAATAGAACACTATTAAATATAGTTATACACCTACATCGACATTACACACCCTATTCACTTATGCAGTCATCCTACCCACTTATGCAAACAATTGATCATACTTATATTTACTAAGCTACACACTTATACAAACACGACTTTATTTATTCATATAGATAATACCTTATACTTAGTGTGTTATAAAATCACTATTACAAGTATACAGTTTTCGATACAGCCACTCATACAATCACTGAGTCTTATGTATACTTATTTATATACAACAACTGTCACATGCACTGCCTTTTATATTTCTAGTTTGTTGGACATGCATCATTGAGAAATATATTTACTTATCACCAGACCCATAAGGAGATTCACTCACCCAAACAACTGTTTCCACATACAGTCGTAACCTCATATACCTACTAAATCAACTATTTACACATCTTTGGACAGTCACACACCTCCCACCCAAGAACACACACATTCCTATCCCATTCAAATACTCACGTATCTAATGATAACTAATATAGACTTTCACATAGCTACTAACCAACTTATGTAGTACTGTACACAAAAGATAGAGTGAAACAGGTATTCACACAGTTTCATCACTATCCCATTTATTTAGTGAGACAGTTTAAATTAGTCACTTAGACAGTCAATCACAGTGCTACTAAATCCTCCATCCAGACACTTATACATCCACTCAGTCTTCAATGCAGATTACTATATATATATAATACTTATTTAAATATCGAACTAAACCACATTCACTGGATGATGTCATCAGTGATGTCATTTGAGATGTCATCAGTGATGTCATTTGAGATGTCATCAGTGATGTCACTGACTATGTCATGAATGATGTAATATGTGACATCATCAGCAGTGGATTGCGGGCGCGCGAGTTATACTAAATAGAACTAACTATAACGGAGGAATATCAATGGTTTTGTATGAGTGAAATGTCCATCTAACTATAACACCCCTGAAACCTATGGTTTTTTCAGTGATTATATATATTACCTACTGGCGGTCGCCAGTAGGTAGTTATAGTTAGGACCTATTATTCATAGGAAAACCGCAACATTCTATTTGGAATAACTTTGGCGTTGATTGATGAATCTTCTTGAAATTTTCCAAACTTTTGGCCAGCTCAGTTCTGTTCCTTCCCTGAAAGTTTGGTGGTGATTGGTGAAGGGAGGGCCGAGAAAAAAGGGGGTCCCAAAATGTGTTTTCCCTATGCAATTTCCCATATGACCTTTAGCCACGGCTACAGCCCGAACGGCTGAACGGAATAACACCAAATTTGGCAGAAAGGTAGTCCTCAGTTCCGACTTGTGCCTTTCGCTTATCTAGTGTCAATCTGTTCAGTAGTTTCTTTGAAAATTACAGTTAAAGTCATTTATATATCAATGGGCGCGGTGGATCCGCGGATTGTGCGAGGATTGGCCTCGTAGGATAAGTGCACCGTCCTGATGACGCGTTGAATTCTAATTGGCTGTCAAACGGTTGTAGACATTCGAAATCAGGAACTTTTGGCAGCCATTTTGTGCCTCGGTAGAAGCGAGGCTGAGGAAGTCAGTGAAATATGTGTGCAAAATGTAAAAAGGGGGCAGGGTAGACACACCCTGACCCCCTAGGCCTGCTCAGGGGGTCACATCAGGACCCGTAGGGCAAACAAAGTAAGATAGTGTTTTTCTTTTTTTTTTAAAGTCGCGGGATGCGCGTAGGATCCGCGCATTTTGCCACCGAAAAAAAAGAAGCATGTATTTTTGAGATATACATCAAGCTTATGTGTACAGATGTTGTGTGGCTCTAAAAAGAGCCCTTGTGTTTATTGAGAGATTTTAGTACTTACAAGTTAGTACTGATGTAGAGTCTAAAGTTCATGAGGAAGACTCTGTTCCCTTCATCTGTAAAATGTACAGCATCTCTCTTATAGATGCCATGCATATTGAATTGCATATTTTTGTGGTATATGGATACCATTCTATAGTCTCGGAGAAAAGTATAAACAGATTTATTCACATTTTTTCCTAGCATCTCAATCTGTGGACAAAATAAATTGGAGTAGTTCCATTTCTGCCTTTGGCATATGTTAGAATAGACAATGGAGTTTGGGGGAAAAATGAAATTAAAACAAAAAAGAAATGATTGGTTGTTTGACAACATTCTATACAAAAAACTAGGCTGCATGTTTCTGTTTTTTAAAAGCAAGATTCTTATTGGTTATCAGAACGTGATTGAAAATAACATTACGTAGGATAAGGTAGTATAATGAGAAGTCGAGCACACTTGCTGTTTTTTTTAGCAATATTGTGTGATGAACTTTTGCGTTCTTCGGGAGCCAGTATTGCTTTTTTCCATAAGTAGATGCTAATTTGTATATGGAAATGCAATCTGCTTTGGATTTTGAAAATAAGAACAGATTTCACTGCTCTGTCTTTCAAAATGCAAACTATGTTTGCTATGGGAGGGTGTCGTAGTAGTTTCCAGGGCCCTCGAGGGCACCAGGCGGAGGGCCACGCAGTCTGCCTCCTGTAATACACATATTCCCTGGGGTGGTGATTCCCGGAGCTTGAGGGGGGTCGTTGAGGCCCACATACTTGTAATTTTGTAGGAGGAGTTGGATGCGAAAGTGGTGCAAGGGGGTTGTAAATCTGGTACACAGTGTTTTGTTTTACTTTGCTTTCATTTCTGTCATGTAGAGGATCTAGGGTAAATATAACGGTTTCTGTACAGCCAGTAACTTTTAAACCTACCCCCAAACGGCTTTCTGCCTGTTACTATGGTAACAGTTTATGGAACACTTACGTGAGCACAGAGGTCAGAAGTTCACCACACTATGTTGCTAATGGCGTTGTACTTTTTATTCTTTTGAATTGGAACCGTAAGTTATAGCTATACACTCTGGTAAAGATCTGGTGAAGAGCTAGCCTCAGAATTATACTTCAAATTATAAATATCATTTCTATTGTGGACTGCTACCCCCCCACAAAAAAAAGACGTATGGATTTTATTATTTATTTAATTAACTTTTATTAAAACAATAAATAACTGGAAATATAACTAAATGGTAACAATACAATAAATAACTAGAGCCATAACTTTAACAAAACAATATAACAAACAACATATAATATGGAGTCCAATAAAAGTCCTGTAGTTAATCTGCAAAACAAAAGAGAAAATTAGTGTTTAAAATTAGATCGATGTGACTAAATGAGGTCACACATTACAAGTCAAAGTAACACTTAACGATATTTTCTATGTTTTTAATGTGTGCAGTGTATCTGATAGATTTCACTTATCTTATAGGTTTGCATTCAAACTGTGTCTGTATATATATTATAGATGAACAGGTCTTTAAAATGATTCATAGATGAGACAGAATTAGGTGAGAGATGAAGTCATTATGCAGGACAATATTTTTTAGGGCTTATTTACAAAACTCTTTTGCCACTTTTGTGTTACTTTTCTCATGTTGAAAGTGACGCAAAAGTGGCACAAGGGGTTTATAAATAAGCTGTTTTATTTCTAATGCATTTAATTGGAGGCGTTGTATATCTAGGCCGCTCTACTTACCTTGTGTAAACACTGTGGCCAACAGAGTACACAACTTCAACTCCCCTTTGGTTGGTTACTTACTGGATATGCAAGACTACTTTCAAGAGGAGACCCCAATAAAGAGTACTTGTGTGGAACTGCAAGTATGTGGAAGGACTTGCAGACTAAGAATCCAGTCAACTTTGGAAGGGAAGAGTTAAGGATATTGAGAAAGACTCCTTCTGCTTCATGAGAAGGCCCAGAGAAAAAGTAAGAAGGTTGGGAGCTTTGTATGCCATCCTAATACCTAATCATCCATAAGTTATACAGAGATCCACACTGTATCAGACCCAACCGTACAAGTGTGAATTGGACATTATCTGCCACCAAAAACCCCTCAAGTACTTATATCTGTTACTTTTTAACTTCGTCGACTGCTCATATTGAGAGTATTTACCTTAACGTTATCCATTAAAAATGTGTGAATCTGTATGGCTTCAGACATCTAGTTCATGCCATATTTGAGACATTGGTGTGATCAGCTGGAACCGGTGGATATACTTTCTTTAACCTCGGCAATTTGCTGCAAACTGAAAAAAGAGTTAAAAATGTATATGTTGTACATATGTACCAGATTAATTTTAATGTACATAAAAACATTTGTTCTCAAAAGGATTGGGGTTGAAAAGCAATCATCAGAGGTTATATTTGGCAAGCAAAATAGGAAATAGCATTGCATTATACATATATTAGGCCAAGATTGGTCACTCACTTCATTTACAAACTCCTGGCCTTGATCTGATAGAACCCTTTTTGGTCTTCCATGATCTAGAAATTGAAAGACACGTCATCAAATAAAAAAATTCAAAACAACATTTTCACTTTGTATCTCAAGTGCAGGCTGAAAACGTGTAACGAGCATTTAAATGAGAAACATATGGGTTTCAGAAACAAACGTCTATAAGACTATCACAGTGGAGATTTACATTTTATAAAAAATATTTATAGAAGCAAGAAAAATGATACCACACATTGTTCAATTTCCTATGACATATTTGGCCAATAAAATCGGGAGGACATGTTTTTATTCGTCTTCTTGATACCAGAATGCCCACTAATTCTACCAAAACATGAGAACAGCACAGTTATCTGTCTGTAAACACATGAAATACACAAATGCTTATCTCAGAATGCTTTTCTATTATGAAATGTTAAAGTCAAACCTGATAACTCCATTAGGTCCATTGCAATTTTCGGCTGATGGCATATGGAGAGCAGTCAGTGGATCTGGTATGTCGAGTGGTTGACCACCATCTGGTATAGTACATGGGCAGGAATAAACAGCTTGTGGTGACCAGTACGTCCCATGGTTGAGATATCTGTATAATGAGATAGAACAGAGGACAAATCAAGTTTAAGGTTATTAAAAAACTCGAAGAGCGTGCCAAAATACAACATTGGCCAATAGATTACATATGCAGTGCATGGGGAAGAAGTAGCACGTGGTGCACTACTTTAAAAAATGAAAGGCGGCATGATTAAGTGATTTGTCCAGAAACATCGCCTACCAAGGCAAGATATTTGAGGTATAAGAGCTGGAAATCTTGCTAAAATACACTATTGCCGAAAACATTACTTTTGCAATGCATGGGGCACGTGACGCACTACTTACACGAGAAAAACAACATCGCATTAAGTTGAACAGCACGTAGCATACTGCTGTGGGAATGGCCATGTGGCGCTTGGCAAATTAAAGAAATGCAGCAGGGTTAAGTGATTTGCACAGAACAAAGAATAGCAAATCAAGTTTAACGTTATTAAAAAACATGGAGAGCGTGCTAAAATACAACATTGACCAATCGATTACATGTGCAGTGCATGGGGAGGAAGTAGGACGTGGCGCAGTACTTTCAAAAATTAAAGACGGCAGGATTAAGTGATTTTCCCAGAAACATCGCCTACCAAGGCAAGATATTTGAGGTATAAGAGCTGGAAATCTTGCTAAAATACACTATTGCCTAAAACATTACTTTTGCAATGCATGGGGCACTTGACGCACTACTTACACGAGAAGAAAGTGATTTGCCCAGAAACAAAAGTTACGAAGTCAACTTTAACGATATAAAAAAGCAGGAAAGCGTGCTTAAAAACTACATTGTCAAATCGAACAAAAATTTGCATTTACGCGGAATCTAAAGATCGTTCAGATTAATTAACTTAATTACTCTTAAAAAAAATGCTCACCTATGAAGAAGTGGATACGAACACTATCAATGACTGTGACTGTGGAATAGGAAATGTTCAAGAAGGTTGACAGGTTATAAATGCTTTGCAGAAGGTTGATTGGTTGAGAATGATGTCACTTGGTGTCAGAGCTGTGATTGAGCATGTTGTAATTGAGCATGCGCAAATAAAATGAAATACGTTAGTGGTACATAGCCAGATGGTGGGACATATTGTGCGCATGCGTAACATTAACACGCATGCGCTACCACAAACATGCATGCGCAAAGGGAAGGCAACTCCTAGGGGGTACATACACAGATGGAGTAGGGACAGGGTAGGATTTGGATTAAAAATCGGCCCGGGTATGATAAAAAAAAGTGGACCACATTTGCATATTGCCTTTGCAAAAAACTGCTTCGGCAAAGTTTTATTTTAAAAAAAGGGGGGGTTTAAGAAAAATGCACGATTAGCTTGCACTGGTGAAACACACCCGTATACAAGTGAGGCCGCTATTGGTCAGGCTCCCTGACCCCCCTCAATAAGCATATGTTAATGGGCCGGCCCAGCGAGAGAAAGGGAATGACACCTCTGCTCATTGATAAAAGAGAAGTAATTGAGGCTGATCTGCCTCCAGAAAGGCCACTCAGGCACCCACTGGGCCGCTATCGGCATCCGAATAACGCAGAAACAGCCAAATCATCCGAAGGCTGCTCAAAAAAGCAGCCTACAGCTGGAACTGGACATCGGCCCCTCGGGCATTGCGCGAGTGCCCACATTACCAATCCGACGCTGAGTTCATATGTCGATAGAACACCGGCTCCCGCAGGAGGACGGGAGCCAGCGGGACAGTGGGGGAATTGAAGACCCTCCTACGGTCCCCAACGGTGACGGCCAAAATAAATAAAAGAAAAAGGCCGTCCCCGGGTAATGAGGTCTCCAGGGTCTTGAAGTGGGTTCAGGAGGGGGGCAATGCAGCCCTCCTCCATAAAATAATAATATATATTTAGCCATGCCCCGGGTCTGGGGATCTCGGTGCCCGGAATTGGCCACGGGAGAGGGGCACGCGGCCCCCTTCTCATAAAAAATTGAATACGGATACTCCGCTTATTGTCATCGTGCTATAAGCGCACCCTTACGATCACGCGCTGAAGGCTAATTGGCTGTCAAGTGGTTATCAACATTCGAAACTACAACTGTTGGCAGCCATTTTATGCCTCGGTACAAGGGAGGTTGAAGAAGCGTGTGAAATGTGTGTTTCAAATGTGAAAAGGGGGAAAGTAGACACACCCTGATCCTCTTGGTCTGCTCAGGGGGACCCCCAGGGCCCCGAATTTTTTGTTTTGTTGGTAAAATCGTGTGATGCGAGTATTATCCGTGCATTCTAGAGATATTAAAAAAAAAAAAGTGGGTTCCCGCGCGTCTTTGGGAATTTGCATTCTTTCAACTGTTTAGAGGAGATGCAGCAGTGCTGGATGCAGGATGCACCATTGAGTAAGAAAAGGTAACGATAACACTATTTACCTGCTAAGTGAATTTCCTTTCTTTGGCTAACATCGACTGGTTTCACTTGCAAATTCTTCTAAGTGTGAGTTTTAGAACTTTAAAATATTCACCTAAAATCATCCGAACAACAAATTCCCATTTACTCACCTGTTTTCAGGAGAGAAACCAGTGCTGCATCTTTTAGCCCAGCACTGACCCTGAAAAGAAGTTCTAAGTATACTTACAATGAACTTGTATTTTCTTCCATAGGAATCCCCTTCCTATAATTTTTTTTTATATATTTAGATTTGCGGATCAGGTTCTAGGGGATGGTGTCCAGGGCCAAAAAAAAGTAAAAGGAAGGGGGGCCACACAATGTAATGTAATTTAAAAAATAAAATATCAAAAAATAAATAGTTAAAAAAAATTGTAAATCAGTATAAAAAAAATAAACAGAAGAATAAATATATTTAAAAATTGTCATTTACAAAACCTTTGAAATTCACTGAAAAAAACATAGGTTTCAGACATGTTATAGTTAGGAATTATTATTTAAAAAACCTTAGAAATTCACAAAAAAAAACCATAGTTTTCAGACATGTTACAGTTAGGAATTAGCATTTAAAAAACCTCAGATATTCACTGAAAAAAACACAGGTTTCAGGGGTGTTATAGTTAGTTGGACATTTCATTCGTACAAAATCATTGAAATTCCACTGTTATAGTTAGTTGTACTAAGTATAACTCACGCGCCCGCAATCCACTGCTGATGCTGTCACATATTACATCATTCATGACATGGTCAGTGACATCTCCCACTGGTTCCGCCATCCGACCGTTTTAACTAGGACAGGAACATGCAGTGCCGCTCCATGGTAAAATTATCAAGACCTGACCGGTTTCGAAGCACTCGCTTCTTTCTCAAAGGTCTGTGTTCGGCAGTCTCAGGAACTCCGGGACATATTATCAAGGGGGTTTATCTCCGCTTTTTTGGCTTTAAAAGCCAAGAAAGCGGATATAAAATTATCTCCCTATTACCTAGCTGTCGCTAACACCAGTTAGTGACAGCTAGTAGGAGATAGCGACCATCTTGGGCCCCGCTTTGCATGTCAGTAATATTTATCACTAATGACATGCAAAGTGGGCGTGCCAAGATGTTAGCGACTGGAAACAGTCGCTAACATCGCTATCTCCTATTACCAACTTTTGGAGATATTCGCGCTAAGCGCGAATATCTCCAAAAGCTAACACCTGTCCCTGAGCAGTTCTTAGCCATGTTATCCAATGGTAGGTGGATAACATGGCTAAGAGCACTAGCTCGGTAATGCATGAATATCGCTGACTTTTCAGCGATATTCATGCATGTCAGCCGATTTTTATCGCTTAGGAGATAAACCTTGATAATAGCAAGGTTCCTAAGCGATAAAAATCGCCGCAGCTCGGCGATAAAAATATCACCGCTAAACCAACATAGAGATAATTATCGCTAGTTGTTGGTAATATGCCCCTCGGTTCTTCAGGTTAATAGTTAACCTGGCAAGCCCCGCCCTCAGTGGGCCGTGCTATTTCGACACGTCTTGCATTGTGGATTTCGTAGTGCTTGAACAGAGTGTAAATTAAACCTATAGTAGGTCCTGAGTTACTGTCAAATTAAAACATTTCATGCACCCTTAGTGGGCCCAGGGGCAGCTCCCATGCTCGTGTTATGCCATCTTGCTGTACTGCATACACGGCCTGGAATCGTTCCGACCCTCAGTCTCCTCTAGTGGCCAGGATGTTGCTGCCCCTCGCGGCAAGGCTGCCGCGCCATAATTGTCTTCACCAAACGCCCTAGCGTGCAGGGGTGCACTCACAGCAAGTCGAATCCATTTGGCTGGTTCTCCCGCAGGTTCCGCCATCCGGCCGTTTTAACTAGGACAGGAACATGCAGAGCCGCTCCATGGTAAAATTATCAAGACCTGACCGGTTTCGAAGCACTCGCTTCTTTCTCAAAGGTCTGTATTCGGCAGTCTCAGGAACTCCGTTCTTCAGGTTAATAGTTAACCTGGCAAGCCCCGCCCTTAGTGGGCCGCGCTATTTTGACACGTCTTGCATTGTGGATTTCGTAGTCCTTGAACAGAGTGTAAATTAAACCTATAGTAGGTCCTGAGTTACTGTCAAATTAAAACATTTAATACACCCTTAGTGGGCCCAGGGGCAGCTCCCATGCTCGTGTTATGCCATCTTGCTGTACCGCATACACGGTCTGGAATCGTTCTGACCCGCGGTCTCCTCTAGTTGCCAGGATGTTGCTGCCCCTCGCGGCAAGGCTGCCGCACCATAATTTTCTTCACCAAACGCCCTAGCGTGCAGGGGCGCACTCACAGCAAGTAGAATCCATCTCGCTGGTTCTCCCGCAGGTTCCGCCATCCGGCCGTTTTAACTAGGACAGGAACATGCAGAGCCGCTCCATGGTAAAATTATCAAGACCTGATCGGTTTCGAAGCACTCGCTTCTTTCTCAAAGGTCTGTGTTCGGCAGTCTCAGGAACTCCGTTCTTCAGGTTAATAGTTAACCTGGCAAGCCCCGCCCTCAGAGGGCCGCGCTATTTTGACACGTCTTGCATTGTGGATTTCGTAGTCCTTTAACAGAGTGTAAATTAAACCTATAGTAGGTCCTGAATTTCTGTCAAATTAAAACATTTAATACACCCTTAGTGGGCCCAGGGGCAGCTCCCATGCTTGTGTTATGCCATCTTGCTGTACCGCATACACGGCCTGGAATCGTTCCGACCCGCGGTCTTCTCTAGTTGCCAGGATGTTGCTGCCCCTCGCGGCAAGGCTGCCGCAGCATAATTTTCTTCACCAAACGCCCTAGCGTGCAGGGGCGCACTCACAGCAAGTTGAATCCATCTCGCTGGTTCTCCCGCAGGTTCCGCCATCCGGCCGTTTTAACTAGGACAGGAACATGCAGAGCCGCTCCATGGTAAAATTATCAAGACCTGATTGGTTTCGAAGCACTCGCTTCTTTCTCAAAGGTCTGTGTTCGGCAGTCTCAGGAACTCCGTTCTTCAGGTTAATAGTTAACCTGGCAAGCCCCGCCCTTAGTGGGCCGCGCTATTTTGACACGTCTTGCATTGTGGATTTCGTAGTCCTTGAACAGAGTGTAAATTAAACCTATAGTAGGTCCTGAGTTATTGTCAAATTAAAACATTTAATACACCCTTAGTGGGCCCAGGGGCAGCTCCCATGCTCGTGTTATGCCATCTTGCTGTACCACATACACGGTCTGGAATCGTTCTGACCCGCGGTCTCCTCTAGTTGCCAGGATGTTGCTGCCCCTCGCGGCAAGGCTGCCGCACCATAATTTTCTTCACCAAATGCCCTAGCGTGCAGGGGCGCACTCACAGCAAGTCGAATCCATCTCGCTGGTTCTCGCGCAGGTTCCGCCATCCGGCCGTTTTAACTAGGACAGGAACATGCAGAGCCGCTCCATGGTAAAATTATCAAGACCTGATCAGTTTCGAAGCACTCGCTTCTTTCTCAAAGGTCTGTGTTCGGCAGTCTCAGGAACTCCGTTCTTCAGGTGAATAGTTAACCTGGCAAGCCCCGCCCTCAGTGGGCCGCGCTATTTTGACACGTCTTGCATTGTGGATTTCGTAGTCCTTTAACAGAGTGTAAATTAAACCTATAGTAGGTCCTGAGTTACTGTCAAATTAAAACCTTTAATACACCCTTAGTGGGCCCAGGGGCAGCTCCCATGCTCGTGGTATGCCATCTTGCTGTACCGCATACACAGCCTGGAATCGTTCCGACCCGCAGTCTCCTCTAGTTGCCAGGATGTTGCTGCCCCTCGCGCAAGGCTGCCGAGCCATAATTTTCTTCACCAAAATCCCTAGCATGCAGGGGCGCACTCAATCAATCAATCAATCAATCATAACATTTGTATAGTGCACTACTCACCCGGAAGGGTCTCAAGGCGCTTGGGGGAAGGGGTCCGCTATTGCTCGAACAGCCAGGTCTTGAGTTGTCTCCTGAAGGCGAGATGGTCCTGGGTCAGCCGAAGGTGGATAGGGAGGGAGTTCCATGTCTTGGCCGCCAGGTAGGAGAAGGATCTTCCTCTGGCGGTGGCTCTTCGGACTCGTGGTACGGCAGCGAGGGCGAGGCTTGTAGAACGTAGCTGGCGGGTGGGCGTGTAGAACGTCAGGCGGTCGTTGAGGTATTTGGGGCCCGGGTCGTGGAGAGACTTGTGTGCATGGGTGAGGAGTCTGAACGTGATCCTCTTGCTGACGGGGAGCCAGTGCAGGTCCCTCAGGTGGCCGGAGACGTGGCTGCGTCGGGGGATGTCCAAGATGAGTCGGGCGGAGGCGTTCTGGATGCGTTGGAGTCTTTTCTGTAGCTTGGCTGTGGTTCCGGCGTAGAGGGTGTTTCCGTAGTCCAGTCGGCTTGTGACGAGTGCCTGGGTGACCGTCTTCCTGGTTTCGGTCGGGATCCATCGGAAGGTCTTGCGGAGCATGCGTAGGGTGTTGAAACATGATGAGGAGACGGCATTGACTTGTCTGGTCATCGAGAGGGAGGAGTCCAGGATGAAGCCCAGGTTGCGTGCGTGGTCTGTTGGCTTGGGAGTGGCGCCCAGGGCGCGGGGCCACCAGGAGTCGTCCCAGGCGGAGGGCGATGGTCCCAGGATGAGGACCTCCGTCTTGTCTGAGTTCAGTTTCAGGCGGCTGTTCTTCATCCACTCGGCGACGTCTTTCATCCCTTCGTGTAGGCTAGGTCTGGCGGTGGCGGGGTCTCTGGTGAGGGAGAGGATCAGTTGGGTGTCGTCGGCGTAGGAGATGATGTTGAGGTTGTGTTGGCGTGCGATGGCTGCAAGAGGTCTCATGTAGACGTTGAAGAGGATGGGGCTGAGTGATGATCCCTGCGGTACGCCGCAGATGACTTCGGTGGCCTCGGATCGAAACGGGGGGAGGCGGACTCTCTGTGTTCTTCCGGCGAGGAACGAGGTGATCCACTCCAGTGCCTTCTCTTGGATACCTATGTTGCTGAGGCGTTGAACTAGGGTGCGGTGGCAGACAGTGTTGAACGCTGCGGAGAGGTCCAGGAGGATGAGGGCCGCTGTTTCCCCGTTGTCGAGCAGGGTTCTGATGTCGTCGGTGGCTGCGATGAGGGCGGTCTCGGTGCTGTGGTTGGCTCGGAAACCGGACTGCGAGGGGTCGAGGGATCCGTTCATCTCGAGGAAGGCGGCAAGCTGTCTGTTGACGGTCTTCTCGATCACTTTGGCAGGAAAAGGGAGGGGCGAGATGGGGCGGAAGTCCTTGAGGTCGGTGGGGTCCGCTGTTGGTTTCTTCAGTAGGGCGCTGAGCTCGGCATGCTTCCAGCTCTCCGGGAAGGTGGCGGTGTTGAAGGAGATGTTGATGATGTCCCGGAGTTGGGGTGCGATGATGGCGTCGGCCTTGTTGAAGACGTGGTGGGGGCAGGGGTCGGTTGGAGATCCGGAGTGGATGGTGTTCATCGTGCGAGCTGTGTCTTCGGTGGTCACTGTGGTCCAGGTGCGGAGGGTGGTGGGGGGGGCGTTGGTTCGACAGTTGGGTGCGTGGATGGTGCGCCAAAGCTGTTGTGGATGTCGGCGATCTTGCGGTGGAAGAATGAGGCGAGAAAGTCGCAGAGGTCTTGTGAAGGAGTGATGTCGTTGTTGCCGGTGCTGGGGTTGGAGAACTCCTTGACGATGCTGAAGAGTTCCTTGATGTCGTGGGCATTGTTGTCCAGTCGTTCCTTCAGTGATTTCTTCTTGGTGGTGCGGATAAGCTGGTGGTGCTTGCGGGTGGCTTGTTTGAGGGCGGTCATGTTGTCTGTGGTCTGGTCGAGGAGCCAGGCTTTCTCGAGGGTGTGGCAGTTCTTCTTGGAGTCCTTGAGTTCGTCGGTGAACCAGGAGGCTTTCTTGCTTCTGGGTCTGCTGGGAGGGTTCTTTAGTGGCGCGAGGTCATCTGCGCAGGCGGTCAGCCACTGCGTGAAGTTGCGGGCTGCTTCGTTGGAGTCCGTTGTGCTGGCGGGTGGGTTCTGGCTGAGGGAGGTGGTGAGCTGCTCGGCGGTGATCTTGCTCCAGCTCCTGTGAGGAACCTGTTGCGGGTGGTGGTGGGTCGTGGTTCTTCTGAAGCTGAAGTGGACGCAGCTGTGGTCGGTCCAGTGAAGTCCGGTGGAGTGGCTGAAGGTGATATGCTTGCTGGATGAGAAGACAGGATCTAGCGTGTGGCCGGCGTAGTGGGTGGGGGTGTTGACCAGTTGCTTGAGTCCGAGGTTGGCGAGGTTGTCCAGCAGGGCGGCGGTGTTGCGGTCCTTGTTGTTCTCCAGGTGGAAGTTGAGGTCCCCTAGGAGGATGTGGTCAGCGGAGGGGAGGGCGTTCAGGCTGATGAAGTCCGTGATGTCTTCGCTGAATTGTGTGCGTGGTCCCGGGGGTCTGTAGACGAGGCTGCCTCCGAGGGTCGTCTTTCGGTCGGTGTGTATCTGGAAGTGGAGGTGCTCGGCGACGGAGAAGGTGTCGCTGGAGTCGGTCGTGATGCGGATGGTGTTCTTGTGTACGATGGCGATGCCTCCTCCAGTCTGGTTGACGCGGTCCCTCCGGGTGATCTTGTATCCGTCTGGGATGGCGATGGCGATGTCGGGTGCAGAGGAGGCGTTCATCCAGGTTTCTGTGAGGAAGGCGACATCTGGTGAAGTTGTGTCGAGCAGGTTCCAAAGTTCGATGGCGTGTCTGTGGATGGAGCGGGTGTTGAGCAGGATGCACTTGAGGTGGCTGTTGTTGGTGCTCGGCTTGGTGGGTGCGGTGCAGGTCCGGAGGCAGGTGAACTTGCAGGCTTGACAGGTGAAGGGCCCGTGGGTGCGTCTCAGGGAGGCTTGGTGGCAGGCTCTGTTTCGGTCGGGTTTGAGTGCGATGAGGGTGGCGGCGTCGTAGGTCCGTCATGTGGGCAGGCATCATCGGGGGCCAGGGGTCCTGGCGCTGGGCGCGGTCCAGGCGCAAGTCGAATCCATCTGGCTGGTTCTCCCGCAGGTTCCCCCATCTGGCCGTTTTAACTAGGACAGGAACATGCAGAGCCGCTCCATGGTAAAATTATCAAGACCTGACCGGTTTCGAAGCACTCGCTTCTTTCTCAAAGGTCTGTGTTCGGCAGTCTCAGGAACTCCGTTCTTCAGGTTAATAGTTAACCTGGCAAGCCCCGCCCTCAATGGGCCGCGCTATTTTGACACGTCTTGCATTGTGGATTTCGTAGTCCTTGAACAGAGTGTAAATTGAACCTATAGTAGGTCCTGAGTTACTGTCAAATTAAAACATTTAATACACCCTTAGTGGGCCCAGGGGCAGCTCCCATGCTCGTGTTATGCCATCTTGCTGTACCGCATACACGGCCTGGAATTTTTCCGAACTGAGGTCTCCGGTCAGGTCTTGATAATTTTACCATGGAGCGGCTCTGCATGTTCCTGTCCTGGTTAAAACGCCCGATGGCGGAACCTGCGGGAGAACCAGCCAGATGGATTCGACTTGCTGTGAGTGCGCCCCTGCACGCTAGGGCGTGCTTGTTACATAACCTACTTTTAAAGAAAGCTCAGTTTGACCCAGATTCCCTAAACAAATGCAGGTCTACCTACTACATTACTTTAGCAAAATAATTAAGCTAGACCTGGACAAAGGCCAAGCCAATGCTCTGAAGATCCTAAAAATTCTGACCTGAGGTCAGGTTGCTTTTTGAACGTTTACGATTCCTTAACTGCATTCGCAAATAAAGGGATCGCAAAGAAATACGATTTCCTTAATTGCGAATTGCAAAAAAGGTACATGCATCTCAAAAGGCCATTTTGCGATTGCAATCGGCCGAATTTTACGATTTGCACTATTTGCCATCGCAAAATGGTTTGATGCATGTGCCCCATAGTACCTTATTTTCAATACCTGAGCGAATCGCAAACCAGTCTGAAACTGGTTTGTGATCTCTAAATAGGTGAATCAATATGTTTGAAGTAGTTGAAGTAGTATTTTGTATGATTTCTTAAAATAGCAATGCAAATGAAATGTTTAGCCATTTGTTTTTTTGTGACTTCAACATTTACTGATTCGCAAATAGGGAATCAGTTGGCAATTCTGTATTTTTATGTTAGTTGCATTTGCTTTTGTTTGCAAAATGAACATTTTGCACTCGCAATTTACCATCTCTGGGTCGAATTGCACTGAGGACAGAAAACTCACGGAAGACAAGGAGGAGAGTTCAATGGAAGAGGAGTGAGGACTGGAAGATATAACAACAGAGAAGGACCACAAAAAAGAGGACATGAGACATAGAGGAGAGAATAAAGGAAAGCAACCGAAAAGGAGGAAGGAGTTAAGCCTGAAAGTGCACAAAGAGAACAAAGGGAGAAGGAAGCACCGAGATCTAATTGTTCACTAGGAGGTAGGAGCTTGTCAGATGCTTCAAGCACAGTGAGCGATTTAGAATTCAGCAACATGCAGGAGGGAAGTGCTGCATTCCCCAAGGCCTGAAAAGAAGGCTCTGGCTATAGTCATGTTCTTCGAAACATTTTTTTGTACACTGGTGGTGAAGCAATAACAGTACTGTAATTCTAGGGTTCATGGCCACAAGGGTATTCTCAGTCCCTCCCTATAGAGAAGCACGTGAAGATTTTGAGAATTGTAAGACTCCAGTCAGTCCTAGGGAAGAAATCACAGTAAGATTGGATTGCCTTCTTGAGAAACAGCTAATCCCCCAAAAAAGTGGAACATGAGGAAAACCAGAACAACAGTGACTTCCCTCGCCCTAGACTGTATAGCCTCAACCTCAATACATAAGCTTTGAAATCAAATTCACATGGTTCCATCTGTTGTTATCATCCTGTCACAGCCAGGTCCAGGGAAACCAGAACTGAGAAGCCTATAGGAATAAGGACATTTTGAAAAGTGTACTATATGAACAATGCTGACCCTGTGAAACCTTTCCATCTAGAATAAAATACACTAACATGTCCTGTGTTCATGGCAGAATCACAGGAACAGACTTTTATAAGAAATCAAAGAATACTGAATTCCATTCTCTACTCTGAGCCTTTGCCTCATTTCTCACACCATTTCCAATTAATTGGTCAGGTATGGTGGCTTAGTGGACAGTTGCGTCCTCTATAGTGTCCTGGGTAACAGTAAACATCTGTTATTTAGAATCGAGATACCCTTCTGGGTGAATGTGCGCTTTACAAATATACATGTTATGTTATGTTGAATGTAGCAATTAATGTTATGCAATGATTATGGAGAGTTTCAACCCATCCATGATATCCCAAGCATATGAAAAGCCAGATCTGGTTGTCAAGCCTTACCCTACATCGCTCCTACAGTGTTGAATTACCTACCACTACACTTCTTGAATTCCACAAGAAGCTGGATACAAGGCTTTCCGAGTAGTCCCACTAGACCCAAGCTTTGGCTAGGCTAACACCTGCTCAGTGTGAAGGACTTCTGCTGCGTTGTACTGAACTCTACAAATCTCCATAACAAAAAAAAATGTAACGTAAAGTAAGAAGGTATCTTCTTTCCAATTTCATATCTGAGCAAGACCAAATTAGCCTACCATTCTTCTGTTTATTTGGAGCACTTTGAGAATGACAAAAATGCTATATGTTGTGCTGTATTAAAAATATTATTAATGAGACAGGAGTTGGTCAGACGGTGTCTGATCCCTTTTGAGAAGGCCACAGGGCAGACAAGAGCAACTGGGCTCTTTACCCATGGTGGTTGAGGCTGTTTGTTTCTGGAACAACAATTTGCATCTGTTATCCAGGGGCCCATTCTTCTATAGCTGTGCAAGCTTTTCTGTATTTGACTCTCAGAGTGCTGAGGTTGAGCCGTCACAGGATGCTCAGGGAGATGGGGGGGGGCAAGAGCTCAGATCGCAACAGTCACACAACATACAACATATTATAATGTATAGCTCAGTGCTCATCTTCTAGAATAAGAAAGCACTCTTAATCTCACAGCAAAACTCATTACTACACTGTTCAATCGATTCACTGAATAGAATTGTCGCAGGTTATACTAATCATGAGGTACTACACTTCTCTCGCTTTCCTAGTAAGCATTTTCTTTCCCTGTCTGGGATCAATTTTCTCTCTGTCATGTATGCTACATTATAGGCAGAAATTAAGCTAACGTGTATAGTGGTCAAAGTTCCTAAGAATTTTTAAAGTCAACTCAGTTTAAAGTCTTGAAGTGGCTTATTGTACAACAAAGTCTCAAGCAAGCTTGGCGGCTATGCCCCACGGTTACCGGACATTGTCTGGGGGCCATCCTATCTGTGTAGTAGGAGCAGCGTTGTTCCTGCCGGTATGAAGCGGACTCCTTCAGTCCTTGTTCACTGCAGTGGGGGTGTGCATGGGATAATCATTTATAGACTTGGCTCAGCCAGGTTCTGGCTTTGGCACCAGTTCTCTACCTCAGTAGGTCATCTGAGAATGAACACTTTGGCTGTCAGGGATTGTGGTCTCCAGGCCGTGCTGTTCTTTGGGCATCGTGCCTGACCAATCTGGGGTTTTCTGCTTCTGCGATGCTGGAACTTTCTTGGTGGCAGCAGCAGCTAGTCACGTTAACCCATGGCAGGCTATAAGGTCAAATTAAGAAGGCACACTCTGGTATGCAGCTCTTAGATACTAGCAGAGATACCAGTAAACTCCTCCCCAGTACAGGTCTCTTCTGGAATGCTTTCCAAAGCTCACAGGCTTCCTCTAGGTGCTCCTCATGCCAGGAACATGCTGGGCCTCTCCTTCGCTGACAGTATCTCCGCCTGCAGGGCTAGACATTCTCCTCTCCTGTCTCAAAAAAGAGAGACAGGAACCCACCCTTTTCAAAATCATTAGGGCCAGGGAACTTAGTACAATAGATACAAGAACTATGGACAAGAGACACCAAACTATCAAATGAAAATCTGTATGCATATACCTTTTACTAGCACCTATGCTGGCACATTTCTTCAACATAAAATGTTGCTAATGTGGTTGTTGAAAAGAAATGAGTTAACAACCGATGATGATTGATTTTCCGATTCACACAGGTTCAAATTAATTCTCTTTTCTTAACTCTTTACCTTCAAATAATTGTATGTCTTTATTTAATCAATTTCTCTCACACATCAACGCTAATTTTAGGTTTAATTGATTCAGATACTCTTATTGCAGTTTATCATATTTTCATTACACAGTATGTATCACCATTGTTTCAATTTATTTTATTAACTGTACAATTAATTAAAATCATTACAGTAAAAGTGCTCATCATATTGCAGCTAGAACAGATAATTAAATTTTTTTATTTGTGACATGGGTTTAAAATATATTTTAATAAAATAAAAATAAGAAAAAATTGGCTCCCCTCCCCAATTCCACCAAAGTCAATCTTCCCCAGAGTTTGTGTTTATGGAGGTGTGGCTTTGGTGGCAATCCGGAATATCGAGTTGTTCTGTGGGTGGCATTATAGAGCTATGATTCATTCCCCTTGGCCTCTAAACCAGTAACAATGAGGGACACTTTCCTGGAGGGGATACTGGAGGTGCAGACAAGCATCAATGCACGGTCAAGGCCACCTCAACACCCTTGTGCTGGTTTTGCAATGTACTTCTCCAGAGTTTACTTTCGTTCATTTGCGAGTTTTAGGGCAGTCCTGATATGATGGATACATTTCCCCAGTCTAGCTAGGGTCATCGTGCTAGGCTTGAAAAAACACATGGCTGACACTTCGCTACAGGATTTTGTTCCATTGATGGAGCACATCGGACGCAGTAATTGCCTTTGTTCCTTGATAAGATTGGGGCAACAGCATAGAAGGTGGAGCCACAAATCCCTCGTGTATGGGCAGAGTCTGCAGTTAGTAGCTACCCATCTACAAGCCCACGCAGGATTTAAACTGCAATTCCTAAGGTGATTAATCTCATGAACAGAATTTTGCTTCGGGCTCATGGTGTTATAGCGTCACTTAGGTAAGCCTGGGCTTTGCCTGCTGTGTAAGAACTATTCAGTGGGTCTAAGAGTGGACTTGAACGGAGGGATTTACAGTCCAGGTCAAATGAGATTTCGCACACTTGTTTGTTTATCACTTTTTTTAAGTGTTTCTTCCACTATATTCAATGTTTCAATCGCTTTATCAAGGGTGGAGTGCCAGGGCGTACAAGGCTCTTCGAAGATTGATCTTTAATTGGTGTTTTAAGGAGTTAGCTGGAGCCCTTAAGATCCTGAGATAGAGTTTTATGATATCACCCTGGCACATCAAGTTCGGCCTCGCCACTCCTAGCTCCGGCCTTAGCCTTGCGTTCCTTGCTGCCCTTGGGATTTGGGGTTTTATAAGCTTTAGATTGCACTGTATTTAGGCAGGCGTGCTGTGACCCGGGGGAAGTCTGGTGGCCATAGCTGATTGCTGGTAGCAGTTTCGCTTTCATAGCTTTCAATATTGGGCCGGCAGTCGGACTGATCAGATGATGGTTTAGTTGCTTGAGTGGATATATGAACCTATTGGCGTTGGTTCTCTGATGTTTCAAATGGGCAGTCGCCTTGGCCCGTTCCGTCAGCCAGACCCCTAGGTAATTGTATGACTCCTCCGTCTTGATTTGCAAGTGCCCAAAAGTCATTGTGCTTTCTTTTTATGATGGTAGATCCCAAGGATAACAACCATGGTCTTTGCTTGGTTTACTGTCAGATTGTTGATGTTAATAAAGTGATTTAATGCAGTTAGGGCTCTTTGACCCTGCCTCTAGGCAAGGTCGCCCCCACGCGCTGCTGTCTCTCAGCCTGCCTCCTCGCCCAGCTGATCCTGCCACCGCTGCCGCCTTGGACGACCCAGCCGCCGCTGAGCCGCCCACCGCCTGATTTTCCCGCCGCTGCCTCCCTGTGGCCCCGCCCCCCTCCAGCCCATTCGCCATCCCGCTCCCGCCACCCAGCTGCTCCTCCCTCCCGGCTCCTTACTTAAGGGGGCTGCGTGCAGGCATAGGGAGCGACCGTTGACCCTGCCTCTAGGCTAGGTCGCCCCCATGCACTGCTGTCTCCCAGCCTGCCTCCTTGCCCAGCTGATCCCGCTGCCGCTGCCGCCTTGGATGACCCAGCTGCCGCTGAGCCGCCCACCGCCTGATTTTCCTGCCGCTGCTTCCCTGCGGCCCCGCCCCCCTCCAGCCCATTCGCCGCTTTGCTCCCGCCACCCAGCTGCTCCTCCCTCCCGGCTCCTTACTTAAGGGGGCTGCGTGCAGGCATAGGGAGTGACCGTTGACCCTGCCTCTAGGCTAGGTCACCCCCACGCGCAGCTGTCTCCCAGCCTGCCTCCTCGCCCAGCTGATCCCACCGCCGCTGCCGCCTTGGACGACCCAGCCTCCACTGATCCGCCCACCGTCTGATATTCCCGCGGCTGCCTCCCTGCGGCCCCGCCCCCCTCCAACCCATTCGCCGTCCTGCTCCCGCCACCCAGCTGCTCCTCCCTCCCGGCTCCTTACTTAAGGGGGCTGCGTGCAGGCATAGGGAGCGACCGTTGACCCTGCCTCTAGGCTAGGTCGCCCCCATGCGCTGCTGTCTCCCAGCCTGCCTCCTTGCCCAGCTGATCCCGCCGCCGCTGCCGCCTTGGACGACCCAGCTGCCGCTGATCCGCCCAACGCCTGTTTTTCCCGCCGCTGCCTCCCTGCGGCCCCGCCCCCTCCAGCCCATTTGCCGCCTTGCTCCCGCCACCTAGCTGCTCCTCCCTCCCGGCTCCTTACTTAAGGGGGCTGCGTGCAGGCATAGGGAGTGACCGTTGACCCTGCCTTTAGGCTAGGTCGCCCCCACGCGCTGCTGTCTCCCAGCCTGCCTCCTCGCCCAGCTGATCCCACCGCCGTGCCGCCTTGGACGACCCAGCCGCCGCTGAGCCGCCCACCTTCTGATTTTCCCGCCGCTGCCTCCCTGCGGCCCCGCCCCCCTCCAGCCCATTCGCCGCCCCGCTCCCGCCACCCAGCTGCTCCTCCCTCCTGGCTCCTTACTTAAGGGGGCTGCGTGCAGGCATAGGGAGCGACCGTTGACCCTGCCTCTAGGCTAGGTCACCCCCATGCGCTGCTGTCTCCCAGCCTGCCTCCTCGCCCAGCTGATCCCGCCACCACTGCCGCCTTGGACGACCCAGCCGCCGCTGAGCCGCCCACCGCCTGATTTTCCCGCCGCTGCCTCCCTGCGGCCCCGCCCCCCTCCAGCCCATTCGCCTCCCCGCTCCCGCCACCGAGCTGCTCCTCCCTCCCGGCTCCTTACTTATGGAGTCCACGAAGCGACCGTGCAGCGGACGCGCGCAGCGGGCGCGCCGATTGTGCCCCAAAGGCGCGCCAAAAGCAAGCCCGTCTACGCCCGTCCGCGCCTGGACCGCGCCCAGCGCCAGAACCCCTGATTCTCAACTATGCCAACGCACCCGACAAACCTACAACGCCGCCACCCTCCACGCACTCAATGCCAGCCGGAACCCCGCCTGCTACCGAGCCACCCCGAAACGCACCAACGGACCCTTCACCTGCCAAGCCTGCAAATTCACCTGCCTCCGAAACTGCACCGCACCCGCAAAGCCGAGCTCCAGCAACAACCACCTCATATGCACCCTGCTCAAAACCCGCTCCGTCCACAGGCACGCCGTCGAACTCGGGAACCTCCTCGACACAACATCACCAGACGTCACCTTCCTCACAGAAACATAGATGAACGCCTCCTCAGCCCCCGACATCACCATAGCCATCCCTGAGGGCTACAAGATCATCCGGAGGGACCGCGTCAACCCGACCGGAGGAGGCATCGCCATCGTCCACAGAAACACCGTCCGCATCACAACCAACTCCGACGACACCCTCACCGCCGCCGAGCACCTTCACTTCCAGATTCACACCGACCCCAAGACCACCCTCAGAGGCACCCTCATCTACAGACCCCAGGGACCACGAACACAATTCAGTGAAGCCATCGCAGACTTCGTCAGTCCGCATGCCCTTACCTCCACAGACTACATCCTCCTAGGGGACCTCAACTTCCACCTGGAGAACAACAAGGACTGCAACACCGCCACCCTGCTGGACAACCTCGCCAACCTCGGACTCAAGCAACTGGTGAACACACCCACCCACTACGCCGGCCACACGCTTGACCCTATCTTCTTCTCCAGCAAGCACATCTCCTTGTAAATTGATACTTGTATCTCCTTCAGCCACACAACCGGACTACACTGGACAGACCACAGCTGCGTCCACTTCAACTTCAGGAAAACCACGACCCACCACCACCCACAACAGGCTCCCCGCAGAAGCTGGAACAAGATCACCGCCGACCAGCTCACCACCGTCCTCAGCCAGAACCCTCCCACCAAAACAACGGACCCCAATGAAGCAGCCCGCAACCTCACACAGTGGCTCACCAACTGCGCCGACAAACTCACACCTCTGAAAAATCCTCCCAACAGACCCGGCAGCAGGAAAGCCTCGTGGTTTACCAACGACCTCAAAAACTCCAAGAAAACCTGCCGCACCCTCGAGAAAGCCTGGCGCCACGACCAGACAGCAAAACACATGCCCGCCCCCAAGAACGCCACCCGCAAACACCACCAGCTGATCCGCACCACCAAGAAGACAACATTCAAAGAACGACTGGACAACAACACCCACTACAGCAAGGAACTCTTCAGCATCGTTAAAGAGCTCTCCAACCCCAGCGCCTGCAACAACAACATCACACCCTCGTAAGACCTCTGCGACTCACTCGCCTCGTTCTTCCACCGCTAGATCGCAGACATAGACAACAGCTTCGGCGCACTGACCACGCACCCAACCACCGAACCAGCGCACCCCACCACCACCCTCTACACCTGAACCCCTGTCAGCACCGAAGACACCACCCGCCTGATGAACACCATCCACTCCGGCTCCCCTACCAACCCCTGCCCACACCACATCTTCAACAAATTCGACTCCATCATCGCACCCCAACTCCGGAACATCATCAACAGCTCCTTCATATCTGCCACCTTCCCGGAGAGCTGGAAACATGCCGAGCTGAGCGCCCTCCTGAAGAAACCCACCGTGGACCCCACGGACCTGAAGAACTTCCGCCCCATCTCGCTCCTCCCCTTTCCAGCCAAAGTCATCGAGAAGTCCGTCAACAGACAACTCTCCACCTTCCTCGAGACGAACGGATCCCTCAACCCATCTCAGTCCAGCTTCTGAGTAAACCACAGCACCGAGACCGCCCTCATCGCAGCCACCGACGACATCAGGTCCCTGCTCAACAACCGGGCAACTGCTGCCCTCATCCTCCTGGACCTCTCAGCAGCCTTCGACACTGTATGCCACCGCACCCTGATACAGCGCCTCTGCAACACTGGAATCCAAGGAGCGGCCCTGGAGTGGATCATCTCGTTCCTCGACGGAAGAACCCAGAGAGTCCGCCTCCCCCGTTCCGATCCGTGGCCACTGAAGTCATCTACGGCGTTCCGCAAGGATCCTCACTCAGCCCCACCCTCTTCACCGTCTACATGAGCCCTCTCGCAGCCATCGCACACCAACACAACCTCAACATCATCTCCTACGCCGACGACACCCAGCTGATCCTCTCCCTCACCAACGACCCCGCCACCGCCAAAGCCAACCTCCAGGAAGGAATGAAAGACGTCGCAGAATGGATGAAGATCAGCCATCTGAAACTGAACTCAGACAAGACGGAAGTCCTCATCCTCGGACCATCCCCCTCCGCCTGGGACGACTCCTGGTGGCCCCCTGCCCTGGGCACCGCACCCAAGCCAACGGACCACGCACGCAACCTGGGCTTCATTCTGGACTCCTCCCTCATGATGACCAAGCAAGTCAACACCGTCTCGTCATCCTGCTTCAACACCCTACGCATGCTCCGCAAGATCTTCCGATGGATCTCCACCGAAACCAGGAAGACAGTCACTCAGGCCCTCGTCACAAGCCGTCTGGACTACGGGAACACCCTCTACGCTGGAACCACAGCCAAACTCCAGAAAAGACCCCAGCGCATTCAGAACACCTCAGCACGACTCTTCCTGGACATCCCTCACCACAGCCACATCTCTGCCCACCTGAAAGACCTGCACTGGCTCCCCATCAACAAGAGGATCACGTTCAGACTCCTCACCCACGCACACAAGGCTCTCCACGACACGGGTCCAAAGTACCTCAACAGCCACCTCACATTCTATACACCCATCCGCCAGCTCTGATCCGCCAGCCTCGCCCTCGCCTCCGTCCCACGAATCCGCAGATCCACCGTCAGAGGAAGATCCTTCTCCTACCTGGCAGCCAAGACTTGGAACTCCCTCCCCACTCACCTACGGCTGACCCGGGACCATCTCTCCTTCAGGAAATAACTCAAGACATGGCTGTTCGAGCAGTAGCGACCCCCCCCTCAGCGCCTTGTGACCCTATGGGTGAGTAGCGCGCTATACAAATTCTGATGATTGATTGATTGATTGATTTGTAGACCCACCTTTGTATGATCCATTATGGCGGTATCATCAGCGTATTGAAGCACCGGCAGTCTCGTGTTTCCTAGTCTTGGTGTTACCAGGCTAGCTCCTTTCAAGGCGTTCCCCCAGGTCCGCCGTAAAAAGTGTCTTCATGAAGCGATCTTATTGCCTTCAGTTGGTTCGGTGGCATGCCCCAGTTGTCTAGCTGCCACCATAGTCTTATGCGCACAACTTTGTCGCAGGCTGTGCTGTAATCTACGAAGCAGCAGAAGAGTGGGGGGTGGTTCTTCGTGGTAGCCTGGGTGGATAAGTAGGCCAATGCCAGTACGTTATCAATGGTCGATCCCTGTGACCTGAATCCAGTTTGATAGGATGGTATAATGCTATTCTCCTCTGCCCAACCCTCCAAGTCCTTTAGTAGAAGGTAAGCGTTAGCCTTGGCTTCAAGGTCAAGCAGGGCAATAAACCTATAATTTGATGGTTTTAAGAGGGACCAAAATGGAGCCCCTCCAGGAATCGGGGGTTGTTGCTGATTGGAATGTATAGTTGTATAAAGGAGTTAGCAAACCTGCCCAGAAGTCGGGGGCCTTTTTAAAGACCGGTGCAGGAATAACATTTGGTCCAGGGGCCCCATCGTTCTTCATGTTCTTAATGATCTTACTGACCATATGGGGATTTAGCTTGGCTGATGTTTGCCAAATGTTTCCACCAGCGTTCTGTTACCCTCAGGCCAGTTATGTTGGCTGACTTTCGTTTCTCCTGGAACAATGTTTATTTGCCTTTCTGGGCCCTCTTTGCCACTAGCCCTTTCTGGCCACTCTTTATTGGCAGTGGTAATTGAGTAAAGCTGTTTGATGTAAATCAACCAGTCCTTTTCTGCTACTCCATTCTCTCTTGAGATTCCTCTGCTGCTCAGTTAATTTATATGTCTCCACAGGTGGGCTGGGTTCTTCTGTCTTATCAGGGCGAAGACTTTCAGCCATTCCTTTTCCGTGATGGCGTTTTTATGTTCCAAAATTTTCTTTCTCAGTGCTACCCTCAGTGAGGTGACCGACGGTCCCTCCGAAACGCCGCCCCCTCTTTTCTTTTTTAATAGGGCCTTATGCAGGAGGCGTTTACAGACTTGCATGTCTTTGGTTGGCCCTACGCTGCCCCCTCTTGGTTATCCTTTGGGCCTGATATATTTTGTCTGGGGGTTCCCAAGCTTTACTTCTAGGTCCTCCACAAAATCTTCCCAGGCCTTTATGGGTGATAGCGGTGTAGACAGATTGCCTTCCTGTTATAATTCCAGCCATGTTTGTAATGTGTTGCCTATCTTGACCGACCATTTGATCCTCCTCAGGACACTGTATTTTTCATCCCCTATTGATGCTCCAATGGTTTGTTGGCATTGAGCTGTTGGAACTGTCATCGGGAAGACCGCTCTCAGTGGCCTATGATCACTTTCCGTCCTATCTTCCACTTCAAAGTCATTCAAGCTGCCCGCCAGTGCTTCGCTGATCATCTTGAGATGTCTCTGAAGGTAGGAGGAGGGTCCTATGTGTTCAAGTGTGCTCTTTCAGTGCATAAGTTGAGATCAGCTTGTGATTGCTGATGAAGTTGGTCAAGGGTGCTGCCCTGCCAGAACTTAGGGGAGGGGATTTGTTAATGTCCAGATCCCTCAGATTGAAATCCCTCGCTAGGATAACCTGGTGAGATTTATATTAACACAAGAGGTCTTCTAGTTTCCCCAGCAGCCCCTCCAACTTCTCTTTTATAGTAAGGTGGGCCAGATTGATGTAACTGTTAATAATTAGAAGAGGCATAGGATGTGAGTTAATATTCAAGCCTCTGATTTGTAGTTCTTGCAATCCCGTTGTGTTTAAGTTGATAGCTTTAGCTTCAAGAGCACTGTCATGCTTTATAAAAACTGATAGACCGCCGGCCGGTCAGCCGAATAGATTCTTTTTTTATGGCTGGAATGAAGTGTTCGTAGTGCCCTGCAAAGGAGGTGCTGGACAGGGCCCAGGTCTCTTGGAGGCAGAGTATTTTGGCAGTTTCCAGAAACTGCTTCAGATTTTCATTGCCACTGATTTTGCTTATTCCTGCTTTGTTCCAGGAGATTATAGTTAATTTCTCTTTGTGGACTGCTCTTCGCCTTGTCCCTTTCCTTGCTAGCCTGGATTCTCTAATGTTAGGCACATTACCATTGTCTATGCATTACAGACGATGTTTCCTTCAACAGGATTACACCTACTGTTTCAACACTAATATATCTGTGAGCAGGCAAACGTGCATGGAGTAACTGATAAAACAAATTGCTACAACTTTTATCTACAGAATATCTTACTCAAATGCTTAGTCCTTCACTATTTGTTTTGCCCACCAAACACATGCCCACTTTTTCCTCATGTGCAGTTGCACTCATTCAACATTCACTCAGCTTATTTTTCCATTTTGCCCTATGATTCAATTCTTATGTCCAACTTCCTTTGCATTGGGTCGCATGTTCTTCCTGTCACATCATTGCATTTATAATTGTTTACTTACTTGATTGTTTTCTACATAGATTATTACTCCAGATAATAAGTTAAGTCCACCTTCTCATTCAAGCTACATAGGCTTTTATTTCCCACTTTTTGTATCCAATAATTGTCACGTTTTAGTAGCTATTTTTTGCAGTCACAACTGAGTGCAAATTGTTCTACTATTTCGATTACTTTCAATATTAGCAGTTGTTGAATATTTTGCTTCTCCTCTTTGAAATGTCTTGTAACTTGTGAGTTTGTATTAATAGTTTTGATTGTACTTTTGTGTTCTGAAATTTAGATTTTTATTGTCCTCTAGGTTTTAGCAGTACATATATATCCACAGAGACATTTCAGAACAAATACGATCAATATTCTGTTGCATTTTGCAAATTGCCTTAATTTAAAATGTTCTCGTAAGCGGGAAGGTGTTATATCACTTCTCTTAATCAGAGTGTTACGGTGGTTCCAAATCAAACGCTGAGAAGTTCCTTTTTTATTTGATTCTGTTAATCTTGTAGCATCTCATATACACTTCTATTTGATCATCATGTCTTGAGATTGTCTATATAGTACTTGATATTTAAAGATCAAATTCACTTCCACATCGACTTTGATCAGAGACCGAGGTAAGAATTATTCATTTTTATATGATTACTCTGAATTGAATGGTTGCTTACAAATTTGAGTTCGTCAGGTTTGTCATATTGACCACAAACCAAATATCATCAGTAGTCTGAAATTTCCTGTGTTACAAACCACTGTTAAAAATGATTGACGGTTTATCCCACCATTCATTGACCAATTTTCTGGGAAACTGAGAGACAAATCTTGTATTATGTTTGCAGGTATAAATAACACCTATTAACCAATGGTAGTGCTGGTTTTAAAAATTGTATTGATTAAAGTTATATTTTAATTGACGATAATGCAAAATATTAGCTGTCTGTCGTAAACAAATGCAGTACATAGAACTCCAGGAGTGGTTACGATGTTCCCAAATAATATAACATGATTATATAAAGGAGAATAGGTAGTGATTTTTAACACTGGAAATTTGAAATTCTCCCACAGTTTGTAAATCCCAGTATATATATGCTATGCCCTGGATGAGCATCAACTTCATTTTGTTAATGTATTAGGGGTTGTTATATTATTTGTAAGTTTTTTATTAAATGAGTTTCACATTTAAGCATATTTACGTTTGAAACTGCCTGTGACAGCTCTTTTCTTCAAACTTTTTCAACGTTTTTCAGTTTTTGTCCTGGAATTTGTTTTGCATTTAAAATGATTTCCTGGTCTAATTAGCTCGGAGTATTGCACATGTGTTTATTCACACTGTGTGTGTTAGACAATTCTTTGCATGTAGCATATGTTTTTATTTCTTGTCATTTGGAGGTATTCCAGTCATCCAGCTGGTTAGTTTTCAGCATGTGATCAAATCAGAAAATCTGTAATGTACCGTTAAATGTGAGTTGATAAAAAAAATGTCAACATCAATACATGTTTTTAAACCAAAATTGTACACGCACGGACCCCTTGAACCTCCTGATGAATACAATCATTTTGTTCATGTACGTTTGTTGTTACCGGCAATAAATATGTAGGAGCTGTGTTGTGATCTCTCAGGCATCAGAAACGTTTCTTCCTGTATAATGTTAGGCCTTTGGGAGCTAACTTCATGGCCCTTGCGAACATTTGCATTCATAGTCTACTGACTGAATACTAGTAACATTACCTACACGAGAAATGGTATAAATCGAGGCCTGCATGTATGTGCTTTGATTGATGACGCGAATGATGAACGAATGTTAAGCCATGGGCGGGTTGCCTAATGATATTATGTATAACATCAATCGTTTTTTAACATCCACTATATATATTTCTCTGATAAATTTATATAATATTTAATACAAATATTATAATCTTTGAATATATCTTTACTTTCCATTTCTTTACATACACTCTGTGCCTGGTTCCAGCACAACTATTTTATATATCATTTGCATTGTGTAGATTGTGTATACTGCCACTATACACTCAAGATTTGCCTTTGGTTGTTCTATATTGATATATTTTCCCTGCCCTAGGTACTCATAGTAGTTTGCAGGGGGTCCTTTTTCTTTACACTACATGTTATGGGATTTGCTAGGGCATCACAGCGTTAATTATAATAACCTGAAATAAACTAAGCAGCGGTCAGAAAATTAATGATTTGTAATTAGGCATCAGAGCTGGTGAATCAGACCAACAAATGGTCAGCATTAAACTTCAATCAGAGAAGCTTGTGTGTTGTAGCGTAATTAATACATGTCAGTATTTTGGAGTCATTTAACTGCAGCCCACATTTAATCGTCTGCTGACCTGGGAGACCAAGACTGTGGAATAAACTGTACCATTGCTACTTAGCAGATTCATTGGCCTTCAGGAGGCACACTTTGTAGGTTTCTTATTAAGTTAACGAAATACCACAATCAGTGCTTCATGCCATGACTCGGGAGAGTTGCCATTAGTATAACAAACTTGACTCAGTAGAACAATAGGGTCCATGCATAGATCTACTGAGGATTTCCAGATTGCCATTGTAAACCCATTGGGATTAGTAATCTTCACCTTCTTATGATTGAGAATAGCCTTGATTCATTTTTATTCATGGGTATGCATCGTTCTTGAACAGCAGTGGAATATAAAGTGAGAGACCTTGATTAGAAAAAAATCTGCATTTGATCTTGGGTTGATCGAGCAGCATATATGTTAGTATAGTAATTAGTAAATTCATTTTAGATCACTGATTCATGGATATGATTATTCCCCTAATTTCGATGAACATGATTTCTCAGTTTTAATTTGGTCTGCCAAAAAATAATTTGCTCCATTTTTGTTGAATTCATATGACCTAGCCTGGCATTGCTTTGAATTGTGACTGCTTGATGGCCGCAATCTGTAGTGGCCCAGGAAAAATCAACAAGGTGCGAGCTGTTAGACCTGTAAGCCTTAGAGTAGAGCCCCCAAAACTTTTTTCTTCCACCCTTCCTATTTTTGCTTAACTCGTTTTTGTTGGCCTTATGACTCTGTGTCATTTACCACTGCTAACCTGCGCTAAAGTGCTTCTGCTCTCGCGCCTAAAAACATTAGAAGTGGCTTATGCCTAGTTGGTGCATATAATTTACTTGTTACTTGTAAGTCCCTAGTATAGTGGTACCCCATGTGCTAGTAGGCCTGTAGCACTGATTGTGCTACCCACTTAAGTAACCCATTATACCGGCTATTGCAGCCTGTGTTCTCAGTTTTGAACTGCCATTTTAATCTGGAAAAATACACCTTTTTCCACGCCCAAACCTTCATTTCTAGTACATAAAAGTCACAATTAGGGTAGGCTCTGAACAGCCTAGAGGGCAGGGTGCAGTGCATTTAAAAGGTTGGGTATGTACCTTTAAGTTTTACATATCGTAGCATGAGAAACTCTCACATTTGTTTTTTACTCAACTGCAAGGCCTAGCTCTCCCATAGGATAGCATTGGGTTTCCTTATTACATTAAATAAGTGATAACGTTCATTTGGGAGCAGGTAAACAGATTGAGTTAGGTGTATAAAGAATTGTAATTTAAGCCCTCTTTAATGGTAAGGTTACTTTTAAGTCAATTGGCATCATCTTGCCCTAACCTTTTGGTGTCTGTGGTAAATAAGTCCAGTGGCCATGTAGATGTAGTTGATAGAGTTCTTTAATTCAGGATAAGAGGTAGAGTAAGAGCAGACCCCCCACTGCAGCAGCAACCACTAAACTGCCACAGTATGGAATCCACAGTACAAACACACAAAGAATACAGAATATGGAACATCAAGCAGGTGAGTTCTACAAAGACTAGAAAGATAACAATGTACTACATATCTTCTCCCTTTCCTTTTCCAAAAAGAGAAAAAAAAACTTAACAAACAAAATCTTGCAAATAAATAGGTGGTCGGCGAGACCTAGGAGAACATGTACAGATAAAATCATTGTGAACAGAAGGAACAGATTGTGAAGGAGCAGGAGCATCACCTCCTCCAGAATTCATTGTGAACTGGAGGCTCCACAGGTGTGTGATTGGCTAACAAATAACCACTCGTAGAAGAAACCTCACAATCAGGCAAAAGGAAAGTAGAACCACCCTCAGACAGCGAGGGAAAAGAAACATTAGATGAGGCAGATTTCACTCTCTTATAGAGAGCAACTCTTCTAAAGTTCCAACACTCTCCATTATTAAGAATAACACAATGATTAAGTACCTTCTTTACCCAAAAAGGACCTTTGAATTTAGACAAACCCCTTTGTAGTCTGCCCAACTTAACTTTGACCAGATGCCCCACAAAAAAAGGAGAGGAATCAGGTTCAAAAGAAGAAGAAGTGACTGCAGCCTGTTTCCCTTCAAAAACACCCTCCTGTGTTTGCAAAGTAACGACATTTCTCATCCAAGAAGGAAACAACTTCAAACCAGGATCACATCCTCTCATCAATTGAAAAGGCGACAGATCTCCAACAGCCAAAGGAGTATTACGGTAGGCCCACAACATTTCATTAACCATCTTTCTGACAATACACCCACTACTAGAAGCCATTTGAATAATGCCCTTCACCACCTTGTTGGCCCTCTCACATATCGCATTACCCTGGGGATTATATAAAGACGTACGATGATGTGAGATACCACATTCCTTTAAAAATACTTGCATATCTCTAGATGTAAGTTGAGGGCCATTATCAGTGATGATGACTGAAGGCAAACCCTCGTCTTTGAAAAGATTGCCTAAAAACCTGATGGTATTTGATGTAGTGATGTCATTAGTGAAGTGCACAACCAACCATTTCGTAAAAACATCAACTACCACTATGGCGAACCTGTCCCTCTCATTCAACTCACCCATCGGGCCAATGAAATCAAGGCAAATAGTGTGCCATGGTAAACCAGGACTCTGTATATGAGTATCAGGAATAGTTTTTGGACCTGTTTTCAGGCGATTTTCACCTTCCCTGGACATTGGACAATTCTCAATCCATTCCACAACCTGTGAATCGATGTCTGGCCACCAAAAGTGATCCTTGATGCGTCGTTGAGTGAGAGTCTGACCCATGTGACCCCCATGTGCCAAAGCCAACAATTTGTTCCTCAACCCAAAAGGGGGAATACATTTCTCTCCCTTAAGTAAGATGTCGTTCACCACTGAAAGTTCATCCAAAACCTTAATAAAAGGTCTGACAGAAACAGAGACAGAACTTTCACGCCTAGAACCCAACTTTAAAAGCTTAACCACCTCCAGAAGAGTTAGATCAATAGCCATTTCCTTCAACGAATCACTAGCTGAAAAAACTCCCTCACTAACAAAGACAGCGTCTTCAACCGAAGCAACAGCCACATCATCCATGTCCAAGAGCACCTCCGAACCATGAAAAGAACGCCAGTCTAAAGACAATCTCGAAAGGCAGTCGGCCTGAACATTCCTCCAACCTTGAATATACTCTACAGAGTACTGAAATTCTTGCAGCCTGGCTGCTAATTTCATAAGCCTGGCAGAACCCTTACCTGCACCTCCTGGGGAAAGGACTTTGATAAGAGGCTTGTGATTAGTCCTTAAAATTAATTTCATGCCCCAAAGATACGTCCGGAAATACTCAACTGCCCAGGAAGCGGCTAGCGCCTCCCTTTCGATGACTGAATAGTTCTTCTCAGACTCAGTGAGAGTCCTCGAGGCAAAAGCAATAGTTACCTAAGATGTCCCCTTTAACTGTGAGAGCATAGCCCCCAATCCATGCACGCTAGCATCCACAGTGACAATGGACTTGTTATGAATATCAAAAGAAGACAACACTTTAGCACCACATATCTCTTTCTTGATGCTGTCAAAACTCTCTTGCTGTTGGACTCCCCAAATGAAACTCACTCCACGTTTAAGCAATGACCTGACACAAACAGTCTTATCTGAAATTTGTTTGACGAATTTCGAATAATATTCGATCAGTCCCATAAAGGAACGTAATTGATCCTTGTCAACAGGTCGAGGAGCGGAACGGATGGCCTCACATAAGTATTTTTTGGGTTTGATGCCAAAAGGGGTAATGTATAACCCAAGTAATCCCCCTGATCCACCCCAAACAAACATTTCTCCTTACGTAAGGTAAGGCCAGCAGCGCACAATTTACCTAAAACAACTTTGAGTGTGGAATTATGCTGATCTTCAGTTTGACCATAAATTAAAATGTCATCCTGAAAGTAGACAACATTTGGTACACCCTCAAAGATGCTAGAAACCATCCGTTGAAAAACACTTGCTGCTGAACTGAGACCAAAAGGGAGTCGAGTGAATTGATAAGTCCCCCACAGAGTGATAAAGGCTGTTAAACTCCTTAATCTTTATGTAAATCAATTTGGTGGTACGCACTTCTAAGATCAAGTTTGGAAAAAAACTTTGCTCCGTTGAGTGTGGTAACAAGCTCAGCTATGTTAGGCAAAGGGAAGGTATCAGCCACAACACATTGATTAAGAGACCTGAGGTCCACACAGAAATGGAGCTTGCTGTCCGATTTTTTCGTGACGACAATAGGCGAAACCCAAGGAGACACCTCAACAGGTTCAATCACACCAGAAGTTAACATATCATCAAGAAGACATTTCACCTCATCCCTGATGACAATGGGAATACGTCTTACTTTGTGCTGGACAGGAATTGAGTCTTTCTTAAGTATAATTTTATGAGAGTAGCCTTTGAGACGGCCTAGGCTCTCACCAAAAACAGACTTGAAATTAGAAAGGATAGAAAATAACTCAATGTCCTCAACAATCATAACTTGAGGATCAGCACGGGGATTGACAATAATAGAAAGGTCATACTGGTGAATCTACCCAAGGATGGCAGGACCAGAAACTGAAACATAGACCTTCCCATGAATTTGTCTTGTAGAGAACTTAATGTTAGCTTCATAATAATAAAGGATGTCCAAAGGTTCGCCCTGATATCCACCAGGAGAAATGTCCTATGGGAGAAGTGGACCCATGCCCCACACCTCTACGAAAACACAGTTAGGAATAATGGTGTAGCGTGAACCAGTGTCCACCATTAAATAAACATCTTTATCATTAATGGTAAACAACACTTTCGGTCTGTTTTTCCGTTTGTACTCTTCTTGATGAAGACAGTCATCCTTCCCCACCACCAAAATCTTATTTGCATCATCAGTGACACTTGGAAGGTCACTCACGTATGACACTGAAGAACGACCTTTACCTCTACACACTCTGGCATAGTGCCCTAACTTGCCACAGGTGAGTTCTACAAAAATTAGAAAGATAACTTTTGCAATTAAAAAGCATGTGTAGTAGATCCGCCTGAGGAGTTGAGCAGGACCAACAAGCGTGAGATAGGGCAGGATATCTTTTACTAAGTGTTAATGGGGAAAGTAGGAGTCGATAAAAATGAAAAATAGAGTTTGAACAGTATTTGCAGCCCTAGATGATTTTCGTAATTTAACCCATAGTCTATCCCAAAGATCTACAGGCCAGGAAAGGCCCATGTCAACTTCCCATGCCTCCTCTACCTTTGTCTTGGTGCGTGGTGATATTGGAGCGTGTAAGAAAGAATATATTTTTGACGCCCTGGATCCTTTAGTAAGTAAAGTTCGTAGTTGAGATATACTAGGAGACTCCTGAGGTGATGTAGAAGATAACCGGACATGCAAATCAAATGCAGATTGAAGTGCTTGTGTTAATCGGAGATAATTGGTGCGAAAGGAAGAAGGGAGACGGAAGGATTCTGCAACAACTGAAAATGGGAGAATACATGATTGATGGAATAATTGACGTACCCATATAAGACCACGATTTCTCCATGTTTATCCACCTGTTTTAGCTCCAAAACGAAAGCAGTTATGGGACCCAGTTACTTCATTTTTTGATTCTTGTGCCCTTCGTTCTCTGCCTAAATCTCCCTTTCAACAAGAAGTTGCTAAACCTCCTTGAGTTCCACTTTTTGTATTATTTTTTTTTTCTTTTTCATAACATTCACAAAATTGCTATGTTGTTTCTTATTATATTTCAAAGTAATGTGTTATTCTTTATCTCGTAGCTGGTATTTTTCTTTTTTCCTTTTGTACTTATCTCATATGAACTGTTTTTTCTTATCTATTTTTGATTTTTGATTCTCGTTCTCATGTGTTTCATTTATTCTTTCTGTATCAAGTTCATGCTTTCGTGTATTTAAATTGTGTTCAAAACTTTCAATAAAGCTTATTTTGAACTTGGAAAAAAAAAAAGAAAGATAACTTTTACAATGTACTACAGTGTCTGCAGCCTGCTTCCTGGGTCCCATGACTAGGTGTAGCTGGCAGTTGGTATTTGTGTATGGTTCCCAAACAGTGACACAAAGAGAGCCTATTTGATGGCAAGAAGGGCCACTCTGACTTAATGAGGTGTAGGAGCTGTCACTTACCACACTTGCATATCACAAACGCTCTGCCAGAACACACTCACAAAGGACATGTCACTAGTCTTTTGTGACCCCAGACAATCTGGGGCCAGAGCAGGGAGGCAGGAAATTCTGAACACCTCTGGGGGTGGAAACCTCCAAAATCTTCTCCTACTTCAAAGTGGGCACTAAGGGTGGCATAGTACCTCTACGCGGAGTTCCACAGAGTTTGAAGAAAAGCGATCTGCTCCACTCTGCTCCCTCCACCCGCTCAAATTAATTAAACATTACATAATAAGGCACTTACCTGCGTGGCTGCCTCCTTCTCTACCTGGCCAGTAAAAGCCAGCATATTTTGTGCAACAATTTCACAATGGTAAAGCAAACTTCAATTAACTAGAGATATTTTCGAGTCAATTGTGAAAATGTGTTTGCTCTGAGCTGAAGTGCTTTGGAAATGTTTTAAGGCCTATGTATTTACTTATGCTGTAGAAGTCATTGGTCAATCCACTCAAATATATTTTTCCTAACGTCTTCAACAGCCTAGGTATCTATATAGTGCATGATACATTGTTAAGCTACTTCAGTACATAATACATTTAATATTTTTTACATTTGAGATATACTTTAGTTACTTGAAGTTAGTGTTACCATTGTGAAATGCTCAAACAAAGGAAACAGGCCTTCAGTTTATACAAATATTGGTACTGCATTGCAGTATGTGTTGGCACACATTGTTTCATATTTAACTTTGTGAGAAAGAAAATAATGCAGATTTTTGGGCTTTGCGAACACACTGTACAAAGCAAAATTTGGTTGATATCCTTTTGGGGCCATAAGTCCACTATTCTAAACAACAAAGCCCAACCATTAAGAGTTGTTAAACAGTTCCTGGAGAGACATAAAAATGGATAAGAGACAAGATCATACATGATATAGGAGCCATCATGGGGGAATGATAAAACTAAGACCAATTGGTGTCTGAAAATGTTCTGCACATGCATGAGCTTATGCTAATGTAGAACCAAAGTTAGAGAGCCTTGAAGCATGCGAAATATGAAAAGTTGGACACTATTTTGTGATCAAAGTTCATGATCAGTTCTGTTCACACAGATTCAATAAAACTATTATATATGTAATTTCCGCATCATCAGAGTAGGCGGAGGAGACATTGGCCATGGAGGTGGGGAAGCAGCTGGCCACTGTGGTTTGGGTGCTGACACCACCAACACAGACGGAGCCAGTAGCACAGATGGTTGGGGCAGTGCAACAGAGGCCGTAAGCTCCACAACATCCTTTTCGGAGCCCTCCATGACAAAGCACTCCCTTGTGGTGATGGACCTAACAGGAATTCTAACAACTGCATCCTTGTCTGCAACCCTGAGTACCATCTCCACCCTCCCTCTTGTTCCCACCCCAGTTGGAAACCTGCCCCCCTAAAAGGTTTGGCGTCGCCTCCGCTGCAGGCTCCTCATCCCCTGTCCCCTGGCTGCTTTGAGTGTGAAGTCTATTGACCTTCTCTGGAACATCTCTGAAGGCCAGACTGCACTAAAGAATGTCACCCAGGGGCTTAGCTGCCATATGCTGGAAGGCATTCACAGTGCTATGTCTGGCCTACAGAGGTCTTTTCATGGTCTAACCTCCTCACTGACCGCAGCCGCCCAACCATCCCAACCTTGTGTCCCCTTCCTGCCCATACTGATCCTAATCCCCTAATCTCAGACCTGTCCCTAGCCCTCTCACACCTTTGCTTGAACTCACCAAAACAGACATAAGCAGCACACCTACACAGATACAAAAATACCACAAAACACACAGGCACACAACCAAACATACAGAAACCACACCCACTACCACATCCACATGCACCACCACCTAAACACATTGACAGACACAGCACCCACCACCAAACACCCTGCACCCACCACAACACCCACATGCACACCCAGGTATCACACCCACTGCCACACTCACATGCACTACCACCACTTTCACAGACACTGCTCCCAGCACCACACCCACATGCACTACCACCAGCACACCCACAGACACCACACCCACTGCCACACCCCCATGGACCACCACATCACCACATCCAGCACCTCCACAGCACATCCAGCTACACATCAACACACCCACTAGAATCCACACCCAAAAAACAGAAACGCCCACACACCCAAATAATAACACCTAGAAACCAAGACACACCCAAACATGTACAAAACACACCAGACCTACAGGCACCTGCGCCCTCAACAGACACATGCACACCAGCTACTGCCACCCCCTCTACCTCCCAAACCAACCCCCTGCTGAATATCTTTGCCATTTTCCCCATGAGAGTTATTTGTTTTCCCTTGCCATAACACCTTCCAAAGCCCAAACCACCCCTCCCAAATGCAAAGCTACCCCTTCCACACCCCAACCCACGCCTTCCACATCCCAATCTACCCACACAATATGGAATTCACCCCTACTAAAAACTAAAACAAAAAGTACCCCTCCCAAATGCAAATCCCCCAAAACCAAGTGCACCCCTCCCAAACCCAACCCCGTCAAACCCAAAAGCACCCCTTCCAAACCCCCACCCCACCCGCCCAAGTACTGTCTTTGAGATACCTATGCCGCCCACTAGATGGCCCTTCCTCAGGAGGTTCCCCTTGGCAGTGAATGAGGAAGGTAAACGTTGTGCCAGTGCACAGGACTTTGTTTGCACTTTATGGACTTCCATTTGGCTTTGAAAGACTATTGAGAGACTTATCTCATTGTTTGGAATAAATCCATAATCTAGATTTCCACAAATTTGTCTTGGCATTAATTTTCCTTTGCAATTGTTTCATTCCTAGCAATGCGTGTGACTAAAATGAGAAGTACTTATTTTTCTAAAGCCTGATGGCTGGTAATACAACAGATTTGTTTAATGTCTACTTTGTTAAGTTCATAAACTGGTTAACATAGTATGTGAAGGGCATTTGAATTTACGTGCAAGCATTCATCAGAGTTATGTCAACTAGCACCCACTAGTTGACAATTAAATTCTTTTTGGGATGTGTTACAGCAGGTGTTTGTTTTACTTTGATTACTGTTTTAGTATGAGCATATATGCTTTAAACCTTATAAAATATTGTGATATTGAAATTGGATATAGTACAGTACTTGCACTAGATGAGGGGAAATGTCAGATGGATGTATATGTTGAATACCTCAAATGTGGGACTGACATTGATTTCACTGGTAATTTATGTGATGAAAGTTACACCGTGTACACCTGCAATATCAACATCATGTTACATTGCACTTATCCCAATGATGTGGGTTGCATATCTTTTTAATGTGGACATTTTCCAAATGTATTTGAACACACCTGTATGGTGACTTTTTAATTTTTGATTTGATATTCGTTTTTCTGCAAGTATTTATTTTTTAAAGGCAGCTGGCACCAAATGTATACATACAATGTGATCATACAGGTGTGTTTCTTTACATTTCTTAAACATCAACATTACAGACGTATGCATTGCACATTGGTATACTATTGCTTGTAAGAGAGATTTAAAAATTGCACAAATCCAATGTAAATGTTGACAAACAAGTAAACAGGCAAGACGTAGAAGTGGAGCTTACCAACAAATCTGTCTACGATGGTGTTGATTTTGTTCATCATCAAGCAGCAGCAGCGGCTGGACTTGGAAGATCGAGTCCATGGCGGGAAAGCAAGTGTGAAAGTGAGAAAAGGTGAGTTTCTGCCTTATATAGCTCTCAATCCACCAGCTTAGGTATTGAGTTTTCACTGCCACAGTAACATCGGCGGGAAGGCACATGTTGATTAGTATAGTGAACAGACTGACGGTCCTCCCTCCAACAGTTGCTTTTACCTATTGCACTGTAGTCATTAGTGAATATACCTGGCAAAGTCGGTAGCACTCCAGCAGTCTTTCGTTCGGCGAACCACCAGCATCTAAATAGAGACGACAGACTGCCTGGTAAAGTGGCAGGAAGACCTAAATCAGGCCCTACATCTAATGGGCTTACAATAAATAAAAATAATGTGGATGAGTGGATGGTCCCTGGTTGCTACTAGTGGGCCTTGCCTCATGTGTGCCAATGCCAACCTGTGTTTGGACATAATAGCAGAAAAAAATATTGTGATACAAAACTATCATGTCAAGAATATCAAGACATCAAAAATATCATTGACAGGAACATAGAAGGTAAAAATATAATGTTTAGTATTGTTTTTAATATTGTAAAAAATATCGATGTTGAAAATATCATTGCATGTAATATCGTTTGGAATTGTTAATTAGTGTGTAATGCAAATGCATTGTAGTGTGTTTAATTCTATGGTGCTAATTTTGTTTTCTTAAATTCTTAGTAATGTTTTATTTTCTTAATGAAAATGTGTAAGCTTGTATTTTTAGTTGTAATATAGAATATAACTAATTGCTTTTTATTGCAGTAGGATATTCGATTTTTAGGGGATAAGGATGGGGCAATTTTTAAATAATTTATATGTGCTTTTTGATATATAAGGTACATATTTTAATGATATGAAATGTATTTATTTAGAATGTTTACATTTATTTTATTATTTTAATATTATAATATATTTAAATTTGATGTTACTTCAGATATTTGTTAATGATATGAATCATGATTTTACTTTCAAAATCTATTATTAAACGTTAAAAACAATTAAGCTTACATATGTAGAATAGTTAGGATTTTTCAATATTAAAACAATTAATTAATTAAATAAAAATTGTATCATTTTAAAAAAACTAAAAAATAAACATTTAATTAATTTTGTATGAATGTAAAGGAAATTAAATTGTTACAAATTGTATTCTAAATTTATAACTGTTAACTTGTATGCTTAATAATAAATCTTTTTTAGTTTATGAATATTAATAATATTTCTTATTATTTCTTTGTAGTAATTAACATTTTAATTTTAAAATGTAAAATATAAGTGTAAAGGTTTGCAGTTAAATTAGTGTATTTTTACAAAATACTTTACTAAATGTTATTCTACACAAAAATTGTGAGAATATGTAGTATTTTGATTGTCTTTGTAATATTTTTATTTATTTTTTATTTTTATTTTTACATGCTATGTAAAAAGTTGTATTTTGAAGTGGATATTTACATTTAAGGCCTGATTACGATGCTGTTGATCTGAGATTACAACCTGAAACCTGCTTTGTAAATTTCTTTTGCAGGTAAAGAGGACCTTTACCATTCAAGGCATTAAAAGTAAGACAGCAAATCTTAAAAAAGGATCGCTTCTTCACAGGTAACCAGTAAAGCTCTCTCAACAAGGGGGCTGAAGAGGAGCCTGGAGCACGGTTTAGAATCATCCTTGCGCGGTGTCTCACCCACTTCCGCCAACAGTGCATTCCCGTAGTCTAGGCGACTCATCACCATGGCCTGGACCAAGGTTCTCCAAAGTTTGATAGGCAAATAAGGAAGTATCTTGCATAGAAGACGTAGGCTGTAATGACAGGAGCTAAGAGTGATTACAAAAAGGGGGTGGTGATGGACAGAGTATCTGAGTTAATCAGAACACTCCTACCCAGTCAACAGATCAGGGCTTGATCCATCACCGTTTTTTAGCTCACTGCACCATCCCAGTTCAGAACCTGGCTATATGCAAATTAGTCTGTCCCTGGCCCAGTGCATCATGGGAACAGGGCAGACCAAACTACCAAGCCAATTCTTCACTGGAAAGGAAACAAGCATCCGGGGACCGGTTTCTGGCATTACAGCCGTCTTCGGCCCGGCTTGCTTGAATCCTGATGGTGCAATGACCAAGGGACTCATGTCTGAGCATACCCTTCCACACTCATGGTGGCCAAAATAATTACAAAAAGGGGGTGGTGATGGACAAGGTATCTGAGTTAATCAGAACACTCCTACCCAGTCAACAGATCAGGGCTTGATCCATCACCGTTTTTTAGCTCACTGCACCATCCCTGTTCAGAACCTGGCTATATGCAAATTAGTCTGTCCCTGGCCCAGTGCATCATGGGAACAGGGCAGACCAAACTACCAAGCCAATTCTTCACTGGAAAGGAAACAAGCTTCCGGGGACCGGTTTCTGGCATTACAGCCGTCTTCGGCCCGGCTTGCTTGAATCCTGATGGTGCAATGAGCAAGGGACTCATGTCTGAGCATACCCTTCCACACTCATGGTGGCCAAAATAATTACAAAAAGGGGGTGGTGATGTACAGAGTATCTGAGTTAATCAGAATACTCCTACCCAGTCAACAGATCAGGGCTTGATCCATCACCGTTTTTCAGCTCACTGCACCATCCCAGTTCAGAACCTGGCTATATGCAAATTAGTCTGTCCCTGGCCCAGTGCATCATGGGAACAGGGCAGACCAAACTACCAAGCCAATTCTTCACTGGAAAGGAAACAAGCTTCCGGGGACTGGTTTCTGGCATTACAGCCGTCTTTGGCCCGGCTTGCTTGAATCCTGATGGTGCAATGAGCAAGGGACTCATGTCTGAGCATACCCTTCCACACTCATGGTGGCCAAAATAATTACAAAAAGGGGGTGGTGATGGACAGAGTATCTGAGTTAATCAGAACACTCCTACCCAGTCAACAGATCAGGGTTTGATCCATCACCGTTTTTAGCTCACTGCACCATCCCAGTTCAGAACCTGGCTATATGCAAATTAGTCTGTCCCTGGCCCAGTGCATCATGGGAACAGGGCAGACCAAACTACCAAGCCAATTCTTCACTGGAAAGGAAACAAGCTTCCGGGGACCGGTTTCTGGCATTACAGCCGTCTTCCGCCCGGCTTGCTTGAATCCTGATGGTGCAATGAGCAAGGGACTCATGTCTGAGCATACCCTTCCACACTCATGGTGGCCAAAATAATTACAAAAAGGGGGTGGTGATGGACAAGGTATCTGAGTTAATCAGAACACTCCTACCCAGTCAACAGATCAGGGCTTGATCCATCACCGTTTTTTAGCTCACTGCACCATCCCTGTTCAGAACCTGGCTATATGCAAATTAGTCTGTCCCTGGCCCAGTGCATCATGGGAACAGGGCAGACCAAACTACCAAGCCAATTCTTCACTGGAAAGGAAACAAGCTTCCGGGGACCGGTTTCTGGCATTACAGCCGTCTTCGGCCCGGCTTGCTTGAATCCTGATGGTGCAATGAGCAAGGGACTCATGTCTGAGCATACCCTTCCACACTCATGGTGGCCAAAATAATTACAAAAAGGGGGTGGTGATGTACAGAGTATCTGAGTTAATCAGAATACTCCTACCCAGTCAACAGATCAGGGCTTGATCCATCACCGTTTTTCAGCTCACTGCACCATCCCAGTTCAGAACCTGGCTATATGCAAATTAGTCTGTCCCTGGCCCAGTGCATCATGGGAACAGGGCAGACCAAACTACCAAGCCAATTCTTCACTGGAAAGGAAACAAGCTTCCGGGGACTGGTTTCTGGCATTACAGCCGTCTTTGGCCCGGCTTGCTTGAATCCTGATGGTGCAATGAGCAAGGGACTCATGTCTGAGCATACCCTTCCACACTCATGGTGGCCAAAATAATTACAAAAAGGGGGTGGTGATGGACAGAGTATCTGAGTTAATCAGAACACTCCTACCCAGTCAACAGATCAGGGTTTGATCCATCACCGTTTTTAGCTCACTGCACCATCCCAGTTCAGAACCTGGCTATATGCAAATTAGTCTGTCCCTGGCCCAGTGCATCATGGGAACAGGGCAGACCAAACTACCAAGCCAATTCTTCACTGGAAAGGAAACAAGCTTCCGGGGACCGGTTTCTGGCATTACAGCCGTCTTCCGCCCGGCTTGCTTGAATCCTGATGGTGCAATGAGCAAGGGACTCATGTCTGAGCATACCCTTCCACACTCATGGTGGCCAAAATAATTACAAAAAGGGGGTGGTGATGGACAGAGTATCTGAGTTAATCAGAACACTCCTACCCAGTCAACAGATCAGGGCTTGGAAGGGTATACTCAGATGTGAGTCCCTTGCTCATTGCACCATCAGGATTCAAGCAAGCCGGGCCGACGATGGCTGAAATGCCAGAAACCGGTCCCCGGAAGCTTGTTTCCTTCCCAGTGTAAGAATTGGCTTGGTAGTTTGGTTTGCCCTGTTCCCATCATGCACTGGGACAGGAACAGACTAATTTGCATATAGCCAGGTTCTGAACTGGGATGGTGCAGTGAGCTAAAAAACGGTGTTGGATCTAGCCCTGATCTCTTGACTGGGTGAGAGTATTCTGCTTAATTCAGAAACTCTGTCCATCACCACCCCTTGTTGTTAAATATTTTGTCCACCCTAAGCGTGGAAGGGTATACTCAGATGTGAGTCCCTTGCTCATTGCACCATCAGGATTCAAGCAAGCCGGGCCGACGACGGCTGAAATGCCAGAAACCGGCCCCCGGAAGCTTGTTTCCTTCCCAGTGTAAGAATTGGCTTGGTAGTTTGGTTTGCCCTGTTCCCATCATGCACTGGGACAGGAACAGACTAATTTGCATATAGCCAGGTTCTGAACTGGGATGGTGCAGTGAGCTAAAAAACGGTGTTGGATCTAGCCCTGATCTCTTGACTGGGTGAGAGTATTCTGCTTAATTCAGAAACTCTGTCCATCACCACCCCTTGTTGTTAAATATTTTGTCCATCCTAAGCGTGGAAGGGTATACTCAGATGTGAGTCCCTTGCTCATTGCACCATCAGGATTCAAGCAAGCCGGGCCGACGACGGCTGAAATGCCAGAAACCGGTCCCCGGAAGCTTGTTTCCTTCCCAGTGTAAGAATTGGCTTGGTAGTTTGGTTTGCCCTGTTCCCATCATGCACTGGGACAGGAACAGACTAATTTGCATATAGCCAGGTTCTGAACTGGGATGGTGCAGTGAGCTAAAAAACGGTGTTGGATCTAGCCCTGATCTCTTGACTGGGTGAGAGTATTCTGCTTAATTCAGAAACTCTGTCCATCACCACCCCTTGTTGTTAAATATTTTGTCCACCCTAAGCGTGGAAGGGTATACTCAGATGTGAGTCCCTTGCTCATTGCACCATCAGGATTCAAGCAAGCCGGGCCGACGACGGCTGAAATGCCAGAAACCGGTCCCGGGAAGCTTGTTTCCTTCCCAGTGTAAGAATTGGCTTGGTAGTTTGGTTTGCCCTGTTCCCATCATGCACTGGGACAGGAACAGACTAATTTGCATATAGCCAGGTTCTGAACTGGGATGGTGCAGTGAGCTAAAAAACGGTGTTGGATCTAGCCCTGATCTCTTGACTGGGTGAGAGTATTCTGCTTAATTCAGAAACTCTGTCCATCACCACCCCTTGTTGTTAAATATTTTGTCCACCCTAAGGGTGGAAGGGTATACTCAGATGTGAGTCCCTTGCTCATTGCACCATCAGGATTCAAGCAAGCCGGGCCGACGATGGCTGAAATGCCAGAAACCGGTCCCCGGAAGCTTGTTTCCTTCCCAGTGTAAGAATTGGCTTGGTAGTTTGGTTTGCCCTGTTCCCATCATGCACTGGGACAGGAACAGACTAATTTGCATATAGCCAGGTTCTGAACTGGGATGGTGCAGTGAGCTAAAAAACAGTGTTGGATCTAGCCCTGATCTCTTGACTGGGTGAGAGTATTCTGCTTAATTCAGAAACTCTGTCCATCACCACCCCTTGTTGTTAAATATTTTGTCCACCCTAAGCGAGGAAGGGTATACTCAGATGTGAGTTCCTTGCTCATTGCACCATCAGGATTCAAGCAAGCCGGGCCGACGATGGCTGAAATGCCAGAAACCGGTCCCCGGAAGCTTGTTTCCTTCCCAGTGTAAGAATTGGCTTGGTAGTTTGGTTTGCCCTGTTCCCATCATGCACTGGGACAGGAACAGACTAATTTGCATATAGCCAGGTTCTGAACTGGGATGGTGCAGTGAGCTAAAAAACGTGTTGGATCTGGCCCTGATCTCTTGACTGGGTGAGAGTATTCTGCTTAATTCAGAAACTCTGTCCATCACCACCCCTTGTTGTTAAATATTTTGTCCACCCTAAGCGTGGAAGAGTATACTCAGATGTGAGTCCCTTGCTCATTGCACCATCAGGATTCAAGCAAGCCGGGCCGACGATGGCTGAAATGCCAGAAACCGGTCCCCGGAAGCTTGTTTCCTTCCCAGTGTAAGAATTGGCTTGGTAGTTTGGTTTGCCCTGTTCCCATCATGCACTGGGACAGGAACAGACTAATTTGCATATAGCCAGGTTCTGAACTGGGATGGTGCAGTGAGCTAAAAAACGGTGTTGGATCTAGCCCTGATCTCTTGACTGGGTGAGAGTATTCTGCTTAATTCAGAAACTCTGTCCATCACCACCCCTTGTTGTTAAATAGGAGCTAAGAGTGGTCGCAATATGATCCTTCATAGTCAGTGTCTGGTCCAATTTTAATCCAAGATTTTTTACGATTGAGTTGGAGTGGCAGACGACCAGGCTACCAGTCTTCTGTCCAAATGGTGGAGGCCTTACCCATAAGCATAATCTCGATTTTGCTGGGATTTATCTGGAGGCAATTATCTGTCATCCATTAGAGATGGCGAGCATACCTGCTGAGAATCGAATTTTCTTATCTTCTGGATTGGAGCCGATTGAAAACATTGGCTGAGTATTGGCAGCTTAGGAGATTATCTCGAACCCAAGCGGTTTGACAATTTTTGCCAGAGGGGCCATGTCAATATTAAATAATGTAGGACTTAGATAAGAGCCCCGAGGAACGCCCTTGTCAAGACAAGATTTCTGGAAAATACGGTGTCCTAACATTATCATTTGCAATTAAAATGACATTTTAGGGCTGTACCTCGGATGCCACATAAATATAGTGCCTCCACGAGCAGTGAGTGTGAGATGGTGTCAAATGCCGCAGAGAGATCTAGAGACCACTGATCCTCAGGCGTCCATTACCTGCCTCACAGAGTCAGTTACTGCCAAGATAGCGGTCTCAGTACTGAAACCTGGACGGAATCCAGATTTTGAGGGGTATAAGATTTTATTGGACTCGAGATATGAGCTTAGCGGCCTATTGATTATGGTTTCCAATTGCTTGCCCAACAGGGGTAGCAGAGATAGTGGTCGGTAATTGCTAAGCACCTGAGGATCGGCTGTAGTTTTTTTTAGGATAGGTCGTACATATGCTTCTTTCCAAACGGTAGGAATAATGCCGGATTGGATCAAACAGTTAAACATTTTAAGAATTTCCGGGGCACAACTGGGAGATAGAAGGGCCATAGTTTTAGGGGGGCATAGATCGCCAGGCGAACCAGATTTAGCTGATGATAATATAATAAGTTAGAAATCTCATCGAACATGGATGTTTCAAACTGGTCAAGAGTACTAACTAATGGTATCTCCAAATCATCTGGTCCAGTTAAATGGGCCGTCTTCCGAGATTTAACAATTGGAAAGTTAGCATAGATCTGCGTGATTTTTTCCTGAAAATAGCTAGCTAATGAATCACAGAGTTCTTGTGATTCGGCCGGGGTTTGTCTACAGACTTGAGGTGATACAAAGTCTTTAACTATATTGAATAAGGCTTTGGATGAATTACTAGACTGATCAATTTGATTCATGATGTAAGTTCGCTTGGCAGTTTTTATGTTCTGATGGTAGCTGGATAGAGCTAATTCATGAGCTTGTCTATCCAGCGAGTCTTTACTACATCTCCATTGTCTCTCCAGGGTCTTGCACTTGGATTTGTTCAATTTTTAATGTAACTGTGTACCAGGGGGCAGATTTCCGCCACTGGGCTAGACTATATTTTGTGAGAGGAATTGCACGGTCCAATGCTGTTACTAAATCAGAATTGAAACCTTCCAAAATTCCAGAGACTTCAGAGTCGTCGGAACCACATTCCAGTGAACGGGGGTGAAAAACTTTATTGAAGGATTCCAAACATAGTTTATGCCAAGGCCTGTGCAATTCCTTCTGCTTCCGTTCTGTATTTCCAGTTGGAGTCCGAATAAACGGAGGTTGATAGGTGAACATGACCATAAAGTGGTTGGTGCACGTTAAAGGATATGGGGGATAGCTGCTAAGATGATCGATATTGGTGAAAATTAAGTCAAGGGCATGGCGAGCCTGGTGAGTAGAGCCAAGAACCATCTGGGAGAGACCAATTAGGTTAAGACTAGTTATGACCTTGTTTACTTCTGAATTGGCGAGATCTTCACCATGAAAGTTAAAGTCTCCCAGCAGAACAAATCTGCTGGAAGCTAAGACCTGCATGGCTATTTGATCGATCAGATAGTTGGAAAAATTAGCTCTCTAGCCAGGGGGCCGATAAATTAGTACTCCATTCCAGCTATCAGTGGGAGACAAAGAGATTTTAAAAATACCCAATTTGTGATGTATTCCTATAGGTTCTGTATCGATCCCCCTATTCCTGACCCTATTCTGGTTAACAAACTAACAAGTTAACTAGCAGCCATCCCATGAGGCAGAAAACCCCCATGATGCAGGAACCGTTATCTGATAAAGCCACACTACGGCACAGGAACGTGTTATCTGATTAGGTCATAACGCTTGCCATCTAATTAGACAAGCGATATTCCTCCAGCCCCTGATAAGGCATACGGAGTTCTCAAAACAAATCAAACCTATGACAGACCTGGGAAAAACCCTGCGGCCATTGTTTTGATTTCACCGAGAACTTCAGCAAAAGAATGTGCTAACGACCAGGTCGTATGACATCCTTATTGACGTATCTATGTCCATCCTTACGTCAATCTCGGCACCTTAAAGGTATAAATATTACCGATATTGCCCTATGCAAACACACGCGGTGGTGACGAGATCGGAGCAGCCAGACTTGCCGAAGCCCAGAGCAGAGCAGACCCCGCTGGCGCTGCCCCGCCTTTCCTGACGCGCTGAGAACGAGACGCTGCTTTCTCCTGCCGAGAAATCCAGCTCTGGCGCTTCCGGGTAGCCCTCGCAGGCAGCCTGGAATATCGAGACCAGAGACGAGAGATACCTTCCCTCATCCATCCTAGATTCCAGGTACAGAACTGAATAACCCCTCACAGAGAATTCTCTAGTCAGTCACTTGGCAAAACAGACTTAACTTAAACTGTAACTTTCTATTCCCGCCCACGCATTAGACTCAGGTCAGGTACACGGGGTAGGCGTAGTTAGAAACACCAGTTGAGTACGATTAGTCAAATGTATATATATGTATGTAATATATCTTATTCATTTTAAACCTTCATATGGCTTAGAAACCATATCAATGTTTTTACAGTATTATTTTATACTTCTGCTTTTAATGTATGCACTTTACTTAACCATAAGTATTGCAATAATATCGATCCATTTCTCTTGTATGAGAAAAGAGACTGATCAATAAATAACATCTTTTATTGAACACGCCCGTCTCTTCCTTTTCTCTACAATCTGATGAGACTAAGAATGCACGTACTGACTGAGTAAAATAAATTGCCTTTTGTTTTCACACGACTCTCGAGATACACTCTTGATTAGGGGAGAGCAAAGTTGTCATGTTCTATGGTTGTCAGAAACTAAATCCCTTCTTGTCTATCCAGGGAGGTTCAACTCCTCCTTGCCTATTCGAGAAAGTTTCTAGTGAACTCTGAGCTAGCTGGCAAAACCCAAAACTTTAAGTCTAATATCGACAGTAGTAGACCTAGTTAACGTCTGGTCTAGGCCTATACTATTGAAGGTATTATTCCAATGCGCAGAGCCTATTGGGATAATAGGAACTACACTACATGGCGCCCAACGCGTTTGGAAGGGCGATAAAATTAACGTAAGACATTTAGAGTAACTCAGTCGTGCTTTCTCACTCAGACCCCTTTTTTCCCATAATACTCCAAAGACGTCTGGAGTGGGCGAAAGGTAATATCCGCCAAACCTCGCAGGAGGAAACTCCTATGTATGGTACTTGGTTTAGTCAACGTTGAAGGATAAACCGTTCCAAAATATTGTGCATCTAATCTTTGTTTCCACAAGAAACCTGATCTGCAAACAAACAAAGTAACCATCCCGTCGGTAAAATGGTAGACAGTGATGATGAAAGAGAGGCAGTTAGATTAGCAACTGAACTCGCAGCAGATGATACTGCACTGCAAGAAGCAGACCAGGATATAATACTCATCCCGGTCATCAAAAGGAAATCTATAACCTTAAAATTTATAGAAAATGGACTGACACCTAGAGGTGGTACAGTCATACTCGTAATTGAGGCACACGAATATCGGCAGACAGAGGTATACTATTCATGGATACATTTTCCAGCAGCAAATGCTGTAACAAAGTACTTCCACTATTACAAAACAGAGGAACCTCCTGAAGACTATACTCCTTTCGAGGAGGTGGAAGTACCACTTAAATTTCAAGAGCACCTGCTCTTATTTAATGGTGCCCTAAAACATAATAATCACATCACCAGGCTCGGTCCTTTAGGTAGACCAGGAGCAACGTGGCCGGTCCTAGCCGGATACACACCACATCCAGAGTTCGAAAGAATGCCTGCAGCAGATCTTTTAGTACAACTAAAACAATTAATAAAGATACATAGACAATTAGTCCAATATGTGATGCGGACTTCAACAATTCAGCCAGCAATTAAAATTCCACAGCTGACCCCTCACCAGGGGAACACAAATAAAATTACACCACAGAACATACAATCCTGCCTAGGTAAAGTACCAGCTAAACGGGAACAAATACCATTCTGGTTAGCACAAAAAATCACCCAAATAGAGGCTGTGTTTCCAGACACCACCCCGTTAGAAAAACACAGGATTCTGACTATCTGTCTTCCAATGGGAATCGCACCACACATTGAGGACTGTGACACTTGGGGTACAGTCTTTGCTTCCATCTACACAAAAACGCACGGTGTTCCATCCATTTCGGTAATACCAGAGGTGCTAAAACAAATTCAAGACGAATATGGTCCAGAGCCCGCTTTAACTCTTGGTATGAAATTACTAAAAGACTTCAAGCAGGTCTCGGCTATATTATTAGCCAACATAAAGGGAGAAGCAGCAAACGTGGCGATCCGCCAGAGGTTAAAGGAGACAGATATAGCAGACCAACCAGCTGAAATTGCCAGAATTATAGAAAAATCCTATGAGGAACTAGGTAGAGATAGTTTAGGTGGAATACCAGTAAGACCACAACTGATTGAAAGTCCTGAAAAAATATTTTTTAATAATAATTCAACATCACAAAAAAAGAGCTGGGATGGAAACAAACAATCCAATCCTAAAGAAAAGAAATTCCAGTCCAGAGGAAGGTCTCCTCGGCGGAGAGAAAAATCTCCGAACCAAAGACACAGTTCACCCCAAAGTGACCCCTCTGGGAAAAGATATAACCTTAGAAATAGGGATAATATAAAGAAGCCTGATAGATATCAAGACATTGATACACGTCCCTCTCAATCTTTTCAGACTTCCTCGCAGAAATCGGAAAGAAGAGGACGATCAGAACAAAGAGAAGAGCACGCCAAGTCCAAAGACAAGGAACCTGCTCAGCTAAAAAAGAAATTACAATTTCCAAAAGAGAAGGTAGCTAGTATCAAGGTAGTCAACAATGCCGAGAATACTGAGGACACAACTGAAAAACGGAGAATGGGCTCAGACAATGCTAGACAGCGCAGCAGAAGTGAGCATAGCTCGCAAAGTCCTTATGAATCATCTGGAGACAGTGGACACGAATGAATATCTTCAAGTGGAAACTGCAGACACCAGAGTTAGCAAACCTCACAAAATATATGAAATAACTTTACGTATAGAGGGGGATAAGACTAGAAAAATAAGGGGACTATTTTGGGATAATCTCTCCAAGGGCTATGACATTAACCCTGGGCGTAGTGGGGCGTAGTGGGGCTCCGCGGAGCTACGCGGAGAGGGCGAGAAGCTACGCCCACTCCCGCACTCCGCGTAGCCCCACTACGCACCTCCCTCCCGCTCTCCCCTACATACTTTATTTAAGCATTTACACGGGTTAAAACAAGTTAAAAGCACTTACCTTGTCCGGGGCTCGTCCGGGTCTTCATCTTTGAATAGCGTCCTTTGCCTGGATACCAATGCGCATGCGCGGGCGGCCGCGCATGCGCATTTCTCCCGAGAAATGCGCATGCGCGGCCGCCCGCGCATGCGCATTGGTATCCAGGCAAAGGACGCTATTCAAAGGTGAAGACCCGGACGAGCCCCGGACAAGGTAAGTGCTTTTAACTTGTTTTTATCCGTGTAAATGTTTAAATAAAGTATCTAGTGGAGGGCGGGAGGGAGGCGGGTGGCGGCCGACTCGGCTACGCTCACGGAGTGGGCGTAGTGTTGCCGGCTACGCTGTCTACGCAAAATGCGTAGAAGGCAACACTACGCCTACTCCGTGGGCGTAGCCGATTCGGACGCCCACCCTTATATGACATCCTTGTAGCTGAAAAAGACTGGCCACCAGAGTTTGTCAGGGAGTGCCCTCATGGCGAAGAAATAATTATGCCTGCCTTCTCAAATCACATCCCAATTCATAAAAAATACACACTTGCTAGAAAGTGGGCAGTAGCCCTAGCTCCTGCTTTATATAAAAATCATGTAGGATGGGATGAGGACTCTCCTCCTCACAAAATCCAGTTAAAATCACAACCTACTGCACAAAGGCAGTACCCAATTAAGCAAGAAGCTAAAAAACAGGTAAAAGAAATCCTAGATCAGCTAGAATACCAGGGGGTGATTGAAACTTGCACCTCACAAATGAACAACCCTTTGTTTCCGGTCTCCAAACCAGACAATTCATATCGTCTAGTTTTGGATTACCGACACCTTAACTCATGTTGCAAAACTTTTGCAGTGCAAAACTCGCATAGTGCTGCACTAATGAATAACATAGTGCGCAAAAAATACAAAACAACATTAGACATCTCTAATGGATTCTTTTGTCAAAACATAGCACCAGAGAGCAGATATTTGTCTGCATTCTCAATAAATGGCACTCAAAAACAATTCTGTTGGTTAGCCCAGGGGTACAAGAACAGCCCGGGAGTATTCTCAGCGAGAGTAACGGAATTACTACAAACATATGACGACGAAGCATTATCATATGTCGACGACATATACTTAACAGATGATGACTTGGAGACTCACTTGAAGAGAGTGAACACCATAATACTTGGGTTCGCAGCAGAGGGTTACAAATTCAACTTTAAAAAATCCAGAATTGCCCATCTGACAGTCCTGTTCTTAGGATATGAATTATCAAGTGAAGGCAAAAGCCTGACTGACAATTTTCTAGAGAAATGTGCCGTACTCCAAGCACCTAGAACACTAAAAAACCTACAGTCAATTCTAGGCTTCCTAAATTTCGGAAGAACATACATTGCAAATTACGCAGAAAGGGTCAAACCCCTTTATGATCTAATAAAACCAGATTTAAAAAAAAACAATTGGACTCAAATACACACAGAAATTTTGAGATCCTTACAAACAGACATGCTAATTAAAACAAAATTAGAAACACGTGACAACACATATCTGACCTCTAATGAGGGAGAAAAGGTACCAATTGCATTCAAATCACACTTGTACACAGAAGCTGAAAAGAAATTCAGCATTAAAGAAAACATTATTCATGCAGTTCAAACCGCAATAGCTAGAGAAAAAGATCAAGCGGACGGTAGACACATCACAGTCAGAACAGCAGAATCAGCCTTTGAGGCATTAACAACCCCGGGTAATTTACCAACAACAACATTGAATCCGGAATGGATACAATGGGTGAATTCAATTACAACGGACAAAGTATACTACTACTTTGATCCAGAACTAAAGGAATTGAAAAATCTAGAATATGAAAGAACATTCCCTCTGCCTATCGACATTCTGCCCTTACGACAATACGCATGTGTAATCTATACAGACGGACAGGCTCAACCCTCCGTTTGGGGAGAACAAGCATACAACCCCACATGTGAGATTACAAAAGAAGTGTGGCGCGGAGATAAACTAAAACCTCTATTAACAAAAACACACTCAGTAGAAACTAATTCAGAACAACAAACTGAAATAATAGCATTGAAAATGGCGCTAGATAATGCGGATCGCGAATTCCCGACACTTATAGTGTCCGATTCATATTACTGCGTCAAATCATATAACAACGATTTGCAGACATGGATTCAAAACGGTTACAAAGATGACACAGGTGCAACAATAAAGCAGAAACTGCTCTGGGAACAAATAGCTCTTTTACAAAAAGAACTACCAAAGACTCACGTGACACACTCACTGAGTCATCAGCGTGATGGCGTTCACGTTGCAGGGAATTCATTGGCTGAAACAGCCACAGCGGTAGCAACTAAATCGGCTTCCGTAGTTCGGAAAAAGCGTACAGTGAAGTATATTGACGGTGAAACAGTGCTGGCGGTGAAAACGTCATCAAAAGGCGACTGCTCAGCGCAACCGATCAACTATCCACTCAATTATACATACATAATCGATGCAAACTCCGTCCCTTTTGCTCGAATCCCTGGAGTGGGGGATAGAGTGATTCCAAACATGGACAGGAGAAACTTGTTAATCGCAGACGCACATATGGGCGAGGGTCTCAGACACCTCAAACTGAAAGATTCTCTGGAAGAACTACAATCAAGGTACTGGTGGCCAGGCATGAGCCTGCATCATACCATTTTTGTAAAGAAATGCCCAAACTGTAACAGGAATCGCAGTGGTGAGAGACACGGTGTAATACCGTGTCGTTACACTCCAGAAAAAATCAACAGTAAAAAGCAAGGCTTGCGATTAACATATACAGGCTAGTTTCCACTTATAATGTAGATCAACAGCACTCGGCTGACGTCTGGACTGTTATACAAAGATTTGCGAGTCTAAATGGCATATACGCTAAGAGCATGCTACGTTTGACCATTGTTTTCACTCTAGCCCTCCAGCCTGAGGGAAACATGGCCAAATGAGCATAGCACAGCGGGAATCTTCTCACTTCCTTCCTGAGGGATACGGGATGGTGTAAAGCAAAAAACAAGGCATAAAGCAATCTATAACGGAAAGGATATTAGGTTCGGGAGCTGGGTGGGTCAAACATCTAATAAGTGTCCAACGTAGTCTAAATAACCTGCCAAGAAATTCTCTGAAGGGATTCAGTCCGTACGAATTATTATTTGGAACTAGGATGTTAATCTCTGACCTTGACAGTCAGACTTCAGTGGCAAAGGAAAAAAGCTTTGATATCAAAGATCGTTTGGCTATTTTACAGGACTTAAACGAAACAAGAAAAGACCTGAGCAACATAAAGTTGAAACAGCAGCCAACAGCCACTGAAGAACCACCACCTGTCCCAGCAAGACCTGTCTGGATTCCAAAAGTCGGGGATCTAGTCAGAGAAAAGATCGCGGTAAAGAAGGAATTTGGGCCTTCTTACAGAAAAGCAGTTCCTGTCTTGTCTGTCAACGGGACAAGATCAGTAGTACTACCGCCGCTTGCTGGTAAAAAGGAGAACCGAGTTGTATCCATCGACCTGGTAAAACCACAATCATGTGGCAGATAACAAATAGTAGGCCAAGTGGACTCCCGATAAGTAGCAGAACACCAAGGTTTGCTACCAGTACAGAGGTCCTAACAAAGAGGCTAATCACATTCGAAACGCCTAAAGAAGAACGACAAGGTCTATGCAACAATGCAATGGAACTTAGACCTCTGAACACCCAAATAAAAACATTTAGCAGAGACACACCAACCTATAATGAAGTAACAAACGACTATGCAAGAAACAGTAATCCTGAAGCAATTGGAACAATTGACAGAACTGCATCCGGCTACTTCATAAACTTCGATGATTCCTCCGAGGACTTCACTGAATCAAAAACACAGCCATCATCAAAAACCTTTAAAGATAAAGCTAAAGAACTTTTGAAACAACTGAAAGAAACATATCTGATTTCTCCATGGATTGAATTTTGGGTGGGTTTTGGTGCATTTATCCTCATACTTTGGCTCATCATGATACTAACTTTGGGACGCTTCATTAAGGGAAAATATGCTAAAATGGACACAGCAAGTCAGAAAATCAACTTGATCCTCAAACCACACACATCTTCACACGTCGAGAAAAGAGAACTTTCTTCAGTCAACTTCACAGCCAATCCTATACCGGGTGGGGTAGCATGGGACAACACTGACTACGAAATCTATGGTCCGGTTGAAATCCTCAAATATCCACACCAAATTAAAATCTCATTGAGTGACTTCGTAAAACCAAGCACATTTGCTGATGATTGGGACTTTGAAACTATAAACAATATGATGTCTGACTTAGTGATGTCTGCTAAATTTACCAAACATGATTATTTGCAGGGTTCGACAAATTATGATAGTATGTACTGTTATAACCACTATGGTAACCATTTTCTACATAGATCTGGACAACCTAGAAATGTTTTAAATTATAATCAATGGGAACATTGTGCAACCCCTCCAAAAGGAAGCTCAAGAACCATTTACGACAAATATTCATACTTTTCAGGATTTAACATAAGTAATGCTGAAACATTTTATTTTAAATTGTCAAATAAGACAGGGACAAAGACCATGATAACCAACACAAAATTGATATATTCAGACTCATTCTTTGAACAAATGAATACTTTTGGTTTTGATTATTGGGACAAAAATGTTGAATTGAAAAGTGTTTGGGGCACAAAAGAATGGCAAGTACAGGGTATAGAATCTTTGTTTAGAGCCTGCATGATCCCAGAACAAATTATATTTTTAAATGACACTGTTCAACAAACTACCTGTCTTGGCTTAGCCAAAATCAAAGACTTAAATAAACCGTCTATTCCAAAACCAACAATGAACAGCAATAGCTCCACAGATGAAGAGATAGACGTAAATTATGTATTAAACCAAAACAGAACACATCCAGATTGGAAACAGTGGTTGATCTGGCCCACAGATACTAATAACTGTCAAGACAGATTCCTGAACAAAACACAGGGGTTGAAAATGACCAGGCCAGACCCTAGATATCCCCAAAGACATCACCCAGGGATAATAACCACCTACAGTGTGGGCAAATTATGCCTTCAATGGCTACAAACTTCCACACTGGCAGAAATTAAGCAACACCTAACTTTACTTACTGATGGTGCTGACTTGCGTGATTTCACTATGGGACCAAGCAAACAGCGTCAAAAGCGTTTCATAGCAGCCTCTGTATATGCAGCATACAATGAGGCCTGGAAGGTTACTCAAATTGAGACAGCAGAAAGAATACGGGAAATTGACCGTATTAATTTGGAAAAATCACTTTCTGTAGTGGACAATGGGTTAATGACTCTGTCCTCCAGAATTTTTTCTCTGGACAGCATTGTGTCTTCAGCAATCGACATAATATCGCAAGACTTACTGTTGTTACAACACTGTCAGTCTCAATTGCGCTCTATTGTACAGCTTGGCTGGACGTTACAAAATCTGCGTTCAGGCTATGTGCCTTGGCGTTTAATCAACACAACGTCACTTTTCAATATCTTTAACCTTACTGATAAACAAATCAGTATGGCCCAGAAGGGTGCTGATTATACAATCCTGAGCATTGAGAAACTCGAAAGATTACCAGTGACAATGTCAGAACGACCTGTCAGTGAATGGATAATACATGGGATAATTAATATTCCTATATCAACCTTCAGGTTTCAATACTGCCAAAAATATATACAGGCTGGCATGTACGAAAAATTGGGAAAAGGATACATTAAAACAACATGGAACCTGCCCTATTCACATGCATGTGTCAGTAATAAAGGACAGAAAGTGTTTCTTAGTGGCAATAATTGTGCGATGTCACTAAGCGGTACACTTCTGTGTAACGGAATTAGTTTGCATGGAGCCTGTGAAGGGAACTCAAATAACCTTTCATGTCACCAGCTAGGCACACCTGCTACAGAGATAGAACCATTCTTTCAAAGACTCTATAATGGGAGTTACATTCTAATTGTGGACCGCAGATGCTGTAGTCTTATGCCCGGGACTCCTTATCTCGTAACTACGACTGCGAAGGTCAAGTGCTGTGGACGCTTATTGTTCCCCAGCTCCTTTCCAGACAGGGAGGCAAGGGCATGGCCCAACTTGAAAATTACTTCTATTCGAATAGATACTTTAAGCAGAATGAAAACAGTGCTTCTTCAGACGCCGACAAGGCTCACGTCATCAAAAGAAACATATGATCTCCTAGTCGCAAGGACGACTGGAGAGATACATTCATTGTTATCGACTAATTCCCCCATACATTTCGCAGAAATCCTGAATGAAATCTTAAATATTTCTGATACCAGTGGAGTCTCAAAAGTATTTAAGACAGTATTTTCGATGGCATTAACACCATTCAAAGCCATACTGGGTATTTTTCCAGATTTCGTCCATTCGATTTTTGGCGGACTTCCCCTCATTTTAGGACTAATTGCAGGAATCCTATTCTTAGTCCTTATATTTCGTTATGGCAAACCATGTCACAGACAAAACACCTGCCACAAGGGAAGAAATAATCCTAGCCATTGGATACCGGGACCGGATATCAAAAATCCTGGGACTACCCCGGCTTAGAGACCTGAACATGACTTGGTTTCTTTCATTTCGACCAATGTGGCATCGATGTGTTTTACCTGTATTAAGGTGCCTGCTATGCGGAGAAGAATGCGTGTTAGACACCTGTCTGACGCTACAATCGGATGCGCCAATGGATGCAGAAACATTGTTGAGTCCAACAAAGGCTCATGCTTTGTGCTGCCCTCAACGGCTACCAATCCTGATGACGGCATTCGTGGAAGCTTCACCACTACGATTAAGGGGTAGTGAGGTTCAAAATGAAAGCAGCATCGATCAGGTACGACCTTCTGTCAGCAATCCAAATCAAAATGTCAATGGAGACAATCATGCGCACGAATGCATGGTTACACCTATTTCCGAGTTAGTGGAACTCTCCCAGGAAGCTGTTGACAACTTTTTCGAGAGTCTAAATGATATGATGTTCTCACCAGAGCAGAAATAGAGACTTTTGAGCAAGCTCGTACACGGCGTTCCCTGAATTTGGCCTTCAACTAGAATAGCAAAATACCATGAACAATTTTCCCTCCAGTTCACGGACAGCAAATTTTTTTCAAGCAGCCCCAAAATATTTTTACGAATTTTTCGGGACACTTATTTTCTGCTTAAAGTAAGAACTATTCTTAGAGAACTAAGATTTCTACTTTTAGATAGCTTATAGACATTAGCTGCCCGCTGGTATGTTCATAATTATTTTATTCTGTGATGGAATGGTCTCGAAACTTTTTTCTGTATTAAGAGCCATTTCATGTGTAAATTCTCATATACCATTTAGCAATAATGTATACAAATGCGTGATTACTTTAGCATTATTTCAAAGCTTGAGTGCATACAATACATGTAAATGCCTTTTTTTTTCCGTATATTTGATAAATTCAGAATGCATTTATGTATTTTGGGGTGGTAAGGTATACACGATACTCTACAGTATGTTTTACTATGCATAGATTAGTAAATATGTCCATAGTTAGCGTGGAGTGGGTGTGATGTATTCCTATAGGTTCTGTATCGATCCCCCTATTCCTGACCCTATTCTGGTTAACAAACTAACAAGTTAACTAGCAGCCATCCCATGAGGCAGAAAACCCCCATGATGCAGGAACCGTTATCTGATAAAGCCACACTACGGCACAGGAACGTGTTATCTGATTAGGTCATAACGCTTGCCATCTAATTAGACAAGCGATATTCCTCCAGCCCCTGATAAGGCATACGGAGTTCTCAAAACAAATCAAACCCATGACAGACCTGGGAAAAACCCTGCGGCCATTGTTTTGATTTCACCGAGAACTTCAGCAAAAGAATGTGCTAACGACCAGGTCGTATGACATCCTTATTGACGTATCTATGTCCATCCTTACGTCAATCTCGGCACCTTAAAGGTATAAATATTACCGATATTGCCCTATGCAAACACACGCGGTGGTGACAAGATCGGAGCAGCCAGACTTGCCGAAGCCCAGAGCAGAGCAGACCCCGCTGGCGCAGCCCCGCCTTTCCTGACGCGCTGAGAACGAGACGCTGCTTTCTCCTGCCGAGAAATCCAGCTCCGGCGCTTCCGGGTAGCCCTCGCAGGCAGCCTGGAATATCGAGACCAGAGACGAGAGATACCATCCCTCATCCATCCTAGATTCCAGGTACAGAACTGAATAACCCCTCACAGAGAATTCTCTAGTCAGTCACTTGGCAAAACAGACTTAACTTAAACTGTAACTTTCTATTCCCGCCCACGCATTAGACTCAGGTCAGGTACACGGGGTAGGCATAGTTAGAAACACCAGTTGAGTACGATTAGTCAAATGTATATATATGTATGTAATATATCTTATTCATTTTAAACCTTCATATGGCTTAGAAACCATATCAATGTTTTTACAGTATTATTTTATACTTCTGCTTTTAATGTATGCACTTTACTTAACCATAAGTATTGCAATAATATCGATCCATTTCTCTTGTATGAGAAAAGAGACTGATCAATAAATAACATCTTTTATTGAACACGCCCGTCTCTTCCTTTTCTCTACAATCTGATGAGACTAAGAATGCACGTACTGACTGAGTAAAATAAATTGCCTTTTGTTTTCACACGACTCTCGAGATACACTCTTGATTAGGGGAGAGCAAAGTTGTCGTGTTCTATGGTTGTCAGAAACTAAATCCCTTCTTGTCTATCCATGGAGGTTCAACTCCTCCTTGCCTATTCGAGAAAGTTTATAGTGAACTCTGAGCTAGCTGGCAAAACCCAAAACTTTAAGTCTAATATCGACAGTAGTAGACCTAGTTAACGTCTGGTCTAGGCCTATACTATTGAAGGTATTATTCCAATGCGCAGAGCCTATTGGGATAATAGGAACTACACTACAAGTTCCAATCTGTCATTATCCAAGGTGGAGATCCATTGCACCTTGATATCGTTTTTAAAGTCTACAGCAATGCCTCCCCCGGTTTTCCCCACTCTATCTAGATAGATGAATTTGTAGCCCTCTGGGATGGCCAAATTAATCGATGGATGGTTTGTAGGTGTTAGCCAAATTTCTGCGAAAAAGCAAAGTTCTGGGGAGTAGGAGGTAATCATATCCCATATTTCAATGAGCTGTTTAGCTAAAGATCGTACATTGCATAAAATATACTTGGGGCTAGTAGAGTCATGGTCCGGTTCGTTTAGTGGGTCAGGTGAGCATGTAGTGACCAAATTGCTCTGAAAGAGGCAGGTTCTACAAACTACTGGTCATTCCAAGACAGGTGGAAACTTTGTTGAGCAACAAGAGTTGTGGGAGTGATTAATTGATCCTCTCTCTCGTTCCGATATTGCGCAGAGCTTTTCCAGAATAAATCAGGCGATTTTTGGTCTGAGGAGTGGTCCTTGTTAGGGCAGCATTTCCTGCCTCTTGAGTGAAGAGACAGGACCTCTCCCCTGCAGTGTGTGCCATGATTGCTCCCAGAGGTGACAAACAGCAGCTAAAATGGAGGAGATGTTGTGTCAGAAGGCAAGTGAGTAATTTTACAAACCGCAGTGTACATTTGCTCCATGTACGCGGTCTTCAGCATCGGCACACACAGGCATTGGACCATGACTGTCACTATCATCAATGTTAGCCTATGGCTGTGACCGCCATGCATGCAACCGCCTAGAGCGCGGTCGATTTCCGCCGGTGTTGGATGCTCTACATGTCCCAATAGCGAGGTCAGGCATCCGCCATGTTAGCGTTTGGGAATACAATGTATTGGTGTCAGTTAAGTGGGTCACCACATTACAAATGAGGGCAAACATGCTTACTTTTGAAAAACTCTGTCCCCATGTAATGTCCAGTACATAACATCCTCTGTGTAGTGCATTACTGTGCACCTGGGCAAAATGTGTGCGGTGCACTGTGCACTGCAGTTGGCGGTATTTCCCATGAAATCTATTGATACCCTTACGATAGTGCAAATTTACAATTTGAGATTTGATGATGTGCTCTGTTCTGTGACATACATGTGAAGGCCACATTGGGAATGTCTGGTGAATGTTTAACATTTGACAATGATGATGTGAAATGTGTAATGATTCACAAAACACTTCAGTCACATGACTTTGCCTTACTCTTCATATATGATATTAAACACACTGTGACCAATATACATTTTTTTACTGCTCTTCAAATAGGTACCCTGGGAGAGGGAGGAGACGCCATGCTGCAGTGTACAGCCCCTACCCAGACCTCTAGACCATGGAAGAGCGACATGTGATATAGAAATGTCATTTGAATCATCAAACAATACTGGACCTATGTCATCAGTTGGAGCCTGCCCTCCTACCCCACCTCACTTCTCCTACATTAATCTGACCACTTGTGAAAATCAGGTAAGTATTGCATTTTTTAGCCACAGGCTCTTTTCAATTCACTGTCACAATTTCAGGTGGAATGTCACAACCTATTTTCAGCCGGATTCTCTAAGAGGTGCTAGCAGGCCCTTTTGAGACAAGTTCCCTAGATTTAGCGGTGGTGAAGGCAGATTTCTGTGCTTTTGGTCACATCCCACATGTGATTGGACCTATTTATAGCACCCATATTGCCTTAGTACCGCTGCAAGCCAGGGAACAAATGTACCGCAACAGGCAGCACTTCCATTCTATCAATGTGCAATTTGTCTACTTACCGGATTTGTACATCTCAAACGTCTGTGCCCAGTTCCCAGAATCTGCACAAGATTCCTTCATACTTCAGAACGGCACCATACCCCAGCTGATGGCACTACTACTACCGGAGAGAGCCTGGCATGTAGCTAGGTGAGATCTGTCTTAACTTTGTATGAGTGGTGTCAGGTTGTATAATACGAATGTGTGTAACTCATTGTTGCACTTCTGTCTGTCTTCGACCTAGGAGATTCAGCATATGCCAACGACCCATGGTTGTTGGCACTGTGAGAAATCCTTCTACAGAACTCACAAAAGGTAACTGGATCGTGTATCTACATGCAGCTTTCACTGGAGTCTCCGCTCTAACTATGTCGGATTCTTTAACATCGTCCCACTTTACATATGAATACTAAACGCAATCAGTATACTTACCTCACAAGCATGGAGTACAATTATTTATAGAACTTTCCTCAGAGTGCTCGATGGTAGTAGCGTACTCTCTCAATTTTGAAAAAAAGGGACCCCTACTTAAAAACAATAGATCTTGCTAGCTGTAGGGAACAATATCAATTGGGGTAAGACGACAAGCTAACCACAAGATATTTATTACACTTACAATGAAAAGTATCAGGCCTTGCTCTATGTGAAAACAGTGGCCATTAAATAAGCATATGTATAATATTTACAAACACTTATTATTTGATACAAAATTTTATTTCTTTATTATAATGATTTGATTTTTTTACAGTTCATACTCTCATTATAATTTCATTGGACGTATCAAATATATACTTCTTTTTATATGTTTTTGATAAATCTTTTCGTACATAAATAGGAAAACAACACAGATTGTTTTTCACAAACACAACAAAACAATAGTATACACAGGAAATTGTTTTTCCATTAAAAACCTAAAGAAGGAGTTATTGAACAATTCAAAGGCTGGCGGTCGATAACAAGAAAACACAACGCTTGTTTTGGCGTTAAAGCCTTCGTCAGGTGGACCTGTCTCAACTTTTTCTACAAAGGTGCAAAAAATGAACACAATCAAATACTAAAAGTCTACAAAACTAAACTAAAGAACATTAAAGGCCTGTTTAAATAATGCTGATATACATTTGAGCTTTTTAAGCTTCTGTTATTTTAATGTCCAAGACCACATAACCAAAGACATATGTATAAATATTTTCATCTCTTAACACATGTTACATGTTGCACATACTTTATTTCTTCTAGTGAAACTACCAACTTATGTTTACTTATGAAAAAAGAAGAGAAGAAAAAGAGCATGAAAATCTGAACATATATAGGAAGCATTGAAGTGAATATACCTTTATCGCTCTTTAGAGCGAAAGATGCAGAGCAAAGAATTAGTCACCCGTGAATAAGAAAAAAGAATATAAAAATGTGAGGTTTACTCTCTAAAGTTCTTTACAAAGAGAGGATCAATAAAAAGACACAGATCTTTTTTAAAGTGAATCTATGGAAACTCTAAGTAGCCTTAAATATACCTTCTGTGAAAACACTAGAGCATAATAAATGCATATAATGTACCTATTATCTGTTCTTGAACTCAAGATTAATTGAAACCAGGGTTGAGTGAAACATCTCTGTGGTCAGAGGCACACCACCAATACTGTGACATCTGAAAAGGCACATATCATGAAGACAAAAGAGGGGAGAAAGGGGCAATGGATGTAAATACTCCCTAATTTAGATTACTAGACATCAGTAACTCTAGGCTAAAGATAGTGAGCTGCTATGTACCTGGTTAGAGTCGATTGTGTTACGGCATATAGGTGATAATGTTTGGGTTAGTGCTTCCAGAGCAATATATGTGGTCTGTAGGAATAATAATGAGACATGCATTAGTGGCTCCTATCAATATAACATGTTGGTCTGAACCACCGTGGTTCTTATTCACATGCACTTGCATGAACTCACTAGGCATAGGTACTCACTGTATAGTTACAATTTAGATGGTCAATTCATTTGGGATATTTCCATAAAAATAATTTGGCATGATATGTGTTCTACTAGGTGCCTTCCTATGCTATGTGAGGGGATAGTCTGTCTAGGCATGTTCAGTATGTTTATCTTGTCTTTGTCCATGTTCCCAAAGAAGCGTATGAGTATTAGCACTTGTTAAAACTATCTTATTGCTCACTGTCCCTTTTCTTTCACTAAACACAATCTTTTTTCTTTTCTGTAAAAATATAAATATCACCCGAGAGTCTATTCTTTACACATTGTTTATAGACATATAGGGGCCGATTAGGATGGCGGACGGACTTGCGTCCGTCCGCCACCCCAGAGGTGGAGGGACCGTCGGCAGGGGCAGCGGCGATCCCTCCGTGCAAATTAGGATGTGACCGCCACCCTGGCGGTCACATCCTTGATATTTAACATTGCGGCGGGTGCAGCTTCAAGCAGCACCCGCCGCAATGTTAAAAGTGCATGTTTAACATTTACATGCATAAAGCGGCAGGCACCGTGCGGTGCCTGCCGCTTTGTGCATGTAAATACTAGGGGGTACCATAGGTACCCCCCATGTGCACCCCCCACCCGCCTACACCCTGGGGGCCCGCAACGGGCCCCCAAAATCAAAAGTACACATGCTTTTCCACGGCGGAAAAACCGCCACGGAAAAGCATATTTACAAATGCTTCCTAATTTGGCTGACGGTGTCTGATAGACACTGCCAGTCAAATGAGAGCTTTTCCGCCGCGGTTGTAATCCGACCGCGGCGGAAAAGCTGCGGACAGAAACCAAGACCCACCAGCCATCGTAATGCGGCGGTGGGTCTTTGGTGACTCCGCAGAGGATTTTCCGCCTCCTCCGGGCCGGAGGTGGCTTCCGCCGGCCCGGAGGAGGCGGAAAATCCTCCATCATAATGAGGCCCATAGTTACCATACATAAGTAATGGCCAATTTAATGACATTTGGCTTTAGTCGTGATGAATTTGCATCAATGGTAGTAGGTACGGAGGTGTTTGGCCAACAATCAACCATCAATTCAGACAAAAATGAAGATCTAAATAAATTCCTAGCCCTAAAGAAAAAACCAAAAGGATAGTATTGCATGGACAATACATGCTAGAATATTTAAGAGCAGGAGTCATTCCCCAAGGTTTAAGGGTAAAAATCATCCCAAGATTATTTACTCAACCTAAAGCATTTTTGGAAAAGTGGTCAATGATCGCGAATCGTTGTTTGCGTGATTTAATGATGTTGATGATTGAAACGGCAAAAGAAATGTTACAGACACTAATTTCTGAAATTTAAGAACTAGAAAATAAGATAAAAAAATAACACAGCTGTAGATGAGGCTAAAAAAAACATTAGAGGAAATAGATCAAGAACTAAATTCATGTACCGAATATCTCCATAAAAGAAAAACCCGATAAATTAAAAAAGGATATTTGTTTTTCCACTAAAGAAAATACGTACCTGTATTTATCCGAGCATTACTATACACAACAGGAAGGTATGACATATGATCAACAAGATTACAGATGGTACAATAAAAAAGTTACAACATTTTTGTACACGTCTGATTGAGATAATGATAGCCCATTGAATCAGTTTCAGAACAGATATAGCCTATACACATCAATACCTTATCAAGCTCTCCAGCCTTTTCTAGGGAGGTGCAACCTTCGCAGAGGCAATTGGAGGCCTCAACCTCAACCCAGGTATCGAGGAAACCATATGAATCAGAACCAATTCATGGTAATGTGCAGTGCCCAATACTGGTGACAGTAGTAGAAATTCCAGTTTTTAATTGGAGTGTTTCGGATTTGACACCAGCTACCTATTCATTGTTATGTAAAGGACTCACTTTTGTTCCTCACTCAGGTCTCAATAAATTTGAATTTTTCAGTGATTTGACAGCATTCTTTTGTAAAATACGATTACAATTGTTTTTTGCAGAACAGAACACCTGCTCAATGCAGATTAATAAATCAGGCTTAAAACCAAAGTCTAACTTCACGCCTACGGTTGAACAAGTCCCATCGGACGCTATTGTATTAGAGCAGGTAGTTTACCAAAAAATAATTGCAGCGACTAAATATATACAAAGAACCCCTTACAATATTCAACCTAAAGAAAATCAAGCTTTAGTCAATCTTAAAATTAACTCTGATATCACAATCAAAAGTTGTGAAGGGTGGGGGGATTGCGATTCTGAATACTCTGTGAGGAAAATGGACGACATGTTACAGGACACCAATTTCTATTCGAAAATCAGTGGGAATCTGACTGAGAAAATTAAAATTAAAATTCAACGTATTACCAGTAAAGCATTGAGAGATGGGGATATCTGTGATAAGGAATATGAATATCTTAATGTACAGAACCCTAAGATGGCTTGCCTGTACGGTGCCCCCAAAATTCATAAAAGTGAGAATGACCCACCCTACAGACCGAGTGTCACAGAACTTTTCTCCAAATATTTGGACGCCTTCCTGCGCACCCACGTTAATAAGATCCTGGCATATGTCCAAGACACGTGACATATAATTAGAAGATGTCCCCTTTAACTCACAGAAATAATGGCTAGTAACACTTGACATAGAAAGCCTCTATAATAATATACTGATTGAAGGGGCAATACTAGCAGTGGAATGGTTCATAGAGATCATGAACATTGACTGCAATAAGCATTTTATAATAAATGTCTCAAGATAGTTCTTGAAGACAATATCTTTGAGTTTAATGGCCAACTATTTCAACAATCAAAGGGAGTAAGCATGGGCCCATCTTGTGCACTAACAGCGGCGAACATTTACATGGCCAAATTTGAACATACACATCTACAATGATGTCGCACCATTTTTTGAATCAATTTGGAAACAGTCGCGTTTCATTGATGATATCTTTTTTATTTGGTCAGAAAATGTAGAGAATCTATAAGAGTTCCTCACATGGTTAAACCTATGTGACCAAAACCTACACTTCACATCTGCTATAAGTGGTGACCAAATGGAATTTTTGGGCATCACTATCAAACATGTTGAGGGGAAATTATCAGTTGATTTGTTCACAAAACTGACGGTGCGTAATACGCTCCTATATTACAATCATTTTCATCCAAAGTCACAGATAAACAGCATCCCTTTTGGACAGTTTCTGTGTGTTAGCAGAAACTGTAGCACCATTGCAGATTTTGATTTAAGAGCAACTAAAGTGAGAATTTTTTTTTTCTAGAGGTTATCTGCGTAAACTAGTTAGAGATTCTTACAAAAGAGCAAGGTTCTATGATAGACAGCATTTTTTAACGGGCAACCTCTACGCTAGTATTTGTCACTAGACATTCCATGATGAATACAAAGATAAGGCAGATTATCTCTTCCAACTGGTCCATCTTAAATGCTGATAAGGATCCTGGAGAGAAAATCCCAAAGCCTTTATTTGCTTACCGCAAGAACAAGAATCCGAAAGATCTAATTGTTAGATCACGGATGCCCCTGTTAAACAACCAATACAGAGAAGTATTGTAGGGAATAGGCAGGTAACAGGAAATTTCAGATGTGAAACATGTAAGATTTGCCCTTTGGAAATAGAAAATGACAGTAAACAACTAAATGGACAAATTGTTAAATAAAACACATGACTAATTGTAAAGTCAAAAATGTTATATATCTTTTGCTCTGCCCATGTGGTCTAGGGTATATTGGTGAAACATCACGCAGTTTCAATACACGACTTACAGAGCATCACTCTGCGATTCGAACTAAGAAGATGTCAGCACCCATGGTAGAACACTATGTCACATTAAATCACACTGAAGATGACATAAAATGGTTTATCCTGGAGCCTAATGTACCTAAGCATAATCAAAGTAGAGAACCTATCCTCAAAAAACGTGAAGTATATTGGATATTTACCCTGGACACTTTAAAAAAAGGCTTGAACCAGGAGATACCTTGGGCCCAGGTTCATGATACTAATCCACAATAAGACAAGGACTTCAGTATCAATTTAACAACCTCAAATTTAGACCTACACTTAGATAGTTCCATATCCCTATGGGAATAATATGATCCTACCCAAATCATCGCTGGAATAGGGTCCTATCTTGAGCTAGCGCACCTAAACTGTAATTACTTGCCTTTTTAAAAAAAAAGATTGCAGAATGATAATGATATATGTAAATTTAGATTATGTATATATCGAATTACAATTATGCTCTAAAATGAATATAATTTATAGTGGAGCATTACAATCATGGCTGTAAATTAACTATTGTGGATATGATCGTGTATCAGAATGCAGTTTATTTGCTGTGCATGGTGTCTGCATCTGTAAATAGTAAGCATGGCATAATTGTTATTCTTGAGATTTTAAATGCCATTGCAATAACCACTTTATATACCTATAAAAATAATAAAGGATGTAGCTCTTTTTTATTGAAATTCACTGATTACCAGCGCTATTTGAAAGACCTACAGTGTTAATAATAGGCCTAGATTGCCAAACAGTAATGGATGTCCTTATTATGGGATATATTGCTAGTCCTATGTCTAGATCTATGCAGCCTAAGGTCGACCGGCGCAGCGTGTATGACATCAGACGCCAATTACACAGAACCGGCTCGGCTATTTAAAAGATGTGAAAAGAGAAGGGTTGTTCTCTTCTCCATGGGATAGAGAGGGCGTGATTTTTCCCGGTATCCTTCATATACTAACGGTAAGCGTGGAATAGGATAATCTGTATGAAATCTCAGGTGGACTATAGTTCTTTCGGGATAGATGCCTTATCGGTTTGGGATTGACTATCGTGGCTCGAGTAAGTGCTCGTGACTGCCACCCTCATGAGGGATCTATCTGCTTGTAATCGCCGACCTTTGAATATTTTAACTATGGGAATTTGGGGAATTGAGTCATGATGAAGGCCTCGCTTGTGACTCCCCGCCTTCATAGATTAATATGTATGCTATTGTTCCTTGAGGGTGGTTTAAGCAAGCTTTGCAACCAATATGATCTTATGCTTGAACTCCACTAAAATGGGGTGCATTAATAATATAAGCATACCTGTAACTTACCCCCAGATATATTTGGAAGATTACACGAAATCGGCAAAAATCCTGACCTAATACTGGCTTCTCATCATTAAAAGCACATATAATTAAAAGGAATCATTCTATCGAGTAAGCAATAACAACCCACAATGGATACATAGAGAAAATATACGCTCCTATTACTAATATATGTAGGGGCATATACACATACATGTATACATGCATTATGGCTTTAATATTTTCACTGTTACTTTCAGATTTCTATCTTTCTGCCATTGTGTCACATAGGAAGGCACCTAATAAAACACATATCATGCGGAATGATTTTTATGAAAATATCCCAAATGAATTGACCATCTAAATTGTAAATATACAGTAAGTACCTATGCCTAGTGAGTTCATGCAAGTGCATGCGAATAAGAACCACAGTGGTTCATACCAGCATGTTATATTGATAGGAGCCACTAATGAATGTCTCATTATTATTCCTACAGACCACATATATTGTTTGGAAGCAATAACCCAAACGTTATCATCTATATGCCGTAACAAGATCGACTCTAACCAGGTACATAGCAGACCTCTATCTTTAGCCTATAATTACTGATGTCTAGTAATCTAAATTAGGGAGTAGTTACACCTCTTGTCCCTTTCTGCCCTCTTTTGTCTTCATGATATGTGCCTTTTCAGATACCACAGTATTGGTGGTGTGCCTCTGACCACGGAGAAGTTCTACTCAACCCTGGTTTCAATCACTAATCTTGAGTACAAGAACTGATAATAGGTACATAATATGTCTTTATTATGCTCTAGTGTTTTCACAGACTGTATTTTAAGGCTACTTAGAGCTGCCATAGATTCACCTTAAAAAAGATCTGTGTCTTTTTATTGATCCTCTCTTTGTAAAGAACTTTAGAGGGTAAACCTGACATTTATATATTCTTTTTTCTTATTCACGGGTGACTAATTCTTTGCTCTGCATCTTTCGCTCTAAGGAGTGATAAAGGTATATTCACTTCAATGCTTCCTATATATCTTCACATTTTCATGCTCTTTTTCTTCTCTTATTTTTTATAAGTAAACATAAGTTGGTAGTTTCACTAGAGGAATTAATGTATGTGTAACTTGTAACATGTATTAAGAGATGAAAATATTTATACATATGTCTTTGGTTATGTGGACGTAGACATTACAGCAGCAGAAGCTTAAAAAGCTCAAATGTATATCAGTATTAAATGATCAGGTCAGAAATGTTCTTTAGTTTAGTTTTGTAGTCTTCTAGTATTTAATTGTGTTTTTTTTTTGCACCTTTGTAGAGAAAGTTGAGACGGGTCCACCTGATGAAGGCTTTAACGCCGAAACGCGCATCGTGTTTTCTTTTCATCGACTGCCAGCCTTTGAATTGTTCAATAACTCCCTCTCTAGGTTTTTAATAGAAAACACTTTTCTGTGTATAGTATTGTTTTGTTGTGTTTGGGAAAAACAATCTGTGTTGTTTTGCTATTTATGTACAAAAAGATTCATCAAAAAAATATAAAAAGAAGTATATGTTTGATACGTGCAATGAAATTATAAAGAGATTATGAACCGTAAAAAAATTAATCATTATAATAAAGAAATATAATTTCGTATCAAATAATAAGTGTTTGTAAATGTATACATATGCTTTTTTAATGTGCACTGTTTTCACATAGATCAAGGCCTGATATGTTTCATTGTAAGTGTAATATATATCTTGTGGTTAGCTTGTCCTCTTACCCCAATTAGTAACTTACTCTCTCAACATTCGTGGCCACGTCGTAATTCTTTCAATTTTAAACCTTATTTTCAGACTACTGGTAAAAGACAAGTGTATTATGGGCATACTGCCGTCATTGTATCACTGTTTCATGGATTGAGAGTAGCAGTTGACTCCGTCTTTCCCACTGATATCACACCACTAATATCATACAGCTGTTTGGAGCTCTTCCTGTGCACTAGAGATGGCATACAGGCTCAAGCGAGCACTCAGTTAAGCTGGTTGGGGCGCTGTGAGCTGTCTCATTAAACAAAGAAACTGCTGTTTGTTGTAGGTGAGACCAAACCACATATAGCATGGTCTATCTATAAAAATTATATGAATTGACTGGTGGAGTGTAGATGCACATTGGATACACCCTGGCACACATTACCTCACAATGCCCTACATGAGTTTTAATGATATATGTAGTAGGACACATTAGGTGCCAATTGATATTAGAAAGAATGTTGAGTGATTCAGTAGGAATAGTTGGCTAGAATCTAGTTGTAATCTGTCTGATGATGTGCTACTGTACATTTTTATACCTTTAGAGCCCTGACACCTGCTCCTAAAGGACTGGTGAAGGTGGATGTGGACTAGTAATATCCAATTGGTGAGACTTCATACAACTGCTTGTTTTTATTTATAATTACACACTTTTGCAGTGATGGTGAAAGACACTGGTGGTTTACAAAGAATGGGACATATTGATTTGCATATTGCATTTTGATGTGTGTTCTTATATCCCTACAGACTGTGGACCGACTACAAGCTGGTACCACTGATCAGTGCCATACCTGTCAAGTATGGTATTTTCTTTAAATTGTTTATGATTTATTCACACTTATCTAGCAGAGTGATGAAGCTAATGGTCCTGAGGAATGCCAATAACCTTTTGGTCGAGCAAGGCAGAAACATGTTGACCAGCTCCGAATAGGGAACATCCATATCCCTATTGTTGCTGTTTTTAATCTTTCCACTGGGGACACAAATAAAGGATTGCCTTTGTCAACCAGGAACTAGTTTTAAACCCACATTTTGAATTTTTTGCACTCTGCCCCTCGCTAAAACCTGCATTGGCTCTCATAAAACACCTCACGCTCCTCTCCTGCATGGGAGTTGTAGCCTACACTTGGTACCTTGCGGTCCCAGTGTGCAAGAGGGAACCCAATGATGAAGCATGTCACCTTCTGGTGAGTGAGGTTCTCATCTTAACACATGTGTGCGTCTGTCCTACCTACACAAGATAGATCTGGTGAGTAGTGTAGATACACCATCTGGTTACCCTTTTGTGAGTTCTGATCTATTGTAGTGGTACTGTGGATGGTTATAATTCCTCCTTATAGAACCCCTAGAGTGAGATTACATATAGAAATCCTACTACACCAGGGGAAGTCTGCTCATGGAAGAACATGACAGCCAGTAGAGGGGCTTTTCGACTCCTGAAAGCCAGATTTAGATGTCTGGATAAGACTTCGGGAGCCCTCTTCTACCCACACGGATAGATGTTTAAAATCACATGGCCTGCTGCTTAACATTGCCCTGTGACAGAACATCCCTTACATCGCAGCGGATGCAGGCCATGAGGAGCCACCGTGTGAGGAACCTGAAAGGCCAAATGATGATGAGGATAGTGGTAAAGAGGAAGGAATGGACGTGGGGCACAAAGCCATCATAAACTACTGCTCCTGAGTGTAAGTATGGTGAGATATGATGACTTTTGACTTTTATTGCAACTCTTGTAGTAATGTTGTAAGGAGGATTTTTATGCAACATACTATGAATATATGGGTCTGGCAATATCCAGGGAAAGGTGTTTGTTTGGTAAGTGTAGCTTTAGTCAGCAATAAATGTTGTCTGGGACTGTGTTCTCCAGGAATTGACAATGTGATTTGTGCCATTTGTATGGCTGCTTAGCTAATCCCCAACAGTAATGGCCTGTTTTAGACTCCTTCACCATGGCATCTTCATTTGGACATTTCAGAGTTGTGACATTAGCAGGTATATGATGCTGTTCAGATGTACGAAGTGGACATGGATTGGTTCTGGGAATGTCTGTCACAGAGTTTGAGCATACAAAACCGGAATCAAGCCAGGTTGCACAGAAATAGGATGGAAGTTATCTGGCTTTCACTGGGACTTGTTCCTTGTGGTGTATTGGTCCTAATGCATTATGCATGCCATCATTTGATCCAACACAATGTTCCATTGGGACAATTCATGCTATTCTGCCTTTACATTGGGTATTTTACTCATTGTGTATGAACTGTATGTAGGTGTTGATATGTCTCCTCATTGTAGGCCAAAGTGCTTGTGACACATCACTGACATTTGTTTGTGATATTGCAGCAAATGCAAGCAACACTGGATTGAAATGACCCTGTGGTCAGAAACTGATGTACTGACATGTGTCTGTTCATTTGTTTATTTGATATAGGATTAATTTTATGAGCTAGGAAATATGGCTCCAGCGGATGTATGACGTTACAACGCATACTTTTACCACACACGCCTTTACAACGTGGTATTTACAACGAATACCTTTAGAACGCATAATGCTTTTGGGCGCTGGATAGTGAATAGTTTAATTTACTATTCCAACTCCAGTCCCCGTGGATAGTAGGGAAGGTGTTGGATAGTAAATTAAATCTATTCCCTTTCCTAGAGCGCCCCCCAGCGCAATGCGTTGTAATGGTTTGCGTTGTAAAAGTTGCATTGTAAAGGCACTGCGTGGTAAAAGTTGCGTTGTAAGTGATGTTCCCCGGCTCCAGTTGATGATGTAGACTTAACTCAATGTTGCCTATTGTGTAAGATATTATCAGATGTATCCCCCTCCTTCCTTGTTGTCAAAGTATGCAGGTGATTATGTGATCACTGACACTGAATAACTGAGCCATGTCTTATTTGCTGAGTTTCTGACATCATGTCAGCCTGTGATTTGAACAATAGAATAAAGATGTTATCAGCCCAGACACTTATAGGTATGCACTGTTGTGACATGGTAGTGGTCCTTAGTTGAACATTGTTTATATACAACATAACCATGCTGCCAGAAGTACCTAGTTTTGAAATTGCAAAGTGCACATGCTAGTACATTCACATTTTTATGCGTAAGAATTACAAGAGGAGACAATAATTTGGTGACATGGGTTTTTAATGAAGTGAACAAGGATAAGATTATAATTTTACTAAAATATTACACAGTGACAACAAAAAGTGAAGCCTTCAGTCACGGTGGATGAAACCATTGTAGTAGAGTCCAAATTGTCCGGAGTCCAAAGTCCAATATACTCCTCCAATCAGATATGGAAAAGTGGTGACAAGTAGTTCACATAGTGAATGTGTAGCACAAACAGGAGGAAATTAGGGGCAAGGTTTCTTACTGGCGGTGGTAGGTTTCTTGCCATCCCTACCTCCTGGAATCTTATGTGGATGTCCCCTCTTTCTGGGAGAAGGGTGTTCCGGAGTTGCTAAGACAGGGGCGTGTGTAGGCGTGTTGTCCTCTGACAGGGCCTCCCTTCCTGTGGTTGTGGCAGCATTGATGACCTGGCTTGAGTTGATCACTGGAAGGGGGAGATGCCATTGGAAAAGCCCTGCAGATGGTAGTGTTGAAATCCTGCAGCACCACAATCAGGGAGGCCATGTTGGTGTTGATGCTGGTCACATTGGTGTGTATGCCAACAACACCCTGGTTTATTGTTCTGGGTGCAACTGTGTTGGGTAAGCATCGTAACCTTGTTCCGGTCCTCCAAATGAAGACAGTACTTAAGCCCTCAGGCCCTCTGAGAAGGCACTAAGCACAGGTCTCCCTCCAGGGTCCAGTCCTATGTAGTCTGCTGGACCCTTTTGGAGTTAGGAGTCATTCTATTTTTTTGTGTCCCAGGAGCAGGCAAACAGGAGATTAGTTACGTGAACTTTGTAGAACAGTTAGTTCCCTGTCCCTGGGTGTCAGCAAGGCCTTCTTCTTTAGTACCAGGAACATTCTGAGGAGGGAGTGGTGAGATGTCAAATTTATCTTGCGTGCTAGGCAGTGTCTGGAAAACTTTTCTCACCCAATCCTGTCTACTTTCTTTCCTTGTCCCAATCCATGTGCAGCACTTATTTGCTTTTATGTAAAAATTCAAGGAAACCCGAAATCTAAAATGTCTGAACCGTTCTTCCATCAGAAGGGGGCATGGCTCTCACTAAATCACTTTCCTATAAGGATGCTGTCTCCTCCCTCTGTAAGTGACAACAAACTTGTCCCCCCTGCACACTCCAGCTGAGCCTGGAGCCAGAAAGTCTAAGAGGACCCGGGGATGAATGTGAGCAAATACTTTCTATCCTATTTGGCATCTCTAAGTCAAAAGAGGTAATGCAAAGGCTGTTTTTGTGGCACCAACTGTTTCTTTACTGCTCCTAGCTGACTAACACCTATTAAGTGGGCAGTTGTTGACAAAATCCTTGCCTTCCAGACCCAAAGCTAAGCAGTTCTCCTCTGAAGAGCAGGTTTGGCAACACCAGCTATAACTTTGTACTTGTCCTTCTGCAAAGCAAAGTTGGTAACCCAAGCTATAAGTGTGTATTTGGCCCCTGGAAGAGAGATGAATGGCAAAATGATTTTAGCCCAGTTTAGGCCTCAAATAGCACAAAGTTATCAAATCTGATTTCACCATTAAAATACATTTTTTAAACTGATTGGAAAATAACTTTAATTCTTTTAATTAACATTTTCCCAAATACAGAAATAATTTAAGGATTTTAAATACTGAGGCCCGTTCAGAAATTATCTAACCCACATGGTGAAAATAGCATTGTAGATTTAGTTACTTTGAGGGTATGTGATTCCAAATATGCAGTGTGCCACATTTTTATACATTAAGCACCCAGGCCACTGAGCTTTCTTTTATTTTTTTATATTCACAATCAGAAAGTACTGTTCCCAGATACAACGAATACCAATCAGCAATCAGGCCATAAAACAATTAATACAGTACAAAAGGATAGCTATCTGTTAAATAGATCATAAAACCGTTAATACAGTACAAAAACAAACCTGAAAAGCAGGAGCAATTTTTAGCATGAAATCCAGCTAAAATCATCTTTTTGGGCAATTAATACAGTACATTAGTTTGAAGATTACCTTGGCCAATCGTAAAACAGTTAATCCAGAGCTATACATTAGGGAGAACCAGAATTTTAAAGCGAAGCAGTTCATTATACCCATCCCTAGTTTAATGGTCCTAATAAACCCCCTGACCAGGCTAGTATTCCAACTTAAAACCTTGGGACACGAAGAACATCTAAAAACCTGAATTAGTTCTCTCTTATACCGTCCTGGCTTCTCTGCACCATTCAGCGATATGTGCCCATATCTTCTTCCCCCGGATTCTAGCCTGCCTGCCCCTACAGGCATAGATAGCCATCTCTTGATTATAAACACCAGGAAGCCTGGCAAGCCACATATGAAATGTTGGTGGTCCTGCACCTTTCAATCTTGCGGCTAGCATAATCCTGAACATCGCGGTCCCCCAAAAAAGGCAGTATTTCTGTACAGTTTTAAGGCCCAGGGAGCTATCATACCCCAGAATCAGCAGAGTAGGGGTCAGTTAAGTCTGTGGCTAAATAGTTCTTCCCAGAATCCAAGCAGCCCTTCTTTCAATAACAACAGTTTGTCACAATCTTACAGCATATGAATAAAAGTGGCTGGTCCTATTCCATATCTAGGGCATTTATCATCTGTCCTTTTCCCCGACATATATAATTTAGAAGGTGTAAAATATAGATTAAATATAGTTTTGTACAATTGAGCTTTTAAGCTTGTAGAGAAAAGTATTTTGGCGATTAGGGATAGGCTCATTTAAATGTCCACATCTGGGTTTTCCCGTTTCGCTGCCCAAGTTGTTTCAGGTCTTTATAAATCATCTCATACTTTTTCAAGTAGCAAGATATAAATGTTACTGATTCTGCTAGATTTCCTAATAATAGCTTTCATCAATGATATCTTGTCTAATTTAATTGTTGGTTTACATAAGGTAAGAATGCTCCTAATCTGAAAATATTTAAAATATTGATTATCAGGTATATCAAAAACTTGCTGAAGCTTAGAAAATTGAAAGTCTTGCTCCCCCCGCTGAAGTCTCCAATCGTTCCTACCCCGAGTCTTTCCCATTTCTTCCCTATAGCGTCATTAACCTGGGGTGGAAATAATGATGAGCGTCACAGGGGGGTTTATCTACAAATTTTCGGAATTGCCATAAATTTAGAGACCTGTTTCTATATTTTCCATGAGCAACAGATTACTTTGAAGTGTACCTTCGTGTAATACCTATGCTCCAATTGTCTTATTAGCAGCCCCGGAGCTTCATTCCCTATAGAGAGTTCGTAGATTGTAGGTATTCTCATACCTTGCTCTAATTCATTATTACTATCAACTACAAACAGGGAGACCATCTGACGAAGAAGGACCGCCCAATAATATATGGTAACATTGGAAATTGTAAGACCACCCCTATCTTGTGGTAGAGCCAGATATTTTAAAGCCCTTCTGACCTTCCTGTACTGCCTAATGAAATTAGAAAAAGTTGACTCCAAGGCCCTCAATATACTATCTTCCACTGCAAAAGGTATTGCATGAAACAAGTAAAAATAATTTGGTAGCATGGTCATTTAAAAAAAATCCCTCTCCTATAATAGACAAATGTAACATATTAACTCTCCTTAAATACGTAGCTATTGATTTGATCAGAGGTTCAAAGTTGCATTTAACAATTTCGTCCACTTAACTCGGACCCCAAGATAAACTGCTGAATCTGCTCGTCGAGGGTCATTAGAACAAAAATTGTCTGTGCATATAACAATCGTTTTCCCTTTGTTCAATGCATATCCAGAAAGGAATCCAAAACTCTCGGCAATCTTAACTATTTCCTTGATTGCCTCAGCTGCATTTGTGGTTAGCAACGCAACATCATTAGCGTACGCAAATACTTTTGTCTCATACCCTCTAGTTATTATTGGCCTGATCTTCCCGGTCTGTAAGAGCTTAACCACTAGAGAATTAATATATAGAGATAAAATAGGGGAACAAGAGCATCCTTGCCTGGTCTCCCTAGATATAATAATGTTACTAGATTCCTTCCCCATGAGTTGTAATCGAGCTCTTGGTTGACAGTACATTGCCTTGATTGCCCTTATTAACTGAGATCCAAAACCGTTCAGGTCCAATATCCCCCAAAAGAACTCCCAGGAACCTAATTGAAAGCATTTTTGGCATTAAGCAGAATCATAGCTATCTGGCCCTTCGTCACGGTTATGATGTCAAAAAAGCGCCAGGACGCCCCTTTGCTGGGGCAGCTGTGCGCTCTAGAAATTTTAATAACATAACATAACATAACATAACAAAAAGAGAGATAACCCCTGCAGATATAGTCTGTTGTTCCTTTACCAGGAATAATACCGTGTTGCCAGGGGGAGACCAGATGTTCTATAACCCTACCTAACCGATTGACCAGAATCTTAGAGTAGATTTTTGTGTCTGAATTAATCAAGGAAATTGGCGGTTTAGAAGATGGATTATCTATTGTTTTTTGGGAAAGATTATGATATCTGTCTCTTTCCAAGACTCAGGGGGGATTCCATTATACTGTACACCCATAGGTAGGTCTAATAAAAGAGGTGTTATGACTTTTCCTAGAATCTTGTAAACCTCCAACGGTATCTTGTCGGCACCAGTAGCTTTCCCTGGTGCCATTCCACCCAATGCCATATGAACTTCCTCTAGAGTAATTTCTTCTTCTAGCTCTTCTTTGATTGACCCATCCAGGCCCCCTCCGAGTTCGGTGCTAGTCACCAACTGCAATATATCCTGTGGGACTTCGGCTCCACATTTGTTAATGTCATCTTGATACAGGATTTGATAATATTTTTGAAACCCTTTGATAATATCTTCTGGATCGGTAAATACTTGTCCGTTTACTTTAATAGAGGGTATTAGATTAAAAGATATCTTCTGCCTAGTGCAAAGAGCTAACCTCCTACCAACTTGCTCCCTGTTTTCATAGGTGTTATTCCGATGGAATTGGTATTCCTCTGCAGATCTTTGTGTTAACCAGCTATTTAATTCCGCTTTTAAAGTGATTATCCGGTACTGAGTTTGAGCCCCCTCTTGTCCCTGTGTTATTATCGCAATATGTTCTTCTTCTGCCTTGGCTAAATCTCACATTAATTGTTGATTCTTGATTACCCGCTGAGTCTTAGCCCTGGCAACAAAGCTAATAGTTTCACGTCTGACTGTGGCCTTTTAAAGAATTCCACACAGTCCCCCTGCTAGTGCTGTATCTATTTATATAATTCTTGTGTCCATTTTTTATACATTCATTATTCACTAGCAATTTCCTATTGAACCTCCATTTACGACTGTGATCTCTTAAAGCGTGCTATTTCAATTTCTAAAATCAAAGGGTTATGATCAAATATTATCATAGGAAGTTTCTTAATACCAGCTCGATCTAATAGATCCCTTGCACCATAAAAATAATCAATCCTGACATTTTTTGTGTGCATACAGGAGTAAAACGTATATCCAGGGTTTTTCTGATCTTTTTATAGCCCAGATATCCGCCAGGCCATGGCTGTTCTTAAGTGAGTTTAATGCCCTGTAAACCCTAGGCTTATGACCAGAATATCCCCCTTGTTTCTGCTGCTCAGATCTAATATCCAGAGAGATATTTAAATCTCCACATAAGATTAAAGGGCTCGGCCATGTTGCAAGTTCTGCTTACAAATCTTCAAATATCTGAGGATCGTCTTGGTTTGATCTATAGATCGCGCAGACTGGAACTCCCACTGCTAGCTCTTCTATAGCCCACCACCCTGATGCATCCACACCGTTGCGTTTGGCCAAACCTACAGAGGTCTTTGCTAATATGGCCACCCCTCTAATGTTTGAAGTCTGAGTTGTGCATGGCAAAAAAATATACCCATCAACCCTCAGTAGTTCTCTTTTCCCCCAAGGAATGTGGGTCTCTTGTAGACATACTACATCCATAGCATTCATCCTCATGAATTCGGCAAGTCTTGCCCTCTTTGCTCTGCCATTCAAGCCTGCTACATTCCATGAGCAGATTGTTATCCTCCCCATCTCAGTTTGATTTCAAGTTCCCGTGTTACTCCTCTTGGTTACCTTTTGCTACTTTTCTCTTCCATCTTTCGTCCCATGATCTGCTTTCTATTCTTCTCCTTTAGCTGTACACACGTTTCATTATCATTTCTGGATATGTTTTGTTTACCCCAAATTTTCATCCACCACACTTCCCTTACCCCCCTCCACCCCTCCTTCCCCCGACCTCCACCTGTGTCCCCTCCTCTCCACACGAGGCGCTCAGACTCAATCTTGAGTCTGTACATGATAAGTGTTCTGCACAGATCGAGAGCCCTGATATTCATACATTCCTATGCTTTTTAACTACATTCCGCTTCCAAAATCCCAAATTTCCCCCCCAAAAAGCAGGATAAATGAACCTACTCCCCCATTTACCCCATATTTCCACCCACACATGCTCCTTAAACACACATTTTATTAATTTACTTATATATTTTTCCCCCTCTTTTTTTTCCATGATCACGTTCTCTTTACAAAATTGAATACTAATCTGCATCGAGCCTGACAAACCATCCAAGTATTCTTTAGCTTTAATTTTCTGACAAAAAAAATCTTGTTTGCCCCCCCTGATTACTTTTAGACGAGCTGGATTATTCAAAAAGGCTTGATCATTTTGGTCATGTAATGGCTTAATAAGCTGCCACAGCCTCCACCGCCTTTCGACGGTGGAGTGGCAAACATCAGGTGAGACAAAGTAAGAAATCTCATTACTGGTTCTCTTTGCTTCTGGCCTTGCTTTTTCAAAAACAGCTTGGCGCAGCAAAAAATTGCCAAAATACACCAGGATGGCACGTGGAAGAGCCCCTCCCCTTGCTGGCTGTTTCTGTACAAAGGGAACACAATAGGCTTGTTGCACCTCTTGAGCCCAGTTCCAATTCGTAAGTTCGGGGAGCGTGTCTCGTAGCAGGTCTACCACATATGAATGGACATCTACACCCTTAGTCCCTTCAGGGACCCCAAGCAACCGCAGGTTGTTCCTCCGCTGGCGGTTTTCATACTCTTCCAGCTTCCATTTGATGTCAACTAGCTGTGCCTCATGTGAATTTGCTAGAGTTTGATGCGTTGCAAGGTTTGATTTAGTAGAGACTATCCTAGACTTTTGGGTGGTCAGCTGTTCCCCAAATACACTGCAAGTCTTGGTCAGTTTTCGTACCAGCACTTGCACCTTTCGCATCGCTGCCTGGGCTTTACGTCCATCTTGGCGCGTCTCTTCAGGCTGCATTGACATGGCCTGAAAGATAGCTTCTACAGTTGGGGGGTTAGGCCCAGATGGACCAGAAGCAGGTTGGCCGTTAGACATAGGATTGGTGAGTTGATTTATAGGGGTATAATCCCAAGTAAGATCCTTGCCTCCCTGTCTCCTTTTTTTCCCCTCAAAACTGTTTTAGTCTTACCACCATCATCCTCGTCCAGATCACTATTGCTCAAATCTGTGGTATGAACTGACGAGTTCTCCGACCTTATGTGACCATCCGATACAGAAAAGATAAAATCACTGTGCTTCTTATCTGGGTCTCTGTCCATATTACCATTATTGACCTTGTTAGCCTTTGAAGCGCCTTGAGGCTGATTTATATATACAGCGCATGATAGTTGCTCTTGGGGACGTATGACTGAGGTGTCCTGCAGGTAAGCTTGTTCACCTTCACACCTATCAGACTCACCTGGTTTGTCTGTATTAGGAACCATTGAGACAATCAGCATAATATTTGCCTCACCCCCAGTAGCAGTCACAGTCACAGGGAGTGGGGGATTTCCCCTGGCCTACCTTCAGTGTCGGCTGGGCTCCACTCTTGACAGTCACCCTCCAATGTGAGGAGATTTTCTTCCTCTCTCAGCTCCTCTTGCAGCAGGTCCTCAGCACCCACTGCAATCTCAGGGCAGTAACGATATTAAGAGGACAATCAATAGATATTGGGGCCTTGTCTCTGACACTATCGAAATGCCTGAACATCCGATGCAAGCTTTTAAAAAGGCCAATAACATCAGGGACCATGTAGTCCGCTCAATGCTGGAAACACCTCCAACCCCAACAATTCAGACAATGAGGAACCTACCGGAGATAGTGGGCCACTACAAATGTACGAGATGCAAAGCCTGCAAAATGTGCCTAGAAACTAAGACTCTGATCTATAGAAACCATACCATTAACCTGAAATCGCACACTAAATGCAATACTGCAATACGAGTGAGGCTATCTACGCCATTCTCTGCCCATGTGACTTAATGTACATAGGGCAGACCAAATAGAGGGTAAAAAATTGGATCTTACAGCATTGTAGTCGCATTAGATGCCAGACAGTGGGAGCACCGTTAGTTGAACATTTTAAAAAGCAAAACCATAATGCAGAGTCACTGAAATGGGTTGTGCTTGAAAAGGTAACCCTAGGTCCAAGAGGAGGGGACCTTAGTCCCATCATGAACATTAGAGAATGTAAGTGGATGCACCTGTTAGACACAGTCACCAATGGTCTCAACGAACTTGATGCCACATATACCCAAATGGCAAGCCTGGAATCTGAGTAGTGAACACACAGGCTACCGCACCAATACCTGAGTAGCCAAGGCTGATCATTCTAGACTTTACAGGCGGTAGCCGGTATCGCACATTGTATGAGCAGGGCCCTACTTGAAAGGTACGACACATTTTCGATAAATATTTTCCAAACATATCTAACATGACCATGAATGATTAGGAGATATAAGAAAGGATATGTTTTTTTTTTGCCTGATCAATAATGTAGATAAAGGTTTTTAATCTATTTGATAATTATGTGTATGACTAAGTAATGAGATATCTGACATGATGTGTTATCACATTTTATTCCCACCAACTATTGAAATGTGTTACATATAACTATGTGAAGGCATTCATAGGTAACTAGACGTAATATGCAATAAGAGATTTGTTTTTATGTGGATTATCACAAATCCACCTCCTATTGAATTGTGTTTCATAATAATCGGTGAAGGCACTCATAGATAACTAGTCGTGATATGTAATAAGCAATTTGACATGATTTGTTTTTTATGTGTAAATATCACTGACGATTTAAATATGCTTGTAATATTCATCAATGGCACATAGGTAATTTCGAAATGTTCTCCCTTCAAATTGCCAAACGTCCACAGTATAGTAACCAAACTCCTGGTAGCATGCTTTACAATACATAGAAACCATGTACTTTCCGGGCTCGCGGACACAATATCTTTCCAGCCTTTGTATCCAGTTTAATAACCTTGCGGTGTCACGTATTCTACACATGAGGATATCAGAGGGGAGACGCGCTCTTGCCATTGTACTTCACAATACTTTTACACAGATTACTGTCAGAGGTCGATTGTCTATCGATCTTGAGATGCACATAGTTTAAGAACGTTTAGGCTTTGTCATCCATGGAAGACGTGATGTACTCGGGCACGTACACGTTACACACTTCCAGCCCGTGTTTCGATCGCAATCAGCTCGCGTTCTACTCATGAAGCCCATTGGCCAGTGAGCAGACAAGCCTCCTACTAGCATCTACCGGCGGCAACGCGTGACGGGACCCGCCCCTTCCAATCGCTTCTAATACATGAGTCCCCTGAGCGAACGGCCTGTCACTCGGGAACAAGAAGCAAGCGAGGTAAGAGCCGCATTCCCACATGGATGTTCCCTATTTTTAAAATATGAATACTAGCAAGACATTATGCACGTAACTTAACCCCCTCCCCCCTTGTCTAGCAGCACCCGAGGTATTATTGATTTGCGAAGTGCGCTCATTTATTGAAGCAGGTACCATTACGGCTGTAATGCCTTTCACTCACCCGGAGCACAACGTCCTTACCAGGGTAAACAACCTTTACAACGCAACTTTTAGCACGCAGTGCCTTTACAACGCAACTTTTACAACGCAAACTATTACAACGCATTGCGCTGGGGGGCGCTCTAGGATAGGGAAAGTGTTTAATGTACTATCCAACACCTTCCCTACTATCCACGGGGACTGGAGTTGAAATAGTAAATTAAACAATTCACTATCCAGCGCCTAAAAGCACTATGCGTTGTAACGGTATGCGTTGTAAAAACCGCGTTGTAAAAGCATGCGATGTAAAAGCATGCGTTGTAATGTCATACATCCTTTTACCAGTATATCTGTTTTCCAACGCGCCAATGATTTACAACTCTATCCATTTTTATGTAGCGATATGTTAAGCATGTCTTCAATAATCGCCAGCATAACTCTGTGTGATCATTCCTCACTAACACAATGATGTGTACAGCATTCCCCCTTTGTCTAGCATCACCCGAGGTATTAGTGATTTGTGCAGCGCGCTCATTTGTTGAAGCAGGTACCATTACCAATGTAATGGCTTTCCCTTTGCGTGGGACACTACGTCCTTACCAGTATATCTGTTTTCCAACGCGCTGAAGTTTTTCAACCCGATCTAATACTATGTAATGATATGTTAAGCACATTTTCAAGAATCTCCAGCATAACTCTGTGGGGGCTCATTCCTCACTAACACAGTGATGTGTACAGCAGGTTTTTTCTAAAACTCTGCGTGACCCATTGACTACAGCCCCCTTATGCAATCGCATTTGGTTGCAACCCTTAGCAGAAGTGTTTTTACCGAATGCCCCCACTGTACAGGTTCCCTGCCGAGCATCCACGCGGCGTATTCCCCAACGCAACAGTACTGTCTCTTACCAGATGTTCCAACTTCACTTAATTGCTTTTTTCCATGTATATACAGCATTCAAGGATCCCTGATCCGCTCTCACTATTGTTTAAATCCTAGATTCTGTCCGTTTGACTTGTAAGCAACACGTATCAGGAGAACAATGACCCCGGACTAGCAACATTTACCGCAGGGATTCTATACTCTGTCGTGTTGACTTTTCAGCAACACATTTCGGGAGAATCACCCCCGACATTTTTCGTCCATCTCAAGTGAGTCCCCTGAGCGCACCCTCACATCAATCTAAGACAAACTTGTGCCGCAATCTCTTTGTAACACAGAGACTGCACATCTCATTACAGATACCAAGGAGCAGTGCCCTGCCCACCAGGATCGTTCATTTAAGTACCCTCCTAACGTAGGTATCCTGTAAGGACACTGTTTTGAATATTTCACCACATTATCCTATACACGCTGAATTAATTTCATTATCTTTAGGTGCTCCACATAACCTTCCTGTCCTGACGAAGACCCCACATTGAGGAACCATTAACCCTTCATCGAACAGGGGTCGAAACGTTGACTACCACACACCCACAAACCCATGGGAATGGAAGAAATCAATTTATGTGTACCTATGTGTTATGATTAGAGGGGAACTGCGGACCGATATCAGGCTGTAAAGGTTACACTGTATATAAATGCAATTGTGCATATGTCACAACACCTTTACCCTGTCCCTCACCAATCCACTCACCCCCATTTCCCTAAAAACCTTTTTCTTCTCTATCACACTGTGAGCATTGTAAATATTACATACAATAGGAATGTACTCAAATAGTCACATGTTTTGAACTATAAGAGCATCAAATAAATATTGCTCGCACTTAAGTAGATACATGCTTTGAAATTCAAGAGCATCCAATGAAGGTATCACTTAAAAGTCAAAAGAAGAAATAATCCATTATGTACTGATCAAGACAATTGGAACTGCTTTGTGGTGACCGTTTTGCATAGATTTAAACTGCATACACTACTTCGACCCTATCTCGAATGTATTGCTATTATGACCGAGGTCAGGTAGTTTTATGGGTGAACCCCGTCACAACTTAATACAGTTACTTGTCAAGGCAACCTTAGAGCAGATAGGAATTGAGCCTGTCATTTCTCTTATTTGCTGACAAGCGAATGATTCGTGTTCTTTTGAGTTTGTAAAAATAGAGAAATATGCCCGTGTATTGTGAAAGTAGAGTATCTACATTTCTTTGAGACTTTCATTTGAGTATTTTCCTAATGCAATCATGAAATGGTTGCATTTCATTTGTAACACTTCCAATATGCCGCTTTTACGTTAATAGTATGTTTTTTTTGTTTAGTGTGCCATGTAGGTTGTCCAGCGTATGAAGTGCACCCTTTTGTTTTAACTATGTTGAATGTGAGCATGCTGTAATTTGGTGTGTTTGCTTAACAAACCGCCATTCAGTGTTGCTTTCATTCACCTTTGTCACTTCACAAACTCTTCACCCACACATTTCATAATCTTAAGTTCTTTTCTCTTAGGTCCATAATTATTGTTTACCTAGGATATCCTTTTAAGTGCATCATCATGTGAAATGGAGAAGATCATTGATCGGAACTATGTAATGCCATATGCTACATGAGTTTTCAATCCATTGCTTATATTTGTGTACAATTATAAAGTCCAAATGTATTTAAAGAAAGAACAAATATATGGTCATTTAAAAATGTAATGCAGAGAATTTTGACTGTTTTCTTTTATTGAACTGACCTCTGTTACCCCAACTATTTCTTCTGCAGAGTAGCCAAAGTTTAATCTATGTATATTTCCAAGGAACCATGTTAAATATGAAAAGCAAACCGTTTTTCACAGAAACGCTAAAGATGTTGGGGCCAGGTATATGATGCCATTTAGCAATCACAAAATCTGTGCTTTGCTAAATCACGCAGTTTGTGCACAATAAATGGCTTGTACAAATGTACTAAACCCATTTTGCGATTCGGGAACTTCAATAGAAAAATGGGTTTAAAAATGCATTACGAATCACAAAATGGGTTTAGAAATGCATTGCTAATCATAATTTGGAATGGATGTGTTTATGGCATCTCTTTCAAATTACCAGGTGCGGCCGGTCCTTAAGGAGTGGAGGTTTCCACTGCCCCTCCTTTTTGTAGACTTGAAGAATGAAGAGTGTCTGTCAGGCTGAGTAAAGGTTAGCCTGACAGACGCTCTTTATGTTTATGTCAGGCAGCCAGGTGCTATACATGTGCTAAATGTGCAGATGCCTGGCTGCCTGAGCTGAACTTTACCAGGCTGAGGAATTGACACCCCCTGTGGGCGTGACCTCCTCAGGCATGCAAAGAACTTCAAAGTCCTTCCCCTCATGACAATGGGGTGCATCACAGATAGACTTGGACCTGGGCCCTTCAATTTTAAGCCCAGGGCTGAGTGTCAATCAGTGACACCTCGTCGCAGAGTGGGGTGGGGTCAGCAACTCTCACTGCCCCCATTCCACTCGTGACAAGTAAGGGTCAATCAATCAATCAATTAGAGTACTTGTAAAGCGTGCTACTTACCCCTGAGGGTCTCAAGGCGCTGAGGAGAAGGGGTGCCGCTACTGCTCAAAGAGACAGGTCTTGAGGAGTCTTCTGAAGGTGAGTAGGTCTTGGGTCTGCCGTAGGTGGGTAGGGAGGGTGTTCCAGGTCTTGGCGGCGAGGTACGAGAAGGATCTGCCGCCAGAGGTTGCTCGTTGGATGCGGGGAACAGAGTTGAGGGGGAGGCTGGCAGAGCGGAGCTGGCGGTTGCGGGTGTAGAAGCTGAGTCTGCTGTTCAGGTAGGCTGGCCCGGCGTTGTGGAGTGCTTTGTGTGCATGGGTGAGAAGCTTGAGGGTGATCCTCTTGTCGATGGGGAGGCAGTGTAGGTCTCCCAGGTGGGGTGTGATGTGGCTGCGGCGGGGGACGTTGACGATCAGTCGGGCGGAGGCGTTTTGGATGTGTTGTAGTCATCGTAGGTGTTTGGCTGGGATTCCTGCGTAGAGTGCGTTGCCGTACTTCAGTCTGCTGCTGACGAGGGCCTGTGTCACAGTTCTTCTTGTTTCAGTCGGGATCCACTTGTAGATCCTGCAGAGCATGCGGAGGGTGTTGTAGTAGGAGGAGGAGACGGCGTTGACCTGTTTAGACATGGAGAGGGAGGAGTCGAGGATGAATCCTAAGTTGCGTGCATGGCCGGTGGGTGTCGGTGCTGTTCCCAGTGTGGTCGGCAACCAGGAGTCATCCCAGGCTGAGGGGGTGGGTCCAAGGATGAGTACCTCCGTCTTGTCCGAGTTCAGCTTCAGATGGCTGTTCCTCATCCCGTTGGCGACGGCCTTCATTCCCTCATGGAGGTTGCTTTTGGCGGTGTGCGGGTCCTTGGTGAGGGAGAGGATGAGCTGGGTGGTGTCAGCGTAGGAGATGATATTGAGGTCGTGTTGGCGGGCCACTCGTGCGAGGGTGGCCATGTAGACGTTGCACAGCGTCGGGCTGAGCCCTGGGGGATGCCGCAGATGATGTTGGTGGCCTCGGATCGGAAGGGCGGGAGGCGGACGCTCAGGGTTCTGCCGGAGTGGAAGGACGTGGTCCAGTCAAGGGCCTTCTCTTGGAGAGTGTCTCCTCTCATTGAATGACCTATACCACAATCAACTAATGACAGGAGGCAGTAGTCTCAATCCTCCAATAACCCGGTAGGCTTCCCTCCTACCACCCAGGATTAACTCTGCAGCCCGGTAAGTAATTATTTTAATGTTTAGTGCATGTGTGCCTGTATGCATGAAGCTTTGAATCAATGGTTTGCAGCTGCAATTACTGACTCATTAAAAAAGGAGGCAGCCCATTTGCAAAGTGGAAGTTTGTTTGGGAGTGGGCAGTAGTCATGGGGAATACTGCCAAATTGTTAAAAAAACGTTTAAAAATGTACTTTTTTTTTAATGCAGACCTGATTTCTTTAAGAAAACAGGATGCATTAAAAATTTTACTTCATTTAAATGTGATCACAGACATGGTGGTCTGCAGACCCCAGCAAGCCCCCATCTCAGTGATGGCATCCAATCACAGTAAGCCACAATTTATGATCTTCCTAATGAATATTGATGAGGTAGGTCTCATTGTAATCCACTCTTAATTGTGATTTTGGCAACCAAATTATTAGTACATAGGTTGGTATGCATAATTGGAGTGAATTCACAAAAAGTTGGAACAGGATTTGTGACCACTTTATGCAAATGAAATCTTAGTACATCTGGTCTTTGAAGTCTAAAACACAATTCAAAATACATAAAGAAAGAATCAAAATACGGAATGTAGACTTTCTAAACTGTGTGTGACTCAGAAGATAAGTTTGAAAATGTCACAAAGATTGTATTAAGTACCACACAATTTGTCACAGAAAAGCTTTTTTGACCTTTAAATGCTTAAAGATATAGCAGTATTGCTCTTTGTCTTTTTACACTTGACTCAAGTTTGCTACATTATCATTGGATTTCTGCTAGTTAAACCCTTTGGTCTTCAAACTTTAAAGGGAGTGCTTCTTCTTGATCTCAAGTTTAGTCATTAGAATTTGTTATGCATTCATCACATGCTTGAATTACATACTAGCTCAGACGAGACTCAATGAAGCTTGACAACACAATGTAATGTTAACTTTGAAATTTATCGGACACTTTCAAGACTGCTGTAGGCTGTCTGTCTCACGACTCCAGAGCAGACATGCTTTGAAGCTTGGAGGGACACACTAGTTCTTGTCCATCTCACAGTCTGGCTGAATGTCTAAATGATGCAACTTCTACAACTTGCACCCTACCTGGGCCTCTCTAAGCACTTTAAAGATGGCCTAAGGAGATGTTAAAAATTGAGTTGTTGATTCACTGGGGTGTAAGTCCTGATCAAGTAACAGATACAATCCCTTACAGGGTAAACCACAAAAAGTCACTAAATAAACCAGTGCTTCACCTGGGTAGCTTGGCACAAAAAGCAGTCAGGCTTATTTTAGAGGCAATGTGTGAAGTATTTATGCAGCACACAAACAGTAAGTAAAGGAAAACGCAACACAAGAAAAATCCCAAACAAATGTAGAAGAATAGAGTACATTTTAATGATGTATTTGGTACCAAAATGACAAAAATCCATTCAGTAGAAGCCGAGTCATGAATTTGAAAAGGTTTTAGAAAAAATAGTTCCAAAAAGCACAAAATGCCAATCATGAATATCTTGTCACGCTGGACGGGGTCAAAGTCATGAGTTCAAGCCGAACGCAATGGAGAGGAGGTCAACTACTGTCACCAGGTTAGGATGCTGAAGTTTAACCTTCTTAAATCCATGCCAAGTTTACCCATCGGGGTGTGGAAGGGGCCATGAGGAGCAGGGAGAGTGTCACAGGCGACTATCAGGTTAGTGCGAAGATCAGACCAGGTGCCACAAATGAAGGCAGCAATACAGCAAGGCAGCAGCAGGTCAGCATTCCAGCAGAGTGGCATTCCTATTATCAGCTCAGCAGTGCTTCTTCCTGGCAGAGTATCTACAAGTCCAGAAGTGTACTGAATAGTTGATGTAATAGTTGATGTCTGAGGTCCTACTTTTTTTTTCCGGCATTATGGCTTGAATTATGCTCCCTCTGCCCCGAGGTGACTTGGCATTTCCCTCTAGAGACCGGTCAAATTGGAGACTTATATTATCTTTTGCCCCACCATACACGTTTCAAGTGTTGTGTAATTGATGAAGTCAGACTACTTCTGTCTTCCTTGTCTTCCTTGGTCTGTGTGGCACCGCGATATCTGATTGCCTTTGGGACGCTGGTGGCCAGGGTTTTCCATCTGGGTTTGGCTAATATAGACCTAGGTTTGAAGGGGGTTTGCTGGTATGATGCAGGGCTTCGCTTATCCATCGCGTCTGACAGTGTGAGACCATTAAAACACGTCCCGATGTTCAGAATAATACGTTTGACACTTCGGGACTATCTTTCCCAGCATGCCTGGACGCCAGACGCTTTGATGCAGTCACGCAATCACGTTTGTGACGTGAGTCACATGACTGGGCTGAATCATGGCTTGACGACGCCATCAACATTTAAGTCCCGAGTCCCGTAACTGCTGCTGACTGCAGGGCAACACGGATTCAGGCAGTGTCGAGAGGTTATTCCTGCAGATCAGTAAGGAGCGATTGGGGGTGACGTATTAGGGTACTTTGGGCCGGCCGTGCTTGTGACACCGTGACGGCTTGGTCATGGGATAGCGGGCATGATGTCGCGGGTATCGGCAATAAACAAGTTTGTGCTGGGTTGAACCCCTTTTTGGCGTCAATATAAGATAATCAGAGCAGACGCTTACTTCTCTTTATTCTGTGACATGGGTTGTGTTCTTGGGATACCTCCCTGCTGGGTGCCATTTTGGGTTTCGAACGTTGGTAAACTCGGTGAGTACATGGCATGTCCATTCTTTGTCATCTATTCAGTGTGGGTATACAATGGTTTGATAATGTGACAGACCCGTGGAGGGTGTTCCTTTTAGGAAGATATGTTGATCTTTTCCATACAGTGAAATATATTTTAACGATTTCTTTTAAACATATCCAATAGGGTGGCAAATCAGGTTACTCTTGATATATTGTGGGGGTCTAAAGAATGTTACATGCTACCCGATTTGGGTCACAAGTTGGATACAACATATTTTTGATACTTTTGAGGGGCTCATTCGCCTTGGAAATTTGGAGTAAGCATATACATCATTGTGCTTCCTTGCAGTATTTGCATCCTGTGTTTTTGGGACTCTCCACTACACGGGACGATCAAACTACGATCCTTTCTAAACAAACGAAAAACTTTTTACACTTGGCACATTGACCGAACTGCGGCTTGGCCACGTTCAGGATTGGGAATGACAGACGTCCTGAAGAAGACCGGGGTGACCTTTTGAGGCACAGTAAGTCGGTCGAAACATGTTGGCACAAGCAGTATCAGGAGGGGTGTTTTTGCGAACCTTATTTCTCCTTTAAACACTACCTATCCTTTTTTGTTTTTAATCCTGGGTGTGGAACCTATAAATAAAGGTTTTTGATTGGTATCCCCAAACCAGTTTTAGAGCACTTTCCCTTTAACTGCACTTTTGTCGTATCACCACTCCCAGTCACAGGGTGAGAATTGGCACCTGACAACAATGTTTGTCATTTTGTGTATATGTTGCGTCTTGTGATTCTGTATTATTTATTATTTTTTCCCCCTCCCTTAAGCTCCGCCCTGAGTGTGGCTACACCAGGGCGTATTGTAAGCAGACCCGATGATGAAGCATGTCACACGCCTTGGTGTGTGAGTGAGGGCAGTTTTTCAAAACAGATGAATATTTCTCTGTCTTGTATTATTATACATGTATTCTGGTCCTGCCACCCCTTCTTTGTGTGCGCATAACTTGACTTTGGGGGTTCAAGGGTGGCAGAGTTTATGTTCGACCCTCTCCCCTTCTTTGTGATTGATGCAATGTATGGGCACCACGAAGATAGGATACCCAAGCCCACCAGGTATGAAACAATAGGTGTTAAAATGACTTCCACTCTGTAAGTGTCACTTTAATTACAATGGTTAAAGTAGATCCAGAAGTGACATATTGGTTTTATTCAAGGCTAGAAGGGATGTTGAGTCCCAAGGTCCTAGTAAGCCATAGAAAAGGACAAGATTATGGGAACGTTATAGATAGCTGAGAAGTGTCTCTTAATAGAGACCCAATCTTCAGCTAATAGTTTACACCTGAAGAACATGTGTTGATGTGTACATGGTTCCAGATTACAGCTCCAGCACCAGTCACTGTCACGTAAGTTCAGTTTGTACAACCAAGCATGTTTCCAATGTAATAAATGTATCGAGAAACATTTTGATTGGATAAGAGCTGGAGCAATTTTATTGCGTAGTGAAAGAGTACCAATCAGATGCCAGATATCCCGTCAACTATGCTCTTAAATCACATGATCAAAGTGTCTGGCCCATTTAGTAAAAATAGTTTATCTTTGTGGAAATTGAGGATTCAAAACAAAATTAAAAGCTTGGACCACCACATGACCCACCCCAACCTCAAAGGGTAAGAAGTGTAATTAGAGAAGAGTTTTTAGAAAATTGAAATTTAGAGAGTTTGACTTTTATCTTCGGAAAAGTATATGAGATCGTATTTCTTAGCGAGAGCTGAAAAGGGAAGCGGATCGCAATCAACATCATACAAATGTTGAATAGTCTTACTACCTTTAGAGGCCCACACTTTTAGCAAGGTGAGGGCCAAGAAAAAAGGTGAGCTTTGGGTTGAACCAAAGTGACCTTATGAAGTTAGTAAAGCAAACTTTGACCCACTTATGCAGTATCAGAAAGAATACGATGGGAGTGCGACATAACAAATTTTGATATCGAGATGACAGACGACAAACTATAGGGGCATCAAAGATTACATTCAATATGTAACCCTGGGGGAGAGTTAAATGAGTCTGGAGTAAACCAAACAGCCATGTGAGACACTAGGAAGACTGTTTAATAAAAGTTCCAATTTAGGTGGTTACATCCACCTAGTGCAGCAGGTTTCCTAAGAAATTTCTATGAGGTCCTTGCTCGTTTATCATTCCAGGGGAATTTTGAAGGTGAGTTTGTCAAATTCCTGAAGAAGCTGGCTGAAAGCTTTAGGGGGCATAGAAGATACACAAATCAACTGTTGGAGTAAATCATCACATTATGTGTTTGAAGTCTACTCCACCAAGAGATATATTAAGGAGACCAGTTATTAAGAAGATCTTTAACTTTGACAATCATATGTGATTCTTTGAAAGAAACTGAATCCTTGAGATCTCCAAAAAACCAAATACCCAAACATTTAAGGTGAGAAGACTGCCACTTCAGGCCTGCGATACCCAGATGAGAAGATAGGCATAGACAATTTAAAAGGAATACTTTGGTTTTGTCCTTATTCACAGTATACCCAGAAATCGCTTAGAAGTCCTGGACAATGGTAATTTTCGATGGGATTGCCAATTCTACATCCTGAGAGAAAATAAGGATATCATCTTGATTTTTGGGTCTGAGTTAAGCAATCTAAGTAAAGGATCGATAATGAGTAATAAAAGCAGGAGGGGACAATGGAGCACCTAGTCTCGTACCTTGATGTAGGGTAAAGTAAGAGAAAGTAGAGTCATGGATTCTAATGTATTTTTTGAAATCCGCATACATTGCTAAGACCATGTTAGTAAAGGAAGAGCCCAAATTATGAGATTCCAATACTGCTTGTAGTAAAGACCAATAAACTTCATCAAGCGCCTTTTCTGCGTCAAGAGCAATTGCGGCTGAAGCATTCACTTATGATCAAGCTTTTTCTAAAATATGACAAAAAGTATGGATATTGTCCTTAGCGAGATAGCCTTTGCAAAACCAGTTTGTGAGTTATGAATAAGTTTAGAGATATAGGTTTCCAAACTAGTGGCTATGATTTTAGCATAGATTTTGGTTTCCATACGTTAAAGGGAAATAGGACAGAAGAGTTTTGTATCAGAGTGATCCTTACCCTCCTTCGGAATGACCACTATTGTGGCCTCGGTGGCTGCTGAGATAATGCCCAACAAGGCATATTGAGTGAAGACGTTTTTAAGGTGGCTGATGATAGAATGTGTAAAAGTCTTATAGAAGATTATTGGAAAGCCATCCGGACCCGGAGTTTTGTCCTAACGCATGACCTTAATGACTTTAACAATTGATTTAGATTCTATTGGTTTATTCAAGTGCAATCTTTCAGCATCAGACACTGTGGACAAGGTAAGAGGGCGAAGAAACTCAAGACATGTTGATTTATCACATGACAATTAGAGGGGTGTACAACCTTTCTTTTGAGCCGTTCTTGTCTGTAATGTGGGAAATTTGAGTGTTGTGATTGGTAGATTTAGATGTAGCCGCTAATAGTTTACCACATCTATGCCGAAGTAAAAGATGTCAGGATTTTTAAGCATGAAGGCCGAGGTAGCATCTCTCACTAACAATGGACTTAAAGGAATATTTTAGTTGTTTAATATCCTGCAGAACTGTCTTATTATTGGAATGTCTATATAGATCCTCTTTTCATTTGATTTAATCCCCAAGGAATTGAAGTGTGTCCTTCATATTGCTGTTTCCTTTCGACATTTTTCTAATGATCTGACCTCTCATAGCACATTTAAATGCATCCTATAGGACTAACAAAGAGTTAACATTATGTTCATTTTCATTGAAAAAAACTCAATTACTTTTAGGAGGTCCAGAACTAACTTCAGACTCGTTGTCAAATATTTCGCTATTCAAGTGCCACGTGCGATTCCCACCTTTGTCGGCTAGGCTAAGAATGGACAATGAGGTAGCAGCATGATCAGAGACAACTATTAGGTGAATCTGTGTATCAGACATTCCCTTAAGAAGAGAGGCATCCACAAGGAGGTAGTCAATATTGGAAAAACTAGAGTGAGGAGAAGAAAAAAACAAACAATCGCTGCCCTGTGGATTATGTAATCTCCAAGCATCTAGTAACTGATCACTCAATCAATCAATCAGTCATAACATTTGTAAAGCACACTACTTACTCGTGAGGGTCTCAAGGCGCTGGGGGTGGGGAGTGCTGCTACTGCTCAAAAAGCCAGACCTTGAGGAGTCTTCTGATGGTCAGCAGGTCTTGAGTCTGCCGTAGGTGGGTGGGGAGGGTGTTCCAGGTCTTGGCGGAGAGGTGGGAGAAAGATCTCCCACCGGAGGTCGCTCTTCGGATGCGGGGGACTGTGGCGAGGGCGAGGCTGGCGGGTGAGTGTGTAGAAGTTGAGTCGTCTGTTGAGGTACACTGGTCCGGTGTTGTGGAGTGCCCTGTGTGTGTGTGTGAGGAGCTTGAAGGTGATCCTCTTGTTGAGGGGGAGCCAGTGCAGGTCTCTTACGGGGGGTGGGACTGATGGAACGTACAAGGTAATTGCTTGTGTGCCCTGGGAACTCTGTATTTGAACACAGAGTTTTGGTCTAAGATAGGATCTGAGGTAAGATTAAAATCCCCTCCTATGATTGTTTTAGACCGTTGGGGGATGTCAAAGAGTTTTTCAATGATTAAACGCCAAAACTCAGTGTCATCAGTGTTGGGTGCATAAATGTTCATAACATATAGGTCTTGAGAACCAAGGGACAGTCTAGTAAGTAGCCATCTCCCACTCGTGTCATGTTCAGCTGCGACTATGGACACACCTGAATGTTTAGGAATGAGTGAGGACCCCATCACTAGGGGCCTTATTTACAAAGGCCTTACGCCACCTTTGTTTCACTTTTTGTGACTCTGTGGTGGCATAAAAAATGTGCCACACTGCGCAATATTTACCAAGTGACGCATCTAGACTGATGCGTCACTTTGTAAACCCCTGTGTCACAATATACCTGCGTCAGGTATAATGTATGCAGGGTGGGGGTTCCCCCATAAAAAAGGCTTGTAAAAGGGTGCATTTTATTCTATGAAATTTTACTGCACCACGTCTACGAGTTCACTGCGTCAAATCCTTACACCTGCTTTACAGCAGGTGTAAGGACTGATGCAGGCCCTTTTACATGGGACTCGTCCATGTGCAATGACATATTGCTGTTGTTGCATCTGTTTTGCAGCACACTTCAGCAATGTGTTGTTACTGTGTAACCAGATACGTGAGGTTTCCTGACGTATCTGGTCAATCCTTGCAACATGGAGCGCTGTACTGTAAATACGGCGTATCCAAAGTGTCACAAGGAGGGTGCAATGAAAACTGTTGCATCGTTGTTTTCAACCAGTGATGCAACACTTTCCTTAAATGAGGCCCTAGGGGTGGGTAAGCCATTGAAAGCCTTACCCTGGCTCAGTTTGAGGTCCTCATGGACCCTAGAGGCCAAAACGAGCCGAGCTTTAATGTGGCTTCTGCATGTCACACGAACTCTAATCAATGGTGCACAGAATAAAAAAATAACCTTTAATGCAAAATAATAGAAGGAATTAGGTACCAATTTAGTTGCTGACAGGCACAGCGTGAAAACAGAAAATCTAGCTTTTTTACAGGATTAACGAAACTGCTTCCTTTTTCATTATTGCATGTTAGAGCACTTTAAAACAGATGAGTTCAGGGCTGGTGCTATAAGGGGACCTCGCTGGTGACTGATTGAAAAAGATTTTTGACAACTGACTTTCCACCTAACTCACTTATGGCATTGCTGTCATGGTGGAGGACTAGAGAGACATGAATATTTTTCAGTTCATGTTTAAAAACTGTCAATTTTAATAAATGCCTCTAAATACAGTGATATAATCTGATGCATGAAATTGAAACATTTCTGCATTTTAAATACAGTTTTTATATTTTGAAGTGTTTTTATCACATTTTCGTATGGTTTTTGTGGCACAGTTTACCTGCTAAACATGTTGGGGGCTTGGCTCATGCACAGAACCCAGCCAGACCTTGGGATTGGCTCTGGATCGGCTCTCCCTGTTCATTTGTTGGCTTGTTCACCTCTACAAAACACAGTGTAAACATGTTTATTCCATTATTGCTGCTTTTGTTATACATAGGGTTACCAGCCATCCTCCATTGTGCAGGATCATCCTGCAACCTTGGTTCCTGCCCAACATGAACAAAAGCTCTGCAGGATGCCTAGCGTCCTTTATTTTGTTTCCCTAGCACTATTAAGCATCTCATTGGAGGAGAAACTCTCACTCTTTCAGCCATTTCTGAACTGTAATAGAGCTATCTATCATTGGCTAGGAAGTAGGAGCTGCATTACAGGAGGGGTCCTAAACAATGGGCTTCTGGTGGTTCCATATTGAGATTTAAATCCAATAACCCACCTATAAACAGCCCTGAATGTAAGAACGAAAACCATCCTGGTGACCTTTCCAAAGGGCATGCTCTCATGTTAATTTCCTCCATTGAGTCTATTTCGAAAGGCTGATAGATGTGGAGAAGTGTGGCTCACTGGTTAGAGCAGGCAGACCCTGAAGCAGAGGTCAGACCCGGGACCAGGGTTCAATTCCCGACGCGGCAGGGTCTCGAGCTCAAATGTCCACGGACCCGATAATTCTCGCTTCGGTGCCTGACCTAATCATGGGTTCACACTCTGCAACTCTGGGCATTAAGCTTGCTTAATCTCCACAACGGCCCCCGCGGCGGGATGCCTGGCTTTCACCTTGGGGATGCCCTGTGGGGGCTATTTCACAGGGAAAAGCCAGGACGGGTTCCCAAGGCAAAGCGCTTAGAGACCCCTGGGTTATAAGCGCTATATAAATCCAAACATACATACATACATACATAGATTGTCAGATCACTGGAGAGAGGCACAGGGAGAGTATGATTTGCACTCAATCAACATTTTCTTAAGTTGTAGACCCAAGACTGCAGCTACATTTCCCATCAAATTGCATGTTGGTGAAAATACAATGAAACTGGGCAATTCTCTCCTCTCCCAGACAATAATTAGTATATTTTAAATCACAGGCTTAGTAGCAGCTTTTACACTGATATTAAATACTCCCAATATTGTAAAAAGGGTAAGGAGGTAAAAGTTTAAAAAGTGATTCCCCAAGAGCATGCAATTTAACCAAATGGGAGGCTGGGAGTTAAAACATTGTCATCTGGTTCCATGTTTCCAACTAGTCCACTAGATCACTACTGGATTACCCTTCTCAGGGAATGTCACTGTCCTACTTTGGAATACAGGCCAAGATTTAAAAAGACTTTGTAGCGGATTTATGTTCCTTTTTTTAATGAAAGTCTGACACAAAGTTTTGGGGGATTTAGAATCTAAGGCAAATCATGACTTATGTTGGATTGTAACACAAAGTAATGCTAAACTGTGCAATGCGTTGCCTTACATTACTTTAATTCATGGGGACTTTCCATGGGTGGTGCATGGGTGTTCCTTTGCAACAACCCCTGGGTTTTGATGGAAATCCCTGTCTACAAAGAACTGTGGACAGGGATTGGTGGCAAACTCATGCACCTCCTCAAGATAGGTGTAGCGAGGAGAAACGCCTTAATTTCTCTTAGTTTATCCCACTTTTCATGTGTGCTGCATAGTATAGCACACATACAAGGTGAGAAAAGCCACAACGCATAGTTGTTTTACTGGGAGGGTCCTCCTCCAGCACAAAAACTATGCTTCCCACAATGCAGACACCCTTGCACTATGGTGCAAGAGTGTCTGTGTTGGCAGATGGAAGCCAAAAGTGTGTCAATGCAGGAAGAGAGCAGCACAGCACCCACATCCTAGTAGATATGGCACTGTTCTGCTCTCTCTTTGTCACGCGATGTAGCACAGAAACTTTACTTGCTGCCCTGCATAGCATGCATTCTATGTTAATCTAGGCCAGAGTGTTTATTTCAGGTTTATTTAGGTAAAGCATTAAGCCTAGATTGGATGCCAAGTATAGTAGTTCTCAGCTATAACATGCCCACTGGTACAAGTCCTGTGGAAGTAGGTGGTTACTGAGCAGTAAGCACGGTAGATACTGATATTTAACATTGTTGTTTCAAAGCTTTAGGTTAATAATTCCATTTGGATATCTATGGCCAAACACTTACCTACATGTCTGCAGAATTAAAAGCTCTGACCCACAAAACAAGCAGCAGCTTGACTTGTTACTCAAATACAAGCTAAATAAGCTCTGCATCCTCAATCCCGGTCCTGAAATTGATCTCAGCATGTGCGTGTCTGTCAAACACACAATGAGCCACAAGAATACTGTCCCCTCAGTCAACAACCACCCAATAAAGGAACTAAATATGATATATTTAAACACTCGCTCCATGGTCAAACATCAGCTACAGTTGTTCAACCTATTAGACACAAACTCACCTGATTTGCTACTTATGACAGAAACCTAGTTCACAGATAAATCCACCCCTGATATTTTAGTAGCACTCCCAGATAATTATTATGTTCTACTGTCCAACAGATCCACTTGGACAAGAGGGGGTGGGTGCCAGCGGGAAACATCCTTTACAACGCGGTGTTTACACCGCGTGTCCTTTACGACGCTGCCATTACAACGCAAGTCATTACTACGACTTGCGCTGGATGGCGCTCTTGCTTAAGGAATAGTTTGATTTTCTATTCCAACACCTTCCCTACATTTACGTGGGCTGGAGTTGGAATAGAAAATTTAATTATTCCACAATCCAGCGCCCTCCAACGGAAGTCGTTGTAACAACTTGCGTTGTGAAAACTGCATTGTCAAGTACCGCGATCAAAATGATTGCGTTGTACTGACATACCTCCGTGCCAGCTGCCATCAAAAAGAGTCTATCCTTCACCGCCCTCTCACCGCTAGGGATTACACTATTTGAATTGGACTCCCCCACCTCCACACTGGTGTGTGTAGTCATTTATAGACCGCCAATAGTGATGCCAGAGTTTCCCAGAGCAACAGCAAATTGCATTACTTCAATGAACGTGGACTACGCTCAAATTTAGAAAATTGGAAATATGAATTACAGGGCAAAGGAGGCAGAAGGGGGAAAGGGCACCAGGAAACTGACTGAAACATTAAAAAGTCTGAATCTTGAACAACATATCCAGGTGCCTATGCACATCAAAAGACACACACTTGATAAAGCTTGGTCCATCAACCTCACTCTCCGTGAATTTGGTTATTAACCCTTGCATTTGGTCAGACCATCACATAATTAGCTTTACATTGATATTATCCTCCCCAAATCCATGATTCTTCCCAAAAATATGACCAGAAACTGGAATTGCATAAACACGAATTCCTTTTGTAATACCATGGCACTCAAGTTACCTACCATGTCAGATAATGTAGACACTTTGAGAAGCAATTGAATTTGAAGGCCTGCAATATGCACATCATCCTACGGACCCAAACCAGCCATACTCGGAGACACGAAGCATCAAAATGGTTTTCCGCTGAGTTAAAAATTGCTAAATTAAGAACGTGCCAGCCCGAACAGAAATGGCTCAAAACATACTCGCCATAAACCAAGGAGTTATTCAATCTAAGCTTGACAACCTACAAAAAGCCATTTCAGAGGCAAAAACTATTTTTTTTTACTAACAAAGTCATCAACTCAGATAATAAAATAAAAGACATCTTCAATATAGTAAGGGATTTATCCAACCCTGATCGGGTAGCTCCCCCATCACTCCCTCACAGAAACTATGCGGTGAACTTAATGTCTTCTTCCAAGACAAAATAAATAAAATACAAAAATCCATTGTTTCTAGCCATCAGGATGTGCAAAATGCACCTGATAATAGGAATTCTAATACCATGGCTACTTTCTCCTGCATAACAAATAACAACTTACAGAACTACTAAGCAAAGTAAAATTTGTTTCTCCCAAAGATGTTTGTCCCTCACATATACAAAAACTAATTTTCACCTCTTTTCCTTAGAGCACTCTCTCCCTATTGAACTTATCCCTCACACAAGGAGTTGTACCCTCAGCCTTCAAAGAAGCAGTGATCATTCTGCTCCCAAAAAAAACAGGTGCGATCCCCCAGTAGTTAGATAACTATAGGCCCACATCTCTGCTTCCTTTCCCTCTAAAATTCTAGAGGCACATGTAGCCGAACATCTCTGCTCCATCAGAGAAGAAACCAATTTCCTGGATTCCCAACAGGCAGGCTTTCGGCCTTCTCACTTCACCAAATCAATAATCTTATCTGTAGTAGACAACCAAAAAGTAAAGGCTGTCGAGGGAGGCCCTGATCCTATTGTATCTATCTGCAGCGTTCGATACCGTTGATCATGAGATCTTAATGGATCAAATTGCTGCAGCGGGTCTCAGGGGTGTCTCCTTAAACTGAATGAAATCTTTTTTAAAAGACCGAAAGCAATCAGTCCATCTCTCGCCCTATAGTTCTGCTATTGTTAATATGAACTGTAGGGTACCTGTCTCCCCATCTCTTCAACCTCTACATTTGCCCTCTGATATATACTCTACAACAAAAAAAGGTTAAAATCTACAATTATGTGGATGACATGCAGTTGATTTTTACAATTGATGAGACATCTGACTCCAAGGAGTTCCTCCAGAACAGCATGCTGTTTGTCAGAGACTGGATGAGCAGCAACCAGCTAAAAGATAACTCTGACAAAACAGAGATTGTCATCCCCAATAATAAACTAAACTATTGGACCTCTGCTCACTGGCCAGTGGATCTTCTGCACTCATTCCTAAGAGTACAATAAAAAGTCTTGGCATCCAAATGAATGCAGACTTATCCATGAAATCCCACATTAGCTTGGTTACATCCTCCTCCGTTCTCCAACTCAGGAAGTTCAGGAAAATTAGAAGATTCTTCAGTAGAGAGGCCAGCACTCAAATCACCATGGCCTTGATTCTGTCTGGAATTGATTACACTAATGCTATCTAGGTCTCCCAAATAATAAAGTTACTGAATACAGATGATACAAACCAAGCTGCCAGAATCATCTATCAACAAACAAGGCACTGCCAAACAATGCCGCTCATAAAGGAGCTTCATCGGCACCCAGTGGCGCAGCGGTTCTATGTTTAAAATAGGATGCATCATCTTTAAAGTTATCCACTGCAAACATCCCAAATACCTATCCATAAGGATCCATAGATAGTACCCAAAGCTCAAACATAGATCTGCGCAAATTAATTTATTGGAGGTCCCGAGATTTAGATGTAAAAGGATGGGAGGGTCATGTTTTTCCTCATTAGGACCCCAATTTTGGAACTCTATGCCCATCGCCATCAGACAGTCAGCAGATTACATGTGTTTCAGGAAAAATCTGAAAACATGGCTTCTCACCCAAGCATATAGTTATGTACGGACCTATGTAACGGTGGCTTCTCAACCCAGCGCCAAGAGACCTGTTGGTGTATATGCGCTCTATAAATACCCCCTAAAGTAACATAACATATTAGAGTTGTTCAATTTCTACATTTGCCTCACAAAATTTGCAATAAAAAGTTGCAATAACAAGCAAACAAGACTTTCCCAAGGGGGTAGTAGAGGGATTAAAAGTTAAATTCAGTGTGAAGAATTGTCACACTCCATAGAATTACTCTCTGGTCAAGTTATATCCTTTAAGGGGGCGGAACTTGTCGGCAACCGAAATGGCCGCGCTAGCCTAGGGCTCCGCTCGGAGGCTCCTAATATCCTGCAATATCCTGCACCAACCGGGACACACACTGGAAGGGATCGACTCCCCGCACTCATGAACGGATGCAGCACCAGCGACGGATAGCCCGGAGCTGCGCAGATCTGAGAAACACCTGGGAGAGCAACCGAGGCTGACCGGGCCCTGTGCCGCGGTCCACAGTGCTGCAAGTTGCCGACGGACGTGCTTCGGCGTGCGGCTGATAGGCCCCGCCCATAGGGGGTCACGGTGGAGCGGCTCACTGGCGAAGGAGCGAGGTGCGGCCATGGAGCTGGACTGGCGTTGGTGACTTGACCCGAGGTGAGGCGCGGCGGCGCACTTCCCAGACCCGGGTGTGCTACCCCCAAGACGCGGAGAACCCCGGACATCGCGGCGAGTGTAGAGCGCTTGATAGCGCGACCCCCCCGAGCGGAGGCACAATACGCGAGTCCTGGCCAGCTGCTGGGAGAGATATCGGGCCATCGCTTGGTGAACCATAGTGACTGACCTTGCTGATTGATTAGTGATTGATTACCGCCCTCCGTGCGCAGCGTCCTTCTTCCCCACAGTTGGTATCAGTTTCCTGCCCTCCATGCTGTCAGGCATATTAGTGTAGTTGCATGCTCTTTTGCGCCCAGTCTTCGGGGGCATTACAGCGCCGTTGAGCTCAACGTTCGATTCCGCGTTGAGCCATCTTTTCGCCGGCACCATTCGCTCAGTAGTCCGGGCAGCGCCCACACACTGGAAGCCCATCTTGTCAGCGCCAGGAGCCGGAGAACAACCAAGCGGGGAGCGCCGCAGGCGATCCACAACATACCCGCTCCGGCAGCGCTTCACCTCGGGCCAATACAGAGCATCCAAACCCGGTCATAACTGCCCCTAGATCATGGTAAGTGGACCTCCGGGAGCTCAAGCCCGTACGACCGTAGACACAGCCACCATCTTGCCCCTCTAGTATCCTTGTCTAGTGATAAAACCTACCTGTGTGCTATTGTTTTGATGCAGCTAAGCTAGACAAGGCAATTGGTTGAGAGAGGAAGGTTGCGTTCAGGGTAATGGTGGCTACTTGGAGGAATGCTAGTTTGGTCTTTAAGTGTGTTTTGGTCTGGGTCAGTTCTTGCATTCTGCTTTTTGGTTTCCCTCCCTAAAGTCATGTGGGTGACGATGTACAAATGAGGGAGGAAAGTATGGTGACCTAATGATGATTGCTGTCTGAAGGCTGAATTATGGCCTTAGAATTGTCTATAAATATACATTTTTTCCACAGCAAATTTTTTTTTCTTTGAAAATAAGAAAAAGCACAGCATATAGGTCAAGGTATGTACATCCTTATCGAAAATCGATTACGTCAGTTTTAATGGAGAATAGGCTAAGACTATGCCACTGATTAACCCATTTTGTGCACATGATGGCCCTGGCCATCATGCGTCACGGTGGGCGTGTGAGGAGGACGGCTGGGGCCCGTCTGTATCCCGCCCACTATTTAAATTGCCTGCACAGGGCAAAAATGTGCGCAGCTCCGAAGGGGTTATGATTTTTTAGTTGGCCATCAAGGCTGATCATTTGAAGTATCTGAGAGTTATTTCAATAAATCAGGGTGAACATGGCCTAGGAAGTTTTGTTACATGAACACTGGAGCCACCGCAATACTCGAAGGATTCAAGATTACCCACAGTGACCACATCAAGAAGCCTAGTGGAGGGATCACTATCATACACAAGGAATCCATCCAATGCACCATCACAAAGGACAGCATCACCCCAGCCATGGACCGCCTCAATTTCAGACTCTAAAAAGACAGAAAAACCACCACCAGGGGCACCCTCCAGGACAACATATAGTATTCTGCAACTTCATCTCTGACTTCATCGCCCCCTCGCCATAGACTCCAACAACTACTAAGTGACCTCAACTTCTCTCTTGATGCTCACAATGATATCAACAACACTACCAACCTTCCCAACAGCATGAACAACATTGAACTCATCCAACTTATCCATGATCCCATGCACACTTCAGTTCACATGCAAGACCCCATCTTCACCTCCAGTGACTGCATCACTAACAACCACTCCATGGTCCACTTCACCATCACCAGCTCATGGACCTCAAACCCCAGTCTGCCCAATAACCCTACCACAGCTGAAATAAAGACTCAAAAGACACATTGATCACCGCCCTCAACAACCCCCAGCCCATCTAATTAAGCAACCTAGACCAGAACATCAGATCACCAACTGCGCCAACCGCATACCTTCCATCTGCAGCAAAACCCTCAGTTGAGAGAAACAAAGAAAAAGGGCTTAGCCTCATGCCTTGAATCAAGCTCCAATTACAGAAAAGAACTCTACAACATCGTCAAAGAATTGTTCAACACCTCAGCTGCACCGAACAACATTACCCCTTCACAGGAACTATGTAACAACCATGCAAACTTCTTCCACAACAAAATTGCCAACATCTACAGAAACCTCAAACCCAAGCCTAAGGCCATTATCTTCTTCAACCAATACAACAGCTCCGCTGCCACCACAGACATACAAGTGACTGAATTGAGGCAGTTCCCCTCACAAGACACCGCCTCTATCATAAACGGGCCCACTTAAGAGCCCCAACCGTGCCTTTACTGCATCTTCATCCTAGGCAAAGGGAGAATCCTTCACGTACTCGCCACCTTGTTCAACACCTCAATTGCCATGACCATCTTCCCCGGAGGCTGGAAACATGCAGATGTCAACACCCTACTAAAGAAACCATCAGCAGTCCCCAGCGAACTCAACAACTACTAACTGATCTCCTTGCTCCCTTTTCCGGTCAAAGTGTTAGAAAAAGTCACCAACCAACAACTCTTTTCCCAATCCGGACTCTAGCAACCACAGCACTGAGACAGCCCTCATCGCGGCTACCGATGACATCCAAGCCCTACTCGACCGAGCACAGACTGTGGCTCTGATCCTCCTAGACCTTTTAGCAGCATTCGATGCAGTCTCCCACCACACATTCATCACAAGACTGCTCAACATAGGCATCAAAGGAGCTGCTCCCAGATGAACTGCCCCTTTCCTCACTGGGAGAACGCAAAAATTCCACCCTCCCCCTTCATCTCTGATGCTGAGAAAATCATCGGTGAAGTACCCCAAGGATCCTCGCTAAGCCCCCACCCTTTGCAACACACCTATGACACTTCTGGCCAGCATTGCTAAAACCCACATACTCAATTTAATTTCCTGGGCCAATGACACACAACTCATTCTCTCCCTCTCCGAAGACACCACCAACACCAAGATCAATTCCACAACTGCATGACAGGTGTCACCAAGTGGAGGAAGGACAACTGCCTGTAGCTCAACTCGGACAAGACAGAGGAAATAAAAGCACCCCATGGGATGCATCCTGAAGGCCCTCGAAACTTGGACCAACTCCTACCCCTACTGATCATGCTAGGAACCTAGGCATCATTCTGGACAACAAGCTAAATATGACAACTACAGTCAACTCTGTCTCCTCCTCCTGCTTCTCCATCCTTCACATGCTTCATAAAATATTCAAATTGCTGCCCCAAAGCTCAAGATGCACATTCCTCCAGGCCCTCATCTCCAGCAGATTGGACTACAGCAATGCTCTCTATACAGGGATCGCAGCTGACTTTCTTTAATGACTACAGACCATACAGAACACCATAGCTGGAGTTGACCTGCATCTCCCTATAGAAACCCACACCACACACTACCTCAGGGAACTCTACTGGCTCCCTCTAGAGAAAAGATGCCAATTCAAGCACCTGACCCATGCATACAAGGCCCTAAACAAATGCAGACCCACCTTCTTGAACCACCGCCTGAACTTCCATCATCCCATCTTTTTCCTCCGCTCTGCCTCTCTTTCTCTAACCCTCACCCCTGCATCCAATGTAGTAGAGGTAAAGGTTTATCGTTCTCCTACCTAGCAGCAAAGACATGGAATGAGCTACCCTTTCATCTATGGACCTACCCATCTCTTTCAGAGTTCCGAAAGTCCCAGAAGACCCGGCTATTCGACTAATCAACTGGACCCTGACAGCACCTGGATACCCTCATGGTTGATTGATTAGTCTAATATGATTTTTAGGTTTGCTGGCCACAGTACTCTCACATGTAAAATATATTTTGGGCATTATGGGATCATGAGCAGCAGATTCAGTATCGGACAGCCACAATTTGCAGCTATGGAAATGTCTTCACCACAGAAATATCATGCAGTAATAGAATGTCACGAAACGTTTCAGATGACTTCACATCTGGTTGACGGAACACTGTGGCACAATATCACCTTTTGTATACTATCAGAGCGAGTGTTATAAACTCTGTAGAAACACAAATCACATTTAAGTGCAAAAAGCACCTTTCAAATATTCAAAATCACCTTATGTGATTATTTAGAAGAAAACTGATTCAGATTTAAAATCACCCTTAGTGCAACATCAGGACAAGTGTGCAGAAACTGTTAGAACAATATATTGCACTTAGGAGGAAAATTATATTTAGTTTTAAATTCACATTTTGGTTCAAAATCACTTAAGTGCAAACTCGGTCTTGGAGCGACATCAACAGCAGTCTTTTACTACTTGTGTGAGCAAAACAAATAACATTTAGGTTAAAAATTGCTCTTGATACAAAATATCATTGATGTAATTTGAGAGGCCATCAGTGATGTCACTGAGCATGTAATGAGTGATGTAATATGTGAGGTAATAAGCAGTACATTATAATTAGCACAGCTAACTGTAACTCCTGAATTTCACTGGTTTTGTACAAGTGAAATCTGAGCCTAACTCTGACATCACTGTAACATTTGATATTTTCAGTACATTTCTAAGGTTTTTTCTAACTTCTATTTTATTCTAACTTTTGAAAGATGTATCCGCAAACGTTTTGCCTTTTGTCTCCTAGTTTTCTGATCCTGTTTTCATTGGCTATAGGATTATGGGCACTTTACCACTGCTGATCACTGCTAAAGTGCACTCCGCACCGTGGTGTCTCCTCCATGCCGCTTTTTCTCCTCCTCGTTGTTGGTCGCAAACCCCTACGTTTTACGTCTTGTGTGGACTACACATGCGCAGTCCACACAAGATGTAAAATGTAGGGGTTTGCAACGAGGACCCCGGCGAGGAGGAGAGACACCAAGGTGAGGAGGAGGGTGGCCCACAGATGCCAGAGAGCAGGTAAGTTTTTTTTTTGTTCTTTTGGGGGGCTGTGGCACAGGGGCTAAGGGGCATACTCCGCTACGCCACAAAGTCAGAGTTTTGCCTCAACTCCGTGTTACCAATGGAGCGCGGAGTTGGTAAAAGTCTATAAACTCAGCTTGGAGAGCGGAGTACACTGCCTGGGCTTACCGTAAAGTAGGCACAAGGTATCCCATGGGCATGGTGTAGTGTATGTGACAGGTAGGACATGTACTGGTGTATATGACATGTCCTGATAGTGAAATACTGTGTAATTCGTTTTTCACTATTGAAAGGCTATTTGTCCCCTAGGCTTATCATTGGGGTTGCACTGTAACATTTGTACATGTGTAAATTACAATAGGGACAATATGGGAAAATGGAGTTTAGACTCTCTGAACTAAGGATGTATTAACACTCCTTTAGTTAAAGGTGTTTTTTAAATCCTGTGTTTGAAAATGCCACTTTTAGAAGGTGGGCATTCTCTTTCTTTACCATTCTGTGTCCCACTGGCTGTTTGTGTATTCAGTATCTGGTGTGTGAGTGACAGGAGCTGAGATGTGCATTCAATCTAGACAGTCACTGGGGAGGGTTGAGGTGTGCTCTCCCTTGTCTGGGTGACTCATTGCAGGACTGAATAGACATGGTCTGCATTTAGAGTGGTGGGAGGAGTTTTGCTTACACCTGAATAGTCTGTGTCTCCTTTTGTACAATGATGTCTCCACCCCCTTGTGGCCATGCTGCAACAGGGAGGACAGGACTGTTTTGGACTGGGTTCAGGGACCCTTGCCACAAAGAGAAAAAATACATTTTGGGGTATAAGTATAACACCTACAACCCCATGACTTTAGATTACTTCAAGGAACAAGAGGACCCTTCCAAGTAGAAGAGCAGAAGGACTGTGTGAGGAGTGCTAATGTTTCTGAGTGAGGGGGGTCGCCTGCAGTTGCTGCTTCTGTCTGTGGTGGAGGAAAAGGACTGACACTTTTTGCACTGCTGCGGTGTCCTGCTTGTTAGGAATCTGCAAGGACTTAAGTGTGCTGGTCTCCTGTTGGAAGTCTCAGGGATACAAAAGACTTCAGAAGAGATCCAACAGAAACATGCCAAAAAGGAGAGTTGAAGAGCTGAGCGGAGTGCTACCCCTATTCTATAGTGTAGGGGATAGGGTTGGCCTGCAGCTGCTGCTCCTGCAGGAGAAAGACAGGATTGATCTTTCCTTCTTTTAGTTTTAAAAGTAAAGTGCATGAGGAGCATTTTTATTTTATGCCCATATCAGAGTGTGGGGAGCACTGTAATTTTACCGCTTAAAAACAGACCTAGCACCAGGAAGATTGTGCCCATTGGAAACTTCCAGGGGCTTTTCACTTACTGGAAGACCCCAGTGTGCTGGGGCAAAAAGGATAATCTGGGGCCATAACTGTGACAGGCCATGCGTAATTGCAATACTACTGGCAGCCCGTTCACTGCCACAGGCCTGAGTTCTGGGCTGAGCTTCCGCCTGCGGTGATATGGGCACAGGAGAGGAGGGAAAGCCAAGTACAGCCACTGCCTGTGAAGCGAGCACATCAAGAATGCCAGGCGTTGCCTAGCAACTGGCCGAAGCAGAAGTATGGCCTGCAAACCTCCTGGGGGGTGAGGCCGCTGTCCAGGCAGCATGAGGAAGAACTGTGAGCTCACCAGAGAGGAAGCATTGTCAGTGTTGTTCGGCAACCAACCCAGCTGCCCAGAGTCCGATGTCACATCAGGAAGCAGCAAGGCCGCACACTGCAGTGAAGAGCATCCCCTCCTGTTCCAGAGACCGAGGGAGAGCTGTGTGGGTGGCAGCCGGTAAATGCGGTGACCAGGCCAAGGGAGAAAGGTGTGGCAGAACTGCTCAGCCCCGGGTGCTCACAGAGTGGGGCTGGGCGTAGCCAGGTGAGCATTACCTGTGGGAGGGACCTAGGGTGGTCCTCTTAGTGCTGCCAGCAGGATGTGTTCGCCCCCGTCCTGGCCTAGACCTTAGGAGTTCTGGACATGCAATATCTGCTAGCCGGTTAGTGTGACGATACTTGACGGAGGTTCTAATCCTGCGGCGGCAGTTGTAAGGATCCCATGCACACTTCAAGAAGAAGTGCAGGTGCACTGTGTCCTCAGTAGGTAGCACCCTGAAGCGGTTATTAATTAAGCCTGGGCATAGTTCGCAAAGTAGCTCTACGCATAGCTATGCGAAGTGTACTTTGCACTACGCGAGTTACGCGTAGCACAATGCGAACTGCGAAGTGAGCTGTTCGCGATGATTGCACAGTGCTGGATGCTTGTCTGCACTGTGCAATCATTTAAACAGCATCTTGCACAGTGCAAGCTGTTGTTTACTGCCGCTTGAGTAGATTTTTACTCAAGCAGCAGCTTTCTCAACGCGGACTGGTAGTTTCTCATCGCAATCGGTCGCGAGCATACGCGACCACTCGCAATGAGAAACCTGCCATCCCCGCGTTGAGAATCACACCGGGAGGTTTTTTTTCCATGCTTGCGATCGGCAACTTGATGTTGCTGATCGCGAACGAGGAAAAAGTCTCGCCGGGATGTCATTTTGCTTGTTCGCGGTAGCCAACTTGACGTTGAGGACCGCGAGCAAGCAAAAAATGAACGCTGCACTACACTACGCTACACGTGTTTGCACTGTGCTACGTGGAATTTGCGTAGTGCGAAGTAGCGCAAACTTCGCAAACTACGCGAGCGTAGTGCTTCGCCCAGGGTTATTATTGATGCACTGGGGAGGCGGGTGTTCCTCCCAGCGTCCTTAGACTTTACTATGGCATTCTTGATGCTGGGATATATAGAAAAGGGGGTGGTGATGGACAGAGCATCTGAATTAAACAGAACACTCATACCCAGTCAAAAGATCAGGGCTTGATCCATCACCGTTTTTTAGCTCACTGCACCCTCCCAGTTCAGAACCTGGCTACATGCAAATTAGTCTGTCCCTGGCCCAGTGCATCATGGGAACAGGGCAGACCAAACTACCAAGCCAATTCTTTACTGGAAAGGAAACAAGCTTCCGGGGACCGGTTTCTGGCATTGCAACCGTCTTCGGCCCGGCTTGCTTGAATCCTGATGGTGCAATGAGCAAGGGACTCATGTCTGAGCATACCCTGCCACTCCTATAGTGGCCAACACGATTCAGAAAAGGGGGTGGTGATGGACAGAGCATCTGAATTAAACAGAACACTCATACCCAGTCAAAAGATCAGGGCTTGATCCATCACCGTTTTTTAGCTCACTGCACCATCCCAGTTCAGAACCTGGCTACATGCAAATTAGTCTGTCCCTGGCCCAGTGCATCATGGGAACAGGCAAGACCAAACTACCAAGCCAATCCTTTACTGGAAAGGAAACAAGCTTCCGGGGACCGGTTTCTGGCATTGCAGCCATCTTCGGCCCGGCTTGCTTGAATCCTGATGGTGCAATGAGCAAGGGACTCATGTCTGAGCATACCCTGCCACTCCTATAGTGGCCAAAACGATTCAGAAAAGGGGGTGGTGATGGACAGAGCATCTGAATTAAACAGAACACTCATACCCAGTCAAAAGATCAGGGCTTGATCCATCACCGTTTTTTAGCTCACTGCACCATCCCAGTTCAGAACCTGGCTACATGCAAATTAGTCTGTCCCTGGCCCAGTGCATCATGGGAACAGGGCAGACCAAACTACCAAGCCAATTCTTTACTGGAAAGGAAACAAGCTTCCGGGGACCGGTTTCTGGCATTGCAGCCGTCTTCGGCCCGGCTTGCTTGAATCCTGATGGTCCAATGAGCAAGGAACTCATGTCTGAGCATACCCTGCCACACCTATAGTGGCCAAAACGATTCAGAAGAGGGGGTGGTGATGGACAGAGCATCTGAATTAAACAGAACACTCATACCCAGTCAAAAGATCAGGGCTTGATCCATCACCGTTTTTTAGCTCACTGCACCATCCCAGTTCAGAACCTGGCTACATGCAAATTAGTCTGTCCATGGCCCAGTGCATCATGGGAACAGGGCAGACCAAACTACCAAGCCAATTCTTTACTGGAAAGGAAACAAGCTTCCGGGGACCGGTTTCTGGCATTGCAGCCGTCTTCGGCCTGGCTTGCTTGAATCCTGATGGTGCAATGAGCAAGGGATTCATGTCTGAGCATACCCTGCCACTCCTATAGTGGCCAAAACAATTCAGAAAAGGGGGTGGTGATGGACAGAGCATCTGAATTAAACAGAACACTCATACCCAGTCAAAAGATCAGGGCTTGATCCATCACCGTTTTTTAGCTCACTGCACCATCCCAGTTCAGAACCTGGCTACATGCAAATTAGTCTGTCCCTGGCCCAGTGCATCATTGGAACAGGGCAGACCAAACTACCAAGCCAATTCTTTACTGGAAAGGAAACAAGCTTCCGGGGACCGGTTTCTGGCATTGCAGCCGTCTTCGGCCCGGCTTGCTTGAATCCTGATGGTGCAATGAGCAAGGGACTCATGTCTGAGCATACCCTGCCACTCCTATAGTGGCCAAAACGATTCAGAAAAGGGGGTGGTGATGGACAGAGCATCTGAATTAAACAGAACACTCATACCCAGTCAAAAGATCAGGGCTTGATCATCACCGTTTTTTTAGCTCACTGCACCATCCCAGTTCAGAACCTGGCTTCATGCAAATTAGTCTGTCCCTGGCCCAGTGCATCATGGGAACAGGGCAGACCAAACTACCAAGCCAATTCTTTACTGGAAAGGAAACGAGCTTCCGGGGACCGGTTTCTGGCATTGCAGCCGTCTTCGGCCCGGCTTGCTTGAATCCTGATGGTGCAATGAGCAAGGGACTCATGTCTGAGCATACCCTGCCATTCCTATAGTGGCCAAAACGATTCAGAAAAGGGGGTGGTGATGGACAGAGCATCTGAATTAAACAGAACACTCATACCCAGTCAAAAGATCAGGGCTTGATCCATCACCGTTTTTTAGCTCACTGCACCATCCCAGTTCAGAACCTGGCTACATGCAAATTAGTCTGTCCCTGGCCCAGTGCATCATGGGAACAGGGCAGACCAAACTACCAAGCCAATTCTTTACTGGAAAGGAAACAAGCTTCCGGGGACCGGTTTCTGGCATTGCAGCCGTCTTCGGCCCGGCTTGCTTGAATCCTGATGGTGCAATGAGCAAGGGACTCATGTCTGAGCATACCCTGCCACTCCTATAGTGGCCAAAACGATTCAGAAAAGGGTAGTTTGGTCTGCCCTGTTCCCATGATGCACTGGGCCAGGGTCAGACTAATTTGAATGTAGCCAGGTTCTGAGCTGGGATGGTGCAGTGAGCTAAAAAACGGTGATGGATCAAGCCCTGATCTTTTGACTGGGTAGGAGTGTTCTGCTTAATTCAGATACTCTGTCCATCACCACCTCCTTTATGAATCGTTTTGGCCACCACAAGTGTGGAAGAGTATGCTCAGATGTGAGTCCCTTGCTCACTGCACCATCAGGATTCAAGCAAGCCGGGCCGAAGACGGCTGTAATACCAGAAACCGGCCCCCGGAAGCTTTTTTCCTTTCCAGTAAAGAATTGGCTTGGTAGTTTGGTCTGCCCTGTTCCCATGATGCACTGAGCCAGGGTCAGACTAATTTGCATGTAGCCAGGTTCTGAGCTGGGATGGTGCAGTGAGCTAAAAAACGGTGTTGGATCAAGCCCTGATCTTTTGACTGGGTAGGAGTGTTCTGCTTAATTCAGATACTCTGTCCATCACCACCCCCTTTATGAATCGTTTTGGCCACCACAAGTGTGGAAGGGTATGCTCAGATGTGAGTCCCTTGCTCACTGCACCATCAGGATTCAAGCAAGCCGGGCCGAAGACGGCTGTAATGCCAGAAACCGGTCCCCGGAAGCTTGTTTCATTTCCAGTAAAGAATTGGCTTGGTAGTTTGGTCTGCCCTGTTCCCATGATGCACTGGTCCAGGGTCAGACTAATTTGCATGTAGCCAGGTTCTGAGCTGGGATGGTGCAGTGAGCTAAAAAACGGTGATGGATCAAGCCCTGGTCTTTTGACTGGGTAGGAGTGTTCTGCTTAATTCAGATACTCTGTCCTCACCACCCCCTTTATGAATCGTTTTGGCCACCACAAGTGTGGAAGGGTATGCTCAGATGTGAGTCCCTTGCTCACTGCACCATCAGGATTCAAGCAAGCCGGGCCGAAGACGGCTGTAATGCCAGAAACCGGTCTCCGGAAGCTTGTTTCCTTTCCAGTAAAGAATTGGCTTGGTAGTTTGGTCTGCCCTGTTCCCATGATGCACTGGGCCAGGGACAGACTAATTTGCATGTAGCCAGGTTCTGAACTGGGATGGTGCAGTGAGCTAAAAAACGGTGATGGATCAAGCCCTGATCTTTGACTGGGTAGGAGTGTTCTGCTTAATTCAGATACTCTGTCCATCACCACCCCCTTTCTGAATCATTTTGGCCACCACAAGTGTGGAAGGGTATGCTCAGATGTGAGTCCCTTGCTCACTGCACCATCAGGATTCAAGCAAGCCGGGCCGAAGACGGCTGTAATGCCAGAAACCGGTCCCCGGAAGCTTGTTTCCTTTCCAGTAAAGAATTGGCTTGGTAGTTTGGTCTGCCCTGTTCCCATGATGCACTGGGCCAGGGTCAGACTAATTTGCATGTAGCCAGGTTCTGAGCTGGGATGGTGCAGTGAGCTAAAAAACGGTGATGGATCAAGCCCTGATCTTTTGACTGGGTAGGAGTGTTCTGCTTAATTCAGATACTCTGTCCATCACCACCCCCTTTATGAATCGTTTTGGCCACCACAAGTGTGGAAGGGTATGCTCAGATGTGAGTCCCTTGCTCACTGCACCATCAGGATTCAAGCAAGCCGGGCCGAAGACGGCTGTAATGCCAGAAACCGGTCGCCGGAAGCTTGTTTCCTTTCCAGTAAAGAATTGGCTTGGTAGTTTGGACTGCCCTGTTCCCATGATGCACTGGGCCAGGGTCAGACTAATTTGCATGTAGCCAGGTTCTGAGCTGGGATGGTGCAGTGAGCTAAAAAACGGTGATGGATCAAGCCCTGATCTTTTGACTGGGTAGGAGTGTTCTGCTTAATTCAGATACTCTGTCCATCGCCACCCCCTTTATGAATCGTTTTGGCCACCACAAGTGTGGAAGGGTATGCTCAGATGTGAGTCCCTTGCTCACTGCACCATCAGGATTCAAGCAAGTTGGGCCGAAGACGGCTGTAATGCCAGAAACCGGTCTCCGGAAGCTTGTTTCCTTTCCAGTAAAGAATTGGCTTGGTAGTTTGGTCTGCCCTGTTCCCATGATGCACTGGGCCAGGGTCAGACTAATTTGCATGTAGCCAGGTTCTGAGCTGGGATGGTGCAGTGAGCTAAAAAACGGTGATGGATCAAGCCCTGATCTTTTGACTGGGTAGGAGTGTTCTGCTTAATTCAGATACTCTGTCCATCACCACCCCCTTTATGAATCGTTTTGGCCACCACAAGTGTGGAAGGGTATGCTCAGATGTGAGTCCCTTGCTCACTGCACCATCAGGATTCAAGCAAGCCGGGCCGAAGACGGCTGTAATGCCAGAAACCGGTCCCCGGAAGCTTGTTTCCTTTCCAGTAAAGAATTGGCTTGGTAGTTTGGTCTGCCCTATTCCCATGATGCACTGGGCAAGGGTCAGACTAATTTGCATGTAGCCAGGTTCTGAGCTGGGATGGTGCAGTGAGCTAAAAAACGGTGATGGATCAAGCCCTGATCTTTTGACTGGGTAGGAGTGTTCTGCTTAATTCAGATACTCTGTCCATCACCACCCCCTTCATGAATCGGGATATATAGAGGCATGTCATTTTTTTTACAGTGATGATATAAAGTGATTCATGACAAGGTGACTTATATAATCTCCATGTGTTATGACAATTGCCTAGTTGGGCAAGGTGATTTTGGATTTATGGCACAGTGATTGATGAACTATGTGGTTTATATGCACTTTATGACAATTACCTGGTGGCAAAGTGATTCATGTAACTGGGGGTTAGTGTATTTCACATAATGCAAAATAAACTATGATCTATGTGACATCATGACCATGCCTAGTTGTGCAGTGATTCATGATTGTGGTCTAAAGTATTTTGATATGCAATACAAGGGGATATTTTTATATAACCTTGTGTGGGTTCTCTCTATTTGTGGTGTGCCTGGTGTGTCACTGATGTGTGAGTGTGTTGCGCAAACAGGCTACACATTGCCTCTGGGATAAGCCTGACTGATCTGCCAAGCTTTCAAGTGGGTGAGCAGGGGTTATCTTGGGTGTGTAACTATTTTGCCCTGACTAGAATGGTGAGTTCTGCCTGGCTTAGGGTTGCACAGCCTAGCCAACCAGAAACCCCATTTCTAACAATGTAGCGATTTGCTAGTTTTTTCTAGGTGCCGCCTGAGTTATGGCCCAAAATCCACAGTAACCCACTTTGCAAAAGCCGGCCAGATTTTTGAGGAAATATTTGACATATCATGTTACATTTTGGGCCGTTTCCTGTCATGGACACTAAGCCTACCCACAAAAGCGAGGTGCCATTTTTATCAAAAGACTCAGGGGAATGCAGGGTGAATGGACGTTTGTGACTCCCCACAGATTCCAGAACTTTCCATCTCACATATGTGAGGAAAATGTGTTCTTTTAGACAAAGTTTGTGGTTTGCAAAGGATTGTGTGTCAAACAATCTGGTAAGAGCCAAGCAAGTTCCTACACCCTGGATTTCCCTATGCGTCAAGGTTTTAAAAATGTAGAGATTTGCTATGTTTCCCTAGGTGCCATCTGCGCTAGGGCCAGAAATCCACAGCTAACCACTTTGCAAAAAAGTTTTGAGTGTAAAAATGTGTTGTATCCATCTTGTTTTTCAGACAATTTCCTGTCAAGAACACTTGGTCTACCCGTACAAGTGAGGTATTGTTTTTAACAGAAGACATGTGGGAGCATAGAATAGTAGTATATTTTTTATTACCAATTGGATGTTACTGCATTTGTTCTTTCCAAATGTTCACCAGTGTGTAAGAAAGAAGATATTTTGAAAAATACCCTCTAGATCATAGGCTCGCACTGGTACTCACAAATTCAGAGATGTACAAATAACCACTGCCCCTGAAGTCCATATTTTGAGAACATTTCAGAAATATATAGGTTACCTTGCCACCTATGTTTAACTCTACATATTTCCCCAGATGAATTGGGCTATACTCGGTACACAAAAAAAACATTGTACGGTGCAGCACAGTTGTTGGCTCTGAGTACCCCGGGTTCTTTGAGAACCTAAAAACCCTATATATCCCCACAACCAAAAGGGTTTAGTAAATGTACTGGTGCATTGCTTTTACAAATTGGCCATTGTGACAAAAAGTTACAGATGAAAACATTGTCATATATGACTGTTTTGTCCTACTTGTTTTTAATAGTTTCTTTGGGAAAGCCTTGAGAAATCTATCCATGTGACCCCCTTCATGAACTCAGAATTCTCTCTACTTTTCAGAACTATACAGATTTTTCTGATCACCCATGGGTTTCACACTGTTGTTCAATACAAACTGCAAATAGGCTGAAAGCACAAAAAATAGGACAAATGGGCTACCTCTTTGGAAAATGCCAAAACTGTGCTACACAACATAGGTCTCTTGATTGAGGTCCACATGTTCCTGGAAGCTGGGAACATGGTGACTTTAGCACAACACACCATTAATTGATGCCTTTTTATGAAAAACACAGACATTTTTAACCAGAGCTCTTTTTTCCAATTTTTCCCAAAACATTCAAACTTTAGCTATATTTTGACTATTTATTTGATCCCCTCCAAGGGAATCCACAAACCCTGGACACCTTTTGTTGGAATGTGGATTAGTAGTATGTGTAGGTAGGTTCCCTTGATTACCCCTTGGTAGCTGGCTACATGTAGGCAGGCTTAACTTAGGAGGCAGGTGTGTAAAGCATTTAAAAACAATGATACATTAAATAAGTAAGACTCAACAAATTTTTTTTAAACTCTGTTTATTAGTGTTTTTTTACATAAAAAACATATAGAACAGAACAAGAGGACGATACATCGGCTAGATCATACAATCAATAACACAGTATCCAACATAGGCATGTGTCACAATACATCAGAATACAATGGCTTATAGCCAGTAATGGCGGAGCGGACCAGGAGGGAGACAGGGCATCCAAATGAGGGCAAGTCATTAATGTACATATAAAGCAATTAGTACGCATGTCGCTGCACAATGTAGGGTAAAGAAGGGGGAGTGTGTCCGTGCCACAAAAGCGGGGGAGCCATGGGAGGTAAATGGTCGGAGCAGGAAGGGAAGGGCACCCCATCACATAGCATCTTAGAGCAGTATCAAAAGACCTATCCATGTACAGTCCCTTGAAGCATGTGGATAACTTATACTTGGATCCTATCATCATCTCGGACATCGCTCCCCTCAGTGCCATCATCACGAGCTGCCTGGGCTCGTAGATTTCCCACCAGGGGTTCCCAAATATCTCTCGGTCTGCTAGATAGTGCAATTAATTCAGAGAATACTGAGTGTTGTTCCTGGCTATACGTCATGTCGGCGAGCCATTCCTTGAACTTCGGGGCTCTGCCACAACCCCACCTACATGCCACGCGCCGCTTCGCTAGGAGGAGTGCAATATCTACGAATTTCCTGCTTGCCTTAGGGATGTGTGGTGTGTGTCCCAACAGCATTAGTAACGGGTCCGGAGTTATGGAAGCTCCTAGCATGAGTTCTAGTGCGCTGTGTATTTGCTGCCAGTAGGACTGTACAGGGGGGCATCCCCAAGCGAGATGTAAGAAGCCTGCGTGTACTGCACGGCATCGTTCACAACGATCATTGTCAGACAAGTGAAATCTGTGTTTTTTCATAGGAGTATAGTATAGGCGTTGTAAGAATTTGTAGTGAATTATCTTGAGCCTGCAGCTGGCAGATATACGGGCCGTGAGGGTGCAGCAATATAGCCACTGGTCATCCGTGATGTCTACGGCAAGTTCAGTGGACCAATGTGTTCTCGCTGAGGCCTCAGGCGCCGGGCCACATGTCCTGACGTGGCGGCACATGCCCGACACCAGGTGGGAGCCATCCTGGGAGCACAACAGGAAGTGTAGTGGGGGCGTGGACTCAGGCTTCTCGGGGAAGTTAGGAAGAATATCCCGCATCCCTTGGCGTAGTCTCAAATAATAAAATACTTCTAGCGGGGTGCGGTCGTGCGTCAGAAAGAATGCGTCCGCTGTTTTAAAGCGGCCCGCAGAGAAGAGATCGCCCCAACAATTGATGTGTAGAGTCCCGCAGAGCATTCGAAAACCACGCTCCTGCAGGAGTTCAAGCCTTGGGTGATACACTAGCGGCAATCGAGGGGAATATAGCAGGCTACATTCCAGTTTTTTTGCCAGACGGTTCCATGCATCTATGGTGCACGTGACAGAGGTATACGGCGTCGTGATGGCCGAAGTTGGACAATGAAGGAGGCCATTGAGGGGTAGGGGGTTGGCAATCCAATCTTCCACCGTCAACTGAGGCATGAAGGGAGTGGGGACTAGCCAGTGATAGGCATAGTGCGCCTGCGCACAAAGGTAGTAGACCTCCAAATCGGGGAGGTCAAATCCTCCTTTATCGTATGGCTGTATCAGCATAGACCACTTCAGCCTCAGGCTTTTACCCCCCCAGAACAGGAGACAGAGTTCAGACTTCAATGTTTTAAAGAAATGGGCGCCCGTATGATAGGGGATATTAAGGAAGAGGTAAAGGAAGCGCGGGAGCACTACCATTTTTATGAGTGACGCCCTTCCTGCCATGGAAATAGGGAGGGATATCCATCGGTCCACCAATGTGGTAAGCTTAGTGATGGCGACGCCATAGTTGGAGCGAATCGTTTCGTCTCTGTCTCGTGAAATCCGGATACCCAGGTATCGAAGATCAGTTCGACACCACTCTAAAGGGTAGTCTAAGGGGAAGTCCGGGACTGCGTCCGTGAGTGGAAACAAAAAGGGATTTCGCCCAGTTAATTTGCACTCCGGACATTCCGCCAAAGATAACAAACTCTCTAAGCAGGGGATTCAGGTTACGCAACGGGTCCTTGACAAACAAGGTCATGTCGTCCGCGTATAATGATACATCAATCTGGCGCTGGAGACATCGAATTGCGCCTTCCCGATGGAGCTGTCGGAGCCGACAGGCAAGGGGTTTGACGGCAATCGCGAAGAGGAGAGGGGACAACGGGCTCCCTGCCGGGTGCCTCTAGAGATGGAGAGTGATGTGGAGAGTGGACCATTGACCAGCACTCTTGCAGTTGGCTGTGTGTATAGCAATTTGACCCAGGAAATAAATAGAGCAGGGAAGCCCATACGGGTCAGGACAGTGAACAAAAACAGCCATTCGACGGAGTCGAAGGCCTTGGTGGCGTCTAGGAATGCCGCCGCGACAGGGATGTCAGGGTGGATTGTGTGAAGTAAGGAGAACAGAGTCCGTAGGTTATGGGAAGTGGATCTGCCCGGGACGAAGCCAGATTGATCGGGTAAAACTATCCGGGTCATAAGAAGAGATAGTCTGGTGGAGAGCACTTTGGCCAAGATTTTGACATCGCAATTCAGGAGCAAGAGTGACCGGTAGGAGTCGCAGGATTTGGGGTTTTTGTTAGGTTTCAATAATGAAGTGATGACGACTTCGCGCATGGAACAGAGGAGGATGCCATCAGCTAAGGATTCCTCGAAAACCTCGCGGAGGACCGGGGCCATAGTGTTCACATGGGTCTTATAGAATTCGGCAGGGAGGTCTTCCAGACCGGGCGCCTTCCCATTTTGGAGTGACATGATTGCGTCCCTGATTTCTTCCACCTCGAAGGGGGCAGCTAGGAACGTACTATCGGCATCGCTAAGCCAACACAGTGCTATATGACCTAGGAAATCGTCATACTGGACATCTGCTGTTGTAGTGTAGTTCCTATTATCCCAATAGGCTCTGCGCATTGGAATAATACCTTCAATAGTAAAGGCCTAGACCAGACGTTAACTAGGTCTACTACTGACGATATTAGACTTAAAGTTTTGGGTTTGCCAGCTAGCTCAGAGTTCACTAGAAACTTTCTCGAATGTTCAGGAAGGAATTAACTTCCCTGATTAGACAAGAAGGGATTTAGTTTCTGACAACCATAGAACATGACAACTTTGCTCTCCCCTAATCAAGAGTGTATCTCGAGAGTCGTGTGAACAAAAGGCAATTTATTTTACTCAGTCAGTACGTGCATTCTTAGTCTCATCAGAATGTAGAGAAAAGGAAGAGACGGGCGTGTTCAATAAAAAGGTGTTATTTATTGATCAGTCTCTTTTCTCATACAAGAGAAATGGATCGATAGTATTGCAATACTTATAGTTAAGTAAAGTGCATACATTAAAAGCAGAAGTATAAAATAATACTGTAAAAACATTGATATGGTTTCTAAGCCATAAGATGTTTTAAAATGAATAAAATATATTATATACACATATACATTTGACTAAACGTACTCAACTGGTGTTTCTAAATACGCCTACCCCGTGTACCTGACCTAAGCCTAATACGTGGGCGGGAATAGAAAGTTACAGTTTAAGTTAAGTTTGTTTTTGCCAAGTGAATAACTAAAGAATTCTCTGCGAGGGGCTATTCAGGTCTGTACCTGGAATTAAGGATGGATGAGGGATGGTATCTCTCTCTCTGGTCTCGATATTCCAGGCTGCCTGCGAGGGCTACCCGGAAGCGCCGGTGCTGGATTTCTCGGCAGGAGAAAGCAGCGCGTCTCGTTCTCAGCGCGTCAGGAAGGCGGGGCTGTGCCAGCGGGGTCTGCTCTGCTCTGGGCTTCGGCAAGTATGGCTGCTCCGTCTCGTCACCACCGCGTGTGTTTGCATAGGGCAATATCGGTAATATTTATACCTTTACGGTGCCGAGATTGACGTAAGGATGGACATAGATACGTCAATAAGGATGTCATACGACTTGCTCGTTAGCACATTCTTTTGCTGAAGTTCTCGGTGAAATCAAAACAATGGCCGCAGGGTTTTGCCCAGGTTGTCATAGGTTTGATTTGTTATGAGAACTCCGTATGCCTTATCAGGGGCTGGAGGAATATCGCTTGTCTAATTAGATCGCAAGCGTTATGACCTAATCAGATAACACGTTCCTGTGCCGTAGTGTGACTGCGTCAGATAACGGTATCTGCATCATGGGGGTTTTCTGCCTCATGGGCTGACTGCTAGTTAACTTGTTGGTTTGTTTAACCAGAATAGGGTCAGGAATAGGGGGATCGATTCAGAACCTATAGGAATACATCACACCCACTCCACGCTAACTATGGACATATTTACTAATCTATGCATAGTAAAACATACTATAGAGTATAGTGTATACCTTACCACCCCAAAATACATAAATGCATCTTGAAATTTTTCAAATATACGGAAAAAATTGCAATCATATGTATTGTATGCACTCAAGCTGTAGAATAATGCCAAAGTAATCACGCATTTGTATACATTATTGCTATATGGTATATGAGAATCTACACATGAAATGGCTCTTAATACAGAAAAAAAGTTCGAGACCATTCCATCACACAATAAAATATTTATGAACATACCAGCGGGCAGCTAATGTCTATAAGCTATCTAAAATTTAGAAACCTTAGTTCTCTAAGAATAGTTCTTACTTTAAGCAGAAGATAGTGTCCCGAAAAATATGCAAAATATTTTGGGGCTGCTGAAAAATTGCTGTCCGTGAACTGGAGGTAAAATTGTTCATGTGACTTTATTTTTAAAGTTGAAGGCCGAATTCAGGGAACGCCGTGTGCGAGCTTGCTCAAAAGTCTCTATTTCTGCTCTGGTGAGAACATCATATCATTTAGGCTTTCGAAAAAGCTGTCAACAGCTTCCTGGGAAAGTTCCACTAACTCGGAAAAAGGTGTAACCATGCATTCGTGCGCATGATTTTCTCCATTGACATTCTGATTCGCATCGCTGACAGAAGGTCGTACCTGTTCGATGCTGCTTTCATCTTGAACTTCACTACCCCTTAATCGTAGTGGTGAAGCTTCCACGAATGCCGTCATCAGGATTGGTAGCCTTTGAGGGCAGCACAAAGCGTGAACCTTGATCGGGCTCAACAATGTTTCTGCATCCATTGGCGCATCCGATTGTAGTGTCAGACAGGTGTCTAACACGCATTCTTCTCCGCATAGCAGACACCTCAATACAGGTAAAACACATCTTTGCCACATTGGTCGAAATGATAGAAACCAAGTCATGTTCAGGTCTCTAAGCCGGGAGAGTCCCAGGATTTTTGATATCCGGTCCCGGTATCCAATGGCTAGGATTGTTTCTTCCCTTGTCGCTAGAGTTTGGTCTGTGACATGGGTTGCCATAACGAAAAATAAGGACCAAGAATAGGATTCCTGCAATTAGTCCCAAGATCAGGGGAAGTCCGCCAAAAATCGAATGGACGAAATCTGGAAAAATACCCAGTATGGCTTTGAATGGTGTTAATGCCATCGAAAATACTGTCTTAAATACCTTTGAGACCCCATTGGTATCAGAAATATTTAAGATTTGATTCAGGATTTCTGGGAAATGTAAGGGGGAATTAGTCGATAACAATGAATGTATCTCTGCAGTCGTCCTTGCGACTTGTAGATCATACGTTTCTCTTGATGACGTGAGCCTTGTAGGCGTCTGAAGAAGCACTGTTTTCATTCTGCTAAAGTATCTATTCTAATAGAAGTAATTTTCAAGTTGGGCCATGACCTTGCCTCCCTGTCTGGAAAGGAGCTGGGGAACAATGAGCGTCCACAGCACTTGACCTTCGCAGTCGTAGTTACGAGATAAGGAGTCCCGGGCATAAGACTACAACATCTGTGATCTACAATTAGAATGAAACTCCCATTATAGAGTCTTTGAAAGAATGGTTCAATCTCTGTTGCAGGTGCGCCTTGATTGGTGACATGAAAGGTTGTATGAATTCCCTTCACAGGCTCCATGCAAACTAATTCCGTTACACAGAAGCGTGCCGCTTAGTGACATTGCACAATTATTGCCACTAAGAAACACTTTCTGTCCTTTATTACTGACACATGCATGTGAATAGGGCAGGTTCCATGTTGTTTTAATGTACCCCTTTCCCAATTTCTCGTACATGCCAGCCTGTATATATTTTTGGCAGTATTGAAACCTGAAGGTTGAGATTGGAATATTTATTATCCCATGTATTATCCATTCACTGACAGGTCGTTCTGACATTGTCACTGGTAATCTTTCGAGTTTTTCAATGCTCAAGATTGTATAATCAGCACCCTTTTGTGCCATACTGATTTGTCTATCAGTAAGGTTAAAGATTTGGAATAGTGACGTTGTGTTGATTAAACGCCAAGGCACATAGCCTGAACGTAGATTTTGTAACGTCCAGCCAAGCTGTACAATAGAACGCAATTGAGACTGACCGTGTTGTAATAACAGTAAGTCTTGCGATAATATGTCGATTGCTGAAGACACAATGCTGTCCAAAGAAAAAATTCTGGAGGACAGAGTCATTAACCCATTGTCCACTACAGAAAGTGATTTTTCCAAATTAATACGGTCAATTTCCCGTATTCTCTCTGCTGTTTCAATTTGAGTAACCTTCCAGGCCTCATTGTATGCTGCATATACAGAGGCTGCTATGAAACGTTTCTGACGCTGTTTGCGTGGTCCCAAAATGAAATCACGCAAGTCAGCACCATCAGTAAGTAAAGTTAGGTGTTGCTTAATTTCTGTCAGTGTGGAAGTTTGTAGCCATTGAAGGCATAATTTGTCCACACTGTAGGTGGTTATTATCCCTGGGTGATGTCTTTGGGGATATCTAGGGTCTGGCCTAGTCATTTTGAACCCCTGTGTTTTGTTCAGGAATCTGTCTTGACAGTTATTAGTATCTGTGGGCCAGATCAACCACTGTTTCCAATCTGGATGTGTTCTGTTCTGGTTTAATACATAATTTACGTCTATCTCTTCATCTATAGAGCTATTGCTGTACATTGTTGGTTTCGGAATAGACGGTTTATTTAAGTCTTTAATTTTGGCTAGGCCAAGACAGGTAGTTTGTTGAACAGTGTCATTTAAAAATATCATTTGTTCTGGGATCATGCAGGCTCTAAACAAAGATTCTATACCCTGTACTTGCCATTCTTTTATGCCCCAAACACTTTTCAATTCAACATTTTTGTCCCAATAATCAAAACCAAAAGTATTCATTTGTTCAAAGAATGAGTCCGAATATATCAATTTTGTGTTTGTTATCATGGTCTTAGTTCCTGTCTTATTTGACAATTTGAAATAAAATGTTTCAGCATTACTTATGTTAAAACCTGAAAAGTATGAATATTTGTCATAGAAGGTTCTTGAGCTTCCTTTTGGAGGGGTTGCACAATGTTCCCATTGATTATAATTTAAAACATTTCTAGGTTGTGCAGATCTATGTAGAAAATGGTTACCATAGTGGTTATAACAGTACATACTATCATAATTTGTAGAACCCTGCAAATAATCATGTTTGGTAAATTTAGCAGACATTACTAAGTCAGACATCATATTATTAATGCTTTCGAAGTCCCAATCATCAGCAAATGAGCTTGGTTTTGCAAAGTCACTCAATGAGATCTTAATTTGGTGTGGATATTTCAGGATTTCGACCGGACCATAAATTTCATAGTCAGTGTTGTCCCAGGCTACCCCACCCGGTATCGGATTGGCTGTGAAGTTGACTGAAGAAAGTTCTCTTTTCTCGACGTGTGACGATGTGTGTGGTTTGAGGATCAAGTTGATTTTCTGACTTGCTGTGTCCATTTTAGCATATTTTCCCTCAATGAAGCGTCCCAAAGTAAGTACCATGATGAGCCAAAGTATGAGGATAAATGCACCAAAACCCACCCAAAATTCTATCCATGGAGAAATCAGATATGTTTCTTTCAGTTGTTTCAAAAGTTCTTTAGCTTTATCTTTAAAGGTTTGTGATGATGTCTGTGTCTTTGATTCACTGAAGCCTTCAGAGGAATCATCGAAGTTTATGAAGTAGCCGGATGCAGTTCTGTCAATTGTTCCAATTGCTTCAGGATTACTGTTTCCTGCATTTTCGCTTGGTACTTCATTATAGATTGGTGTGTCTCTGCTAAAAGTTTTTATTTGGGTTTTCAGAGGTCCGAGTTCTATTGCATTGTTGCATAGTCCTTGTTGTTCTTCTGTAGGCGTTTCGAATGTGATGAGCCTCTTCGTTTGGACCTCTGTACTGGTAGCAAACCTTGGTGTTTGGCTACTTATTGGGAGTCCACTTGGCCTACTGTTTGTTATCGGCCACATGATTGTGGTTTTACCAGGTCGATGGATACAACTCGGTTCTCCTTTTTACCAGCAAGTGGCGGTAGTACAACAGATCTTGTCCCGTTGATAGACAAGACAGGAACTGCTTTCCTGTAAGAAGGCCCAAATTCCTTCTTTACCGCGATCTTTTCCCTGACTAGATCCCCGACTTTTGGAATCCAGACAGGTCTTGCTGGGACAGGTGGTGGTTCTTCAGTGGTTGTTGGCTGTTGTTTCAACTTTATGTTGCTCAGGTCTTTTCTTGTTTTGTTTAAGTCCTGCAAAATAGCCAAACGGTCTTTGATATCAAAGCTTTTTTCTTTCACCACTGAAGTCTGACTATCAATGTCAGAGATCAACATCCTAGTTCCAAATGATAATTCGTACGCACTGAATCCCTTCAGAGAATTTCTTGGCAAGTTATTTAGACTACGTTGGACACTTATTAGATGCTTGACCCACCCAGCTTCCGAACCTAATATCCTTTCCATTATAGATTGCTTTATGCCTTGTTTTTTTCTTTACACCATCCCGTATCCCTCAGGAAGGAAGTGAGAAGATTCCCGCTGTGCTATGCTCATTTGGCCATGTTTCCCATCAGGATGGAGGGCTAGAGTGAAAACAATGGTCAAACGTAGCATGCTCTTAGCGTATATGCCATTTAGACTCGCAAATCTTTGTATAACAGTCCAGACGTCAGCCGAGTGCTGGTGATCTACATTATAAGTGGAAACTAGCCTGTATATGTTAATCGCAAGCCTTCCTTTTTACTCTTGATTTTTTCTGGAGTAAAACGGCGAGGTATTAAACTGTTTCTCTCCCCACTGCGATCTCTGTTGCAGTTTGGGCAGTTTTTTACAAACATGGTGTGACGCAGGCTCATGCCTGGCCACCAGTACCGTGATTGTAATTCTTCCAGAGAATCTTTTAGTTTGAGGTGTCTGAGACCCTCGCCCATATGTGCGTCTGCGCTTAACAAGTTTCTCCTGTCCATGTTTGGAATCACTCTATCCCCCACTCCAGGGATTCGGGCAAAAGGGACGGAGTTTGCATCGATTATGTATGTATAATTGAGTGGATAGTTGATCGGTAGCGCTGAGCAGTCGCCTTTTGATGACGTTTTCACCGCCAGCACTGTTTCACCGTCAATGTATTTTAATGTACGCTTTTTTCGAACTACGGGAGCCGATTTAGTTGCTGCCGCTGTGGCTGTCTCAGCCAATGAATTCCCTGCAACGTGAACGCCATCACGCTGATGACTCAGTGAGTGTGTCACGTGAGCCTTTGGTAGCTTTTTTTGTAAAAGAGCTATTTGTTTCCAGAGCAGTTTCTGCTTTATTGGTGCATCTGTGTCATCTTTGTAACCGTTTTGAATCCATGTCTGCAAATCCTTGTTATATGATTTGACGCAGTAATATGAAGCTGACACTATAAGTGTCGGGAATTCGCGATCCGCATTATCTAGCGCCATTTTCAATGCTAGTATTTCAGTTTGTTGTTCTGAATTAGTTTCTACTGAGTGTGTTTTTGTTAATAGAGGTTTTAGTTTACCTCCGCGCCACACTTCTTTTGTAATCCCACATGTGGGGTTGTATGCCTGTTCTCCCCAAACTGGGGGTTGAGCATGTCCGTCTGTATATATTACACAGGCGTAATGTCGTAAAGGCAGAATGTCGATTTGCAGAGGGTATGTTTTTTCATATTCTAGATTTTTTAATTCTTCTAGTTCTGGATCAAAGTAATAGTATACTTTGTCCGTTGTGATTGAATTCACCCATTGTATCCATTCCGGATTCAATGTTGTTGTTGGTAAATTACACGGTGTTGTTAGTGCCTCAAAGGCTGATTTTGCTGTTCTGACTGTGATATGTCTACCGTCAGCTTGATCTTTTTCTCTAGCTATTGCGGTTTGAACTGCACGAACAATTATTTCTTTGTTGCTGAATTTCTGTTCAGCTTCTGTGTACAAGTGTGATTTGAATGCAATTGGTACCTTTTCTCCCTCATAAGAGGTCAGGTATGTGAATCCGCATCTCCCTGGGATGACTCGAATCACAAGATTGCGTGTGTTATCACGTGTTTCTAATTTTGTTTTAATTAGCATGTCTGTTTGTAGGGATCTCAAAATTTCTGTGTGTATTTGAGTCCAATTGGATCTTTTGAAATCTGGTTTTATCAGATCATAAAGGGGTTTGACCCTTTCTGCGTAATTTGCAATGTATGTTCTTCCGAAATTTAGGAAGCCTAGAATCGACTGTAGGTTTTTTAGTGTTCTAGGTGCTTGGATTACGGCACATTTCTCTAGGAAATTGTCAGCCAGGCTTTTGCCTTCACTTGGTAATTCATATCCTAAGAACAGGACTGTCAGATGGGCAATTCTGGATTTTTTAAAGTTGAATTTGTAACCCTCTGCTGCGAACCCAAGTATTATGGTGTTCACTCTCTTCAAGTGAGTCTCCAAGTCATCATCTGTTAAGTAAATGTCGTCGACATAAGATAATGCTTCATCATCATATATTTGTAGTAATTCTGTTACTCTCGCTGAGAATACTCCCGGGCTGTTCTTGTACCCCTGGGCTAACCGACAGAATTGTTTTTGAGTGCCATTTATTGAGAACGCAGACAAATATCTGCTCTCTGGTGCTATGTTTTGACAAAAGAATCCATTAGAGATGTCTAATGTTGTTTTGTATTTTTTGCGCACTATGTTATTCATTAGTGCAGCACTATGCGAATTTTGCACTGCAAAAGTTTTGCAACATGTGTTAAGGTGTCGGTAATCCAAAACTAGACGATATGAATTGTCTGGTTTGGAGACCGGAAACAAAGGGTTGTTCATTTGTGAGGTGCAAGTTTCAATCACCCCCTGGTATTCTAGCTGATCTAGTATTTCTTTTACCTGTTTTTTCGCTTCTTGCTTAATTGGGTACTGCCTTTGTGCAGTAGGTTGTGTTTTTAACTGGATTTTGTGAGGAGGAGAGTCCTCATCCCATCCCACGTGAGTCTTATGTAAAGCAGGGGCTAGAGCCACTGCCCACTTTCTAGCAAGTGTGTATTTTTTATGAATTGGGATATGATTTGAGAAGGCAGGCATAATTACTTCTTCGCCATGAGTGCAATCCCTGACAAACTCTGGTGGCCAGTCTTTTTCAGCTAGAAGGATATCATAGCCCTTGGAGAGATTATCCCCAAATAGTCCCCTTATTTTTCTAGTCTTATCTCCCTCTATACGTAATGTTATTTCGTATATTTTGTGAGGTTTGCTAACTCTGGTGTCTGCAGTTTCCACTTGAAGATATTCATTCGTGTCCACTGTCTCCAGATGATTCATAAGGACTTTGCGAGCTATGCTCACTTCTGCTGCGCTGTCTAGCATTGTCTGAGCCCATTCCCCGTTTTTCAGTTGTGTCCTCAGAATTCTCGGCATTGTTAACTATTTTAATGCTGGCTACCTTCTTCTTTGGAAATTGTAATTTCTTTTTTAGCTGAGCAGGTTCCTTGTCTTTGGACTTGGCGTGCTCTTCTCTTTGTTCTGATCGTCCTCTTCTTTCCGATTTCTGCGAGGAAGTCTGAAAAGATTGAGAGGGACGTGTATCAATGTCTTGATATCTATCAGGCTTATTTATATTATCCCTATTTCTAAGGTTATATCTTTTCCCAGAGGGGTCACTCTGCGGTGACCTGTGTCTTTGGTTCGGAGATTTCTCTCTTCGCCTGGGAGACCTTCCTCTGGCCTGGAATTTCTTTTCTTTGGGATTGGATTGTTTGTTTCCATCCCAGCTCTTTTTCTGTGATGTTGAATTATTATTAAAAAATATTTTTTCAGGACTTCCAATTAGTTGTGGTTTTACTGGTATTCCACCTAAACTATCTCTACCTAGTCCCGCATAGGATTTTTCTATGATTCTGGCTATTTCAGCTGGTTGGTCTGCTATATCTGTCTCCTTTAACTTCTGGCGGATCGCCACGTTTGCTGCTTCTCCCTTTATGTTGGCTAATAATATAGCCGAGACCTGCTTGAAGTCTTTTAGTAATTTCATACCAAGAGTTAAAGCGGGTTCTGGACCGTATTCGTCTTGAATTTGTTTTAGCACATCTGGTATTACCGAAATGGATGGAACACCGTGCGTTTTTGTGTAGATGGAAGCAAAGACCCCAAGTGTCACAGTCCTCAATGTGTGGTGTGATTCCCATTGGAAGACAGATAGTCAGAATCCTGTGCTTTTCTAGCGGGGTGGTGTCTGGAAACACCGCCTCTATTTGGGTGATTTTCTGCGCTAGCCAGAATGGTATTTGTTCCCGTTTAGCCGGTACTTTACCTAGGCAGGACTGGATGTTCTGTGGTGTAATTTTATTTGTGTTCCCCTGGTGAGGGGTCAGCTGTGGGAGTTTAATCGCTGGCTGAATTGTTGAAGTCCGCATCACATACTGGACTAATTGTCTATGTATTTTTATTAATTGTTTTAGCTGTGTTAACAGGTTGGCTGCAGACATCCCGTCGATGTCTGGATGTGGTGTGTATCCGGCTAGGACCGGCCACGTTGCTCCTGGTCTACCTAAAGGACCGAGCCTGGTGATGTGATTATTATGTTTTAGGGCGCCATCAAATAAGAGCAAATGCTCTTGAAATTTGAGTGGTACTTCCACCTCCTCGAAAGGAGTGTACGTTTCAGGAGGTTCCTCTATTTTGTAATAGTGGAAGTACTTTGTTATAGGATTTGCTGCTGGAAAATTTATCCATGAATAGTATACCTCTGTCTGCCGATATTCGTGTGCCTCAATTACGAATATGACTGTACCACCTCTAGGTGTCAGTCCATTTTCTATAAGTTTTATGGTTATAGATTTCCTTTTAATGACCGGGATGAGTATTATATCCTGGTCTGCTTCCTGCATGGTAGCATCAGCTGCTGCGAGTTCAGTTGCTAATCTAACTGCCTCTCTTTCTTCATCACTGTCTCCCATTTTACCGACAGGATGGTTATTTTGTTTGTTTGCAGATCAGGTTTCTTATGGAAACAAAGATTAGATGCACAATATTTTGGAACAGTGTATCCTTCAACGTTGACTATACCAAGAACCATACATAGGAGTTCCCTCCTGCAAGGTCTGGCGGATATAACCTTTTACCCACTCCAGACGTCTTTGGAGTATTATGGGAGAAAGGGGTCTGAGTAAGAAAGCACGACTGAGTTACTTTAAATGTCTTACGTTAGTTTTATCGCCCTTTCCAAACGCGTTGGGCGCCATGTAGTGTAGTTCCTATTATCCCAATAGGCTCTGCGCATTGGAATAATACCTTCAATAGTAAAGGCCTAGACCAGACGTTAACTAGGTCTACTACTGACGATATTAGACTTAAAGTTTTGGGTTTGCCAGCTAGCTCAGAGTTCACTAGAAACTTTCTCGAATGTTCAGGAAGGAATTAACTTCCCTGATTAGACAAGAAGGGATTTAGTTTCTGACAACCATAGAACATGACAACTTTGCTCTCCCCTAATCAAGAGTGTATCTCGAGAGTCGTGTGAACAAAAGGCAATTTATTTTACTCAGTCAGTACGTGCATTCTTAGTCTCATCAGAATGTAGAGAAAAGGAAGAGACGGGCGTGTTCAATAAAAAGGTGTTATTTATTGATCAGTCTCTTTTCTCATACAAGAGAAATGGATTGATATTATTGCAATACTTATAGTTAAGTAAAGTGCATACATTAAAAGCAGAAGTATAAAATAATACTGTAAAAACATTGATATGGTTTCTAAGCCATAAGATGTTTTAAAATGAATAAAATATATTATATACACATATACATTTGACTAAACGTACTCAACTGGTGTTTCTAAATACGCCTACCCCGTGTACCTGACCTAAGCCTAATACGTGGGCGGGAATAGAAAGTTACAGTTTAAGTTAAGTTTGTTTTTGCCAAGTGAATAACTAAAGAATTCTCTGCGAGGGGTTATTCAGTTCTGTACCTGGAATTAAGGATGAATGAGGGATGGTATCTCTCTCTCTGGTCTCGATATTCCAGGCTGCCTGCGAGGGCTACCCGGAAGCGCCGGTGCTGGATTTCTCGGCAGGAGAAAGCAGCGCGTCTCGTTCTCAGCGCGTCAGGAAGGCGGGGCTGTGCCAGCGGGGTCTGCTCTGCTCTGGGCTTCGGCAAGTATGGCTGCTCCGTCTCGTCACCACCGCGTGTGTTTGCATAGGGCAATATCGGTAATACTTATACCTTTAAGGTGCCGAGATTGACGTAAGGATGGACATAGATACGTCAATAAGGATGTCATACGACTTGCTCGTTAGCACATTCTTTTGCTGAAGTTCTCGGTGAAATCAAAACAATGGCCGCAGGGTTTTGCCCAGGTTGTCATAGGTTTGATTTGTTATGAGAACTCCGTATGCCTTATCAGGGGCTGGAGGAATATCGCTTGTCTAATTAGATCGCAAGCGTTATGACCTAATCAGATAACACGTTCCTGTGCCGTAGTGTGACTGCGTCAGATAACGGTATCTGCATCATGGGGGTTTTCTGCCTCATGGGCTGACTGCTAGTTAACTTGTTGGTTTGTTTAACCAGAATAGGGTCAGGAATAGGGGGATCAATTCAGAACCTATAGGAATACATCACACTGTTATGGCTGTGGTGTACAGTGCGCGGTAATGGGTGACAAAAGTGGCGAGTAAGTCATCAGAGTCTCTAATAGTATGTCCCTGATCAGTGACCACCTCAATAATCGTGTTGTTGGTGTGTGGTGTCCGTGTCAGCACGGCTAGTGCCTTGCCAGGTCTATCCCCCTCGCAGTATTTTCTCGCTTGCCAATGCTTGCCTTTAAGCCTAGCCTCTCTATTCGCTTCCTCTTCATATTGTGTGAGTTTGGCCCTAAAGTCTGCATGTGCATCAGCGCCATCTCCCTCTACCATCCGTACCTCCAATGCCTTTAACTCACCATCAAGTGTATGGAGTGTACGCTGTATATCTCGTAAGACCCCAAAGCTCTTAGACATGCAAAAACCTCTGACCGTGACCTTAAACGCCTCCCATATGTGTTCAACAGAGTCGACAGTACCTTTGTTTCTGGGGAAAAAGGCGTCTATCTCATCGCCAAGTTCACACGACATCCATCAAGGCTGTCGGCTGTAACCGCCAGTGTGGTCTAGGAGTGTCCCACCCAGGCACCCTCAGAGTAAGAAGGACCGGGCTATGGTCGGAGTACGTACTCGGGAGGTGGACTACATCCGTCACTTCAGCAACTATCTCCCTGGACAAGAAAAAATAGTCGAGGCGTGCCCATGTTCCAGTCAGTGAGGTGAACTGTGTACCCTCCATAAGGGAGGGATGTAGGTATCGCCAGGTGTCTATCAGATTCCCCTCCGAAATCACCCCCTCCAACACTTCCCTGGATCTAGGTTTGTAGTGTGTTTCTCTATCTGCTCTGTCCCATCGGGGCACCAGCGCTATATTGAAGTCTCCCCCCCAGATGATATGCCGGGAACCTACGTCTAAGATTTTACCCCAAAGTGTGGTAAAGAAGAGGGGCATATCCAAATTGGGCGCATAACAGTTCACTAGAGTGATGGTGTCACGGCCTAGCCGTCCCCATAATAACACGAAGCGGCCTTCCGTGTCCCCAAACTGTCCACACACCTGAAAAGGAACTGACCGTTTGATTAGGATAACAACTCCCCTCGCGTATGCGGAGTAAGAGGAGAATGCACGGATAGTAGCCCATTTGCAGCCAAAGGTAGAGCGTGACTGCGCCGAGACATGCGTTTCCTGCAACATGGCGATTTGGACCTTGTGGCGATCCAAGTATGTAACAACATTTCGACATTTTTTAGCATCATTGAGTCCGCGTATGTTCCAAGATAAACATTTCAATTGTGCATCAGATCCTACTCCTGCCATAACAAAGAAGAAGTCATAACCATGTGACATACCATTATGGGTACAAAAAAAACAGCAACGTCGAAGTGATTCAAAGCAATACAAGTATCAGTTAGCCAGTCGGTGTCCTCAGTGAACCAACCTCCCTCCCCAACAAAACCCAACCCCCCTCCCACTACTGCATCCCAATCATGCCAGCAGCCACACATCCCAATGGCCCCCCGCCTCCCTCCTTCCCAGAACTCCCACAACTTGTGTCCATGAGTGGGGTACACCCGTTGGGAAAGCAACATCAAGGGCGCACAGCCACTGCTCCCCCCGGTAGCCTCTCACACTATACCTCCCTCGATAGAGGCCAGGGTGGGGAGAGTGGTCCCTGCAGTATCTTATCACCATAGGAGTCAGTCAGTCTTATAATGCATAAGATGCAGCTTCAACCGCCGAAGAAGCGTCAGTGTGGCAAATTCAACAAGATAGCACCAGGCATGGATTGCCCCAGGAGGGGCGCTGCGTATCAATTGTCATCTTCATTCAATGGCGGTTCAGCCTCGGGGTCCCCATCGTCGTCGCGTCTGCCCCTTTGTACCCTGCGTAGTGTTTTAAGATAGTTTTCAACCTTTTGTGGGTCGGTGAAAAAGCGCTGTTTGCCCCGGTACGTCACCCGCAGCTTTGCCGGGTCTAACAAGGCGTAGTCCACCTGGGCCTCTAGTAATGTCTTTTTGACAGCCAGGAATTTGCGTCGTTCTTCCTGCACGAGGGGAGTGAAATCAGGATATAGGGAGAACGTAACACCGTTGTATTGCAGGGCCTGTTTGGTCCGGGCAGCTCTCAAGGCGACATCTCGGTCGCGATAATTCAGCAAGCGGGCGATGATTGGCCTAGGCGGCAATCCGGGTTTGGGAACTGGGGCCAGAGATCGGTGTGCCCTCTCAACAATAAACTGGGGTGCGAAGGCATCCTCCCCTATCGATGCTCGGAGGATTTTCTCCACATACAGCTCCATCTTGCCAGTGTCTGTGGATTCCGGAACGCCGGTGACGCGGATGTTGTTGCGTCTGCTTCGGGCTTCCAAATCCTCGTTCTTGGCTGCGATAACCCGAAGGATATTGTCCATGCGAGCGAGTTGGGTGGAATGAGTGGCAGTGAGGTCATCGTTGTCCGATATTCGCTGCTCCGTCGCAGTGATCCGTTCTTCGTGCTGATCCACTTTGTGTACCAGGGCGTCCATTCTAGAGGACATCCTGTCCACTTTTTCCACCACCGTGGCAAACCCCTGGCGCATCTCCTGAAACAAGCGGTGCATGTCCAGGTCAGCCGATGGGGAGGGTGCAGAAGCATGATCAGCGCCACTAGCTCCTGGCTCGGCAGGGCCCGGTTTCAACCCCTTCTTGGCGCCCTCGAAGTTGATTTTCGTTTGGCGGTTCTCTGGGCGCACCATCGTGGTTGTGCGCTACCCTGGGGTATCCGTCACGAGTTGCGTCAAAGTAGTGGGGTATCGCCAGACAATCAGGGAGGATATCAAAACGCCCGCTAACTTGTACCAACAGAAGGAGCAGCAACAGCAGTACCCAGAGTGCCGTGGGAGGGGAGGTATAGTCGACAATGCGGCAGATCCGGCCAGCAGAAAGAGGAGTCGGAGCAAGGTAGCGCCGAGTGGGTCCCAGGTGTAGATTTGCACTCTGAGCATATATGAAGAAGTCGTTACCAAGGGCCCAGAGGTAGGAAGCGCCACACTGTACCAGCACCTTCAAGGCAACTGTCGTAGCGGTGCCAGTATTTCACCCCCCTTAAGCCTCTCTGGCGCTGCAAGCCGTTGCACGCCTTGGTAATAGCGCAGTGGCATCAGGCTGATAGATCCGTAGTCTATCCCCGCTTCAGGCGAATTGGGTGAAGTAGTTTCGGCGCTCCACTCGGGGGGGGGGGCAGGGGGGGCAGATCATCTATTTTCCACAGCGAGTCATCAGCGTGCTCGCACTCAGCCCAGCATACCGCTTCCAGCTCTCGTCCCCTCGCTGTTCCCTATGCCAGTCCGTCCAAGTGGCTATGCCTGTGCCGACATCGGGGGGAGTGCATTTACCGCGCACTGCGCTCGGTACCTGAAGTCGGGAACCCAGCGCCCTCCGCAGCGGTGTCGGCAATTCTCGTCCGCTGCTTTCACCTGTCGGTAGGCAGCCTCCGGTGATGTCTCGGCGTGGTTCTCCGTTCCCCGAAGCAGGAATCGGCAGCTCGAGGCCCCGTGTGGGATACAGCAGGGTTCCGCAGCCGGTCCTTCGTTCTGGGCCTTCCGCCTCGTGGCACGCACCGGACTTGCGTGTCTGACCGCGTCCAGGTTCCTCCTCACAGCAGCTCCAGGGGCAGCACCGATGAAACTCTCGGGCCGCTATCTCGCCTCAGGCATCTACCAGTGTCCTGGAAATTGGACCGAGTGCAGGTGAGGCTTCTCGGCAGCGATTCCGCTATTTTGGGCAGAGTTATCTCCTCAGGAGAAAAGGATTTATATAGGATCAAGTCTGCAGGGAACGGGAGCTACGCTATCAGGCAGCCATTCCGCTTGCGCGCCCTCTAGCGCCCCTCATGTAAGACTCAACACATAATAAAAATCCGACAAGAAATTAAACAGAGATATACATTTTTAAAGAATAAACACTATCTAGTGCCTAAAAGCCAAAATTGCCAACTTGGGACATCTGGTTGCACTTTATCTGAACAAAGTCAAAGTTACAGGCTGACCGCGATGGAGCACGGGTCAGATCCAGTGAACATTAGGGCACGGTCAAGTTTATACCTTCTGACTTAGTCACTTTTTTTGAGCGTTTTCTCCCAACGTCAAGCGAGACTCCTCATCAGGCCAACTTGCAGTTCAACGACAGGGGCATGACTCAGTGCGATCTTTGGTCAACTCCTGGAAGTGTTGTTGATGAAAAAAAGCTCTGGAGCTTCAGTGAGACAAGTACTTAGCTACTCACCTGAATCCCAGGCAGATCGGATAGGGCGACCCTAGATCCCTTTATTTCTCCTAGAGTCTTCCTCCAGTGGCTAGAAATGACACTGTACTTATCACAGGCCCTAAGGGGAAAGAAGGTTTGAATTGAGAAAGACAAACAAGATGGTGTGCTCCTCCTCCGTGACAGCTACAGTGGGGTCTCAAAAAGGCCTGCTACCCATCTTGTTCGAAAGCCTGATCAGATGTGTATCTGTGAATTGCAAGACTAGTGTTTTAACCTACAATATAGTTATTAAACAGAATAATCAAAACCTATTTGTATGTCCTTTGTTCATACCTCAACAGACATCTAGTAGTGCTCTGTCTTTCCGGTCAGAAGGCTTGTGTCATCTCAAAGTTGAAGCATGGATTCCTAATTAATCGTTTGCAAATGTCAACACAGTCATTCTGTAATGTCCCAAGTGCAGAAATCTCTGGACACCCACTTATGCGCTGAGTCCGGGTCTCCCAATTATAGTGTGTTTGAAGCCAGAATCCACCCAACTTGTACTCCTAGGAGGCGTCAAAAGTTTTAGTTCCAGGGAGGGTAATTCTTGGCAGAGCCCTGCCAGAACAAGAGTCTATTGCACTATTCAAAAATCAAAGGGTCATTTTGTATCTTAGAATCTACCGCTACTGAGCTCAGAACACAAGAAACACTTTTTTTGTTGCAAAAATACCTGATGTCAGATTGTTTCTTTTGTTGTTTTTGTCTTCTTCTAGGATATTTGATGCTGGAGTGGTCGCCGGGTCAGGTCAGGATCAGTGAGCAGCTGCAGCCTGAAGCGGAGAACTGAGGATGGCTGGAAAACAGTGAAGAAGGGACTTGGCGAAGGGAAGAAGGTGAGTGCAGGACACAGAGTCCAAGCAGGAAACTGGGGTGGGATCAACCTTGAAATAGAAGCCAGACGCGTGTTTCTAGAAAACAACACCTTTTGATTCTCTGCAGTTACTCCACATGAGCTTGATTGGCAAGTGCACCTGCTTCCATGGTCATGTAAAATTCACCTTGAGAAGAGTAATTAGTCTTGGAGTACTCCTCCTGCTACTGCTAGGGTCATGGGAAGGTCCACTGGAGTAGAGTAATTAGTTTTGGAGTGCACCTGCTGCTTCCCCTAGAGTGGTGAAATGTTCAGATTGGGCAGAGCAATTAGGCTTGACATTTCTCCTCATGAATGTGATTAATATTTGTACATCTCACTGTTGCCAAGAGCCTTCTAATGGATTTTTATCAAGCAGACTATTGACTATTCAATTTAGTCAACTTACTGCTAACGCCAATCGTCCCCTCCATGCCACCAGGGAAGACACACACAGCAACCCACATTACAGAGTAAGCATGTAACTTGGGGAAGGGGAAGAGAAATGGAGAAGGGGAAATGACCACCAAATCACAGGGGCATAGATGACCGTGAAATGGTTAGAGTCATGACAGGCAAACCTTGATCTCAGGCTAAGTCGTGGTTCAACATCGCCGGCTTGACTCTCGACTACGGCTCGGTAAACTTATAGAGATTTTTTCACAAATTCGCAAAATGGTCTCCAACCTTTGAGTCTTTTTCAAGAAGGTTCTTTTGGGCTCTTGAAGGGTCCACAGCACCAATCCAAAATTCTAGACTCTTTGAGTTGATCCTTAGGATGTTGGGACTACAAAGCACCTGGCCAAATCCTTTAAAGTCGAAAGAACACTGTCCATGTGGGTTCTTCTTGGAGGAGATGATGCAAGGAGGACTCTTTTAACCTGTTGCTTTCATGGAGTCCACTGTCAAGCTTTCAGAGTCAGGCAAAGTCCAAAGTGTGCAGCAGGTGCAGACCTTCAGAGTGCAGTCCTCTTGGAGCAGGCCAGGGGTTCGGGAGGGCAGTCCTTCTTCTTCTTGTTTCTTCTAGGCAGGGATCTGAGTTGCTGGGCAGCTCTCCCATATGTATCCAGGCTTCTGGGCTAGCAAGCAGGTGGGCAACCCTGACCAATGGGGTGCAGAGTGCCACCTTGAATGATGACCACTTCCCCTGAAGTGTGGCAAATTCTTGTCCCAGAAAGCACTGTTCTTTAAAAAACAAAATGGAGAAATCTCTCATGGAGTTTAAGGTCTGGCTAACCTACATGTGCGACTAACTGTTTCTAATACACCCATTCTTCCCCTCTGCTAATTCAATCACGGGGCTCCCATCTAGTTTGGGTACAGGAAGTGGGGGTGGGCCTGGTCCTGTCCAAAGTGTCTTTCCCTCTTTGAAGAACAGTTTGGCTACACAGCCCACTTCCTGCCTTTTGCTCTGCAGCTTGCAGAGTCTCCTTCCACCAGATGTCTCTTTGTTTCCGTTTAGGCCACTTCATACCTAATCAGAGCAGCTTGGTTCAGCCTGTCAAAGGCTGACCAATAAGGAGAGGCTACTCTAGAGCTGGATTTAAGCACATCAGAAAAGCAAGTTCCATACTTATTTTCATAGCTCTGATAAATCTAACCTTGACAAGTTACTGGACTTATTCTAACTAATATTTAGACACTTTAAAATATCATTTTAGGTCACACTTGTCAACAGTCAGACTTTATTAAAGTTGAAAAAGGCCTTTCCATGTTAGCCTATTGAGATAATGTACTTCAATGAGGTAAAACAAAATTGGCAGTTGTTCCCCCACCAGGGCATATCAAACATCTTTTATAATGTCCCTGCGTATTGTTACAAGGCACCCTACCCCGGGGCATCTAGGGTAGATCGTAGGGGTGACTTATATGTCAAAAATAAGGTAGTTTAAGACTTTGGAAGTACTTTTAATTCCAAAGTCGAATTTGCATATAATTTTAATTTAAAAGCAGCCTCCAAAGTTTAAAATGACAGCAGGACACACAGCAGTTGCAAACTTAAGTGCATTAAATCTGCAAGGCCTCTAAACCGACATGCCCTACCATATACTCAGGGCTTACAGGTAGGTTGTCATACTAATTGTAATTACACCTAGTTGTCTTTTAAACAGAGCACTGGCCTGGGCCTGGTTAGCAGAGTATATCGTAAAAAAGGAAGAAGGGGCAATAGGAGCTGATACAAGTCCCAAAAGACTATATATGTTTTCAAAAGGGGGTTACTGTTCCTAAAAAGGCTCATAAAGAGAGAAGCTCTAGATGCTGGTCAGATTATGAGAGACAGTCAACTAGAGTGTTTCTTGTTGCCCTCCCACATCCCTGGGATGTCATGCTTCATCATCGGGTGAGTGCTCCTCTTCGGGCTGGCGATGCAATCCCATACGGGTCCCCCGAAGGGTCACATTAGTGGAGATCTTTTGGTTTTCTTGCCGTTTGGTGAGTGTGAGTGAGTCCTAGTGGGGTGGTGAAGAGTGAGTGCAAACGTGAGTTAAAACTGGCTGGGGGATATCAGACTGCTTTTAATATGAAGATTCCCCTGCTAGATTAAAAAACCCGTAGGTTGGCACTACTATGGAGGTAACAATGTCCTCTAGTGGCTGACAAGAGAGGTCAATATGTTTCTCACCTTTATTGGTCAAAATGATCCATGGCTCTTCATCAGGACCAAAAACAGTGGGAAGATGGTAAGCCAACTCCACAAATAATCTCAGGGTGAGTGGTCCCCCTCCAATAGCGTGGTACTTACTCGTGACTGATATAACTGGCGGTTCCACCTAATTGGTACATGCAAGGTGGAATGCACAGTTATGGGGGTTTTGCTAAATGTGCTACTTGAACCACCTACACTCGATTGCCTGAATGGTTAGCAGAACCCAGGGCACAATCAGAGTCAGCAACCACCAGTATTAGTAAAAAATGGGGGTCATCAAGTTAAAAAGGATGACTTACTCACACCTTTATGATCCACAGGATGTTGGCGAAAAAGGGTATGAACTTAGCCTGGATACCTTACATAGACAAAAAGTTATGTGGGCCCAAGTTCGAATCCATATAGCCAAGAAAGGCTCAGCAATTGGGGGGGATGGGGGAGGTGCAGCAGTTATGGGGCTAAGACATTTCTTTCCTTTTTGGGAGATGTACTAGGACTTATCCTCATGATCAATGGACTATGTAAATCTTTAGAGAGAGGTGAGATTTGTGTACATATCCTGAAGAAAACAGAAATCAGCTTGGCAAAAATATGTTGTCAAAATATTCATACTACAGAGTTGACTTTGTGATGGACCTTAAAAAAAATATGCATCAAGATAAAGACATTCTTTACCTGAGTATCCACTGCCCCCAGGTGCAAAGTTTGACCCCTAAACAAAAGGCACCTGTTAGATATCCTGGGTGAGGCCCTCACACCAAAAACGACCTCTTTGCGGCCTCCGCCATTGCAAACAGAACTCTTCCTCTGGACCTTGAGAAGGTAGCTCTCAGTGAGAGTCACCTGGTCCCTACATCTGACTGGTGCTCCATCAAACTTCTGACTTTCCCGTTGTCTGGCTCAACAAGATGACCATGAGTGACGCTTGGTGCTTTTTGGTGCTATTTTTACTTAAAATTTGAAAAATCGATATCTCCAGTTCTACTGATTGGATTTTTGTCGTTTTGGTGTCATTTTATTTATTAACATTGTTTCCATTTCTCTAAATTGGTTTGGAATTTTTACTTATCTTGCATTCTAACTTTATAACTCTGTTTGGTACATAAATACTTTACACATTGCCTCTAATTTAAGCCTGTCTACTTTGTGCCAAGCTACTAGAGGGTTAGGAACAGGTTTATTTAGTGATTTTTGTGGTTCACCCTGAGAAGGATTGTGGTTGTCACTTGACTGGGGCCCACACCCCCTCAACTAATTACTTAGGGGCATATTCACAAGGAGCTATCGCCAAATTAACTGCACTTTATTGCAGCCAAAGTCGTGATAAATTTACCTCCCCATTCACAAGCTGGTGTTAAAAGCCCACAGCACCAGTTTACCCGTGATAGCAGCCGCAAAACACATCACCGCAGACGATCCCCGCACCTATCGCTAATGAGATGCAGAGTAGGCGTTCCCATGCAAAAAGCTGCAACAACACAACACCTCAACATTCTCAACGACCAGCCAGATCGACAATAAGAACACAAAACAGGCGATAAGGCGCATTAACAGCAGGAAATTAACACCTGGTGTAAAGTCGGACGGCAGACTGCACCACAAAAAGGAGCTCAGCCCAGGGCGTCATCGGAAGAGCAACAGATGCCATGGAGTCACTCATCATGCAGCCCGGACACCCAAGAGGGCCACAACACCCACCTCCACCACCCCAGTACCCCAACCCCTACCGAGAACACACCCCCCGGACCACCACAGAGGCAGTGCAGACAAGGACAGCGGCCCCCCAGGAAACGCACCTGCCTCACAGACCCAACATCTGACAATGTCACTGTCCACTACAGGCTCAAAGGGACAACTATCCTATTCATCCTGACCATCATCGCCTTACAGGCCTATGGTACCAACACAGCGGACAACCAACATCCCACCCCACGCGAAGCTGCTGGCTATGCTGCACCTGTTGGCCCCTGGCACATCCAAACAACACCCGCCAGAGTCGGAGGAGTCTCACAGCCAGCCACATCCAAGTCCCCCACACATGTCCTGGATATCACCATCACACTGGCACCACAGTCCCGATAAGTCCACACAATGTGCAGGATCTGCTGGAGACCAAGCAAGGACCCGTACGCCTGATGCACGCACGTGTTGGAGGCAATCCACAGCACACATGTCCTACCTGTGCCCCCTGGTGACATAGCACACAATCCCGCAATAGGAAGCACACATCACATATCAATGTGCAGGCAACATCAGAACACAGTGGGACCTTCACCAATGTTGCCTCCAAATACACAGCCAGTGTGCATGATTCCTTCATTCTCCGACAGTCCATCAGCAACCAGCGTTCCCAGGATGGCACCAAGGGAAAAGCATAGCCCCTTGGCTAGTTCCAAATTAACACCCCACTCACCTCAACTCTGCAACCAGGCAATTCACAACTCTGGCAACGCACACATCACAAAATCACAACCAACATGCACAACAACATGCGCACCCACCAGACACGACAGAACAACTTACAATGGTAACATGGGCAAGCCGTGAACATGAGCCATCAACAGCATGTCACCTCAGCCACACAATAGCTGAATGTGGGGTGAGGTGGCAACCAGGCATGTGTGAAGGATGCAGTAGAACCATGATTGGGAAAGTACACAATGCCAAGAGTGGCAGGGATGTGCTGGACAGACCGCAGTATGCAGAACACACCAATATCCATGGCGACATACACCTCTGGTGTATGGAGTGTAGTGGACAGTGGACGCAACCATGTCACCCCAGCCAATGGGGATCCTTGCACAAATGTTGCCTGTTAAGTCGCCCCGCAAGCTTGAGCAGAGTGGGATGGCCCGGCATATGCCAGGTCAGCGTAGAGGTGTGAATAAAAAGCACTTAGCCCTGGGGATGGTCCTCTTCCGGAAAACCCAATGTCTCTGACAGGGCGGCGCCTCTCACCCCGCCACAAGGCCGACGCCGTCCTCATGAGTGGAGTTGCCTGCGATCCTGTGCGCCTGCCGTACCCTGGCCCGCTCGACCACAAACCCATCAGGCCCGCCCCTGTGCAGCCAGGCCACGCTGATCACCTGCTGACACCGGCGTGTGTCAAGGAGAGCCCACCACATGCCTGTGCAAGCTCCAAGCCCGAGGCCCGGGACCCTGCCATGCTCTCAGACCATCCCTAGCCCCCGACGCTGGCACACATTACTCCTTCCTCATTCACATACTACACCGGCGTCCTCTTCGGCCCAGTAGGTCCGATATGTGAAACTGTGTCCTGGGACCTGAATGGCAGTGACCCCAAATCCGGGTCAGCGGCCACAGCACCAGAACCCCCGATCAGTGAGGCATAGTTCCCTTAGTTATAGAACCCTTTTCAAAGCCAGCCGGCTACACGTGATGCCACTAACCCAGTACAACACCAGCCGGCTACACGTGGTGCTACTAACCCTGTTCAATGCCAGCCAGCTACACATGCTGCCACTTACCCTGTTCAACGCCAGCTGGCTACATGTGGTGCCACTAACCCTGTTCAATGCAAGCCGGCTACACGTTGTGCCACTGAACCTGAACTACACAGGCCGGTGGGGCCACCAACCCATGCCGGCGACAATCGGTGAATGGCCCGTGCTGCCGCTGCCTCCGGCCTACACTGCTCTCGGCCTAGGCTGCACTTGAGTAGGTCACAGATTTGGAACCAAACATCGATTATACAAAGGCAGGTTACATATCATTGCACGCAAGGAGAGGCGTAAGAGGCTGACGCGTTGCATATTAGCGGAAAAAAAGGATCATCGTTACGGAGGTGATCGAGCACTGCCAACAACTGCCCTGGTGTCACTAAGTCTGTGCAACCGAAGCCAACGACACGTGGCTGTGGGCCACTGCTGATCGCTGCCTCCGGCCTGCTCTGTGGTCTAGTAGGTCACAGAGCCTTGATTTAGCAATGGGGGAGTTCATATCAGTGTACCGGCATCATCGCAGACTGAATCCCTTCTCGGCCCCGGTGCCACTAAGTCTCTTCCCCGACATTCATGGACACTTACTGGTCGTACATTGGTGGCATCTGAGTCTATGGACTAGGGGCTAGTTTTCATCCTCATGTAGCTGATTCCGAATTGGTGGTGAAAACGAGACTTGCGCTTTCCACCCCACTATTTGCTGCTTCCGGATAAAATCAAACCTTCCGCATCACACCTTCCACTGTCCCCCGCAACTCTCCCCAACATACACCTTGGACATTGATGAGGACCTGCTTACGTCGCATGGCCCATCTGACTGCACCGCAAGTCATCGTCCTGTGGTTGGGTGCCTGTGCCGGCCGCAGTGCATTCGGGGCCATTAACTCTGCGCTGGTCCGGGCAGGGACCCCTTCTTCTGAGATATTGGATGGCCCCTGAAGCATTGGCCATGGGGTCATTAACACCATTTCTCTGTGGGATTGTGCTGTACGCAGCCTTTGGACCCAAATGCATCCCACCAGGGCTCACACACCAAAGTGAGTCCAGACCGGCATGGACGTTGAATCACCGCAGGAAGCACATGCCACCACCGCAAGGACCACCTCCAACTGCCATCTTCCAGAGTCGAAACAGTGGTCCTGACAGGCTTATGGAGTTGCTCAGACCTGTCGTGGATGCCATCATCGGCCTGATACCCTGCTCAGCCCTCCAGGTGCCAGTGATTCAGTGCACCGCAGGCCATTGTCCGTTGCTGATTGTGTTTTATGCTGTGGAGCGGTTGCGCAGCTAAGTCACCTCAAACAGTGTGGGGGCCCGGAGACGTTGATGGTCTAACACACCCTATGGCATCTGCATCAGGAATATATAGAAGGGACACAATCTGAGACTTTTTCTTCACATGAGCACGCTCATCTCGAGCGTCCCAACCCCAGTGCACTGCAACTCACAGACACTTCTGTTTGCATGTTGGCTGTCCTCTGGATTTTTTCCGGCTCACTCTATGTTGCTCAGCAGTTGACTTTGTTATGAATGTGTTTTCTGTTTCCGTTGCACTGGTGTCCAATGTTCAAGTGGTTGCCAGCACCAGACATTCCATGCAGAATGGCTTACTCTCACCCCACACACATCCAGCACAGGAGTTACTGTACATGTGGCCTTGCCAATAAAGGGGCAGGGCGCATGTGCCCGTAGCCAGTTCAACATGATATCTGCCCTGGGCCCTACAACATTACATTGTGCTGTGTACATCGGATGCAGACATATCACCGAAGGCAGCGGGTTGGAGCTTGGACATGCAGCTTTGTTGACACCCACTCAATTTGTAAGGGGAGTGGCCAGGGCCGTCGTATGCAGAGCCAACATGGGTGTGTGACTGCTATTTGAGCACCCCTGGGCATGGTTCTCTACTGTGAGTGTGCATCTGCATGTGTCCCTATGGCAGTGTGGGTCTCCTTGGTGGGGTGTGGGTGGTCCCTGAAGGGTGATAAACACCTACGTATGTGTCCTAGTTCACATTCCATGGGTTCGGCCCCCACCCACACCTGTTGGGCCACCTCCTATTGGCATGCTGACACATGGCATTGGGGTGCAATGTGCGGGTTGGTGAAGTGTTGTGAGCCAGCTGTGCTTGCGGGTGCTTCCTGCTGTGTAGTCTGTTGCAGGATCGGTTTTCTCTTCTGAGTAGCTTGGCTGGCCGGGTCCTGGTAGGGGGTTGCATGGGATATCCATGGGCTGTTGTAGGGCGTTGGTGTCGACGGTGTGGTGGTTCTCTCCGGCATCACAGATGTGTTGTATTCTGTGCTCTGCTGAAGGTGCTGTGTGCCCCTCTGCAATGTGAAGGGGAGATGCTTGTTGACATTGTTTTGACATGTCTGTTGTCGCATTGTGCTGGTTTGCATGCAGACTGTATGGCAATGTACATTGTGACTGTTTGTGAGGTGCTGGATTCTTCTGCGGGACAGTGTACATTTGCACTACATGACGGATGTGAGGTCGTATGCGTACATTTCCATTTCACAGTTCCGGCTCTGTCAGATGTAGTAGGCATGTTTCTGTGCATGTGCAGAGCCAGTTGTGTCCCATGTTCTGCAGTGTCGGCTAGGAGCATTGTACCACATTGTCATCAATGTGGGTGTACTCTTCTTGCTATGTGTGTGTGCTGCAGTGTGCCAATGGGATCTGGGACACAATCCTGGGTAATTGTGGGTGTGCAGTGTGCTACACCTCATTGTGCATGTGTGCCATTGTGCCCATCTCCCCCGTCCCCCAGTTCATGTTCGTTGAACTCCCAGTTGATGTTGTGTCAAGTCCTCTCGAGCTGTGTCCATACTCCCTACTACTTGCACAATCTCCACAATGATGACTGTGGCCTGGGTTTCCTCCAGCTCCTCCTGTGGCGCTGGACTGCCACCTCCTGTCGCTGTTGCTGCCTTCCTGTTGGCAGTGGGTGTGTGCCTGGTTTAGGTTGTCATGTCATGCCAGCGCCTATTGACCTCCTCAGCACTCTGACTGCAGTCCAGGTGGTCTGCTTGTGGGTCAGTTGCTGGTAGTGTTCTGTCACCTCCGTGATGCTGGTCTTGTTTTCCTGCGGTCTGCACCCCTTTTTCCACTCCTTGGCCTTCCCCGATCCCGTTGTTCCTTGATGGTGGGCTGTGGGGGCTGTGGGGTTCGAGTTGGCCTCTGCACTGGGTCAGGGTGCATCCATGTTGCTACGTGCTTTAGCTTGTTTCTGGTGTGTTTTTTCTGTGTTTTTATGGTACATTGATCGCCAGACACGTGGGATTTGCAGGCCTGTGGTTGGTTTTCTCTACTTTTAGACCGCGGCTGGCCTCATTGCATGTTTTTTAGTGTTCGCGTATAGCATTTTTACGGCGTGGAGTTGATTTTCACGCTGATATTTGGCACGTTATCTGGTGTCTATCGCATGCTACCATCGCGTTGTGAATTCCACATTGGCACAGGGTGATTTTCCCACTATAGGCTGCAACGTTGAAAGTTGCGTTACACTGCTCTTGCGGTAGTTATCACACGTTCTTGTGAATATACCCCTAAGTTTCTTACAGCGCCCCACCCTAAAATAAATATTACATAGATTATAAAAAGATAAGGCATTTGACCCGAGTATTGTTATTAGGACTATGATATCTTTAATTGTCCTAAATGAGTATATTTTCATTTCTAATAAATTGTAATTGATTTCATGCGAGAAAGACAAACTGTTTTAAGCTGGAGAAATATGAAAAATGCATTGGAAGAAATTGTTCTTTTCACCAATAATGATAAAATCTTTATTGGATTGAAATATATAGCGAATCGATCCCTAAAAGAAAGGCTATGATAGTTCTATGAAAAATGGCAGAAGCATCTTTAGCCGCTTTACAGGTGCCTCTGATCAGGGCCGGACTGGGAACCACAACCGGCCCAGGCAAAGTGCTCGGACGCCCCCCCCTCCCCACTCGGGGGAGGGGGGTGGGTGTTGGAGGTACCGCCGAGCTCTTTGCCAGGGCTGGTTTTCGGCCGATTTTGGTACAGGGCCGATTTTGCAGCTATGCAAAACCGGCCCCCACCCGTGCAGCGCACCGGGGATTGCCCGGTGCCCGCTATGGCCAGTCCGGCCCTGCCTCTGATGAGCAACAGCTTGTTGTTAATCAGCAAAGTGCGCTTTTAAAGGGGCTATATGATATCATTCCGAAATTTAAAATGTCAAGTATGCTAACATGGGACAATAGACGCCACACTGAACATATATTTTTGTCAATATTTCTTGATGATATTACTTACACCTCCTCTATAAAATACGCTCTTCCACACTGACAGAACAATTTTAATTTGACATATTCGATTTGATGTAAGATAAGCAACAGAGAAAATATATTTTGAACATTTGCTTATTTTCATTGTCTGTTCTCATTTAGAATCTGCATCTTGCCTGCAATGTTTTACACTGCATATATTTATTTTCATACATTGAAAGAGTTCACTTTTACATAAGAATTAAGAATGACAGTGTTACCCATATGTCAAGGAAGAACTACCCTCCATCATCACTATGTTTTACCTTCCTCGCAATATTTAACATTTGATATAATAATTGTGGAAAAAATGTTGGATAATTTTGGTTGGCCTGGGAACCTTAATTCAAATAATCTAACGCGAGTAGGGACTTGGCAACTATGGTGTAATACAAGTTACATTTTACCAATAAGTGAATATTTGTCTATTGTTTGCACCATGCACCTTGCCCGATTTTGCTTAAAATTTCTCAGAATCCTGCCCTCATGTTTTTGTGGGAGATTCTTGACGCAGAATTCACGAGCATCACCGTGACTCACTCTCAGATTCACATAAGGTGAAACCACATTGTTTACTTCACAATGGGAATGCGTATCGAATATGCAGAGATAAATACACACAATAATAGATCACTCGTTTTAGGTGGTGCCCCAAGGAGGGAGGGGGATGGGATGGTGTAGTGAAGGTGGGGAATTAGTGAGGAAGAAAGTGGCGATTCATAAGTGACAGTAAAATCAGCAATTGTCAATCGTTTGACAGAGTTACACACTATGTACAGAAAAAGTAAGACACAAAATGTTCATAAGAATGTTCGAAAAAAGTCATCCTCCAAGCAGTTATAGTGTCCCAACCGAATGTATGGGATTTTAATTCATTTACTTCGTCCTAACCCTGGTGTGGAGATGTGCTACTTTGTTTGAACTATATACAGGGAGTTCTATCCCGTATTTACGACGTATATATATTTCTATATATCTACTAGGTTGTGTGTCCCTCCAGTCCTGATGAAGACCCCCCAGGAGGATACCCACTCATATCTGCATCCCTGAGGGTCGAAACGTCGATATCCACTTCCGTGTGTCATCTCCATTCCCCATTGTTTGCATTTATTGGATAACTTGGAGGATGACTTTTTTCGAACATTCTTATGAACATTTTGTGTCTTACTTTTTCTGTACATAGTGTGTAACTCTGTCAAACGATTGACAATTGCTGATTTTACTGTCACTTATGAATCGCCACTTTCTTCCTCACTAATTCCCCACCTTCACTACACCATCCCATCCCCCTCCCTCCTTGGGGCACCACCTAAAACGAGTGATCTATTATTGTGTGTATTTATCTCTGCATATTCGATACGCATTCCCATTGTGAAGTAAACAATGTGGTTTCAACTTATGTGTTCTTGATTATTTTTCAATTGTGTGGTTTTATGTTCCATTGCTACTGGGACCCCTTCTCCTTACTTACTTAACTACCCAGGTCCCTGTACCTTCCACTGGGTCAAACCCCCCCTACCTATAATTCACTCTCAGATTCAGCGCTGGCTTCTAAAGTGTACACTTCATTTAAAAATGTTACCTACGCCTACCAAAAACTTTTTTTCTTCTCTCCCGTCTATATACAAATATCTATTCAAGCTCTGTGTGAAAAGATTTATGGAGAAACGTATGTGGATACCTTATATTAATCCTGATCTTCGAGGTTTATTGAGATTAAATAGTGTGCATGCATAGTGTAGCCCGCTCAGAGGCCTGCCTTGGCTGCTTCCATCGTCAACTGGAAATGGTCGCACTAAAAATAGAGAATTCAATACCTGCTAAATTGTTGACTCTCAACATGCAGCATTTTCTTTATTCACTGGGTTTTCAAGTGCACACAGCATGCGCCATTTTCCAGTAAAATCTCATTGTCTTTTGCCACCCAACAGGCACCTTTCACACAGATAGGACAATACAGCAATATGACGTAGTGGTTATACAATAAAACATTCTCCATTGTCCTAGTTTCGCATTCACTTCATGAAGAAACAAAGCATTACTGAGAAAGGTATCATTGTTTTCTTGTGGCTTTCTATCTTGCTACCTGTGTGCCTACGGTCTGGGAGGCATACAAACTTTATTTGCATTGTAAAAAGGAATAGATTTGCCATTCTACAGGATTGTTCCTAACACACCAGTCGAAAGATCCTTTGAGAAACAGTGACACTCATTTAAAGAACCAGATCCCAGCACGTGGCATACTCTGTGATGAAAAATGTGGTAATGCCACAATATGGTTGTAGCAATAATTCTCCAGTTAATTCCTGTCAATATTCATTTCTCCGAGTGTACCCTTTTTTGTTCTGTTGTGGTGCTGAAACTCACTGTTTAACTCAGGTGGCGAGGAAGACTTATGAGGAGGTAATGTACCAAACATACAAAAGATGATGGGAGGAATGCTTGCAATAAGTCTAATGATTGACAATCACTCGGGCAGCATTCCAACCCACTGTTCTTTTGCCCATCATGCCACACCTCAGATTAGGCCCAGGCATGTGGACCATTCACACCAACAAAAGGCTGCTGGTAAATTCTCCACTCAAAACTATGTAAAACATACAGCAAAAGAGATTTTTGAATTAGTGGAGGGGGTTGGGACAGGGTAGATATTGCACCTCCACAGTAACATGATTTCTGAATTGCGTTATCTCCCTTGATTTAGCGGAGACCTCTACAAGGAGGTCTGGAGCTACATGTACTCTTCCTGTTTTAAATAAATCCGTACAAATGCCAGCAGTTTATTTTATAGCACAGAATCAAATCTCCTTGATTAAATACAGAAGTAGCATTCCAAACACACGTGTCTCCACAGTGCACCCTAAAACATATACAATACTAGAGAGAACACTAACACAAAGTAAGTTCCTGGCTATATTGTACAAATGTCCTAAATGTCCGCAGGAGGCGGGGAGCCAGCGGGACCATGTGGGCATTGGGGCTCCACCTACGGTCCCCAAAGGTGAGGCCAGTCCCTGGGGGAAGGGGTCCCCGGGACAAGAAGTGGCCCAGGAGGGGGTCCACATGGCCCCACTCCCCTTTAATTATAATTTTTAAAAAAATGAAATGCTGGCCCTGGGGGATGGGGTCCCCGGGGTCATAATTGGCCTCAGGAGGAGGGCCCACACAGCCCTCCTCCCATTAAATAAGAAAATAAAGAAAAAGGAAACTGGCAACTCGTCGGAAGCCTTGCCCCCTCCTGCATGACTCTGCAAACGCTCTCCCTGGTGCGTTCTAAGTTGGGTAATTTAGTCCTTTTGATTACTGAGGGTCCCTGGGGCCAACTAGCCCATCAGGTACCTCCAGTGTGAGCCACACAGCTGGATTGTAGAGAGGTGGTCCGAGGCAACGCCCCTTTTTACACCACTCTGCAAATGCACCTTGTGGCGCACTGCTGGTGGGGTGATGAGGTCCACTTGTGTCCTGAGGACCACAGGACACAAGTGGACTTCAACCCTTCATTCCTTGAGCAGCCGTGTGCCGGGAGCCGCATTTTCAGAGTGGTGTAAAAAGGGGGCATGGCCTCGGACAACTCTCAGCATTCCAGCTGTGTGGTGCTTACTGGAGGTAACTGGTGGGCTAAGTGGCCCCAGGCACCCTCAAAAATGAAGGGAACCTAATACCCCAATTTAGAATGCGCCAGGAGGTGCGTTTGCAGAGTGGTGTGGGAAAGGGGATGAGGCCTTTGTCCAACTCTCAGCAATCCCACTGTGTGGGGCTCACAGGTAAGAGGTAGGCTAGTTGGCCCCTAAAGGACCCCAGCAGGGAAGGGGATTTCAATTCCCATCCAAGAGCGTGCAAGGGAGCGCGTTTGCAGAGTGGTGTGCGAAGGGGGCATGGCCTACTCTGAGAACTTAGCAATTCTGCTGTTTGTGACCTACTGGAGGTAATAGGAGGGGTAGTTGGCCCCCAAGGATGTCCTTGGGGGCAAACTACCCTTCTTGTTACCTCTAATAAATCCCACACAGTGGGACTGCTAAAACGTCTTTGGAGGCCATGCCCCCCTTTCTCCACCACTCTGCAAACGCGCCTCCTGGCAGACTACAGGATGGGGGATGAAGTCCAATTTACTCCTGAGGGACTTTGGGGGCCAAGAAGCCCTCCTGGTACCTCCTGTAAGCACTAGGCAGCAGAATTTCTGAGCGTTGGTAGGAGGCCCTGCAGCCTTTCTCCACCACTCTGCAAACACGACTACTAGTCAAAGAAGTGTTTGCAATGTAATAGATTTCGCATTTGCGAGAATTAGAGCTATCGGCGTTGTAAATGCTAACGTTTTTTACTAATATTTTTTTGAGTGGAGTGGATGTACGTTGTGTGTAGTGGAATTATGTGGTATGTTGTGCAGTGAAATTATGTGCATAGAAAGTATGTGGTATTTAGTGTATAGGAATTACGTAGAGTGGGATTATGTGTTATGGAGAGTAATTATGTGGATGGTAGTCTGTGTTGTGGAGTGGTAACCTCAGGTTTAGTCTTCCTCGTTTCCACAGAAGCTGAACTATGAACTCAGTGAGACAAAAAAATATGCAATAACTGAGGAGTACTTGTGGACCTAGTCAGAGGTATGAGCAGGGCCACTGGAATTATGTGACTGTTTGGCTGCTCAGACTTTCGCACAATTATACATTTTCTGCATTAGCCACATCATTCATCATCTGCACCCTTATCTGCAGATTTGAACAAAAAAAGTCTTGTTTCTAGCTCAAACGGCTCAAATGTTACCAAAAATGCAGTGCAAGTGTTACAGCATGGTGAAAGGCCGTTTGCAAACCTAGAATGGTCACCTGTTACCTGTCTTGCCTCTTTGTGTATCTCTTCTACCCCTTTCTGCACTCCACTTGCCTCTTTTTCCAAATCTGTTGGTACTTTCTGCATCTCTGTTGGTTCTTTCTGCACTGCTCTAGCTTCTTTCTGCACCCCTGTTCCAAATTTCTTCATCCCTCTTGCCTTTTTATGCACCCCTCTTTCCTCTTTCTGTACCTCTCTTGCATCAGTCTGCCTGCCTGTTCCCTCTTTCTGTACCTCTTTAACCCGTTTCTGCAATCTGCAACTCTCTTGCCTCTTTCTCTAGTTCTCTCGCCTCAATCTGTACCTCACTTGCCTCTTTTTGCACCTCTCTAACTCTAAAGGGCAACCTGTGTTTTTTTATATATATATATATATATATATATATATATATATATATATATATATATATATATATATATACATATATATATATATATTACCTACTGGCGGTCGCCAGTAGGTATATATAGTTAGGATTTTTTCTCTATGGGATTTTTGAAAATTCTATGTCTAATAACTTTGGCGTTTGTGGACGGAATTGGCTGAAATTTTCAGGAAAATTGCACATTTTGTTTCTGAGCAGCCCTTGAAAATTTGGGGGGGGGGGGTTCGTCAAGGGGGGGCCGAGAAAAAAGGGGGGTCCCAAAACGTGTTTTTAACATTGAGTTTTCCATAGGGCGGTTGGCCTCACTTTTAGCCCGAACGGCTGAATGGATTTGCACGAAACTTGGCAAAATTGTAGGGACTGGTAGCCCGATGTGCCTTTGCTAGGTCTCAATATATGTGCTCCAGTGGATTTTGAGAAATTAACGTTCAAAAAAAGATATATATCTGTAACAGCGGACCGGGCAGCGCTCCGGTTCGCGGACTTTACGCGTAACGGAACTTCGTGTAGCGAAGCTGATTGGCTCTCCGGCGTCTGTGAACATTCCAAACAGTCCGTAGCGGCCGCCATCTTGTCTCTCGGTAGGATCGAGAGACAAGAGGAGGCCAAAGCGAAGGGGCAAATGACCATAAGGGGGCATAGTAGATCCTCGCTGACCCCCTAGGTTTGATGTGGAGGTTTTAAAAGGGTCCCGCGGGGCAAAAAAAAAAAAAAATAATAATAATCGAACGGCTGAATGGATTTGCACGAAACTTGGTAAAATATTAGGGACTGGTAGCCCGATGTGCCTTTGCTAGGTCTCAATATATGTGCTCCAGTGGATTTTGAGAAATTAACGTTCAAAAAAAGATATATATCTGTAACAGCGCTCCGCTTCGCGTAACGGAGGTGCGCGAAGCTGATTGGTTCTCCGGCGTCTGTAAACATTGCAAACAGTCCGTAGCGGCCACCATCTTGTCTCTCGGTAGGATCGAGAGACAAGAGGAGGCCAAAGCGAAGGGGCAAATGACCATAAGGGGGCATAGTAGATCCTCCTTGACCTCTTAGGTTTGATGTGGAGGTTTTAAAAGGGCCCCGCGGGGAAAAAAATAATAATAATAATAATCGAACGGCTGAATGGATTTGCACGAAACTTGGCAAAATTGTAGGGACTGGTAGCTCGATGTGCCTTTGCTAGGTCTCAATATATGTGCTTCAGTGGATTTTGAGAAATTAACGTTCAAAAACAAGATATATATATGTAACAGCGCTCCGCTTCGCGGAGATAAAATTATATCTGTATTACCTAGCTGTTGCTAACACCAGTTAGCGACGGCTAGTAGGAGATAGCGACCATCTTGGGCCCCACTTTGCATGTGAGTGATATTTATCACTAATGACATGCAAAGTGGGCATGCCAAGATGTTAGCGACTGGAAACAGTCGCTAACATCGCTATCTCCTATTATCAACTTTTGGAAATATTCGAGATAAGCGCGAATATCTCCAAAAGCTAGCACCTGCCCTGAGCAGTTCTTAGCCATGTTATCCAATGGGAGGTGGATAACATGGCTAAGAGCATTAGCTCGGTAATGCATGAATATCGCTGAGTTTTCAGTGATATTAATGCATTGCGGTCGTTTATTATCGTATTTGCGATAAACCTTGATAATAGCAAGGTTTATCTGCAATAATTTCTGACGATGCTTAGCGGTAAAAAAATCGTTGCTAAGCATCGTTAGGGATAAATATCGCTTAACCTTGGTAATATGCCACAACGTCTGTTAACGTTCGATTCGAAGGAAATCAGGAAGTGTTGAAAAACATTGTCTGCGCCATCTTGTCTTTTTTCAAATGCCACACTTTTGTCGTGCACGGCAGCCATTTTAGATGCCTTGACCAGACCCACTCTGTGCACGCTGTCGATCCTTAGCATGGCTTTCCACCCTCGCAAGCATCTCCCCCAGGCAGTGGTCACCCCCGCTCTCTGTCTTATGCATGGGTAATAAACCTCCCCCCATCTGCGCTGCTCTTCCCTGAGAATCACACCCTGTGCCCGCCCGACACCTCCCTTTCGCCCTATTCTCTACCGCACCCTCTGACACTCCTTTTCCTCTGTGTCCGATTGTCCAGGCTGGTCCTAGGGTATCAGCTAGCCCTGCAGATGTAGTTTATGGCCCCAGCTGTAAAGAATCACCCCTCTTCAAAGGAGTTATAGTAGATCAAGGCCCACACTCGATGAGATCCATCACAGCAGACGCGTTCCTATTATCTGAAAACCATCCTGTATTGTGATTGGGGAGGGGACCGAGCCTGAAGCGGAAGATTCCAGGGATGACTCTTTGTACATCAAAGTTTTTACAATTATGTGTCACATTAAAAATATATAGCACTCCGACAAAGTAGTAAGATTATAAAACTTTAATAACTTATAAATATATACAAGAAAACAAAAATAGTAATAACATATAAACATTTTTAGGGAAAAACAACGAAGTAGCGGTCGGCTGTGCGAATAGTCCCAACGCAGCACAACGTCCAGATTTCCGGCGTGGGGCGTCGCGGGGGGTGGGTCATCAGTAGCAAACTGTTGTGCGAATAGTTCCAAGGCAGCAGAACGATGGCACCAAGGTGATGTCCAGTAAGTTGCCGCACTGGTTTTGGTATCCTACAATGCTGCTCCGAATAACGGCGTGGGGCGCCCCGGGGGAGGCGGCGTGAACGGGCCTCTCCAGGTGGAGTGTCATCTGTTGTTGTGGGGCGCCCCTTTACCGTTTCAGTTGCCATTCCGTCCGTTTTTGGTCCACTGTGTCAAAATCCGCCATTCAGCTGAGTTGCGCCCACTCTTGCGGTGCAGCGATAGGCGGCTGTCACAGGACTCTCAAAATGGCGGCAGGCTCTTTCCTTTTTGGGCCTGGTCCACTGAAATGGCCCTGGGACACCTTGGAAATCGGACGCTTGTCTGCTAGGTCTTGGACCCCATTCTCGAAAGCGTCCCCTCCGCCTTGAGGATTCATCAAAAGTTTTGGGGGGCCCCGACTCCTGTAGGCTTCTGGTGGGGAGCAGTTGCCATGATTGCTCGCGGAATGACCACGACGGAGCTACGAGATGGTGGTGCTCTCATGCTGACGCCAGCTTCAGTCTGAAACATCCAGAAACAAGGTGGGGCTTTCATCGTTTGGGAAAAAAAAAAAGTTTTCATCCAATGAAAAGTGTTGTTTTTAGGTCATATGATCAAGCCTTCCATCATTAGGAAACCAAAAGTAAAATGAACCAATGAAAAGTTTTATAAACAAGTCACATGACCTGTTATGCGGCATAGGGTATAAAATGCGGAGAAAATACGTTGGCACGTGAGGCGGCGTCAGTAGCGGACCGATGTGCGAATAGGCCGAAGGCAATACAACGCGCCAAGATCCGGATGGCACCGAGGTGGTGTCCAGCAAGTTGCAGCACTGGTGTGGCCATCCTACAATGCTGAAAGTCGGCGTGGGGCGCCCCGTTGGCCTGTGAGTTTGCGTCAGTAGCGGACCGATGTGCGAATAGGCCGAAGGCAGCACAACGCGCCAAGATCCGGATGGTACCGAGGTGGTGTCTAGTAAGTTGCCGCACTGGTGTGGCCATCCTACAATGTTGAAAGTCGGCGTGGGGCGCCCCGTTGGCCTGTGAGATGGCGGCAGTAGCGGACCGATGTGCGAATGGGGCCAAAGGCAGCGCAACAATATTTTCTGACTGACACCACAAGGCGCTGAGATGCCAAGATCCGGATGGCACCGAGGTGATGTCTAAGTTGCGGACCGATGTGCGAATGGGGCCAAAGGCAGCGCAACAATATTTTCTGTATGGAAGATACCACTAGGCTTTGAGATGCCAAGATCCGGATGGCACCGAGGTGATGTCTAGCAAGTTGCTGTACTGGTGTGGTCATCCTACAATGTTGAAAGTTGGCGTGGGGCGCCCCGTTGGCCTGTGAGATGGCGGCAGTAGCGGACCGATGTGCGAATGGGGCCAAAGGCAGCGCAACAATATTTTCTGACTGACACCACAAGGCGCTGAGATGCCAAGATCCGGATGGCACCGAGGTGATGTCTAAGTTGCGGACCGATGTGCGAATGGGGCCAAAGGCAGCGCAACAATATTTTCTGTATGGAAGATACCACTAGGCGTTGAGATGCCAAGATCCGGATGGCACCGAGGTGATGTCTAGCAAGTTGCTGTACTGGTGTGGTCATCCTACAATGCTGAAACTCGGCGTGGGGCGCCCCATTAGTCTGTGAGATGGCGTCAGTAGCGGACCGATGTGCGAATAGGCCGAAGGCAGCACAACGCGCCAAGATCCGGATGTCACCGTGGTGGTTTCATAGTTGAGAGGCACTTCATCTGCAGTGGGGCGCCGAGATCCGGATGGCACCGAGGTGATGTCTAGCAAGTTGCTGTACTGGTGTGGTCATCCTACAATGCTGAAACTCGGCGTGGGGCGCCCCATTAGCCTGTGAGATGGCGTCAGTAGCGGACCGATGTGCGAATAGGCCGAAGGCAGCACAACGCGCCAAGATCCGGATGTCACCGTGGTGGTTTCATAGTTGAGAGGCACTTCATCTGCAGTGGGGCGCCGAGATCCGGATGGCACCGAGGTGATGTCTAGCAAGTTGCTGTACTGGTGTGGTCATCCTACAATGCTGAAAGTCGGCGTGGGGCGCCCCATTAGCCTGTGAGATGGCGTCAGTAGCGGACCGATGTGCGAATGGGGCCAAAGGCAGCGCAACAATATTTTCTGAAGAGAAGACACCAAAAGGCGCTGAGATTCCAAGATCCGGATGGCATCGAGGTGGTGTCTAGCAAGCTATGCAGTTGAGTTGTGTGCGCACTTGCGGCGAATAGGTCGAAGGCAGCATAACAATGTTTTCTGAATAGAAGACACCACAAGGCGTTGAGATTCGGTTACCACCGAGGTGATGTCTAGCAAGTTGCCGCACTGGTGTGGCCATCCTACAATACTGCTCCGAATAACAGCGTGAGGTGCCCGAAGGGGGGGGGGGAGGCGGCGTGAACGGGCCTTCCTAGGTGGAGGCTCGTCTGCTGTAGTGGGGCGCCCCTTTACCGTTTCAGTTGCCATTCAGCTGAGTTTCGGCTGCTCTTGATGCTACAGCGACAGGCGGCTGCAACAGGACTCTCAAAATGGCGGCCTGTTCTTTGGATTTGGGCCTGGTCCACTAAAATGGCCCTGGGACACCTTAGAACTCGGACGCTCGATTTTTTTTCCTTTCCTGTACATGCAAAAAAAGGTAAATGCCCGGTACGTTACACGCTTCATCTGCCACGATGAACTCTCCAGAGGAACCGAAAAAAAATATAGTTATGGTAACTATACCATGCATCGTCATATGGAGAGGTGGCACCAATTAATTATAGTGCTGCATAAAAGAGAGATTTGGAGGAGAACCCCTGACCTGCTAGTACATTCATCAAAGAAGTGGCACTGACAGCATCAGAGGCAAGGGAAACGGTCCCAAATATTTAGAAGAACTTTGGTAAGATTAAAATGACATGTTTAGATTGTGGCAAATTAATTTCATGTGGACAGATGAGTGTTACTCTAATAAATACAGCATATGAACATCATCATAGTCGATGGTTGGTAGAGACATTTTGACTATATCCTGGACCTGCCCGTCCTCGCCCAAAATGGCGCCGGAATAAATGGGACTCGTAACTCCTTGTTGTGTACTGGTTGCAGAACCTTGAAATCACGAGATACGTATGCAGTTTTGAAGCACATGGCGGGCGGGGACGAGAATTGATTGAATATTTCGACATCCCTATTGATATTAAGTTCTGATGTGTTATTGATTACTGTACTATTGAAAGTTCGAATTAACGTCACCCATGGTACTTGCCCGCAAATGTATATCTAGATAATTTTATTGTAACTGGCCCTGTCGTATTTTAATTATAAAATGTACGTCCACCGATTCCGTAACTGTTAGACACCTTAGTTCTTGCAACCTAATGGCCCGCCCGTTACGTTCCTCTACAGTGTAAATGTCTACTCATCATATACGATTACAGTTTGCTCCGTGGCCGGCCCACGTGGTTATAGGCTCGTATTTGTATAATGAAATTTTCACAATAAAGGTTTTTAAAAGAAAACATGGTAGTAGTATATACATTGGTAAAGTTTTTAATAGTCGTCACTGTTTTAGAATCATTAAAAGGCAAGTGAAATAAAGCAGACCAATTACATGAAGGGTAAAAGGTATAATACGAAGGAACGCAGTAAAGATAAATGGTCAAGGGCTGTTGTGTTTTCTATTCCTGCAACATAAAGTGATCGATAAGAATCTCATATTCAGGCGTATCGGCGACTAAGACAGCAGGTCGACCCTCTTTTGCTCAACGGCTCCGTCATGGGACGAAGAAACGCTCTTTTTTTCGAAAAAAGAATATATTTTACTTGCAGGACAGTTGTAAATTTTCCGGGAAAGTACATTAGCCTGGAACATTATAACATATATTTAAGAAAAAATAATGTTCGGAAGTAATAAAAAGCGTAATTTTTAGGTCATATGACCAAGCCTTTCATCATTAGAATAAGAAAAGTAAAATGAACCAATGAAAAGTTTTATTAACAAGTCACATGACTTGTTATGCTTACGTTACGCACTGCGCGCCCCGGATGACTTCCGGATGCGCTAACGCGGCGCGTCATATGACGCATTACGCGACAACGCAGGTCCAGAATATAGTCAAAATGTCTCCACCAACCAGCGGTCGGAACACAACCCCTTTCAGCAGGCTAAATAGTTCTGTTAAATGACAACAGAAGGGACAGGCAACAAGAACCATCAGTCAAAGAGGGGAGGGCTAGTTCTTCTCTACCGGGTTACATTGGGGCGCTACCGGAACTGATCGAATTGGTAGTCTACAGTGTTTCTGGATGTTTCAGACTGAAGCTGGGGTTAGCATGAGAGCAGTACCATTTCGTAGCTCCGTCGTGGCCATTCCGCAACCAATCATGGCAGCCGCTCTTTATCGTTATTTTGGGCGGGGTGGGTGGCGGAGCCGAGCTGTTTTGCAGCCATCATTGTGTGGAGTTCAGTTCATCTCACTAGTTTTGTATTTGTCATGAGGGGTTGTTCCTAATGTTTCTATTTTAGCGAGGTCAAAAAGAGATCCCGTTAGTGGCCTACTGATTTTGCTCGATTCCTTTTCTTTTTTTTTTTACACGATTTTTCGTTATCTGCAAAGACTAAACAGAGTATTGCGACTCTGTGTTTGTTTGTAAATAGAGAATGAACCAAAGAGAACCAATTCTAAAACAGTAAATACTTGGATAACAATCAATCAAATGGAGAGAGAAGCAGGCACGACGTATTACAACGGGGGCAAAGGCCTGCGTTAACTACCCTTCACTATGTGCAAAGAGATAGTACTCCTAATAGAAATGAGGGGGGGGGCACCATTCAAAGCAGATCAGTGTGCATAAACACGAAAATGTTTTCACTTACCACGTACTTGACATTCGACAGCTTATGATATTTGCTATTAAAAAACCATTGAAATTCACTGAAAAAACCATAGGTTATAGATCATATATAGTTAGGAATTAGCATTTACAAAACCTTGAAAATTCACTGAAAAAACCATAGGTTATAGACCATATATAAATAGGAATTAGCATTTAAAAAACCTTATTTTACTCACACAAAACCATTGAAATTCCATATATAGTTAGTTGCACTAACTATATATCGCGCACCCGCAATCCACTGCTGATGATGTCACATATTACATCATTCATGACATGGTCAGTGACATCACTGATGACATCACTGATGACATCTCAAATGACATCACTGATGACATCACTGATGACATCTGAAATGACATCACTGATAACATCTCAAATGACATCACTGATGACATCTCAAATGACATCACTGATGACATCACTGATGACATCTCATTTGACATCAATGACCACATCATTGATGATATCATTCATGTGACAATACAATGCATCTCCTCACACTTTAATATAACCTCTGTTACACCCAGTGTTAAATACAGAGTATAATTTTTGAAACCATTGACACACCAATACTAGTTACTACATACGCACTCAGTGATTCCTATGTTTACACACACATTCACTCATTTACCCATACAATCATTCATACATACAATCACTCATCTTTACAACACTATCATATGCACTCATACACCTATACAGACTCTCACACTCTGTCACTCATCCATGGAGTTACTCACACACCTAGTCAGTCCTGTAAATAATCAATCACACTTCCATTTTCTAATCTATACAGTTAAACATAGAGCACCTTACATTTTGAAACATATACTAACACATACTTACTCTCTTATACAATCATTGATACAAGTACACATTGATCTGCACAGAGTCACACACCTCCCAGCCAGCCACACACACACTCAGTCTCCCATACAAATACTTGGGCAATCAATCAATAACCCATATAGTTACTCATATAGCTACTGACCAACACATGCAGCAGTTTACAGAACAACAGACATAATGATGCACAAATTAAGACAGTTTAGTCACTAACCCATGCACTCAGTGAGACACATTTAATCACTCACTCATACAGTCAGTCACGCACCTACTAAATCCTTCATCCATACACTTCTACATCTACTCATTCTTCAATATGTAAAACATATTTAAACTTTACAGAAACACACAGTCACTGGATGATGTCATCAGTGATGTCATTTGAGATGTCATCAGTGATGTCATCAGTGATGTCACTGACCATGTCATGAATGATGTAATATGTGACATCATCAGCAGTGGATTGCTGGTGCGCGATATATAGTTAGTGCAACTAACTATATATGGAATTTCAATGGTTTTGTGTGAGTAAAATAAGGTTTTTTAATTCCTAACTATATATGGTCTATAACCTATGGTTTTTTCAGTGAATATATATATATATATTACCTACTTTCGGTCGCCAGTAGGTAGTTATAGTTAGGATTGTTTTCCATAGGAAATCCGCAACATTCTATTGGGAATAACTCTGGCGCCGGTTGAGGAATTTGTGTGAAATTTTCCCAAATTTTGGCTAGCTCCGTTGCGCTCCTTCCCTGAAAGTTTCGGGGGGATTCGTGAAGTGGGGGCTGAGAAAAAAGGGGGTCCCAAAACGTGTTTTCCCATGTTAATTTCCATAAGACGGTCTGACAAGTCTACAGCCTGAACCGCTGAATGGAATTACGCCAAACTTGGCAAAATTGTAGGGACTGGTACGCAGATGTGCCTTTGCTATGTTTGCTGAAAATTGCTCCAGTGTTTTTTTTTAAAATTAACTTCAAAAACACATATATATCTATAGGCATGCTCCGAGCGCTCCCGGGTGCACGTACCGGGGAGCGCACCCGGCGCGCTACGGGAGTGCGCGAGCGGAAAGCTGATTGGCTGTCGGGTGTCTGTCAACATTCTAAACAGTCCGGAGAGTCCGCCATCTTGTGTCTCGGTAGAATCGAGACACAAGAGGTGAAAAAAGAAAGGGGGATATAATTAAAAGGGGGCAGAGTAGACACCCCCTGACTCCCTAGTTTTTCTGATGCGGGCCTAGAAGGACCCTGAAGGGCAAAAAACCATTTTTTTTTTAATTTTCGCGGGGTAAGCGCTGGCTGCGCTCATCAGTGCGCTCTCCGGTACGCGCACCCTGAGCGCACCACGGGGAAAAACAGTGTAAAAAAATAGAGTAACAAAATAATGTAGAGTGTTTAGTGGTAAGTGAGCTCTGAAAAGAGCTGTTGTGTTAAGTGGGTGTTTTTTGTACCTACAAGTAGGTACCAATGCAGAGTCTTATTCAAGAGGAAAACTCTATTCCCCTCATCTGTAAAATGAACACTATCTCTCATATAGATGTCTTGCATGTTGTAACGCAAGTTGTTATGGTAAATGGAACCCATACCATAGTCTCTCATGTAAGCAGAAACAGATTTATTTACATGTTTCCTTGCTTTCTCAATCTGTGGACAAAATAGGTTGGACCAGTTCCATTTTTGCCTTTGGCATATATTAGAGAATACCAAGGCAGTTTTTGAAAAAAGTGACTTCAATTGCCCAAAGATGTCCTTTAAAAGCATTTCCAGACGTACCCCACTCAATGTGCCTAAATCATTTCCACCACAGTGCACAATTATAAGGTCAGGGTGTGGTAAATGCATAAAGGATTTTACCAATGGTATCAATTGGTGACTTCTCAATCCTCTTTGTCCAATCCATACAATGTCTACATTTGGTAAATCAAGGTTGTAAATACCTCTGTTAGTTGCATATTTTTGAGCCCAGTGGACATAGCTATGCCCCACAAACCAGACTTTTGTCATTTTGAAGATAGGTGTGTGAAGGTAGGTGTGCTTCTAGTCAGATGAGTTGTGGAAATGAAATGGCAGTTTGATTATGAAAACAAAGTGTTTGAGAATCAATGCAGATGAATAAGTAGATATGATAGGAGCTTTCTTAAAAATCTCCACTGAAAATTAGGTTGCATGTTTTTGTTTGTAAGAAGTCATTTCAATGGTTGAGAAAAAGTCATTTAAAGAAACATTGCATTTTATCAGCTAGTAGATTGAGAGGTCAAGCAGGCTTGATGGATTTTTTGCAACATAGTAAAATGAACTTGTGAACTCTGTGTTGGTTTTAGAGGGAGTTACCATGGTTACTTGGTGAATGAGCACTGGGGGGATGGGTGAATGGTATGTGAGTTTTAAAGTCTTGAAATTTTCAACCAATTAAAATGTGTAGTTTGGTTTTGAATTTGGGGGGAATAATTTTAATTGGCTATGTGCCAGAATATGGCTCTGAAATCAGAAAGAATCTGTGCCATTAGTGAAAGGCTCTCAGTGAAGGAAGCATTGTTCAGAGATTCTGCTTAAGAATATCTGTTGACTGTGACTGACACTGTTTGACATCTTCCAAACCATTTTTAAAGGTGAGTAATGAATCTTTTAAAAAAGATAGAGTTTAAAGATTTTTTACAAGTATCATAGTGTGTGTTTCTGTGATTTAAGGAATTATATTTTTACCTTTTTCTATAATGTTAGCTGTGTGTTAATAAGGTAGTCTTTTTTATAAATTGTTTTTTATGCTTGGATTCAATGCTGGTTTACAAATTGTGTGATGGTTTCATTGGAGTTGTAAATATGGTCATTTTTTTGAAGCACCTTGTGCAACCTGTAGCATGGGTGGAAGGAGTGAATGTCTGGAGAGGGATAGGAATAGCAGATAGAAACCCATATGAAATGGTGGGGAGATGCATAAACACACAGCTATGTCAAAGATTGTGCACACAGCTTGTAAATATGCAGGCAGACAAAGCAATCTTTGACATAGCTGTGTGTTTATAAGGTAGACTCTCGCAGTTATAAGATCTCTCACGGCATTTCATATTCTTGTCTGGGTGTATGTTTATAAGGTAGACTCTCACAATGTTAACATCTCTCACATTACATAAGGTAAGGTCATGGGATTGCCTCATGTGAAAGGATGCATTGCTGGAAATTATTTTTTTTCTACAATTTTTTACACTGTTTTTCCCTGTGGTGCGCTTGAGGGCCTCATTTATGAGGCCATGCGTCACTTTTATGCCGCCAGTGCGTCACTTTTTGTGACACAGCAGTGGTGTAAAAATTGCACTTTATTGAGTTATATTTACAAAGTGATGCATCTAGGTAGATGCGTCACTTTGTAAAGCCCTGTGCCATATCATATGTGCGTCAGGTGTAATGTATGCAAAGGGGGCGTATTGATGCAAAGAAGGGTTGTACAAATGACGCACTTTTAGGACGCTGTTGTGTGAAATTTTTGCACCTGTCTCACAGCAGGTGTAAGACTGACGCAGGCCCTTTCACATAGAGCTTGCCCCATGTGAAAGGAAGCATTACTGGAAATTATTTTTTTAAATGGTATAAATTGAGATAGAATATACAAAAAAAGAGAAACATATTTACAATATGCGTGCGTAATCTTTGATATAGTTGTGTGTTTATGCATTTTCCCACCAATGCTGTGACAGATGTTAACACTGTGAGAATCTACCTTATATATATTAATATTGTGGACATGTGCGTAAGATCACACTGATTAAGCTTCACTCACAGTGTGATCTTAGGCAGATTAGCAGGATGTTACATGTAATGAGAAATTAATGTTATGTGTTGCTTATATATAGGTGGCCTGTTTTTCATCTGTAGAGAAAGTGAAACAATATGAGCAGAGACACACATACTGCTTGCAGAGACAGACATGTTACATTATATCTAACATTCTGATCATGTGCCTAAGATCACACTGTGAGTGAAGCTTCATTCACCCATCACTGTGATCTTAAGCAGAGTCACACATACTGTTGGCAGAGACAGACATGGTACATTATATCTAACATTCTGAATATGTGCCTAAGATCACACTGTGACTGAAGCTTGATTGACCTAATATTGTGATGTTAGGCAGAGTCACATATACTGTCGGCAGGGATAGACATGGTACATTATAACAAAAATGTTATTAATCTGTCTAAAATCACACAGTGAGTGAAGCTTTCTATAATGAACAAATAGAGTGCTAACATTTAGAATATATGGCATATGTGTGACACATCTGAATGCCTTCTTGATGGAACTAAAGTAAACAAGCATTGAAAATACAATAGATTTGGTGTGATATTAGGCACATGTGCACCATATTACATGAAAACAAAGTGTTTGAGAATCAATGCAGATGAATAAGTAGATATGATAGGAGCTTTCTTAAAAATCTCCACTGAAAATTAGGTTGCATGTTTTTGTTTGTAAGAAGTCATTTCAATGGTTGAGAAAAAGTCATTTAAAGAAACATTGCATTTTATCAGCTAGTAGATTGAGAGGTCAAGCAGGCTTGATGGATTTTTTGCAACATAGTAAAATGAACTTGTGAACTCTGTGTTGGTTTTAGAGGGAGTTACCATGGTTACTTGGTGAATGAGCACTGGGGGGATGGGTGAATGGTATGTGAGTTTTAAAGTCTTGAAATTTTCAACCAATTAAAATGTGTAGTTTGGTTTTGAATTTGGGGGGAATAATTTTAATTGGCTATGTGCCAGAATATGGCTCTGAAATCAGAAAGAATCTGTGCCATTAGTGAAAGGCTCTCAGTGAAGGAAGCATTGTTCAGAGATTCTGCTTAAGAATATCTGTTGACTGTGACTGACACTGTTTGACATCTTCCAAACCATTTTTAAAGGTGAGTAATGAATCTTTTAAAAAAGATAGAGTTTAAAGATTTTTTACAAGTATCATAGTGTGTGTTTCTGTGATTTAAGGAATTATATTTTTACCTTTTTCTATAATGTTAGCTGTGTGTTAATAAGGTAGTCTTTTTTATAAATTGTTTTTTATGCTTGGATTCAATGCTGGTTTACAAATTGTGTGATGGTTTCATTGGAGTTGTAAATATGGTCATTTTTTTGAAGCACCTTGTGCAACCTGTAGCATGGGTGGAAGGAGTGAATGTCTGGAGAGGGATAGGAATAGCAGATAGAAACCCATATGAAATGGTGGGGAGATGCATAAACACACAGCTATGTCAAAGATTGTGCACACAGCTTGTAAATATGCAGGCAGACAAAGCAATCTTTGACATAGCTGTGTGTTTATAAGGTAGACTCTCGCAGTTATAAGATCTCTCACGGCATTTCATATTCTTGTCTGGGTGTATATTTACAAGCTGTGTGCACAATCTTTGACATAGATGTGTGTTTATAAGGTAGACTCTCACAATGTTAACATCTCTCACATTACATAAGGTAAGGTCATGGGATTGTTCCATGTGAAAGGATGCATTGCTGGAAATTATTTTTTTTCTACCATTTTTTACACTGTTTTTCCCTGTGGTGCGCTTGAGGGCCTCATTTATGAGGCCATGCGTCACTTTTATGCCGCCGGTGCGTCACTTTTTGTGACACAGCAGTGATGTAAAAATTGCACCTTGTTGAGTTATATTTACAAAGTGACGCATTAGGTAGATGCGTCACTTTGTAAAGCCCTGTGCCATATTAAATGTGCGTCAGGTGTAATGTATGCAAAGGGGGCATATTGACGCAAAGAAGGGTTGTACAAATGACGCAGTGAAATCTATGAGATTTCACTGCGTCACTTTTAGGACGCTTTTGTGTCAAAATCTTGCGCCTGCCTCACAGCAGGTGTAAGAGTGACTCAGGCCCTTTCACTTAGGGCTTGCCATATGTGAAAGGATGCATTTTTGGAAATTATTTTTTTTAATGGCATAAATTGAGATAGAATATACAAAAAAACAGAGACATATTTACAAGCTGCGTGCGCAATCTTTGACATAGCTGTGCATTTATAAGGTAGACTTCTTTATAAATTGTTTTTTATGCTTGGATTCAATGCTGGTTTAGAAATTGTGTGATGGTTTCATTAGAGTTGTAAATATGGTCATTTTTTTTTAAGCACATTGTGCAACCTGTAGCATGGGTGGAAGGAGTGAATGTCTGGAGAGGGATAGGAATAGCAGATAGAAAACCATATGAAATGGTGGGGAGATGCATAAACACATAGCTATGTCAAAGATTGTGCACACAGCTTGTAAATATGAAGGCAGACAAAGCAATCTATGACATAGCTGTGTGTTTATAAGGTAGAGTCTCGCAGTTATAAGATCTCTCACGGCATTTCATATTCTTGTCTGGGTGTATATTTACAAGTTGTGTACATAATCTTTGACATAGCTGTGTGTTTATAAGGTAGACTCTCACAATGTTAACATCTCTCACATTACATAAGGTAAGGTCATGGGATTGCCTCATGTGAAAGGATGCATTGCTGGAAATTATTTTTTTTCTACAATTTTTTACACTGTTTTTCCCTGTGGTGCGCTTGAGGGCCTCATTTATGAGGCCATGCGTCACTTTTATGCCGCCAGTGCGTCACTTTTTGTGACACAGCAGTGGTGTAAAAATTGCACTTTATTGAGTTATATTTACAAAGTGATGCATCTAGGTAGATGCGTCACTTTGTAAAGCCCTGTGCCATATCATATGTGCGTCAGGTGTAATGTATGCAAAGGGGGCGTATTGATGCAAAGAAGGGTTGTACAAATGACGCACTTTTAGGACGCTGTTGTGTGAAATTTTTGCACCTGTCTCACAGCAGGTGTAAGACTGACGCAGGCCCTTTCACATAGAGCTTGCCCCATGTGAAAGGAAGCATTACTGGAAATTATTTTTTTAAATGGTATAAATTGAGATAGAATATACAAAAAAAGAGAAACATATTTACAATATGCGTGCGTAATCTTTGATATAGTTGTGTGTTTATGCATTTTCCCACCAATGCTGTGACAGATGTTAACACTGTGAGAATCTACCTTATATATATTAATATTGTGGACATGTGCGTAAGATCACACTGATTAAGCTTCACTCACAGTGTGATCTTAGGCAGATTAGCAGGATGTTACATGTAATGAGAAATTAATGTTATGTGTTGCTTATATATAGGTGGCCTGTTTTTCATCTGTAGAGAAAGTGAAACAATATGAGCAGAGACACACATACTGCTTGCAGAGACAGACATGTTACATTATATCTAACATTCTGATCATGTGCCTAAGATCACACTGTGAGTGAAGCTTCATTCACCCATCACTGTGATCTTAAGCAGAGTCACACATACTGTTGGCAGAGACAGACATGGTACATTATATCTAACATTCTGAATATGTGCCTAAGATCACACTGTGACTGAAGCTTGATTGACCTAATATTGTGATGTTAGGCAGAGTCACATATACTGTCGGCAGGGATAGACATGGTACATTATAACAAAAATGTTATTAATCTGTCTAAAATCACACAGTGAGTGAAGCTTTCTATAATGAACAAATAGAGTGCTAACATTTAGAATATATGGCATATGTGTGACACATCTGAATGCCTTCTTGATGGAACTAAAGTAAACAAGCATTGAAAATACAATAGATTTGGTGTGATATTAGGCACATGTGCACCATATTACATGTAATCTACCATCTCTTTGTCTGCAAGCAGTATATATGTTTCTGCTGATATTATTTCAAATTACTTCAGGTGAAAAACAGACAACCTATCTATAAACAAAACATAACATTAACTAATAAATAATATTTAACATTGTGGAAGCGGTTTGTAAGTATTCCAAAGAAACCTTTACACTATTTCTGGACCAGCATTAATATCAAACATTGAAAATGTATGGCAAATGTGTGACACATCTGAATGTCTTGTTGATGGAACCTAAGTAAACAAGCATTGAAAATGCAATAGATTTGGTGTGATCTGAGGCACATGTGCATGATATTACATGTAATCTACCATCTCTGTCTGTGCAAGCACTATGTGTGTCTCTGCACTAATTATTTCTCTGTATCTACAGGCCAAAAACAGACCACCTATATATAAACAAGACATAAAAATTAATTAGTTAATCGTTTTTGACAGAAAGCAAAGCACATGTAATGTAAATGAGCCTTTTGTTCTATACTAGTGTTTATATTGTTTACTTATTGTAATTGCTATGTAATATGTTTGTAGTGGTCTATAATATGTTATTTTTTTGTTTTCCACAGATTACAATCATCTATACAAACAAACAAAAAGATGCCTTCTAAAAGAAGAACAGAAAAAAATTCGAAACGAAAATTAAGGTCTAAGGAAAAAGAAATTCAAGAACCAACCAAAATCAAATCTTCAGAGAAAAAGAAAAATGCTTCTGGTAAGCAAAGTAAAAATTTTCTGAGGAAGTTAATGAAATGTGAAGCAAAAAAAAGTTGTTTACCTAAGAAAAATGAAACACCTGTAATTTAAAAAAAGACAGGATATCCTTCTAAAAATGTTAGACGTGTACAAGGAGATAATATCTTGCAAAGAAATAGAAGAAGCAAACAATTTTCTGACATTCGTAGACGAATGTTTTACAACAGGATTATATCGAATTTATTAAAAAATATCAAAAGTTATAAACAAAAGACAGCTTTTTACAAGAAAAAAAAACATAGTTAAGATCGTGGATGAAGCATTTAAAGTGAAAAATAAATTGTTTTGTTTAGTAATGAATAGAATTCGTACACTAGATAAGGTAATCAATGTGTTCAAATCAAAATGTAAGTGGAGGAGAGAAATTAATCGGACTAATTTTTGTGATGTTTTTTCTGGAGAATAGAAGCATAGTTCAAGTTGTGAGCCATTTTTTAATGAAGAAAGTTACTTTCAGGATAATGATTTGGTGCATGCAGTTGACACCAGTGGTCGAGCATATGAGGTGAAGCACGGTTGTCCGGTTGAAAAAAAGGAGATTGTGCCTAGAAATACAGAAGAGGTGTTAGCTGATGAAGTTTTAGGGAGATGTCCTAAGGCTCCAGTGTATACATGGAATTGTAGTAGTATTTGTAGTGTCTGACAGGATACAATTGATTTGTTTCGCACTTTCTTATGGACATATACTAAGAAAACTGTGAAACAAAAAATGAAAATTTTACAAGAGTTAGATCCTTGTAGAGTGAGAGCAAAAACAGGTTTGCAAGGGCATTCACTGGCTTGTCTTTCAAGAAAAGTATGTCAGAGTGTTTTTCACCACTTTAGGATGTTAGCAGTGCATCATAATAAAGTGAGGAAATTAGTGAGAAGGTTGTACTATGCAAAAAGTCCAGCACTTAAACTAAAACAATTAAACAGTGCTCTTTTGCATGGAACTGAATTAGATGTCAAAAACATTTGTGATGAAATTGAGTTTTGTTACTTTGGTGAAAAAGAGGTTAGTGCAGAAATTGATACAGTAATGGAAGGTAATGTAAAAGAGAATGTAGAGATTTTAAGTACAGAAAAATTTGAAAATGAAATTATAAAGTTTAAGGTCAATTCAAGTGAAAGGCCTAATTTTTCTTGTGTTTGTTGTCGACGGACTCATTATAAGCATCAGACTATATTAGTTGATTTATATGTAAATAGCAAAAAGATAAATAATAATGAGTGGAAGGATTTTGCAACTTATTTATTGGTTGAAAATTGTTTTGATTTGGGCTCTGATCAACGTATTTGTACATATTGCTATAATAAATTAAATGAAAATAAAATGCCTGCTAGAGCTGTTCATAATAATCTGGAGTTTGTAGACATTCCTTCTGAATTGATGGATTTAAATACCTATGAGTCTATTCTGATTCAATGTGTGCATCCTTTTCAGGCTATTGTTCGCATGGAGCCTAAAACAGGGAAATTGCCTCCTTCAGATTTACAGAGAGGATTAAAGGGAAGTGTTGTTTATTTGCCTCTAGATTTTAATAAAAATATTGATACCATTGGTGTTGAAAAAGTAGAAGAGGAACCTCTGGTTATTCTAGTTAATGGGGTTCCGACAAAAAGTAAGAAAATCTGGCAAGAATTAGTGGATGTTTGGAAAGTCAAGAAGGCAACATTGTATCTGGTAAAAAATAATCAGTACTATAAAAATGTGTATGTGGGAGATGAGGAAACAACTGTACAAGACGACACTGATGTCTCTGCTGGACAAATAGAAAAAGTTGATGTCTCTAATTTAATTTAATTTAATTGCGGGTTTATATAGCGCTAGGAAGTGAAGAACTTTACGAACATTATAGTGTTCATCCATTGCATTCCATAGAAGTAATGGGGAATGCTATTGACTTGTTTCAGATGAAAAAAGCCGAAGGAAGTCCCATTAGTGTATGGGAAGAAAGTTTAGAAGCTCGTTGCTTTCCACAGTTATTTCCAACAGGTGAAGGTGGACGATATGACGACCGACCTGTTCAAATTCCTGCATCTGAATACCGGACTTCAAGATTATATGCAGAAGATCCAAGGTTTCGTCAATGCATTCCATATTTGTTCCATCTACTGTTTGAGAGTGACTTGTCTGGACTTTCCTATGCAGTAAACCATATATTGAAAAGTGGAGCACATGTGCAAAAGGTTTCGGCAAGGGACTTTATGGATAAAGTGAAACTGCAAGACAGTGTTTTGGAATCTCAGCTAATTAATCTCATGGCATGTCAGCGTGGTACTAACGAGTATTGGTACCGTCGTCATGGGGAATTGAAATGTATGCTAAGAAACTTAGGAACTCCTACATGATTCCTCACTCTTAGCTGTGCTGAGTATGCTTGGGAAGACTTACTTGAATTTCTACGAGAGGCAAATAAAGACATTGAAAATATTGAATACAAGACACCTGGAGAACTGTGCTCTTTGGATCCAGTTAATGTATGTAGGTATTTCAATCATAAGTTTGAAGCTATGATGTCTTTTGTTACAAACAAAAAAAATCCTCCGCTTGGAGAGGTGTTGGATTTCTTTTGGAGAAAGGAGTATCAAGCAAGAGATGCTCCTCATATACATATGCTGCTATGGATTAAAGATGCATCAAAATTTGGAACAGATTCAGATGAGAAAGTGATGAGTTTCATTGAGCAGTATTCTACATGTGCTGTTCCAAAATTTACAGAAGAAAACAATTTAAGACATCAAGTTTTACGCTTTTCAAACCCATCATTGTGGGAAATACTGTCGTCGAAAATACAAATCCAAAGACAAGTTCTACACGAAATGTCGTTTTGCATTTCCACGTCCAGTAACATCGAAAGGAAGAGTCAACAATTTTATGTCTTCTCTCCAACATACTGTGACAAGAAAATCACCCAAAAAATACATACAACCTAAGAAGAAATGAGGAATCCAAATTCATAAATGACTACAACCCAGTCATTTTATCCATGTGGAATGCTAACATGGATATTCAATATGTGGCTGACAACTCTATTGCTGTGGCTCGATATGTGACGTCTTACATCACTAAATCAGAAAAGACGGAACTGAAGGAAATGTGGGAAGAAATTTCACATGAAAAGAGTCTAAGCAAGAAATTATACAGTTACAGTCTAAAGATGTTGTTGCATCGAGAAATTGGAGCGTATGCATGTTCTGATCAGTTGTCATCAGCAAGTCTATATGCCAAATCTAGAACCATCATTTGGGTGAGTCTAGGTCTTGCTGCAACACGAAACCGAGTTTTAAAATCTGTACAAGAAATTGAGTATTTGGCGGAGAAAGAACCAGAAAGTACAGATATTTTGGAGACAAACATGTTGGATACATACTATCCAAATAGAAGTACTCACCTTGAGAACGCTTGTCTCTATGAAGTTCTGCAAACCTACACTTTTAAAAGGAATCTCACAGAAGACATCAGTAAAGGTGTAAAACAAAGAAAAGGCCATTTGATTAATCATCGAAAATTGAGTTGTGATTCTCCAGACAAAAGAGAATTTTATTACTTAGCACTTTTACAACTCTTTAAACCTTGGCGTAGAGAAGAGGAACTACTTGGAGATTTTCTTACTTATGAAGATTCGTTCAATGCAACCAAAGATACCATAGAATGTCCTGGTTTTTCAAGTTATCTGCAAATGTTGAACGAGAAAATACAGCAAGAAGCTACAATTGCAGCAGAGATTGCTAGAGACAGTTCTCAAGACAGTCAGAGTTCTGCTTCATTGAGTCAGGATCCACTAGGAGGACCAATTATACAAAATGAAGCTGCCACTGCTATGGATGAAGTTGAAAGAGCCATGGAACAAGCTCAGGAGGATGTACTTGATTTAGAAGATTTGGAAAAAGAACTAAACGTTGAGCAGAGACAAATATATGACGAAGTCACACAACAAATTGAGCATGGTTTATCACATGAGCAAAAAGAGTGCTCATGTACATCATTTGTGCCTATCCGACTATATGTCAGTGGAGAAGCAGGAACTGGGAAAAGTTTCCTGATTAAAGTGATTACAACATATTTGCAGAAAACAACGGAATCATCGCTCTCTTGTGTTGTTACTGCTCCAACTGGGTTGGCAGCACACAACATTAAAGGAATTACTTTACACCGAGTATTGATGCTGCCAGTGGAGCATGATAACAAATTACAATACCACAAGCTATCTGGAGAAGCTTGTTGTGAAGTTTCAAGAGTACTAAAGAAAATGAAACTTCTTATCATTGATGAAGTAAGCATGGTATCAAATGTAATGCTTGCTTTTGTGCATTTAAGAATGCAAGAAACTCTTAAAACAGACTATGATGTGTTATTTGGTGGAAAACATATCATTGTTTTTGGAGATTTACTGCAACTAACTCAAGTGAAAGGACAGCCAGTGTTTAAAATGCTTACGCATGAAGATACCAGAAAGTGTTTAGGAAGCATTGGAAATGTTAACATATGGCTAAATATGCAGAACTGCTTCAAAATATGCGACAGGCAAAGGATCAAGATTATAAAAATATTCTACAAGATGTAAGAATTGGAAAACTAACTGAGCATGGCAAAGAAGCTTTACATGTACGATTAATTTCAAATTTGTTTCCAAATGAAAATAAACTCCCAGAGAATATTTTTAAGAAAATTCCTGAAAACAAGTCTGTCATATGCTTGATGCCAACTCTGCAAGAATGTTCAATCTTCAACACCAAAATGTTAAAGTTGGAAAATCAAGAGATTGTGAAACTGGAAGCTATTGATAAAATAGAACATGAAGGAGCCACTATTATTTTGTCAGAAAAGTTTAAAACAAAATTGGATTCTTTAGAGAAGACAATATCCAAAACTGCTGGTATGGAAAAGACTCTGTATGCATCTTTAAATTGTCGTATAATTTTACGACGTAATTTACATGTGGAAGGAGGTTTAGTAAATGGAGCAATGGGTCATGTTGTAGATTTTTTGAATTCCCAAAATAGAGATGGAATTGAAATGATAAAAATTAAATTTGATGGTATTGAAGAAGTACAACAAATCACTCGTTGTTCTGCTCGCTTTTTGCTAGTGAAAGATTTATATGTCCGCAGAAAACAGTTCCCTGTTTCTTTGGCATATGCAGTAACTATTCATAAATCTCAAGGTTTAAGTGTTGATACTGCTTTGGTGAATATTGGAAATTCTGTGTTCAAGGAGGGCATGGCATATGTTGCTTTATCTCGAGTGAGAACTTTATCTGGATTGTACTTGATTGATTTTGATGAGACAAAGATTAGTGCAGATCTAAATTGTGTAAAAGAATATAATAGGTTAAGAAGAGAGTATGCTCCAAATTTACCTCAATATCCTCTCTTTGAAATGCGTGTGGTAGTCTGAAAAAGAAGAAATTAGAAAAATTGTAGCGAGGTTGTAGAGAAAAGAAAAAAAACTAGATGAACCAGTAATTGTAAGCAGGAAGGAAATGGATTCAGTTAAAGATGTTGTTGGGTTTCAGTTTGAAAATAGTTCTGGTGTCAACTGCTATGCTAATGTAGTGGTTAATGTTGTTTTCTTTCTCCAAACTGTAAAAGAACAGATTGCTGAAAATCGTGATCAAACACTTTGTTGTTTATTAAATTCTGTGTTTGGGAAATGTAGTAGAGATAGAACAAAAATACAAAGTGTTTCTGAAATTCGAAAGGTTTTAGGCATATGTTCTGGTCTAAATCAATTTTCACACAATATTCAGCAAGATTGTCAGGAATTTCTAATGTATATGCTTGTTGTTTTACAAGATGAAGGAGTAGATGTAGAAAATCTTTTTGGCCTTTCTTATGAATGGCAACATGATTGTGACAATTGCTCCTTTTCAAGTAGTACTACAGTAGACACTGAAAGATTTATATATTTGACTTTACCAGACTGCAAATCAGTGTCTTTTAATAATCTAGTTAGAGCAGCAAATCAAAACATGGTGTGTACTCAATGTAAATCTGAAATGTTATCAACTTTATTTTTAATAAGATATGGACAGTATGTTATTTTAATGTTCCAATGATGTAGACCTGATGCAACTAAATTGACTACATTAATTAAAAATGTTGTGGCTTCTCAATTATCAATTTCAGGAAGAACATTTACAACTGCAGCAATTATTTACCATGATGGTCCTTCAACATCATCAGGACATTACACATGTTATTTAAAATGTGAAAAAGGTTGGAAGGTCTGTAATGATACTCATTTGACTTTCAAACAATGTTTGCCTTCTGACTTACTAAATTCTTACCTGGTGTTCTTACAACCGAAATTTTAGGGAAGGTAATTGACCTATGAAGATTGCAGCAGTTAATATAACTTAGTTTACTCTTCAAAATTACTTTCTGAATGAGAGTGATGAAGGTAATAAAAAACATGTAGTTCCCATTGAGATAGTATATGTTTATTATATAAAGTGTGCTGTGAGTATTATAGGGATTATTTATTAAATGTAAACTAGAGATGGAAGTAAAACTCTTGTTTCATAACGTTAAAGATGTTTTCTTTTCTTTCAGAAAGTCGGGTAAATGAGACATTACGAAAACAGTGGACTAATTTCCATAAAAAAGGACTTTCCTATATACTATTTGGCCTCGTGGAAAAGTGGATGGATCAAAAGTGAGTTTAGATATGGTTTTAAAAAAATTACATTATTTAAGTAATTATTTAATGTTTTTTTTAAACACAATCATTTTGATTGTGTTTTTTTTGCCCGCTGTTATATGATGAGTACTTTTGAAGTCACTGTTTTAAGTGAAATTCAATATATTCTGAGAACAGCAAAAATAAACCATTTAACATGTTGTTGAAATTATTTTGTATTTTGTATTATTAAATATATAATATTATCCCGTTCTCTTATACTCACTTACCTATTTCCACCCTCTATCACTTCTCTTAACTTACCCTCGCTTGCCTTTTTTGACTCTCCCTCACCTCCCTTCTTTTATTCCATTTTCCACACATATTCTCATTAACCACTCCTTCATGGCTCATTACCTCTCTCCCATCCACCAATTACTAGCTGTCAGTCACTCTACTTCACTCCCCTTCCCTTTGTTTCTTTTCTTTATTCCCCCAATAATGCTCCTTCTCTCATTAACCTTATTACACTTCACTCACTTCTTTTCTCACTTCCTATATCCTCTCACATCCTTTTCCATCACAGCCTGTCTCTTAGCTTCAGTGTCTGGATCCTCTCAATCTATCACTCCTCTTCCGTCATGCTTACTCCCTAAAAATGACCTACACTCCCTTCCTTACCTTGCTTTACTCTCTTACTCAGTTCCTTTGTGTCACTCTTTCCTTTACTATTTGTATATTCTCACTCGTTTATTTCGTTTGTCTCTAGCTCACTTGCTTTTATTCTCTCTTTATTTTTCCTTTTTCATCAACCTTCCTGCATTTCACTCACCCTCACTTACTCTTGTTAATCTCCTAGTTTGTCTCTTGTATTGTAAAATATATATTATACATATTGTAACTTATTTTGTTTTGTCTTTCACAGATATAAATTTAAATGAAAATATCAAACTAAATTGATATTACTTATAAGGTAAGTTTGATGTAGAATATTTATTTTCTCTATACTATTTTCCTTAACCTCACTTCTTTTCTCTGATGCTCCCACACCTCTGTTCCCTTATTGCACTTGCCTCACTCATTCTGAATCCCCACGTGTACTCCCCTTTTCCTCACTCCTCTCTCACACTCACCTTCTTACTTTCTCTCCTTACTCCACTTCACTAACTCCTTCTCTTACTCCCTCTGTCCTCTTACTTCTACACTCCACTTACCTCATTTTCTCCGTCTCTTTAGTCTGTCACTCGTCTTCTGTCGAGATCACTCCCTATAACTTAGTTATGGTCACACACTCTCCTTTTTTGATACCTTCTCTTTTACTTACCTTCCTCTCTCTTCCCATCCTTTGCTTTTTCATTTTTTTCCTTTCTCTTACTCTTCTTACTCCACTTCAATAACTCCTTTTCACAAATCCTCTGTCTTCTTATTTATTCACTCCACTTTTCTCAGTCTTTTTCTATTACCCTCAAATAATTTCCAGCAATGTATCCTTTCACATGGGGCCAGCCCCATGTGAAAATACCTGCATCAGTCTTACTGTGGTAAATAAATAAATAATACCCTATTTTTGAATGAATGAATGAATAACAGATAGCTCAATAAATAAGAGTCAAGATTCGAGGTAGTAGGAGTTTTGCAGGTTTAATACAGCAAATACAGGAATAGGATGGCAAGGCCCAGCAGCGCTGCCGGGGTCAGGATCGGGACAAGGGGAATAACTTTTTAATAACAGTGCATGAGCATATATACATAACGCAAACACATAGCATTACATTGCAATAGGCGTAGCAGTGGGTGGAGCAAAAGGCGTGGCGCGTAGCAGTCGCGAAAGATAAGGGTGAAAAGAGGTGTAACAGGGCGTATACATAGACATGTGATGCAAACGTAACAGAATATGTCATGAATGGGGCGGAAACCATGGAGGGGGCTACCTGAGGAGCCGGGACCTCTAACCTGATGGTGCGCGCAAACTAGCAATGACGTGTTACTAGGAGAAGCTGGGGGCTATGAACTCTGTGCTAGGAGCAGAGACTGAAGTCTGGAGAGTCAGGGCGACATGTACCTAAACAGTATCTAGTATCTGATGTTTAGAGAACATGTTGATATAAACTAGAAGTCAGGAGGGGAACTTGATTCTAAGACTGGACCATGCATTATTCTACATGTAGTGCGTGATGAAGAATATTAAATGACCATTAAATGCAGTATTTCTCTAACGTGGAGACGTGAAGGCTAGACAATGACGGAAACTATCGATGCGATTCAGTAGCTTTAGGAATGCAGAGAAGGAGGACTGAACTGATAACTGGAATCATAACATATTCTTGGCAGACTCAGAGGCTGAGCCAGGGTGAGCCGGGCACTGCGAGGCAGGAAGTAAGTGAAGGGTCGAGGATACAGGTGGGGGCTGTATCGCTCCTCAGCGAGGCTTCAGGAGACAGGAGCTGAATCTGGTGTCCGGGCCCTTTTGAGGCCTAGAAACGGGGACTTTATAATGGAATAACGTGCACACTGAGAAACGTGGCAACGTAACTTTACATAGGCCTGATATTCGTAGTATTCACGAGAACTGGAAACTGGCATACTAGAGGTGGACACAACTGTAATTGCGTCATTAATCGAACATAGGGAATGCATATGCATATTTAATCATGCACACATAACATATGATGGATGACACGTAGTGACACAGAACATGGCAAAATTTACTTTTCCACATTCCCTCCTTGTCACTACGTTTCCATCAGGAAACATCAATATTCATGATACCATCTATCATTTCATACAGTATCATTTGCTCGTCTCGAATTATCCTGGAACGGGATTTAGAACGGGGCTTGGGACTAGGAATACAAGAGGTAGCACAGATGCCGCAAATCGCAGGGCCACATTGTATACAGAGGCAGCAGCTGAATATGATCGCTACTGCAATACCTAGAAAGGACAAGACTTTCCATCCCCAGGCGGAAATTATATTCCAGAACCAACCAGACCATGTCCAGGTGCCTGGATCTTGGTGCAACAGATGGGCAATTTTATGGAGTCTGGTTATAGCTGAATAAACAGACGGCGCGTTATTTGGAATGAAAATGCAGCAACTAGATCCGATGACTCTACAGGCCCCGCCCCTATCGGCCAGTATGACGTCAAGGACGAGACGATTCTGTAAAACGACAAATCTCATAGCAGATTGCTCTTCAGTTAAGTTACCTAGAGCAGAGGCAGTCTCATTTACTACAGCTTCGAGAGTTCTGGTTAACCTACGGATTAGCTTACTATTCTGGATAGGTCCTATAAAGAAAAAGAAACCTCTATTGAAATCTGTATACTGTTCTAGAGCAGTTTCAGTATAATCGACAATGGGGGACTCCCTTCTATGTCTAATGTGTACTAGATGTGTGTTTCTATGATAATCAGGTGGGGCTAGGAAAACTGGTGGCAGTAGGAAGGCAATGTAACAGGTTCCCTCCCAATCGAGGGGCAGACGAACATATGCAGTTTGACCACAAATAAAATAAGAATGACGTGAAGCTTTGAAAATAGATTTCCCACTGTCACTATACTTGACAATAGTAGTACAATCACTATGTCCTACATGTACGGAACCATTATTTCGGACACATAATTCGCCTTTAACTGGTAGTACTGAAATAGCAGGTAAGTCTGGAGTAGTATCAGACTGAACATTCAGGACCATGAAATTCGAAGAATAGTTACCTAAATTATACACTTCATTTTCTAGATCTAACCCGGTTCTGTGGGGAAGACCTTGCTTGTCTGGGAAACATGTACTGTTAAGAAAAGACATATCTGTTGAGGATGACGTTAACGTGGACCATGCTCCACACGAACCATTATGTGAAAAAGGATAAGGAAAAAGTGGCAGAACTCCCTTCGGTATCTGGAAAGGGGGGAGCCGACCACACACCCAACAATTAGTGGCATTGCTGGTCTGATGTGAGTAATGTAACATGCGGATGAAAGAATTATTTTTCATAGCGAGGCGGTAAGAGAGTTCATGAGGAGGCAGATCACTAAACGTGTGCTCTACTGTAGCATTAGCAGACTTATTTACATGAAGAACTGGGAAATACAAGAAAAATGCATAACTGGTGCAGGAAATCATAATGCTGAGAAATAATATGAAACATAGAAAAATGATACATCGAATTGAGTTTTGACTAACTCTCTCACTATGGGGGTCTATTTTATACATGTCAGAAACAGTCTAACCGTTTCACCTAGGGGAGGACTTAGACAATCAAACTGGCTGACTTATTTTACTAGACCGGAGTTTCAACTTATACTCCTGTTGCGGAGTTTTCTCTAACAGGGGAGGGTTTGTAGCAATGTCTTTTGCGGGACAGTCCTTGAGAACAATATTTTGGCAATCCTTCAAATCCTGGGAAATGTTCTTTGAGACGGGTTTCAGTCCATAAAACTTTTTTATATGTGAAAGGTGCACCCACCCTTTGCGACCCTCCAACTTCACGGCTGTACGGGTGGCGAGGAGGACCTGTCGGGGCTCTTTCCAGCGTGGCTCCAGCGGACTTGAGCGGTCAAAATTGCGGACCAAGACCATGGATCCTGGAACGATTTCATGCGGTGCCACCTCGGTATTGTCCGGAAATGCGGCGGCAACCTGTGAACGACAAGAGTTGAGGGCAGACATCAAGGAAGCTAGGTAATCTGTCAGCATATTACTTGAAACATCGGTAATACTTCGGGGTCTAGGAGTACCCCACATATTAGGGGGGCGGCCGAAAACGACCTCATACGGGGACAGACCTGATCTGGAATGTGCGACCATGCGCATATAAAATAAAGCGACTGGCAGAGCTACTAGCCAGTCCACACCTTTCTCTTTACATACTTTTGCAATACGGATTTTCAGAGTCTGGTTATGTCTCTCTACGAGACCGGCTGCTTCAGGATGGCGTACACAATGAAACTTCCACTGGTACCCCAACAAAAGGGAAACATGCTTCATTAACTCAGATGAGAATGGTTGGCCGTTGTCAGAATATACGACTCTAGGGAGTCCATAACGGGGGAAGAACTCACGAACCAACTGCTTGGCAGTGGTCGCGGCTGTGTAATCTGGGACTGGATATGCTTCTGTCCACCTGGACAAAGCGCATACAACTACAAGGACATACTTGAAACCTCGACATCGTTCCATCTGAATATAATCCATCTGGAGGACTTCAAAAGGGTGGTCAGGGGGCTGGAATCCACCTTGTTCCACCGGGACACTTTTACCTGGATTAAACTGACAACATATCATACAGGTACGGACTTTCTGCTTGGCTGCAGCTCGTAAATGCTTGTTGAACCAGATGTTCTGGATACTGTCTAACATAGCTTTTTCTCCTAAATGTGCTGGACTATGTGCGGTATTAATAATGACTTGAACCATAGAGTCGGGGAGAAACCATGTGGCTCTACCCTTCGTTAACCATCCTTGATCTGTCTGGACCCCTCCTTGTTCGGACCATTTCTTGATTTCTTCGGGAGTAGCATGTAACTGTATGTCTATGACATCTTGTGTAGGGTCTTTAACTGTCATACATGTAATCGGATCTGGAGTGTGTGTCATGTTAACTGGAATGTCTAGAGTCTGTGCTGTAAGCTTGGCTGTGCGATCTGCTAAATCGTTACCTTGAGAAATAATGTCAGTAACTTTCGTATGTGCTTTGCACTTCATGATAGCGATAGATGTCGGTAAATGTATGGCATCTAACAGAGCTTGAATAAGGAGACCATGCTGAATCTTGGTTCCATGAGAAGTCATGAAACCTCTCTCCTGCCAGAGCACTCCGAAGTCGTGTACAACTCCAAATGCCTAGCGCGAATCTGTGTAAACATTAACTTTCAAGTTCTTGGCGTGTATGCAGGCTTGTGTCAGAGCAACTAGCTCTGCTGCTTGAGCGGACAGGGTGTCAATACGGTGTGTCTCAATAACTTCGGTGTCGGTAGTCACTGCATACGCGGCGACTAGTTCTCCTGTACTTGTTCTCATACATGAACCATCCACATAAAGTGTCAGGTCGGGGTCTGGTAACGGAATATCTGTCAGATCTTGTCTTGGCTTTGTCGTAATATTAACTACTTCCACGCAGTCATGTGTGGCAGAATTCGGAGTAACTGATGGTAACAGTGTAGCAGGGTTCAGGATGTTGCAGCGTCTGATTTCTATGTGTGGCTGGAACAGTGTCAATTCATAACCTGTTAAACGTGCAATTGTCAAGTGCTGAGTTTGTGTTCGGTTTAAAAGAACTTCCACGGAATGTGGAACTTGTACTGACAAGGAGTGTCCTAAGACTATGGAATCACTTTGTCTGATAGCTAGTGCTGTGGCTGCAACTGACTTGAGGCACGCAGGCAGAACCTGGGCTACAGGATCTAATGTGCTCGAAAAATAAGCACAGGGCTTGTATTGTCCTGCTTGATCTTGTGTGAGAACAGATAATGCTGTACCTTCGCGTTCAGTGACGAAAAGTGTAAAAGGCTTACTGTAGTTCGGTGTCGCTAGAACTGGAGCTTGGCATAGGGCTTTCTTTAACTCATTGAAACTAAGTGTATGTTCAGATGTCCAAGGGAGGACAGTCGATACGGCTGCCTCCTGTGTCGTTAACTGTATCAGTGGCTTGGCTAGAAATGCATACTGAGGAATCCATTGTCTGCAGTAAGAAGTAAGGCCGATAAAAGCACGTACCTCCTTCTGGGTCTTGGGCTGAGGAAGACTCGCTATTAACTGGATACGGTCTGGTGTCAACTGCCTACCCCTCTTGGACAGTAAGTGTCCTAAGTAGACCACTTGCTGGACACAGAATTGAAGCTTAGAAGGGGACACCTTGTGCCCCATCTCGGCTAGGAAATACAAGACTGTAAGAGATGTTCGCTCGCAAGCACGTTCAGAACGGGCTGTGATCAGGAGATCATCGACATACTGGAGCAGGGCAGTGTCAGTTGGCATGTGAATGTTGTCTAGTTGTCTTTTAAGTGCTTGACTGTAAATGCTAGGGCTTTCTGTGAAACCTTGAGGAGCGCGTGTGAACATATAGCTCCTTCCATTTAAACAAAATCCGAAAAGGAACTGGCTGTCTGGATGAATAGGGACACTGAAAAATGCGTTCTTGAGGTCGATTACAGTAAAGAACGTGGCTTCGGAATCAATGGCTGTCAATAGGGAAGAGATATCTGGAACGACTGGGTACTGAGGAATAATACATTTATTAAGTTCTCGTAGGTCAATCACTAATCGATATACTGGGGGTGCATTTGGATCAGTACGTTTCATGACTGGAATGATCGGGGAATTGCATACATTGGAGTCAGTTTCTACAACCACTCCTTGAGCCATGAGCTCGTCAATAATTTTGGATAAGGCTGCTACAGCCTCAGGTGGCAATCTGTACTGTCTGATTCGTGGTAACACTACACCTGGCTTGAGAGTCACACGATAGGGTGTGATTTGCATATAACCAACATCAGTTGGACCTTGCGCCCATAGATGCTGCGGAACATTGGACAATCTGGGATCAAAATCTCGTAATACATAGTGACCCTTAAAGTCACGTAGGAACAATCGTATTCCTTCTGGGGAACAGCATATAACTGCACCTAACTCTTTCAGTGTTTTAATGCCTAATAAATTCTCTGGACATGACTTAGTAAGTAACAGATCAGTAGTGCGGGACAATGGACCTACTTCTAGAGTAACTGGCTTTGATATTTCATTTACAATGGGTTTTCCTGAAAATCCAAGGGAAACATTTCTTGAGCCTGAGAGCGGAGCCCCTGGAACTTCGGCGTGACTAATTGTGGTCCTACTTGCCCCTGTATCAATCAAAAACTTTCTGTCTTTCCCTAATACTTGACTGTGAACATAGGGACCTTCTTGATCTACAGGTATCTCGATGAGAGGCAAGCCTACCTCCCTCTCTAGGCTGTTTCATGAATACTGCTGGTACTCTGGATACTCAGACTGTGCATACTGATACATCTGCTGTGTAACGTGCTGTGTTGCAGCAATAGGCTGCGGTACAGTAACTGTCTGTTGTCCATTCTGTGACTGAGGAATCTGTGAAACTTGTTCTTGTCTAGGCGGACGTGGTCTTTCTTTAGTCTTACCGGTAGCTATGTTGTGTTTCAGAACTGCACACTCGTTTATAAAATGACCTGGCTGTTTACAATAATTGCAGTTCCCTTTAACGGGAGCTGCAGGATGACTGGCTTGATTCGGACCCCTCTTCTGACTGTCTTGAGGAACAGATTGTGCAACTAGTACTTTCATTTTCGTGTCTTTCATACGTTTTCTCTCGTGTTCTTGTTCTTCCCTGATCCTATTCTGGTGGTATTGGAGCATCTGCAACATCTGGGACGGGGTATTAGCTTGCCAGGTACTTTCGACTTTCAAAACTCGATTTTTAATTTGTGGACTTGAATTCTCGACTAATTTAGTAACAAAAAGGTGAGGGTATGACTCACTACTTGTCTTGAGGCCACTGTTGATGCTAAAACATTTCTCAAATCTAGAATAAAAATCACTAATATCTTCGTCTTGTTTCTGTTTACAGGCTGAGATTGCATCCCAGTCTTCTTTTCTAGTTGTCAATAACTTGTATTAATAATTCTGGTAATTCTTTACATTTCGCTCCAAGACCGGTACCTGGTACTCGTGCCTTGTCTTCAGCTTCTAGAACTGCCCAATCGATCTTTTTCTCTCCCACCTCCCATTCTTTTTCCTTGAGCTTTTCATACACCCCTGCGGGCAGCAGAACCTTTAACATTTTAATTATATCTGGATACGTGTATTCTCCCATACGGAGCATGTCTTTTAATTCTCTATGGAACCCTGCTGGATCTTTATCATGACAGGGAATTAATTTCTTCATCTCTAGGAGTTCCATCTTTGTAATCGGAGTGTAAACAAACACTCGTTCTAGTTCGCCACCCGTTCCTCTAACTGGGTGGACTTCTCGTAACGGATTCTGTCTCTCTATGTAAAATGGTTTACTTTCTGGGGGTGAGACATGAACAAAATGCGGGTTCAGAAACGTTCTATATTTGTGACGCTGTTCTAGAATGACACTAATTAAATCGGTACCTAAACCTTTCCATCTATATTGGAGTAACTCGTTCAGGATATCGTGTAACGGACCTGGATCAGAGTGTTGACCCTCATACAATGTAATGAGGTGCTGAATCATATACATACCCGCCAGTCGTTGCTCGGCTGGGGGCATTTTCAGAAACATTTGTGCCACTATTTCGTCTGGAAAAGTGGTAGAATCAGTAATCCATCGGACTGCTGATCGGGCTAGTTCTTGTTCATGCATGGTACTCAACTCACTGTAACCGATTCGTGATTTCAGAATGTGATCGGTAGCTTGAAACACTTGTTCTAGAGAACCTTGTTCTGGTACTGGATGATGAAAAATAGACTTGTGTTCTAGGCGTAAATGGCGATCTGGAAATCTAGATTTTCCTACATACGCTATTCTGTCGGGATTCTCGTCGTCTAACTCTTCAGGATCAGAGTTACTTTCTTTCTCGCTTACTTGTGCTGCTTTACGCTGTTCGTGTAACTTTATTATTTCTTTACGGATTTTCTTGTACATACTCTCCATAGCACCGACGGTCTTGTGCTTACCCTCGGCTATATTATCACTCCACCTTGTCAGGGTTTTCATTTCAGCCGGATCTTTAGACGGGTAATCTTGTTCTCTTATTAGACAATTGATCAGAAACTTTAATATCATGAGCTGGGTCTCAGCTTTCCTTTGAGACATGGCCTCGCCAATGCTTTCTGGATCATCCCCTGTACGGATGAAACGATATATTCTGTCTAGATCTTCTTTCATATTCGGTAAGGTGACTAGATACTCGGTCACCTTTCTTACGCGGAATGAATATAAAACCATATTATCCTCGCCTGGGACTGGATCATAGCCGCATTCGGCAAGGGATTTTCTTATTTCTGCTACAGTCTGATGTCTGGGCGTACGCTGTGATGCTTGCATATGTAATTCGGCTGTCGTTAAACGCTTGTGTGGCGGCGGGGTTTGAGGAGTACCTCCCCCTGCGGCCCCTAAACTAGAGTCGTCTACTGAGGCTCTTCGTCCTGGCAGAGTGGGAAATGGAAATGTAGGCTGGACTTGTATGGCGGGCTGGACCGGGGGTACCGTAACAGGTACTCCGGTGTCTGGAGGAGCGGGAAGTGCCTGATTTACAGGGACTGGCGGAGCGCGAACAGGATTTGCATATTCTGGGACTGTGTCGTCCAAATAGGACGAAATAAAAATATCAGCTGCGGTCTGTTTGTGACGTAGCTTGGTCGGAACTAATGGTGGCGGGAAATTACTGGATGCCTCTGGGGTCGCTTTTGGCAAGCCCTCGGCAAGGAGAGGATACATACCCCTAATAAGGGCATGCCTCTGTCTGTCTGACTGTTCGGCTTTGACTTGTTCACCTATCTCGATTAGTTCTTTTTCTTGTGCTCGTTCTAAGGATTCTCTACTTAATTCTGACTTTCTGATTTCTTTTTCAGTTCTTTTATGAGCTTCTTTGCGCCATAACTCGATGGCATCTTTCTGTGACTGTCTGGCTTTCTTTTTCCATAATGCCTCTTCTACTCGCATGATGCACTCGGCATCCCATGTACCCGATACGGGCCATCTATACTTTTCTTCTAACTGTTTGGTATAATCTACCCATAAGTCTAGATACAAAATGGCGCTTATGCCATGCTTCTGATACATAAAATGACCTGGACTGTCCCTAGGCGGAACTGGAACTGCTGCTTCCAGCAGACCCTTTCTAGTTTTTAACTGACGTAACTTAGAAAACAAGGGCATGACTGGACTGTAATCTAGACACAATACAATACACAATGAACACGATACTTATTCCCCATTCATACCACGACATTAAAATACATGAAGAACATTTAAAAATAACAGTTCGAACAGAATACTACCTGGAATACGGAACACAGAATACATGAATTTCCTCGAGAACAGAACTGACTGGAACAGAAACTAGATGCACTGCTGAAACAGTACGAAACTTACCGGTCTCATAAAGAGACACGTCAGGACCCGCATCCACCGAAGTGGACACTTCGTTTGTGGGTCTGTGTACCACCAACCCACGGACCAGAGTCAATTAAATTGACCCTGTCTAGATACTACCCCAGTAACGGTACTCACCGGGTAGCAAGAACGGAAGGCCTCAGACTGGACGGGACTGCTTGGACGCCGGACGGACGAACTTCGGACTTCTGTTACAGGTGGGCCTCCGGATACCTCGGACCTTGGACTCTCGGCTTGGGCTCTGGTCGGGACTCGCCGCGTTCCTCCACCGTCTCGTCTGGATGCTGGACCGCCTCCTCCGTCTCCTCCGTGGGCCTGAGGGATACTTGAAGCAGAAATATCTGCCGGTGCGCAGAAGAGTTCCGTCACGACTGCAGAGGGTCAGGGGGTCGGCGTGGCTTCACCGACGCGTGGGAAAAGGGCAAGTCCCTATTCGGGCGCCATTATGTGGTAAATAAATAAATAATACCCTATTTTTGAATGAATGAATGAATAACAGATAGCTCAATAAATAAGAGTCAAGATTCGAGGTAGTAGGAGTTTTGCAGGTTTAATACAGCAAATACAGGAATAGGATGGCAAGGCCCAGCAGCGCTGCCGGGGTCAGGATCGGGACAAGGGGAATAACTTTTTAATAACAGTGCATGAGCATATATACATAACGCAAACACATAGCATTACATTGCAATAGGCGTAGCAGTGGGTGGAGCAAAAGGCGTGGCGCGTAGCAGTCGCGAAAGATAAGGGTGAAAAGAGGTGTAACAGGGCGTATACATAGACATGTGATGCAAACGTAACAGAATATGTCATGAATGGGGCGGAAACCATGGAGGGGGCTACCTGAGGAGCCGGGACCTCTAACCTGATGGTGCGCGCAAACTAGCAATGACGTGTTACTAGGAGAAGCTGGGGGCTATGAACTCTGTGCTAGGAGCAGAGACTGAAGTCTGGAGAGTCAGGGCGACATGTACCTAAACAGTATCTAGTATCTGATGTTTAGAGAACATGTTGATATAAACTAGAAGTCAGGAGGGGAAAGGCTAACTTGATTCTAAGACTGGACCATGCATTATTCTACATGTAGTGCGTGATGAAGAATATTAAATGACCATTAAATGCAGTATTTCTCTAACGTGGAGACGTGAAGGCTAGACAATGACGGAAACTATCGATGCGATTCAGTAGCTTTAGGAATGCAGAGAAGGAGGACTGAACTGATAACTGGAATCATAACATATTCTTGGCAGACTCAGAGGCTGAGCCAGGGTGAGCCGGGCACTGCGAGGCAGGAAGTAAGTGAAGGGTCGAGGATACAGGTGGGGGCTGTATCGCTCCTCAGCGAGGCTTCAGGAGACAGGAGCTGAATCTGGTGTCCGGGCCCTTTTGAGGCCTAGAAACGGGGACTTTATAATGGAATAACGTGCACACTGAGAAACGTGGCAACGTAACTTTACATAGGCCTGATATTCGTAGTATTCACGAGAACTGGAAACTGGCATACTAGAGGTGGACACAACTGTAATTGCGTCATTAATCGAACATAGGGAATGCATATGCATATTTAATCATGCACACATAACATATGATGGATGACACGTAGTGACACAGAACATGGCAAAATTTACTTTTCCACATTACGCCTGCTGTGAGGCAGATGCAAGATTTTGACACAACAGCGTCCTAAAAGTGATGCAGTGAAATCTTATAGATTTCACTGTGTTACTTCTGTGAATTTTACTTGCGTCAATACGCCCCCTTTGCATACATTACATCTGACGCAGGTATAATGTGGCACAGGGGTTTACAAAGTGACGTATCTACCTAGATGCGTCACTTTGTAAATATAACTCAACTAAGTGCAATTTTTACACCACTGGTGCGTCACAAAAAGTGACGCACCGGCGGTGTAAAATTGACATATGGCCTCATAAAGGAGGCCCTCAAGCGCACCACAGGGAAAAACAGTATAAAAAATTGTAGTAACATTTTTTTTTTCAAGAAATGCATCTTTTCACATAAGGCCAGCCCCATGTGAAAGGGCCTGCGTCAGTCTTAGGCCTGCTGTGAGGCAGGTGCACGATTTTAACACAACCGCGTCCTGAAAGTGACGCAGTGAAATCTCTTAGATGTTACTGCATCACTTGTATGACCCATCTTTGTGTCAATACACCCCCTCTGCATATATTATACCTGGTGCAGGTATAATGTGGCACAAGGGTTTACAAAGTGACACATCTACCTAAATGCATTAATTTGTAAATATGACTCAACAAGGTGCAATTTTTACACCACTGGTGCGTCACAAAAAGTGAGGCACCGGCGGCGTAAAAGTGACACATGTCCTCATAAATGAGGTACTGAAGCGCACCATAGGGAAAAACAGGTCTTCTCTTTTATTGTATTTCCTTTCTCTTGTTTTAAATCATTGTTTTATATATTTCCCTTATTTTATTCTCCTGACTCCACTTCAATTACTACTTCTTTTTCTTTGTCTGTCTTCTTAGTTCTACGCTTCACTTCCTTTAATGTCTTTCTGTTAGCCTAATTCTCTCCATCCCCTTAGTCTCTCACTTTTCTTCTGTCACGCTCACTGCCTATAACTCGTCCATACTCCTACACTCACCTTGTTTCAGACCTTATACTTTACTTTCTTTCCTCTCTTTTCCCATCCTTCACTCCTTCACTCTTTTCACTTTCCTTACTCCTCTTTCAGCAGTTTAGTAACTGCTTCTGTCAATCCCTCTGTCCTCTAACTTACTCACTCCCCTTTTCTCACTCTCTCTGTGTTACCCCCATTCTCTCCGTCCTCTTAGTCTCTCACTCCTCTTCTATCATGCTCACTCCCTATTACTGAGCCATACTCTCACACTCATCTTCCTTCAGACCTTCTCCTTTACTTTCCTTCCTCTCTCTACACTCCCCCTTACCTCATTCTCTCTCTGTTCATCTCATTCTGTCCGTCTCTTTAGTCTCTCGCTCCTCTTCTGTCAAGCTCACTCCCTATAACTTAGTTATACTTACATACTCACCTTCTTTCAATCCCCCTACTTCACTTCCTTTCCCCTCTTGTCCCGTTTTTTGCTCCCTCACTCATTTTCCTTTCCTCTCTCACTAAAATTAGGACTGGGGATGGCAGCGGTGGTTCTCTAATGCTCAAACAATGATCATAATACTTTGTTCCCCGTAATAAAGTACGGCATCACAATTTTTGCATTTGATGGAGGCCTCATTAAAAACAGGCTGAATATTTGGGATCAGCTGCTCTCGTCGTCCCCTGACCGATGCAGTTATTCCTCTAGTTGAAGTAGAGGCACTATTTCTTGGAGCCTCTCGTGCCAGAGCCCTGACACTCTTTCAGGCATAGTTCTGGGCGTGCCTCCTCTGCACGTGCCGAATCATAGTTTGATTACCAAAATTGTACTTCATTCTGGGGTCTTTTCTGCGAAATATAATATGGCACATATTGAACTCCACGTTTGGAGTATTACAATTCACTGTCTTCTGAAAATACAAAAAATGGCGGAGATAGTGTACATTAGAGAGAAAGAAGGCATGAGATGAAAAAGAGATGTGAAATGCACATTGGAGAAAATATATTGGGAGAAGGGAAGTAACTGTGAGTAAACTTACTATGTAATACAGAAATGTTGCACTCTATACTATAAGTCTCACTTTATACCACAATCATTTCACTACTATCTCATAAATTTCAAGTACAATAACAGAAAAATGTCTCAAACAATTTATAATTTATAAATATAAATTTATTCTTCAGAATTTTCATAATTTAGAAGTACTTCTAGCATTAATTGATCAGGAATCTCCTCATCACAACTCTTCATAAATGACTCTTGGAACTCAACATCGTCCAAACATTCCATTAATTCAGCATCCAATGTTTTATCATTAAAATCCTCCATTCCATCTTCTCTGAAAAGAAGGTCTTCTACATGGACAGTGTTATGAATAGGATCATTTGAGACCTCAATCAAACTTTCCTCAACAAAGGTTGCAGAAATTTCAAAATTAATATTAACGGTGTCCTCATTGAAATTCATATTCTTTTCAAATTTCTTGCTGTAAATAGCAGAAAAAAAATCACTTTAATTTATCGTTTTTAGTAATAGATAATATTAAACTAGCTTTATCAAGTATTAAATTCCCCTTACAAATTAACAACTCACCTTTTAGAAAGGAGTAGAAGAGATAATACAGTGTAAATTTCACACCAGAAATAGAACACCAAATATTCCTCACAAATGTACCTCAAAGAGTACTATCACAAAATGGCTGTGTTTACCTCTCAATAGAGAACCATTTCATTAGTAGAAAACCAATGAAACTTCATCACACACAAATTCAAAACCAACGAAACATTTTAATTGGTTGTAAATTTCAAAAGCTAATTGGCTCTTGGGTGTCTGTAAACATTCTAAATGGTCTGCATAGTCCGCCATCTTGTGACTCTGAAGAACAGAGACAGAAGAGGTGAAAAATAAATGGGGAAATAATTAAAAAGGGGCAGAATAGACCCCCCTGACCCCCTAGGTTTTCTGAGGGGGGCTTAGAAGGACCCTGAAAGGTAAAAAAATCTTTTTTTTTTTTATTTTCGCGTGGTAAGCGCTGGGTGCGCTCCCAGGTGCGCTCTCCGGTACGCGCACCCTGAGCGCACCATAGGGAAAAACAGTGTAAAAATTAGAGTAAAAAAAATAATGTCGAGTGTTTAGAGGAAAGTGATGCATTGCTGGAATGTGTCACAAAAATGATGCAACTCCAGCAATGCATTCTTTCACATGGGGCCAGTCCTATGTGAAAGGGCCTGCGTCAGTCTTACGGCTGCTGTTAAGCAGGCGCAAGATTTGGACGCAACAGCGTCATAAAAGTGACGCAGTGATATCTCTTAGATGTCACTGCGTCACTTCTATGACCCTTCCTTATGTCACTACACCCCCTTTGCATACATTACAGCTGGCGCAGGTATAATGTGGTGCAGGGGTTTACAAAGTGACGCATCTACCTAGATGCGTCACTTTGTAAATATGACTCAACAAGGTGTATTTTTTACAGCACTGGTGCGTCATGCATCGGTGGGGTAAAAGTGACGCATAGCCTCATAAATGAGGCCTTCAGTCTTCTACTCATGCGTGATATTTAATTTATGACGTGTTATGTCGCAAGTAGTTACAGATACGTCAGTATTTCTGACATATCTGTAAATGCAAAAGTGATGCATTGCTGGAGTGTATCACAAAAGTAACACAACTCCAGCAATGCATCCTTTCACATGGGGCCAGCCCCATGTGGAAGGGCTTGCATCAGTCTTACGCCTGCTGTGAGGCAGGCTCCAGATTTTGACACAATGGCGTCCTAAAAGTGACTCAGTGAAATCTCATAGATTTCACTGCGTCACCTCTACGACCCTTTCTTGCGTCAATACGCCCCTTTTGCATACATTACACCTGACGTAGGTATAATGTGGCGCAGGGGTTTACAAAGTGACGCATCTACCTAGATGCGTCACTTTGTAAATATGACTCAACAAGGTGCATTTTTTACAGCACTGGTGCGTCACAAAAAGTGACGCACCGGTGGCGTAAAAGTGACGCATGGTCTCATAAATGAGGCCTTCAGTCTTCTACTCATGCGTCATATTTAATTTATGACTCATTATGTCACAAGTACTTACAGATACATCAGTATTTCTGACGTATCTGTAAGCGCAAAAGTGATGCATTGCTGGAGTGTGTCACAAAAGTGACACAACTCCAGCAATGCATCCTTTCACATGGGGCAAGTCCCATGTGAAAGGGCCTGTATCAGTCTTACGCCTGCTGTGAGACAGGTGCAAGATTTTGACACAACGGTGTCCTAAAAGTGACGTAGTGAAATCTTTTAGATTTCACTGCATCACCTCTACGATCCTTTCTTGCGTCAATACGCCCCTTTTGCATACATTACACCTGATGTGGGTATAATGTGGCGCAGGGGTTTACAAAGTGACGCATCTACCTAGATGCGTCACTTTGTAAATATGACTCAACAAGGTGCATTTTTTACAGCACTGGTGCGTCACAAAACGTGACGCACCAGTGGCGTAAAAGTGACGCATGGCCTCATAAATGAGGCCTTCAGTCTTCTACTCATGCGTCATATTTAATTTATGAAGCATTATGTAGCAAGAAGTTAGAGATACGTCAGTATTTCTGACATATCTGTAAGCGCAAAAGTGATGCATTGCTGGAGTGTGTTACAAAAGTGACACAACTCCAGCAATGCATCCTTTCACATGGGGCCAGGCCCATGTTAAAGGACCTGCGTCAGTGTTACGCCTGCTGTGAGGCAGGTGCAAAAATGAGACCTTCAGTCTTCTACTCTTATTTTCTGTTTCACTTTCTCTGTTTCTTCACTGACTTACTTACCTGGTCTCACACTTATTTGTCTTTATCCAGTCTGTATCTCTAGTCTTTCCAAAACATCACTGCTCTTTTCTTACTCTTCCACACCCCCGTTCCTTTAATACATTTTCTTCGCATATCCACATTCCCCATGTTCACTCTCCTTCTCCTCACTCTCCTTCCCCACACTCACCTTCTTTCAGTCCCCCTACTTCACTTCCCTTCTCCTCTTGTTCCTTTCTGTGCTTTCTCACTCATTTTCTTCTTCTTTATCAATGCACTCCACTTCACTCACTCTTTTTCATTTTTTTAAGAACACAGCTCTTTGATGAGAATTGGAGGTAGTTCTGAAAAGAACTTTTTTTTTCTTCTTTTTTCTTTTTTTTAGAACAAAAATAAAAACAGGGAATGGGAAACTGCTCAACAGGAGCAAAAAAACAAAACAAAATTAGGGCTGGGAACGGCAGCGATGGTTCTCCAATGCTCGAACCATGAACAGAACACTTTGCTCCCCATAGCAAAGTAACTTATCGCAATATCTGCATTTAATAACTCCTTTATTAAAAGCAGGCTGAATGTTGGGAATCTGCTCTTGTGATTGCTCCCTCCCTGATGCAGTTTGTTCTCCGGTTGAAGTAGAGGCCCCATCACTGGGAGCCTCTCGTGCCAGAACCCTGACACTCTCCCGGGCAACGTTCTTTGGGGTGCCTCCTCTCGACATGTCGAATCATCGTTGAGTTTCCAAATGAATATTTCTTTCTGGGGTCACCCCGTGACAGGACAGTTTGACAAATCCTGCACTCCACCTTTGGAGCATTTACTTTTTTCTGGCCATTTGGAATAGAAAAAAACTTCCGTATGAAGTGTTCTTTTATTTTCGCTGAGGAACCTCTTCAACCAGGAATCCTCTGAGTCATCTTCACTGCTGGATGCTCTGGCAGCCATGGTAATCCAAGATATTAATTCAGCAAACAGCCGACAGCAAAAAGAGAGGTCTTGCAGTCACAAAAGTGAAAGAAGAAGTGAAGGAAATGGGTGGGGATTTAATTCTTTGTAAAAAAAATTGGTAGCAACCAATGAAAAGAGTTATTTTAAGGTCACATGACTTGACGCGCTTACGCTACGCGCACCGGAGCGCTTCTGGGGGCGCTCACGTGGCGCGAACGTAGGCGCTTCCGGGGGCACTTACGCGGAGCGCCTCAGTGACGTTTTCATGGCTTTACGGAAATGCAAAATCATTTTCATTTCGTAAATAAAAAATACTGCTTTTATAAGTATGATACTAAATGTCTTCTATTATTATTTACTTTTCATGCATTGTTTTTTAACGAACGCCGAAATAGCGCTCTCGGTAAGCGCTCGGGAGAGCTTCACCGTGCGCGCACCCTGAGCGCACCAGGAAAATTTGTTTTAAAAATATATATACATTGAACAAATATTTTTTTTTCCCAAAAATATAATTAATAGTTATAAAAAACAGCTAATAAAAAAAATAGTAGGTTACAAAGTCAATATACAAAGGAATTGGCTTTGAAAAAAACTATAAAATTCACTCAAAAACCATAGGTTTCACAAACGTTATAGTTAGGAATTAGGTTTTAAAAAACCTTTGAAATTCACTAAAAAAAAACATAGGTTTCACAAACGTTATAGTTAAGAATTAGCATTTAAAAAACCTTTGAAATTCACTGAAAAAACCATAGGTTTCACACTCGTTATAGTTAGGAATTAGCATTTAAAAAACCTTTCAAATTCACTGAAAAAAACATAGGTTTCACACCAGTTATAATTAGCTGAACATTTTACTCATACAAAACCATTGAAATTCCCACGTTATAGTTAGTTGGACTCACTATAACTCGCGCGCCCGCAATCCACTGTTGATGATGTCACATATTACATCATTTATGACATGGTCAGTGACATCACTGATGACATCACTGATGACATCTCAAATAACATCACTGATGACATCACTGATGACACTATCCATGTGAAAATACGATGCACCTCCTCACACTCTAATCTAACCTTTGATACACCCAGTGTTAAATACAAACTACCATTCCTGAAATTATTGACACACCAATACCAATAACTACATACGCATGCACTGATTTCTAGGTCTACACACACATCCACTCATTCACCCATACAAGCACTCATACATACAGTCACTCATCAATAGAACACTATCATATGCATTGATACACCTATACAGACACTCACACGCTGACACTCATCCACAGATTTACTGACACACCTAGTCAGTTATGCAAAGAATCAATCACACTCCCATTTCCTCAACTACACAGTTATACACACTAAACCTTACTTATTCAAACATATACTAACACATACTTACTCTCTTTCACAATCACTGATACAAGTACACATTGATCCATACAGTCACTTACGCATTCACAGGCTCTCATTTATAGTCATTTATATATGCCAATTCTCACATGCACTGTGTTTTACATATGTACTTACTTGGACATGGAGCACTGAGATAGCAATTCACTCACCAGCACACCCATGCACACAGTCAACCACCCATACAGCTCTTTCCACATGCACTCTTGAACCCATATACAAAATTAATCAACTGCTCACACATATATGCACAGAGTCACACACCTCCCAGCCACCCACACACACACTAACCCTCACATACAAATAATTGGGCAACTAATCAATAACCCATATAGCCACTCATATAGCTACTGATCAACACATGCAGCAGCTTACACAACAACAGACATACTGATGCACACATTCATACAGTTTAGTTACTAACCAATTGATTCAGTAAGACACATTTAATCACTCACTCATACAGTCAGTCATGCACCTACTAAATCCTTCAACCAGACACTCATACATACACTCATTATTCAATATGTTAAACACATTTTAACTTTACAGGAACACACATTCACTGGATGATGTCATCAGTGATGTCATCAGTGATGTCATTTGAGATGTCATCAGTGATGTCATCAGTGATGTCACTGACCATGTCATGAATGATGTAATATGTGACATCATCAGCAGTGGATTGCGGGCGCGCGAGTTATAGTGAGTCCAACTAACTCTAACGTGGGAATTTCAATGGTTTTGTATGAGTAAAATGTTCAGCTAACTATAACTGGTGTGAAACCTATGGTTTTTTCAGTGAATTTGAAAGGTTTTTTAAATGCTAATTCCTAACTATAACGAGTGTGAAACCTATGGTTTTTTCAGTGAATATATATATATATATATATATATATATATATATATATATATTATATATATTACCTACTGGCGGTCGCCAGTAGGTATATATAGTTAGGATCGATTTCCATAGGGAAATCGCAACATTCTATTTGGAATAACTTTGGCGCCGGTTGAGCAATCAGGCTGAATTTTTTAGCAACTTTGCCTCACGGCTCTCCGCTCCTTCCCTGAAGGTTTGGGGGGATTCGTCAAGCGGGGGCTGAGATAAAAGGGGGGTCCCAAAACGTGTTTTCCCCATGTTAATTTCCATAGGGCGGTCTGTCGCAATTTTAGCTCGAACGGCTGAATGGATTTTCACCAAACTTGGCAAAATTGTAGGGACTGGTAGCCCGATGTGCCTTTGCTATGTCTCAAGATATGTGCTCCAGTGGATTTTGAGTAATTTAGGTTTAAAAAAATTTATATATCTGTAAGCGTGCCCCGGTACGCGTACCGGGGAGCGCTCCGGGAGCGCCACGCGACTTGCGCACGGCAAGCTGATTGGTTCTCGGGTGTCTGTAAACATTCGAAACAGTCAGCAGCGGCCGCCATCTTGTGTCTCGGTAGGATTGAGATACAAGAGGTGGCTAAAATCAAAGGGGGAAATTAGCAAAAGGGGGCAGGGTACACCCCCCCTGACCCCCTAGGTTTGATGTGGGGGCCATAAAAGGGTCCCGTGGGTCAAACATTTTTTTTTTTTTTCGATTTTCGCGGGGGGAGTGCCCGGTACGTGCACCGGGGAGCGTACCGGGGAGCGTACTTTAGTGAAAAATAGTGAAAAAAGTTAGAAAAAGATAATCATTTGGAGTGATCAGAGATAGGGTAGCCCTGAAAAGGGCTTTTGAGTTCTGTGGCTGATTTAGGTACCTACAAGTAGGTACCAATGCACAGTCTTAAATTCAGGAGGAATATTCTATTCCCTTCATCTGAGAAGTGCACACCATCTTCTCTGTAAATATCTTGCATGTTGTAACGCAAGTTGTTGTTGTATATTGAACCCATTCCATAGTCTCTCATGTAAGCAGAAACAGATTTATTCACATGTTTCCGTGCTTTTTCAAATTGTGGACAAAATTGGTTGGACCACTTCCATTTCTGCCTTTGGCATATATTGGAATATACCAAGGCAGTTTGTGGAAAAAGTGCCATCAATTGATCAAAGGTGTCCTTTAAAAGCATTTCCAGACCTACACCAGTCAAAGTGCCCAAGTCATTTCCTCCACAGTGCAGAATTAACAGGTCAGGGTGTGACAAATGCAAAAAGGTTTTCACCAATGGAATCAATTGGTGACATTTTAATCCTCTGTGGCCAATCCATGTTATGTTCACGTTTGATAAATCAAGGTTGTGTAAATTAATTTCTGGTACTAGCATACCTTTGAGCCCAGTGGATATAGCTATGTCCAATAATCCAGACAGAATACATAGTCAGAGGAGATTCTGGTGCAGTTAGATGAAGTGTGGAAAAGAAATGGCAGTTGGAATAATAGGAGTTTGCAAAAAAAAACCTGTGGAGTTTCAGTGCTCTTGAATCACAAGCAATGATTGGTAGAATGAGATAGGTGAAAACTGAAAGTTAGGGTGCATGGTTGTGTTCTGTGTAAGAATTAATTTGAATGGTTAAAAAAATTTTATTTAAAGAAACCTTACACCAGATAAGCTGGTGTATTTGCAGGTCAAACATCCTTGCAGAGGTGATTTGCAACATTGTAGAATAAACTTTTAACCCTGGCAGCTCAGTAAGGGGGGAGTTGCTATGGTAACAGGTAGAAAGGGCTGAGGGGTGGAAGGGTGTTGGTTTGAATATAGAGAGGGAAGAGTTTTAATTGGTTAACAAAAAGGGATATCTGTGTAGAATTAGAGGTTTTCTGTGCTTTTATGGTTTGCAGTGCTTGGAGAAAATACCTTTTACTCTGCTAAAGAAATATTGGTGTGTGTATCTGACACTGTTGTGAATGTCCTAAAGCATTTGTAAAGGTGAGTTATGATTCATTTTTTATACATAGAGATTTGTATACTCTATGGAGAAGATTTGGAAGAAAATTGTGGTCTTTACATGTTGCTTTGTGTCATGCTTTTTGATAATGCTTGGTAAAAAGTTTTTACTGCATAGAGTAATTGTATTTTGTAAAATTGTGAATTTTTAGTTGTGACATGGAATGCTTCTACGTAGGACTTGTGCTGTGTTTTGTAAATGTGATGTAAAAAACGATTTTTTGGGGAAAAAATATTTTTAACATTTTTTAAAAGGAATAAATAATGTGTGCATGTTTAATAGAAATACATTTGACTCTTTACAATGATGTTAGCTGTGTTAACTCAGTGTAGAAAGCATATTGAGTTTGTTTGCATAGAGGAATTGTAATTTGTAAAATTGTGAAGCTTCATGTGAAAGCTTTTGCCTTAGTCTTATCCCTGCTGTGAGGCAGATGGTTGTACATAGGATAAGTGCTGTGATTCCTAAATGTGATGTCAAAAACGATTTTGGGGAAATGAATTTTTTTTACATATTTGAGTATATTGTGGCGCAGAGGTTTAAGACGTGACGCATCTAATTACATGTCTCACTTTTTAAATATGGTGCAAAAAGGTACATGTTTGGGCTTTCCTGGGAGCGTAGGTAGTGAGGCTTGTGTCTAAAAGTGCAGTGGACTAGGCTTCATGAAGTATAAAAATAGTTTTTACATGTTTTAAAAGGAATAAAGAATGTGTGCATGTTTAATAGAAATAGATTTGACTCTTTAGAATGATGTTAGCTGTGTTAACTCAGTGTAGGGAGCATATTGAGTTTGTTTGCATAGAGGAATTGTATTTTGTAAAATTGTGAAGCTTCATGTGCAAGATTTTGCCTCCGTCTTATCCCTGCTGTGAGGCAGATGGTTGTAAATATGATCTGTGCTGTGTTTCCTAAATGTGTTGTCAAAAACGATTTTGGGGAAAATAAATGGATTTTACATTTTTGAGTATAATGTGGCGCAAAGGTTTAAAAAATGACGCATACATGCGTCACTTTTTAAATATGGGGAAAAAAGGTACATGTTTGGGCTTTCCTGGGGAGCCTAGGTGGTGAGGATTGTATCTAAGTGTGCAGTGGACTAGGCTTCATGAAGCATATCCCTGTCTGCATTCTTAGAGACAGGTGTCAATTTGACTCTTTACAATTTTCAAGGTTTTGTAAATGCTAATTCCTAACTATATATGTTTTATAACCTATGTTTTTTTCAGTGAAAAGATGTATATATATATATATATATATATTCACTGAAAAAACCATAGGTTATAGACCATATATAGTTAGGAATTAGCATTTACAAAACCTTGAAAATTCACTGAAAAAACCATAGGTTATAGACCATATATAGTTAGGAATTAGCATTTAAAAAACCTTATTTTACTCACACAAAACCATTGAAATTCCATATATAGTTAGTTGCACTAACTATATATCGCGCACCCGCAATCCACTGCTGATCATGTCACATATTACATCATTCATGACATGGTCAGTGACATCACTGATGACATCACTGATGACATCTCAAATGACATCACTGATGACATCACTGATGACAACATCCAGTGACTGTATGTTTCTGTAAAGTTAAAATATGTCTTACATATTGAAGAATGAGTGGATGTATAGGTGTCTGGATGAAGGATTTAGTAGGTGCGTGACTGACTGTATGAGTGAGTGATTAAATGTGTCTCACTGAATGCATGGGTTAGTGACTAAACTGTCTTAATTTGTGCATCATTATGTCTGTTGTTCTGTAAACTGCTGCATGTGTTGATCATTAGCTATACGAGAGGCTATATGTGTTATTAATTGGTTGCCCAAGTATTTCTATGGGAGATTGAGTTTGTGTGGGGGTGGCTGGAAGGTGTGTGACTCTATGCATAGATGTGTGAGCAGTTTATTCACTAGGTGTATGAGTTCAAGAGTGCATGTGGAAACAGCTACATGGGCAGTTGACTGTGTGCATGAGTGTATTGATGAGTGAATGGATATCTCAATGCTACATGTCATAGTAAGTATATATGTAAAACACAGTACATGTGAGAGTTGGCATATATAAATAACTGTGCATGAGAGCCACTGAATGAGTGAGTGGTTGTATCGATCATTGTGAACTTGTATCAGGGATTGTATAAGAGAGTAAATATGTGTTAGTATATGTTTCAATAAGTAAGGTGTGTTTAACTGTATAGTTGAAGAAATGGAGGTGAGATTGTTTCTTTGCATGACTGACTGGGTGTGTGAGTAACTCCATGGATGAGTGGCAGTGTGTGAGTGTCTGTATACACTGAGTGTATCTAAGGTTATATTAGAGTCTGAAGAGGTTTATCGTATTAGCACAAGAATGATGTCAAATGAGATGTCATCAGTGATGTCATCAGTGATGTCATTTGAGATGTCATCAGTGATGTCATCAGTGATGTCACTGACCATGTCATGAATGATGTAATATGTGACATGATCAGCAGTGGATTGCGGGTGCGCGATATATAGTTAGTGCAACTAACTATATATGGAATTTCAATGGTTTTGTGTGAGTAAAATAAGGTTTTTTAAATGCTAATTCCTAACTATATATGGTCTATAACCTATGGTTTTTTCAGTGAATTTTCAAGGTTTTGTAAATGCTAATTCCTAACTATATATGGTCTATAACCTATGGTTTTTTCAGTGAATTTCAATGGTTTTTTAATAGCAAATATCATAAGCTGTCGAATGTCAAGTACGTGGTAAGTGAAAACATTTTCGTGTTTATGCACACTGATCTGCTTTGAATGGTGCCCCCCCCCCTCATTTCTATTAGGAGTACTCTCTCTTTGCAGATAGTGAAAGGTAGTTAACGCAGGCCTTTGCCCCCGTTGTAATCCGTCGTGCCTGCTTCTCTCTCCATTTGATTGATTGTTATCCAAGTATTTACTGTTTTAGAATTAGTTCTCTTTGGTTCATTCTCTATTTACAAACAAACACAGAGTCGCAATACTCTGTTTAGTCTTTGCAGATAACGAAAAATCGTGTAAAAAAAAAGAAAAGGAATCGAGCAAAATCAGTAGGCCACTAATGGGATCTCTTTTTGACCTCGCTAAAATAGAAACATTAGGAACAACCCCTCATGACAAATACAAAACTAGTGAGATGAACTGAACTCCACACAATGATGGCTGCAAAACAGCTCGGCTCCGCCACCCACCCCGCCCAAAATAACGATAAAGAACGGCTGCCATGATTGGTTGCGGAATGACCACGACGGAGCTACGAAATGGTGCTGCTCTCATGCTAACCCCAGCTTCAGTCTGACACATCCAGAAACACTGTAGACTACCAATTTGATCAGTTCCGGTAGCGCCCCAATGTAACCCGGTAGAGAAGAACTAGCCCTCCCCTCTTTGACTGATGGTTCTTGTTGCCTGTCCCTTCTGTTGTCATTTAACAGAACTATTTAGCCTGCTGAAAGGGGTTGTGTTCCGACCGCTGGTTGGTGGAGACATTTTGACTATATTCTGTACCTGCGTTGTCGCGTAATGCGTCATATGACGCGCCGCGTTAGCGCATCCGGAAGTCATCCGGGGCGCGCAGCGCGTAACGTAAGCATAACAAGTCATGTGACTTGTTAATAAAACTTTTCATTGGTTCATTTTACTTTTCTTATTGTAATGATGAAAGGCTTGGTCATATGACCTAAAAATTACGCTTTTCATTACTTCCGAACATTATTTTTTCTTAAATATATGTTATAATGTTCCAGGCTAATGTACTTTCCCGGAAATTTTACAACTGTCCTGCAAGTAAAATATATTCTTTTTTCGAGAAAAAGAGCGTTTCTTCGTCCCATGACGGAGCCGTTGAGCAAAAGAGGGTCGACCTGCTGTCTTAGTCGCCGATACGCCTGAATATGAGATTCTTATCGATCACTTTATGTTGCAGGAATAGAAAACACAACAGCCCTTGACCATTTATCTTTACTGCGTTCCTTCGTATTATACCTTTTACCCTTCATGTAATTGGTCTGCTTTATTTCACCTGCCTTTTAATGATTCTAAAACAGTCACTATTATTAAAAACTTTACCAATGTATATACTACTACCATGTTTTCTTTTAAAAATCTTTATTGTGAAAATGTCATTATACAAATACGAGCCTATAACCACGTGGGCCTGCCACAGAGCAAACTGTAATCGTATATGATGAATAGACATTTACACTGTAGAGGAACGTAACGGGCGGGCCATTAGGTTGCAAGAACTAAGGTGTCTAACAGTTACGGAATCGGTGGACGTACATTTTATAATTAAAATACGACAGGGCCAGTTACAATAAAATTATCTAGATATACATTTGCGGGCAAGTACCATGGGTGACGTTAATTCGAACTTTCAACAGTACAGTAATCAATAACACATCAGAACTTAATATCAATAGGGATGTCGAAATAGTCAATCAATTCTCGTCCCCGCCCGCCATGTGCTTCAAAACTGCATACGTATCTCGTGATTTCAAGGTTCTGCAACCAGTACACAACAAGGAGTTACGAGTCCCATTTATTCCGGCGCCATTTTTGGCGAGGACGGGCAGGTCCAGGATATAGTCAAAATGTCTCTACCAACCATCGACTATGATGATGTTCATATGCTGTATTTATTAGAGTAACACTCATCTGTCCACATGAAATTAATTTGCCACAATCTAAACATGTCATTTTAATCTTTCCAAAGTTCTTCTAAATATTTGGGACCGTTTCCCTTGCCTCTGAAGCTCTCAGTGCCACTTCTTTGATGAATGTACTAGCAGGTCAGGGGTTCTCCTCCAAATCTCTCTTTTATGCAGCACTATAATTAATTGGTGCCACCTCTCCATATGACGATGCATGGTATAGTTACCACAACTATATTTTTTTTCGGTTCCTCTGGAGAGTTCATCGTGGCAGATGAAGCGTGTAACGTACCGGGCATTTACCTTTTTTGCATGTACAGGAAAGGAAAAAAAAATCGAGCGTCCGAGTTCTAAGGTGTCCCAGGGCCATTTTAGTGGACCAGGCCCAAATCCAAAGAACAGGCCGCCATTTTGAGAGTCCTGTTGCAGCCGCCTGTCGCTGTAGCATCAAGAGCAGCCGAAACTCAGCTGAATGGCAACTGAAACGGTAAAGGGGCGCCCCACTACAGCAGACGAGCCTCCACCTAGGAAGGCCCATTCACGCCAGCTCCCCCCCCCTTCGGGCACCCCACGCCGTTATTCGGAGCAGTATTGTAGGATGGCCACACCAGTGCGGCAACTTGCTAGACATCACCTTGGTGGTAACCGAATCTCAACGCCTTGTGGTGTCTTCTATTCAAAAAACATTGTTATGCTGCCTTCGACCTATTCGCCGCAAGTGCGCACACAACTCAACTGCATAGCTTGCTAGACACCACCTCGGTGCCATCCGGATCTTGGAATGTCAGCACCTTTTGGTGTCTTCTCTTCAGAAAATATTGTTGCGCTGCCTTTGGCCCCATTCTCACATCAGTCCGCTACTGACGCCATCTCACAGGCTAATGGGGCGCCCCACGCCGACTTTCAGCATTGTAGAATGACCACACCAGTACAGCAACTTGCTAGACATCACCTCGGTGCCATCCGGATCTCGGCGCCCCACTGCAGATGAAGTGCCTCTCAACTATGAAACCACCACGGTGACATCCGGATCTTGGCGCGTTGTGCTGCCTTCGGCCTATTCGCACATCGGTCCGCTACTGACGCCATCTCACAGGCTAATGGGGCGACCCACGCCGAGTTTCAGCATTGTAGGATGACCACACCAGTACAGCAACTTGCTAGACATCACCTCGGTGCCATCCGAATCTTGGCATCTCAACGCCTACTGGTATCTTCCATACAGAAAATATTGTTACGCTGCCTTTGGCCCCATTCGCACATCAGTCCGCAACTTAGACATCACCTCGGTGCCATCCAGATCTTGGCATCTCAGCGCCTTGTGGTGTCAGTCAGAAAATATTGTTGCGCTGCCTTTGGCCCCATTCGCACATCGGTCCGCTACTGACGCCATCTCACAGGCCAACGGGGCGCCCCACGCCGACTTTCAACATTGTAGGATGGCCACAGAAGTGCGACAACTTACTAGACACCACCTCGGTGCCATCCGGATCTTGGCGCGTTGTGCTGCCTTCGGCCTATTCGCACATCGGTCCGCTACTGACGCAAACTCACAGGCCAACGGGGCGCCCCACGCCGACTTTCAGCATTGTAGGATGGCCACACCAGTGCTGCAACTTGCTGGACACCACCTCGGTGCCATCCGGATCTTGGCGCGTTGTATTGCCTTCGGCCTATTCGCACATCGGTCCGCTACTGACGCCGCCTCACGTGCCAACGTATTTTCTCCGCATTTTATACCCTATGCCGCATAACAGGTCATGTGACTTGTTTATAAAACTTTTCATTGGTTCATTTTACTTTTGGTTTCCTAATGATGGAAGGCTTGATCATATGACCTAAAAACAACACTTTTCATTGGATGAAAACTTTTTTTTTTTTCCCAAACGATGAAAGCCCCACCTTGTTTCTGGATGTTTCAGACTAAACTGGCGTCAGCATGAGAGCACCACCATCTCGTAGCTCCGTCGTGGTCATTCCGCGAGCAATCATGGCAGCCGCTCCCCACCAGAAGCCTGCAGGAGTCGGGGCCCCCAAAATTTTTGATGAATTCTCAAGGCGGAGGGGACGCTTTCGAGAATGGGGTCCAAGACCTAGCAGACAAGCGTCCGATTTCCAAGGTGTCCCAGGGCCATTTCAGTGGACCAGGCCCAAAAAGGAAAGAGCCTGCCGCCATTTTGAGAGTCCTGTGACAGCCGCCTATCGCTGCACCGCAAGAGTGGGCGCAACTCAGCTGAATTGCGGCTTTTGACACAGTGGACCAAAAACGGACGGAATGGCAACTGAAACGGTAAAGGGGCGCCCCACTACAACAGATGACACTCCACCTGGAGAGGCCCGTTCACGCCGCCTCCCCCGGGGTGCCCCACGCCGTTATTCGGAGCAGCATTGTAGGATACCAAAACCAGTGCGGCAACTTACTGGACATCACCTTGGTGCCATCGTTCTGCTGCCTTGGAACTATTCGCACAACAGTTTGCTACTGATGACCCACCCCCCGCGACGCCCCACGCCGTTATTTGCTGGGTGGCAACTTACTAGACATCACTTTCGTGTCATCTAGATTTCGGCGCGTTCTGCTGCCTTGGAACTATTCGCATAACAGTTTGCTACTGATGACCCACCCCCCGCGACGCCCCACGCCGGAAATCTGGACGTTGTGCTGCGTTGGGACTATTCGCACAGCCGACCGCTACTTCGTTGTTTTTCCCTAAAAATGTTTATATGTTATTACTATTTTTGTTTTCTTGTATATATTTATAAATTATTAAAGTTTTATAATCTTACTACTTTGTCGGAGTGCTATATATTTTTAATGTGACACATAATTGTAAAAACTTTGATGTACAAAGAGTCATCCCTGGAATCTTCCGCTTCACGCTCGGTCCCCTCCCCAATCACAATACAGGATGGTTTTCAGATAATAGCAACGCTTCTGCTGTGACGGATCTCATCGAGTGTGGGCCTTGATCTACTATAACTCCTTTGAAGAGGGGTGATTCTTTACAGCTGTGGCCATAAACTACATCTGCAGGGCTAGCTGATAGCCTAGGACCGGCCTGGACAATCGGACACAGAGAAAAAGGAGTGTCAGAGGGTGCGGTAGTGAATAGGGCGAAAGGGAGGTGTCGGGCGGGCACAGGGTGTGATTCTCAGGGAAGAGCAGCGCAGATGGGGGGAGGTTTATTAACCATGCATAAGACAGAGAGCGGGGGTGACCACTGCCTGGGTGAGATGCTTGCGAGGGTGGGGAGCCATGCTAAGGATCGACAGCGTGCACAGAGTGGGTCTGGTCAAGGCATCTAAAATGGCTGCCGTGCACGACAAAAGTGTGGCATTTGAAAAAAGACAAGATGGCGCAGACAATGTTTTTCAACACTTCCTGATTTCCTTCGAATCGAACGTTAACAGACGTTGGGGCATATTACCAAAGTTAAGCGATATTTATCCCTAACGATGCATTGCAAAGATTTTTTTACCGTCAGAAATTATCGCAGATAAACCTTGCTATTATCAAGGTTTATCGCAAATACGATAAAAAACGACCGCAATGCATTAATATCGCAGAAAACTCAGCGATATTCATGCATTACCGAGCTAATGCTCTTAGCCATGTTATCCACCTCCCATTGGATAACCTGGATAAGAACTGCTCAGGGCAGGTGCTAGCTTTTGGAGATATTCGCGCTTATCGCGAATATTTCCAAAAGTTGATAATAGGAGATAGCGATGTTAGCGACTGTTTCCAGTCGCTAACATCTTGGCATGCCCACTTTGCATGTCATTAGTGATAAATATCACTCACATGCAAAGTGGGGCCCAAGATGGTCGCTATCTCCTACTAGCCGTCGCTAACTGGTGTTAGCAACAGCTAGGTAATACAGATATAATTTTATCTCCGCGAAGCGGAGCGCTGTTACAGATATATATCTTGTTTTTGAACATTAATTTCTCAAAATGCACTGAAGCACATATATTGAGACCTAGCAAAGGCACATCGGGCTACCAGTCCCTAATATTTTACCAAGTTTCGTGCAAATCCATTCAGCCGTTCGATTATTATTATTATTTTTTTTTTTTGCCCCGCGGGGCCCTTTTAAAACCTCCACATCAAACCTAGGGGGTCAGCGAGGATCTACTATGCCCCCTTATGGTCATTTGCCCCTTCGCTTTGGCCTCCTCTTGTCTCTCGATCCTACCGAGAGACAAGATGGCGGCCGCTACGTACTGTTTGGAATGTTTACAGACACCGGAGAGCCAATCAGCTTCGCTTCGCAAAGCTCCGTAACGCGAAAAGTACGCGAAGCGGTGCGCTGTTACAGATATATATCTTTTTTTGAACGTTAATTTCTCAAAATCCACTGAAGCACATATATTGAGACCTAGCAAAGGCACATCGGGCTACCAGTCCCTACAATTTTGCCAAGTTTCGTGCAAATCCATTCAGCCGTTCGATTATTATTATTATTTTTTTTTTTTGCCCCGCGGGGCCCTTTTAAAACCTCCACATCAAACCTAGGGGGTCAGCGAGGATCTACTATTCCCCCTTATGGTCATTTGCCCCTTCGCTTTGGCCTCCTCTTGTCTCTCGATCCTACCGAGAGACAAGATGGCGGCCGCTACGGACTGTTTGGAATGTTGACAGACGCCGGAGAACCAATCAGCTTCGCTTCACAAAGCTCCGTTGCGCGAAAAGTACGCGTACTGGAGCGCTGCCCGGTCCGCTGTTACAGATATATATCTTTTTTTAAACGTTAATTTCTCAAAATCCACTGGAGCACATATATTGAGACCTACAAAAGGCACATCGGGCTACCAGTCCCTACAATTTTGCCAAGTTTCGTGCAAATCCATTCAGCCGTTCGGGCTAAAAGTGAGGCCAACCGCCCTATGGAAATTAACATGGGAAAAACGCGTTTTGGGACCCCCCTTTTTTCTCGGCCCCCCCTTGACAAACCCCCCCAAAATTTTCAGGGGCTGCTCGGAAACAAAATGTGCCATTTTCCTGAAAATTTCAGCCAATTCCGTCCACAAACGCCAAAGTTATTAGACATAGAATTTTCAAAAATCCCATAGAGAAAAAATCCTAACTATATATACCTACTGGCGACCGCCAGTAGGTAATATATATATATATATATATATATATATATATATATATATATATATATATATATATATATATATATATATATATATATATATATAAAACATATTTAGACTTTACAGAAACACACAGTCACTGGATGATGTAATCAATGATGTACTCAGTGATGTTATCAGTGACGTCACCGACCATGTCATGAATGATGTTATATGTGATGTCATCAGCAGTGCATTGCTGGGGCGCGAGTTGTAGTTAGCTCAACTAACTATAACGGCTGAATTTCTCAGGTTTTGTATGAGTGAAATGTCCAACTAACTATAACATCCCTTAAACCTATGGTTTTTCCAGTGAATTTCAAAGCTTTTTTAAATGCTAATTTCTAACTATAACGTCCCTGAAATCTGTTTTTTTCAGTGAATATATAGCTAGATATAGATGCATATATATGCAAAAAGCAGCAGAGAGCTCTGGGTAGTTCCCAGGGTTATGTGGAGAGCTGAGGTATTTATAATTTAAATGTTTTAACCTACTGTCAGTCACCAGTAGGTAGTTACAGTCAGGATGTAGTTTCATAGGCAAAGCATTTTTGTGTTGCTAATAACTTTGATGAATCTTCACAAAATTTCTAAAGCTATTTTGCCACTCACTTCAGCTTCTGTCTGGAAAGTTTCAGGGTGTTTTGTCAAGCTGAGAGTTCAGAAAAAGGGGGAGGTTCCAAAACATTTTCCTCAAGCAATTTTCCATAGGGATTTTGAACATGACTACAGACCGAACTGCTAAATAGAATTACACCAAATTTGACAAAAACTAGATCTTGGTCCAGAAAGCACTCTTTATGTGATTTGGTGAAAATCCATTCAATGGTTTTAAAGTTATTAAAGAAAAAATATTTATAGATATCTAGGGACAGGAATACTCTTTGGCTAAACCATAAAGAGTCCTTGAATCTGACACAGCCAGCTCCCAGTGAATACTGTATTTGCAGCGCTGGTTTGCCTATTTTTGAGTGCACTGCCCTTCAGTTACTTGTTTCACATTCTAGATGATCTTTACCCACCTGACCTACCATTTTGTTTTTAATTATACTCTCTCTTCTATCTTTTCCCTGCCCGTGGAAGCTTATAAATGAGCAAGGGTAAGATCATCAAAAAGGTAGAGGAAGCCTGTGAAAAGAAAAAAGTAGCTACAAAATGTCAGGTTCTTCCTCCAAAACAGATTACGGTCAAGAACAAGGGGTATATGGACCAGTGCTTAACCAAAGAATATCAAGACCATAGTGGATGGGACAGGTGATTACAGGAAGCTGAATGAACTTTGGCCAAGTGCACTTGTGGACTGCTTGGAAACTATACCATAATAAATACATAATTCTGTGTGGATATGGATCTGCCACTAAAATCCTCTAACATAATAGTGAAAAAGGGTTATTTCCATAGCACAATGATTACCTGGATCATCTCATTTAGTTCAGGTGGTTATGGTGATTTTGTAATCAAATATGATTCACACTTATCTGGGCTTGCTGACTACTTGTTGATGAGGCTTAAAAAAGTATAGCACCCAGTGACAGAGATGTTTGACTCGATTCCACTCAAGAAACAGCAATTGTTAAGTCACACCATATGGTCCTACCGCATCTTAATAAAAATGTTTCAGGTTTTATTTCAGACACACCTAATTGGGCTATAAATTATTATCTAATATGAAAAGCTAGCACTTGTCTTGGTTCCAATCTTTTAAAGAACAAGACATGTTGTTTGTGAATTTATTTTCCAGACTGATTAGTCCTTTAATGGACTGCATTGAGAGTAAAAGACAGACATCTTCAGTGTTATCTAAATAACCCTTCATCTATAAATCATTTTCATTGTCTTGTTCTCTTTGTGAGGTCTATTGTGCTATGAATTCCATTTCTAATATCTCTACATTTTACAGTTGGTTAGGTGTTTTGTATGTGTAATGTTTGACAACTACTAGAGACATGGATATTTCACTTTCTTACTATCCTATGTTTGAGATATTCTCGATTGGATTTCTCATTTGTCCATAAATGGTAGACAAACATGAGGAGCTGCTGCTGGAGTGAAGGTCAAGGGGAGATGTAAAGGCAAGTTGTCTTTTTAATTACTGCCACTCTCTGCATGACAGAAAAAGTTTGAATCAGTGCTAGGAAAGAAATCAATTGTATTTAATGGTGAATCGATAAAAAGATGTGAATAAAGAGACCAACACATCTACTTTTATAGATCAAGAAAGACAAACCATCACATAAAACCTGCCACTACACTGAATAGTATAGATAATAATGAAGAAAGGGTCTCAAAAAGTATAGATATAAAGAGAGCTATATAAACAGGATAAAAGAAAATAAACTGAATTGACTTGATAAGGCCCCCTTTGGAAGACCATTACCATTCTTTTCTCAAATGTTCTACCCTTCGTCAACATGTTTCACAGTCATTTCCTTATTTATTTATTTAATTGGAAAGGTTTATATAGGGTGACCATGACCACCGAGGGTATCAGAGCACTTTATTTGTGCAGTAGGACATGTACATGCAAACACAAATATTCGAAATAGCGAAAAGTACATAGACTTAAAATGTCCAACATTCTCATGAGCCTTGCCTCAAGGACACAAAACAGCGTCAATAGCCCAGGAGTCAAGTGGGGAAGGCAGACTGAGCAGATATTTCTTCATCAAGAGCCCTTTAACTTCTATTTTGAAGAGGACAGTGGAAGGGATCACCCTGTCTTTGGAGGGAAGAGAGTTCGAGATCCTAGGCGCCATACCTGAGAATGCTCGATTATAGGTCTTTTTTTCTTGAATTTTTGTGGTTTGAATAAGAGGGTGCTGGCACTTCTGGAGGCTCTTGAACCCACATGAGAGCTCCAGTTTCTGAGCGAGGTACATCGGGGTCTTGAGGAGAATGGCTTTGGGTGTCATGCATGCAGTTTTCTGCTCTGTCCGAGCTTCATATGAGAGCCATGATGGGGCTAGCAGGTCCGGAGGTATGTGGTTGAATTTGTTTGTGCTCATTATGAGCCTAGCCGCTGCATTGAAGGCCACCCTAAGGGGAGACATTTTAATTCTGGGCAAGCCAAACAGCTTCCACTGCCACAGTCCAGCTTTGCTATCACCAATGTTTGCACTGCAACCTTTAGGTGTTGAGCAGGGAGATAGGGTTTACGCTACCTTAGGATGCTGAGTTGGAAGTTCGCTCCTTTCGCGAGTGAACCGATGTGCTTTTGCATGTTCAGACTATTGTCCAGTATAATACCAAGCAAGGATGTCGAGTCCACGAGGTGAGGTCTGCAGTTAAGAGCAGTAAGCTGGTTCAACCATTGTTCAATGACCAGTGATTGCTTGTGGGGTGAGATTAGGAGGAATTCTGTTTTTAGAGCATTTAGTTTCAGGTGGTTATGTGTCAGCCAGATTTGTGTTTCCAGCAGGACTGAGTTGAGGGACTGAATGTCCTCAGGGGAGGCGATTTTCAGATATAGTTGAGTATTGTCCGCATACATGTGATAGTGAATGCTGGATGATTTCAGCATTTCTGTTAGAGGCGCCATGAACAAGTTAAAGAGCGTGGGAGAGAGTGCTGAACCTTGGAGAACCCCCAGCATAACCGGTGCAGGATGGGACAGGGATTGGTTCACCTTGAAGCATTGGGATCTGTTCAGGAGAAACGAAGAGAACCAATTAAGTACAGGCTCAGACAACCTCATCCTGTGTTCCAGGAGGTCAATTAGGTTATCGTGTTTTACAGTGTCAAGTGCTGACGGAAGGTCAAGAGGGATAAGTAGGCATGACTCATTGTGGTCCAGCATTCTTAACGCATCATCTATAATGTGCATTAGAGCCGACTCTGTGCTGTGGCCCGAGTGGAAACCAGATTGGCATTGGTCCAGGAGTTGGAAATGGTCGATATGGTTGCAGAGTTGGGCAAGCACACATTTCTCCAGGAGCTCTGTGTTGTAAACAAGATATACACACACCAGGTGTATAAGCAGGATATCTTTATTGTAGCTTAGTTCTAGGATAGATGAGTAGAAGGTAAAGGGTAGATGACGCGTAGCCTCACCAGGAGCAGCCTCCCTGCTGCTCAGCCTCCATTCACCAACTGATGCTCGACACACACACACAGGCACCCGAGCATTCTATGAGGTCATCACACATTTCAGCTGAGCAGAAGGGAAGAGACAAGAACTAGTTTATGACGCATCCTCTTTCCTTAGGGAATAAAACAGCAAAGAAGTGCAATAGAGGAAATGACATTATAAACGATACATCAAAAATAACATAGCCAGAAAAAAAACACTTCAACGTGCATATAACAATAGGTGTAAAACATCATGAAAAATAGAAGAATAACTACTTCCAAGAATAACTATTTGGAAGAATAACCAGGCATGCCCCATCCCCCTCCCTTGGGAAAGAACAAAATAGTGAGAGCATGACTTTGGGATGTCCCCATAACCTCCCTGTAAAAGGGTACACTCTTATGGTAGGGAGAATACCTGGGGCACTCAATGCCCCCACAACCTAAAGAAAAAAACACATTAACCTCCCCACTACAGGTTACACCGTAGAGAATGCATCAACTCAAATGAAGCATTAACTGACTCCACAACTTCCCAAATGAAGGGTAACCTGTAGGGTAAGACAACACCCCAGATACCAAAATTGGAGCATTGACTGGCTCCACAACCTCCCTTAAGTAGGTACACCCTACACAAACAAAAAAAACTAGACTTGAGCAGACACCAATCTCACAACCTCCCCATGCATGGATACATTCTAAGCATAAAGAACACTGACCGCCCATATAACCTCCCCATGACAGGGTACACAGCAGGGTAAGCTTCATCCTAAAAACTGAATTAAGTTACTGACTGCACCTACAACCTCACCACGACAAGTTATGGCACATCCATAAACGGTGTAAAAATTGGTACAAAGGGCACCATATACTAAAAGGGAAGCAGCAGCCACCCACCAAACTTCCACAGGACAGGGTACACCACCCCCACGACCTCCATAAAGATGGGTACACAGTGCAGTATAAACTGGAAGGGCTGCCCTAAAACTGATATGGACCATATAGACAAACTACGACCTTAGGGGGACAGATACTAAAATGAGACATGCATTGTAATGGCCAGCAATATAATGAACAGAACGTCTCGAGCTCCAGTTACCGGTCTCGCACGAGAGATCGTCAACCCGACGTGAAGTCCTTATTAAGAAATTTAGTGAAGATGTCGCAAACCAGTCTTCCAGCTATTTAAGCAGCAGACTTCATGTGCACAGCTATTGGCCATTTACACGTGGTAAAAAGAGGAAACTGACAGTTCCTCAAGTCACAATCGAGTGATCCTTTCTTTCCTTGTACAGGGGCAGTGGCGTAAGATAACCACTAGATGGCATTGCTGTGTTAATCCATAGACTACAAGGCAGAAACACTACATTTAAATTACCCATAGAAAGTGAGCATCGGAAAACACGGCTGGTGCTGAGTTCCCCTACTCATCACAAATGCTGACTCAAACGACAAAGAAGAAGGTTTTGTAGTTGCGGAATACTAACTGGCTGAGGTAAATCAAGGGACAAAGGAGATGGCGGCACGTGGATCACGCAGTCCCTGGTGGCTACAGGCACGTCCAGGCAGCAGAGCGTCCCCCAGCAGCATCAGATTCCAGTGTCTCTCCGCGTGGGATCAATTGTCACAGTGACAGCACGCAAACCCAATGACAGGTACGGCTGCATGATCTCTACCCTTGTTTGAAAAACAAAATGGATCAATTGACATTGCTGGTAGAAAGGCTCAAAGAGCCCCAAACCATAATAGACGTACACTGCCTCACCTCAGACATCGTGGTTCACAACGAAGAACCAGTTAGGGTACACAAGCTGCTTCAATGGATGGCAGTCACTTAAGTACACTCTCCAACACTGTCAATGAAGCACTTAATACACTGCCAGACTTTGTTATCTTAATTGAGCTCTTGCAAACTGAATCCTTTTGAACCGGAGGTTGGCACAAGTAGCGCACTCTCAAAGAGAATAGCCATCAGAGAACAGTTAATTCCAAGTAAATTGACTCACAAGCAGTAGAGATTGTCCTTTAGGTATGCGTTAGAGGAGGTTGCAGTCGCTTAAGTGCACAGTCTTTCCATAAAACGCTTACTCACATACCAGACTCTGTTGATGTCTAGTTCACACCGACGTTGACAGATGTCAGCACTGATGTCCCACGCAGGCCAAATGGTGCTGGTTGGTGTCAAAATGAAGCTGGCCATTTTCTCTTGTTGCCAGTGTTATTCACTATGATTAACCGAGATGTACACCAGTTTTCAATTTACTGGTTTGAAGTTAGACAGAGTCCTTTCACAGGGCAGTAAAAGCTCAACAACCCTTAGTTACAAGGCATCTGGATTACAACAGGCCTGACAGTAACTGTACGTAGACTGTTAGAAAGATCAAACGTCCAGGCTGTAAGCTGTCCAGATGGTAAAGGACACTGGTGGGGCTGACAAGGGCATTTCTTCAAGATTTCAATGTCGTGGTTACCATAATGTTTCCTTTGCCTTAGAGTTTCAGTCCCTTGGTTCCTTAGTTCCTTTGTACAGGGCCTTCCTTACTCCTCGCGTAGGTTCTTCAAGATCATCGCCAAATTGTTGTAAACAAGTAGATGAAGCGTAGCCCCACCAGGAACAGCCTCTCTGCTGCTCAGCCTCCCTTCACCAACTGAGAACTAATTTATGACACTTTGCTAAGGTGGGGATGTTGGAGATTGGGCGGAAGTAATGAAGGTCCGTGGGATCAGCAGTAGGTTTCTTTAAAATCAGGGTCACTTGTCCCAATTTTAGGCAATCTGGAATAGCACCTTGCCGAAGTGATGCATTGACGATCGTAGTCCACAATGTTAGTAAAGAGGGTCTAACTTCTGTGAAAAAGTTTGATGGCAGCGGGTCGTTGTAGTGGCTGGAAGGTTTCAGAGACTACAGCATTTTGCGTATAGTGCATTCATCCAAGGTTTGGAAGAGGCTCCAGGATGCATTGTTTCTGGGGAGGTGTGGTTGCGCCAAGACCGTGAAATCCCTACCAGGTGGACATAAGGAGGTCAGTGGACTGATTGACAGGTGGTCACGGGCAGATCGTGATTCAGTTTCAATCTTACTAGTCTTATCTGTGAAGAAATCTGTGAATTCTTTGCAATTAGGCAATGTCCCTTGACCCAGTTGTGGAAAATGACTAAAATTAGGTATATATAAGCGGCGTTCATTTATGTTCACCACAGCCACTGTTGAAAGTAAAGTGAAAATCATGAAACAGTGGCCACGCCATCTTGTCCCTTTTACGCCCCTTTATGTACGAAGGTAGCAGCCATTTTGTGTGCCTTGGCCTCTCTGCCCACTGCCAATAGCCTGCACGTCTCTCCCCCCACTCCCCGGCCTCGCAAGCTTCCCCCGCGCCCTGCCAGCCCCCGATCTCTCCTGCCTGGGCCATAAATGCACCTCCAGCGCGACCCTGCCTCAGAGCCACATCCCGTGCTGAACCCCCACACTCCTTTCATCTCACTCCTTTTGATAACCTCTTCCTCCCTGCCCGATTGTCCGGCCTGATCCCAGGCCATCACCTAGCCCAACAGATGCAGTTTATTGCCCCCTACAGTAGGAACTCACCCCATCAAAGGAGCGGGGATTAATCAACGCTTTCGCACCCCGAAGATCCGACTGTTCACACACACCCCTGTTCCCAGCGGAATGTCCAGCTGCGCGATAACCACCACATGCTGAGATCGGGGTGGGAACTCTACTGTAGATATGTGTGGGAACGGGCCTGGACCGGGGATTCCGAGGATGTCTTTTCTGTCCTTCAAAGAAACATTACGGATGCAGTGTATGTAATAAAGCCATAAACCTGTGTATAAGAGGCCAGGCCTCAGAGATGCGGTTAGAGCACCTCGAGAAGATACCCTGTTGTCTGATTTGACGTGTTCTGCTCCGTCGGAATAAACTCCTGTTTCCTGCCTTCCTGTCTCCAGCGCCTGCCTCTTTGTTTGGTAATCTCGAATGGTATGAGAGGCGGCTAACGCCGGGCAAATACTGAAGGGTTCTTGGGCGAATTCGGCCTTACCTTTTCACAATTGGCGTCCCAAACGTGGGGCCCATCAGCGACACGTGGATCCAGTGGGAGAGGTCCCAACAACAGAGTGAACGACTGCAACGATCGGGAAGTGCACCTGCCCGATAGACCCTCGTCTGGCAGCCGATCATCCGAACTTCACTGGTTCCGAGCAGACCTCTCTCGAGTGATCTACGGTCCTGACTGGGAACCATCAGGAGTGCCACAGCAATTACGGAGAATAGAGGACGATCAGGCGCTGGAAGCAGAAGATGAGAAACTGTCCATACGGTCCGGGTAAGGTCGTGCATCGCAGCGAATTGCGAATTGATTGTTTGATTATTTGAAAATACTAGTATTACTCATTTGATTGATTGTTTATCCAAGTATTTTTGGAATTGATTGTTTATCCAAGTATTTTTGGAATTGATTGTTTATCCAAGTATTTTTGGAATTGATTGTTTATCCAAACATTGACTGTTTTGGAATTGGTTCTCTTTGGATCATTCTCTATTTGCAAACAAGCACAGAGTCGCAATACTCTGTTTAGTCTTTGCAGATAGTGAAGGATAGGTAACGCAGGCTTTTGCCCCCATTGTAATCCGTCGTGCCTATTTTTATCTCTCATTTGATTGATTGTTTATCCGAACATTGATCGTTCGGAATTGGTTCTCTTCGGGTTATTCTCTATTCACAAATAAGCACAGAGTCGCAATACTCTGTTTAGTCTTTGCGGATAGTGAAGGATAGGTAGTGCAGACTTTTGTCCCCATTGTAACCCGTCATGCCTATCTTCTCCCCATTGTTCAGTAGTTGGTTCAAGCCCGGACCGTTATTAGAGGTAGATCATCCGGCTCCACCGGAGGATACCCCTAATAAAAAGGACATGTATACAAAAATGCGGATTAGCCGCTGTATCGTGCTAGCAAACTATGACATAAAAATCATTAGGAAAAACAAAAGGAATCAAGCAAAATCAGTAGGCCACTGATGGGATCTTTTTGACCCCGCTAAAATAGAAACATTAGGAACAACCCCTCATGAGAAATATGAAACTAAGTGAGAAGAGCCGAGCTCGACGCCATGATGGCCGCAAGACAGCTCGGCTCCGCCGCCCACTCCGCCCAAATAACGACAAACCCTATGCAGATATTATAAATATATACAACACTCCAGCAAAGTAATATGTTAAAACATTTTATTATATAACTATTTACATGGCAGCCGGCTGCAACATCAACCCCAATACATTCGCCGTCTGCTTGACGCTGTTCCTGTCCCTCCTTCCTTGGAGTTGGAATGTTGGGCTGCTTTGGGCTGCTTTTTGGTTGGTTTTGGGCTGTGGAAAGTCTACAAAAGCCATCAGCCGGCGAGGTAGCGTCGGTGGCGGCCTGGAGTGGAGGACCGTTGTGCGAATAGGCCGGAGGCTACCCCACGCGCCGAGGCACGTCCCCGGATCATCCAGAGGTGGTGTCCAGCAAGTTGTGTGCGGGGGATGCCTCGCTGATGGCTCCCCCTCTTTGTTGCCTGGCGTGGGGCACCCGCGGAGAAGCAGCACGGACGGCCACCCCTCCACCCCCCCCCAGGTGGAGGTTCCTCTCCCCCACTAAGACTGCCATTAGCGTTCCACTCAACGAGCCCCCGCGGTTGACTGGCCGGGGGACCCGCTCCGGTGGCCGTGGTGAAGGGCGGCTGCTGGGGGGGCTCTCAAGATGGCGGCCGGCTCCCCGGATTTGGGCCTGGTCCACTAGGATGGCTTTGGGCTACCATGGAACTCAAATGCTTGCCTGCTCGGGCATGAGCCCCACTCTTGAAGACGTCCTCTCAGTTTTAAAGATTCTACGAGAGTTGTTGGCCCTCGACTCCCGCGGGCTTCCGGTGGGGGCAACCGCCACTGTTGCTCGACTATCTCCCATGGGTATGCCGCTGCCCCGGGTGGCCGCCGCCTTACCCACATCTGGTGCCGTAGGAAAGACTGATTCAGTGCATCTGTGAAGGGATACGCCTGCTGTCCCGCTCTCCGGAGTGGCCACAACGTTGTCACAAGATGGTGGTGCTCTCATGCTGACACCAGCTTTTGTCCGAATTACTAAAAAGACACTGTAGACTGCCAACTCGATCAGCTCTGGTGGGACCTCAGCGTGACCCGGTAGGGAAGATTTTGCCTTCCTCGCCTTTAAGTCGCGGTTCATGCCGCCTGTCCTTTCTGCTGGCGTTAATGGAATTTTTTTGAACTGCCGAAAGGGATTCTGGTCCGGCCGCTAGGTATTAGAGGCATTTGAACTATACTCTGGACCTGCCTGGCCTCGACCAAAATGGCGCCAGTATGGGCGGGACTTGCAACTCCTTATGACGATTCTAGTTACTTAGCCTTGATGTTATGAGGGACGTATGCGGTCTTTGTGCACATGGCGGGCGGGGAAGGGTATTGACTGAGCATGCGGACAACCCTATTGATGTCGAGTTTTTACTATTGATTATTGTATTATTAAAGCTCCGAAGTAATGTTACTCATGATACTCGCCCATGGTGTGCGTGTGGACGATTTTATTGTAACTGATCCTGTTATACTTTCAATTAGAAAATCAACCTTCACTGATCCTGCAACCGTTTGTCACGTTTAGTTTTTTTAATTAAATGGCTCGCTCGTTACGTACTCCTATACTACAGTGTAATCTCTCCTTACCTCATGCGTTTCCCGTCTGCCCCGTGGCCGGCCTGTATGGTCGGAGGCCCGTATTTGAATACTGACATTTTTACAATCAAGGTTTTAAAAGAAAAATATATATGGAACTAGCATCATAACAGTCATTTAGATTGATAGTTTTTTTTAAATACCATGCTCTGCGAACAGGAACGACCCTATACCACTGTAAACCATTCTATTTTCCTCGAATGAACACATGAATCCATCACCCCCCCACCTTAAACTGAATACCCCTGACCTTTGACCCTCTCCTACACGCGGTCTGTACTACCGCCCTCGGGCGATCTATGTAATGGGCAGACTACCATTGGTTATCTTTGCCGCACTACCAGTTCCTCTGGGCTTCAATGCCGAGACATAAGAGACTGCATCCCAGAGAGATAAGTCAAGTACGTGGTAGGTAAAAACATTTTCGTGTTTATGCGCGCTGATGTGCTTTGAACGCTGCCCCCCCCCTCTTTTTCTTTTTGCAGGTTACATCGGAATTTCAGCTGAAGTATGGAGAAGACCTAAAAACCGCACCGTGTTCCACGCGAGGAAAATAGGCTAGCTCTGTGAGACGGTACATTATATGTAGGAGCTATCTCTGGGAGCGTGAAAAAAATTGTATGGTATGAATGTGCGCATGGGCCCTGATTTGTACGGTATGAATGTGTATGTGTGGCGTACGTCTGGGTCAATAAAAGAATGCTTTTTGTACGATTGAGGCGCTGATCGAACGGTTAATGGAATAGGAAAATTAAGCCTGAACTTGGTACCTGCATGTTAAAGACGAATCAAAATATAGCACTTTCCTTACTTAGGAACGACTCTCTCTGGAGCTAGCGAATGAGAGAGTGGCCTACGCCAGAAACGTGAAGGCTTATTTCAGTACGACGAACCCAACCCCAACCGATATCCCAAATGTACACCCAAAATAATGCGCACCAGTGAGTCAATTTATGTGCTGACTAAATAAGAAAAGTTAAGAGTACCCCGGGTTGGGGTTCATCCAAAAATCCCCCTCAGCCCAGATATTAGGGATATTGTTATTTTTTAGATTTTACCCCTTCTTCTTCCACCCTCATAGAAAAGTCCGAATTGTACCATCGCACGTCCAACTGACACCCCTCCTTTACCTCAGCTTGGATCATCATTTGCTAGAGGTTGGAAGACCCCACCGTGAGTATAAGCGCGACTGGACTAGTGTCCGACCAATTAAAAGGAGTAAGTATTTTTGAAGCGAGGTCACCAACAAAAATTGTCTACTATTAGGAAGGAAGGAGAACAAAGAGCTCGACCCCCAAAAATGAATTAAAGGGAACACTGAGAATACGCAACATGCATGACAAAGTCCCTTTTGCCCAAAAATAGCTCTGTGTTCTGTCTTAGGTTTCCGTACTTGATGTATGTACTGTCGCACCCTATCTGATATTTGTGTGTACGTAAACTATGAATTTATGTTTTCCCTCAGCTTGTGTTTTTTTACGTGACACCGACCCGTACTGTTCTATGTGTGTGTGCACTGAATAGCCTATTATTATACACGTCTTTCTCTCTCTCTCTCTCTTTATGTTGTACGTGTACTAATGGCCTATTTGGTACACACGACGCTCTCTCCCTCTGATGGCTCCCTTGCTCCCTTTTGAATAAATGACGACACTGTACCTCGCCGGCACAGATATAATTGGCTTTAGACACGACAGTGTTTGAACAAATTGACAGAAACAAAACAATCGTATTTTGCCATATTACTACCTCTCCTTTCTGTAAAATGATGGAACTTAATTGGCTGAGAAAGAAAGGACAGGCAAGACGACTAAATGTCCCCTAATCTGACCCTAAAAGGGGAACTATATGTCAGTGGCTTTTGTTTTAGTGCTTTAGTAACACCACCCTCATCATTCGGATTACCACCGCCCATTGCACAAAAGTAGAATGTCCGAAACGTCCCCGTTTTTCCAGAATAGGTCCCAGTTCTGTAACCAGCCGTCCCAGAAAATCTTAAAGACTGTAGCTGATGACCTTGTTTTTAAAGATAAATCGTCTAAAACTGATAAAAGTTAGCCGTTGCTGTCAGAAAAGAAAGAGAAAAAAAATGCTTAACGTATGTCCTTCCCTGAAAAAAGTAGCTGTAAGCCCATGATAATAAGCACTTCACACTTTTATGAATTAGCAGACCTTGAAGAAAAATATAGCTCAACATGATTTGTTATAGAAAAACACAAGTTTCTACTGGAGGAGCTGGTTTGAATTCAATGAACCATGTAATTGTTGGATATCAGACTTCTTGCCACGCTCGCGAATATAACAGGAATAAACACCAGACAGACATGATGTTTGAAAATAGAAAGATACTTGCAGACCTGCTCCACAGCAATGATGCATGAGTTAACAGCATACACCGATGTAAGGATCACTAAGCGTCCACCCTATCGTGACCAATAAACGTTTCCCCAACTACTTGGGGTTGGGAGAGAAATTAAAGTGTGTAAACATCTTCCCCTGCCAGTTCTCTAAGACTTGTTTTTTTGTACTCATTTAAAGATAACGTGCGGTCGTCGGAGGAGAGGGGCCGGATGTGACGCACAGCCTGGCTGCAGATCGGGGAATATCTATGACCTCGACCAAGGTGGAGCCACAGAGCAAAGAGTTGCGGGACAAGGCACCATTCTCAACGTGGAAAGTGAAGGAAAGAAGGGCTGTCCAGAAGCCCCTGCATGTTGATGAGCTCGTGCCGAAAGTCCCAGCCCATTGTGCCCGATTGATGGGCCCACTTGCTTGAAATTTCTGCCCTCCTTGGTCCGTTCCAGCCCTGATCCCACTCCACCCTCTTTTCCCTCGGCCTCCCAAAGCACGCTCCCATCACCCCTTTTTCCATATGGAGTTTTTGAACTTGACTTAAAGAAGAAACACAGCACAAAAGATAGAATAGGGTTTGTCCCGGAAGAAGAACGGAATACGGGTACCCCAACTAAAGTACCTATGGTAGATTAGTTAGGTAACAGGACAAACAGGACTGTGGTCTGAGAGCAAAGAGTGGCCACACCCTGCAACGCGAAATCTGAATCCGAGCTGGACGCATAGCTCCACCGCCGGTGCTCAACAGTGCCAACGAAAGAAGAAGAATAATGAGAGCCTACCAGTGATGGCTTGCTGTAATAAGACACTGGAAAGACGAACCCTTTTTTTGAACATTACCACCCCTTGTCTGTCACTTGTATTCATTTGAATTCCTCTCCCAACCACTTTGTATTGATTAATCACCCAATTGAGCATTCAAAACCTTACATCGGTCACTTTCAACTGTGCATGAGTAACTAAGAAAGCGTTAACTCTGTATCATGATGATTGTAGAACACCAGTCATACACATGAACATGCTGTCGAGTTTTGATCCCCACGAAGTCCAAACCTCAAGTAATGCAATTAGTGGCTTTTATTCTGCCAGAACATTTTTGTATGACATCATGTTTTATTCGAACGCATCTCCCACATCGTCTAAAGTAATGTCCCCGCCTCCAAGGTCTAACGTATGACGCAGCTAATGTAATTTTGTAGGCACTGTCTCCCCGCCCATCACATTGATTACATATGGTTATGTGCGATTCTGTCTGCATTGATATCAGAATTATTTCCATCTACCTGTAATGCATATGGGCTACCAAAGCGAATTGTATAACTAATGTCAGCTTGTACATCCTCACCTATGACATGAACAGAAATGAACTAACTTATGATAAAAACTGGGGACTGTGGAAAATGACTAAAATTAGGTATATATAAGCGGCGTTCATTTATGTTCACCACAGCCACTGTTGAAAGTAAAGTGAAAATCGTGAAACAGTGGCCACGCCAACTTGTCCCTTTTACGCCCCTTTATGTACGAAGGTAGCTGCCATTTTGTGTGCCTTGGCCTCTCTGCCCACTGCCAATAGCCTGCACGTCTCTCCCCCCCACTCCCCGGCCTCGCAAGCTTCCCCCGCGCCCTGCCAGCCCCCGATCTCTCCTGCCTGGGCCATAAATGCACCTCCAGCGCGACCCTGCCTCAGAGCCACATCCCGTGCTGAACCCCCACACTCCTTTCATCTCACTCCTTTTGATAACCTCTTCCTCCCTGCCCGATTGTCCGGCCTGATCCCAGGCCATCACCTAGCCCAACAGATGCAGTTTATTGCCCCCTACAGTAGGAACTCACCCCATCAAAGGAGCGGGGATTAATCAACGCTTTCGCACCCCGAAGATCCTACTGTTCACACACACCCCTGTTCCCAGCGGAATGACCAGCTGCGCGATAACCACCACATGCTGAGATCGGGGTGGGAACTCTACTGTAGATATGTGTGGGAACGGGCCTGGACCGGGGATTCCGAGGATGTCTTTTCTGTCCTTCAAAGAAACATTATGGATGCAGTGTATGTAATAAAGCCATAAACCTGTGTATAAGAGGCCAGGCCTCAGAGATGCGGTTAGAGCACCTCGAGAAGATACCCTGTTGTCTGATTTGACGTGTTCTGCTCCGTCGGAATAAACTCCTGTTTCCTGCCTTCCTGTCTCCAGCGCCTGCCTCTTTGTTTGGTAATCTCGAATGGTATGAGAGGCGGCTAACGCCGGGCAAATACTGAAGGGTTCTTGGGCAAATTCGGCCTTACCTTTTCACACAGTGATGCGGAGTTCAGATGACTATTGGCTTGGAACTTGATGAGTTTGAACAGGTTTTTTTTTTTGTTTTTTTTGCTTTGTCTAGCTGTGTTCTGAAAAAGGTGGCCTTCGAGCATTTGATGCATTTATTATATATGCTTCTCAGGGATCTTAGGTGGTAAAAATGCTCAAGGGAGGGATAGGACTGCAACAACCTTAGGTTTCTTCTTTCTGAATTAAGACTATCAGTAAACTATGGTTTGGAGAATTTAGAGGAGATTCTTTTAAGCTGTAGTGGAGTGACCGAGTCTAGTATGTTCATAATTGCATGATTATAGTGGGTGGAAATGTCCACAGCGTGTTTAGCTGCCGATCTACAATTTAGGAGCACGCATTTGAGACTAATGATGGCATCTGTTGGAGCGAGTAGGGTGGTGGTGACTCACATGAGGTTGTTCTCATTTAAGGTTCTGGTGTTAGGCCTAGGTTCACTGAAGGAATCCGTGGAGATGGATTCAATTTGTTGCAAGTTTGCTATGGCAGGGGGATGTGCTGGAACATAAGAATGTAGGAGAGAATGAATATCCGTAGCAGACAGGGAGGCTCTGCATTTGGAGGGGCAAGCAGGGTCGTTAGGGAGCGGAGCGGAGGCCCACCTGTGAGGTATGTGGGAGACATGAGATGGTGACCTCCACACTTCAGGGGTGGAGGGAGCCCGGTACACCTGCAATCAGGGAGCGAGCGGAGATGGTAATTTTTTGTGGTGGCTCAGCTTGGTCTGGAGTTAGCAGACAAAGCCTCAGTGATATGTAGTAGGCTGAAGACCGCTGTCTTAAGTTGTTGTAGGCAGAGTGCTATCTCGCTCAGGTGGCCTTCCAGTGAGGTGTGTGGATGGGATTGGGAGGCTAGGTTCTGGGAATTCTGGAGCGGGAGAGAGCTAGTGAAGTCGCGGGAAAGTAGGGCGGGTGGCGACTGAATGTGCCCAGTGTGAAAAGATTCTGGACAATGGACCTGCACGCTTGGAATGGGTATGCTAGGGGAGGTGCTAGGGACGTCGGTGGAAAGTAGGGCGGTAGGCAGCTGGATGTGCCCAGCGGGAAGAGATTCTGGGTAATGGAGCTGCATGCTTGGAATGTGTATGGAAGGGGAGGGGCTAGTGAGGTTGGGGGAAAGTAGGGCAGTAGGTGACTGAATGTGTCCTAAGGGAAGGGATTCTGGGAAATGACGCTGCAAGCTCTGGAGGATGGGGAGGATAGGGGAGGAGGTGACTGATGGATAGAGACCCCTGGAGGCCAGTGGGAGCCTGATTGGATTATGTGTTGGGCTGAGGAAGGCGTCTTGGGGAGAATCAAGGTGGTGCTGTACGCAATGGGGCTAGGGGTTTTAGGGCTAGCTAATTGTACAGGGGGGCAGGAGGATTAGCGTGATGACTGTGCTGGTGCAGCTCGTTCGTTGCGTGGATTGCAACCCCTTTATTGAAAAAGCCTACCCTTGTTCCTGAATGCCTCAAGAACTTTAGGCCCATCTCGCTTCTACCTTATCCGGCATAAATTGTAGTGCGGGTGGTGGCAGGCACTCTCTCTAGACGCCTAGAACAGCATAAGCTCCTGGAGAAAGTCCTGTTTGGCTTTCGGCCAGCCCATGGCACCGAAACGGCCTTGGTGACCGTGCTGGATGAACTTCGTTGGCGGGCAGACAGGGGACAGGCAGGGGTGTTGATCCTGCTTGACCTTTCTGCCGCCTTCAATACGGTGAACCATGGAATTTTGCTGGACAGGCTGAGAGAGGTGGGGGTTGCTGGTTGTGCCCTTGGGTGGTTTGAGTCCTTTCTTCAGGACAGAGAACAATCTGTGACCCCCCCTCCCTTCCAATCCGCTTTTTCCACCATCTCGCATGGCGTTCCACAAGGCTCGCCAGTTAGTCCGATATAATTTAACATCTACATGAAGCCTTTATTTGCGGTCATCAAACAATATAATATTGAAATTGTTAACTACGATGATGATACGCAGTTGATTCTCTCCCTGGAGGGAGATGAGTCAACCTCCTTGGAAGTATTCCACAACTGCCTGCGAGATACAGCGGGATAGTTGAAGGCCAATTCCCTGCAATTCAACACAGGAAAGACGGAGGTGTTATACTGCCCAAGGCCTAGGGTACAATCTCTTTTACCCAGCAACTTCTGGCCTGCGGATTTCTCTCCTCTGTTGCAGCCTGTGAAGGTAGTGCGGAACCTGGGTGTGATGTTTAACAGTGACCTTACCCTGGAGGCGCAGCTCTCAAAGATATTAGCTGGCTGTTTGGCCATTATTCGCCTCATGAGGAAAATCCTTCCTCTGTTACCGCCCCTTGCTCGGATAGTGGTGGTGCGCTGTACCGTGCTCAGTAGGTTAGACTACTGTAACTCCCTGCTTTTGGAGTCTCCATGCTATCTGATAGAAAGACTCCAGAGAATTCAGTCTGCAGCGGCAAATTTAGCCCTGGGGTGGCCAACAAGATCTTCTTCTTTTAAGGCTTTGGCTCAGCTGCACTGGCTCCCAGTGAGACAGAGGGTGCAATTTAAGTCCCTCTGTCTGGCCTTTAAAGCTCTCCACGGGTTGGGCCCTGCTCGTTTACAAAGGAAGTTCTCGAGGCATGAGCCGGCCCACAATCTGCGTTCCTCCTCGGCCAGGTTAGTGACCATACCTAGGTTTAGGAGATCCAGAGCAGGAGGTAGATAGTTCGGCGTGGACCCCTTTCGATATGAGCTTGTCAGTGCCAGGATGCCTTTTTTAGGTGATAGTGCGCTTTAGAAGTAAATAAAATAAATAAAATATTGCGAGGGAGTTGTTATTAGGAGTTAGGGTAGGAAGAAGAGGGTCCATCGAAGCAGATGTGGGATCAGCGGGTGGTGGTGTTGAGGTAGGAGATAGATTTTGCGAGGGCTGGGGGACCGCTGTGGGTCCTGCCCTTCCGCTGTGAAAAGAATTGACATTAGCCACTGTATTCAAGGTGGTGGGGAAAAATGTGTCAAAATTTCCTGTCATTTTGCACATATTTGGACCCAGCTGTTTCTATTGCTGCTGTTACAGGGATTCTGCGCAAACACAGAACTGTGCACAAAGACTTAAGACCTCAGTGAATTAGGATGTGCCAAAATTCACCTTAGTACCCAAAATCTCCTACCAAACTATCAATCAGTGTCACATTAGCTCCTCGTCCTATAGCAAAGAAACCAATGAACATGCAACTTAGGACCATCTCAGGAATGGTGGCAAGTGAGAACACTCTTTGGTTATACTCTCATAACAGTCCACAACAGGAGTAAATAAGAGACACAGTAAGGTTAAAATATTTATTTTATTGACTTGATCTCAAACGCAGTATTTTAGTCAACATAAGCCTACATATGTTTAAAAATAATATTGTCAGCATGGTTACAACTCCGTAAAATACAAAAGGAGGAATCATATTACAATGATAGTACAAACAAGTGATAAAAGCGCCTAGTTTAAACACCCTCCCTATATAGGAACTATGTATTATAAAACTATAGAAGGTCTCTTGAGTTTTGTTAGGGAGACCCCATTTACCTGTCCGCTCAGTAAGTGTAAATTACATCAGGACCGGTTAGTCTCTCTGCATGCCTGGAATCTTCCAAATTGTCCAATTCTGGCAAGTGTGCTTTGATAAAGGCGCCAGAATCCAACTCGGCTTGCAGCTGCCAAAATGTTGTGTCTATAATGTGTTACAAGGACACGCCGATAAACAGGCTAGCACGTTATGATAACCTTGGCGGCTCAGCACTCACTGTACAGACTGGGGGCACAATGTATGTCTAAAGATGTCGAAAAACAAACCTTTTGCCATGTACAGACCTTCGTGAAAGCTAACTCTGCCAAAACAGCTAAGCAGTTTCGTCTGCAAAAAGCAGCAAAAGGTAAAATGGCGCTTAAACTACTAATAAGCCATGCTAACTTAACGTGCACGCAAAAGAGGCCCATAAACCACACTACACCCCTCCCCCCCCATGTTCGGGGAACACACAGCACTCAGGGCAAAATCCATAGAAAGCAGAGTTCAAGTTCGAATGAGACAGAACCAAGTTCAGAAATTTCGCCAAACTTGAAATTGGGGAACGAGAATTGAAATAATCAAGGCAGTGAAAACAAACACACGTGGCCATGGTGTGAAGAAGAAGAAATATACATGAGTTCAATACGTGTCTATGAAGCAGAAAAAAAAACGTACTTCAGCCCAACAATGTGTAAGCTCCATTAGGAAGTCGTTGTTATCATCCATGAACATTTCAGCCATCCAATTAAGTAAAGGGAATAAACAAACATGTTCCTCGATTGCCGGAGCCTCAAGTACCATCAGAGGACAACTTGGGTTTATTTCAAGATAACTGCGATCCAGAAAGTAATTGGCCTCAGTCCAAATGTTCCAGTTGCCTAGAACCCCTTGTGCCGCTGCGCTGGCCATAATCCCGCTACTAGAACAGTCTATTTCATGAGCAACTAAGGGACTCATTAGTAGATTAAAATCCAGTTCGGGAGACTTCGTGTTGCAGAGACACAAATCCAGGACCCATTAAAAGTCACAATCCAGGCAATGAAAAACAGGCTGCACATAAGTGAAGAAAGAGAATCGGAAAGATAAACAATACTCTACACTTAGAGTCGCCAAAGGCAGCGCTCCATAGTATTCCAGCATCCGGTTACGCAGGTGGAGCTGCCGGGACAGTACGTCGTGGGGCACAAACTGTGCATCCATTTTGTGCCAAAAAAAATATCAGCAGAATGCCTGCACCTAAAGCCAAGAGCAAGGGGAACCCTCCAAAGACACTCAAAAAAATTGAATGAAAAAATGCAGGGATCACACTGAATATAGTCGGAAAGGAGGTCACAAGGCCAGAACATACTACTTTAAAAAAATGTGGCAGGCCAGTAGTCGACGAGGCATTTAAGATAGTGTGAATCAAAGCACCGAAGTGCAGGGGCAGATCTGTGTTTAATAAGGCATTTACATCAGTACGAGTATTTAAAACGTGAAGAACGAATGTCTCAAGCGCAGATGTAAGGGGGACTTCCTTCTGAGACAAAACAGCTCTTATTCTGCTCATCTTGGTGAACTCTGCTTTCAAGGTCGGAATCGAGGGCCAGATGGAAACATCAAGCCTGCCATGCAGAGGAGGGAACAACACATTCTTGCAGCAAGTTACACGCTGGGAAACGTTAACGATATAAGCAATACCGGCGTGCATCCCACAACACTCTTCATTATTTAGTAATAAATACCTACCATTGGCAAGCAATGTAAATGTAGGTGTAATGGCCGTAACTGGAGTACCCTTCAGAACACACGCTAAATTCGGTGCAAGCACATTACAAGACCCGTGCAACTGAAGATGTTGCATGTTAATAAATGATCTGGTGTCGTTGTGCCATCTTCACCATTTAAAAAAAACTTCTTTACCATCCCTCAAATATCTATACGTGAATGGGAGATTCCATACTTCATGAAGGTAAGCTCCACCCAGGGGCTCATATCTGCCTATGGCATAATGTTTCATGCAATTCTCGAATTTGAAAAGGGAAAACGGCAAGGTTATTAACCCATGGATGAGCCAAACAGCCGAATTGGCTTCCGCTACAGAGAAAGGCAAAGGTTCTAACTTTTCAATATGCAAAACTGAAAACGTGGCATCTTTCATCGACATAAATTGTTGTTTAACAGTCAAATCGAAAGGCAGAAATAATAAACTCGTGGTCATATAATCCCATGGGACTCAGCCATTTTTTAACGTTTGCAAAGTCCAGACAAACTGCATAACAGAACTCAATTGATTTTGTCCATGATACAATACTGCAACATCTTATTGCACTATATCAACCACAGATGACACAACATTATCCAGAGTGTAAATTTGGGAAGAAAAGATGTTAATGCTATTATCTACAACTGCAAGGATTTTTTCTAAATTGGCTTGATCAATAGCTCTAAGTCTAGAAGCAGCTTCAATCAATGACAGTTTCCAAACTTAATTGTAAGCAGCATACATCTATCTCTCCGATCTGCCACTCGCAGGGCCTTTCACAAAATCATTTAAATCATCATTGTCAGTAAGTTTGGACAAATGTAACTTAACAGACGCTAAGGATGAATATCTGAGTCAACTCTGGCACAATTTGCCTACAGAATAGGTGGGACCGAATGTTGAGTCTGAAAGTGGGGATCAACTCTAACCTCTGTATAGCCAGGGGTCAGACCCAGAAAACGGTGCTGGCAGGAATCTGCACTTTTTTGCCATAGCAACCAGCCTTCGGGATTAATGCTGGAAACATTAAAAGAGGAATTTCTAAACAGAGCTTGTAAGTCAGTCAGGGAAGTACTGGTATACTTATTCTAATGGGGATATTCACCCAAATCCGTAAATGAAGGAGCATTTAATTTTTTTAGAAGTAACCAATCCAAAGCAGGTGGTTTGTGAAATAGTGTCATTCAGAAACAACATATGTATTGGGATGAGACATGCACGATGCAAAGCCTCAGTTCCTTGCACTTGCCAACTTTTAGAACCCCAAAAATATTAAAAATCAATAGTATCTCTCCACAATTCATAGCCCCCAACAGCCAACTGGTCAATAAAGGACTTAGAATACAGTAATTTTGTGTGGGTAAGTATAACCTTGGAAGAGGACTTCTAAGTCAACTTAAAATAAAATGCATCAGGGTTTGATTGATCAAAATCAGTAAAATAGGAAAACTTTTTCAAAAATGTTTTTGAGCTTCCTTCCACTGGTGCGGGATAGTGCTCCCACTGTGTGTAATTAACCATGTTTCTAAATGAATCCGATTTATGCAAAAAATGATTGCCAAAATGTTGGTAATAGTACAAATCACCTTAATTTGCAGATTCCAAATATAAATCTTCAGCATCGAAAGCAGCATAATATTTCAAATCAGTAAATAAAGCCTCCACAGCTTTAACGCCCAATCATCAGAGCGAATATTCTGTTTAACCAGATCCCCCATAGAAACATGGAGTACATTGGGAACATTAATAACCTCTGTGGGACCATGTATCTGGAACTTTACAGCATCCCATACAATCCCATCTAAACGGGCCAAGCAGTTATATTCACAAATGTCTGGTCCCTCTTCATGATGTGCATAGAGGAGTGGGGAGCCAAAGTTCCATCAATCACTCGAATAGAAGTTCTTTCCTCAACATAGTGTCCTTTGATAAAACAGAAAAAATATACAACAAATCCTAAGGACATGAACAAAAAAATTGCAATCAGCACCAGCCAGATGTAAGTCCATGGAGGAATCAAAAAATGCTTTTTAAACCAGGTAGCAAAAATTGAAATTTTTGAAGGGGACTTAAATGTGGAAGAGCCAGTGTCAAATAAAAAACGGGACTGATTGGCCACACGGGTCTCCAAATCAGGCATGGGCAAGTCAGTGGGGTAAGTATATTCAGTGTCATTAAGAGGATCACCAGCAGGTTGATTCAATAAAGGATTTGTAAGTGGACTCATTTCAACAGCAACATCAGGCCCGATGGCAGGATCCGGGGCCAAAACAGAGTGTTGCATCATTGCTGGACACGAAACCGCAGGCGTCATACAATAGAGAATCGGTCACCTGTGTTGTTTGACATTGTCAATGGAAATGTACCTGTTCCCATTTCGCCCAGGAAGAGGTGGTAAAATGACTGTTCTTGTACCCTGCATGCCAAGCACGGCAACTGGAGCTCGATAAGAAGGACCAAATTCTTTTTTGTTGTCGATCTTCTCTCGGACCAAGTCGCCATCTTGGGGTAGCCAGCCGACTACCGGAATCTGCAATGCAGCTTCAGATGTGGAGGGCAAGTGTTCCTTTGCAAGACTGTCTCTGGTCTTTTGTAGGTTCTGCAGAACATTAGAATGTTTATCTCCGTCAAAGGATGCGGCTCCTGCCGCCATGTCTAGACCATCAAGGTCCGGTATAAACATCTTGATGCCAAAGTGCATTTCGTATGGGGTCCGCCCACCCAGAGACCTTCTAGGGAGATTATTAAGTACATGTTGTACGCTATTGAGGTGGGTGAGCCAATCTCTGCCAGCACCTAAAACCTTCGCTCTCAATGATTGCTTTAAATCACGGTTCATTCGCTCCACAACACTATTACCCTCAGGCCGGTGTGGAGACTAAAATCTGACTTGGACCCCCAATGAAGCCATGGCATCCTTCTACACCTTAGAGGCAAACGCTGGACCCTGGTCCGAATGGAAGGTACCACATGCAAAAATTCCCACAAAGACACGCAAATCTCTCACGACAGTTCTAGCATCCGTGCTCTTTTGAGGCCACATCCAGACAAAGCGCATGCATGAGTCAACTGCTACTAAGATGTACTTATATTCAGTATAAGAGGAGGAAGCACCACAATGATCCAAATAAACACACGCAAGTGGCTTATTGGATATATACAACTGAGTTTGGGGCTGACGTGCAGCAGAAGAAGGTTTAATTTGCTGACAAATGCCACATTGAAGGACAAAATCACCCGTCTGTTTGTACAAACCCCACCACCAATATCGCTGCTGGAGGAGAGATACAGTAGCTGACACCCCGGCATGGGCCGAAGCCATCCCGGCGTGGGCTGCTATAATCAAAGCCTGTCTGTGGTCCGCGTTGGGTATCAACCTGTCACCACCGTCGTTAATTCTTACATAAGGAACTTTATCAGGACTTAAATGATAAGAGTACTTCAAAGGGGATCCTTTAGGATAATTACCCCCCTTCTCAGTTGCGGCAGTAGCTGCCAAGATGTCATCATCAATCTTACTTTTGGAACGTGTAACCGCTGCCACTGCAAATGTTGCTACTGCTTTCTTCGCAGCCTCGTCCGCGAGACAGTTGCCAACAGCATGAACCCCAACACGCTGATGACCCAAAGGATGAATTACAAAAACAAGTGGAAGTCGATCTTTGAGCTCAGCCACTCAAATCCAGATCATCTTATGTATGATTGTGGGACCCTTGGAGTCACGATAATCATTTTGAGTCCAAAAGGGTAGTTTCAAGTTTCAAGTTTCAAGTTTACTTTATTTTTGCATAGTTAATTAAAACCATTGCAATACAAAAAATTATATAGTCATTTAAAAACTGTCATGTACATAATAAAAATTCTTGTATCTAAAAAGCCATATTGTCTGGATTCCTGAATCATATACTCAGAGTGTTCGCAGAGTCCAAAGGGTAGATTGTCATTGAAAGACTGTACACAGTAGTATGAACCGCTCACAATAAGAGTAGTCACACTGGGGTCCGCGTACTCCAACGCAAGCATCAGAGCACGTAGTTCTGCTAACTGGGCTGTACAGTCCCCTAATGTCTGTTTATGCAGGACATCGGACTTGAATTCACCATCCACCATTATACCAACCACAATTGCACAGGCCTGCAGAATACGCGTGTCTAGAACCCGTAGCCGGTTGCACACTACCATCAGTGTATATGATACAAAAAAAATCCTCAAGTGGGCGCATAGTCAGAGGAGCAGGATGAACAAACTCATACTGCAAAAACTCCTGAGTCTGCAAAGAGGAAACGAAAATGATCGTTACATCAGGGGATGTCAAGAATGTAGCCCATTGTATCCACCTAGGGTGCAAAGTCTTGGAATTTGGTACACTGGCTTTCGTCACTGCCTCCAAGGCAGGATACGGAGTAACAACCACAAAGCGTTTCCCCTGCGACAGTGCACGTTCCTTAAGAATCGCCATTTGCACTGCTGTCAAAACTTTTGCCGCAGTGGAAAACCGCAACTCGACCGAAGTGTACAGATGTGACTTGTAAGCGATAGGGACTGTGTCTCCCTCATTAAAAGTGAGGTACGTGAAACCCACGGCCCCTGGCACGATTCTTATCACCAGGTTGGTGTGATTATCAAGAGTCAACAAGAATTTAGATTCAATTAGGTCAGCCTGCAAAGATTGCAAGATGGCTGAATGTTCTGGCAGCCAGCATGATTTGGAAAAAGTAGGTTACATCAATCCATAAAGCGGCTTAATACACTGGGCATATTCTGGAATGTATGTACGTCCAAAATTCTAAAAGCCCAGTAGAGATTGTAGCTTTTTCAGCGTTGTAGGAGCACTCAAAAATGCGCATTTCTCCAAGAAGTGAGGAGCCAAACCTCGACCTTCATTGTTGAGCTCGTAGCCCAGGAACAACACTGTATACTCTGCAATGTGTGATTTTGCAAAGTTAAATTTATAGCCAAAGTCCGCAAACCGGCAAATTATGCGGTCAACATGGCACCAATGCGGCCATAATTAGTCGTCTGTGAGATAAATGTCATCTACATACAAACAAGCATCTGCGTCGAGCCTCTCAAGAAAAGAGACTATTCGGGCAGCAAAAACGCCTGGACTATTCTTGTAGCCCATCGCCAATCAAAGGACTTGGTGTTGTTTGTCACCACAGGTGAAACTCGTCCACTGACAACTAAGGGAGGACAAATTATGGGCAAAAAAGCCATTAGATATGTCCAGCGTATTTTGAACCTTTTACGCACCAGACTATCCACAAGAGCAGAACTGTGAGTATTCTGCACCGCACACGTACGACAATATGAGTTTAAGTGGCGGTAATCCAACACCAAACGGTATGAACCATCCGGCTTGGTCACAGTAAAAAGTGGGTTATTCATCGGAGACACAGACGTTTCAATTACACCTAGATATTCCAATTGTTCAAGGATTTCGTCAACAGAAGCTTTCGCCTCACGCCATATGGGGTATTGCCGTTGAGGCTGCGGCATAGATCGCAATGGAATTTCACGTCGAGGGGACAATTTGTCCAATCCACAGTGAGTATGGCACAACGCCGGCGCAAGCGCCTTAGCCCAATCTTCTGCAAATTGCAGTGCCTGCTTCTTTGGCACAGTGTGCACGATAGCGGGGACGATCAACTCCTCCCCTTGTGGAGCGGCCAAGACAAAGGGTGGGGGCAAATCAACCTCCGCCAACGAAATATCATACGTAGTAATTAGATTTTTCCCAAAAAAACCTTTTATGGTACGTTCTATGTCACCTTCAATTACAAGGACAATTTCATAAAGTCTATCACGGGGAGCCACTCTAGTGTCTGCCGTCTCAAATACAACTAAGGTGTTAGTCGCTGTCACCCTCAGTAGTGGACGCAGCGCCTCTCAAATGCTGTTAATCTCCGCCGCGCTGTCCAGTAGCGTCAGGGCCCATGTCAGATTCCAAAGCTGCGTTCTCACTATCTGTGCCATATCTCGCTGTTACAGCAGCAACTTTCTTCTTCTGAAACTGGGGTCTTTGACGTGGTGTCTCGTCCAGCTTGCCTTTTCCGTCAGCCTTACAAGGCTGCTCACGGCTCTGTTGGGCACCTTGACCTCTGCCGCCACCTCCTCCACTGGTGGCTGTTACCGATGTTTCCTGCAAAGAGCGAGGAGAACGTTGTTCAGGGACCTGAAACCTATCAGGTGACTTAATAGTACTGCAGTTGCGCAAATCATATTTACGCTAAACAGGGGCAGGTGTAGGTGAAGCCGGACTTGAACCCTGTTTCTGTTGCTGCTTACCCTGTTTTTTGATCTTACTCCAATTTTGTTTCTGAACCTTCAGGCAGTCATCTTTATCAGATGACCCTTGTTGAGTTTGCTGGTGTTTCTCTTTCCTAGCGAAAGGCTGAACACCTAAACTATTACGGCCCACGGTCTTATAAGCCTCCGTAATAATTTTCTGTAACTGACGGGGTTTGTCGGCGTCAGGGAATTCGCGCAGAGCATTAAAGACTTAAATTTACCGCATCTCCCTTGACATTTGCAAGGACGATATTGCGTACCATGTCAAACGTTCCCACGAGACGCATCCCCAACTCCACAGCCGCCTCCGGTCCGTGTTCATCCTGAACACGCTTGATCACAGAGGGCAGTACAGTCATTGACGGGGTGCCAAAGCACCTAGTGTAGACAGCTGCAAAAATCAACCCCCAAGTTGTACACTCATTTACGTCAGGCACTAAGTCTTTCTGTAAACTAACTGTGAGGGTCCTGTGTTTTTCAACAGGACTTGTATTAGGGAACACTGCTTCCAGTTGGTCAAATTCTCGGCAAGCCAAAAAGGCATTTCTTCCTTATCCTGGGGATGCTTGCCCATGACCGCATTAACCATGATGGGACTAAGTTTAAGTCCACCACCGCCAACTGGATGCGCTGCACCACCAGGGGCCCCACCCAGGCGGTTGCGTGTAATGTAATGAACCAGACCCCTAATAACTTCAATTGCTGAGGCACACAGGGGTCGCAGTTGCTGAGCTGTTAACTGCCTCGCCAGAGGATGCGGGGTGTAAGCAGCTAAAACAGGCCATGTAGCGCCTGGAATGGACAACGGCCCTTGTCTGACCGCTGTAATAACGTGTGGTAGGGCGCCATTAAAGCAAACGGCATGCTGCGAAGCAGAAATTAGAATTTCCACTGTCCGATATGGAGCGTACACTGCAGGAGCATCAGCAGGGGTGAAAGAGTGAAAAACACCAGAATTAGCATCAACTGCAGGAAACTTGACCCATGAGTAATACAATATGTCACGTCAGCAGAGACTACAAAAACCACTGCCTGTCCCTCCATAGAAACGAGGTATTCCTGCAAATGATTACGCACAGCTAAATGACTGTGTGCTGGGATATCAACCGCAGCCATATCGAAACAGTAATAGTGATGTACAATACAAAAAGGCACAGCTGGGTAGTAATTCAAACAGAAACCTGTTTTAATTTGATCAAGCTTGAATAAACCTATGTAACTATAGGTAGGTTATTTATCCGTCACTACCGTCAACCGGAAAAAATAGTGAGGGGGTCGTAGACTGATATAAGCACTACTCAAGTGATTCACAATAAGACCACACTCGTTGGCGGTGCCATGTCACAGGGATTCTGCGCAAACACAGAACTGTGCACAAATACTTAGGACCTCAGTGAATTAGGATGTGCCAAAACTCACGTTAGTACTCAAAATCCCTGCCAGACTAGCAATCAGTGTCACATTAGCTCCTCGTCCTATAGCAAAGAAACTAATGATTAGACAACCTAGAACATGCGACTTAGGACCATCTCAGGAATGGTGGCAGGTGCGAACACTCTTTGGTTATACTCTCATAACAGTCCACAACAGGAGTAAATAAGAGACACTGTAAGGTTAAAATATTTATTTTAACGACGTGATCTCAAGCCCAGTATTTTAGTCAACATAAGCATACACCGGATTAAAAATAATATGGTCAGCATGGTTACAACTCCATAAAATACAAAAGGAGGAATCATATTACAATGATAGTGCAAACAGGTGATAAAAGCGCCTAGTTTAAACACCCTCCCTATATAGGAACTATGTATTATAAAACTATAGAAGGTCTCTTGAGTTTTGTTAGGGGGACCCCATTTACCTGTCCGCTCAGTAAGTGTAAATTACATCAGGACCAGTAAGTCTCTCTGTATGCCTGGAATCTTCCAAGTGTGTCCAATTCTGGCAAGTGTGCTCTGATAAAGGCGCCAGAATCCTACTCTTCTTGCAGCTGCCAAAATGTTGTGTATAGAATGTGTTACACAGACACGCCGATAAACAGGCTCGCACGTTATGATAACCTTGGGGGCTCAGCACTCACTGTAAAGACTGGGGACACGATGTATATCTAGAGATGTCGAAAAACAAACCTTTTCCCACGTACAGACCTTCGTGAAAGCTAACTCCGCAAAAACAGCTAGACAGTGTTGTGTGCAAAAAGCAGCAAAAGGTAAAATGGTGCTTAAACTCCTAATAAGCCATGCTAACTTAACATGCACGCAAAAGAGGCCCATAAATCACACCACACAACAATATGACAAGTCAGCCTTTGGAGACAGTAAAACTAAGGGTTTGTTGTTTTAACAGTGCTGTCACGGGGACAGAGAAATGTTATGTTTCCTGAAAACTGAGATTTGCAATTCTAAATTTACTATACATCAGGAAGCTTACTAAAGAAAGCAACACAAATGCACACACACATGCATATGCCTAGGCACAGGTGGCCTAATTTATGGCGTTTTGGCACAAGGTAGCTAATCAGGAAACCTTGCTGCTCTGCCCTACGCCAAAGTGCAAGGGCAGAATGCCATGTATTTAAGCAATAAGGTGCAGTCCTGTCCTATCTGCCTGCGCTGGTGCTGGTATTGCAGCTTAGCCCCAAAGTAGGCACCTTTGCACTATAGTGGAAGGGTCCATCCATTTTAGGCAGGATTGTTTTTGTGCAGGAAAGGGCACCTTCCTGCACAAATACAATCCCAGGAAGCGTTTTCTGCTTCTTATGTAAAGAGGAAAAAACGAGGAGAAATAAACATATTTCTCCATGTTACACCTCACCTCAGGAGGCTTACGGATCTGGTGCTTACCCAGGTTTACATCACTTTGTAAATCTGTCGGAGCGTCAAATTCCATGGGTGCGGCATGGGAAAACCCAATGCAAAATACTCTCTTGTGCAAACTAAGGTGATGCAGCGATTTGTGCTGTCGCCTTACTCATGATTTATGAAGCCACTGACAGTCACGGAGGGTGGGTTTTTACCAGGCATTGCAAAATGGCTTAATGTCTACCCATCTGAATTAGGAGGATGGACATAAAGCCAAACCTCAGATGGGCCTGATTCCATTAGCCTGTCAGAGACATTTGACCTCATTTTCCACCGTCGTCAAACTATGGTCCACCCGAATTTAAATCCAGCGGGTGGACCATGGTTTTGGTAGGGTGGGAGGACTTTGTCGCCATTGTGGCACAGTTATCGCCCCTCCAAGATATAAATCTGACCCTAACTTATGAAAACAAGGCCTGTGCTCCATCAGGCAGCTGAGCTTTGTTAACAAATTATTCGATTCCATGAAGTGTAAGACCTCACCCATCCCTCTGCATTCTTGCATGTCCTGTTATACATAATACATAAGGTATGAGGCATTTAAACTTTTCTTCAAATATGTGTGTCTCTATTGCACAGCTTTCCAAACTTTTCATGTTGGTGACACATCTTTTAGACAATCTTCATTTCGCGACACGGTAATGCGAGTGAGTTATCCCTCCAGTGAAAATTTTGTAAAAATAGTGGGCAAATGGTGCATTTTCAAGGAAGGTTAATAAAGTAATTGTGAATACGTTCTAACAAAGACAGTGAATGGCAAAACCGGGTGTAAGCAAGGTTAGGTTTGTACCTGAAACAACAATATAATCATGCACACATTGACACATGCCTCAGTGATTTACAGCACAAAAAAGGCGGGTGCATGCACTGCCAACCATTTCGACCAGGCACAAAGTCCGCCTGCTGCCTTGCTGAATATGAGGTATACAAAAATCCATTCAGGAAGGGGGAATTGTGAGTGTTAAAACAATCATGCAACTTATCAGCCGGTCTCTGCGCATTGAACTCAGGTGGGTCCGCTTTCCTTGCGCACTACCATCACTTCCTATCTCCCTACATTGCTTCACTACCACCTTCGGTGCCACTCTACCTCTCTAGATAGTATAACATGCACCCTACTATGCTTCATTAGTACTGCATACCACTACCAGGCAGCGCTGTACTTTCACCAAAACGCTGCACTTACACTGTCTTCACAATTATTTTTATGGGTGGTTTATAAAGCGTGGCATGTATTCTGAGGGTTTTGTTATCTTTCTAGAAAGGGCCTGGTTCTTTTAAAAGAAAGGTAGTGGTGTTAGATTTTTTCATGCAAGCAACAACAGATTTCTTTGATGAGTTGTGTCTTTAATTTCTTTCTGTTTAGCTGACAGGTTGATTGAGATCTCAAAGTCAGGTACATGTTGATCCAAAGAGTGGCCTTAAACGCATGGCGACCTTCCTTCGTGCCTCTTTCTTTTGAACCTAATATTGGGTAAAGCTTTGCTGGTTCTCACTTACTACCCATTTCCAATACAAGGACTTGTGTGGCTGTAGGCACCGCCCAGTGCTGTGAAATAAAAAGAAGGCTAGCCGGACGTCAATTATTACATCAAACGCAACACAGACTAAATACCTTTCTCAGTGTTTTGTTTTCTTCTATACCTTCCAGCTAAACTGAGTTCAAGATTGAAAATAAAAATGTTTCCAGTATTCTATAATTGATTTCTGCACCCCCAGGTTTCCTTCAGTACAGCAAAGAAGGAAGATTCTGGTAGTCCTTGCATGAACAAGCATACGTTTGCTCAAGAGAAGACTCATTAAGCTTTTTTGCAACTATTCATAAGGACCAATGCACCTCGCAGGGTCTATTTACCAAGGTAATTTATCCAGTGGTTAAAAGCAACACGTGCTAGAATTCAAAACCGCTCTCCAATATCAAGTCTACTGTGTCTCTGCCTGGGCATGATAGGGGTACCCACTGATGCAAATAGAGACATATGAATAGAGGTAATTGCAGACTCAGGGCAAAGCTGGGAATACAGCAGGAACACATTGAGAACAGTGGTAAGTGCCACATCGGTAGTTGGCATTTCCTTAAACTTTTGTATCATCCCAGTTCTGGTGGTGCCAATCCACTATGACCTCTGAGGTGGCTAATGACCATCCCCAACTTAGTCTCTGATGCCTATGAGGCCCGTCTGGTAGTGGCGGAGAGAATCCCCGGTACCGGGAAAGGGAACGTTTAGAAGCAGAGGAAGGCTGCAAGCCCCCCTAGCAAGATGAGGATTCCCGGTCCATTGCGACGGTTTTAGTCTCTGCCTGCCCCATGTTAGGATGCTGGGACCTCAGCAAGGCTTCCCCGGGCGTGGCGGTGGCAGCAGCCCTGTTGGCGTAGAGGAAGATTGCACCATACTTGCTTCGTACGTGGAGCAATACCTGGACTGTGTCGAGTCGCTGCCTCTTGAGATTCAGCGCAGCGTCTCTGGGTTGCGGGAGATAGACACGCGTTACCGAGAAGTTTTAAATTAAATTGACGAGGTCTATGAACAGCATGTGAATGAAAGCGACCCTAATCAGAAAAAACGTTTACAGCAGCATCTCCAACGAGCACAAATTAGCAGCCAAGAACTGGGTGATGAAAAGCTTCACATAGTGACTCAAATGCTGGAGCTGGTTGGGAACCATGTCCGACAAATGGATGCCCATTGCCAGTATTTTCAGGAACCACCAGAAAACGAAAAGCCTATAGAGAAGGGTAAGCTGGAATCCTGCCACACTGAACGATCCTCCAAAAGAGCACGCCGGCAAAGGAACAGTGAAGGCAGAGACTGGGCAATGGGACTGCCGAAAGTGAGGAACCGCCACCGAAAGAAAAGAAATCCAAATCTACTAAGAAAAAGAAGCGGTCCAAGCACAAACCGGAACGTGTTGCATCCCCCGTTGAATATGCTATAGATCCCAATGAGGCATCAGATTGAGGACTATTCTTGAAATCTCCAATAAGTAGAATAAAAGGGTGGTTCTTTAAACCAATCTGTAGTATGCAATTTGTATTGTGGTGTAGGTTAGTGTGTATTTCTTCAGTTTCCCAGCATCTCAGAGTGTGCAAGTGTTTCCAATGAGGAGGCATTAAACTATGTTGCAGCTATCACACAGGGAATGATAGTTCCCCAGGATTAAAGCACTACACGAGTACATCTTGATCATCCAATACTCAACTGAAGGCCATCCTTCACTCGGCAACAAACAAGATAACTCAGCAAAAAAGTATGGCTCCCAATCCCAGATTTCATTGCCAGACATATCACATAATTCACAGTGTCATCCACTGCTAAAGCCACCATATTTAGTTAATCTGTTGATCATCCCTGGGGGATCAAGAGGAGTGAGAACGAGAAGCATGCTCTTCCTCATAAACAATTCTTCTCTGGGGCAGCCCTTTTAGGATGGTACTCTCTGCCCCCGCCTACAGACGTTAACCTCATTCATCACCTTTAGAAAGTCTCTTAAGACCCATTGTTTCAGACAATTCTTAGGCTTGTGTTTTGACTTGACATATCAAGTATTATTATTTGGAACTTATTGCCTCATTGACTGTGTTTAATGATTGCTACACTCCTTAGTTAACCATTATCCTAATCATTGATGTACTCCACGGCTGGCTTATGAACTCTCTGACAGTAAACAGCCCAAATACTTTGTGGACTCAGTGCACTACAAAATGCTTCAAATAAATAAATAAATAGATAATGTGAGTATTGTGTTGTTGGTTTACTGGGGTATGAGCCCTGGTCAAGCAACAGCCACAATCCCTTGCAGGGTGAACCACATAAAGTCACTAAATGAACCTGTGCTTAACCCTGGGTAGCTTGACACAAAAAGCAGCTTAACTTAGAGGCAATGTGAAAAATATTTATACAGCCCACAAACAGTAGTAAAGTGAAATACAGCACAAGAAAATTTCACATCAATTTAGAAAAATAGAATACATTTTAACACATTATTTGACACCAAAATAACAAAAATCCAATCAGTAGAACCGGAGTTTTGAATTTGTAATTTTTTAAAAAAAAAAACAGCACCTAAAATATCCAAGTGCCAACCGCCAATATCTAGTAGAGCGAGACCAGGTCAAAGTAAAACAATTTGGCGGTTCGGCTACAAGAAGTGGATTGGGCATGGTCAGCGCTTAACTTTGGACTAGAAGAAATTTTGAGAAAAAGTGTTCTGTAAAGATAATGTTCAGTAAGGCAAGGCTTCAGGCAGTGTCTGAGAAGGGAGCTTCATCGTCAGGGAGCCTTGGGTCAGAGCTGTGGTGAAAATTTCTATTCTCAGATTTATTCATTTTTATGGAGGCTTGAGGTAGAAGCCTGTTGCTGAAAACAGTTCCAGGGGCTCTGATACCCTGTTGGTCAAGGATCGCTTAACAGGATTTACAGGAGCAGCCATGAAGTCAGGCCAACTGATGATGCACCTTGGACAAATCAACGAGCAGGTTGGTCCCTTTCTGCTTCTGGCTCTCAGAGCAGACTTTGTCCAGAAACTTTACATTTGCTCAGTTTTAGATTTAGGCCATTTGGACACATTTAAAACCATAGCTAGTGGTCCAGGACTTGTAGCACATCACTTCGGGTTTCAGGACTCACTCAGGCTGGGTCCAAGCATGAAATCAAGATGGTGGGGGTCTTTTATGACCCTATGGCTCTGAACAGGAGGCCAGCAAACTGGCCCTTGGAGTCACTCTGGTAGTCCTACGTGCAGGCGAAGAAGCTGGGCAAACAGCAAGGTTGGCCTGTGAGGGCTCAAGGCAGGCTCCAGGTAACAAAGCAGTCCTTCCAGGTTGAGCAAAGCAGTCTTGCAGAGTTCACAGCAGGTCACAGCAGCAGAAAGTCCTACGAGAGTCCTTCCGCAGGTCCAGGAGTGAACTGAAGAGTGGGTCTGAGAGCTCTATTTTTATACTCAATTCTGCCTTTGAATTTGGGAGAAGTTTCTAGAGGATTCTACTTTGAAGTGCATAGCATTTCCTAATTCCTCTGCCCTAGCTCCAAGCTGGCTATAGTGTCAATGTGGAGGTGATATGTCCGTTGTGAAAAAGTAGAGCTCAGCCTATCCACATGTAAGTGGAAATGTGATTAGTTCCTATCCTGCAAGCATATGGCCCATTTAGGCACACCTAATCTTTTTATCGTGTTACTGTCTGAAAGGGACACATTCACAAAGTCTATCAATCATGTGACCCAAAACAGGCTATGGGCACAAAAGGGCTGAATGCAGGAAAATGTTGGTTTTCTAAAAGTGGCATTTTCGAAATTATAATAGAAAATCTGACTTTACCATAAAGATGATTTTTCCTTACAATTTCATAGATACTAAATATGAACTGGCTGCCTGGTCCCAGTCAAAAGTTAGTACTTATTATATGGAATAAGGGACCCCAATGTTATCCTATGGGACGGGTAGACCTCACTGTAGTGAACACAAATGTAGGAGTTTTTCATTACCAGAACATGTTAAAGTTAAAAGTACATGCCCAACCTTTTAATTACAATCTACCCTATCCTGTGGGCTACCTACAGCCCACCTTAGGGGTGACATCTATGCAATAAAAGGATAGTATAATGCTTGGCCAGAGGGTTATACTGCCAATTCGATTTACAGTTTGAAACTGCATTCAGGCTGCAATGCAGGGTGTGCAATGGCAGACCTAGGACATGTTTTAGGGTGCTATGTCAGTGGATGACACAATAAGTGCTGCAGGTCCACTAGTAGCATTTAATATATGGGCTCTGGGTATATGGCATACCACACTACAAGGAACTTATAAGTAAATTAGATATGCTAATCAGGTGTAAGCCATTTGAACCATGTTTAGGGGAGAGAGCACACACACTTTAGCACTGGTTAACAGTGAAAAATAGTCCTAAGACCAACAAAAACAAATATAGCTAACAAGTGCAGAGTAAAGGCAAAATATTTGTAGGTGGCCCTGTAGAGTGGGCTAGGTCCAACAATTACAAGTTGCAGTATGGCTTGCCTTTGCACTGACCCTGAACATCCATCCTTTTTTACCATTCCACTCCTGAAATTGGAGCAGTGATATTTGAACCTACAGACATCTATCTTCCTGTTCTAAATTAGGTTATTGGTTGAGGGATTGAACCCTTCTCAGGCACAAGCACAATCCTTGTCAGGGTGAGGCACAGGCCAACCCCAAATTAACTTGTGCTCAACCCTCTCGAAGCTTGGCACAGAGCAGTCAAGCTTAACTGAGGGATAATGCATAATGTGTAAAGTATTTTTGCAGCAATTCAAACAGTAATGAAGTGAAAACACAACAAGAGAAAAACACAAGACAAATCCCACACAAACTTTGGGGAATAGAGTAGATACTAATAAATACATCAAGATCAAAACAACAAAAATATAATCAATAGAACCAAAGATATGTAGGTTTGAACATGTAGGTGTAAACAGGGCCAAAAGACACAAAGCGCTAACAATGCACCAACAATGCTCCAACTGTGGATATCTGATCACAACAGACCTCATCAAAGTCACAAGTTCAGGCCAACCACGTTGATGTGTGGGCAGGCTCCATGGACCCAGTTAGGCCTGCTAAACAAGAGTACCTTTAATCTTGATTGCCAAGCATTGTGAAATTCCGCTCTGAGGATGCGTCATGCAGCAGAGGCAAAGTGTATGTTCCAAGGAGCTGTGAAGCTGCGATGCAAGGTCCTGCATCATCTTTGAGGAGCCCGTCAACAAGGTCTTGTGGTGAAAAGTTCAGAGTTTGAGGATAAGTCATGCAGCTGAGGCGGTGTGTTGGTTCCAAGGAGCTGCTAAAACTAAGTCATTGTCCAGGCTGCCGTTGATGAGAGATTTGTGATGTGAGAGCCTGCATCAGGGAAGCATTGGGCAGCAGTGGTTTTAATGCAAGCTGTGAGATTCAGTAGGAGTCTTTGAGTTGGAACAATCTTCCACTTTTAAGGGTCCAGGACTGAGGTAGCACTAATTGGCTGGTTAGGACTTACGGATGGCAGATTCCAGGTGCTGGATTTAAGGTTGGTGGTGCATTCTGTCCCTGAGAGGCCATCCAACCAGCCCTTGGAGTCACCTTGGGGTCTTGGGTTCAATAGATGTAGGTCCAGTCCTTCTCACCAAGGCAAGAGGACAGCAGATAGCAAGTGAGTACAGCAGGGCAACAATTCTTCAGAGCAGTAGTGCAGCAGAGTAGCAGTCCTTTCATCAACACTGCAGTCCTTCTTCTTGGCAGCATCCACAGTTCCAGATGTTTACTGAAGAGTCGGTGTCTGAAGTCAAATATTTATACGAGGTGACTCCTGTGAAGTGGTAGAAGCTTCTATAGGTTTCCCTTTGAACTGCACAGGTTTCCTGCTTCCCCTGTCCTTGCTCCGGGCTTACTACAGGGGGTATGCAGCACAGGTCACTGCCTATACAAGTGTAAGTAGGGGTGTGCTGAGCTCCAGCCTTCCATCCTGCCAGTGATGGTACATCCAGTTACACCTAAGCTCGCTTATGTGTGTGACTGTCTAGGAGGAATACACAAAGCCCAACTGTCAGCAACACCCAGTCATGTGACCCAGAGACAGTCTGTGTGCACTTAATGGCTGAAGCAGAAAAATGACAACTTTCTAAAAGTGATTCCGATGAAAATTGATCGAGTGCACTCCTATTTCAAATGTTAATCCTTGTCTTTTATTCGCTCAATGGCATAATGTTTGCGTGCAAACTTAAAACCCTTGCAACACGCTCATGGAAGGGGCGACACCGGGGTAGTTTACAGTGGGTTACCAGAGATTTGTTTCTGTTGAGCACAGTCTCTCTGCACGTATGGAGGCTAGAGGAAAAAGGTAAAGCAGCCTTACAGGGCGCAGCGACAATGTAAACTTTGGCTGTTCTGTTAAATGGTTGAAATTACGCTTCCTCTGTGTTTGCTTGGAAGTACTTTGGATTACATGGATTACTTGGATTACATTGTGAAGAGATTGGTGTCAAGGTTAATTTTGATTGGCCGAGCCTGCATTAGCAGTGCATCTTGAATCTGGTGCGCGACGGCGCACCGGGCATATTTAACTTTCTAAAAGTAGCATTTTTAAAATTGTGATATAATTCCGACTGTATCATAAGAGGGGGCTTTTCAGTATAATTCCAAAGACACCAGACATGATCTGATTACCTGTTTCTACTTGGAAATTACAGGTTATTACATGTAATAATGTAACTCCCTTGTTACCCTATTGGAGAGGAAGCCCTTGCAGTACATGTCCACATTTTGAAATACACTGCACCTTTCCTTGTGGGCTGTGAAGGCCTACCCTAGCGGCGACTTATGTGTATCAAAAAGGAAGGTTTGGGCTTTGCAAGAGGTTTATTTTGCAAAGGCAAAATGGCTGCTTAACACTGCACACACAGACAGCCATGGCAGGACTGATATAGGTTACATGTAGTACCTCTTTACTAGGGACTTATAAGTAAATTAAATATGATAGATTGGTGTGAGCTAAATCTACCATGTTGTAAGGAGAGAGCAAAAGCACTTTAGCACTGGTTAGCAGCCAGGTGTAACAGTCCGAAATCACCTTTATCCTGGCATAGGAGTTGAAAATCAAATTGGGCTCCCAACTAGTGCTCCAGTACTCTTCAAATGGAAGGGGAATGGTCTGCAGGAGAGATCATAGGAGCCAGCAGATGTGGTCCATGCTTCTTGGCCTGTACATGCATGGCACCCACACGGACATGTACCTCTATCTCCCTCTCTCCCCCATATCTCTCTCTCTCCCTCTCTCTCTCTCTCTCTCTCTCTCTCTCTCTCTCTCTCTCTCTCTATATATATATATATATATATATATATGTATATATATATATATATATATAACAATTTAAAAATTGCTCACATGTAAAACAGAGTATGCAATTTATGTGTTGAAGTGTTCTTGTGGGCTACAATACGTGGACAGTACAAAACTGCAGGTCCACAGAACAATACTCCAACACATACGGGCAAACTATTTAAAAAACACCCACAACAACAACCTTGAACATCTGAAATACTATGTTAGGAACGCTGTCCCCATCCTAAGATGAGGTGGCAACCAGGAAGCACTTTTAAGAAAACTTGAGACAAGGTATATAATCGAACTGGATATCAAGACACCACAGGGTCATAATAAAAGTGAGGATTTTCACACCAGCCTCTAATCCCATCGTACATTATGCAGAGCATCCACCAGAGAGACTAGTCCCTTACAAAAATATTCAAAAAAAATGCTGAATCCCATCATATAACAACAATAGGAAAAAATGCTTTCCTTTTGTAACCAAATGCACTTTCAGCACTTTATGGACAGTAATGGTTCAGTGTGGTGGCACTTTTTTTTTGCACTATAGCACTTCGTTTACATAGATTATATATAGGCTTCCCTGTTTCCAGTTTCTATTTTTAGTAAATTCTAGGTTTTTTTTCCCAGTGTTTTCAAGTGATTTCAATAACTTATGAAAACAGTGATTATCAGTGGTTACACATTTTCGTCCCATTAAAAGCAACAGAAACAGTGTTTTTCTGGTGTTTATGGAACTTTTTGCTTTTATTATTGCTTGCTTTCTGTACTGATAGTACATGGTATATAGACAGTGTACGTACAGTGTATGAGGTCCAAGTACATTTTTACAAATCAAACTTATTGTAGTACACCATACAATATTTCTTCAGTGAGTCTTTGGTCATGCACGCTTGCTCTTTCCTTCCAAAGTAAACTTTTATCTGTGAAAAGGCCCTCTTCAACATTGGCACTTTAGACAGTCAATGCCAAAATAGCCAGTACACAATTTACTCATTCTGGCCACTGACATAGCTTCCATGCCAATACTGATGCACCTGAAGATTGTGATTCTCTGCGATAGGTTCTGCAACATATGCGTTGAACTGGGCGCAAATACCCTCAGAGTTATTGATGCAGTCAAAAATGAGGCAGCACTTTTTAAACTCCGGAGAAAATTTCCCTTTACGGAAGGGATCTATAACTTGTGCAGAGTAGCACAGTGAGGCTTTGTTGGAAATGGCCCTTTTTGCAGGATTGTCCCCAAATTCTTTGCTTCTTCCTCCTATTTTTTCCTGACCTGTGTTTGTTGGCTATAGGACTCGGGGCACTTTAACTCTGCTGATCAGTGCTAAACTGCATATGCTCTCTGTGTAAATTGTTATTTTTGATTGGTTCTACCTGATTGGCATATTTGTTTTACCAATAGGTCCCTAGTAAAGTGCACTGAGTGTGCCAGGGCTGGTAAATCAAATGTTACTAGTGGGCTTGCAGCACTGATTGTGCCACCCACATGAGTAGCCCTAAAAAGATGTCTCCGTCCTGCCACTGCAGTGCCTGTGCGCAGTTTGTTAACTGCCATATCGACTTATTAAGTGCACCCACTTGCCGAGCCCTAACCTTCCCTTTTCTGACATATAGGAATCCCCTATGGTAGGCCCAAGGTACCCGCCTGGGGAGGATCCAGCGTATGTGAAATGTAGGTAATTTACTGGATGGTGTAACATGACTTGATAGTGAAATACTGCCAATTTTGTTTTTTACTATTGAAAGGCTATCTTGGCTCATAGGACAAAATAGGGAATGCTTTGTAACATTTTACAAGTATATCTTCCCATAGGGATAAGATAGGAAAATGGAGTTTGGTATCCCTGAACTCAGGATTTAATGACACTCTTTCAGTAAAGATGGTTTTTAAAGTGTGTGTTTGAAAATACCACTTTTAGAAAGTGGCTGTTTTCTTGCTCAACCATCTTGTGTGCCTCTGCCGGTTTGTATATTGACTGTCTGGCTTTGGAGTGACTAGGCTAAAAAGGCCTGATCTGCATTTGGAGGTAGGAGGGGTAGCACCTGTACCTGAATAGGGTTATGCCTGCCTTCCACAATGCTGGATCTGCCCCCCTGTGGCGTGTCTGGACCCAAGGCTCACACTGACAATGGATGTTGTTGTGCACTTGCAGAGAGGTCTCCAGAACTGGTTTGAACTGGGCTCAGAGCCCATTGCACAAAGAGAAAAAAGACATTTTGGGGTATATGTATCATACCCAAAACCCCATACTTTAGATAATTCCAGGAATTCAAGAAGAACCTTTGCCAATGAGAAGAGCTGGAGAGACTGAGGAGAAATAATACCCTTGCTGTGTGTTTGGGGTTGGCCTGCAGTTGCTGTTTCTGCCAAGGAAAGGAGAAGGACTTTGCTGTGTGCTGTGTCCCCTGCTTGAAGGAGATCTCCAAGGGCCTGAAGTGGGCGGGCCCCCTGTTTTGAAGTCTCAAGGACACAAAGGACTCCCTACAAAGCTGCTGGTACTGCTGGACTCTGCCATCTGTGAGTCCTACCCTTTCCTGAGGTGCCTCCTTCCAGATACAGGACCTCAGAGGTGGGTTTGATATGATATGATATGATATGATATGATATGATATGATATGATATAATATGATAAAAGAATTTATTGAGCGCACGTTCACCAGCGGTTTCTTGGGGCTATTGGATGGGCAAAGGAAAAGATATGCATGATAGAAACATTAATCAGTCAACAATCAATCAAAGGTTTGGGAGAACAACCAAGTCTTCAAAACCTTCCTAAATGAGTGGTAAGAGGAGCTAAGACGAAGGTCAGTGGGCAGGGAGTTCCAGAACAGAGGGGCTTGAGAGGCGAATCTCAATCCCCCAAGTCGTTTCCGCTTGAAGGGGCACACGAACAGCAAGTTGGAGCTGGAAGAGCGGAGGACTCGGGAAGGGACATATCGTTGAAGGCGAGAGGAGATGAAGGCCGGGCCTTGATGGATAAGGGCCTGGAAGGTCAGACAGCCCACCTTGAAAAGGCTACGCTGGATCACCGGAAGCCAGTGTAGGCTTTTCAATAGGGGCTTAGCGGAGCTGGTCCTAGGCTGCCGAAAGACTAGTCTGGCCGCTTGATTCTGGATAAGCTGGAGCTGATGAGGCTGATAGAGGGGAATATCAACATACAATGAATTCCCATAATCAATACGGGAAATGACCAAACCCAGCATAACTTGGACTAGGGCCTCATGAGTGAGGAATCTGCTAATCTTTCTGATGCGGCGGAGATGGAAGAAACACGCCGACATCACCGATTTAATTTGGGATTTCATAGTCAGATCCTCACTAATGGTAACTCCGAGACTCGTGACCGAGGTCACCGGGCAGGGGGCACTTCCCAGCGAGTGCGGCCAGAAGCTAGAGTTCCAGGGGTTGCCCGGAGGTCCAGTAAGCACAAGCTCGGTCTTTCCTGGATTTAGCTTGAGTTGGTTCGCATTCATCCAGTTGCTGATGAATGACATGGTTGACTGGAAGTTCTCGATAGAGGCAGGGGAGGAGTCAATGTTAAAAATTAGCTGGAGGTCATCCGCATAATTGAAGATGACCCCTGGTTTCTCACGCAGTCTAGAAATGAGGGGAGACATATAAAGGTTAAATATTAACGGGGAAAGGGAGGAACCCTGGGGGACCCTACAAGTAAGGTTTTTGGCTTCGGACGTGAAAGGGCCAAGACGAACAGCTTGCTTACGATCCCGTAGAAAGGAGGAGATGCCGGCGTTCTCGACCCGCTGAAGAAGGATGGAATGGTCAACGGTGTTGAACGCCGCCAACAAATCAAGGAGCACCTGGGCCTGGGTGATATTTTGATCAGCCCCCTTTGTAAGTTCGTGGGTTTTGCAGCTAATCTCTGCAAGAACCAGCGTGAAGTATCGCAAAGCCATGCAAAGTCTCTCTAAACCATGCCGGACAACACAAAGTCTCGCTGAGTCTCGCCGGGCAACGTAAAGTCTTGCTGCGCAGCCCCCAGCACCGACGCTGGATGGCGCGAAGCTTCGCAAAATGACGCATCACCTCCGGTGTGTCATACATTATACCTGTGCACCAAGTTTTCCAACGCTTCCTTTCTCTGCGGCTGTTTGTCCTTGTGAATTTTGACACATCTTCCGGTACTTTGCTGAAAAGTCACGCATCCATAGTTTTCTATGGTACAAGTTCTTGAAACCTTTTGAAAGTCATATTTTTAACTGTGTATGTTGGATTTTTGTTGTTTTAGTCTTGTTTATTTTAGATAAAGATACTTTATGTTTCTAAACTGGTTTTCAATTGTGGTGTTTTCACTGGGTTACTGTGAGTGTTGGTACAAATACTTTACACATTGCCTTTGGGGTAAGCCTGTCTGCTCGTGCCAACCTACCGAGGGGGTGAGCTAGCTTTATCTAAAGAGTGTATTCCCCTTACCCTGACTAGAAGCAAGGGTCCCTATTTGGGCAAAGGTACCTACCTCTGCCAGCTAGAGACCCCGTTTCTAACAGGCTTCATTGACTTCAAATGCCATGGTTGATGAAGGGCTATTTCTCCTACATTGTTTTTTGTTTTTTTTTAAAACCTTTATTGTACAGAAAGCGCTCACAGATACGGGCCTACAACCCATCGGGCCGGCCACCACAATAAAAGAAACATATCAGGTAGTACAGAAGCTCCCACAGGACATCACAGCAATCCATACGAGAAGCAAAGGCAAAAAGCCACCGAGCAACCACTACGTACAGAATGAGAGAAGGTTGATTTTATAATAGAAGAAAGGGTGTCTCAGAATATGGGCAATCCGTAAAGTCCAGAGGGCCGTGGTGGGCCACGAACAAGCAGAAGTATCGAACACATGAAAATTCAAAAAGAACAGGTACATTTTGGCAAAGGCAGAACGTGAGTCCCACAATTATAAGCAATTGCAACCGCTGCCCAGCGCCCTCCCACCACTACGAAAACACACAATAATACACAAAACTAAAATTAGGCTTGCAAAACAAAGAGCCCTCTGCCACAACAACCCGGGGGAGGAAAGAAAAAAAGGGGGAGAGGGGAAAAAAAAAAAAGGGGGGGGGGAAAGGACATAGGAAAAAAAAAAAAAGGGGGAAAAGTAAGAACGCAGCATCACTGCACGCGCCCCACGGCTAACGAAGCACTCAAGAATAGACCAGTACATGGAACCAGTGGTAACAGGAGGAATGAATGCGTAGTAAACCGTGACGGCAAGAATACCAGAAGGCCCATGCTAGCAAAAACACCCCAGGGGGCCACATGCCGACACCGCGTCTCGAAAAAAGGGGATACATAAGAGCCATAGAACCAAAAAGAATGAGGGGAAAACACAATATGACAGACCCCCCCCACCCCGCACATCCCACCCTGCACCCCTGCAGAAGGCTATGGCCTACCCCCCGGCAGCGTGCCTGTCGCCCTAATCAGAACCCGAAATATAGAAGAGATAAAAGTAAGAAAGAACGACAAAGACAAAAAGAAGAAGGGAAAACAGGGAAGTAGCAACGGGAGAGGAGCCATATAATCAAAACCCCCATCAGCTCCCACCCTCCCGTCCGAAAATACTCAGAGCCCACGGGAAGATAAGAAGAACAAGGTAAGCTCCAGGAACATGCAGGAGAATCGAACACAGTCATACAGTTACAAACGGATCATCCGACCATACCGCAAGATAACAGTCCACCGAGGCAAGTTCATCTCAACCCTGTCCTTGTTTATCCCAAGCTGTAGTCGTCCAACGCACAAGGAATCAGATCATGTGGAACAGGAGGTGAATAACAGGGAGTCCGATCGGCAATCCACACAAGTCATATCGATTGCGACCCGGATGAACAGGAAAGGACGGCAACCACCTCAGGCAATGCAGGCACAGTTCCGACGACAATATGAGGGAAGCCGATCCGGCGGAGCAATCACAGGATCTTCGTTCGGTCATTCGAGGCAAAAAAGGAAAGGGAGACCCAACAAGGCCGGTCCGGACGGGACCCGGCCGGCGGACCCCCTGCACAGGGGGGAGCACAGGATGAAGGAGGGCAGCGGACATCCGTACACCCACACCAACGGCAGCCGCCGGGCCCACGACCTCCAGGAAAGTTCCAGCAGCACACAACAGAGATGAAGCCGCACACACCGGGGGGGGCTCAGCAGGCCCGGCAAAATGATCCTCCTCCAGGTCAATGATAGGTGCGGCCATGGGAGCACTCCAGGAGCGCAAGGCGGCGAGGATGTCGCCAAGCGTAGGCTCACCTTTACGGTATTCAGCAAACGTGCCATACGGCGGACCAGCGTCGCCAGTCTCGGCCAGGCCGAGAGACATGGGGTCGGCCGCCATCTTAGAAGCCCGGCGGGGCCGCGGCAAACTCCGACCCCCGTCCGGACACCAGCGGGGCAAACAGGATACAGCCGACCACCAGCAGAGGCACCACCAGAGCAGGAAGGGGGGCCACCAGAAGAAGGCGGGTCGCCGGCTCCCCACACGCTACCGGCTCCGTTCTCCGAGTCCGGGCGGAGGGACTCAAAATGGCCGGACCGGAGAACAAAGGGGAGACGAGCCACATACACGGTCAACCCCGTCCATGGAAGGCAGCGCCCCAACACCAGGCCGCAGGACCGCCGGATCAGGCCCGGATAGCCGTAACCGGTCTAATTGCACATCGGCCTCTCCGACCGAACCCACACTGCCACCAAGGGCCGGCCACAGGGCTCCGTCCCGCCCGGGCGCCGCCAAGGAGTGTCAGGCCCGCTCGCTCCGGAGGCCCCGAAGCAGACAAGGGTGCAGCTCAGGATCCGCGGCACCCAGGAACAAACGGATCAAACGGTAAGTGCCTGTGAAATGTCGTAGTTCCATAGTCTATCAAAGAATACTTCCCGGGGCAGGATAAAACACAGGATAGACGTTCCAGACAGGACAGCGAACGGAGCCGAGCTAAAAGGCGGCCATCTCGGACGCGAGCTTGGCTCCTCCCCCTTCTCCTACATTGTTAAAATAAAAGTTCCTGAATTGCTCCTCAACATTTCTTTACTTACCAAGTGGCAAGCACTCTAACATGGAATATGTTGCAGTGCCAAAGTCACTAAAAGTGTTGCCCAGCCTACTTTCAAAGAGATGTTTCACGTCTACACCAATTATGCTGAACACTTGGTAGACAAGGGTGTTTTCAGACTTTTTTTATTATGTCCACTACAGCAGTGCTTCCCAGTAAAAATCTATGCAGTAGAGTGTACCTTTTTCAAATCACTGTCAATATTTGACCCAAGATCCTCACAATTCTTGCCTTTGGCATCATCACTCAGCAAAAGTTCTGTAAACGGTTGCCACATGGATAATATAACATTCATAGCCCCTAGAACTGAGAACCACCAGCTAAGTGACAGTTTTGTGATGGCTCTTTCTTTGATGCCATACAATACACAAAATGAGAAATGTTTTGCAGTTTAGTTTCCACGCATACCAAAACAGTGCATCAGAATGGACTAAGAAGTCAATAGCATTCTTCATTAAATGTGAAGATTGTAAAGGTGCATTCAGCATACCATCTAACAAGAGGCAAGGATCTCTAACAGGGAAGCATTTCCTTTTTTTTTTTGTCCTCTTCTCACCATAGACGTTAGGAGATTTAACAAGCCTATTTTTCAATTCTAACTGGGCGCCCTTCACCTATCTGCATCTGTCTAGGCCAACCAAGCCTTCCTCTCGTTTTTGAGATCTGGTGTAATCATAGGACTCAGCATCTGGGCCTATTTTTAACCATTTATCAGTCGCTGACGCCGACCCCATCTTAACAGTGGGATCTGCCATCTTGATCTAAACAAACCATGTTAAGGGCAGCTTTGAGCCAATCCTTCCTCGCCGGAGGGATTGCAGCCTTCCATCTTATGCATATCTCCCTCCTTGCCAATAGGACAAAGTATAATAGTAAGCCAATTTGAATCTGTGAGAGCACACCGCTGGTTGAGTCGTTCTTACCAAATATCACCAAGTGGAGATCTATCTCTATATTGTATTCAAAAATAGATGTTAAGGTGTCTCCCACATTTTTCCAAAAAGAAGTTAAGTCCGGGCATTTAAAAAAAATTTGAATATCATCGGCACTGAGAAGTTTGCATCTGGGACAGCTTGGTGCCGAGCCCGGGGCGAATTTGGCGATCTTGACTGGGGTATATTAAAGCCTGTTAATCACAAAAAAGTGATTTTTCTTCAGACTGGCAGGCTTTATATATTTATAAAGTAGCTTAAGTGATGGTTCAAGAATTCCTCTATGTCATTTGCAAGTGGTGTTTGGTTCCAAGCTGATATTTGAGAGGGGTCTCTATTTCCTCTGCTTCTAAGATTCTTGTGTACCAGTGGGATATTTCCTTCTTTTTAGGCTGAGTGTCTTGTAATACTGATTCCAGGTCACAGTTTCCAGTAATTTCTGCCACTTCTGACTCGTACCATGATCTTAATTGGAGAAATTTGAAACTTGAAAATCTTGTGCCTATCTTAGCTTGTAAAACCTCCCATGGAGGAATCCCATCTGAATCCACCATGTTTGACCACCTGCTAAGACCAGCACTTTTAATCGGAGTAGCCAAACTATCACACAAAGAAAAAGGGGTCCCCGGGGAATCCCAGATAGGGGCAAAGTCAGAGAAGTAACCTATGCCCAAAATACGCCTGATTTAATACCAAGTAGTCAAAGCTGTCTTGAAAACCTTATGGCGAACCCGTTTGAAAAACCTTGGGGGCCCGAATTTATATAGGAACCCTTCTTGTCCGTTACCTCCTTCAGCCAGGGCCATTTCCCCTAGCTCTCTACCCCACTTAGTTTCTTCCGGAGTGAACAGCAGCATCCTAATGTCCTTAAATTGGAAAGCCATCAAATACCAATTAACATACGGAAAGGCCAACCCACCTTTTAAGAGCTTTTGTCTTAATTTTTTCCAAGACATCCCGCCACTTTTTTGACCCCATATAAAACTACCAATTTTCCCTTGAATCTTGCTTATGTTTTTTTAGGGGGAAAGTTAACGGGATTGCATTGAAAATGTACGTCAGTTTTGGTAAAACAGAAATTTTCACAAGATTTACCCTCTCGTAAATGGTCCAAGGGAGGTTTTTCTATTTAGCGAAAAGATAATCAATCTCCTTTTCAATTTTCCCCAGATTTATCAAGGGGATTTTGGACAAGTTATTTTTCCGTGAGTGATTGTCTAATCGCTCAAGGTTATCCTTCAATTCTTTGTTCTGGAAGGAAAGCTTCTCCAAACAAAAAGTGGTGACCTCTGTTGATTCTTTCAATTTCGGAATCTCTTCTTCAATTGCCTCAGGCCTTGCTGTGACTTCCTCTAACTTTTTAGCCAGTACCTCACAGGATGACCAGATTTCAGCCTGCTTTGCCTCCGAAACAGAGAACCCATTAGCCAATTCTGCTTGGTTTATTTCAGAGACTGTAAATCTACATGTCATCTCATCCTTCATGGCCAAAAGAAGGTCTGTCAGGGAGTGTGTATTTCAAGTTAATACACTTGCATCATCAGGGGTAGGCGCCAGATTTCTAAGCTCTCCAATCTGACCGCCCAGACCCCCCCCTGTCTCCCTTCTGTGCCCCTTGCGCCGGAACCTGCTCCACCTCGCGATCTGACCCATCCTCCTGTTGAGGATCTCGTTCTGCACAACTCTCTCCCTCTACTTGGTCCCGATCTTGATCTTGATCAAAGTCTGGTGTTAGATCTTCCTGTTGCCCCAGCAAAGAGTACCTGTTAGTAAGACTGATCTCTGAGTGAACCACCAATTCTGCCTTGGTGGCCTCAATGGGTTCTTAGCACTGGGGATTATTGTCTTGGTTTAACTGTGCCTGCTCACGACCCTTCACCGCCATCGTCTTCTGGTTTAGCCCCAATATCGATAGAGTGTTAGAGGTGGGAGCACTTAACAACGAAGTTGGAGTGTGGGATAGAATAGGTGAAATAGTCCCAGACATAGAACTAAATGCGCCTTTGCTCGGTGACTGGGATGATTTAGTTGCTGAGGAAAGAGACATAACCTGGTAGAAGGTTTTCAAAGACGGGGTAATTTTTGATTTTATTATTAGCTTTTTCTTGTCACACAGTTTTGCCTTCCCCTTTTGTGATTTAACTTTGGCTGGAGTTACACAACAGGCAGACCCAGGAGTCCCTACCCCCTGCTTGCGCTGTCTTGATACAGAAGCTCTGATTTCTGCTGCTACTACCGGTGGGGAGATCAGTTGTGGCAAAATAGAATGAGTTATTACTTTGTTGGCTGTCAGATGGGCTGTCCTCGCCCGCAGTGTGTATCTGCTCAGTTTTGGGGGGATAGACCCTCTTGTGTCTTGGGACTCTTCTCAATACAGTCAATGAGACACCCGGACTCCACCTCAGCGCTGCTAACACTTAGAAACTGGGCACTCACTTTGCCTGCCTGAGACCCACGAATCAATCTCACAGCCAGTTGGCCTTCAGTAATATGACTCACACCATTCGGGCCGTTGTCAGAGCTTTACGCCAAGACCAGGTCCCCCCTACCTGCCCAGAGCCGGTAGAGCCCCGCTCTAGGTGAAACACTCCTCCTCCACCAGACCGAAACAGCAGGCAATGGAGACCGCTACATTTTTGTTCACATGCCGCAGCCTTCCACATCCAGCGCGGCTTCTCTACAGCAGCTCCGCCTCCACATGCGAAGCCCAGGGCATCGAACACAGCCTCAGGAGAATCGGAGTGCAGCCCCAGCAAGTCCCCTTGCATTGCTGGGGGGAGAGAGATGGCAGTGGGTGGTGGGGGACAAAGAAAACAGAGAGGAGATCGTACGTCGAGAAAACAGGTAACTAGATGCTCATCTGAGCCCGGTTTCAACAGCTGCCATCAGGAACCCGAGGGAGCACGCCCACGGCCGACTCCACTATGGCCGCCATCACACAACCTTTTAATATGGGTAAATGTGATGGTACAGATTGGGACAGATTCTTATGAAACCTACAATTTTCCTATCAGTGAAAGACTCAAACGGAGCCAAATATCAAATATTATTTTACTAATTCCTGATTCTCTACAGTTTATAACTTACCTGTTGTAAGGTGTTTTTTTCAGTGTTTATATGTTTATATAAAAGAAGAGACAGGGCTAGGCCCACTTGGGCTATATGTATGGTAATATATAGATGCCAGAACACGGGTGAACCAATTAACATTAACATTATGTGAAGGGTCACAGTGTGAGGGATCAAGGAAACTATACAATTCCAATAATCCTATTATTTTTATCTCCCCACATATGGGGCCGCATTACATATATCCTGTGATGCACAGTTGAATTTTAAAACAGTTACATTTTAGGATATTTCATTTTTTAATGATATAAAATGTATTCTTTGTTAACTGTTTTTATCATCTATGTAAAAAGTATTAATTGCTTTCTCTTTCATTAGAAACAGAACCGTGTTATTGAAATATTGCACGTACAATTTGTATGTCTTCTCTGTCTATGAAAATCTCATGTCACGTGTGTATGCACTCAGCACTTTAAATATGTGAAGGCACTCTGCACATGCGTCATGTGATCAAGGCCTGCTCAGGCCAAATGCGTCATGGTGGTGTAAGAGCGATAAGAAATCTATCATTTGCACCAGGAATCTGGAGTTGGCACATCCATTTGTGTCTCAACAGAGAGCGGAATCGTCATGAAACGTTCTACAGCGGCAAACTCCGACACTATCCTGCTGTGCTGATTAAGGCACTGACCTTGCCCGGTAATCCTTAGCACCCGGTGTGCCCACTGAGAGTGCTGAATGCAGTGGGGAAGTGAGTCGGCGGACGTGTGGCAGCAAGAATGAAGTACGGCCTGAGAGCGGAGCTGCCATCTTGATCAGAGCGGCGCTCGCTGTTGAGTGCGGCAAGGACCAGAAGTGAGCGGCCTCCTCGCTCATACCCCAGATCTCCAAAAGAACAGGTCAGCAGTGGGGGCCATGAAGGCACTGACCTGGGAGCTGGGATCATCCCGGAGGTCGGGTGCATGGATAGGGATGATTGGACAGAGGGGGGCCTGTCCATCCGGCTGCCGGAGCTTTGTGGGGCAAAGGCCCACTTGCCAGCAGAGTTGTGCGTCTGCCTTTGGGGCGGTCACGCTGTAGGCACAACTATGGAGGCTGGTGCGTGTTGCACAGGGGGCACCCTATGGAGTATGATATCTAGAAAATGCTCGTGGAGACTGGGAGGTGTCCAGGCCTCTAGCGACGGAGCAGTGGATCCATTCTAGTGGCACAGTAGGGAGAGGCCGCCAAAAACATGCGGAGTGCAGGCTCTTGGCCTACATTTGCAAGGCAGTTACCTGGGAGGTGGCGGGTGGTGGGTGCGTGCTTCAGTTGAATTCTAGGGGCCTAGATACAATTGTTCCTGGACTATAGTGGGAATGAGGTGCCTGTACCGGGTCCTGGTGCCTGTGGGAAGCCTCGGAGGAATTGTGGCTTCCGGTGGTCTGGCCACCAGTGCTAAACACGGCAGGTTCCCCCTGACTGCGATTACCCAATATCCTGGACAACAGAGGTGTTGTATTGTTGAGTATGGAAGAGGATGGGGGAGTGGAATCTGGGGTAAGCCTGCACTAGTTGGAGTGAAGGAGGAGAATTATCGGCGCCCACCATGAGGAAGGATAAGGGTGCTAAGGCACAGGCATGAAATTCTGAACTATGCGCAGCCCCTGCCCCAGGTGCCTCATCAGAGAGACAAGTGAAATGAGGATGATGATGAGATGGCACCAGGGGAGGATGCGCAAGATCCCTCTCTGAGAGATGTACTGGCGGCAGTATAGACGAAGAGAAATGAGATGGTGACCAGAATGAGCGCAGAGGCAATTGATGTGAACGTCCTATGGTGTGACCTGCGCAAAGTCTCGGACAGGGTCAGCTTAGCGGAGCAGAATGTGGATGCACTTCATTTGGAGGTAAAGGCTCTACGGATCACAGTCATGGAACTCCAGAGGAAGGCGATTAGGCTGGATGAATGCGCCGAGGATCAAGAGGGATGCTCCCGAAGGAATAAACTGAGGTTCGTGGGGTTTCCTGAATGGGATGATCGAGTGAACGGGGGGCTACCAATTCAAGTGAAATGGGAGGTATTGACTGGGGACCGTTACACTGACAAGTACTGGGTCAAGTAACATGAGGGGGCAAGAAGTCAGTGCAAATAGTAGGTTTAAATTAATACAATTTAATTATGTCCATCAAACGTATTTGACCCCGAAAATACTTCGCAAGATCTACCCAGAACGATCGGGGCAATGTCATTGGTGCGGAAAGTCAAAGGCTACGTTCATACTCATGGCTTGGACATGTCCCGAACTTCAGGAGTACTGGGCGACAGTTCTGGAGGCGTGGAGGGGGGTGATAGGTTGGGAGATAGCAGGAGAGATCCGGGTGGTGTTGCTTAGATTGCTGCCTCGACCCAAGAACAAGAATCCTAGTCGGAAGCTTGTCCTCTTAGGGCTGGTGCTTGCAAAGCAGCGGATAGCCATCTCATGGATAGGTCACCGTCCACCCACTGTGTCACAGTGAGTGGGGGATATGCAGGAATGGGCACCTGCCGAGGTGATTTGAATGCAGCAGACCAGACGTGATGAGAAACTAGAAGATGGCGTACAGGCCCTAGGGCAATGGTGGCAGAGCTGGTAAATTGGGGAGCAGACGGAGCAGGCCGTGACATAGCGGGGGGAACATACACTCAGGATAGGAGCCAGACAACATCAAGGAGGTGAGAAAGGCAGGGTAGCACAGTTCTCCTGGAAGGTGAAAAGAAGGAGGGGGGAGCTCAGTGCATCAAGGTACAACATAGAGGATTATACCTCAGACATGGATGGGGTGGGGAGGAGTTGTGTTGGGGGAAGGGGGTTTGGGAGGGGTTGGTTGGCAGGCTGATCCATAACACAGAAGGCAGGAGGCATGGGCCATAGTAGGGATCCGCTGGATCGTTTACGATTGAGGCATCATACATAAGATACAGAGGGGGAGAAGCCCATTAAAAGATTGAACTTAATGCTAAGGCCTGTTATATTTGGAATTTGGACAATCAGTAATGTATGCCCATGTTTTGGCACATGCTGATATCAGTGATGTGTGTTTGGAAAAAAAGGTCAATAGAGACATGGTCAGTGACATCACTCATGACATCTCAAATGACATCACTGATGACATTACTAATGACATCATCTACTGACTGTGAGCGTTTAAAAAAGTTTCTGAGTGTTAAATATACATACCATGGTGTGTTGATGAATCAGTGGGTGTATGAGTACCTGAATGGATGATTCAGTGGGTGCGTTAGTAACTGTATAAGTGAATAATTGTCTCATTGAATGTATAGGTGGGTGACTTGTTGTGTGAATGTCTGTATCTGTCTGTCAGTTGGTGTCTAACTGGTTGTATAGGTGTGAGTAGGTGCATGAGTTTATGTATGGGTGAGTGATTTATTATCTGAGTATGTGTATAGGAGTCTCAATGTTTGTATGGATGGATGAGGGGATGTGTAACTGCCTGTATGGATGAGTGCATGGGTGACTCAGTGGCTCTATGGTTTAATGAGCGTGTGTGTAAGGGACTGTATGGGTGAGTGAATGTGTGTATGGCTGTGTCAGTAGGTGAATGGATATGACAGTGGTATATGGATGTGGACCTGCATATGTGAAAGGCAGTATAGGTGAGGGTTGGATTATATGAGTGACTGTATGTGTGACTGAGTGGTTGTGAGATTGGCCATCTGGGTGAGTGTATGTTTGTGTCAGTGACTGTATAGGTGAGTGAGTATGTGTTAGTATCTGTATGAATAAATGAGTGGGTGTGTGTATAACTGTATAGGTGAGTAAATTGCTCTGTGGTTGACTTTATAGGTGAGTGAGTAGGTGTGTGGGTAGCTCTATGAGTAAATGACTGAGTATGAGTAGCAGTATGGGTTTGTGAGTGGATATATCAGTGGCTGTATAAGTGAGTGAGTTGGTGTATGAGTGGCTGTTTGGGTAACTGAGCGGATGTGTGTTTAAACATATGAATCAGTTAGTGGGGGTGTAAGCACTGGTATGTTTGTGTCGAAGTTGGGATGGGTGTATGAAAGGTTATATTGGGTGTGAGTGGGTGTGTCAGAGATTCTGTGGATGACATCATTAGTGATATCATTTGAGATGTCATCAGTAATGTCATCAGTGATGTCACTGACCATGTCATGAGTGATGTAATATGTGAGGTCATAAGCAGTGTTTCCTGTAAGGTGCACGCGCTCCCTTGAGCGTGCAGTGCCTTGTATGAAGTGCGCACATCCTGCGAGTGACCATGCAGGAAAGTGTCCCTCTTATGGTTTTTTGGGTTATGGCGGGACACGCATTCAGCAGCAAGGGCTCCTGCACTTGCTGCATTCCTTTTGTTAACAGAGCACGGCTGCGGGGTGATTGTGTGCTTTTGTGAAAGTATTCCTTTTAAATTGAAGCGCTGCAATTAACATGAATACTTACACAAAAGCACACAATCACCAGCAGCCGCCCTCTATTAACAAAAAGATTGCGGCAAGTCTAGAAGTAGCAACATGTGCTTTCAGAATCATCTGAAAGCTCACATGCCATGGTTTTAGACTTGCTGCATTTGCTTTGTTAACAGGAGAGGGCTGCGTGGTGGAAAAGAAAGCGTAGCATTGCCCAGTCAGGGATCGAAACAGAGGTCGATTTTTACTTGGCTTTCGAACACTGGTGATGATGAAGCTGTGGGGTGTCTGAGGGGCACAGCATGCCCTTACCTTTCAAGGGCATCAGTTCCCCTACTTCCTTTCAAAGGTCATCGGTCCTGGGAATTCAAGGATTTGAAAAGCTTCAACTGAAGGGTAAGTCAGTGAGCATCCTGAGCTGTGAAAACAAAGGAGGAGCAGACAGCTAAACAACCCTTCTTGGTATGTGAAGTGTAAAGAAAGAAGTGGCCAAGAAATGTAAATGTGCAGGGACAAGGACAAGGCTCGACCAAGATGAGAAGGGCGCTGTTGCTGGAATAATCTCTTATGCACTACTAACTCAAATTCAGACAACAGAGAACAAAAAAATCAACTTACTGTTTTTATAAAGAAGTTAGAAGAAGCAAACACTCAAGTCAATGAATACAAGATCTACTTGACCCGCTCTAGAATCAAGAAATTACAAAAATATCTGAAAAGGTTTTCAAATGAAAAATGTGCCTGTATGTGAATGATAAATACATCAAGTAAAAATAAATACTCAACACTAAGAAAAACATGGGGGGGAAGAAGGCAAGTAGATTCCTAAAGTTCAGGAAGTGAGAGTAGTGACACTGACTACAGACCACAGTTGAGAGGTAGGGGATACTATCAAAGAGCTCATCAACATTTGCAACCGCCACCACCAAGGTCAGGAATTGGCTGGCCTCCAGTGTAGCACCCGCTTTAACCCTTCCAGCACTATCCTAATCAGAATATTTTTTAGGGAAAAGCAGAGGGAGAGGAAGGGGCAGACAGAAGGGCCAGCGAGTGCAGTGGGTAGACTTGAATCAACGGTCACTCGGAGTATGTCGAGAGATATCCTACCAAGCTCCATCAGGGACACAGTTTGATTATGAACATGATGTGAAGTTCAAGAAGGTGTCTTGAACTAGAGCCTGGGTTTTGTCCTGACTAACTAGGTGGATTTGTTCATACTTAGATGTGAACTAGCCGGGTTCTTTAGAAATATCAGGCTTAGTGTTTTCTTTGCTAATGACACGCGAGGAAACAGTACATTAAAATATAAGGTGAATTCACGTGCTCACGCCGCTTGTCTTCTTACGGAAATGTTATTTCTAGATATTACAATTGCTCTGGGGAAGGTTTTGAAAGCAACAAGAGAATTTGTAATGGAGACAATAATGGAGGGTTGCAGATTTTAAAGTTTTTAGAGTTCTCCCAATATTGGGGGTTTTATATTCTTGTAAATTGTGTTAAAATGAAATGTGGTCTAATTATGTTATTACTGTGTGGATCCAAAGTTTTATGTATGGTTTATAGACTATGGACTAAATAGACACTGTTCATCATCAGTACATTAGAGTGAGATACAGGACTCCACAGGAGATCCAGCTTTGTACCTAGAGTGTCCCAGGTCCCCCCAGAAAGTGGGGTATTTGAACAGGCAGTGATACATGAGATTGATAAAACTGAAAAAAGCATACAGTAATTTAATGAAACTTGAACAAAAGTCTTTGATCAAACTGAAAGAAGACAGACGAATTATAGTGAAACCAGCAGACAAGGGGGTGCTATTGTAATTCAAACCTCAGAAGCATATAACCAAGAATGCCTCCACCTGCTAGGTGACAGGAGGAATTGTGAAATCCTAGGTAGAGGTGTCACAAATCAATTACAGAATGAAATCAACATAATCTTGGCGGAGGCACTTGCTAATGGGTGGATTAGCCAAAAAGGCTGCCTTTTTAGTCAAAGAAAATCTTAAAGATACCATATTTTTACACTCTCCCCAAAGTACACAAAGTCACCAGACCACACCCAGGAAGACCTATAGTCTCTGTGATAGATTTGATCCTGGAACCACTATCACAATTTTGTGATTTTTACTTCAGAACACTAGTCCAGGGAATGCCGGCTGATTTAAAGGACACTAGGGAGGTACTGAACTTAATCAAGGACCTGGAGTTCAACTCGACAGATATTGAATCACTATACACAAATATCTCCGAGAGGGAAACACTGAAGGTAAGTAAGAGCATCCATAATGCAGAACAGTGGGAATTCCATACCCCTAGGCCTAGCAGAACTGTCATTAACTAGGAATTTCTTTCAAAATCAAAACACCCTATAGTTACAAACCCATGGGACATCCATAGGTAGTCCTCTCTCTCTGAGTGTAGCCTGTTTATATGTGTCACAATTTGAGAAAGACCACATTTACTCAGATCAAAATCCTTATCGGAGCTCCCTAAAGGTCTGGCATCGTTATATTGACAATGTGATTCTCATCTCGCATAGAGATATACCAGGAGCCAATGCTTTTCTAGCTTGGCTTAATGGTCGGAACCCATTTCTATTTTTCACCTTCACTGTCACCACAGATGCCCTCCTGTTTCTGGATCTCATTATAAAACCTCTGAATAGCAAACTGAGTAGCAACGTTTTTCACAAACCTACAGACAAGAACAATTTGTTGTCATTCCATAGCTTCCATCCTAAATTATTAAGGGGAAATCTCCCATATGGACAGTTCCTCCGATTGAGGAGAAACTGCTCAGACACTCGTGATTTTTAGAAGAAGGCTGAAGTGTTTAGTGTGAAATTACACGTCCGTAATTACCCAGAACATGTAATTAAAAGAGCAAACAAACAAGCAAGAAATAATAACAGAGACTCACTTCTGACAAATAACTGAAAAACCCAAAGACAGGAATGTATGCTTGAATACCTTTAGCACAGCATTCAATTGCATCAAGAAGATTATACCCAAAAACTGGCTTATTCCGAACACTAATGGCCTGACTCTAAAGAGGAACAACTTAGTTGAAAGAGAGTCACGTACTCCAGGTGTGATCCCGATGGTGTAAGAGTAATGCAGCAAGTGGTGCAATCAAGGATAATTAAGACGTGAATGCACTCTCCTGGTGTGAGAGACTGTCCCCATCTTGCACTCGCAATGAAAGTTCAATGTATAATCCGCATAGTAATAAACTGGTATCCAAGTGTGGTTTTCAGTGTCTTTTATTTTTCTTCAATTTTTCAATTACTTAATGACGTGGTCATCTATAAGGTTGTGAATATCACCTTCATATTTAGCAGACATTCAAACTGCCCAATGCATTTTGGGCCATGAAGCCCTTCATCATGGGATAGCATGCTGTAGAAAAGGAAACAGGGTATCAGACTGATAACAGAGTGTGAATAGAAACGTGTTATTTAACATGCTACACATGCCGGATGCTCTGAGACAATGTTTTGTGAAACAATCACAACAACGGTGTGGGATATGCTGTGTTCAGAATCAAACAAGTTTATTACGACGGAGAGTAACGCTACAGTGAAAAGAACGATACATCCAAGTGATGACGGTTGGCGGTGAACGAGACAGCGTGCTGCAGTAATGCATGAAATGTCACCAAAATATACCGGGTAAATAAGGTGCACGTGCGATTGCTTTGGGAGTGCAAATGCTAACAAATGCGGGTATATAATCACTGGTCTACTCACGTGTCTGGTTTACCCAATCTAACCAGTGTCTGTGAAAAATAACAAGGTGAGAAAAAAAGGTAAACTAAATGGTAAAAGAACGCACAACTCAGTGTGGGTAGGCGGTATGGCTAAACACGCATTTGCAATGCAATAGGTGTCGCATTAGGAAAGTTGGAGCTATTGGTCTTGTAAATGACACATTTTTTATTTATGTGTTGGTTTTGAAAATAGCGAAATTAATAGCTTTGTCATTTACAATGCCAATACTTTTAACATTTGCAAATGTGACACCTATAGCATTTGTAATGCAACATGTTTTGTATTTATGTGACTTAGATGTATTGATATTACAAAAAACAATGGCTTTTAATTTTTTTAAATAATTAATACTTAAATAAAAGTTATTGTAATTTATAATGGCAGTAGCTTAAACTTTTGCAAATACCTTTTGTGAAGATTATGTTCAGTGTATTTTATTGTGACGAAAATCCAAGAACAGAAGTGAAATATTAACATCTTTTTGTGACATTTGTAATAAAGTTTGAAACATTGAGAGAACATATTTGAACCAGTTGTTGTTGAATGGTTGCACAGATTGATGCTGTGGTGGTGCTGAGTGATGCTGTGGTGCTCAGTGATGCTGTGATGCCCCTGAGTGATGCTGTGGTGGTGCGATAGATAGATAGAGTGAGGGCGATAGATAGCTAGAGGGAGGGCGAAAGATAGATAGATAAATAGAGTGAGGGCGATAGATAGATAGATAAATAGAGTGAGGACGACAGATAGATAGCTAGAGTGACGGCGATAGATAGATAGACAAAGTGAGGGCAATCGATAGATAGATAGAATGATGGCGATAGAGTGAGTGCGATAGACAGAGTGAGGGCGATAGATAGACAGATAGATAGAGTGAGGGAAATAGATAGATAGCTAGAGGGCGATGGATAGATAGATAGATAGATAGATAGATAGATAGATAGATAGATAGATAGATAGATAGATAGAGTGAGGGCGATAGATAGATAGATAGATAGATAGATAGATAGATAGATAGATAGATAGATAGATAGATAGATAGATAGATAGATAGATAGATAGATAGATAGATAGATAGATATAAATAGATAGATAATTAGATAGATAATTAGATAGATAGATAGAGTGAGGGTGATAGATAGATAGAATGACGGCGATAGATAGATAGAGTGAGTGAGCGCGATAGATAGATAGAGTGAGGGTGATAGATAGAGGGATAGATAGATAGATAGATAGGTAGATAGAGTGAGGGCAATAGATAGATAGAGTGAGGGCGATGGATAGATAGATAGAGTGAGGGCGATAGTTAGATAGATAGATAGAAAGATAGATAGATAGATAGAAACATAGATAGATAGATAGACAGACAGACAGACAGACAGACAGATAGATAGATAGATAGATAGATAGATAGAGAGATAGATAGATAGATAGATAGATAGATAGATAGATAGATAGATAGATAGATAGATAGATAGATAGGTAGATAGATAGATAGATAGATAGATAGATAGATAGATAGATAGATAGATAGATAGATAGATAGATAGATAGATAGATAGATAGATAGATAGATAGATAGATAGATAGAGTGAGGCAGATAGATAGATAGATTGATAGATAGAGAAGTGAGGGCAATAGATTGAATGTGGGCAATAGATAGATAAATAGAGTGAGGGCGATAGATAGATAGAGCGAGGGTGATAGAAAGATAGATAGATAGATAGATAGATAGATAGATAGATAGATAGATAAATAGATAGATAGATAGATAGAGTGAGGGCGACAGATAGATAGAGTGAGGGTGACAGACAGATGTGTGTGGTTGTGTGCGTGTGTGGTTGTGTGTGTGTGGTTTTGTGTGTGTGGTTGTGTGTGGTTGTATGTGTGTGTGGTTGTATGTGGTTGTGTGTGTGGTTGTGTGTGTGGTTGTGTGTGGTTGTGTGTGGTTGTGTGTATGGTTGTGTGTGAGTGGTTGTATGTGTGGCTGTGTGTGTGGTTGTGGTTGTGTGTGTGGTTGGGTGTGGTGGTGTGTGTGTGTGGTTGGGTGTGTGGTTGTGTGTTTGTGGTTGTGTGTGGTTGTGTGTGTGGTTGTGTGTGTGGTTGAGTGTGTGGTTATATGTGTGGTTGTGTGTGGGTGTGTGTGGGTGTGTGGTTGTGTGTGGGTGTGTGTGGTTGTGTTTGTGGTTGTGTGTGTGGTTGTGTGTGTGGTTGTGTGTGTGGTTGTGTGTGGTTGTGTGTGTGGTTGTGTGTGTGTTTGTGTGTGGGCTTGTGTGTGGGGATGTGTGTGTGGTTGTGTGTGTGGTTGTGTGTGTGGTTGTGTGTGTGGTTGTGTGGTTGTGTATGTGTGTGTGGTTGTATGCGTGGTTGTGTGTGTAGTTGGGTGTGATTGTGTGTGTGTGTGATTGTGTGTGTGGTTGTGTGTGAAATTGTGTGTGTGGTGTGGTTTTGTGTGTTTGTGTCGTATGTGTGTGTGTGCGTGGTTGTATGTATGTGTGTGTGCGGTTAGAGAAGGATGCATGTGGAAGAGAGCAGCAGATCAGCACAGCAGAAGAGAACAGGGAGTTAAAGAAGGAGGTGGGTGAAAGAGAGGAGCAGATCAGCACAGGAGAAGAGAAGAGAACAAAATGTTAAAGAATGAGGTGGGGTGGAAGAGAGCAGCAGATCAGCACAGGAGAAGAGAACAGGGAGTTAAAGAAGGAAGCGGGTGGAAGAGAACAGCAGATCAGCATGGGAGAAAAGAACAGGGAGTTAAAGAAGGAGGCGGGGTGGAAGAGGGCAGCAGATTAGCACGGGAGAAAAGAACAGGGAGTTAAAGAAGGAGGTGGGGTGGAAGAGGGCAGCAGATCAGCACGGGAGAAAAGAACAGGGAGTTAAAGAAGGAGGTGGGTGGAAGAGAACAGCAGATCGGCACAGGAGAAGAGAACAGGGAGTTAGAGAAAGAGGCAGGTGGAAGAGAACAGCAGATTAGCACAGGAGAAGAGAACAGGGAGTTAAAGAAAGAGGTGGGTAGAAGAGAGCAGCAGATCAGCACAGGAGAAGAGAACAGGGAGTTAAAGAAGGGGGGGTGGAAGAGAGCAGCAGATCAGCACAGGAGAAGAGAACAGGGAGTTAAAGAAGGAAGCGGGTGGAAGAGAACAGCAGATCGGCACAGGAGAAGAGAAGAGAAGAGAACAGGGAGATAGAGAAGGAGGTGGGTGGAAGAGAGCAGCAGATCAGCACAGCAAAAGAGAACAGGGAGTTAAAGAAGGAGGCGGGTGGAAGAGAGCTGCAGATCAGCACAGGAGAAGAGAACAGGGAGTTAAAGAAGGAGGCGGGTGGAAGAGAGCAGCAGATCAGCACAGGAGAAGAGAACAGGGAGTTAAAGAAGGAGGCGGGTGGAAGAGAACAGCAAATTAGCACAGGAGAAGAGAACAGGGAGTTAAAGAAGGAGGCCGGTGGAAGAGAGCAGCAGATCAGCAGAGCAAAAGAGAACAGGGAGTTAAAGAAGGAGGTGGGGTGGAGAGAGCAGCAGATCAGCACAGGAGAAGCGAAGAGAAGTGAAAAGGGAGTTAAAGAAGGAGGCAGGGTGGAAGAGAGCAGCAGATCAGCGTGAGAGAAGAGAAGAGAACAAGGATTTAGAGAAGGAGGTGGGTGGAAGAGAGGAACATATCAGCACAGCAGAAGAGAACAGGGAGTTAAAGAAGGAGGTGGTGTGGAAGAGAGCAACAGATCAGCACAGGGGAAGAGAAGAGAACAGGGAGTTAGAGAAGGAGGTGGGTGGAAGAGAGCAGCGATCAGCACAGGAGAAGAGAAGAGAACAGGGAGTTAGAGAAGGAGGTGGGGTGGAAGAGAGCAGCAGATTAGCACAGGAGAAGAGAACAGGGAGTTAAAGAAGGGGGCGGCGTGGAAGAGAGCAGCAGATCAGCACAGCAAAAGAGAACAGGGAGTTAAAGAAGGAGGCAGGTGGAAAAGAGCAGCAGATCAGCACAGGAGGAGAGAAGAGAACAAGGAGCTAGAGAAGAAGGCGGGTGGAAGAGAGCAGCAGATCAGCTTGGGAGAAGAGAACAGGGAGTTGGAGAAGGAGGTGGGTGGAAGAGAGCAGCATAACAGCACAGCAGAAGAGAACATGGAGTTAAAGAAGGAGGTGGGTGGAAGAGAGCAGCATAACAGCACAGCAGAAGAGAACATGGAGTTAAAGAAGGAGGCGAGTGGAAGAGAGCAGCAGATCAGCACAGGAGAAGAAAACAGGAAGTTAGAGAAGGAGGTGGGGTGGAAGAGAGCAGCAGATCAGCACAGGAGAAGAGAACAGGGAGTTAAAAAGGAGGCAGGGTGGAAGAGAACAGCAGATCAGCACAGGAGAAGAGAACAGGGAGTTAGAGAAAGAGGCGGGTGGAAGAGAACAGCAGATTAGCACAGGAGAAGAGAACATGGAGTTAAAGAAGGAGGCGGGGTGGAAGAGAGCAGCAGATGAGCACAGGAGAAGAGAAGGAGACAGGGAGTTAGAGAAGGAGGCAGAGTGAACGAGAGAAGCAGATTCAGCACAGGAGAAGAGAAGAGAACAGGGAGTTAGAGAAGGAGGTGGGTGGAAGAGAGGAGCGAATCAGCACAGCAGAAGAGAACAACGAGTTAAAGAAGGAGGTTGAGTGGAAGAGAGCAGCAGATTAGCACAGGAGCAGAGCATAGGGAGTTAAAGAAGGAGGAGAGGTGGAAGAGAGCAGCAGGTCAGCAGAAGACAACAGGGAGTTAAAGAAGGAGGTGGGTGGAAGAGAGCAGCAGATCAGCAGAGGGAGAAAAGAAGAGAACAGGGAGTTAGAGAAGGAGGTGGGTGGAAGAGATCAGCAGATCAGCACAGCAGAAGAGAACAGGGAGTTAAAGAAGGAGCTGGGGTGGAAGAGAGCAGCCGATTAGCACAGGAGAAGAGAACAGGGAGTTAAAGAAGGAGGTGGGGTGGAAGAGAGCAGCAGAACAGCACAGGAGAAGAGAACAGGGAGAAGAGAACAGGGAGGTAGAGAAGGAGGCAGGTTGAAGAGACCTGCAGATCAGCTCTGGAGAAGAGAAGTGACCCTTTGATAAAACTACGAGTCTTTTTTCTATGTAGTTTTCAACATTACCTACATGTATACTACATCGCGCACCTCTCGCGATCACCCTTTGATAAAACTACAAGTCTTTTTTCTGTGTAGTTTTCACCTTTTCCCAGAATTCGCAGCTATGTGATTCAAATCGACCCGACGCTCACAGCATTTGGCCACTTCCGCAAACGCAGTCCTGAAGTTTGTTTACACCTACGAATGAGGAATTATCACCGCGATCACTAAACCACACGTAAGTTCACTTTTTAACCATACCGCCTACCCACGCCAAGTTGCGCGTTTATTTACCATTTAGTTTACCTTTTTTTTCTCACCTTGTTATTTTTCACAGACACTGGTTACATTGGGTAAACCAGACACGTGAGTCGACCAGTGATTATATACCCGCGTTTTTTAGCCTCATTTGCACTCCCAATTCAATCGCACATGCACCTCATTTCACCCGCTATATTTTGGTGACATTTAATGCACTACTGCAGCACGCCGTGCCATTCACCGCTGACCGTCATCACCTGGATGTATCGTTCTTTTCACTGTAGCGTTACTCTCCGTCGTAATGAACTTCTTTGATTCTGAACACAGCATATCGCACACCGTTGTTGTGATTGTTTCACAAAATATTGTCTCAGAGCACACGGCATGAGTTGCATGTTTAATAACACGATTGTATTCACACTGTTATCGGCCTGATACCCTGTTTCCTTTTCTACAGCATACTAGCCCTTGATGAAGGGCTTCATGGCCCAAAATGCATTGGGCAGTTTGAATGTCTGCTAAATCTGAAGGTGATATTCACAACCTTATAGATGACCATGTCATTAGGCAATTGAAAAATTGAAGAAAAATAAAAGACACTGAAACCAAACTTGGATACCAGTTTATTACTATGCGGATTATACATTGAACTTTCATTGCGAGTGCAAGAGGGGGACACTCTCCCACACCAGGAGAGTGCATTCACGTCCTAACTCTAAAGAACCTATTGTTCTCTTACAAAAAAGTCAAGCATAAGGAATGTGCTAGTACATACAAGACCACAACAACAGAAAGGAAGAGATCATAGAATCTCTAAAGATGGAGCCCTGACCCGGGTCACCGGCCATTACAGCTGTGGGTCATGTAAAGCTGTCCACTTACTGCAAACACAAAATTGGCAACTTGGGGCTGAAATACCCATGAGAACTAACAAATGTGTCGTGCAGAAAATGTTATCTATGTGATCACCTGCCCATGTGGGCTACAATATGTAGGTATGACCACGAGACAGTTTAAGTCAGAATACTGAAACATGTGAGCAATATTAGATGACAAAAAACAATGACCAAACTAACTGCACATTATGCAGAGAAAAAGCATACTGAAAAGGATCTAAAATGGTTCATGATTGACAAACCATGTATTCCCCTAACAACAAGAGATAAAACTAGAGTGTTGTTCCTTCAGGAACAAAGATTGGTCCACAGACTTGGGAGTGCTGTAAATGCATTGAAAGATGCCATTCCTTGGTACATGCTGCAAACCATAATAATAATAATAATAAAGAGTTTTATAGAGCGCGAACAGTTGCCTCACAAGGAGGTATCCCGGCGCTATAAGAACAGAACGGCCGTAGAAGTCATGTGGCATACTTAACGTTGTGGAGTGAAAAGCCAGGTTTTCAGCAGTCGTTTAAAACAGGCTTCTGAGGGGGCCTGTTGGAGAGCGGAAGGAAGAGAGTTCCATAGCCCCGCCACATTGGCCGAGAACGTTCTTCCGCCCAGCCGTGCCCTTCGCACTCGTGGGATCACAATCTTCACCTGCCCGTTGGAGCGGAGGGACCGAGACTGGTGATACCTGGGGAGTCTAACTTTCAGGTAGTTAGGGCAAGTGCCAAACAGGGACCTAAAGGCCAGCGTCAGGGTTTTGAACTTGACCCGGCTGGCCACTGGGAGCCAGTGCATTGCCCGTAGATGCGGAGAGACAGAGTGTTTGAAAGGAATGCACCTTAGCAGTCTCGCAGCCGCATTCTGTACCGTCTGAAGGCGCTGGATTAGATACCGTGGGAGGCCGAGATAGAGTCCGTTTGCGTAGTCCAGCCTCGATGTTATTGTAGCATGGACCACCATTTTACGGCACTCTACTGGTAGTAGTCTCAAGATCTTGCGTAGATTTCTCAACTTGGTGAGACAGCAACCAGCAACCTGCTGAATATGGGAAGCGAAGGAGAGATTGCTATCCCATCGGACTCCCAAATTTTTCGCGCTCTGGCTCGGTGACGGAGGTGTTCCCATTTCCACCGGCCACCAAAGTTCTGCAGGGGGGGGCAACCCCTTGCCAAAGAAGATAACCTCGGTCTTCTCAGTATTCAATTTAAGTTTATTGGCGTTCATCCATCTGGCCACATCTCGGAGGCATCCCTTAAAAGTCGCAAAGGCCTCTTCCGACACCTCCGAGTATGGAAACACCAGCTGGGTGTCATCAGCATATGAGATTGCTTTGACCCCCCAGTTTGAAATAAGTGTGAACAGAGGAGCCAAATAAACATTAAATAGTAGCGGGCTTAGTGCCGACCCCTGGGGAACACCACATTTCAACTTGGAGGGTTTTGAGACAATCTGATCTAATGCCACCTTCTGTGTTCTTAGTGATAGGTACGACTGAATCCAGCTCAATGCTTGATCTTTTATCCCTATCTCAGCCAGCCGCTGGATGAGCCTAACATGATCTACCGAATCAAAGGCGGCCGATAGATCCAGGAGAACCAGCATAGCTGATTCCCCGGCATCCATCGACCACCTCACTGATTCCGCTACTTCAATCAGAGCCGTCTCCGTGCTAAAGCCCGGTCTAAAGCCCGATTGCGTCTCATGTAGGACAGCATTTTCTTCTATGAACGTATTCAACTGACGCTGTATTAACTTCTCCAGCATTTTCCCGGGGGCTGCTAGGAGAGAGATTGGCCGTAGGTTGCTCAAATCCAGCGGGTCTCCATTTGCTTTTTTTTTCAGTGGAAGGAGAGTGGCATGCTTCCAGGCGTCCGGGAATGATCCCGAGGTGATGGATCCATTCCAAATAGACTGCAGAGTGGGGGCCACGAAATCAGTGATAGATTTCCAGAGTTTTGGCGGGCAGGGGTCATCAGGAGCCCCCGATTTACATTTTTGGAGCTCCTTAATGACTGCGTCAAGGTCAATCAGATGGAACTGCTCAAACACTACTACTGGCCCAGTTTTTACTACAGTGTCCGATCTCTCCGTCCTGACCTCCGGGCCAAAGGAGTCGTACACTTTTTGTATCTTGCACTCAAAGAACTCCGAAATGCTGGTACACAGTGCCAAGGATGGGGAAACCTCTCTTTCTATACAAGTGGGTTTAAAAAAAGATTGCACCACTTTAAAAACTTCCTTGCTTGAGTGCTCTGCTTCTCGGATACTGGTAGCGAAGTAGGCTTTCTTAGCCTTTCTCACTGCCTTTTGTAGATTTTTTAGTGCAGCTTTATACAGGTCCCTTTCTGCGTCTTCATATCTTACTCTCCATAACCTCTCTAGTTTTTTGCATGACCATGTGGTGAATCATTATATAATTGAAGCATATACCTGCCCTTTGGAGTATCTGAGACTATTAGAGGCATTGTGTGATATATAATATTTATAGCCTGTCATCAATGGGGACCATTATAAGACAGATACATTTATTTTTCCCTCAGAGGGAATAATAATATGATGCCATCCCTAGGAATCATCTAGATGAGATGGAAGATTAATGTAATGATGAATCTCTTAGCCCATCGGGGGTTCGTCCATTCATGAGGGCATTATAATATTTGTGGCAAAAAACATGGAATGTGCCGGTGAAGAATAGGGAATACGCGACATGCGTAAATATTACAATAATACTCTGCTTGAAACAACACTACATTGGGTTATATTGGACGTCAGGGTATGGGTTACAACACTGAAATATATCTAGCCCCTGGACAGAGGGACAAATTCCTAGATGGTCACCTCCCATTCCAGTAACCATGCACGGATCTTTAAATGGGGCGTGTCACATTGAAACATGTGAGCGGAAATGCCGGCAGTCTTAGGGAACCACAGTTCTCTCTGTCAGCACAGTCAGAAGGGTTAGAGTGGCCGATTAAGAGGCACCTGTACCTTGGAGTAGTAGGTTGGGTACAGTCGGTTTCAGTGAGAAATAGGATGAGCATGTGACTATACCATAAAACAATTTCCACAGATAGGTGGTTGATCACAACTTTGAATGAGATGAAATTGTCGAGTGGCATAGTGTGAAATGCGGAACAGATGTTCTGAAAACCCATGCTGTACTGTCTCTGACTAACAACAAGATCAGTCATTCTGCCAAATATTTCAGATATTCATACTCCACCTTCTCTGACCCCTCGAAAGGCCAGGCTGCCTGTTAAGAATCGGAGGGTACATCAGATGGAGCTTTGTAACAACGGCCCGACGCGAGGACTTGAGTGATTATCTAACTTATTAATAATTGCATATGTGTTTCTGTGTGTGTGTTTGTAAATTTAATATACTATAAGTTGGTATACAAAAGGAATGAGGGAGTACCTAAGAATTGGTCCCCCTTACATACAAGTTCCACTAAGTATTCAATATTAACTTGAAGAGTAACATTTTGTGAACTTTCATTATGATTGTGACCATAAAAAAAAAGCTCTGTTGTAGCCACGCCTTGCCTAGCCTTGCCGAGCCGGATCGTCGTCGGATCATCGCCGGAGGAGAGAGGAGAGAGGTACGCAGCCGTTCGCAACCCAATCGATCAAACGCTATGCACGGAGCACCAAACAGCACCAAACACCGTGGACTGATCAACCCAGGAAGGGGAGCGTTGAGAGACAAACGCTGCGGACTGTGCGTCCCGCGAAGGTGCGCGGAGAGCCAAAAACACCTTGGTTGTTTGAGCCGCGAAGCAGGAGCGGCACGGAGGAGCGATGGGTGAGTGGACTCAACTCCCACCCTCACCCCCGCGTCTTCCATTGAGCCAAGACCGCCTAGCCAGTAAAAGCCCCTCAACAGTCCCAAGTCATAGCTGGGGTGACTAAGGGACTCAGTGATCGAGTGGGGTGTGGCGCAACGGCCTGACGAGAGCCCAGGAGGACAACGAGGAGCGGGAGCCCGAGTGCCCCTGTAGTTGGGGCAGAGGCTGGCGCGGTAAGCCAGAAGGAAGCTGCCGAATTTTGGAGGGGCAGAAACGGCGTAAATGACTAAAAAAGAGTAGATAAAACCTAGCCCAGCCCACCTAAAGAACATCAGGACACCCCTGCTTAGGGGTAGAAGACGTAAAAGGGAGGCAAGAGGAGAAAGGAGAATTCCCTTCAATCTTCGGTAAGGCAGGCTGGCGGATAGTTGCACAACAGAGGTAAGTGATCAGGAGTGTGCAGGAGTGTATGTATAAAGCTGGAGCATATTAGCAATATCTGTTTATTTTATTTGATCTCACTGGAAAGTAAGAAGAAATCAGGGAGCACAGCAGGGATAAGTCAAGAACCCCCCCAGTATAATTTCAAAGAAAGGACATGGGCCCAAAACTCAGGCAAAAATCACGGAAGGAAGTGCAAGATAATAGCCCAGAGACGAGTGAGGTATTGGCAGGATCCAGGTCATGGGAAGAGAGCCAAGAAAGTCAGATCTCCCATGAGGACATTATTGAGGGGCGACGTAAGAAAGGGAAAAGTAAAAAAAGGATCTAAAAAGGCCCCGCAAGCAAAAAAAGGGTTCACCTCAATATCTACTAAAAAAAAAGATCACTGCGCCCTCTAATCCTGTAAAGGACTTTGTAGGCAAACATTACAAAGTCCAAAATCCAACAGCAATAAACGTGGATTCTGAAGAGGAGCCTCGCCCCGAGAGCACAATAAATACAGAAACAGAAGACACACCCCATGCGGATCAAAGCAAGAGGGGAGCGCCAGAAAAAGAATTGGAGGATGAGATAGAGGACCCTTTGCTAATAAATGTATCACTCCACAGTCAAAGCTCAAAATTGATGCCACCGCGGCTCTCTTCATCCCCAAAACTGTTTCCCTACAAACGCCGGGGAATGAAGGGCAATTGAGAAGGGAAAGCCTTGAGCCTAGCTTCATCTGGGGGGCACCCTCCAACCAAGTGCTACAGAGCCACGAGGGGAGAAACAACTCAAAACAGCAGGACCCAGGAAGGACTGGAAGTCAAGCAAATCTAGAGAGAAACAGCCCACAAGACCCAGATCTTTCAGCAGCACCTACTTCTTCAATTATGGACCTATTACTAATGTTACAGAAAACTCTTCAGGGAATCTTAGAAGTATCATTGCTGAACAATCGGGTATTAAATGCTCAAAAGCTATTTCTAAAAAAGATAGAAGACGAGCTGACCGGAATTAAAGGACAAATGACTACCTTGCTAAGACCAGTAGGGACTTCCCAAACTATTGATCAAAGTATAGGAAGTGAATTGGAAGAGCCTTTAGATGATGTGTATATATCTAGGCGCCCAATGCTGGGAAGAAGGAGGTGTGAACATGTAAGACCTCGCACCAAAGGCAGGGTAGGCAAAAAGCAGGTCCCATAGGTAGCGACAAAGGAAAAGAAGAAGAAAAAGGAAGTTGGGGGTACACTAAATGTTTCGGCCCGGTCCTTTGTTCCTACTGGACCCTCGGCAATAGAAACCATAAGAAGTGCACAAAATACACAAAAGAAAAGTCAGAGTAGCAAGGACCCAAAAGAGAAAGTACTAAAAACCAAACCTATAAAGCAGAGAATAATTTCATCACTAAAAAGCCAAACGCAGACCCCCCCCAGAGGCATTGTAATCTGGAGGTAACACCACAGCCACATGAGCTAGAAGTGGGGCCTACAGGGAGGGAAGAGTTTAGACAGATAAACATAGCGTCCCCAGAGAAAGGATATGAGTGGGGGAACAATAAATGGGTCTATCTAGAACCAGCCGGAGAAGGCCAAAGGGGCAAGAAATCAAGGAAAATAAAGCCCTTAAATAGAGCACAAGTTCTGTCAGTCTTCTCCAAATGTATTAGCCTGAGTGGAATTGGCACAAAAGATTTGAGACAGGTGGGCTTTATAGAAAATACGACAGGTAGGGAAGTAACAAAAGTACTATTATACTCGGACCTGGTAAAAATGGCAATCATGAAAGCAGCCAGTGAGATACTCCAAGGGGGAGTAAGGGTGATCACTGAAAAAGATCTAAGGGGCGAATTACTACCAGGAAGGAATTTCCTAAAGTGCCATGCAGGTCTGGGGAAGAGACAGGTAAGGCTACAAAAGGTTAATGAAGAAGTGGGTAGCCGTCTGAAGGTAGTGATAAACAACACTGTAAAAGAGGATTTGTGGGGTAACTGGAGTCAAGGCAGTTATCTAGGAGATCCCTCTGAGAGTGATTTGGATGGAATAGGGGAAGCTGGTGGTTTAAGCGAGATAGAATAGGAGAGAGGGGTGCCGCATACCCTAAGTCTCTTATCCTGGAATGTAAATGGGTTAGGCAATGAGCTAAAAAAAGAACACATAAAGAATCAAGTAAATGAAGTAGAAATTGCCTGCCTACAAGAGACATGGGCATGCGGCGAAACCCCTAACTTGGAGGGCTACCACCAGTTAAACTGACTGGCCACGAGGCAAAGATTTGGCCGCCCCTCGGGGGGAATTATGACACTTATCTCGACGAGAATATTAAGTAACGTAGTATTGTTAAAAGTAAAGTGTAAATGGTTACTGGCTTGCAGGATAAATCATCTGACCCTGGATAAGTCATGCGAAAAAATAATTGTCATAAATGTATATATGCAGTGGGACAGTGTGGGTGAATATGTAATTGATATGGGGAATTTCAAACAGGATATAGATGCTATTTTTGAAATGAATGCCTCAGACATATTGTTAATTTTAGGGGATTTTAACCATAAGTTACATCCAATGAAGGCAGATCACTGGTACACAGAATTACTGGACACCTATGGAATTAATTATGCTAGTTTTCCAGCATGTGTTCCCTCGAAACAGGATTGGGATTTGGTCAACTATCTAGGGGAAAAGGGCCTTTTTTGCTTAAATGGCAGGTTTAAAACAGACTGCCCGGCAAAGAAGACCTTTAAAAAAGGATTACAAAACTCCCCAATTGACTATGTCTTAATGATAGCTTGGAACTTCCCCTTAGTGCAGGAATTTACGGTACATCATAGCGAGGGTAGTGACCATAACCAGCTCTTACTGAGATTAAAAGGGGGAAGGATGGAACCAAGAGAAAAGGTGATCCCACAAGAGATGGAATACCCAAAACAGGCAACAACAAGAATAACAGACGAGTACCAGGAAAAGCTAAAACCATTTCAACAAAAGATAGAATTAGTAAACCACGAGAGGGAAAACCTGGAATGGTATAAGGAGAAAATAGCCCAAGTAGTCCAGTGCCTTAGGATAGAATTAAAAAAGAATAAAAGAAAAGGTACAATAAACCGGGTCAGTCGCCTGAAATGGTTTTCAATGGACAGCCGAAGTAAAAAAAGGGAGATAAGGGCAGAAGCTAGAAAGCAAAGGAAAGAATTCAACCAAGAGAGAAAAAAACATTATTATTCTGAAAGCTGAGCTTAAAAAGATGGCCTCCGACGCAAAAAGGGACTACAAAGAGAAATGCTGGGGTAAGCTGTTAGAATCAATTGAGGATAAGAACTTGAGACAATTTTGGAAATTGATAAAATCAGCATCGTCCCCACCAGCCGGAGAAATGATCTGCGTCGTAAGTGAGGCAGCCTGGGATAAATACCTAAGGGAACTGTATGGAGCTAGATTAGCCTCAGGAGATACAGTACCCCCTGGTTGGCAGTAAATCTCAGAAGAATTCAAATCAGATTTTACTGAAGACCATGTGGAAGAAACAATCAAGAAGCTGAACCTAACCCGGGCCGCAGGGCCGGATAATCTCCCAGCGATAATACTAAAGTCCCAAACAAAATGGTGGGCAAGATTCCTTTCTCACCTCTTCCCAGTAATTTTAACAGAAGGAAAAATGCCATTAAATTGGAAGGGCGCAATAATTAGACCTATCCACAAAAAGGGCAGTACTGGGGAACCTCAAAACTATAGACTGATAAACCTACTAGATATAGGGGAAAAAGTATTCTCAAAACTAGTCTTAAATAGATTAAACGACTGGGTTGAGGAGAACTCAATAGTACCCATTGAACAGGGAGGGTACAGAGAGGGACACTCCACAATAGACCACTGCTTCTCCCTATGGGCAATCGCAAGGAAGTCGACGGAGCAGAACGGAAAACTCTGTTGCTGCTTCGTGGACTTCCGAGCCGCATTTGACTTTGTGGATAGGGGCTGCCTCTGGGAAACATTAATTAATAATAATATCCCAAGAGACCTGTTGACGATATTAAAAGAATTGCACCGTGCCAACTGGGCTCAAGTAATTAGGGATACCGAGGGGTCATTGACGCCAAAAATACCTATCGAAAACGGTTTGAGACAAGGCTGCGTACTGGCCCCCCAGCTATTTTCCATATTTCTATCGGAATTACCGGAGTGGCTTGAAGTGAAGGGTAGCGCCAGTCCAAGAATGAATGGCAAAAAGGTGCTGTGGCTGTTATATGTGGATGACTTCGTAATAGTGGATCAAACAGAAATTGGCCTTCAAAGGAAGTTGAACTCTTTTAACGAATATTGTATAAAGAAATTTTTAACTGTAAATTTAGACAAGACGAAAATCCTGTGCTTTGGGAAAAAAGCGATTACATTTAATTGGTTTTTAGGGGATCTTAAATTAGAATCTGTTAACGAATACCGCTACCTAGGTGTGTTGTTTGACAAAAGATTAAATTGGCAAACACACCTAGAAGCCCAAAAGCGAAGGCACACACTTCAATCGCTGGTCTAAAAATGTTCAACCGTGACTATGGGGATAAGTCACATCGACCATTGTTAAAAGCTTTCAATGCAATGATCCCACAACAAGTACTCTATGGAGCAGAAATCCTTTATTTGAGCGGTAATGGAGACTGGGACCTAGAGGAAGGAAAATGCTTGAAAAACCTTTTATCCCTGCCCCCATCAGCAATGGTGCAAGCAATAGGAACAGAACTGGGGACAACAGCTTGGGGGGTACAATCACAAGTTGCAGTGATTAGATTTTGGAAACGCCTCGAAAATGAACAAAAAGTTGCACAATGGTGTCGGAAAGAGATACAACTAAGTAATTTAAAATGGGCAAAAATGTGCAGGAAGAGAATGGTACAGGCCTGCGGAAATATGAAAGTGGATATATGCCGTAATTCCCTAACAGTAGAGTGTTCAAAAAATGAGCTAAAGTTCAATGGACAAGCTGCTACTAGAAGTATGGATAAGGAATACCTTGGTAAGAAAATATCAGTTGGATTTATGATGAATGCATGGGCAAAGGAAAACTGGTTCCCCTACCTGGATTTCCTGCCAAACCCGTGGTTTAGGCAAGAGATCCTAAGGTTACGCATTGGGATTAACCCATGGTTATTAAATAAAGAAACTAAAACCAAAATGTTGGACCCTAATGGTTGCTGCAAATGCAGGCTGGGTACAAAAGGAGATTCCGTGAACTTTTTGCTGGACAGTATAAACATTTTAGATCAGCGCAAACTTTGGCTGTGCCCAATATTTGTAAAATACGATATAAGAACTAGGGGGCTAGCAATTGAGCTGATCACAGAATTACCAAGTATTGATATTGCAATCGCCCTAGGGAAATCCATAAAGGCAGTACAGAGTTTTATAATAAGTCAGAAATAGATTTTAGTATTTTAAACTGAATCTTGTCTAGAGATAGCCGGTTTTATTAATTTTAATAGGATAAGAATTAAATGGCCCTAGGGAAATTCATAAAGGTAGTACAGAGTTTTATAATAAGTCAGAAATAGATTTTAGTATTTTAAACTGAATCTTGTCTAGAGATAGCCGGTTTTATTAATTTTAATAGGATAAGAATTAAATGGAGGAATCAATTGCATGAGCACACAATGTTAAATGTCATATATCTAGGGGAAGATCATTTAACAATCAAAGGAACTAGATTTTAATTACAAATCTGCATGAGTGACTGTTGGGAAATATTTTAACTCAATAATTAATTGTTATGTATTTGTTTAAAGATTACGATCTAAATAAACATACTTTATGACTTGACTTGATTGTGACCATAGGACGGTGTCTCCACTCTGTGCCCGAGTTAGGAACTTCATTGATGAAACTCAGGCAAGTATGTTACCATTTAGAGTCATTGGGCACGTGAAAATGTATTAGATCACTCGTGAGGGGTGTTACTTTTTTTGACTGGGTATATATTTTCAACTTTTAATGGAGCAGGGGATCACACATTTTGTGTAATTAGCATCTTTATCTGGCAGAGGATTGCCCAGCCCAAGGTGGGGGTAAGAGAAGATGTAGCTATATGAGCTAACACAACCATACCTAACCTTTGTGTATATTTTCATAGGTGTCAAGATAAAGGGCAAGTATAGCCATTTATGAGTCCCCTACCAGATAGTGACAAGACTAGGAGGGATCTTTACTACTACTTTCTGCAGGGATCTGTATCCTGATAAATGCAATCAACCCTACCGGGCGGCAATCTTGGGCAGAAACATGTTGATACGGCAGACAGAGTAATGATGTTGTTACTTTCCCATATACCCGTATACTCATTTTCTGTTAATCTTGCCAAGTCGGATCCATAATAAAGGGTTCAGATACCCAACTAGACAGTTTTTTAGGGATCCCTATCTATTGAATTCTTTCTTTTCTATATTTTCTTTTTCTTTGTTCTTCTCCCTGGACGTTGGTCTCCATCAGGGAGTCGCAGTGGCCCTATGAGGAATTATGCCACTCATTGAGTGGGTGAGGGCAGTATTTACAACCCTTTGGGATCCCAAATTGGTTTGTTGTCACCTCTAGAGGTAACTTTGACACTATAATTGCTTGGCACCTTCTAAGGGTTGGTGATCACTTGTGCTTTCTTCTTTCCTGTTATTATTTTTTAAACCAGTGTCGGACCGTTTGGCCCACTTCTTAGTGGGTAATATAATCTTTTGTTTATTACCCCTGATTACATGTCCTTCTCGTAGAGTGAGCAGTACAATGTTTGGGGTGACCCAGCTATGCGGAATAAACTCTATGGCCTTGCGCGTCTTAGAGCCCAACAAAACAATCGAGCTGTTAATGTGAACGCATGCGGGTTTGGACCTGTCTTTGCACTGGCATCGCCTCTGGCCAGCATCACGAAACCAAGGAAGTACTATTTATAGGAAATCAGTGAAATCATTTTTGCTTCATCAGCCTGGCTTATGAAACCTGCAGTTATTCACTTTTTAATATTCACAATACACATTAGTGTTACACCGGACATTTTCCAATTCATAACATTTGATTCAGTTAATTAGTTTAAAAGGCATTTTTTCTTTTTTCCTGTGTCCTCCTTTAGATAGCATTTATTATAATTTTTTACTGTCTGTGGTTTGTTTATGTTTCTGTTTTTTTAATGTAGATTAAACAAGCCACTTAATGACGTCAGATCATTTAACTAGCAAGAACACGGTGAGGGTAAGGGGCATGGTAACAATCTGCAAATGTAAAGGGTTTCTGGAACTCAGTGTTCGCCTTAACTGATGCAATCACTTGAAGCTTCCTGGTGACATACATTTATTAATTTTGAGGGGTATTGTAAGGGATCTACCCACTAAGACCTGAAGTGTGTGATTTTAAAAGAGAGTAATTGATTGAAAAAACTCCACTATGTATAGCCTTCAAAAAATCTATATTTTGGAAACACTTTGTATCGTAAACCTTTTTGCACATTTTGTAGCAGCCTGTCTTCTGCTGTGTGAAGTTCAAGTTAGAAATAATGACTGGCATGTTCACAGTGCTTTCTGTCACACATTGGGACCTCGTAGCACCAAACATACACAAGTCACCATTCTCCAATGTGTAAACTCAGATTTGGTGCAGTGCATTAACTTATAGATCTTTCATATTGTACAATTGTGTATGTCCCACTGATTAACATATTTTTCATTTAAGCAGTGTGTTATTTTTTTTTGTAGTTACCAGAAGGTGGAAGACTAAAACGTTCTTTTTTAGCCACACCCCCTCATTCCCCCTGCCCTGCCCCTTGCATACAACATTCGAAAGAGGTAAGTTATGTGATTTAACAACAGCAATTTTTAATAAATTTTTTTTAAGTGGCAACTTTTTTAAAATGCTAACTTTTGCAAAACCTAAAAATCCCTCCTTTATCCCTTAGACTCCAACCTTCAAGGTGGTATCTCTTCTTTAAACAGTTTGTGGGAAGTCCATATACTACCGCTCTTCTTCTCATAGTCCAATTTTATCAATGGAGACTTCTTGGACATTGTTGCACGGTGAGTTGTTCCCCCACCATGGAGCTCAATATGCATATTAGTCATGATTAGATTCAACCCTCCATTGACCCCAATTCATATCTACCTTCTAATGCTCACCTTGTTGTGGGAGTTGTTAGCTTTAATTGGAATTGGTGAGTCTGTCAAGTCATATGAGCAGCATATTCAATAACCAGATACTACAGTGGTGGAGCACAATTAACCCATTTATGATTCACCCCCCGGCTGTTTCTTTGTTATCTGCTCATTCTGAGGAAGACACGCTGAGATGCTCACCTAATTGCGCACACTATAGGGTTGAAACGTCAATGTTCAATCCAGTCTATGTCCACCAGGTCTCCCGGCCCCAAGAATCAGAAAGCTTGTTTAAGGGTTACCAGAGACCCTGTGTTAAAAAATTGGAAAGGACAGACATCATTTCAGCTGTTTGTCTCCTATCACATGTGTATAATTTCACAGTCCCTTATATCACTTTGTTGCACTTTAGTAACCTTTTCTTTATGTTACTGATGTCATTTGATGATTATTGAATTTGACAGCCATACATTATTCTAGGACTAATAACTACTTTATATATGAAAAATGATTTTCCTTTTTTGTGTGTTCCATTCTGAAGTCTATAAAGAAAGGTACTAGACTTATTCATGCCTAATTAGTACTACATATATTTAAAGAAAGTCTACCCGACAGAACCATTTGTAGTTTTTCTTATGCATGCCCAGGTTCTGAGGGACACAGGATTACCCCATTGACTCCATTACCCTTGCATAAAGCATCACAGTTCCCATACTTTTTTTAAAGAACTTTGACCGGTTGATGATAGAGGCACACATGGCTAAACCATGTGTGCCTCTACCACGCAGTCCGAACCAGAAATGCATCTTAACCACGCATTCCTTTACCACGCATTTTCATCATAAAGGCATGAACGGTAAAGGGGTATATGTGGCTAAGGTCGCCACTACTCTGACCCGCCTCCCCCGCTCTATGTTACATACCCCCTACCTGCCCCCTGTTCTGAGGCCCATATATATATTTGATATGATATTTGTTGCTGCATCCACAAACAAAGTGGTACAAAAGGGGGTGGTGATGGAAGGAGCATCTGAACCAATCAAACACTCGCACCCAGTCAACAGATCTGGGTTTAATCCATCACTGTTCTTTAGCCCACTCTGCCACCCCAGTTTAGACATGGCCATATGCAAATCAGTCTGACTCTGTGCCTCATGGGAACAGTCCAGCCCGAACTGCCAAGCCATGCCTTCCCTGGACCGGAAACAAGCTTCCGAGGACCGGTTTCTGGCATTTCAGCTGTCTGCAGCCCGGCTTGCTTGAATCCAGTGGCAAAGTGAGCAAGGGACTCACGTCTGAGCATACCCTGCCAACTTACGGCGAACAAAGTGGTACAAAAGGGGGTGGTGTTGGACGGAGTATCTGAACCAATCAAACACTCACACCCAGTCAACAGATCTGGGTTTAATCCATCACCGTTCTTTAGCCCATTCTGCCACCCCAGTCACGTTCTTGTAGTACAAAGCCTTGGTTTCAGCGCACAGAGACCTTATACTACCGCAGACAGAGAGTAAAAATTGGAGGGGAACATTGGTCATAAGCAGTGCAATGCGGGGATGCAATTTATAGGCAGCTCAGCGTACTATAACTGCTGAATTTCTCTGGTTCGTGATCGCAAACACAGCGGTCAAATAGCTTTTCTGCTTGAGAATGCAGCTGAGAGGCATTTGGAGTGGATTTTCTTCTCAAACTGGCAGTTGGAGATTGTTTGTGCGAGAAGCCATTTTTTAACCCTATTTTTTCAAACCAGAAGTAGGTGCCCCAGAGCCTCCAACTTCAGGTTCCTGTCCAGCAGGCTCCTCCCAGTGCTTTGTCCCTCTCCTAGTCACTTTTCATTGGGATTTGGAGCTTGAAGTATAACTCTCCTTGTCTGCTGCATATATGCCATTGGATTTGTAATTGTAATTGTAATTGTAAAAATATTTATTAAGCGCGGTTGCTGCCCGTAGGCGTCCAAGTCCTGGGTTGAAGGAAGGAAGAGACGGGAGGCTAAGGTACGAAGGAACTTGCAAACAGCAGTGTCTTTAAGTTTTTCCGGAACGGGAGGAGGTCTGGGTTAGACCGGAGTGAGATGGGGAGAGCATTCCAGAGCCTGGCGGCGTTCAGAGAAAACAACCTACCCCCAGACCTGGCTCGCTTTACTCTGGGGACAATGGCGAGGAACACCTCCGTCGACCGAAGGTTCCTGTTAGGGTGGTAGGGGGTGACAAGGTCGGTGTTAATGGCTGGACCTGTCTTCCAGAAGGCGCAGTGCGCCAAGCATAGCGCCTTGAAGGCCACTCTCTGCCTCACTGGCAGCCAGTGAAGATCTTTTAGAGCAGGTCTGGCTGACTGGGTGCGTGGGATTTTCAGCAGGGTGCGTGCTGCACAGTTTTGCACGATACAGAAAAGGGGGTGGTGATGAACAGAGTGTCTGAATTAAGCAGACCACTCTTACCCAGTCCAAAGATCAGGGCTTGATCCATCACCGTTATTTATCTCACTGCCCCATCCCAGCTCAGAACCTGGCTATATGCAAATTAGTCTGTCCCTGGCCCAGTGCATCATGGGAACAGGGCAGACCAAACTACCAAGCCAATTCTTCACCAGAAAGGAGACAAGCTACCGGGGACCGGTTTCTGGCATTTCAGCCTCTTCGGCCCGGCTTGCTTGAATCCTGATGGAGCAGTGAGAAAGGGACTCATGTCTGAGTATACCCTGCCACACCTATAGTGGCCAAAAACGATACAGAAAAGGGGGTGGTGATGAACAGAGTGTCTGAATTAAGCAGACCACTCTTACCCAGTCCAAAGATCAGGGCTTGATCCATCACCGTTATTTATCTCACTGCCCCATCCCAGCTCAGAACCTGGCTATATGCAAATTAGTCTGTCCCTGGCCCAGTGCATCATGGGAACAGGGCAGACCAAACTACCAAGCCAATTCTTCACCAGAAAGGAGACAAGCTACCGGGGACCGGTTTCTGGCATTTCAGCCTCTTCGGCCCGGCTTGCTTGAATCCTGATGGAGCAGTGAGAAAGGGACTCATGTCTGAGTATACCCTGCCACACCTATAGTGGCCAAAAACGATACAGAAAAGGGGGTGGTGATGAACAGAGTGTCTGAATTAAGCAGACCACTCTTACCCAGTCCAAAGATCAGGGCTTGATCCATCACCGTTATTTATCTCACTGCCCCATCCCAGCTCAGAACCTGGCTATATGCAAATTAGTCTGTCCCTGGCCCAGTGCATCATGGGAACAGGGCAGACCAAACTACCAAGCCAATTCTTCACCAGAAAGGAGACAAGCTACCGGGGACCGGTTTCTGGCATTTCAGCCTCTTCGGCCCGGCTTGCTTGAATCCTGATGGAGCAGTGAGAAAGGGACTCATGTCTGAGTATACCCTGCCACACCTATAGTGGCCAAAAACGATACAGAAAAGGGGGTGGTGATGAACAGAGTGTCTGAATTAAGCAGACCACTCTTACCCAGTCCAAAGATCAGGGCTTGATCCATCACCGTTATTTATCTCACTGCCCCATCCCAGCTCAGAACCTGGCTATATGCAAATTAGTCTGTCCCTGGCCCAGTGCATCATGGGAACAGGGCAGACCAAACTACCAAGCCAATTCTTCACCAGAAAGGAGACAAGCTACCGGGGACCGGTTTCTGGCATTTCAGCCTCTTCGGCCCGGCTTGCTTGAATCCTGATGGAGCAGTGAGAAAGGGACTCATGTCTGAGTATACCCTGCCACACCTATAGTGGCCAAAAACGATACAGAAAAGGGGGTGGTGATGAACAGAGTGTCTGAATTAAGCAGACCACTCTTACCCAGTCCAAAGATCAGGGCTTGATCCATCACCGTTATTTATCTCACTGCCCCATCCCAGCTCAGAACCTGGCTATATGCAAATTAGTCTGTCCCTGGCCCAGTGCATCATGGGAACAGGGCAGACCAAACTACCAAGCCAATTCTTCACCAGAAAGGAGACAAGCTACCGGGGACCGGTTTCTGGCATTTCAGCCTCTTCGGCCCGGCTTGCTTGAATCCTGATGGAGCAGTGAGAAAGGGACTCATGTCTGAGTATACCCTGCCACACCTACAGTGGCCAAAAACGATACAGAAAAGGGGGTGGTGATGAACAGAGTGTCTGAATTAAGCAGACCACTCTTACCCAGTCCAAAGATCAGGGCTTGATCCATCACCGTTATTTATCTCACTGCCCCATCCCAGCTCAGAACCTGGCTATATGCAAATTAGTCTGTCCCTGGCCCAGTGCATCATGGGAACAGGGCAGACCAAACTACCAAGCCAATTCTTCACCAGAAAGGAGACAAGCTACCGGGGACCGGTTTCTGGCATTTCAGCCTCTTCGGCCCGGCTTGCTTGAATCCTGATGGAGCAGTGAGAAAGGGACTCATGTCTGAGTATACCCTGCCACACCTATAGTGGCCAAAAACGATACAGAAAAGGGGGTGGTGATGAACAGAGTGTCTGAATTAAGCAGACCACTCTTACCCAGTCCAAAGATCAGGGCTTGATCCATCACCGTTATTTATCTCACTGCCCCATCCCAGCTCAGAACCTGGCTATATGCAAATTAGTCTGTCCCTGGCCCAGTGCATCATGGGAACAGGGCAGACCAAACTACCAAGCCAATTCTTCACCAGAAAGGAGACAAGCTACCGGGGACCGGTTTCTGGCATTTCAGCCTCTTCGGCCCGGCTTGGTACGAAGGAACTTGCAAACAGCAGTGTCTTTAAGTTTTTCCGGAATGGGAGGAGGTCTGGGTTAGACCGGAGTGAGATGGGGAGAGCATTCCAGAGCCTGGCGGCGTTCAGAGAAAACAACCTACCCCCAGACCTGGCTCGCTTTACTCTGGGGACAATGGCGAGGAACACCTCCGTCGACCGAAGGTTCATGTTAGGGTGGTAGGGGGTGACAAGGTCGGTGTTAATGGCTGGACCCGTCTTCCAGAAGGCGCAGTGCGCCAAGCATAGCGCCTTGAAGGCCACTCTCTGCCTCACTGGCAGCCAGTGAAGATCTTTTAGAGCAGGTCTGGCTGACTGGGTGCGTGGGATTTTCAGCAGGGTGCGTGCTGCACAGTTTTGCACAACCTGCAATTTCCGGAGGGTCATCTCAGGTGCCCCCACGTATAGGGCATTGTTTGAGTCCAGGCGAGACTGGATGAGACCCTGTATCGCCACCTTTTTGGCCTCTAGGGGAAGTAGCGGGAGAACCTTCCTCAAGATTCTAAGTAGGCCAAAACAGGTAGCGGACAGTTTTGTGGCCTGGGTGGAGAAGGAGAGTTTGTTGTCCAGCCACACTCCCAGGCTCTTGACACTTTCCTTAGGGGTGGGGGGGGGGCCTAGTGTGCTGGGCCACAGGGAGGAAAAAGGCACAGGAGAGGTTGGACCTAGGAGCATAAGCTCAGTTTTTTCTCCGTTTAGTTTTAGGGAGGAGTTGGTCATCCAACCCTTAACGTCCTCTAGGAATTTTAGCAGGTCGGCTGGGGAATGCCTGTTGTTCTCCGTGGCCAGCGAGACCACAAGCTGGGTGTCGTCAGCATATGACACGATTTTAATGCCATATGGTTCGACAACACCCGCCAGTGGTCCCATGTACACGTTGAACAATACAGGGCTCAGGGAGGAGCCCTGTGGTACTCCGCAGCTCAGGGGTTTGCTTGAGGATATCGTCTCTCCGTCGAAGATCTGAAACGACCTCCCAGTCAAGAAGGAGTCAAACCACCTTAAAGCGTCACCAGAAACCCCGATGTTATAGAGACGGTCCAGCAAGATGGTGTGGCTGACCGTATCGAAGGCGGCACTTAGATTGAGGAGGATCACTGCCACTGATCCTCCCTGGTCCAGTATCCTTCTGGTTTCTTCGGTGACCGCTAGCAGGGCGGTTTCCGTGCCATGCTTCGGTCTGAAACCTGTCTGGGATGTGTGTAAAAGAGCGTGGTCCTCCAGGAACTGGACCAGCTGTGCGTTTATATACTTCTCTAACACCTTGCTCGCCCAAGGGAGAAGTGAGATGGGACGATAGCTGGAGTGGTCATTAGGGTCCAGGCTGGGTTTCTTCAACAGCGCCCGTACCATGGCCTGCTTACAAGCTGTGGGGACTGAGCAAGTGGATATGGATGTGTTTAGAAGATCCAAGATTACCGGCAGGGTGGCTTCGCTTGCCTGCATCAGGATTTCTGGCGGAGCAGGGTCACAAGGAGAGCCAGACTTGACTTGTCGTGCCACCTTGCTTAAAGTGTCGAGGTCCAGAGGAGGGAAGTGCTCGAGGGAAGGCTGGTCTGCGTGAAGAGGTGGTCTAGGGGGAGGTGGATTAATAGCATCCAGGGTTGTGGCTGCCGTTGGGAAGGTAGAGTAAATTTTTAGAACTTTGTCGTGAAAGAAATCCGCAAGCTCATTGCATTGGTCCTGGGTTTTGTTGGGAGAGGGTACCGTGCTGGCACTGGAACATTGCTTTATAATTTGAAAAATTTCTTTGGGCTTGGATTTTGCCTCTAGTATTTTGGCAGAGTAGTAGGTTGCCTGGGCCGTTCTGATCCCTTCTTTGTAGGCTTTGATCGCATCTTTGTAGGAAGCCTTTTTATCTGGGAGGAAGTCTAGACGCCAATTTTAGGACTTTGTTTTAGAAATATCACAAGTAAGTTGAAAAGCTGGTGTATAAGGGTATTGTTTGTTTGATTTGGGGCAGGCACCTGGATGTATTTGTATTTTTTTCGATTTTGAAAATTTATTTTGGTATGTGGCCTGCAGTTTTAGTAGGGGTCTAGTTATTTTTTTGCATTACATTTTTCTTCTTTTGTGAAGGAAACATGTTACACAGTTTACTACATTTCCTCCGTGTTTTTTAGTAAATTTGCAAATTGCTTTAATTCTCTCTGTGTCCTAATCTGCAAATGGGCCTTTCAGCCAGTAGGACCTGTACTATTCATGGGCACATGAAACAACTATTTCTGTGGTGTCTGTTGAATTGAAACATCATTTTGGCCATGGATGACATTGGATTAAAATACAAAATGTGTTTTTAGTGGTATGACACTTTTTTCCCTGCAAACAGTGTATAGGTGGGGTATTGGCTTTGGAGGATGTATGTTGTTGTAAATATTTGTAGCCCTATTAATTTTCATTATTGGCATTGCTGAATTAATGCTGTGTTCTCTGTGTTACCATGCCTCTTTTGTCTGGCCAGTGTGTGTGTGCATGTGTGTTTGTCATTGGCCACCATTTGCCTCTGTTGTTCAATATGCCATGTGGCATGGGGTCATTATGAATAGTCAATATCAACCCTAGGCCTGCATGTGTTTTTTGTTTTCCAGGCCTCCTATTTGTTATTCTGACAATGTAACTGGCGTCAATTTTGTGTAGCCAGCCAGTGTGTTTTTGCCTTAGGCCTGCATATATTCTCTGTTTGTTGTGACCATGCCTCCTTGCTGGTTGTTGTTGTCTGACCATGTGGCTATTGGCTATTTTCTGTAGCCACCAGTATGCTTTCCCCATAGTCCTGCATGTCTTCTTTGCATGTGGCCATGCCACCTTGCAGGTTGTTGTTGTTCTGACCATGTGGCTCGTGGCCATTTTGTGTAGCGAGCCAGTGTGCTTTCCCCATAGACCTACATGTCTTCTTTGTTTGTGGCCATGCTTTCTTGCTGGTTGTGTTGTTCCGATCATGTGGCTGGCAGCCATTTTGTGTAGCCACTGCCAGTCAGTGTGCTTTTGCCATAGGCATGCACATCTTCTCAGTTTGTGACCATGCCTCCTTGCTGGTTGTTGGTGTTCTCTGATCTTGTGGCTAGCGGCCATTTTGTGTAGCCAGCCAGTGTGCTTTCCCTATAGGCCTGCATGTCTACTTTGTTTGTGGCCATGCTGTCTTGCAGGTTGTTGTAACTATGTGGCTGGTGGCCATTTTGTGTAGTCAGTCAGTGTGCTTTTGCCATAGGACTGCATGTCCTCTATGACATTGTGACAATGCCTCCTTTTCTCAGTGTTAGTTGTTGTCGATGACCATGTTGCACTAGCTGGCAGCCATTTTGTGTGTCCAGCCAGTGTGGTCCTTTGCCATAGGCTTGCATGGATGGTTGACAATGATAGCAGTTTAATAAATGAATATGCTTGCAGATATTTTCACTTATCTTTAATTTTTTTATTTCAATTCTTTTAATTTTAGTTATTTTAATTTTACATTTTTTTATTTTTCTTTACATTATTTTTTAAATTATAGAAATATTTTTTAAAATGTATTTAGTTTTTTATAATTTTCATTTTTAGTTATATATATATATATTTTAATTACATTTTTTTATCTTCACAACTTGTTATTTTGATTCTTTTTTATTTAAAATTTTTGATGTAATTTGTTTTTTATTTTGGTCACATTTCTTTCCATTTTCTAACATCAAGCATCAACCCCATGACTGAAACAGGTGGAGAGGGGGATGCACAGCAGCATTCATTGTGTAAGGATTATTCTTTTGTCACCTGCCCGTCCCTGAGTACCACAACCCAACGTGATGCACATAAAGCGAAAAGTTACATCTGTATGTAGTTGTTGTTGGTCTTTCTGATCCTTCCTGAGTTTCATGCACACAATGAAAGTTTGTTTGTGTGGTTTTTTTAATGGATATTTAGACTGTATAATGCTAAGTCGCCACACTAAATAATATTGTCTGTTTGTGCTACTACTTGAACTGGAACAATGCCACATTTCACTGTTTTTTTTCCCTTGCTTGTTTGCTTTTAGGTGCACATGAGAAGAGACATCACCCACAGTCCTGCCAGAATAAGGTCTGTGTACGACGTGACACGTGACTGACTACGCAACACTGTCACCTATTCAGCTTGTTGTGAAGCTGAGTGCAACTGCCAACTGAGAGCTTCACGATGGCCCTAAGAATGGTGCCGCCAGGAATGTGGCTAGTGGGGAGAAGAAGAAGCAATTTCCACCACTGGTATATTGACTGCAACCTTTTACAGGAAAGTTGTGCCTGCATCACCGGCCTCTGGTGAATAAGCTGAGAGCAGCACTTCTGCATCAACAGCAAACCCCTAACCTAAGCCCAGTACCATGTCTGTCAGTGAGGCAGCCAGTGCTATCATGCCGACACCAAAGAGTAGTGATGTTGAATTGGATTTGTCTCTTTCGCAAAGTATTACACAATCATTTCAGGAAAGACAGTAAATTGGACAGCAGCCACAGCCAGCAATAGTAATTTGTCTGATGTTGGAGAAGAACAGGAGGTTGAGCTTCCTTCCGAGCAAGAAGTTGAACCTCCTTTTCTAGAATCATTGGTTCCCAGATCTCCATCAAGGAAAAGGAAGGGTACTACTGCACCATCTTCTCCAAGCACCACTTTGATGTTGATGATAGGGACATGTGGACCCCGACAGATATTAGGTGACAACAGGAGTGGCTAGGGAAAAGAAAAGCTCCAGAACGACTTAGACTATGTGAGGGGATTAAGAGGAGGATGAAGATGATGAGTTAGGTGACACAGAGGAATCTGACAATGCTTTTGAACCAGCTCTGAGGGATGTGGCACAGGTAGCACCGCCATCAGCTCCCATATTTGTAAAGTCCCAACTGAGACCTGCACAACCCCTGCCTCAGGAAAAGCAGGGAGTCAATCGACAACATGCCCACCTACCTCCAGTTCTTCTTCCGGCATTTGCGGTGGCCCAGTAACAAAGTACTCGTCCTCAGTTTGGTCCTTTTTTTACAGTTAGCAAAGATGGGGAGCACATTCCAGTATGCACCATTTGCCACACCAAAAGTTCATCGAGGTAAGCCTGGTACACATTATGGTACTGGAGGCCAGACGACCTATATGAAAAAACACCACACAATCAAGTGAAAGGAGCACCTTAAAAAATTGCTGAAGGTGGTTGTGTTTATAGGGAGAGCCAGTGAGCATCAGCTACACGTCCAATCAAGGTAGAAGGAGATGATGAGGAAGAAGAGAGTGACATCTTCACCCAAAGCAACCCTGTCCCCAGTAGTGTGCCAGAAGATTCACCCACCTCAGCGACATCACAATGGCACAAGAAGACTCAGAGTGAGATGATGGAGACACCACTTCATACAGTGACTGCCCCACCACCACAATGCACATTGAGTCTACCACTAGCATCTACTTCTGAAAAGATACCTGTGTCAGTGCCCCACGAAAATAAGATAATCCGAGCTACTATTATGGGCATTGTGAGGCAGGAGAGGCCCTAAGAGTGAAACCACGCAACCACACGCTGTGCACCGAGAAATGCGAAAAATGTTAGTGCTAGACCTCTTCCCTTTTTCTTTTGTAGAAGGAGTGGGATTCTTAGAATGTGTGGCAGCCATCTGCCCAAAATGGAAGGTACGAAGTAGGACCTATTTTGTCAGAGTGGCTGTTCGAGTGCTGCATCACGATGTGCTGCAGTTGGTTGGACAAGCTTTGCAGCAAAGTGTTGTTCACATCTTCCACCTGACAACAGACATGTGGACCAGTTGTCAGGTGACTGATTACATATGCATCACTGCACACTGGATTTCTTTTGCAGGGGTAAAGCAAAAGATATCTTCAGGTCTTGGCCCTGAAGAAAGTTTTAAGAGCGTTTGACGAAAAGCAACATTGACCATGTTCGCGATGGAGAAATCACATGCAGCTTTAAACATCTTAGAGGAATTTAACAGCAAAGTGTATGACTGGCTGTTACCCAGAGGTCTTAGAATTGGTTTTGTTGCCACAGACAATGGCATTAACATAGTTAAGGGCATGGTAGACAAAGGCTATTTCAGGGTCCTGTGTTTGGCCCATTGCATCAACCTGGTGGTGCAAGACTTTCTCAAAAAGGAAGACATAGTCATACTGACCACCTGCGGGTGAATCTGCACTCATTTCAGCGATTCTTTTAAAGCCCGGAAGCAGCTGCGGATTATTCAATGTAATAATAGAGCACCAGTTAAAGCCCAGATTCAGGAGGTGCCAACACGTTGAACTTAACCTTTTACATGCTGCAACATCTGTTTGAGCAGTACAAACAGATCAATGAGTATGTCATTCAAAGAGGAGGGGATGCAGTTGGGAAAGATATGACCATGTATGTGGACAAATGGGGCATAGTCAAATGCCTGACACAGATGCTACTCCCTTTTGAAGTTTTCATACAGGAAGACAGCAAGGAGGACAGTAAAAGGCCTAGCTATCCCGTTGTTGCATTTCCTACAAGACCAGGTAAAGAAGGTGTTTTAAAGGTTCGCCACCGAATGTGTGAATGACAACATAGAAAGGCATGCCTCAGTTGAGACCTTAGTCCTGCCCTTGGCTTCTAATATGAGGCTGCAACATGACATCTTCAAGTCCAAAGAGTACATATGTGCCACACTACAGGATCCACTGTACAGAACTATTTTGCCCACTTTCATTCCTTTTTCTGAAGGGGATTTTTTAAAATGCAAGAGGTGGATTGTAGAGCAAGCCAGAGACTGGGAAAAAGACCAGCTGGAACTTTGAGTCCCACCCCACAGTTCTGTGACGTCACCTTCAACTTACAGAGAGAGCAGTCTTGTCTCACAGCAGCCAACAATATCATCAACAAGGACACAGGCAACAACAGCAACAGAAGGACCGGACCCAACCTCTGCATTGTGTTGGTTTCAATTGGCAGGGCTCAAGTCCAGTGCAGAGGCAATTGCAAAACAAGTTGAGAGAGTGGCATCACCAATGATCATCCATAGGATGTTCCAGGAGTATCTGGATGATCCAAAAGAGGTCTATGTGGATCAAAATCCATTAATTTATTGGTATGGGAAGATGAGCCTAAGGCCAGAGCTCAGCTGGCAGGCAATATATATCTGGCTTGTCCTGTCACCAGTGTGTCTGCTGACTGTGTGTTCAGTGCAGCTGGAGCAGTCATCACAGCGGGAAGGACGACCAGTCTCTTGCTTCAAAATATGGAGAGATTGACTATGATGAAAATGAACATTTTATATCACACAATTACACCATTCCTGAAACAGCAGCACAGGAGGAGGAGGAAGTGGGTCATTAGTCCAAAATTGAATCAAATGTTGACAAAACTTCTGGGCTAACCACTTGAGTTTGAGGACAAACTCTATTTCCTGGGATAAGTATGCCAGTGCCCCATGGAACATTTTAAAACAATTCTCATTGAATTTAGTTCTTTCCTTGCAACTCTTAAAAAAAAAATAGCTAGGAGAACATTATTATTTTTGTGTCAAATTTATGCTGCCTCACCATTTTTATTAGCCAAATAGATATTGCTGGATTGCTGGTGGACCAGTGTGAATTGAAGAAACCTCCACAATTTCTTCGTGATATTGGGGATAATGCCTGCCCCTCTCTCATGCCTATTGCCTAATGCCTATACCTGTTTGCATAACTTAGCACTTGAAGGGCTGCCCCATAACATGATGACTGAATACCTACCTGAACTACCCGTGCTTGGTTTGGATGAGGTAACTTCAGCTACTGCAATGGTGCGTGACTGATAGCATGAGTGATGATTTAAGTTACTTGATGATTCATGTGGTGGCAGTCACTGAGGGAGGGTGTGTGATGAACTGCAATATTAGAATTGTTTTAGATAATTATTGATTTGCATTCTTGGGGGCTTGAGTGATGGTTGTTCATTTTCTTTCTATGTAGGTGATCAGCCCTTTCACACTTATCTGATCTCATTGCAGGCTGTTGTCCTTTTTTCTGGTTCCTCAGAGACCAGAATAGTCACTTTAGTTAATAAACAAAAACCTATGCAAAATACGGCAATACTGATTCTTTACTCGTTCTTCAACAGCAGTGTACTCCACATCTATCTTGCTTGGGTCATCATGATTCATGATGATGATGACTGGTCTGGGATGGCGTTACTCGAAGTCGGGACTGGAGGATTATCATGGAAGAACTCATGGTGGGAGCTGCAGGGCTACCTCATCAACAGCTAGAATCAAGAAGTTATTGAGTATCGAATTCAGTTCAAAGGTAAACCAAGAATTTGAGGTCTAGTACTCAGTTGTATGGAATAGAGAGAGGTGCATTTATAAAATGCTGCTGTGTGTGTGTGTGTTTGTGTGCGTGTGTGTGTGTGTGTTGAACCTGTGGGAAATGTGATAGTCTGAGTCCCCCTTTTTTCTGTGCTGCCTCCGAGTCTTCTTGATATACTCCTCATGAAGCATAACTTCCTTCTGTCCTTCTCCTTGACTCTAAAATACAGTTATTCTTTCACAATCTGCAGGTCTTCTTCTAGTCCCCTCCACAAACATAAGGCAACAGCTAGCTGAGCTCAACAACACTCCTGTTTATCTACCAGACCAGTGCAGACAGGAACCAAAGAGTGGACATTTCAGAGGAGAATGTAGATGTGCCACCCAATTATGCAATACAGTATCATTTTTTTTCTTTTAACAATCATATTAACTAAGAGAAGTGGGTGTGTGGGTTCACTCCCCAACCTAGAAGACACAACATTTAGATATTTGATAAATTGGGTCTCGGGGGTAGAAGTATTGTTTGCAATGCATGCATCTGTAATGTTATACTTACTACTTTCTTTCCTTCTAAGAACAGATCGATGGCAAATGATGTGCTGCTGCTTATCCCTCAGATGTAGTTGGCCTTGTGTTTTAGTGTTTGTCTTTGTCAAACCTTTCCCCAAATCCCAATACACATCCATTCAACAAAGCCCTAACCCTCTTCCCTTGAGCTGTGCGAATATTGAGGTGTGGCTTAAATTACACCATCAAGAGATCACAGACTTGGTGGGGTGGATTTGGTGAAAGCTTTACTAACTTACTGTAGAATAGTATAAGCATTAGCCCACACCATGCCATTAGCAACCCGCACATTCAAAATGATAAATATTTTTTAGGTATATAATGAAGAACATCAGTCGTCAGAATCATTAATCAGACATTGTGTTGCCTAACCGTAAGCACCTAACCTAAGCTTGTCCACTCCAGACTTTGAGTCCATTTTTTATGACTTGAGGATTTCTCAAATAATACTGCTAGCTCCACATTAACCAAAACATGTTAGTATTGCTATTTTTTTCTATTTTAGCACAATCAAGCATTTTCATTGCATCATCACTTAGTACTCAGGTGGTGGCAATTATATAACCCACTTACTCAGTCTTTCTACTTCCATTTAGTTGCCTATGATGGATAATGAATCACTCGTTCAGATCAATCCTACAGTTGGAGCTCACCTGGGTATAACTGGAAGTGGGACTCCGCTTGTGAAATGGTGATACCTCCCCTATTATTGCTGCATGTATATTCTTTTATTTATCATTATTTTATTTCATCTAAAGGCTTTTCAAGTAACTGTAAACAGAGTCAGACACTTTGAGCAGAAAAATAAATGACTTCTCATTGATGAGTATGGCATTATTCACTATATGGAGTACAAGTTGTGTGTGGTGCTAAAATAATGCCAACCACCACTGATGAAGCATGGCTTTTGCAAAATAATCTTGCTTGATCAAATCTGCTCATAACTGTGTTATTAACGCTACCGTTCGTGGAAGGATTACAGAACCCCCGTGTCCCGCCACCGGAAACCTGGAGCCCTGTTGATATCGATCGGACAGGGAGTTATTTTAATCACAGTGAACCAACTTTATTGGAGTAAAAGCCAAAAAGGAAATCATCATTATTGAAAATCCCCACATCAGAAGGATTGCATATATATATTTCTTGTGGCACCAAATAAATAAATATTCTTGTGGCCATCACGTCTTGTTTCCGGTCGGCGGGTCTAAATGAACTCCTCTTTTCTAATTCAGGAAATACAAAATCAAAATAAACCAAAACCTGATACCAACTCAAAGCATCATCTTCTGTTGGAAATTCATCCATGTACTCAAGTTAAAATAGGTTTATAATATCTTCACCAAGAAATTATGAGAGGATATTCCCCTTATACATAAACCAGATTGATTCATCGATTCTCCATTATAACCTACGTTTTTTATATATTATCGTGGCTGCTCCAGAAGAAGGCGCTGGTTCGCGAAAACGCGCGTAGAGATTAAAATTTGCCACATTTTTTCTTAAATTGTGTTTATTTTATGTACATCCATATACTTTATTGGATCTTCTCTCTTTTTTAATAATGTGTTGTATTCTCAATTTTTTGAGCTATATGTGTTAATTGCAAATAGTGAATTTGTATTTTTAATTTATGTGTTTTGATAAAATTTTGAATAAAATTGTACCCGCTTTTAACAAATACCAATGTTGTAGCTCAGTCCTTTCCGACCTTCTATTAGGATTGTTGCCTAGATTGATATATATCATCCATTAATGAAACAATGACTAATGGTGTGAATTTATTTAATTGATATTTGAAAGTACAACAGGAAAATGTGCCAGAAAAGTAAGCATGAGCGCTAAATCCGCTCCGCTCGCGGATTTTGCGGATTTTCGGTAAATTCGCGATCCGCGAACTCTCGTGAATTTACTGAAAATTCGCAATCCGCGAGCGGCAGATTCCTAGGTCAAAAGTTCAAGCCTTGCTGGCCTGTTGTTGTAACTATTTTACGATGGCGCCGGCAAGCTGCCAGCGCCATCGTAAAATAGTTACTACATTAGCTTCAACAGGAAGCACTAATAGATAAAATCAAGCAGGCGCTCGTGCATCTGCTTTATTTTATCTATTCGAGCTTCCTGTCCCCAAATATAAACAACTATTTTTTGGACTCTCTTCCAAGTCCATGAACCTCCAATATTAGTGGAGACATTTTAATATACGCTGCATGAGAGGTGCCCTATACCCTCTTTTAAGTCTGCCAGCCTTCGAGAATAACGAAGAAATTTTTTAATTATCACGACATGAGAGGTCCCCTTAGCCCTTATGTTTGTAACAGACATATTCTCCGCATCCTGGAACTGCGGCATTGATCCAGAATTTCAACATACACGGCATTCTACCGAAGTTATAAAATACACGGCGAATTTAACTTCTGATGCAAGAAGACACATTATGTGCGTCTGTAAAGTAACTACTGCGTTACCAAAATATTGGCCAACACCAAAAAAATCTATATTTTTTGTTGTATATCCCCCAGCTCCCCCATTCCTAGATCTATGTCTGTAAGCCCGTACTCACTGAGAAAAGTGGCGTGCTCTTCCGAAAGAAAGTGTTCGTTTGAAAGTTTGCAGCCGACGCCCAAAACGCCGCTTTATATTTCCGCAATGTGACAAGCACCTGGTGTTCAAGCAATGTGTATCCCAAGGGAGTCTCTACAAATTATACCCCCGCTACACCCTTATTATATTAAACTACGAATATATGACAATGATACGTACATCATTTAAATTATTTACTGCAATGTAGCAATTTTCAAAGTGCCCAATTTTGTTTCTTTACTGCGTAGGTCACCATATAAGTATAGCCCTTCAGCGCTAGTATCTTCCGGTTAGAAGTTTCCCCAGGGGATGTATCCAAAGCATGGTCTCCCATGCGGTCGCCCTGTAAACATTCCTGGCACAAAAGTAAACCTCAACCGGAAGCACTTACAGATATCATGTAAGCATGTGCCCTAGTTGAAGCTTAAATTCAGTGACTCATTTATCGGCCCCAAAAACAATCGTGAGCGTTGTCAAGGCTGGGCAGCTGTCTCTCATCGGTATCTGACCTTTTATGCACACAAGAGGCATGTGCACTCGCATGGAAGCCCCGCCCCAAATCCGCAATTACGAAAATCCGCAAATACGCGGATTTTGCAGATCCACGATCCGTGAATACGCAAATTCGTGAATCGTGGATCCGCAAAATCCGCCCATGCTTACAGAAAAGCACAACATGTTTAGTTAAACAGAAGCTGCAATGTTGTATATGCTGAAAGCATGAAAAATATATGAACTGTTTTTACATATTATGCGAGAGAGACTTGAAAAATGCATTTAAGAAACTTACCCATAGAAATATGAAAGTGTAATAATAGAAAAACATTTTTAGAAAATGTTTCATGAAATGTTCATCCTATCTTCATACCAAGATACAAACAAACAAATATTATTAATAGCTTCATTATTGAAAAAAGTTAGATTATACTTATGGATTTAATTAGAATAATGAATCTTTAGTTTCTGTTTTCTTTATGTGTTTCTCGCTATTCTTTAAATATTAATGGGTGTGTTTTATTTCTCAGAAAAACGAAGATTTATGCTTTCTCTATGAAGGCCTCAAACCCTGCTAGAGTTAATTTTCCTTTCCTTTGTGTAGGCCACAGAAAAATGTATTTTGTCCATCACTTTTTCTAAAAAGTTCATTTATTTGTTTAACTGTGCTTAGCAATATCACTAGGATTTGTTTCCTACGGTTGGAGTATTTCTATGAATAATTGTGACAACTAATGTTGCAAACTGAGGTGGAAGTGAGCACGAGGACATGGAGTTATAGTTTTCTTTTCCTGCTTTCAAAGAGCTATGCTGACATTCATTTTAGCAAAGAATTTTAACAGAGAAAATCCAGATGAGCTGACTGAGACGATGATCTGCTCATAAGCCTAACCACAGGAATTGCGTGGAACTGTCAAATTTCAACTTTAAGGGGATAGAACTTTTCAGCATTTGGGGTATAACTACTACTGTGAGAAGAGAGCCTTTGCTGCTGTACTCTCTATGCTACTCTAGCCGGCAATTATCCTTGCAAAATCCTGAGTAGGACTATCCTGGTTATCTTGCATTTCATCAGCTGGTGATGTTGCTTAAGCTATGCATTTTTGGCCGATGGGTTAGCTATTTTTTACTTTTTCATGCTGTGCATTAGTATTCTCTGAACTAGGTTTGTATGAAATTCTGAAATACATACTGATTTGCAATGATTTTTTTTTTCTCTCTCTCCTCTTATGCTGTTATTGGTTATATGATGAATCGTCAATGAACTGTATTTCTTTCCTGTGAACTTACCTGTAATATTGGATAACACCGAATTTATGATTCTTATGTGCTTATGTATTGACCATTCATATTTTGAAGTATTTAGATGAAAGTAACTTGATAAGTATCCAGAGTTTGTCTTTACTTATGAATTCTTAGATGCAATGTATACTGTGATTACGATTGCTGGACAGGCTTTTCCTTCATTGTAGGTCCTCATGAGGAAAATAGCATTCATCTCTTATCATCAAGTCCCTTTTAAACTCTATCAACGATCTATTCGAGGACCTGTTATATGTAAGTGGTTATTGAGCTTCCATGGGCCCAAACCTCTTGGTTATAGAAAAGTTCCTAATTATAATAAATTACGGATAAAGTGAATGATTATAATATAAATGTTGTTTCCTCTGGATTAACTCCATGCACAGTTTTCTCATCAATAATTACATTGCAAATGCTGCAGCGATATTATCTTTGAAGTCATAGAAATGTCATGAGTGATGTCATTAACAGTGCATGATAAGTACAAGAATTATAGTCACCTTGGGGCATGGTATAGTTTCCAGCGAGTGATAAGGGAGAGGAACAGGAAAAGGAAGAGGTCACCTATGATGTAGTGCAAAATCCAATTTCCATTGTAGGGGTGTGTTAGACCTGGCATCCTTGGTGTGTTTTCCCCTGACTTTTTGATCTCTACCTCCTATGTTTTTGACTCTATGCTGGATTACGTTTTGCTGGTTTAGATGCTTTGGGCCCTTTGCCACTGCTGATCAGTGCCAAAGTGCAAGTGCTCCTAGTAGGGCCTGTACAGATGTAAGGGACATGCTGCAGTAGTGGACTACTGCCAAATTCGTTTTTCACTGTAGCAAGGCTACCTTGCCCATAGAACAGAATGAGGGGGGGGTGGGGGCCCATGGGTACCTGCCTATCTTCCCCCAGGAACAAGATAGAAAATCCAAACCTGGTTTCTCCGGATTCAGAAATCCATAATACATCTTTTAGCATAGGTGGGTTTTAAATGTTGTGTCTGAAAATAGTACTTTTAGAAAGTGGCTAATTTCTTGTCCAGTCTGCCCGTGGGCCTGCCTGGGTGTGCGAGTTAGAGGGAGTGTGACAGGGTCTGGGAAAGCTCCAGCAGTGGGATGATAGCCGGCTGCCCCTGAAAGTTAGGGGGAGGAGTGGTGCTGGGCTGTGCCCTGCCTTTACGATACCGGCTCCCCTGTCTGCTGGATGACGGATGTCGCTGCCTCCCAGCTTCAAAGAGAAAGATTCTCCAGGACCGAGAGACTCGCGCCGCCAGGGTCTGGACAAGGGCGACCCGTGCTTAAATCACAAAAACCTCAAAGGCATCAAAGACAATTTTCTGTATACAGGAAAGACCTGTGTACATTAGAATCAGACTACTTCTGACTGAAGAGGAGACTCCCTGCTGAAGAGGACACCGTAAAAAGACCCCGGGAACAGTGCTGCCATTGCTGTGTATCTGGAAGCTAACCTGCCGTCTTGTCTTGTCCTGCTTAAGAGGGACCGTGGGGACTGTGCGGTGTGCTTGGTCCCCCTCCTGCCAAGAAGAACTCTCCAAGGGCTAGAAGAAGAGCTAGTCTCCTGATCCCAGAGTTCAGGGACAAAGAAACTCTGCCGTCATCATCGCCCTCCCTCCCTCCTTGCTGTGTGTGGGGGGAGCGTCTTTTTGTCTGCAACCGACCAGGAGAGAGTGAGTGCTGCCTGAGCCCGCCGGCTCGTGCTCGCTCTCCCCAAGCTCAACCCCACGAGACACCGTCAGAGCCAGGGTGGCCGCTCTTCGGCCTCCTGACAGAAGCGCCGTGGGCCCCTACCTCTGGCCGTGAAAACCCGGCGTCCCGAGGTGCCCCCAGTGTCGAGATCGCCGAAGGAAAAGTGCTCCGAGAAGCCGAGGGGGGCTCGCCCAAATCATCACGCAGGGATTGGCCCAGCGTTCCCCGGCTACCAGCGTCACCAAGGACTTTCCGGGAGCTGCGCTGGGAGTGGCCGAATCCTTGCCACGTCATCGGAATCCCAGAGAGCCCCTCGCGGATTGGCTGCCGAGTTGCCAGGACCGACGGAGCCCTCAGGGACCCGGGCTGCCGTAGCCAAGACCCCCGATCTCCCTGGTAAGAGCGCGCTGCCCCTTGTGCCTCTGAGCGCCTTACCGGGTTGACTGTCCCCGGGACCTCTGCTGTATCCTCTGGCTCGGGGCTCTACAGCCAGCGCCTGCCCTACGGGGGCACTCGGAAGCCGCCCCCTGCCTCTGCTCTTCGCGGCCCGTTCCACCGCCGAGTCCGGTAACAGGCGCCAGACCAGCGCTGTACTGGGACTCCTGCTGAGGGGCTCCCCGACCTGACAGAGCCTCAAACGGGCCACACAATTACCGGGGCCAGCGCTGATCAAACCCCGGAGCAGGGGAGAGAGCGCCTGAGAGCCGGAGAAATCCCACAGTGGTGGCTACATCGTGCATTCTGAATTGCACCATCTTTTGCAACAGACTCGTTTTTACTTTTTAAGAACACTTTCCCCAAGAAGAACACTTTTGTTTCAAGAAGCATATTTTATGTTGGTTTATGTCCGTTTTAAGTCTGCCTAAAAATATATATTAATGTTATTTTTTAGATTATACCGGTGTGGTGTCCGTTTGTGGTGTTCATTAGAATTACTGAAGGTTTTGGTGCAAATACTTTACACATTGCCCTGGAGATAAGCCTGTCTGCTCTGCCAAGCTACCAAGGGGGTGAGCAGGGATTATCGACTAACGTGTGTCCACCTGGCCCTAACGGGAGGAGAGGGTCCCTATTTGGTCAGAAGCCTTGGCCTCTGCCAACTGGAGACCCCCGATTCTAACAGGGTGCATTATAATCACACATGTATCATTCATCTGCATATGATCCTTTGTCATGTTAATCTAAGTGTTATTTTTTTTAGGCGCCTTGATGCCTCTGGGCAAAGTCGCGCAATATAAGTCTTTTACCATTCCATTCCAAGTGTTAGGATCCTGTAATGTAATAACATGAATGTGATGTGTGTAGAGGCTCTTTCACCTGCTTACTGAGTATTCCAGCATTAGGGAAGGCCGGGTCCTCCACACTGACTCCTAAAAGAAAAGGAAATGAACCATTAGAAAGAGAAAAAGGACAAATGGGGAAAGAAAAGTCAAAAACAGTGATAGAAAGGGGACTTACATTCTTCACACAGGAAGAATTATAAGAAGAGAGCTGGACGGAGACAGATAGACAGGGGCAAGAAGAGGTTGCACAGAGAAATAGGAGAAGAGGAGAAAGGACGCTGTTTTACATGGAGCCCGAGGAAAGGCTGAGTGACAGCTGCTGGACTACCGAGGAGGAGCCAGTGATAACGATGGACACTAGTGAGGAAATGAGATGGAAACCAGATCACTGTTAACCACCCACTGAGGAACCCGAGGTGAACAACTCAATGGAGTAGGAATTTGAGAGGTATACAATTAAGGTGCAGAGCCTCCCATGAGTCAACCAAACCAAAGAGGCGCTCTGCCCTTGCCACGCTCACAGAGGAGTGTGACTCAATCCGGTCAGTACCCGTATGGAGGGAATACTCATTGGGTAAAGATGAAGGATGTGAAAAACGATAATCATCAGTAGCCAAGAAAGGCAGTTGAGGTTTCAGGAAGGAGGTGATTCTTAAGGGGTTTCAGTTATTTGGCTTCTGCTGATGCAATCATTTTATTCCAGAAAGGAAAGCTTATGTTATAAATTGTTTATCTTTATGTCATTTTGGTTTGTTAATTACTCGCTAGCCAAGGAAAGGGAAATGCACTCCATTTTACAGGAAGTATAGAGCAATAAAAATAAATTAAAGGAAAATCTAGAGGAAGGAAAAGCTAAAGGACAAAAGGTAGTAAACAGGAAAGGAGAAGAGATAGGAAAAATCAGAATAATAAGCAGAAACGGAGACACAACTAAATACTTAACTGTCCATTCTCTCTGTTCTTTTTGTGCAATCCAGCCTGCCAGAAGGAAGGTTCCCAGAAAAAGAAGAGCAAAACTTTCAAGAGAAAGATATAGAGGAAATCAAGGGAACAAAAAACTAAGAAAAAGAAAAGACTTTAAGTTCAACAAGTTGAAGCTCAAATAAAGTGCTTGTGTTAAACCCTTAAACACTGCTGTATGAACTGAAGCCTTCAATCAAACGTGGTTCGATCACAAAGAGTTCATTATGACTGATGAATTTCAGTGGTTTTGCATGTTTAATACGTTATGTTGTGTATGAAATTCTCATCAAACTATAACATTACCTTAACCTTCGTTTTTTTCCAGTGAATATATATATACATTTATATATATTTATTTATGAATAATGTTTGAGATTTTTGTTAATCATGTTGTTAATATTCACCTGTCCTAATTCTTATAATATTTCTAGGAAATATATTCTAGACTAGAATAGTTTAGAATAAATGAAAGAAAACCACTATAAGTTTTCTTTATTGTGTGTTTCCACTGATTTCGGGTGCTAGTTGAGGAATAGGTTTTATAACAAATTCCCTGCAACATGTTTCTGTCAGTTTCCATTACTTCAATACATATTCCTATTTAATTTATATGGCCTATAGTCGATTTGTTAAATACCTGTTTGATTTTCCAGTTCATCAAGGTATATTCTTTTGCAGGTCTCTTAAGATATCAGGGACGCGATAGAACAACATGATCATGAGTCTATTATATATTGGAAATTATGGGTTAGGATGAAAGGAGAGAGGAAGGAGTTAGTCAGTCAATGGGTGGGTGACATGTAGGTAACTGGCCAGTCTTTAGTTTCTCCCTAAAGCATTGCATGAAATGGCAGAGCCTGGGGCTCAGGGGAGTCATGGGATATTACACAGTTGTGTCCTGCGTATTGGGAATACTGTTGTGCCAGCTCCCGGCGCTGCCCAAATCATCATAGCGGGCTGCCCCCATCGCGCCTGCCTCTTCTCAGGAGCATCGCTGTGCTGCACAGTGGCCCACTGTTCCAGAATCACTGTTACACTTCGCAATGCTCATGTATAGTCGGCACACCGCAGTACCACGCAGTGGCCTGTTAATGCTCATTAAACATAATGGGAAACTTCCAGTACTTCTATGGGGTATATTTTGAATCACCTTTTGGTTTTGTACATTATCAATGCAGCTCCAGTACATTCTCCTGGTGACATCTTGATCTTCCTTCCATGAGTCCTCAGTCCTGTTTCCCAGAGGGCCTTGGGAAGGTTCTCTGTTTTTCCCTTTACAAGAGGACAAACTTTCCTATTCCTTATAATTCCTTTCCCTATCGAAGATGGCAACTACTTATTTCCTGTTACATCACTTCCTGCCCATGGGTATTAAAGGAGCTGAATCCTTCATTTCCTTGTGTTACAACACTCCTTGCTCCTGCTGGTGGGTCCTTGCTCCTGTTGGTGACCTTTGCTCCTGCTAGGTATATTTTAGCTTCTAGTTGGTGTACTTATGTTTCCGAAAGGCGCTTCCTGTTCCAGTTTAGATTCCTTGAAGCATTCTACTGCTATTTGGAATTCTTGCCTGCTATTTTTCACTCCTTGCTGGTGTTTACACTTATTTGTGGGTTTTTCCTTCCTTTCTGTCACAGGAGTCTCCCCCTCAACAGAGGTTTTTCCCTAGAGTGTATTTTCCTCTTGGGATTCCTACTGGAATACACAGTCTGCTCAGGCTTTTCATTGTTGGTTGCACTGTGGGTACCCAGAAAGGGTCACCATTACCTCAGCCAAACCAGAACGCTCAAGAACCAAAGTCGAGAACCTCTCCAACACGCCAGAACTGGTAAGAACATTACTAGTCATGGCAACTGGATTCAGTGCTTCATTTTGCAGTTCCTTTAATGTCTGTGCTCCTTGCCCCATAGCTGTTGCCTCTAGCTCCATGTTATGTGTGAGCCCAGCTTGTTTCCTTTAGTGTATGCACTTACATTGCATATTCATAAAAGGGTTCATCCATACTCTGACTGGTGGTCATTCTTGGGCTACAACCTTTATCCCAATCTTGATGCTTAGAAGCAGTGCAGCCTCTGACAGCATTGGAGTTTGCTTTCCAGGTAGCTGCACTCCCTGGGAGATGGTCAAGGGATATATGTGCAAACGGTACTTTGCAGCTTTAGCAAGTGTGCTTGTAATCACAATTGGTATTGGAAGCATTATAATCAAGCCGGCCTTTCAGTCTAAATCAATCATGGCACCTGCCTGTGTCAATTGTCTTTGCGGCTGTGCTACACCCTACATTTACATATAGAATCTGATTTCAAATACATACCAAATGTTCTTTGTCCTATTGGTTGCTTCAGTAATGTAGTTGTCATGTTATTTGACTATCCATGTAACAGTATTTGCTTTGTGATCATAGTGTAATTTTTCTCACAAGTATCCCACGTGTTGGTGACCGTCTGCTCTTTACCTGATTATTTTTCTCCCTGTAAAATTGTATTCACTTCTGTGTCCAATTGTCTTTTAAACCATTCACCGTGCTTGTGATCTAGCACCTCAGCCAATCCCAGTAGATGCATTTTCACTTGTGTGAAGCATTAATGTACTAATACTTCAATAGATTGCTTTCATATGATATCTAATAATTGACAAACAAATTCATGGGACATGGCAGTCAGCTGCCTTTCTATACTTCTTCTGTTTCTCAATAGGGTTTGATGGGTCATTGCTTAAATCCTTTCTTGTATGGGTCTAATAATACACAGTGACTTTACTTGTGCTGTTTTTGGTAGTTGTTTGTCAAAATAAGTGAGGTGGTGTAGTGGTCTGATTTCTTTATTTATGCTTTATTTCTTTGCAGTGCCTTTGCATCTTATGTTAAGTGTTGGCTGGTATGGATTAGGGTGGCAGGGCAGAAGGCGAGGTGGGGGAAGGATGGAAAGTAGAGAAAACAAAATGTACTTTACCTCTTCGTCATCCCTCTTCATCCTCCCTCCGCAGGAACCAGGAAGCACAGCCAGGCTCCTCTGACGAATCACAACGCTGCAATGCAGCATTGTGATTGGTCTGAGTGCTGTGGTTCGGGGCTCATCCAGGGAATGGGTTCCTGGGCATGTTCTCCACACAGGCTGTAATGCAGCCTGCATGGAGAACATTCAAACAGTCATTGCACACTTAAGAGGGTGCCACTACTCCTACCCTGCCCGGAGAGCAGAGCAGACCCGCCCCGCCCGCCAAGCCACAGCAGGAACAAATAAAAGGATACTAACAACCATTTATTATCATACTAGTCAAGAAAAAGGGGGTTTTGAGTAACCAGGGATTTTCAAGGCGGTCTGCTAAAGTGGACCCAATAGTTCAAAAAGGAAAAGATGTCGCTGTATGGTGCAACTAGGTGAGGGGATAAGCCCTGTAACCCCCCAATTGAGTGCAGGAAACAACCCTCACATCCCAAAATTCGAGCATAAACCTAGGTACACATAAATTAGATGTGATAATCTGTTAGTGTAGACATATATAGTACATTATGCAAGCCAACAAATACAGAGATGTATTTATGTGTGCCTAGGTTTATGCTTGAACCATTTATTATCATTTTATTTTTCCTTTATTTCCTCTGCCTAAAGCACTAGTGCGACGCTCCTCCACCTTAGCGGAGGAGCCGCCACTGCTTATATTACTGGGTGAAAGGTGTTGTGATTATGCAGCCATTCACATTCAACATTGTTTGTTCAAGGGTAATTGGGCACATTAACTATTGATGAGGATTTACAATGACAGCCTAAGTTCCATATTATCAGTTGTGTCCGCATTGTAGCTTGTCTCCTTTCTGGTGAAGAATTGGCTTGGTAGTTTGGTCTGCCCTGTTCCCATGATGCACTGGGCCAGGGACAGACTAATTTGCATATAGCCAGGTTCTGAGCTGGGATGGGGCAGTGAGATAAATAACGGTGATGGATCAAGCCCTGATCTTTGGACTGGGTAAGAGTGGTCTGCTTAATTCAGACACTCTGTTCATCACCACCCCCTTTTCTGAATCGTTTTTGGCCACTATAGGTGTGGCAGGGTATACTCAGACATGAGTCCCTTTCTCACTGCTCCATCAGGATTCAAGCAAGCCGGGCCGAAGAGGCTGAAATGCCAGAAACCGGTCCCCGGTAGCTTGTCTCCTTTCTGGTGAAGAATTGGCTTGGTAGTTTGGTCTGCCCTGTTCCCATGATGCACTGGGCCAGGGACAGACTAATTTGCATATAGCCAGGTTCTGAGCTGGGATGGGGCAGTGAGATAAATAACGGTGATGGATCAAGCCCTGATCTTTGGACTGGGTAAGAGTGGTCTGCTTAATTCAGACACTCTGTTCATCACCACCCCCTTTTCTGAATCGTTTTTGGCCACTATAGGTGTGGCAGGGTATACTCAGACATGAGTCCCTTTCTCACTGCTCCATCAGGATTCAAGCAAGCCGGGCCGAAGAGGCTGAAATGCCAGAAACCGGTCCCCGGTAGCTTGTCTCCTTTCTGGTGAAGAATTGGCTTGGTAGTTTGGTCTGCCCTGTTCCCATGATGCACTGGGCCAGGGACAGACTAATTTGCATATAGCCAGGTTCTGAGCTGGGATGGGGCAGTGAGATAAATAACGGTGATGGATCAAGCCCTGATCTTTGGACTGGGTAAGAGTGGTCTGCTTAATTCAGACACTCTGTTCATCACCACCCCCTTTTCTGAATCGTTTTTGGCCACTATAGGTGTGGCAGGGTATACTCAGACATGAGTCCCTTTCTCACTGCTCCATCAGGATTCAAGCAAGCCGGGCCGAAGAGGCTGAAATGCCAGAAACCGGTCCCCGGTAGCTTGTCTCCTTTCTGGTGAAGAATTGGCTTGGTAGTTTGGTCTGCCCTGTTCCCATGATGCACTGGGCCAGGGACAGACTAATTTGCATATAGCCAGGTTCTGAGCTGGGATGGGGCAGTGAGATAAATAACGGTGATGGATCAAGCCCTGATCTTTGGACTGGGTAAGAGTGGTCTGCTTAATTCAGACACTCTGTTCATCACCACCCCCTTTTCTGAATCGTTTTTGGCCACTATAGGTGTGGCAGGGTATACTCAGACATGAGTCCCTTTCTCACTGCTCCATCAGGATTCAAGCAAGCCGGGCCGAAGAGGCTGAAATGCCAGAAACCGGTCCCCGGTAGCTTGTCTCCTTTCTGGTGAAGAATTGGCTTGGTAGTTTGGTCTGCCCTGTTCCCATGATGCACTGGGCCAGGGACAGACTAATTTGCATATAGCCAGGTTCTGAGCTGGGATGGGGCAGTGAGATAAATAACGGTGATGGATCAAGCCCTGATCTTTGGACTGGGTAAGAGTGGTCTGCTTAATTCAGACACTCTGTTCATCACCACCCCCTTTTCTGAATCGTTTTTGGCCACTATAGGTGTGGCAGGGTATACTCAGACATGAGTCCCTTTCTCACTGCTCCATCAGGATTCAAGCAAGCCGGGCCGAAGAGGCTGAAATGCCAGAAACCGGTCCCCGGTAGCTTGTCTCCTTTCTGGTGAAGAATTGGCTTGGTAGTTTGGTCTGCCCTGTTCCCATGATGCACTGGGCCAGGGACAGACTAATTTGCATATAGCCAGGTTCTGAGCTGGGATGGGGCAGTGAGATAAATAACGGTGATGGATCAAGCCCTGATCTTTGGACTGGGTAAGAGTGGTCTGCTTAATTCAGACACTCTGTTCATCACCACCCCCTTTTCTGAATCGTTTTTGGCCACTATAGGTGTGGCAGGGTATACTCAGACATGAGTCCATTTCTCACTGCTCCATCAGGATTCAAGCAAGCCGGGCCGAAGAGGCTGAAATGCCAGAAACCGGTCCCCGGTAGCTTGTCTCCTTTCTGGTGAAGAATTGGCTTGGTAGTTTGGTCTGCCCTGTTCCCATGATGCACTGGGCCAGGGACAGACTAATTTGCATATAGCCAGGTTCTGAGCTGGGATGGGGCAGTGAGATAAATAACGGTGATGGATCAAGCCCTGATCTTTGGACTGGGTAAGAGTGGTCTGCTTAATTCAGACACTCTGTTCATCACCACCCCCTTTTCTGAATCGTTTTTGGCCACTATAGGTGTGGCAGGGTATACTCAGACATGAGTCCCTTTCTCACTGCTCCATCAGGATTCAAGCAAGCCGGGCCGAAGAGGCTGAAATGCCAGAAACCGGTCCCCGGTAGCTTGTCTCCTTTCTGGTGAAGAATTGGCTTGGTAGTTTGGTCTGCCCTGTTCCCATGATGCACTGGGCCAGGGACAGACTAATTTGCATATAGCCAGGTTCTGAGCTGGGATGGGGCAGTGAGATAAATAACGGTGATGGATCAAGCCCTGATCTTTGGACTGGGTAAGAGTGGTCTGCTTAATTCAGACACTCTGTTCATCACCACCCCCTTTTCTGAATCGTTTTTGGCCACTATAGGTGTGGCAGGGTATATTCAGACATGAGTCCCTTTCTCACTGCTCCATCAGGATTCAAGCAAGCCGGGCCGAAGAGGCTGAAATGCCAGAAACCGGTCCCCGGTAGCTTGTCTCCTTTCTGGTGAAGAATTGGCTTGGTAGTTTGGTCTGCCCTGTTCCCATGATGCACTGGGCCAGGGACAGACTAATTTGCATATAGCCAGGTTCTGAGCTGGGATGGGGCAGTGAGATAAATAACGGTGATGGATCAAGCCCTGATCTTTGGACTGGGTAAGAGTGGTCTGCTTAATTCAGACACTCTGTTCATCACCACCCCCTTTTCTGAATCGTTTTTGGCCACTATAGGTGTGGCAGGGTATACTCAGACATGAGTCCCTTTCTCACTGCTCCATCAGGATTCAAGCAAGCCGGGCCGAAGAGGCTGAAATGCCAGAAACCGGTCCCCGGTAGCTTGTCTCCTTTCTGGTGAAGAATTGGCTTGGTAGTTTGGTCTGCCCTGTTCCCATGATGCACTGGGCCAGGGACAGACTAATTTGCATATAGCCAGGTTCTGAGCTGGGATGGGGCAGTGAGATAAATAACGGTGATGGATCAAGCCCTGATCTTTGGACTGGGTAAGAGTGGTCTGCTTAATTCAGACACTCTGTTCATCACCACCCCCTTTTCTGAATCGTTTTTGGCCACTATAGGTGTGGCAGGGTATACTCAGACATGAGTCCCTTTCTCACTGCCCCATCAGGATTCAAGCAAGCCGGGCCGAAGAGGCTGAAATGCCAGAAACCGGTCCCCGGTAGCTTGTCTCCTTTCTGGTGAAGAATTGGCTTGGTAGTTTGGTCTGCCCTGTTCCCATGATGCACTGGGCCAGGGACAGACTAATTTGCATATAGCCAGGTTCTGAGCTGGGATGGGGCAGTGAGATAAATAACGGTGATGGATCAAGCCCTGATCTTTGGACTGGGTAAGAGTGGTCTGCTTAATTCAGACACTCTGTTCATCACCACCCCCTTTTCTGAATCGTTTTTGGCCACTATAGGTGTGGCAGGGTATACTCAGACATGAGTCCCTTTCTCACTGCTCCATCAGGATTCAAGCAAGCCGGGCCGAAGAGGCTGAAATGCCAGAAACCGGTCCCCGGTAGCTTGTCTCCTTTCTGGTGAAGAATTGGCTTGGTAGTTTGGTCTGCCCTGTTCCCATGATGCACTGGGCCAGGGACAGACTAATTTGCATATAGCCAGGTTCTGAGCTGGGATGGGGCAGTGAGATAAATAACGGTGATGGATCAAGCCCTGATCTTTGGACTGGGTAAGAGTGGTCTGCTTAATTCAGACACTCTGTTCATCACCACCCCCTTTTCTGAATCGTTTTTGGCCACTATAGGTGTGGCAGGGTATACTCAGACATGAGTCCCTTTCTCACTGCTCCATCAGGATTCAAGCAAGCCGGGCCGAAGAGGCTGAAATGCCAGAAACCGGTCCCCGGTAGCTTGTCTCCTTTCTGGTGAAGAATTGGCTTGGTAGTTTGGTCTGCCCTGTTCCCATGATGCACTGGGCCAGGGACAGACTAATTTGCATATAGCCAGGTTCTGAGCTGGGATGGGGCAGTGAGATAAATAACGGTGATGGATCAAGCCCTGATCTTTGGACTGGGTAAGAGTGGTCTGCTTAATTCAGACACTCTGTTCATCACCACCCCCTTTTCTGAATCGTTTTTGGCCACTATAGGTGTGGCAGGGTATACTCAGACATGAGTCCCTTTCTCACTGCTCCATCAGGATTCAAGCAAGCCGGGCCGAAGAGGCTGAAATGCCAGAAACCGGTCCCCGGTAGCTTGTCTCCTTTCTGGTGAAGAATTGGCTTGGTAGTTTGGTCTGCCCTGTTCCCATGATGCACTGGGCCAGGGACAGACTAATTTGCATATAGCCAGGTTCTGAGCTGGGATGGGGCAGTGAGATAAATAACGGTGATGGATCAAGCCCTGATCTTTGGACTGGGTAAGAGTGGTCTGCTTAATTCAGACACTCTGTTCATCACCACCCCCTTTTCTGAATCGTTTTTGGCCACTATAGGTGTGGCAGGGTATACTCAGACATGAGTCCCTTTCTCACTGCTCCATCAGGATTCAAGCAAGCCGGGCCGAAGAGGCTGAAATGCCAGAAACCGGTCCCCGGTAGCTTGTCTCCTTTCTGGTGAAGAATTGGCTTGGTAGTTTGGTCTGCCCTGTTCCCATGATGCACTGGGCCAGGGACAGACTAATTTGCATATAGCCAGGTTCTGAGCTGGGATGGGGCAGTGAGATAAATAACGGTGATGGATCAAGCCCTGATCTTTGGACTGGGTAAGAGTGGTCTGCTTAATTCAGACACTCTGTTCATCACCACCCCCTTTTCTGAATCGTTTTTGGCCACTATAGGTGTGGCAGGGTATACTCAGACATGAGTCCCTTTCTCACTGCTCCATCAGGATTCAAGCAAGCCGGGCCGAAGAGGCTGAAATGCCAGAAACCGGTCCCCGGTAGCTTGTCTCCTTTCTGGTGAAGAATTGGCTTGGTAGTTTGGTCTGCCCTGTTCCCATGATGCACTGGGCCAGGGACAGACTAATTTGCATATAGCCAGGTTCTGAGCTGGGATGGGGCAGTGAGATAAATAACGGTGATGGATCAAGCCCTGATCTTTGGACTGGGTAAGAGTGGTCTGCTTAATTCAGACACTCTGTTCATCACCACCCCCTTTTCTGAATCGTTTTTGGCCACTATAGGTGTGGCAGGGTATACTCAGACATGAGTCCCTTTCTCACTGCTCCATCAGGATTCAAGCAAGCCGGGCCGAAGAGGCTGAAATGCCAGAAACCGGTCCCCGGTAGCTTGTCTCCTTTCTGGTGAAGAATTGGCTTGGTAGTTTGGTCTGCCCTGTTCCCATGATGCACTGGGCCAGGGACAGACTAATTTGCATATAGCCAGGTTCTGAGCTGGGATGGGGCAGTGAGATAAATAACGGTGATGGATCAAGCCCTGATCTTTGGACTGGGTAAGAGTGGTCTGCTTAATTCAGACACTCTGTTCATCACCACCCCCTTTTCTGAATCGTTTTTGGCCACTATAGGTGTGGCAGGGTATACTCAGACATGAGTCCCTTTCTCACTGCTCCATCAGGATTCAAGCAAGCCGGGCCGAAGAGGCTGAAATGCCAGAAACCGGTCCCCGGTAGCTTGTCTCCTTTCTGGTGAAGAATTGGCTTGGTAGTTTGGTCTGCCCTGTTCCCATGATGCACTGGGCCAGGGACAGACTAATTTGCATATAGCCAGGTTCTGAGCTGGGATGGGGCAGTGAGATAAATAACGGTGATGGATCAAGCCCTGATCTTTGGACTGGGTAAGAGTGGTCTGCTTAATTCAGACACTCTGTTCATCACCACCCCCTTTTCTGAATCGTTTTTGGCCACTATAGGTGTGGCAGGGTATACTCAGACATGAGTCCCTTTCTCACTGCTCCATCAGGATTCAAGCAAGCCGGGCCGAAGAGGCTGAAATGCCAGAAACCGGTCCCCGGTAGCTTGTCTCCTTTCTGGTGAAGAATTGGCTTGGTAGTTTGGTCTGCCCTGTTCCCATGATGCACTGGGCCAGGGACAGACTAATTTGCATATAGCCAGGTTCTGAGCTGGGATGGGGCAGTGAGATAAATAACGGTGATGGATCAAGCCCTGATCTTTGGACTGGGTAAGAGTGGTCTGCTTAATTCAGACACTCTGTTCATCACCACCCCCTTTTCTGAATCGTTTTTGGCCACTATAGGTGTGGCAGGGTATACTCAGACATGAGTCCCTTTCTCACTGCTCCATCAGGATTCAAGCAAGCCGGGCCGAAGAGGCTGAAATGCCAGAAACCGGTCCCCGGTAGCTTGTCTCCTTTCTGGTGAAGAATTGGCTTGGTAGTTTGGTCTGCCCTGTTCCCATGATGCACTGGGCCAGGGACAGACTAATTTGCATATAGCCAGGTTCTGAGCTGGGATGGGGCAGTGAGATAAATAACGGTGATGGATCAAGCCCTGATCTTTGGACTGGGTAAGAGTGGTCTGCTTAATTCAGACACTCTGTTCATCACCACCCCCTTTTCTGAATCGTTTTTGGCCACTATAGGTGTGGCAGGGTATACTCAGACATGAGTCCCTTTCTCACTGCTCCATCAGGATTCAAGCAAGCCGGGCCGAAGAGGCTGAAATGCCAGAAACCGGTCCCCGGTAGCTTGTCTCCTTTCTGGTGAAGAATTGGCTTGGTAGTTTGGTCTGCCCTGTTCCCATGATGCACTGGGCCAGGGACAGACTAATTTGCATATAGCCAGGTTCTGAGCTGGGATGGGGCAGTGAGATAAATAACGGTGATGGATCAAGCCCTGATCTTTGGACTGGGTAAGAGTGGTCTGCTTAATTCAGACACTCTGTTCATCACCACCCCCTTTTCTGAATCGTTTTTGGCCACTATAGGTGTGGCAGGGTATACTCAGACATGAGTCCCTTTCTCACTGCTCCATCAGGATTCAAGCAAGCCGGGCCGAAGAGGCTGAAATGCCAGAAACCGGTCCCCGGTAGCTTGTCTCCTTTCTGGTGAAGAATTGGCTTGGTAGTTTGGTCTGCCCTGTTCCCATGATGCACTGGGCCAGGGACAGACTAATTTGCATATAGCCAGGTTCTGAGCTGGGATGGGGCAGTGAGATAAATAACGGTGATGGATCAAGCCCTGATCTTTGGACTGGGTAAGAGTGGTCTGCTTAATTCAGACACTCTGTTCATCACCACCCCCTTTTCTGAATCGTTTTTGGCCACTATAGGTGTGGCAGGGTATACTCAGACATGAGTCCCTTTCTCACTGCTCCATCAGGATTCAAGCAAGCCGGGCCGAAGAGGCTGAAATGCCAGAAACCGGTCCCCGGTAGCTTGTCTCCTTTCTGGTGAAGAATTGGCTTGGTAGTTTGGTCTGCCCTGTTCCCATGATGCACTGGGCCAGGGACAGACTAATTTGCATATAGCCAGGTTCTGAGCTGGGATGGGGCAGTGAGATAAATAACGGTGATGGATCAAGCCCTGATCTTTGGACTGGGTAAGAGTGGTCTGCTTAATTCAGACACTCTGTTCATCACCACCCCCTTTTCTGAATCGTTTTTGGCCACTATAGGTGTGGCAGGGTATACTCAGACATGAGTCCCTTTCTCACTGCTCCATCAGGATTCAAGCAAGCCGGGCCGAAGAGGCTGAAATGCCAGAAACCGGTCCCCGGTAGCTTGTCTCCTTTCTGGTGAAGAATTGGCTTGGTAGTTTGGTCTGCCCTGTTCCCATGATGCACTGGGCCAGGGACAGACTAATTTGCATATAGCCAGGTTCTGAGCTGGGATGGGGCAGTGAGATAAATAACGGTGATGGATCAAGCCCTGATCTTTGGACTGGGTAAGAGTGGTCTGCTTAATTCAGACACTCTGTTCATCACCACCCCCTTTTCTGAATCGTTTTTGGCCACTATAGGTGTGGCAGGGTATACTCAGACATGAGTCCCTTTCTCACTGCTCCATCAGGATTCAAGCAAGCCGGGCCGAAGAGGCTGAAATGCCAGAAACCGGTCCCCGGTAGCTTGTCTCCTTTCTGGTGAAGAATCGGCTTGGTAGTTTGGTCTGCCCTGTTCCCATGATGCACTGGGCCAGGGACAGACTAATTTGCATATAGCCAGGTTCTGAGCTGGGATGGGGCAGTGAGATAAATAACGGTGATGGATCAAGCCCTGATCTTTGGACTGGGTAAGAGTGGTCTGCTTAATTCAGACACTCTGTTCATCACCACCCCCTTTTCTGAATCGTTTTTGGCCACTATAGGTGTGGCAGGGTATACTCAGACATGAGTCCCTTTCTCACTGCTCCATCAGGATTCAAGCAAGCCGGGCCGAAGAGGCTGAAATGCCAGAAACCGGTCCCCGGTAGCTTGTCTCCTTTCTGGTGAAGAATTGGCTTGGTAGTTTGGTCTGCCCTGTTCCCATGATGCACTGGGCCAGGGACAGACTAATTTGCATATAGCCAGGTTCTGAGCTGGGATGGGGCAGTGAGATAAATAACGGTGATGGATCAAGCCCTGATCTTTGGACTGGGTAAGAGTGGTCTGCTTAATTCAGACACTCTGTTCATCACCACCCCCTTTTCTGAATCGCATTGTAGTTGTAGCCTCATATACAGGCTAAACAGCTATAGCAGTGATTGTATTGGTTATTTCAGTTACGCTAGTTCAGTTGATCATTTCCTGATGATTTACTCGATTGGTAGATTTTGCGTACATTCTTTATGGCCTCTTTAGTTTTTCTGAGTAAATGTGTTTCAAAGGTCCTTATGACTGTAAATATTGTTGTATGGTCAAAATAGATGGCAGTTTTACAGCCAGTTTAATTATTAAATATATAAATATCTTCCAGTTCTGAAGCATACAACCAAGAACTATGTGTTGTCTTTACCCTCCTGTTTTTGGAACCTGTTTTTTCTTGGCCTTTAGGATTCTGCACTTTACCACTGCTAACCAGTGCTAAGGTGCATGTGCTCACTCCTTATAACTTGGTAACATCAGCTTATCCCCAATTGGCATATTTCATTTGCTTATAAGCCCCTAGTAAAGTGATACCATTCGTACCCAGGGCCTGTACATTAAATGCTACAAGAGGGCCTATAGCACTTATTGTGCCACCCACTTAGGTAGCTCTTTAAGTAGGTCCCAGGCATGCCTTTGCAACCTGTGTGTGTGCAGTTTTAAACTGTTGTTTTGACCTGACAAAATAAACCTTTTGCCAGGCCCAAACCTTCATTTATAGGTCGAGCTTCGATCGACCTGTTATTATCTCTTCTGTGGGGTTTGGCACACCCACCCATTGCCATTGGTTCTTTCTAATGGCATTCAGAAATGCTGGCTTTCTATTGGTCCACTGCACTCAATTGTCCTTCCTTTGGGTGCTTGTTTCAGCTGAGGCGCTTTCACTCAGTAATTGTTTTTGTTGGCCATCGCAGCTTACTCCTCGCACAGCGCGGGATAGCCCCTCCTACCATCAGGCTGTTGCATGTCAGGTATGTTTTTTTTTTGCAGTTTTATCTAGCACAAATTCGACCAGTAGGTATTGAAGTGCTTTACATGAGCATCAGTGACTTTAAACTTGTTTCACTTTTCCACACATCTAATTTACCTTCAAGTATACAAGCATTAACTAAACGTATTTAATTTGAGCGTAGCTGCTTTTTAAAATAAAAATACTTGTATCCTTAATTATTTTACTTTTTTTGTTTAGAAATAAACAACTTCTCTTGAAGACGGTCATTCCACAAGATGGCGGCCATGTGAAATAGTCTCGTTTTAGTCCTTTGACTATGTCCATGGCAGAAGCCGTCACCTCTAATCTCCCAGCATGCTCCGCTCTAGCAAACCGGTTGCGCTGAGAGCGAGCATTGGTGGTCAATAATTCTGTTGTTATTGCAGGTAGAGGATATACATTTTACAACATGTGATTTTGTGACATTCTGCAGCTGGTTTCGGGAGTTCAGGCTGGCGGGGATACTGGATGAATGAGAAGTGGGGCCCTGCTTTGGATCTGCAAAGTCTTATGTATTCTCTTTACAGAGGCTTGATTAGCACTGAATTAACAAGCATAGATCTTCCACCAAATTGTTGAAGATTGGCAGTTTATCAGTTGCCCAAGGATAGCAACATCGTTTTGCAGCTAAGTTCCCTCTAGGGTGCACATTCCTCTCCAATCCTGCACACTAAAATGCCTCGGTGCACAGACAAACAGGCTGGGAATATGCAGAAGTACAATCCACCTATCCTTCTTTAAAAAAATGCCTTTCAGTCCAAAAAGCAGATGGACAGTTCCATTAATGTAAGAATCACATTTGTTTCTAAAGGACTGCAGGACACAAATCGGCAGAACTCTTGTTCAGTAACGTTTCGTGCTTCACACTCAGTCCCCAACACACTTTTTTATTTATGGCTGTGGCGCACGCAAACATTTATTAAACAGTGCTGTACTGGACCTGTCACCTTTATTAGGCACAATGGGTGAAGCAGGTGTCCAGGAGCTGATGTGCCTTGAAATCTTGGCAACTCTTGGCAAAAGTTAAGGTGAGCCAGAAACGATTTTGTAAGAAATCCAAGCAAAAGAAGAAACAAGGCATCAGTTTCTATAGTTTCAATACACTGCTTTTGCTGCAGTAGGGAGCTCTGTTAACCCCTCCTCCCACATCTATTTCTCATCACCCCAAATCCCCTTCTCCAACTTTTATTGCATGATGCCCAGGATTTTTCCACAACCCCCCAAAAAATGTTTTAAAATTGTTTTAAAACATTGTTTCAAAATAATGCGCTGCCTCCCAGTGGTTCTAGAACGGGCTTTTTGTGGTGTGTGTTGCAGGTTCTGTTTGTATTTACCCTTGCCTAAAACATCAGAACTTGAAATGTTGCAAGTGGACAGTTCATGAGGATGCTGAATCAGCGGCCCCTCTTTAACAGGGACATTTTAAGGATTTTGGAGGCCCCTGCTTGGAAGAGCTTTGAATTTATGATCCAGTTTCAGCTCTTTCATGCCCTCTTTGGCTAGTTCATTAACAGTGCACAGGTGCACTCGTATTTTATTTGCAGTGTAGCACAGATCTAGCCATGTAAAACAGTGGATTGCACAGCACAGTGAATGTTCAATATCATGATTTGTCTGGTAAAAAATAACAATCAAATGTTTTTATTTAAAAACTTTATTTACAACCTTTTGATTAGCACCATCCTGTTTGGAAGTGTTTGTCAGCACCGCTGACTACCAGCAGCACCAGAGCAGAGTGTGCTTAAGAGGTTGCCTTAATTGCAAGACCAAGTCACACACAAATGGACTTCTTTGTAGTCTTCACCTTTCCCGATCTTTCTCCATTTCCCTTTGTACCTGTCTGTAAAAGTCTCATCGGCTCTGCCCTTGTCTCTCCTTACACTTCTTTTTATTCTGTGCGTATATTAGTCCCCCCTGCATTTCAGTCTCTCTTACTCTCAGTGCCAGTTTCTCATTATCTACTATATTGCCATTCTTTTTTCATCTCTGCTTATCTTTATTCCTCCTGTTTCTCCCTTTCTGTGCCATTGTCCATTTCTTTCTTTGCCAGTTATTTTGCTGTGTCACTCCTACTCTCACTATATGTTTCAGTCTTTGGACATTTTTGCTTTCTTTACTTATCTTTTTCATCATTCTATCTTTATTGTGCCGTTTCCATTTTCCCCTCTATTTTCTTCTTAACCCAGTTCTCCCCTTTCCTCAGATTCATTTCATCTCCGTTTCATTTTCCTCTATTCTCTAGCATCCTTTCTGTTTCCATATTATTTCCTCTTTCATTCCTTTGGTAGGTAAAAGACATTGTTATTTACAACGCCAATACCTCTAACTCTCACAAATACGAGACCAATTTGCATTGTAAATGCTTGTTAATACATGTCACTACTAGGGTAGACTCTGGACAGCCCAGATGGCAGAGTGTAGTATATTTAAAAATGTGAACATAAACATTTAACTTTCACATGTCCTGGTAGTAAAAACCCTTTAAATTCGATTTTCACTACTAGAAGGCCTATCTCTCCCATAGGATAATATTGGAGTTACCTTGTTACATTTAATAAGCTGTAACTTCTAAAAGGAAACAGGTAAGCAGTTCATGTGTGGTGTCTTTGGAATTATAATGAAAAATTCTCCTTCTTGGTAAAGTCACATTTTAAATTACAATTTTGAAAATGTAAGTTTTAGAAAGTTGGCATTTTTCTGTCTTAGCCATTTGGTGCCTGCAGCCTGTCTCTGGGTCACATGACTGGATTTAGCTGACAGTTGAACTATGTGTATTCTTCCTACACAGCTAGGCACAATAGACAGCTTAGGTGTACCTCAATGGGCCATCTGTGGCAGGATGGGAGGGCGGAGCTCAGTACAGCCCTGCTTACACTCGAATAAGCTGTGTCTTGCCTCCACACAAAGGGCTGCATAGGCCCTGCAGTTAATCTGAACCCTGAGCAGTGGAGGCAGGAAACCAGTGCACTTCAAAGGGAAACCTCTAGAAGCTTCTACTACTTCAAAGGAAGGCCCAAGTGTAAATATTGGCCCTCAGACACCAACTCTGCAATACACTTCTGGAAATGTGGATACTCTGACAGGAAGAAGGACTGCTGTGCTGCTGCAAAGTGTACCACACTGCTGGGCTGTTGCTTTGATGAACTGCTACTCTGCTATGCTGACTGGCTGCCTGCTTGCCCTCTTGCCAGGGCGAGAAGGACTGGACCTGCAACTATTGAACCCAAGCCCCAGAGTGGCTCCAAGGTCTAGTTGGCTGGCCTCCTAACTATACCCTCAGGCACAGGACGCTCAAACAACCTTGAACCCAGCACCTGGATTCTGCTATCTGTGAGTTCTACTCTGCCAAGTGATGCCACCCCAGTCCTGGACCCTTGTAAGTGTGCATAAAGGGGCTCAAACACCCCATCTGTGAACCCAGCAGAACCAAAGCATCTCCTCTGCTGCATGCCGCTACGCCGAGCACAATTGCTGCACTCTTCTGCTGTGAGCTTTTTCTCAGTGCAAGTATTCTGCATCAAACTCACAGCCCATATCAGAATCACTACTGTGCGAAGCTTCACCACGCAGGCCCTTTCATCCCAAATCTCTTGTCGCTGGCACACGGAACCAACGCATTGCCTCAACTGTTCAACGCAGCCATGGTGAGGGACCTCGCAATGCTGTGCTACCAGGATTTAAGATACTCTTCTTCAGGGGGCTGAGCTGGGTCTCTGTAGATACCCACGCTCCATTGCATTTGGCTTGAACTTGTGACTTTGTGCCTGTCAGGCACGACCAGATATCCACAGTTGGAGCTTTGTGCTATCTGGCGCTATTTCCAACTGAAATTGTTAAAATTGCATATCTCCGGTTCTACTGATTGGATTTTTGTCACTTTGATCTTGTTTTATTTATTTGAAATTACTCTATTTTTCTATTCTGGTGTTGGATCCTTTTGTTTTGTGTTTTCACTGTGTTACTGTTTGAAGTGTTGTACAAATACTATACATTGCCTCTGAGTGAAGCCTGGCTGCTCTTTCCCAAGCTACACAAGGATTGAGTAGTCAGTGTTTTTTCTTTGAAAATGGGAAAGTACACTTATTACACATAGTACTAAATACTACACATTAGCTTACAAATAGATGCATTAGGCATATGGAAATGTCTCTCGTGGCATTCTGAAATCACCATTGAACCACAGGGGGTCCTTACCCCCAAAAATCCCAATACCCCTCCCATACCAGGTGCAATATCACAACATATTGGAGTGTCATTTGAAATGAAGCTAACCTATTGGCTATGTTAATGGGTCACTACAACAATATATAAGGTATCCTATTTGTTTTGTCACATAGTCACAGTAATATATAAAGGAAACAGCGATTGGCTTTCTGAAGGAGTCAACACATTAAAATATAAGGCAAGCCTATTGGCTTCATAAAGGGGTCACCACGTTATAAGCAAGCATGTTAGAACTAAGCAATCTGTTAAAAATATGCAGTGCTATTTTCACCAAGCATTAGTATCAGCAATATAATTCAAATACAACAATGAAATTGTATCTATTGTGTGCCTGAGTCTTTCTTTTACTCATTAGGCCACATACAACGTGTCCCTGTATTCCCAAGCTGTAGAGTTCATGATTCAGCCTCAGGAGTGTTTTGAACAATTTTTAAAAGTCTCCCAGGTCATGTATCCTATTACCATGGAGACATAGAGTTATTTATTTAAATTAAGAGGGGGTGTTGCATCTGTTGCAGCCCCTACAACTCTTCTAAAATATGTTGGAGGTGCCTTGCCCAGATTGGGGCAACCACAAGGACGAAAACCATGTAAATGAACCCCTCATGGGTCATTATGGGATGTATGACGTTACAACACATACTTTTACCACGCCTACCATTACCACGCATTTTTTACAACGCAGGATCCATTACAACGCATACCATTACCACGCATGTATTTACAACGCATATACCTTTACAACGCATACAATTACAACGTAAGTATTGGTAAGTATATAATATTTTTTAATATTTAATTTAATTAAAATTAATATAATGTAATTTAATTTAATTTAATTTAATTAAATTAATGTAATTTAATTAATTTAATGAATTTAATTTAATCAATTTAATTTAATGTAATTTTAATTTAATTATATTTAATTTTTACACTGTACCCTTTTACCCAAAAACCCAAAACTGACCCTGAACCCAAAAAATACCCCTTTTACCCAAAAACCCCAAACTGACCCTGAATCCTAAAAATACCCCTTTACCCAAAAACCCCAAACTGACCCTGAACCCTAAAAATACCCCTTTACCCAAAAACCCAAAACTGACCCTGAACCCTAAAAATACCCCTTTACCCAAAAACCCAAAACTGACCCTGAACACTAAAAATACCCCTTTACCCAAAAACTGAAAACTGACCCTGAACCCTAAAAATACCCCTTTACCCAAAAACTGAAAACTGACCCTGAACCCTAAAAATACCCCTTTACCCAAAAACTGAAAACTGACCCTGAACCCTAAAAATACCCCTTTACCCAAAAACTGAAAACTGACCCTAAACCCTAAAAATACCCCTTTACCCAAAAACTGAAAACTGACCCTAAACTCTAAAAATACCCCTTTACCCAAAAACTGAAAACTGACCCTGAACCCTAAAAATACCCCTTTACCCAAAAACTGAAAACTGACCCTAAACCCTAAAAATACCCCTTTACCCAAAAACTGAAAACTGACCCTGAACCCTAAAAATACCCCTTTACCCAAAAACCCAAAACTGACCCTGAACCCTAAAAATACCCCTTTACCAAAAAACCCAAATAATATTTTTTATAAAAATATACTTACCAATACTTACGTTGTAATGGTATGCGTTGTAAAAGTACCTGCGTTGTAAATACATGCGTGGTAATGGTATGCGTTGTAATGGATCCTGCGTTGTAAAAAATGCGTGGTAATGGTAGGTTGTGGTAAAAGTTGCGTTGTAAAGGTTGTATACCGTCATTATGGGGTGCTCAAAAGTCTGTTTTTATAAATAAAAGTTGAGGAGCTTTTCTCCTGCCGCAAGTGGGTAAAACATCCTTGCTCTACATGTTTCTTTCTTTTATTTGGCCTCGATATGGGTGCCCCTGTCTGGACACCAACAGCAGAACTATATATATATAATTTGGAGCAAAACAGGAAACCCACTCCTGTGCTGCCAGGCCAGCTCCCAGCCCGGCCAACACTGTCTCAGGCTGGCAAAGAGAGCCAGCATATTCATCTTCCCCACTCATGACCTCACGGATGGGTAACTGGTGGAACTGGCCTCCCCAGTCAGAAGCATGAGGAGCTTATGGCAGCACCGTGCAGGGTGAGCCCTCTCTTCTTCCTGTTTCAGGGAATGGGGTCCCTAGGGCATTGTTTGCGTCAGGTCTCAAGGGATGGGGTTCCCAGGGTTGAAGTCTGGATCAGGGATGGGGTTTCCATGCCTGTTCCTCTACCCAAAATAAATGAAGTTGCAAGAACTCCCAGGCACTATCTCACCCCAGGGCAATTATTCAGATACACGGTGAAGTATCATACCCCATTCTGCCTGTGCTTTTTTTTCCCATTTGCTGTCCCTGTTTTCTAGTTGAGCAGGTGCTGTGCATTTTATTTAAGCATTCTATGTACGTTAGTTTACATGGACAGTTCCAAGATCTGTTTATCTAAGTGCAAATGCTTGGAATTTCTGTTTGAACAAACATGTGGTGCTGACTAGTTAAAAGCCTCTGTTTCCTGGTGATCATAAGGTTGCCAGATATGCTTGCTTGTTGTTTACCTGTTTAGCTGCCCCGTCACCTAATTAAGGCCTCCATTTTCTGCGCAGATTAGTCAAAATACAATCCTCTGTTTCCTGCTGACCTCAAAGTTACCAGATATGCTTGTTTATTGTTTAGTTGTTCAACTTCCAAGAATTTTGAACACTTGAACCTAGTCGATCAGATGGTGCAAATGTGCCCCCGTCACCTTGACTACGAATATGTTTTCATCATTGGGTCTAAAGCAATTCCAACCCATTACAAGGACCTCAGGGTAGTGCACTAAGTGGTCTGATCCAAATTTTGGTATCTCTTTTATCTTCAAGGACACCCTTGCAATTTAAGTTTGAAAAAGATAGCCTTGGATAAAGTAAAAGAAGTAGCTGTGTGAACTAGCACAACTTTAAGGAGAAATAACGTTTTGGAATCATATGAGCAAAGGCAAAATAATAAACGCTCAGGATGCAGTACAGGGGTAAATGCTCAAGGGCCCTTCACATTGACTCCTATTTTTTATAGCAATTCTTGTTTGCCGTGTTCAATTAAGGGCTCAAACCTCAGACGGAGTGCAAAGCTTTCACATATGGTTGTGTGAAATGATTGTGTTCTTGTTACAAAGTACCTCTGCTGACTGATGGAGTGTGGTTTTCCACTCTGCTCAGAAGGCTTAACACCTACCTTTTCGCTGGTGCTCCAGGAGTCTTTAGTCCATCAGGTGCATCAAGTGATTTGTCCTTCCAGCTGTCCATGGTTCTGGTGTCCTCTCTGTCCAGATCCCAGTATTGCTTTTCATCGCTCCCTGGTGCAGGGGCTTTTAAGTGTGGGCGGTAAATTCTAGATGCCATGCAAGCCTGGCTAATCCCAGGATGCCGCATCATCCCTTCATCCATCTGATCCCTCCTGCACAGCATTCTGGGACAATCCAGTATGGCATAGCTCTTCTTCTCTTATTCAAAGCTCCGTGTTCCCTCCCAGAGGAGAGGCTGTGATAATGTGCAAATCCTCCCTTGTGGTCACTTCATATCGGTTCTGGGGCAGCTCCCCCTCCCCATGGTTTTGGAATCAAGTTGGGTAAAGTGGCAAAGGAAGGTGGCAGGCCAGGGGTCGGTTTCATCAGCTTGTGACAGGAAAGGCCCCTTTGAAGCTAATCCAGTTAATGGGCACAGCCCCTAGGCCATCCTGTCAAGGAGGGAAACTCCCCATACCCAGGGCCCTTTGTCGACTGTCCTGGAGTAATACATATTTCATCAGTGGATTTATCTAACTGCCAACTGACAGTGGAATGCTTACAGGCTTTTGTAAGGAGAATGGTAGCATTTTAAAACTGCCTCTTACTTAAGAATTAGACAAAATTGTATTTCACCATTAAATTGTATTTTGAATAAAAATAAAGATGAATCGAATTATTTCTGCTACCAATTTACCATTTTATAAATGGAACAGTTTAGCCCAGGGTTCCCCTGATGAAGCAGCCAGGCTTTCCACAGTGAAAATAACTTTTGGGGATATCTCACTACGAGGATATGTTGGACATTAATTTCTACATGTCATGCTTTTGAGTATCTTGCGCATTGACTTAATGGGCAATAAGGCCTATTTAAGTTTTTCTTTGTGAATGTAGTTATTGGATTTTCAGTTAACAACAAACAGTGCTGCATTTAAAGGTTAGACAGGAGGTGCACACATTACTTCAATTAGGGTGAACAATATAATTTGCAAGGAAGTACATAGCATTCTAAAGCATAGAACATCAGGTGAGCATTCATTGGTTGACATGCGTGAACAAAACAGTTGAGTCAGTGGCAGTATCAGAGGCATCAGAATCCAGAGTCAAGAGGTTCGTTCGGAGGGGTGCCAAGATGTCTTTAGGCCTGGAGGTTGGTTGTTGTAAGGAGGCATAGAGCTCACTGATCATGTCACAGCATTGCATATCTTTCAGCCAATCATCAGTGTTGGGTGCTCTACTGGTTTCCCATAAAAACCCTATGCATTGCTTGGCCAAGAGCAGGGCCAGGGCAGTAAATCATCGAAGTCCAGAGACCCAGGGTTTGACATAGCCAAGAAGTGGCTTGAGATGATCAGGGTCAATGGTGTGATCTATCATAGTATGAATTAAAGCAATTATGGCAGTCCAATACATTTAAATAACAGTACGAGTCTAAGTGAGGTGCACAAAGTAGGTGTGACCAGCCGCACAATTGACCATGGGAGTTGTGGACGCCCGGTGAAGGTACTTGTAATGAAGACGTTTGTGCTTGCTATTAGTGGAGAAAAGTATGGTTTGTGTGCAGCAAAAGGACCAAGGGGCATATTATCAAGACAGGCGATACAATTATCGCCGTTTTAGCAACAGTAAACTGCTGCTAAAACGGCGAAAATGGGCTTTATAATATGCTCTATGGAATTCCAATTGAAGCCCATGTTAGATGTCCTTCACATCTAACATGGGCTTCAATTGGAATACCATAGAGCATATTATCAAGCCCACTATCGCCGTTTAAGCAGCAGTTTTCTGCCGCTAAAATGGCGATAATTGTATCCCCTGTCTTGATAATATGCCCCCAAGTTTTGTCTGGGATGGATTATCCTAGGTCACTCTCCCTGGCCTTCCAGGATGAGAGCACATGCGTCAGTCTGAGTGCAAGACAGCAGTGATATAAATGGGATACCAGCTTAGCACTTACGGCAGATGTTATCACTAAAGTTAGGGGGGGAAATAAGCTGGTTCCTCCGGGTTAGCGGGCAGTGTCTTGCATAGGGTCCTATGAAGGTGAAGACATATGAATTTATCAATGAAGGAGGGGGTTCCCATAGTCGTCAATGCAGTATGTATGCTGAATTTGCCATTTATGAAGAGGTCTCCCACAATATACAGCAGATGAGCTGAAATTGTACTTTGTACCAATGTTTCCTGAGTAATCGTTAGCCACTGAAAAGTAATGATCGGTATACCCAGTGAGAATAGGAATTCAGTGCCCAGATACCTATGGAGTTTGGACCACCTTCAGCATGTCATGGAGATAGTGATTGTGTCAGATGGTTCTCACGGTAATCCATGGGATAAGATCGAAGATAGTGGTAGTTGCTCTGTTTGGTCCTGCTCTGGTTTAAGGTAAAGGAGTCTGGCATCACTGTGAAGCAGTAGTAGGAAAATGGCACTGCGCTACGATATAATGCAAATGGAAATTTGGAATCATGAAACCTCCCTATGGGGAGGCATGGGGGGGGGGGCGGGGGTTAGCATCTCCCATTTGATTAATGGGACGGCGACCACCCATATAAGGCTGGGTTAAGGGGCTGCGCAAGGTGGCAAAGAAAGAATTAGTCAGTGCAATCAGTATGTTCAGGAACAGGTTAAGAAAGCATGAAAGCCCCACCATTCTAATGATAGCAATCCGCCCGCAATGTAGAGTGGCAGCCAGATCCACCTGAGTAGTAAGTTTGACAACCACAAGTCCATAGTTGTGGGAAATTACCTCGTCCCTCTGCCTATGTGGTATGATTCTGAAATATTCGGGGAGATTAGTACAGTGCAGAGCAGTAATATCGACGGTGATATAACTTGAAACAAAAAATATCGCCGCAGAAATATCATCAGGAAGAAATATCGACCACAAAAAATATTGATGAAAAGAATATCGACTGACAGGTAAGTAATATCGAGTACAAAAATATTGTTTACAAAGATATAGTTTACTAAAATATAGATTTTTTAATAATGTTATGTATTTTAGTGTTTTTAATAAAAATTGTTTGTCATTTTATTATATGTTTTAGAATTTTTCTACTCATTACATTATTTTAAGTTTAATTTTGCGTTATTACCCGTGGCGGGTTGTGGGTTTATAGGGGAATAGGGTGGGAAGTAATTTAATTATGTAAAATTAATTTATTAATTAATGTGATAATTTATTAATTAATTATAGTTTAACAATTAGTTGTTAATTAATTTCAATTAGTTAATTAATAATTAAGTATGTTAATTGTTTAATTTATTTTAGGTGTGTGTTGTGGTGTTTATATATGTAAATAGTGTGAAGGGTTGTAAGTAATTAATGTTTTATTGATTCATTATTAAATAGATTAAAATTAATTTCTAATAATTATTTCGTAATTATTAATTATAAATGTGTAATTAATTTTAGGTGTGTGTTGTGGTGTATATATGTGTAAATGGTGTGAAAGCTGGTAAGTAATATATTAGTTAATTAATAAATAATAAAAAATAATTTTAAATAATTAATTTGTAAAAATTAAATGTAATTGTGTAATTAATTTTAGGTGTGTGTTGTGGTGTATATATGTGTAAATGGTGTGAAAGCTGGTAAGTAATTATTGTTTAATTAATAAATAATAAAAAAATAATTTAAATAATGATTTGGTAATTATTAATTGTAATTGTGTCATTAATTTTAGGTGTGTGTTGTTGTGTTTATATGTGTAAATGGTGTGAAAGCTGGTAAGTAATTAATTGTTTAATTAATTAATAATCAAAAATTAATTTTCATTAATTAATTAGTAAATATTAAATATAATTGTGTAATTAATTTTAGGTATTTGTTGTGGATTTTATAGTGCTAAATAATTCTTTTTTTATTTTTGTTAATAATATTATATTTATATTTATATATTAATTATGTTAAAATTAGAAATTAAATTTATTTAAAATTTTGATATTTTCATTTTTTATTGTTTTGGGATTCTGTGCTTTCCTTACTGTTGCACTCACTGGAGTGGGAATAGTAATTTTTACCACTACGCTATCCAGCGCTTTCCCTACTGTTGCACTCATTGGAGTGGGAATAGTCATTTTTACCCCTACGCTATCCAGAGCTCTCCCTACTGTTGCACTCACTGGAGTGGGAATAGTAAATTTTACCCCTCCGCTATCCAACACTTTCCCTACTGTTCCACTCTGGAGTGCAACAGTAGGGACGGCCTGACGGCGCTGTAGGCCTTAGCATGAATGTCTACTCTGCATGTACCAGGCCCCAATGACGGAGATGAAGGGTGTGGAGTAGAGTGCATGGGCACCAGATCCGAGGCATCATGCAAGAGGCAGCCAGCCCCTGCAACCCAAAGGTTTATGAGAAGAGAGCATCCCAGCAAACCTCCTTCGGTTGTTTAGGCACGGTCCCACCAAGATCCGCACTCAAGCATAATGCCGGCTCACGCACAAGTGTAGGTTGCAGCAGTAGGGGAAGGAACTAGAGGGATGCCAAATTGGGATAAATACTAGGCCCGCTAGGCCTCAAAGCTGTAGAGGGTGCCAACGGAACAAAAGAGCAGCAGTAAAGGGAGGGGAGAGCCCTCTGGCGGTGGTTGGAGGTAGCAATCAGGCCATTCAAAGCAGTCACTCACTAGTTGGGGCTCACACAGTGGATCAAGGTACATGGTAGAGCCCAATGGCGCTGCAGGCCCAGCAGGAGCCAGGCCACTGTATCCAGTCCAACAGGGACTGACTGGCATTGTCAGAGCGTAAGCCCAGGTCACCAGTGCCCCATGCCTAGCAGGCCCACACACTGAGGCTCACCCACGGCCCCTGTTATGGGGCCTCCGAGGGCTGTGTAAGGTCACAGTGGGCCACCAATACAGCTTTGGAATCGGGGGCCACATTTATTTATTTATTTATTTTTCACATTTTTAAAGCGGACTGTTACCCGAAGGTGTCCTGGCGCTGAATGGCCACTAGTATGCATGGGCTGAGGAGTTAGTGTGTAAAGAGCCATGTCTTTAGGGCTCTCCTGAATGACAGAAGATCTGAAATCTGTCTGAGGCTCAACGGCAACGCGTTCCATGCCTTCGCAGCTCCCAGGGAAAAGCTCCTGCCCCCCCAGTGAGCTTTCAAAACTCTTGGGACTACAACCAGCCTCTGCTCGGCTGACCTTAAGGATCTTGTAGGCTTGTACCACTGGAAGAGCAGAGTCATACAGTGGGGGCCTAGGCCATTCAGTGCCTTGAAGATCACACGGAGGGTTTTAAAAGCTATTCTTTTGTGTATTGGTAGCCAGTGTAGCTTCACCAGATCCTGTGCTACTGAGGTGAGCTTGGGTGTACCCGTAATCAGACGGGCTGCTGCATTCTGCAGGATTTGGAGTTTGTTTAGCAGCCCCTGTTGGGCTTTCAGCAGCAAGCTGTTGCAATAGTCCAGTCGGGACATCACCAATCCTGTTACCACTGTCTTCCTGTGCTCATCCGCTAGAAACGGCAGGACTTTTCGAATAGTTTTTAGCGCATAGTGGGTATCTGAAGTCAGCGCGTTTATTTGTGGCCTGAAGGACAGAGAATCGTCCATCAGTACACCCAGGTTTTTGACCTTCGCCATCGGTGATGGAGGATTCCCCATTTCCTCTGGCCACCATCGTGGGGACCAGAAGTTATCTCTGGACCCAAACAGCAACACTTCCGTCTTTGCAGAATTCAGTTTAAGGCAGTTTTCTGCCATCCAATTGCTGACCTCAAGCATGCACCCTCTGAACCTATCTGCCGTGCTTTCCATTTCACCCTGTAGCAGTGACACCACTATCTGCGTGTCGTCTGCGTAAGATATTAGGTTAAAGCCAAAGGATCTAATAACTGGCGCCAGGGTGGAAACGTACACGTTAAAAAGAGTCGGACTCAGGGAAGACACCTGGGGAACTCCACTGGGAAGGACAAATGGGTCCGATTCAAAGTACCCCAGAGCCACCGTCTGGGTCCTCCTGGATAGGAAGGCCTGCAAGATCTTAAGTGCCTTTCCTTGAATCCCACAGGCCCCCAGCCGGTCCACCAATAGCTTGTGGTGGACTGTGTCAAAGGCCGCAGACAGGTCCAGCAGGATCAGGGCGGCTTTGCCACCTGCATCCATCACTGTTCTTATGTCTTCGGCTGACTTGATCAGTGCCGATTCTGTGCTGTGCCCCGCCCGGAATCCATGCTGAGATGGATCTAGACGTTGTCCTGTCCCCAGGAAGGTACTCAGCTGCGTGTTTAGTATACCCTCTATGATTTTGGCTGGGAGGGGTAACCTGGCAATGGGCCGATAGTTGTTCAAATCGGTTACATCTAAGTTAGTTTTTTTTAGAAGGGGTAGAATGGATGCTTGTTTCCACCGTAAGGGAAACTCCCCGCTATCCAGCATGACATTGAACAGTGGGGTGAGTCCTGAGGCAATGGTGGAGGGAGCTAATTTTGCAATGGTGGCTGGGCAGGGGTCACGAGAGGAGCCTGATTTTATCCTCTGTAACCGGTTCCCGACCTCCTCCTCACTAGTTGGGGCGAAGTTAAGTAATCTCTCTTTTTTTCTGTCTGTCTCTGGGTTTGTTTCTGGGGCGCCAATCTTAACTTGGTTGTCCAAAGAGTGGAAAATCTTTTCCACCTTTCCCCGAAAGAACTTGGCCAAGTCTTCACATAATTCACGACTTGGGGGTGTCTCCACCGGTTTGGGGAGTGCCAGGGATGATACTGTACGAAATAGTTCCTTTGGGGAGTTACTAGCTTCCTTTATGCGTTTGGTGAAAAACGCGCGTTTCGCCATTCGGATCATCTCTTTATACACTCTCATCTCTACGTTGAGTAGCTTTTTATCCACCTCCCTGTAGTTTTTCCGCCAAGATCTTTCCAATTTTTTACAGAGAACTTTGTGGTCCCTGATCTGTTCTGAAAACCAGGGAGCTGAAGGGTTTGAGCGCGTGGAGTGATAGATTTTAGGGGGTGCTAGTTGCATGCATGCTGCCTCCAGCCAGTTCGTGTAGGCTGTGGCCGCATCCTCCACCTTTCCTGGAGGGGGCATCATTGAGATTCTCAGTAAGTCCTCAAGAGCCTCACCTTCTATGCTTTTCCGATTCCTGATCTTTCTGGGTGGATTGTTAGCCTTCCTTAATCTAGGAGGGGGGGCTAGAATAATTTTAAAGTGAACTGCGGCGTGGTCAGACCAGGAGACCGGATGTACTGCCGTGACTTCTAGGTTGGGATGGTTGGAAAAAATACCATCTAGGGTGTGTCCTGCCTTGTGTGTCGGGCCACTGACCCTTTGCTTTAACTCCACCCCATGCAACAGATCTATAAGATCCTGTGTATCTAAATCTGAGGCGCACTCCAGATGAAAATTAAAATCCCCTAGCAGTGTGAAGGTCTTAGCGCATACAGCTTCTGCTAGCAGGCTACTCAGAGCCGTAAGAAATGGGGCTTTAGCCCCGGGGGGGCTATAGAGTACACAGCCTCTGAGGGTTTGGTGGTCAGATAGGATGAAGTTAAAAACTAGAGCTTCATCTAGGTCAGTAGTGCCAGGCTGGAAGGTCCCTCTAACTGATTTGTGATAAATAATAGCCAGTCCTCCGCCTCTCTTCCTTTCTCTATTCTGAACAAAACAGTCATATTCCGGGGAAGTGGCTTTAACAATATCTTGGCCTGATGCTGCGTCTGTCAGGATTCTGTAATAAATGCTATCATGACTTTTGAATCCTGAATTAGATCCGCCAGTTCTATGCTGTGTTTCACCAGGGATCTGGCATTAAGCAACAGACATTTCACAGTAGCGTGCTCTTTCCTCTCGGTGGTACTATGTGAAACCATGGTAAGTGTGCTGGTTTGCCAGAGTAGATTGGGAAGGGCCTGCTTACAGTTTAAGCAGTGATGAGGATTGGTCATCAACTCTTCCCTTATTTCCATGGTAGCACAGCCTGGAGTATTAACGTTGCCACCTAGCGCCCACAAGGTATTGCGGTTATAGGTGTGGCGCGTAGCTGATTTTAAATGCACCCGACCAGGGGTCATGGCCCTGGGCACGGGTCCGGCGCAGACGGGCGCAGGCGGGCTTGCCTTTGGCGTGCCTTCCCGGCGCTGCGCCACCGGCATGCCTGCTGCGCTCGTCCGCTGCGCTTCCTAGGAAGGGGTGTCATTTTATACAAGCAGGGGAGGGAGGGGCGGAGCACTAGTCTGCTCGCCCAGCTCCTGCTCCTCACTAAAGATGGTGGGACCAAATGGGGCGATTTAGCTCAGGTTCGAGCCCTTAATGTGCAATATACGCAATTTTAAAAACATCAATGTAAAATAGCCCCTTTTAAAATCAAAATAGCAGCAGTATTGGGTAAGAGCTTCCAAGTCCCGGCTTCCGCCTCAGGACCGTTCAACAACACCACACACACTAGCAATCAGCGGGGATGCGTTTTAGCGGGGTTTTTATGCAAGCAGGGGCAGGAGGGGCGGAGCACTAGTCTGCTCGCCCAGCTCCTGCTCCTCACTAAAGATGGCGGGACCAAATGGGGCGATTTAGCTCAGGTTCGAGCCCTTATTTTGCAATATACGCAATTTTAAAAACATCAATGTAAAATAGCCCCTTTTAAAATCAAAATAGCAGCAGAATTGGGTAAGAGCTTCCAAGTCCCGGCTTCCGCCTCATTTAAAAACACATATCTGAATGTGGTGAGACTTTTCACAAGTAGTTGTAGTGGCGATGTGGCGTATAGATGACAGATGCCAGCAGAATCGCAGTGGAAGGGCTCGATTCCCCAGAGCTTCAAAACCTTACATTCATCGTAGTGACCAGCTTGGCCATGCCCCCAGGCCTATTTAAGGTTGATGTAATAATATTTAAAAGGAATCTTTATGCCAGTCAAATGGGAATATGTTGATAGGTGGGATTTGCAGTTTAAAACTGTCACAGGAAGGTTACCTGTGTGCATCTATCAAGCTGTACACAATGGTAGTCTGCTCACTACGCCACTGGCTGAAGACGGCTGATAGCCAGAAACCGGTCCTAGGATGCTTGATTCCGGTCCAGGGAAGACATGGCTTGGCAGTTCGGGCTGAACTGTTCCCATGAGGCACAGGGTCAAGACTGATTTGCATATGGCCATGTCTAAACTGGGGTGGCTTAGTGAGCAAAATAACGATGGATTAAACCCAGATCTGTGACTGGGGGTAACTGTTTTGCCATTGTGCAACATTCTGTCCATCATCTTGTTTGTTTTGCAGTCTCTCACTTGCAGCCTGCACACATTCTTGCAAATACCTGTGCTCATGTATAACCAGCTCATTGCCCCTTAACCTAGCTGTGCAGCAGCAGCCTTATCTTATAAGAAATTCACTCAAATTTCCATTAAATTACAATGAGTGAGACTCCGGGAGGGAGATTTCCCAAAGGAAAGGTCAAATAAACGGGTGATTAAAAGCAAAAAACACTGGTGGACTTAATGGGTGGAAATCATTTGCAAAATATTGCTCCTGGAATACATTCGGTGCTTTAAATTTCCTCATGCAGAAATATATATGCATATATTTTATCACACTAGAAAATTTGCTGAACAAGTGCATTTGTTTTATTTTCTCTGCTCAGAATTTTTGGTCCCCAAGGAGACCCCACTCTACTTTGGACTCGCACCAATTTTGAGACTGTTCCCATGCCTTTCCCGTTCTGGATAGTGATTTACTCCTGCCCTAGTCGGAGAAGAGTTTAGGAACATCCACAAACAAAATATGTGGATGCTCACAAACCTACAATGCTATCCTGCCATTTAACAACCACTCCCCTCCCACTTTCTACCCTTGATTGTAGATTTTCTTTAACAAGCATGTTTGTACATTGTTGTGAAGGAGACTCTGGATACAATGTAGATTCAAACAGGTAAGTGACTTTATTGAAGAACGCCAACTAGAATCAGGCACATCCCTTGCTGTCCGTGGTTAACTGCCCCTCAAAGAATGTCCACACTCAAACAATGCCGTGGAATCTCACTTCTGTGAGAGTTCACTAAGGACACACTCAGTAGGGGCCCATCCCCTACCAAAGTTGCTGGGCGGGCTGGAGGAGGGAGCTGGGGGAAGAAAATAATAACATTTAAAAAATAATAACTTACCTAATCAATGCCGTGGCCGTATGAATACAAACTTCCAGAATGCACTGCGGCCAATCCTGCCCCTGCATGTAAGCAGCATCAGGATTGGCCCGAGCCCTGGGACATTGCACTCCCAGGCAAAGTGGGAGCATGTGCCTGCTTTCTCCAACCCCAACAACACAGCTGGGGCTGGAGAAAGCTTCACTGCGCAGGAGTGTTTGGCCGGTTTAAAACGGCCGGCCAAACCCTCATGCACAGAGAAGGGACAAAGGACTGCACTACCACTCCCCCACCACAGTGCCATACCCCTGGATCCACACCCTAGACACATCAGAGTTCTGGTGGTGGGTCCAACTGTATTTTAAAAAAACAATGACAAAAAGGGTTTAAAACCCATTTTATTATAATTTTTTAAGGTGGTGGCGGGGGATGCGCTCCTCCCCCTAATGGACGGGTCGCCTCTAGGCACACCACGCACAAGCAAAAAGCTCTTTACAACATATATCCATTTGCGAGGTCAGGTTTTCTGAAACAGAAGCTGTAAATAGGACTGCATATACTTCTAAGCCTGACAAACATTTTTGAGAATTAGGCCACAAGTGTTCTATATTCTCCAGCAAACACAGAGCTATATTGCATAGATAAATCATTTATGTGTTTTTGTTGGATAGGCCTTGTACAGGAGAACTCATCAATATTGCACTAGATTCATAAATACAGGCCTTGAGATATATCTACGTGTCTTGAATGCTGATCTATGTGTACCATTTCTTTCAATAAGTTGCCAATTACAACATTTTTTACATAGTAATCACTGAGTATCATTCTTTAGTGGCAAACATGTTTGAAACGCGACCTCTGATATAAAAAAATATATATATAAACAAAACTCTTTGGAAAAAGTGTATTCAGATTCTGAAAAATGATTCTAAAATTGTCATTTTTTTACAGCCTTGCAGATATATGCTTCTGCGTGTAGCACAGTGTGCACTGCACCCAGAAAGGTCAATTTCTTTAAAAGGAGAGATTATGTAAATTAAAGTTGACATCTACGACTGACCAGTGACAAAGTGCTTCAGCAACAGATACAGTGATATTTATACAATTACAGCAGGTTTCTGTAGTATCCTGGCTTTAATGTTATTCATGTCACCTCAAGCTCTGCCAGTGGAATGTTCCAAGGATGATGTATTACAGAATGTTGGGAGTCAGAAGTCACAGTTGAGAAGGGCTGAGCAGCAAGCAGGCTGCTCCTGGTGGGGTCTGTACTGGACTTAACTGCATGTCCTGTAATCTACTTCAATAAATCTACTGAACATCCTCTACACGCCTGGACTTCGTTATTACAGTTTCATTGTCTTCAGCACAGCTGGTTTATTAAAGCATGAAACACTGTAGCTTGTGGTGCTGGAATAAAAGGTGAACAAATTGAAAGAAAGCAGGTGTTAGTGTATTTGTTAAGATGCTAACTCCGAAATTCAGAGACCCAGGGCCTAATACTAGTGCAATTTTTGAAAAATTATTTTCCCTGCCTTCGCTTTAAACTGTGTATTTGTGTGATACAGTCTAATAATTAGCTGTGCGAAATAAACACCTTATTAACCTGTTTCCCCCTCATCAAGTGGGCCTTTTCCAATGCCATCTATACCCCTACACACAATAATGTACTGTGTGCACCAATGTGTTGGAGTAGCTCCTGCTACTATAAAAATGTTTTCTGTACAATATTCTCTTGGTTTTAGATCTCGCCTACAGACTCTTTCTATCCAATACTTACTAAATATGAGTCTGGTGGTCCAAAGGCCGCCAGACTCATGGTGGCGTGGTGGTGGTGATCCAGCTACTGCCACACCTGTGGTCCAACTACTCCATTTTGACTTGGGTGGTCAAACCGCCATGAGACTGCTGCTGCCGCTGCCACCAGGGAACTGCCATTCCCTGCTGGTGGTGCATGGTCCTGAGGCTGCAATATACTTGGCTGGACTGCCATGGTCCCACCAGCATATTATGAGTTTTCTCTTTGCCCCTGTTTTCATGGCAGTTCCACCGCGGCAGAGAGGAAACAAAGGGGCCCTACAGGGGCTCCTGATGCCTCACATCATGTGGGTCCACACAGGGGGGAACAACATGCACACCCCTGGGAGCATGCACACCAGTTCCTGCATGGCATGGACTTAACAGTCCATGCTGTGCAGGAACTGTTTTTGGTGTTCGTATTGCAGGGTCGATTTTTAGAGGCACCGCCGTGGGAACGCCAAAACAAAAGCCCGCCAGACAGGAAGAAACTCTTAATATGGCAGGCTGCTTGACCACCGCCTTTACGCAGTGGGAGCATTGCGGTTGCATACCACCCCCTCCCGCTGAGCCAAAAACCGTAATCGGGCCTTTAAGAGAACTTTGTGCCCACCCTTTTCTTATGATTTGATGGATTTTATTTTATCTTGCGTATTTATCGATGCATCTTCCCTGTTGCTTTGGCCCTTTCTGTTCAGCCAATGTGAATGTGCTGTGTGGAATGTTGGAGAGGTGGTTATGGAATGGAATGTTTGGGTGTCTGTGAGGTGAGTGTCAGTTAGAGTATGGGCTGCACAGTAGTGAGGCTGCTTCTGGTGTGACTGTTCTAGGGGCCATACTCATGGCTATTCTGGATTTGGCTATGGATGTACTTATCTGAAACTAAGACACATAAATCATCGCTTAAATCTACACCTCTTCTGCCAGACATTTATTACAACATTTTGGCAATGATCTGGAGACAAATAACAATACTTTTAGAAAACTGGGGGTCTAATGCAAAGCCAAGTTAATGGACTATAGAACAGGCATGACTGTTTCCAAATCAGTCAAGGATACAAAATTCCTATAAAGCCTATAGAGCAAGACATAACAGTGAACATAACCCAGAGCTGCAAGTGATTGTTGGTGAGACTCAAAAGAGATATCTATGTGATCAATGGATTCCCATTAAATGTCATGCAATGATCAATAATCTCATTTGGTCATCCAGAGTCTTGGGGTGGTCTGTCTCTTGATCATTGAGACCATTTCCACACCCAATCTGTAAATATTCAATGGGTCAAGCCCACAATCACTGTGCTGACCATGAGAGCTGTAGAATCATATGGGAACTAGTTCAGTGCAAAAAAGAAAAAAAGTGGTGAATAAAATAGAGTGAAGAGAAGGCTTTTATTTGAGATATTGTCTCTTCCCCTAGCTAAAACCAAGAACAGTGCAATAAGGCAGTATCAAACAAATAATTAACTGCCACGAGGGGCCAACATGTTTCAGCCAGTAGGGAAAGAGGTCCCACGGCTTTCTTCAAGGCCTCTGTTCTACAAAATATTGCTACCGCAAGTGTAAATACAAAAGAATAAACTAATAAATCATGAAAAGCATATGGATAGACATATTAGTCTGTGTTCATATTCCTCCGTATCAATCGGTGTGTCTCACATCTAAAAAAAAAAACATACTGAAGTCTAAATTAAACATTCACTGTATGTCTAAAACCAACACATATTTTTATGATAACAGTTATAAGTTTACACTCACCCAGAATGACCAGGGACTAGACCTCACATCTCCTGGACCCAGCTCAGGAAGATGGAGGCCCCGCTCTTAGAAAGTAAGGTGTGGGGTGCATTGAGTGAAGAACTGGCTATGAGCATTCCTAATTTCTCCCAAACCTAAAATATACCCTTCCAGAACCCTCTCTCACTGGCACACATTAAGTCTGATTAAGGACAAAGCCAAGGCTCACTACAGTCAACATCCCTCGCAAAGCCTCAAAATAGTGCTATTATTAAATATGTTTAAGCAGTATGTTTAAGCACCTATCTGCTTACACGGAACCTGGCACTAGCTTATAAAACAGGTTACCAGTCACTAGAACGGTTCAAAACTCCCCTGCTGAGTTAGAGTACAATCTTGAAACAGACTATTTGGTCTCCTTTGACGTTGAGTCTCTATATACTTCAATACCCCAGGATGAGACTTTAGATACCATCATGTCCATCCTGGGGGAGACTGAATTCAACTCTATTACACCAGTTCAATTTATAATGTCCTTGGCTAGACTCGCTATGAAGGAAAACTTTTTTAAGTATGAAGAAACATCCTACCTACAAGTGTCCGGGACGAGCATGGGCAGTATTTTTGAGCCATCTCTGGCTAATCACTACGTGCATACATTCGAACAGCAGCACGTTTTGACACCCACCAACCCTTTCGTTCCATCCATCAAATGGTGGAAACGATATATAGATGACGTGCTCGTGGTATGGAGAGGTGACAGAGAATCCATCTTACTATTCCATCAATGGCTCAACAGTCGGAATCGCTATTTACGTTTCACTGTGGAGATTAGTAAGGGTCGACTTTCTTTCCTTGATCTTTCGATGTATGCAACCCCCACGGGCCTAGAGAGTTGTTATATAAAAGCCAACATCCGAAAGCCCTTTGTGATAATTTACCTTACGGGCAGTTCCTCCGTGTGCGGCGGAACTGCTCCACTAAAGAGACTTTTTCCAAACATGCACAAGGCTTATCCCAACAACTCCAAGCCCGACATTACCCGAAGAGCCATATTAAGCGCTCTTTTAAGCGGGCGAGCAACAACCATCGAGAAACACTGCTAGAGCCCCCCCAGGAGAAACCACCCCTTAATCGGCTATTTGCTTTTAAGCGATCGAGTAGTATACGCGATCGCTTAATTCACACTCGACCAAAACAAATCCTGAAACGTACAATAGGCACTCTATGGGATCTACCGGCAGTAACAGGACACCATCCCTGTGGATGCTGTTCGGTGTGTCCCCAAACAAACCACACAACACAAGTAGATATTGGGACTGATCACCCATGGGAACAGCAACATTTTACAAACTGCAACAGCACAAACGTAATTTACCTGCTCACGTGCCCTTGCGCTATCCGGTACATTGGGATGACAACGCGCAAAGTACGCCTAAGGATGCTGGAACATAAAAGTGCGTTCAGGTACAAAAAGACGATAACTAGGCTCACTAGGCACTTTGTAGAACAGAACCATGTAGAAGAGGATTTCACGCGGACAGTGTTAGAAAAAATGTTTATACCATCACACATTGGTGATGTATCTAAACATTTATTCAAGAAAGAACAACAATGGATTTATAAACTGTCCACGGATTCCCACGGTCTCAATGATGATATACCGTGGACTAGTCTTTGATAAAGAAGTACAATACACATCTCTCTAGATATCACTCCTGACAACTAAACAATCCTCCTAGGATATACTCTATTTCTTAGGCTGTAATAAACCCCTGTCACACTGCATTACGGTATAACTTATACCAGTAGTTGGGAGGGCTCCATGGACAAGAGGTGATCTTGTCGCATATTTGACCTTTAGTCAGCTTCTGGGTCCAGCGGTCTGGGGTGGATATATATATATATATATATATACAACATACAGCATCAGCATGGTAAGGATGTGGCAATTGTGTGTTAGCAGTTGCACAAAGAGAACCACATTTATACAAGAACAAGGATGAAGGTAGCACCTGGGTTACATATTCTATTTAAGTTTCGTGTTCCCCTGAAGGAAATCGGAGGACATGAAATTTTTAGAATTACGAGGGATGAATGCCCTGCAGGTTACACTGGGCTTCACAGTAGCGGAATAGCGTTTATGTTAAATGTGTTTTAATAGACAAATGTAATGGTGCCACAGGAATAAAGATTGAGGCTACCCCATGTGATCAGGCACTTTTTTGATGAATGCGCTAATAAAGGCATTTGTAATGGTGATACTGTACAATATTAAAGAGAATACATGATTGAGGCTACCCTGGGCGATTGTATGGCTGGGCACAGCAAGCCACTGTTGCTTGGTAGATGTTACCTTTAGTTACAGAGGATTGCAAGCACACTGCGCAATCGGGGAATTGGTGAACTACAGAATGAGTCCGTGTGGCGTCATTTTGTAGTTCTTACCAATTCCGGGAGAGTTTCAACGTGTTGCTTAGAACGGATCTACAAACACTTAATTTACACTAAAATGAACGCGTCTACCAAAGCGAAAATTATGAGCATACCATTTGCGGGTAATTGCAATACCAATTGAGATGGTAACACTGGGCATCTATGAGGCATTGTTTGACTGGTGAAACTCCGCCCCCGCGGGTCTTTTCTGGTTAAATATGCCGGCGACAAAGCATTTAATGCCTCCCCCCTGCCTCAGGTCTTGTGTTGGGTCAGTTATCCTAAGATCTTTGTTGGGTTTCATGTGGGTTATTTTGCTCTACCTGCCTTTCAAACTTACTGTGTTCTATCAGGTCCTGCAGCAGGGGAGTTTTGAAACATTCTAATGACTGGTAACCTGTTTTATAAGCTGGAGCCAGGTTCTGTGTAAGCAGGTAGGTGCTTAAACATACTGCTTAAACATATTTAATAATAGCACTATTTTGAGGCTTTGCGAGGGATGTTGACTGTAGTGAGCCTTGGCTTTGTCCTTAATCAGACTTAATGTGTGCCAGTGAGAGAGGGTTCTGGAAGGGTGTATTTTAGGTTTGGAAGAAATTAGGCATGCTCATAGCCAGTTCTTCACTCAATGCACCCCACACCCTACTTTCACAGAGCGGGGCCTCCATCTTCCTGAGCTGGGTCCAGGAGAGGTGAGGTCTAGTCCCCGGTCATTCCGGGTGAGTGTAAACTTATAACTGTTATCATAAAAATATGTGTTGGTTTTAGACATACAGTGAATGTTTAATTTAGACTCCAGTATGTTTTTTTTTTTTAGATGTGAGACACACCGATTGATACGGAGGAATATGAACACAGACTAATATGTCTATCCCTATCCTTTTCATGATTTATTAGTTTATTCTTTAGTATTTACACTTGCGGTAGCAATATTGTGTAGAACAGAGGCCCTGAAGAAAGCCGTGGGACCTCTTTCCCTACTGGCTGAAACATGTTGGCCCCTCGTGGCAGTTAATTATTTTTTTGATACTGCCTTATTGCACTGTTCTTGGTTTTAGCTAGGGGAAGAGACAATATCTCAAATAAAAGCCTTTTTTTTGTCGCTTCACTCTATTTTATTCACCACTTTTTTCCTTTTATGCACTGCACTAGTTCCCATATGATTCTACTGCTCTCATGGTCAGCACAGTGATTGTGGGCTTGACCCATTGAATATTTACAGATTGGGTGTGGAAATGGTCTCAATGATCAAGAGACAGACCACCCCAAGACTCTGGACGACCAAATGAGATTATTGATCATCGCATGACATTTGATGGGAATCCATTGATCACATAGATATCTCTTTTGAGTCTCGCCAACAATCACTTGCAGCTCTGGGTTATGTTCACTGTTATGTCTTGCTCTATAGGCTTTATAGGAATTTCGTATCCTTGACTGATTTGGAAACAGTCATGCCTGTTCTATAGTCCATTAACCTGGCTTTGCATTAGACCCCCGGTTTTCTAAAAGTATTGTTATTTGATGTTTGGGGGCATAAACCTGGGCAGGTCTTAAAATATCCCTTGGACCCTATCTTCTCGTGGTGTTACAATGATCTGGAGATACAGCCATGAGTGTATACTGGTGTAGCTAATGAAGATATCAAAAGGAAACTGAAGACTGAACTTCAATAGAAACTAAGAGCATCAAGAAATACAATTTCTGGCAGAAGCAGAATGCCTGGCAGTCCCCCCCCGTCCCCCCCCAGTGTCCTCTACAGCAGATGGCCCCAGTTAAAGCATGCTTCATTTATTTACATGATTTGGGTTTCAAACTGTGAAGACAACCTGCAAGGCACTGAGCATTTCCAGCAACCTGATGTAATTAAGGTCCTCTCATCATTGAAGTGGAAAATACCGTTTTTTTAAAACCAGAAATGGACAGCATTTCCAAGGACAATATTTTCCTAGCAACTTAGTTCTTTGGCATGCTGAACAGTCATCAATGCGTGTGCTTTGGTATGGTAGTGAAGCCAGCGAGCAAACTTTGCCATATGTCCATAATTGACATATTGGTAAAATTGCTTTGCCTGTCCTTAAGCGAAATCTGGAAAATACCTTAGTGAGGGCTGTGTCTTCATTTGAATCCAAAGCCCGAGGCTGCAATTTTCCTTTGTGAGACCAGGTCCTGTGGGAGCACGCAAATTTTAACTGTTGCCGTAAGGGTGTGTGAAGGTGCTGCGTGATGAGCAGGGGCGACTCCCTGTTGCTAACCAATGACGCATGCTATGCAACAACGTTTTGTGCATGCATGCACCTGGAGCCATACTTACGTGCAGCTGTTCATACTTATGTGCTGCCATCTTTGTTTGCCGATGTTTCACATTCTCACGGTGTACTGCGCTGTACAATTATATTTATGGTGCTGACACTTCTCTACTAAATTTCGTTGCGGCAACTGACAAGGACACATTTTTAGGTCGCGCATTCGAGACCTCTTGTATATATTTTAGTATATACTTATATGTGTATGTACTTTGGGGGCTCTGGAGATCAGCCCTAGGACTTGTCTGCTTCCGTCTAGTGACTCTTTTTCTGTTCTACTGCCTCTATTTAACTGTCTTGATAGAAAACAATCAGTAGAGGTCAGTAAAATACCAGTATTGTTTTCTGTTTGTTCAACTGCCTCTATTTAATTGTCTTGATAGAAAATGACCAGTAGAGGTCAGTAAAATACCAGAATTGCTTTCTGCTGAGGGACTTCCTTTTACAAAAATGTCTGGCAACTGCCTCTATTTAACTTTCTTGATAGAAAACAACCAGCAGAGGTCAGTAAAATACCAGAATCACTACAGATTCTAGATTCCAGTCCATAGAAATTGTCTTCCACGAGCACCCGTATTGTATTTTCAGTGATATGACCACCGAAGGCCCTGATTTTATATTGAAAACAGAGCTTTGGACTATACCATTTCCAGCTTAAAGGCAATATTTCTCTCCATGTGTTCCCATACCTGGTGTGTCACACAGTTTGGTTGCTTTCTTTCCCTCCATGTTAAAGGACAGTGAATGTTTCAGCACCTAGGCTAATGTGCTGCATAGCTAAATACATATAAGGTCCCAAAGGTGAGACTTATTGTGTTGCAAGTGCTTGTTAAAGATGCTGCAACATGTGGGCCATAGAACAGGCTCACAGTGTGCAGTGTTTAGTTCTTTGTTTGGCAAGTAACTATATTTTATTATCTTCAGAGTCTACGGAGAAGCATCAGCCACACACCAATATTTTGTTTTGATTATCTGACAACTCCATGTGTTACTGTTGGTGCTAAGTGAGGCAAACTGTTCATTGTGTGATGTTACATGCAGTTTGGGTGAGATGTCCCTCATCAATGACTTTATCTTGCAATCCTAGTTTGCTGCTGTTGATGTTGTTCATCATTTCTATTGTATGCTTTCTTTTCAGTTTTATGTATATATTTCCAGTTGTTCTATTCTAATTTATGCCTTACGTCTCTTAATATGAATGAATGAATGAAAATGTATTGTTCAGTTAGTTAAAACTTACATTTAAAAACACCTTTGTACAATTCTTCTGACATTTCATGCAAAATCAATTCCATATCCTTATTTAAAAACCTCATAATTAAAATATAGATAATCAATCCTCATTGTCAACAGTTAATCAGTTTCTTCTCCACTATTTCTATAAACGTCAATAGTCTGCCCATGAATTGCAAATTTCTCCTTGTAAACTGGCCATAACTGCTGGTCGACGTGTTCGTATCATTTTATTATTATAGTCCGACATCAGCAGCCTCCTACGTTCAACTATTAATGCGGGACAGCGACAAATGATATGACAGATATCTTCTCTCTTGTTGTTACAGAGGTGACACGTCCTCTCACTACTCATCTTTTTCCAAGCAGGGGCGTCTCCAAGAAATTGACTATTTCCAAATCGGAGATTCATAAACTTCAACTTTGCCCTTTGGCTATTTAAGTCTCCTAGATAGATCTGAGGTTTTAACATACCATAGGAAGCAATAACTGTCCACGCATGGGATCTCTTTGCCAATACTGCTTTATCAAATAACAAGGACAATATTTTACTGCACCCAATTATACTTTATTAAAAGCCACCTGTGAGAGGGGTAGCTAGAGCTTGTGGCACCCGGGGCTATCCCTCAGATTGCCGCCCCGGAGGAGGGGGGCAGGGGGCTGGGGAAAAAGGACAGAGAGACACGTAGTATCGCCGCTAATAGTTACCTCAATCATGCAAGTTACATGCACATACATGACACGGTCCAAGGCTACACAGTTAAATACACCGGTGACCGGCAGTACAGAGGAGAACACACAGACTGGCACCATACTAACACTTACATTTGTGACATTTGATTGCAGCTCTCTTCAGCACCTGCACCGCCACATATGCAGTGCAATTCTTAAATCAAATATTGTAGTGTGAAGAACAAACTGACAACTTAATGTTCACTATAAGACAACACATCTTTGCTAACATGGATTTGTATGACTTGGATGCATTTCTCAGGATATGTATCTACAAATTGCAAAATGCTCTGACGTCATCCTGAACATTTCTTTGTTAATATGTATGTTTATTATTTGAAATCATTTCTCACATTTTTTTGTAAAAAAATAACTGTAGAGTACTTTAACGTCGTCTGTGTGTGATATAAAATTTCAAAGAAAGAAATAAAAACGTAGAAATTACCTGCATTCGCAGGGTTCTATACTTTATGGAATGTTCTCTGACACCCCACTGTACACCCGGCGGCCATGTCTACGTTTCTGCAGTTGCAGGGCAATGCCAGCAATGTTCAGCTCATGGTTTGTGCACGTTGAGTGGCGCAGCTGGCACCGGAAGTACAGGTAACAACAGCAGGCCAGACATAAAGGAAGTCATAGCTGCCAAGGTTTCAGATTGCTAAGTGTGACATTTTTATGTCAACGTAATTATGAGTGACATTTCAACAACTATGAGTGACACTTTTTTCGCAAGGAAAATCAAGCAATAAAAACAACGGAAACATAAATATCAGAAATTACACCCATTTGAGCAAAGAGAACTGCAAGAAGAATTTAGAACAGCAGCAAAGTACTGGAAATGGAAGGGTACACGCATAGCTCAGAGGTCACAAACCCTCTGCAAACTGTAATTTATCTCAAAAAGACACATTGAGCAATTTGCTAAAAAATTAATTCGCTGATAATAGCAGGGTGTGCGGCGCCGCCCGTTATTTATTAACAACCTGAGGCTGAAGCTACGTTGCATTGCAAGTCTAAGCAATTACCATTGAGACACGATTAAGCATGGGGGTGCATGCAAGCCTTGGGAGAAAAGATTGATTAAAGTACACATAGCCTAGGGATCACAACTCGGCTGTAGGCAGTTTTATTTCAAATATATATACTTTTGAGAGAGTGAGCCTTAAAAAACCTGCGCTATCTAAGAGTACTTGCACCAGTGCGTGTTATGTAGCAGGCTGTAAAAGTAGTCTAATAAAAAATACATATGGTAGCCTAAAAAACTACATATGGCACTGCACAGAAATGTTTGCTTTAAAACATACCTTACCGTCACTCGTACTGACTCCTGAAGATGAATGACTTCTTGTGGCAGCTGTGCATCGGATCAGGCGCGCAAGTGCCACGACGGGAGAAGCTTAGACAGCTCCTATACTTCTGCACAGGTTCGCCAGCGACACAGAAGGCCTGCCTCACTCGAGTAAGCCACAGGTAGGCCTGAGGTCCTGGGTCGAGTCGCCAGGAGGGATCGCATTACCATCTGCTTTAAGCCGCTCTCCGCGACATTGCCCAGCACTTAGCAGGCTGTTGACCAACTTAATTTAGCTGCGGCCCGCCTGTCCCGGATGGTGTGTGGTGCGTCGGTGGTGGGAATCCCGAATCAATCCATCTCTCAAGATCCCCACCGGGACAGGGTCGAATAGTTAGAGGCTGGCTCCCGAGTCCCAGGATGTCTCGCAGTTCAGAAACCTTTGAAATGCCACCCGCTCGATGCGCACCGCGGGCGGCAGCTGAGCTCAGCATGACTCTGGGACCTGTGGCTCGTCCCAGCATTAGCCAGTGTCTTTGCGCGGGAGGTTGACATTGCCCAGGAGAGACTGCCTGGCTCGCGCAGCGCACCACACCACCAGAGCTGCCAAGGTTTCGGATTGCAATGTGTGACATTTTCATAATTCCAATGTGTTAGAACCGGGGTCTCTAGTTGGCAGGGGTCTGCACCCTAGTCCAAGTAGGGACCACCGCTTCCGACCTGGTAGCTTGGCGCAGAGCAGCAAAGGCGTAACTTCAGAGGCAATGTGTAAAGTATTTGTGCAACACACAACGGCGATGACACAGTAAAAACACTCACAAAAGGAACACCACACCAGTTTTATGTAAAAATAAGAATAGCTTTATCTAAAAATGATGCGAGAACCAAAAGCAGGTAAATCCAGCTCCAGGCAAGATCAATAATAAAAAGGATTCCAGTTTCCAAGCAAGATCAATAATCAATAAGAATAAATCCAGTTCGCAGGCCTGATCAATAATAAAAAGGATTCCAGTTTCCAAGCATGATCAATAACCAATAAGAATGAATCCAGTTCCCAGGCCTGATCAAATCACCAGAAGCTCATGTGTGCCAAGGGCTCCTGCTGGTAATGTCTTTCTCACAGTGTCCTTGGATGGCAAAAGTTCACTTGAGGTAGGTTCTTATGGTCAAAATTCACTGGGGGAAGGTTCTTAGGCCAAAGTTCCCTTGTAGCGTAATAAGTGTGCCTCTCATAGAAATTATGCTCCCAGCGTAGGAAGTGCGGCTGCCCAGGCGCTGCTGGTAATGCTAAAAATGCCCCAGTGTCAATTACCAAGTAATTATGCCCCCGTAGGCCGGTCAGTAAAGGACGGTTCCCAGCCAAGCACAAAGCTCACACTCCAGGTACCCGGCCAACCCGCACCCCGCCCCCTCGCAGCAGCCTGGTTGCATTGAGGCGTTACCTGGGGTGGTGGTTGCAGGCACGGGTGCGAGGCTCCTCTCCCCCTGGGGCCTTGGGCTTAGCAGGCGCTGCACGGGTGGGGGTCACGGCCACACAGCACTCCTTTAGCACAACGCTTAACAGTGCCTCCAAGTCCGGGGCAACGACGGAGCCTCCTGCCACACAGCGCTTCGCTTCTCAGCGCTACACAGCGCGCTCCGGTCCCAGTGGCGGTGACCTCAGGGCCAGTTTCAGTCGGCTTGCGCCAGAAGCAGAGGCAATCACAGAGCCCTCGGGAGGATCACGGGGCAAGCAGTGCTGAGGGCAGGCCCAGCGTTGCAGCGCAAATCTTGAGAGTGTTGTTGCTGTTCCAAAGGGCAGTCTTTAAAACGCTGTGGTCCAAGGACAGGTAGTTTCCTTTAGCTTAAAAATAGTGCAGTCCCAAAAATGCAATCTTTAAAAGGTTGTAGACGCTTTAAAATGTGGTTCAAAGAAAAGTCGTTCCTTTGGGATGTTGTGGAGACACTCTGGTGGTGATGTTGCAGTCTCTCATGCAGGGCAGGATCAGCAGACAGTAGGGCTGCTCAGCAGGTTGTGGGGCAGCAGTTCCTTGGAGCAGTCAGCCTCCTTCCCAGTGGCAATCCTCTTGCGCAGCAGTCCTCACTCCGGCAGGGATTCTTCCAGGTCCAGCAGTGTAACAAGAATGTGAGGCCAGGACCCTCCCTTATATATCTTTTTAGTCTAGGCTAGAAAGTGGTGGAAGTCTCTGGAAGGGTCTGTGGGGCAGCGGCTTCTGGAAGAGTCCAGGGAGTTCTGGTATGTTCCCTGCCTTCCCTGACCTAGCTGTCACAATGACGAGAGACAGGCCGTTAAGGCTACAGTGGGCAGCCCATCACAGCTCATCCCAGGGAAGAAGGTGTGAATCATCACTCCAACCTCCCAACACAGGCAGGCTATCAGTATGCAGAGGGGAGGGGGGAGTCTGCAGCCTAATCTAAGTGTAGGCAGGAAAAAGTCCCCTTTATAAAAGTGGGATCCCTAGCATAGTAATGCCCAAACCCTATATATCATTGGAAAGGGTTCCCCGCCCCGAGTCCAACAAGACCAAACATGATAGACCTATTAGGTCCCTGTCAGAAGTTAGTCCATAAGGGGAGGTTCCCAATGTTAGCCTATGGAGGATTAAGCCTTACTGGGGTAGCAGTGGCTTGTGGCTCATATGCCAGCCTCACAAGGTTTTAGGGGAGAGCACCTGCACCTCAGCACTGTTTAGCAGTGGTGAGGCGCCCAGAGTCCTAAGTCCAACAAAATATAGGATAAAAATGGGAGGCAAAAAGGGCAAAAATGTAGGGGAGACCACCCTAAGGCTGACAGGTCTAACACGTGTCCCCCCCAGCTGAAAGTGGGGAGAACTACCCAACCTCTAGGGAGTTCTCATCACTAAGGCGGAAAAACCGAGAGAGACCGTCAGCATTGGCGTGGTCTACTCCGGGTCTGTGTTCCACCCTGAAGTCCATCCCCTGTAGAGAAATGGACCACCTCAACAATTTGGGATTCTCGCCCCTCATTTGCATGAGCCACCTGAGGGGCCGGTGGTCAGTCTGGATCAGGAAGTGGGAGCCAAACAGATATGGCCTCAGCTTGTTTACAGCCCAGACCACCGCGAAGGCTTCTCTCTCTATCGCACTCCACCGCTGTTCTCGGGGGAGCAGCCTCCTGGAGATGAAGGCTACTGGTTGGTCCCTACCCTCCTCATTGAGTTGCAAAAGTACCGCCCCTATGCCATGCTCTGAGGCGTCCGTTTGGACAATGAACTCTTTGGAGAAGTCAGGGGCCCGGAGCACAGGAGCGGTGCACATGGCCTGCTTTAGAGAGTCAAAGGCTTTTTGGCAAGCCTCTGTCCAGATCACTTTCCTAGGGTATTTCTTAGAGGTTAGCTCAGTCAAGGTGGCCACAATGGTGCCATAGCCCTTGACAAATCTGCGGTAGTAACCTGTGAGGCCCAGGAATGCCCTGACCTCAGTCTGTGTTTTGGGAGGCTCCCAGGCCAGGATGGTTTCTATCTTGGCCTGTAGGGGCTGCACCTTGCCCCCGCCTACCAAGTGTCCTAGGTAGACTACCGACCCCTGCCCTATCTGGCATTTGCTAGCTTTGATAGTCAGGCCTGCCTGCTGCAGAGCCTGAAGCACTTCCTGGAGGTGACCCAAATGGTCCTCCCAGCTGCTACTGAAGACAGCTATGTCGTCCAGGTAGGCAGCAGAGAAGGCCTCTAAACCGGAGAGGACCCGGTTCACCAGCCGCTGGAAGGTGGCAGGAGCGTTTTTCAATCCAAAGGGCATCACTCTGAACTGGTAGTGGCCCTCTGGGGTGGAAAAGGCGGACCTCTCTTTAGCTCCATCTGTTAGGGCGATCTGCCAGTATCCCGACGTGAGGTCAAAGGTACTCAGGTATCGGGCAGCCCCCAACCTGTCAATGATCTCATCCGCCCTCGGGATAGGATGAGCGTCAGTCTTGGTCACAGAGTTCAGTCCCCTGTAATCCACACAGAACCTAAGTTCTGGTGTGGTGCCCGGTGGGGCAGCTTTTGGTACCAGAACCACCGGACTGGACCAAGGGCTGTTGGAGGGCTCTATCACCCCCAATTCCAGCATCTTAGTGACCTCACTCTGGATGCTGGCCTTCACCTTATCTGACAACCTGTAAGACTTGGACTTGACAGGGGGGCTGTCTCCTGTGTCCACATCATGGGTGCACAGGTGGGTAATCCCAGGGATAAGGGAAAACACTGAGGCGAACTGCCCCAGGACCTGGCGACAGTCCCTCTGTTGCTCAGGAGTCAAGGATGGGGAGAGGACCACTCCCTCCACCGATCCATCCTTCTCTTTGGAAGCAAAGAGGTCCGGGAGAGGTTCACTTTCCTGCACCCGGTGGGGCTGCCTGGGGGTCTTAAGGTCCACTAGGTAAGTGGCCTTACCCTTCTTTTCCAATATCTCATAAGGGCCAGTCCAGCGATCCTGGAGGGCACTAAGCTCCCCAGGCTCCATGACCCACACCTTCTGTCCAGGTTCTAGCTCCACAGGGTGAGAATTCTGGTTGTACCATTCCTTCATCACCGCCTGGCTGGCCTCTAAGTTGTCAGAAGCTTGCTTCCACAACTTAGCCATTTGGCTGCGGAAGGCCAGCATGTAGCTCACTACATCTTGGGGAAGCCTCCTTGGAGTCTTCTCCCACCCATCGTTCACTAAACTGAGAGGTCCTCTAACAGGCTGACCGTACAAAAGCTCAAAGGGGCTGAATTCCACTCCTTTCTGCGGTACCTCCCTTTAGGAAAACAACAAACAGGGCAAGAGGATGTCCCACTTTTTCCTCAGGCCCTCAGGCAGACTCCTGATCATGCCCTTTAGGGTCTTGTTAAATCTCTCCACGAGACCATTGGTCTGTGGGTGGTAAGGGGTGGAGAACTTATAAGTAACCCCACACTCTTTCCACATGGCTTGCATGTAGGCAGACATAAAATTGGTACCCCTGTCGGACACCACCTCTTTGGGAAAACCCACTCTTGTAAAAATTCCCATCAGGGCCCGTGCCACTGCAGGTGCAGTGATGGTTCTCAGAGGAATAGCCTCTGGGTACCGGGTGGCGTGGTCCACCAGAACCAAGATAAACCTGTGACAGAAGAAGTCGGTGGATCCATAGGCCCAACAATGTCGATGCCCACCCTCTCAAAGGGGGTGCTAACGACAGGCAGCGGTTCCAGGGGAGCCTTCAGCTCAGTCCCTGTTTTCCCACTAGCTTGGCAGGTCAGACAGGTCCTGCAGAATGTATCTGAGGAGACCCTCATCTGCGGCCAATAAAAATGTGGGACAAGCCTAGCAAAGGTCTTGTCTTGGCCCAAGTGTCCTGCCAAAGGGATCTCATGGGCCAGTTCCAAAAGAAAGGCCCTGTAGCACTGGGGGACCACTAAGGCCCTTGATGACCCATGCACAGGAGCCTTGGGCTCACTGTAAAGGAGCCCATCCTCCCAGTAAATATGATACTTTGCGGAGGCATTGCCTGCTGCTTGGGCTTCGGCCTGTCGCCTCATGCCCTCAAGGGTGTGGCACTCCTTCTGTGCCCGGCAAAACTCCTCTCTGGTGGGCCCTCCTTCCACCTGCCACCCTGCAGGGGTAGGTAGGTCCCCCAAGGGAACAACGCCCCCCTCCGTGGACTCCGGTGCGACCTCCTCAGGTGCCCCATCCATCTCACGGGGTGACTGCACTGGGGCGGGCTTCCCACGCCCTCGGGCTCCTCCCTTCTTAGCAGCTGGCTGGGCCATTTTTCCAGGCTCCAGCCCTGGCTGACTGCCTTTCCGGGCAGCCATAGACTGTGTGGTAGCACAAATCCACTCCGGTAACCCCAGCATCTCCACATGCGCTTTGAGCTCTACCTCCTTCCAGGCAGTATGCTCTAGGTCATTCCCTAACAGACAGTCCACTGGCATGGCAGGGCTCACAGCAACTCTTAAAAGGCCTGAAACCCCTCCCCACTCAAATGGAATCTGTGCTATGGGATAGTGACCCCCCCTGTTGTCAGCCATCACAACTGAATGGACTGCATCGGGAATTATTTGCTCTGGGGACACCAGCTGACTCCTTACCATAGTCATGCTGGCACCTGTGTCCCTCAGGGCCTCCACCCCGACCATTGAGTGTGACACACTGCCTATACTTGGTAGTATTTGAGGGCACATGGACCTTGGGAACCATCTCACTGTCTCCCAGAGACACTAGGACAAGCCCTGCCCCCTCACTCCCATCATCTAGGGACAGCTCCTCCCCAAGCGCTACACTAGCCACCCTGGGGTTTTTACCTCCAGTGGGCTGTGGTGCTATCTTGCGACACTTGGGATCCCCCTTGTAGTGTCCAAGTTCACCACACTCATAGCACCGGACAATTCTGGGCTGCTGACCTTTGTCAGGATAAGTGGGCTTCTGGTGGCCAGATTGGGGCTGGGACCCAGACCCTTTCCCTTGTGAATTATTTTGGGGGCCTTTGGGAAACTCTTTCTTTTTGTCTCCCCCCTCTTTCTTCTGGTAGGAACCCTGACCACCCCTTTGGGAGTCCCCCCCAGAACCCTTGTTGGACACCCTGGTACTGACCCAGGTGTCCGCCTCCTCCGCAAGCTTCCTAGGATTGGTCAACTTGCGGTCAACCAGGTGTTGGCGCAGCTCTGGAAAACATTTCTCTAGAAGGTGCTCTCTTAAAAACAAGTCATACAACCCTTCATAGTCATGCACATTGCTGCCCCGCACCCAACCATCTAAAGCTTTACTAGCGTAGTCCAGGAAGTCTACCCAGTTCTGTGTGGGAAGTTTGTGGCTATTCCTAAACCTCTGCCTATACCTCTCAGGGGTAAGACCGAACCTCTTAAGCAATGCGGCTTTCATGACAGAATAGTTAGTCTGGTCTTCCTTCTCTAGGTAAAGGAGGGTGTCCCTAACATCTGGAGGTAGGTACTTATACAAACCACCCCCCCAATAACTCTCTGGGACCCCATGGGCTCTTAAAGACACCTCATAGGCGGCTAACCACTTATCAATGTTATCCCCCACCTTAAAAGTGGCCATCACATCTTTAGGCATAAAGACCCTGGACTCACGTGAAGCTTCCATAGGTACGCTGCCACCATTCTTGTTGCTGTTGGCCCCTACTTCTAGGGCCCGGATTTCCAGTTCCTTCAGGCTGAGCTCATGGGCAAGTTCTTTTTCCCGCATAGCCAGGGCAAGTTCTTTTTCCCGCATAGCCAGTCGCTTGTTCTCGCGATCCTGCTCCATGGCCCACCTTTCTCTTTCCCGCTCTTTCTCCAGCTTGGCAAGCTCCAACTTGAGCTGTCTCTCCTCCCTCCTGTCCTCCAGGTCCTCTATGGACAGGCTCTTCACTGACACACTACTGCCTGCCCTGGAAGGTACCCTTGTACCTGGTAACAAATTACCATTTCCCGCCAAGTGCAGTAGGTCCACGTTTCCTGTGGCGTCATGCTCTGGTCCTTGCTCGTCCCCATCTCCTTCTGAGTGGGCTGTTACCCATGCTCTCAAAGCTTTCTGAAGCTCTGCCTTCTTGGCGCTTCGCTTGAAGGGCACCCCTTTCTCCTCGCAGAACTCTTTGAGTTGCGCCACTGTGTGGACTTCCAGATTGGCCAGCTCGAATTCCATGTTGCTAGGTGGGGCCTCAGACGTTTGTAGAGAAAACCAATGGGACTTAGGCAAAAGGACTTTTAAAAAGAGCAGCCAGTCAGGGAGAATTAAAAAAAAAATTCAAAAATGCCAATAGGAGAGGGTAGACAAAAATTCAGTACAGTCAGGTGTAGGGTTGCGGTGTACACTGCGTCGCTGCGTGGTGTTACACAAGCACAAGTCCTATCCCACCGCTGCCACCAATGTTAGAACCGGGGTCTCTAGTTGGCAGGGGTCTGCACCCTAGTCCAAGTAGGGACCACCGCTTCCGACCTGGTAGCTTGGCGCAGAGCAGCAAAGGCGTAACTTCAGAGGCAATGTGTAAAGTATTTGTGCAGCACACAACGGCGATGACACAGTAAAAACACTCACAAAAGGAACACCACACCAGTTTTATATAAAAATAAGAATAGCTTTATCTAAAAATGATGCGAGAACCAAAAGCAGGTAAATCCAGCTCCAGGCAAGATCAATAATAAAAAGGGAAGTGTATAGTTGGGCTGAAGTATACGCCCAACGCAGACAACAAAGACCGCCCACGAACCAATCATCCGATGAAACCTCATCTGATGGATCCTCCTACCAAAGACGTGGCCCACCACAGAACAAACCATCCAGAATGACCCAACATACGGATATTACCAGATCACAGACAGTAGTTCATCCAGATGCGAGTATCCCGCAAAACATTCCCACCACCTCTGGTGTGCATTTTTTGGAGAAAGGCCCAGCTACCCACGCAGATCCAGGCGGGGCGGAATCCGCCGCAGAAACAACAACAACGTCGATAGCTCAAGCAACCAGGAGCAAAACCAACTTGTCATAAATATATCACAAACGGAACTATCAACCAACCAGATGAAGGTACTACAAAAAGGGACCTCTTTTGTCCCCATATACCACACCAACGAACTAGAGACTGAAATTAGCTTCTATAAGTTCATGCGAAATCTACGATTACGCCACTTTTTCACTAACGTGAACCCTCCTACTGGTCCAAGCACACAACACGCTTGTAAAGATTTGAAATGTAAGAGCAGTTTTGTGGCCCCAGTCAGTCACAAAATATTGGACTCATATGAAACTATAACCCTCAAGGCTCTACGAGATCACCACAAGAAGACTCCACCTAAGATTAAAAATTTCAGTACCAAAGATTACAGAGCTTTACGTGAAATTACCAACAATAAGAACATTACCTGTTGTAGAGCAGGCAAAGGGGGTGCCTTAGTGATTCTGGACCATGACTACTACCATCTCAATGTAACAGCCCATGTGAGAGATGAGGAACTATACATGAAATTGATCTCAGACCCTACAGAAGCGTTTGTTAAAATCCTGAAAACCATTCTAGACAAAGCTTTACTCATGGGAACCCTTTCACAAAAAGACTTGAAATACTTGATTCAACTCAACCCGAAATGTCCCAGCATTCACATGCTGCCTAAAATTCATAAGAGTCTACAACAACCCCCATTTAGACCAATTGTCTCGACCAAAACTTCGATCCATGAACCCATCGGGAAATTCGTGGACATGTACCTTCAATCCATTGTCAAAGAGATGTCTACTTACATACGTGACTCTACTGATTTCTTGAACAAAGTGAACAAAGTGACTTTGAATCCAAACATCAAGTACACTCTAGTCACGATTGATGTATGCGCATTATATACATCCATACCCCATAACAGAGGTATAGACGCATTGGAATCATTTTTACTATCCTATCCTATAGACGAAGATCTTAAAGTTCTCATTTTGGAACTGATGCATTTCATGCTATACCATAGTTATTTTTGTTGGAACAACGAGTTCTTTCTTCAAATAGTTGGAACAGCGATGGGAAATTGCGCAGCCCCCAGCTACGCTAATCTGTTTATGCATCGGCTAGAAATTGATAACATCTTGGAAAATCCCCAATGGTGCAGTAAAATTCAGACCTACTGGAGATACATAGACGACATTTTTTTAATTTGGTCTGGTTCCTCAGAAGAGATTCTTGAGTTTCTGACCTACCTCAACCAGGTAGATGATCACATACGGTTCACTCACCATATCGATTCTAACAGCCTGCCATTTCTAGACATTCAGGTTACCATTGACAACGGAAGTTTGAAAACTTCTCTGTACATCAAAGAAACGGATCGCAACAATGCCTTGTTGTACACCAGCTGTCACCCAACTTCCTTGAAGAAACATTTACCGTATTCCCAATTACTACGGGCCAAAAGAATCTGTTCAGACCCAGACGAATATCTAAAGTTTGAAACCAACATCATACTCAAATACAGAGACAGAAAATACCCAGACACGATTCTATCTGCTGCCCAAGAACGTGTTAAGATGAAAACTAGAGATGAACTCTTAACGTTGAGTACTCGTCAGAAAAAACTTGAGAGACCCGTATTCGTGTCTAAATATTCTTCAACCAGCCCAAACATCAAAAAGATCATTTTACACAACTGGTCAATGGTACAATTAGAACCTGATTTCCAGGGAATTTTCAACAGCACTCCCTTGTTCGCTTACCAAAGAGCGAAGAATTTAAAAAACATGCTAGAATATACTTCACCTCACCCAGCTGAAACCTTTTCTGGAACTAAACCATGCCACAACTGTAGTCACTGCCACAATATAATCAGAGGCAACTCCATCAATCATCCTCGTACCGGAAAAGTAATACACCTCAGAACTAATGCTACATGTGACTCCATGAACTTGGTGTATTTACTAAAATGCCCTTGTGGTTTACCATACGTGGGAAAAACCGAGAGAAAACTGAAAATCCGTTTAACGGAACACAAAAGTACTATTAGAACCAAGAACTTGAAATCCCCTTTAGCTGCGCATTTCATATCAGCCTCACACAACATCAGCCAGCTGAGATTCCTTGCACGGGAGGTTGTGCCCATGAGACCGGGGGTTGACAATCGCAAGAGACTATTGCAACGTGAACTAATATGGATGAAAATATTGGACTCCAGTACAACCCACTGGACTGAATGATCGTACAGAATATAGTTGTTTCTTATAAAAATAATTTTCTTCTATGTTCATCATGCTCTCCTCTTTGTCCTCACTGAACCTCGAACACTAACATTACCCTTATGTTTCCCTTGAACCTTTTTCCCAATACTTTTGTCGTGTTTTCTTTTTACTTTGTTTTCTACCTCTTTTAATCTTTCTCCCTTTCTGTTGTTGTTCCTCATCTGATCTCCTACTATCATCTTTTCATATTACCATAGCTTACCCACACTTGCATTACCCTTTTTTAGTTCACTTACTCCAGTTAATCACATTCAAATTATACTTTACTTTATTTGTTGACACATTGTAATTATTCCACTGTTTTAGTTATCCATTTACGTGGTTTCATCTATACTTGTAACAAGGAATGATTTATGGTTGAGCCTTTTGTTTAAGGTTTTTGGACGAACGTCTCCAGTGAGTCCGTTTTCCATGTTATTACCCCGAGTCCTTTGTTTATGTTGGACGGACGAACTTCCCTTGTGAGTCCGTTTTCTATGTTATTACCCGTCTTGCATGCAGCCGTATTCCACCATTCACCATGAACGCGGAAACGCCAGATCACTCTTAGAACGCTTGGTTTCGGGTGAGTTTTTCGTCTACCAGGAACACCATACCAGATTCTTTGCACGGCTGGAATAATCTGCACTAATGTGGGTCTCTTATTCTTCTATTACCAGCGCATTGATATTTGTACTTAACTGTCACGCAATACGCAGGTCACCGATTTATTAAACATTAGCACCACAACACGTTGATTTAAATTTTCACGTTTACTCGCCGGTTCCTACTAACGCTTGGTCATTTCATCAGCATACCCGTTTCTTATAATTTAATCCTCACGTTATTTGCCGACTTTCACCAATGTTCAGTCACCTCACTCACCAGTTTACTTTGCATTATCAGCATGCCCGTAATTTCTCATCACCAACTTGACCTTTTTCTTATATTCTTTTCACGCTTTTGGCTTGCGGAGTCACACGCTATGTTACAAAGTGATGTTACTTATTTTCCCCTTCACATATGAAAGTTGAGAAGAGGTCCCCCCCTAATACGATGTTTATCTCCCCTTAGATCCCCTGATGAAGGGACGCTATGTCCCGAAATGCATTGGGATTAACCACGGGATCAACCACAGTTTGAAACTTAAAAGCCGACACAAGTGACATATCCACGGTTGTTTATATGAATTGTAATATACAACTACTTGGATTCAATCGGAAAAATAAATCTTCAGATTTAAACTTGAGTAAAGTTTGACATTCTTAAGGCTAAGACCTTCAGGTGCTCCTCAAGATCTAGCGTGGGACCTCCCACGCCCCCTACGTTATAGTTTCCAAGTCAGTCTCTACAAGCTGGAAGAGATACATTCTTGAGGCGCCCAAAAAAGCACCAAAAATCTTTTTCGTTTTACCTATTTGAATACGCTTTAAACTTTCGGTGTGCCACACCACCATTTCGTTTGTAAAGTATTTGTGCAACACACAACGGCGATGACACAGTAAAAACGCTCACAAAAGGAACACCACACCAGTTTTATATAAAAATAAGAATAGCTTTATCTAAAAATGATGCGAGAACCAAAAGCAGGTAAATCCAGCTCCAGGCAAGATCAATAATAAAAAGGATTCCAGTTTCCAAGCAAGATCAATAATCAATAGGAATAAATCCAGTTCCCAGGCCTGATCAATAATAAAAAGGATTCCAGTTTCCAAGCATGATCAATAACCAATAAGAATGAATCCAGTTCCCAGGCCTGATCAAATCACCAAAAGCTCATGTGTGCCAAGGGCTCCTGCTGGTAATGTCTTTCTCACAGTGTCCTTGGATGGCAAAAGTTCACTTGAGGTAGGTTCTTATGGTCAAAATTCACTGGGGGAAGGTTCTTAGGCCAAAGTTCCCTTGTAGCGTAATAAATGTGCCTCTCATAGAAATTATGCTCCCAGCGTAGGAAGTGCGGCTGCTCAGGCGCTGCTGGTAATGCTAAAAAATGCCCCAGTGTCAATTACCAAGTAATTATGCCCCCGTAGGCCGGTCAGTAAAGGACGGTTCCCAGCCAAGCACAAAGCTCACACTCCAGGTACCCGGTCAACCCGCACCCCGCCCCCTCGCAGCAGCCTGGTTGCATTGAGGCGTTACCTGGGGTGGTGGTTGCGGGCGCGGGTGCGAGGCTCCTCTCCCCCTGGGGCCTCGGGCTCAGCAGGCGCTGCACGGGTGGGGGTCACGGCCACACAGCACTCCTTTAGAACAACGCTTAACAGTGCCTCCAAGTCCGGGGCAACGACGGAGCCTCCTGCCACACAGCGCTTCGCTTCTCAGCGCTACACAGCGCGCTCCGGTCCCAGTGGCGGTGACCTCAGGGCCAGTTTCAGTCAGCTTGCGCCAGAAGCAGAGGCAATCACAGAGCCCTCGGGAGGATCACGGGGCAAGCAGTGCTGAGGGCAGGCCCAGCGTTGCAGCGCAAATCTTGAGAGTGTTGTTGCTGTTCCAAAGGGCAGTCTTTAAAACGCTGTGGTCCAAGGACAGGTAGTTTCCTTTAGCTTAAAAAGGGTGCAGTCCCAAAAAGGCAATCTTTAAAAGGTTGTAGACTCTTTAAAATGTGGTTCAAAGAAAAGTCGTTCCTTTGGGATGTTGTGGAGACACTCTGGTGGTGATGTTGCAGTCTCTCATGCAGGGCAGGATCAGCAGACAGTAGGGCAGCTCAGCAGGTTGTGGGGCAGCAGTTCCTTGGAGCAGTCAGCCTCCTTCCCAGTGGCAATCCTCTTGCGCAGCAGTCCTCACTCTAGCAGGGATTCTTCCAGGTCCAGCAGTGTGACAAGAATGTGAGGCCAGGACCCTCCCTTATATATCTTTTTAGTCTAGGCTAGAAAGTGGTGGAAGTCTCTGGAAGGGTCTGGGGGGCAGGGGCTTCTGGAAGAGTCCAGGGAGTTCTGGTATGTTCCCTGCCTTCCCTGACCTAGCTGTCACAATGACGAGAGACAGGCCGTTAAGGCTACAGTGGGCAGCCCATCACAGCTCATCCCAGGGAAGAAGGTGTGAATCACCACTCCCACCTCCCAACCCAGGCAGGCTATCAGTATGCAGAGGGGAGGGGGGAGTCTGCAGCCTAATCTAAGTGTAGGCAGGAAAAAGTCCCCTTTATAAAAGTGGGATCCCTAGCATAGTAATGCCCAAACCCTATATATCATTGGAAAGGGTTCCCCGCCCCGAGTCCAACAAGACCAAACATGATGGACTTATTAGGTCCCTGTCAGAAGTTAGTCCATAAGGGGAGGTTCCCAATGTTAGCCTATGGAGGATTAAGCCTTACTGCGGTAGCAGTGGCTTGTGGCTCATATGCCAGCCTCACAAGGTTTTAGGGGAGAGCACCTGCACCTCAGCACTGTTTAGCAGTGGTGAGGCGCCCAGAGTCCTAAGTCCAACAAAATATAGGATAAAAATGGGAGGCAAAAAGGGCAAAAATGTAGGGGAGACCACCCTAAGGCTGACAGGTCTAACACAATGTAATTATGAGTGACATTTCAACGTCCATGAGTGACACTATCTTTCGGGCAAAAATCAAGCAATGAAGATGAGAGGCACATATTAAATATCAGAGATCCTACCCATTTGAGCAACGAGAAACTCTAAGAACATCTTAGAACTGCTGCACGGCACCAGAAATATAAGGGTACTAACCAGAGACACACTGTGTGACAGCAGGCTGGCAGGCATTGCTGCTGCTCAGAAGATGATCTGTTCATGACCACACGCTAGCCTAAAAAGCACATTTTATAGCATGGGTCAGCTTGTTATTGAAACTACCCTCACAACCCTAACCCATACCCTCCTGCATCTGTCTCCCACCTCCGAGAAAAATACCAGCCTGCTGTTCTCATTGTAACATTTTGCAAAGGGCCTAGACACGATTCTTACATACAACTTTACATAGCTGCCAATTTTTATAATTGTTTATGTGTGATATTTATATGTTTTCATTGTGTGACACTTCGAGTGGTGCTTCCTCGTGAGTTATCAAAGCAGGGACTATGATTTGTGTGCCTGTGAGTTTTCCATTACTATAGCTAAAAATACAACACAGTCTTCAGAGTGCCTGAATCCATCACATTTTGCCACTTATACTGTCCACTGCAGCTTCTCACTCTTTTTCTGCAGAGTGGACTGCCCTCAGAGATAACGATCTGCTCTGAGTCAGACCGACTGCCTGGGACCGAAATGATGTTTGGGGGGTAGGGCGGAGTCAGCACTTAGGTAATTGCGACGCAGAGGGGAAAACATCCTGCCAACATCATTTAAGATTAGAGGCAGGGACAGCCTAGGGCAGCTCGGTAAAAATGACTAAACTGCCCATTTCCGTCTGGAATTTGTGCACCACTAGTGCTTATCAATAAATGTCTGGAGTGTACCGGATGCCAGCATTTAAAAGGAAGGCAAGGTACCACCAGATCTGTGTGTGGGGGCTGCTGTTCGGATAATAATATGAATCGTCACGTTGTTCTCTTTCTCATTTGAAGAAAGCCTGTGGGAAGGCCCGACAGTGGGCTTGATTAATTACAACAAGTTTTGATCTGGGCTTATGTGAAGCAGGTATAATAACGTGGAAAAAATGCCTAGCGCTCACCTCTATGATCCGGGCCCGCCCGGCTCAAATCACACCGGCATTGATTCACCAGTAGATCCGTGCCGCTGGGAGGATTAACTAGATAAGCAGCAGCTGAAAGCCAGCGGTGAGCAGCTCCCTCCGCTACAGGCTGCCCATGGCGAATCTAAGTTAGCCGGTCACTGTGCTGGTGAGGGTCGGGTGAGCCTGAGAGGCCCGTCTTACCCGAGGTATGTACTGCCTCGCGGTATTGCAAGCAGCGTATACACTGCAAGTGCACTGCAGCTAATCTTGAAATGCCGCCCTTTTTGCTGCACCGCCCTAATAAGTATCCCATAGCCATTGGGCACTGAAAGTGGCGTCACTCTTATGCCAGCCGCTGTTTTGGGTGTTATTTCATCATAACTCACTAACGCGCACATTAACATCATACACTCAAGCCTGCCTGCCGGAAGCTGAGCACATCGCGGTAGCGCGCTGACACTGCAGCTCCCAATCATGCGTGCAACGTGCATACGCTGCAGGCAGCAGTTGAAAGCAGGTGAGTTTGTTTGCTTCCATTTCAAACTGTGCCGCCGCATTTATAATTTATTTGGGGGCTGGGGTCACTGACAGACAAAGTGTCAGACAGTGAATGTCCCCAAATAAATTATAAAACCCGCCGCAACGGGCCACAAGTGCCGCACTTGCCGCCTCCAAAACAGTGCCGCCTGGGGCGGCCCCCCCCAGCTACGCCGGTGAAAGCCCATAATTGTTCCACCTTAAGCGTGTCTATCACCAGTTTAAAATATTCATGAGCCTGCTTATCTTTAATATTACAAATTGCCTCCCAGACCACTGTCATAAGTGAGGTGTTATTATCCCTTCTACGTTTATGGCAGCATTTTAAATATGCTCCTAAACTCTTTAGGTTCTGTCTTTTGAGTCTGAACTCAAGTCGGATTTGCGCTGGTGAAGTCTGCCTAGGATGATTAAACAGGCAGCAATAGGTTCCTGTCACTAGTTTGTCTATGGTGTTATCAGCACTCTACTCCATATGCGAGAGATGGGACGTGTTTAACTGACATGACTTGTAATAATGGATTGAGGGAAAGCCCTTTTAAATTATTCTGGAGTGCTGCAAATGCTGCAATTAATGAATTATTTCTTCTCTGTAGTGCAGCTTTCTATACTCAGTAACAGATTCTAAGACAGTACCTTCTATTCTCAATATAGGTCGTGCAGCCAACCCCCTTGTCACCAGCATTGTTTTTGTATTTTTTAAGTTAATCTTTAACCCATGAGTAGAGGCATAATGAGCACTTTCACTAATTAATCTCTGCAACCCCACCTTTGTGTAAGTTATTAATACAATATAATCGGCATACAGTAAATGCGAAACCTCAAAACCTGGCCCAGTCAGGGAGTGAGAATTAATATCATTCAGCCCTGATGAAATACCAGCTAAATACAAGTTGAATCCTTGCTTTAACCCGTCCCTTATCATCATTTTTTTGACAGTACTGTACCCTGTCCCAACCTTACTCTCGTCCAGGTACTGGTATACAACAATTGTATCACTCTCAGCAAACTAGGTGCGATTCCCATATTTGATAATTTGTTCCAAAGAATATGTCTCTTAGTATTATTTCCCTTATTGATATGCTGATTACTAAGATCGTGTATTGCGGTATAGTTGGTTTTCAGTATGGGCTGTATTTTATTTATGCTGGGTGTTTTTGTGTTGTTTTTTCTGATTTTCACATTCTAAAGCCTGTTTTGCTACCCAGCGCTAGGCTCACAACATGCAATACATTCAAGAAAGTTACATGCGATTCTTAATAGCTGCCGGATTTTTATTTTATTGTTTTCCTCAACAGTGTGCTTATCGTTTCATCATTTCTTGAGTCCTTTTGCCTGTGTGTGTGTGTGATTTTGTTCTGGTGCATCGTTTAGTAGCTGCAAAGCTTATGCCTTCAAATAATTTTCTTTTCTGCAGTTTTCTATAATTCCCTGTGTGTGTGGGAAGATTAGGTTGTTAAAGATATTCTTCCGTGTGGGAATCTTCAATGTGTTCACCCAAGATGTCTCCTTTACAGTATATATGTCATTTCCTACAGTGCGCAACATTTCTTTGCATTGGTTTTGCTTCTGAAGTGCTGTGGTGACATTTTTATTCTTGGTGTGGGGAGTTTCTTTCTGGTTTGGAAGGTTCTGAGAGTCACCACCTATTTTACTGTCATGTTGGATTGCTAATTTTTTTAATTTTACACTACATGCCCTTACATGAAGGATTACTGTTAGGGTGGAAGTCACACATATCCACATTTTAGACCACATGCCCTTACATGAGGGATGGCTGTATGGGTAGAAGTCACCAATTTCTACATTGTATGCTAAATGCCCTTACCTGAGGGATGACTGGATGAGGTGTAAGTCACCCATTTTTGCACTTTACGGTAGATGCCCTTACATGAGGGATGATGGTTTGGGGTGATTGTCACCCATTTCTACACTTTACGCTAGATGCGGTTACATGAGGGATTACAGTTTGAGGTGGAAGTCACCCATTTCTACACTTTACGCTAGATGCCCTTACATTAGCGATGACGGTTTGGGGTTGAAGACATCACTCTTTTCTACACTTTACGCTCTTTGACCTTGCTTTGGGATGATTGTATGAGGTGAAACTCATCCATTACTTCTGTGTGAGGACAAGTTTTCTTTGATTTAGTATTTGAATTGGAGTTTTTTTGTGTGTGAGTATTTGGTATGGTTGGTTGGTGTGCCTTGCTGTGTTATACCACCTGTCCTGATTGTCTGGCCAGTTGGTGTGGTTGGTGGTGATATTAGGAGCAACATTGTCTCTTTTTATTTTGTAGGGTGATGTAGGACTGGTAGCGTTCTTCCTCAGTCTGTAGTCCAGCGACTTGTGATCTTAAAGAAAATCCTTTGTGACCAATTTCCATTGGCTATATTTTAATGTGTTCTATAAAGGGGAAAGGCGTGTTACATTGGGTGTATTTTTACTATGCACGTTCCCTATTTTCACTATGCATATTCCCTCTACTTTATATTATCTTGCATTTTTGTAGTTTTATGCATTTTATAAAGGGGAAGGATATGTTATATCTTGTGTATTTATTAATGCATCTTCCCTGTTGCTTTGGTCTTTGCTGTTCAGCCAATGTGAATATGCTGTGTGATACTTTGGAATGGTGGTTATGCAATGGAATTTTTGGGTGCCTGGGAGGTGAGGACCGTCAGTTGGAGTATGGGCTGAGCAGCAGGGAGGCTGCTCCTGTTGGGGCTGTTCTACAAGCCTTCCTCATGCCTATCCTGGACCTAGCTGTGGATGTACTTATCTGCAACTTAGTCAAATAAATCAACATCTAAAACCACACCTCGGTCACTAGACATTCATTACAACAGATTTGTTGTTTGTCTCTCTTCCCTGCTCCTGATTCGATGGCTTTCTTTCTTATTCTTGTGTTTGTCCTCCCCAAGGAGCAATTTGTCCTCACAGTATTTTGATTAGATCAATGTATTCCTGCCTGACATCAAACCTTTAATTGCAGTGTTTGAGTAACTATTTTATTTGTTTTCTTTCCCACCGCCACACCATATATCAATACATTAGGTTCTGAGGCACATGATCAAGCCCACTCCCTCATGCTCTGAGAGATACCTACCACTGTATTTTTTAAACCATTTCAAGATGGCCACCTGTGTGTGCACATGTATGGTGTCCATCTTGGAATAATTTTTCTAAAACTAAAACAATGATTCCAAAAATGCCACCATGTGTAGACAAGCAAAATAGCCAACTTGTAATGTTTTTTTCCTAATTTAAGGAAAATTATTACAAGATTTAGATATCTTTGGGGCTTGAGGTCCCTCAGGGTTCAATATGTTGAAAGATGCTGATGATGCAAGAATTCAAGGAAACGGAACTTGCTCAAATCAATTCCTCATTAACAATCTTTAAATATAGACAATAAGTGAGACATTAGCATACACACAACATTTACATATGGGGAAGAGAGCTTTTTACATGCTTAAATAACAAAGAATAATTTGCAGCGCGATCAAACCCCGCTTTACACCGAAAATGCTTCTGCGCATGTGCAAACCAAACTCTACGTAAATAACAATGTGATTAACTCATTTGAGAGGGAAACTCACACGTGTGCAGGAATTAGTAATCTTAGGTCTTGAGGCATCGTGTGCCTAGCATATGCTTGCCTGAAATGTAAAAGAAGATGTTGCTGCTAATGCTTGAAAAAAAAATTAACATGGGATAGAGTAGAAGTGGGTGGTGAAGAGTGACAATCACATATTTTGAGAAATTAACATCTGTTTATGTTTCCTTTATAATAGTGTATGTTTGGGCCTAATGTGCTAAGCCAAAGAAAAAGATGGTGGCGGAAAACATAAACAGGCTGAGACAGCGCACTTGAGTGATAGAGTGACCGGCTGACCGGATCATTGACAAGCTGCCAAGAGCCAAGGACAGAGGCGATGGGAACTCTTTTCAACTGTGGAATTATACAAAATGTGTACGTAAACTGTTACTTTCAATGGGTGGGAAAGGATGCAGAATAAATAAATAAATAAGTTAATTGGGAAGTGTTTATTAAAAAGAGAGATTCATTAGAAAAGCAAATATGACAGCATGAGGTGATGACAACTCCCCTGCTCCTGGCCAATCAAGTTCGTATTCCATCATGAATTGCAACTTTTGAGGGTGGGACATACAGAAATGAAGAATATAACTAAAGGGACTTAAGAGTAGTAGGTGGTTGATTATTGGAGTTTGATCGATGACGTGAGAGAGAGAGAGATAGAGAGAGAGAGGGGCGAGAGAAGTTGCTGGAAGAAAAGGACAGACTGGGAAGATTCATTCCTGAAAGCCAGCCTGATTAGATTGAACACTGCAGAAGAATATCGAGGAGGAAGAGAGAGAGAGTAAGAGAGGGTTGCTCTCTGTTGCGTCGGGGTTCTAGAGAAGAATTTCGTAAGCATTATTCTATCCTGATCCTGTCCTATAGTCTTTGTCTCCTGATTCTTTAATCAGGAGACCTCCACCAGACCTTTGGCCAGTTTGTTGGGTTTCTTTTTTCACCAGTTGGCAACTATTATTATGTCTTATATTTGCATATCCTTTGCAAATGTATGAGTTATTATGCCTTTTGTCTCTTTGTCTGTCCACTCCTAATGCATTGAATTGTTGAATGTGTCTATGAATTGAATGTATTTGATAGATGAACATTTTCTCTCCCATGAAAGTTGATGGAATCTGCACTGTGAAGCTGTAAAAATGAGCATTCATTTTGACTGAGTTATTAGATACAATTTAATGAATCTTACCCATAGTCTGTGATTATTTATTTGAAAGTTGCAAGTTATAATTAGTTAATTTATTAATATCACCATCCACTATTCAACTAATGGTCCATTGAACAAAGGAAGAGGATTGATCTGTGAAGATTAGTTGGGATTTGACTAATCAAGATCAAAGTGAATACAAAACTTGCCCCCCACTCCCCCCAGAGGAACAGCCAGGAAACTTGAATGAGTATATGGGCCCAATATGAAATTATTCTTGAATTGTGAAATGTTAATCCCTAGTTTTCTGCTGGATCAGTTTTTCTGGTAGTAGAGCGATGGTTATTATCAATCAGTTTGGTGATTAATGATTATTGATTAGTGATTATTGGTTGATTATCAACTATATGTTTAACAATAAAAGTTAGTGTTGCGTTTTATGTCGTCTGGAAGCACAGGTACAGAGATACCTGGGAATCCCGGTAACGTAATTTAGAAGAGTGTGGTAAATGGAAATTACACTGCAGAAGGTTACTTGTCTGTTGTCATAACACTGGGAAGCTACGCAGGGCTGGCAGTATTCTATTAGGGTCTATATCGTATAAGTGTAGAGTGGGAGAGGTAGCAGAAAGCTTAACTGTGAAAATTGGGCCTTACTCAGAAGAGGAGTAGCCCTAGAGAAGTAACAGGTTCTCCCCGAGCTTAAGTGAAGGGTAAACAGTGGTTTTTACTCGTAGTGACCGGAAGGAATTTTTTCGTTGTAGCGAGAGAAGAAACTATCATTGGTTTAGCGGAGCAGACAAAGGGGCTCATTAGGATGGCGGACGGACTTGCGTCCGTCCGCCACCCTAGAGGAGGAGGGACCGTCCGCAGGGGCCGCGGCGGTCCCTCCAGTGCAATTAGGATGTGACCGCCAGGGTGGCGGTCACATCCTCTATCTTTAACATTGCGGCGGGTGCAGCTTCAAGCTGCACCCACCGCAATGTTAAAAATGCATGCACCGCATTTGCGTGCACAAAGCGGCAGGCACCGCGCGGTGCCTGCTGCTTTGTGCACGCAAATGCAGCCATTTGTGCACCCCCCAAGCACCCTTCACCCAGGGGGCCCGCAACGGGCCCCCAAAGTGAAGGTCCGTATGCTTTTCCACGGCGGAAAAGCCGCCGCGGAAAAGCATACATTTTACACCATCCTAATATGGCTGGCGGTGTCTGATAGACACCGCCAGCCATGTTACAGCTTTTCCGCCGCGGTTGTAAGCCAACCGCGGCGGAAAAGCGGCGGACTGAAACCAGGACCCACCAGCCATCCTAATTTGGCGGTGGGTCTTTGGTGGGTCCGCAGAGGATTTTCCGCATCCGCCGGGCCGGCGGTGGCTTCCGCCGGCCCGGCGGTGGCTTCCGCCGGCCCGGAGGATGCGGAAAATCCTCCATCCTAATGAGCCCCAAAGTACTGCTGTTTTTACATTGTTACTAACAAAAATTTATAAAGAAAAGTTAGAAAGGATATTGTTGAATTACCTTGTAAAGGGAGGGTCAGTAGCAGGAGCCATACTGACGTCACAGAGAGCCGCACTGGTATTGGTTGAAGCAGCGGGTGTGAGAAAACTGCAAATAGTAAAGGGAGGGTCCGTAGTAGGAGTAATACTGACATCACAAAGAACAACACTGGCATTGGTTAGACAAGTGGGTGTGTTGTAAGCCCTGATTGGTTAATAGATAGGTACTGTGCTGGTATTGGTTGAAGAAAGGAATACGTAGTGAGCCCTCATTGGACTGTTGGTGTGGGTCGCGCTGGTATAGGTTGAGTGTTAACGAACAGGGTCTGAGGAAATGCGGTAGAGCTTTTGGGATTTGGCTGACTGAATTAAGAAGTTACAAGAATCAGGAAAAATTAAGTTGATTAATAAGATCAAGAATTTCTTTAAAAATGACAACCGTATAGTAACTAGGGAGGGAATTCTTATGCCACCTCCTAATACGGTAGCTTCTTTTATGATGATGGAAAGTGGATGTCAGACGTGTGTATGATTGGAGAATTGGGTGGAGTATACAAAGGGTGATAGTGTTCTAGCTTTTCCAGAATATGGTAAATTTAATGGAAGAATTCTTCAGAATTTGAGAATAAGGATGAATTCATTAGAACTGAAACCTAGGTTGACACAATACGAGGCTTTGGAAGAATGGGAAACTGAGGCATATGAAAGGGAGAAGAACGGAGGAGGTAGAAGAATCAATAGTGGATTCATACACAGATATTCGTTTGACACCCGGGTGGATCAGATGAAAAGATGGAGAAGGGCTGTAGTAACGGAAGGTTTATATCCAGTATTGATGTCAGAAGACAAGGAAGGGAGCAAGTGTAAGGAAAAAATGAAGCATATAGGTGGGATAGAAATAGGGTGTGATGAATTTGATGATGCGTTATTAGAAGATATTCTAGTAAAAATACCCCCGCCTTATCAAGAAAGTGCTTGAGAAACAACTCCAAGTGCCCCTATGATGGGAACACCATTGATTCCACAAGTTCTATATGATCCAATAGTTATTTGACCATCACCAGAAAAGGAAAGGGACACATTGAATAAAACAAAAGAAGAAATAATTCCGAAAAGAAATCAGTTACCTTTAAATGCTGAAGCATTGGCAGTGCCAGTAACTATTGGTCCTGTTATCCCATTGTATGGTGGTAAATAAAGAACACCAAAGTCACAAAATGTAGTAGTCACACAGAATAGTGCTAGAAAGCAGATAGACATATTAGAAGATCAAAATAGTGAAAGTGATTTCAATGTTTCATTGCTAGATCTCCCAAATATAGAGGCTGTGAGCGAAACTCCAAAAAGAATTTCATCCATTGATGTAAGAAGGAAAGTAAAAAACTGTCACTCCAGTGGCAGGAAATTCTGCTGGATTTTCACCTGAAGATCTGGAGGAATGGGCAAAAGGATTAGAAAAACAGAAAACACCCCGAAAACTATAGATGTAAGCAAGTTAAGGGTAGATTTGGAAGAAATGATCATTGGCACGATAGGTCTTGACAGATTAGGTACATATTGTTTTTGTGTAAAAGTATAACTTGGAAGACAAGGAATCTTCATGAAAATATAGCGGAAGCAGCTTTAGAATTTGGAATAGATACAGAGGACTCAAAAATACTACAAAAACCCTATAGATCAGAATTTACTGAGACGGACTTAGAAAGTTTGAATGCATCAGGAAGAAGATTGCAAATAAAATAATTAATACACATTTTGAAGAAATGGGGAGACGAAGATAAATGTAGAAGTAGATGTTATGGAAGAAAGATGAAGCAGCTACAAAGGAAATATCCACGTTTCTGTTGAGGGATGTAGAAAAAGTGGAAAGAATGTGTCCGATGAGAGAAGTACCTGGTGGTGGATATGTTCTTGTTCCATGGAGTAGACAGGATATTTTGTCCTTTACAAATGATTTTCCTAGATTGAGAGAGAAACCAATTGAATGGTACAAGCAGGTAGAAAGGTTTGTAAAGGTTTCAAAAGTTTTATTGAAAGATTTGGATGGTTTGTTTGATATAGTAGTACCCACAAGTTTATGGTCAGAATGTAAAATTACAGTTGATTGGCCAGCTGAGGAATATCCTAGAGATGCAAAGACAGGTGCGCCTTCAGAGGATGTGATGAATAAATATAATCAAGTGATTACTTTCCTGAAAGGGAAAATTCTCCATAAAGAAACAGATTGGGTTAAAATTGACAGAACAACTCAAGAACCTAAGGAGTCAGTCCATGCATACTATGAAAGGTTATTGCAGGTATTTAAGGAGTATAGTGGATTTGAGAACATTGGTGATAAGATTATGGGACATTTTGTGTACATATTGGTGTATGGGTTAAGAGACGAAATTAGTCAGATTATTCAACAGCATATGCTTTGTTGGCAAAGCAAGCCAATTGATGACATCCTAAAGTACGCAAAGTACTGTAGTGATGACATTGATGCGAAACATAAAAAGTTTAAAGAGAAAATGATTTGGGCACAAGTTAAGTTGGCAGAACACCAAGAGGCATCTTCTGGTTCTCAAATTGACAACCAGACCTATGTGCAGAACCAGAATAGTCAAGTGTTGAATGGAAATAAAGTAAGAGGTCGAATGAATAGAGATGAAGCGAAAAAGAAATACCCTTGCATGGATGTGGAAAGCTTGGACATTGGAAGAATGAGTGTAGAAATATGCAACAGAGTAATGGGGTAAATCAAATTCTAAATCCACGTATGCAGAATGAGGTGGTTGGAACCAACAGCAACAGATAGCTACTCCTCAGTTACAGGTGCCACAAGCCCCTTTGCCCAACAATTTGAACGCTCAGGTGCAGAGATACAGTGTGAACACCGGATTCTGAGGAGAAAGTGGTAACGATACACGGAGCGTTCCACAAAATATTGGATGCAAAGTGATGCGAGTGATTCATGAATGCAAAAATGACGGTGCCTGACGGGGGAGGAGGAGTGCTTACCTGGCGCATCCTTGGCGGTAGATCAGTCAGCTGCTTTTGTTGATGGAAAAGTTTAAGGAAATCGCATCACTTTCCTAGTGGATACTGGCACTACCCATTCTACAGTGAGAACAGCATAAACCCCAACCCTACCCCTCCCAGGAGAAACTATCCAAGTTGTAGGAGTTTTAAATAAACAAATTAGGACCCCAATCACAAAACCAATACAAGTGAATATTGGGAATTTCAGAGACATTCATCTGTTTGTGGTATGTGGCTCAAGCCCGGTAAACCTGTTAGATAGAGACTTACTTTGCAAAATGAATTGCACCATCATCTGTACACCTAATGGTGTGGCTTTCCAGACACCAGATGAAGATTTGGCTTTCAAGATGATGCTAGCAAAACAAGGAACAGAAGTCGATAAGATATTTTAACTTCTTACTGAGAGTGACTTACCTGATGAACTTAGAAATACGGTGAGGTTTCTTTTTAGGTGCGGACCTGCATATGTAGAATTGTTTCTGCATTGGGCTGGAATAACTTGTTATTAAAATAATTCTTGTGAGCATTATTAGATGGTCTTTTTCTCCTGACAAATTATTATGCCAAATAAACCACAGGCACATGTTCTTCTCTCTTTTACTCTGGATGAGTTTGAAGTAAGTTCTTTGGATCTAATACGGGTAGTTTCTCCATTGCAGAGTGGCCGCTGAGGATTAAGTTTGGACAGCGTTGTGATCATGAGACCATACAAATGGTTCAAAACACTGTGGCTTTGTTAAAAACTTTGTGACCAACGTTATATCATATATTCACATTTGTAATATTTAAGGTGTGCACTCTCAGTAGCAGAATATTTTCTGCATTAGTCTGGCGCAATATGCCATTGAAATTTATCTTGTGGGCATTATGAAATGCCAGACGATATTTCCTCTAACGCAGCACGCATAGAAGGAGGAAAAATAGAAGGAGAAATAAAAACATTTCTCCTCATTGCACCTCCCTACGCCGTAGCATTCTGGTGCATTTCCAGGTTTATGATTTCTCGCAAATCTAGAAATGAGGCAAAAGCCAAGAGTGTTGGGTGGGAACAACAACAGCAACTCCCATGGCATAGCCATTTCACGCAAAGTGTTGCGTGTCAAGGGGCCATATTTGCAAGGGCAGGAAAAGCCATGCAGAGTGGCTTTACGTGTCCATGTAAATATGGGGCAGCAGGTTGCGCCACAAGTGCATCACAAGATGTGACACGCCGGCGGTGCAGGAAGCTTGTAAAAGCCCCAAGGTATTTATTTGCGATTTTGCTGAATGTCTTGAAAACAAGTTAAATGACATAAGCAAGGTGTCTGCCAGTGGTGCACATCTCTTCAGCTACAATGTATAAATCCTGATGTCAAGAACCCTCGTACATCTACATCCCTCTATTCGGAACACTTCTGTCACCAGCCTTTCAGGGGGGTGGATCTCTGTCTATCAAGGACAAAAATGTCGATATGCAAGTATTTTATCGCCGAAATGTAGATAATCACTATATCATTAAAGTGAGTATATATAATAAGTATAAAGTAAAATAAATAAGAGACAGTACAGCAGTGCTGCTGTGCTGTGTTAAGTGCTTCCCGTGCGGCTCCGCCTGATTGGCCCCTATCAATTTAATTTCCTTTATTATGTTTCTAGACACTATCATCCTAGAAATGTTTACATCAATTCCAATTATCCAAATAGCTGAAGAAAAATTAGAAACTGTCCTTAATCTGTGTTGAGCTAAGAAGTGTGTGATGTGATTGAAAAGGGGGGCCCTTGGCCCCCCCGCATGACCGCCCCCTCCAACAAGGTCTCTCGGAGGTGGGGCGTGTCCTCAGGGGCGCGCCCTGCCACCGATTGGCGGGTGCCCTCCCCGACCCGGATGTCATTGTGCGACATCCGGGTCGGGGGGCGGGCTGTGGGGGTCAATAAAGGGGCGGGGAGCGCCCGGGGGACTCCTTATTTCCTGGACGCTCCCCCCCACACCGGTCGTGCCCCGCGCTCGGGGCTTGTTGTTTCGGTAATTTTGTTGGTTTTTGTATTCCAGGCTCCGGATAGCGTCCACGGAGGCGACAGCGGCAGCGGAGAGCAGGCGTACGCAGTGAGCATCCAGAGGAGGTCGGCTCGAGGGGAGATAAAGTTTTCTCGCTACGGAAATGAAGCGCCGCCTGAGTGTGTTCCCGGCGTGTTATTAAGGTATTTTGTCGGGGTGGGGGGCGGACAAGGCCGAGCAGCGCTGCCTGCTACGAAAACTAAGCGCCGCCTGAGTGTGCCCCCGGCGTGTATGTTCCTCGGCGGCTAATCAAGGTATTTTGTCGGGGCGGGGGGCGGGGGGCGGACAAGGCCGAGCAGCGCTGCCTGCGGCCAGCGGAGGGCTCAATTAATGCAGGGGTTGTGTCACACGAGGGTGGAGAGTTGTGGGCCTGTGCATTGAAATCTGGCGTTTCTCTTGGCATTTCTCGCTACGCACACGGGAGGGCGGACTGGTAGGGCTAGGCTTAAAAGCCCTGGTGACCTGTTTTCTACTGGGGGGGGCGAGGCAGGGGCAATTGGGGCAGTGCCTGGGGGGGAGGTGACTGTGGAGAATACTACATTTAGGGATAGGTTGATTACATATGGACTGTGGTGTAGTTCGAAGGGACAGCCAACCAGGTTCAGGATAAGGGTGGTCAATAAAGGTTTGATTAGTTCCCCACCCCCCTGGGACACTATTTTTGGGTCCTTTTGTGCTGTTTAGTTGATATTCAGCAACTATTTTGAGTTAGCCACCCCCAGGTATTAATAATTTTTTCTATTACAGGCAATCACTATTTTGAGTGTCCCCAATTTAAGCTACAGCAAGCTACGGCAGCTTCCACGCGGTGAGCTCGGAGTGGGGGACTACGGACGTGGCCACACACCCGAGGCCAGCTGGGGAAGACACAGGATTGGATCGGTAAGAGGAGAGCGGGGGGCTTGCATTTCATTGCTTCTGGTAGCCGCCGGGCGGGTCTATGTTAGAGTTTACTCACCCCTGACAAACCGGACAAGCCGGGGCGTTGCGGTTATGGTTGCATGGTGCTCGTAGCCCCCTGTGCATCCTCCAGCTGGTGAAGGTACAAAGCACACGGTGACCTGAACTGTAACACTAGGAGTGTAGGGCAGGGGGTGAAAACATGCCGGAGCCAAAGGGTGGCAAAGGAGGGCCTAGCATGGAGGTTATGATGCACGCCATGATGCGGGAAATGAGTGAACTTAATAAGAAGTTGGGGAAGGTTGATGAATTGGAGGCCTGCATGAATGAGAGGTTTGCTGATCCACCAGGCCCATCAAGCAGGCCCATGCGGCAGAGAAATGCACCCTTGCCGAGGGGAGATTTGGTTACCCCGCCAAAGAAATCTAAGGCCAAGAAACCGAGGTACAGTGCCCCAGCCCTCGTGCCTCTAGTAACGGTCCCAAATACACCCGCACCTGTGGTATCGGTTCCTCTGGCACCTCTGCCAGTTGTCCCTGTACCCGCGACACCGGTACCGGACGTGATGCCGGCACCCCCCCTGCGGGGATTAACCCCCCGCCCTTGGTACCGCCGCCGGTCCCGAGTGTGCCGCCAACACCCGCCCCCTTGGCTATCGAGCCAGTGCCACCGGTTATGCCACTTGGGGTCCCAGTTGTGCCAGTGGGCAGCTTGGACCCGGTCCCTGTTGAGTTGGTATCTCAAATAGCCGCATTATTACCTTGGTTGCAAAAGGGTGGCGTGTTTCCTGCCTCATCAGATCATGCGGCAGAAGCGGCGAAATTGGTAGAAAAGATTAAAGCTGCAACTGCGGCTGACAATATTGCGGTGCCATCATCTTCTTCACTTACAGGTTCCAGTCCCGCTCAACCGAAGGGAGAGGAGGGCTTACCGGTTCAGCCGCCCGTCAATGGTAAGGAGGTGGCTCTCCCTCTCTTGGGGGACGGCTCAGTGCCATCCAGGAGTGAAAATTTGGCACAACATGTGTCACAGGCAGTTAAAGAGTTGATTTGGGCGGGCAAATATGTTTACATTTTTCATTATTGCTAGACAATAGGGAAATGGAGCAGGCCAAGTTATTGAAGGAATGGATGCATCCGAGTGAATGGAGGGCACAGTGCTCCAGGTTCAGGGTGGAAGAGACTTTGAAGAATTGGATCAGGGCCTTTTCTGTCCTTACGGCTATTACGGATGAACACCCCCCTAATGTGCAGGCAGCAATGGCTTGCTACCAGAGCAGGATTGTGGGGTGGAGCGATCAATATACTGGGGATGCATGGAAGGAGTATGATGTAAATTTCAGGAAAGCAAAGGAATTTGACTCATCACTGGCTTGGGACAGAGTAGATTGTATGTCTTGGCACAAGCAGTTCTCAGGGGACACAGCCCCATCCCAGGTCATGAATGCAGTCAAGGTTTTCTCCACCAGACCCCAACAGCCCTTTCGGTCATCCCAGGGGAGTGAGGTCCCGGGGAAAAATAGGGGGGGGGGGTCGGAGAGAAAAGGGGTTTGCTGGGACTTTAATAAGCACTCCTGCACAAGGGCCCAGGGCACCTGTAGATTTAGACATGCATGTGCAGTGCGTGGTCCCCCATCCCACCCCGAGACAACTTGCAGGTCCAAGCAAGGTAATCACGGTCAGAGGGGAAGGGGGAAGCCAGAGTAGTGCAGACGATTCGGGCCCTCCCACACCGATAGACGTTTTGGCAATGATCCCATGGTTGAATAGATACCCGGACCACGCAGCGGCTACTCTCCTTCAGGAAGGTTTCTCACAAGGTTTTAGGATCCCGGCGGTGGGGTACACAGGTAGCGCACGTTGCAGGAACCAACTATCAGTAAAGCATAACCCTGAAGTGGTGGGTGCGAAGATTAGCAAGGAACTGGCGCTGGACAGGATAGCTGGACCTTTTCAGGAGGTGCCTGTCCCCAATTTTGTGTGTTCCCCGCTGGGAGTAGTACCTAAGAAAGAGAGAGGCGAATTTAGACTGATTCACAACCTGTCGGCACCAAGAGGAGCATCCTTGAATGATGCGATTGATGAGGGCATTTGTAGTGTAAAATATGCCTCATTTGACCAGGCAGTTGATTTATTGCGAGCCCTGGGGCCGGGGGCATTGATGGCAAAATCTGACATAGAGTCGGCTTTCCGTCTCCTCCCAGTCCATCCGTTAGATCACCACCTCCTAGGTTTCAATTTCAAAGGCAAGTTCTACATGGACAAATGCATGCCCATGGACTGTTCCATTTCATGTGCCTACTTTGAGACGTTTAGCTCGTTTCTAGAGTGGGTCATGAGACAGGCGACGGGCCACCAGCAGGCCATGCATTACCTAGACGATTTCTTGTTCTTAGGTGCGGCGGGCTCTCAGGAGTGTGCTTGGGCTTTGCAGGAATTTTGCGTGCTCATGCGGGCTTTTGGGGTCCCGCTAGCACCAGGGAAGACGGTCGGCCCGGCCACCTGCTTAGAATTCCTGGGGATCGAAATTGACTCGGTGGAGGGATGCTTCAGGTTGCCCAGGGACAAAGTGTCTAGATTTAGAGCAGCGCTTTCACAATGCCTACGCAAAGGCAAGGTGTCCTTGCAACAGCTGCAGGAAGTAGTGGGGCAACTGAATTTTGCTCTGCGGGTTATCCCAATGGCACGCCCGTTTTCACGCTCAATTGCACAAGCTATGAGAGGTCTACGAGAGAAACATCACCGCACGAGGCTGTCATCTGAGGTTCGCCAGGATATGCATATATGGATGGAATTCCTGGAAGTTTTCAATGGCAGAATAGTGTGGCCTGGTCCCCCCACCACATCAGCAGAGTTGGGTTTATGGACTGACGCTGCTGGTAGTGTGGGCTTCGGCGCCATTTTGGGGTCCAAGTGGGTCGCCCAGCGGTGGCCGGAGGAATGGAGAGCGTGGGGCCTGACCACCAATATTGGCTTCCTGGAACTCTTCCCAATATGGGTGGCCTTGAAGGTCTGGCCAGAACACCTATGTAATCAATCAGTGCTGTTCTGGTCGGATAACATGACAGTGGTGGAATGTATAAATCAACAGGGGGCACGCTGCCCCTTTATACTCCGCCTGATAAAGGAGATTGTGTTACAATGCTTGAAATGGAATGTGGTCTTCAGAGCTAAGCATGTCCCAGGTATCCTCAACAATGCAGCTAATTCCCTTTCTCGCTTTAAAATGCAGGTATTCAGGGAGCATCTTCCTGCAGCAGACCCCTCGCCAGCCCACTTCCCGGCAGTACTCTGGCAGATTGGTGCCCCAGACTACAGGACCTCGTGGTTGCTAGCTTAGCCCCCAGGACCAAGACAGCTTACGAAGGGGCGTTTTTGTCTTACCGGGCTTTCTTGGGGCTGGAATGGGAGGCTAGGTGGGCGCAGGAGGACAGCTTTGCAGCCTACTTGGAATCAATGCACAGGGAAGGGCGCTCAGTGGCGGCGGCGAGCAGACATAGGGCGGCGGTTTCCTTCTTCGCGCAGGCTAAGGGCATGCGGGATCCTACTAACACCTTTATGGTGCGCAAGGCTTTGAGGGGTTGGCGCCGTCTACAAGGTCACGCACCGGATGGAAGAAGGCCCATTGGGCTAGCTCGGCTGACAGCCTTATTGGGAGCGCTTCACAGTGTCTGTAGCTCCGAGTGGGAGGTACTGCTCTTTAAGGCTGCATTTTCACTTGCCTTCTATGGGGCTCTGAGAATTGGTGAATTGGTCGCAGGATCAAAAGGGGATACGCTGGGCGGCCTGCAGCGGGCTTGTGTGAAGATCAGAGAGGATACTATGTGGGTGACAATTCAGAGGTCAAAGACGGATCAAGAGTCTCGGGGTCACACCATAGTGCTCCACCGGGCACGGGCCAACCCTTGCTGCCCGGTTTCACACGTGGAGTTCCTCCACAGGCAGCGAGGGGGCACGACGGGGGGTGCACTGTTGTGTCACACCGATGGCACGCCATTGACCAGGTACCAGTTTAGGCGAGTCTTGGAGCTGACAGTCAGACAGGCAGGTTTTGACCCCAAGGAATTTGGCACTCACTCATTTAGGATTGGGGCAGCAACTGAAGCAGTAGCAAGGGGTCTCCCGGTTGAGAATGTAAAGAGAATTGGGAGATGGTCGTCAGAATGTTACAAACGATATGTGCGTAATGATTTGTTGTGACAGGACGGTGCTCACGCCTGGTGTCTTTCTGTTTTTTTGTAGTTTCTCAAACCTGTGACGCAGGGGAGGAACTCGCCGGCGTGCGTCAACGATCAACACCATCACAGCACAAGCAACAGGAAGGACACACGAATTTGGTGACTTGGATTGTGGGCCACTCTTATGTGAGGCGTGCAGAACATGTTTTTCTGTCAGGAGACCGTAAGAAAAGGGCTGCGCTGATAGGGTTCCATATCTCCTTTTTCGGTAGGGGGGGTCTGTGCCTCAGCCAGTTTAGGGGCTTCTTCCAGGGACTCTTAGCGCAGCAGCCCACCCCCCGTCAGTGGTGATACTTCACCTGGGGGAGAATGATTTGGCCAGACTAGGGAGGCGCATCCTTATTGAGAAAATCATCTCCACTGCTGGGTGGGTCACGAGGATTTGCCCGGGCTGCACAGTAGTATGGTCGCAACTTATCCCTCGGTGGCAGTGGCGAGGGGGGGACTCTGTCAGGGCGTTGAATCACTCAGTAAAGAGGATCAACACACAGTTGGACAAACTATTCCGAGCCCCCCGGTTGCAGACGATTCCACACGGGTGTATCTGGGGCAAGCAGTTCTATCTGGGAGACGGGGTCCACCTGACTGAGGCGGGGAATGTCCTGTGGTCTAATAATCTCTGGGCGTGGTTAGAGGGATTTGCTAAGTAAGTCAGTCCAAGTTTAGGGCTAGGAAGGGGGAGGCCAGATCGTCGGTCAACAATGCTGGCCTGTGGCGGTAAGGTCATGACCGGTGAGCAGCTATTTTAAGGTCTGAGGGGGCGGGCATCATCCTATGGAGGTTCCCGCCCAGGAGGAGGGGCCATTGGCCCTTCCTAGAACTTCAGGGGCAAGGTAACTGGTGCTTCAAAGGGGCGCGGGTTGGAGGAGTCACGCTTTCCTTAGGCTGGTAGCCACCCCGCGCGCGCATACTTATGACGTCAACAGATGGCGCTGAGTAAGGGCCCTCCTTAAGTGGGTAAATGGAGTTCACGGCGTGGACCGGGTAATTACCGGGCCCGGCTGCGCATGCGCACATCTTGTGGTGAGGCGCAGCTAGTAGGACCTGACACCGGTTAGCGACCTTGCCATATGGCCAGAAATGTTAGTATACTAAATTTCAGATAAGGATGTTTGATTCGGTTAGGAAACAATCTGTATTAGAGTTTTGTTAAGGATAGTCTCTCACACCTGTTGACAATCATGTATCTAATGTCCTGCTGATTTTTCGTATAAACTGCTTATCGTACATTTGAAATTTGTTGTTTTTATATCTTAATAAATACGGCCGGTGGGTCCCGCGACCCCCCGCCTTCCAAAGATAACCCTGTTCAGATGTCCTTGTGTCCGGGGGTTGGTGTGGTCATAGGGAGGGGGCGGCAGCCAATCACTGACCATGTGAAAAGGGGGGGCCCTTGGCCCCCCCACACGCATGGCGGTGCGGCGACCGCCCCCTCCAGCAAGGTCTCTCGGTGGTGGGGCGTGTCCTCAGGGGCGCGCCCTGCCACCGATTGGCGGGCGCCCTCCCCGACCCGGATGTCATTGTGCGACATCCGGGTCGGGGGGGCGGGCTGTGGGGGTCAATAAAGGGGTGGGGAGCGCCCGGGGGACTCCTTGTTTCCTGGACGCTCCCCCCCACACCGGTCGTGCCCCGCGCTCGGGGCTTGTTGTTTCCCCACCCACCATCCCTGGGACATTGCGGGGTCGTATGCTTTATTAGTTAAATTCAGTCGATAGTTGTATATAATGTTTGTTAGGCCATTTTTCCTATGCTTAGAAAATTTTTGGTATTTTGCATGTTATGGTTTCTCTTAGGTCTTTTTTCCCTTTGTAGATAATGGTACTGTGTATGTTATTGGTTGCATTGGTATTTAGGCCTTTTTTCCCCATTTTAGCTTTAAGGTGTTATACGTGATGTTTATTTAGACAGAGTAGCTGTACATTAGAATTTTTCCCATAGGTCGTCGTATTTATTAGGTATGGGGCATGCGGTAAGGTCATGACCGGTGAGCAGCTATTTTAAGGTCTGAAGGGGTGGGCATCATCCTATGGAGGTTCCCGCCCAGGGGGAGGGGCCATTGGCCCTTCCTAGAACTTCAGGGGCAAGGTAACTGGTGCTTCAAAGGGGCGCGGGTTGGAGGAGTCACGCTTTCCTTAGGCTGGTAGACACCCCGCGCGCGCATGCTTATGACGTCAACAGATGGCGCTGAGTAAGGGCCCTTCTTAAGTGGGTAAATGGAGTTCACGGCGTGGACCGGGTAATTACCGGGCCCGGCTGCGCATGCGCACATCTTGTGGTGAGGCGCAGCTAGTAGGACCTGACACCGGTTAGCGACCTTGCCATATGGCCAGAAATGTTAGTATACTAAATTTCAGATGAGGATGTTAGATTCGGTTAGGAAACAATCTGTATTAGAGTTTTGTTAAGGATAGTCTCTCACACCTGTTGACAATCATGTATCTAATGTCCTGCTGATTTTTCGTATAAACTGCTTATCGTACATTTGAAATTTGTTGTTTTTATATCTTAATAAATACGGCCGGGGGGTCCCGCGACCCCCCGCCTTCCAAAGATAACCCTGTTCAGATGTCCTTGTGTCCGGGGGTTGGTGTGGTCATAGGGAGGGGGCGGCAGCCAATCACTGACCATGGTATTAAGATGTCTGCATTTTCCCCTGCCCTTTTACAAATGTTCTATATTCTAGTAATTCAGAGGTTGACTGGTCCTGCCAAAGCATGATATACGAACACTCACACTTGCCAGTACAGCTTTATCGTTTCTAACAGTTTTGTTTTCGTTTTTATAGTATTTGCAACAGCTTTATTCATTTTTGAGGTGCGCTGCTGCTACATTATTTATTGCTTACACTGCGCACCTTCCAGCACATTTTTGCAATGTATTCTGCTGTTCACCCAGTGGGGTTTCCCTCTTGTGCCTAGGGTCGCTGGGGCTGTACTTCCATTGATTCATACGCCCATTCCGATTTAATTGGAGGGTTAATTGGAGGGTAAATGACTAGAATAGGCATTACTTGGATTTACAAGGTGGAACGCTGAGTTCCTGGATGACGCTCGTCACGGTGGAAATGTGTAAAAACCTCAGTTGCACTGCTCACAGACAGAGCTTTGCCTCAATCAAAATGCTCCCCGCTAAGTTACACTGATGGTCTTCCACAATAGGTACTACATAAACTTAACTGACATAAAAATGCTCTGCCAGGAATCTTTTCGAAAAGAAAACGGCATTTTTGAAAACTACTCGTAACAGTCCACACAGTGGCAGTGTTTCCCCAGAATTTGAGCATCACCAACTGCGTGATTCACCTTGTAAATAAGGGCTAGGTGCAACGCCGCCGGAGCATCAGAAAACGTGATTATGACTATGAGCTGGTAAATATGTCCCTGTGTTATTAAAAAACAATTGTAAGCGGCAGCAATGGCCACTTCCACCACGTGGGCAGTCCACTTCCTCCAAAGGACCTGTCTTCTGCGTGCACCGTTTAACACCCAGATTGCAGCCTGTGCCTTCTCCAAGAGATATTCTACAATTTTGAACCTCCAAGAAAATATTTTCTATTTCTTTTTTAAATGTGACAAAAACTATACTGAACAATTTTAGCTTATATTTGCCCATCTCATGTTTTAGACAATGAGAAGATTGCATTCAACAGAAACACTTTGTGTGCAGTGAAAATGATATACTCTCCGCACTTTCCAAACTACACCAAACTTGTTTCAGTGGCTAGACAAAGAAGTGCCCCTGCTCCAGTTATAAAAGACAACTTTTCTGCTGTGCACCATTGAGGGCTATGCCTCCGACTGATATCACACTGCTACATTTACATTTCACACAGTGTTAAAAAACTGATCCACATTGCTTTACAACAGCAGTTTTTATTGTTTATACCTACAACAGTATGTGATGTACTTGCTATTGAAATATATATATTTGTCTGTGTGTGCGTGAGTGTGTGTGTGTGTGTATATATATATATATATATATGTGAGCAAGGCCACCTCGCTGGCCGAAACGCGTCATCTTGTCCGATATATTTGCGCTGATGGCTGAATAAAAAGTCACTTTTGCCAGCAGTGAACGAAAAGGCATTTCAAAGTGTCTGTTTTTCTCTACAAGGTGGGTTCAAGCACCAGAGCGGTAATTGGATATGTATATATATATATATATATATTCACTGAAAAAACCATAGGTTTCACACCAGTTATAGTTAGCTGGAAGTTTTACTCGCATAAAACCATTGAAATTCCTACGTTATAGTTAGTTGGACTCACTATAACTTGCGCGTGCAATGCACTGCTGATGACGTCACATATTACATCACTCATGACATGGTCAGTGACATCACTCATGACATCACTGATGACACCATCCAGTGAATGTGTGTCTTTCTGAAAAATAAATATTAGTGAGTAATGTTTTAATATTTAAATATATGTATTATTGTTTCACTTTCTGTATAAGTGGCTGCATGGGTTGGTGAGTAGGTACATGTGTATGTATATGGGTTATTAGATGTTTTTCTTAGTATCAGTATGAGTGTTTGTATGGTTTGGTGGGGGTATTACTTAGCACATCGATGCATGAATGACTGACTCTCTCTTTGTATGTGTTTTGAAGACAGCATATGTGCAGGACTGTATGGGTGGATGAGTGTGTATATGTGTGTGTTAGTGAGTGAATGACTATCTCACTAGTGTCTTTATCAGTAACTACATATGTTTTAATCTAGTATATGTGAATATTGATGTATATAAGTGAGTATATGTGAGAGTGAGGGATTTTAAGAGTTCCTGTTTAAATTAGTGTATGCTTCTATAAGTGATTGTTTAAGAGAGTAAGTATGTGTAAGTTTCCTTAGAAGTAAAGTGGTAGTTTGTGTATAGCTGTATATGCAAATAAATGGATGTTCAATAGTTTATTTGCATGTGTGAGTATGTGTGTGAGTACCTTTTGGATGCCTGTCGGTGTGTAACAGGATGTATAGGTGTATCACTACATATGATGAGTGAGTATATGTATGAGTGACTATATAGAACTGTTGGTGAATTAGTGCATTTGTATATAGATGGTGGAATTATTGAATTGGTTGTTGTAAGTGGTATGGGTATCTCCATTTTTTTGAAAATGTTAGTTTCTATTTTTGAATATTTGTTTCAAGGGTTACATTACAGTGAAAGGAGGTCTATCACTCTGTCACAAGGATGGTGTCATCAGTGATGTCATGAGTGATGTCACTGACCATGTCATGAGTGATGTAATATGTGACGTCATCAGCAGTGCATTGCACGCGCAAGTTATAGTGAGTCCAACTAACTATAACGTAGGAATTTCACTGGTTTTATGCGAGTAAAACTTCCAGCTAACTATAACTGGTGTGAAATCTATGTTTTTTTCAGTGAATTTAATAGGTTTTTTAAATGCTAATTCCTAACTATAACTGGTGTGAAACCTATGGTTTTTTCAGTGAATTTCAATGGTTTTTTAATAGCAAATCTCTATAGGTATGAAAAGTAATATTTTTTTTAACGAATTGTATATTGTATAATTATGTAATAGTTTTTTAAATTTTTTTTTATTTTTGGCCCGGAGCGCTCCCGGGGCGCGTACCGGTGAACGCACAGGTAAGCGCAATGTTATGGCGCGCCCTGGGGCGCGTACCGGTGAGCGTCCTGTTAGCGCTATTGCCGCGAACGAAAACAACATCGTGACGTATCGCGTAGCCGCGTGATGCGTCATATCACGCACTGCGTAAGCGCACCCGGAAGCACGCGAACGCATACGATCGCGCAACGTCCCAACGCGCTTACGCTACGCGCCCCGGGGCGCGACTACGGGCACGCCCCGGGGCGCGTAGCGTAAGCGCGTCGGGTCATGTGATCTGAAAATAACACTTTTCATTGGTGCAGATCAGTTTTGGTTTCCAAATGATGAAAGCCTGGATCATGTGACTTGAAAATAATACTTTTCATTGGTCCAGAACAGTTTTGTTTTCCAAATGATGAAAGCCCCCACCTTTTTTCCTTATTCTGACTTTGTCCTTTGACTGAGGAAGACCTGTTTGGAGACCTGTCTCTAATATTTTCTACTTTAAAATGGCTACAGTAGCAGCAGCAGCTGGAGCATCTGCACCACCACCACCACCACCAAGAGGACCACCACAACATCACATTGGTGGTCAGGAATAAGAAGAGGAGGAGGAGGATGAGGAGGGGACAGGGAGATTCCTCCCAGAAGGCAATACCCCATATAGGCCAAAGGAGCATATAGTATGGGAGTTTTTTTCTATTCCAGAGGGCAAAAAGAAAGTCAATGCACCAAAGGTGACTTTCCCAATCTGTGGCATGGAACTATCAAGGGGGAACCCTAATAGAAAATACTCATTTGGTAATTATACCATGATTCGACATATGGAGCGGAAGCATCCCAACAATTATGCTAGGGCAGAGGTCCGAGAAATGGCCAGGATCCCTTCTCGATCTTCAGCAAGCACCTCCCAAAGAAAGCAACCCACTCCATCGGATCCAGAGGCAAGAGAGACAATGTCTGTAATTCAACCCAAGTTTGCAAATTTTAAAATCGTATGCATATTTTGTGGGAAGACACTTTGCTATGGTGAGCAAAGTCTAAAACTTATCCTCTGTGCTAATGATAACCACAAGTGCCCGAAAAACACATAATTTTTTCCTGATTTTGTTTTGCTCCAGTTGAGCCATTTACAATTCCCTGTTTTTGTTTCTCCCCATAAAAAATACAAAAAAAATATAAAACTGTTCAGAAAAGCCAAAAAAGTAAAGAATGTTCAAAAAAACAATAAAAAAATAAAACAACAAAAAGAATAAAAAAAACAGTTCTTTTTAGAACTACCTCTATTTTATAAATATAGACCTATATTTTTAAAGAATCTCTGTCAATCTTTTTTCCTTAGGGTAAGCGCACCGGGGCGCGCACCAAAAAAAAGAAAAAAAAATTAATGAAGGAGTTAGCATGAGGGAAGAACACAGAGAGAGTAATGTTAAGAGAAAGAGAGCTAGAGGGAGCAACACAGAGGGATTGTTTATTACATAGTAAAAAACAGAAAAACAGAGAAGGTGTAATAGGGTAAAAGTGAGAAAAGTAAAATGAATAAGGGAGCGAAAGAAGGGAAGAGAGAGGAAGAAGACTAAAGTAGAGGTAGTGGGAGAATGTGAGTGGGTGTTGAAAGAAAAAAAAAGGACAGTAAAGGATGGGGAATGAGGGGTAGTGACGGAACCGGAGTAAAGAAACAACGATGAGGGAGGGTGAGAAAAGAGCAGTGAGTGTAAGTAAAGAGGGGTGAAAGAGGGTGGATAAAAGTGAATAAGGGTAAGACATGGGGAGTGACAGAGAGATAGGAGCGAGAGAGTAAAGGAAGGAGTGACTGAAAGGGAGTGAGTGAAGCAGCAAAGAAAGGTAAGTGAGGGAGTGTGGGTGACCTATAGGGAGTCAGTGGGTGTAGGTGGGGGTGTGGGTGTGTAAGGTGTGTCTGTGGGTGTGGGTGTGTGGGGTGTTTCGGTGTGGGTGGAGGTGTGGGTGTGTGAGATATGTGTGAGGGGTGTGTGGGTGTGGGGGGTATGTGTGTGGGATGTGTGTGTGTGTGTGGAATGTGTGTGTGTGTGTGTGTGTGTGTGAGGAGTGTGTGTGGGGGTGTGGGGGTGTGTGTGTGTGAGGTGTGTGTGCGGTGTGTGTGTGGGGTGTATGTCAGAGGTGTGTGTATGTGTTGGGAGGGGGATGAGGTGTGTGTGTAGAAGTGAAGTAAATAATTAAGAAAAAGAGAATGAGTGAGGAAGCAAAGGAAGGGAACAGAGGGTAAGTGAAGTAAAGAATGGGGACTGAAAGAAGTAAAATATGAGAGGGGAAATAGGGAAAGGGGAGTAAACATGGAGAAACAGGAGTGAGGTTGGTTGAGAAAATATTAGTGAGGTTAAAGCAAAGGGTGATGACAAACTACATTTTATTTACTCACACTTACCATATAATAAATGTAACTTTAATTACATTTTTTTACTACTCTTTGTATCAGTGAAAGAGAGAGGAAAAATAAGTTATAATTAGTAAAATATGTATTTTAAATTAAAAGATACAAATGAAGAGGTTAAAAAACATAACAGTGTATTTAGAAATAAAGTAAGAGTGAAGGACACACAAAGGGAAATAAAGTAAAGTAGAAGGACAAAAAGAGAGAAAAAGAAATAGAAGGAGAGCAAATTACTAAGAGTAAGGCATATAGATTCACTGACAGAGAGGAAGAGAAGAACAGAGAAATGAACTGAAGGTAAGAAAGATACTAAAACAATGTGAGTTACCAAACTAAATCAGGAAACAGTAGTAAGTAAAAAGATAATGACTGAGACGGAAAAGAGTCTAATTAAGGATGCATTTAGAAGAATGAGGAATGGAAGATAACTGAGAGTAAGTGAAGAACAGTTATAGAGTGAAGAGATGAAGGGAGAGAGGATAATATACAAGGATTGAGAGAAAAGGAGTGAGGAATTTAGTAGACAGACAGACTAAGATAAAAACTGAGTGAAGTGGAGTACAATGAGTGAGCAAAGGAAATGAGTAAGGGAGCAAAAAAAAGAAAGAGAGGAGAAGAGGACTAAAACAGTGGCATGAGAGAAAATGATTCGGTGATGAAAGTAAAGAGAAGGACACTGAAAGAAAGGAAATGAGGGATAGTAATGGAACCAGAGTAAAAGAAATGGGATGAAGAACGATGAGAGAGGAGCAGTGAAGTTGTTGTAAAAGAAATGATAGAAGGTAGATAAACACAAGTGAACATAACACAAGGAGAGTGAGGCACTGAGGACATAGAGGTGGTGAACGAAAAATAGAGAGAAGAGGTCAAAAGAAAAGAGCAAATAAAGATAAGCGAGGGAGAGTGGGTGATTTATAGTGATAGAGTGTGACAATACTGCTGAGTGAGTAAAGAGGAATTACTAAAAGAGCAAAGGAGGAAAATACGGAAAAGGGAAGTAAAGCAGAGAGACTGAAAGCTGAAAAGTTATGCAAGTGAGAGAGGGGATGCAGACCGCTGAAATGAGACTGAGGGGTTGTGAAAGAAGTGGAGTAAAGGAACGGGGTGAGAGAGAGTGAGAGAAAGACATTATAAGTGAGTAAAAAGAGCTGAAAGAGGATGGAAAAAGGAAAGTGAGTGTCAGACAATGGGAATACAATTTAAATTACACAATACAAAGTATAGAATAACTTGTACAACATGTTACATAGTTTATTTTTGCTGTTCTCAGAATATATTGAATTTCACTTAAAACAGTGAGTTCAAATTACTCATCATATGACAGCGGGAAAAAAACCCACAATCTAAAAGATTGTGTTTTTAAAAAAACCTTAGATACTGACAAATGACAAATGTACACTAATCTTTGATTCACTTACTTTTCCTTTAGGCCAAATAGTATATCATGAAGGTCCTTTTCTCGTTGGAAAGTACTCTGCTGTTCACTAAAAAATCAATTTCATCGACCTTCTAGAAGAAATGCTCCAAGAACATCTGAAATATTTTCATTATTTTCATATACTCCTTTTTTTCAGTCATGACTCTTTACTCATTCCTTTACTTTTCCTTTAGGCCAAATAGTGTCAGATGTATGAGTATATTTTCAAATTAATTATAAGAAACTCTGAAATTACCGTTTTTCCGACGTTCTGAAAGAAAGGCTCATACAACATATTCACAATGTTTAAATATTGTAAAACCATCTCCGAGTCACTCATGTTCATCATTTTGTATAATACTGATATCACTTACTATGAGATGCACTTTCAGTACCTATATGACAAGTCAATTTTTTATATTATCTTGATCACTTTTACTCAGAATATAATTTTAAACAGCAAACTAACCTTTATTAACTGCTCCCGTCTTCATAGGCCAATTACCTTTACTTAAATTTTGGTTCTAAAAACACTAGGTATGAATTTTTTAAGTCAAAAGGCAAACGTTGTTTGAAAGTCAAATGAGTGTCATTACAAAGGGTCCAACCTTTACAACTTTTTAAATAGCATGTGTAATGCCCTGATGTTGTTGAAGGACCGTCATGATAAATAATAGCTACAGTTGCAAAGGTTCTTCCTGAAATTGATAACTGAGAAGCCACAACATTTTTAATAGAAGTTGACAATTTACTTCCATCAGGTCTACATCGTTGGAACATTAAAATCACATATTTACCATAAGTTTGTAAAAATAATGTGGACAGCATTGCAGACTTACATTGGGTACACACCATATTATGATCAGCTGCTTTAACTAGATTATTAAAAGGCACTGATTTGCAGTCTGGTAAACTCAAATATATAAATCTTTCAGTGTCTATTCTAGTACTACTTGATAAACTACAGTTGTTGCAGTCATGCTGCCATTGATAAGAAAGGCTAAAAAGATTTTTTATATCTACTCCTTCATCTTCCAATACATCAAACATATATATTAAAAATTCCTGACAATCCTGCTGAATAATCTGTGAAAATTGATTTTGACCAGAACATATGTCTAGAAGATTTCTAATTTCAGAAACACTTTCTATTAATTAATTCTTTAATGTAGCTCTATCACTGGTACATTTTTCAAACACAGAATTCAATAAACAGCAGAATGTTTGATCCCGATTTTCAACAATCTGTTCTTGTAAATTTTGAAGAAAAAAAACAACATTAACCACTACATTAGCATAGCAGTTGACACCAGAACTGTTTTCAAACTGAAATCCAACAACATCTTCAACAGAATCCTTTTTCTTTCTGCTTACAATTACAGTTTCATCTATTTTTTGTCTTTTTGCTACTACCTCACTGCAATTATTCTCATTTCTTCTTTTTCGGCCTACCACACGTTTTTCAAACAGAGGATATTGAGGCAAATGTGGAGCATACTCTCTTCTTAACCTATTTTATTATTTAACACAACCTAGATCAGCACAAATCTTTGTTTCATCACACTCAATCAAGTACAATCCTGATAAAGTTCTGACTCGTGATAATGCCACATATGCCATACCCTCTTTAAATACAGAACTTCCAATGTTCACCAAAGCACTATCTACACTTAAACCTTGAGATTTATGAATTGTCACTGCATATGCCAAACAAACAGGAAACTGTTTTCGGCGAACATATAAGTCTTTCACAAGCAAAAATCTAGCTCAACAACGACAAATTTGTTCTCTTTCGTCAATGCCATCAAATTTAATTTTTAAAGTTTCAATTCCATCTCTATTTTTGTAATTCACAAAACCAACAACATGACCCATTGCTCCATTTACCAGACCTCTTTCAACATTTAAATTCCTTCTCAAAATGATACGACAATTTAAACACACATTCAGAGTCTTTTCAAAACCAGCAGTTTTAGATATAGTCTTCTCTAATGAATCCAATTTTGATTTCAAATTTTCAGACAAAATAATTGTTGCTCCCATATGCTCTATTTTATCTATAGCTTCCAGTTTCACTATCTCTTCATTTTCTAACTTTAACATTTTGTTGTTGAACAAGGAACATTCTTTTAGAGTTGGCATCAAACATATGGCAGATTTCTTCTCGTTAATTTTCTTAAAAATATTCTCTGGAAGAATGTTTTCATTTGGGTACAAATTTGAAATTAATCGTCCATGTAAAGCTTCTTTCCCATGCTGACTTACTTTTCCGATTCTTACATCTTGTAGAATATTTTTATAATCTTCATCCTTTGCCTGCCGCATATTTTGGAGTAGTTCTGCATATTTGAAATTTAACCATATATTAACGTTTCCAATGCTTCCTAGGCACTTCCTGGTATCTTCATGCGTGACCATTTTAAACACTGGTTGTCCTTTCACTGGAGTCAACTGCAGTAGATCTCCAAAAACAATAATGTGTTACCCTCCAAATAACACATCATATTCTGTTCTAAGAATTTCTTGCATTCTCAAATGCACAAAAGCAAGCATTAGATTTGAGACCATGCTTACTTCATCAATGATAAGAAGTTTCATTTTCTTCAGGACTCTCGAAACTTCGGAACACGCATCTCCAGATAGCTTGTGGTATTGCAATTTGTTATCATGCTCCACTGGCAGCATCAGTAAACGATGTAAAGTAATCCCTTTAATATTATGTGCTGCCAGCCCAGTTGGAGCGGTAAAACCACAAGATAGCGGTGAGTCAGTCCTTTTCTGCAGATATGTTGCAATTGCTTTAATCAGAAAACTTTTTCCAGTTCCCGCTTCTCCACTCACGTACAGTTGGACAGGCTTAAATGATGTACATGAGAACTCTTTCTTCTCGTGACTGAATCCATGTTCAACCTGTTGTGTGACTTCGTAATATATCTGTTTCTGCTCAAGGTTTAATTGTTTCACCAAATCTTCTAAATTAATTACATCCTCTTGAGCTTGCTCCATAGCTCTTTCCACCTCATCCATGGCATCCATGGCAGTGGCAGCTTCATTTTGGATAATTGGTCCTCCTAGTGGATCCTGACTCAATGAAGCAGAACTCTGACTGTCTTGAGAACTGTCTCTCGTAATCTCTGCAGCAATTGTTGCTTCTTGTTCTATTTCTTCGTTCAACATTTGCAGATAATTTGGAAAAACAGGACATTCTATGTTATCCTTTGTTGCGTTAAAAGAGTCTTTGTAACAGAGAAAATCATCTCCAAGTAGTTCCTCTTCTGTAAGCCATGGTTTAAAGAGTTGCAAAAGAGCCAAATAGTAAAATTCTCTTTTGTCTGGATTTTCGCAACTCAATTTTCGATGATTAATCAAATGACCTTTTCTCTGTTTCACTAGACATCCTTCACATCCAATGACAGCATATATTCCATTATTGATATCTTCTCTGATGTTCCTCTTATAAATATATCTTTGCAGAACTTCATAGAGACAAGCGTTCTCAAGATAAGGACTTCTATTTGGATAGTATGTATCCAACATGTTTGTCTTCAAAATATCTGTACTTTCTGGTTCTTTCCCTGCCAAATACTCTATTTCCTGTACAGATTTCAAAACTCGGTTTCGTGTTGCAGCAAGACCTAGACTCACCCAAATGATGGTTCTAGATTTGGCATATAGACTTGCTGATGACAATCGATCGGAACATTCATATGCTCCAATTTCTCGATGTGACAACATCTTTAGACTGTAACTGTATAATTTCTTGCTTAGACTCTTTTCATGTGAAATGTCCTCCCACATTTCCTTCAGTTCTGTCTTTTCTTTTTTTGTGATGTAAGACGTCACATATCGAGCCACAGCAATAGAGTTGTCAGCAACTAATTGAATATCCATGTTAGCATTCCACATGGACAAAATCACTGGGATGTAGTCGTTGATGTACTTGGACTCTTCGTTTCTTTTTAAATTGTATGTATTTTTGGGTGATTTCCTCGTCACAGTATGTCGCAGAGAAGACATCAAATTATTTACTCTTCCTTTAGAAATCACTGCTCGTGGAAAACCAAAACGACATTTTGTGTAGAACTTGTCCTTGTTTCTGAATTTTCGACGACAGTACTTTTCCACAACGATGGGATTGAAAGCGTAAAACTTGTTGCCTTAAACTGTTTTCTTCAGTAGTTTTTGGAACAGCACATGCTGAATATTCTTCAATGAAGCTCATCACTGTCTCATCCGAATCTGAATGAAAGACATCATAGCTTCAAATCTATGATTAAAATATCTGCATACATTCACTGGATCCAAAGAACACAGTTCTCCAGATGTTTTGAATTCTATATTTTGTATATTTGCATTTGCCTCGCGTATAAATTGAAGTAAGTCGTCCCATGCACAGCTGAGAGTGAGGAACCATGTAGGAGTACCTAAGTTTCTTAGCATACATTTCAATTCCCCATGACGACGGTACCAATACTCGTTTGTACCACGCTGACATGCCATGAGATTGATTGGATGAGATTCCAAAATATTATCTTGCAGATTAACTTTCTCCATAAAGTCCCTCGCCGAAACATTTTGGAGATGTGCTCCACTTTTCAGTATATGGTTTACTGCATAAGAAAGCCCAGACAAGTCACTTTCATACAGTAGATGAAACAAATATGGGATGCATTGACGAAACCTTGGATCTTCAGCATATAATCTTAAAATCCGGTATTCAGATGCTGGAATTTGAATTGGTCGATCGTCAAATCGTCCACCTCGACCTGTTGGAAATAGCTGTGGAAAACAACGAGCTTCCAAACTTTCTTCCCATACACTAATGGGACTTCCTTTTGCTGATTTCATTTGAAACAAGTCAATTGCATTCCCCATTACTTCTTTGGAATGCAAAGGATGAACAGTATAATGTTCATATATTTCTTCACTTCTAGACACATCAACTTTTTCAATTTGGCCAGCTGAACAATCACTGTCTTTATCTGTAGCTGTTTCCTCTGCTCCAACACATACATGTTTGTAGTACTCATTTTTTTTGACCAAATACAATGTTGCCTTTTTGACTTTCCTAACATCCACTAAATCTTGCCAGATTTTCTTACTCTTTGTCGGAACCCCATTAACTAGAATAACCAGAGGTTCCTCTTCCACTTTCTCTACACCAATTGTATCAATATTTTTCTTGAAATCTAGAGGCAAATAAACAACTCTTCCCTTTAATCCTCTCTGTAAATCTGAAGGAGGCAATTTCCCTATCTTAGGCTCCATGCGAACAATTGCCTAAAAAGGATGGACACATTGAATCAAAATACACTCATATGTATTTAAATCCATCAATTCAGGAGGAATGTCTACCAACTCAAGATTATTATGAACAGCTCTAGCAGGCATTCTGTTTTGATTTAATTTATCATAACAATATTTACAAATACGCTGATCAGAACTCAAATCAAAAGAATTCTCCACCCACAAATAAGTTGCAAAATCCTTCCACTCATAATTATTTATCTTTTCACTTTTTACGTATAAATCAACTAATCTAGTTTGATGCTTATAATGAGTTCGTCGACAACACACACAAGTAAAATTCGGCCTTTCACTTGATTTCACCTTAAACCTGATAATTTCCTGGTCAAACTTTTCTGTACTTAAAATCTGTACATTGTCTTCCACATTACCTTGAATTTCTGTGTCAATTTCTACACTGTCCTCTTTTTCACTAAAATAACAAATCTCAATTTCTTCACAAATCTTCTTCACATCTAATTCAGTTCCATGCAAAAGAGCACTGTTTAATTGTTTAAGCTTAAGTGCTGGACTTTTTGCATAATACAACCTTCTCACTAATTTCCTCATTTTGTTATGATGCACTGCTAACATCCTAAAATGATGAGAAAGACTCTGACATACTTTTCTTGAAAGACAAGCCAGTGAATGGCCTTGCAAACCTGTCTTTTCTCTCACTCTGCAAGGATCTAAGTCTTGCAACATTTTCATTTTCTGTTTTAGACTTTTCTTACTATATGTACGTAAGAAATTACGAAGCAAATCGATTGATTCCTGTCACACACTACAAATACTACTACACTTCCAACTGTACACTGGACCCTTAGTACGTCTCCCTAAAACTTCATCAGTTAATACCTCTTCTGCATCTCTAGACGTAAGTTTCTCTTTTTCAATCGGACAACCATCTTTCACCTCATATGCTCGACCACTGGTGTCAACTGCATGCACCAAATCATTCTCCTGAAAGTAACTCTCCTCATTAGAGAATGGCTCACAACTTGAACTATACATCCATTCTCCAGAAAAAACTTTACAAAAATTAGTCCGATTAATTACTCTCTTGCATCTACTCTTTGATTTGAAAACATGAATTGTCTTGTTAAGTGTCCTAATTCTATTGATTATTAAAATAAATAATTTTTTCTTAACTTCAAAAGCCTGATCAACAATCTTCTCTACACTTTTCTTTTTCTTATAAAAAGCAGATCTCTGTTTACCTTTTTTAATATTTTTTAACAAATTTAAAACCACCCTATTGCAAAACATTCGTTTACGAATGTCCCTAAATTGATTTTGCCTTCTATTCCTAGACATATTATTGTCTCCTGCTGCAGTAGTAAAATGTTTTAGGGATCTCTCCTTCATCTTCAAATTTGCTCTCTCCTTCTCTTTTTCTACATTCTGTCCAACATTTTTTTTTGATCTACATATGTTCCGTAAGAAAGACTTAGTTGTCTTACCAGGAGCTTTTTTCCTGTTTTTTGAAGTATTTGTTGTAGGAGACTGCTTTAATTCCGTTGCTGTTTTTGTTTTTTTCCGCTTAACATCTTTTCGTCTCCTTTCCCTTGAGGGCATATTTCCTTACTAATGAAATCTTGATTTTAATCTGTGGTAAACAAAAAAAAAAAACTCATTATAGACCACTATTACCAAACAACAAAACAATGACAATAAGCAAACAATATAAACACTATAATGCTTATACATATGACCTTATCTCTGTTTTTTAAATATAATTCTAAAAAAATATTTCGGGCACATGAATTGGTTTTACATGATTGACAAAGATTAGATAGTATCTGCATGATTAAAAAAATATATTTGCACATTTCACAATCATATCACCTGTGTTTCCTCAGATTAGTAAGCAAATTGTGCACACGAGGTAAGGCCTGTCCAGGGGACCATAGGTGGTCAGACCGGTGTCTAAGAGTGCACTGGACTGGACTTTATGAAACTTATCCCCCACTACACTCTTAGATACAGCCCTCACCTTCTTTCCACCCCTGGACAGACCTCTCATCCACTACACTCTTCAACACAGGCATCACTTCCTATGCACCCCTGGATAGTCCTCACCTTATCTGCAACCCTGAATAGACCTCAACACATCTGCACCATGTAACAGGCTTCAGTTCATCTACACCCCTGGACACGCCTCATCTCATCTGCATCCTGTTACCATCAATTATACTCAATGTATTGAGGTCTGTCCAAGGGACACAGATTAGATAATGCTTGTCTAAGGTTTAGAGGAGGTAAGTCCTCTCCATTGCACTCATGGACACAGACCTCAACTCTTTTGCACCCCTGGACATGCCTCACCTCATCTGCACACTCCACTTCCTAATTTGAGGAAACACAGGTGACATGATTGTCAAAGGTTCAAATATTCTTATGTATTCATGCACACACTATTTATTCCTTCTCAAAAATGTTAAAACCATTAATTTACCCCAAAATTGTTTTTGTAATAACATTTTAGAAACAGAGCGCAGTTCCTATATACATTTATGAGGCCGTGCGTCACTTTTACGCCGCCAGTGCGTCACTTTTTGTAACTCATCGGCAGCGCAAAACATGCCCCCTGTTGCACACTATTTACAAAGTGACGAATCTAAGCAGATGCGTCACTTTATAACCCCCTGCGCTACATTATACCTGCGTCAGGTATAAGGTATGCAGAGGGGGCGCTCCCCCGCAAAAATCCTCGTAATAGTGACGCAGTAAAATCTATGAGATTTCACTGCATCACTTTTAGGACGCTATTACGTCAAAATCTTACGACTGCCTCACAGCAGACGTAAGACTGACGCAAGCCCTTTCACTTGGGGCTTTCCCCATGTGAAAGGACGCATTGCTGCAGTTGCGTCACTTTTGTGACACACTCCAGCAATGCGTCACTTTTGCGCCGTACAGATACGTCAGAAATACTGACTTATCTGTAAGTCCTTGCGCCATGATGCGTCATACAATAAATATAACACATCATTGGTGTCACAAGGAGTGCGCAGTGAAAAGTGACGCATCGCTGTTTTCATAAATAAGGCTCTCAGTGTGCTTCCTAATCTGACGTAACACAGGTGACATGATTGTGAAAGGTTCAAATATTTTTATGTAATCATGCACACACTATTTATTCCTTCTCAAAAATGTAAAACCCATTGATTTGCCCCAAAATCGTTTTTTGAATAACATTTTAGAAACAGAACACAGGTCCTATGTACAAGCATTCCATTTCAGTACTGAAAACTCACTATTTTACAAAATAAATTTCCTTTCTCTTGCAAACATTCCTACCAACCATTACCAAAAACATCTCATCTGCATCCTGTTACCATCAACTATACTCAATGTATTGAAGTCTGTCCAAGGGACTCAGATTAGATAATGCTTGTCTAAGGTTTATAGGAGGTAAGTCCTCTCCATTGCACTCATGGACACAGGCCTCAACTCCTTTGCACCCCTGGACATGCCTCACTTCATCTGCACAATCCACTTCCTAATTTGAGGAAACACAGGTGACATGATTGTGAAAGGTTCAAATATTTTTATGTATTCATGCACACACTATTTATTCCTTCTCAAAAATGTTAAAACCATTAATTTACCCCAAAATCGTTTTTGTAATAACATTTTAGAAACAGAGCGCAGTTCCTATATACATTTATGAGGCCGTGCGTCACTTTTACGCCGCCAGTGCGTTACTTTTTGTGACACATCGGCAGCGTAAAACATGCCTCCTGTTGCACACTATTTACAAAGTGACGCATCTAAGCAGATGTGTCACTTTATAAACCCCTGCACTACATTATACCTGCGTCAGGTATAATGTATGCAGAGGGGGCGCTACCCCGCAAAAAGCCTCGTAATAGTGACGCAGTAAAATCTATGAGATTTCACTGCGTCACTTTTAGGACGCTGTTACGTCAAAATCTTACAACTGCCTCACAGCAGGCGTAAGACTGACGCAAGCCCTTTCACATGGGGCTTTCCCCATGTGAAAGGACGCATTGCTGCAGTTGCGTCACTTTTGTGACACACTCCAGCAATGCGTCACTTTTGCGCCGTACAGATACGTCAGAAATACTGACTTATCTGTAAGTCCTTGCGCCATGATGCGTCATACATTAAATATAACACATCATTGGTGTCACAAGGAGTGCACAGTGAAAAGTGACGCATCGCTGTTTTCATAAATAAGGCTCTCAGTGTGCTTCCTAATCTGACGTAACACAGGTGACATGATTGTGAAAGGTTCAAATATTTTTATGTAATCATGCACACACTATTTATTCCTTCTCAAAAATGTAAAAGCCATTGATTTGCCCCAAAATCGTTTTTTGAATAACATTTTAGAAACAGAGCACAGGTCATATGTACAAGCATTCCATTTCAGTACTGAAAACTCACTATTTTACAAAATACATTTCCTCTCTCTTCCAAACATTCCTACCAAGCATTACCAAAAAAAATGACACAAACCAACAGCAAAGATGCTGACTCTGATTCCTAATCTGAGGTAACACAGGTGACATGATTGTGAAAGGTTCAAATATTTTTATGTAATCATGCACACACTATTTATTCCTTCTCAAAAATGTAAAAGCCATTGATTTGCCCCAAAATCGTTTTTTGAATAACATTTTAGAAACAGAGCACAGGTCCTATGTACAAGCATTCCATTTCAGTACTGAAAACTCACTATTTTACAAAATACATTTCCTCTCTCTTGCAAACATTCCTACCAAGCATTACCAAAAAAAATGACACAAACCAACACCAAAGAAGCTCAGTCTGATTCCTAATCTGAGGTAACACAGGTGACATGATTGTGAAAGGTTCAAATATTTTTATGTAATCATGCACACACTATTTATTCCTTCTCAAAAATGTAAAAGCCATTGATTTGCCCCAAAATCGTTTTTTGAATAACATTTTAGAAACAGAGCACAGGTCCTATGTACAAGCATTCCATTTCAGTACTGAAAACTCACTATTTTACAAAATACATTTCCTCTCTCTTGCAAACATTCCTACCAAGCATTACCAAAAAAAATGACACGAACCAACACCAAAGAAGCTCAGTCTGATTCCTAATCTGAGGTAACACAGGTGACATGATTGTGAAAGGTTCAAATATTTTTATGTAATCATGCACACACTATTTATTCCTTCTCAAAAATGTAAAAGCCATTGATTTGCCCCAAAATCGTTTTTTGAATAACATTTTAGAAACAGAGCACAGGTCCTATGTACAAGCATTCCATTTCAGTACTGAAAACTCACTATTTTACAAAATACATGTCCTCTCTCTTGCAAACATTCCTACCAAGCATTACCAAAAAAAATGACACAAACCAACAGCAAAGATGCTCACTCTGATTCCTAATCTGAGGTAACACAGGGGACATGATTGTGAAAGGTTCAAATATTTTTATGTAATCATGCACACACTATTTATTCCTTCTCAAAAATGTAAAAGCCATTGATTTGCCCCAAAATCGTTTTTTGAATAACATTTTAGAAACAGAGCACAGGTCCTATGTACAAGCATTCCATTTCAGTACTGAAAAGTCACTATTTTACAAAATACATTTCCTCTCTCTAGCAAACATTCCTACCAAGCATTACCAAAAAAATGACACAAACCAACACCAAAGAAGCTCAGTCTGATTCCTAATCTGAGGTAACACAGGTGACATGATTGTGGAAGGTTCAAATATTTTTATGTAATCATACACACTATTTATTCCTTCTCAAAAATGTAAAAGCTATTGATTTGCCCCCAAATCGTTTTTTGAATAACATTTTAGAAACAGAGCACAGGTCCTATGTACAAGCATTCCATTTCAGTACTGAAAACTCACTATTTTACAAAATACATTTCCTCTCTATTGCAAATATTGATACCATGCATTTTCAAAAAGCAACACACAAACCAACAGCAAAGAAGCTCAATGTGCTTCTTAATCTGAACTCTCTATCTATATTGAATGAATCATAATTTACCTTTACAAATGCTTTGAGAGATTGAGAACAGTGTCAGATACACACACATATATTTCTTTAGCAGAGCAAAAGGTATGTACTCCAGGCACTGCAACCATGAATGGCACAGAAAACCTCTAATTCTACACACATATTCCTCATGGTAACCAATCAAAACTCTTCCCTCTCTATTTTCAAATCAACACCCTTCCCCCCCTCAGCCCTTTCTACCTGTTACCATAGCAACTCCCTCCTCACTGAGCTCTCAGGGTTAAAGTTTATTCTAAAATGTTGCAAATGAACTCAGCAAGGATGTTTGACCTATCAATAAACCAGCTTATCAGGTGCAATCTTTCTTTTAATGACTTTTTCTTGACCATTCAAATGACTTCTTTCACAGAACAGAACCATGCACCCTAACTTTAAGTTTTCAACTATCTGAATCCACCAATCATTGCTTGTGATTCAAGAGCACTGAAACTCCACAGTTTTTTTTTTGCAAACTCCTACTGTTCCAACTGCCACTTCATTCCTACACTTCATCTGACTGCACCAGAACCTCCTCTCACCATGTACTCTGTCTGGATTATTGGACATAGCTACATTCACTGGGCTCAAAGGTATGCAGCTATCAGAAATTTTCACAACCTTGATTTACCAAATGTGCACATAAAGTGGATTGGCCAAAGAGGATTGAGATGTCATCAATTGATACCATTGGTGAAAACCTTTCACCATCTGCCACACCCTGACCGTATAATTTTGCACTGTGGTGGAAATGACCTAGGCACTTTGACTGGGGTAGGTCTGGAAATGGTTTTAAAGGACACCTTTGGGCAATTGATGACACTTTTTCCACAAACTGCCTTGGTATATTCCAATATATGCCAAAGACAGAAATGGAAGTGGTCCAACCAATTTTGTCCACAATTTGAGAAAGCACGGAAACATGTGAATAAATCTGTTTCTGCTTACATGAGAGACTATGGAATGGGTTCAATATACAACAACAACTTGCGTTACAACATGCAAGATATCTACAGAGGAGATGGTGTGCACTTCTCAGATGAGGGGAATAGAATATTCCTCCTGAATTTAAGACTGTGCGTTGGAACCCAAGACTGTGCGTTGGAGCTACACAACCCAAAAGCTCTTTTCAGGGCTACCCTACCTCTGATCACTCAAATTGCTTATCTTTTTATAATTTTTTTCACTATTTTTCACCAAAGTACTATCCCCGGTACGCTTCCCGGTGCGCGTACCGGGCGCTCACCCCTCAAAAAATGTAATTTTTTTTTTTGGGGCATATATGTAGCTCCTAAACTCCCCTCAGAAAACCTAGGGGGTCAGGGGGTGTCTACTGTGCCCCCTTTTACCCTTTCCCAACGTTGTTTGTCCTCCATCTTGTGTCTCAATTCTTCCAAAACACAAGATGGAGGACTCACCGGTAAGCGCTCCCCAAAATGTTTTTAAAGTTAATTTACATAAAAACCTCTGTAGAGAAGTTCACCAAATATAGAATAGGCAATACTACATACCAGTCCCTACCATTTTCCCAAATTTGGTGGAATTCCATTCATCCATTTGGCCTGTAGCCCTGTCTAAATATCCTGAGGTAAATTGCATAACAAAAACACATCTGAAGTGTTAGAATTTACAACCAATTAAAATGTTACTTTCATTTTCCATTATTATTTCCTGACATTTGATTGGTTATGTACATGAATATATATTAAAAAAAAGAGGAAAACACAGCCATTTTGATTACTACTTCCTGAAGTACATTTGAAAAGGATTTTCACTGAGAACTTCAACTGCTTTCACAAAGGTAAGTTGTTATTTTGGAAAGTGAAGTATGTTGTGCACTTTAAGTTAATTTGGGAAAACATTTTCTGATAGTTATATACTATCCCTCTGTAATAGTTATAGATTGAGATAGGCTTCTCTGTTATAGCTATGGATTGACTTAGACTTCTCTTGTATAATTATGAATTTACTTAGGCTTTATCACATACACTTTTTTATATTTCTACTTCCAGCCTGATACCATACACTGCCCAAAGATAACTACACTGTTAAAAAATGAAAACTACCTGTCTGAACTTAAACCCAACAGTGCCCTATCTCTACTGATATATTTATTTTTTATGCAATTTACAGCAAGAAAATGGAAGGAGAAGCAAATATTTCTTTGGAAGGAGAAGCAAATATTTCTTTCGAAATTGTTGTACAGAACAACCCTGAAGAAAATATTGCTGAGAATGATGACTTTGACTTTATGGATGAGTCTATAGACCATGAATTACTTGATTGTGTGGAGGCAATGGAATCATGGACTGAAAATGAGGACATTCCTGACAATATAATGTTGGAAGTGTTATTAAATTTTGAAAAATCAGAGCAATACATTTTTATTTAATAATTAAAAATTGTTCCAGACATTATTCTTTTTTATATGTAATTCATGAAATAGTACCTAAATGAATATAATATAATGTGAGACCTATAGTATACTGTACAACTTTTTTATGTTACATAGTAATTTTCCTCATAGTTACTTCCTTTCTCCCACTATATTATCTCCAATGCATATTTGACATCTCTTTTTCATCTCCTGCCTCAATGTTGTTTCTACTTTCCTGACAAACTATGGTATGGATTCCATATACCACAATAACTTCTGTAACAAAATGCAAATTATCTTCAAAGGAGACAATCTACATTGAATTTAAAACTCTGCATTGGTACCTACATGCTGGTACTTATATCACCCACACAACACAACAACTCTATGCAGAGCTACCCTACCTCTAAGCACCTTAAATTATTATTTTACTGTTTCACTGGGTTTTCCTCATGGTACGTGTGTGTGGGGAGGGGGGGTGAGGTGTGTGTGGGGGGATGTGTGGGGTGTGTCTGTGAGGTGTGTGTGTGTGTGGAGGGGGTGAGGTGTGTGTGTGGGTGTAGGTGTTTGGGGTGTGTGGGTGTGTGGGTGTGTAAGGTGTGTGTGTGGGTGTGGGTGTGTGGGGTTTTTGGGTGTGGGTGGGGGTGTGGGTGTGTGAGGTGTGTGTGGGGTGTGTGGGTGTGGGGGGTATGTGTGTGGGATGTGTGTGTGTGTGTGGGATGTGTGGGTGTGTCTGTGAGGTGTGTGTGTGGGGGGGGGGAGGTGTGTGTGTGGGATGTGTGGGGTGCATCTGTGAGGTGTGTGTGTGTGTGTGTGGGGGGGGTGAGGTGTGTGCGTGGGGGGGTGGGTGTGGGTGTGGATGTGTAAGGTGTGTGTGTGGGGTTATGTGTGTGGGGTGTGTGTGTGTGTGTGTGGGATGTGTGGGTGTGTGTGTGTGTGAGGAGTGTGTGTGTGGGTGTGTGTGGGTGTGTGTGTGGGGTGTGTGCGTGTGAGTGTGTGTGGGATGTACTTGTAGGTACCTAAATCAGCCACAGAACCCAAAAGCTCTTTTCAGAGCTACCCTACCTCTGATCACCCAAAATGATTATTTTACACTAACTTTTTTCACTATTTTTCACCAAAGTACGCTCCCTGGTACGCTCCCCGGTGCGCGTACCGAGCGCTCCCCCCGCGAAAATCGGAAAAAAATTGAATTTTTTTTTAGTCCTGCTGGACCCTTTTATTGCCCCCACATCAAACCTAGGGGGTCAGGGGGGTCTACCCTGCCCCCTTTTGGTCATTTCCCCTTTTGTTTTTGCCACCTCTTGTGTCTTGATTCTACCGAGACACAAGATGGCGGCCGCTCCGGACTGTTTGGAATGTTTACAGGCACCCGAGAGCCAATCAGCTTTCCGCGCGCGAACGCGCGTGGCGTGCTGGTACGCGCCCCGGTGCGCGTACCGGGACGCGCCTATAGATATATATATTTTTTTTAACCTAAATTACTCAAAATCCACTGGAGCACATATCTTGAGACATAGCAAAGGCACATCGGGCTACCAGTCCCTACAATTTTGCCAAGTTTGGTGGAAATCCATTCAGCCGTTCGAGCTAAAAGTGCGACCGACCGCCCTATGGAAATTAACATGGGAAAACACATTTTGGGATCCCCCTTTTATCTCGGCCCCCGCTTGACGAATCCCCCCCCAAACTTTAAGGGAAGGACCGGAGGGCCGCGAGGCAAAGGTGCTGAAAAATTCAGTCAGATTCCTCAACCGGCGCCAAAGTTATTCCCAATAGAATGTTACGGATTTCCTATGGAAAACAATCCTAACTATAACTACCTACTGGCGACCGCCAGTAGGTAATATATATATATATATATATATATCATCGACTCCCAAACACCAGCCGGTTGCACTCGTGGGCGGGTGCACGCCACAACGGGGGTGTACCCGTTTCAAAATGTCCAAACACAATCCTGGAAACAAAGCCCTACGGCGAAACGCGTCGTTGCTGTTTGTTCCGCCGTAATAAACTGGTTGGAACAACCCCCTGCGAGTGCTGCTTTCCTTGGTGGTTTCATTTTCCAGGATTGTGTTTGGACATTTTGAAACGGGTACACCCCCGTTGTGGCGTGCACCCGCCCACGAGTGCAACCGGCTGGTGTTTGGGAGTCGATGATAGTAATTTCCGGATGCACCGAGTCTGTCTAAGGATTTCCCGCATTGCCTTTAACAGGAAGAGTTGCTGAGCGAATTTCCATTCCATTATCAGGCACTTATTTCTCTGCTGGTAAGGCGCGGTGAGCGCAACTTTTGAAACATCTTTTTTGCGCATTTGACATTGACTCAGAGCGGAAGGGGGGAAGACAGCAAGCTTGATTGTTTGGCAGTTGCGGCTGCGCTACCAATAACCATGTTTTGTGAGGCGGAGAGAAGAGAGGCCGAACAAGGGATGTTCAAGAATAAGAAAAAAACCAATGGAACTCAAAAAGCAGGTACTAGTCAGGCTAATGGGGGCGGTATCTCCATGAATACCAAATTAAATACTCTAGAACGTCTTTACGAGCGTGAAATTAGAAAGTGGTGGGAGGCCACATCACTACAAAATTACATAGACGTTGACCGCGTCCCCAGGGGATTAAGAATATATACTATCCCCGCGTACGAAAATCCGGACCCAGAGTTGCTGGATGCTTGGGCGGAACACACAGCAGCATCCTGCAAAGAGAGTCTAAGAATACTTGTACGCTTTGCCTGGAGTGATAGAGAGAAGGCCTTGACAAAAATCAAAGAATTGGAAGATGAATTATCAAAGGAGGAAGACCAGGCCACTCTTGGAGAGAAACGTGAACAAATTAAAAAACGTCTTAAAAAATACGAACAAAAAATTAAACAGCGCAAGGAAGAAAAATTTGAGAGGGACGAAAATGACTACCAGATGGGAAGGGTGTTAACTTTTGCAAAAAAATATGATCACACAAGGAAACAACTGAAGCAAAAGAAAAGTGCACCCGCCTCCGCAGAGGTTGTGACTTCCGAATCAGATGTCAACGCAGATGATGTGGCAAGCGATGATGGAAGTGTGGAAACTCCTTCTTTTCACAGAGAGTTCCAAGTCATGCGCAACCAACAATTAGAGGGAGGCAGGGGCAAACCCCCGGACAACGCAGGAGCAAGAGGAAGACGAGGCGCGGCGGCGGTGGGAAGAAATCCATTAGGTTCACCACCAGTAACACGGAGCAAGAAGAACTTCTATCGGAAGAAGACATAAGCGAGCACCTCGTTGATACGGACAAAGATAATCTGTCTGTCATCAATCTAACAAACAAAGCGTTGACTGAAGAAGAAAATTCCATTCTCAAATTGGGCTTATCCTTCTGCCCACGAAAGAACTTTGACTTTGCACAAACCAGAATAGACGTTTTTAAATTCACGAGAAAATTGAAGCTGCATAAATTCTTCAAACTCAAGTCTCAGAGTGCCAATTCCATGCCATCCATGGATAATGAAGGAGATGGTTTGAGATGTCGTGATTTGGGTGGCTTATGTGCCATTGAAGGTTTACATCAGGAAATAAATAGAGGTGAAGATGGAAATATCAGTAATACCCAAACATTGACGCATCTGGCTATACAACAGAAAAGTGGGGGCAGTATGTTCAAACCGGCCTCTACTTTTTTGCCTATCATGGGCTCAGATGCTATAGACACCTTTTCAGATGCAGTTTTAATGGATCTCACAAGACTAAGAAAATCAAAGTCATATGCGTTCTCTGGTGAGAATTTCACCAAACAACAACAGAATGCATTACAAACTTTGTGTAAAAACTCTGATCTGGTCTATAAACCCTCCGACAAGGGAGGCAACATTGTCCTCCTCACTACTGCCCAATATGAAACTGAGGCTCTTCGTCTACTAGGAGATGTCAACACTTACAGACCAGTGGACAACAAAGTATATAACCAAAGCGTGGTAGATTACCATGACATGATATCCAGGTGGTACAAAGTCAATATGCTGAATACCGATGAATATCTGTACTTACGTTGTCTTAGTCCTGTAATTCCAACATTTTACTACCTTCCCAAGGTTCACAAAGACTTACACAATCCTCCAGGCAGGCCGATTGTGGCCTCGAATGGAAGTCTTACTGAGAATCTTTCGATTTATGTTGACTCCTTCCTTTTACCTTTGGTTATGTCTTTGCCTTCCTATCTGCAAGATACCAAACACTTTTTGTCCATCATTGGTTCAGTCATTTGGAAGGACACATATTGCATGCTGGTTCTTGACATCGCCAGTCTATACACCTGTATAGCTCATGGCGATGGTCTTAGAGCTATGGCCCATTTCTTGGAGAAACGTCCTCTTTGTTTCTACGAGCATAACAAAATGCTGATGGAATTCATGAATTTTAGTTTGAATAATAACATCTTTCTTTTCAGCAATCAGCTGTATAAACAAACGTCTGGAGTAGCCATGGGAGCTTGCTCGGCTCCCAGCTTTGCCAATTTGTTTGTAGGCCATTGGGAAGAACTGGCACATTGGTGCCATAATGAGAAATGGACCAACATGATTATACAATGGCATCGTTATATAGACGATTTGTTTATTATCTTAAATTACACGTTGGAAACTGCTAATGAGTTTGTTGGGGTATTGAATCACAATGACAAAAATTTGAAATTCTCAGGTGAGATTAGTAAAACCACTGTCAATTACCTTGACCTTACAGTGTATGTAGACAAAGAAGGCTCTCTGCAGACGAAATTGTTTAGAAAAAAGACTGCTGGTAATTCCACTCTTTATGCGACCAGCAGCCATCCACGCCAACTAATTGAAAGTATCCCTTACGGGGAACTTTTAAGGTTGCGGCGTAATAATTCCCATGATGTTGATTTTGAAAAGGCGGCGGCTGCTAGTCTTCAAAGATTCAAAAGAAGAGGATATAAAAATGGGGTTTTGACAAGGGCTTTGGAGAGAGTTAAAAAGATTAAGCGGAAAGATTTGTTACAGCCCAAACATAGTAAACCATCTAAGAATGGGGCATTTCGTCTCATTACAACTTTCTCGCGTAATGCTGGTCAGATCAAGAAAATCTTGATCTTGAAAAAGAATTGGAATATTCTTTTGTCAGACAATGTCATCAAAGCTGACCTGCCGACCAATCCGTTGGTCACCTATAGGAAGGCTAAATCCCTTAAGGATCACTTAGTCTCCAGCCATTACTCTCCTCCTGCAATTACCCCCAAAATGCCGGTTCTTAGCGGCTTCTATCCCTGTGGTCGGTGTAAGGCCTGTAAGTTTAGTAAGCGGACGCTTACTTTTAAGATACCAGGTCTGGCCACACCGAAAAAGATCTTGAAATTTTTGACTTGCTCCACCCCTTTCGCGATTTATTGCCTCACTTGCCCGTGTGGTTTAAAATATATTGGCAGTACCACCAATGCTGTAAAACTGAGAATATTGGAGCACATGCGCGCTATTGCCAAAAAAGATGAGGCTTACCCCGTGGCAAGGCATTTCGAGAAGATGCACAATAGCAACAGGGATCTGTTGTCGTACATCTGCCTCGATAGTGTACCAGTCAGCATTAGAGGAGGGGACCGCCTATTGAAGCTCAGACGCCTGGAATCTAGGTACATAATTGACCTACAAACCAAGGTTCCGAGGGGTTTAAATATGCACGAAGAGCTATCAGTACATTTGGGATAAGATTTGTGTCTATTTCTATGAGTCTGCATGTATTTTAAAGGTGACCGGCATGTTTTCATCTTATTACATGTCTGTGTTAGTGTCCTCCTTTGATATGATGATTTATCGGATTTATCGAATCCCTAACTGTGACTGTTTTTCTTTAACTTTGAACTTTTATATAGGATTTGGCTAATTGATGTTTTTTGTAGAGATGACATTGGACTTGAGGATCTTGTAGGCAATGCACCCATGAATTAGCCCATTTGCGGGCAACATTTTCTGTACCATTATGGTAGTGTCCATGCTGATTTACATGCTATTTTGCTTATAATCATTGTGATTTCACAGAGGTTCAGCATGGTTTTGATAAGATCAAGTCTCTATGGGGTGTGACTTTTCATCAGCCTTCATCGTTAATCAGGATGTTATAAGGATCGTTTTTGCGCCCATACAGGGCTATATAAAATGTGAATATTGTAATTCACGTGTTAATAATGACAACATTATAAGATGGTTATTTTGTATAATTATATGCACTTTCCATTGAATGTATATACATTGTAAGATGGCTGCTGTTTTATTGTAAAATACGCAGTCCGTCTTTACTTTCCATTACATCCTGACAAGTATTAAGTGTTTGCATGTCCTCGCTTCTCTCAAAACTTGACAAAGCCCTACGGCGAAACGCGTCGTTGCTGTTTGTTCCGCTGTAATAAACTGGTTGGAACAACCCCCTGCGAGTGCTGCTTTCCTTGGTGGTTTCATTTTCCAGGATTGTGTTTGGACATATATATATATATATATATATATATATATATATATATATATATATATATATATATATATATATATATATATATATATATATATTCACTGAAAAAACCATAGGTTTCAGGCCTTATATAGTTAGGAATTAGCATTTAAAAAAACCTTTGAAATTCACTGAATAAACCATAGGTTTCAGGCCTTATATAGTTAGGAATTAGCATTTAAAAAAACCTTTGAAATTCACTGAAAAAACCATAGGTTTCAGGAGTTATATAGTTAGGAATTAGCTTTTACAAAACCTTTGAAATTCACTCAAAAAACTATAAGTTTTAGTGGTGTTATAGTTAGGTGGACATTTTACTCATACAAAACCATTGAAATTGCTCCTATATAGTTAGTTGTACTAAGTATATGACGCGCACCCGCAATCCACTGCTGATGATGTCACATATTAGATCATTCATGACATGGTCAGTGACATCACTGATGACATCTCAAATGACATCACTGATGACATCACTGATGACATCATCCAGTGAATGTGGTTTGCTTCGTTATTTAAATATGAAATGAAATGAAATGAAATGAAAAAGAAATTTATAAAGCGCACTGCGGCCAAGCGGCTTCCTGGCGCTGGGGAACACAACCATATCTGCCAAAGGCGAGGGGAATTAGCCAGGAAAAGCCTGGAGAAAGAGAAAGGTTTTCAGAGCTTTGCGAAAGTGTGAAAAGATAGGGATGGAACGAATAGAGAGAGGGAGAGTATTCCAGATCTGAGGGGCCCGCACCGAGAAGCGGGTGCCTCCGGTGCGGGATTTGCGGAAGCGGGGAACGTGAAGAAGAGAGAGAGAAGAAGAGCGAAGAGAGCGGATTGGGGCATGAGAGGAGATTAAAGAATTGATGAAGAGAGGGGCAGAGCGAGCATGTGCCCGAAAAGCCAAACAGGCAAGTTTGAACTGGGACCTGAAATGAACGGGGAGCCAGTGGAGGGATTTAAGGGCGGGAGTGATGTGGGAAAACTTAGGAAGACGAAAAACAAGACGGGCCGCCTGGTTCTGGATGGCCTGGAGCCGGCAAGTTTCGTAGGCGGGAATGCCTACGTACAGGCCATTTCCATAATCCAGGCGGGATGTAATAAGGGCAGAAATAATAACTTTGAGGGCGTCAACAGAAAAGAACCGGGAAATTTTACGGATGAGGCGGAGGGAAAGAAAACAAGAGGAAACAACTGAGCTGATGTGCGCGTGCATAGAAAGATCATTACTGATCTTAATGCCCAAAGTCCGGACAGAAGAGACTGGAGAGGGGGAAGGACCAAAGGAAGAGGGCCAGTGAAGGGGGGACCAAGGATTGGAGGGACCACCAGTGAGAACAAGCTCAGTCTTGTCAGGATTGAGCTTCAAATGATTGAAGCTCATCCATTGAGAGATGAAGACAAGGGTAGAACTGAGCTTGGGAAGAGAATGAGTGGGAGAGGAAAGGTCAAAAACGAGCTGGAGGTCATCTGCGTAGTTATACACCGAGACCCCCAGCTCAATGAGAGAGGAAATGAGAGGACGGATATAGAGATTGAAGAGAAGAGGGGAGAGAGAAGAGCCCTGGGGGACCCCACAGGTAACCGGAAGGGGGGGTGCAGAGAAATCAGAGAGGTGAACTGCCTGAGATCTGCCCCGAAGGAAGGACGCGATCCAGGATAGGGCGGTGCCCTGGATGCCCGCTGCGCTGACACGGTCGAGAAGAATGGCATGGTCGACCATATCAAACGCAGCGGACAAATCCAAGAGGACTAAGGCCTGGGGGAGGTTGCTGTCGGCCTTCGCTTTCAGTTCGTCCAGGACCGCGAGGACCACACTCTCAGTAGAATGGCCAGGTCGAAAGCCGGCCTGGTGAGAGGCCAGAATGTTATTCTCCTCGATGTAATTAGAGAGGCAAGATGTCACGTAGCTCTCGAGGATCTTCCCAAGATAGGGAAGAAGGGAGATCGGCCTGAAATTAGATGGAAGAGAGGGGTCCAGGCCAACTTTCTTCAGGATAGGAAGCACAATGGCAGTTTTAAAAGAAGAGGGGAGAGAACCCAGAGCTAAGCAAGAGTTGAGAAGAGTTAAAGGAGGGGTAGGACAACTAGTGAATAAGGTTCTAAGAATCCGAGCGGGTGCGCAGTCAGCCGGAGAACCGGACTTGACTTTGACAAGAAGGTCGAGGAAGAGCTCAGGTGAAATAGGGTTAAAACAGGATAAGGCGGCTTATAAAGCGGCCCTGCATGAATACAAGGCCCAGCTAAGAAGTGCAAAGGCCAAGTTTCTAGAAGACACTCTGGCGAAGGCCTCTAATAAATCACAGACCCTGTTCAGGCTTGTTAAGAGTCTGTCCGATCCATCTTGTATGGCGCCTACAATACCGGCCTCGCAGGAACTGTGCGATTCCTTGGCCCTTGCATTCGAGGAGAAAATCAGGAATATCTTGACTGGACTTATTAGATCTGAACAGTCTTTGTCGTCTACATCCCCCTTTTCGGAGCCTTCCCATACCTTGGGATCCGAGGGGGCAAATGTCGGAAATGATTTGCCTCAGCTGTCCTGCTTTCCAGTTCCCTCGCTGGAGGAATTTTGCACCCTGGCCAACGGCGTATCCTCAGGGTCGCCGCTCGATCCAATGCCTCATAAAATCTGGAAGGCTTTTCAAGACGAGCTATTTTCCCCATTGCATTCCATCTGCTGCCAATCATTGACAACTGCAACAGTTCCGGACAGTTGGAAGATGGCAATTGTAACACCTTTGTTGAAAAAGGCTTCTTTGGACCCTCTCTGCTCGGCCAATTATAGGCCGATTTCGCTATTACCATTCGCGATAAAAATTCTTGAGAGATGGGTGACAAGGGCCTTATCCAACTTCCTGGAAACTAATCTCTGCCTGGATGCTGTTCAATTTGGCTTCAGACCGGCTCACGGCACCGAGACTGCCTTGGTCACCGTGCTGGACGAGCTACGAACGCGGGTCGACAGGGGCAAGTCTGCATTTTTAGTGCTACTTGACATGTCGGCCGCGTTCGACACGGTGAACCATAAAGTACTACTAGGCCGTCTTCGGAGTGCGGGAGTGAGTGGTCTGGCTTTGAATTGGCTAACTTCCTATTTGGATAATAGGCAACAAGCTGTGGCACTACCACCTTTTCGATCAGCCACTCGGCAGGTGAATCAAGGAGTCCCTCAAGGGTCGGCAATTAGCCCAATCCTATTCAACATATATCTCCGTCCCTTGGTAGCACTGATAAAGTCATTCGGCATATCAGTCATCAATTATGCCGATGACACTCAGTTGCTTTTTTCTTTCGAGGGACCGGAGACAATATCAAGGGACTCTTTTCACCGCTGCATGTTGGCAACAGCAGCATGGCTGCGAGATAACTCATTGCAGTTCAATGGGTCGAAAACGGAGGTACTGTACTGCTCCTCGGACCGAATTTCTCGTACACTACCGGCTGATTTTTGGCCATCTTTTATCCCGGGTTCGGTGGAGGCGGCAGAATCGGCTCGCAATTTGGGAGTTCTGTTCGAACCCAACTTGCAGCTGGATGCTTCCGTAAATAGGACGGTAGCGACATGCATGGGCCTGCTTCGTGCGCTTAGGAAAATCTTGCCACTTCTTCCCCGGGGCTCCAGAGCAGAGGTAGTGCGTAGTTCCATCCTCAGTAGGTTAGACTACTGTAACGCACTACTTCTGGGAGCTCCGAAGATCCTGGTCCTTAAACTCCAAAGGATTCAGAATATGGCCGCTAAATTAGCCTTGTCTCGCCCGCGTTCCTCTTCTTCATCGGCAGCGCTTGCCGATCTTCACTGGCTTCCGGTCCAGCAGAGAATTGCATTCAAGGCCTCGTGCCTTGTCTTCAGGGCCCTGCATGGAATGGGACCACTACCCCTTCAGAGTCTCTTTTCTTGGTATCAGGCTACCAGACCTCTGAGATCCTCCTCGGCGTTCCTGGTTAGGGTTCCCAGGATACATAGAGTGAGGATGGGCGGACGTGCTTTTAGTTTTACGGCCGCCAAGTTGTGGAATACTCTTCCTCTGACATTGAGGAGTAGCCTTGATCTACTCACTTTTAAAAGGGACTTAAAGACCCATTTGTTTCCAAGGGTAGTGTAGTTATGCAATAGATGGTTCTGGATCGATCTCAGCGCCAGGATGCCCTTTGGGTGACAGCTGCGCTTAACAAGCAATAAAATACAAAATACAAATAAAATGATCAAGAGCGGAGGATGGAGAGAGGGAGTGATCCGGTAGGTTGGGTGGGGGCACGATGGGAATGTTAGCCTTAATGGTGATTATTTTGTTGATAAAGTAGTCGTTGAGAGAGTGACAGAAGGAGAGGGAGGGAACAGGGGAAAGGCTAGCACGATCGGAGGTGGCAAGGCTGCGCACCAGTGAGAAAATCTCGCGAGATTTGTTGGCTGAGTGGGCTACGCGCTCCGAGAAATAACTGGATTTGGCCGCTAAAATGGCCAGTTTATAGTTGCTTAGGAGAGCCTTATAATTGAGACGAAGAGTGGGGCAGTAGTTACGACGCCAGCGGCGCTCAGAACGCCTGAGCTCTAATTTCAGGCGTCTGAGGTCGTTGGTAAACCACTTATGAGCGTCGTGAGGACGGGCTGATCTGATCTTTTTAAGTGGAGCAGCCCGGTCACAGGCCGAGGAAAGCCAGGTGTTAATGGTGGCCGCCTGATTCTCCACAGAGAGATCAGTCAGGGTGGGAGCCGATGAAGACAGAAAGGAAGAAAGATCATTGAGATCAGTCTTGCTCCAACACCGGGCCCAGATGTTTTTTGGGCAGGGGGGCCTTCTCGGGCTGAGATAAATGAATAGAAAAGGAGATCAGAGAATGGTCTGACCAGACACAGGGAGAGATAGAATTGACCGAGGGACTGCACCGTAGAGACCAAATCTGGTCCAGGGTGTGGCCATGGATGTGGGTGGGCACCGAGACGTGAGGCAGAAAGTTAAGACAACGGAGGGTGGCAGAGAAGTCTTTAGAAGATGAATCCTCCCTCGGATCGCCCGGCCAGAAATTAAAGTCCCCGAGCAAAAGTATCGAGGAGTTGTTTACAGCCAGAGTGGCCAGGAGATCCTGAAGGGTGGAGACAAAGGAAGGCATGTTTTGAGGGGGGCGATACAGAAGGATCACCGTGAGGGGGACCGGAAGGTTAGTGGAGCGGGCCACCAGAAAGTCAACACCAAGGATACTAGGATGAGGCAGGAGTTGGAATTGTAGCGAGCGGCGGATTATCATAGCCACACCACCTCCAGTTTTTCCGTCAGGGCGGTCGGCACGGAGGGCATAATGGGTGACAGGAAGGATAGCCAGGAGATCAGGAAGTGAATCCGAGGAGAACCAAGTCTCGGTGAGGAACAGGAAATCCGGGGAAACAGTGTCCAATAGGTTGTAAAGAGCAGTTTGGTGTTTTACAGCAGAGCGAGTGTTAAGAAGAAGAGCGGAGGCAGAAGGGTATCCGGGGGAAGCACAAGAGAGGGAAAACGTAGGAGAAGTTAGAGAAGGGGAAGTGAGTGATGCTGGACCAGAGGGAGGAGAAACATAAAGACCATGCGAGGATAAGTGTTCAACTGTGGAGGGAGAGAGAGGGATAGAGACAGAGAGAGAAGACAAATGGGAAGAGGAATACACCAAGGGACGGGCAGGGTCGGTGGCCCCTGGTCCCGGCCTTATATGCATTATATATATAGCAATTTGCATTATATGCATTATATATATAGCAATTTGCATTGAAGAATGAGTGGATATATATAAATAAATATTTGGATGGAGGATTTAGTAGCAGTGTAATTGACTGTTTACTTGACCAATTTATAATGTCTCACTAAATATAGTGGATAGTGACTAAACTGTGTGAATATCTGTATCACTTTGTCAGTTGTTGTGTAAACTGATTCTACAGTTGGTTACTAGCTTTGTGAAAGTCTATATTAGTTATTGATTAGTTAACTGAGTATTTGTATGGGAGTATGAAAGTGTGTGTGGTTCGGTGGAGGGTGTGTGACTGTCCAAAGATGTGTGAATAGTTTATTCAGTAGATACATGAAGTTAAAACTACATGTTCTAACACTTTGGGTGAGGGAATCTCTTTATGGGTGTGGTGACGAGCAAATATATTTCTCAAAGGTACAGGTCCAACAAACTAGAAAAATAAAAGGCAGTGTATGTGTCAGTTGTTGTATATAAATAAGTATACATAAGACACAATGATTGTGTGAGTGACCGTATGGACAACTGTATACTTGTAATAATGATTTTATAATTCACTAAGTATGACTTACTATCTAAATGAATAGAAGAAGTGTTGTTTGTATAAGTGTTTTGCTAAGTAAATATGTAAGTATGATCCATTGTTTGCATAAGTGAGTAGGTCGACTTCATATGTGAATAGGATGCGTGCTGTTGTTTAATGTCGATATAGATGTATAAGTATTTTTGATAGTGTTCTATTGTTCATTGACAGCATGTATAAGTGAATCCATAGGTAAGGATTAGATGTGTGTATACATGTATGAATCACTGAGTGGATTTTTAGATACTTGTATTGCTGTGACAAATGGATTTAAATATGATACTCTGTATTTTACAAAGAGTGATGAAAAATTGTAATAGTGTATGAAAAGGTGTATGTGATTGTTACGTGGATGATGTCATCAGTGATGTCATTAGAGATGTCATCAGTGATGTCACTGACCATGTCATGAATGATCTAATATGCGACATCATCAGCAGTGGATTGCGGGTGCGCGATATATACTTAGTACAACTAACTATATAGGAGCAATTTCAATGGTTTTGTATGAGTAAAATGTCCAGCTAACTATAACACCACTAAAACTTATAGTTTTTTGAGTGAATTTCAAAGGTTTTGTAAAAGCTAATTCCTAACTATATAACTCCTGAAACCTATGGTTTTTTCAGTGAATTTCAAAGTTTTTTAAAAAATGCTAATTCCTAACTATATAAGGCCTGAAACCTATGGTTTTTTCAGTGAATTTCAAAGGTTTTTTTAAATGCTAATTCCTAACTATATAAGGTCTGAAACCTATGGTTTTTTCAGTGAATTTCAAAGGTTTTTAAATGCTAATTCCTAACTATATAAGGCCTGAAACCTATGTTTTTTTCAGTGAATTTCAAAGGTTTTTTAAATGCTAATTCCTAGCTATATAAGACCTGAAAGCCCACCAGGAATCTCAAGTATGCACCAGGGGACTGCATTGCAGAGAGGTGTAATTAAGCCATGGCCCTTTTTACACCTCTCTGCAACGCAGCCCCCGTGCATGTTTGAAGAGGGGGAACTCATTCCCCCTTCATACTGGGGGCCCCTGGGGGCCAACTAGCCCACCTGGAACCTCCAGTATGCGCCAGGGGGCTGCATTGCAGAGGTGTAATGAGGCTATGCCCCTTGTTACACCTCTCTGCAATGCAGCCGCCTGGCGCGTTTGCAGAGGGGGAACTAATTCCCCTTGCATAATGGGTGTCCCTGGGGGCCAACTAGCCCACCAGGAGCCTCCAGTATGCGCCAGATTGCTGCATTGCATAGAGGTGTAATGAGGCCACACCCTTTTTTACACCTCTCTGCAACGCAGTCCCCGTGCATGTTTGAAGAGGGGGAACTAATTCCCCTTGCATACTGGGTGTCCCTGGCAGCCATCTTGTGCCTTGTTAGAACCAAGGCACAAGAAAGCAGTGAAACAAAGCTGTGAAACTCGCAAAGGGGCCAGAGTAGAAACACCCTGACCCCCTAGGCCTGCTCAGGGGGTCCCACAAGGACCCCCAAGGCAAAAAAAATAATATATTTTTTTTAAAAAGTCGCGGGGTACAAAAAAACAATAAAAAATGTAAAACAACAATAAGAATAAAAAACAGTTCTTTTCAGAACTACCTCCAATTTATATAAAAATGCTACATTTTTAAAAAACTCAGTCTTTCTTTTTTTCTCCAGGGTACGCGTACCGGTACGTGTACCGATACGTGTACCGGGGCGCGCACCCCCTCAAAAAAAGAAAAAAAAAAGAATGAGTGTGTGTGTGTGTGTGGTGTGTGTGTGTGGGGGAGGTGGGTGTGGGGTGTGTGTGGGGGGTATGTGTGTGGGGTGTGTGTGTAGGATGTGTGGGTGTGTGTGTGGGGTGTGGGTGTGTGTGTGGGGTGTGTGTGTGTGTGTGTGGGGGTAAGGAATGTGTGGGTTTGTGTTACTATCCTTGTGGGGACTTGGGTGTGATAACACACTCACGCTGTGGGGACTTGATTGCACTGTGGGGACCTGGACCCAGGTCCCCACAAGACAATGTCCTTTAAATGATAAAAAATGGCTTCAGGAACATCTGTGCCAATTTTTACAACTTTTTAAAAAATTGTCTTGTGGGGACCTGTGTTTCATAAAGTGTGTTTATATTTTTGCTCGCTCTGCCCCTGTAGACAGGAGGCGGTACTGCAGCCTTAAACACACTTTGCATTTAAACACACTTTGTTCACCAGCAACACATGTTAGCAGCAGAAAGCACAGATATTTGAAAGGAAAAACGGCATAAACCTGTGTTAAAAACTATTTTTCATGCAAAGTAACCTTTTTCCTTATTTATTAAAGTAAACTTTATTTACATTAATTTTTTTAATTCCGACTACTTGAGTTTAAAAATTGTTAGTGGTTTTATAAATATTGCTAAAAGCAGTTAGGGTCAGTTTTGAATCACAGATGACTTCACTACTGCCGGTTGATTCTTATCTGCAATTAAAGAATGATGGTGCATTAAACTGTGAACCAATGTAAAATGATCCGATCGATTTTTGCAAATTTGATTACATATTAATATGCACTTTGGAATACACTTTTAAGATGATGACTAGATGAGTGAGTGGCTAGAGTGGCATTGTGCTAATAGGTACATTCTCTTAGACACTGAACTGCAGTAATGTTATGTCCACAACATGGGGACGTTTAATTTTAACAGAAAAAAAGCATGTTCTTTGAATATATGTTCTAAGAATGTCACTAATTTTCTAATATTGCCACAAGATGTAATTATATTTAAATCCTTTGAATTGCTTAGTTTCCAAACTGTTCCCAGATCCCTACAAAGTAACGCAGATTATTTCCCAGAAATGGGTGAAGAACAGTTAAATAACAAGCATTGGCAAAACCAACATGTGTCACCTACAAAAGAGCTACTGGCTTTGTCAGAGTTTTTTGACATGTTGTACAGCAGCGTGCCTGTTCTGCGGCATGGATGAAATTGACATTTTCAAATAGCACTATGATGCAGCCAAAGCGAACCACATCATGACACTAATTTGTATTGCTGGCGGGAGGGTGGGGGCCTGTGAGGAGTCAACACTAACAGAGGGGGTAGGGAAAAGAAAAATCACTGATAGAGCCATTACTGATCTCCAGCAGCAGTTATCAGGGGCTCCTTGGCCTCATTCAATTATAAAATGCAGACTCTGATATATATCAAGCTCAGTGAAGTAGGTGCAGAGACACAGGGTCGTATTTCACCCTAATTAGTGGCTATTTTTTTAAAGCCAAAACAGGGGAGGTAGATATGGGACCAAATCCCTATCTTGCATTAGGGCTCACGTTGCCCTTGCTACTGCATTGGCACCTACACGTATTCCATTTTGGACTTAGTGTTTCAGCTAAGGTGCAAAGTTCTGCTGTAAAAAGACCACCTCATGTTGGTGTTCACTTCAATGTGCCCTTCCTGTGTATTTAAATATAGTCTGCCTCCCTGGACCACACTAGTTTAACTACAACATACTGCAGTAGCTCAGGCAGTGCTCAACCACCTGCCTTATGAGTGAGATGATTTTCAAGCCGGAAGAGTGGAAAGGATGTGACGTTATGCTAGAGCTGCAAACTTGGAACTTGATTCTTGACATTGGCTTAAATCCTGTGATTATGGTCAAATCACTTAATCTCCCAGTGCCTAAAGAAAATTGTACGTAACTTAACTGGTGCTCATGTTAAGTGCGTCAAAAGTGGAGGGACACAAGCACAGCAGTAGTGGAAATGAGGCATTTACAGACGTGTGTGAGAAGTGGCTTATGTTGCTTCACCATGAGAACCTTTGTGTGGTTCAAGTCTACTAATGCTGCCATAGGACTGGATGAGATAGACTACTGCTTAAGTCCTCAATCACACTGCTAGGTGCTGAGCCCCAAAACAATTTTAGATCACCTCTCTGACTACTGCTTAAGTCCTCAATCACACTGCTAGGTGCTGAGCCCCAAAACAATTTTAGATCACCTCTCTGGTGGTTGATCCACCACACCAAAATATACAAAGGATCACAACAAATTCAACAATCTCCCAAACATGCAGTTTCCTACTTTGTAGTGTGCTACCTGCACAAAAATGTGCTTTGACACACCGCATCAAGGTATGAAGGAGAGCCTTCTCCTACATTTCTCTTAAAGCATGGAACTTCCTGTCACTACACATAAGAGCCTCCTCCTCACTTGAGTTCCATTAAAAGCTTAAGACCTGGCATTTTGAGGTGTCCCACTAAGCCAGAGGTCTTCAAGCGATTTTGGTCTGAGCCCCCCTTGCCAAAATGTTTTGAAGTTGGGCCCCCCTCCAAAACTATATGGCAAGGATTTGGGGTGTGGGAGGAACGATCACAGGGGGCGGGGATCATGAGACCATTTCAGGTGTTCTTTTCTGTAGCTTGTAATCCACATATGGGGCAGATTTACAAGCCGCGTACACCACATTTGCGCTGCTGTGACGCAGCGGCGGCGCAAAGCCAGCGCCATGCTGGGGGGTATTTACAACGTGACGCACCGTGCCACATGTGGGCCTTCCGGTGCAGGGGGGGGCGTTCTGGCGCAGGAACGCATCCTAAAAGTGGCTGAGTGAAATCTACAAGAATTCACTCAGTCACTTTTAAGGCCATGCTTCGTCAAAACCCTGTGCCTGCTTGAAGCAGGCGTAAGGATTGACGCAGCATGTTAGGCATAGGGGCACCCGAGCCTTGCTGGAGCTGCGACCGCTTGTGACAAGACTCCAGCAATGCATCACCTTTATGGCAGCAGATGCGTCATGCATCTGTCTCTTCTTGCCCCATGGTGCACCGCATTTTGAATGCGGCGCATCCATGGTGGCACAAGAGGTGTCTGCCGTGACGCACACTAACTGGCACACCCATGCGGATATGCAGGGATGCGCCAGTTATTGTAAATCTGCCCCTAAATGTGCAGCACCAAGCAAGAACAGAATAGATGTCTCTATCTGCAAAACCTCAAAGTCCTTTTCCAATCCTCACTGTGGTGCAGTAATTGAGTGCAGGACAAGTCACCATCATGTCTGTCGATGCCCCAACGAGAATGTTAGGTGATAAACGCCATCCATGTCTCACTCTTCAGCCTGCAATCTCTACACTTAAAAACTAAATCGGAAACATTGTGAGCACTTTATTCTCACCAGCTCCAAAATACAACAAGTACTGGCGTTGCCAATAGGTCTCGCAGTAGGAAAGTTGGAGCTATTACAATTGCAAATAACAATGCCTTTTATTTTTGTTTTCATTTTAAAAACATAAAGGGCTTTGTCATTTACAAAACCAATAGCTCCAACTTTCCTACTGCGAGACCTATTGTGCACTGCACAGTGTGGGTGAAAGTGGCACTGCGTGTGTGTGAGTGGCTTTGAGTGAGTTGCGTTGCGTGGGTGAGTGGCGTTGCATGTGTGAGTGGCGTTGCGTGTGTGAGTGGCGTTGCGTGTGTGAGTGGCGTTGCATGTGTGAGTGGCGTTGCATGTGTGAGTGGCGTTGCGTGTGTGAGTGGCGTTGCGTGTGTGAGTGGCGTTGCATGTGTGAGTGGTGTTGCGTGTGTGAGTGGCGTTGCGTGTGTGAGTGGCATTGCGTGTGTGAGTGGCGTTGCATGTGTGAGTGGCGTTGCATGTGTGAGTGGCATTGCATGTGTGAGTGGCGTTGCATGTGTGAGTGGCGTTGCATGTGTGAGTGGCGTTGCATGTGTGAGTGGCGTTGCGTGGATGAGTGGGGTTGCGTGGATGAGTGGGGTTGCGTGGATGAGTGGCGTTGCGTGGATGAGTGGGGTTGCGTGGATGAGTGGCGTTGCGTGGATGAGTGGGGTTGCGTGGATGAGTTGCGTTGCGTGTGTGAGTGGTGTTGCTTGGGTGAGTTGCGTGGGTGAGTGTGGTGTTGCGTGGATGATAGTGGGCTTGCGTGGGTGTGAGTGGCGTTGCGTGTCTGTAAGTGTTGCTGTGTGGGTGAAAGTGGCACAGAGCCTTTGATGTAAATGTAAATGTAAATGTAAATGTGTTTCGATTTATATAGCGCACTAATCACCCAGGGGTCTCAAGGCGCTTGCTTAGGGAACCCGTCCTGGTATTCCCCTGTGAGATACCCCGGCAGGGTATTCACAAGGTGAAAGCCAGGCATCCCGCCGCGAGGGGCCGTAGTGGAGATTAAGCAAGCTATTGCCCAGAGTCGCAGAGTGTGACCCCGTGAGTCGAGTAGGCACCGGAGCGAGAATTGTCGAGTCTGTGGAATTTTTGTGCCCGAGACCCGCCGAGGTGGGGAATCGAACCCTGGTCCACGGCTGATCTCAGCTTCCGGGTCTGCCGCCTCTAACCACTGAGCCACGCTTCTCCACGCTTCTGGCCTGGCGCAGGAGAAATGCTGCTGCTGCTAATTAAATATAAAAAGTGTTTAGGGACTCACGGCTGCCGAGAGTAACAAGACAGTGCTGGGAGGGGGGCTGCGCACCAACTGAAGTGCTCTGGTTGCACGGCCTGCGGCCGGCCGTGTGAAGTGATAAGACTTTGAAGTACACAGGCATGCTGTGACGGAGGTGTGACAAAAACCACTTGAAACAAAATGCCACTTCAAAGTTTATATTGTTTATTCTTGGAGGCAAAGAAAATACGAGTTTGCCAGTTCAAAACAAAAAAAAGCACGGGGGCCAGAATCTTTAAGTGACCTAAACTGGAAATAGTTTTAGTACAATAACTGTGGTAGTAGAAATCGTTTCAGCCAAAAGGCCTGGTTGCAGCTTTGTTTTGTTAAACGGGGTGTGTTTTAAAGTGAGGCGTTGGGGCTGGAAAGTTTTACGATCGGCCTGAGAAGAGAAATGTCGAACAAAGACAGTATTTCACTGCAGGCTGGCAGACAGCTGTGGAAGGTATTTACAACGTTACTGCAGTGCGGCACTGCGCGCTGCTGCGGCCAGGAAGTGAGGGGGCAGGGGGGGTTGGAGCAATCCGCATACACATGTAAATTGGAAATGTGGTGCAATTTGTAAAAATTACCATGATCCTCTTTATTCTATAGAAAATAAAATGGCGTATTGCAAGCAATCACTGGAAATACAATGCCTTGATGTTTCTGTTTCCAATGTCTTGCTCATCTCGCACATATTGCAAACGCGCACAATCGGGAATATTTATGCAAATGCATCTGCATACTTTTATATACTAAATGCGTACGTCTTGTAGGGAGTGGGGTGTAGGAGGGAGTGGGGTGTAGGAGAGAGTGGACGACATATATACATTGATGGATGACATATATACATTGAGGATATGCAGGGTGAGAGAAGGGAGCAGGAGAAAAAGAAAATATAGAGAAAGAGAATGCGAGGCAAGAAAGGAGACAGCTAGAGAAGGGTAGAAGGGAAAAGTAACAAGAGTAGGGTTGCGAAGGAAAGAGCATGGAGAAGGAAAGTCAGGAGGCAAGAGAGGGAGGGAAATGAAGAAAGAGTGGGAAAAGAAAGAGATGAGGCGCGAGAAAGAGAGGGATAAACTCAAGAAAAAACGTGGGAGTGCGAGAGATAGCGAGGACAACCAGAGAGAGGTCGTGGGAGGCGATGGAGAAACAGAAAGTGAATGAGCGAGAGAAGCGCAGAATCACCGAGAAAATAGAAAGTGGTAGAGGGCAGACCCAGCTGGACTGGATGAGAAGGGACAGAAAAGAAATCGGCTTTAGATGTAAGAAGAAAAGAAGGGAGAGTTAGAAATACTCTGACAGGCGAGTACATGAGAACAGTACCAGAATGAACAAATGAAGGGAAAGAACAGTGACTGCAGCAGGCAGGATGGAAGGTCACGAATGCTGCTAAGGAAACGGATGCAGTTAATAGCTGTACGTGGGGAAGCACGGGAGGGAATATTGTTGGTAGAAGAGAGAATGCAGAGCGCACGCTGGGCGAAGCCCTTTGATGTGCTGTGAGCGGCCGGGAATGAATGATTAAGGGAGGAGAAGCGGGAAACTGAAAGTACGGCCTGCCTGCGGCCGGCCATGAATAATTAGGGGAGGAGAAGCCCTGGCCGTGAATGCGCGTGCATGTTTGCTCACGTGATTCACGTGAACTGCAAGAAAACCGCGGGGCTGAAAGCCCTTAGTTTGAAGAGGATTTTGGCCACTTGAATTCTCGCTACGCTCGATGCGCATAGGTTAAATGCAGCTTTAACTGTCTTTCATTAAGCATGATATAATATTTTCTGGCCCATTAACATGATCTGCCTCTGATGTATACCCTATTATATATGCAGCAATTCATATACGAATATATTATAATGTTGTTTGTGTATATTGTCGCTAAAATAAACATTTAGCCATGTGCCTTCAACTGTATTCAATCACAAATAGTGTTAAGGACTAGGTCCCCACAAGGATGGTAGCACATGTTCAAGTCCCCACAAGGATGGTGCTGTGCGCACGGTTAAATAACAATATATTTGCAAATTTGAAGCAGGATCCTGTATAATGAATTTTTTCTTAACATTTTTCTGTTAGTTGTGTGTTTTAAAAACATTGGGAAAGGTTAGTCCCCACAAGGCTGGTATTCACACATAGTCCCCACAAGGATGGTAACACGTGTATGTGTGTGTGTGTGTGTGTGTGTGTGTGTTGTGTGTGTGTGTGGGGGGGGGTGTTTGTCAGAAGTGTGTGTGTGTGGGGGGGGTGAGGTGTGTGTGGGGGATGTGTGGGGTGTGTCTGTGAGGTGTGTGTGTGTGTGGGGGGGAGTGAGGTGTGTGTGGGTGGGGGTTTGTGGGGTGTGTGGGTGTAGGTGGGGGTGTGGGGGTGTATGGTGTGTGTGTGGGTGTGGGTGTGTGGGATGTTTGGGTGTGGATGGAGGTGTGGGTGTATGAGGTATGGTGGGGGGTGTGTGTGGGGGGGGTGGGGGGGTATGTGTGTGTAGGGGTATGTGTGTGGGGCACCCCCTCAAAAAAAGAAAAAAGAATGAGTGTGTGTGTGTGTGTGGTGTGTGTGTGGGGGGGTGTGGGGTGTGTGTGTGGGGGGGTATGTGTGTGGGGTGTGTGTGTAGGATGTGTGGGTGTGTGTGTGGAGTGTGTGTGTGGGTGTGTGGGTGGGGGGTGTGTGTGTGTGTGTGTGTGAGAGGAGTGTGTGTGTGGGTGTGTGTGTGTGTGTGTGAGGTGTGTGTGGTGTGTGTGTGTGTGTGAGGTGTGTTTCAGAGGTGTGTGTGTGTGGGGAAGGGGTGAGGTGTGTGTGGGGGATGTGTGGGGTGTGTCTGTGAGGTGTGTGTGTGTGTGTGGGGGGGAGTGAGGTGTGTGTGGGTGGGGGTGTGTGGGGTGTGTGGGTGTAGGTGTGGGTGTGGGTGTGTAAGGTGTGTGTGTGGGTGTGTGGGGTGTTTGGGTGTGGGTGGAGGTGTGGGTGTATGAGGTATGTGTGGGGGGTGTATGTGGGGGGGTGGGTATGGGGTGTGTGTGTGTGGGGGTATGTGTGTGGGGCACCCCCTCAAAAAAAAAAATAATAAGTGTGTGTGTGTGGTGTGTGTGTGTGGGGGTATGTGTGTGGGGGTATGTGTGTGGGGTGTGTGCGTGTAGGATGTGTGGGTGTGTGTGTGGGGTGTGTGTGGGTGTGTGTGTAGGGGTGTGTGTGGGTGTGTGTGTGTGTGAGGAGTGTGTGTGTGGGTGTGTGTGTGTGTGAGAGGTGTGTGTGTGGTGTGTGTGTGTGGGGGGGGGGTGTGTCAGAGGTGTGTGAGTGTGGGGGAGGGGTGAGGTGTGTGTGGGGGATGTGTGGGGTGTGTGTGTGTGTGAGGTGTGTGTGGTGTGTGTGTGTGTGTGAGGTGTGTTTCAGAGGTGTGTGTGTGTGGGGAAGGGGTGAGGTGTGTGTGGGGGATGTGTGGGGTGTGTCTGTGAGGTGTGTGTGTGTGGGGGGGAGTGAGGTGTGTGTGGGTAGGGGTGTGTGGGGTGTGTGGGTGTAGGTGGGGGTGTGGGTGTGTAAGGTGTGTGTGTGTGTGGTTGTGGGTGTGTGGGGTATTTGGGTGTGGGTGGAGATGTGGGTGTGTGAGGTATGTGTGGGGGGTGTGTGTGGGAGGGGTGGGTGTGGGGTGTGTGTATGTGGGGGTATGTGTGTGCGGTGTGTGTGTGTGAGTAAAATGTTCAGCTAACTATAACTGGTGTCAAACCTATGGTTTTCTCAGTGAATTTAATAGGTTTTTTAAATGCTAATTCCTAACTATAACTAGTGTGAAACCTATGGTTTTTTCAGTGAATTTCAAAGGTTTTTTAAATGCTAATTCCTAACTATATAAGGCCTGAAACCTTTGTTTTTTTCAGTGAACTCGCAAGGCTTTTTAAATGCTAATTCTATTAGCGGATAACATTTATATATGTTAATATCCGTATGGGACCACCTGAACAGCCCTAGGGGGGTCAGAGTGTTTCTACAAGGCCCCCAAATCTTTTTTTTTTCTTGTACCGTAAGCGTACCCCGCGATTTTCCGCATTTTTTTTTTTTTTGGGCCTTGGGGGTCCCTGTGGGACCCCCTGAGCAGGCCTAGGGGTCAGGATGCTTCTACCCTTCCCCTTTTTTGAGTTCTACACGTTTGTTTTTCTGCTTTCCTGTGCCTCAGTCTACCGAGGCACAAGATGGCTGCCAACAGTTTCTGTTTTGGAGTGTTGACAGACATTGGCAGCCAATCAGAATGCAGCTCGCTCACTAGAGGTACGTGTACGGTACGCGTACGTGCGCGTACCGTAAGCGTACGGGTAAGCTCACGGGTACGCTGCCATAGATATATAAACTTTTTTGAACCTAAATTACTCTAAATCCTCTGGAGCACATATCTTGAGACATAGCAAAGGCACATCGGGCTACCAGTCCCTACAATTTTGGCAAGTTTGGTGAAAATCCATTCAGCCATTCGAGGTAAAAGTGCGACCGACCGCCCTATGGAAATTAACATGGGGAAAACACGTTTTAGGACCCCCCTTTTATCTCGGCCCCCGCTTGGCGAATCCCCCCCAAACTTTCAGGGAAGGACCGGAGCACGGCGAGGCAAAGGTGCTGAAAAATTCAGGCAGATTCCTCAACCGGCGCCAAAGTTATTCCCAATAGAATGTTGCGATTTCCCTATGGAAATCAATCCTAACTATATATACCTGCTGGCGACCGCCAGTAGGTAATATTTGAATATATATACACATATATATATATATATCAAAACTCCTTCTTGCGAATGAGCAAAGACCACGCAGGGGAACACTTTGGAAGCAGACTTTATACCTTGTGTGGCGAATGCATTTCGGCACTTTCCACAGCCTTCATCAGCGCCCAAGTATCCAGGAGGCTTCCAACATCACGATCTTGAGTCCTGCCGCCGTCTTATTGGTTGAGGGCCCACTCCGCCCCCTGTGGATGTCTGCTCACCTGTTGACAGTTCACGCAGTACATGTGGACTGCAACACCCAGAATGCTTCGTAATGAGTCCAGGTAGGTGATGCATGGGGAGTTTTAACATCAGATGGTAATGCGGGTATGGCAGAATAGTTTGTAAATATAAAACCAATTTCCTGCTTGTGATGGAACAAAGCACTTCCTCGGGTCCCTACACCGCCTTAGCCTTGGAAACCGGGTGTTGTATCCGACGGGAGCAGCAATGTCAATGCATGCCGCCCAGCATGTGGTTAAGTAACCACACTACCACCTTATTTTCTCCCCAAAGTCCATGGCGGGCCCCGTCCTTCCAATTGCTTGGACATACAAACAGCCACAGTGGCAGCAAAGCCAGTGACGTCAGGGCCAACTTGCGAGGCGGGGGTCTCTGAACCGTGTCTCTGGCGGACATGGCAACAATACCCCAAAACTCCTTCTTGCGAAAGAGCAGAGACCACGCAGGGGAACACTTTGGAAGCATATATGTTATGTTATGTTATGTTATGTTGTCTTGTAAAGCGCATGGCTACCCCAGCAATGGGGCGTCCCAGCGCTGTAGACCACTGGAGAACCCGCCCTGGCTTTCCCTGTGAGATGATCCTGCTGGGTATCTCCAAGGTGAAACCAGGCATCCCCGGTGTATGTGGGGGGCCGTTGTGGAGATGAGGCAAGCTAATGCCCAGAGTTGCCGAGTGTGATCCCTGGTTAGTGTAGGCACTGAAGCGAGAATTATCGAGTCCGCTGACCCTGGTCCACGACCCTGCCGCGTCGGGAATTGAACCCTGGTCCCGGGCCGTTCTCTGCCTCCGAGTCTGCCGCCTCTAACCAGTGAGCCACACCACTCCACATGAAATGAGTATAAGCTTAAAACCTTTTTTTCTATCATCAACCAAAACAATCTGATCCTTAGTTTCGCTATCAACTATACCAAGGAGAACCTGATGTTTACAATTAAGAATTCATGTGTATAGATGAACCTTTTTAGAAAGACTATAACGGGCAATTTAACATTACATGCATGTATTAATCACCTCCCAAATTTTTGCTGGGGTATTACCCTCAGCAATTTTTTTTACAGCAAAACGCAATAACATCACGATTGAGCACTGAGTTCAAACATGTGATAAAATGATGAGAAGTTTTATACAGAGAGGCTCTACCATGAAAATGCTCAAACAAGCTTCTAACCAAGCAGACAAGACAGATAGAGACAAGCATTTGCAATGCAATCGGTCTCGCCTTTGGGTCCTTATATGCATTTAGCTATGCAGCACATTAGCTGGGTGCTGAAACATCTACTGTTCTTTAACATGGAGGTAAAATAAGCAAACTGCGTGAGACGCCAGGTATGGGAAACATGGAGATAAATATAGCCTTTTAGCGGGAAATGGTATAGTCCAAAGCTCTGTTTATAATATAAAGTCAGGGCCTTCAGTGGTCATATCACTGAAAATACAAGATTTGAAATAATATTATTGTCTACGGGTGAGTAGTGTAGTTCCTATTGTGCCCTTCATGCAGGACCTGCGCTGTTTACGGATAACATATACTGTGGGTTTGGTGGTAGACTGATTCTGTACACCCCTGCGGAATATGTTAGCCTATGTTTTGCATTATCTAGCTCGCAGTGCCACAAGTATCTCCTATTATCACAGAGATTCGTTTTTGGCAACCTCAGAACACAACAAACCCTGATTCCTCAGACCTGTGTAAACAATATACTATTTTTCACTCAGTCACTTGTGCTTGCTTGTTTTGCTCTCAGAGAGATACACAGAAGAAACAGTCAGGCGTGTTTACTATAAGAATTTATTGTATCGTTGTTCTTCTCATGTAAAACAAATGTGCTGCAACAACTGTGACACAGGAGCAGAGATAGAGAATCAGCAGTACAGTGAATAAAAAGGATTAGTATTGTTCTACCATTTTACAATAGTCATGAACACATGCATGAATATAAAATGCATTTATAAAATGAAGTGCGTACTCCTAAGATGCCTGTCTAGATGTACCGAAATGTACCTAGCGTGTGAGTAGGTGCAAAAGAGCCTAAGCCTAAAAGGGTGTGGGCCCGATTCACAGAACTAACTTAAGACAATATCCTAAACTTACTACCATTTTGGTATTCACAGAAGGCACTTACTCATGTTGGTATTCACAGAAGGCACTTACTCATTTCGGTATTCACAGAAGTTAGGAGTCCTAACTTTAGGACTCCTAAATGCCTTCTGTGAATATAGAAAGTCCTAAAGTTAGGATTTTTCTCAATTTAGGAGTCCTAAAGTTAGGAGTTCTAACTTTACTACTCCTAAACTGAGAAAAATCGTAACTTTAAGACTTTCGGTAGTCACAGAAGGCATTTACGAGTCCTAAAGTTAGGCCTCCTAACTTTATTACTCCTAAACTGAGAAGAATCCTAATTTTAAGACTTTCAGTATTCACAGAAGGCATATAGGAGTCCTAAAGTTAGGAGTCCTAACTTTGCTACTCCTAAACTGAGAAAAATCCTAACTTTAAGACTTTCGGTATTCACAGAAGGCATTTAGGAGTCCTAGAGTTAGGACTCCTAATTTCTGTGAATACCAAAATGAGTAAGAGCATGCTGTGAATACCAAAATGAGTAAGTGCCTTCTGTGAATATCAAAATGGTAGTAAGTTTAGGATTTTGTCTTAAGTTAGTTCTGTGAATCGGGCCCTAAGAGTCTAAGAGCCAAGAATCCTGCTAGGATTTAGTCAAACCCCCATACCTGAATAGTGAGAGTGTCTGACTTTGTCCTGGACTTGAGTTGGACGACCCGCAAGGGATAGTCAGACCACTGTCAGTTGTAGCGATGGCATGCCAAAGCTGCAGAGTCTCTGGTTAGTGTGTCGGCCTTGAAGTCATGGTTCCCTCCTGCCTACTGATAGCTAGAGGTGCTGTATTTATACAGTCCATGTGCGTGTGTTCCCCATTGTTCAGTATGTGGATGACGTTGGGGATTAAACCTTGTGCGTCTTTGGGAGAGGTGAAGTGTACCCCCTGGAGAGGAATTCTGTTCTTATTTGGAGTTATGTGCTTGTAAGGCTCATTCATATGAAATGACAGGGAGATGATGTAGGGAAAGTGTACGATGTTCCCTGGACCTATATCAGGGTACCGATATGAAATATAACAGGTGTCTTGGAAGACAGTTTCTATGGATTGGAATCTAGAGAATGCTAAAGGTATTTTGGTATTTTACTGACCTCTGCTGATTGTTTTCTGTCAAGAAAGTTAAATACAGACAGTTGCCAGAAAAATGTAACAGTGGCACATGACATTGTCTGGACCTCATCTTCATTAAAATTGACCTACTCCTATTTTACTAGAGGACATACCTTCCTGGAAGGATACACTATTTTGTTCCTTATTGTTCTCAAAAGCAAAACAATCCCTTAGAGAAAAAAACACATTATCTCAGATTACCATACCTGGAAATGTAACTTTCACATCACCCTGAATGAAAATGGGACAGAGGATATCCAATCTTCAGATTTGTGCCCCCATATCTTCACCCGATTGATACCCTGAAGTCCCTACAAGCTTATATAATGGCTAGATAAATTGCCACTGATATCATATACCACTGTTGGTAAAACAGAGGGATACAAGGGGCTACTGCTCAATGCTCGCTCCCTCATTAAACACAGAGTTAAGTTTGCGCCACTACTGGAGGACTTGGGACATGATTGGGTCTTCATTACTGAAACCTGGGCTAATGCAGCCTCAGGACCCAACCTAATTGATGCTATCCTGGATAATTATTCTATCCAAATGGTAGATAGAGTGTGACGCATGGGTGGTGTTAGCGATTGTTTTTAAATCTCATTTTAAATACACAATTCAGTCAGGCCTGAAAACCCACATGTGTGAGGCCACTAACTTCAAATGTATTCTCTCAGCCAAGTGCACTTTTGGAGGTCTATCGATCTACAGACCCCCAGGACCCAGACTGCCCTTCCTTCACGAACGTAAGCAACTTTTAGAGCCAGTTACAGCAGGGAGCTCTCTGACTATCATAGGGGTTTTTAACTTTCATCTTGAGGAGAGGGACAACCAAGATTCTAGTGCTCTTATAGAGATGCTTTCTAGCATTGGTCACTTCAACTAGTAACAGCTCCAACTCACAAAGCAGGACACACATTGGATCGAATCTTCTCCAATGATTTAAGAATTACCTTCCAACATACCATACCTATTTGCTAGTCTGACCACAGTGCAGTACTGTTTGATTTCCGCCCCCCAGCTATAGCTGTGGATCATAGATCCCCTCAGTCGCCTAAAAAAACTAGAAACTGGAAAGGTATCTCATCTGACACCTTAACCAACACCCTAAATATTATTCCTTGTATAATTCAAGAGGATTCTAATCTTGGGTCTGAGGCCTTTGCGACATGGCTAGAATCCGCAGCTAATATATTGCCACCTTTGAAATGATATGCTGGGAAAAAATGTCTTCCTTCGGCCCCCTGATATAATGACAAACTGCAGAGTAGTTCCAATATTCCCAAAAGGTCCTGCGGATTGGAATAATATACACTATAGATTTGACATAGGACTGAGGTCAGTATGTCTCTATCGAGTATACTAAACTTAATTGTGTGTGTGCCAGCTAACTCAGAGGTCACTAGAAACTTTCTCGAGTAAACAAGAAGGGATTAGTTTCTGACAACCACATAAACATGGCAACTTTGTTTCCCCAAGAATCGAAACATATCTTCAGAGTCGTGGAAACAATAGTTAACTATTTTACTCAGTCAATCGGGCATGCTTCATTTCTACAGAGTTTGCACAGAAATAGAGAGACGGGCATTTCAATAAAAGGGTTATTGAACATTATACTTTCTCATGCAAGAGAGGTGAACTGCTACAATCGTTAGACAGAATGCAAAGTATAATGCGCACAGCGTAAACAGTAATATAAAATAATACTGTAATAGCATTGTTTGTTGCTATGACATGGAAAAATACATATATAAATAACACAAGCTAAAATACTCAACTGGTGCTTCTAAAATATGCCTACCCATGTGTACCTAACCTAGGTCTAGTACGAGGGAAGGTGTTTGTCTCTAGCATAGGTTTATTTTTTGCCAAGAGTTTGCCCAAGGTTTCTCTAGGTTCTAATCAGCTCCATACCTTAGAATGAGAGAGGCTGGAATTTCTTTCACAAACTAGATTTCCCAACACCCTGCAAGGGGAGTCAGAAACACTGGAGCTGGATTTCTCGGCAAAGGATGACAGCTTCTGATCAGTGCGTCAGCTGGAGAGTAGGCTTCCTTCGGCACTTGCTGTAGCGAGCTGCGTCATGCAAGTAGGTAGTCAAACTGTAACAAACCACACCGTGCTTTTCCTTAGCAAGTGAAGGTATATTTATACCTTGAAGGTGTTTTGGAATGCCAGCTTTCACGTAAAGTCGGGCATATGAACGTCATGAATGAACCCCTAAGGAATATAGGTCCAAGCATCATAACTGAGTTCTTGGAGAAATCAATATTCAAGCAAGGGGAAGTCCCTAACAGCTTAAGAGTTTGGTTTTCCAAGAAATCTTTGTGACGTAGATGAACGGATGGAAGTAGCCATGCCTGTATTTGTGCAGCATGGACTATGCCTAAATAAGGGCTTGATTTCTATGCCTATATATGGACAACGCGAATTGTACCCATATAAGGACATGAATCGGGAAATTCATACGGAATCAAAATCGAGATACAACACCCACTCCACTTTCTTATGTACGACTCTTACTAAATACTAAATTCTAAATACGTATAAACATATCTAAAAACTAACTATACAGCAAATGTTTTAAAACCCACCCAAAATACATAAAAATGCAATGGTACTGGTTGTATAGAAAAGAGCATTGGTGCTGTACGCATTAAAGCAATGTTTCATTCTAAGCATAAAGTTGACATTTGAAATGCCAACTGAATGAATCATGAAAATATACATTTATGAAATGGCTCGTTAATACAGAAGAAAAAGATGCCGAAACCATTTCATGTCAGAATTACATAAAACTGTACATGGACAAGGTCAAATATTGTCTCTGGAAATGTTTAAAGAAATCTTGTTCTACTATAAGCTGATTACTTGTGCCCAAAAAAAGGAAAAATACAAATTTGGAGAAAAAAAATAATCATAGAAAAAAGAGTTCCAAAGATAGTACCTTGTTTTTGAAAAATGAAGGTCAAATTTAAAGTTTCTCCGAACACAGTGAGCCAAAATCAAAGGTCAGTGTTAGGGCTAGGAGAAAAGATGAAATCTTCTAAGTCTGTTGACTAAAAACCGTCTACCATCGTAGGTGCAAGTTGGATTACCTCGTTTAGAAGATTAACCGCACATAGATGTGAAGCATCACCGTCAGCATTGGTCGCATTAGCAATGTTTGTAATGGATGGTACCTGCACGCCTGTTTCCTCTCGTACCTCAGCAGTTGCAATTTGCATCTGTGAGATCTCAATGAATGCCGTCATCAGAATTGGTAGCCGCTGAGGCCAAAACAGAGCATGGGCCGTTACCGGTTCAAGCAAAGTATCAACATCCGTTGGCATGACTGATGGGAATGTGATACATGTGTCTAACTCGCATTCTTCTCCTCATAGCAGGCAGCGTAGAGCAGGTAAGATGCAATCTTGCCAAATTGGTCTGAATGATAGAAACCATGTGGTATTTAATTCTCGTAGATGAGGTAGTCCCAAAATGTGAATGATTTGCTCACGACGCTTCATGGCCAGTAGGGTTGACTCCATGGAGAACTGGGCGTCGCTGGTGAATTGGCTTGCCATATTGCAGCAGTAGGAGCAAAAATAGTATCCCTGCAATGATTGACATGGTATGACTGGCAACATGCCACAGCAGCCATGATAATTCAACATGAGGTAACTCCCCCTCGAGAGCTGTCCAAAAATTGGATCAATCACTGCAGCGGGTGAACCTTGCAGGTGGCAGGATAAATTGCTAGAGGAACCATCGCAGGCCCCATGTAAGTTTATACTCTGACAAAGGAGAGAACTGCTTAGTGCGTTTTCACTTTTTTCCCCGCTAAGAAACACTTCACGTCCCCCACTTCAACATCTATGTGTGTACGGTAATTTCCAAGATTTCTTGATGTATTCTTTACCCAACCTTTCATATGTGCCTGTTGGTATATGTTTTAGGCAATATTAAAAATGGAAAATTGTTCCATGTATAATCCATTCAGTAGCTGGTTTCTCTGCTACCGTAAATGGCAATCTTTCCAGTTTTTAATGCTCAGCATCGTATAGTCTGCTCCCCTTTGTGCCAATTTGATCTGTTAATCAGGGAGATAGAATTCTGAAAACAGTGAGGTAGTATTGATTAAACGCCAAGGCACATAGCCTGAACGAAAGTTTTGCAACGTCCAGCCTAATAACATGATAGAACGTAGTTGCGACTAACCATGTTGCAGCATGACAAGACCTGTTCCATGATGTCTATGGCAGAAGACACTATGCTGTCCAATGAATATATCCTGGACGACAGAGTCGTTAACCCATTGTCAACCACAGAGAGAGTTTTCTCTAAATTAGTATGATAATTTTCTCGTATTCGTTCTGCAGCCTCTGCTTGAGTAATCTTCCATGCTTCATTATAAGCAGCATAGATACCGGCATATATAAAACATTTATGACGCGGTTTTTCTTGGTCCTAGCAAGAATTCCCTAAGATCAGCGCCATCTTTAAGTAAAGATAAGTGTTGCTTACATCCTTAAGTGTAGATCTATGTAGCCAATTAAGGCAGAGCTTCCCTACACTGTATGTTGTTACTATTCCAGGATGCTGTCTTTGAACATATCTTGGGTCTGGCCTATCGAATGTGAAACCCTGTGTTTTGTTCAGGAATCTATCTTGACGGTTGTTTGTGTCTGTGGGCCAGATTAACCATTGATTCCAATCTGGATCTGTTCTGTTGTGATGCAGAATAGTATGTACGTCGACCTCCCCCTCTGAAGTGTTACTGCTATCAGGTGTAGGTGTAGGTATGGATGCATTGTTCATGTCTTTGATCTTGGCTAACCCAAGGCAAGACGTCTGTTGGACAGTGTCATTCAAAAACATAATTTGCTCAGGGATGATACAGGCTCTAAACATAGCTTCTGTACCCTGCACCTGCCTATCTTTTGTGCCACAGACAGTTTTTGTCTCAATGTTGTCTTTTCCAAAAGTGGAAACCTAGTTTAGACAGTTGGGCATAAAAGGCTGCAGAATAAATCTGTTTGGTATTTGTCAAAATACTTTTCATGCCTGTTTTGTTTACATTTTTAAAGTAAAATGATTCAGCATTGGATACATTGAACCCTGAAAAGTACAGGAATTTCATAGGAAATGTTTTTAAACTGCCCTTTGGTGGCATAGGACAATGTTCCCATTGGTTATACATTAATACATTTCTAGGATTTGCAGATTTGTGCAAGAAATAATGTCCATAATGGTTATAACAATACATTTGCTCATAGTCCTATGAACCTTCTAAATATTCATGATTTGTGAATACTGCAGACATTTGTCGGTCTGACATCATACTATTAACAGTCTCGAAGTCCAAATCATCAGAAAAGGTACTAGATGAAGTCACTTAATGAAATCTTGAATAAGTGTGGTATTTTCAACAGCTCCGATGTGCCACAAATGTCATAATCCTTTTTGTCCCAAGCTATACCACCAGGTATAGGAACGGCTGTGATGTTCACTGATGATGAGTCTCTTTGCTCATGATGGGATGATTTCTGTGGCTTGAGAAGTAAGTTGACGTTCTTACTTGCTGTGTCCATTTTGACATATCTTCCATTTATCAGCATTCCCAGATTTATTACCAGAGTCAACCACAGTAGAAGAAAAAGTACACCCAACACAATCCAAAGTTCAATCCATGGTAAAACCACATAAGTCTTTTCCAGGTGATGAAAAAGGTCTGTTGTTTGTTCTTTCAAAGTTCTTTTTACTGGTGTTGTTTCAGGCTCGCTGGGATCCTCAGAAAACGTATCAAAGTTAATGAAATAGCCAGAGGCAGTTCTGTCAATTGCTGGAATTGCATCAGGATTCATTGAAATTGCTGGAACCTCAGGATTACTTGTTACATTTGTGTAGTCAGATGCTACTTCGATGTAGACAGGTGTTTCTTGACAAACTGTTATTTGGGTTTCAAGAGGTACAAGTTCCATAGCTTTGTTGCTTAGTCCTTCATTTCACACTGTAGATTTTTCAAGGGTGATGAGTCTCTCAGTGTGAACCTCTTGGATAGTAGCTAGAGCTGGGCATCTGCTACATTGGCGGAGTCCACTTGGCCTATTGCTTATTATCGGCTACATGATGTGGTTTGACCAGGTCGATGGACACAAACCTGTTCTCCTTTTTACCAGCAAGGGGCGGCAGTAATACTGTTCTTGATCTGTGGATTGCTAGGACAGGTACTGGTTGTCTGTAAGAAGGCCCAAATTCCTTCTTGTCCGCAATCTTTTCTCTGATTAGATCACCAAGCTTTGGGATCCAGACAGGCCTTGCGGGGACGGTCGGTTTTTCCTCAGTGGTGGTGGATTTCAGGAGCACGTTGCTTTGTATCGTTCTTAGTCCTGTAAAACAGCCAAACGATCTTTGATATCAAAATCTTTTTTGGTCCACCACTGATGTCTGACAATCAAGGTCTGCAACCAGCATCCTAGTCCCAAAAAGGACCTCATATGGAGTGATACCCCCTAGAGAAACTTTTGGCAAGTTGTTAAGACTACTTCGGACACTTATTAGATGTTTGACCCACCGTCACCCAAACCTAATACCCTAGTTGTTATAGATTGCTTTATGTGCCGTTTTTTTCTCTCCACAACCTAATTTCCCTCAGGATGGAATGGACTAGAGTACCGCAATACAACGCCCAATTTGGCCATGGCCTCCTTGTAAGTTCGAGAGCTACTGGTCAGAATGTAGCGTGCCGACTGCGTATGTGCCGATAAAGAATCGCAAATCTTTTATAACAGTTCGAGCGTCAGCCGAGCGCTGAGGCCACATCCAAATGAACCTTGAACACGAGTCCACTGCGACCATGATATATTTATAGTTACCATCCCTCTGTAAGGGACCGCAGTGGTCCAGGTAAACACAAGCTAATGGTTTATCTGAAATTAGCAGGGGCGTCTGCGCAGGACGTTTCACAGTAGAGACTTTCATCTTTTGGCATATTTCACATTCCAAAACATAGTTTCTGGTTTGTTTCCTCATGCACAGCCACCAGTATCTCAGTTTTAATAATGACACTGTGGCGGAAACACCTGCACGAGCAGAGGCGAGCCCTTCATGTGTTGCTAAGATTAGTCCTAATCTATGCTCCATGTTTGGAATTACCCTATCCCGCACTCCACGGATTCGAGCAAACGCAACATTGTTCGCATCAGTTATATATGAGTATTTGAGTGGAAACCCTTTAGGTAATGTTTTTTCACTGTCTTTGTTGAACCATTGACAGCTAGCATTATTTTCATTTTTGAATGAGTGATTGCAGCTACGGAAGCTGTTTGCACAGCTGCCTGCGCAGCTTCATCAGCCAATGAATTTCCTGCAACGTGAACGCCATCACGTTGATGACTCAGCGTGTGTATCACGTGAGTGTTTTGTAGTCCTTGTCGTAACTGAACTACTTGTTCCCAAAGCGTTTTATGCTTAATTGTGCCACCTTTTTCATCTTTGTAACCGTTTAGAAGCCAGTTTTGCAAATATTCATTGTAAGATTGAACACAATAATACGAATCGAACAACCAGACACCGCAGTACTTGCCGTGAGGGGAACGGCCAACTCGCTTTGTTCTTCTTCACCCCTGCCCAGCGCCTGCTAACTGCTAGAACCGCGCCGTGAGGGAAACGGCCAGAGCGCACAGCTTTAGTGCCCATACCGACATCCACCGCCATCCACCCGGTGCAGCAGCAGCTGGGGAACTACATCACCCAGCTGCCCCGGGGGTGGACGCGGCGGGTGTGACGACGCCCACGCGCCAGGAGGCGCCTTATCAGCAGGGAGCGCCGAAGCGCTCTTTGAACAACCAGACACCGCAGTACTTGCCGTGAGGGGAACGGCCAACTCGCTTTGTTCTTCTTCACCCCTGCCCAGCGCCTGCTAACTGCTAGAACCGCGCCGTGAGGGAAACGGCCAGAGCGCACAGCTTTAGCGCCCATACCGACATCCACCGCCATCCACCCGGTGCAGCAGCAGCTGGGGAACTACATCACCCAGCTGCCCCGGGGGTGGACGCGGCGGGTGTGACGACGCCCACGCGCCAGGAGGCGCCTTATCAGCAGGGAGCGCCGAAGCGCTCTTTGAACAACCAGACACCGCAGTACTTGCCGTGAGGGGAACGGCCAACTCGCTTTGTTCTTCTTCACCCCTGCCCAGCGCCTGCTAACTGCTAGAACCGCGCCGTGAGGGAAACGGCCAGAGCGCACAGCTTTAGCGCCCATACCGACATCCACCGCCATCCACCAGGTGCAGCAGCAGCTGGGGAACTACATCACCCAGCTGCCCCGGGGGTGGACGCGGCGGGTGTGACGACGCCCACGCGCCAGGAGGCGCCTTATCAGCAGGGAGCGCCGAAGCGCTCTTTGAACAACCAGACACCGCAGTACTTGCCGTGAGGGGAACGGCCAACTCGCTTTGTTCTTCTTCACCCCTGCCCAGCGCCTGCTAACTGCTAGAACCGCGCCGTGAGGGAAACGGCCAGAGCGCACAGCTTTAGCGCCCATACCGACATCCACCGCCATCCACCCGGTGCAGCAGCAGCTGGGGAACTACATCACCCAGCTGCCCCGGGGGTGGACGCGGCGGGTGTGACGACGCCCACGCGCCAGGAGGCGCCTTATCAGCAGGGAGCGCCGAAGCGCTCTTTGAACAACCAGACACCGCAGTACTTGCCGTGAGGGGAACGGCCAACTCGCTTTGTTCTTCTTCACCCCTGCCCAGCGCCTGCTAACTGCTAGAACCGCGCCGTGAGGGAAACGGCCAGAGCGCACAGCTTTAGCGCCCATACCGACATCCACCGCCATCCACCCGGTGCAGCAGCAGCTGGGGAACTACATCACCCAGCTGCCCCGGGGGTGGACGCGGCGGGTGTGACGACGCCCACGCGCCAGGAGGCGCCTTATCAGCAGGGAACGCCTCTCGCACACGCGAGTCGCGCGCGGGAGAAGCCCGGGACAAGGGTGGGACAGTCTTAGACAGTCCTAGACTGGCCGGGACTGGACTGGGCTACCCCCCTTACGTCTACACCTATATACAAGTAAGGAATTAACATTGTTACTATCTACCATTCTAGACACTTGTAAAGTGGAGATATATACCAGCTACTGCATAGTATCCTGTTTGGTAGTTCCTGGGAGAGGTGAACGAGTAATACTTTCTACTGTCGGAAGAAACACATTCCGAGACCCTGTATGTCAAAAAACATGTCCAAAAAACAGCCTACACTGAGTACTAAGACAATAGACAATTACATGGTCCAAGTCGTCAGTAAAATTAATGACAAAAGGAGACAGTCATTGGGCCTAAGTCAGTCTCCGGTCCTACATCTTCAAAGTCCGACTCAATGTAGCAATCAGTCAAACTCTTTAGCTCCAGATGTCTCGAACGATCTCATAGATCTTATGGCCCACTCTAATCCTGATATGGACGAACACAACATCGTTATATTAGATGGTGAAGCGAATATAGAAAATCCAGATCTAGAGGTTTTCTCTGATACTGATAATATAACTGTGGATCACAAATCCGATGATCCCTTATCTCCTGAACAGGAAATTCTACCCCCGAGAAGACATAGAAGAGTCCAGGAGAAACGATCGGGCTTACGATCAGGAAACAGGAGGAAAAAAGCATCACCTGTGGGGAAAACTAAGGCGAAATTCACTGAAGTGGTAGAGAATATTATTCCAGAAAAAAGTGATCACGACAATAGCTACAATGAGGATGACTTACTGCAGAAAATAGCAGACATCATCGATTTAAAAATTAAAACCATCATTAAGCCGCTAGTCGCTAAGATTGACAAACTAAATGCAGAACTAAAAAGAATAGGTGCCCTTCAATCAAAGACTGTAGATGGGGTTGATAATTTATCTACTTTGGTGTCAGAAATGGGAAAGTCAGCAGAGATAAAGGAGAGGAGTATTGTAGAGAAAGAGCCTGACCGATTACTCCCTGAATGCCCATCGCAAGAAGGGGTAAATCCCACCATCCAGACTGTGCCAAAAGATAGTGTACCAATGACAATAAACATCCCGGCAGCAATGCGTCAGGATCCAGATCCTCTTCAATTCATTGAAGAGGCATCGCCAGTGGTATTGGTGCTTGCTAATGTCCCCTCGCCAACGGACACTCAGCCTGAAACACCAGCATCTCTGTCTAGTAAGGCACTACACTGGCTAACATCTAACATGCATATGGGACCAGGTGGCAAACATCAGCTTGCATGCGAAATTAAGTCAGTGAAAAGGGTGGCTTGGATTGGGAATCGGCCCAAACGGTTTAGAGGTGATTGTGTTATTGTGACTTTTTGCCATGCAGCTGTTTTACCCAATGTCTTAAATCATATCTTTCCGCCACAAAGAAGAGCCGGGTCTATTGTTCCCCTCACTTTAAAATTCTTTTATGGGGAGCAACAGAATGTAACATTTCCAAAAACTCCTGGCCCAATGTGGGAAATTGTGAGAAATAATAGAGGCCCAATGGCCCCTTTTAATGATTGGGGCATGGTCCTAGGAAATAGATATGAAGTGTTATCAGGTTTAGATGCTTGTGATTGACTGGGTAGCAGTAATTCTCACACTGATGTTCCTATTCCTAATGGAGAGTATTCAGAGGGGGAAGTGGAAGTACAGCCAAATTCTGTTGTAACTGATATTTTGATAAATGGAAACAGAACACAGGGTGCTTTAACTGAGAAATGTAATGATGTTCACCCTATTGGTCGTATTAATTACGTTATGGGAAGCGATTTAAATGTTAATTTTTCCCCAAAACTGGCTGTAAATTTACACAATATAGGTGTACACAATCCCACTCAAGAGTACAGGGCTGTTTTGTCAACTAACATCGAATCCAATAACGACAAGGCCTCTGCCCAATTTACCCTAACATCCTGGAACATTGCAGGCTTGCGAAGTAAGATAGCATCGCGGGCATGGCAAATTTTCCTGGATTCAAAGGATGTAATCCTTCTCCAGGAAACCTGGCAACTTGAGCCAGATCCTGTCGAAGGATATTCACACTTTTTTGTCCCGGCCATACCAAGCCAGAGGGGAAGACCCAAAGGTGGTCTAGTGACATGGGTAAAGCAAAGCAGTGATTATTCAGTCGTACATATAGATGTCAATAGCCCTGATATACTGGTGGTCAAGTTACAACGATCATTCTGTCAGGACCTTTATATATTTAATATTTACTCAAGGGGCATGCCAGGGGGTAAACCCACGGAGGCGGTTGAGTTGTTAGATTCTCTTTTAAAACAGTATTGCTTCAACGCAAATGTTATTGTTGGAGGTGATTTTAATTGTTGCTTTGAACCCCTAGACACCCATGATGTAGATCTCATGATAGAGGAGGATTACATCTGGGATATCCCTCAGCTTTCCTTACCACCAATTAAAAAATGGTCAGAGGCTGCATTGCAGTTAAAAGTTTTATGTGTCGAATCTGGGCTACGGGCAACCAATGGTAGAGTGGTTTCTGATAAACAGGGCGCCACCACTTTTTCCAATGGGAACTCACAAAGTCGTATTGACTACATTCTAGTCAATAAAGAGAATTGGTCCAGTGTCATTGATATGTGGATAGAACCAAGAGTGGAAAGTGACCATGATCCACTAATTCTGACATTCAATTTGTTTGGAGTATTGGCTAAAGATACTCCGATGGAAGCTGTCCCAATTAAACTTTCCAATGACAATAGACGCATCAAATGGGCAACATGTGCAGCCAATGAGGAAAGCATAATTGCTATGAGGGATTTAACAACTCAGGCTATCAGAGATCTAAAGAGTATAACCGCTATGGATACTCATACATCAGAAGTTAGCAGGATCCATGATAATTTTTTTAATAGCTTAAAATCTTTTTTTGTCAAAACAGTGACTAAGAAGAAACGCAGGCCAGTAAGAAAGGAGGACCAGTGGTACGATAAAACCTGCAGGGGGGCATACAAGGTATTGTCTGATGCTGTGAAGACAAAAGACATTAATAAAATAAGGAATGCACGTGTCGAGTATAAAAAGGCCCAAATAAGTGCTAAAAGGGACTGGGAGGAAGGCTACTGGAGGGATCTTCTCAAAGCAAGTGAGGAAAGATCCATGACACCCTTTTGGAACATTGTAAAATGGGGAAGGGGGGCAATAAGAGGAGAGCCCATGAACCATGTTTCACCTGAAGTGTGGGTAACTCATTATGCGACTCAGTTTGCTGCTGAGCCCTTAGATGGAGAAGAGTGTTTGGCCCCCAAAGATATCTTGGGGAGCCACCTAATATTTAGTAAAACTGACGTCCTAAACATTTTAAGGGATATACCCAAAGGCAGAGCACCAGGCCTAGACTCTGTTCCAGCAGACCTTTTTATGCATGATAAAGAAGTATGGGCTACGTACATTCACTTGTTAGTAAACGCCATTGCAAAGGGCTCGCCTATTCCCGAGACCTGGAAGGGAGCCGAGATCATCCCCATCTTTAAAAAGGGGGCATGCTCGGATCCAGGCAACTATAGGCCCATTAGCCTGATCGCATGCATTCAGAAAGTTCTTGCAAGACTTCTACTCCACCGAATCCATGAGTGGATAGATGACCAGGACATTTTGTCTCCCCTGCAGGCAGGTTTTCGTAGCCACACAAGCACCATAGATCAAGTGTTCAGATTTGTCCTAATCTACTGGCGTGTAGTTATACTTGGGGGGGGGGATGCTCTTTGCTGCTTTTGTCGATTTAAAATCGGCCTTCGACCTCGTCCCCCGCCACAAGCTGTGGAATATTCTCCGAGATCAGGGCATCCCTAATGAAATTTTGTCCTTATTAATGAGAATGCATGAAAATAATTTCGCACAAGTGCGATGGAATCAACAGGGCTGCGTCACTGATAAATTTCCTATTGAGAAGGGAGTACGCCAAGGTTGCGTGCTCGCTCCAACACTTTTCTCGCTATATATCAACAGGGTGATCAGATATTTTGAACATCAATCAACAGATGCCCCAAAGTTGGCAGGTAGGCTGATCCCCCTGCTGATGTTTGCGGATGATACCCTGTTGATATCTAGGACCCAACAGGGACTTCAGAGGGCAATTGGAGTTTTTGAATTATTTTGTGCAGATCACGGTCTTGTAATTAATACAAGTAAAACAAAATTTATGGTTCTGCACAAACGACGACACATTAGAGGGAAGGTTACTATGGATGGGGTACAGCTTGAACAGACCCAGGTTTTCAAATATCTTGGAATTAATCTGTCCCATAACCTAGATTGGAAACATCATACTAATGAGTTGGTAACAAGACATGCCCAACTAACAGGAGCCCGTATTAAGGAACTTTTTGCATCTCAGACTAAACCTATCCGACCAGTTTTGAAAATCTACAATGCCAAGATAGGAGCGGCTGTTCTCTATGGAGCCGAACTCTGGGGGCCAAGTAATCTTGCGAAGTTGATCGTGGCACAGAATAGATTTCTTCGCAACATTACTGGGCTACCAATGTCATCACCTCTAATACCACTAAAATATGATTTGGGCTTTCATAGCTTTGAGGATATGGCAAGATATAGATCAGTAGCCTACTGGAGAAGGCTCTGGGTAACTCCAGAGCTATCACAGTATGCTCAAGGCTTCTCAGAGATACGAACCCTGGATAAAGGGCGTAAAATAATCTGGTTAAGAGATGTAAGAAGCATCTATAGGGCGATGGGACTATCCCACCTCTGGGATGATCCTGTTAATAATGCATTTCCACCAAAAAAGGTACTTCGGGATATATACTTGAGCATGATTGAAATGAAGTGTTTTAGAAATCGTATTGATCGATCTTTTACAAACGATTTTCTAGAACTTAAGCATGCACCTGCCCTAGAACTTTACTGGGACTGGATTACTGTGCCAGGGGATAGGAAAAGGTACCATCAATTGAGGGTGGGGACTTTACCTTTAAATGCCCTAACGGGGAAATGGAATAAGAGCCAAACCTTAAGGTGTCCCTTTTGCCCTGATCAAAATGAAAATATCGCCCATGTGTTGTTTGCTTGCCCCGAATATTGCGTTCCCAGACGGACATGGCTAAAACCGATCTGTGCCCAGCTGGGCTTAAAAACCGCAATTGAGGCTGTTAGGGTCCTAAGAACTAATACATCCCAGCCGGTAGTCATAGCTATGTCAAAATTTTTGCATTGGACATGGATTATACGTACACGGAAAATTAGCTTGGAGTAATTATGGGAAAGTTATCATGTGTTGCTATTTAATTGTTGCTAACTAATTCTGCATATTACATTAATAAGGCATTAACTATGTACATTACTCTAGTTACTGTCAATTTGTATTTTGGTACTGATGAAATTGTTTTTATACCAGTTTTTATAAATGTCTTTTTAAATGTCTTTTTAAAATAGGCTTAACTTATGATCTTGTAAAAATGTAAATAGGATGAGATAGTGTGTTATCTATTTTACCTTGTTTTCTTTTTTCTTTTCTTTTCTTTATATGTGTGTATGTGAAATAACTCATCATGGGCCTGTTTTTTTGTGGGATTGTGGGTGGGGTATCAAAAAAACAAACAAACAATTATTCTTTCTTTTAATTGTAGAATGTCTTTCATGATTGAAATATATCGAATAAAGACTATTTTGAATTTGAATTTGAATCGCACACTATGAGTGTGGAGAATTCACGGTCCACATTCTCAAGTGCCATCTTGAGTGCTTGTAGTTCAGATTGCTGAGCTGTATAATCTCCTAGAGATTGAGTTTTAGTGACCATTGGTTGGAATTTGCCGTCGCGCTAACGACCTTTAACGATCACACACACCGCACTTTAGGCTTGTTTACCCACGTAGCAGGTTGAGCTGATCCGTCAGTATAAATTAGACATTCATACTGCTCTAGAGGCAGAATTTCAGTAGGCAGAGGACATTTATGTTCATATTGTAAAAATGCTTGTGTTTTCAAATAAGGATTAAACACATATTCAACATCAGTTCCAGCAAAAGAATTAACACATTGTATCCATTGTGGATGTAAAGCTTTAGCGTTAGGAATGCTTGCTTTCTAAGGCAGGTACAGGTGTAACAACCATAATGTGCTTACCCTGTGCGAGGGCTCTTTCTTTTGCTACGGCAGTTTGAACAGCTGTCGGAATTTTTTATGTAGAAGTGAATTTCATTTAAGCTTGTGTGTACAATTGAGATTTGTAAGCTATTGGTACTTTTTCACCTTTGTTAAAAGTTAAGTACATGAATTCGCATTGTCCTGGATTGATCAGAATCACTAAGTTGAATACGTTTACGCATGTTTTTAAATGTTTAGTTGCTAACATATCTGTTTGGAGTTAACACAAAATTTCAGTGTGTTTTTGTGTCTAATTTACTGTTTTAAAATCAGGTTTGATTAATTCATAGAGAGGTTTAACCCTTTCGGTGTAATTTAGAATGTAAGTTCTTCCAAAATTCAGGAAATCTAGAATCGACTGTAAGTTTATCAGTGTTTTTGGAGGTTGGAGCAGCACACATTTCTCTAGAAAGTTTGCTGCCAGGCTTTTGCCTTCACTTGATAATTCATATCCTAGAAAAAGGACGTTGAGATGGGCAATTCTCGATTTCTTAAAATTTAATTTGTACCCTTCAGTGGTGAACCCCAGTATAATAGTGGACACCCTGTTCAAGTGCCTATCCAAGTCATCGTCTGTCAGATAAATGTCATCGGCATATGATAATGCTTCGTCATCATACGTTTGTAGTAACTCTGTTACCCTTGCTGAGAATAACCCAGGACTATGAATCCCTGAGGGAGACGACAGAAGTGACGCTGTGTCCCCATAATTGAGTAAGCGGTCAAATACCTACTTTCTGGTGTAATGCGTTGACAGGAGAAACCGTTAGAAATATCTATTGTGGTTTTATATTTTTTACGCACAATGTTATTCATTAATGTTGTACTGTGTGTGTTTTGTGCAGCAAATGTTTTGCAACAAGAGTTTAAATGTCTGTAGTCCAATACTAGGAAACAAAGGATTGTTCATTGATGAGGTGCATGTTTCAATCACCCCTTGGTATTCAAGTTGATCTAAGATCTCCCTGACCTCTTTTTTAGCTTCTTGCTTAACTGGATACAGCCTTTGTGCAGTTGATTGATATTTTTTTTACTGGATTTTATGTTGAGGAGGATCCTCATCCCATCCTACATGATTTTTGTATAATGCAGAAGCTTGAGCTACTGCCCATTTCCTGGCAGAAGTATATTTTAAATGAATTGGAATGTGGTTGGAGAAGGCTGGCATAATGATGTCCTCGCCATGTGGGCACTCCCTGACAAATTCTGGTGGCCAGTCTTGTTCAGCTAGAAGAATGTCATAACCCTTAGAAAGTCGCTCCCAAAAGAGTGCTCTCACTTTTCTTGGTATGTCTCCCTCCATCCGGAGTATTACTTCATATAACTAATGTGGAGAACTAACCCTGGTATCTGCATTTTCAACTTGGATAAATTCCTTCAAGTCCATTGTTTTTAGATGATCCTTCAGGTACTTGCAAGCTATGGTGACTTCTGCTGTGCTGTCCAGCATTGTCTGAGCCCATTTTCCGTTCTTGAGTTGTGTCCTCAAGATCCTCAGCATGTCTGATTTTTAGACCTGCTACCTTCTTTTTGGTGAATTGACGTTTCTTGTTTTTCTGAACGTGTTGGTCGTCTTTGGACTTCACGCATTTTTCCTTGTGTTCTGACCATCCTCTTCTTTCGGATTTCTGTGACGAAGTCTGAAAGGTATGAGAGGAACGTGTATCAGTATCTTGATATCTATCAGGTTTTTTCAAATTATCCCTGCTCCTGAGGTTATACCTCCTTTCAGAGGGCTCCTTTTGAGGAGACCTACCTCTGGAATGAGAACGCTTCTCTTTTGAAGTTTGTTTGCTATTTCCCCACTTCTTTTTAGGAGTAGGAGTGTTTTTAGTAAAGACCTTTTCAGGAATTTCAGACAGTTGGGGTTTCACTGCTTTCCCACCCAGACTGTCTCTGCCTAATTCTTCATAGGATTTTTCAATTAATCTGGCTAATTCCTGTGGTTTCTCAGTAACATCTAATTCTCTTAACTTCTGTCGGATCGCCACTGATGCTGCTTCACCTTTAATATTAGCTAATAGTATTGCTTGGACCTGTTTGAAATCTTTCAGTAGTTTCATACCGAGATTTAAAGCAGGCTCTGCCCCATATTCATTTTGAATCTGTTTCAGGACGTCTTGTATTACCGCCATGGACGGAACCCCATGTGTTTTATTGTAAATAGCAGCAAAGACTGTACCCCAAGTGGTGCAGTCCTCCAGATGTGGTGTGATCGCCATTGGTAAACAGATTGTTAAAAATCTGTGTTTCACATGAGGGCTAGTATTAGGAAATACTGCTTTGATTTGAGTAATTTTTTGAGCTATCCGGAATGGAATTTGTTTCCGCTTTGCGGGTAACTTACAAATGACTGAGTGTAAAGTCTGTGGTGTCATTTTTAGTGTATTCCCCTGGTGAGATGTATGTTGTGGAATCACTATTGCAGGTTGGACTGTGAGAGTCCGCATGACATATTAAACCAATTGTCTATAGATTGTGATTAATTCTTTGAGTTGAGCTAGTAAGCTCACATCTGACATTTAATCAATTTCAGGATGTGGTGTATAGCTGGCTAAAACCGGCCATGTTGCTCCTGGCCTACCTAGTAGACCGAGCCTGGTAATGTGATTTAAATGTTTTAAGGCGCCTTTAAACCAGAGCTCATACTCCTGGTATGTGAGTGGAATTTCAATATCCTCAAAAGGAATGTATTCCTCTGGTGGATCATCGTCTTTGTAGAAGTGAAACTCATGCGTTACAGGATTTGCTTCAGGGAAGACTATCCATGAATAGAATACCTCTGTCTGGTGATATTCATGTGCCTCTATCACAAAAACTATCCTACCACCACTTGATATTAGGCCATGTTTTATATGTTTTATAGTGATGGCTTTCCTTAAGCTTAGAGGAATGGATATAGCATCCTCGTTGGTTTCTTGGAAACCTGTTATGTTAAAAGCTGCTGGATCAGCTGCAGCTCCACCGTTCTCGGTGTTGTTGCCGTTATTCAACATTGTTTAATGAAAATTGCAGAGCAAGTTTCAAGAAAACAAAGATATGGCGCACAATATTTTTGAACACTGCATCCTTCAACGTTGAACAAACCAAAAATCTAATACATAGGATTTTCCGTCCTACTTAGCTATGGCGGATATTATCCTTTTACCCACTCCAGACATCTATTGGAGTATTACGGAAAAAAAGGTGTCTGAGAAAAGCACAACTGAGTTACTTTAGTATCTAGCGTTAAATTAGTGCCTTACCAAACCGTTGGGCGCCATGTAATGTAGTTCCTATATTCCCAAAAGGCTCTGTGCATTGGAATAATATACACTATAGATTTGACATAGGACTCAGGTCAGTATGTCACTATCGAGCATACTAAACTTGTGTGCGTGCCAGCTAACTCAGAGGTCACTAGAAACTTTCTTGAGTAAACAAGAAGAGTTTCGTTTCTGACAACCGCATAAACATGACAACTTTTTTCCCCAAAGAATCGAAACATATCTTCAAAGTCGTGGAAAAAATAGATAACTATTTTACTCAGTCAATCATGCATGCTTCATTTCTACAGAGTTTGCACAGAAATAGAGAGACTGTTTTTTCAATAAAAGGGTTTATTGAACAGTCTTCTTTCTCATGCAAGAAAGATGAACTGCTACCATCGTTAGACAGAATTCAAAGTATAATGCGTGCAGTGTAAACAGTAATATAAAATAATATTGTAATAGCATTGTTTGTTGCTATGACATGTAAAAATACATTAATAAATAACACAGGCTAAAATACACAACTGGTGCTTCTTAAATGCGCCTACCCCAGTGCACCTAACCTAGGTCTAGTGTTGAGGGAAGAAGTAGGTGTTTGTCTCTAGCATAGGATTAGTTTTTGCCAAGAATTTGCCAAAGGTTTCTCTAGGTTCTAATCAGCTCCATACCTTAGAATGAGAGAGGTTGGTATCTCTTTCACGGACTCGATTTCCCAACACCCCGCATGGGGAGTCAGAAACACAGGAGTTGGATTTCTCGGCCGAGGATGACAGCTTCTGATCAGTTTGATACCAAAGGGGATGATGGACGGAGCATTTGAGCAAATCAAACATTCACCCCTAGTCATCTGATCTGGGTTTAATCCATCACCATTCTTTAGCTCACTCCACCACCCCAGTTCAGACATGGCCATATGCAAATCAGTCTGACCCTGTGCCTCATGGGAAGAGTCCAGCCGGAACTGCCAAGCCATGTCTTCCCTGGACCGGAAACAAGCATCCTGGGACCGGTTTCAGATTCATAATCCTCATCAGCCAGGCTATCTTGAATCCAGTTGTAGAGTGAGCAACGGACCCATGTCTGGACAGACTCTGCCTACTCAGGGCGAACAAAGCGATACCAAAGGGGATAATCAGTGCGTCAGCTGGAGAGTTGGCTTCCTTCGGCACTTGCTCTAGCGAGCTGCGTCGTGCAAGTAGGTAGTCGAACTGCACCGAACCACACCGTGCTTTGCCAAAGCAAGTGAGGGTATATTTATACCTTGAAGGTGTTTAGGAATGCCAGCTTTGACGTAAAGGCGGGCATATGAACTTCATGAATGAACCCCTAAGGAATAGAAGTTCAAGCATAATAACTGAGTTCTTGGAGAAATCAATATTCAAGCAAGGGGAAGTCCCTAACGGCTTAAAAGTCTGGTTTTCCAAGAAATCGATGTGAAGTAGATGAACGGATGGAAGTAGCCATGCCTGTATTTGGGAAGCATGGACTATGCCTAAATAAAGGCTTGATTTCTATGCCTATATATGGACAACGAGAATTGTACCCATATTAGGACATGAATTGGGAAATTCATACGGAATCTAAATCGACATACCACAAAACAAAGACTTTAAAACAAACCTGCCCTCGCTCTCAGCGAGCCCCGGAGATTAACCTTAGAGGAACCTGATAGAACGTCATACAAAGCAAGCATTAAGGAATACAAATGCGCATTAGTGGAAGAAAAATCCAAATACTGCACATACAAAATTGGAAACTCATCATCCACAAAAGAGTTATTTAAGCTGGTACAACAGCTTTCATGCTCCGAACTCATAGCAAAATCAGAAACCTCACAAGCATTCTACGACCAACTGGTGATTTTCTTTCAAACCAAAATCATGGATATTTATACCGGCTTTGATCCACACCTTGGAGAGTCCACTACAACAACGGCATCTAGCAGCCTCACTGAGGGGGCACTTCTGGAGCCCTGGAGCGAGAATAGAGGTCTTTCAAAATTCTCTAATCTCACGCCCCTACTTGTTGCATAATATCCTTTGAAAATGCATGCTGGTTCAACCATGGAGGCGTGTCCACCGGCAATTCTCCATATGGCTGCAAACACCATAGCAGAACCTCTCTGTAAACTTATGAATAATATCATTCTATCTGGAATATATCCACATAGTTGGAAATAAGCCATCATTAGGCCACTTCTAAAAAAAGTATCTTAGATACAGGGGATTGTAAGAACTACTGTCCCATATCTTTGCTTTCAGCTCTAGCTAAAATCTTTGAGCTGCATCTTAATAAGCAGCTCATGGAAACGGCAGCACAACAATCATGGCTCAATGATTCTCAGTTTGGATTTAGGAAGCATCATGGGACGGAAACAGATTTAATATCCGCCACTGGTTACATCAGGCGTACTGTGGATGAAGGACAGGGGTAGTGCTGATTCTCTTGGATCTGTCAGCAGCATTTGATACCATTTCACCTATTCTGCTGCAGGACAGACTCTGGAGTCTTGGTATCTCACATCAAGCACTAGCCCTCCTGTCCTCATTCCTAACAGGGAGATCCCAAAAGGGGAATTTACAATCTTTCCACTCAGACTCCTATGTTCTACCCTGTGGAGTTCCACAGGGATCGTCTATAAGCCCTACTCGTTTTAATCTATATGTGGCACCCCTAGCAACTGTGATACATTCATTTGGACTGGAGGTGGTGTCATATGCAGATGACACACAGATCATGGTTACTATCCCTAAAGGTCCATTCTCAACATCAGAAAATATTCTCGGATGCATGACTAAAGTGGCAGAATGGATGCCTGCTAGCTTTCTGAAACTCAATGGGGAGAAAACTGAAGTGATGATATTTCAATCAGGGTCATCTAAGGGGAACAGTAACTGCTGGCTGCAATCCTTAGGAGGTGGTCCTGCCCCAAGCAAGAAGGCTAAGAACCTTGGAGTTCTGGTGAATATTGAACTCAATTTTAATATCCAAATGAACCATACCATGTCGACGTGCTCCTGGCTCATAAGGATGTTAAAAAAAAATCCCTCTTATCAAATGACCAGCTCGAATACAGGTAGCACTGGCCTTGGTAATGTTCAGACTCGTCAACTGCAATGCATTATACCTGGTCACCAATAAGAGTATGCAGTATAAACTCCAGGTGCTACAGAACGCACTGGCAAGACTCGTTCTGGACATTTCTAGGAAACAATCCACAAGGAAGAGACTAGAATACCTGCACTGGCTCCCTATTAAAAAACGCATTACTTTCAAATCGCTCTGTATGGTTCATAAATTACTGCATGCTCCCTACCCGATAAGATTAAAGACTATGTTCAATTGGCATTTCCCCAGTAGACCCTTGCATTCTTTGCTTCAAATGCAACTGGTTGTACCAAGAACCAAAAAGAGGAAGTGGGGGGACAGAGCATTCTCGGTGGCAACGAGCAAACTTTGGAACTCCCTTGCCCTTAGGTCTATTCCTCTTTTGCTACCTTTCAGAAAGGCTCTTAAGACATGGCTTTTCTCAGTCTAGCATTTATCTGGACTTTCTTTTCCCTTCCCATCCTGTTTTTGGTTGGCTGGTCTCTAGCACCTTGATCCCTTTGGGTAATTGTTGCGCTCTACAAATTACAAATTAAAATCAAGTCAAATATCTACCATCTTGACTGCTCACGGTGCCACACGCTCACCTTCCTCCACTCCCCCATTTCCCATTTTTCACCCAGACTCATTGAGTGAGACCAGAGAGAATAATGATAGCATCAATGGCCAAACCCATAGTTCTCCAAGAACCCGCATTTACCTCTCGATGCAGCTTGTGTCAACAAAACTCCGGGTCCAACTGCAATGCACCAAAACATGCAGCACACAAACTTATTCTACACAGAGGACTCAACTCTCATAGGAATGATTCGCATCAGAGGGGTTTAAGTATACATCTCATATTTCATTACATTCCCTTACTGCTGACCAGAGAGCACATCCCTTATCCGCTCCCAAACATAAACTCCATGGCATCAAAAGCAGTTTGGATCACCTGCATGTGATGATGCAACGTCTGCCAACCACACCCTCTATCTCTCTTCTGCAAGCACTCTTCTCCCACCTCTCCATCACAGCTTGCAAAACACACCCACATCTGAAGAGCCCAGCATACACACAACACCTAATAGATCAGAGCAGTCTTCTGCACACCCTATCTCCAACACACACTACATACCTGGATACAATGTTATTATAGATCTCACAACACCTAGTATTCCTATCACTGCAATCTCCTCAGCTAGACATCTTAACACACAAATGGCAATGTGCAGAAGAAATTTCAGCTGAATCACCTGCTCTCAAACCAGAGAGCCATGTAGGAATTTGTAAAGCGCACAGCTACCTCCACCGGAGGTGTCCCGGCGCTGTCCGTATACCGCTTAGGAACCCTTCCTGGCTTTCCTGGGAAATGTCCACTCCTGGGCACCCCCAGGTGCAGCCAGGCATCCCAGCGCTTTTGGGGCCGTTGTGGAGGCTAAGCAAGCTATTGCCCAGAGTTGCAGCGTGGGACCCATTTTCAGAACAGGCGCTGAGGCGAGAATATCCAGTCAGGGGAATTAATGAGCCGGAGACCCGCCGAGGCGGGAATCGAACCCTGGTCCCTGGCCAGAGCTCTGCATCAAGGTCTGCCTGCTCTAGCCATTGAGCAACACTCCTCCACTGCCCAACACATCAACTTAGAGGTGCCCTGCTTAACTCAACACCTGAGGTCTCTAATGCAACTTTCACATCTTAACTCATTCATACTATGGCCATGATGCTACTGCACTAACAGGAAACTGGTTCTGCTCATCCCTCATAAGCATATTGTAGACTAGGATAGGACAATGTCTACCCTGATAGTACAAAAGAAAGGTGAGGTAGTTCCTTTGTACACAAAGAGTCTCTTAAATGTAAAGAGATTAATTAACTAAATGCCTTCTCATTTCTGTGTGGAGATTACAATGACAATTCCTATAACACAGATTCTGGACACTTAAAACTGCCATCGGGCAGCAAAAAGAGTTTTCTAGATTGTTTCTTTCATAACAGCACTGCTCAACTCACATCCTCCTGTGATCAGATTGTCCTTGTAGAATTGAGTTTCCAAAATAAAGATGCTCACAATCCCCCTCGAACACATTTAATGGACAACCTACTACAACACTGTGTCCTTCTTACCGGTCATAAGGGTTCTGACCAGGCCCTGATGTTCATATAGACATACCTCAAGCAAATCACTAACCCACTCAAATTGAATAAAGTAAAGAACGTTCTCATTCCTTTGAAACATGGGACCTTAACAGAACTTCCTCATGCTAAACCAGAGAAAGAAATATTATTTCACACATCGACAACAAGCATTGGCAAAGGCCACAGATAAATAACCTGTGGGCACGTGTGCATTCCCATTTTGCCTGTATTACCACATTACAGCCTGATCTTTCGGCTTCCCCAATGCTTGTTCAGATTATAGCATCTAAAACGGGCCTGCGCTAAACCTGTTAGAGGGGGTTAGTCTCTAATGATTCTAAGCCTCCCTCACCCTACACCAATACATGTCACTTGATCATCTGGTGTCATTCTGCATCTTTAAGTCAAACTTTCAAAGATTGTCGTTCGGTGGACAGCTGTCTTCTGACTCCAATGTCACAAGAGTAAATTTCTGGCAGTCCTACTTTTTATCAACCAGCCAGTGGAGTGACAAACAGTCCCCAGCCCCCGCAGTTCAGAGGGGGGCGCGAACTCCAAGGGGCCCCTTTTGTGCAGTACCCTGGCCTGAGTGCTCCTGAATGAGTTCAGAAGGGGGGCCCCTCCATGTACTTTGCAGGGGGACCCCATCAGGACCCCCTCCGCGGTATGCATGCCGGGGCCTTTTAACAGGAAAAGTACATCTATAAATTACAGCGCGCTTTGTGCTGGTGTCTCAATATCTAGGGCGAGCCCCTCATAACATGGCTCCAGGTGGCATCCACGTGGATGACAACACCACATCAGGGTGTAATGAAGTGCACAGGGAAGAGCAGATGTGTCACTGTGCCCCTGAATAATCAGTGCAGGTAGACACTGTGCCGCTCGCCTCCATTGATAACACTCAATAATCCTACTTTGTCTGCTACAATACTGTACATCAGAGCCGTGGCATTGGGTAAGTTACTTGTGCAACTCCCGAGGCCAATAATTCACCCACACCAGCTAAACTGTTTCTTGGTGGCATCTGTTTGACTGTAAAAGTGGCTGAGATGCCAGTGAAGTCTGCTTAAGAGCGCAGGATCTGTGCGTAAAGGGAAGGTAGACATAATCTAGTCTGAGGCTTGCAGAAGGAGGGCTACAATATGCAACATGATTTGATAGACACGTGGAGGCCTCAATCTATATACGATTAATTATGCTACAGATGTTGGCTTTTGACCTGTTTCCACATTTTGAACAATCACAGAGCAAGCAGCAAATAAATAAATCAATGTTTTAAACGTGTCCAACGCAGGAATAGTTAATTCCGGGTTTAGTATCTTTGGAAACACTTGACTGCTCCTGGAAAACTGGACTCAGTTTCTCTGCTCTTCACCATAGCTGCTCTTACTACTTCAAATAACCACGTTCCAAAGCAATCTCGTTTATTGGTTTATTGTACACGCGTTATTTTGAGTCATGGGCTATAGTTAGTGTCATCCAAACATAATCTGTTCAACTTTATGAATCAGTGTACGTGAATCTCAAATCGGGTTTAAAGGTCACTATTCTCGCAGCTGTCTTTTCTATTCTCTCAACTCCCTCTTCTTTCATTCTCTAACTTGTTTTTTGTCTCCCATATTCTTTCTATACCTCAACTAACTACACGCCAGCCTATCTGGCACACTGGCTCCTTTTTTTGTTCTGTCTCTTTCTTCCTTTATACACATCTATCCTTGACTTTCACAAGTTATTTTCTCTCTCTCCACCCAGTCTCTCACCTCCCTTTCTGTATCTCCCCTTGGCTCACCCCTTTGTTCTCTTTCCATCTTTATAGGTATTTGTTATACACATCATAATCTACAGCGCCATCTCCTGGTAATCAAGAGGAACCTGTTATTCTTGGAAACTTCCCAATAATTCTCGGCTAGGCAAGCATTCAGAATTAATATTGATTATCTTTAATTGGCGCGAGGTCTTCTGCAAATTCACTTTCCTTTCTCAAGAAGACAATCCGCACCCCTGTTAGCAGCGACTTTTTGGCTAGAGTTAATGCATATTTTTGGAAAGGCGAGATGTAACACAGAAAAAGCAACTCGTGCATAGTACCTGAAAATAGCGATCTAGTACTTCTAAAATAAAATGTTAGAATCAGTGCTGCGTTAGTATCAAAATACATTTGACAGGTAAACAAAGATAATGGTAAGGACAAAATGAACACTAATGATAACTATCTGAAGCAATTAAAGGGCCGCTCTCTGCAGTCCTCCATCATTAGCAATCACCAACAAGGGTCACCATGGAAGAGAAACATCGTTAACAACGCGGTCACTACACCGCAATGCTGTTACAACGCGGTCTACGAACTAGTGGTGCGAGGAGTCAGGAGATTCTGCGAGCTCGCTGAGGAGGAAGACAGCGTGTGGGAGGTACAGCTGTTGCACGCCTTTTCCTGCAACTATTCGAGGCTGTGGCAAGTCGAGTGGATTTGACTGTATGAAATGTAGAGGTGTGTCTTCGCCTTCCGGTGGCATTTCTGGTCATGTGGTGAACAAAGGAAGATCTGAGCTGTACCTAAGCTAAAATAGACACTGACTGTCTTCAAACTAAGATGTGACACTGCCATCTAGTGGGCTCAATTGTGAACCGCTGCCCATCCCTAGACATAGGTGTCAACGTGCTTCGTGAAACAGGGAGAAATATTCAATGTCACCCCAGTAAAATTAAGGAGCTAGTATTTTGAGACATTTTGTGTTCCTCAACCATTTTAATACCCATAGGTGGAAAACATTAGAGTGCAGATCAGAGATAGAATACAGATTGTTTTTGTGCATCATGCAAAACGTGACCCCCCCCTTTCTTCCTGATGAGCCCAGGGGAACCTAACATACAGTGGAAAAAATGGAAAAAGGTGTTCATGAATTATGCAGTTGTGCACGGGCCAAATTTAGGGTTGGAAAGAAAAGTGGCTTTGTTGTTGTATTATTTAGGGGCGTAGGGAGAAAAAGTGTTGGCGCACCTCCCAGAGCTAGGTGCACAAGAAACCAGGGGTTTGAATGAGTTAGAAATAAGTCTGAAGAAATTGTACCTACACTACCTACCCAAGACTAGCACTATAATGGAGAGATACCATTTTGGTAAAAGAGGTCAGAAGGAAGGGGAATCTATTGAAGACTTTGTGTCAGATTTACGCAAACTGGCTGCAACGTACAAGTTCGGGGGTGCATGTGAAGAAAGAATCAGTGACCAGTTTGTGCTAGCATGCAGGACTGAACGTGTGCGTGAGGAGTTGTGGCTAAAAGATGACCCACCACTTAGAGAGGTACTTATAGTTGCCAAGCAAGTGGAACAGTGTTAGTGAAATTAAACTGGACAGTGAAGGTAAGGCCAGCGAGAACAAGGTCAAGGTGAGCGAGGTGACGACAGAAAGTGACTGTGTGTTAGAAGTCAAAGAACAGAAGATGGTACACAAAGAGCAGAAGGAGAACAAAGCAGGATGGTCATTCAAAGGCAATTGATATAGGTGTGGGAAGCAGGGGGAACAGGGCAAGTGATAAGGATTGCCCTGCGCTTAAATACATGTGCAACAAATGTAGCAGGAAAGGTCACTTTAGGCAGTACTGCAGGAGTGGTCAAGGCTATAAGAAGCTGGGAAAGGACGGTACCGCTAGGGTGTGTGATGAAATCATCCTGCAGGTACAGAGTGGTCAAGTCAGCAATCCCAAAGACACTATAAATGTTGAAGAGACTGGGGTACAAGCCATGTTTGATTTGTGCTCAAAATTGATGATCATAAATGCAAATGAATTTGACAGGGTGTCCAAAGGCAAAATCAAGTTGAACAGAATTGATGTAAGGCCAGGGGGCTATGGTGGGCAACCCATTAGAATGAAGGGTTACTTCTGGGGCACAGTAGAGTTTAAAGAGAGACTCACCGTCTCCAAAGTCTATGTGTCCTCGGTGGGAGACAACATTCTAGGGTGGCAGGCCCAAAAAGAATTAGGCATTTATCTTAACCCAAACAAAACCCCACAAATCTTAATACAGGAAGTGGAGGAAACTTGGGAGGGCATCGAAGCAGAGTTCAAAGAGGTATTTAGTGGCGAATTGGGATGCCTGAAGAATTACTCCCACAAGATAAAGCTGAAAGAACAAGCAGTACCGGTTGTAGCGAAAGTTAGGAACCTACCCATAGCGATACAGGAGGCAGTTAGGATTGAACTGGAAAAATTATGCGGCCTAGGGGTCATAGAACCAGTGGAGGCAACGGAATGGCTGGCGCCGATCGTCGCAGCGAGGAAGAAGGATGGTTCAGTCTGTCTATGCATCGACCTCAGGGCACTTAACAAGGAGGTTGTGGTTGACAAATTCCCACTGCCTAATATCACATAAATGATGAGCATGCTGGAAGGAGCTAAAGTGTTCTCAACACTGGATCTGACCTTGGCCTACTTCCAAATCAGGCTCCATGAAGACTCGCAGGAACTTACAGCGTTCATGACGCCCATGGGAACGTTCAAATTCAAGAGAATGCCATTTGGGTTAGTCTCTGCCGCAGCGGTATTCCAAAGGTTCATGGGCAGCATTCTGAGAGGCATTCCTGGCGTCTTATGTTATCAAGATGATGTGCTTGTGTTTGGAACAGACGACAAACAACACAACACAAGGCTGAGGCAAGTACTGGCGAGGTTTAGAGCGCAAGGACTCACAGTGAAGAGAGAAAAGTGTAGGAATGGGTGCAAAGAACTGGACTTCTTGGGACACAAGGTGACACAAGGTGGAATTCAACCTAAAGCTGAACTCCAGAACACCATAACCAACTTGATGCCTCCGAGGAACAAAGATGAAATAAAGTCATTTATGGGTATGCTGGAATTCTACAGCAAATTTGTACGAAACTTCGCAGGCAGGACATATGCCATACACCGGTTGCTCAGGAAATATGTAGGATTCAGCTGGGACGAGAAGTGCCAGAGTGAATTTGAAGATGTGAAGACAGCATTTGCAGAGGCACCCAGCCTTAAAGCATTCATACCCAATAGGAAGACAGTAGTGCCAACCGACGCGAGCTCGAAAGGACTCGGAGCAGTCCTTACACAAGTAGGGGAGTATGGAGAAGAAACAATAGCCTTCACGTCAAGATCCCTGCAGAAGTCTGAGATCAACTACTCCGTAATTGAGAAGGAGGTCCTGGCGGCACACTGGGCCATGAGCAAGTTCAGAGACTTCATCTGGGGAACAAAGTTCATTCTACGACCAGACCACCCATTGGTGGAAGTATTCAACAAGAAGGGACTCGACGCGATCTTGAGCAGAATCAGGCGTTGGGTTGTAAACCTACAGGAATACACATTTTGCGTTGAATATGTGCCTGGAACAAGGAACCTAGCAGCAGACTGCCTCTCGCGGCTAGTGGAAGAAAAGGATGAAGACGAGTCTAGCGACAAGTGTGATGAAGACAGGGAGGACTTCCAAACAGAAAACGTGTGCGTGATTACTCAAGGGGCCATCAGAGAAGATTCTTGGAAAGAAGCCTTTAGGGCAGACAACCTGCTTATGAGAGTTTGTGAGAAAGTAAAAGGAAATTGGAGACACGAAGATAAACAAGATGAAGCACTACGCCCATTCTGGATGGTAAGAGAGGAACTGGCTGTCGTTGACGTGGAACAAGGCTGATCCCGCCCAAAACGGTGAGAGAACATCTGGTAGACATAGCCCATGACGGACACCTGGGCATCACCAAGACCAAACAGAGGATGCGGGAGGACTACTGGTGGCCATGCATGGACCATATAATTGAAAGGAAAGCAAGAGACTGCATTCAATGTACTGTTAGCGACAAAGTCTTGAAACAGCATACTCCGCCCATGTTGTGCAGGTCGCCCCCTTCAGGGCCGTGGGTTGAAGTGGCACTGGACATCATAGGGCCACTGACGGGAGAGATACGCACACCATATGTCTTAGTACTCATGGACCTATACTCCAGGTGGCCGGAGGTGAAATTGGTATCCGAGATCACCACAAAAACAGTTGTTGAATTTCTACAGGAACTATTCCTCAGGGAAGGTCTACCCAGTAGTCTGTTGACGGATAATGGTGTGCAACTGTGCTCAAAAGAAATGAGAGACTTTCTCGAGAAGTATGGAATTGAACACAAACGATGCGCGCTATACCACCCAGAGACCAATGGGATGGTTGAGCGGTTCAACAAGACCCTCAAGGAAAGTATCCAGTTAGCGAAAACTAATGGACTGAACTGGAGGGAAGAAATCATGAGACGTCTGGAAGACTACCGTTTGACTCCCCACCAAACGACGGGGGCCACCCCCTTTGAATTGCTCCGAGCAAGAAAACCCAATACCAAACTTTCACCGGGATGGATGGGTTGGCACAAAGGATGGACAGATCACTATAGGGAGTCCAAAGGGCTTGACAGGCAGCGCAAGGCCATGTTAGAGAGGAAGGAAAGGTTTGATAAATTGCACTCCACACAAGAGGCGGGGTTGAAGGTAGGAGATGATATAAAAATAAAAGTACCCACAAACAGAGCAACTAGGTCTAAGTTCAGCAAACCCACAAAGATCATCAAGTTATATAGAAACGCAGTGAAAACTCAGGAGGGGAAGATATGGAACCTGGGAAGAGTAGTTAGGTATTACCCGCCCAATGAAGGCTCTAATCTTGAGGAGAGGGGAGTAGACAAACCCCAGGTGCGAGGAGATCTGCCTGCTAGGGGGCGTTCTAAGGTATCCCACCCTGTTAGCAGAACCAGCCAGAGAGTGGTTAAACCTCCAAAACATTTGGAGCAATATGTAATCAAATAGTGCAGCTCATGTTTTTGTAATGTTCAATTTTGTTTACTTACTTCATTGTGTAGGGAAGGGGAATGTGTGGTATCTTCCATCTACAGCTGGGATATCGCACCCATCACCCTCCTGTCCCACTGTACGCCTTGGAACATTCCGTAGTGACATCACTTAGAATGTCACCACTGCGCGCATTCCAAGGCAAGCGCCGGAGGAGCCAGGAGACCGGCAGTTGAGGAGGTTGTGTTTGTTAGCTGTGGCTGAGGTCATCTAATTATTATGTGAACTAATAAAGACTGTTTCCAACCACCTTACGTGTTTCTCCTCCTTGGGAAGTTACTACACCTTCATGGTAACTATTTCATAAATTAGTTCCATAAATACAGAAGTGTTTGTTCACAAGGCCGACTTCAGAGTCCCAGCTAAACCACCTCTGCAGCCATCCGCCTCGCCTTGCTTTTGAAGGTTTATGGGAATCTTTTGGAAGATGTGAACTCTTGGTGTTAAGAAAATATCCTGTCACTTGGGGTGTTACCAAACAACAGGAATTCGCGAGTCAAGCAGTGCTGCTTACGGTGCTGATTTTACGGACGAGGAAGTCAGGGACAAGCGGGAAGGGCGGCAGATATATAGGGCCTGCCTTCTAAATGTTTTTGTTATAGCGCTGCAGGAATGGATACCCAATAGCATATTTGCTGAGCTCGCGCATTTCTTAAACAAGCATTGGCAATGCAATAGGACTCGCATTTACACTAGACCTATTACATTGGAAACGGAAGTGTGGTGGGGAAGATGGCATGAACGGAGGGGGGGTAATCACGGACTGCGGGAGGGGTGAGGCAGGGGAAGAAAATAGTGTTGGAAGTAAAGGTGCCTGTAGCCATGGAAGGATACAAATGACGACATGGCCGTCATGAGGAGGGACTAACAAGCCTCAAACCAATCGGACGGCAGCATTTAAGACAAAAGCCAATGAAAAAGATGTGCAGGGAGAGGCCGGAGCTTCCACAGAGCTTCCACGCCATACTGAATACTGCATGCCTCGCAAAGCGTGCAGCGCATGCGCTGCAACGCAAGGATTGACCTAAAAGACTACTGTATAGAGAACCGCCTAAGCTTCCCACTATAGAGGAAAGCAGTGGCCCTCTCTGCTTAATCACCAGTACCCAGTTTGGGGAATTCTGAGGAATCCTCAAAAAACAATTAAAAAGGATGAAGTGTTAAAAGACAAAATTAGGGGTGGTGGCCAAGATGGCAGAGCGGTGAGATGCTCCTCATCATCACTCCATCAGGCCGTTAGTTTCTGGGCTGTATCCTGTGCCCAATCTGAGCTAAAAGATACCTATTCCTGTGGCAATGAGGCTGAAATGGGGGTGAACCGTGTGCTGGCCTCAGGGAAAACAGCATGATGAGACTGAGTGGGCACGGCGCCTATGCGCAGCGACCACGGCCCTGACGCTAGTTTGCAGTTGCGCAGTTGGAGTGACTGGTGGACCGTCAATGGGTGCCTGAGAGCTGAGGAATGACGTTGAGCGGCTGCTGTGATTGGCACGGCTGCCTGCAAGCTCCACCGGTGCCACTGGGCATGAAGACATAGCTCTGGCGAGGTAGATGGCCCAAAATCCTGCACATGGGCCTGTTAGTAGCCTGGCTTCTTGGGGGTCCTGGCAATGTGGCAGTGAATTGAGAGGGACTCCCTTGGTGGTATTGCGGACTGAAGCAGACTATACAGAGTGACACCGATGGTGGGACATGCCTGTATTTTCGTGGGTGCCAACCTGGAGAGCTTTGAGGTTGGAATGCTCTCCTCTTCGTTGGAGGACACCAATCCTGTAAAAATGGTGAATCAGGTAAAATAAGAGGGACACCAAGAGACAATCCCAGCAACAGCGTCCCAGGGACATGCTTGTGAAGTGTCACTCTACTCAGAGACACAGAGGGTTCTATGACAGGCAAGGAAAGTTGGTGAATTGTCTTTTCAGGATTTCGTCTGCACTGTTTTTCAGGACCTATCCCTGCAGTTATTTGTTGGTCACTGTGTGGTGTTGTTTTTCCTCATTTTCTTTCTTTTTCTAATTGCATTGACCAATTGTCAGAGAAGATGGGATGGGTGGGGGAGAAGTACAACAGTCCCACCTCATCAATTATCCTTAAGTGCTTTGCTGTGATCCTGCACTTGCACACCTCTTACTAGTGAGCAATCATGACCCAAATTATTTCACTTAATGTATGAGGACTGAATTTACTGAACACTGCGAGCTGTTTGATGTGTTCTTTGGAAATTCCATTCATGGATTTTTTGGGGCTGGCAAGATGGCGTCTGAGTGACATTCTCAGTTACTCACCTCCGCATCTCGCCCTGAATTGAGGAGGATTTCTGCCGACACAGCGGCTGCATCGGCTATGAGCAGATTAAGCAGCGGGTGGCATTTCTTGGCTGGATGGTGCAGAGGCCGTCGAGGCGAGTCTGTTCACCGACCCGCAGGGAAGAACGAGTGAAACGGAGACCGGCACGGACGCTGGGAGTCTCTCGCTCTGATCCTGTTGACGGAGGCGGCCGGCTGGGGAACTATCGGCAGTGAATTGGTGTTGCCGTGTAACGTTGACCCGAGGCAGCAAGCTGGAGATTTCATTTCAGCCCAGGGCGTGCAGAGTAAGACGCGTCTAGCGTTACCAGTGGTAGCACCCTTGTCAGGGCAACGCGAAAAGAACAGAAAACGGACACGGACGGGAAGAAGAATAAACAGCGTTCCAGTAAGGGGGGCAAAGCAGAGACAGATGGCAGTAAAAACCCTATGTTAAATGGTGCTGTAAAGGGCGAGCAAAGTAAGAAACAGGTAGCTATAACAAGCTTGTTCCCAGTTAAAGATGCAAATGAATGTGAAAAGGGACAGGAACAGCTAAAAGTTATTAATGATACCCAAGCTCAAACCCCTACTAGCACGGAAACATGTATGACTGACTTGCAAGCTTCCAGCACTAACCTGGATCCGATGACAGAAACCGGCTTGATCAAATGGAGAAAAAACTATCTTAGGAACACCAGAGTTAGGCGTCAATGATCACCTAGGCAGGGAGAAAAATCATTCCGCTTCAGTTGATAGCTTATATATGGTCCCTCCAGCCGGGGAGCTACTTGAGGCAGAAACTGTAACAAAAGACTCAAACGAGTGTGGAATGATTAAGGTTGCTGGCCAAATCACTTCCATTGAACCTGGAACCCAGCTGGTTAAAAAACATGAACTGGGATATTCGTCTTCAGATCTTTTGGAGAATTTCTACTCTTTGAATCAGGAGTCTGGGGGATCCGAAAAGGAGACTTCTAATATGAGTAGCAACAAAGAGGGGGATGATGACACATCTATGAGTAATTACAGCCAACATAGGGAGAAAAGGGTTGCAAGGAAGGTCAAACGTCTCTCGGATGGGAAAAGGGGCGGCCCTAGGGAAGAAGAGAACAAACTTGGCTGGGATTATTCAGAGACACAGACACTGCAGGGTAATAGTGCTCCAAAACCACCTAAGAAACAATTAAAGGAGATGACCGGACAGAAAGACTCTGCACAATCTGGTGAACCATCTTTATCTCTGATCCTACAGTACCTCCGATCATTTCAAGATAAAGTTAAAGTAGAGAATCGGCAATCCTGACAGGCATCCAAGAAATTACAAGGTGCTATTAGAAAAGTTGGGAAAACATGCACAGAAATTGTGGAGAGGCTAGCTATGCTAGAAAAACATACAAAGGCGCTAGAATCTACAGTGGATACCCTGCAAAAGCAATCAACATCTCAAGAAAGCACCCTGAAGCATGTTATGTGGAAGCTGGAAGAGGTAGAAAATAGACAACGTCGTAACAATCTAAGACTGTTAGGAATACCAGAAAACAGCGAGGGTAATGACATTCGGAAATTCACAATTAATTTGTTAAGGACTTCTCTACCAAAAGCTTTCACAATGGGACTGGGATAAGGAAATCCAGCGGGTACATATATTCCCATTAACTCAAATGATCAACCATACCCAAGGGCAATCTTAATTTTTTTCTGCAATTTTTTGTTCCGACAAAACGGTGTTTGAAATGGCGCGTCCTAATAAGAAAACAAACTGGAAGAATTTTTCATATTTTGTGAAACCTGATTTTGCGCACACTATGGTGGAGAGGAGATGGCGACTCCGGCAGCTGACAACACCGTTCTAGAAAATTGGCGCAACAGTATATCTACAAAATCCTGCTAAACTGAAAGGTATTTTTCAAGGCCAGAATTGCCATTTTACTTCTGAAATACAGGCGCAGAAAGTATTGGAGGAAATGATGGCCGGGAAAAAGGGGGCTGGTGGGAACAAGCGCTAGTTGGTTGTAGTTAGATATTAACTCTTCACCTATTTTTCTAAGCATATATGTGATCTGCGCCGTGTTGTTGTTATAGTATGTTTAGAAAAGGAGGGAGATGGAAAAAGAAAAAGAAAGATTTCTTGTGGAAAGAAAAAAAAGTATGTATATATAAAATCAGGGAGAGTTGTGGTGGGGTGGAGGTGAGGAGGAGACAGACGCTATCAAAACAGGCTCAGGACTGAGCCTGATTGCCTACATATTGGTGGGGGAAGGGGGGCAGAAGGGAGGGGGAAGGGAGGAGAAATTCTCAGACCAAGGACAACAATTTTGCAAAAAGACCTAAATGTGGATTTAGAAACAGAAACAGAAATAATGAATAAAGGAAAAAAAGAGATAAAACAATATAAATGGAATCAAATAGAGAGGATAATTAAATATATGTTTGTGATGGATAAGCATCAGTATGGCTAAGCTGAAATTTTTGATTGTTAATATCTGTTGCCTTAAAGATGAAAAAAAAGGCAAAGAGTGTCTGTTGGGTTACAATTGACAGGGGCCAATATTCTTTGTATACAAGAAACACATATTGAAAGGTCACAAATGTATTTACTTAATAAATTAGGATAGAGGGTGGTTATCGCTAAAACACAATGAGCAAGGACTAAGGGTGTAGCTGTATTAGCGAAAGGGGGTGGGATACAATTTGCTCGCTCCTCATCAGATAAATATGGGCGATGGGCTATCAGAGAGTGTCAACAGAATAATGCTGCGAAAATTACCATCTGCACAATATATAACAATATTAGTGATGACCCAGAAGTATTGAACTATATATCTAATGAGCTTGTTCATTGGCCTCTCCCAGTGATGATTTGTGGTGATTTTAACTTTAATTTACCAAGTGATTGGTCAGCAGACTCAGGGTTTCAATATAAAATTTAAAAAAATGATCTGGGCTTTATCCACTATTCTTATCCACATGCCAGATATGCAAGAATAGACTGTATCTTGATCGCTAACACGTTAAAAGCTAGCAGTACAATAGAAAAGCTACCTTTGTCGGTCGGTCTGCTATTATACAAACACTGTGTTCTGTGGATCCTCAACTTATTTGCGGAGCAGTCCAATTCATAATTAATTTTGAGAAAAAGAGAGGAATCTTGGTAAAGTCTTAATTCTAATCATGAACACGTATATTTAACATGACTGTTTCCCATGTCCCAGTCATTGCATCTTTTTAGATTAATTTTCACAAATTTTATGACTCATTACTTGCTTATCTGCGGTCTAATGCTCATCTACAATTTTTTAAATATTCAGGTATTTTATATTTTTGTAATGGTTTTTATTAACAGTACAATAAAGAGCTTTACTATCAAAAAAAAAGAAAAGCTACCAAGAATACTGTCTGATCACAACCCTATTGTCTAAACTATTGAATCCGTATTAATGAAACCTCAGGTGAAAATTTGGACATTTGAAAAGGCGTTATTGGTCAATGAGAAATACTGTGATTATATGCGTGTTTGGATCCCTAGATTTTTGGACGATAATATAGGTAGTGCACCAATCGACATGGTCTGGGATGCCCTAAAATCCAGGATCAGAGGGAAGACTTTACGATTCTCATTAAATGCCAATGAAAAAGCCAAACAAGAGTTGCAGGAACTCCAGAATAATATAGTTATAGCGGAGGAAAGACTTATAAAAGCTGTTCAGGAGGGAAGGGAAACTGAAAATGAATTAAGGCAGGTTGCAATAGCCAAAGATTGTATTATTGAGATTTTAACAACAAGCGCTATAGACAGAGCTACCATGCACAGAGAGCAAACAGGTGGGAACTCGAGAACAAAGTACATCTAATTTTGTCAAGGCAATACGTGATCCAGAACTTGGGGTAAGGCAGTGCTTAATTTGAGCAGGAGTTTTCAGGTGCTCAGCACCGGCACTTCTTTCACAGGGCCGGGGCTACAATTTCTGACCCAGCAGGTGGTGGTCTCTATATTATTTGTTCAAATTCAAAATAAAAAGAATAACATACATTGCATGGGGACTGGCTTGTAAACGTTCATAGACAGGCCAGCATACACCTGTCCAGGCAGGCATGATTGTTTCACCACATTAGTAATGATGTCATCACGCCGGTCACAAATCAAAGAAGTCATCGACAAACTATGTCTTGCATACTATTCCCCGAGTCTGCTGCACCCTGCCACTGCCTGAGCCTAAGCCTCTCATTGGATAATTGTAGCTGGGGGCTGGCTCATGACGGAGTTGAGGCAAGGAAGCTGCGAGAGCACATTTGGAACTTGGGAGTGAGGGCTCTTGAGGAAGAATAAACTAAAGTAAGTGTGGACTTTCATCTTGCTGTGTAGCCAGAATAGCATATCCTGCAGCCCTGCATTGCTGCTATCCTCATCGTGCTCGATGCGGCTGTGGCCCAACACAACCTTTGTGCACCATGGAGTCACCTGTAGAATCTGTGCGCTGCACCCCAGCATGGTAATTGCTGAGCGTACATGAGTCCAGCAGGCACCACAGCCATACTTACCGGCATTGGCAGCATTACTGCTGGGGACAATGCCTATGCTGTAGATGGCAGGGTCACAGCAAGCTGAGCAGTGGATGCTGATGCCGTCGCTATCCCTGGACCTGCTAATTACAGGCAGCACTAGTAGTGACATCTCCTGCTGTGCTCGAGCAGCTACCTGTTCTGCAAATAACCCAGTTATACTGCACCGATTAATATATGCAAAAAAAAAGCATTTTCATTTGGTGTACATTTTGTTTTTGCACTCGGTGTAGGTAAGAAAAGAAAACACATGTCATCTTCCTCTTCCTTAGGAAAGACAAGAGGAAAATGCAGATTTCAAAATAGCAAGGACATGTACAGGCTGACAACAGGGGTCACAGGCAGCAGCAGTGTTATAGATGAGAGAGAGCAGGAGTAAAGAGGAGAAAGAAACAACAGGAGAGGATAGAGATAAGAGTCTTAGATGGAGCTAAGTAAAAGAAAAGGAGAGCAAATCAGATACAAAGAGAAAGCAGCCATGATGTGAAGAAGACAGCATTAAGAAGAGAGAAGATAGAATGAAAGGATGTAGTGGACAGGACAGAGGAAAAAAAGCAGACAAATGATAAAATGACGACACAGCTAATCACTGCTAGAAGAGTGATAGTAAAGAACCAAGATCGAGGGAAGAGAGAGCAGAGCATGGATAAAAGTGAAAAGGAAAAAGGGCAGGGGCAGAATGAATAGAGGGCAAAACAGAAATGCAGGGAATAAGGTAACACACCAGGTGTGACAAAGATGATAGAAAACAATTAGAGAGGTGAGAGGGTAGACTATTAGAGCAAAGACTTAGGGGACAGACAACAGATCAAGGATAGAAGACGAAGAGACTGAGGCAGTGAGAGTGTTGAAAGTGGGGCTCTCCGGAGGAAAAAGTGAGCTGTGGCCTCCTTGGCAAAATTTTCAGCACCTGCACTTCTTTTTTTTACAAATTAAGCACAGGGGTAAGGAAAGATCCCGACGCAATAAGAACTGTGTTTCAAAAATACTATCAGGATTTGTATAGGGATATAGACACACATCAAAGTTCAATCGAGGGATTGATAGATCAAGACAATTTTTGTAGATTAGAGACTGAAGATCAAGAATGTATGGACAGCACCCCGCACTGGGGAGAAATCTCTCTCTCAATCAATAGTCTTGCCCCAGGTAAAGCAGCGGGTATGGATGAGATTCCCACAGAGTTTTATGTTAAATTCTCCCCGCAGTTAAAAAATGTACTTACAGATTTGATCACACATGTAGTTCAAGGTGGACGTCCTCCGGGATATGGTCCATGGCCAAAATCGTGATTTTCCTAAAAAAACACAAAGACCCTATGGAACTTGGGTCTTATTGCCCTATAACATTAATCACTGGGGATTCTAAAATGTATGCTAAGCTATTAGCTGCCCGTCTGGCTCCAAGAATAAATAAAATTGTATCTGAACGACAGCACTGGTTTATCCCAGGAAGAGCTACAATGAATCACATTCAAAGGGTGATCTCATTGTTTGATTTGTCCGAGGTTGCAGGAGACCCTATGGCACTTATATTGTTAGACGCCGAAAAGGCTTTCGATAAGGTCTCCTGGAAATATCTCTGGACCGGGATGGCAAGGAGTGGTATTGGGGAGTCATTTATCAAAGCAACACAAATGTTATATCGGGATCCATCTGCTGTGGTCAATGGGTCAGTATCCAAACCACTGGGTATAACGCGAGGGACAAGACAGGGGTGCCCGTGTTCTCCTCTTTTATTTGCGGTATATATTGGTCCCTTTATTTGGAGACTAGACAATAACGTTCAATTCCATCCATATGGATAAGGGACCAAGCTACAAAAACCTTGGCATACGCGGAAGTCATTGCGCTATTTACTAGTGACTCTATGGGTGCAATTGGTACAATCGAAGAAATGGCTAAAAACTTTGGTGAGGTTTCTGGATACAAATTAAATCAAGACAAAACTCAGATTATCCCCAATAGTAAAGTTGAGATAAGGGACAGACGGGTAACAGAGAACGCAACATATCTAGGTGTTAATATAACGGCCAAATTAGAGAATTTTGTTGACAACAATATTGTACCATTAATACAACGCATGAAAAACTATATGATCCGAACAAATAATCAACATTTATCTATTGGGGGAAGATGTAATATGATTAAAATGCTCTTCTTACCTGGATTTTTATATTTTTTTAGGTCAATTTGTTTGGAATTCCCGCCCCAATTGTTTAAAGATATAGGGCCAGATGTAGGAAGTCTAATTCCGGTCGGTAACGGGCGAAATTACCAAATTTCGGCCGTTACCGACCGGAATTAGTCTTTTCAGATGTATGTGGCCAAATTGTAGGATTCGGTAATTTACCGTATCTGTAACTTAAGGAATCTGTAAATTACCAAATTCTTAACATAGCGATTTGGTAAATTACCGAATCCTTAATGTAGAGAACACTCAAGTGAGTGCTTTTTACATTTAAGGAATTGTTATTTACCACCAGCTATTAGTTGGTGGTAAATTCCGAATACCTTTTAAAAAGCAATTGTGTGCTTTTGATTCAGTGCCATGTTGCAGACATACATGCCCTTAGGGCATGTATGTCTGCCTTATGTGCACCCATGCACTATACAGGGGTGCAACAGGGTGTCAATGTGACACCTTGCCACCCTTGTAGGTCTACCCCCTATTACCGATTCGGTATTTACTGAATCGGTAGTTCTCATTCATGCCCATAGGAATGAATGGGGAATACCGATTCGATAAATACCAAATCGGTATTTACCGAATCTTACCGATTCGGTAAAATTTACCGAATCATTAGCTACATATCATTTACCGATACTAAAATACTAAATCGGTAAAATTCGGTATATTAGAATCAGTAAATGATATTTACCTACTTCTGGCCCATAGATAGTATGTTCTCTAGATTTATATGGGGATATAAGAGGTCACAAAGAGCATTACGATCCATAACATTACCTAAGGACAGAGGGGGAATGGCATTGCCAAACATCAAATTATATTATTGGGCTACCCTAATGAAATATTGTGTCCATTTATTACTCAAGACAGATGTTAGCAATGAAGATATTATTCCAACGCCACAAGAATTATTATTAGGCGATGAATCCAGAGGGTGTCTATGGCGACATCTAAATGACAGCTACTTCAAGAAGGTTAAATTCAAATCCATGTTTGGTATCCATAACGCTTGGAATAATATACGCAAATTATTGGGGATTGGATGTTTATCTTATTATACACTAATTGATAAAAATAATAATCTCCTAGGGATTTTTAACGACACCTGTATTAAGAGATGGGTACAGGTAGGGATTACACATCTAGGTTGTTTTTTTTCTATGGCAGGATTGAAATCTTTCGAAGAACTTCGCTCTGAATATAAACTAGATCATCTGGATTTTTTAAAACTATTTAAAAATACGGGATTTTCTTTTAAAGAAAGGAGGTGGGGGACATACATTTCAAGCAGTTCAGGTAATGGAGATCCTGTCTAAAAAACAAATATAGAGATGAAGTGGGGGCGTGGCCAAGATGGCGGCGTGAGCAGACGTGTTGCTCTACCGCTCCCACCAACGGCCAGCTAACACCACCAGCTTCAGCCGTTTACGGGTCCGCTGACCCTAGCATGGGAGGAGTCCTGGTCGAGGGAGTAGACGGTCCGGTCCGAGCGGACAAATAGCAGTTCCGGCGAGCAGGGTATGGGCGAGGCCGAGCAAATGCCTGAGAGCACGCCCCTCCCCGGAAGTTGTGTGGAGAGGCCTGGTGTTCCCTGGTGGGAGAAGGTTCCACCGAGCGACAAGTCGACAGCCCCGAGATAACAGAAGGGAGCTGGCCATCGCAGGTCCGGCGGCATTTCTGGTGTGGTAGCGGTCGGCTACAATCCGGGGCTGCACAGATGAGGAGCTGGCGGCTGAGGTAAAAGGAGGGCTGAGCCACCATCTTGGGAAGCTCCGGCAGGGCCCACAGCAACGCGCGCACGGTCGAGGGCCTGGTAGTGGCGTCTGGGCCCTCCCGTGTCAGTGCAGTTGGAGAGTCGGGGCAGGCCCGCCGCAATACACCTGTGGGGGGTGTTGGCGACCCCCGGGCCCGGAGACGCCGGAGCCTCGCGGCAGAAGGAGCAGCCTGGTCAGAGCCTGAGCCACCTGCGATGCTGAGTGGCTACCCGCTAATTCCAGCAGCGATCCAATAGTGGTGAGTACCACCACGGTCCAGGGGGTTCATTGTGAGGACCCGCGGAGCGCCCTGGGTGTGCTAGACATGGTGATTGGCCACTGGGAGTGGTGACCGGGGGCCCAGCAGTGTGCAGGCAGAGAGCGCCATTCCCAACGCGCTGGGTCCTAGCCGGGAAGGCAGAGACTGACTTGGAACCGGAGGGGAGCCCTAGGATTCGAGAGGAGGCCCGTTGCGAGAGGCACGACTGGCAGGGCCCGGTGGTGGGGGAGTTGGCCCTGAGGAGCCCCATATTGTCAGGCGGGACCCACAGCCATTTCTTAGTCTGTGACGCCCGCAGCATGTATTCTGGGGGATAGCAGAGGCTGCCAAAGAGATCACCTCGGCAGACGGCCGGTCATCATCAGACCCTGGAGTGGCTCTGCGCAAGAGTGGATTTAGTGGGTTGCCTGGTGTCTTAGGTGGAACAGAGGCAGCTGGTGAGCCTGAGGTACGTGGCGGAGTGCATCGTGATGAGGCCTAGTGGGCCTAGTGGAGACATTTGTGAGGACAGACCGGCAGGAGGTGCACAGAGCAACCAGCTGTGGACGCGGCACTCATTAAAGCAGATTGGGGAGCACTGAGGGGCACATAGCCTGGCGTCGTGAGCTGATCTGGCATAATCCGTGTTGCGGTCCACAGCGTAGATCTCCTTGGTCAGGTCTGGCCTTTGTGAGGGGTGTGAACAAGAAAGGGGAACCAGGATGGGTGATTTTTAACGGGATCCAGAGTACATGCCCTGACAATAGCTCAAACAAAGAGAGGTACACAGTTCCCCAAGGCCAAAGGGAGGTTTAAGAAAACCAAGCAACCCTCACACACCCAGCAAGCTAGGTGTCATGCTTCATCATCTGGGTTTTGTTCATCGTCAGACTGGTGCTGCAATGTCTGACGGGCACCCGCGAAGGGGCTCTTTATCGGAGGTCTTTTGTTCCTGCCATTTGTTGCATGCGGGTATGAGGGTACTAAAAATGGTGTAGACGTGTGAAGTGTGTGAAAAATTAAAAAAGGTTGGGTAATCCACAAATTATTTTAATAATGTTGTTGTCCACCTTAGTAAAAACAGTGAGGGAGAGATACACACTGGTACTATGGTCCAGTAGCGTATCTACTGCCTGATGGTCGACATGTTTCATGCTATTCTTGCAATTTGTCAGGACCTTATTAAGAGAACTGTGCTACATACGGAAGGGGCAATACTACCTTCCACTGAAAGTAACCGGGGAGGCCAGCCGGTCCTGCTCCCATTGAGTGTGACCTAAAGAAGGATGACAGAAAACAGGAAGAGGGGTTGTACTTATCTGTATCCGCAAAGTGTAGGTCACAATGGCTTGGGTAATTAAACAGCACACATTACTAAGTATGGCCAGTGGAACACATACTCAAATGGTGCATTGAAGTTAAAAACCCACAATGGGGTAGCAGAGTTAAAATGGGGAAGAGGCTAACGTAACTGAAAGAAAGGGTCAGACTAGTAAACTCAGAGTAATTGAAGAGTAAGGTTGCTCACCCTATAGGGCTTGTGAGTTCGCTTCAACGGTCTGCTCCCGTGTAGTGGCACCTTAGCGTAGGTACCTTGTGGAAAATGGGGAGAAGACGGGAAACAATAAAGCCCAAGTTAACAAGCTGGTACTGCTAGCAGTTGTTAACAAGCTCCGTATGTGGCTTAGATATAAAGATAACCAGCAAGGTGCTGATGTCCCATGGATGTAGTCAGAACTGGCAACGGCGACACAAAAATGGTGTCGGCCATAGTCTCCCCACCGTGCACGTGGAATGACGCGGGTCGTGTGGCTCAGACGCGTCTATCAGCAAGGTAGTTCAAGATCGTTCCGGCACACTCGCATCGCGTTTCCACTTAATGCTAGATGGGAGCCAAGCGCAGAAACCAAAGTTGTATCCTAGATGGATACTAGTGGCAAGGGCAAGCGTCCCCTGACTGTCAGAATACCCCGCATATCGGCCCTACAGCAACAGGCGCTTCACGGCTTGCAATTCTTGTTGGGGAGGCATACAGCAAATTGCTGCTGCCCCCCGAAAAGCCTACCTGTCCGTTGCATAGACAAGTCCACCCACACCTACCCACACGGAGTCCCAGCATGGACAATGAGAAACCGGAGCGGTGAAGCGAAGGGGGCCTGGACTTTTAACCGGACCACCTCCAGCGCTCGCATGCCCCTGTCACGTGTCGGAGGTGCAATTAGGAGCTGCGCATGCACGGTGAGGTCAGCACCGGGGAGGCAGCATCCAAGTGCAGTAGCTGCCAGCGACGCTCGAATGTGGCGGCAATCTTAGAGTGTAGGCGTGAGTGCATGGCCTAATAGGCAGACTACAAGGAAAGGAATTGTATCATATACACCCCGTGTATGAAATCAGCTGGTAATGAATAAACAATCTCAGATATGCTGAGGGGATGTGAAGCAAGCGCATGTGTGGAAAATACCGCGTATATTTAATGAAGGTCTCATAATAAAGATGGTATTGTTACCGGTAGTAGTCCGGTATTATTGATGATAGATGGTTGGAGTACCACAAATATTTTGTGTATAATTGAGACAAATACGTGACAACTGATTATTGTTATGTCAAGTTATGTGCCAACAATCATGTGACTATATGTGTTTTTTTTCTTCCTCCTTTTTCCTTCCCTTTAGAGACCGAATCAGGTTCCTTTTTTCTGAATAAAAGGGTCCATTCAAACCCTCATAATAAATAGAGTAGATGATTTTTGCTACTTTATCTTACGACAATAGGCATACAACCTAGTGAGTTACTTAAATGATTTTTTAGTAGGGACTACCTTAGGTCCTGATGAGTGAACAGTAGGGGACTGTTTACGAAACAGGTCAACCAAGTAGGGCGCATCACAGCTCTACTACCAACCCCATTTTAATATTTTCAGCTAGAGAAGCGAATAAATAATTTTTTCTACTAGCCAGGACATTTTTAAAGCCTTTTTTATTCCCACACATAAGTCCCTACACATCCTTTATCACCCACATTTCCTTCACACCTCACATAGCCTATTCTCACAAAAACTAAGTGCTCCCGCGTAGTTCGTAGGTCGCAGCACGCCCCGCCCCATAGAGGGACGGGAAGACCCCTATGATGAAGCATGACACTAAGGGATTCTTAGTGTGTGAGGGGTATTTTGAAAACACATAGTGCTTGCCTTTGCCATTGACAAAGAACAGGGCCTTCACCCACCTTTCTTTAAAAAAAGCAGAAAAACCAAACCGAAAATTTTCTTCACCACATTCATAGAATCCCATTGTTTATATACGTACCACAAATAAGCCATGAATGCAATTAGGCTAATATGAAGAGGGAAGGCTCATCTGGAGAGGGTGCCCCAAGGAATCGAGTCATTCAGGCCCTCACTATCAGTTTGTAAGCGATGCACCCATCTTTGCTCAATTCTGAAAACCGCCTGTTGTGTAATGTGTGGGTGCGACTCAAGAATTAGCCAACTGCGACTGTCCGGAGTGTGACTCATGTCCTTACAGTGACCATACAGTTTGGTGTGGGTTGTGAGGTACCTGATATTACTTTTGTGTTCTGTGATCCGTAACTAGGCCTGTCTCATCGTCATGCCCACGTATTTTTTGCCACACGGGCAGGTTAAGCGGTAGATACATTTGGACGTGTTGCAGTTGGTATGGCGTTTTAGATGCCAAGTGAATGTTTCTGTGAGTTTGATCTCCTTGTACGTGTTTGTTTGTGAACAGACTGAGCAGCCTCCGCAAGGGTAGTGGCCAACCACTGGGGGGAGATCCCAGAGTGTTCTTTCGGTGTTGCTATCCGTCACCCTAGGTCTAGTGTGCACTAGCTCGTCTTGGAGATTGGCTGTGCGTTTGAATGCAAACCTAGGGCGGGGAATAGTGAGATCCCTAGAATTGATGATACCCCAGTGTTTGTTGATTGTTTTCTTTATGTACGACGAGTTTCTTGTGAAGGATGTTACACAAGTTAACGGGGTGTGAAGCAAGCGCATGTGTGGAAAATGCCGCGTATATTTAATGAAGGTCTCATAATAAAGATGGTATTGTTACCGGGAGTAGTCCGGTATTATTACCAACAGTATAGACCTTACTGTGTGGCCCAGACCCCCACCTCAGACTAGCTACTGCTATACTGAGACCTGACTCTTGTCCTGACTACTGGATCTCCTACCAAAGATGGCGGATGTCCCAGGACTAAGCTTTGATGAAGAGGCTATAGCAGAGGCCTTGAGATCTGCACCCTCCCTCTTCGGGCTGGAGGAGCAGTTGCCTCGGGCTCTGCAACTGATGACTGGGTCACAATCACCCAATTGAAAAAAGACTGGCTGAGAATCACTGTTCACGGTGCCCTGATGACTGAATATCTAAGCGCCAATATTGCACCCCATTGTCTCATAGTGAATATTCTGCCGAGGCTTTTCCTCGAGGATGGCCATTTCAAACAAGACTGGTGAAAGGTTTCTTGGAAATGTACCAAAGACCTCCTCTTTTTAATTGTCAAAACAGCAAAGAGACTGGCTGACGCGCTCCTAGTAAAAATCCAGGCAGCAGAAGCAGCCCTAAAAGGGTCTCTACCTAAAACGGCCTTCACCACCAAACTCACTGAAATTAATAATGAGATAGCTGATAACAAAGAATACTTGCTCAAACAGAAGATTGCCAAACTCCAAAAAGCTGTGGCAAAGTTTGACATGGAGAGGGTTTACCCATATCTTAAAGAAGATTAAGTCACGCCTAAGAATAACTATTCATCCGATGGGAGCTCAGAGGGAGGAAGCAGAAGGGGTTCATCTAACAGCGACTCCAGCAGCGGGGGCTCAGGCAACCGCAACCAACGAAGAAATAATGCAACGCAAGGTTACAACACTGGCTCGTTGTATCATGGGCCTCCTCAACTTCCCCCTCCATGGCATAGCCCTATCTATCCCCAGGGCCTTCCACAATTCTATCCAATGAATAACCCCCCTTTTTTAGGCAGAGGCTGGGGCAGAGGAAGAGGGCGCAAAAGAGGAGGACAGAAGGGTGTGCACTGGCAAGACCAGACAACACCTACAATGGAGACCAGGAGCACAACCAGGGGAAAGAGAGCCTAGTTGTTAATCTCTCGGATAGAACGCTCACTCCCACAGAGATCAGTGTCCTGGAAAAGGGTTTGGGATTTGTCCCCACTCCCACTCCAGACAGTTTCAGTGAGATGTGCGAAATTAAACAATTTTTTAGGAAGATACGGTTGAGGGCCTGCTTCCGTGACAGAGAGGAACCTGAACAGGAGGATACAGGTTTACGTAACCCATCCACCTTTACTCCAACCAACAACATGGTACCTCCTGAGATATTGGCTTTTGAGGGTGCTGTACTCAAGAGTCTTGATAATAAACCCCATACCCAGACCTTTCATAATTTGAATAAAACTGAGAGACTTGCAGTCCAGTCTCTAGCCAATGACCCAACCATCGTCATTAAGCAAGCGGACAAGGGGGGCGCCATTGTCTTACAATCTACTGCTGACTATGAAGCTGAATGTAGGCGACAACTGGCTAACTCTGCCCATTACACCCCTCTTGCAGTAGACCCATCATAAAAAGGCTAACCACTCAAATCATAAGCTTGGTCACAGAGGGTGAGACTGACGGGTAGATCAGTAAGAACGAATCAGCCTTCCTCGTCACCGAAATTCCCAAGACACCCTACTTCTACACCCTTCCCAAGATTCGCAAGGGAGTTACACGAGTACCTTGGAGACTCATTGTCTTCGGCATTGGGTCACTGCTGGAACCTCTCTCCAAGTCCTGCGATAAATTTCTGCAGCCCCTAGTGAAAAAGATACCCTCGTTCCTACAGGATAAAAGGGATGTCCTTCGCTTGATTGACAACATAGAGGGGAGGGAGGGAGTGGATTTCTTACTGACCCTAGATGTAGAAGCACTCTACACCAACATCCCCCAGCAAGCTACCTTAGAGGCAGTAGAATCCACCTTGCTGATCGAAGACTGGTCCTCTCCTACCCCCATCTCTTTTGTCATGGCATGTGCCACAATTGCCCTGACGGAAAACGTTTTCCAGTACGAGACACAGTTGTTTCACCAAATACAGGGGGCATCCATGGGCAGCACTTTTGCCCCTAGTCTTGCCTGTATTTACATGGCCACTTTTGAAGAGACGACCATCAGGGGTGCCACCAACCCATATAGAGATAACCTCACTTTGTGGCACAGGTACATTGACAATATCCTTGTCCTCTGGAGAGGTGACCTCAATACCTGCCAGGCCTTTTGTGACTGGATTAACACCCAGAACCCATTCTTGAAATTCACGAGTACCATCTCTGAGTCTAACATCCCTTTTCTGGACCTTCGGATTTGGCTCAGTGAGACTGGGTTGAGCACCAACCTCCATCATAAAGAAACAGATAGGAATAGTCTCCTACTTTATGGGAGCCATCACCCAAGAGCACTGAGGGATAGCCTCCCCTTCGGGCAGTTCTTGCGACTCCGCAGGAACTGCTCGGATATGACAGACTACAAGAGGGAGGCTAGACTTTTGCAGCACAAACTGCAGGACAGGGGGAATCCTACAAGACAGATTCGCAACTCCTACAAAAGGGCAATGAATAACCCACGGGAGGCACTGTTAGATGTAAGAACTAAGGAATCTACAGACACGATAACTTGTGTAACATCCTTCACGAGAAACTCGTCGTACATAAAGAAAACAATCAACAAACACTGGGGTATCATCAATTCTGGTGATCTCACTATTCCCCGCCCTAGGTTTGCATTCAAACGCACGGCAATCTCAAAGACGAGCTAGTACACACGAGACCTAGGGTGACAGATAGCAACACCCAAAGAACACTCTGGGATCTCCCCCCAGTGGTTGGCCACTACCCTTGTGGAGGCTGCTCAGTCTGTTCACAAACAAACACGTACAAGGAGATCAAACTCACAGAAACATTCACTTGGCATCTGAAACGCCACACCAACTGCAACACGTCTAAATGTATCTACCTCTTAACCTGCCCCTGTGGCAAAAAATACGTGGGCATGACGATGAGACAGGCCTAGTTATGGATCACAGAACACAAAAGTAATATCAGGTGCCTCAAAACCCACACCAAACTGTATGGTCACTGTAAGGACATGAGTCACACTGCGGACAGTCTCAGTTGGCTAATTCTTGAGACGCACCCTTACATTACACAGCAGGCGCTCTTTAGAATTGAGCAAAGATGGGTGCATCGCTTACAAACCGATAGTGAGGGCCTGAATGACTCGATTCCTTGGGGCACCCTCTCGAGATGAGCCTCCCCTCTTCATATTAGCCTAATTGCATTCATGGCTTATTTGTGGTACTCCAACCATCTATCATCAATAATACCGGACTACTCCCGGTAACAATACCATCTTTATTATGAGACCTTCATTAAATATACGCAGCATTTTCCACACATGCGCTTGCTTCACACCCCCTCAGCATATCTGAGATTGTTTATTCATTACCAGCTGATTTCATACACGGGGTGTATATGATACAATTCCTTTCCTTGTAGTCTGCCTATTAGGCCATGCACTCACGCCTACACTCTAAGATGGCCGCCACGTTCGAGCGTCGCAGGCAGCTACTGCACTTGGATGCTGCCTCCCCGGTGCTGAACTCACTGTTCATGCGCAGCTCCTAATTGCACCTCCGACACGTGACAGGGGCATGCGAGCGCTGGAGGCGGTCCGGTTAAAAGTCCGGGCCCCCTTCACTTCACCGCTCCGGTTTCTCATTGTCCATGCTGGCACTCCGTGTGGGTAGGTGTGGCTGGACTTGTCTATGCAACGGACAGGTAGGCTTTTCGGGCGGCAGCGGCAATTTGCTGTATGCCTCCCCAACGAGAATTACATGCCGTGAAGCGTCTGTTGCTGTAGCGCCGATATGCGGGGTATTCTGACGGTCAGGGGACGTTTGACCTTGCCTCTAGTATCCATCTGGTGTACAACTTTGGTTTCTGCACTTGGCTCCCATCTAGCATTAAGTGGAAACGCAATGCGAGTGTGCCGGAATGATCTTGAACTACCTTGCTGATAGACGCGTCTGAGCCACACGACCCGCGTCATTCCACGTGCACGGGGGGGAGACTATGGCGGACACCATTTTTGTGTCGCCATTGCCGGTTCTGGCTACATCCATGGGACATCAGCGCCCTGCTGGTTATCTTTATATCTTAGCCGCATACGGAGCTTGTTAACAACTGCGAGCAGTACCGGCTTGTTAACTTGGGCTTCATTGTTTCCCGTCTTCTCCCCATTTTCCACAAGGTACCTACGCTAAGGTGCCACTACATGGGAGCAGACCGTTGAAGCGAACTCACAAGCCCTATAGGGTGAGCAGCCTTACTCTTCAAGTACTCTGAGTTTACTAGTCTGACCCTTTCTTTCAGTTACGTTAGCCTCTTCCCCTTTTTAACTCTGCTACCCCATTGTGGGTTTTTAACTTCACTGCACCATTTGAGTATGTGTTCCACTTGCCATACTTAGTAATGTGTGCTGTTTAATTAACCAAGCACTTGTAACCTACACTTTGCGGATACAGATAAGTACAACCCCTCTTCCTGTTTTCTGTCATCCTTCTTTAGGTCACACCCAAGGGAGCAGGACCGGCTGGCTTGCCCGGTTACTTTCAGTGGAAGGTAGTATAGCCCCTTCCGTATGTAGCACAGTTCTCTTAATAAGGTCCTGACGAATTGCAAGAATAGCATGAAACATGTCGACCATCAGGCAGTAGATACTCTACTGGAACATAGTACCGGTGTGTATCTCTCCCTTACTGTTTTTGCTAAGGTGGGCAACCACATCATTAAAATAATTCGTGGATTACCCAACCTTTTTTAATTTTTCACACACTTCACACGTCTACACCATTTTTAGTGCCCTCATTCCCACATGCAACAAATGGCAGGAACAAAAGATCTCCGATAAAGAGCCCCTTCGCGGGTGGCCGTCAGACATTGCAGCGCCAGTCTGACGTGGAGCAAAACCCAGATGATGAAGCATGACACCTAGCTTGCTGGGTGTGTGAGGGTTTTAGTTCCGAAAGGGAAATTTCCCCCTCCCCCCCTTTTCTTCCCTTGCTTGGTTTTCTTAAACCTCCCTTTGGCCTTGGGGAACTGTGTACCTCTCTTTGTTTGTGCTTTGGGAGGGGTGACCAGTCAGCCAGGCCTCCTGAACTTCTTGAGCGGCACCGGGCTGTGGGTGCGCCAGGCGGTTGACTCCTGTGGCGCACGGAGCGTGCTATGTCCACCTCTAGGGTGCGCAAAGATACGACTTTGAAAGACTTGTTTGCGCATGTTCAAGAAACGCGCATGCGCAGGCACCCGCGTATGCGTCTGGAAGAAGTCGGCGCAACAGCAGGAAGAGGGAGCCCCAGGACGTCGCATGTCAGGTAAGTCCTTTTTAATTACTTTTAATATGTTTAACATTAAATTAGGCATGTTGAAGAGGGCGGGAGGGAGGCGGTCAGCGCGTAGTGGGGCTGCGTGAAGTGTGTGGGTGGGCGTAGCTTCCTCCCCACTTCGCGGAGCTTCGCGTAGCCCCACAACGCACACTACGCCCACCCCTACAACACACTGACATGGCTTCGAATTCTACCCAACCCACCTCGGATCGGGGAGAAGGTTCGGAACCTATCACCAAGGCCTTTTTGGAATCACTGTTTACTACTCTGAGGGATGATATCCATACGTTGAAAAAGGAATTCACGGAGGAGATCAAGGAGGTCCGCAGGGACGTGGACGGCATAGGGGAGCGTGTGGCTGAGTTGGAAAACAAGAATGACAGGAGAGACACCGAAATGGAGGCATTACAACAGGAAATTTTGTGCATCCACGACCAACAAGTTGATCTCCAGACCACCTTGAGAACCTGGAGAACCGTTCTTGTCGACATAATGTACGTATCCGTGGAGTGACACTGACCGAGGATACTAGGGACCTGTTCAGATTCACGAGGGAACTCTTCAATTACATTTTGGGGCGCCCATTGGAGTCAGACCTCCGACTAGACAGAGTACATAGGGTGGGACCCTTACGCCCGCTTCGACTCCACCGCCGGACATTCTAGCATGTGTGCAGGACTACCGCACCAAAGAAGAAATCCTCCAAAAAGCCTGGCAGTTACATCCCCTGTCCTTCCGAAACTGGTCACCGGTTCTGTTTCAGGACTTGTCCGCCGTCACCCTGCAGAAGCGCAGAACCTACAAGCCCGTCACGTCACACCTCCAGCAACGCAACATTTCCTACAGTTGGGGCCACCCGTTTCGCCTAGTGTTCAAACTGGACAATAAGCTCTATCAGCTCCGATCTTTGTCAGAAGCATGCCGCCTGCTGGGTATAGATCCGCCAGCTGAGGAGAGTGAGTTGACGGGCCAAGCTGTGGAAACAGACGACTCCAAGCCCCGGTGGCGCCAGCAAGGCAGACGGCGTTGCTTAAAGAAGCCCCTCCCGCAGCCGAGATTATAGAAGGCCAGTGCGCCGCGGTGGAAGCAGTATCATCCGAGTTGAGCTCGCCCCACCCTAGCTCACTTTTATGATTTACTACAGCTGTTTGTTTGCTTGTTTCTCTTACTAGGCCGTTGGCAGGAGGGAGGGCTGTTGAGAATTGGTCAAACTATCCTGTTGTACTTCATTCCCAATCACCTATGGATGATGGACAATGCGTTTCTGATTACTTGGTTTCGTGTTGGGGGGAGTTTCTTTTCGGGAGGGGGGGTTGGAGGGAGGGTTCAGTGTTCCTTGTCCACCATGCGCCTGGGGTTGAGATAGACACACAACTCCTAGTCTTTTTAGAAAGGCCGACGCTCTTGGTTTTAGTTTTTGCAGCGCTAGTGCGATACTTCTGCCTTCCGCCACCCTCGTAGAGTAGATGCTGACCACAGAACTTAATGTACTCACTTTAAATGTGAGGGGGTTGAATATCCCGTGAAGCACAAAGTGGTCCTTTCCTGTTTAGAGCACTCACAGGCGGACATTTGTCTCTTGCTGGAGACACACCTTTTGCAGAGGGACAGCCACCGCCTTCGATCCCGTAAGTTCCCGCATCAGTTTTTCTCTTCAGGCCATACTAAAACAGCAGGAGTAGCTATTCCGGTGGCTCAGAGGTTTAAAGGGAGGATCATACAGAAGGAGGCTGAGATAAAAGGCAGGCTTTTGACGTACAGGTTTGCTCTGGGGGACTGCATGTTCACTGTTGGCTCAATCTATGCCCCTGACAAAGGCCAGGAAAGGTTCTTTCACTCTGCCCTCGTAGACGCTACCGCCACTCCAGATCACCACATTCTGTTGGGAGGGGACTTAAATTTGGTGTTTGATAATACTCTAGATTGGTCATGTCAGCGCCCCTCGCAGACTGGCACTCTTTCTGTGGAGGGACTAGCCCGTCCCCATGACCTAGGTTTTAAACATTTATGGTGCAGCTTTCACCACCAGGGATGTGCATACTCATACTACTCTAATGCTCACAAAACATACGCCCGCCTAGATTACCCGCTGGCGTCGGCTACGCTACATGCGTTAGCAACTGAGGTGGAAATCGGGCTTGCCTCTCTCTCTGATCATGCCCCGGTGACAGTTGTGCTGGTCTTCCCACCAATCCAGCGCTCGCCTGCGGACATGGCGACTTAGGGAGACTCTACTACACCGCAAAAAGATAGTCACAAGAGTACAGCGCATCATCACGGATTACCTCTATCACAACAGCAACATGGACACCACACTTGCTACGCAGTGAGCAGCGTTGAAGGCAGTCTTACGGGGGGAGTTTAAAGCAATTTTTGCGGCAGATAGCGCCAAACGCAGTCGCAAGCGGGAAGAACTCATTCAACATACGAGAGAGTTGGAGCAAATGCACCAACGAACAGGGGCCACCTGAAAATGGAGGCAACTTAAAGCTGTGCGGCAACAATTGGCAGCCATCGATCAGGACAGGGCGGAATTTGCGGCACTGAGACTTCGGCACACCTATTATACGGGTGGGGATAGGTGTGGAAGATTGCTAGCTCACAAATTGCGTGAAGCACGACAGCAACAAAAAGTTCAGGAAATTCTTCGGTTGGACGGTTGGTGAGTCTCGGACGACCCTGGCATCGCGAGTGCTTTTAGTGAATTTTACACCGACCTCTACACCAGCTCCCTTTTGAAGGACTTGGTTGGGGAGGCTTTCCTTGACTCCGTCCCGCTACCTACCCTTACGAAGGAGCAGGCCGAGCATCTAGAGCGCAACATTCGTCCGGAGGAAGTTATCTCTGCCATCTCACGCCTTAAGGTGGCAAAAACCCTTGGCCCGGATGGTTTTGCAGCAGTCTTTTATAAGACTTTCTGTGCACAGGTCGCCCCCTCCTCACGTGCCTTTTTAACACTTTCTCAGAGCCCGGGCGATACAAGGAGACCTCCTACAGGCCTCCATAGCCGTCATCCCTAAGCTGGGGAAAGATAGGTCGGAATGTGGTGCATACCGCCCCATCTCGCTCCTTAATGTGGATCTTAAATTATACACGGGGATATTGGCGGCCCGGCTCATACCCCATATGGGAGGCCTAGTGGACCCGGACCAAGCAGGATTCATCCCGGAGCGGCAAACCTCAGATAACACTAAGCGGGCCCTGCACCTTATCGAAAAAGCGACTCGTACGCGAGGAGAATTTCTGATGTTGGCTATTGACGCTGAAAAAGCATTCGAAAGGGTCCATTGGCCTTATCTAGAGAAAGTCCTGGAGAAAGTGGGTTTGGGTGCAAAGTTCCGCACATATGTAATGAACTGTTACAAGTTCCCGATGGCTACAGTTTGCATTAACCGGCACACGTACCCCCGGTTCCCCATTGAGAGAGGCACTAGGCAGGGGTGCCCTTTGTCGCCCCTCCTTTTCGCCCTTTACATGGAGCCCTTGGCACAGAGGCTGCGGCCTAACCCACAGGTGGCTGGGATCAAATTTGGGGGCTATGTCCATACAATCAGCCTCTACGCTGACGATGTCCTGATCTCACTGGCTAACCCGCGAGAATCACTGCCTGCCTGCCTCTCGGATATAGAACTCTTTGCACAAAGTTCCGGCTTCAAAGTTAATATGAGCAAGTCGGTGGCTCTTGACCTGTCTCTGGAAAAGTCCACTCGAGAACACCTACAGAGCTCATTCCCCATTCAATGGGCGACAGGGGCTATCCCGTACCTGGGGATTCAATTGGCTCCCTCGCTTACCGACACGATTCACATTAACTATGCCCGGCTGAGACGGAAAATTAGGCAGGAATTGGAGCCATGGAAACACTACCCTCTGTCATGGTTGGGCAAGATAGCTGCGGTCAAAATGACCGTTCTCCCTCAGATTTATACCTGTTCCGCACTACCCCTCTCCAGCCACCGACGGGTTGGATACAGCAAACTCAATCGGAATTGGCCCAGTTCATATGGAATGGTCGAAAGCCACGTCTAAAGCTGAGACTGGCGACGCTACCGCCTGAGGGAGGGGGACTTGGCATACCGGACCTCTTGCTTTACTTCCAAGCAGCTCAACTACGTCTCCTGGTGGAGTGGAGTAGATGGGAGTCCGAGAAGCATTGGTTGTTTCAAGATCAAGCGGTGGCTGGCCGGCCCTTACAGGAAATTCAATTTCTCCGAAAGCAGCATCGGCCCCCTAATCTTTATGTATCCAACATTACAAGGGCATCACACATTACAAGGGTCCCATGGAGGTTTGGGACCAAACCAATGTCAAACACAAACTCACCACTTTCCCGTCCCCGCTTACCGATTTGATGGATAACCCAGACTTCACGCCATGTACAAATTCGGCGACCGGCTGGTTGCCGATGCCTCTTCCACATGTATTCAGCCAAGGGAGTGATCCCTCTTACCCAGTTTCGGCAAGCATATAAGATGCTGGAGTCAGGGAGGCTACGATACCTCCAAGTGCGGCATTGGGCACTTAGGGCCCGATGTAGGTAATTTTTTTTTACCGGTTCATAAATACCGACTCATACCGAATCGGTATTTATGAACCGGAAACCCAAATGTAGGTAAAAATCCGGTAAAAAAATACCGAATCGGTATCAATCGGTATTCAAACTCGGTAAATACCAAATCGGTATCTACTGATTCGGTAATATCCGACTTGGTAACACCCATACAACCCTATGGCCTTCCAGTCCCATAGGAATGAAAGGGAGACACCGAATCGGAATTTACCGAATCGGTAAATACCGAATCGGTAAAATCCGATCTCGAAATTTCGAATACATGACATGTGAGCCTGTGCACCAATCAGGGACACCCACCACACCCCACATCCTAGCATCTGAGAGATCAGCCAATCAGGTGCAAGTACCACACCCCAGTACCTGGAGGTGGCCACACCCATGCAGGTGCAGAGCAACAGAACTGCAGAGAGAGCTGGAAGGGAGACAGAGGAGCAGGCTGCAGTGAGACCAAGAGAAACAGCATGGAGTCCCAGGAGGCACAAAAGGATGGAGGGGACCGGAAGAGAAAGGTGAAATTCAGCCCAACAGAGCTCCAGGTGCTGGTGGAGTAGGTTGTGCAGCACTACAGCCAGCTGTTCGGGAAACAGTCTCTGCATGTAGCTGAGTCTGTGAAGAGGACCACCTGGCTGGCAATACAGAGCAAGGTCAATGCTCTAGGAGTGACCCACAGAGAAATTGACGACATGAAGAAGAGGTGGTATGACCTGAGGATCACCACCCAAAAAAAACTAGCCACCCAGAGGAAGGAATCAGCAGCAACCGGTGGGGGGAAGAGCCGTGCCCCAAGCCTCACCGACCTGGAGCAGCTCGTGGAATCAACCATGGAGCCTGAAAGCATACATGGGATCGGGGATGCTGATAGCTCAGCCAGAGCTGCAAGTAAGAAAGGTAAGATGCATGGACATGTACCCCACCCATTCCCAGGCTCCTTCCCCAATGTGGGTGAATCACTCACAATCCAGCACACATGACTGTAGTCCCCAGCAATGCATCATGGTGGTTGTAGTCATAGGTACATACATCAAAGCTGCCAACACCGAACCCTGCATGCCATGCCACACTCCCCATGCACAAACAGTCTAGGCAAATGAAAATGTGTGTTAGGAATCTGTGTTGGGAAAACAGGCAGCTGATCATTGTCCATGTCTGTTCACAGGAGAGTCATCGCGCAGAGCAGCGCTGGGAGGGGAGTGTAGTGCCACAACATCGTCGGCGCGGGAAAAGGCAAAAGACACTGCTGGACCTAGCACTGTCCCTGAGGAAACATCCACACCCCAGGCACCCACAGCAATGGAGCACGACACCACTGCTCAGCCACTCTCGCCCCTGCTGTTCGACACATAGACTCAGCCAGCACCAGCAGAAGCAACAACACCCAGCTCAGGGTCCCCTGTGCGCGTGAGGCCAAGGAGGCAGGATGTCCCACGTTTACGGATCCTGGAGAGCTCCGATGAGGAAGTGGTAGTGGCTCCCAGACCTACTACACCAACAATGGCTGGCCACGCTGGACAACTTGGCTCACTGGGATCTGGCCGTGCAGGTGACCATGTCCATAGGGCACGAGAGCAGGATGAGGGGCAGGATGTGCAGGGTGTCTTCGCTGGGCTTGAAGCCACAATGGTGAAAGTCCAGAGTATGCAGGCCAAAGGCATCATGGCTGTCCACGGGCAGGTGCACATCCTGAATACCAGGATGTCGGACATCGATCGGGGGATAGGTGCCATGGCAAGGGGAATGGAGGCCATGGGCAAAGGGATGGAGGCAATGGGCAAAGGGATGGAGTCCATGGCAGAGGGGGTGAGGGGCATGGAGGTGCGCATGGGCACCCTCTGTGACAGGCTGCAAAGTGACCAAGAAGAGAGGCGCAGGTATAGGCGCAAGGTCAGGCTGCTCAATCAGTCGATTAATTGGTTGGCAACTTCCACCACCCTGCAGTGTCGCCGCTCTGTTAATCTGCAGACTGACATTGTTCACTGCTGCAGTGACTTGTCCCGGGGGATGGGGAGGGTGACCTCAGCAATGGAGGCAATGCTGACACAGCTGACAGCCACAGGTGGCAACATGGTTGTTGGGGACACTGAGGAGTCAACGAGCAGGAGTGGGTCCAGCACGCCTGTTCAGGACATACGTAGGAGCAGCAGACTCCATGCCGAAGACACCGGCACCACTGCACATGTGGACCCCCAGCCCCGTGCCTCGCAAAACATCATGCGTAAGCGCAAGCATTGAAAGACATATTGATCACAGGACAGGTCAAAGTGAGGAAACTTTGGCAAAACATTGTGCAAGGTGCATTTAATTTGATTAATGTTTTTTTGGAAGGTGCAGTTGTGTACATTAAAGTGAGTGTTCCAATCACTGGACATGGCTGTGTGTCATCGCTCAATTAGAAGTATCTGTTGGTAATTTCAGCACGTCGCAGTCGACCATCTGTTGCTGGTGCTGCTCCTGCTGCATTGTGATCTGCTTGTACTGTCCCATCATCAATGTCCTCATGATATGTGAGTTCTATCTCTGTGCCCTCCTTGGTGGCAAGATTGTGCAGCATGGCGCAGGTCGCAATAATCTTGCAACAGATTATTGGTGTGTACTGACGTGCACCTCCACTCTTATGGAGGCACCTAAATCTACTTTTCAGCAGCCCAAATGTACGTTCCACCACGCAACGTGTTGTTCTGTGTGCCACGTTATAACGCCTTTCACTCCTGGTGGATGGGTTCAGGTAGGGGGTGAGCACAAATGAACGCAGGGCATATGCACTGTCACCTGGGTGGGAAAGGATAATTAGATTAGTCACATACTCAGGAGTGCTCATTCTGCATGAACTGTCAGGGTGTCTCACACATACTTACCCAGCAGGTATCCATCACCAAAATCACCAGCAACAAGGCGTCTGTATATCCCACTGTTGGTGAACATGTAGGAGTCGTGGGTACTCCCAGGATATTTGGCTACAATGTCCGTTATCATGTTGGTAGCGTTGCAGATCACCTGCACATTGATTGAATGGTTGGACTTCCGGTTTCTGTAAATGTGCTCAGTTGCTGCAGGTGGGCATAGTGGGATGTGCGTACCATCGATGCAGCCTATTATGTGCGGGAACTGTGCAAGTTGATAGAATTCGGTTTTTGTCCTTGCTTGTTCTGCAGGTGTCTCAGGGAACTCAATGTAGTGCTCCATCCTCTGCATCATGGCGTTTAGGAATTTTCTGAAGAAGCGTGACAGGCAGCTCTGGGACACTCCACCTACAGTGGCTATCACAAGCTGGTAGCTCCCAGAGGCAAGAAGGTGTAGGCAGCACAGCACCTGTACATGGGGTGGGATGGCGTGTGCTCTTGGGGTTGGGTATTCCAGATATGGGTGGAGGTCCCTGATCAAGTCCAGGATTGTTCTGGGGTGGAGTCGGTACCTTTGCAGGATCTCTGCTTCAGTGAGTTGGAAGAGGGTGATCCTCTGCCTATATACCTGCTCCTCCCTTAGCCAGACCGTCTCTCCTGCTGCCTGTATCCAAAGCCGCCTTGCAATAACGTAGAAAGCCGCCATTGTGGGTGTACTGTTGCATTTTGGGAGCTTCTTATATATCCTGTTCCTGGTTTCCACCTGCTTCCAATCCATGTTAAATACCGACTCTTAAATAAAGAATTTGACGAAATTCGGTATTTCCTGACTTTGCTACATCTCAAATGGCCTTTTTTTACCACTTCTTATTTACCGACTCGGTAAATATGAATTCGGTATTTACCGATTCGGTAACTTACCATTTCTTATTTACCGATTCGGAGTTTATGTATTCGGTGAATTCCGAATCGTGTAATACCGATTCGGTGTTTTACCGACTGGTATTTACCGATTCGGTACGTTTTTGGTGACATACATCCCGATGCACTCATACTGGTCGGTAATGGCCGAATTTACCGATTTTTGGCCGTTACCGACCGGTATTTGGCTACCTACATCGGGCCCTTAGTGAGCAAGTGTGCCCGGTGGCCGATAGACACCTCCTGCCCTATGAACATTGGCTGATTACACGTACAACAGACAAAAAAATAATCTCAGATTTATATAAAATGCTGCTGGCTAGGTATGCTCACACCTACAGTGCTGGTTAGGCGCGCTGGGAGAAAGAGCTAGGCAGCACACTTAGCCATAAAGAATGGGAGGGAGTATATTATAGAGGGAGGCATTCATGGGGCTTACTGATACTCTCACTAAGATCGCAACCTACGGGTTCTATACCCCCGAGCGCCTCCATGCGATGGATCACACCAAAGAGGTGACATGTTGGTGTGGTTGCGGTCAGGTGGGTACACTGGTCCACTTGCTCTGGGATTGTGTTCATCTTCAAGCCTACTGGAAGCAACTATTAAATGAGATAGATATGCATATTGAGACAGAGATTCCGTGACTCCCCTCATATGTCCTCCTGGGTCTTCCGAATCCCTTGACATACCTACTACGCTCCCGCAGAGGCTGCTTGATTGCTATCGTGCTGGGTTCTGGATTGCAGAATATGCTCACACATTGGCAAACCGCACATGTCCCCACATTCAATGGCTGGCTCCATCGCTTATGGCATGTGCTTGGAATGGCGCAGCTTTCACTGACTTTGGCGGGGGAGGGGTCCAGGTATGCCTTGGATTTGCGTGAGGTCACATGCCCTCGATACCTCTGGCTACTACACCTCTCTGATCCCAAACATCCGAAGGCGGACTGAGGGTTGCAAGGGTACGGGCATTATAGGCAGTGGACTTGGAACACGGGTGGGGGTAGGGAAGGGTAGGGTAGGGGGATTTTAGTTCATTTTATTTTTCTTCTGTCAAGTTATGATGTTAGCACAGCCTATTTTTGAAGCAGCTCGAACCCGCATTAGCGCTGTTGGATTTAATGATCCACTTTGTCCTCTTGTCTCTGTTATATGAAGACGATGTGATGGCTGTAGCGGATGATATTGTTTTGTGTGTGCTGCAATCTTTCAATAAAAAGATTTAATACTAAAAAACAAATATAAAAATTGGAGAAATCTATGAATTACTAAACCTAAGGTACCCAGACGATCTGGATAAATATACCAGAAAATGGCAGGTTAATCTTGGGGTTACAGCTGAAACGATACAACATTCCTTTGAATTAAATCAGTCCTACCTTATGTTCACAAAATTGCAAGCTCAATATTATAAAATCTTTTTTTACTATATTACACTCAATATAAAATTGCCAAATAGGGGACAGGAAAAGGAACATCATGTCCCAGATGTAATTTATTTGAAGCTTACAGCGTACATATCTTTGCCTCATGTGATGTATTAACGAAATTAGTGAAGGATATATCACCCTTTTTATCAGAACTATTAGATACAAGAGTAGAAATCTCTGCCATTAATGCTAGGAGTTGCTGATACAAATCAACCTAAATACATGCAAGGGCTGATATTTGTGGCCATGGCGGTTTTCAGACTATGTATAGCATCAGCGTGGTTGGAACCAAATCCACCGGTGTTTCAACAGTGGCGATCTCGATTGCTGGCTAGAAGTAGCCATATGCAAAAGAAAGGGCCGTAATAAACGTAAAATGGGACTTGCAATCTGGAACCGTTTTTTCAATGGATACAAAGTCAGACAGTAACTGGTTAATGTGTTTCAAGTGTCCATTATGATCTGGATTGTAATTTTGTTGTATTCCCCCTTTTTAAAAAAAATTTTTTTACAATGTGTGGAATGAATTTCTCTCTATCTTTGAGATTGCTGTTATTATATTAAAACTGTTATTTTATATATAGGGCAGGTCTGAGAAAGGGGCAGGGAGTTTTTTTTTCGAGTGGGGGATATATTTGTGCATACATATAAAATCTCATAAAGATATTTAAAAAAAAAAAAGGAAATTCCATGCCTGATGTAATATGCCTTCAGGAAACTCACATTCTCAGTAAAGATCAGGGGAAGATGAAACATGGGACATAACCCTTCGGGATACCATGCCTCAGGGATGGCAGTATATGTGACATGCAATCACGCCTATTCTGACCAACACAGGTAAGGAAGGGCATTGCCTCATGTGGGTGGTGTCCTTTTAGGGCCACCCTCGCACAATACCTACAGTGTATGGTCCTAATTACGCTCAAGACTCTTAAGTCAATGTCTTCCTTGAGAAATTGGCAGGTATAGAACAGGGCAACATTGTACTGGCCGCAAACTTCAACTTGGTGTGGGAGCAGGACAGGGAGGGGGCCTACTGCCCATTCGTAGGCTTTCTCCAAAAGACTGAAAAGTGCAATTGCCAAGCTGGGCTTACAGGATGTGCGGTGGGGACATCTAACCGTAGGAGCTTTCACTTTTGACATTCATGTACACTGCACACACTTCCAGGCTGACTACATACGACTGAGCAGCCGCGGCCACTGCAGTTAATAGCGGTGGGGACAGCTGGGAGGAGATTTCGAGAGACAAAGACGAGGGAAAATTATTTATTTATTTATTTCTCCCTTGTAGTCGTCTCTCGAAATCCCCCACCCCCAACCGACCCCACCTTCCTATCGCTCTTACCTGCAGTGGCTGCAGCTGTGACTGAGTAATTCCCTCGTAAGACTGACCCTCATTGGGGACATTGGGTCGTTCTCGGTATTTGACGATACACCTACCACTGTCCAGCTCGATCTAGGGACGCGTATGCCCAGCGGAAACTGGAGACTTCACCCCTCTCTGCTCTGAGACCCAGTCACCTAACATGACATAGGACAACAAAGAGTACTTTGAACAAATTGAAGGAGGGGGTCCACTCCAATGGACTTTGCGCCGCACTACTAGTGCACTTACGACGACCAGAGGTCAATAACAAGTACATTATACCAACAAGGTGAAAGTTTTACTACTCCATCTTAAAATCACTCACACATCATGGAAGACAAAGTTGGCACTCCTCTTGCCAGATGTCTGCCAGGTAAACAAGAAAAAGAGTATGATAGAGAAATTGCAGCCCTCTTGGGGACCCTGATAGTGGACAACTTGGGAAAGGTAGGGGAGTTCCGCTCCTATTATGAGACTCTCTAAGGTGGCTCATCCCCACAAACAGTGAGCAGGTGACCCCTTTTCGCCCCTTCTTTTTAACTCTTTCTATAGAACCCCTGTCATGCTTAATTTCCACCAGCGGTTAGGGGGATTAATTTTGGCTTGCAGGAATTTAATTTATCTTTATGCTGTTGATGTCCTTTTGATCCTTGGTTCCCCACACACTTCACTTTCTGGTACTGACTGTACTGACTTCCAGCGGGCTACTTGATATAAGGTTAATCTTAACAAATCAGAAATTCTAAATCTGACTCTTGAAACAGAAGAGGTGGCCACCTGTCCCCTTGCTTTCCCTGTTGGTGGGCTCAGTCTGCCATTAAATATTTCAGAGTTCAACTAACATGCCATGTCTGGTAGCTCTTTGAGACTAATTACCTTCCTTTTCTTTTGACTATAACCAAAGATCTACAGCCCTGGGGGTGCCTAATGCTTTCCTGGTTTGGCAGAATTTGTGTGGTCAAAATGAATATACTCCTGTGACTCTTATTTTTATTTCAAGCACTTCCAATATGGTTTGTTCCTTTATACCTAAAGTGCATCCAGAGCAAATTGATGGCCTTTATCTGAAAGGGTAGAGCACTGATGGTTTCCCAAAAACTTATAACTCAGCCCAGGCAGGTGGGGGGACTAGCAACTCCTTGTATTCCCCACTGTTTTGCACCACTGTTTTGCATGAGCGCAGCTGTGGCTGGTGGTGGATTGGTCCACCTTGCTCTCTGAGAAAAACTGGAGCCTGATGACCATGCTATAGTCCGCAGGCCCCTGTGGGAGCTGGTGCGATTGGAGGGATGCCACAGGCCTCCAAACGCGTACCTTAGAACTCCTGTTGTGAAAACATTAAGGACATGGGATAAATATGTGACGGCAAGGGGCCTGGTGACTTTTTGTCGTCCCCAGACACAGCAATACATTTCCACCCGGCCTTACCTCCTGCTCTCGACAATCGCGCCTTCCTTTCGTGGTGTGAGGGATGCTGTAAAGTGATTACTGAAATGATAACTCTGCTATGCCTAAAACCTTTCAGCAATGTAAAATAGGATACGACCTTCCTGATTCAGAGCAAACTGCGATGTTAACAGGATAGGCACTGGATTATACAGCTCATACTACTCGCAGAAGCCATTAGAGCCAAACCCTCTTCGAAGTCCAAATTCCCCATAGTGGGTACACGGGGCATGATCTATGCACTCTATCACATCCTGGCACATGAGACTCCACAGACAAGGAGACAAAACACCGAGTCGGAGAGACCAATGGGGAAGAAATAGAACCTAAATTCTGGGTTAAAATACACGGGAACATACATGTTGCATCTGAGTCCCTTCATGGATGGGAAATATACTATAAAGTCTGGTTTGGTTGGCACTACAGCCGCACAGATTGCACCGCATGAACCATAGTGCTTCTTCCCAGTGCTGGAGGGCTTGAGATGCGCTTGGGGAGGCTCTTCACATATGGTGGGACCTTTCTGCATAGAGGTTTCTGCACTACTGCAGAAGATTTTGACTTTTCCCATTCCAGCTTCTCCAGAGGAGATGCTCCTGAGCTTGAAACCCTCTGCCCTGACTCACTTGACTAAAGACAAATGGCACATGTGCCTACAGTGCCATATCACAACAAAACTCACAATTTAACACTACTGGGAAAAGGCACAAATGCCACCTAGTACGCAATGGCACCCACGCCTCTAGGTGGCGCTAGCTTTGGTAAGCCTAGAGAGGAACATCCAGGGGGTCCCATTTGGTATTTGAACTAGAGTGGAAGCATTTGGTCGGGTGCGGTGAAGCCCAGTTTGGCCCTCCTCTAGAGTGGAAGGTACTGGACCTATTTCACTGACAGAGAGAAGAGGATCTCACCTTGTATTTGCAGGGCGAGAGCCATTGAACAGCTTGTGGGAGGGACGCTTGCTAGTAGCTTTTTGGCTTTCGCAGGTGGACGCAGGTGGTTGTTTAGTCCTTCTGCAGTTGGAGTTAGCAGAAAGGATGGGTGAATAGGAGAAATAAGGGAATATGAGGCTGACATGATGGGAAGATGATGAGCATGGTCCATGTGGACAAACAACTGTAAACACCATGTAACCTTTAGCCAGTGGCATTAACTGCTCTGGTTGGCCCTTTTTGCTTGCACCTACTTCAGTGTCTGACTGTTCTTTTATACATTCTAGAAAAACTAATAAAATCTTTCTAAATAAAAGAAAAACTTGGCCCTAGTCCAGTTATAACAAAAGATGTCTTTTTTATTCGGGATAAGCTGGTATGAAGTCACCTTATTCCTTTGTCTCAAACATGGCTCAACCCGTCAAAAGGTTTCTTTCCTTGCAGATGCCACAAGGCATGCAAATATAGCCCTAGTATTAATAGATGGGCTTTTGCCAATGGACAAACAGACACACTACATCAACAAGCATATTACATGTAAGACAGTTTTCCTGTTTATGAAATGATATACCTTTGCCCCAAGTGGTACATTGGTAGCAAGGTTCTTCCTATGAAAAAGCGTATATAAGAACACATGCGAGCAATAAATAACCAAGACATGCCATATGGGAAGGTCAAACATTTTTCTGAATCACCCATGACAGCAATTGGAAAGAACTCATATTCTTTGGCATAGATACTGTCCTAAGAAATATCCAGGGGAGGTAATAGAACCAGGGGAGTACGTGTTTTGGACATAATTAAAGCAAGATGTGTTTCGGTGTGGTTTCGCTAATTTTTTAGTCGAATTGGCTTTGATTTGAATGGGCGAGGGTGGGTGTGTTTAGAGTGAAAGTCATATGTGTTCCATTTATGGGGTCGGGATGCAGCCACTGAAGGGAGTTGGGGAGAAGTGGGTCTTGTGTCCCTGTGAGTTTCAAGAGAATCGATGAAGTGGAAGTGGTTGAAAAAGGCCTGTTTCTAAAGTGCATGTTTCCAATGTTATTTAATAGGTCCAATTTGAATATTGTAGACATTGAATTTTCATGCGGTTTGCCTGGTTCCTTTGTGAAAGCGGTTTCTGTCCCTGATAGCTGGGAATGTCTAAGCTTATATAGAAAAAGATGGTGCACCAAGAAGCCGTCGGTACAAAGTACTTCACTTGACATACGGGCGGGCGACTGTTACACTGGTCGGTCGCTTTCCTCATCACTTCTTGTGGTTATCGATACCGCTTGTACATTCAGGACATATGAATGCGAACTTGAGTTATTACACTTCCTATCACTTGCAAACAATGGCGAGGATCCCATAAAGAGAATCAGTACGGTGGGTCATTTACCCCTATTCAATTGGCCCTATGTGAATTTCATGTTCACCGGTCGCGTCTATTTTTGAAGCCGAACTACTGGTTCAATTGCTAATCGGACCTCAAGATATCTTTGCCGAGAATTTGGCTTATCATATTATCAGCAACGACCTACTGATTACCTCTTTCATCACTACGCAACAGTATATGTGTTAAAGAGAATAAGGCACAATTGGACCATAATCTTTGAAAGCTTCTTTTGGACCTACAAGTAACTAATGAGCCCTCACGAAGTTCAAATGAACGAAACGTGTTAGCTGAGGTTTTGAAAAAGATTGAAAAGAATAAAGAATTTTGGATAAATCTGGAGCTCTCTTGAACTTTGCTTCTTGGTGCACCATCCTTTTCTAAATAAGCTGCGGTATCTGCTTGGCAGTGGAGCATTTGTGTAGCGAGCTCCGTACGTGCGTTGCACAATCTATGAATTATGAACTATGAATCTATCTTTAATCTTTACACTCAAATCGCAGTGCATAACCATGGTCAGCGCACAGTTCATCTTAATTAGCTGGGAATGTCTACTATGTGTGTGAGTAATTTGGAGATAATTGATCCACAAGAAGGTTTCTTTTGGTCCCAGTTTGTAAATGCAAAAATGTGTGTATTCAGATCTATTAAATTGAATGATTTTGCATTTTTTTTAGCTGAAATCAAGGGGTATTCCTGCTGGTTGGGAGTGGACCTGACTACATGTGCGAGGAGCTGAGATATTCTAGGATGGGGCAAATATAGGACTCAAATTCGTCCTCAGAGTTTGAGTAGCATTTAGGCAGGGAATAGCAAGTAAGAGCTAATTTTCTAAGCCACGTCTCTGTAATAGCAAGATGTACTCCTGAATCTCTTCGGGTTTCATTTTCATTGGTGGAGACTGATAATCAATGTCCGCATCTCTGAAGGGACATAGATATTGATTTTGGACTCCAAAAGACTTTATAACCAATACCCGTGTGAAAATTCACAAGGTGGGTGGAGCTCTGGGTAATCGAGCAGAGTTTTTAAGTGACTACAAGGAATTCCATGGAGTACAACTACGTAAGTTCCTCCTACCCCTAGTTTTTAGGAGAGTGAGCATATGCACTTTAGCACTGTTTAGCAGTGGTAAAGTACCCAGAGACCTAAGGCCAACAAAAACAGATCAGGAAAAAGTAAAGCAAACAGGCAAAATGTTTCGGGGAAGACCACCCTAAGTCTGACAGGTCTAGCACTGTGTAAGCATTCATTTGATATAGGACATTGTATGAACAAGACCCACCATGGTCAAAACGTGTCTTGTGTTCTTGCCAAGACTAAAATCGACTGAAGCAGTATGCTCTGTGTTAGAAACCAGATCTCTAGTTGGTAGGTGTTCAGACCCTCTACAAGTAGGGTTTCTAACTCTAGTCAGGGTTGGTACAGTAAATGCTAAGAATAACCTGTGCTCCACCCCTTGGCAGCTTGGTCAAGCATATCCCCAGAGGCACTATGTAAAGTATTTGAGCATGTTCAAAGTAGCAAAGTGTTAGAAATTGGATTTTTGGCAGGATAGGGCATGTGCCAAAGCCAGGCAGAAACAACCTCTATAGTCAGAATATGGGAGTTACACTCCTAAAATAACCCCTGCTCACCCCCTTGATAGCTTGGCATGAGCAGTCAGGCTTATCTTAGAGGCAGTGTGTAAAGCATTTGCACATAACCAACAGTAATACAGTGTAAGCACTAGAAAAGGGCACCACACCAGTTTAGAAAAATATCCAATATTTTTATATACTTGACGAGGGGGGAAGATGGCGGCCGGCTGAGACGCTCGGTCGCGAGCTCCGACAAGGCTCCAGGTGAAACGGACAAAAAAAAAATGCTTCTCGGTGCAAAACTAGCCGAAAACATGATGTGTTGAATGCTGTAACGGAGTAACTAGCAAAAGACCCAACACGCTCACAGGAATAACACTGCAAGAAAAGGGAAGCCCTCTCCAGCAGACAACGAGATAGAGCTCTGTTACCTGATCGGCGTGGTCGTGCAACTCGAGAGAGGCAGTGGAGACAGACGCGGCGGCAGCGGCGGCGGTGGTGTGCCCCAGGTTCGTGTTGTTGTGCCTTCACGTCGGGGAAGTTCGGTTCCGGTGGTTGATTCCTCAGGCAGCGACGGACTGTGGGAGAGAGCGCGAGAGGCTGCCCAGAGTTACAGGAGGAAACTCGGCAAGGTCGGATTCCTCTTCCGGGGTAAGAGCGGCAGAAAGTGCAACACTGCTGTGTGTGATTGTGTAGACGGGGCAGAAAGCACGAAAGACTCGGTAAGAGCCCCACAAAATAATAACCACAGGGCCCCCAGTACGGAGGACCTGGACAGCTTGAGGAGTCCTATTTTTTTCAATCACAATTCCTCTTTACTAGGAGATAAGTGTGAAAAGAGACCTTGTGAGAGCGACATAAATATAAATATAAAACCGTAGCTAAATCCCTGCTGGATGAGTGAAAGGAGAGGCGAAATTCTCCTCCGTAAGGAAGTATTGGAAGAAGAGGGACAAGCACATAATGAGCGACAGAGAGGAATAGAGGCTGAAGTAGAAAAGGTGAAGTAGAAAAAGATTTGTTATCACCAATTTCAGGAAAATCTGAAAATAATCACATTACTTTATCGCTGGGAAAAGATAAAAGTGTCAAAAACAAAAAAGAAAAAAGTCCACTACATTTCAATTATTCCACAAGATCCAAAACGAGGAAGGTACAAGGAGCAGGAGCAGCCTTTTTCTCTGTGCTAGAGAAATCAGAAGAGGGAGGGGTAAGGTCAGCATACTGCCTCAGGAATCAAAACTTAAGCAAACAGAGCCTTCTACAGCCTACAAAAAAAAGTGTATGACCCCTAGAAGCACAAAGAAAAGCGGGAAACACCCCCCACGTTTAGAGGAATTAACGGAGAATATAAAAAGCAGAGGGTCTAGGAAAAATAAAGATCAGAAAATTAAGATCACACCATCTTTAAGATCATACTTTAAGGTACAACAAGTGGTACAAGCAAGGGGGGGCGGTCGCTGTCTAGCAAATAACATGACTGATGCAACAAACATAACAAACATAGCATATACAGCTTCCATGCAATTCCCGGCATCAATATCAGACAACCAGTGCGCCAGTCCAATTTCCGAGGAAGAAGTGGAAGAGTTCGCAGACAAGGAAATATCGGCAAGAGCAGATATGCAGTCACCTCCTACCCTAGCCCCAAACACAAGTGTGACCTCCCCATTGAAACAATCTACATTACCAAACCAGTCACCGCAACCAGTACACTCACCACAAGCAAGTTTAATGACCACACCGCCAGCCGAAAGTAATCAAGAAATTGATCAAGAGATTCAAGAAGACGAGCCAGAACAGGAACATAGGGAGCATATAGATAAAAATAAGATAGAAAATATTCTGGAAGTATGTCTGGATAACATGATGCAAAAAATAATGGGAGAAATGAGAGAAAAATGTTCAATCTCAGAAGGAAACCAGAACAAAATACAAGAAGTCGTCGAAAATCTAGATCAGTAACTAAATGATATAGGGGTCAGAGTCACAGCGGTTGAAAATGAGCTTGGTTCCTTAAGCAAAAAAGTAGATACAAACCAAAGAGAAATAAGACACCTAAAAGATAACGAGAAAGCCAACAAGGAGAAACTAGAATCTTTGGAAAACCAAGGGAGAAGAAATAACATTTGTGTGTTGAATGTCCCTGAAAACTCAGAGGGATCTGACATTAAGTCTTATGTAATATCTCTTCTAGACGAATTTCTCCCCTGGACGAAAGATTGTGACTTGGCAGCAGACATCCAACGAGTCCATAGAGACCCATTCAGAAAGAGTAAAGAGAGAAAAACTCCGAGAAAAATCCTGGTAAACTTCAGAACATATTCTCTAAAGGAAAAAATACTGAGTGAGGGCTTAAAAATCGGGAATTTCAATAAAGTCAATTGGTCATTCCGTATACGATCAGACATTTGTAAAGCCACACAAGACAGGCAATGGGAGCTGGGGCAGTATATGCAGGAGCTGAAAGATCTGGGAGCAAATGTACAAATGAAATTCCCCGCCTCCTTAAGAATAATGTGGCGAAATAAAATGCACAACCTAAGGGAGTCAAAAGAGGTGGAAAACCTTATCCAACTAATAAAAGATCAAATCGAGATCGATAAACTAAATAAGGAATAATACAGCAATAAAGGAGTAGAAGGAACTAACTCCTTAACTAAAATGGTAAGAAGGAACTAGGAAATTTTGAGAGACAAAGACATATACATATTTATGTACAAACTTAAAAAGAGACAGAACATTAATAGTAGGACAAAATATCGAGAAGCATTTACGTAATAAAGAACAAAAAAACAAAAGAATGAAATACTTGGAGAGTCGGAGCACGAAATCGGGTGAAATAACACCTGAAAGAAGGAAAAAGGGAGGCTTCCCCAGGGGGGGAATCTCAAGTGACACTCAAACGCAAAATGCAACTTTGTAAATACACACGGGTGGGGAGCAAGGTAGGGAAAAAAGAAAAAAAAAATCCTCAAAATTGGAATACAAAAGGAATAGTAAGGGAGTTAATGGCTGCTTCAATCGAAAATAACAACTTAAGATGACAAAAGAGAAATCAATAAAAATTCTAACATGGAATGTTAACGGGCTTAGAACCCCGTCAAGAAGAAGAAGGATTGTGGAATACCTGAAAGAAATAGAAAGTGAAATAATTATTCTTCAAGAAACACATCTAATAACTGCAGAGTGGACTCAACTGGTAAAAAACCTGAATTGGATTGGATCAAGCATACATACAACACAAGAGTGCAACATAAAGGGGGTAGCTATCATCATAAAAAAAACCCTTAATGCTAAAATAGAATCTAATGAAGTAGATAGCAATGGTAGATGGGCAATTGCTAAAGTTAGAATTGAAGACCGCATCCTCACAATTGTGGGATATTATGGCCCAAATAGGGACGACCCAGCGCCCCTTAAAAAACTATATTCTGAACTTCTAACATACCCAACCCCGATTGTTATGGGAGGAGATTTCAATATTATAGAGGACCCCAAAACAGATAGAAAGCCTCCAACAAAACAATGGAATCTACCGAAAATGAGGGAATGGTTAGGGATCTACAAAAAAGACTTAACTCTGGAAGACATGTGGAAGTTAAAAGGTGTAAAAAACTACCTGTACACCTATCATAACAAAAAATTAAGACACAAATCCAGAATAGATTTCTTTTTAATGAGCAAATCTCTGTGAGATAATGTTAAAAGCATTGAACACCTACCTGCACACTATATAACACTTCCACACCCGCATCTGGCAAATAGGTGGACAGTTGACCGTTCAATCCTCAGAGACGAACAATGTGTGGAGCAACTCATAACAACCACCCGACAATATTTTGAAGATAACGCTGTTGGTACATCAAAAAGAGTAATGTGGGATGCTTCTAAAGCAGTAATAAGAGGTAAACTGCTCAGCCTGGGAGCGCCCAAACATAAAATAAAAAAATTGGATATTGAGAAGTTGGAACTAGAAATTAAAGAAATAGAACTACAGCTAGAGTGTGATATAACTCAAGAACTGAGGGAAAACCTAGAAGAGAAGCATCACATTTCAAAAGAGAATCTGACAAATTACCTGGAGAATATAGTTAAAGAAAAATGGGAGAACAGCAAACTAGCAAATCACGAATATGGAGAAGGTTGCGGGGAAAATGCTAGCGTGGAAAATGAAAACGGATCAGACTAGAAATAATATACTAAGCATTTACACCCAAGACCAATCAACCATCTGCTCAGATGTTGTTTCAATAAGGCAAGAATTTTCCAAATTTTTCACCTCAATATACAAAGAAGATACAAATCCACCAGATGAAGACATCAAGAATTATCTAGAAAGTATTCCCCTCCCAAGCTTGACAGAGGAAGAAATGAATTTCTTGAACACCGAAATAACACCAGAAGAAGTAAGAAACGCCATATGTAACCTAAAGAGAGGAAAAGCAGCGGGCCAGATGCGCTACCTAATGAATTTTATATAGCATTGAAAGAAACACTAATTGAACACTTAACAGAAATAATGAATAAGACTTATCAGGGACACGAAATGATACCAGATTCATGGAATGATGCGACGATTAGCATCCTATTAAAACCAGGGAAAAATCCAAAGAACTGCGCATCGTACAGGCCAATATCATTCCTCAATTGTGACTATAAGCTGTTTATGAATATAATAACCAAAAGATTATCAAAGGTTATGGCAAAATTAATTAACCCGGACCAAAAGGGTTTCATAAAGGGCAGGCAAATTCAGGAAATAATGCACGAATTAGTGTCAACAATCGATGTGGCAGTATGCGAAAAGTTACCTTTAACGATTGTCACATACGATGCTGCCAAAGCTTTTGACCGTGTTAATTGGGCCTTTCTAAATAAAATCATAGAAAAAAGTAAATTAGGGACCAACTTTAGCCACATGGTAAAAGAAATATACACTAAGCCAAGAGCGAAGATAGCGGTTAACGGGAACCTCACGGATAATATCGAGATTCAGAGAGGCACAAGACAAGGTTGCCCCCTGTCGCCGTTACTTTTTAATTTATATATTGAACCCTTGGCCTGCTCTATTAGAAATCAACCACTCATAACACCTTTTAGATACCAAAATTGGACAAAGAAAGTGGCGCTTTATGCTGATGATCTGATGGTATTGACTGATAACTATATTTCCTCTAAATCAGTGATTGAGGATGTAATGAATAAATTTGGTAAGGTTTCAGGTTATTTGATAAATGATGATAAAACGGAGATAATGAGTTGGAACACTAACTTAAATTCATCTCTTTTAAAGGATAAAATGAAATATTTGGGCATCACTATAACACAAGATCTTGGAAAATTATCGGAAACAAACTTAAATATAGTGGTGAAAGAAATGAAAAGACTCCTTAAAATCTGGTCAGGTCTACCGCTAAGCTTCTTAGGCAAATCTAACATAATAAAAATGTCAATCCTTCCCAAATTCACTTATCTATTTCATAACATTCCGTTAGAATTCAAAAAAGAAGCCCTAAAAAAATACAAGGAGAAATATCTAGCTTTATCTGGTCAGCAAAAAGTACAAGAATCTCATGGAACAAACTTAGAAGAAAAAAGGAACAAGGAGGAATAGCAAGCCCTGATATCTACGAATACTATAGATCCTTCCAATTTAAAAATTTCAGAGCCCTGTTACAGACTCATCAAGCCTATCCAAGTTACTTACAACATCTAACAAAAGGTGATGATCATTTCCTCTTCAAATTTGGTCACCCAAAATTTTTCTAAAAAATAAAACTAAAGGTTTTGAATAATGACGTTAAGATCTGGAACCAGATAAGAATTGCCACAAAGATCCCATATTACAGTAGTATGGCTCCAATATGGAATTCGCCAGGCACCCCAGAATGTTTAAAGGACTCACTATCAAGCCCACTCAGACAATCTGGAATTGAAAAATGGGGACAACTCCTAGTTGAAAATGCTTTAATATCATGGGAACATTTGCAAGTAATAACAGACCGAAAAATCTCAAAGTTCAAATATTATCAACTGAACAGTTGGGCAAACACCATTCCGAAAGGAGCAACAGATCCGAAAAACTTAGAAATAGAAATGACGAATGAAACGGTATTAAAAAAAGAAGTCTCAAAATGGTATTGGACTCTAATTGAATCCGGCGAAGAAGATTTTACTATCCCTGAAAAAATATGGAGGAAAGATCTATCAAATGAAGCTTTGGATCTAAGTCAAATCTGGAAAAAATCAGTAGAGAAATGCTGGTTGTGTGTACAGTCCGCAGCCTTAAAAAGGAATCATCTCTTCTCTATACATAGAGCGTATTGGACACCCAAAAAATTATCAAAATTTAAAGGCGCGGCAGTAAAATCATGCAGTAAATGTGGCGAAGAAAAAGTGGATGATATTCACATGTTTGGCGGCTGCTCAGCGCTTACGCAATACTGGCAAGAGATTGGTAAGACATTGACTGCAACACTGGCAACACCGATAACTGTGAGTATTCTTTTAATTATTTTTGGGATACACTACACTACTCAACCAAATCAGGTTAAGCTAAACAAACACCAAGAAAATGTATTGTTTGATATGATCCTATTAGCACGTAGAGAGATCTGTATTAATTGGATAAAACCAGCACCACCAACTCATGAGAATTGGTTAAATGCTGTAATAAGAACTGGCAATTTGGATAGAAAAGGGAAACAACTAAAAAGAATGAAATATTGGGAGATATTGGAAAATTATATCACCTCCAGATGAAACCAGTACTCTCTTAGTTTGAGGTTCTCTTTGGCTTCTTTTTTCTTTTTCCTTTTTTTTTTTTTTGATTCCAATGATTAAGCGGAACAATAATTCCTGGCATGACTTGAAGTCTGTCAAACACTCCAAGGGTCAGATGTCTCCAGAAACAAGGAATTATTGAGCAAGATAAAGGTGTACGGAAGGAATCTGACTGATAGAAACTAAGATAATGAGAAACTCCCCTTGTATTCATTGATAGACGATCAGGGGCAGTTTGGAGGTACAACTGGCTAGACACTGTCAGTCTCCCAAACACCTTTCCTTTTGCATAAACCGCAATATGAGGATAAAAAGAAAAAAGAAGAAAAAAAAATATATATATATATATTTTTATATACTTGAGACAAGCCAAAAAATGACAAAAATCCACAGTACAGAACTTCAGAATCTTCACTTATTAAAATATGCTTTAAAAATAGTTACTTGATGTCTATAGCTCCGTCCGGGGCTATCACAGAGTCGTGAGCAGAGAAATCCAATCAGTTCTGGCTGACCGCAGCGTCGCGGGCCAGCTAAGGTGTCGGAAAGACCCACAAACAGGACCTTTTAGAAATGCAGTTCATCGTTGACCTCTCGTTGAGCTTCCAAAAACACTGTGTCCACAAGCGTTGGTTCCAGAGGTCGGTGCAGAAGTCGTTGGGGGCCCTCAAAGTCACACGCGTTGCAGGTCGATCTCCTCTCTGATGGAGTCAGGATCGGTCCTCCTCCCTGGGGCTCTGAACCCACCCACCTGGAGCAGCAACCCCAGAAGACAAACTGGTAGGGGCACTGTTAGCAGTCGCCCCTTCCCCCAAGTCAGGGGGACACCCTGAACTTGGTCCTCCAACCCAGGGTCTGTCCCCTCAGGCTGACCAGAGGTCTCGGGCGAGGCTCTCTTCCCCTTACCTCTCCTTCCGGGGTTCCACGCTCTCCTCCAGGGAGAAGCACCCTCAGAACCAAAAATTGTCAGGACGCTGGAAGGAGACCTCCTACATAATTCTTCCACCAGTTCAGGGCCTTGACCCTGCAACTGATCCCCATCTTAGGATATAAACCCTTGGCTGAACCGGGGTCAGAGGTGAGGACTGACTCCTTCTGCCCCCCTTCCAGAGTTCTGCACCCTCCCACCTGTAGTGGTACCCCAAGAAGATAAACCGGTCAGGACACTGCTTACAGTTGACCTTCCCACCAGGTCAGGCAGGACCTGAACCTGACCTCCCAACCCAGGGACTAAACCCTGTGGCTGAGCACCTGCCTGGCGCACTAGGACTTCCTTCAGAGCGCACATGCCCCCCCTGAGGGTAACACATGACTCATGTGTCGTATGACAGTCTGCCTGGCGAAGATCTCCCGACCCCTGTCCATCTGACAGTGCACAAAGATCCCCCAGGACAGAAGTGGTGTTGCCATGGTCACTCCTAGGAGACTCAGCCCTTCTGGCTGGCCCCTGACCCTCTGGTTCTCCCACTGGGGAACGCATCCCCCTCTCACTCTCAATCTGGACTTCTGCACCCTCCACTTAGGAGCGGCACCGCCAGAAACCAGAATCGCTGGAGCTCTGTTTACAGACACTCGCCGTTCTCCTGACACTAGGAGATCCTCCTTAATGGACGACCTACCAGTACAGCCTAGACTCTCCACCTGGTGTTCCTTTCTGGAACCGCCCAGGCTCTGGGACCGGGTTTTGGGCACCTTGGGCCACAGCCCATTCCCACTCCTTATCTGGGACACTGGGACATATCGGGGTCACCACGAACCTTTCCGACCACCTTTGGTTGGGAAATAACTAAGTCACTTCCTTCTGGGTCACCCCCAGAGTGCTTCTCCAGACCCTCTGGAATCCACCAAAAGGTCCACCTCCCATGCAAGCTCACTGGGGTCAGAGAACTTACACTCCAGTGGGTGTTGGCATAGCACTGAAAAACAGGGACGTAAAATATGCTCTCCAACAATTGAATCACACAGCCCCACACAGGTGTTCACCAAACCACCCTTCACCCAATCAACCAGTGCCTCAGAAAAGTACCCCACATCATTCTCACAAGACTGGTGAGACAGTGTCTGACTGTTGCTGTCTCTTAACCCATACTCTTCTGGCTGGTCTCCATACTCACTTACCAGGGCTCCTATCATTGGGGAACCCCTCTCCCTGCACCTCTCATCTAGAGTCAGTAGAGTGTCCCTCCCACTACCAAGAAAATGATCCCCTGTTCCAGTTCCCCAATCCACCTCAGGTACACTGCGCACCACTGGAGTAACCTCACAATCCCGAACCCCCTGGTGTATGTCAACGCCCTCCTTGAAGCATGGCCCCAAATCTGTGTGTGTGTCTAGCTCACCCTCAGTACCGGACCTAACACTTTTGCTGCCACCATCTGGGCTGGGTCTAGCCCCACTGGCTTCCCAGTCCGGCTCTCTCATTTTAAACTCATGGTCTAACATCATCTTCCTTTCCTCCATGGCTATTCTTTTATCTTCCCTCTCACTTTTCATCCTGAGTTTCCCCAACTTGAACGTCCTCGCTTCCCGCCTGTTGTCCAGCTCCTCTGGGGACATACTGCTGCTGCCTGGTTTAGAGGGTGCTCCCCCTCCCAAAAGCACATCCACTCTTGGAATAGGCTCTTCTGCCTCCATGCCAAGATCTCCAGACAGCTCACTAGCATGTCTGGCTGCTACACAGGCCCTCAGCGCCTTTTGTAGCTCCTCTTTTCTGGTGAGGCCCCTGAATTGGATATCTAGGTGTTTGCAGATCGCCTTCAATTTCTATACATTGTAGGTTTCTAACCTCTCCTCCTCAAAGACCACTTTCAAGGATGCAGCAAATGATGCAATTGATTCCGGCATGATGAAGTAGCAAGTCCAAACTGGTAAGATAAAAAATAGGACAAAAAGAAAAAGAACCAGTATGTGGCACGTAATGTTCTGCGATATGGTAGTAGTGCACACCAATAAGTGTAAGTCAAGTGCAAACGCAAGTCCTATCCTCACTGCTGACATCCAATGTTTGAAATGGGATTTTTGGCAGGCTAGGACATGTGCCAAAGCCAGGCAGACACGACCACTCTAGTCAGGATAAAGGAGTTACACTCCTAAAGTAACCCCTGCTCACCCCCTTGGTAGCTTGGCACGAGTAGTCAGGCTTATCTTAGAGGCAGTGTGTAAAGAATTTGCACATAAAGAACCGTAATACAGTGTAAGCACTACAAAAGGACACCAGACTAGTTTAGAAAAATATTCAATATTTTTATATACTTAAGACAAGACCAAAAACTATATAAATTCACAATATAGTACTTCAAAATATTCACTTATCAAAATATGCTTTAAAAATGGTTCCATGATGTTGATAGCTCCGTCCGGGGCTATCACAGCGTTGCGAGCAAACAAATCCAAACAGTTCTGGCTGACCGTGGCGTCACTGGCCAGCTACGGTGTCAGGAAGATCAGCAAACAGGACCTTTTAGAAATGCAGGACATTGATGACCTCTCGTTGAGCTTCCGAAAACACGGCGCCGCAGGTGTCGGTTGCTGAGGTCGGTGCAGGAGTCGTCAGAGACCCTCGAAGTCACACGTGTTGCAGGTCGATCTCCTTTCTGATGGAGTCAGGAGCGCTGTCATCGGAAGGTGTCGGGTGCTGCGGTGCGAAGTGCAGCGGTGCAGCGTGCGGTGCCCTCGGGTCCTGGTGTGAGCAGCGGCTCTGTGGGGGGGTCAGATGGCGTTGTCAGTGAGACCAGGGTCGTGGTGCGAGATGAAGGCGGTGCTCATCACAGTGCTGGCAAGTCACGGTGCAAGCAGCGTTGTCATCGTTGCTGAAGCTCTGTCGTCGGCTGACGAACTGGAGTCGATGGCGCTGCCATAGGTAGGCCAAGGCTGCGGTGCGGGATGAAGGCATTGCATTGTGTAACTTTATGAGCGGTGCCCTCAAACCACAGAGCAAGCAGCGGCATTGATTTCGGCGTGGAGCGGCATCGTCGGGGAGGCCAAGGTGTTGTGGTGAAGCAAGACGGTGTGGAGTGCGGTGCCCACTGGTCGCGGTGCGAGCAGCGGCTCAGTGGCATCGTCAGCAGGTGTTATCGGAGAGACCAGGATGGCACTGCGGCATTGTGGCAGTACTTTCTGCGGTATCCAGGCTTCAGTGTGAAGCGAGGCTGTGCGGAGTGCGGTGCCCACAGGTCACGGTGTGAGCAGAGGCTCGTGGCGGCAGCGGCGTTGTAGACGTCATCGAGTTGCTTTTCTTCTGTCGCAGCACAAAACACACAGTCATTAGTGCTGAGGGCAGAAGAGCTTGAAGTCTTTGCTGTTCCTGAGACTTCTTGAAAAGGCGGCAGCTTTACCTCAAGCCCTTGGAGAAACTCACAAAAGTAGATTGCAGAAAGTTCAGTCCAGTCCTTTCACTGCCCAAGACAGAAACAGCCACTGTAGGCCAACACAGCAAAGCACACAGCAAAGTGGTAGTCCCTCCTCACAGCTTCTCCAGCTCTTCTTTTTGGCAGTCTTCTTGATCCGAAAGAGTTCTAAAGTTAAGGGGTCGGGCCCCAGTATTTGTATCCAACAATCCTTTGACCCTCTAGGCAGAGGGTGTATGTGCCCAGCCGGAACCGATTCTACCTTCTCTGGTGTGATTTCTTGGCAGGGTGTGGAGACGGCATTGTCAGAGGCAGACCAGGCCCTTTGAGGTGCGAGGAAATCTCCTCCCTCTTCCCCATCGCAGCCCAGGTCTATTCAGCCCTTTCCTGACCTACCTAGACTATCGGGAGACACCCTTGCTTCCTAGCCATCTGTCGTTCAAAACCTAGACAGGCAATCCACACTCCAGCGGAGGCATTCGGGATGACTGAACAAGAAAATACCTACTACCTAAAAGTGGCATTTTTAAACATAGAATGTAAAAATCACCTTTACTAAAAGATGCATCGTTAGATTCTGAGTTCAGGACTACTACATTGTATTTTCTTACCTAGTTCCCAGGGCCTGTTATGTTTAAAAGATGATATAAACAAACTTCCCATTCTGTCCTATGGGGAACGAAATGGGCTGTAATTCACTATCAGGACATGCCACACACACCAGGGCATGACCTTTCGCATACACTGCACCATACCTACAGGGGTACTTTGGACCTACCTTAGGGGTGCCTGACATGTAAGAAAAGGGAGAGTTAGGGACTGGCCAGTGTGTGCACGGGACAAGTCGATATGACAGTTACAAACTGCGCGCAGACTCTGCAATGGCAGGGCTGAGGTACCTTTACCGGGCTACACATGTGGGTGGCACAATCCATGCTGCAGGCCCACGCGTAGCATTGTATTCCCTTACCCTGGCACACTCAGTGCACTCTACTAGGGGCTGACAAGAAAACCAAACAGCCAATCATGGAAACACTAATCAATACCACAATTTACACAGAGAACATATGCACTTTAGCACTGATTAGCAGTGGTAAAGTACCCAAAGTACTAAAACCAACACAAACAGGTCAGGTAAAGATAGGAGGAAGAAGCTAACAGTTTGGGGATAACCCTGCAAAAAGGGCCATTTCCAACACAAGGTGAAAACTCCACAAAAATACTCCACACCAGTTTAGAAAAATATCCAATATTTACCTGAGTAAAACAAGACCAAAACGACAAAAAATATTCCAACATACACAAATCAGAATATGAGTTTTCCAAGATTAGATCAAGTATGACTTTTAGGAAACACAATAAGTCGAATGGGGCTATTTTGTTGTGCTTGACATTATCTACTCCACAAAGTCAGCCTGACCTCGGGGAGCGAGGATCGGCGTCAAGGGTAATGCAGACACCGGTAGAGTACCTTCTAGATGCCGAATACCGAAGACAGTGCAAGACACAGGGGAGATGAGGCGTCAGGGAGGCAAGTGTGGTGTCTGTTCCTTACTGCTATGCAGGTCGTTGGTACATCGACCCTCAAGGCTAGTGTATTGCATGAAGGAGGTGAAGCATCACTGAAGTAAGTGAGGCATCGGTTGCCAAAAGAGTTGCAGAGTGGGGAGTTAACTGATGCCCAGGAACGATGCTGAGGGAGCAGGGGTGTTGATGCAGTGGTTTCCAAGATAACCCTCGGTTCCTTACTGCTCTGCTGGGTCACTGATGAAACTGAAGGTCAAGTCGCAAGGCTTTGGGTCAAAGTCGAACCACTGCACCACAGCTGCGGTGCCGGAGTCGAAGCGGTGCATCATGGACACCAGTGGCACAGTGCTCGAGAATCCCATGGCTGTTCTTTGGAGGTGCTGTGGCATCATCAGATACTGCATTGTAAGTCACAGTCATTGCGTCATTTGGGGAGCACTGCTTTGGTGCAGACAGCGGCACTGCATCAAAGTTACAGACAGGTTCTGGTTCCAAAGTTGCTTGGCATTAGTTGCTACTTGTAGCATGGAACTCACTTCCAAGGGCCCAGCAACTGGATTTAGCAGCACTTTGCAAGTAAGACTCCCAGTAGGGGAGCCCCAGTGCTGCAGGGTAAGTCTTTGATGGTCCTCAGACTTCCAACAGGATGCCAGTTCAACTCAAGTCCTTGCAGAACTTTGGAAAACAGGACATAGAGAGCAAAGTTCAGTCCTCTAAATCCCAGGACAGAAGCAGCAGACAGCAGGCCGACACAGCAATGAAAGCAGCAAAGTGACAGTCCCTCCTAGCAGCACAACAGTTCTGTTACTGGCAGAATGTTCTGAGTCTAAAAGTGTTCCGAGTATATGGTGTCAGAGATCCAGTACTTACACCCATTTTCACCGTTTGAAGTAGGGAGACTTCAAAGAAAAACCTTAGTAGTGCACAAGGCCCTGCCCTTCCTTGCCCCAGCTCCAGTTACACAACATGTGATGATGCCTTCTTTGTGTGAGGACAGGCACAGGCCTTTTTCCAGTGCAAGTGTCAGCTCCTCCCAACACTCTAGCTCAGGAAGGCTCATCAGCCTGGTGCTGGCCTATCAGGATATGCAGGGCACACACTCAGCTCCTGATGTGTGACTATCTAGACTGAATTCACAAAGCCCAACTGGAATCTCACCTAGACTTGTATTGTAGGGACAAGCAGAAGCACGAGTGGTTAAGAAAATGGCAACTTTCTAAAAGTGGCATTTTCAGACCTGCAATTTAAAAACCAACTTCACTAACAGATGTGCTTTTAAATTGTGAGCCCAGAGACACCAAACTCGAATTTTCTCTCTGCTCCCGATTGGCAAATACGCTTGTAAGATTTTACAAGGCAACTCCAATGCTTAGCTATGGGAGAGATAGGCCTTGCCGTAGTGAAAATAAATTTAGCAGTTATTCATTACCAGGACATGCAGAACCCACGAGTACATATCCTGCCTTTTAAGTTCACTGTGCCCTGACTATGGGGCTACCTAGGGCCTAAGGGGTGCCTTACATGTAATAAAAGGGAAGGTTTGGGCCTGGCAAGTAGGTGGACTTCCCTGGTCGGTGGGGCAGCCTAAGACTTCATAGACAGATGCTGCTGTGGCAGACCTGAGACATGTTTGAAGGGCTACTCAAGTGGGTAGCCCACTAGTAGCATTTGAGTTACAGGTCCTGGGCACACGTAGTGTACCATACTAGGGACTTACTAGTAAATCAAATCTGCCAATCATGGAGAAGCAAAATGCCATTACGTTTTAGACACAGAGCACATGCACTGTTGCAAGTTTTATATGCGTCTAGAAATCATAGGTGTTGGACTTGACCTTTCCTGCGGGATCATGCCCAAACTTTTTGCCTTCATTTCTCGTGTTTTTTTTTTGCTGAATTCATTTTTGTGGGCCTTGGGACTTAGCACGCTCAATTTTCACTTATATCTTTAATATTGCATATTATGAGTTCTACTAATTGAATTGATGTTTTGGTCTTGATTTATTTTTTAATCTTTTCTCTATTTTTAAAAATTGGTGTGGGATTTTTCTTGTGTTATTACTGTTTGAAGTGCTGAATTAACTCTACACATTGCTTCTAAGTTAAACGTAACTGCTCTGTGTCAAGCTACCAATGGGTTGAGCACAGTTTAAGACCTCATTAGGGTGGCGGTCGGCTTTCGTCCGACCGCCATCCCTCTCGGAAACAGGACCGCCCAACTAACTGTCGCCGGTCCCACCATTGGAATCACGATGCGACCGCCTTCAAGGCAGTTAAAATGTGTATCTTTTGTATTGCGGCATATGCTGCGGGCTGCAGCACATGTCACAGTACAAAAAATACACATTCTGCATATCCCTGTACTATGTGGCAGGCACCATGGGCTACCTGCCTCATGGTACAAGGATATGTAGGGGGCACCATAGGTGCCCCCCACGGCACACACCGGAGGCCCAGGGTAGAAGGAGGTCCACTGGGTGGCCACAAAGTCAATTTCCACTAGCCTCTTCATGGAGGGTTAACCGCCATGAAACAGCCTGCAGAAACTGACTTTGTAATGCCTACTTCGGTGCCTGATGCAAAAAGATAAATAGATGGACAGAATGCAAAACAATGTCATACATTCACCCCAGTACAGAAATCTGGGCCTAAATCCATCGTTTTTTTGCTCCCCATGCCATTCCAGTTTGAACCCAGCCATTTGCAAATCAGTTTTGAACCTGCGCCCAATGGGAACAGTCCAGCCCGAACTGCCAGGCCAGGTCCTTCCTGGACTGGAAACAAGCATCCTAGGACCGATTTCTGGGCATCACCCCTCATCAGCCAGGCTAGCTTGAATCCAATGGCATGGAGAGCACCAGACCCACGTCTGTGCATACCTGTCCCACTCGGGGTACAAATGCAAAATCAACAATTGATGGACAGAATGTCATGCACCACCACCATAGTAGGCATTACAGACGGTCCGACTGGCTCCTTGGACCTGTTGGATTTGTGTCGGACGGTCTTTCAGACCCCCGAACAATCGCCCATTATCCTAATGTGGCGGGCGATCTTACATGGTCCGATGGCGGTGGGACCGCCACCGACGGGCTGACAGTGGCAATCCAACTACAATCATAATCAGGCTCTAAGTTTGGGGTTTGCTTGTGTCTAACTCTGACAAGGATTTTGGCTTCTGCCCCTCAACCAATAACCCAATTTCCTACAATAGGCAAACAGGATCATATCCAAAATACAGTCACCAGAACTAGGAGTCCAGCAACAGATAGCAACCAGGAAACATTGGTAAAGGTGCCAAAACCTCACCAAGGGAATCATTTGACAGTCAAGCAGTGGATCTACCCCATAACACGGAACAAATGAAGGGATCATGACCCAACGAGTCAAAATTCTCCAATTGCTCTGCTGAGATATAACCCACTTGAAGTCAAAATGTAATGCCATCATTCCTCTAAGCGGAGCGTCTAAGAGAACTAAAACAAAACGTAATGCCATAACTGAAAAAAACCAAAACCTGAGGGCAGTGCTTAATTTGAGCCGGAGCTTTCCAGTGCTGAGCACCGCCACTTAATTGGTTTCCAGTGCTCGGCACCGGCACCAAACTGTTAACACTGCAATTAGGGCAGTCTGCGACAAGCTGGCGCTGCTCCTGTAATTTAGAGATGAGCAGCATATCAGTTGTTCAGGAAAACAATATACATTAAAAAAAGTACTAATACCTGTCTCCCCAGCCATTCCTTTAGCTTTGTGGACCTGGAATAATCTGACATGCGAGAGAGATGGTTAGTAGTTGTTTTGGCAGCGATGAATGGGGCGATGGCTGTTGCAAGCTGCAGTGGCTTCCTGATCAGGGCCCTGCCACCTAAAATTTTACAAATTAAGCACTGCCTGAGGATAAAAAGCCATAATCATAAAACCAAATTCTGACTGACAATCTGTGGTGCAGAATGGAAAACTAAGGCTCCCATCCTACTGGCAGTGAAGCCACAAAAATCGTTTTCTCATGCACAAAGACCAACTCCGAAGATGCGCAATGAACAGTGGCCCCTAATCACACTCATGGACGTCCGCGGGGGGGGCAAGGGAGTCGCTTGCCCCCCCCCGGATCGCCGGTCTGTTTAGTGCTGGCCCAGTGACAATGCGGTAATTACAGCAGGCTGTGCTGTTCCCGTGCGAGAATTGCAGACCTGATGGAACAAGGGAATGCTGCAGACGAGTCTTGAAGTGGCCATGTTACGTGCCTGCAGCAAGCGGTGGGGGGAGGAGCGATTCACTGGCATGCGTCACTGTAATGGCAGCATCCACATGGGTTCAGGGTGTGGGCAATGCACAGACCGCACAGCATCCTTACATAGAAGCAGGCCGGAACCTTCCAAGTCACCTTCCTTTTGTTCTTTCGGGGCCGTTTTCTCTAATTAAAAAGACCAATTCGTTGATCGGATCTGCTCTTCTGTAGCATAAAACACTTTGATAGGTGAAGGATTATGAAAAATACATCCAGTGATTTATTAATGTACTAGGATCATATTTTATGAATAGATCATGAAATAAATGGCTTCTGTGTAATGATTGATTGGGCTTCAGAGCTGCAGTTGATTTACTGGGAGACAGAGGGAGGGAGACAGAGGGTGACAGACAGAGGGAGGGGGGCGACAGAGGGAGGGAGACAGATAGAGGGAGACAGAGGGAGAGAGACAGATAGAGGGAGGGAGACAGAGAGAGAGGGAAAGAGAGGGAGACGGAGAGAAAGGGAGACAGAGAGAGGGAGACAGGGAGGAAGACAGAGAGAGAGACAGAGGGGGGCAGAGGGAGGGAGACAGACAGAGGGAGAGAGAGGGAGGGAGGGAGAGAGAGAGAGGGAGATGGACAGAGTGAGTGAGACAGAGGGAGACAGAGACAGATAGAGATAGAGACAGACAGAGAGAAATGGAGGCAGGGACAGGGACAGACAGGCAGAGAGAGACAGAGAGGGAGACAGATGGAGGAAAACAGGACAGACAGGGGCAGACAGACAGTGACAGACAAAGGCAGGTACTAAGGCAGACAGAGAGGGAGATGGAGACAGAGGGATATTTACAGAGGAAGGGAGACAGAGTGTGACAGAGGGAGGGAGAGGGAGGGAGGCAGAGGGAGGGAGACAGAGGGAGGGAGACAGAGGGAGTGAGACAAAGAGGGGGACAGAGAGGGAGGGAGACAGAGGGAGGGAGACAGAGAGAGAGAGGGAGAGAAGAGAGATAGAGCGAGGGAGACAGATAGATAGAGGGAGAGAAGAGAGATAGAGGGGAGGGAGACAGAGAGGGAGAGAAGAGAGATAGATAGAGGGAGGGAGAGAGTGAGAGAGAGAGGGAGGGAGACAGAGGGAGGGAGAGATGGAGAGAGGGAGGGAGACAGACAGAGAGAGAGAGGGAGACAGACAGAGAGAGAGAGACAGACAGAGTGAGAGGGAGAGGAAGAAGAGAGAGAGAGGGAGAGGGAGAGGGAGGAGAGAGGGAGGAGAGAGAGAGGGAGGAGAGAGAGGGAAGAGAGTGAGAGGGAAGAGAGAGAGAGATGTGTGTATGCTGGCTCTGGTGGCTCAGTGGATGAAGGCGTCTGCTGCAGGGGCATGTTTTCAACCTCATGGTCATAGTTCTTTTGTTGCTCTAGCCCCAACCCCCTCCCCCACTGACCCCGCCCCCACCGGTGCGGCCCTCGGCCACAGACCAGGCTGTAAAGTTGCCCCTCCCCCGAGAGAAAGTTTGCTAGTACCCATGCCCTACAACCACATCAACCTGATATAGATTTTTTTTGTTTTTTCTGACCATTTTTAGTTTTTCCCTCTGTTTTATTGTAGTTGCTAGGTCGTCTGCTGTGGCGGCTCACAAGATTTTTCTGTTCCCCTATGGGTTTCTTTGTTTATTTAAGCTCTTTGTCTTATTAGATTTTAATTAAATGTATTTAATACTTGTGCTCAGTCATGTCAGAGGATGGTGATGAAGTAAAAATGTTGCCCCCCCCCCTGGAAACATTTCTGTGGATGCCCATGATCACACTTTTAACATTGGCTACGGTCACAGTGTGTCCTTTAGTGGCATTTATTAAAAGTGATGATGCCTGCACAAGTAGATATATTTTGTTTGTAGAGATGACCAGACGGAAAGCTTGTGCAGAGCAACAATGGAACCTCTTGATGGAATCTCTGCTGTGAGCTGCTACAGTCACTCTGAATCCGTGACCTGCAGGTAGGTGGAGAAGCCACAGCTATGTCCTGCCAAGGCACATGCAGCAAAGTGGGGTTTTCTCTCTTTGCAAATGTTGAGGTAACAATGGAACATTGATCAAAGGTTCCGCTGTATATTGTCACGGCATACAGCCTTCTCTATTACTGCCCAAAGCAATATTTGGCGCGCCGTGACAGAACATCAGAACACTGTGCCATCAGCTGAAGGCTTTACGACAGGGTTTCAATTAAGTATAAAGTGCCAATCGTCTTTCTCTATTTAAAAAAAGATATAAACATTGTAACACCATGTGGCAAAGTTAGAACATGAAGCCACGTATTTGAACATTTCTTTGAGGGCACATCCAACCATCATATAACTCCCCAGTTCAACATTCTATAGAATGCAACAATTACAAACGTAGATGTTATAAGGGAAAGTGGGGAAATGTAAGCAGGCAACTTGTGATCATTTTTTTTTATCATTAATGAATAAACATACATCAATTATTCAGCATTTACTGTACTTGATGTAATACATCCTTCCCCCTGCAGAAGAATTATCATTGAATAACTTTCCACAAGGAGTTTTTCGGCCTTGTAGACATTTTAACTCTCTTTGCTGTGAAGCCTTCTTCAACTTCGGTGGGTACTTAGGTTGCTGCCAACATCACTTGCATTGTCCTAACTTGAACTGTATATCTAACATCAACATTGTCCAACTCCCTACAGATACCCGAATACATAAGTGCTTTAGGACACTCAGTGGTCCTTTTTATACCCAGCATCTGCCATCCTACATGATGACAGTCCTTTTATTAATTTCTACAATGTTCAATGGTTTGGAAAATTTAGGCACAATTTTTTCCTCTCTCACTGGTAATTTGATGTGCACTACATCATAATATAAGTATTTGTAAAGCGCATGGTAATACAAGGGTACCTTGGCAGTGAATAACAGTTTTTTGCTGTATGTGCCTTATATTCCGTATATTAAGACACTGGTAATGTTTGTATTCAACAAACATTAGCAGTGTCTTCATATACCGCCTAAATTATATGTCTAGCCTAATAGTGACCAGACAGATTATCATGAATTCAATAGACTGTTTGATCACTTTGTACATATAAATTGAAGTTTTATGTTTCTCAGGTTATACCATAATTAGTTTGAGAGAGTAGGGGTTTGAGTTGAGAGAACAGGAAGCAGTGGCGCTTGACGAGCGGGGTAATTGGTGACACATTACTTGCGGCCCATACATACGTGGCTGGCATTCTACCGGATACTGCCACCACGATCTCGATAATACTGTAGCCCTTCAGCCCTGATGAGTCACATCTCCTTCACGGTGTGACGAAACACGTGTCGGCTGGCTACTATTTTCTGTACTGACCAACAATTGACTTATAAACAACTTTCACCTACATGATCATTTGTGTTTGACGTTTTTTGAACTTTGACGCATATTTCGCTCAGCCCGTAAATCCATGTCCTGACACTAGGACTACATACCTCATTAGCGTGTGCACAGGACCTGTTCTTCTATACCATAATTTGTATCAATATGTGGTTCTAATTTGCACAACATCATCTGTAATGTATATTTGTTTATGCATTGAAATCTATCATATATGAATTGTATCTATAAATATATATATTTTTTCTATCTCTAAAAACAAAAAGATTAATAAAAACAAAATATTATTTTATGTCAGTTGTCATGATGTGCCTCATGTTCTTGTGTTTCTAGAGTTTACATGCCCATCTAGAGTTAATCAGCACTGTGCCCGGTGCAAAATATTTTTCAAAACCGTTATTTTCCCTGTCAGGGTTTCATCATTTTTTTGGGGGCCCGTGCGTTTCCCAAAGCAGGGTGCAGGCCCATCAGGGCAGTATCAGAAATGGGGGGCGAGGGTGTCACCCACCCTTGTCTCCCTGAGACCAAAAAGAAATGCCTCTCAACGTTGCATCTGCCCGCAATCTGGCGGTGCAGCTGGGCTCTTCACAAACTGGCATCAACAGTGCCTCCTTAGCCCCCCCTCACCGGGGCTTCAATGCTGGGCCCAAAAACAAATGTCCCCATCATTGCAGCTGCCCAAGATCTTGCTGTGCAGCTGTGAACATCAGCACTGGCACTAACAGTGCCTTGAGAGTCCCCTACACGGGACTTTTCCAGGTGACACGCATTGCACCAACAATGCCCAATTTTGGCCCCACTCAGGTACTTTGGGAGCCCCCCTCACCAGTCTCCTCTTGCAAGTAGATCAGCGGGCACCTGCAGGCACAGACAGTGCTCCCAACCAGGCCCCCACTCACCGGGGTTCTTCTGTGCACTCGGCACCAACAGCGTGCCTCAGGGAGCCCCACTCACCGGGACTTCTACGCTTTCTCTGGTGCCATTGCGGATGCGAGCCCACAATGCTCGGTTTCTCCTGCTGCCGGGATACTGCCCACAACCAGGCACCGTCATGCCTGTCTTCTTCTTTCTGGCAGGAAGAGCCCGCGAGGCTCCATCTCTGTTGTGGAAGCTCCGCCCCCGATCAGTCAGACTTGACTGACTTCAAGCCCATGCATGGACCGTCCGACATCCGGAGCGGTCTCCTTTAGCTGGGCTCCTTTAAGCTCCCTCTGCTGCAGAGGATGTCCCGAAACAGGAATCCTCGTCCTCGTCACCCTGCTGGACAGCTCAGGCCACGTAGCGGAGCCCCGGCTGCTCCACCGCGAGCCCCCCCCAGAACCACGCAATGCCTGACATCCTGGCTGCACCTTCGGCCCTGCGTTTTTGAGCGCCAAACCCTTGAGGCACTCTTCCAGTCTTCTGGCGCAGGCAAGATTGGAGTCCCCTTCTCTGGGGCTCCGGCAATAAAGATATAGCGCTCACAAGGCATTAGGATCCCGTTTTTTTAGAGGGGCAGAGCTGGGCACAGGCCGGCAAGCATGTAGGGACCCACAGGAGCAGCATCTGGGTGCCACAATGTTTCCTCCTAATGCCCAGCAGTCCACCAGCCCCTAAGTAAGTACAAGTAAGCACCCAGGCACATCTACAAGGGTTCACAGCCGCAATATTTATACCAGGTTGGTCTTTTTTCTGCCCTGGCACAGGGCTTGAGGATCCGGTCCCAACAGGATCTGGGGGGTTTGGGAGCATTTTCTTTACAGTGATCACACCCTCCTTCGTCAGGTTGGGCTCTGTCCTCAGACACACCACAGGGGGGATTAGCCAGCATTGAACCAGGCAGGCACAGACCCATTCAGGGTTAGGAGCTACTCCTCCCACTACTCTAAATGAAGACCTGCTTATTCAGCCTAGCGCTAACTCGCCCCACCCCTCTGTAGCCACACACCTCAGCAGCCCCTGTTACTCCAAAGCCAGACATGCAATACACATCAGGCAGGCAAAGACACATAGCACCCAAGAATGCCAACTTCTAAAAGTGGCCTTTCTAAAATAGTGGTCATAAACCTGTGCACACCATTACGCAGCATTTATTATCACTATTCCAAACATACCAAACTTGACCACGCTGATCCTTTCATATACAGAATTACCACTGAAACACTCATCAGGGAGTCCCCAATGCATTCCTATGAGAGGGCATTCTCACAGTAGTGTGAAACCAAAATGGCTGTTTGTCACTACCAGGACATGTCACACAATTAAGGTACATGTCCTACCTTTTACCTACAATGCACCCTGCCCATCGGGCTAGCTACAGCCTACCTTAGGGGTGAATGAAATGCAATAACAGGGGGATCACAGACGTGGCACCCACTTTGCGTGTCACGTCACAGCGGAAGTAAACTGCGCGCACAGGCCCTGCAATGTCAGTGACCTGGGACTGGTTTGAATGACTACTTTGGTGGGTGGTGCAAGCAGCGCTGCAAGCCCACTAGTTGCATTTAATTTAGGGTATCTGAGATACCACTTTACAAGGGACTGATAGGTAAATTTAATATGCCAAACAGGTGTAGACCAATCTTACCATGTTAACCACAGAGAGCACACGCACTTTACACTAGACAGCAGTGCTAAAGTGCCCATAGTCCTAAAACCACCAACAGACCAATCATTACCTTGATGGGCTTCCCTGCTTGGGGTGATAGAACATGGACAAGGGCCCGAAACGGCAAGGGCACACTCCAGTTCTATGCAAATCTGAACCCATGGTGTTCTCTCTGTCAAAGCTCCCAGGACCAACTAAGCTATCCAACTGGTACCCCCTAGTTGTCCACTGCCAGGACCAGGCCCTAGGCCACCCAGATGTCTCTGGTCCTTGCCATCTCACAGAGTGGGGGACAATAACCCCTGGTACATATTATCCATTCTCCACTCTTCCTCTCATCAGTGCATTTCTGAACTGCCACTGATCCTCAGCCTGAGCAGAGGTCACAGGCGAGGCTCTCCTCCCCCTACCTCTCCTTCTGGGGTCCCGCACTCTCCTCCCAAGAGAAGCACCCCAGAACCAAAAACTGTCAGGACGTTGGAATCAACCCTCCCACACAATTCTCCCACCATTTCAGGACCCTGGCCCTGCAACTGGTCTATCAACCTAGGATCTTAACCCTCAGGTTGAACCGGGGTCAAAGGCGAGGACTACCTCCCCTGCACCCCCTTCCAGAGTTCAGCACCCTCCCACCTGGAGTGGTACCCCTAGAAGACAAACCACTTACAATGTCCTTCTCTCCAGGTCAGACAACACCTGAACCTGGCCTACCAACCCAGGGTCTAAAAACTGCGGCTGAGTACCTGCCTGGCACACCAAGATTTCCTGGGGAACACGCATGCCACCCTGAGGGTAACACATGACTCATGTGTTGTGTGACAGTCTGCCCGGCGCACACCTCCCGACCCCTGCCCATCTGACAGTGCATGAAGATCCCCCAGGGCAGAAGTGGGGTCACCATGGTCACTCCTAGGAGGCGCAACCCTTATGGTTGGCCCCTGACCCACTGCTTCTCCCACTGAGGACTCTCTCCCCCTCTCACCCCTCCATCTGGACTTTTGCGCCTTTCACTTAGGAGCAACACTGCCAGACACCAGAACTGATGGAGGTCTGCTTACAGACACTCCAAGTTCTCCTGACACTAGGAGATCGCCCTCAACGGACGGTCTACCAGTACAGCCTAGGTTCCCCACCTGGTGTTCCCTTAAGGAACCCTCCAGGCCCTGAGACTGGGTTTTGGGAACCTTGGGACACAGCTCACTCTCACTCCTTCTCTGCGGAGACAGGACATGAGCCCCTACACCTGAGCACCTACACCCCTCCCACTACACCGGGACCTATCTGGGCTACTAAGAACCTTTCCCAACACCCTGGGCTGGGAAATACCTGAGCCACTTCTCTTAGGGTCACTCCCCAATGCCTCCTCAGACCTGCTGGCACTCACCCAGCGGTCTGCTTCCCTTGCAAGTGTCCTGGGATCAGCCAACTCACACTCCAACAGGTGTTGGCGTAACCCTGGAAAACAATTACTGAACATGTGCTCTCTGACAACAGATTGAACAGCCCTTCAAAATAATTTGCCGTGATACCCATCACCCAATATTCCAGTACATCACAAGATTCATCCACAAACTCCCCCCAAGACTAGTGAGACAGTTTTCTACTGCCGCTGAACCTCAACCTGTACCCCTCTTCCTAGGAACCAGGCCCCATATTCTGGGAGTGGGAATTCCTGCACTGAACTCCATATTGCCACCACTGGACCCCATCCTCACTGGTAACTCCAGAAAACTAAAACTGCACTCAGGGCACATATCCTCAAGAACTAGCTTTTCCCTGGTGAAGGCCTTCTCTGCCTCTGCCATCCTCTCCCGTGCTAAGACCCTCTCAGTCTCTAGTTTTTTCTTCTCCACAACCAGCTGCACTAGATCCAAACTGAGCCTTTCCAATACTAGCTGATGCTCCCTTTCTTCCCTCCTATCCACCCACTTCTCTGGGGACAGGGAAAGGGAAGGGGAACTGCCTCTGGCACGGACCAAGCAATGGACTCCCTCTCTACGGGGTCTTCCCTACCTACTGGCATCCATGCCCTGTCATTTTCTCTCTCCTGCTCAAACTCTCCAGGGCCACTGCCCCCTGGGGGTACTGGTTGGGGAGCGCGCAAAAGGATACAAAGTTCCCCAGGGGAAAGAGGTTTATCTACAGAGGAGAGATGAATACAGAGTGGACCGTCAAGGAACCAGGAGGTTCCTCTATCGGAATTAGAGAGCCTCACACACCCAAGGCGTTTAGGTGTGGAACACACCCTGACCGTAGGGTGTCCAGTGTCATCATTGGCTCACTGCTCCTCGTCAGACCGGCGCTGCAATGTCTGACGGGGTGCCAACAGGCACCCTTTTGGCGGAGTTCTTTTATTCCTTGCCGACGATGTGTGAGAGTCAGGGAGATGGTAGTGTAGTCGGTGCAGAGAAAGTGAGTGATAAAAAGGGTAACCAGTCCACAATAGAATTTATTGGTGTGGCTGCTTCCCTGATTAAAAGGGGGTGAGAGGGGAGCGAGGGACTGTGGTGAGTTTCAGAACCTAGCTCTACCCCCTGGTGTGGTCAACATGTTTCTCGCCATCCGGCGATTCGTCAGGACCAAAACAGTACTACACGTGAAAAAAGTGCTAAAAACACAAGGAGAACAAAAATAATGTCCACATACAACCTCACTGGGTCGGTTGAGTAGAGGGCCAGAGGTCCTGCTCTAATTAGGCGACCCTAAGGAGGATTAAAAAGGGCCTCGCAGTCTGCTCCCGTGAGGCCAGCGCTGTCTGGTGGTGATGCCTTAGTCCATGCGCCAGCATGCCAGAGACACCTACCCCTCACGCTCGCAGCACCTGGTCAGAGTGCGGAGCGACTGGTTGGGGACCCACCCTCTCAGAGACCTCAATGATCTCGGGGTCCTCCTTCCCAGACTCCTCCCCCACCCAGTTTTAGGATGTCAAACAGGCCAAAACGACCTACTGCAGTTCTGCTTGCTGGGCAGACCTCTTCACTTGACACCCAAGATGCTGATAGAACCTCTTTAGGTCCTTCACAATATATTTATGCAACCTCTTTACATTAAATGCACTTCCTGTCACAATAACTGCTGGATCACCGAGGTGAGACATGACTGACACTTTAGGGTGTAATCAGAATTTTAGAAGAGCAGAAAACACAATTCAGAAATGACTCTTTTTAGGTTTAAAGTATTTTATTCATGACAACATGTAAGGACAAACAAACATTTCAAGAGAAAGTAGCATGGCGGAAAAGCAAGTGTCCAAAAGTACCGCTAATGAATAGCCATCCGTTAACTCCGCCTGCGCTCTGATAGAAGGCTCTAGTCGCCTCAACATGTTATGACATTACCCACGAAACCCCCCCACCCAACATGCCCCCCCAACACCCGAACTCCCATCCCCCCCTCCCAATCCCACCCCCGTCCAGTGCACAGTCCCCGAGCTCAACATACATCAGCGCTACAATACGAAGGAGAGAAACTCACAGGAAGATTAAGGGGCAGACTCCACCTGGGCTGGAAGCCGCAAAAGGCGGAGATATTTGGGACAGGTAAGTTCCTTAAATTCAGTAAGCAATAGGGAGTGAAATGGCTTCCAGAGCTCCCTAAACTGGTCCACATCACCCGCCACCGTGAGGGACAGGTTCTCCATACCCAACACATGCCACAATCTGTGGAGCCAGCCAGTGATAGACGGGACTGTAGCAGTGTGCCAATGAATCAGAATGTTCTGAACCGCGGAGCCCAGAGCTATAGCTATTTGTCTTCCCCTGCGGGAACGAAGGGGGTACATCAGATCATTCGGAAGTCCCAGCAGGGTATAGGCAGGGAAACGTGGCAGTTCAATTTCAAAAGCAGAATCAATTTCATCCAACACTTCCGTCCAGTAAAGTTCTAGGAGCGGGCAATCCCACAGTACATGCGTAAGAGTACCCTTATGTCCACACCCCCGCCAACACGCATCCGCTTTACTACGGTCAAACTCATGCACTCGTTCCGGTGTGTAATACCAATAGGTAGAGATTTTAGTCAAGGTATCTGTGAGTCCCATGTGGTAGGCCGAGCGCCGCGCTCTATAGGCTATGTGTTCCCATTCCTTAGGGCTCAGCGTCCTCCCTAGCTCCCTCTCCCAACGCTCTCTCCCAGGGTGATAAAAGTGTGTTGCCGGGGGCTGCAGCAGCTTGTACAAGTCAGTAATCAGTTTGGAGTCCGAAGTCCGTGTCATGAGCCAGTGCTCATAAGGGAAAAAAGGCCGATCGGCCGTCCCTCGTACTTGCGGGTGGAGGGCCCAGTGGCGGGCCTGCATGTAATGAAGTCGCTCCGTTTCCGGAAGTGAGAACTCCTGGCGAAGTTGGGGAAAAGGAATCACCCCGTCAGGGCCATAAAGATGACACAAGGCTCTGCACCCCGCCCGTTGCCACCTCGCAAACGCTCCTCGTTCCATCCCCGGGGTAAAGTCTGGATTGTCTGCCAGCGGAGTAAGTGGTGACGGGAACGTGGTGAGGTCACGTAGAACGCTCGTAGCATCCCACACCCGCAGTGGCACCCCCGTAACAAAAGAGGCATAGAGATTTTTGGGCCGATGTGGGCGACGCAGGAAGGGGATGCCCTGCAGCGGTCTCCCAGCCACCGCCTGATCCTGGAAGAGCCAATGCTTATCAGACTCCCACCTACTCCATTCCACTAGGAAACGCAGCTGTGCTGCCTGGAAGTATTTGCGGAAGTCTGGGATACCCAGTCCACCCGCCTCCGGGGCCAGCAGCGAGAGGGCCCTACGCAATCTAGGCTTCTTCCCCTGCCAGACAAACCGAGAAACGCCGGCCTGTAATTGCGAGATCCATCCTCCGGGCGGTTGGAGCGGCAAGGCCCGAAAGAGGTATAACACCTGAGGTAGAATCGTCATTTTAACAGCAGCTATCCTGCCAAGCCAGGAAAAAGCGCCTCGATTCCATCGGCCCAGTTCCTCCTTGATCTTGGCCCCCAGGGCTCGATAGTTTGTCGACACCATCGCCGCCACGGTAGGTGCAATCTGGATGCCCAAATAGGGCACTGCGTCCGAGGACCACAACATGGGAAACCGCTGCTGCAAACAGGCCCTAGTGACCGGGTCAAGGGAGATATCCAGCGCTGCCGATTTACCCATGTTCATCCGAAATCCAGACACCGCGCCAAAAGAGGATAGTTCCTCCATGCATGCTGGGAGAGCCACGGCGGGCCTGTCAATAGACAATATAACATCATCAGCGTAAAGGCTAACGGCGTGTGTGAAGGCCCCCATCCGGATGCCGGTCACTCGCGGGTTATCTCGCACCCGCTGGGCAAAAGGCTCCATGTAGAGCGCGAAAAGCAAAGGTGAAAGCGGGCAACCCTGCCTGGTGCCCCGTTCAATGTCGAAGGAGGCAGAAGCGTGCCCATTAACGCGGACCACCGCCGATGGACGAACGTAGCAATTAAGGATCATGGTGCGGAATTTCTCACCCATACCCGCTTTCATGAGCACCCGCTCCAGGTAAGGCCAGTGGACCCGGTCAAACGCTTTCTCTGCGTCCACCGCCAACATCATTCGCTCCCCCGGAACCCGAGAGGCCTTCTCCAGCAAATGAACAATTCGTTTCGTATTGTCCACAGTCTGCCGCCCCGGGACAAAACCCGCCTGGTCAGGATCGATAAGGCCGGGCAGATGGAGAGCTAGTCTAGCAGCAAGTATCCCCGTATACAGTTTTAAATCAATATTCAGAAGGGAGATCGGCCGGTAGGATCCACATTGCCTCGGGTCCTTACCTGGCTTAGGGATAACCGAGATCGAGGCCCTGAGCAGATCAGGTGGAATGGCCCCGGCCTCCGCAAAGGAGTTGAAGAGGCGCGTCAGGATGGGTGCCAGCGTCATGCAAAATGTTTTATAATACAGCGCAATGTAGCCGTCCGGGCCCGGTGCCTTCCCGTGCTTGAGTCGGGCAATGGCAGAAACTACTTCTTCGATCCTAATGTCCCTGTCCAGATAGTCCGCCTGCACAGGGTCCAGAGAGGGAAGTGCGATCGAGGCCAGATAAGTGTCCATCGCCGCCTCATCCGGAGGATCCCCGGTATAGAGGTCTTTGTAAAAGCCCCGAAAGACTGCAGCTATCCGCTCGTCTTCAGTTTCCGGCGAGCCCATCGGGCCAGAGATCTCCTTGACCAACTGGCTCTGCCGCGCCACACGGAGCCTATTTGCCAACAACTTGCCACAGCGGTCCCCTCCAGTATAAAAGGCGTGTCGCAACCGCAAAGCGGCGTACTCCGCCCGGTCGAGGTCCAGGGCCGCCAGGAGCTTCCTGGCTTCCTTGAGCTGCCGCCAAATTCGGGGGGCCCCGGTTCTGCGATGGATCTGTTCCAGTTCCCTAACACGATCTGTGAGTTCATCTCTCTTGGCCTGCCGCTCCTTATTGTCCGCCGAGGAAATCTCTATAAATTCCCCTCTGATGACTGCCTTTAAAGCCGCCCATTGCGTGGCCCGACTAGTGTCTGCATTATCGTTATGGGATTGAAATTCCTGAATCGACTTTTCAATGCAAGCCACCACTTCCGCCCTATGCAGCAGCGTATCCCGGAGGCGCCACGTCCGTGGGCGGAGCGCTGACGGGGGCATAGTTAACAGGACCTCGACCGGGGCATGGTCCGAGAGGGAGATCACACCCATTTCAGAACCAGATGCTAACGCTTTCACTGGGGAGGTAACCAACAGGTGATCTAACCGTGCGTATGTTTTGTGGGCATGAGAATAGTACGAGTAGTCCCTATCCGTCGGATGCAAATGTCGCCATATATCAAGTAGGTCCACCTCGTCCAGCTGAGCCTTGCGGTCCGCCGAGAGTTCTCCAACCTGAGGGGAGCGTTGCGCCGACCTATCCAGCGCATAGTCGAAGACAATATTGTAGTCTCCCCCGAGTATGACATGTCTATCCTGGGAAGATGTGACCTCCTCGATCGCCGCCTGAAGAAAGCGGTCCTGACGGTCATTAGGACTATAGAGGGACCCTATCGTGAAGAAGAGACCTCCAATTCGAAATCGATAAGCCAGCAACCTACCCTTTTGTTCGGCAAATTTGTGGAGAACCTCCCCCCGGAAACGCCGCGCCACCAGAATCGCCACCCCAGCTGTTTTAGTGGTGCATGAGGAAAAGAATTGTGAGGGGAACTTGTGTGAGCGGAGTCTATGAGTGTCCCGTGACAGTAGGTGCGTCTCCTGGAGGAGACAGATATCTGCCTGTGTGTTCTCTAAAAGTGAAAGGACGGCCCGCCTCTTCACGGGATTATTCAGACCCCGGACATTCAGGGTCACTACCTTACAAGTGGTTGGAGGCATGAGTGGTGTTGTAGTAGAAAGCAACAGGGACCCACCGCAAAAACAGGATGACAAGAGCGTCAGTCAGCCCGTGGTGCAGCAGAGTACCATGCATAGAATATTGACACAAAAAGCAGACAGCACCAGGCAAACCATAAAGCAGGCCACCTAACCAGCAGCTCACCGCCCTCAAGAAACTTCCGATAACCCCCCCCCCTCTCCCCAACATCCATGCCAAGCAGAGAGGCAGATCGCCCCGTTGAAGCCATATCCAATCAGAAGCAGATCAGAACGCACAGACAAAGTCAAAATGACCAGGAACCCCCGCGTGCACTGGACGACCCTCCCTCCCCATCCCAAACCCCCAGACCCCATCCCCCACTCTGTTCCCCAACTCCCCTTGCCCCCCCCAACTGTTCCCCGTCCTCCCCACCCACCCTCTCGCAGCCAGCCCCCTCCCGTAACTGGGACCGGATCAACAACTTGAAACACCCCCCTCTCTACCCCTCCAAAAACTTGTAGACCCATTGTCCCAGTCCGGTCCTTATCGGACAAGCCCGTGGAAAGTCAGAAAAAGTGGACGTCCAGCCACCTCGCACCCCCATTCCCCCCACCCCCCCAGACCCTCAAACCTGCAGCTCCATCACAGCGATGTCGATCTCCCCCCGGAGTTCACTTATGCTGTCAGCGCCACCCCAGTTGCAGTATCAGCTCCAGTTCCATCCTGTACTGCTGCATCCGACTCCGCTCGGGCCATAGGAGAGTCCGGCCGCGACAAGGAAGCAGATGATCGCTGGCCGGGGACTGTCTGCCAACCGTCTCTAGTAATACGGCTCCGGTGCGGTGTGTGAGCTCCGTCCTCAGTGGCTGTGATCCCCAGCACTCCACACGTGTCCTGAAGAGAACGCAACTGGTGCAAGGTTCCGTTCCACCTGAAAATGAGCCGGAAGGGATGTCCCCAGGAATATTGAGTGCCATGTTCCCTGAGAAAGTCAGTCGCAATTTTAAAAGCTTTGCGTTTTTGCAGAGTAGATGCGGCCAGATCTTGATAGAGAGCTATCCGGTGGCCTCTGAATTCCAGGGAGGGTCTCCTCCGGGCTTCCCTCAGAATCCGCTCCTTCAAGGGATAGTCTGGCAGAAAAGCCAAGATGTCAGGAGGAGGCGCTGAATTCCGGCGTTGCAGACCTACCCTGTGCGCCCTGTCAATCCGAATGGCAAAGTCAGCCGGTTCCCCCAGCACCTCTCTGAACAGCTCCCCGAGGTAGGTCGCCACATCTTCCCCCTCTTCCCGGGACGGCACGCCCCGGACGCGGATGTTGTTTCTCCTGGAGCGATTCTCAAGGTCCTCTGTGTGCGCCTGCAGGTCAAGGTGCTGTTCCCGGAGTCGGACGACCTCCTGTTGCAACTGTGTGATTTCTTCATCCCTAGCGTGGCCTGCTTCTTCCACCGTGGACACTCTGTCACCGAGACCGTCCACCTCCCTCCGTATCTCACGGACCTCACCTGCGACCTCCTGCTTAAGCGTCTGAAAATCGTCCCTCAATGAGCTGAAGAGGGACTCTAGAAAGGACCTCGTAACTGGGGGTTCTCCCCCACTCGCTCCTTGGGCACCGCTCGAGTGGGGTGGGGACGGGTGACCTCGGTCCTGTCTTGCAGTGCTCCGGTTCAGCATCTCTGGCAGTGTGCGGTCCCCCTTCCGGGACCCCTTGTTGTTCGACATGCTGGCTCTCGAGGTGCTCTCCGGAAAATCCAACAGCCCAATCCCAGGTGCAACTTCGGATGCACGCTGCCGGACTCCCACCACCGGTCCGCTTCCTCTGCGATAGACCACCCTCCCGGGCCTCCAGCACCACTCCGCCCCGCTCTGCTCTCCTCTCTCACTGCACAAGCCTCGCGGCCTCGGGCTCGGCGTCTCTCACGGCACCGAGGGATCGCCCTTCAAGCTAGGCCACAGCAGACCCTCAGGGGCCACGTGGGGGTTGCAGTAGTGTCCGGGCGGTTCTTCCCGTCTCCCACGGTCAGGCCCAAAATGCCACCAGGGATCCCCTTGACGAAGGGGCCAGTCCCAGTTCGACCCCGGTGGCCAAGCGCAAAGGCGGGCAGAAACACAGAAGCCCAACTCCCGGTCCCCGGTGGCCTCGAGGGGCGATGGCTGCCACAGTCTTCTCCGTTGTTCCCCAACTGCCTGACTCACCACAGGGTTCCGCTTCCGCCCAGGAGCGCCGCTCCGCGCTCTGCAATGTCTACCGGGGGGCCGGGGGGCCACTGCTGTGCAGCGTCTCTGAGGCCTGAAGCGCAGGCCGAAGCCACGGCCTCGCGTAGCAGGAGGCCCCAGGTCCGGCACCTCTCTTTCTGTACCCTTGCACCAGCCAGTCCACGCCTCGACGGGGTGTCGCAATACCAGGCAGGTCCGTCCGGGTCCGGTAGGCAGGGCCCACAGTGCTCCTCGACCCGCCTAGGGGCCGTCAAGTGGTCGAGGCCTATGACCAGGCCCAAGCCCCGGCCTCGCGTGATGTCCGACGCCGGCCCGGCGTCGGAGTCTCTATGGCTCCCGGTCCTGGAGCCCAGGCCCCCGGCCCCTGCTGCAAGGAGAGGCCCAAGAAGCCAGGACAAGCGGGCAGGGTCAGCGACGCCGCAGCAATCACCCGGCCGACGTCTATGGCCGGGCAGGGCCCGTTTCTTCACCAGGCCGTATGCTGGGCCTCGCTCGCTCTCCGCAACGGCGCCCCGTCCGGCGTCCGCCCAGTGCCCCAAGGGGGGGTCCAGTGATCTCCCAGATGCTCCTCCAGTGCAGCGGGCCCCCGCTCTGTGCAATGCAGCGTCCCGGGGGGAGGATTAGCGCATGTACAGCAGGCTTAGGGTCCAGGGATGGCGGAGCACACCGAGAGTGCGACTACTCAGCCCGCCATCTTGGCCACGCCCCCCAGAAATGACTCTTTTTAAGGAGAAAAAATAATCGGGAAAAATAATCCCCAACCATATGGTTATCAAAATGCAGTTTGTAGTGCAACCAGTTGTCGATGTGGTACTGCGCAAACACAAGTCCTATCCTCAACGCTAACAACCAATGTAAGAAATGGGATTACTGGTTGGCTTAGGCGCATGCCTCAGCCAACAAGAAATCCCATTTCTAACGGGGAGGTTCTGAAATGTTTAGGGAGGTTGTTCCAGATCTTGGCTGCGGGGTAGGAGCATCCTCAGCTTCTGGTCTTCTTTATGCGAGGGAGGTATTCTCCTGCCTGGGAACGCAGATTGAATGTGTTTGGTGGGTTGGTAGAAGTTGAGGCAGAGGTTGAAGTATGCTGGACAGGTGTTGTGGAGTGATTTGCAGGTGTGTGGGTGAAAAAATATTCGTCAAAATGTTACAGAAAATGGTCTATATGGCACCCTGTTTTGCGATGCAATGTATGTTCCTGATTTGCCTCTACCTTCACTTTTCAAGGCAGCGTTTCATAGTTTCATCTACGACAAAGGCAGACATTAGTGGATGGCATAAGGGATTTAAAGCTGTCTGCTCTAAGGGAGATACAACTGGCACCTTCCACTTAATATCACATTTACATAATGTGAATATAAAATGCTTGTTCATTTCCAATCTTCTGCTTCAGGCATCAAATCCTGAGCAGTATTAACAAAGCAGTTTGCATTCAGGGGCTGCTCTGATGCTTCTTCTCATGCACATATGGCAAAGGGTTCTATTTGTAAAAGTGCAGATATGGTTTTTAATTAGAATCATTCTATATATTCGGAGAAAACAGGCTTCAGACAGAATCCATGTCATTACTTTCTTCAAGAACAATTAGAACCCTGAATACAACTATAATAAGAAGCCTCGCCGTGGTGATCTGAATTATGTTCAACAAGTATCTTTTTTTCCCAGTGCCCGGGTTGGTCCTGCCTTTTACAAGCGCATGATGTTTTTCGCATGACTATGGTGACCAACTGGCATGGGTGCAAATTCAGGACAGTCAGTGTAAAAATTCAGGACTTAGGGTCAAAATTCAAGACAAAAATTCAGACAGAAGGTCAAAATTCACGACAAAAATTTAGGACAAAACATACGTTTTACAGACATATCAGAGGAGGTCGCACATCTATACTAATATAATAAAGAGAGAGCCCAAACCTTTGAGGCGGGTAATCTCAGGAACCACAGCGCCAATCACAACACCCAATACAGCGTTGGAAAGGGCAGTTGCAGCAGAAGGACATAGGCTAAGCAGAGGCCCACCATATACATTTAAAAGGTAAAAGAACTGTGCCAGCAAAGTAGTCCCTTGTGGGCGTGTATGCGTTGTGCTGTGGGCGTGACAAACGCTGGGGGCGTGTGGTACATTCCGCCCTTCATGCCATGTCTCATACCGTGTGCTGTGGGCGTGTGCTGGGGGCGTGGGCGTGAGCGGGGCGTGGGATTATGGAAAAAAAAGCGAGTGTTGTGCCCAATATTTCATTGTTTTTTCTTCCCAGGTTCTGTATATTCCAGGTCCGGGTGTCCACCCTGCTCCCTTTAAATACCCCTGCACCCCATAATCATAACCCACCCTTACTCCTTAAAATACCCCAACACCCTTAAACATTAACCCATCTTAACCCTATAAATATACCCTGTACCCCAAAACCCAAACCTATCCCTAAACCCTAAAAATACCCTTGTACCCCAAAACCCAAACCTAGCCCTGAACCCTATAAATACCCCTGTACCTCAAAACCCAAACCTACCACTGAACCCTAAAAATACCCCTGTACCCCAAAACCCAAACCTAGCCCTGAACCCTAAAAATACCCCTGTACCCCAAAACCCAAACCAACTCTGAACCCTAAAATACCCTTGTACCCCAAAACCCAAACCTAGCACTGAACCCTTAAAATACCCCTGTACCCCAAAACCCAAACCTACCACTGAACCCTAAAAATACCCCAGTACCCCAAAACCCAAACCTACCCCTGAACCCTAAAAATACCCCTATACCCCAAAACCCAAATCTAGCCCTGAACCCTAAAAATACCCCTGTACCCCAAAACCCATACCTCTCCCTAAACCCTAAAACTACCCCTGTACCCCATAACCCAAAACTATATCTGAACCCTTAAAATACCCAAACACCCCAAAACATATACCTCAGTACTCCAAAACATATACCCCTATACCCATACTTACCTTATCCAAACATTAAATAAACCATGCTTTTACCATTCATGCATTTACAATGAATTTCGTTGTAAATGTATGCGTGGTAAAGCATATAAAATGTAATGCCATGCGTTATAAAGGCATTGCGGAGTCATGGTACTTACGTAATGAAAGTATGCGGAGTGATGGTATGCGAAAAGAAAGTTGCGGAATAATGGGTGTTTATCCTCCCCCGGTAAGTACATTGGTGGCACGGTGGCCCACATCTCCAGCAACATACTCATATTTTTTCACCACCGATTTGAAAAATGCACAGGTCTCTCTCATTGATGGCCAGCACCGACATATACTTTTAGACACACCTCCCGCCACAAGTTCTAGAATTGCGAACTTTAGAGCAGGAGAGCTACGTTCGAATCTCGGCATCAGCTTTCTAATCCTGTGATTCCAGGCAAATCGCTTTGTCTCCCCGTGCCTACCACAAATTAATGTGTTCTTCTGTAATGTAAAATGTGCTCATGCCATGTTGTCGAGTTCGCGCTATATAATATTGCAAGGAAAAGTAAAGTAGGGAAACTCGAGTTCACACACTACTGAACCCGCACTCTTAAGTGCATCAGCAGTGCACTGTGAATCAGAGCGTTTCACAGGCCTGGCACAGATAAGAAATGCTATCAAAACGAAATCCTACAAAACAATATACTACTAGCCCGCAGCAATTCATACCCGGACAACGTCGGGACGGGCTGCTAGTTAGTATATATGTAAATAGACAACCAAAATAAGTACAAGTCAAAATAAACTTATATAAGGTTGAGACAATCGTGCACTTCGCAGATTTTCAGTATGCGTGCAGCTTTGGAAAAGGGACATCAGGCTCTTTCTACAATCAAGATTTGTGCAGGAGAAGGCACACCACATGCTGTCACTATAATAGGGCCCATTGTCATTCTATCTGTGATAATCGTCTGCAGACTCAGAATGACAATGGGCCAGTCCACAGTCTTTGCAAGGTCCGAGAGGGGCTGCTGCAGGCAGCCTCAGTCTACAAATTAAAAGATAAGCACTAGAGGCCTGAGTCGAAACTTTTAAACTCATGGGGCCTTTTGCAAGGGAACAGCATACCTTCCTGAAATACCACAATTGTATTTTAGTATGAATTCTGTAAAGTTTCCATAATTTGGGGACCCCAAATAACGACGCCTTTCTGACATCATACTAAAATAGAGGATGGTCTGTGAAATTTAAGTACGGTTGGTCACCCTATGCACTGCTTATATTCATCTAGGTGCACCCTGAACGGCTCCAGAGCAACATTGGGGTACGCTTCTTAAAATTAGCACTATTTAAGCCCCCTTTTGCCTTTCTCACACCATAGCACAGGAGGGTAGCCGTGCTGGGAAGCTATCGTTAAATGGTCAGTTTTTAACAATGGATGTTATGTTTTTGCGCTTAGTGATTTGCAATATTGTGGTATTTTCTAAGGGTGGGCGCAGTGCTCCACTGCGTCCACGAAGTGTGCGTAGTGTTGACTACTTCGCGATTCGCAAAGTAGGTGTAGTAGGCAACACTATGCACAAGCCCTGGCGGAGCGAAGTTGCCTGCCACCCGCCTCCCTCCCGCCCTCTTCTAAATGCCAAATATAATGTTAAACATTGTAAAAGTAATTAAAAAGTACTTACCTTAGATGCGGCTTCCCGGGGCTCCCTCTTCCTGGTGTTGCGCCGTCTTCTTCCAGACAAATGCGCATGTGTGGGAGCCCGAGCATGTGCATTTCTCACAAGAAATGTGCATGCGCGGGTGCCCACGCATGCGCATAAGTCTGGAAGAAGTCGGCGCGACACCAGGAAGAGGGAGGCCCGGGACGCCACATCTCAGGTAAGTCCCTTTAAATTACTTTTATAATGTTTAACATTATATTGGGCATTTAGAAGAGGGCGGGAGGGAGGCGGGCGGCGTGTAGTGGGGCTACGCGAAGTGTGCTACGCGTAGCCCCACTACGCACACTACGCCCCCCCCCCCAATTTTTCTTGAGCGTTAATAAGACAATAGCGAATTCGAACTAAGAACTTATTTTAATTACCCCTCTGCAGATGCAGTGCTCCTGTTGACAGCATCATGACACAAGCATGAAAAGGAATATTCAACACATTCACTAATCCCAATCTATTAACAGTAATGCTCCGGCTATTTTATGCAAATAATACATTTGCATCGGTGGGTTGCACTGTAAAATTTAAAAGGGTTTAAACTGGAGAAAGGGCTGTAGTTAAGTGATGTTTTTGCTGTGTCACCATGATTCAGTGGTGTCTTTGTCACTTACTGTGTCTAATTGTGTTCCCTCTCCCGATCATGACAGCACATGAGATACTTGGTCCGGTCACGTCATCAGTGGCCAAAGTACGCCCCGTTTAGAATTTGCTCAGCAGTGTCCAGAGCAACACGTACATTATTAATGTCATATCAGGTGAGTCACGGCATTTAGTTCTGGTCTTCCAGCTCATTTTCTTAAATCCTTTTGTGCTTGGTCGGAAGCCAAACAAAGGTCGGGGGGGGTGAGGGGGGGGGGGCCCAGAGCGGAGCCAAGCCAAGCTAGGTGGCTGAAATGTTATGAATGTGGTAACTTACTCATAGGAGTTCAGCCAAGACCAGAATGGTGGACATCCTTTCTTTTATGTACTGCTTTACCATTTATTTGTATTACTCCACGGAGAGTATGCTGTAAGCAATATGTGAAATCATACATACATTAAGGCGTTGAAAGTGAACCAGCTGGCTCAGGGGGTTAAGTTTTAGTTGCTGATATGCGCCTTTGTGAGAGCATCCAAGTCAAAAATGTGTAACCGTTTTTGTTTTACCATGCAAACTTTACTGTCTATGTAGGGTACTTAGTTTAAACATTTCCTTTGATGCTTAACCTACTAATTGCCATTTTATTAAATTCAACAAAAGAGTCCTTATTTCATGAAACTGGGGCTAGTTTATGAAAAGGCTAAATTCATAAGTGATTGTGCTAGGCCCAGAATCACCAGAATCACACCCACCGCCCTCGCTCTCACCTTGCACAGCCCCCCTTAAGTTTGACAGAGTAGAGCCATCTTCTTTGGCTGGCCTCCACCTTTTGTGTGAGGTCTGAGTAGCCCAGAGAGTAGGACCAGAGCAAAGTTAGCAGGAGCAGGTGGCATTTGCTGTTGTTTTGTGTACACGCCTGAGAGGGGCTTCTTTTTTTAACTGAAGAGTTTAAAAAGTCAAATACCAATAATAAAGTTAATTAAAACTCAATGTTAAGTGTTTAGAGGCTGTTTAATCTGTTTGTGTGAAAATCTGTTACAGAGTCTGCTTTGCACTAGTGTTTGGGTTGGTTTAGAAAAGGCGTGGTAACATTTTAAGGTGATTAAATGTGGGCTGCACCTGTACTGTTGAAGAGCAACTTCAAAGTTTGTATTGGTTCTGTAAGGTGATGGGCTCTTCTGAGCAAATCTGCCAGTATTTTAAGCTTTTCGACCACCTGATATGTGACCTTTTTACTGTGGGGGAGCCCCACCCCTGGTGACTCACCCACTGTTACCGCAAGTGTCTGCCTTTTAAATAAGTGCAAGGGGAATTTGGCTGGTTACTCTTGTGGATATACATGTGCACACATGTGAGGGCTTGATGTTTGAGTCTCCTGTACTTCACAGTCTGGTCACTGTGCACGGGTGGCCTGGCACAGCCTGGCCCCGAGTGGACTCTGCAGGATTAGATATTGGCCTCATGATGTTAGCGTGCACTCATAGGGAAGGTCTGTGTGGTTTACTGTCTTGTCTGTATTGACACTGCATTATACACCTATTGGGAAGACTGCCTAAGAGTGCAGCTTCACTTCCCTTTAGCCTACAGAGACCAGTGAGTTCCAAAAAGATATCTCTACAGCTTATGTGTAATCCAGGATTTTCATATTTCTTTGGCTCAGATCAGGATCAGAGCCCAGGCCTTTTGTCACCCTGCTGTGATAAGGTTATTATATTTCTGTCCAGGAGCAGGAACAAAGGTGTCCCCAACACAAAGGAGCAATTAACAGTTCTTCACTCAGCTCCTGAGGAGGAAAGGGGTGGGGATGAAAGATCTGCATCAATCTATAAGCTATCACACTGTCAGGATGGGCCAGCCCAAGCCCATTGAACAAAGAAAGGAGTCTAGACCTCTGGAGCCAACACGGGAGAGGGCTGCCATTTGAAGTTTGGACGAGGAAGACCTTCACAGTGATGTCAGTGAGGAGCAACGCTGAGGCCACCATAGGAGAGGTGACTAGTGGCTCCTGATTTATCCCATTTTGAATTGTCCCAACACTCTGTGCAGGAGGGTTGGGACGGGGCGGAGAGTTGATGGGGCACCCTAGAATAGGACAGAGGTGCCTCTCTTCTAGAACCTTCTGTCTTCAATTAAAAGGTCATTGGCAAAGGGGGGAGCGCTCTCTTTGGTTGTGTTTTTCTTCTGGACATTGGGACTGCAGACAGCAGCCATGGACAACTGAAAGAAGGAACCCCTGGTTTCCATCTAGCTAAGGACTCTAACTACAGTTGCCCCCAGAACCAGCGAGGCTCTCACCAGGACCAGGGAAGCTGGTTGCCTCATATTCCCTGAGGACTAGTTGGGGGAAGACTGGACTTCTGTGCCAAGGAGGGGAGTCCAACCCAAAGGTATGATGGTCAATTGAGTGCCAAGTGTCACAACTTGTTTGAAAATTTTCAAAATACTAATCTGCATATTTAAAAGTGTTGTAAGTCTAGCACAATCTTTTTCATACTACTTCCTATGGGAGTTTACTAAATCATAAATGGGAGAGTGGATTGCTGAGAAGTTGGGGTAGGTTCATATGGCATTGACGGTTGAGCTTCAGATTAGGGGCTATGGGAAAGTCTAGTAACTCTTGTCGACCAATCAAGGGGATCTTTTCACCTCCATGTGATCCTGCTGTAGCTCACCATTACTGCCATCCAAAATATTAGACCAGGGCTCAGGCCTCTTCCAATGCTGCCACCCTAATTGACGCACTTAAATACCCTTTCTTTGTTTTCCTTTTTGTCATTATGGTGGCTTGTGTGGGCAATAGAGTATTCTGAGCATCACTATCAGGAGATGATGAGGACAAGGCTCCTCCCTCTGACAAATATGACAATGAAACAGAAGCCTGTCACTGGTCAAGAGGTTGGTCCTGGGACCAAGGTGTATGCATGCATGCATTGCACTTGCTTCAGTTTAGTGGCTAACAAGGGTGCAAACGAATCCTTAGTAACTTCTCTCTTCATTTAGTACTCTGCACAGCCCTCATTTTGTTTATATTCAGGACCACCCTTGACTCTGATCCCTCCCCTCACCGTCTCCTGTCACGGAGAACTATGTCCAAAATGGGGTTCAGCTGCCTGCCCAGTATTAGGCAATAAGGACTGGAAATCCTTTAATGAGCGAGGAAGAGATGCATTCACAAAGCTGTCTTGGATGTTATTTCGGCCGATTAGCCCAGGCAGCACTTGTACAGAATCTGTCATTGTAGTGCAGGGTTTGTAAACATTTTTATAATGAGAGCTAATTCTGATTGATGAAAATAATCCAGAGCAACTATTGACTTTTACATTTGTTACCACAGAGGCCACTTCAAAACAAATCACAATAGTGTCCACACTATGAAGAATTGCAAATAAAGGCCACCCAGATGTATATCACAATATTGAGTGATCCCAAAATATCCGGAATATTGACTAATACAATGTCAGGTATGTACATATAAAGGTAAGTATAGATTTACAATCCCAAAATCTACATGCCTCAAAGATATATATATAAGATAAATAGGTGTGGAGTTAAGAACGTAAATATGTAAATAAAACTGTTTACCTTCATATACCCTTTATTGTAATAGTGTACATAGCGCATGCAATATTTTGGCCAGACGATATTTAGAATTCGATACAGGTAGGTGAGCACCACCCACCCTATGCATTTGATGAGTTTGCTAGCAGCTGTGTCAGGAAAAGCTTTATCATAATAAAATGCCCCCACATGACTAATAACCAGGGCCAATGGAATTACACGGCAGGGCAGGGCAAGGCAGGGCAGGGCAAATGTTTGTGACAGAGTTGAGTAAATTATGCAGCAAGAAATGGCAAATTATGCTGAGTAATGCTGCACATTTTGTAATAGCATTACTTCATTATTTTGTCATTTTAAAACTTTCTAACACTGTCTGGGCATTAGTTGCACCATATTAGTACCAGTTTAACACCGAATAACATAACAGTCACAGAAGTATGGGCCTCATTACGATGGCGGTGGGACCGCCACAGTCACCTCATCGGTGACTGCTTTACAGCAAGCCACATTATGATGGCGGGCGGTTCTTTGGCGGTCGGGGAGACCGACCGCCATGGATCCGATGAGATCAAGGAGCCCGTTGGTCCATCGCAGGTGAAGTAATACCTAGAATGGTGGCGGTGCCTGCCAGGCACTGCCGCAGGTATTAAAATGTTCCTTTCCACTGGCCCTTTCATGGGGGTGAACCTGCAATGAAAAGGCAGGCGGAAAGGGACATCGGAGGCCCATAGCGGACCCCCTCAACCCTGGGCCTCAAACATTGGCCCCTACATATCCCAGCACCATGTGGCAGGCAATGCATGGTGCCTACCACGTAGTGCAGGGATATGTGTAATGTCTATTTTTTGTACTGCGGCGTGTGTTGCAGCCCGCAGATGCCGCCTTAATGCAAAATTTAGACCTTGCGACCGCCATAGTGGCAGTCGCATCCTAATTCGTCTTGTAGTCGGGCGCTCCCGATTCCGAATGGCCATCCTAATGAGGTCCTAAGAGCCCAATGGCACAAAGAAAATACTAACCGCTATAAATCTACACAACTTGGTATAAACTATCATTCAAAAATCATTTTAAATATTGTTTTGAATTTTGAATCTTATTGTTTACAAACCGCAGCATATCAGTTACTCAGAATTTGTAGATTTCTATCGGATTTGTAATTTTAATTTTGGGTTAACCCATTCAAAGAAATTCATATTTTTTTCTTTCAAAGTGACTTTGTTTAATATGGTTAGGATGTACCCCAGAATTAAGTACTCTGCTGGGCTGGACTCCACAGAACTACTTCCAGGGTACTGGCAAGCTACTGGTAGCTCCTGAGCTACCTGTTGGAGACCCCTATTCTAGTGCATGAGGAAGAGAGCTAAGCTAGCTTACCTGCACTAGGTCCTTCAGAGAAGCTGTCTCCACTTGGCATGTGGAATTGAAGATGGCAGAGAGAGGCTCTTTGCTCCACCCAAACAGAGCTAACTGACCTCCTCATTGTCATGTGAAGTGCCAACATTCTCACAGTCTTAAACACTTTGTAGTGGCTGGTGTGCTGATGCCTGGTGTATGAAGGCAGGGGCAATGCTGAAAGAGGAAGCATGAAGTTGTGAGGCATGGTGTTTGCTTTTTCCTTGACTTGTGGCTTCAGCTGGCCACCATAAGGTATTTTAGACACAGTCCTGGAGGAGCCGGAGGATGAAGTTGAGAAGTGCTTGCTCATATATATACTCACTCCAGACCAAGAGGAACGTTTCAGCATCCTGGGCTGTTTCCTTACAGGAGATTTGTAGGGCAGCCATGTAGGCATTATATCATATGTTTGTTAATCATTACAGACTCAGCATCACTGAACCTTTGACTTACAATTTTGGTTCAGTAGTTGTGCAGACAGCAATTAATTAATTGTTGTTTGTAATAAAACTTATACCATCACAATGTCTGTGCAGTGTGTCTGATTGACCTATGCTTGTGACTTCCTCACATAATAATGACCCAGATGAAAAAGAAATATGAGCAGGTAATGAAGCAATTTCTTGTCAGTAAACTTCATTACCATGAATTAGGTCTTTCCCATCCCAGTCAGCATCCTTCTCCCGTCCCATTTACACCACAAAATGTTATACTGTGTCACTTAGAGGAGGTCGGAGAAGCGCTTTTGTGCTTCAAAAGTAGTATCGACAAGTAAAAAGGACTAGTGCAGTGATTGACCTGTTTGAAGGGATGTACGTTGTTACAACGCATGCTTTTACCACGCATGCTGTAACAACGCAAGTTTTAAAACGCATTCCATTACAACGCATTACACTGGGGGGTGCTGGATAGTGAATTAAAACTATTCCCTATCCTAGAGCGCCCCCCAGTGTAATGCGTTGTAATGGTTTTTGTTTTAAAGTCTGCATTGTAATAGCACTGCGTGCTAAAAGTTGCGTTATAAAGGTTGTTCACCGTTTGAAGGGTGCGGCCACATCACACAATGATTGGTCTGAGGAGGACCTGAATCTGGGTAATGAAGTTTACTGGTAAGTAATGATTTCATTAAGGTTAGTGTAAATACCCTTGTTCACACATTTCCATCATCAATTGTAGAGTTTGAATGCAGAACATTATGAGTTAATAATATTCCAGCTTAATTTGACTCGTCTACCTGCTCGGTGGCACTTTCCTTTGAAAGTGCACACAGTTCTTCGAGGATTGAGACCATCTTGATGCCTGTGATGTGTCACTGTATGCCAATTAAGCATGGGCGGATTTAGCGAATCTGGCGTACGCAAACTTGCGTATTTACGGATTCGCAATCCGCAAAATCCGCGAACTCTCGCGAATTTGCGGATTTTTGTGTTTTTTTCTGTTCGCAAGGGTTTCTGCCAGTTCGCGAGGTTTGTTTACCAGTTCGCAATTGCGAACTTACTTTTCGGCTCGCAACGGCCGCGACTATGTTGTTTCTACGTCTGGTTCATCATCACAGGTTCACAGCACCCTCTGTTTCACCACTGCCACCCTCTGGTACACCCATGCCACCCTCTGGTACATCCTCACTGCCACCCTCTGGTTGGTTTATCACTGTAGATTATGGGGGTGAAAAAAAGCAAGCACACCTGCCCTGCTTCAACTGCCATGAATTAATTTGGGGTTCATTAATGTGTCACTGATTTTTAAACTTCCAGTCTGCTGGCATCTGCTTCCTTCCTTATCTGTAATTTGCTTTCTGTTGCAGTGCATTTTGTTTTCACAAGACCTTTATGGCCTACTTGTAGCTATTCTATGAGCCTGCTGTGAGGGTCAGAGCAGGGTCATAGAATAGTTGCAAATAGGCAACTGAACTCTGGAGGGGCCCCTCAGGAAGCACTAGAGTGAATGGTTACTAATGTTAAGATTGAACTTTTGCACCTGCTGATTGCTTTCAGTTTTGCAAAAATCTTTTTTCTGCAATTTTGCGCAATTTGCGGGGCGCGAATCCGTGCGAGATTGTTTTCGGAAGCCGCGAATTCGTGCGAATACACGATTTGTGTTTTGCTGCGTGTTTGTTCGCGTGATTTTTTGCATGTTCGCAAGCCGCTTGTAGCGCAACGTTTGCGAAGTTACCCTAGCGGTCGTACATGGGCGCGGCCATCTTGTTTGCGTGACGTAATTCCGTTTCCGGGCGTTATGTGTAATCTCGCAAAGTGTGCAGCTCGCTCGTACATGTTCGCGTGTGATCGCGAGGAAAATCTCGTGCGAACTTACCCACGCGGTCGTGAACGGGCGCGGCCATCTTGTTTCTCATTCATTGCTATGGTTCTGGGCATGCTCTCTGTATCCTTTCTTAATCTCTGCCATCCTTTGCTTGTTTGAAGTTTATTTTGATCTATTTTACTCATTATCTATCCCTCTATTTTTCTAGCTCTATATTTTTGTGTTTTCTGCTACTTTTTGTTAATTTTAAACTACTTTTTTAAACGCTTTTGTTTTCTTCTTCCCTGTTCTATTTCTTATTTCTTATTTTGCTTCCTTTCTGCCCAGACCATGGCAAAGGGAGCCGGGAAGAAGCCCGCAAAGGGGAAGGGTCCCGCACCCCGTGCCCGGCTCCCGTGCAGGCGTTTGAGGGGGGAGACAGTTGTAGCTCGGGAGATTTTTAGTGCGGAGGAGGTGGCCGCACTAGTCTTTCACGTCCAGCGCCGCCTCCCCAAGACCATCATGGGAGGCGGCAGGATCGCTACCGGCTACGGGATCCGGGAGCGCCGGAAGCGGTGGGAGAAGGTGTGCCGGGCCATGTTTGAACACTCTGGGGTCCGGCGCACCTATAACCAGGCCACCCACCGCTGGACGGATCTCATGGACCGGGAACGCGACTTGCTGGACGTGCTCGGCGTAGAGATCCCCGGGCTTGGTGAGTAGTAGTAGCTATTTCTATCTATTTCATCACTACTCTGTTTTATCCCGCTCTGTGTGTTATTATATTGCAAATTTTTGTTTTTTACCAAGAGCAATAATGCTACCGATTACATTGTAGGTAAATTATATTTCAAAATCTTCTATGCATTTCAGGTGCACTGCTCTCCTTCTCAGTAGCCTTGCTACTATGCTTATTTGTTTTCTATTTTGTGTTCATTTCATTGGCCTGAGAAATTATGTATGAGTGTAGTGTAAAGAACTGCGTAATGCTAGACACTAAGGGTCAGATTTTCAATTACCGGCGCATCCCTGCAAAGTAGCAGGGATGCGCCAGTAATTGTGCGCCATGCCACCACCACCCATGGTGCACTGTATTTGCAATGTGGCGCACCATGGGCCCAAAACGTCACAGAAGCCTTACGCATCTGTGCCGTAAAGGCGGCGCATTGCTGGAGTTGCATGCCAACGATGGCGCAGCTCCAGCAATGCGCTGGGGTGCCCTATCTCCCCAATGCTGCATCAAGCCGTACGTCGGCTTCAAGCAGGCGCAGGGTTTGAGTCACGCATCATTGTCCTAAAAGTGACTGATTGACATTTTGTAGATTTCCCTCAGCCACTTTTAGGATTCGTTCCTGCGCAGGAACGCCCTCCCTTGCGCCGGAACGCCCCCTGATGGCGCAGGGCTTTACAACGTGATGCATCTCCCATATGCGTCACTTTGTTAATATACGCCGCACCATGGCGCCTCTTTTGTTCTGCCGCTGCGTCACAAAAGTCACGCAACAATGGAGCAAAAGAGCTGCAAGGGGCTTCTAAATCAGCCCCTACAGACTCAAGTCCAGTCCTTCCTTTAGACACATGGCTATAAGAAGAAATAGTGGTGGTGGTCGGTGTATTGATAGTTTGAGTATTCACTGATCTGCAAGCACGATGGACTTTGTCTGTCACTTCGCGTGCTGCGGACTGCTGCCTGCCAGGCCTAGGCAAACCTTTTTAGTAGTTTGTTTAGTGAGTTACATAGGAACTTTCCAAGTCAACGGTCCGCAAATCAATAACGTAGTAGACCACATGAGATCGGTCAATATATCCCGTGAAATAGTTGTCTATTTGCTATTTCGCCAAAATATTTTGTTATTGTTCTTTTGAAATGTTTGATTTGGTTGACAAATATCATCCATGTTTTCTGGTCTTTCTTTCTTTCATGTTGTACATCAGCTCCCCCCAGGGGCAAGAGGACACAGGAGGAGGAGGAGGGTGCTGTTCAGGATGCAGGCCAGGAGCGATCAGGCGAGGGCTCCTTTGCTGGCCCCAGTAAGTTTTAATTTTAATATAGAGTACCTATTTTTTCCTTGCGTTCCTCATTTGATTTTTTCTAAATCGTCTTTGATCTTCTTGTAGACTTTTGGTTTGGCTAGTAGGACAATCCATTCTACTACTGTTGCAGGGACAAATCTGCACAAACAGAACTATGGACACTAAATAATGCATTGCTTAGCTTATCAATTATAATAGGTGCTGTTAGACTTTCCACATACCTCAGTGATAACAGACTTTGTAGTTGAACCCCCAATCTCCTTACTGACTAGATAGTGTGGCAGAGTCATTTAGCTCCCAAAGTCACCGATGATTGATCCCCAATGATGATTAGATTATCCAACGCAGGACAAGAGTACGGAGTCAGAGTCAAGAAGTGTCAGAGGCACGGACTCATGCTTGCAAAAATTCCACAACCTTTAGCTCATCCACTCTAGTCTGGAGGACCAAAAACCACAGAGTCTATTTAAGTTTAAAAGCTTTATTAAAAGTAAACACATTTCTAAAAATCAACTTTGTCATAAAACTAAACGTTTAACTGAAAATGGAAAAGTGCTTAGTGCTGACGATTAATTGGACACATTTCTTGTGGTCGAGCCGAGCTCTCACCTGGTTTGAACTTGATCCTGCTCGTGTTCTTAGAAGTCAAGCTTCAGTCTGTTAGGAGAAAAAGTGGTGCGTGTTAAAAATAAAAAGCAAGCATTCATCAGTTGTGCCAAAAAGTGCAGCAAGACAACAGCCTTCCCTGGAAAAAGGGACATTTTTACTTTAGAGTAGACAGACACAAATTATTACATTGTATTCTGTTTTTTTCACATTTCTTTATTCCTCCTAGACCAAATATTATATAGTAGTGAGTGGTGTATTCTAACATTCTTAAATTTACTTTGTAGGTGGAACATCTGGTGGCGGGGCCAGCGCGGAGGTGGTGGTATTGGACGAGGGGGACAACTCTGGGGAGGAGGCGGTGCAAGTGCCGGACGTGCCTGTGAGGGTTCACACGGTGGTGGCGGGCAGAGGTAAGCTATATATTCCTTACTTATTGAGATTGAAGACTGCATAGTGTGCTTTCTGCATGGGTGTATTATAAATCAACCAGGTAGTAGCCTCCTCTAAATGTACTTCGACTTAGCTGTGAAGTTTTTGGCGAGAAGAATCCCAATAAGATCTGAGATGAACTTGATGGATGGGATGAACGAAAAGCGAAAGAAGGGTGTAAGTAAGTGTGGAAGGACGAGAAATTTAATGATGACTGGCAAAGGAGAATGATATGTGTTTGCTTGGTCCCCGAGGTGGCTGGGAAGGAAAGAATATGGTATGGTGCATGGCTGGGTGAATGATGAAGCAAGGATGGGTGGAAGGAGAACAGCCTGGGTGGGTGAAACAGAAACTGTATGTGTGCATATACTTTGAATGGATGGATGCCTGGATCATGGTATTATCGGACTCTTAGATAGCATATGTGTATCTAGAGAGAGTAGACGGTCACTGGATGAACTAAGTGTTACTTTGAAGAGCATGTAACACCGCACCCGCACGTCCGTTCCAGTGTAGGATTAACAAGGAAAATAAGTTGTAATTTTGTCCAAATACTACCCTGAATAGTAGCAGTAGTTTGTATTGCAACTGCAAGCACAGCATATATCCGGTTATTACGGTGAACACTCCCTACCTCTCTTAATAACTTTAGTTTAGTAGTAGTACGTCATTCATGTGTGGGCACACTGTTCACTCAATAATAAGCAAAGCACCTAAAGTCATCCCATATGTCATCAAATACATCCCATGTGAAGTGATAGATAATCAGATTATTTAGCTTCTTCATTTTCCTTTTCTAGTACTCATTTGCACTGTAGGGTGAAAGCTAAATTAATTAAACAGTAGCCCTTTTACCAGAGTATTCTCAGTGCCACCCGTAATTAACCCTGGGCGTAGTGTGCGGAGTGGGGCTCCGCAGAGCTACGCGAAGTGGGCATGAAACTACGCCCACCCGCGCACTCCGCGTAGCCCCACTACGCGCCGCCCGCCTCCCTCCCGCCCTCCCTAAATACTTAAATAAAAGGATAGAAAGCTTTTAAAAACACTTACCTTGTCCGCCGCGTCCCCGGGGCTCCCTCTCGACGTCCCTGGATTCGCGCCGCCACCGATTCAGATACTAATGCGCATGCGCGGGCGCCCGCGCATGCGCATTTCTCATGAGAAATGCGCATGCGCGGCCGCCCGCGCATGCGCATTAGTATCCGAAATGGCGGCGCGAATCCAGGGATGGCAAGAGGGAGCCCCGGGGACGCGGCGGACAAGGTAAGTGTTTTTAAAAGCTTTCTATCCTTTTATTTAAGTATTTAGGGAGGGCAGGAGGGAGGCGGGTGGCGGCCGGCTACGCACCGTCTGCGGAGCGCGCGTAGTGCCGCCTGGCTACGCAAAATGCGTAGGAGAGGGCACTACGCGCACTCCGTGCACGGAGCGTAGCTGGCCGCCCACCCTTACCCGTAATAGAAAAGTAAGAGCTTCACCACCTGCATGTACTGGACCGGTACAGTAACGCAAGTCTGTCTCACTCATCGTGTTGTGTGTCTGTTTTTCTCGGGTGCAAGTTCACTGGCTGCGCTAGCATTATGCCGGCTTGCATAAGATAACATACCAATTTTCCTAAACAAGAGAGAAGAAGAAGAATAACTGGTGTACTGTCATAGTCGACTGTAATGGAAGTCCATAGTGCTCGTAGAATTTGTTCCTTAAACTCCCACTAATGTTAGAGCAAGGATGAAGAAGTGGGAGGTTAGATAGATACTGTCCTCAATAGTTATGTACTGTGCTTTCAATTTGCTACTTGTACTGTGACACAACTTTCTGCTCAATCATTTTGTGTTAATCTTAAGGAGCATTGGTTACAGAGTGACTATGTCTTTCTTTCTTCATATAGTTGCTCCTTCCAAATCAACCAGAAGAGCATCAAGGAGGGAGCTGGCTCAAATGGCCCGGCAACGGAGGCTGGATGCCACTGTCGCCGAATATCGGCGGCTGGTGGCCCTGGAGGAGGAGGAGACGCAGTCTACCGGTACAACATCCACTGGTACAGCTGCATCCTCCTCCGTGCACCCACGGGCTGCCAGCCAGCGCAGTGCTCCAGCGGTACGGAGCCGGGCTACCAAAGCCAACTGCCACCGCCAAGAAGCAAATACAGCAGCTGCCCCCCACAGGAGTTGCAAGGCACGCCAGCGCCGCTTATCCCTAAGAGTGTCCTACCTGGAGCAGGAGGTCCATACCTACAAGAACTTGGTGGAGGGCCTCTGCTTCGACCATGCCACCCTCCGCAAGGAGTATGATGCCCTGGCCGCTAAAGTCAACAGCACCCTCCCGTAGTGTAGTGTCCCTTGCCCCTTTTTTAGAGACTTTTGGGGGGTGGGAATTGGGAGTTGGGTTGTGGGACTTTTGAAGGACAATCGTTGGGGTTAGGGAGGGTCTTGCGGGAGATTATTTTGTTAGGGCTACAAAAATATACTTTTTGAAACTTTATCTGACCATACCTGTTTTTTACTGCTTTTGAGTCTGGTGGGTGGGGGTTTAACAGTAAGTTTGTTTTCCTGAAGAGTCCTAGGACTTTAGTAGTACTACCGTCAATCTCTCGTCTATTCCTAATACTCCATTATACTACCTCCCACCAAACGCTTATCTTACCTGTAATTTGTGTTTGAAAGTAGGGCTAGGCCCAGGGCTGGCTCCACGGGAAATGGCGATTAAGGTTGGCAATCCTGGGCGGATGAAATGTCCTCATTGCGGTGGTACTAGTGGTGTGACACATTGGCAGTTGCATGCCTATGGAAAAAAAGAAAATGAAACCTGGTTTGTCCTTACTGTAGCATTACAACGGTACGATAGAGAATATAGCAGGTGACAGTACACTAGAACAGTGCCACACAGAGCCTAACAAATGGTAAAGTATTGGAAGTATAACTAGTACTTGCGTTGAATTTCTTTGACATTGGCTACTACTACAAGAAATAGTACTGAAGCTGAGTAAGCCTAGAATATATCCTCGGATTCCTTCACCAGCCTGTTGCTATGACCTTATCCTCCCCAGCAAGTGTGTGGAATTATTGATGTCATTTAGTCACACATCAAGCAAAACCACACAGCCCGGGGGAAGAGGGTTAGGGTTTGGAAAATGGATGGGAATGGGGGTTTCTTTTTGGGTAGGTTTTGTTGAGAGAAAAAAAAAAGCACAGCATGGACAAACAATAATTCAAGATAAAGAAATCTTTGGGTACAAAGCTAACCATAAATCTTTTTAAGTGACATAAAGGAAGTGCATGCCCTACTGCATGCATTGTTACTGAAAAGTAAGTAGTACTAGAATGCGACAGTACAGGGCTGCAGCGTTTTCACTTGCCTATCTCTGCACTCAGAGAAACACTTCTTATTCTTACATTAAATTAGGTTTAAAAATTAGCCGAAGTAAAACCTATAGAATGGCTGTAGGGATCAATTTAGAAGCAGAGAGAGATCCAAGAAATGGAGTCACACTCATAGAAGAAAACAATGGATAATGTATCTGTATGTTGTTGTAGTTGTCCTGTTGAATTTGGTAAGTAAGTTGCATGCAGCAAACAATTCCTCTTATTAGCGGCACTCCTCCATTCCAGCTGACGCTTCGTCCATCAATGTTGGTGACCAGAAGACACCCTGTCCACTGCTTGCCTGGCGGATGCTGAGTTGCGGCTCGCTAATGTGAAGCCTGACTCACTCCATCCTTTTTTCCCCATTGCACAGACTGAAACCCGGCCTGTAATTATTGAACGAAAAATAGGAAGTGCTATTACAACACCACTGATAAATAAATACAAGGTGTGTGCGCTGTGTAGTGCAAAAAGTCACACTTTGATTTTCCAAATAGACAGTACAATATTTTTGAAAGTGCGTACTCTGTCTGAGTCACCTTTTGAAGGATAAATAAGTATGGGCAAATTAATTTAGCGGATCTTTCCCCTCAAGCTAGGTGTACTGTAAACTGTGTTTTAGAACAAAATTAGACTTTCCCAGCAGTGCTCCCGCCTCCCACCCAGACCCTTACTAAAGCCAGTCGCAAAAATGTAGAAGACCCCCAATCAGATCTCAAAAAAAGAGGCCTAGCACAAAACTGGTGACAAAACGTACTTTGAAAGTAAAAGTAGACCCAAATACCCCCTTACCCACCGTGGATTGTATTTCCAAACCACTTGCAAGCAAGCAAAAGTATCCATAGCCAGCATCGCTCCAAGACTCGAAGGCCCCTCCACCCAAACACATGCAATAGAAATACTGCTAATCCTAACGAGCCCTAAGTTAAGAATAGTGGCAAAGGCTTTCTTTAACTATGCCAAATCCCCCCTTTCCCACCATACTACTGGTTTAGAGTCTGGTGGGTGGTGGTTTAACAGTAAGTTAGATTTCCTGAAACTTAAGTCTGTGTCATTTTCTTCCTTTAAGTGTAAATGGCTAAATGTTTTCAACAGTAAGTGCCTCTCACCGAGTAAGTGATCCCCCCTTTCCCACCATGGATTTTCTTCAAATCGCTTGCAACAAAAATTACACATTCCCACGAGTGCTCTAAATCCCCAGAACTCAGTTGCAAAAATCAAGAACACCCAAACACAGGCAATCCTGCTGCTAGGGCTAACCCTAACGAACCCTAAGTTACAAAAAGTGCCAAAACCTTTTTCCTCATGGATGTTGTTTAAACCAGTTTTATCCGGTATTAGACCTTCCCAGCAATGTCCCCAGAGCCGTCAACCCAGGCGAAAACAAGTAGAAGACCCCCAAACAGCCAAAAAGCAAAAGTACAAAAATGTGGACTTTGTCACTTTTGTGAAAATTTACAAAATCACTCAGCGCACGCTCTGCAGCTAGGCCCTAACTGCCCTCTGCCTCCATGGATATCCTTCAAACCTCTTGCTATCTAAACTATCCATACCCAGTAGTGCTCCCAGACCCCAAAACCCAACCACAAACACCAGGAAGCCCCCCAAACTGGCCCCTGAAAACGCTACATTGAGCGAAAAGTCAGAAAAGGCAAAACCTTTTTTCCTCATGGATGTTGTTTAAACCAGTTTTATCCGGTATTAGACCTTCCCAGCAATGGCCCCAGAGCCGTCAACCCAGGCGAAAACAAGTAGAAGACCCCCAAACAGCCAAAAAGCAAAAGTACAAAAATGTGGGCTTTGACACTTTTGTGAAAATTTCCAAAATCACTCAGCGCGCGCTCTGCAGCTAGGCCCTAACTCCCCTCTGCCTCCATGGATTTCCTTCAAACCTCTTGCTATCTAAACTATCCATACCCAGTAGTGCTCCCAGGCCGCGAAACCCACCCACAAACACCAGGAAGCCCCCCAAACAGGCCCCTGAAAACGCTACATTGAGCGAAAAGTCAGAAAAGGCAAAACCTTTTTTCCTCATGGATGTTGTTTAAACCAGTTTTATCCGGTATTAGACCTTCCCAGCAATGGCCCCAGAGCCGTCAACCCAGGCGAAAAGAAGTAGAAGACCCCCAAACAGCCAAAAAGCAAAAGTACAAAAATGAGGACTTTGTCACTTTTGTGAAAATTTCCAAAATCACTCAGCGCGCGCTCTGCAGCTAGGCCCTAACTCCCCTCTGCCTCCATGGATTTCCTTCAAACCTCTTGCTATCTAAACTATCCATACCCAGTAGTGCTCCCAGACCCTGAAACCCACCCACAAACACCAGGAAGCCCCCCAAACTGGCCCCTGAAAACGCTACATTGAGCGAAAAGTCAGAAAAGGCAAAACTTTTTTCCTCATGGATGTTGTTTAAACCAGTTTTATCCGGTATTAGACCTTCCCAGCAATGGCCCCAGAGCCGTCAACCCAGGCGAAAACAAGTAGAAGACCCCCAAACAGCCAAAAAGCAAAAGTACAGGTGATTAAAGTTTTAATTATATTAACTTGTGCAAAACAAAGAAAGACAGAAACACAGGAATAAAAGTCAATAAGTACGAAAAAGAAAATGTCTGAATTCATTGGCTCATTTTCAGGCCTCGATGTCAGGGAAGAAGAGTTCATCCTCATACTCTGCGAAATCATCAGGTAGGAGTAGGTCAGGGTCACCTAACACAGAAGAAATTCCCTCATCTAAGTTGCTGTCCTCCTCGTCTTCTTCCATCGTGCGATCTGGTACTTTGAAATCTGGTGGTATGAGGTGCTCATTCATCTTGATCATTGTCAATATCTCCACATTTTTGGGCGAGAGGCGGGTCCGTTTGCAAGTTACAATGCCACCAGCAGCACTGAAAACACGTTCAGAAGACACGCTTGCGAGTGGGCAAGACAAGTAATGTATAGCCAGGCGGGAGATCTCTGGCCACAATTCTTTTTTCCCATGCCAATGCCCCAATGGGTCAGCATTAACATAGACCTCCGTTGAGTCATTCAGATAGTCCTGCACCATCGACTCAAAGTTCTCCACGTTTCCTCCACTTTGCTGAATTTTCGCTCGGACCTTTTCAGAACCATAACCAATCTCAGCTAGCCAATCCTCTTCATCACCCGATATTTCTGTTGTGTCTGGTGCAGATGATGCGGTTGCCGGTGTCTTTAACGGCTGAGAGGTCACTTCTGCCACAGCCACAGGTGCAGAAGTGGAGTCTTCTGACTGGGGATGGCCTGCTGATGCTGATGTACTGCCTTTTCCTTCAATTTGCTTCCGTTCTCTTTCAAACCTGATGGCTGACCAGGCTACCCAACGTTTGTACTTTGTAGCATCTTCATCACTAAAAGGAAATAATGCAGAGCCTGCCAGCGCCTTTTTGTAGTGTGGATGCAGAATAGTAGCACAAATGTAATGTTGTTCTGAGTGGATCTTTTGAAGACGTTCATCGCCACGTAGACGCTCTAATAATTTCTCCACCAAAACAAAAGCTTCTTGCTTTTCTTCATCGTTTTGAAACTTTGAAGACACCGCCTTCAGTTTGTGCTCCAGCATGCGCAACAATGGGATAGCTTTTCCCAAATTACAGTCCTCCCTGCTGACTGCACGCGTGAAGAACTCAAAAGGACGAAGCATGTCTGTCAGGCTTTTAACTAGCTCCCATTGCGCCGCATTTAACCTCAGGTCCTCCTTCACAGCTGTACCCATTGTTAAGAAATACTAATCGAGTACCATAAACTGCTCATACAGACGCTCAAGCATGTAGAAGGTTGAGTTCCAAAGTGTTGGCACCTCCTGGATGAGTGCTGTCACTGGCATTCGACGTTCATGTAGCAGGCTCCTCAGATGCTTCCGGGCCTTAAAAGAATGGCTGAAATGGTTGCACATTTTTCGGCAGGTGACCACTAACTGGCATGCTGGACTTTCTTTCTCCAAGAATTTTTTAACAACCAGGTTTATACAGTGCGCCAAACACGGCACTCTGAAATAGTCACCCAGTTCCATGGCCTTAACTACATTGGCGCCATTATCCGTGGAAACATAACCAATGCCGCGTTTTTTTGGAGACAGCCAGTGAAAGACCTTTGTGTTGAACTCATTCAAAAAGTTTTCTGCTGTATGACGTTTCTCCAAGCCAAACATGGCTAGTGTTGCATGTTTCCGAGCAGCTTTAAAAACTTGGTCCAGGTCAGCACCTGCGTTTAGCTTTGCTTTAACCCCTGAAAAAGAGACCCAGTGTGCAGTGATGCACATGTAATCAGTGCCTGCGCCACTGGTCCACATGTCTGTTGTGAGATGTATAGTGTGAACAGCACTCTTCTGCAAAGCTGCCCCAATCACCTCCAGCACATCTTCATGTAGTGCTGGAACCGCAACTCGGGCAAAATAGTACCGGCTAGGAACCTTCCATTTAGGGCAGAGCGCTGCCACTAATTTGAGAAAACCAACCCCTTCTACAAAAGAAAAAGGTAGAAGATCCAGCGCTAGCATTTTAGCCAGCTTAGTGTTATACAGACGCACCATTGGGTGGTTGCGGACATATGGCGCGTCTGAAAACAACCTTGTTTTAATGTTGCCCCGGACCATTTTATGGGATGATGATGATGACTTCTTCGACCCAGTTACGCTCGCTGATGAACTTTTTCGCATTGGTGTCTCACTCTGTCCCACACTCTTAGTGTGGCTCCCAGGGGTACTGGGTGTAAGTGAAGTGCGTGACACTTCTTCCTCCTCGTCATCATCAAATGGAACATCAACGTTTTCTCGACTTGCAATTCGGGCTTTCTTGATCTCCTCTAGGTGCGCAAACCATTGGACAGTGTGCTTTCTCTCAAGATGACCTCTCTGGCCTCCAGTCCCATAGTTGCTATCAAGCTTACCACGACTAACTGCAAACTTACAAATGCTACAAATGGCTATGTTTTCCCTTCTTAGTGAAACAGTAAAGAAGTCCCAAACTGCGGACTTGTAATGTCTGTGGGGCCCGGAGGAGGCGATACTGGTGGTGGTCGTGCTGCTAATGCCAGATGAAGTGGAGGATGTGTATTGCTGAACTTTACTACGTTGTGCACTTTCACCACCACTAATTGAGGTCGAGGTGGATGGAGGTCCCTTCTGGCGATTAAGAAATATGGAAGCGGTAGGTTGTGGTGTACTAGTTAACATCAATGATTGTGGTGTTCCCATTGCCTCATCGTCGACTTCATCATCACGCTCAGCAGCTTGTCGGGCTAGGGTCAAAATGTCTGTTTGCTGCATGCCCACTGGGGCTTCAGTGACGTTAGTGATGATGACTGCGTCGTCGTCGTGAGAGTCTTCAGCAGCAGGAGTATACGCCACTTCTTGTTGAGCGTCATCACACTCCATAACTTTGAGAGTTTCGACGACCTTCCTTTTACGCTTAGCTACCTTTGTCAGATCATGGTGTGCCTCCTCAACCTCACTCTCAGACGGCAGTGGTGCTGGTTCCCAAGTAAGATCCAGATCATCAGAAGGAGGTGGGCTTGAAGAAGATGTAGACACCAACACCCTTGTTCTTTTCCTTGCTCGGGATGTCGAAGACAATGAATGATCATCAGGAGGAGTGGCTTCCTCGAATGATACCTCGGCTTGATTGTCGATTTCCAGATGTGCCCCTACTTCTGGAGGAACAACTATTGTGGCCACTTGTTGTGCCCCTCCATGCACCTCTGCTTGCTCCTCTCCTTGCGCCGCCTCTTCTCCTTCCACATGTACTTGGGCTTGTACTACTTGCACATGTGATTGTTGTTGCGGCTGTGGTTGTTCAACACTCGTCAGATGAGTTACAACAACCTGTGTTGATTATTGAGGGACATTGCTGCTTCTTTCTTGCGATGAGCCAACATCACTGGTCGATGGAGATTGAACAACTATACTGGCTGCCTCTGTAGCACTCAAAGGCTTGGACCTAAGTTGGCGTGGTGGTGGTGGCACTGAGCCAAATGGAGCGGAGGTGCTGCTCCCAGCTTGGTCCCCAGCAGACCCCGCTGCTGCAGCAGGCGTACTTTTTTTTCCCAAAAAATGTGGCGGTCGTCATCACACCAGTCTCCTTGGCAAGTGGCGCCACTTGCTTCTTCTGCTCCTTACTGGCAACTTTCTTGCTAGAGGAGCTATGGGCAACTTTTTTTGGGGCCATCTTCTTCAGATGTCACTCTGAACAGCAGGCCGCAGTTGCACAAGTTGCAGAGTTGTCTGAGGCCACACGTGACGTTATGCTGCACACACCGCAGCAGGACTTCTTCCTGGCACTGGTGGTTCTCTTGTGCACCTACAAGCAATGGAAGACAGAGGAACATCAGTTATACACCCCAAAAAGTCGAAAAAACACACAAAAATCAGTACAATCCCAGCCTATCCATGGCCTTAATGGTGTTTAAATTCAAGAGGAAGACAACCCACAGAAAGACTAGGCCCATGCACCACTCACTACCCCTGGGCAAAATGGCCCCACCAGCAGCCCCAAAAAAACTACAAAAAAAAACACAAAATTCAGCACAATCCCAGCCCATCCATGGCCTCAATGGTGTTTAAATCCAAGAAGACACCCCACAGAAAGACTAGGCCCATGCACCACTCACTACCCCTGGGCATAATGGATGGAAGCTAGGCAAAATAAGTGCAGGCCTCAGACACTGCCTCTCTTCAAAATGGCCCCTTGCACCCCAAGCACATGTTGCCTGTACCAGCACTCAAGATGGCCACCACCACCACCCACATGGCCAGTCCAAATCAACAGTAGCACCCCAAAAAAAACAAAAAACACACAAAAAACACCACAATCCAATGCCATCCAGGATGTTTACATTAAAGAGAGTGAGACCCCACAGGCAGACTCAGTCCATGCACCACTCACTACCCCTGGGCAAAAGGCCCCACCAGCAGCCCCAAAAAAACGACAAAAAAACACAAAATTCAGCACAATCCCAGCCCATCCATGGCCTCAATGATGTTTAAATTCAACAAAACAGTTATATAATGCATGCACCCATAACCAACCCTGGTCCTACTGGATACTGTGGCTACCCACAATATATTTTATTTAATGTTCTGAAAAAGTTCCAAAATTGTAGTTGCAGCAACTGTAATGCCCCAACAAACTTACTTGTGAAAGTTGATTTCTAATCCAAAAGTGATCCAAAGAAAGTCAAAAAGGCCTCAAATCCAAATATCCAGCAGCACCCACAAAAAGTAATCCTTCCAGGTCAAGGTCCAAATGAAAGTGACCAGCACATGAAGAATGCACTGGGAGGAGCCTGCTGGACAGGAACAGGAAGTTGGAGACTGTGGGGCACTTCCTTCCTCTCCCCCCCCCCAAAAATGGACTCCTTGCAACAAAAAAGTGCAGGCAAATGTCAACCTGAGGAGTGATTCTGATAAAAATCATCATTTTATGAAGGTTTATGCTGTTTGCTGGTGGATTTCTTGTGCAGAATTGCAAAATCTCTATTTCGCGAGTGCGAGATTGTTCCTGCCCGCCGCACCTACGTGTTCGCAATTGCAAACTCTCGCGATGCGTGCTGTGCAAGGTAAGGTGGCAAGCCGCGATGACGTATTCGCGGGCGCCAACTCCGCGGGAACCCGCAGCAAGATCCAAAATGGCGCAGCACTCGCAAAATATCGAGAAAAACAACTCGGCAAACGCTGAATGACGGAAAGTGAACGCCGCGCGCCACGCCGCGCACCGCAATATTGTATCACCAAGCCAAAAAAATCCGCCGCTTGCGAATTGATGGATTTTTGGCAAATTCGCTAGAGTTCGCGGATTGCGAATTTGCCGAAAAATCCGCAAATTCCGCGAGCGGAACGGATTTTACGCCCATGCTTAATGCCAATCTCATCTGGCAAAGCTCCTCACCAAATAACTCTTAATATGTACTTTATACCTTAGCTGGGCGTAAGAATTGTCATAGACATCACAGAATAGTCCGATCCTTTAATGTATTACACAAATAAAACATTGACTGAGACTCTCTCCTTGCATCTTCTACAAAATTTGCCATTGGCTTATGGTCTTGTTTGGTCAGAATTCAGAATCATAATTAGCTGCACTGTCTTGCCACGCATGGCCACTTCAGTCGGGAACTACTCTATCATTTGTAGGTCGCAAATACTGAACAGCACAAGCTGTCTGGTTACAAAAAAACTATTGTGGGCTTACCGAGAACTTGCAGTGGGCTTACAGTCTGCCCATTGCTTAGTGCTGGTTTGCTTTATTGTCCTTTTTTTGCCCTTTTTTTTTTTTACTTTTTCATATTCAATGGCTTTTCTTGGTCCATCATGTCCATATTGTGTTTGTTTCTCCTTTGAACATAGCCTCTTTACTATCTTTTTTATTGGCTGACTTCAAACTTCCCCTGCTCTGCTCATTTATAAGGAACTACTTTTTTCTCGTTGGTTAAGCACTCCATGAGAATGCATGTGTTTTCCAACTCTATCCCTTATGTTCTTCTTTCCCTCCAAAATATCTGATCCCCACACTCTGCGTTGCTGTCTCCCTCTAGTGCTTTTTGATCTTTTCCCGGTGCCTCTCCCTCCATGCTACTTGTTCATCTCTGACTCATGTGCTTCTTTCCCCAAACCCTTTACTGCTCTCTCTCTTGCGTCTCCTGCTTTTCCCATTCTTCCCCACTTGGAGTTATTCTTTTTTTTATATCAGCCTATCTTCAATGGTTACCCCTTCCTGCTCACTATCAAAAGCCTCCCACTTGACCTATATTTCTTACCAATAGGGCAAAAAAGGTCCAGTTGGTTATTGACATTCGATCTGAGACATGATACATGCAACAGTCGCTACTTTATCAAAAATATTTGTATTTAATTATTATGTTTTTTACGTGATTTATTTCGTTGTTTGTATCAAAAAAGTTAAAAAACATACATTATATTAATAATTGTATGCATTTTCCTTTTTTTACAAATGGGTTGAACAATTCATAGGCATCTTTGCTCACAAATGATATTGTCTATATCCAACCCCTATAAATTCACCACACACTCGTACTGACCTCTCGCATCCACTCTCATACTCACACATGCCATCAACATGATCAACCAAGATCAGAGCAGTTGATGGTGTGACAGAGTTCGAGGGCAATGGAGCTGCTGGCTCTGTTGAAGATGTGGCACAGACAGGGGTCTGAGGGTGCTCTGGAGAGGATGCTATTTATGGACTTAAGGGTGTCGTCAGTGGAGAGAGGAGTCCAGCTGAGCAGGGTCTGCTGGGGTCCGGTGTTGTTGGATACAGTGGTTGTGGGTAGGGTGGGGGGTCTTGGCAATTGAGTGACATTTCCTTACCACATACTTGTAACTGTGTTGTGATTCCCTCCCAGTAATGTTGGACTTTCGGAAGGGGTGGGCAGAATTTGCGTAGTCACGTTACTAGGGGTGGGCGGAATTTGCCTAGTCACGCTACGCAAAGCTCTGCGAAATGGTTAAAAATCTCCGCAAGCATGCAAAAGTTCTGCGAACAAGCGTAATTGCTTGTTCCGTCAGTTAGCAATGCTTTTTTTCCTGTTCGCGAACGCTGGTTGCATGCTCGGAGAGAATTATCTCCCGAACACGCATTTTGAAAGCATGAACAAGCAAAAAATTCCGCTGAATTTTTGGCAATTCCGCATTCTCCGCAGAACTCGAAGTTACCCAAATTCCACAAATTCCGCGAGTGGAACAGAATTTATTGCCCAGGCCTACACGTTACACAAGTTTCCGTGATATTAGAAAAAATCTCAGCGAGCTACGCAGAAATCTGCGAGTACGTGGAATTGCTTGTTCCGTATGTTCGCAATGTGTTTTTCCTCTTCAGGGACGCTGTTTGCATGCCCTGGGGAAATATCTCTCGAACTTGCCCATGCAGTCGCCAATTGCGGCGGCCATCTTGTTTCACTTGTCCCGCCCGCTCGTGATGCGTGTTTCCTGTTCGCGACCACAGATGTCCGATGGCGCGTCCGAATGACGTGTTCGCAATTGCACACTCTCGCTGGATCGCGCAGCTGGCTACCAAATCTCGTGGTGCTCACGAATGGATAGGAAAACTCGTCGGCGAATGCAGGGTTCCCCGTAAGTCGCTATCGCGCACAAGAACACACATTTTGAAAGTGCAAACAAGGAAAAAATTCCGCTGCGCTACGGATAGCGGAATTTTCGGCAATTACGCGTTCTCCGCAGAACATGGAATTGCCAAAATTCCGCAAATTCCACAAGCAGAGTGGAATTTACCACCCAGGCCTAATGCCCATATCATGTGATAATATGTGCCGACTTGATTACAATTCCTATGGCACAGAGCGCTGTCCCTTTTACCCATCTTTACGATAGCTTCACATGATTAATACATTCTGTGTAGTATTTTTAGCTGTATTATTCTAAGTCTAGCTGTTATGGCTACTTCTTGCAGGGAGGATATTGCCGGCTGCTATTCGTCTTTCTCGAGTTCTCCCAAGTCAGTCTGCCATTGGGAGTGAAGTTGTGTTAGTGGATTTGGGAGATTGTTGGTTATTTTCTGATATATAATGGATATGGCTTTCCGGGTCATGTGGTCTGTGAGCAATCTGTCTTCTAGCAGGGTGGTCTATGGCAGATGTTGGTCAGATGGGATGGCTGCTGTTAATGGGTGTTTGATTTGTGTACACTGGAATATTTCTGCTTTAGTCATTTCATACTCTGTTTGCAGTCCAGCAAATGTAATATTTTTTTCCTGGGGCTTTCTTGATGGGATCCAATGTGCCGGTACAGTTGGCGATCCATCAATGGAGGTTGCGTGCTGAGGTTTTAGCGTCTGTGGATGTCGGTGCTGAGGTTATGCTGAGGGAGGTAGAGAGGTGTTCTTCGGTGACCTTGTTCAAGCTTTTGCGAGGGTAGTGGTAGGCATTGTGGTGTATGGTGGGTTTGGTGAAGAAGAAGTGGCTGCATCAGTGGTCAGTCCGAAGGAGCTCAGGGTGCAGCTGAATGTGAAGTTGTTGCTGGGAAAGAAGATGGTGTTGAGCTTGTGTCCTGCTGAGTGGGTTGGGGAGGTGACCAGTGTTTTTTAGTCCAAAGGTAGCAATGTTCTCCAGCCGGGATGAGGTGTTCTTGTTGTTGGGGTTGTTCAGGTGAAAGTTGAGGTCGCAGAGGAGAATGTGGTCTGTGGAGGTGACAATAAACCCTAAAGTTACCTGTATCCACCACCAAAGCCATCACCCATTGAATCCATCTACTAAGAGCAGTGGAAGTCACTGTAGTTAAAGGCTTATATAATGTGAGAGATAACTGTGGGGCAGGTGTTCTCAGGTTCCTAGTTACCTGCCATTCTATTTAATACTCTTAACTACAAATAATCTAAAATGTGAAGTAAATGTTGGCAACATGCATAGAGGAGATACCTAGATGTATAACACCTGACACTCTCCTAAAGGACACTGATGGAGCAGGGTTTCGCAAAAAAAGAAACCTACTCCAACTAAGACCCCAAAATACGTACTAACAAATAGTAGTTGTAGATAAAACTAGCGTACACCCAACATGAACACAAGGGAAACTGCTTTGCGCATGCCCAAACTAACATGTACATAAATAATATTGTAGTAAGCTTTGTGCTTTGTAAGAAAAACAAAGAAGTTGCATGAATAGGCCGCATGTGCATCAGTGTTTTGTATGTTGCATACTGCTTTGGAATAATTATGAATGCTGCTTTTTGCACTAAGCCTATGCTAGGTAACATTAATGGGGAACAGTGATGAAATAGGTGGGTGGAAAACAGTAAGGGTTTCTTCATCACATAATTAATAAATGCTTTTTTTTTTCATTTACTTTAGCGTGCTGAATGAAGCAGTCATCTTCCTAAACTTAGCTAAAGTGGAAGGGGGAAGTTTCAAGGAGTGAGTCTGCGCTGTCAGAAGAAAGACAGTATGTGCCCAGCACCGCAGATGGCATGAGAAGGATGAAGGCCAGAATGATGAACGACTGCCAAATGATGTCCATGTTGTGAGACCAGAGACATATTCTGCGGAAGATGCTCAAGAATAGATGGACAATGTAAAAATGTGTATCACATGAAAGGAACGTGAGAACAAACTAAGGCCCAAACCCTGGGAACTATGATAAAACAATGAATTTTTTGAATTAGAGTTGAAGTCACTGTGGTGTGACAACACCACCTCCCCAGCCCACCAATCCCTTTGTGAGTTTGAAGATAGTTTGCAACAATTGTGGGATGGACATATCAATTTTAGGATACAATTGGGGTGCCTTTAGGGGTGTGGTTAGAGCTTAGGCTGGCAGGAGCAAAGAGGGGAGATGCATCGCTGTCCGTCTGTTTGCAGAGAGGCCTAGCTGATCCTGACCTGTCCTGTTTCCTGTCCTTATTGCCCTTTGTTCCTTGATCCTATTTTGGGGAACCCCCACCATATCCTAGGACGAGGGGGTGGTTTTCTTACAGACCGATAGGTTTGTATTTAGCCTAATTCTTTCTCAGAATTAATTATTGATGTATTTTATTTCTGAAACTTTTGTCTCTCCACCTATTAACAATGATATATTGAAATGTATTCTTTAGATGAACCTATAGTCTCTTCATCTATCCTCTCCATTAGGTATATTATGTTTCGCAAATATTTCTGCTGAAACTTTTGTCTCTTACTCTATCAACCCCTTCATTGCATAAAGTAATTATTTGATGGATGAGTTTGTAATCATTTAAGTTTGCATATGAAATTTCTCCTTTCGTTAGATTCAGTGTATGAAATTTTGTGACCAAATGCATTTGAGCATGAACCCATTATATTTGAGAAAAAATTCAATATTAACTTTCTCGAGAGTCTGTGATCATTTCATTGATTAAATGGTTGGTAATTTAGTAGTTATCATTGCCATCAAGTATTCAACTAATTGGTCTATTGAACAAAGTAGAAGGAAAGTTGATAGAATACGGATAGTTATGGCACATCATTTAGATCAATGAAAAGGAAAGAATTGAACGTATGAACAAATTGAACCCAACGCATCAGGGATACTGGGTGAATGTGTATAGGCCATTGTAGTATGATGTTATTTTGATTATTGATCCATGATCAATTATTGGTATTGGTGCTGGATCAACACTAACCATACCAATTTAGTATGCAAATACCTAAAGGAAGGTTTGTCATTATAATCCCAAGATTGAAACAACTGTAACATCAAATTCAGAGTCAGGGTGGTCTCTTACGCTGACGACACACGCTGACGACACACAGCTGGTGTTCTCCTTTAGGGACCATTCGGACTCCGCATTTCTCCACTTCCGCCAATGCCTCCTTAACATCAGTGGCTGGATGACTACGAACCACCTCAGATTGAACGCAGACAAAACAGAGGTTCTGTTTTTCAATCAGAAAACCTCTATCCCCTCTCCTTGGTGGTGGCCTACGGCTCTTGATCCTGCCCCATCCCCGGTTCACTCGGCACGGAACCTTGGCTTCCAATTTGATGATTCCTTGTCATGTAAAACGCAGATCAACAAAGTTACTTCCGCCTGCTTCATGAAACTACGCATGATAAGAAAGATCCTTCCGTACCTCCCCATGGACTCCCGCCGTACAGTTACCCAGGCCCTTATCACGTCCCACCTGGACTATGCCAATAGCCTCTATGCAGGGGCCCCCCAGTACCTGATTAGTCGGCTGCAGATCGTCCAGAATGCTGCAGCCAGACTGATCGGTAATATCCCGTACCGTCAATCTGTCTCTGCATACCGGAGGAAACTCCACTGGCTTCCGGTGGCTAGCCGCATCCAGTTTAAGGTCCTCACTCTTACCTATCGAGCCGTCAACAACCTCGGTCCTACTTACCTGCAAAATCGGGTCCTGATATCTCGCTCCACCAGATCCCTGAGATCCAATGACCTCCGCCTCCTGATCTCGCCCCGTTTCAGACTGTCTAGAACCGGTGGCAGAGGTTTTGGTGTCATTGCTGCCAGGCTCTGGAATTCCCTTCCGCTTGAGCTGAGGTTCTGTCCCTCTGAAACCATCTTCCGAGCCAAACTTAAAACCTGGCTTTTTTCCGGACTCTAGTTTCCCCCTCATATCCTTCTTTTTCACTTCCCCTTTTCACTTGGGTACCCCTGGATTTTAGCGCCGGGACACCCCCCAGGGGGTAGCTGCGCGCTCTACAAACTCCATAAAATAAATAAATAAATAAATAAATTGACACCCCATAAATTATAGTATCTTGGTTTAGGAAGATGCTCCTATCTGATCCCTTTTAAAAATCTGCAAAGAAAACTGAGTTTCCTCTCTGGCTTCTTTTCCACATTCTGATATGCTGCAGATATTGTAGATCTATATCAATTAACAGTCCTGAAGGATTTCTGTCTAGCTGCCAAGGATGCTAAGAATTTAAAAAAACTGTGACATCTGATGAAATGAGATCAACATCCTGTTCCATTCATCAGCCATTCCATACCTCCCAAGCTGACCTATAGGCATTAACTACACCCTGTGCCCAGGAGGCTTTGATATAATCTGAAGCTAACTCCCAAAGACTTTACACATCTGTGAAAAACCTGAAAGATTCCATGCAACCAGAATCAATATGCCTTATAGGAGAGGACTGTGGTACTGGCAGTGAGGGCTCCTCAGTAGCTGCAAGAAGCCTGACAGTTGAATTGGATAGTCCGCCAAGAGCTTCAAAAGTGAGGGGTATCACAGTTGCGACATCTAATGTGATGCTATCAAGACTACCTTCGCCAGTTGCCTGTCAAGTTGGGTCACAAATCTGGGTATCATGGCGAAAGGTGGAAAAGCATAGTGATTAGGCCAATCCTTAAAAAATCGTCTGTTGCTAAACCTTCCAGATCTGGAGTCCAACTGAAGTGCATCTGTAACTGAGCTGTCAGCTGAGAAACAAACAAGTCTTTATCAAACAGACCCCAGACTCGCTCAGTGTTTGGAAAATTTGACAATCCAGACCCCAATTGCTGCTGTTACATTATATGCCATTATATGGCTCCTCCAGCACCAGTCCATAAGCAGAAAAGCTCACTACAAACTTCAACAGTTCCATCATTTTTTAGGGAATCACAAATGACTTCTCCGCATTTCTGAGAAAACCCATTGAGTGAATCAATTATATGGCCATTTGTACCTGTGTCATTAAAATACCCTTCTCCTGGCCTAGAAATGTCATATTGTTCAAATTTACCTCCATCCGTAACCCTTGAATGCTGACTGCTGCCATCAGGGGCTTCAACAGCTTGGAGAACGACCAGGGTATGGAGGATAGACCTCATAGTAGTGACTTGAACTTGTAGGCCAGCCCTTGCCAGAGCAACTGCAGATAATTATTGTGTCTGAGAAACTGGTACTGTTAGGCAATCATCCTTTAGGGCTGGACACATCATTTAATCCCCCAGGAAGAGAGTGTTCCTGTGACTGCTTACCATCTCTAGCTTGAAGTGATGATAAGAATAAACTGACTGAGATCTTTTAGATCTACCACTGGTCAAATTTTCTTGTTCTTCTTCTCAGCTAGAAATATATTGCTCACAAACCCTCTGGGGTGTCACAGACGGTGCACAGACATAATATCGACTCCAAAATATCGTTTGGACAGAATATCGAGTTTGAAATATCGTTTGGACAAAATATCGACAGGACAGAATATAGACAGCCAAAACATCGTTTTTAAGGTAAGTGAAGTAATATCGACTGTAAATAATATAGAAAGTGAAAATATCCAAGTATATAATCTAGATAGTAAAAAATATCGTTTTTTTAAATAATATTTAATTATTTATAGTGTTTTTTCATGTTATAATATGTGTGAAAAGTGTCATTTTATGTTATAATTATTTTTAATTAATGTTTTTTTTTAATTATTGTGTAATTTTATTCTGTAGCGGGTTGTGGGTTTATAGGGGAATAGGGTGGGAAGTAATTTAATTATAATTAATTAAATATGTAAATTTATTAATTGGTAGTAATATTTAATTAATTGGTAAAAAAATAATATTTGTTAATTATTTAAAATTTAATTGGTAATTAATTTAATTTAATTGATTAATTGCTAATTATGTAAATTTAAATAATTTATTTCCTGTAGCGGGTTGTGGGTTTATAGGGGAATAGGGTGGGAAGTAATTTAATTATAATTAATTAAATATGTAAATTTAATATTTGGTAGTAATATTTAATTAATTGTTCATTAAAAAATATTTGTTAATTAATTAAAATGTAATTGGTAATTAATTTAATTTAATTGATTAATTGCTAATTATGTTAAAATAAATTATTTATTTCCTGTAGCGGGTTGTGGGTTTATAGGGGAATAGAGTGGGAAGTAATTTAATAATAATTAATGGAAATTTTTGTAATTTTTGGGTAAAGGGGTATTTTTAGGGTTCAGGGTCAGTTTTTAGTTTTTGGGGAATGGGGTATTTTTAGGGTTCAGGGTCAGTTTTTGTTTTTTGGGTAAAGCGGTATTTTTAGGGTTCAGGGTCAGTTTTTAGTTTTTGGGTAAAGGGGTATTTTTAGGGTTCAGGGTCAGTTTTTAGTTTTTGGGTAAAGTGGTATTTTTAGTGTTCAGGGTCAGTTTTTAGTTTTTGGGTAAAGGGGTATTTTTAGGGTTCAGGGTCAGTTTTTGTTTTTTGGTTAAAGGGGTATTTTTAGGGTTCAGGGTCAGTTTTTAGTTTTTGGGTAAAGGGGTATTTTTAGGGTTCAGGGTCAGTTTTGGGTTTTTGGGTAAAGGTTTTTTTTTAGGGTTCAGGGTCAGTTTTGGGTTTTTGGGGTACAGGGGTACAGTGTAAAAATAAAGTAAAATTAAATTTACATTAAATTAATTTAATGAAATTAAATTAAATTAAATTATATTAAATTAATTTTTACTCTTTTGTATTTGTACGTTAATAATATTGGCTATTATTTAATTAAATTTTGTTACTATATATATATATATGTTTTAAGAAATATGAATAAAAAAATATTTTTTTTTACTTTCATTAATTATTTAATTATTAAAAGTTATTTTAAGTATTGTTAAGTATATTTTAGTAATTAATTTTTTATATTAATGTAATTAAACATTGTTTTTATTAAAGTCGATATTTTTTACAACTATATTTTTGTAAACGATATTTAAAACTCGATATTTTTGTACTTACCTGTTTGTACATAGAAAGTCGATATTTTGACAGTCTATATTTTGTCAACGATATTCTTGAAGGTCGATATTTTGTCACTCGATATTATTTCAGTGATCCGTCACAGACAATTGACATTTAGCTATTGACCCCTTCAGATGCAAATCCTGCATCTCCTCTAAGAGTAAGTGTTGGTGCTTGAAGTAGGATTTGAAGTAGTTTTATGGCCAGAGAAGCAACCCTTATAGCCTCATCAATGAGAAGTGTGCCTTACCCAGTCAAGCAAAAGCTTGCACATAACGGTCAATATCCCTGATGTAGTAATCTCCAAATAGAAATCCCTGACCATTTAGGCTAACCTCAGAAGATGTAGGTTCACCTAACTTTGGTTTTATTGTCCACAAGGCCCGTATACCTTTTGCATGACAACCAAGCATTCACATTCCCCAAAAAACATAGGTGTCTCTGGCCTACTTAGAAACCACATCCATATCAAAAGGTTCCCCTGCTCTCTTTGCTTGCTCAGCCAATCACAATATTCTTGCTAATGGGCCAAGGGTTTCCAACATCTGAGTAAAACAAGACCAAAACAACATAAAATATCCCAACATACACAAATCAGAATATGAGTTTTCCAAGATTAGATCAAGTATGACTTTTAAGAAACACAATAAGTCCAATGGGGCTATCTTGTCGTGCTTGACATTATCTACTCCACAAAGTCAGTCCGGCCTCGGGGAGCAAGGATCAGCATCAAGGGTAATGCAGACGCCGGTAGAGTACCTTGTAGATGCCGAATATCAAAGACGGTGCAAGACACAGGGGAGATGAGGCGTCAGGGAGGCAAGTGTGGTGTCTGTTCCTTACTGCTATGCAGGTTGTTGGTACATCGAGCCTCGAGGATAGTGTATTGCATGAAGGAGGTGAAGCACCACTGAAGTAAGGCATTGGTTTCCAAAAGAGTTGCAGAGTCGGGAAGTCACTGATGCCCAAGAACGTTGCTGAGGGAGCAGGGGTGTTGGCGCAGCAGTTGCAAAGATAACCCTCGCTTCCTTACTGCTCTGCCGGGTCAATGATGAAATTGAAGGTCAAGCTGCGAGGCTTTGGGTCAAACTCGAACCACTGCACCACAGCTGCGTTGTCGGAGTCATAACGGTGCATCATGGACACCAATGGTGCAGTGCTCGAGAATCCCATGGCTGTTCTTTGGAGGTGCTGTGGCATCATTAGATACTGCATTGTAAGTCACAGTCATTGCGTCATGTGGGGAGCACTGCTTTGGTGCAGACAGCGGCACTGCATCAAAGTTACAGACAGGTTCTGGTTCCGAAGTTGCTTGGCATTGGTTGCTACTCGTAGCACGGAACTCACTTCCAAGGGCCCAGAAACTGGATTTAGCAGCACTTTGCAAGTAAGACTCCCAGAAAAGGAGCTGCGGGTTAAGTCTTTGATGGTCCTCAGACTTCCAACAGGATGCCAGCTCAACTCAAGACCTTGCAGAACTTTAGAAAACAGGACATAGAGAGCAAAGTGCAGTCCCCTTAATCCCAGGACAGAAGCAGCAGACAGCAGGCTAACACAGCAAAGAAAGCAGCAAAGTGACAGTCCCTCTTAGCAGCACAACAGTTCTGTTACTGGCAGAATGTTCTCAGTCTAAAAGTGTTCTGAGTATATGGTGTCAGAGATCCAGTACTTACACCCATTTTCACCGTTTGAAGTAGGGAGACTTCAAAGAAAAACCTTAGTAGTGCACAAGGCCCTGCCCTTCCTTGCCCTGGCTCCAGTTACACAACATGTGGTGATGCCTTCTTTGTGTGAGGACAGGCAAAGCCCTATTCAGGTGCAAGTGTCAGCTCCTCCCAACACTCTAGCTCAGGAAGGCTCATCAGCCTGGTGCTGGCCTATCAGGATATGCAGGGCACACCTCAGCTCCTGATGTGTGACTATCTAGACTGAATTCACAAAGCCCAACTGGAATCTCACCTAGACTTGTATTGTAGGGACAAGCAGAGGCACGAATGGTTAAGAAAATGGCAACTTTCTAAAAGTGATTCAGAAAAGGGCACTATGTTCATCACCACCCCCTTTTCTGAATCATTTTGTCCACCATAAGCGTGGAAGGGTAAACTCAGATGTGAGTCCCTTGCTCATTGCACCATCAGGATTCAAGCAAGCCGGGCCGACGACGCCTGAAATGGCAGAAACCGGTCCCCGGAAGCTTGTTTCCTTCCCAGTACAAGAATTGGCTTGGTAGTTTGGTTTGCCCTGTTCCCATCATGCACTGGGACAGGAACAGATTAATTTGCATATAGCCAAGTTCTGAGCTGGGATGGTGCAGTGAGCTAATAAACGGTGATGGATCAAGCCCTGATCTTTGGACTGGGTAAGAGTGGTCTGCTTAATTCAGGCACTATGTTCATCACCACCCCCTTTTCTGAATCATTTTGTCCACCATAAGCGTGGAAGGGTATACTCAGATGTGAGTCCCTTGCTCATTGCACCATCAGGATTCAAGCAAGCCGGGCCGACGACGCCTGAAATGGCAGAAACCGGTCCCCGGAAGCTTGTTTCCTTCCCAGTACAAGAATTGGCTTGGTAGTTTGGTTTGCCCTGTTCCCATCATGCACTGGGACAGGAACAGACTAATTTGCATATAGCCAAGTTCTGAGCTGGGATGGTGCAGTGAGCTAAAAAACGGTGATGGATCAAGCCCTGATCTTTGGACTGGGTAAGAGTGGTCTGCTTAATTCAGGCACTATGTTCATCACCACCCCCTTTTCTGAATCATTTTGTCCACCATAAGCGTGGAAGGGTATACTCAGATGTGAGTCCCTTGCTCATTGCACCATCAGGATTCAAGCAAGCCGGGCCGACGACGCCTGAAATGGCAGAAACCGGTCCCCGGAAGCTTGTTTCCTTCCCAGTACAAGAATTGGCTTGGTAGTTTGGTTTGCCCTGTTCCCATCATGCACTGGGACAGGAACAGACTAATTTGCATATAGCCAAGTTCTGAGCTGGGATGGTGCAGTGAGCTAAAAAACGGTGATGGATCAAGCCCTGATCTTTGGACTGGGTAAGAGTGGTCTGCTTAATTCAGGCACTATGTTCATCACCACCCCCTTTTCTGAATCATTTTGTCAACCATAAGCGTGGAAGGGTATACTCAGATGTGAGTCCCTTGCTCATTGCACCATCAGGATTCAAGCAAGCTGGGCCGACGACGCCTGAAATGGCAGAAACCGGTCCCCGGAAGCTTGTTTCCTTCCCAGTACAAGAATTGGCTTGGTAGTTTGGTTTGCCCTGTTCCCATCATGCACTGGGACAGGAACAGACTAATTTGCATATAGCCAAGTTCTGAGCTGGGATGGTGCAGTGAGCTAAAAAACGGTGATGGATCAAGCCCTGATCTTTGGACTGGGTAAGAGTGGTCTGCTTAATTCAGGCACTATGTTCATCACCACCCCCTTTTCTGAATCATTTTGTCCACCATAAGCGTGGAAGGGTATACTCAGATGTGAGTCCCTTGCTCATTGCACCATCAGGATTCAAGCAAGCCGGGCCGACGACGCCTGAAATGGCAGAAACCGGTCCCCGGAAGCTTGTTTCCTTCCCAGTACAAGAATTGGCTTGGTAGTTTGGTTTGCCCTGTTCCCATCATGCACTGGGACAGGAACAGACTAATTTGCATATAGCCAAGTTCTGAGCTGGGATGGTGCAGTGAGCTAAAAAACGGTGATGGATCAAGCCCTGATCTTTGGACTGGGTAAGAGTGGTCTGCTTAATTCAGGCACTATGTTCATCACCACCCCCTTTTCTGAATCATTTTGTCCACCATAAGCGTGGAAGGGTATACTCAGATGTGAGTCCCTTGCTCATTGCACCATCAGGATTCAAGCAAGCCGGGCCGACGACGCCTGAAATGGCAGAAACCGGTCCCCGGAAGCTTGTTTCCTTCCCAGTACAAGAATTGGCTTGGTAGTTTGGTTTGCCCTGTTCCCATCATGCACTGGGACAGGAACAGACTAATTTGCATATAGCCAAGTTCTGAGCTGGGATGGTGCAGTGAGCTAAAAAACGGTGATGGATCAAGCCCTGATCTTTGGACTGGGTAAGAGTGGTCTGCTTAATTCAGGCACTATGTTCATCACCACCCCCTTTTCTGAATCATTTTGTCCACCATAAGCGTGGAAGGGTATACTCAGATGTGAGTCCCTTGCTCATTGCACCATCAGGATTCAAGCAAGCCGGGCCGACGACGCCTGAAATGGCAGAAACCGGTCCCCGGAAGCTTGTTTCCTTCCCAGTACAAGAATTGGCTTGGTAGTTTGGTTTGCCCTGTTCCCATCATGCACTGGGACAGGAACAGACTAATTTGCATATAGCCAAGTTCTGAGCTGGGATGGTGCAGTGAGCTAAAAAACGGTGATGGATCAAGCCCTGATCTTTGGACTGGGTAAGAGTGGTCTGCTTAATTCAGGCACTATGTTCATCACCACCCCCTTTTCTGAATCATTTTGTCCACCATAAGCGTGGAAGGGTATACTCAGATGTGAGTCCCTTGCTCAGTGCACCATCAGGATTCAAGCAAGCCGGGCCGACGACGCCTGAAATGGCAGAAACCGGTCCCCGGAAGCTTGTTTCCTTCCCAGTACAAGAATTGGCTTGGTAGTTTGGTTTGCCCTGTTCCCATCATGCACTGGGACAGGAACAGACTAATTTGCATATAGCCAAGTTCTGAGCTGGGATGGTGCAGTGAGCTAAAAAACGGTGATGGATCAAGCCCTGATCTTTGGACTGGGTAAGAGTGGTCTGCTTAATTCAGGCACTATGTTCATCACCACCCCCTTTTCTGAATCATTTTGTCAACCATAAGCGTGGAAGGGTATACTCAGATGTGAGTCCCTTGCTCATTGCACCATCAGGATTCAAGCAAGCCGGGCCGACGACGCCTGAAATGGCAGAAACCGGTCCCCGGAAGCTTGTTTCCTTCCCAGTACAAGAATTGGCTTGGTAGTTTGGTTTGCCCTGTTCCCATCATGCACTGGGACAGGAACAGACTAATTTGCATATAGCCAAGTTCTGAGCTGGGATGGTGCAGTGAGCTAAAAAACGGTGATGGATCAAGCCCTGATCTTTGGACTGGGTAAGAGTGGTCTGCTTAATTCAGGCACTATGTTCATCACCACCCCCTTTTCTGAATCATTTTGTCCACCATAAGCGTGGAAGGGTATACTCAGATGTGAGTCCCTTGCTCATTGCACCATCAGGATTCAAGCAAGCCGGGCCGACGACGCCTGAAATGGCAGAAACCGGTCCCCGGAAGCTTGTTTCCTTCCCAGTACAAGAATTGGCTTGGTAGTTCGGTTTGCCCTGTTCCCATCATGCACTGGGACAGGAACAGACTAATTTGCATATAGCCAAGTTCTGAGCTGGGATGGTGCAGTGAGCTAAAAAACGGTGATGGATCAAGCCCTGATCTTTGGACTGGGTAAGAGTGGTCTGCTTAATTCAGGCACTATGTTCATCACCACCCCCTTTTCTGAATCATTTTGTCAACCATAAGCGTGGAAGGGTATACTCAGATGTGAGTCCCTTGCTCATTGCACCATCAGGATTCAAGCAAGCCGGGCCGACGACGCCTGAAATGGCAGAAACCGGTCCCCGGAAGCTTGTTTCCTTCCCAGTACAAGAATTGGCTTGGTAGTTTGGTTTGCCCTGTTCCCATCATGCACTGGGACAGGAACAGACTAATTTGCATATAGCCAAGTTCTGAGCTGGGATGGTGCAGTGAGCTAAAAAACGGTGATGGATCAAGCCCTGATCTTTGGACTGGGTAAGAGTGGTCTGCTTAATTCAGGCACTATGTTCATCACCACCCCCTTTTCTGAATCATTTTGTCCACCATAAGCGTAGAAGGGTATACTCAGATGTGAGTTCTTGCTCATTGCACCATCAGGATTCAAGCAAGCCGGGCCGACGACGCCTGAAATGGCAGAAACCGGTCCCCGGAAGCTTGTTTCCTTCCCAGTACAAGAATTGGCTTGGTAGTTTGGTTTGCCCTGTTCCCATCATGCACTGGGACAGGAACAGACTAATTTGCATATAGCCAAGTTCTGAGCTGGGATGGTGCAGTGAGCTAAAAATGGTGATGAATCAAGCCCTGATCTTTGGACTGGGTAAGAGTGGTCTGCTTAATTCAGGCACTATGTTCATCACCACCCCCCTTTTCTGAATCATAACTTTCTAAAAGTGGCATTTTCAGACCTGCGATTTAAAAACCAACTTCACTAACAGATGTGCTTTTAAATTGTGAGCCCAGAGACACCAAACTCTAATTTTCTCTCTGCTCCTGAATGGCAAATACGCTTGTAAGATTTTACAAGGCAACTCCAATGCTTAGCTATGGGAGAGATAGGTCTTGTCGTAGGGAAAATTAATTTAGCAGGTATTCCTTACCAGGACATGCAGAACCCACGAGTACATGTCCTGCCTTTTAAGTTCACTGCGCCCTGACTATGGGGCCACCTATGGCCTAAGGGGTGCTTAAAGGGGTCTACCTCCTGATAGCCCTACGGTCTAAGCTAGTCCACAGACTCAATAGAGTGATCAGGTGAGGGGAGTAAAGGAAGGGATCAGCAGGGAAGGAGATCTGAAACGAGAAGCACACAGTTATAAGTACCCCTTCCTGTATGTTCATATAAAACAATCATAGGAAAGTATGAGCACTTGTTCCTCTACCCCCTTCCCGCAATACCTGTAAAGGAATATAACTGTATTCTGTTCTTGGGTAGAATATTCTGAAAAGCCACTGTCTCTTACTAGATCTAGGGGTAGAAGAAAGACATTCATTTACAAGTAGTAGTCCCACCCTATGTACTGGCCGGATACTAATTGGTGTATAACCTACCTAGAGACCTTTAGTGGCTGGTAACAGGGGAAGAGGAGACGACCTTGCAGAAGCTCTACATGCCCTTGTTATTGAAAATATGAAGCAAAAGGCAGACAGATAACCTCTGTCCATAAATGCAATCTTATGTATAATGATACAGCAGCTATTCATATAACAAGCAAAGTAAAGTTTCTTTCCTGGCAGTATTATATTATCATACAGATCCAGGAACCAGAAAGTACATCCACATAAACATTATCAAGTGTCAAGATAAAGGACAGAGGCGTGGCCACGCTGCTGCCCTCCTTAAGCAAGTTTCAATCTGATCCTCAGACTAACCAACAGACAAGGTGAATTGTGTGCAACCTCGCAAGAGCCTCAGCACATCCCACAGGGTTACGGTAAATAGGAATCCCACCACGGCTCTTGAATAATAGTGGTGGCGATACCTTTGCCACTTCTAGTAACCATGTTCGCACAAGAAATACCGGTAGATGTTCCAACAAGAAATACCGGTAGAAACCCCGCAAGAGCCGATATACTGCTTGTCCAACGGGGCCGCTTAAGATTTGCTTCCGCTTGGAGAGGAAGTGAAGCGACAGGATCACAAGGTTAAAAAACAAAGGTTTGGTGCATATGCACCCCTACTGGTTTGCAGTTCGTAGTGTCCAGGGTCGGGATCAAATTAGCGGCACCCGTTCCAGAAACCAGGAAGCAATATGTAAGCTTCTGACGAGCGTCAAGACATCAGAAGCGGCACGTCCCCCATAGCCTCATGGGAGCTGTAGTTCCCTGCCTATCATTTCCGGGAATTCAGCGTGACTTGTCTCCTCAGTGTTCTTGTAGTGCGCCCAGCGTGCTTCGTGACAGTATATCCCTCTCCCGAAGAACACTGACAGAGACAAGGCTTTGTGGGGAACCTCTTGTGAAAGAGATCCGTGTACCGGCGAGCATGAACCCCAGAGGCCGGCCCCCATGAATTCTCATCATTGCCATACCCCTTCCAAGCCACCAAGTACCACAGCCTACCCCTGTAAATCTTGGAATCCACAATGCCCCGCACTTCATGTTCCAGCTCATTGTTGATCAAAACTGGCCCAGGACCTTTCCTGGCCGATACATGGGAGGGCTTTATGAGGGACACATGGAAAGAGGAAGAGGAAGGCAACGCTAACTTGACAACCACAAGATTCACCAGCTTAACGACCCTGTAGGGACCTATGTATTTGGGGTTAAATACGCTGTAACTTTTAAATCTGATATGCTTAGTAGATAACCAAACGTAATCCCCTTCTTTGTACACAGGACCTGGACGCCTATGACTGTCAGCGTAAGCTTTGTATCTGAGTTTTGCAGCTCTCAACCCTCTCTGCGTGCCCTTCACGCCTCGAGATCTTAGCAACCCTCTCATGGACCTCAGGCACCTGTGAAGCTTGGGACGGTAGTAGTAAAGGGGTGAACGTAGGGTGGAAGCCATAAGTACAATAAAAGGGGGAGAACCCTGTGGAACTATGTACTGCACTGTTATAGGCTACCTCCACCAACCACAACATTTCCACCCAAGCCTCTGAAGTGACATCTACATAAAATCTAAGATACTGCTTAAGAGTCTGGTTCACCCTTTCGGTTTGTCCGTCTGTTTGAGGGTGGAAGCTTGTGGAAGTGTTGGAGACTATACCCAGAGCCGAACACCACACTCTCCAAAAGTTCGCAGTAAATTGAGAATCACAGTCAGAGATTATGTTCCTGGGCAAACCATGCAATCTTACTATGTGGGTCAGTATAAGGTGTGCCAACAAACTAGCTGAGAGGATCTGCTTACAAGCGATGAAGTGAGCCCTTTTCGTAAGTAATCTACCACCACCGTAATGACGGTATGTCCTTTGTCAGCATGCATCCCTACCACAAAGTCCACAGATATGTTGGCCCAAGGCAACTCAGGAGTAGGCAGGGGGCGTAGGAGCCCAGCTTGTCTAGCATGCACAGCTTTCATTTGGCTACAGATGGCACATTCCTTTATCCATTTAGAGTCGTCCGTCTTTAAGGTAGGCCACCAGAACTGTTGAGATATTCTTTCTATGGTCTTTTCTTGTCCATTATGTACTGCACAAGGCGAAGAATGACACCACTCAAAAGCACGTTTCTGTAGAGAGGCGATAGGTAGCAGCAACTCATTGTCACGCATTGGAAGTCCATTGGTAATTTTCCAATCCTTGTTCCTCCTTAACCATTCGGCCCATGGCTCAGCGCGGATGTTCATTGCCACACTACGGAGAAAGGTATCCGTGAATGTAACCCATATCAGATTCTGCGGACTGATTATGACCTGTTTGGCAACTTCTGATGGGGTTCCTGCAGAGATTTGGTGGGTTAAGGCATCAGCCTTCTTGTTGTCCTTCCCTGGTCTGTATGTCACCAAAAAGTTAAAACCAGCAAAAAACAGCATCCATCGCAACTGTCGTGGTGTAAGGTGTCTTGCTGATGTCATGAATTGGAGATTACGATGGTCCGTATAAACGGTCACAATATGCTTTGCCCCTTTCAGTAGGTGTCTCCAATCCATAAAGGCTTATTTGATGGCCAGCAATTCCTTCTCCGCAATAGTATAATTGCGTTCGGCTGTATTTAGTTTCCAGGACATATAAGCCACTGGGTGGAGTTGCCCGGTATCCTTGTGACGTTGGGAGAGCACCGCTCCCACCGCCATGTCTGAGGCGTCCGATTCCACTATGTACGGTCGTTCGGGGTCTGCATGCATCAAAACCGGAGCTGATATGAATGCTTCCTTCAATGCCTCAAACCATTCTTGAGCCTTCTCCGTCCACTGGAAGATCGTCTTTTTTCGCAGTAAGCGCGTGAGCGGAGCAGCCAAATCTGAGAAGTGATCAATAAATCGACGATAAAAGTTGGCAAAGCCTAAAAAACATTGAATGTCACGTACATTCAAGGGTTGGGGCCAATCCTTTACTGCAGCTATCTTCCTTTCAGACATTTCTTGTCCCACAGGGGTTAGCATCACTCCCAGAAATTCAACAGTCATCTCACCGAACTCAGATTTGCTGATCTTGCAATACAGCCTATGTTCCTTTAGGGTTTACAAGATGGTTCGTACATGGTGTTAGTATTTCCCAACACTAGATGAATAGATTAAAATGTCATCTATGTACACCACCACAAACTTGTCTAGGTACTCCCGCAAGACATCATTAAGGAAGAATTGAAAGGCGGCGAGAGCGTTGCATAAACCGAAGGGCATCACCAGGTATTCATATAATCCAAAATGCATTTTAAACACAGTCTTCCATTCGTCCCCGCTTCGCATGCGTACTAAATGGTATGCCCCCTTTAAATCCAACCGTGTGAATATTACCGCCTCTTTGACCTGTTCCAATAACAAGTTGATAAGGGGCAACGGGTATCCTTTTTTTACGGTGATGGCGTTTAATGATCTATAGTCCACACAAGCACAGAGCTCTCCATTAGCCTTTAGGATGAAGAACAAAGGAGATGCCGCCGGTGATTTAGAATCCCGTATGAATCCTAGTTCCAGGTACTCATCCAGGTATTCTCTGAGGTGTGCTGTTTCGGGTTCCGTCGGGGCATATACTCTACCAGCAGGAACGATGGCCCCAGGTACTAAATCAATTTGGCAATCGTATGGCCGATGCGGTAGAAGGATCTCAGCCTTTCTTTCATTGAATACTTCAGCGTATTCCTGATATTCCTCGAGTAGAGACACCTCATGTATTACAGCAGTGGCGCCGTGGTGACACAGAGCCAATGCTGCTGCTGGACTTGTTTGGTGTTGACTGCAATGTTTTCTGCAATATTGTGAGGAAAACAGAAGGGTTTTCTCCTCCCAATCGACTTGGAGGTTGTGAATACGTAGCCATGGTAATCCGAGTATCACCCCATAGTGCGGAGCCTATATGATGTTAAAAGCCAGTTGTTCCAAATGATTGGATCTCTGCAACATGCTTAATTCCCCCGTATGAAAACGGATGGGTCCAGAATCCAAAAACCTCCCATCAACTGCAAACACTGCTTCTGGAGTTTCCTTTTCTTGGAAGGCTATTCCCAAGATAGAATCTTGCTTCTGGTCCATGAAACATCCAGTGGCACCTGAATCCAACATGGCTTGCACAGAGTGCCATTCATCTCGTATCTGTTGATGGAGGGTCACGTTCTACCATTTAATCACCAAGAGATCATTTTTTGTCAACTTTGATAGGATGAAGGTCTGATGTGGGCCCTGCCAGAGAAAATCTGAAAATACGCAAAAAATTACCAATTTTCACCATATACTATCAGTAAATGAAAGCCCACAAATGTCAAGAACCCTCTGCATATAGGCCTAAGCCAAAGGCCAAAGGCCACCATCTTATGTTATCAGTCTTTCATATCAAACTCCACTAGGCCCGAATTTCAAACATGCACTGTGTTGCACTGAAAACAACGAGGTAACTTGGGCAACCACAGAGTACAGTCATTTTCCACGGTTTCAAGACCAACACCCACACACACGTAGACAGACCCAACTGGTACAAACTGGTACATCGTGGACTGTTGCTAAAATATTATTTTGAAAGATAGCTTGCACAAAATAAAGCCACAACATCTTGCAATAGTAGCTAGCACCTGTCTCAAGTTCCACTCTCACATATATTTTAAGAGATATGTATGTGACAAGATGTTCTTTGTTATTTCTTGCGGTCGAGCATGGCCAACCAACCGTTGAGCCACCTGACCATTTCCATGTCCTAGGACATGCGGTCAAGCCACCTGCACCAGAAAGTGCATCAGAAAGGCGTCAGAAAAGTACCCTGATTCCGCTTTTTCAGGTATAAACGATCCCACACCATAATTGAAGCCAGAACTCTCCTGCAAGTGCTTGGCACGAGCGTGGGTTCTCCGGCTGGCCAATTATCTGATTTGGGAACTTCAAGCCGTTTTTCTCAAGTTGTGGTTCCCAGGCTAGATAATATTTTTGCCTTTTAATCTAACTATGCTCTGTATTTTTCATCCATACCCAATTCCTTGCACTTAGGATCTCTTTGAAATGTTAATCTTGCATGGCTAAGTTCTCTTTAGAAAAGGTCGCCTCTAGGCACTAGGGGCCCAATTCACAGAATGAACTTAAGACTAAATCCTAAACTTACTACTATTTGGTATTCACAGAATGCACTTACTACTTTCGGGATTCACAGAGTGAACTTACTACTTTCGGGATTCACAGAATAAACTTACTACTTTCGGTATTCACAGAATAGATTTAAGACTACTAACTCTAAGTCCGAAATCGGGGAGTAAATTCCGGCCCGGAAGTGGGGCTTCTGGCTTGGGGGCGGAGCTTGTGGCCCGGAGGCGGAGCTTCCGGCTTGGGGGCGGAGCTTCCGACCCGGAGGCAGAGCTTCCGGCTTGGAGGTGGGGATTTTTGCCATGCTGAAATCTCCAACTCTGGGCCGCAAGCTCCGACTCCGGGCCGGAAGCTCCGCCTTATATCTTTTCCTCTTTCATGTAGGTTCTATTTTTACATCTTCTGCCACCTTTTCTGGCCTGCCCCCCCCTGCTTTCTTCCATGCGGGCTGCCTCCTGGCGTTATTCTTCTGTATTTCATTAATTCACATCCTCTTTACCTGTGCTTTCCCCACTATATTTTCTTGCAAGGTTTGGGTGTCTCTCTTTTGTCTTTACTTCACACTTTTTTCATCTCTCACCGCCGTACTTTGTCAGCAGCTTCCTTGTCAGCTCGATCCGTGCGCGCACAAAAAGAGGAAGTAACTTGTGCTATTTGCAGATCCCACTCTCCCTCTCTCCCTCACTTCCTCCCCTGGCCCCGCTACTCTCTCTCTCACGAACATTGAAGAGCAGCTCCCCTACATCCCCACCCCTCCCTGAGCCACACTTCTGTTGGCTGCCTCATGTTCCAATCAATTGCTTTTTCTTTTCTCTTGCATCGTCCTCCTCTTTTTTGCTACCACTACATCACCCTCCCCTTCCCTGCCCCCAGGCCTCCCCTCTCTCTCTCTCTACCTCCCCCCCCCACCCCCTCCCCCTCCCGGCTTTGCCCCTTGGGGTCTCTCATACTACACTTTTCCTCCCGCCTGCCTCTCATCTTCTTTTCATGGTGCCCCAACCGCGTCTACCGCGTCTAGTGAGATTTCATATCTAGGTCCTTGGTTTTTCTTTCAGGATGCATCCTTTTTATCTCATCACTATTTATTTTTGCATTAATATTCTTGGTTGATATTTGATTGTTTTGTTTCCTGTTTCAGTTCGCTGCCTTGCTCTGTGTCTACTATGAGCTTTGAAGTTGCATCCTTTGTGCTTTAAAATTGCCTCTTTGTGCTTTTAATAACATCAGCGCCACTTTCCCCAGTATTCCCCTTGCTCTGCCCCTCCTCCCGTCATTATTCACTGTTCTCACCACCTATCTCCTTTACTGTTGTCTGGGTTGTATGCTTACTAGTCTTTCCCTTTCTTTATTGCAGCCCTGCTAGGTAGCTACATCGCCTTCTTATTACCCATTGACTCCCCTTGCCTCGCATTGATACCCACCCCGTCCACTTTTTGTCTATCATTTGCTTGTGCAATTGATTGCCAAAAGGGGGAATAGGCATTTCTCCTACCCCCTTGTCTTCTCTTGGCACCCCCTACACCAGTTATGCTCTGCCCCCCCATGTCCGTGATGTCCAACGCCCCCCCACGAATTATCAATTGCACTATCCAGTTTGTTCACGGCATTCCTGAGGCTGTCCATAACACCACCATTGGCGAACTCACTCCCCTTGATGACACACTCCGAGAAATACTAACAGCTGCCTGGGCAATTTTAGGCATCACCTTCACTCAAAACACCCAAGTTCGCATCTCTGCAATTTCTATGAACGACATATACGACGCCCTCCCAAATATATCTCTTATTCACTGTTCTCACCACCTTTCTCCTTTACTGTTGTCTGGGTTGTATGCTTACTAGTCTTTCCCTTTCTTTATTGCAGCCCTGCTAGGTAGCTACATCGCCTTCTTACTACCCATTGACTCCCCTTGCCTCGCATTGATACCCACCCCATCGACTTATGTCTATCATTTGCTCGTGTAATTGATCGCCAAAAGGGGGAATAGGCATTTCTCCTACCCCCTTGTCTTCTCTTGGCACCCCGTATACCAGTTATGCTCTGCCTCCCCATGTCTGTGATGTCCAATGCCCCCCACGAATTATCAATTGCACTATCCAGTTTGTTCACGGCATTCCTGAGGCTGTCCAAAACACCGCCATTGGCGAACTCACTCACCTTAATGACACACTCCGAGAAATACTAACAGCCGCCTGGGCAATTTTAGGCATCACCTTCACTCAAAACACCCAAATTCGCATCCCTGCAATTTCTATGAACGACATATACGACGCCCTCCCAGATATATCTCTCACCCCGCCATCTCCAGACACTACTTGCCCCCACCAGCTATACCCTGACAAAGCCTCTAATTCCTCCACCCTATCTGTTCCCCACTCTGTTCCCTTTGAACACCTAGGTTACCCTGACCATCTGGCCACCTCTCCCCTTTCTATCACTGATGGGGACTCCTCATTAGATTCCATACATTCAGTAGCTTCATCTGAAGTAGCCTCCATCCCACCTCTTGAAGGTGAAGGTCCCGGTTTCCCTCCAACGTCCGCCTCCGATTCCTATTCTTTCCACTCACAGTTTGAGAACGATACAACTCCTCTTTTAAGAGCTCTGTTGTCCGATTACTTAGAAGACCCCACAGGCTCTGCATCCCTGCCTGACCTTGAGAACCCACCCCACTGTTCCAATTTAATATAAGGGAATGAACGGTAATCCCCATGACAATATCACGATATTCCTGATCAACAATAACGTTGTGGGCATCTCTGACGGTCGCCCGTCTTCTTTCATTCACGTGACGCCCCTCTCCAGCACAGTCCTTCTCACAATACTTCAGACACTCAACATTGACTATAGTCATACTAGACAGGCCACTCGATCTATCGCACCAGCATTTTCATGCCCCCTTGAGCCAGCACCGAACACCTTGAAACACAAACACAAATAGTATACTCCCATACCTTTGCACCACCCATTCGTCACCACCAAAAAGCCCCATGCAAGCGCTTCAGGCAGTCTTTGAGAAAAGAATACTCGGCATCTCATCACACAAAACACCGGATTGGATCCACATACGTATTCGTCTACTATCCCCAGGCTTAGAAATACCCACCACCCTTACCTCCTCCTGGCCACGAAACCCCATACAGAGCAAAATAATTATCGCCCTTGCCCGTTACAATTTTGAATTTCCTGACTTTTCGCCCGAGGGAATATATAGGGGGCCTGAGGAATTGGATTTAAGACTAGTACTCACCCACATTGTTTGTTGCGAGGTAGGAGATGAGCTTATAAAAGATCGATTTCCCAACTTTCCTCACAACTAGGTGAGACATACATAGACGAGGCATGCTCACTCTTTCCTTGCCAGCAATAGCATTTCTTTTCACGGGTTCACGGTGAACCACATCCACACTAGTGTCCCTATGAATAGGATATTGAGTTCTACTGTCTATAAAACAACTGTTGGCTTTCACATATATTTTATCTTACACCTTGAAAGCTGGGAAGGACCAACACTTGTATCGAGCTTCTGGCCTAGACACCCACTTCAGTCTAAAATAGTTGATGCCTGCTTTGGCGGCCTGCTCCAGTTACCTGGCTGCACTCCTACACAAAACTACAACTTACAAAAGGGTATATATGACCGGGTCCTTGAGGGTGTAGGAGGAGAACTCATACCTGATTGTAACTACAGTCACTGAGTAGGGAAAGCATAAGCAGACTATTTCAGAAGCAACACCCCCTCACATTAACTAAGTTACCTTGTACTTACGCACTCAGATATCTCATTATGGCAAAACCCCTTCAACACGTTCTGAAGACATTCGGTGGCCAGGAACAACGCATACTCAAACATTGAAGGGAATTTCACAAGCTCACAAAAAACATGAGTTATCCGTGGCCCTCAGAAGGAAGCTTTCATAAAACTGTCCTAGAGCACGCCAACACATTCCTAGACACCAAGTACTCTGGTACCAAGTTACACAAAAGAAAGGCCATCTTAGATCTCTGGCGTATCTTTAAAGACAATACTCAGGAGCACACTGCTACCATGGCCACCGCTCCTTCGGCCCCTCCACCATATCAGGCCAGTGGCATGTACCCCTCACTATCGACCACCCCAACTGAAGAACCAGATCTACACTGTACCACTAATGATATGACAGCTACTGGATACAATAAGCTCCCAGCTGATTTATCTGCCCTATCAGACCCCCTTCACCCACGGCGGAATGCAGTTCATCTTCACCTGCACCACCCGGCACCAGCAGTGGCCCGACAATGCCTGTCACATCTCCGCCCTCTCTCCTCACCCTGCCTGCACATACTGTCACTAGTGGTAGTCCAACACTGCACGCCACAGTGCCCGGTTCGCCAGGACAAATAGACGCGCAATTTACACTAAGACTCATCCCCACTTCCATGACTGTCTCACCTGCCGAGGAAGAAAATGAAGGGTCGGATAGTGAGTCCCTCGCATCATCAAACAATTCACGCACGTCATCTCACCACTCATTCACATCGTCTCACCATTCACAACCCCATTACCCCGATCTCAATGGCCTCCGGGACACAAAGGCCCCACCACCCCAGGAGCGAGAGATAGCCCCCCAAACGCAGTTGCCATTTTGCAGCACAAACACCGACGACCGATTAATTACATTCTCCACTAACCAACAACAGCATGGGGGGGGGGCGCTAGGTGGCGCTGCTGGACCTTAATTGCCGCTCTTGCGTAGAGCTCTCGCCGAGCCGGGAGAACATCTCCACATAATCCTCATCCTGCCTTTCAAACAAGCGCCGAAAATATCGCTGATGCAATGGTGGAGTCGCGCTGCTGACTTGGCACGACTCTCAGCCCGGTAGCTGCCCAGACAAGCCTGATATCGGCTGGAGGATCTGCCGCGGACCAGAGATGGGATGGGAGCTGGACCCCTGAGGTGGCCTGGACATCCACACAAGACCGGGGAGGTGTAGGCCGGCCGACCGACACAGCGTAAGCCCAGCACAGCCCACGAAGAGCGGCTGTGTGCCCACCATACACATGCTCAACACGTTTGCCCCCCGACTGTATGCCGCAGAGGGTGCCCGGTGAGTGAGGTGCGTTGGGCCCCCGATGGTCTGTGCCTACGACGGGCATTACAGCAGAGATTGGCAGGACCCCCATTTTGTCCTCTCCAGTTCGCCCGGGCCCCTGGGACATTTTCACGGCGCCTGCTGTGGGCCGTCGCTGGGCCCCCTCATCCTATGCGAAGTACCGGAAAAAGAGACTTCCGGCTGTGGCAGGTCTGGCACATAGATAGAAGGAGGGGCGCGCTGCTGTGGAATAGACTGGCACTGGCCGCCATCTTATAACAGGCCGCGCTGCTGCCACTGAGGCTTTGGCCCCACTGCCTGCTTTACAGACTTGCCCGCACTTCTTGCCGTCCCAAATGCCGCGTGGCAACCCCGAGATCCTTGAGAAGCGCTGACTCCTGGTGGCGGGGGGGCCTGCATTGATCCCTGCTGCAGCACATACACTGGATTGACTGCGCGCTGGTGGGCCCCGCACCCTCACCCTCTTCCTACTGAGTGAGGGCCCTCGCATTGATACTGACGTTTGGAGGGCGCTGCGGGCGCGTAATTTACTCGCGGCTCCTGTAGCACCCACACTGGCTGGGTGTGGGCGGACTGGCTTGTGGGACCTGTCTCCCCCCGTGGCTTAGCGGTGGTGGGGTCCCGCGCGCCCAGGCTGTCTGGACCGGGAGGTGCCTCCCCCGTGCCTGCCTAAACTGGACCTGCAAAAGCGGTTATGCCATCGGGACGGACCTTCCCGCCTCACTCATTCGCCACATTCAAATACCACGCGGCCCACCACAATGGGCAAAACGGAACCACGACAGTCAAAACTGCCGTTTGATGCGTGCAAGACATGGGGTGCAATCTCTAAGAACCAGGGAGATGACGACCCGACAGAGACGCGAGACGAGAGATGGAAGACCCTCCTAGTAAGCATGCAGCAAAGCCTCACTTCTATTGATTCCAAAATTGACTCCATGAATCACCGACTGGACAATGTAGTGGCGAAATTGGATGGGCACGAAGAGCGCCTTAAGGAGGCTGAACAGAGAGTGTCGGACCTGGAGGATGGGGCAACTACCAGTAGGCAACACGTGGCGCAAATGGACAAACTCCTAAAACTCATAGTACACAAAAATGAGGAGTTGGAATCTCGCTCTCGAAGGAACAATGTCCGCATGCTTGGCCTTGCCGAAACAACCAACACGGGCCGACTAGAAGATTACATGGAGCGATTGCTGATTGAACTTTTTGGACGTGACTCTTTTTCTGCGCAGTTGGTTATCGAACAGGTGCACCGCTCCTTAGCACCAAAGCCCCCTTCGGGAGCAACGCCACGCCCGATCATCATGAAGTTCCTCAATTACCGCGACAGGGATGCACTACTGCGACTGGTGAGGGAGAAGGGAGATGTGAAGTTTGAAAATACCACCCTGTCGTTCTATCCTGACTTCACCCAGGCGGTACAGGAGGCCCGACGAGAGTTCCTCGCGGTGAAGAAACAACTCCAATCCCGCAATATCCAGTATGCGATGCTGTACCCAGCAAGACTGCGGATTCATCATCGGCCGACAGCACATCTTCCTGACACCCAAGCAGGCTGAAGACTATTTGAAGCATGACAGAAGATCGTCCTCCCGGGAAGCAGCTGCACGGCTCCGTTCCAGCTCTCACTCTCCCTTGTCGGAGCCTTCTTGAGGCGCAGGAACTGCAATGCATTGAACGAGGGCTGGGAGTCGCCATGGCGGCGCAATGAGGATCAGCGGACTGGTGATGTATAACACTCTTATTGACTTGAAGGCACAAATTGACTCCTGGCCGCTCACCTCCGTCCCATCAGATCGACCCCTGAAACCCAGGTGGTTGAAGATGGGTGATATAGAGAGGTGTAGTGGAACAGGCGGGAGCTCCTAGCGGCCCCCACTGAGGGCATTACCGATTGTTACCTAATGTGTTTAAAAGTTTGGGACTTTCTAGACTGGGTGCAACGACTCAGGGATTTGTTTGGGGGGGGAGGGTAATTCTTTCCTGGCAAGTTGGGGCAGCCGGTGTGGGCGTGGGGGGGATGGGGAGATAACTGTAATGTTCACTCCGAAGTATTGTTGACACTTGCATTGTACTCTAAAGCTGGACCAGTTTCCCCAGTGTTTTCCCTAATTGAGTCTCCGACACGTGCTTGCCCGCCGATTTATGTCATGTACACTGATGGGCTCTCTGGGTGACACTAAGGCACGTCAGATTATCAGACTAACCTCCTGGAATGTGCGAGACCTCAACAACCCCAGAAAGCGTAGACAGATTTTGGGGTATTTCGACAGGCATGGTATAATTGTAGCTCTCCTACAGGAGACACACCTCGCCCCTGGAAACACTACACAATTCGCTGCCAGATGGGCCACAAGTCGCAGCTTCTCGTCCTATTCTAATTACGCTAGAGGTGTTACAGTTCTAATAAAGCGAGGGGTGGCTTTTACGCCCAAAGGGGAGGACAATGATAGAGAGGGCAGATTCTGTCTGGTATTGGGATGCTTGCATACACACAATGTTTTGTTCGCTAATTTCTATGGCCCCAATGTGGACAATCCTTCTGCTCTGCTTACACTATGGAGTAAAATCCAAACTCTGGGTATCACACACGTAATATGGGGGGGGGACTTTAACACTGCGCTACGGCCAAGCTTGGACAGATCACGACCACTCCCTTCACACTATACTAACACACAACGCACGCTCTGTGACATAATTGATGGTAATAACTTGGCTGACCATTGGAGATACATACATCCCGCACTCCGGGAAGGCACGCACTATTCTACTTTACACTCTACCTGGGCACGCCTAGATTATGTCTTCATCTCTGCGGGAGTATCTTCCTGGCTACTGCACGCTTCCCACTTGGCCCGCACATTCTCCGATCACTCCCCGGTCCTCCTGGAATTACAAATCCCCCTCAAATGCTCCCCACACCTGGCTTGGCGACTCAACCCGGGACACCTCTGATACGCGGTCTTTAAGGCTGAATTTGAACAATACATACAGGATTTTTTTGAACGCAACATTTCCTCTGTGGATAGCATTACCACCGTCTGGGAGGCCTTTAAGGTAACCATTAGGGGCTGGTGCATGGCCAAAGGGGGAGGCATCTTAAAATCCCTACGCACAGATCTGCATAAATTAGAGACTGAGCTGAGGGATTTGGAGTGCACCATTGATCGCTGCCCTGCAGACCTCGAGATTCATGCCCGTATGCGCGATAAACTCTCTGAATGCACACAAGTGGCTGACAGGGAGAGTAAATTCCTGTGACGCCCACACATGGCCCGAATATACGGAGAAGGGGACAGACCTGGAAGAGCGTTGGCGAACTCGGTTAAGCCCCCTAGATTTGCTAATTATGTCACTGAAATACATGATGATGCTGGTAATATACATAGGAACCTCCCTGACCAGATTTGCATATTTCGGGACCACTACCAGGCAGTATACTCCTCACACAGAACAGATCCTCTTGATCTCCCTACTTACTTTGAGGATGTAGCACTGGCATGGTTGGGGGATGCCCAGCAGAAGTTCCTTCATGCAGAATTGGAATTGGATGAAATAACCAAGGCTATTATGGGCATGCGATCAGGCAAGGCCCCGGGATCGGATGGCCTTTCTATTGGTTTTTATAAACTTTTTGCCCCCATCTTGGCCCCGATTTTGAAGCAAGTATATTACACCGCACTCGAGGAGGGCAGTCGACCCCGTACTATGCGCGAAGCTCTTATCACCTCCCTGCTCAAACCTGGTAAGCCCCCTGCCCACAGCGACTCTTATCGCCCGCTATCCCTTTTAAACTGCGATACTAAGATTCTCGCCAAAGTTTTGGCTACACGCCTCAACCTCCTCATGGAGCACCTGTTACTGCCGGACCAGGCCGGGTTTATGCCCAACCGCGCCTCCTCCCATAATCTTCGCACCCTCCATGCAGTGCTCCAGGACCTTGACCGTAAATGCGACGCCATGGCGTTATTCTTAGATTATTAACAACAAGGGGAGACCCAAGAGCTATTAAAGATACAGTGTCCATGCTCCTAACCTTATCACTAAAACACAAAGGGGACACTGCAACTAGGACGTAGGATGCAAAAAGTCATCCTGAAACGTAGGGGTGCAAAAAGTCACCCAAACAAACAATTTAAAGGGAAGGAAGAAAAGGGGGGAAGTAGACAAAGAAGCCTAGGTATGAACACCCATTCTTAGATGCCACCAAAGCCTTTGACTCGCTAGAATGGGATTACCTGCTTGGCACACTACAACATATGGGGATGCCCTTTAGCTTCCTGGACTGGGTGAAGCTGCTATATCACCAGCCCACAGCTACTGTGTTGCTCAACGGCTCCAGGTCCACCCCGTTTACTGTTCAAAGGGGCACCCGCCAAGGTTGCCCTTTATCCCCCATCCTCTTTGCGATTGCGATTGAGCCCCTAGCCGCAACGCTCCGTCAAAAACATAACCATCGTACCCTCGTTTATCGTACCCGGCCACTCCTCATCTCGCTTTACGCGGATGATATGACGCTATATATAGAAAAGCCCTGTGATAACTTAAATCCTGTGCTGCGCGAAATTACAAAATTTGGAGGTATTGCAGGGGTGCAAATTAACTGGACCAAATCTGCAATTTTCCCGCTAACAGATAATACGCATCCATTCCAAGTCGACTACCCACTTGTGTGGGAGCAGGATGACTTGAAATACTTGGGCATCCGCATCACTAGGGACAGGGAGGCACTGATGCGAGCCAACTATGGCACTGTACTGGATAAAATCACAGATAATGTTACTAAATGGTTGCACCTCCCACTCTCTCTGTCAGGCCGAATTGCCCTAATCAAGATGATATCACTGCCGAAATTATTATACCTTTTTGTTAACATTCTGCATAATCCCGGTAGCTTCTTTTTTCGCTCCCTCAGGTCCCAGATCACAAGATTAATTTGGGGTGGGAAACAAGCACGCCTCAGCCTCGATACCCTTATGCTTCCTTTTCACCATGGTGGGTTTGAAGTACCCAACTTTGAAAGGTACTATGATTGTGCCCAGGCGCACTTCGCCGTATACTGGTTTCATCCACCACCATATATGGCACACCTGGCTGTTGAAGACAGTTATATGGCGCCCACGGTCCCCACTGGATACATTCACACCCCGGTGGGTCAAAGAAGCTGTGATCCCTCCACAGTGGATTGTACGGTGCAGGCCTGGAACCGGTTGGTGAGGGCCCTGGACAGCCCATTTGTCTATTCACCTAACCTGCCCTTGATAAATGATCCGAGATTACAGGTCACTTGTGAAGTAATTTGTCACAAACTGCTTAGGAAACTGGGAATTTGCCGCTATGGAGATTTATATGTGCAGAGTATTTTCCGAACAACGGAGCAATTTTTTGGGGAGCAGTCGCCCTCGGTCATGGATACCTTTTTATTTACTAGACTAAGGCAAAACGCCCGAGCCCTTACCCCGTCATTTCCCACTAAGCCTGACACGTTTGCGCCACTTCACGCTATAGTACAACTCGAAACCCCACGACATGTAGTGTCCATGCTCTTCAAACATGCACAAGCAGCACCTGGCTCCACTTCCATAAGGGCCAGAGCGGAGTGGGATAGGGACCTTGCCGAACCGCTGACGGATGAACAATGGGAAACGAGTTGCACTCAAACACGTGCGATTACTGGCAATAATAGACTGAGGCTACTACATTATAAATTCCTTCATCGGATTTATCACACCCCTACCAGGCTGCAAAAGTTTCATTTGCACGAATCAGATTGCTGCCTCCGCTGCGGCGCTGCTGGGACTGACTTTATACACCTTGCCTGGTCCTGCCCCCAAGTTGCCATTTATTGGAAACAAGTGTTCACTTGTCTTGCGACCATGCTTGGTGTAGATATGACTCCATACCCACTTCAGGCGCTATTGGGTCTGCAGTCTGTTGTCACTATTCACAAAAAGTTCCTGGCCCTCAGTCTCTTACTGGACGAGCCCCTAAGTTTAAATGTTGGATTCGATCCATGACCACTTGGCAGGAGAGACTACATGATTATGCAGAACTCCAGCCTCCGAGGTCACAGCCTAAAGACATATGGGCACCATTCATGGGGTACCTCCTTAGGCAAACACCTGCCTGACTAATCATGAACCTCTGGTGAAGTCCTACTTATGTCATTACTTGACTGCTGTGCCCACTTGACCGTCTTGCTGAATTGATCTACATTGGTCGTGAGGGTCCTCCCCTCCAAGCAGAGGTTTCAGGATTAGTCTATGCTACTTACTTCGGACACTATTCTATGGTTTTGTAATGGAGTATTTTGGGTGGGTGGGAGTTGGGGACACTTATTGAAAAGCCTTTCATGTAACCGACTATTGCTAGCACCTGCTTTGCATGGGAAGATGCCACTATTTTGCTCAACTTACTACGTATAACTGCCTGACTTCATTCCATTGATGCACCGTGCTTTCAAATACAATAAAGGTTTTTTGAAACTTTAAAAAAAAAAAAAAAAAAACAACAGGACAGGGATAGGGAACAGCAGACCCACCAGGCACCGCCCCAGTTCACTATGACAAATGGAGAACGGCCACAGACTTCAACAAAAGCTTGGAGTGCAGTCCGACTGAAAACTTCAGTATGGATACATTCAGCAGAGCGATATCACCCAACCCCGACACCGGTACTATACTTCCTTCACTCCGACGCATGTCACTAAAAATAGAACAAATGAATGAGAGAATAACTGAAACGCTTAAAAATGCCAGCCTTGGGCCAACTAACACCCAAGCAGCAGTAAATACTTCACAGCCACCCACAATGCAGGCAGATCCCTTTGGGGATACCGAGGGGATTAGAGGACTGGGCCATCGTGGACAGCAGACAGCTCGTACCCCATCCCCACCCATGCCGTGCGCAGATCCTTTTCGGGACACAGGGGGGAATGAAGGATTACGCCACAGCGGCCGTTCCCCTTGGCTTCACACAGCAGCACCTGAACAAACGCGTACCACTACCACAACAACTCAGGTCGGTTTCACACAACCAGAGCCACTGCCACGAAACACTGCACCTGTGGTGGATCCGTTTGGCCCACCATCCACCATAGCCATGGTAGATTCAGTCAGCCAATCATTTGCCACAAACACAACAAACCCACTCTACCAACAACAGCAGGAATTCCAAAGTTCGGGGGATACAGGCGGGAGACGGAGGATTAGGACAACAGAATTAGAAAGTCTCAGGGTATATGGGACACACAGACGTCCAGAGGACATCATGTATGACGTCTCTGGCACCGCCTCCATGTGCAACACTTGAGCCAGGAAGGGTAACGGCATGTTCCTCAGTAGACCATGTGTCCTGCGAAATAATGATCTAATGCCCAACGAGATAGTGATACTAGGTGAACATTCAGATTACACTGTCAACCCCTTCACAGATGATTTGGCAGGTTGGACAGAGTCCCTGGCCCCACAAATGCTCCTGTGGCCAAGGGAAGGGTCCTTTGAGCCGCAGCACATGGCAACAGCAGTAGAATGCATCCTACAGGGAGCAGGAGATGAGGATTAGGACTATGCCTACATGCGGGCCAGTTTAAAGATTTGCCAGAAATATGCCAGATAACATGACCTCACTAGGCCAAAAGATCTAGACACTGGAGTGACACATCAGATGCAACTCTTGTACAAAAAAGCCACTGACCCTCCAGTTTATAACTTACGCAGAGAAGGAAAAGATTAAGAAGCTCCTCCCATCCCTCGCGGAGGGTGCTGGTAAATGGATAGTAGCCTTAGAAAAGATTACTACAGGCACCTCCATAGGGATAGGCGATATGAAAAGTTTGCTCATCTCCCTGATGGGAGGGGAAGCAGAAGAAATGTTCAAAAGTGTCAGTAGAGGGCTAATAACTATGAATAACACCCAGTACGATGGAGAACAATTTGATAAAATAAGGTCAGCGGTCTGGTCCAAATTGCGGATAAAATACCCCGATGTCCCCGACATTGGGTCCCTCATGTCGCTGACAATGCAAGCGAATGAGGATCCGATTAACTTTATCTCCAAGATGAAAGAAAAGTGGCATCAGGAGTTAGGAAACTCATGGAACGCAACTGGAGGGAATAGCAGGCTTTTTTACCACATGGTCAAGAGAAAACTACCAGAAGATGTACAGGAAAAATTAGACGGAAAAGAGTAGACAGCTAGCTATAGAGAAGGCAGCTGCAAAATTGGTACAACAGAAACTTAATGAGAAAAAAGATACCCCAGACACAGTCATGTTGGCAGCGCCTGTCAGTCAGATGACGGCAGTCACCACATTCCCCCAGAATGCCCTGAATGCACTAACAACTAATACACAGCCTGCCCCCCAGCAGGTGCAGACGTAGCCGGCCATACGATATGTGCAGGCTCAGCCCCAGCAGCAAACACAGCCAGCCATACAATACGTGCAGGCCCCATCCCAACTGGCCGTGCAGTATGTACAGGCCCAACTACAGCCTGCCGTGCAATATTTGCAACAGCAGCCCCCACTACAGTTCTTGGCAGCACAACCTTCCCACAATATTGACCAACAACAGTATTACAACAATAACAGAAACAACACTAACGGAAATACAGGCATGCAGGAAAGAGGTAATGGAATGGGACAGCAAAGGGCCCAAATGCAGCCAGGGCAACACACTTGTTTTTATTGTCACAAGGTGGGCCACATGCAGAGAGAGTGCCGTACTATACTTCGAGACCAAGGCCAACAGTCTATGGGTCCCACCCAACAAGCACCAGCAATTATACCCACAGCAACCCCAGATACTGTACGCCTACGCCCAACCTGTCCCTCAGCAAACCTAGTGCAGCTCCAAGCTCCCATAATTTCCCAAACTCCGCAGTCACCCCAACAGATGCAAGCTCCCATGCAACAGCAGCAGCAGACATCCACCTACCAAGTGATGCCCCAAGCCCAAAATGCTCCACCCCAAGGTGGTGTGGTGATTACCCCTAACAATCCGTTTGCACAAGGCACCATCCAGCAATACCAAGCAGGAGGATACACTTGCTAGGACAGCCTACAGACAACTCTTGTGTGCCCGGTTTTCTCATGCACCATGAGCGGTGAAGATGACCCCACCGTCCTGGTCATGATAAATAACAGAACATACAGCTTTCTCATTGACACAGGCGCCACATATTCCTGTATCACAGGCGGACCTCTGCCCATTTCAGATCAGATAGCGGACACACAAGGATTCTCTGGGGCAATAGCAAGGGTCGCTTTCACCAAGCCAGTACCCATACAGATGGGAGATTGAGTGCTGGAACAACGGCTACTTTACTCACCACATTCTCCAGTGAATCTTTAATGCGAGACCACATGGCAAAATTAAACATGACTATTCACTTCCATGAGAACGGAACAATGATTTGCTCTATACCAGGCACACCATTGGCAAGGATGATGGCACTCACTGTTGACTCCTCCTTGAAAGATCAAATAAGAGCTCGCCCTGTGGATGAGCAAGCATTCTCCACTGCGGTACATATCATTGTAGCTAACACAATAGGACTACACAACCGCACTGTCCAGCTCCCAAAAGAGTTCCTCTCCGTCCACAGTCCCAGGACTCCCAGATACCGGACAAGAGTATGATCTTAGGCATACATGCTCTTGAAATAACACCTACATATGGGGCATTCCTAGCAGGTGACGACAATATGTGCACCTGGGCCTGTGTAATTTTTCTTGAGCCTGGAGAGCTAGTGAGAAGCATTTCAGATGAGCAACTCTTTGGTTATCCTGATGAATATTCCAAAACAGAGATCATTAACACGAATGAGGTACCCCTCTCAGTGAAAGTGGAAAAGAGAACACCCACTGCCCCACCAAAGTATGATTTAGTACGTTAGGCAGACTTGGCTCAGGGTCCCAGTACACTTATGGACCACCGGTCCAAATGATGTGGCCCTTATTCACTCTGCCACCCCATTTAAAATAACACTGAAACCAGGCGCAATATTACCTAGAATTAAACAGTATCCACTATATAAGGAACAAGAGGAGGGCATTGCCCCTACCATACAGGCCTTGCTGGATCAGAGAGTTATATACCCTTGTACTTCCTGATGCAACACCTGTCTTTTTCCGGTACGAAAATCGAAGACCAATCAATGGCGTCTAGTACACGACCTGCGCGATATTAACAGCATAGTGGTGCCGGAGTTTCCCATCATCCCAGACCCTACTGTCATCCTCACAAATGTCCCCTGAATGCACAATACTTTTCCGTGATTGACCTGAAAAATGCGTTTTTCAGCGTCCCCCTTTACCCAGACAGTCAATACCTATTGGCTTTCTCATTCCGTGGGGTGCAAATGACTTACACATGTTTAGCTCAGGGGTACTGTGAGTCCCCTAGCGTCTTTAACAGAGTTGTCAAGGACGATCTATCAAATTTCCAATGTGACAGCACTCTGCTGCAATATGTCGACGACATTTTGCTCTGCAGCACCACAGAACAGCAACGCAGAAGAGACACCATCTCTCTGCTTACTACCTTAGCTCACAGAGGGTACAAAGTGGACAAAAACAAACTTCAGTACTGCCAAACAGAGGTTCACTATCTAGGCCAGTTACTATCAGCATCAGGGAGACGAGTCACGCCAGATAGAGTTGAGGACATAAAAACTATCCCAGAGCCCCAAACTGTAAAAGACATGCAGACATTCCTTGGATTAGTCAATTATGTCCGTCAGTGGGTCTTTGATTTCTCCACGATAACAGCCTCCTTGCTGAAAGGGGAACAGCGTTTACAACGCAACTTTTACAACGCAGTACCTTTACCACGCAACTTTTACAACGCAAGTCGTTACAACGACTTGCACTGGGGGGCGCTCTAGGATAGGGAATAGTTAATTTACTATCCAAAACCTTCCCAACTATCCACGGGGACTGGAGTTGGAATAGTAAATTAAACTATTCACTATCCAGCACCCCCCAACGCAAGTCGTTGTAACGAATTATGTTGTGAAAGTTGTGTGGTAAAGGCATGCGTTGTAAAAGCATGCGTGTTAATGACACACATCCTTGCTGAAAGCAGTTAAAGCAGCCAAAGACGGACGCAACAAAATAGACTGGACACCTGAAATGACAGCATCCTTCAAACAGCTCAAAGATGAAATTACAAACGCACCAGTGTTAAGCTCACCTGATTACACCAAAGAATTCTACCTGTTCACTCACTGCAACGTTCAGGTCATGACTGCTGTACTTACGAAAAAATACCCCATGGTCCACAAGCCCATTGCTTCAGCGGCATGCTAGACTCTGTCATGAAAGGTCATTACCCCTGCGAACAAGCTCTTGCCACCGCAGCTTTCGCTGTAGAGAAAAGCACTCCCATTGTCATGGGATCCCCGTTGACACTGTACACAGAGCAAGCCGTCTTTACTATAATTCAGGAAGCCAAGACAACACTAACAACACAAAGAGTGTCAGGTTACGAAATCATATTGTCATTGCCCTCTTTGAAAGTTGTCAAATGGCACACGGTCAATCCTGCCACGTTCTTTGCCCATCCCATTGCAGCCTCAGACGATGACACTCATGACTGTGCTACATACTCTCCAGACGAGTCAGAAGCCGCAAAAGAGGACCCCCTGCCAGCACTGTATAATTTGTTGATGGGTCCTCCACTATTGACCAGGAGATAGGGATCAGGTACACAGGAGCCCCAGTAGTTAGGGCCCAATGGCATGACTCCTTTGATTCCTCAGACATTGTACAGCAAATTGCATTGCCTCCACACTACTCAACCCAAGCTGATGAATTAGTGGCACTAATTGCTGCTTTGAACCACGGGGCTGATGACCGCATCACAGTGTACTCAGACTCTGCATACGTCACAACAACCACACATTTGAGCATCCTGCGATGGAAGAGGCGCGGATTTCTCAAGTCTGATGGAACACCTGTATGTCACAAACAATTGTTGGAAGAATTAATTGAGGCCCTTACACTTCCAACTGAGGTAGCTGTTGTCAAATGTGCAGCGCACACTAATGGATAAGACTTTGTCTCCAGAGGTAACGCTCTGGCAGATTGGGCATCCAAAGCTGCAGCCAGGAGCCTCCTACCTGTGATTGTGCCAGATACTCAAAACACCCCTATTTTACTGGCCCAAGCTGTAGCTCCAGCAGAACAGCCAAACATGTATGAAGATACTGTAGCCCCAGCGCAACACACAGACATGCATGATGAAACTCTTGGCACACATACTTCCTACAATAAACAACAAACTTTAATGGAGGGTCCAAGGGGAATTAAAATTACCGACCCTCTAATGTCCTATCCCCCAATCCAAAAGTTTCCCAGAAAAATCTCCCCCTCGGCTTAGGACTAAGCCCGAGGTAGCGACGGACAGAGCGGGGCCTCATTACCTGAGCAAGCACCAGGAGAGGTGAGGTCTGATCCCAAGATTTTTCTGGGAAACAAATTATCCTTCAGAGACACCATTTCCAGAATCTGGAACTCCGTAAAATGGTATGGTTTCTCTGACTATTTACTTTCTTCGCACAATTGCAGTAGTGTTCCACTTTTGGTCCTGAAGAAAGCCACTGGGCTACCTATCGTCCTTGATTGGCTGAAACATGTCGACCTATTTAAACATCACTGGATAGTTACCATCTATTTATACTATCCCAACACTATCTTTTAATCTTGACATTAAGATGACCCCTTAATAAATTTGTTCTTTTGGCATCATAATAGTAAATTTTAGTTTCACTTTCACTTTTTTCCACCTTCTTTAACACTGCAATTTATTTTTCAGCACCACCGCATCTCCATCTTTGGTTGTTTTACATCACTGGTGGATCCTTCCTAGGATGTCTCACGATAACAACTAGTGGGACACCAGGTTGAGATACCAGTTTTCTTTTATAAAATCCCAGATGATGATGCTCCGCCATTGGGTGGGCTGATGGGTTTCTTGTACAATGTGGTGCCTCATACATAAGACACAGCCTATGCCACTTTTTGTTTCTCTCTTAGCCACATATCATTTGACCACTAGTGTCCCATTTTGTTGTTAGCACAAATACTTCCTACCCTATCGACAACATACAACAATATGATTACATTGCCCAACTGCATCTCAGAGAAATACAAGAAGTGCACCACATCAAGAGAAAGATCTATGGAAGAAGAGGGGAGTACAGCAGGACCCTGCTGATTTCATTTACAGGCAGACCATGTCTGGAAAGCCTGTCATGCCACAAGCCTTACTGCAGGTGGCACTGGACCAACTCCACCTTCCCACACATGTCTCCCGAGATAACAAGTCCACAACGTTACAAACAGACTGGTTCTCCCAATGCCCACGAACTAATCCAACTCTTTGTTAATAAATGCCTCATCTGCCAACAATATTCACCAAACCCAACACTCAAAACAGTCGCTTCCACCATCCCCAAACCTTCTGGCCCCTTCCAAGAACTCCACCTCGACTATGTCGACATGATTGATCGATGCCAAAATTACCGATACCTCATTGTAGTGGTATGCCCATTTTCGCGCTGGATCAAAGTTGGACCATGCATCCACTGCGATGTCAAAGCAGCAGCCACATTCCTACTCTGTGACGTCATTTCCCGCTTTGGAATTCCTGATGCCATCAGGACAGACAACGGAAGCCATTTTTCAAACGCCATATTCTCCTCCCTGACCACAATGCTAGGCATCAGACACAAGCTGACATCCTCTTACCATCCCCAAAGTAACGGCATTTGTGAGCGCCTCAACGGCTTGCTCAAAAACAAAATAAGCGCCACTATTGGTAAAAATGGCTCTACTGCCTCCCACTTGCCCTCTTCTCACTAAGAAACTCCCCAAGTTTGGATCACCACTTCACGCCCCATCAGCGTGTCACCGGACGATCCATAAATGTAGCTGTCCCCTCCACCAGGCCCAAAACTGATAGTGAATCATCTTCTGAGATTGTTAAAGCAGAACTCTATGATTTCTTGTGCACACTAACCCGCGCTGCGCAGTTCCTTTCTGCCCAGGTATCCAAGAGGAAGGTGAAGGGCCCCATCGATCCAGAACTTCCACCCATTTGATCTGGGACTCGGATCTTCGTCCGGAAGCACGTCAGGCGTTGGAAAGACCCTAAATTCGAGTGTCCCTTGGCAATAATTGACTCATCTCCAACTGCTGTCCGGATTGCCGAGAGGAAAGCATGGATACACAGGAAGGATGTCCGGCTCAACCCTGCACCTCCGCAGCAACAGACAATGGACTAAAAGAGGAAAGTGACATGCCCATGGTCCCCCTGAATAAGGACAGTGACTTCCCCTCCACTGTTGAAGAAGAAGAAGAAGAAGACACCCACGTGCTGCTCCACGAATACAGCAGCCGTGATGCCAAGATATGTATTCTTACTATACTCATGTTATGTATCATTGTTGGAGTGGCACTAGCAACATTTAATTGGTATATCTTTTTTCTTGCTGTAAAGAGTTATCATGATATAGGTAGCAAAAATGCCTTAGTATCGACTGTTCCATCCATTTTACCAGCGGTCACACTCAATAAACAGAGAACTACACACAGCACATTAGGTCCCAAATTCCCGGACAGTAGTGCTACTAGCAATACACGCACCAGTGTGCATCTTGAACTCTCACCCTCCACCCCAGAAGTCAGAAATAGTACATGAGATATATCTGCTAACTCCACAGTTCCACAACCAGTTTCCCATTAACGCCCCTCTCATCACAACAGGGCTCCCTGATTCACTATTTCCCTTCACAGGACAAAGCCCCTTGTCCCCTGTAAGACTACAAACCAGAGGACAGGGTATAAGACATTCCGACATCTTGTAGAGATACAAAAGGGCCTGGGGCCCATATTAGGTCTACAGCAGTCAGTAAGAGATCATTCGGTCCACTCCTCCCTAGTAGACAATTCCTTGTACAGGGACAGCAGTAGGGAAAACAGTGACAAATGAGTCCTGCTACGTATGTTCCCACATTCCTCATGCAGTAGGTGCTGACAGACTAATTTTTCCAGAGGAAGTCCCACAATACATATGCATGTGCCTTCTGCATTTATACCTCTGCCGGATACAAGGGCAGATTCGGGTCCTTTCAGCTGAGATGGAGGTTGGTTTTGTAAACACCACTACATGGGATTACACTTATACTATACACACGGTTGTCACTGACCCAGCTAAACTTGAGGAAGAGTTCAAGGAAATGCGTAGGATAGGTGTACATGACATGGACTGGCAGGAACCTTCTATTAAAAAGCGTGGATATATAACAAATGACGTACCCGGGCAGGCTGCGATGTATCATTTAAACACCCAACAGGACCATGCCCATGCCAGAATAGGACAATGCTACACCTCCTAGCACAGGTCTTCCTTAACAACAAATGGCAGAGCCCTGGAGGTTTTTTTTGTAAGGCAGCAACTTTAAGCCCCCCTTGGGCTGGAGAAACAGAGTGGGAAGAAAATATTGACTGGGATGTTGAGGATAACTGTGAACACATATGAGCTCAGGAGAGCGGAAGGTATACCTGGGGTGGGGAAGGAATGTCCGAACCTAAAAGAGCATTTAAACTAAAAAACCCTTCTCTTTGTTTCGTAGGTAATGGCTCTGTACCTGTCGGGCGTAACACAGATTGCAACTCAACTATCTTCAATTTTGATATGCAGTTTGGCACCTCCACTTTGATGGACTACTACTGGGCTTGCGGAGAACGCCTCTATCTCCAGCTACCTCCTCAGTAGCTCGGACTGTGCTCCTTGATAACTCTGCATGGAGTACACCTGGTTGTGCCGACATCAAAGGCCTCCCACATACTGTCACACCCAATGACAGGTGATGTTACATTTCTTCACCGCCACCGGCGGACAGCTGAGTACTTCGCAACAGAGGCCCTTGGTAAAGTTCCAGAAGAGTTCCGCCTCTTCAACGAGGCCCAGCTTTTCTTCGGAGGGGCCGTTCCAAACTAATGCGAATGCCCGCAGGCTGGAAGTGACCCGCTATGAGGTCATGAAGGCCATCAACAGCACCAGGGACGGACTGAATGCAATTAGGGAAGAACTGCGCCCCTTAAGATTAATGATTTTGGAGCATCGCTACTTCCTCGACATGCTAACTGCCAAAGATGGTAGTTTGTGCCATAGGATCGGAAAATCCTGCTTCCCGTTCATACCAGGAAACGATGAGGATAACGGATCAATAGCAGGGGCCATTGAGAAACTGACAAACTTGGGAAAAGAAATGACCGAGGAAGGAGGTGCCCCTGCGGACATTATTCCAACAGACTGGTTTGATTTTGGCTGGACGCCCTCATGGCTCACAGCAATCCTGAAATTAGTGATACCCATAGTTGGGATTATGTTGCTTCTGTGTTGCGCCTTTCAGATAGTGAGTCACTGTATTAAGAGGTTAAGTAATAAAGCTGTAGGGATGAACTATGCTAGCACAGGGATCTATCAGATAGCAAAGTATGAAGACATGGATCGAGTTCCTGGGGATGGGATTGGGGTACAATTAGAAATTAGCGTGCTAGCAGCACCTGGCACTCACTACGGAATACCATCAGCTCCTCCACTTCCCCCAGATAGGGACACTCTGAACAAGAGCCCTGCAGCAGCCCAATATGAACGTCTGCTTAATGAACCAGGTGCAGAATATGTCAAAATACTCCTTAGGCCAGATGGAGAAAGAGCCAAGCAAAAAGAGCAGCCACAAGGCAGCTTTTAGTGTAATGTTAACAACATGCCCTGGATTCCCCCACTAGCGGAAGGATCACCAATATATTCAGTTAAGAAAGTGTTCATAAATGAACAAGAGCAGGAAGATGATAGAGGGTCACGTTCTACCATTTAAAAACAAAGAGATAATTTTTTATCAACTTTGATAGGATGAAGGTCTGATGTGGGCCCTGCCAGAAAAAATCTGAAAATACGCTAAAAATGACCAATTTTCACCATATACTATCAGTAAATTAAAGCCCACAAATGTCATGAACCCTCTGCATATAGGTCTAAGCCAAAGGTCAAAGGCCACCATCTTATGTTATCAGTCTTTCATATCAAACTCCACTAGGCCCGAATTTCAAACATGCACTGTGTTGCGCTGAAAACAACGAGGTAACTTGGGCAACCACAGAGTACAGTCATTTTCCACGGTTTCAAGACCAACACCCACACACTCGTAGACAGACCCAGCTGGTACAAACTGGTACATCGTGGACTGTTGCTAAAATATTATTTTGAAGGATAGCTTGCACTAAATAAAGCCACAACATATTGCAATAGTAGCTAGCACCTGTCTTAAGTTCCGCTCTCACATATATTTTTAGAGATATGTACGTGACAAGATGTTCTTTATTTATGTCTTGCGGTCGAGCATGGCCAACCAACCGTTGAGCCATCTGACCATTTCCGTGTCCTAGGACATGCGGTCAAGCCACCTGCACAAGAAAGTGCATCAGAAAGGTGTCAGAACAGTACCCTGATTCCGCTTTTTCAGGTATAAAGGATCCCACAACATAATAGAAGCCAGAACTCTCCTGCAAGTGCTTGGCACAAGCGTGGGTTCTCCGGCCGGCCGTTTATCTGATTTGGGACCTTCAAGCCGTTTTTCTCAGGTTGTGACTCCCAGGCTAGATAACATATTTGCCTTTTAATCTAACTATGCTCTGTATTTTTCATCCATACCCAATTCCTTGCATTTAGGATCTCTTTGAAATGTTAATCTTGCATGGCTAAGTTCTCTTTAGAAAAGGTCGCCTCTAGGCACTAGATTTTTTATAGAATGTGTTCTATATTCCCTAACTAATTTCAATTGTGCCTTTTTAAAGATCCTAGTCCCTTGCATTTTGGGTCTCTTAAAATGTTAAACCTGCATAGATAATTCTCTTCAGAAAAGCTTGTTTCTAGGCGCTATATTTCCATAGAATGTATCCTGTGTCTTTTTGAATCTCTAAGCTGATTTAAACGTGTCTTTTAATAGATTCTTATTCCCGATTGCCTCATGAAATTTTGAGCATTTGTTATCAAGCATTTATTCCTGACAGAGTGAAGTCAGTTTTTTTAATGGTTTTTGCTTAGTGATATGAAATAATATGCGTTTATTGAAATACTTGTGATCTAATAATGAAAGTGCCACACCAATATGAATTTTCGTCATCTCACATCTTTGTTCCTTGTTTTCTCAGTGAACGGTTGCGTCGGTGGCATGTGACCACTAATGAGGTGATCACACCCCAAAGGGGCTTTGTCTCCCATTTATCACTGTAAACGGATATCCATGTAGAAATGATTCCTCTCGCAAACGTCACTACCGTCAAGTGAAGGGATGTAAATGTGGCTTGAAGTGGTCCCCTCCTCCTTCTTCAAGCACAATCGTTTCCCGCTGATGAACCTGAAGTGACTGTAGACACCTTTTTATATTCCCCCCTGGGATATCTTGGATGAAGGGTAAATTCCTTAATAAAGTGTCCTTTCCTAGTCGCAATAGAAGCACTATGCTTTCTTGCGATGATAGTCTTGTTCTTCACTTGTGAGGGGTGCTCGTACGGCACCTATTTCCATGGGTTCTGCTTTAGAGGTTGCACCGTTATCTGTATTGTGGGGTTGATCCAGTCTCATGGAGTAATTCTCTTTTCTCTTCTGTTCTCCCTTGCGTTCACTAAGTCGATGATCCAATCTTACAACTAACTGAATAAGATCATCCCATGTAACTGGTTGGGGATCAATCTGAGCCAGGACGTCCTTCATCTCCTCTCTCAGGCCTTGATGAAATATAGCAGCTTGTTTGGCTGCTGGCCACTCAGTCTCTGTCACCAAGCGTCGGAAATAGTTGAGGTAGGAGATCAAGATAGGGTTTCCCTGTCTCAATTCCAATAAATCTCAGTCTGCCGAGAGAGTCGCCGCTCGATGGTTAAATGTTTTTTCAAATTCTGCTATAAAGGAATCCCAATAATGCATTAGCGGATTGTCTCTTTTTACTAAAGGTACCGCCCATTGTGTAGCGTCCCCCACTAGATACGATATCTAAAAAGCTACCCTTGCTTGGTTGGTGTTGAAGGCCTTAGGTTTGCATGAAAAGTGGACCTACACTTGGCATAAGGAACACTTGAACGTTACTGCTATCCCCACTGAATCTCTTTGGTGTCGCTAAGGGTATGGGAGTGGGGACCTCCGCTACAACTGACAGAACTTGGTCAGTGGAATGGGCCCCAGCATTGAAAGGGTTACGCTGCATCCTATCTACTTGAGCTTGCAGGGACGTGGTTTCTGCCCTAGAAGCACTCAACTCGCCTTGTACTATAGCTAATGCAGCTAGAACGTCATCTAAGGTGGCCATGACACCGTACGTCCAGGAGCAAGTCTGAGCAAGTCCACAGACTCAATAGAGTGATCAGGTGAGGGAAGGAAAGGAAGGGATCAGCAGGGCAGGAGATCTGAAATGAGAAGCACACAATTATAAGTACCCCTTCCTGTAGCTTCATATAAAACAATCATAGGAAAGTAAGAGCACTTGTTCCTTTACCCCCTTCCTGCAATACCTGTAAAGGAAAATAACTGTATTCTGTTCTTGGGTAGAATATTCTGAAAAGCCACTGTCTCTTACTAGATCTAGGGGTAGTAGAAAGACATTAATTTACAAGTAGTAGCCCCACCCTATGTACTGACCAGGTACTAATTGCTGTATAACCTACCTAGAGACCCTTAGTGGCAGGTAACAGGGGAAGAGGAGCCGACCATGTGGAAGCTCTACACGCCCCTGTTATAGAAAATGTTAAGCAAAAGGGGACAGATAACCTCTGTCCATAAATGGAATCTTATGTATAATGATGAAGCAGCTATTCATAGAACAAGCAAAGTAATGTTTCTTTCCTGGCAGAATAAGAATTATATTATCATACAGATCCAGGAACCAGAAAGTACATCCACATAAACGTTATCAAGTGTCAAGATAAAGGACAGATTATAGAGAACAGTGGTCCCTATTCTAAAAGAATAAACAAGGGGAGATAATCATACACTAGATAGAAAGTATGTCTTTTGTCCAGCTGGACAAGAATTTATTTTCATAATAGTTTTCAATTAGTAGCGTTTAAGAAACAGTCAATAACAAGTGGGCACAGCCGTGACCCACAAAACACAAGACAAAACAACGAAAAGGCAAGCCAAAATGGGTCGGTATACTTGTACTCAGTTTACACAGACATAGATTAACTTCTAAACACCATTGCACACTCTAATACAGCTCAATCTTAGTGCATAAGGTGTATTGGTGTCGACGATGTTTCGATGCCACTATTAAATACAATTTCAAAAGGGGGTGGTGATGGACAGAGTATCTGAGTTAATCAGAACACTCCTACCCAGTCAACAGATCAGGGCTTGATCCATCACCGTTTTTTAGCTCACAGCACCATCCCAGTTCAGAACCTGGCTATATGCAAATTAGTCTGTCCCTGGCCCAGTGCATCATGGGAACAGGGCAGACCAAACTACAAAGCCAATTCTTTACTGGAAAGGAAACAAGCTTCCGGGGACCGGTTTCTGGCATTACAGCCGTCTTCGGCCCGGCTTGCTTGAATCCTGATGGTGCAGTGAGCAAGGGACTCACAGCTGAGCATACCCTTCCACACTTATGGTGGCCAAAATAATTTCAAAAGGGGGTGGTGATGGACAGAGTATCTGAGTTAATCAGAACACTCCTACCCAGTCAACAGATCAGGGCTTGATCCATCACCGTTTTTTAGCTCACAGCACCATCCCAGTTCAGAACCTGGCTATATGCAAATTAGTCTGTCCCTGGCCCAGTGCATCATGGGAACAGGGCAGACCAAACTACAAAGCCAATTCTTTACTGGAAAGGAAACAAGCTTCCGGGAACCGGTTTCTGGCATTACAGCCGTCTTCGGCCCGGCTTGCTTGAATCCTGATGGTGCAGTGAGCAAGGGACTCACAGCTGAGCATACCCTTCCACACTTATGGTGGCCAAAATAATTTCAAAAGGGGGTGGTGATGGACAGAGTATCTGAGTTAATCAGAACACTCCTACCCAGTCAACAGATCAGGGCTTGATCCATCACCGTTTTTTAGCTCACCGCACCATCCCAGTTCAGAACCTGGCTATATGCAAATTAGTCTGTCCCTGGCCCAGTGCATCATGGGAACAGGGCAGACCAAACTACAAAGCCAATTCTTTACTGGAAAGGAAACAAGCTTCCGGGGACCGGTTTCTGGCATTACAGCCGTCTTCGGCCCGGATTGCTTGAATCCTGATGGTGCAGTGAGCAAGGGACTCACATCTGAGCTTACCCTTCCACACTTATGGTGGCCAAAATAATTTCAAAAGGGGGTGGTGATGGACAGAGTATCTGAGTTAATCAGAACACTCCTACCCAGTCAACAGATCAGGGCTTGATCCATCACCGTTTTTTAGCTCACAGCACCATCCCAGTTCAGAACCTGGCTATATGCAAATTAGTCTGTCCCTGGCCCAGTGCATCATGGGAACAGGGCAGACCAAACTACAAAGCCAATTCTTTACTGGAAAGGAAACAAGCTTCCGGGGACCGGTTTCTGGCATTACAGCCGTCTTCGGCCCGGCTTGCTTGAATCCTGATGGTGCAGTGAGCAAGGGACTCACATCTGAGCATACCCTTCCACACTTATGGTGGCCAAAATAATTTCAAAAGGGGGTGGTGATGGACAGAGTATCTGAGTTAATCAGAACACTCCTACCCAGTCAACAGATCAGGGCTTGATCCATCACCGTTTTTTAGCTCACAGCACCATCCCAGTTCAGAACCTGGCTATATGCAAATTAGTCTGTCCCTGGCCCAGTGCATCATGGGAACAGGGCAGACCAAACTACAAAGCCAATTCTTTACTGGAAAGGAAACAAGCTTCCGGGGACCGGTTTCTGGCATTACAGCCGTCTTCGGCCCGGCTTGCTTGAATCCTGATGGTGCAGTGAGCAAGGGACTCACATCTGAGCATACCCTTCCACACTTATGGTGGCCAAAATAATTTCAAAAGGGGGTGGTGATGGACAGAGTATCTGAGTTAATCAGAACACTCCTACCCAGTCAACAGATCAGGGCTTGATCCATCACCGTTTTTTAGCTCACAGCACCATCCCAGTTCAGAACCTGGCTAAATGCAAATTAGTCTGTCCCTGGCCCAGTGCATCATGGGAACAGGGCAGACCAAACTACAAAGCCAATTCTTTACTGGAAAGGAAACAAGCTTCCGGGGACCGGTTTCTGGCATTACAGCCGTCTTCGGCCCGGCTTGCTTGAATCCTGATGGTGCAGTGAGCAAGGGACTCACATCTGAGCATACCCTTCCACACTTATGGTGGCCAAAATAATTTCAAAAGGGGGTGGTGATGGACAGAGTATCTGAGTTAATCAGAACACTCCTACCCAGTCAACAGATCAGGGCTTGATCCATCACCGTTTTTTAGCTCACAGCACCATCCCAGTTCAGAACCTGGCTATATGCAAATTAGTCTGTCCCTGGCCCAGTGCATCATGGGAACAGGGCAGACCAAACTACAAAGCCAATTCTTTACTGGAAAGGAAACAAGCTTCCGGGGACCGGTTTCTGGCATTACAGCCGTCTTCGGCCCGGCTTGCTTGAATCCTGATGGTGCAGTGAGCAAGGGACTCACATCTGAGCATACCCTTCCACACTTATGGTGGCCAAAATAATTTCAAAAGGGGGTGGTGATGGACAGAGTATCTGAGTTAATCAGAACACTCCTACCCAGTCAACAGATCAGGGCTTGATCCATCACCGTTTTTTAGCTCACAGCACCATCCCAGTTCAGAACCTGGCTATATGCAAATTAGTCTGTCCCTGGCCCAGTGCATCATGGGAACAGGGCAGACCAAACTACAAAGCCAATTCTTTACTGGAAAGGAAACAAGCTTCCGGGGACCGGTTTCTGGCATTACAGCCGTCTTCGGCCCGGCTTGCTTGAATCCTGATGGTGCAGTGAGCAAGGGACTCACATCTGAGCATACCCTTCCACACTTATGGTGGCCAAAATAATTTCAAAAGGGGGTGGTGATGGACAGAGTATCTGAGTTAATCAGAACACTCCTACCCAGTCAACAGATCAGGGCTTGATCCATCACCGTTTTTTAGCTCACAGCACCATCCCAGTTCAGAACCTGGCTATATGCAAATTAGTCTGTCCCTGGCCCAGTGCATCATGGGAACAGGGCAGACCAAACTACAAAGCCAATTCTTTACTGGAAAGGAAACAAGCTTCCGGGGACCGGTTTCTGGCATTACAGCCGTCTTCGGCCCGGCTTGCTTGAATCCTGATGGTGCAGTGAGCAAGGGACTCACATCTGAGCATACCCTTCCACACTTATGGTGGCCAAAATAATTTCAAAAGGGGGTGGTGATGGACAGAGTATCTGAGTTAATCAGAACACTCCTACCCAGTCAACAGATCAGGGCTTGATCCATCACCGTTTTTTAGCTCACAGCACCATCCCAGTTCAGAACCTGGCTATATGCAAATTAGTCTGTCCCTGGCCCAGTGCATCATGGGAACAGGGCAGACCAAACTACAAAGCCAATTCTTTACTGGAAAGGAAACAAGCTTCCGGGGACCGGTTTCTGGCATTACAGCCGTCTTCGGCCCGGCTTGCTTGAATCCTGATGGTGCAGTGAGCAAGGGACTCACATCTGAGCATACCCTTCCACACTTATGGTGGCCAAAATAATTTCAAAAGGGGGTGGTGATGGACAGAGTATCTGAGTTAATCAGAACACTCCTACCCAGTCAACAGATCAGGGCTTGATCCATCACCGTTTTTTTAGCTCACAGCACCATCCCAGTTCAGAACCTGGCTATATGCAAATTAGTCTGTCCCTGGCCCAGTGCATCATGGGAACAGGGCGGACCAAACTACAAAGCCAATTCTTTACTGGAAAGGAAACAAGCTTCCGGGGACCGGTTTCTGGCATTACAGCCGTCTTCGGCCCGGCTTGCTTGAATCCTGATGGTGCAGTGAGCAAGGGACTCACATCTGAGCATACCCTTCCACACTTATGGTGGCCAAAATAATTTCAAAAGGGGGTGGTGATGGACAGAGTATCTGAGTTAATCAGAACACTCCTACCCAGTCAACAGATCAGGGCTTGATCCATCACCGTTTTTTAGCTCACAGCACCATCCCAGTTCAGAACCTGGCTATATGCAAATTAGTCTGTCCCTGGCCCAGTGCATCATGGGAACAGGGCAGACCAAACTACAAAGCCAATTCTTTACTGGAAAGGAAACAAGCTTCCGGGGACCGGTTTCTGGCATTACAGCCGTCTTCGGCCCGGCTTGCTTGAATCCTGATGGTGCAGTGAGCAAGGGACTCACATCTGAGCATACCCTTCCACACTTATGGTGGCCAAAATAATTTCAAAAGGGGGTGGTGATGGACAGAGTATCTGAGTTAATCAGAACACTCCTACCCAGTCAACAGATCAGGGCTTGATCCATCACCGTTTTTTTAGCTCACAGCACCATCCCAGTTCAGAACCTGGCTATATGCAAATTAGTCTGTCCCTGGCCCGGCTTGCTTGAATCCTGATGGTTCAGTGAGCAAGGGACTCACATCTGAGCATACCCTTCCACACTTATGGTGGCCAAAATACTTTCAAAAGGGGGTGGTGATGGACAGAGTCCATCACCACCCCCTTTTTGTAATTATTTTGGCCACCATGAGTGTGGAAGGGTATGCTCAGACATGAGTCCCTTGCTCATTGCACCATCAGGACTCAAGCAAGCCGGGCCGAAGACGGCTGTAATGCCAGAAACCGGTCCCCGGAAGCTTGTTTCCTTTCCAGTGAAGAATTGGCTTGGTAGTTTGGTCTGCCCTGTTCCCATGATGCACTGGGCCAGGGACAGACTAATTTGCATATAGCCAGGTTCTGAACTGGGATGGTGCAGTGAGCTAAAAAACGGTGATGGATCAAGCCCTGATCTGTTGACTGGGTAGGAGTGTTCTGATTAACTCAGATACTCTGTCCATCACCACCCCCTTTTTGTAATTATTTTGGCCACCATGAGTGTGGAAGGGTATGCTCAGACATGAGTCCCTTGTTCATTGCACCATCAGGATTCAAGCAAGCCGGGCCGAAGACGGCTGTAATGCCAGAAACCGGTCCCCGGAAGCTTGTTTCCTTTCCAGTGAAGAATTGGCTTGGTAGTTTGGTCTGCCCTGTTCCCATGATGCACTGGGCCAGGGACAGACTAATTTGCATATAGCCAGGTTCTGAACTGGGATGGTACAGTGAGCTAAAAAACGGTGATGGATCAAGCCCTGATCTGTTGACTGGGTAGGAGTGTTCTGATTAACTCAGATACTCTGTCCATCACCACCCCCTTTTTGTAATTATTTTGGCCACCATGAGTGTGGAAGGGTATGCTCAGACATGAGTCCCTTGCTCATTGCACCATCAGGATTCAAGCAAGCCGGGCCGAAGATGGCTGTAATGCCAGAAACCGGTCCCCAGAAGCTTGTTTCCTTTCCAGTGAAGAATTGGCTTGGTAGTTTGGTCTGCCCTGTTCCCATGATGCACTGGGCCAGGGACAGACTAATTTGCATATAGCCAGGTTCTGAACTGGGATGGTGCAGTGAGCTAAAAAACGGTGATGGATCAAGCCCTGATCTGTTGACTGGGTAGGAGTGTTCTGATTAACTCAGATACTCTGTCCATCACCACCCCCTTTTTGTAATTATTTTGGCCACCATGAGTGTGGAAGGGTATGCTCAGACATGAGTCCCTTGCTCATTGCACCATCAGGATTCAAGCAAGCCGGGCCGAAGACGGCTGTAATGCCAGAAACCGGTCCCCGGAAGCTTGTTTCCTTTCCAGTGAAGAATTGGCTTGGTAGTTTGGTCTGCCCTGTTCCCATGATGCACTGGGCCAGGGACAGACTAATTTGCATATAGCCAGGTTCTGAACTGGGATGGTGCAGTGAGCTAAAAAACGGTGATGGATCAAGCCCTGATCTGTTGACTGGGTAGGAGTGTTCTGATTAACTCAGATACTCTGTCCATCACCACCCCCTTTTTGTAATTATTTTGGCCACCATGAGTGTGGAAGGGTATGCTCAGACATGAGTCCCTTGCTCATTGCACCATCAGGATTCAAACAAGCCGGGCCGAAGACGGCTGTAATGCCAGAAACCGGTCCCCGGAAGCTTGTTTCCTTTCCAGTGAAGAATTGGCTTGGTAGTTTGGTCTGCCCTGTTCCCATGATGCACTGGGCCAGGGACAGACTAATTTGCATATAGCCAGGTTCTGAACTGGGATGGTGCAGTGAGCTAAAAAACGGTGATGGATCAAGCCCTGATCTGTTGACTGGGTAGGAGTGTTCTGATTAACTCAGATACTCTGTCCATCACCACCCCCTTTTTGTAATTATTTTGGCCACCATGAGTGTGGAAGGGTATGATCAGACATGAGTCCCTTGCTCATTGCACCATCAGGATTCAAGCAAGCCGGGCCGAAGACGGCTGTAATGCCAGAAACCGGTCCCCGGAAGCTTGTTTCCTTTCCAGTGAAGAATTGGCTTGGTAGTTTGGTCTGCCCTGTTCCCATGATGCACTGGGCCAGGGACAGACTAATTTGCATATAGCCAGGTTCTGAACTGGGATGGTGCAGTGAGCTAAAAAACGGTGATGGATCAAGCCCTGATCTGTTGACTGGGTAGGAGTGTTCTGATTAACTCAGATACTCTGTCCATCACCACCCCCTTTTTGTAATTATTTTGGCCACCATGAGTGTGGGAGGGTATGCTCAGACATGAGTCCCTTGCTCATTGCACCATCAGGATTCAAGCAAGCCGGGCCGAAGACGGCTGTAATGCCAGAAACCGGTCCCCGGAAGCTTGTTTCCTTTCCAGTGAAGAATTGGCTTGGTAGTTTGGTCTGCCCTGTTCCCATGATGCACTGGGCCAGGGACAGACTAATTTGCATATAGCCAGGTTCTGAACTGGGATGGTGCAGTGAGCTAAAAAACGGTGATGGATCAAGCCCTGATCTGTTGACTGGGTAGGAGTGTTCTGATTAACTCAGATACTCTGTCCATCACCACCCCCTTTTTGTAATTATTTTGGCCACCATGAGTGTGGAAGGGTATGCTCAGACATGAGTCCCTTGCTCATTGCACCATCAGGATTCAAGCAAGCCGGGCCGAAGACGGCTGTAATGCCAGAAACCGATCCCCGGAAGCTTGTTTCCTTTCCAGTGAAGAATTGGCTTGGTAGTTTGGTCTGCCCTGTTCCCATGATGCACTGGGCCAGGGACAGACTAATTTGCATATAGCCAGGTTCTGAACTGGGATGGTGCAGTGAGCTAAAAAACGGTGATGGATCAAGCCCTGATCTGTTGACTGGGTAGGAGTGTTCTGATTAACTCAGATACTCTGTCCATCACCACCCCCTTTTTGTAATTATTTTGGCCACCATGAGTGTGGAAGGGTATGCTCAGACATGAGTCCCTTGCTCATTGCACCATCAGGATTCAAGCAAGCCAGGCCGAAGACGGCTGTAATGCCAGAAACCGGTCCCCGGAAGCTTGTTTCCTTTCCAGTGAAGAATTGGCTTGGTAGTTTGGTCTGCCCTGTTCCCATGATGCACTGGGCCAGGGACAGACTCATTTGCATATAGCCAGGTTCTGAACTGGGATGGTGCAGTGAGCTAAAAAACGGTGATGGATCAAGCCCTGATCTGTTGACTGGGTAGGAGTGTTCTGATTAACTCAGATACTCTGTCCATCACCACCCCCTTTTTGTAATTATTTTGGCCACCATGAGTGTGGAAGGGTATGCTCAGACATGAGTCCCTTGCTCATTGCACCATCAGGATTCAAGCAAGCCGGGCCGAAGACGGATGTAATGCCAGAAACCGGTCCCCGGAAGCTTCTTTCCTTTCCAGTGAAGAATTGGCTTGGTAGTTTGGTCTGCCCTGTTCCCATGATGCACTGGGCCAGGGACAGACTAATTTGCATATAGCCAGGTTCTGAACTGGGATGGTGCAGTGAGCTAAAAAACGGTGATGGATCAAGCCCTGATCTGTTGACTGGGTAGGAGTGTTCTGATTAACTCAGATACTCTGTCCATCACCACCCCCTTTTTGTAATTATTTTGGCCACCATGAGTGTGGAAGGGTATGCTCAGACATGAGTCCCTTGCTCATTGCACCATCAGGATTCAAGCAAGCCGGGCCGAAGACGGCTGTAATGCCAGAAACCGGTCCCCGGAAGCTTGTTTCCTTTCCAGTGAAGAATTGGCTTGGTAGTTTGGTCTGCCCTGTTCCCATGATGCACTGGGCCAGGGACAGACTAATTTGCATATAGCCAGGTTCTGAACTGGGATGGTGCAGTGAGCTAAAAAACGGTGATGGATCAAGCCCTGATCTGTTGACTGGGTAGGAGTGTTCTGATTAACTCAGATACTCTGTCCATCACCACCCCCTTTTTGTAACTATTAAATACAAGGCATCATCTTCAGGACAATATAATTATACATTGTAGTCTTGACAGTAATATGCTGCGCCTTTTTACATTTACTTTACATTTAAAATGACCAGGGACAAGGTAAGATACACGCAGGAAAAAGGGGGGAGAAAAAAGTGTAAATCATATTTAGAAAAATAAGCTAGGCATGTTTTCAGCATAGGATCGGTGACATTTGTGAATAAAACGGCGATTTGTATGGTTATTGCTGTGCGAATTTCATGCTCGGGTGATATAGATATGAGAATCATGTCAGAACCACGTTAGGACTATATAGGTGGTTGTTCATAGTTTTCTCAAGCATAAAGCGCGTGACCCAGTCCTGTAGGTTAAAATTAGCGTGTTTAGCGGGTTGGTCCGGACTAGGCTCGTGAGGACGGGTTCCATCATGAGTACATGCTGAGTCACAAATTTTATAAACGGCGCAGTACATAGTGGTGAAGGGTGATTGGAAAACGGGTAGTCATTTATGCCGCGTGTGGTTTAAAATCGGCGCAGTGCGTACTAATAAACAAAGTGCATAGTGAACTGGGATTTACCTATGGCAGGAGTTATAATTGAGTCTCACGTAATTCTGTGAGGCGCGCAGGCCTTCACAATTTAATTATTAAAGGTTGCTCGGCCAACAGCCAGGGTACCTGTGTGGGTTAAATTCCAAGGTTACAAGGAGTCTATGTGGGAATACAATGGTGGGTGGAATAAAACCAGAACACATATTTACAAGTTCCACTTAATAAGTCTCAGAGTGTCCCTGCGCAATAGCGTGTGTTGGACATCAGCCGGTGGAAAATGCACAATCGCATTATCTGAGAACAGAATTATAAGCAGGTATTAGGCGGGAACGCCAGGCTGTGACAGCGGGTGGCAGGGGATGGCAGAATTTAGGCGTGAGCACTTACTGTGGTAGTGGTGAGCTCGATTGCTTCATCTACTTACGTGTTTCCTGAGAGACTGGTGATTGCCGGTTATGGGCCCGGTATATAGATCAAAGCAGCACTATCACCAGAAAGCGATGAAGGACAAAGCAGCACTATCACCAGAAAGCGATGAAGGACTAGGGAATCTCAGGTGAAGGGATTAAGATGGAAAGGCGGCAGCCATCTTAAGGTGGTGTGGGATTGGTAGTGTCGGTGCAGAGGGGGTGAGATAAATTATAGGTAGGCTTTCCTGTTTTCAGTTTCTATTTTTGGTAAATTCTGGTGTTTTTTTTTCAGTGTTTTCAATATCTTAAAAAACAGTTGTTATCAGTGGTTACATGTTTTCGCGCAACTAAAAACAACAGAAAAAGTGTTTTTCCGGTGTTTATGGAATGTTTTGCTTTTATTATTGCTTGCTTTCTGCACTGAAAGAACATGGTATATAGACAGTGTACTTATAGTGTATATGAGGTCCAAATAGATTTTTGCAAATAATCTCATTGTAGTACACCATACATATGTAAATGTGTTTGTATTTATATAGCACACTTCTACCCAGAGGTCTCGTAGCGCTGTATTCATACCGCTGTGCAACCCATCCTGGCTTTCCTGTGAAATGTCCACTCCTGGGCACCCCCAAGGTGAAGCCAGGCATCCAAGCGCTGCTGGGGCCGTTGTGGATATTAAGCAAGCTATTGCCCAGAGTCACAGAGTGGGACCCATGATTAGACTAGGCACCGAGGCGAGAATTATCAGGTCCGGGGAAATTGAGTCCATGAGCCGCCGAGGCGGGAATTGAACCCTGGTCCCGGGCCAGACCTCTGCATCAGGGTCTGCCGCTCTAACCATTGAGCCACGCTTCCCAATACAATACTTCTTCAGTGAGTCTTTGGGTCATGTGCGCTCGCTCTTTCCTTCCCATGTAAACGTCTGTGAAAAGGCCCTCTCAGCATTCTTAGCCCATTGGGCTGAGAACCATCAGCTGGGACACAGTTTGGATGACTCTTTCTTTGATGCCACATAAAGCACGAAATGATAAATATTTGAGTTTTAGTTCCTGTGCATTAGAAACCAATGCACCAGAATGGACTAAAAAGTCAATAGCATCCCTCATTAACTCTTAAGATTGTAAAGATGCTTTCAGCATACCATCTAACAAGTGGCAAGGATCTACTCCAGGGAATCACTTCAGCTCGGGTATCAATTTTGACAGGTCATCACACAACTTTTTTATATACGTAGCTGAATCACTGCAAATACAAACAATATCACTCCAATCTTTGTTGAACTTGGAAAGAACCTTTTTTGCAGAGCATTACAAGTGACACTGCGTTCCATGTTTTCCAAAAGTCTGGTGTCATGTTTTCACCACTATCCCAGATGCTTGGTGATATATATACTTGTCACTATACCTTGCATTAAATGTTTAAAGCCTGAGGTGTTGGCAATTCACCTACTATCAATACTGACCCACCAGAAACTATGGTCTGATGTATTAAGAGTTTTTACCCATTCTCTGTGGGTAAATGTGATGACACATATTAGGAAAGATTTTTATGAAACCAGCCATTTTACCTATCGCTGAAAGAATCAAATGCAGTCAAAATATAAAATATGAGTTTGATATTTCCTGGTTCTCTAAAGTTTATAAAATAATTAAACTATACCTAAAACATGAAACTAAACCCTGCATCTTTAGACCAAAGGCCACAAAACTGAAAAAGTAAAAGGAAGAAGAAACAATATTTGAGTGGCATCCCTAACGAACAAAACTCAAGCAGAATAATGTTAGCCAGTCTTTCTTACTGCTACTTGTAAAACAAAGTTACATTGTATTGACCCCTTCAGGAAGAAAAAAATGACTCTTTCACTCTCTTTTTCCTTTCTTTGAATGGCATTTAGTTTGTGGTTGTCCAGGTGTTTTTTCAGTGTTTATATGTTTTCACCGGTGAGGGCTATTTTTCTTTCAGTGGGGTTTTATCAGTTATTATAGGTTTAAACCTAAAACCCCACAGCCTAATTATAGGGGTGAAAGCATGCAAGGTGACACAGCATGTGACTTAAATACATGTTATAGTACAAAGTACAGAAGGCATTTTATATTAAGGAGGTCCAGTCCTCAAGGCGGTTGAGGCCACTGTGAATGCTCTTGGTCCTTAAAATCCAGTGTAGTTCCTCTTTGTTAAGTAATTGCGATATGTCAGCCCCTCGTGGAGGCGATTTGATCAATGTTATTATTGTCCATTTGAGGTCATTCTCAGTATGTCCTTTGTCTGTAAAGTGATCCACAAGGGGGGCATTAGCATTTTTGCAGCAAATCCTGCTGCGATGCTGTCCAATCCTGAGTTTGATTTTCTGGCTTGTTTGACCTACGTAGATCATCATGCAGGGGCACAAAACAGCGTACACTACATTTGCTGAGTTACAATTTGAAAAGTACTTTCTCTCAAATTTGATGGTTCCATACTCAAAGGTTTTTCCTTCAACAGTGTAATCACAACAAACACAGCTGTCACATTTAGCATGCCCTGTCAAGGTAGGTAGGCCCCATGCACCATTAAGTGTGGTTTTCAAGGTTGATTGAGGGAGAGATGCCCGGACAAGATGATCTTTTATGTTTTTGGCCCGTTTAAAGGCGAACAACGGACGTTCAAGGTTCAATTGTCCTGCATTCAGCACGGGCCAATGCTTTACTACACTCTTTGTTATTGCATTGGATGCTGGAGAGAATGTAGTGACACAAATGAGGCGCTCCTGTATTCTTTTGGGCTTGGGTTCTAGAAGAGTTTCCCTTGGGCAGTACCATGCGCGTTTGAGTGAGCGTCGCACGAGTTTACGGGGATAGCCTCTTGCTCTGAGCTTATTGCTTAGTGTATTGGCCTCGCTGAGGTAGTCCTCTTTAAAGTAACAATTCCTCCTTATGCAAAGGAACTGTGAAAAAGGGAGGGAATCTCTCAGTGCGCGTGGGTGGTGACTGCTATAGTTAAGTAGAGTGTTCCGCTCAGTCAGTTTACGATGTAGATTGGTGGTGAGACGGCCCTCCGTGTGTTTTATCACTAGATCCAAGAAGGGAAGTGATTCTTTGCTGGTGGAGAGTGTGTAGTTTAGGCCTCCGCTGTTATTGTTGAGCCAGTGATGGAATTGTGTGAGGCCATCAGAGGAATCAGTCCACAGTAGGAAAATATCGTCTATGTACCGTTTCCACAAGGTGATGCCATTGTGGAAAGGGTTAGATGTGTCAAGGATACAAGATGTCTCAGGGTGGTCCATATAGAGAATGGCCAGATTGGGAGCAAAAATCGCTCCCATTGATGTGCCGCGCACTTGGCAATAGAACTGCCCTTCAAAAAGGAAAAAATTCTTTGTCAGACATATCTCCAATAGTTGGAGAATAAAAACAGAGGGAACATTATGTGGGTTTGGCCGTGTTTCCAACACTTTCTCAATGACACGGAGGGATTCATATTGAAGAATGTTAGTATATAATGATTCCACATCCAACGTGCACATGGTGCTGGATGTGGGATCAAATGGGAGGTCTTTAATAAGATTAATCATGTCCATACTGTCTTATATGTAACAGATGGTGCCAGGGACAAATTGTTTTGGATGAAGTAGTCTATGTAGTGTCCAAGGGGTTCAAGGACGGAACCACACCCCGAGACGATGGGCCTGCCGAGCGGGGATTCTGAGTTCCTATGAATCTTGGGGAGACAGTAGATTACTGGAATGCGTGGGGCCTTGGTGTTCAGGAATTCGTATTCTTTTTTTGATAGGAAACCTGATTCTAGGGCTTCCGTGCTGACTTGAGAAATAAGTTTCTGAATCTCACTGGTCGGGCTGGCGGGTAATTTGCAATAATGCTCAGTATTACTGAGTTGTCATGGGATTTCTTTTTTGTATAGGTTAAGATCTTGAATGACGATACCCCATCCCTTATCCGCCGGTTTTATGACGAGGGAATGGTTGTTTTTTAGGGTGGACAATGCATTTTTCTCATGGATGGTAATGTTATAAGGCACAAATGATCTCTTATTTTCAAGGTCTGCAAGATCTTTTAACACTAATTTTTCAAAAGTTGGAATTTTGGGAGGTATCATACCTGCAGTGGGGGAGAATTTGGATGGTGGTTTAAAAGGGGTGTTGTAGTGTTTAGTGGGAGAGGGATTTAGAATGAAAAAACTATGTAGACGTACCTTTCTAAAAAATCTTAGTAGTTCGGTCTGAGCGTCCCAAAAATGTGGGCGTATTGTGGGCACAAATGATAGGCCTTTTATGAGCAGTGAGACTTCATCAGCCGATAAAGAATGTTGAGTGAGATTAAAAATTGGTAGAAGACCTTTTCTACGTCCGGTGTCTTATAGTTTTCTATTGGATCAGAAGCTACTACCAACGGTAGTGCTGGCGGCGGGAGAACCGTTCGCCTGGGGGGTTGGGCCATCTCGATGGTTGTTTGCCTCTTGCCGCCTCTGGGGGTTCCGATTGGCCTCGTCCCCTTCCTAAAAAATTCCTGTGTGAGGGACCTGGGCTATTGTGTTGGTCAGAATTATCTGACGAGTCAGCCGAGCTGTCAGTGAACCCCACACAATTTTGTTTTTTGTTTTACCTGCCCCAAGGCCTTTGGTTTTGTGGCCCACTGTAGGAGCGGTTCGTATAGTAGTCTTTAGTGAGGTACGGGTACGCTCTTTCCTGAGAAAAGCCTTTTATATCTTTTCTAACTTTTGTAGTCTTTTTGTTAAGTTCAATTTTATGAAAATCCTCAACAGTTTTTTGTATTTGTTCCAAAAGTTTTTTAGCGTCAGGGGTGGTATTTTTGTCTGTGATTTGTTTTTCTAAATCAGAGATCTCGGTGCTTAGTTTTTTCAGTTCCTCTGTTGCAATGTCTATCCCAAGCACCATCCAGTGCCTGGAACATGTGGTGCTGATATAACTAAAGCCGTTCAAATATTTGGGGTTATTGGTAAAGACACCCGGAACGTTGCGGACTTGAAGTCCGACTGGAATTATGTTGGCTTTTAAGTAGTCTGTCAATAGTTTGATCATGAGTATCATGCGTACTTCTTTTTTCTTTAATTTTTCCAAGTCATATCCGAGAGAGGAGCTTGGCACAGAGAGTGTTTCTGCCGAATCTGATAACAGGGAAGGACCTCCTAAGATTTTATTAATGTATTCAATGGTGTACAAAGGTGGGTGGTCGGACATGCCTAACAAGGGGAACGTACCAGGGAGTATTAGTGAGGACAAGGAAGGAGGGGTTACACGGGGTGGACCCACTTGCGAAAAGGGGTAAGGATTTTCCAATCCCTTGCAATCCAGCGATTGCGCTAAGTACTATTATACAAGGACAAGGGAACCCAAAGGTAATTCGGTAGGGACCTTGGGTAGTATCATAGTATAGAGAACAGTGGTCCCTATTCTAAAAGAATAAACAAGGGGAGATAATCATACACTAGATAGAAAGTATGTCTTTTGTCCAGCCAGACAAGAATTTATTTTCATAATAGTTTTCAATTAGTAGCGTTTAAGAAACAGTCAATAACAAGTGGGCACAGCCGTGACCCACAAAACACAAGACAAAACAACGAAAAGGATTGGCCAAAAGGCAAGCCAAAATGGGTCTGTATACTTGTACTCAGTTTACACAGACATAGATTAAATTCTAAACACCATTGCACACTCTAATACAGCTCAATCTTAGTGCATAAGGTGTATTGGTGTCGATGACATTTCGATGCCACTATTAAATACAAGGCACCATCTTCAGGACAATAGAATTATACATTGTAGTCTTGACAGTAATATGCTGCACCTTTTTACATTTACTTTACATTTAAAATGAACAGGGACAAAGTAAGATACACACAGGAAAAAGGGGGGAGAAAAAAGTGTAAATCATATTTAGAAAAATAAGCTAGGCATGTTTTCAGCATAGGATCGGTGACATTTGTGAATAAAACGGCGATTTGTATGGTTATTGCTGTGCGAATTTCATGCTCCGGTGATATAGATATGAGAATCATGTCAGAACCACGTTAGGACTATATAGGTGGTTGTTCATAGTTTTCTCAAGCATAAAGCGCGTGACCCAGTCCTGGTGGTTAAAATTAGCGTGTTTAGCGGGTTGGTCCGGACTAGGCTCGTGAGGACGGGTTGCATCATGAGTACATGCTGATACACAATTTAAAAACGGCGCAGTACATAGTGGTGAAGGGTTATTGGAAAACGGGTAGTCATTTATGCCGCGTGTGGTTTAAAATCGGCGCAGTGCGTACTAATAAACAAAGTGCATAGTGAACGGGGATTTACCTATGGCAGGAGTTATAATTGAGTCTCACGTAATTCTGTGAGGCGCGCGGGCCTTCACAATTTAATTATTAAAGGTTTCTCGGCCAACAGCCAGGGTACCTGTGTGGGCGAAATTCCAAGGTTACAAGGAGTCTATGTGGGAATAGAATGGTGGGTGGAATAAAACCAGAACACATATTTACCAGTTCCACTTAATAAGTCTCAGAGCATCCCTGTGCAATAGCGTGTGTTGGACGTCAGCCGGTGGAAAATGCACAATCGCATTATCTGAGAACAGAATTATAAGCAGGTATTAGGCGGGAACGCCAGGCTGTGACAGCGGGTGGCAGGGGATGGCAGAATTTAGGCATGAGCACTTACTGTGGTAGTGGTGAGCTCGATTGCTTCATCTACTTCCGTGTTTCCTGAGAGACTGGTGATTGCCGGTTATGGGCCCGGTATATAGATCAAAGCAGCACTATCACCAGAAAGCGATGAAGGACAAAGCAGCACTATCACCAGAAAGCGATGAAGGACTAAGAAATCTCAGGTGAAGGGATTAAGATGGAAAGGCGGCAGCCATCTTAAGGTGGTGTGGGATTGGTAGTGTCGGTGCAGGTGGGGTGAGATAAAATATAGGGGTGAAAGCATGCAAGGTGACACAGCATGTGACTTAAATACATGTTATAGTACAAAGTACAGAAGGCATTTTATAATAAGGAGGTCCAGTCCTCAAGGCGGTTGAGGCCACTGTGAATGCTGTGGGTCCTTAAAATCCAGTGTAGTTCCTCTTTGTTAAGTAATTGCGATATGTCAGCCCCTCGTGGAGAAGGTTTGATCAATGTTATTATTGGCCATTTGAGGTCATTCTCAGTATGTCCTTTGTCTGTAAAGTGATCCACAAGGGGGGCATTAGCAGTTTTGCAGCGAATCCTGCTGCGATGCTGTCCGATCCTGAGTTTGATTTTCTGGCTTGTTTGACCTACGTAGATCATCATGCAGGGGCACAAAAAAGCGTACACTACATTTGCTGAGTTACAATTTGAAAAGTACTTTCTCTCAAATTTGATGGTTCCATACTCGAAGGTTTTTCCTTCAACAGTGTAATCACAACAAACGCAGCTGCCAAATTTAGCTTGCCCTGTCAAGGTAGGTAGGCCCCATGCATCATTAAGTGTGGTTTTCAATGTTGATTGAGGGAGAGATGCCCGGACAAGATGATCTTTTATGTTTTTGGCCCGTTTAAAGGCGAACAACGGATGTTCAAGGTTCAATTGTCCTGCATGCAGCACAGGCCAATGCTTTACTACACTCTTTCTTATTGCATTGGATGCTGGAGAGAATGTAGTGACACAAATGAGGCGCTCCTGCATTTTTTTGGGCTTGGGTTCTAGAAGAGTTTCCCTTGGGCAGTACCATGCGCGTTTGAGTGAGCGTCGCTCGAGTTTACGGGGATAGCCTCTTGCTCTGAGCTTATTGCTTAGCGTCTTGGCCTCGCTGAAGTAGTCCTCTTTAAAGTAACAATTCCTCCTTATGCGAAGGAACTGTGAAAAAAGGAGGGAATCTCTCAGTGCGCGTGGGTGGTGACTGCTATAGTTAAGTAGAGTGTTCCGCTCAGTCGGTTTGCGATGTAGACTGGTGGTGAGACGGCCCTCCATGTGTTTTATCACTAGATCCAAGAAGGGAAGTGATTCTTTGCTGGTGGAGAGTGTGTAGTTTAGGCCTCCACTGTTATTGTTGAGCCAGTGATGGAATTGTGTGAGGCCATCAGAGGAATCAGTCCACAGTAGGAAAATATCGTCTTTGTACCGTTTCCACAAGGCGATGCCATTGTGGAAAGGGTTAAACGTGTCAAGGATGCAAGATGTCTCAAGGTGGTCCATATAGAGAATGGCCAGATTGGGAGCAAAAATCGCTCCCATTGATGTGCAGCGCACTTGGCCATAGAACTGCCCTCCAAAAAGGAAAAAATTATTTGTCAGACATATCTCCAATAGTTGGAGAATAAAAACAGAGGGAACATTATGTGGGTTTGGACGTGTTTCCAACACTTTCTCAATGACACGGAGGGATTCATATTGAGGAATCTTAGTACATAATGATTCCACATCCAGCGTGCACATGGTGCTGGATGTGGGATCAAATGGGAGGTCTTCAATAAGATTAATCATGTCCATACTGTCTTTTATGTAACAGATGGTGCCAGGGACAATTTGTTTGATGAAGTAGTCTATGTAGTGTCCAAGGGGTTCCAGGACGGAACCACAGCCCGAGACGATGGGCCTGCCGGGTGGGGATTCTGAGTTCATATGAATCTTGGGGAGACAGTAGATTACTGGAATGCGTGGGGCCTTGGTGTTTAGGAATTCGTATTCTTTTTTTGATAGGAAACCTGATTCTAGGGCTTCCGTGGTGACTTGAGAAATAAGTTTCTGAATCTCACTGGTCGGGTTGCCGGGTAATTTGCAATAATGCTCAGTATTACGCTGGTGTACGCTGTTTTGTGCCCCTGCATGATGATCTACGTAGGTCAAACAAGCCAGAAAATCAAACTCAGGATCGGACAGCATCGCAGCAGGATTCGCTGCAAAACTGCTAATGCCCCCCTTGTGGATCACTTTACAGACAAAGGACATACTGAGAATGACCTCAAATGGACAATAATAACATTGATCAAATCGCCTCCACGAGGGGCTGACATATCGCAATTACTTAACAAAGAGGAACTAAACTGGATTTAAAGGACCAACAGCATTCACAGTGGCCTCAACCGCCTTGAGGACTGGACCTCCTTATTATAAAATGCCTTCTGTACTTTGTACTATAACATGTATTTAAGTCACATGCTGTGTCACCTTGCATGCTTTCACCCCTATATTTTATCTCACCCCATCTGTACCAACACTACCAATCCCACACCACCTTAAGATGGCTGCCGCCTTTCCATCTTAATCCCTTCACCTGAGATTCCTTAGTCCTTCATCGCTTTCTGGTGATAGTGCTGCTTGTCCTTTATCGCTTTCTGGTGATAGTGCTGCTTTGATCTATATACCGGGCCCATTACCGGCAATCACCAGTCTCTCAGGAAACACGGAAGTAGATGAAGCAATCGAGCTCACCACTACCACAGTAAGTGCTCACGCCTAAATTCTGCCATCCCCTGCCACCCGCTGTCACAGCCTGGCATTCCCGCCTAATACCTGTTTATAATTCTGTTCTCAGATAATGCGATTGTGCATTTTCCACCGGCTGACGTCCAACACACGCTATTGCGCAGGGACGCTCTGAGACTTATTAGGTGGAACTGGTAAATATGTGTTCTGGTTTTATTCCACCCACCATTGTATTCCCACATAGACTCCTTGTAACCTTGGAATTTCGCCCACACAGGTACCCTGGCTGTTGGCCGAGCAACCTTTTATAATTAAATTGTGAAGGCCCGCGCTCCTCACAGAATTACGTGAGACTCAATTATAACTCCTGCCATAGGTAAATCCCCGTTCACTATGCACTTTGTTTATTAGTACGCACTGCGCCGATTTTAAACCACACGCGGCATAAATGACTACCCGTTTTCCAATCACCCTTCACCACTATGTACTGCGCCGTTTTTAAATTGTGTATCAGCATGTACTCATGATGGAACCTGTCCTCACGAGCCTAGTCCGGACCAACCCGCTAAACACGCTAATTTTAACCTCCAGGACTGGGTCACGCGCTTTATGCTTGAGAAAACTATGAACAACCACCTATATAGTCCTAACATGGTTCTGACATGATTCTCATAAATTTATCCCCCGAACATGAAATTCGCACAGCAATAACCATACAAATCGGCGTTTTATTCACAAATGTCACCGATCCTATGCTGAAAACATGCCTAGCTTATTTTTCTAAATATGATTTACACTTTTTTCTCCCCCCTTTTTCTTGTGTGTATCTTACCTTGTCCCTGGTCATTTTAAATGTAAAGTAAATGTAAAAAGGCGCAGCATATTACTGTCAAGACTACAATGTATAATTCTATTGTCCTGAAGATAATGCCTTGTATTTAATAGTGGCATCGAAACGTCGTCGACACCAGTACACCTTATGCACTAAGATTGAGCTGTATGAGAGTGTGCAATGGTGTTTAGAAGTTAATCTATGTCTGTGTAAACTGAGTACAAGTATACAGACCCATTTTGGCTTTCCTTTTGGCCAATCCTTTTCGTTGTTTTGTCTTGTGTTTTGTGGGTCACGGCTGTGCCCACACGTTATTGACTGTTTCTTAAACGCTACTAATTGAAAAGTATTATGAAAATAAATTCTTGTCCGGCTGGACAAAAGACATACTTTCTATCTAGTGTATGATTATCTCCCCTTGTTTATTCTTTTAGAATAGGGACCACTGTTCTCTATAATACGATACTACCCATGGTCCCTACCGAATTACCTTTGGGTTCCCTTGTCCTTGTATAAGATAAAGGACAGAGGCGCGGCCACGCTGCTGCCCTCCTTAAGCAAGGTTCAATCTGATCCTCAGACTAACAAACAGTCCAGATGAATTGTGTTCAACCCCGCAAGAGCCTCAGCTCGTCCCACAGGGTTACGGTAAATAGGAATCCCACCATGGCTCTTAAATAATAGTGGTGGCGATACCTTTGCCACTTCCCGTAACCATGTTCCCACAAGAAATACCGGTAGATGTTCCAACAAGAAATACCAGTAGCAACCCCGCAAGAGCCGATATACTGCTCGTCCAACGGGCCGCTTAAGATTTGCTTCCGCTTGGAGAGGAAGCAAAGTGACAGGATCACAAGGTTCAAAAGCAAAGGTTTGGTGCATATGCACCCCTACCGGTTTCCAGTTTGTAGTATCCAGGGTCGGGATCGAATTAGCGGCACTAGTTCCAGGAACCAGGAAGCAATATGCAAGCTACCAACGAGCGTCATGACGTCAGAATCGGCACGTCCCCGATAGCCTCATGGGAGCTGTAGTTCCCTGCCTATCGTTTCCGGGAATTCAGTGTGATTAGTCTCCTCAGTGTTCTCGTAGTGCACCCAGCGTGCTTCGTGACAAACTGCCAATCATGGAGAAACGAAATGCCATTACGTTTTGGACACAGAGCACATGCACTGTTGCAACTTTTGTATGCGTCTAGAAATCATAGGTGTGGGACTTGACCTTTCTGCAGGATCATCCCCAAAAATGTTGACTTAATTTCTCCTGTTTTTTTTTTTGCTGAATTCATTTTTGTTGTCCTTAGGACTTAGCACACTCATTTTTCACTTATGTCTTTAATATTGCATATTACGAGTTCTACTGATTGAATTGTTGTTTTGGTCTCGATTTATTTTTTAAACTTTGCTCTATTTTTCTAAATTGGTGTGAGATTTTTCTTGTGTTATTACTGTTTGAAGTGCTGAATTAACTCTACACATTGCTTCTAAGTTAAGCCTGATTGCTCTGTGTCAAGCTACCAATGGGTTCAGCACAATTTAGGGCCTCATTAGGATGGCGGTCGGCTTTCGTTCGACCACCATCCCTTCGGAAACGGGACCGCCCGACTATCTCTCGGTGGTCCCACCATTGGAATCACGATGCGACTGCCTTCAAGGCAGTTAAAATGTGTATCTTTTGTATTGCGCATGAGCTGCGGGCTGCAGCACATGTCACAGTACAAAAATACACATTCTGCATATCCCTGCACTATGTGGCAGGCACCATGGGCTGCCTGCCTGATGGTACAAGGATATGTAGGTGGCACAATAGGTGCCCCCCATGGCGCATACCGGAGGCCCAGTGTGGAAGGAGGCCAACTGGGTGGCCCCAAAGTCAATTTCCACTAGCCTCTTCATGGCGGGTTAACCGCCATGAAACAGCCTGCGGAAACTGACTTTGTAATGCCTACTTCGGTGCCTGATGCAAATAGAACAATAGATGGGCAGAATGCAGAACAATGTCATACATTCATCCCAGTACAGAAATCTGGCCTAAATCCATCGTTTTTTGCACCCCATGCGAATCCAGTTTGAACCCAGCCATATGCAAATCAGTTTTGAACCTGCGCCCAATGGGAACAGTCCAGCCCGAACTGCCAGGCCAGGTCCTCCCTGGACTGGAAACGAGCATCCTAGGACCAGTTTCTGGGCATCACCACTCATCAGCCAGGCTAGCTTGAATCCAATGGCATGGAGAGAATGGGACCCACGTCTGGGCATACCTGTCCCACTCGGGGTACAAAAGCAAAAAGAACAATTGATGGACAGAATGTCATGCACCACCACCATAGTAGGCATTGCAGACAGTCCGACTGGCTCCTTGGGCCTGTTGGATTTGTGTTGGACGGTCTTTCAGACCCCCGACCAATCGCCCACCTTCCTAATGTGGCGGGCGGTCTTACATGGTCCGATGTCCGTGGGACTGCCACCGACTGGCTGACAGTGGCAGTCCAACCAGAATCATAATCAGGCTCTAAGTTTGGGGTTTGCTTGTGTCTACCTCTGACGAGGATTGTGGCTTCTGCCCCTCAACCATTAACCCAATTTCCTACAATAGGCAAACAGGATCATATCCAAAATAGAGTCACCAGAAATAGGAGTCCAGCATCAGATAGCGACCAGGAAACATTGGTAAAGGTGCCAAAACTTCACCAAGGTAATTATTTGACAGTCAAGCAGTGGATCTCCCCCATAACATGGAACAAATGAAGGGATCATGACCCAACCAGTTCATATTCTGAAATTGCTCTGCTGAGATATAACCCACTTGAAGTCAAAATGTAATGCCATCATTCCTCTAAGCGGAGCGTCTAAGAGAAATAAAATAAAACGTAATGCCATTACTGAAAAACCCCAAAACCTGAGGGCAGTGCTTACTTTGAGCCGGAGCTTTCTGGTGCTGAGCACCAGCACTTAATTGGTTTCCAGTGCTCGGCACCGCCACCAAATTGTCAACACTGCACTTAGGGCAGTCTGCCACAAGCTGGCGCTGCTCCTGTAATTTAGAGATGAGCAGCATATCAGTTGTTCAGGAAAACAATATACATTTAAAAAAAAGTAATAATACCTGCCTCCCCAGCCATTCCTTTAGCTTTGTGGACCTGGAATAATCTGAACTGTCGCATTTACATGCGAGACAGATGGTTAGTAGTTGTTTTGGCAGCGATGGCTGTTGCAAGCTGCTCCTGATCAGAGCCCTGGCACTTATAATTTTACAAATTAAGCACTGTAGAAGGTAAAAAGCCATAATCATAAAACCAAAGTCTAACTGACAATCTGCGGTGTAAAATGGAAAACTAAGGCTCCCATTTTCTGGTAGTGAAGCCACAAAAATCGACTTCTCAAGCACAAAGAGGGGATGTATGACGTTACAACGCATACTTTTACAACGCCTACCATTACCACGCAATTTTTACAACGCAGGATCCATTACAACGAAGTACCATTACAACGCATGTATTTACAACGCAGATACCTTTACAACGCATACCATTACAACGTAAGTATTGGTAAGTTTATAATATTTTTTTTAATGTAAATTAATTAAAATTAATATAATTTAATTTAATTTAATTTAATTTAAATAATTTTATTTAATTTAATTTAATTTAATTTAATTTAATCAATTTAATTTAATGTAATTTAAATTTAATTGTATTTAATTTTTACCTTGTACCCCTTTACCCAAAAACCCAAAACTGACCCTGAACCCTAAAAATACCCCTTTACCCAAAAACCCAAAACTGACCCTGAACCCTAAAAATACCCCTTTACCCAAAAACCCCAAACTGACCCTGAACCCTAAAAATACCCCTTTACCCAAAAATCAAAAACTGTCCCTGAACCCTAAAAATACTAAGCATGGGCGGATCTAGCGGATCTCGCGTACGCGAACTTGCGGATTTACGGATTCGCAATCCGCGAAGATCCGCGAACTCTAGCGGATTTGCGGATTTTCCCGTTTGTTGTGTTGGCGCGCGTTCGCGCCGATTTTGGGACAAGTTCGCAATTGCGAACTTACTTTTCGGCTCGCAACGGCCGCGACTATGTTGTTTCAACGTCTGGTTTATCATCACAGGTTCACAGCACCCTCTGTTTCACCACTGCCACCCTCTGGGACACCCATGCCACCCTCTGGTACATCCTCACTGCCACCCATTAGGTTTATTTATCACTGTAGATTATGGTGGTTGAAAAAAGCAAGCACACCTGCCCTTCTTCAACTGCCATCAATTAATTTGTGTTTCAATAATGTGTCAGTTATTTAGAAAGTTCCAGTCTGGCTGGCACCTGCTTCCTTCCTTATCTGTAATTTGCTTTTTGTTGCAGTGAAATTTTTTTTTCACAGGACCTTTATGGTCTACTTGTAGCTATTCTATGAGCCTGCTGTTTGGGTCATAGCAGGGTCATAGAATAGTTGCAAACTTTGGAGGGGCCCATCAGGAAGCACTACCTTGAATGTTACTAATGTTAAGTTTGAACTTTTGCACCTGCTCATTGCTTTCAGTTTAGCTAAAATCGTTTTTTTCTGCAATTTCGCGCGTTTTTTGGGGCGCGAATCCGTGCGAGATCGATTTCGGAAGCCGCGAATACGTGCGAATACAAAATTGTTTTTTTTGCGACGTGTATGTTCGCGTGATCTTGCGCGTGTTCGCGAGGCGCTTCTAGCTATACGTTTGCCAAGTTACCCTATCGGTCGTACACGGGCGCGGCCATCTTGTTGGCGTTACGTAATTCCGTTTCCGCCCGCTATGTGTAATCTCGCAAAGTGTGCTGCTCGCTAGTACAATTTCGCGCGTACTCGCAAGGAAAATCTCGCGCGAACTTACCCACGCGGTCGTGAACGGGCGCGGCCATCTTGTTTCTCATTCATTGCTATGGTTCTGGGCATGCTTTCTCTATCCTCTCTCAATCTCTGCCATCCTTTGCTTGTTTGAAGTTTTTTTGATCTAATTTTACTTATTATCTATCCCTCTATTTTTCTAGCTCTATATTTTTGTGTTTTCTGCAGCTTTTAGTTACTTTTAAACTACTTTTTTAAACTCTTTTCTTTTCTTCTTCACTATTCTATTTCTTGTTTATCATTTAACTCTATTTCTGCCCAGACCATGGTAAAGGGAGCCGGGAAGCACCCTGAGAAGGGGAAGGGTCCCGCACCCCGTGCCCGGCTCCCGTGCGGGCGTTTAAGGGGGGAGCAAGTGGTCCCGAGGGAGATCTTCAGCGCGGAGGAAGTGGCGGCACTGATCTTCCATGTCCAGCGCCGCCTCCCCAAGACGATCCTGGGAGGCGGCAAGATCGCGACCGGCTATGGCATCCGGGAGCGTCGCAAGCGGTGGGAGAAGGTGTGCCGGGCCATGTACAAGATCTCTGGGGTCCGGCGCACATATAACCAGGCCACCCACCGCTGGACCGATGTCATGGACCGGGAGCGGGACTTGCTGGACGCGCTCGGCGTAGAGGTCCCCAGGCTTGGTGAGTAGTAGTAGTAGTACATTTACTACTCTGTTTTATCCTGCTCTGTTATTTGCAAATCTTTGTTCTTTACCAAGAGCAATAATGCTGCCGATTACATTGAGGTAAATTATATTTCAAAATCTTCTATGCATTTCAGGTGCACTGCTCTCCTTCTCAGTAGCCTTGCTTGCTACTATGCTTCTTTGTTTTGTATGTTGTGTTCAGAAGCATTTCATTGGCCTGAGAAATTATGTATGAGTGTAGTGTAAAGAAAAGAACTGCGTAATGCTAGACAGTAAGGGTCATATTTTCAATTACCGGCGCATCCCTGCAAAGTAGCAGGGATGCGGCAGTAATTGTGTGCCATGCCACCACCACCCATTGGCCCAAAACGTCACAGAAGCCTTACGCATCTGTGCCGTAAAGGCAGCGCATTGCTGGAGTTGCGTGCCAACGATGGCGCAGCTCCAGCAATGCTCTGGGGTACCCTATCTCCCCAATGCTGCATCAAGCCGTACGTCGGCTTCAAGCGCGCAGGGTTTGAGTCATGCATCATTGTCCTAAAAGTGACTGATTGACATCTTGTAGATTTCCCTCAGCCACTTTTAGGATTCGTTCCTGCGCAGGTACGCCCTCCCTTGCGCCGGAACGCCCCCTGATGGCGCAGGGCTTTACAACGTGATGCATCGCCCATATGCCCATATGTGTTTTTTTTTAATATATACGCCGCACCAACACCATGGCGAGTCTTTTGTTCTGCCGCTGCGTCAGAAAAGGCACGCAACAATGGAGGAAAATGAGCCGCAACTTCCGCAAGGGACTTCTATCAGCCCCAACAGACTGAAGTCCAGTCCTTCCTTTAGACACATGGCTATAAGAAGAAATAGTGGCGGTGGTGGCGGGTGGATTGATAGTTTTAGTATTCACTGATCTGCAAGCAGGATGGACTTTGTCTGTCACGTGTTGCGCACTGCTGCCTGCAGTGCCAGGCCTAGGCAAACCTCTTTAGTAGTCTGTTTATTGAGTTACATAGGAACTTTCTAAGTCAACGTTCCGCAAATCAGGCAATACGAATAACGTAGTATACCACATGAGATAGATCCCGTGGAATAGTTGTCTATCTATTTCCTATTTTTCCTAAATATGTTGTTATTGTTCTTTTGAAATGTTTGATTTGGTTGAAAAATCTCATCCATGTTTTCTGGTTTTTCTTTCTTTCATGTTGTACATCAGCTCCCCCCAAGGGCAAGAGGACACAGGAGGAGGGTGCTGAGGATGCAGGCCAGGATCGGGCAGGCGAGGGCTCCTTTGCTGGCCCCAGTAAGTTTACATTTTAATAAACAGTACCTATTTTTTCCTAGCGTTCCTCATTCGATTTTTTCTAAATTGTCTTTGATCTTCTTGTAGACTGGATATAAATTCTTATCCTGCCTCGAATATGACTCCCTGTGGTATTACTAGACTATTCTTATTAGTCTGTCTGTGTAGCTAACTAAGATTGGACATTTGGCAATTCCATTGGACTCCCATTATATTCAGCAATACCTCTATGCACTGTCTCCTTACTGACTAGATAGTGTGGCAGAGTCATTCAGCTCCCGAAGTCACCGATTATAGATCCCCAATGATCTCTAGATTATCGTACGCAGGACAAGAGAGTAGTACGGAGTCACAGCACAGTCAAGAAGTGTCAGAGGCACTCATGCTTGCAAAAATTCCAAAACCTTTAGCTCATCCACTCTAGTCTGGAGGAACAAAAACCACAGAGTCTATTTAAGTTTAAAAGCTTTATTAAAAGTAAACACATTTATTAAAATCTACTTTGTCATAAAACTATTTAACTGAAAACGGAAAAGTGGTTAGTGCTGACGATTAATTGGACACATTTCTTGTGGTCGAGCCGAGCTCTCACCTGGTTTGAACTTGATCCTGGTCGTGTTCTTAGGACTCAGGAGTCAAGCTTCTGTCTGTTAGGAGAAAAAGTGGTGCGTGTTAAAAATCAAAAGCAAGCATTCATCAGTTGTGCATAAAAGTGCAGCAAGACAACAGCCTTCCCTGGAAAATGGGACATTTTTACTATGGAGTAGACAGTCACAAATTATTACATTGTATTCTGTTTTTTTAACATTTCTCCTAGACCAAATATTATATAGTAGTGAGTGGTGTATTCTAACATTCTTAAATGTACTTTGTAGGTGTAACATCTGGTGACGGGGCCAGCGCGGAGGTGGCTGTGTTGGACCAGGACTCGGAGGCCTCTGGGGAGGAGGCGGTACAAGAGCCGGCGGACGTTCCTGTGGGGGATCAAACGGTGGTGGCGGAAACAGGTAAGCTATATATTCCTTACTTATTGAGATTGAAGACTGCATAGTGTGCTTTCTGCACGGGTGTATTACAATTACAAATCAACCAGGTAGTAGCCTCCTCGAAATGTACTTCGACTTAGCTGTGAAGTTTTTGGTGAGAAGAATCCCAATAAGTTCTTAGACGAACGTGATGGATGGGATGAACGAAAAGCGAAAGAAGGGTGTAAGTAAGTGGGACGCGAACTTGTATGATGGCTGGCAAAGAAGAACGATATGTGTTTGCTTGGCCCCCGAGGTGGCTGGGAAGGAAAGAATATGGTATGGTGCATGGCTGGGTCAATGATGAAGCAAGGATGGGTGGAAGGACAGCAGCCTGGGTGGGTGAAACAGAAACTGTATGTGTGCGTATACTTTGACTGAATGGATGCCTGGAGCATGGTATTCTCTGACTCTTAGATAGCACATGTGTATCTAGAGAGAGTAGATGGTCGCCAGGTGAAGTAAGTGTTACCTTGAAGAGCATGTACCACCGCACCCGCACGTCCGTTCCAGTGCAGGGAAGGCAAGGAAAAGAAATTGTAAATGTGTCCAATACTACCATGAATAGTAGAAGTACTTTGTATTGCGTTTGCATTCACAGCATATATCTGGTTATTACGGTGGACACTCCGTACCTCTCTTAATAACTTTAGTTTACTTGTAGTACGTCATTCATGTGTGGGTGTATCACTGTTCACTCAATATTAAGCAAAGCACCTAAAGTCATCTCATCTGTCATTAAATACGTCCCATGTGAAGTGATAGATAATCAAATTAGTTAGCTTCTTCATTTTCCTTTTCTAGTACTCATTTGCACTGTAGGATGAAAGGTAAATTAATTAAGCAGTAGCCCTTGTAACAGAGTATTCTCAGTGCCACCCGTAATAGAAAAGTAATAGCTTCACCACCTGCATGTACTGGACCGGTACAGTAACGCAAGTCTGTCTCACTCATCATGGTGTGCAACTTTTTTTCTCGGGTGCAAGTTCACTGTGCTGTCCATGTCATTCTGCCGGCTTGCATAAGATAACGTACCCATTTCCCTAAACAAGAGAGAAGAAGAAGAATAAGACTGGTGTACTGTCATAGTCGACTGTAATGGAAGTCCATAGTGGTCGTAGAATTAGTTCATTAAACTACCACTACTGTTAGAGCAAGGATGCAGAAGTGGGAGGTTACATAGATACTGTCCTCAATAGTTATGTACTGTGCTTTCAATTTGCTACTTGTACTCTGTGACCCAACTTTCGGCTCAATCACTTTGTGTTATTAATAAGGAGCATTGGTTACAGACTATGTCTTTCTTTCTTCATATAGTTGCTCCTTCCAAATCAACAACAAGGAGGGAGCAGGCTAGATTGGCCCGGCAACGGAGGCTGGAGGCCACAGTCGCCGAATATCGGCGGCTGGTGGCCCTGGAGGAGGAGGAGGAAACGCAGTCGAGCGGGGGTGCAACAACGACATCCTCGACTGTGACCACTGCATCCTCCTCCGTGACTAAGCCAGCGGGACCGAGCCGGGCTAAGAAAGACGACCGCCACCGCCAAGCAACCGAAATACCAGCTGCCCCCCACAGGAGCTGCAAGGACCGCCAACGCCGCCTACGAGTCCGCATGTCCAACCTGGAGCAGGAGGTCCTGAGGTATAAGAACTTGGTTAAGGGCCTCCGCTCCGAGCTTGCCACCCTCCGCAAGGAGTATGATGCCCATGCCGCATCATGCACCAGCACCAGCACCCTCCAGTAGTGGAGTGTCCCTTGCCCTTTTTTTATAGACTTTTGGGGGGTGGGATTTGGGAGTTGGGATCGTTTTGGGACGTTTCAGAGACAATCGTTGGGGTTAGGGTGGGTGAGGGAGATTATTTTGTTAGGGCTAAATAAATATATTTTTCAACTTTATCTGACCATACCTGTTTTTTACTGCTTTTCAGTCTGGTGGGTGGGGGGCGGGGGTGTAACAGTAACTTTGTTTTCCTGAACAGTCGTAGGACTTTAGTAGTACAACCGTCAATCTCTTGTCTACTCCGAAATAATACTCCATTATACTACCTCCCACCAAACGCTTATCTTACCTGTAATTTGTGTTAGAAATTAGGGCTAGGCCCAGGGCTGGCTCCAGGTGAAATGGGGATTAACGTTGTCAATCCTGGGCGGGTGACATTTCCTCATTGCGGTGGTACTAGTGGTGTGACACAGTGGCAGTTGCATGCCTATGGAAAAAAATAAAACGAAACCTTGTTTGTCCTCCTTACTGTAGCATTACAACGGTTACGGTACGATCGAGAAAATAGCAGATGACAGTACACTAGAACAGTGCCATAATGTAGCCTAACAAATGGTAAAGTATTTGCTTGCAAGTATAACTAGTACTTGCGTTGAATTTATTTGACATTGGCTACTACTACTAGAAGATATAGTACTGAAGCTGAGTAAGTCTAGAAGATATCCTCGTATTCCTTCACCAGCCTGTTGCTGCTATGACCTTATCCTCCCCAGCAAGTGTGTGGAATTATTGATGTCATTTTAGTCAGACATCAAGCAAAACAACACAGCCCGGGGGAAGAGGGTTAGGGTTTGTAAAATGGATGGGAATGGGGGTTTCTTTTTGGGTAGGTTTTGTTGAGAGAAGAAAAAAAAAGCAGAGCATGGACAAACAATAATTGAAGATACAGACAATCTTTGGTTACAAACTAAAGGTAAGCACATGCAGTCACACTCATAGAATAAAAGACAACAATGGATACTGTATCTGTATTGCGTATGTTGTTGGAGTTGTCCTGTTGAATTTGGTAAGTAATAAGCATGCAGCAAACAATTCCTCTTATTGGCGGCACTCCTCCATTCCAGCTGACGCTTCGTCCATCAATGTGGTGACCACTGACAGAAGACACCCTGTCCACTGCCTGCCTGGCGGATGTTGACTGAAACCCGGCCTGTAATTATTGAACGGAAAACAGGAAGTGCTATTACAATACCACTGATAAATAAATAAAAGGTATGTACGCTGTGTGGTGCAAAAAGTCACACTTTGATTTCCCTAATAGACAGTACAATATTTTTGAAATTGCGTGCTCTGTCTGAGTCACCTTTTTAAGGATCAATAAGTATGGCCAAAATATTATAGCGGATCTTTCCCCTCAAGGTAGGTGTACTACTGTGTTTTAGAACAAAATTTGACCTTGAAAAAAAGGCTGTTCCTTATGGATTTTGTCCAAAACACTTCTATCCGGTATTAGACCTTCCCAGGAATGCCCCAGGCAAGACCCGCCAACCCACCCGCAAAAAACCACCCGACAACACCACCAAACAGCGAAAAAGCTAAATCTCATACTTACAATATCTCTCGGCCTTCGGTCCAAATGCGGCGCTGTTCAGCTAGGTCATCATCATCAATCATCATAACTCCTGTTTTCCACCACGGATTTCCTGAAAAGCAAATGCAATCAAGATTAGACTGTCGCAGCAGTGCTTCGACAGAGACCCCGGCCGCAACCCACCCACGAACAGCAGGAAGCCCCCCAAAACGCTACATTGAGCAAGATGTCAGAAGAAATAGCAAAAAAAAGGCTGTTCCTTATGGATTTTGTCCAAAACACTTCTATCCGGTATTAGACCTTCCCAGGAATGCCCCAGGCAAGACCCGCCGGCGCCAACCCACCCGCAAAAAACCACCCGACAACACCCCCAAACAGCGAAAAAGCTAAATCTCATACTTACAATATCTCTCGGCCTTCGGTCCAAATGCGGCGCTGTTCAGCTAGGTCATCATCATCAATCATCATAACTCCTGTTTTCCACCACGGATTTCCTGAAAAGCAAATGCAATCAAGATTAGACTGTCGCAGCAGTGCTTCGACAGACACCAAAAATTACCCACAAACCCCCGGAACCCCGCCAAAGAGCACCTCAAAGGCAAGCAAGTCAGCAAAAACGGCAAGAAATTTCCACCTCATATTTGGTCCAAAACACTTTTGTCCATTATTAGAGCTTCACAGCAATGGGCCCAAATCCGTCAACTCACCCGCAAAGAAGTACAACACCCCCACAAGTGCTGAGTCTTTCTTCATTGGGCGTAATCCAGCACTCTGCTTGGAGGGAAATCGCAGTCTGGAGGAGGAGGATAGAGGAGCATGTTCTTCGGAACTTGTGAACCTGAGGAATGTAGACTGCGGCACCTTCAAAGCAATAAGCAAACAAGTGAAGACAGTTCTGATGATGGTCTTGTTTTTGGGATTAGGTGATTAAAGTTTGAATTTAATTAACTGTGCAAAACAAAGAAAGAGAGACACAAAGCACACAGGAATAAAGCGAATAAGGACGAAAAAGAAAGTTCTTGATTGATTGTCTCATTTTCAGGGCTCGGTGTCAGGGAATAAGAACAAGATTTCGTCATCATACTCTGCGAATTCAGGCTGGATGAGGTCAGTGCCACCGAACAGAGAAAAAATCCCCTCATCTACGTTGCCGTCCTCCTCGTTTTCATGCGGCGTGCTTTCTCGTACTTTGTAATCTGGTGGTATGAGGTGCTGATTCATCTTGATCATTGTCAGCCGCTCCACATTTTTGGGCGAGAGGCGGCTCCGTTTGGGAGTTACAATGCCACCAGCAGCACTGAAAACACGTTCAGAAGACACACTTGCGAGTGGGCAAGACAAATAGTTTATAGCCAGGTTGTAGAGCTGTGGCCACAATTGTTTTTTGCCATGCCAATACTGCAATGGCTCCTCATTAAGAAAGACCACTGTTGAGTCATTCATATAGTCCTGCACCATCGACTCAAGGTCATCAACGGTTCCTCCACTTTGCTTACTTTTTGCTGTGGCTGTGACATTTTTTCGAGAACCATACCCAAGCAAACTTAGCCAATCCTCTACAACAGCCACTGTTTTTGTTGTGTGTGGTGCAGATGATCCAGTTGCCGGTGTCTTTAACGGCTGAGAGGTCACTTGTGCCCCAGCCACAGGTGCAGAAGTGGATTCTTGTGACTGGGGATGGCCTGCTGATGCTGATGCTGATGTACTGGCTTCTCCTTCAATAACCTGCCGTTCTTTTTCAAACCTCTTGGCTGACAAGGCTAACCAATGTTTGTACTTTTGAACATCTGCATCATCAAAAGGAAAGAATGCTTCGCCTGCCAGCGCCTTTTTGTAGCGTGGATCCAGAATAGTAGCACAAATGTAATGCTGATCTGACTTGATCTTTTGAAGACGTTCATCACCACGTAGGCGCTCTAATAATTTCTCTGACAAAATGAAATGGTTTTTTTTTTCTTCATCTTCTTTTTCAAACTCAGAAGACACCGCCATCAGTTGGTGCTCCAGCATGCACAACAATGGGATAGCTTTTCCCAAATTACAGTCCTCCTGGCTGACTGCACGCGTGAAGAACTCAAAAGGACGAAGCATGTCTGTCAGGCTTTTAACTATGTCCCATTGCGCCGCACTCATCCGCAGGTCCTCCTTCTGAGATGTACCCTCTGTGAAGAAATATTGATCGAGTACCGTATACTGCTCATACAGACGCTCAAGCATGTAGAAGGTTGAGTTCCAACGTGTTGCCACCTCCTGGATGAGTGCTTTCACTGGCATTCTACGTTGAAGTAGCAGTCTCCGCAGATGCTTCCGGGCCTTAAAAGAATGGCTGAAATGGTTGCACATTTTGCGGCAGGTGGCCATTACCGCGAACGCTGCACTGTCTCTATCACTCAAGAATTTTTGAACTACCAGGTTGATACAGTGCGCCAAACATGGCACTCTGAAATAGCCACCCTCCGACATGGCCTTAACTACATTGGAGCCATTATCCGTGGAAACATAACCAATCTTGCGTTTTAGGGGGGATAGCATTGTCAAGACCTTTTTGTTAAACTCTTGCAAAAGGTTTTCTGCTGTGTGACTTTTCTCCAAGCCAAACATGGCTAGTGTTGCATGTTTCCGAGCAGCTTTGAAAACTTTGTCCGGGTCAACACCTGCGTTTAGCTTTGCTTTAACACCTGAAAAAGAGACCCAGTGTGCAGTGATGCACATGTAATCATGGCCTGGGCCACTGGTCCACATGTCTGTTGTCAGATGTATTGTGTGAACAGCACTCTTCTGCAAAGCTGCCCCAATCGCCTGCAGCACATCTTCATGTAGTGCTGGAACCGCAACTCTGGCAAAATAGAACCGGCTCGGAACTTTCCATTTAGGGCAGAGCGTTGCCACTAATTCAAGAAAACCTACCGCTTCTACAAAAGAAAAAGGTAGAAGGTCCACAGCTAGCATTTTAGCCAGCTTAGTGTTATACAGACGCGTCAGTGGGTGGTTGCGTTCATATGGCACGTCTGAAGTAAGCATTGTTCTAATGTTGGCCTGGACCAAGCATTTACGGGCTGATAATGACTTCGTTGACCCAATTTTGCTCGCTGGTGAACTTTTGTGCGTTGGTGTCTCACTCGCTCCAACACTCTTAGTGTGCCTCACATTGGGTGTGCTGCTGACAGGGGTACTGGGTGTAAGGGACGTGTTTGACACGTCTTCTTCCTGCTCGTCATCATCAGATGAAACATCAACGTTTCCTTGATTTTGGCCTTTCTTGATCGCATCTAGGTGCGCAAACCATTTGACAGCGTGCTTTCTCTCAAGATGACCACTCTGGCCGCCGGTACCATAGTTGGTACCTGACTTACCACGACTAACTGCAAGCTTACAAAGGGTACAAATGGCAAACTTTGGATTTTTGGGACAAACAGTAAAGAAGTCCCAAACTGGGGACTTGAAGTGTCTGTGGGACCTGGAGGAGGCGGCGATACTGGTGGTGGTGGTCATGAAGCTAATGCCAGATGAAGTGGAGGATCTGGATTGCCCAACATTTGTACGTTTTGCACTTTCACCGCCACTAATTAAGGTCGAGGTTGACGGAGGTCTCTTCTTGCCAGAAAGAAATATGGAAGCGGGACGAGTTGGTGTACTACTTAACTCCAATGATTGTGGTGTTTCCACTGCCTCCTCATCGACAACATCATCATCATCATCATCATCACGCGCAGCAGCTCTTCGGGCTAGGGTCAAAATGTCTGTTTGCTGCATGCCCGCTGGGGCTGCAGTGACCTTTATGATGACTGGGTCGTCGTTGGCAGAGTCTTCATCAGCAGCAGTATCCGCCACTTCTTGTTGAGCCTCATCACACTCCATAACTCTGAGACTTTGGACGAGCTTCCTTTTACGCTTAACTACCTTTGTTGGATCATGGTGTGCCTCACTCTCAGACGGCTGTGGTGCTGGTTCCCAAGTTTGATCCGTATCATCAGAAGGAGGTGTGCTTGAAGAGGATGTAGACACCACCCTTGATCTCTTCCTTGCTAGGGGTGTGGAAGACAATGAAGGATCATCAGGAGGAGTGGCTTCCTCAAATGATACCTCGCCTTGATTGTCGATTTCCTGATGTGCCCCTACTTCGGGAGGAACAACTATTGTGGGCACTTGTGACCCTCCATGCACCTCTGCTTGCGCATCTCCTTGCGCTGCCTCTCCTTCCACATGTACTTGGGCTTGTACTTGCACATGTGATTGTTGTTGCGGCTGTGGTTGTTCAACACTCGTCAGATGAGCTACAACAACCTGTGTTGATTGAGGGACATTGCTGCTGCTTTCTTGCGATGAGCCAACATCACTGGTCGATGGTGATTGAAGAACTATACTGGCTGCCTCTGCAGCACTCAAGGGCTTGGACTTAAGTTGGCGTGGTGGTGGTGGTGGCACTGAGCCCAATGGAGCGGGGGTGCTGCTGCCAGCTTGGTCCCCAGCAGATCCCGCTGCTGCTGCTGCAGGCATACTTTTTTTTTTACTCCCAAAAAAAGGGGCGGGCGGCACACCAGTCTCCTTGGTAACTTGCTTCTTCTGCTCCTTACTGGCACCTTTCTTGCTAGAGGAGCTACGGGTTACTTTTTTTGGGGCCATCCTCTTCAGAGCAGGTCAGCAGGCAGCAGTTGCACGAGTTGCAGAGGGTTCTGTGTCCAGACGTGACGTCGCGTGACGTTATGCTGCACATACCGCTGCAGGACTTCTTCCTGGCACTGGTGGTTCTCTTGAGTCTTCTTGTGCACCTAAAAGCAATGGAAGACAGAGGAACATCAGTTCAGTTATACACCCCAAAAAATCGACAAAACACAGAAAAATGAGCACAATCCCATGCCATCCTTGATGTTTACATTGAAGACACCCCACAGAAAGACTACGGACATGCAAGTATGCAACACTCACTACCCCTGGGCATAATGGATGAAAAGTAGGCAAAATAAGTGCAGGCCTCAGACACTGCCTCTCCTCAAAATGGCCCCCTTACACCCCAAGCACATGTTGCCTGTACCAGCCAGCACTCAAGATGGCCACCACCACCACCCACATGGCCAGTCCACATCAACAGTACACCCCCAAAAAACAGAAAAACAGCCAGAAATCACCACAATCCAATGCCATCCATGATGTTTACATCAAAGAGAGTGAGACCACACCACAGGCACACTCAGTCCATGCACCACCACCACCCCTGGGCAAGCAAAAGGCCACACCAGCAGCCCCCCAAAAACGACAAAAAACAATAAAATAAGCACAATCCCAGCCCATCCATGGCCTCAATTATGTTTAAATTCAAGAAGACACCCCACAGAAAGACTAGGCCCATGCAACACTCACCACCCCTGGGCAAAGGGCCACACCAGCAGGCCCAAAAAAACGACAAAAAACAATAAAATCTGCACAATCCCAGCCCATCCATGGCCTCAATGGTGTTTAAATTCAAGAAGACACCCCTCAGAAACACTAGGCCCATGCAACACTCACTACCCCTGGGCATAAGGGATGAAAAGTAGGCAAAATAAGTGCAGGCCTCAGACACTGCCTCTCCTCAAAATGGCCCCCTTACACCCCAAGCACATGTTGCCTGTACCAGCCAGCACTCAAGATGGCCACCACCACCACCCACATGGCCAGTCCACATCAACAGTACACCCCCAAAAAACAGAAAAACAGCCAGAAATCACCACAATCCAATGCCATCCATGATGTTTACATCAAAGAGAGTGAGACCACACCACAGGCACACTCAGTCCATGCACCACCACCACCCCTGGGCAAGCAAAAGGCCACACCAGCAGCCCCCCAAAAACGACAAAAAACAATAAAATAAGCCCAATCCCAGCCCATCCATGGCCTCAATTATGTTTAAATTCAAGAAGACACCCCACAGAAAGACTAGGCCCATGCAACACTCACCACCCCTGGGCAAAGGGCCACACCAGCAGGCCCAAAAAAACGACAAAAAACAATAAAATCTGCACAATCCCAGCCCATCCATGGCCTCAATGGTGTTTAAATTCAAGAAGACACCCCTCAGAAAAACTAGGCCCATGCAACACTCACTACCCCTGGGCATAAGGGATGAAAAGTAGGCAAAATAAGTGCAGGCCTCAGACACTGCCTCTCCTCAAAATGGCCCCCTTACACCCCAAGCACATGTTGCCTGTACCAGCCAGCACTCAAGATGGCCACCACCACCACCCACATGGCCAGTCCACATCAACAGTACACCCCCAAAAAACAGAAAAACAGCCAGAAATCACCACAATCCAATGCCATCCATGATGTTTACATCAAAGAGAGTGAGACCACACCACAGGCACACTCAGTCCATGCACCACCACCACCCCTGAGCAAGCAAAAGGCCACACCAGCAGCCCCCCAAAAACGACAAAAAACAATAAAATAAGCACAATCCCAGCCCATCCATGGCCTCAATTATGTTTAAATTCAAGAAGACACCCCACAGAAAGACTAGGCCCATGCAACACTCACCACCCCTGGGCAAAGGGCCACACCAGCAGGCCCAAAAAAACGACAAAAAACAATAAAATCTGCACAATCCCAGCCCATCCATGGCCTCAATGGTGTTTAAATTCAAGAAGACACCCCTCAGAAAAACTAGGCCCATGCAACACTCACTACCCCTGGGCATAAGGGATGAAAAGTAGGCAAAATAAGTGCAGGCCTCAGACACTGCCTCTCCTCAAAATGGCCCCCTTACACCCCAAGCACATGTTGCCTGTACCAGCCAGCACTCAAGATGGCCACCACCACCACCCACATGGCCAGTCCACATCAACAGTACACCCCCAAAAAACAGAAAAACAGCCAGAAATCACCACAATCCAATGCCATCCATGATGTTTACATCAAAGAGAGTGAGACCACACCACAGGCACACTCAGTCCATGCACCACCACCACCCCTGGGCAAGCAAAAGGCCACACCAGCAGCCCCCCAAAAACGACAAAAAACAATAAAATAAGCACAATCCCAGCGCATCCATGGCCTCAATTATGTTTAAATTCAAGAAGACACCCCACAGAAAGACTAGGCCCATGCAACACTCACCACCCCTGGGCAAAGGGCCACACCAGCAGGCCCAAAAAAACCGACAAAAAACAATAAAATCTGCACAATCCCAGCCCATCCATGGCCTCAATGGTGTTTAAATTCAAGAAGACACCCCTCAGAAACACTAGGCCCATGCAACACTCACTACCCCTGGGCATAAGGGATGAAAAGTAGGCAAAATAAGTGCAGGCCTCAGACACTGCCTCTCCTCAAAATGGCCCCCTTACACCCCAAGCACATGTTGCCTGTACCAGCCAGCACTCAAGATGGCCACCACCACCACCCACATGGCCAGTCCACATCAACAGAACACCCCCAAAAAACAGAAAAACAGCCAGAAATCACCACAATCCAATGCCATCCATGATGTTTACATCAAAGAGAGTGAGACCACACCACAGGCACACTCAGTCCATGCACCACCACCACCCCTGGGCAAGCAAAAGGCCACACCAGCAGCCCCCCAAAAACGACAAAAAACAATAAAATAAGCACAATCCCAGCCCATCCATGGCCTCAATTATGTTTAAATTCAAGAAGACACCCCACAGAAAGACTAGGCCCATGCAACACTCACCACCCCTGGGCAAAGGGCCACACCAGCAGGCCCAAAAAAACGACAAAAAACAATAAAATCTGCACAATCCCAGCCCATCCATGGCCTCAATGGTGTTTAAATTCAAGAAGACACCCCTCAGAAACACTAGGCCCATGCAACACTCACTACCCCTGGGCATAAGGGATGAAAAGTAGGCAAAATAAGTGCAGGCCTCAGACACTGCCTCTCCTCAAAATGGCCCCCTTACACCCCAAGCACATGTTGCCTGTACCAGCCAGCACTCAAGATGGCCACCACCACCACCCACATGGCCAGTCCACATCAACAGTACACCCCCAAAAAACAGAAAAACAGCCAGAAATCACCACAATCCAATGCCATCCATGATGTTTACATCAAAGAGAGTGAGACCACACCACAGGCACACTCAGTCCATGCACCACCACCACCCCTGGGCAAGCAAAAGGCCACACCAGCAGCCCCCCAAAAACGACAAAAAACAATAAAATAAGCACAATCCCAGCCCATCCATGGCCTCAATTATGTTTAAATTCAAGAAGACACCCCACAGAAAGACTAGGCCCATGCAACACTCACCACCCCTGGGCAAAGGGCCACACCAGCAGGCCCAAAAAAACGACAAAAAACAATAAAATCTGCACAATCCAAGCCCATCCATGGCCTCAATGGTGTTTAAATTCAACAAAACAGTTGTATCATGCACCCATAACTAACCCTGGTCCTACTGGATACTGTGGCTACCCACAATATATTTTATTTAATGTTCTGAAAAAGTTCCAAAATTGTAGTTGCAGCAACTGTAATGCCCCAAACAAACTTACTTGTGAAAGTTGATTTCTAATCCAAAAGTGATCCAAAGACAGTCAAAAAGGCCTCAAATCCAAATATCCAGCAGCACCCACAAAAAGTAATCCTTCCAGCTCCAGATCCAAATGAAAGTGACCAGGAGATGGACAAAGCACTGGGAGGAGCCTGCTGGACAGGAACAGGAAGTTGGAGACTGTGGGGCACTTCCTTACTCCCCCCCCCCAAAATGGACTCCTTGCAAAAAAAAAGGCCATGCAAATGTCAACCTGAGGAGTGATTCTGATAAAAATCATAATTTTCTGAAGGTTTATCCTGTTTGCTGGTGATTTTCTTGTGCGAAATTGCAAAATCTCTATTTCGCAAGTGCGAGATTGTTCCTTTCCGCCGCAACTACGTGTTCGCAATTGCGAACTCTCGCGAGGTGTGCTGTGCAAGGTGGCAAGCCGCGAGTACGTATTCGCGGGCGACAAACTCCCGCGGGAATACGCAGCAAGATCTAAAATGGCGCGTCACTCGCAAAGAAAAACAACTCGGCAAACGCTAAAATGACGGAAAGTGAACGCCGTGCACCACGCCGCGCGCCGCAACCAAGCAAAAAATCCGCCGCGAGCGGATTCACGGATTTTCGACAAATTCGCGAGCGTTCGCGGATTGCGAATTTGCCGAAAATCCGAAAAATCCGCGAGCGGAGCGGATTTTACGCCCATGCTTAAAAAATACCCCTTTACCCAAAAACCCAAAACTGACCCTGAACCCTAAAAATACCCCTTTACCCAAAAACCCAAAACTGACCCTGAACCCTAAAAATACCACTTTACCCAAAAACCCAAAACTGACCCTGAACCCTAAAAATACCCCTTTACCCAAAAACCCCAAACTGACCCTGAACCCTAAAAATACCCCTTTACCCAAAAACCCAAAACTGACCCTGAACCCTAAAAATACCCCTTTACCCAAAAACCCCAAACTAACCCTGAACTCTAAAAATACCCCTTTACCCAAAAACCTAAAACTGACCCTGAACCCTAAAAATACCCCTTTACCCAAAAACCTAAAACTGACCCTAACTCTAAAAATACCCCTTTACCCAAAAACCCAAAACTGACCCTGAACCCTAAAAATACCCCTTTATCCAAAAACCCAAAACTGACCCTGAACCCTAAAAATACCCCTTTACCCAAAAACCCAAACTTATAATATTTTTGATAAAATTACATACTTACCAATACTTACGTTGTAATGGTATGCGTTGTAAAGGTACCTGCGTTGTAAATACATGCGTTGTAATGGTACTTCGTTGTAATGGATCCTGCGTTGTAAAAATTGCGTGGTAATGGTAGGTCGTTGTAAAAGTTGCGTGGTAAAGGTTGTATACCACTCCGAAGATGCGCAATGAACAGTGGCCCCTAATCACACTTTGAACATTGGCTACGGTCACGGTGTGTCCTTTAGTTGCATTTATTGAAAGTGATAATGCCTGCACATGAACTTAGAAATCATAATGAGACATTGTGACTAGAAGGCGTTAGTGACGCAAAAGACAACTCGGCTGTCGTGTATCGACCTCTGCACTAAATAGCCTAAATAGTTAATCCAAATGGAGCGCCGTTACAGACCAAGAAGAGAGGCTATTATACAACCCAGACCGTGAGCTGCATTATTTCAAGATGCTCTGAAATGTGATAATGAAGGGAAAGGAGACACGGGAAAGTACAGTATTTGCACAGACTCACACAAATTGTCCAAACAGGAACGACGAGATCGAATGTAGGTTTCATGGTTATGCCCTGTGTAATTCAGCAAATGGATGAGTATTTTCTTCTCTGTCCAGTTCAACTCCAAAGAACAATGCTTTGTGGTATTTCATTTTAAATCAGCTGAAACAAGAGGTCTATTTAGAATAGAAATGGCACCATGTTCAATTGTTGGTGATATCTCTGCTTAGACTAACTTAGCAAATAGACTCATTTTAGGAGATGCTCAACACCTCAGTGATGGCTATAAGGTATATGCTTTTGTAGTTCGGACTGGACTGTTCCCATGGGGCAACAGGGTCAGCGCTGATTTGCATATCGCCATTGTCTAACCCAGGGTGGTGTGGAGTGGAAAAACGATGGATTTGGGCCCAGATCATTTGACTGGGGTGAATGTGTGACATTGATCCACATTCTGTCCATCATTGTTGTGTTTGCAGTTACCGCTCTAAGTGTACTGGGGATGCTCAGACGTGAGTCCCAGACACTCCACACCACTGGAATCAAGCTAGCCGGGCTGATGAGAGGTGTTACCTCGAAACCGGGCCGGTCCTCGGATGCTTGTTTCCGTTCTGGGAAGGACATGGCTTTTGTAGTTCGGACTGGACTGTTCCCATGGGGCAACAGGGTCAGCGCTGATTTGCATATCGCCATTGTCTAACCCAGGGTGGTGTGGAGTGGAAAAACTATGGATTTGGGCCCAGATCTTTTGACTGGGGTGAATGTGTGACATTGATCCACATTCTGTCCATCATTGTTGTGTTTGCAGTTACCGCTATAAGGTATATCCCAGCACCTCCTTTGAGGCATGGAATACTATTTATAATTGTAATTAGGAAATCTAGCTTGTAAAAAGGTACTGATGAATTTACCTTATTTAATGTGTACATGCTCAAAATATTCAGGTATGACTTTGTATGTATACTTGAGTGTGTACGTACACACGCAAACTATATGAATGCCCATTGTCAAATGTCCAACCAGTTTTGTGTGCCCTGTGCGCCTCTGTAAGTGTCCCCTAAAAGTCACTTCTTGAACCACCACTGGAGAAATCCAAGTGTGCATGTTGCCAACCAAGAGAGTTCATGTCCTAGCACACATGGTGAAATATACAGAACCATTCCTGCGACTCAGAAAGGAGTGATAGTGGTGCCACCCCTGTGATACTAGACATATCTACAGGGCATCTAGTATTTGTAAACGTGTATGTACAGAAGCCAGATATATTCCTAGGAGCCCACCACCATTGTTGACGAATTCCAGGGTACCCGGATGCCAAGGTCCCTAGTAGTTTCAACTCACGCCTCTTTGTTCCACCAACCTACACTTTCTATAAGGTTCTATCAAAGATTTAAGCCCTTTCTCACTTCACTGTGTTGCTGTTGTCCTGTCCTTTGCTTCACCCTTTCTCCTTTTTTAGGCCTGATGTTAGCCAATACCTCTTTATTTTACTAAAATATGTATAATATGAGTACACTTCGGGGCTTTCAGCCACCTCTCTTAATCCATTGGTGTGTTGTGTCATTCAAACTGTGCTTCTATCCACTATGGCCTATACCATGGGGAAGTGGTGAGCCTACTTAAGCCACTGGTTAACTTCACTTTGAGTGACTGCATGTTGGTCTGTCACAGGAAACACATCCACACACAACCTTGTTTCCTTTAGTGCCAGTTTTTTTGATTTTACATTATAATTACTTTAGTATTGTCTTTATGTTTAGAGCCTGAAACTATGGCAGGAAGCTTCTAACGCACTCTTCCGTCTTTATCAGATCCCATCTCTTGCCAATGCTGTTGTAAATTCCTTTTGGAGTGTGTTGCCTTTCTGACTGCTCCTATTTTACAGCATACCGGATTCTGTCCATTTGAAACTGTTCTGTATTGTTATCCTCTTTTTACTTTACTTCAATTTCTTTCTATCTTTGTTTTTTTGCCTTCTTTCTCTGTTTCTTTTGCTTTTTTCCTTTTTTTCTTTCCCCTTCTTTCTTGTCGTTTTCCTATCTTCTTTCTTTCTTGCCTTCTGTTTCTTGCTTCTTCCTCCTTTCTTTATTTATATATTTCTTTCTTTTGTTCTAATATTTCACAAAGGCAAGAGGCTTGCAGCCAATACCCGATTGATTGACTATTTTATATCTGTGTTAGCCAATATCTTTTGCTTTAACTAAAATGATGTGTATAACGTAGTTACGTATATGGATTTCAGCGAGACTTCCTTCAACTTCATTCATTTGTCTGTGGTTGTGTCTTTCACATGTTTCTCCACCACTCCAGCATGCATTAAGGGGAAATGCATCAGCCCACTTCAGCCATTGGTGACTTCAGTAAGAGTTATGGCATGCTGCGCTTTCATAAGGAACACATCCACACACAAAGTATTTCACTTCAGTGCCAGGGAATACTGTGGTAATGTGTGTATTTTTTGAGAGCAAAAAAACTGTTTTGTCTGCAGCAATTTTTTTTTTTTAGATTGATTAGGGTTCTGCATATTCCCAAACAATGAAGCTTTGCAAAAAAATGACAAAACAAAGCAAGAATTGTCAGAAGGCTGGAGGCCAAAGCCAAACCTATTGGCTTTGCCAGTGCTTGTTTGGCTTTTTTTCTGTTGATCTGTGCCAAAGCCTATGATTAGAAGTAGGTCCCTGGACCCTTGAATTACTGCGTGTGCCCATGATCGCCAACTATCTACACAAATTAAACCGTGCCCAAAACATAGCCTTATTTGCTTCCCAAGGATAAATGTATTTTTATTTGCATCTCAAGTAGATATATTTTGTTTGTAGAGGTGAGCAGACCAACAGCTTGTACAGAGCAACAAAGGAACCTCTTGATGGAATCTCTGCTGTGAGCTGCTGCAGTCACTCTGAATCCATGACCTGAAGGTAGGTGGAGAAGCCACAGCTATGTCCAAGGCACATGTGGCAAAGTGGGGTTTTCTCTCTTTGTAAATGTTGAGGTAACAATGGAGCATTGATAAAAGGTTCCGCTGTGTATTGACCCGGCATACATCCTTCTCTATTACTGCCCAAAGCAATATTCGGCGCGCCGTGACATAACATCAGAACACTGTGCCATTGACCTAAGGCTTTACGACAGGTTCCAATTAGGTATAAAGTGCCAATCGTATTTATCTTTTTAAAAAAGAATATAAATATTGTTACACCATGTGGCAAAGTTAGAACACGAAGCCATGTATTTGAACATTTCTGTGAGGGCACATCCAACCATCATATAACTCCCCAGCTCAACATTCTATAGAATGCAACAATTACAAAGGTAGATGTAATAAGGGAAAGGGAAATGTAACCAGGCAACTTGTGATAAAAGATTTTTATCATTAATGAATAAACATACATCAATTATTCAGCATTTATTGTACTGGATGTAACACATCCTCCCACCTGCAGAAGAATTATCATTGAAGAACTTTCCACAAGGAGTTTCTCGACCTTGTAGACATTTTAACTCTCTTTGCTGTGGAGCCTTCTTTAACGTCGGTGTGTACTTAGGTTGCTGCCAACATCACATGCATTGTCCTTACTTGAACTGTATATCTAACATCAACATTGCCCAACTCCCTACAGATACCCGAATACATAAGCGCTTTAGGACACTCAGCGGTCCTTTTTATACCCCAGCATCTGCCATCCTACATGATGACAGTCCTTTTATTAATTTCTACAATGTTCAATGGTTTGGAAAACTTAGGCATGCTTTTTTCCTCTCTCACTGGTAATTTGATGTGCACTGTACCATAATATTAGTATTTGTAAAGCGCATGGTAATACAAGGGTACCTTGGCAGTGAATAACAGATTTTTGCTGTTACCCAACTCAATAACACTCATATTCTTGACCTCAGCAGGATGAATGGCTAAGTGGACCCGCAGGATTTGAACCTGTGACCATGAGACCAAACACTGGCCTCTACAGTGGACGCATTAGTCCACTAAGCCACTAGACCAAGTCTCGCACACAATGATCTTATGTGATAGATCTTAATTCTGTTTAGTTATATGAAGTCAAAATCAAATCAAATCAAGCTTTAATCGATCATATACATATAATCATAAAAGCAAGCATCAAAATCTATACAAAAGATAAATCACAATATATAAAAATACAGATCTCGAGAGAATGGCAAAACTGTACATTTTAAAATATTTATACAAAAAAGGTTTGAAAGGGGAAAGGCCCGCCAAGGATCAAAGAACATACTTTTCCTCAGCCACACAACTTTCTTCAAAAAGATAGAGACCCTCCAAGCCACAAATTCATTCTCTAAATATTTCTATCGAATGAGGGCTGGACGACATTGTCTTAGGCCGAAGGATCTTAGAATAGGAAGTATCCAGAAATTCCTTAATTCATTAAAAAAATTACAAAATAATAATAAGTGAATGGTAGACTGTTCTGATGTCGAATCACACATACACCGAGGGAGTTCTCTTGACCAGTCATTCATTAGCGAGATAGTCAGAATTCTATGGACTATTCCTAATCGGAATCTCATTAACAACATTCTGTCATGGTCTTTGGAGACAAAATTTAAATAAGGTTCCAAATCGAAGGTTGTAAGCCTTAGCTGGTGGTAGATGACTGTGGGTTTTGGGGCTTCAACCGCTAATCTCACAAGTCCCAATGTGTCCAACCAATCTTTCTTCAAGGATTTCCTTGACATTTGGGTCATTGAGTTCGGTTTTAAATAATACTCAGGATGACCAAGATCTTTGGCAAACTGGAATATGTACCTGAGCCAAGGAATTTTCAATGCTCCATCTAGCTTCATGCAGTTGTACAGGATATCGCGATTTAATTGGGTCTGTTCACTAGACCAAATCCTGTGCCAAAGCCGTATGGGCTCAAGTTTAATAAGATCCATAATATATGAAAGACCCAACTCCTTATGGCAAACAAAAGAGGACGTACCAGGTGGGACACCAAGAATAAATTGAAGAAAGAGATTTTCTACTGTTTGCAGGGAAGTGGGATTAGAGATGCCCCAAACCCCAGCCCCATATACCGCAGCCGATACACACTGAGCCTTATACATATGTATAAGCTCCCTGGGTGGTTTCCTCCCTAATCTTTTAGTAAAGGTGGTCAAGGCACTAATGGATCTTTTAAAGGCCAGTTTTTTCTGGGAGATTGCTTGACTCCAAGTATCGTTGTAGAGGACAGCAAGATATGAGAAGGTCCTTGTATTAGCTATCTTACTTCCCTCCAGAAAAATGTCTTGGCCAGTAGTGCTCCGAGACCCAGATGCACAATTCATTGTGAAGGTCTTAGAGAGGTTTATTTTTAATCCAAGTTCACCCATAAAAGTACTAAAACTAGCCAGGGCTTTTTGTAGGCCATTGCCTGTGCGCGCTATGATGACCGCGTCATTGGCGTAGAGAAGAGCAGGGATTCCTCTCCCGCCAACTTGCAGAAAGTCTGAGCCCCCCTTAAGAAGTGCCTCTGCCATACCATTTATATATAAGTTAAAAAGAAAGGGGGGCAGCACGCAGCCCAGGCACACCCCTCTTCTAACAGGAAATCCTGAAGTGCATTGCCCCTTCGTCCCATATCTAAGACTAGCTGAAGCTCTCTCATAAAAACGGTGCAGCAAAATGATTAGGCCATGATCCACCCCAAGATCGACAAGGGTCTCCCATGGCCTCACGTGGACAACAGTATCGAAAGCTGCAGTCAAGTCGACGATAACTAAATATAGTTTCCCATTTTTTGCTCGAGTGCACTTCCCGACTAACATAGCCAGGTTAAGACTTTGTTCCAGGGTACCCAGGCCCTCTCGGAACCCATACTGCAGTTCCGATAAGACATTAAATTCAGTTGCCCAGTCCTGCAAGCGTTAGAGAATGACTCGGCCCACCACCTTTACCATGGAGACAAGAAGGGAGATTGGTCTGCAGCAAACAGGATCCTGATGATCTCCCTTCTTGAAAATTGGCACAATGATTGATTCAGAACAGGTCTTAGGAAAGGCGGAGCCATCACTAGCATTAATCAGCTGTGTTAAAAGAGGGGCCCATAACCTTACATTTGACTTGAACAGATCTACTGGAACCCCATCGGGACCAGGGGCCTTGGCCCCCTTACTGCGCTCAAGGGCTAACATAGTTTCATCAAGAGTGACATGAAGGTTGCCCTTTTGCGTGGACGGGGACTGCGGAAGTGGACACTCATTAAAAAATGGACCATTATATAAGGTAGAGTAATGGGTTATCCAGTCCTTTTCTAAACTGGCCAATTCGATGGTAGGTCTCCCATCCCCTAGCACGGGTGGAGTTCTTAGAATTTTCCAAAAGGCCGCAGAATCCTTTTTTTGTGCGGCCTCTTGTAACTCCCCCCACGCTTCTTCCCCTAGTGATCTCTTTCTATCTGCTATTGCTTTCCTATAAGTGGCTCTTGCCCTCTTTACCTCCTGTTGTAATCTAGGTTGTTTATGAAGTTCCAGTTTAAGACTGGAATACGCTTTAGAACAAGCGCTATCAAACCAACCAGTTGTTTTAGGGGAAGAACCGCATTGGACGGACAATAGCTTTTTAACCTCCTTAGTTATATCATTAAAGGAGGAGGTAATTTCTTCCAGACAAGAGAGCTCACTGAGGCAGATATCAAAAGCAGTTTTATGGGTAGAGATTAGCCGCTTGGTCAATACTTCGGGTTCAACATTCGAACAACGAATAGCATATCCATTGGTTCTATTCAATTTCAGTGTGCCCGCCATACTCTTAACAGTTTTATTCCTCACGGGCCCAAAAGCTTGCATATGGAACTTAAGGCGAAGCGGGTAATGATCGCTCAAAGCCATGGTCCCTATATCAAAAGATAGCAGGCTAGGGGCAAATGTAAGTGAAACCAAAATGAAGTCTATAATAGAGTATAAGCCTCTTCTATTAAAAGGAGCAGACATGGAAACGGGACAGGGAACTAAATCGTTGGCAAAACCCAAATCATAATGAGACATCAGATCATTAAGGTGGTCGGCCAGCTTAGAATGTGTAAAATGACAATTGGAGACCCCCCTGGTCCATCGGGTACCCACAGATTTTAGAGCTCAAAGTTCTACATAATGCGCAATTAAAATCCCCCAGCCATAAAATAGTAGAATCCACAGTAGTCAGGGTACAAATAGCATACAGGGTCTCGGCAATGCAAGAGAACTCAGCCCCCAGATTCTCTGCAGAAACGTTATTATAAAAATTCACCATAAGAATTCTTTTTGTGCTTGTTACTGTGAATTGAAGAATCTGATGGTGGCAATCCCCCCCTTTAGTTGTTATCTTGTCCAGACATAATGAGTTGGATACATCCTCCCTTGGGCCTACCTCCTAGACCTCTTACGGCCGGAGTGTTAAAAGTCAAATAACCCTGATTATGAACAGGTTCCAACGCCCACGTTTCCTGAAGGCAGATGATATCTGTTTTTTCTATATATCCAAGCCATACTGGGTTTGTAGCCTTTTCACGGAGCCCAGCAATATTCCAAGAGATGATGTTAATGTCAGATAGTTATTTTCTACGGCTGGACGACACTCCCGTAGTAGTTGGATTGATTCTAGCATTGACAGGTATCTCTTCTATTCTGGGCAGAATATTATCTAGACTACCATGAGTTGGACTTGGTGGACAATTAGAAGCTATGTTAAAAGTTTCAGGGTGAAGCTCCGAGCTGTCATTTTGCCCCTCGGGGGGTCCCACACACGAGTTGTTACTAATAACCACCGTGATATCGCACTGTGTGGGAGAGGGGATAGACAGTCAGTCAACCGCATCTAGATTGCAATGTGGATCGTAAAAGTTTCTAACTGGTAAAGAATATCCAGAATGTGGCAAAGGACCTTCAGGCACCCTCACACATGGTTGCTGAAATCTATCAGGCTTGTAGAAGAAGCCCAATGGTACTGTGTTGACCCCCTGCGACTTTATTGGAAAAAAAGCCACCCTACTGAGAATTGTGCGAACCAGCAGTGGTGAGGCAAAAGAGAGAACAACACAGTACCCCTTCAAAGATTTTACAGAACCACCCACCCAGTCTATCCTACGGGCCATCTTAAAGTTGGAAAAAAGCTCGTTTGACAGGCCCGTCCTCCCAGATAGAAAATGAAGAGATCTATTATGTAAAGTTGTCCAGTGCTCAAATTCCCCTTGACGTAGTGTAGGAACATTTGCTAGCACTACAGTTAATGGATTAGCTTCTGGCGGCAAGTGGAATGAGCCTGGAACATTAAGACCCCCTCTATCTACCCTCTGTTGCTCTTGAGCCATCCTTGATTGAGTTGCTAGCTCTTTACTTAATGTGTGGCGATCAAAGTTAGATGTAACATGTTCATGGATCAAAGGGCCCTGTAGCCAGCCATTATAGCAGTTCCTATTTGAAGGCTCCAGCCCACCAGGAAGAGGCTGCAAGGGAGTGTTCTCAACAAGATTTCCACTAGTAGCCGAGGAAGCAATAGCAATAGGTGGATTACCTAGACATGGTGGAAACCCAGACACTCTATGCTGATTGGTAGTGCATGTGGGGACTATCGGAACAATGGTTGATGTTGAGGGAGGACTTGTGGCGGGATGGGAATTTACTGAGATAATGGGCGTACACAGTTTTTCCAAAGTGGCCAATCTTATTTCCATATTAGCAAGTGACGCCATCAAATGGGACGTGACCACCCTAACTATATCTTCCAATTTTTGCCAAAAATCCCTACTTCCCTCTACGGCCAAGACAGCTCCTGCCGTCTCCGGGGCAAAAACTCCGGAGGTGGTGGAGGTGAAGTCGGCTCGGGGAGATTAGGATGACCCATACCCGTAGTCTGTCTTTTGTTGGGGAGACCAAGGCTATTCACTGATTTTCGTTTCTTGCCCGGTGGTTTCATTTGGGCTGAGCGTGAACTTTTTGCTTTTTGGGCCCTGGTGATAACCTTAGCTCTAGCACCCTCTTTATTACAATAAACAGAATCTTGAGATGGAGCTACCAGTATTGGACAGTCAAGAACGGGAGATATAACAACAGGGGCGGTAGGTGAGTCAACTTCCTGCGCATGCAAAAACAGTAACCAGGGTATCTAGAGAAAGCCTAGGCTCTGTTATGGCAATCTCATGCATTAGGACTGACTCTGCTCTATTCAAAATGGCATCCAACGTTCCCGCTACCCCTTTCCCCATAAGTGACTTTCTTTTGGCCATTGTCAATTCCACTACACAAAGTAATGTTGGTTTAAAACAACTAGTCCTGTCCACAGCGACCACACAACAGCAATGTCTCAATATAAAAATAGCCATTATACACAAATGATGATATTGGTAAGGGCTGTTAGGGCTCACCGCAACAATAGTATGATGTACAAAATGTCAAGAGGGCGGCCCAGCACGGCCTCTGACGGCCTAAGACGACCCGCCCTTGTCCTGGGCTTCGCCCGTGCACTCCCGCGTGCGTCCCGCGCTGCGGGAGGCTGTAGGTGTTTTTAAGCGCCTCCTGGCGCTTGCGTGTGATGGCATAAGTGGGCGCAGGGGAAGGTCGCCGGGAACTGTAGTCCTTCCGCCCATCCGCCCCTCGACCAGAGCAAGAGGGCTGGAAACAATGCGGCAGCGGGAGCAAACAAGGGCGATGTCCTGGGTCCCTGAAGAACAGCATCAGGTAGGGCAAAAGTCTCACAAGATGCCCGAAAGTAAGCCTGGAGAACCTCGTTGCAGCTGCCCGTGATCTTGCTGTGCAGCCGTGAATATCAGCACTGGCACTAACAGTGCCTTGAGAGTCCCCTACACCGGGGCTCTTCCAGGTGACACGCATTGCACCAACAATGCCCAATTTCGGCCCCACTCAGGTACTTTGGGAGCCCCTCTCACTGGGCTCCTCTTGCAAGCAGATCAGCGTGCACCTGTAGGCACCGACAGTGCTCCCAACCAGGCCCCCACTCACTGGGATTCTTCTGTGCACTCAGCACCAACAGCGTGCCTCAGGGAGCCTCACTCACCGGGACTTCTTTGCTTTTTCCGGTGCCATTGCTGATGCGAGCCCACAAGGCTTGGTTCCTCCTGCTGCCGGGATCCTGCCCACAACCAGGCGCCGTCATGCCTGTCTTCCTCTTTGTGGCAGGAAGAGGCTGCAAGGCTCCGTCTCTGTTGTGGAAGCTCCGCCCCGATCAGTGAGACTTGCCTGAATTCAAGCCTGTGTATAGACCGTCCGGCATACTCTCCCTCTGCTGCAGAGGATGTCCCGAACCGGGAATATTTGTCCTCGTCACCCTGCTGGACAGCTCGGGCCACGTAGCGGAGCCCCGGATCCTCTGCCGCAAGCTCCGCCCACAACCAGGCAATGCCTGACATCCTGGCTGCACGGAGGGAATCTGCACACCGGGAATCCTTCGGCCCTGCTTTTTTGAGCGCCAAACCCTTGAGGCACTCTTCCCATCTTCTGGCGCAGGCAAGTTTGGAGTCTCCCTCTCTGGGGCTCTGGCAATAAAGATGTAGCGCTCACAAGGCATTAGGATCCCAGTTTTTTAGAGGGGCAGAGCTGGGCACAGGTAGGCCATCATGTTAAGACCCACAGGAACAGCATCTGGGTGCCACGATGGTTCCTCCTAATGCCAATCCGTCCACCAGCTCCTAAGTAAGTACAAGTAAGCACCCAGGCACATCTACAAGGGGTCACAGCTGCAATATTTATACCAGGTTGGTCCTTTTTCTGCCCTGGCACAGGGCTTGGGGATCCGGTCCCAACTGGATCTGGGAGCATTTTCTTTACAGTGCTCACACCCTCCTTTGTCAGGTTGGGCTCTGTCCTCAGACACACCACAGGGGGGAGGAGCCAGCATTGAACCAGGCAGGCACATACCCATTCAGGGTTAGGGGCTACTCCTCCCACTACTCTAAATGAAGATCTGCTTATTCAGCATAGCGCTGACTCGCCCCGCCCCTCTGGAGCCACACACCTCAGCAGCCCCTGTTACTCCAGAGCCAGACATGCAATACGCATCAGGCAGGCAAAGACACATAGCACACAGAAATGCCAACTTCTAAACGTGCCATTTCTAAAATAGTGACCATAAACCTGTGCACACCATTACGCAGCATTTATTATCACCCAAACATACCAAACTTGACCACGCTGCTCCTTTCTTTACCACTGAAACACTTATTAGGGAGTCCCCAATGCATTCCTATGAGAGGGCAGCCTCACTGTAGTGAGAAACCAAAATGGCTGTTTGTCATTACCAGGACATGTCACACAATTAAGGTACATGACCTACCTTTCACCTCCAATGCACCCTGCCCATAGGGCTAGCTAGGAACTACCTTAGAGGTGACCGACATGCAATAACAGGGTGGTCACAGATGTGGCACTCACTTTGCGTGTCACTTCACAGAAGCAGTAAACTGCATGCACAGACCCTGCAATGGCAGAGGCCTGGGACAGGTTTGAAAGACTACTTTGGTGGGTGGCACAATCAGCGCTGCAAGCCCACTAGTTGCATTTAATTTAGGGTATCTGAGATACCACTTTACAAGGGACTGACAGGTAAATTAAATATGCCAAACAGGTGTAGACCAATCTTACCATGTTTACTACAGAGAGAACACACACTTTACACTGGACAGCAGTGCTCAAGTGCCCAGAGTCCTAAAACCACCAACACCAGGTCAGAAAATAAAGACTAGGAGGAAGGCAAAAAGTTTAGGGATCACCCTGCAAAAAGAACCAAGTCCAACATAACCCCCTTCCAGCCAAAAACCAGAGTAGACCAATCATTACCTTGATGGGCTTCCCTGCTTGAGCGATAGAACATGGACAAGGGCCCACAACCACAGGGGCAAACTCCAGTTCTATGCAAATCTGAACCCATGTGGTTTCCTCTGTCAAAGCTCCCAGGACCAACTAAGCTACCACACTGGTACCCCCTAGTTGTCCATGGTCAGGACCAGGAACTAGGCCATCCAGATGTCTTTGGTCCTTGCCATCTCACAGAGTGGGGGACAGTAACCCCTGGTACATAGTATCCATTCTCCACTCTTCCTCTCATCAGTGCATTTTTACACTGCCACTGATCCTCCAACGTAGGGTCCGCACCCTCAGGCTGACCAGAGGTCACAGGCGAGGCTCTCCTCTCCCTACCTCTCCTTCTGGGGTCCCGAACTCTCCTGCCAAGAGAAGCACCCCCAGAACCAAAAACTGTCAGGACGCTGGAATCAGCCCTCTCACACAATTCTCTCACTATTTCAGGACCCTGGCCCTGGTCTATCAACCTAGGATCTTAACCCTCAGGTTGAACCGAGGTCAAATGAGAGGACTCTCTCCCTCTGCACCCCTTTCCAGAGTTCAGCACCCTCCCACCTGGAGTGGTACCCCTAGAAGACAAACCACTTACAATGCCCTTCTCTCTAGGTCAGGCAACACCTGTACCTGGCCTACCAACCCAGGGTCTAAACACTGCGGCTGAGTACCCGCCTGGCACAGCAGGATTTCCTGGGGAGCACACATGCCACCCCGAGGGTAACACATGACTCATGTGTTGTGTGACAGTCTGCCTGGCGCAGATCTCCTAACCCCTGTCCATCTGACAGTGAGTGAAGATCTCCCAGGACAGAAGTGGGGTCACCATGGTCACTCCTAGGAGGCTCAGCCCTTATGGTTGGCCCCTGACCCACTGGTTCTCCCACTGAGGACTCTCTTCCCCTCTCACCCCTCCATCTGGACTTCTGCACCTTCCACTTAGGAACAACACTGCCAGACACCAGAACTGATGGAGGTCTGCTTACAGACACTCCAAGTTCTCCTGACTCTAGGAGATCCCCCTCAATCACAGTCTACCAGTATAGCCTAGGTTCCCCACCTGGTGTTCCCCTAAGGAACCCCCCAGGCCCTGAGACTGGGTTTTGAGCACCTTGGGACACAGCCCACTCTCAATCCTTCTCTGCGGAGACAGGACATTAGCCCCTACACCTGAGCCCCTACATTCTTCCCACTACACCGGGACCTATCTGGGCTACTAAGAACCTTTCCTACCACCTTGGGCTGGGAAATACCTGAGCCACTGCTCTTAGGGTCACTCCCCAATGCCTCCTCAGACCTGCTGGCACTCACCCAGCGGTCTGCCTCCCTTGCAAGTTTCCTGGGATGAGCAAACTCACACTCCAACAGGTGTTGGCGTAACCCTGGAAAAAAATTACTGAACATGTGCTCTCTGACAACAGATTGAACAGCCCTTCAAAATAATTTGCCGTGCTACCCATCACCCAATCTTCCAGTGCATCACAACATTCATCCACAAACTCCCCCAAGACTAGTGAGACCGTTTTCTTCTGCCTCTGAACCTCAACCTGTACCCCTCTTCCTGGGAACCAGGCCCCATATTCTGGGATCTGGGAGTGGGAATTCCTGCACCGAACTCCATATTGCTGCCACCACTGGACCCCACCCTCACTGGTGAATCCAGACAACTAAAACTGCACTCAGGGCACATATCCTCAAGAGCTAGCTTTTACCTGGGGAAGGCCTTCTCTGCCTCCGCCATCCTCTCCTGTGCTAAGACCCTCTCAGTCTCTAGCTTTTTCTCCTCCACAACCAGCTGCGCTAGCTCCAACCTGAGCCTTTCCAACGCTAGCTGATGCTCCCTTTCTTCCCTCCTATCCACCCACTTCTCTGGGGACAGGGAAAGGGATGAGGCACTGCCCCTGGCACGGGACCAAGCAATGGACTCCCTCTCTACGGGGTCTACCCTACCTACTGGCGTACCTGCCCTGTCATTTTCTCTCTCCTGCTCAAACTCTCCAGGGCCACTGCCCTCTGGGGGTGCTGGTTGGGGACCCTCCCTCTCAGAGACCTCACTGATCTCAGGGCCCTCCTTCCCAGACTCCTCCCCCACCAGGTTTTAGGATGTCCAACAGGCCAAAAAGGCCTACTGCAGCTCCGCTTGCTGGGCATACCTCTTCACTTGACACCCAAGATGCTGATAGAACCTCTTTAGGTCCTTCTCAGTATATTTATGTAACATCTTTACATTAAATGCACTTCCTGTCACAATAACTGCTGGTTCACCGAGGTGAGACATGACTGACACTTTAGGGGTGTCACCAGAATTTTAGAAGAGCAGAAAACACAATTCAGAAATTACTCTTTTAAGGAGAAAAAATAATCAGGAGAATGCAGAGCTTGTAGTGCAACCAGTTGTCGCAGTGGTACTGCGCAAACGCAAGTTCTATCCTCAACGCTGACAACCAATGTAAGAAATGGGATTTCTGGTTGGCTTAGGCGCATGCCCTAGCCATCCAGAAATCCCATTTCTAAAGGGGAGGTTCTGAAATGTTTAAGGAGGTTGTTCCAGATCTTGACTGCGGGGTAGGAGCATCCTCAGCTTCTGGTCTTCTTCATGCAAGGGAGGTATTCTCCTGCCTGAGAACGCAGATTGAATGTGTTTGGTGGGTTGGTAAAAGTTGAGGCAGAGGTTGAGGTATGCTGGACAGGTGTTGTGGAGTGATTTGCAAGTGTGTGGGTGAATAAATATTCGTCAAAATGTTACAGAAAATGGTCTATAAGTCACCCTGATTTGCCTTTGCCTTCACTTTTCAAGGCAGCATTTCATAGTTTCATCTATGACAAAGGCAAACGTTAGTGGATGACATAAGGGATTTAAAGTTGTCTGCTCTAAGGGAGATACAACTGGCACCTTCCACTTTATATCACATTTACATAATGTGAATATAAAATGCTTGTTCAATTCCAATCTTCTGCTTCAGGCATAAAATCCTGAGCAGTGTTAACAAAGCAGTTTACATTCAGGGGCTGCTCTGATGCCTCTTCTCAGGCTCATATGGCAAAGGGTTCTATTTGTCGAAGTACAGATATGTTTTGTGATTAAAATCATTCTATTTGTTCTGAGAAAACAGGGTTCCGACAGAATCCATGTCATTACCATCTTCTAGAACAATTAGAACCCTGAATACGATTATAATAAGAAGATGCGCAGCGGTGATCTGAATTATTTTCGACGAGTATCTTTTTTCCCAGTGTTGGTCCTGCCTTTTAAAAGCGCATTATGTTTTTTGCATGACTAGGGTGACCAACTGGCATGGGTGCGAATTCAGTACAGTCAGTGTAAAAATCCAGGACTTGGGGTCAAAATTCAGGACAAAAATTCAGGACAGAGGGTCAAAATTCAGGACAACAATTTGGGACAAAACATATGTTTTACAGACATATCTGAGGAGGTCGCACATTAGTATATAAGTAAATAGACAACCAAAATAAGTACAAGTCAAAATAAGTTTATATAAGGTTGAGACAATCGTGCACTTCACAGTTTTTCATTATGTGCACAGATTTGGAAAGGGGACATCAGGCTCTTTCTACAATCAAGATATGTGAAGGAGAAGGCACACCACATGCTGTCACTATAATAGGGTCCATTGTCATTCTAACTGTGATAATCGTCTGCAGACACAGAATGACAATGGGCCAGTCCACAGTGTTTGCAAGGACCAGGAGGGGCTGCTGCAGGCAGCCTCAGTCTACAGATTAAAAGATAAGCACTAGAGGCCCGAGTCACAACTTTTAAACTCATGGGACCTCTTGCAGTGGAACAGGATACCTTCCTGAAATACCCCAATTTTATTTTAATATGAATTCTGTAAGGTTTCCATAAATTGGGGACCCCAAATTACGGACGCTTTACAGACATTATACTAAAATAGCGGACAGTCTGTGAAATTTACAGACGGTTGGTCACCCTATGCACAGCTTATATTCATCTAGGTGTACCCTGAACAGCTCCAGAGCAACATTGGGGTACGCTTCCTAAAATTAGCACTATTTAAGCCCTCTTTTGCCTTTCTCACACCATAGCACAGGAGGGTAGCCGTGCTGGGAAGCTATTGTTAAATGGTCAGTTTTGAACAATGAATGTTATGTTTTTGCATGTAGTGATTTGCAATATTGTGGTATTTTCCTTGAGCGCTAATAAGACAAAAGCGAATTCGAACCAAGGGGATGATTACGATGGTGGGAAGTCTGCCACCGCCGGGCCGGCGGTGAGGACCGCCGCGCCGGCGGTAGTGGATTTCCCGCCATCACCCTGAATATTCCCACCGCCAAATTACGATGCGGTGGGAATGGGAAAGGTACTGCGGTGGCGCCGTGGTCTCGCAAGGCGGGCCTTTTCCGACCGCCTTGCGGGACCAGCTACCATGGGGTAATGGAGGCGGTGCCGTGCAGGCACTGACGTGAGCATTATGATGCCTGTCTTTTGCGGCGGAGTTCGAGCCGCAAAAAGACCGGCGCAGAATGCCTTTGGGGGCCTGTAGCGGGCCCCCGGGAGGGGTGGGGGGTGGGGTGCTGCTCGTGGAGGTACCTATGGTACCCCCCTGCTTGTGCATGTAAAAGGTGGCAGGCACTGCACGGTGCCTGCCATGTTGTACATGCACATGCAAAACCTGTTTTTTTACATTGTGGCGGGTGCTGCCACCCGCCGCAATGTATGCATACAGGAAGCGCCCGCCAGTGTGGCGGGCGCATCCTAATTCATTTTACGGGACCGCCGCACCTATGGCGGGTGGTCCCTTTTGCACCAACGATGGCGGCCCCTATGAACTTATTTTAATTACCCCTCTGCAGATGCAGTGCTCCTGTTGACAGCATCATGACACAAGCATGAATAGGAATATTCAACACATTCACTTATCCTTATCTATTAACCGAAATGCTCCGGCTATTTTATGCAAATAATACATTTGCATTGGTGGGTTGCACTGTAAAATTTAAAAGGGTTTAAACTGGAGAAAGGGCTGTAGGTAAGTGATGTTTTTGCTGTGTCACCATGATTCAGTGGTGTCTTTGTCACTTACTGTGTCTAATTGTGTTCTCTCTGCCGATCATGACAGCACATGAGATACTTGGTCCGGTCACGTCATCAGTGGCCAAAGTACGCCCTGTTTAGAATTTACTCAGCAGTGTCCAGAGCAACACCTACATTATTAATGTCATATCAGGTGAGTGACTGCATTTAGTTCTGGTTTTCAAGCTAATTTTCTTAAATCCTTTTGTGATTGGTCGAAAGCCAAACAAAGGTCGGTTGGGGGGTGGGGGGGACGGGGGGGACGGAGTGGAGCCAAGCCAAGCTAGGTGGCTGAAATGTTATGAATGTGGTACTTACTCATAGGAGTTCATCCAAGCCCAGAATGGTGGACATCCTCTCTTTTATGTACTGCTTTGCCATTTATTTGTATTACTCCACGGAGAGTATGCTGTAAGCGATATGTGAAATCATACATACATTAAGGTGTTGAAAGTGAACCAGCTGGCTCAGGGGGTTAAGTTTTAGCTGCTGAAATGCGCCTTTGTGAGAGCAGTCAATTCAAAAATATGAAACCGTTTTTGTTTTAACATGAAAACTTTACTGTCTATTTAGGGTACTTAGTATAAACATTTCCTTTGATGCTTAACCTACTAATTAAATTCAACAAAAGAGTCCTTATTTCCTGAAACTGTGGCTAGTTTATGAAAAGGCAAAATTCATAAGTTATTGTGCTAGGCCAGAGTCACCTGAATCACACCCTCCACCCTCACTCTCACCTTGCACAGCCCCTTAAGTTTGACAGAGTAGAGCCATCTTCTTTGGCTGGCCTCCACCTTTTGTGTGAGGTCTGAGTAGCCCAGAGAGTAGGACCAGAGCAAAGATAGTGTGAGCAGGTGGCTGTTGTTTTGTGTACGCGCCTGAGTGGGGCTTCTTTTTTTTAACTGAAGTGTTTACAAAAACAAATACTAATAATAAAGTTAATAAAAACTCAATGTTAAGGGCAAGGGGCATTTGACTGGTTACTCTTGTGGATACACATGTGCACACATGTGAGGGCTTGATGTTTGAGTCTCCTGTACTTCACAGTCCGGTTACTGCGCACGGGTGGCCTGGCACAGCCTGGCCCAGAGTGGACTCTGCAGGATTAGATATTGGCCTCATGATATTAACGTGCTCTCATTGGGAAGGTCTGTGGGGTTTACTGTCTTGTCTGTATTGACACTGCATTATACACCTATGGGGAAGACTGCCTAAGAGTGCAGCTTCACTTCCCTTTAGCCTACAGAGACCAGTGAGTTCCAAAAAGAAATCTCTACAGCTTATGTGTAATCCAGGATTTTCATATTTCTCTGGCTCAGATCAGGATCAGAGCTCAGGTCTTTTGTCACCCTGCTGTGATAAGGTAATTATATTTCTGTCCAGCAGCAGGAACAAAGGTGTCCCTAACACAAAGGAGCAATTAACAGTTCTTCACTCAGCTCCTGAGGAGGAAAGGGGTGGGGATGAAAGATCTGCATCAATCTATAAGCTATCACACTGTGGCAGGGATGGGGCAGCCCAAGCCCATTGAACAAAGAAAGGAGTCTAGACCTCTGGAGCCAACACGGGAGAGGGCTCCCCTCAGGTTTGACGAGGGAGACCTTCACAGTGATGTCAGTGAGGAGCAACGCTGAGGCCACCATAGGAGAGGTGACTAGTGGCTCCTGAGTTATCCCATTTTGAAATGTCCCAACAATCTGTGCAGGAGGGTTGAGATGGGGCGGAGAGGTGATAGGCACCCTAGAATAGGACAGAAGTGCTCTCTTCTAGAACCTTCTGAATTCAATTAAAAGGTCATTGGCAAAGGGGGAGGCTCTCTCTTTGTTTGTGTCTTTCTTCTAGACATTTGGTACTAAGACAGCAGCCATGGACAACTGAAAGAAGGAACCCCTGGTTTCCGTCTAGCTAAGGACTCTAACTACAGTTGCCCTCAGAACCAGGCAGGCTCTCACCAGGACCAGGGAAGCTGGTTCCCTTACATTTACTGAGGACTAGTTGGGGGAAAGACTGGACTTCTGTGCCAAGGAGGGGAGTCCAACCCAAAGGTATGATGGTCAATTGAGTGCCTAGTGTCACAACTTGTTTGGAAATTTTCAAAACACTAATCTGCATCTTTAAAAGTGTTTTAAGTCTAGCACAATCTTTTTCATACTACTTCCTATGGAAGTTTACTTAATCATAAATGGGAGAGTGGATTGCAGAAAAGCTGGGGTGGATTCAAATGGCATTGATGGTTGAGCTTCAGATTAGGGGCTATGGGAGAGTCTTGTAACTCTTGTTGACCAATCAAGGGGATCTTTTCCCCTCCATGTGATCCTGCTGTAGCTCACCATTACTGCCATCCAAAATATTGGACCAGGGCTCAGGCCTCTTCCACTGCTTCCACCCTAATTGGAGCACTTAATTACCCTTTCTTTGTTTTCCTTTTTGTCATTATGGTGGCTTGTGTGGGCAATAGACTATTCTGAGCATCACTATCAGGAGATGATGAGGACAAGGCTCCTCCCTCTGACAAATATGACAATATAACAGAAGCCTGTCACTGGTCAAGAGGTTGGTCCTGGGACCAAGGTGTATGCATGCATTGCACGTGCTGCAGTTTAGTGGCTAACAAGGGTGCACAAGAATCCTTAGTAACTTCTCTCTTCATTTAGTAATCTGCACAGCCCTCAATTTGTGTACGCTCATGACCACCTCTGCCTCTGATCCCTCCCCTCATCCTCTCCTGTCAGGGCGAACCATGTCCAAAATGGGGTTCAGCTGCCTGCCCAGTAATAGGCAATAAGGACTGGAAATTCTTCAATGAGCTAGGAAGAGATGTATTCACAAAGCTGTCTTGGATGTTATTTCGGCCGATTGGCCCAGGTAGCACTTGTACAGAATCTGTCATTGTAGTGCAGGGTTTGTAAACGTTTTTATAATGAGAGCTAATTCTTATTGATGAAAATAGTCCAGAGCTACTAATGACTTTACCATTCGTTACGGCAGAGACCACTTCAAAGACAATCACAATAGTGTCCACACTTTGCATAATTTCAAATAAAGGCCACCCAGATGTATGTCACAATATTGAGTGATCCCAAAATATCCTGAATATTGACAAATACAATGTCAGGTATGTACATATAAGGTAAGTATAGATTTACAATTCTAAAATCTACATCTACATGCCTCAAAGATATATATATATATATTACCTACTGGCGGTCGCCAGTAGGTATATATAGTTAGGATTTTTTCTCTATGGGATTTTTGAAAATTCTATGTCTAATAACTTTGGCGTTTGTGGACGGAATTGGCTAAAATTTTCAGGAAAATGGAACATTTTGTTCCTGAGCAGCCACTGAAATTTTGGGGGGGGTCGTCAAGGGGGGGCCGAGAAAAAAGGGGGGTCCCAAAACGCGTTTTTCCCATGTTAATTTCCATAGGGCGGTTGGCCTCACTTTTAGCTCGAACGGCTGAATGGATTTGCACGAAACTTGGCAAAATTGTAGGGACTGGTAGCCCGATGTGCCTTTGCTAGGTCTCAATATATGTGCTCCAGTGGATTTTGAGAAATTAACGTTCAAAAAAATATATATATCTGTAAGCGCGCTCCGGGCAGCGCCCCGGTTCGCGTACCTGACGCGTAACGGAACTTCGCGAAGCGAAGCTGATTGGCTCTCCGGTGTCTGTCAACATTCTAAACAGTCCGGAGCGGCCGCCATCTTGTCTCTCGGTATGATCGAGAGACAAGAGGAGGCCAAAACAAAGGGGGAAATGACCATAAGGGGGCATAGTAGATCCTCCCTGACCCCCTAGGTTTGATGTGGAGGCTTTAAAAGGGCCCCGCGGGGCAAAAAATAAATAATTTATTTATTTTTTTGCGTGGGGAGTGCCCGGTACGCGCACCGGTAAGCGGTCCGGGGAGCGTACTATAAGGAAAAAAGAATGATAGACTATGATATTTTGAAATATTGTATGTTTATTGATTGTTCTTTTTGTTGTTTTTTTTAATTTTTATTTAAGTAGCAGTATTAATGATTATTAAATATAAATGTATTTTTGGAATTGTGCACAGTATACTATAAGTATGAATTTACATTATAATCAATTTGGTACTAGTTTATGAATTACATATAAAAATGATTAAAGACTCAAACAATTTTTTAATATTAAATATAATTTTATTTTTCGGATTGTTTTTCAAAATTTAATAGAACGTCTAACATTTGACTGTCCGATATGTCCTCTTGTTGAGTGAACATAACTTCCCACATTTGACCGTCATCATAATGAAGTAAACAATCCACAGATTCTACACATTGTAGAAGTTCATGGTCTCGTGATTCATCCATGAATTCCAAGTCAATGGGTTCAATTATTTCCTCATTGTTCATGTCTAGGACAATTTCAAAGGAAACGTTCTGTTCTCCTTGCATTTTTGTGCTGAAATTTGAATAAAAAATAAATATATCAGTAGAGATAGGGCACTGTTGGGTTTAAGTTCAGACAGGTACTTTTGAGGCATTAAGTAGTACTATTAAAAAGTGCCTGTGAAAAAGCCTATGTACATTCATAATTGTACCACAGAAACCTAAATCAATCCATAATTATAATAAACAAGCCTTTCTCAATGTCTAACTCTTACAGAGGGATAGTATATAACTATCTGAAAATGTTTTCAAAAATTTATAAAATAATATCTTACCTTTTAAAAACAAGTTTAAGTTGTGAGTGAAAATGATCTTGCAATGTAGTTCAGGAAGTAGTAGTCAAAATGGCTGTGTTTTTCTCTCTTTTTTTATATATATTTAGGTATATAACCAATCAAATGTCAGGTAAAAAAAGTAGAAAATGAAAGTAACATTTTAATTGGTTGTCAATTCCAACACTTCAGATGTGTTTTGTGAAGTAATTTACCTCAGGGTATTTAGAGAGGTCTACAGGCTAAATGGCTAAATGGTATTCCAACCAAATTTGTGAAAATGGTAGGGATTGGTATGTAGTATGAGTTAATCTATATTTGGTGACATTGTCTCCACGGTTTTTTCTGTAAATTACTTTCCCACCTTTTTTAATGGAGCGCTTCCCGGTGCGCGCCCCGGTACGCGAACCGGCAGCGTTACGGGAGTCCACCATTTTGTGTTTTGGTCGAATTAAGATACAAGATGGAGGGAAAATAATGTTCAGAATGGGTAGAAGGGGGCACGGTAGACGTATCTTGACCCCCTAGGTTTTCTGAGGGTGGCTGAGGAGGCCCATATGTGCGAAAAAATTTTTTTATTTTTTTTTAATTTCGCACGGTTAGTGTCCGGTGCGCGTACCGGGTAGCGCTCCGGGGAGCGTACTTTTTTGAAAATTAGTGAAAAAAGTTAGAGTAAAATAATAATTGTGAGTGATCAGATGTAGGGTAGCTCTCAAAAGAGCTTTTGGGTCCTGTGGCTGATGTAGGTACCTACAAGTAGGTAGCAATGCACAGTCTTAAATTGAGGCTGAAAATTCTGTTCCCCTCATTTGAGAAGTGAACTCCATCTCCTCTGTAGATATCTTGCATGTAGTAACGCAAGTTATTGTTGTACATGGAGCCCATTCCATGGTCTCTCATGTAAGCTGAAACAGACTTATTTACATGCTTCCTCGATTTCTCAATTTGTGGACAAAATTGGTTCGACCACCTCCATTTCTGTCTTTGGCATATATTTGAATATACCAAGGCAGTTTGAGGAAAAAGTGCCATCAATTGCTCAAAGCTGTCCTTTAAAAGCATTTCCAGACCTACCCCAGTCAAAGTGCCCAAGTCATTACCTCCACAGTGCACAATTAACAGGTCAGGTTTTGGCAAATGCAAAAAGGTTTTCACCAAAGGTATCAATTGGTGAAATTTTAATCCTCTGTGGGCAATCCACTTGATTTCCACACTTTGTAAATTGAGGTTAGGTAAATTTCTGTTATCAGCATACCTTTGAGCCCAGTAGATGTAACTATGTCCAACAATCCAGACAGAAAACATGGTGAGAGGAGGTTCTGCTGCAGTCAGATGAAGTGTGGCAATGAAATGGCACTTGAAAAAATAAGAGTTTAAAATGAAAAAAAACTGTTTCTGTGTTAATGAAGCAGTAGCAGTGATTGGTGGATTTTGATTGCTGAAAACAGAAAGTTAGGGTGCATGGATGAGTTCTTTGAAAGATGTAATTTGAATGGTCAAGAAAAAATCATTTTATGAAAGATTGCACTGGATATGCAGGTGTACTGAGAGTTCAGAGTTCAATTGAAACATTGTTGTGTGAACTTGCAAACATCAGAGGTCTTTCAGGAGGTGGTTGCTATGCAAAAAAGGCAGAAAGGGCAGAGGGGGAAGGGTGTTGATTTGAAAAAAGTGAGGGAAGAGTTTTGATTGGGTGACGTGAGAGATATGTGTGATGAATTACAGCTTTTCTGTGCTTTTTATGGCTGCAGACTCTGGAGTGCATACCTTTTGCTCTGCTAAAGACAAATTGGTGTGTTTCTGAGACTGTTTTGAAACTCATAAAGTATTTGCTAAGGTGAGAAAAGATTCATTTAAATTAGATAGAGAATAGTATGGTTTAGGGAGAAAATTATGAAGAAAGTTGTGTATTTAAAATGTTGCTTTGTGTCAAGTGTTTTACAAATAGATTTTGTTTCTTTGTGTTACATAGCCATGTTAAAAGTGACGCAAAAATAGTGCAAGGGTCTTACAAAAATGCTTTCATGTGTCTTAGGGTATTTTAACTCACTTCCCCATGAATGTATGAATATAATTGCTTTACAAGATGTGTTTAAAAACGTTTTCTGAAATCAATTAGGTTTCTTGATATGTACTGCTAGAGTTTCATAGGTTGCTTGGGGCATATTTATAAGGCCTTTGAGTCTCTCTGATGTTATTTTTCCCATTTTAATTTAAGACCTTTCCCTGTGGTGCAAGGTCCTTGTAAATACGCCCCCATCTGTGCTTGGCAAATTTAGATCTTGATTATTTGACTTACATAGCCATGTTAAAAGTGATCCAAAAATGGAGCAAGGGCTTAAAAAAAACGCTTTCATGTGTCTTAGGGCATTTTAAGTCACTTCCCGATGAATGTAGGTATATAATTGATTTAGATGATGTGTTTTAAAACGTTTTTTGACATCAATTAGGTTTCTGAATATGTAGTGCTAGAGTTTCATAGGTTGCTTGGGGCATATTTATAAGGGATTTGAGTCTCTCTGATGTTATTTTTCCCATTTTAATTTAAGACCTTTCCCCGTGGTGCAAGTTCCTTGTAAATATGCCCCCATCTGTGCTTGGCAAATTTAGATTTTAATTCTTTGACTAACATAGCCATGTTAAAAGCGACCCAAAAATGGTGCAAGGGCCTTAAAAAAACGCTTTCATGTGTCTTAGGCCATTTTAAGTCATTTCCCCTTGAATGTAGGTATATAATTGATTTAGATGATGTGTTTAAAAACGATTTTTGAAATCAATTAGGTTTCTTGATATGTAGTGCTAGAGTTTCATAGGTTGCTTGGGGTATATTTAAAAGGCATTTGAGTCCCTTTGATGTTATTTTTCCCATTTTAATTAAAGACATTTCCCCGTGGTGGAAGGTCCTTGTAAATACACCCCCATGTGTGCTTGGCAAATTTAGATTTTGATTATTTGACTTACATAGCCATGTTCCATACAGTTCTCACCTTCTGCGTAGTCTTTGATATGCTAGACTCCATCTGCACTATGAGATACCTAAGCAAAGGAAACACAGGTGATGTGATTGTGAAATGAGGAAAAGAAACTCCACATTTTTCAATTACATCACCTGTGTTTCCTAAGTTTACGAATGACATTGTGCAGATGAGGTTTAGGCCTGTCCACGGACACAGAAGAGGTCTGGCCTTTGTTCAAGAGTGAAGTGGACATGACTTACTTCATTGGTAGGCCTTCACATGTATTATCTCCTCTGTACTCTTCAACAAGCGTAAATTTCATCTGCAACCCTGAGTAGGCCTCACCTTAAACAAACCTCTGGATAGGCCACACCTTATCGTCATCCTGAATCAATCATTTAAAATGTTAGGGACAGATTTATGATAGGTGTATGCCTCTTTTGCGTCACTGTGCGTCACTTTTGTGACGCAGCGGCGGTGCAAAAGATTTGCTATGTGGCGACATATTTACATCTTGATGCATCTAGGCAGATGTGTCATGCTGTAAAGTCCCGTGCCACATGAAACCGATGCAGCAGTGATGCAAAAGATGCACCATGTTGCAAGACAGGCCTCACTTCATCTCCAACAAGATAAGAAGCTGAATCTTCTGTAAATGTCAAAATTGTTGTATACACTGCTGAACTTCTGCGTAGTCTTTGATATGCTAGACTCCATCTGCACTATGAGATACCTAAGCAAAGGAAACACAGGTGATGTGATTGTGAAATGAGGAAAAGAAACTCCACATTTTTCAATTACATCACCTGTGTTTCCTAAGTTTACGAATGACATTGTGCAGATGAGATTTAGGCCTGTCCACGGACACAGAAGAGGTCTGGCCTTTGTTCAAGAGTGAAGTGGACATGACTTACTTCATTGGTAGGCCTTCACATGTATTATCTCCTCTGTACTCTTCAACAAGCGTAAATTTCATCTGCAACCCTAAGTAGGACTCACCTTAAACAAACCTCTGGATAGGCCACACCTTATCGTCATCCTGAATCAATCATTTAAAATGTTAGGGACAGATTTATGATAGGTGTGTGCCTCTTTTGCGTCGCTGTGCGTCACTTTTGTGACGCAGCGGCGGTGCAAAAGATTTGCTATGTTGTGACATATTTACAACTTGATGCATCTAGGCAGATGTGTCATGCTGTAAAGTCCCGTGCCACATGAAACCGATGCAGCAGTGATGCAAAAGATGCACCATGTTGCAAGACAGGCCTCACTTCATCTCCAACAAGATAAGAAGCTGAATCTTCTGTAAATGTCAAAATTGTTGTATACACTGCTGAACTTCTGTGTACTCTTTGATATGCTAGACTCCATCTGCACTATGAGATACCTAAGCAAAGGAAACACAGGTGATGTGATTGTGAAAGGAGGAAAAGAACTCCACATTTTTCAATTACATCACCTGTGTTTCCTAAGTTTACGAATGACATTGTGCAGATGAGGTTTAGGCCTGTCCACGGACACAGAAGAGGTCTGGCCTTTGTTCAAGAGTGAAGTGGACATGACTTACTTCATTGGTAGGCCTTCACATGTATTATCTCCTCTGTACTCTTCAACAAGCGTAAATTTCATCTGCAACCCTGAGTAGGCCTCACCTTAAACAAACCTCTGGATAGGCCACACCTTATCGTCATCCTGAATCAATCATTTAAAATGTTAGGGACAGATTTATGATAGTTGTAAGCCTCTTTTGCGTCACTGTGCGTCACTTTTGTGACGCAGCGGCGGTGCAAAAGATTTGCTATGTGGCGACATATTTACAACTTGATGCATCTAGGCAGATGTGTCATGCTGTAAAGTCCCGTGCCACATGAAACCGATGCAGCAGTGATGCAAAAGATGCACCATGTTGCAAGACAGGCCTCACTTCATCTCCAACAAGATAAGAAGCTGAATCTTCTGTAAATGTCAAAATTGTTGTATACACTGCTGAACTTCTGTGTACTCTTTGATATGCTAGACTCCATCTGCACTATGAGATACCTAAGCAAAGGAAACACAGGTGATGTGATTGTGAAATGAGGAAAAGAAACTCCACATTTTTTATTTACATCACCTGTGTTTCCTAAGTTAACGAATGACATTGTGCAGATGAGGTTTAGGCCTGTCCACGGACACAGAAGAGGTCTGGCCTTTGTTCAAGAGTGAAGTGGACATGACTTACTCCATTGGTAGGCCTTCACGTGTATTATCTCCTCTGTACTCTTCAACAAGCGTAAATTTCATCTGCAACCCTGAGTAGGCCTCACCTTAAACAAACCTCTGGATAGGCCACACCTTATCGTCATCCTGAACCAATCATTTAAAATGTTAGGGACAGATTTATGATAGGTGTGTGCCTCTTTTGCGTCGCTGTGCGTCACTTTTGTGACGCAGCGGCGGTGCAAAAGATTTGCTATGTTGTGACATATTTACAACTTGATGCATCTAGGCAGATGTGTCATGCTGTAAAGTCCCGTGCCACATGAAACCGATGCAGCAGTGATGCAAAAGATGCACCATGTTGCAAGACAGGCCTCCCTCATCTCCAACAAGATAAGAAGCTGAATCTTCTGTAAATGTCAAAATTGTTGTATACACTGCTGAACTTCTGTGTACTCTTTGATATGCTAGACTCCATCTGCACTATGAGATACCTAAGCAAAGGAAACACAGGTGATGTGATTGTGAAATGAGGAAAAGAAACTCCACATTTTTCAATTACATCACCTGTGTTTCCTAAGTTTACGAATGACATTGTGCAGATGAGGTTTAGGCCTGTCCACGGACAAAGAAGAGGTCTGGCCTTTGTTCAAGAGTGAAGTGGACATGACTTACTTCATTGGTAGGCCTTCACATGTCTTATCTCCTCTGTACTCTTCAACAAGCGTAAATTTCATCTGCAACCCTGAGTAGGCCTCACCTTAAACAAACCTCTGGATAGGCCACACCTTATCGTCATCCTAAATCAATCATTTAAAATGTTAGGGACAGATTTATGATAGGTGTGTGCCTCTTTTGCGTCACTGTTGTGACGCAGCGGCGGTGCAAAAGATTTGCTATGTGGCGACATATTTACAACTTGATGCATCTAGGCAGATGTGTCATGCTGTAAAGTCCTGTGCCACATGAAACCTGCGTCAGTTTTCATATAGGTGTTTTGTTGCAGGGTATGCATTTATTTGCATGAAAGCCCTGTAAAACTAACACAGTGAAATTTAGAAGATTTCACTGAGTCAGCTTTATAGCATTGCTGAATCAAATCCTTACGCCTGTTTGAAACAGGCATAAGGAGTGATGCACCATGCAATGTGAGGCTTCCTCCTGTGCATTGCAGTAGACATGTCGCGCTTACGACGTGATTCCTGCAATGTGCTGCTTTTGCAGCACAGATGCGTGACGCATCTGTGCTGTTTTTGCTCAATGGTGCTCCACATTGTAAATGCGGCACACCATGGGTGGCAGAGCAGCGGTGCACATTAACTGGTGTTAACATAAATCTGCCCCTTTACATTTAAGTATGAGCAGGGGACACAGAGTCGGTGAGGCTTATCCAAGGTTAAGAAGAGATGAGTCCTGTTCACTGAAAACTTGGACATAGGCCTCACCTCCTCAGCATCGCTGGACATGGCTAAATAATAGCTGCAAAATGTTACTCTTGTTAAACAATTTTACTATTATAATCTCTGAGATTTGTCTCTTACTCTGCAACATCTCATTGTTGTTCTCTTTCTTTAAAGATAACGACAACATCAACCATGAGTGATAATGAGCAATCAGTTGATCTCGACCTTATCATTGAACTTGTAATTGAAACGTCAGTGGAAGTAGATCCCTTGGATGATTTAAATCCTGAGGATGATGAAGAACATGATGAGGATGCCGATTTGTCAGAATTGTATGACATAGGGTGGGAAGCTGTGTAGAGAAGAGGTGTAGCAAACTCCAAAGGCATATATAGACCCTAAATCAACATCTAATAATGTACCCTCTACAACATTCAAATAAGTATGTGCTGAAACAGTGATATATCAAAAAATTCTTAAATCTTTTTATTTTGGTTATAGTATATTTTCTTATTATTTTTATCTTTTGTTTATAATTCTTTTACTTATTCATTTCATTTTTTACACTAAAAACATTTGTATATTTGATAAATGACATTCAAATTCTGTGAAGAAAATTTTTTACAACTAAAAAAGTGCAAGGACAATCAGTGTAAACAGAAAAATTGCATAACCACAATATCGAAAACAAAATACAAAAGTGATATACGATATATCCAGTCGTTGGAACAATTGATGAAGGCAATGCGGTTGAATAGAACTATGCGCGTTTCGGCCCGAAGGCCTTCGTCAGGTGACCGTCATTCGTACATTACATATATACAAAAAATGTGATATGACATCATAAATGTCACGTTGTGGGATCAACACAGAAAATTTGGTTCCTATGCAGGCAGCTAATATTTCAATGGCATCGATTCTACTATGCTGATTTATTTATGCAAATGACTTTCAGCGCACTCAATCTCGTGTTGAATTCAATGAATTAGGTCAAGTTGCGATAAAAACGTTTCCATGGAGTCTTTGTTAAAGTTGCCTGACTCTCGAATATCCGACGATTATTATTTATAACATTCAGGGCAAAATCATATTTTTCTATTCGAATTTCAACGGAACTGTTGAGTGCCGTAATCTATTTCTTTGTTGTATATATGCTCTTAACGTGATAATATGGGTACATATGCCGGATAGGAGTTCATGTAGTTCAGGCTTCCTTCGTTTCCAGGATGTAGTACTCTGGGTCGGGGGTTCTGCTCGTTCGGTCCTTCCGATGTCAGTGATCTAGAGTGGGAAGCTGACCTGCTTGAGCCTATGGAACTATAAACATTTATTTTTGAAATTTACTTGAAATGAAAAGTAAAAATGTAAACCGTTTCATTTAAAATTAAACACAACTTCAAAAACAGGTTATGTGTAGTGTCTTTAATGAAATAGTAAAATATGCTCATAAAATTAGATCAGATTCACATATAAAACAGCACAGGTAAAATATAGAAGCATTCCATTTCTTTGCTACTATTTGTGATTTCTAAATTTGCCAATGCACTAAAAATGACAAGTAGTGTGTTAAATTTTTGATGACTGTTATTGATTTACTGTTTGCTAATAGTGGTTAATAACATTTGTTATTATATTTTACCACAGAATCAACTGCAGATCATTTCAAAATTAAAGAATGCCTTCGAAGGACAGAAGGCGAAAGGCTACCAAACATCAAAGACAGCAGCTTAAAAAATTTATTGCAGCAGACCTCTACAATAAAAACTTGTCAAGTCACCAAGAAAGGTCCGGGTAAGATAAAGAAATCATTCATAAGAAACATTTGTAGAAAAAAAAGTAGTACTACAGAAAATGTTTTAGTCCAGAAAAAGAGAAGCAATTTACACGGAAAGGGAAGGCCAATCAAAAATGTTACTGCTAGAGCAGGAGAGAACTCTGTGCATGGTAGTAGAAGGAAAAATCAGTTTAGGGACATTCGTAGACGAATGTTCCGCAACAGGATAATTGGCAATTTGTTAAAAAATATTAAGAAAGGTCAGCAGAAAGTTGTTTTTTATAAGAGAAAAAAAAATTGAGAAAGTTATTGATCAGGCACTTGAAATTAAGCGAAAGTTATTTATTTTGATAATCAATAGAATTAGGAAGCTAAACAAGGCAATTTATGATTTCAAAACAAATAGTAGATGGAAGAGAACAGTTAATCGTAGTAATTTTTGTGAAGTTTTTTCAGGAGAATGGATGCATAGTTCAAGTTGTGAGGCATTTTTTAATGAGGAGAGTTATTTCCAGGATAATGATTTGGTGCATGCAGTTGACATCAGTGGTCGAGCTTATGAGGTGAAAGATGGTTGTCCAGTTGAAAAAGAAAAACTTGTGACAACAGAGGCAGAAGAGGTGTTAGGTAATGAGGTTTTAGGAAGACGTCCTAAGGGACCTGTGTACACCTGGAAGTGTAGTAGTATTTGCAGTGTGCGACAGGATTCCATCAATTTGCTTTGTGATTTTGTACGGACATTTAATAAGAAAAGTTTGAAGCAGAAAATGAAGTTGTTGCAAGAATTAGATCCTTGCAGAGTGAGAGAAGTGACAGGTTTGCATGGTCATTCACTGGCTTGTCTTTCCAGGAGAGTATGCCAGAGTGTTTTTCATCATTTCAGGATGCTAGCAGTGCATCATAATAAAGTGAGGAAATTAGTTAGAATGATGTATTATGCTAAGAGTCCAGCAGTTATGCTTAAACAATTATGCACTGCTCTGTTGCATGGTTCTGAAATAGATGTGAAGAATATTTGTGAAGAAATTGAGTTTTGTTACTTTGGAAGTAAAGAGGAGAATGTTGAAATTGACCCAGAAGAAGAGGGTAATGTGGAAGATAGTGTACAGGTTTCCAGTACAGATAATTTTCAGAAGGAAATTGCCACGTTTCAGGTGAAATCAAGTGAGAGGCCTAATTTCACTTGTGTGTGTTGTCGACGCACTTATTATAAGAATCAGACTAAGTTAGTGGATTTATATGCAAAAAGTGAAAGGGAAAATAATAGTGAATGGAAGGATTTTGCAACATACTTGATGGTAGAAAATTGTTTTGATTTGGGATTGGATCAACGTGTGTGTACTTATTGTTGTAACAAATTAAATCAAAACCAGATGCCTGCTAGAGCGGTTCATAATAATCTGGAATTGGTTGAGATTCCTTCTGAATTGAAGGATTTAAATACTTATGAATCTATTTTGATTCAAAGTATCCATCCCTTTCAGGCTATTGTAAGAATGGAGCCAAAGACAGGGAAATTGCCTCCATCAGATTTACAGAGAGGATTAAAGGGAAGAGTTGTTTATTTGCCTCTAGATTTGAAGAAAAACATTAATACAATTGGAGTACAAAAAGTGGAAGAGGAACCTCTGGTTATCTTAGTTAATGGGGTTCCGACAAAGAGTATGAAAATATGGCAAGATTTAGTGGATGTTAGGAAAGTCAAAAAGGCAACATTGTATTTGAAAAAAAACAATAAGTACTATAAGAATGTATATGTTGCAGAAGAGGAAGTAAGTGAAGAAGAGGATAGCGATTTGTGTGCTGGTCAAAATTGAGAAAGTAGAACCCTCTAAAAGTGAAGAAATATATGAACATTATAGTGTTCATCCTTTGCATTCCAAGGAAGTCATGGGGAATGCTATTGAGTTGTTTCAAATGAAACAAGCCAAAGGGAGTCCCATTAGTGTTTGGGAGGAAAGTTTGGAAGGTCGGTGTTTCCCACAGCTATTTCCAACAGGTCAAGGAGGAAGATATGATGAGCGAACTCATCAAATTCCTGCTTCTGAACACCGGACTTTACGATTGTATGCAGAAGATCCTAGGTTTCGACAATGCATTCCCTATTTGTTTCATCTCCTGTTTGAAAGCGATCTGTCTGGACTGTCATATGCAGTGAACCACATCTTGAAAAGTGGTGTACAGCTGCAAAATATCTCGGCAAGTGACTTTATGGATAAAGTCAATGTGCAAGACAGTATTTTGGATTCTCACCTGATTAATCTCATGGCGTGTCAGCGTGGTACTAATGAGTACTGGTACTGTCGTCATGGTGATTTAAAATGTATGCTGAGGAACTTAGGAACTCCCACATGGTTCCTCACTCTCAGCTGTGCCGAGTATGGCTGGGAAGACTTACTTGAATTTCTACGAGAGGCAAATGGAAACATTGAAAATATCGAATTCAAGACACCCGGAGAACTGTGCTCTTTGGATCCAGTGAATGTATGCAGGTACTTCAATCATAGATTTGAAGCTATGATGTCTTTCATCATGAACAAGAGAAATCCACCTCTTGGAGAGGTGTTGGATTTCTTCTGGAGAAAGGAGTACCAAGCAAGAGGTGCTCCTCATATACATATGCTGCTGTGGATCAAGGATGCACCTAAATTTGGAACAGATCCAGAAGACTTAGTGATGAGTTTCATAGAACAGTATTCTACATGTGCTGTTCCAAACGCAAAGGAGGACAAAAGCCTAAGAGAACAAGTTCTACGCTTCCAAAGCCATCGTTGCGGAAAGTACTGTTGTCGTAAATTCAGAAACAAGGACAAGTTCTACACCAAATGTCGTTTCGCCTTTCCACGACCGGTGATTTCTAAAGGAAGAGTGAACAGTTTGATGTCTTCGCTGCGACATATTGTGATGAAGAAATCACCTAAAAACACATACAATTTGAAAAGGAACGAAGAGTCCAAGTATATCAACGACTACAACCCAGTGATTTTGTCCATGTGGAATGCTAACATGGATATACAGTTCGTGGCTGATAACTGTATGGCTGTGGCTCGGTATGTGACATCTTACATCACCAAAAAAGAAAAGACAGAATTGAAGGATATGTGGGAGGACATTTCCCATGAAAAGAGCCTCAGTAAGAAGTTGTACAGTTTCAGTCTGAAGATGTTGTCACATCGAGAAATCGGAGCTTACGAATGTTCTGACCGGTTGTCTTCAGCAAGTCTCTATGCCAAATCCAGGAGTATCGTTTGGGCGAGTCTTGGTCTTGCTGCAACGCGTAATCGAGTTCTGAAACCTGTGCGGGAAATTGAGTATTTGGTGGAAAAGGAGCCAAACAGTACTGATATTTTGAAGACCAACATGTTGGATACATATTATCCAAATAGAAGCAGACACCTCGAGAATGTTTGTCTGTATGAGGTTCTACAAAATTACATATTCAAGAGGAACATCAAAGAAGATATTGATAAAGGAGTGTATGCTGTAATTGGAAGTGAGGGATGTCTCGTCAAGCAAAGAAAATGCCACTTGGTAAACCATCGAAAATTGAGTGGCGAATCTCCTGAAAAAAAAGAGTTTTTCTATTTAGCACTTTTGCAACTTTTCAAGCCTTGGCGTGTAGAAGAGGAACTGCTTGGAGATTTCCTCTGTTACGAAGACTCTTTCAATGCCGCCAAGGAGACCATAGAATGTCCTGTTTTTCTCAAATATCTAGAAATGTTGAATGCGGAAATCGAGCAGGAAGCAACGATTGCAGCCGAGATTGCTAGAGACAGTTCTCAGGACAGTCAGAGTTCTGTTTCATTGAGTCAGGATCCACTATGAGGACCAGTTATCGAAAATGAAGCTGCCACTGCCATGATTGAAGTGGAAAGAGCCATGGCACATGCTCAGGAGGATGCGGTTAACTTAGAAGACTTGGAAAGAAAACTCAACATTGAGCAGAGGAAAATATATGACGAAGTTACCAACCAAATTGATCATGGATTAAGTCATGAGAAGAAAGAGTGCTCATGTACGTCGTTGAAACCTGTCCGACTGTACGTGAGTGGAGAAGCGGGAACTGGAAAAAGTTTCCTCATTAAAGCAATTTCATGTTATTTGCAGAAAAGGACTGAGTCATCGCTGTCTTGTGTTGTCACCGCTCCAACTGGACTGGCAGCACATAACATTAAAGGTATTACTTTGCATCGTCTACTGATGCTGCCAGTGGAGCATGATAACAAATTACAATACCACAAGTTATCTGGAGATGCTTGTTGTGAAGTTTCAAGAGTCTTGAAGAAAATGAAACTTCTTATCATTGACGAAGTAAGCATGATTTTTAATGTCATGCTTGCCTTTGTGCATTTGAGAATGCAAGAAGTTCTCAAAACAGAGTATGATGTGTTATTTGGTGGCAAACACATCATTGTTTTCGGTGATCTTCTGCAGCTGACACCAGTGAAAGGACAACCTGTGTTCAAAATGCTCACGCATGAAGATACCAGGAAGTGCCTAGGGAGCATTGGCAACGTCAATATATGGTTAAACTTCAATTATGCTGAACTGCATGAAAATATGCATCAGGCGAAGGATGAAGATTACAAGAATATTCTACAAGATGTTAGAATCGGAAAAGTGACCGAGCATGGGAAAGAAGCTTTACATGCACGATTACTGTCAAATTTGTATCCAGAACAAGACGTTGTGCCTGAGAATATTTTTCAGAAAATTACTGAGAAGAAATCTGGAATATGTTTGATGCCAACTCTTGCAGAATGTGCCATCTTCAACAACAAAATGTTGTATTTAGAAAACCAAGATATTGTGAAACTGGAAGCTATTGACAGAGTAGAGCATATGGGATCAACAATTATTTTGTCTGAGAATTTGAAATCGAAATTGGATTCATTAGAGAAGAGTATATCTAAAACTGCGGGTTTTGAAAAGACTCTGAATGTGTGCTTAAATTGCCGTATAATTTTAAGAAGGAATTTACATGTTGAAAGAGGTCTGGTAAATGGACCAATGGGTAATGTTGTTGATTTTGTGAAATACGGAAATAGGGATGAAATTGAATTTTTAAAAATTAAATTTGATGGCATTGACGAAGTACAGCTAATTGGTCGTTGCTCTGCTAGGTTTTTGCTTGTGAAAGACTTATATGTTCGCCGTAAGCAGTTTCCTGTTTGCTTGGCATATGCGGTGACAATCCATAAATCGCAAGGTTTAAGTGTAGACAGTGCATTGGTGAATATTGGCAGTTCTGTGTTCAAGGAGGGTATGGCATATGTGGCATTGTCACGAGTCAGAACTTTATCGGGATTGTACTTGATTGAGTGTGATGTCACAAACATTTGTGCGGATCTAGACTGTGTTAAGGAATACAATAGGTTAAGAAGAGAGTATGCGCCACATTTGCCTCAATATCCTTTGTTTGAGAAACGTGTGGTAGGCCGGAAACGAAGAAATGTGACCAATAGTAGGGAGGTTGTAGCAAAAAGACGAAAAGTCGATGAACCAGAAATTATAAGCAGAAAGGAAAAGGATTTTGTTGAAGATGTTGTTGGTTTTCAATTTGAAAACAGTTCTGGTGTCAACTGCTATGCTAATGTAGTGGTTAATGTTTTGTTTTCTCTAGAAACTTTAAAACAAGAGATTGTGGTCAATTCGGATCAGAGATTTTGCAGTTTGTTGAATTCTGTGTTAGAGAAATGTAGCACTGATAGAACAAAAATAGAAAGTGTGTCTGAAATTCGAAATCTGTTAGACAGATGTTCAGGTCAAACACAATTCTCTCAAAACATCCAGCAAGATTGTCAGGAGTTTTTAATGTATATGCTTGATGTATTGCATGATGAAGGTGTAGATGTAGATCACCTGTTTGGGCTTTCTTATCAATGGCAGCATGACTGCGAGAACTGTAGGGTATCAAGTACTACTAGTGTAGACAGTAAATCAGTGTCCTTTAATAAGCTAGTAAAAGCAGCTGATCACAACATGGAGTGTAGCCAATGTAAGTCTGAAATGTTGTCAACATTATTTATACGAACATATGGCCAGTATGTTATTTTAATGTTCCAACGATGTAGGCCTGATGTAACAAAATTGACAACTTTGATTAAAAATGTTGTGGCTTCACAGTTGTCAATATCAGGAAGGACTTTTGTAACTGCAGCAATTATATATCATGACGGTCCTTCAATAACATCAGGACATTACACAGCTTATTTAAAGTCTAGAAATGGCTGGTCATTCTGCAATGATTCTGTTTTAACTTTAAAAAAAAAATTGCCTTTTGACCTTAAAAATTCTTACCTGTTGTTTTTAAAACCAAAATTTTAGGGAAAGAATCTCAGGATTTGCTCTGAGGAATTTCAAGAGGTTCTAATGGCTCCTACACAATTTGGCCTTGAGGATAAGTGTAGTACAGAGTCAAAAGTTATTTTTGAGTTTTAAATAGTTCCTGGAAAAAAAGAAGGTTTTCTTACAGAAAGTGGTGGGCACGGATTAGTTAAAGGACAACAGAGTATTTCCCAAAGCAAACGGTGTTCTTACCATAACACTTGACGTCATGGAAAAATAGCTGCACTTTGAATGAGTTCAGAAAAACTGTTTCTTTTTATAAGCTAATTCAAGCAGCCAATAAAAACATGGAGTAGAGGTAATGTAAGTCTGCAATGCTGTCTAGATTATTTGACCAAACTTTTGGTTATAATGTCATTTTAAAATTCCAACTATATAAACCTGATGAAAGTAAGTCTTCAACTTTAATTACAAATGTTGTGGCTACACAGTCGTTTATTTTAGGAAGAACATTTTTAACTGCAGCTATTATATGACATGATGGTCCTTTGACAAGATCCGCTTATTACACAGCTTATTGAAAATGTAAAAAAAGCTGCTGTTTCGTAGATGATTCCTATTTGACTACGATACAATGTTGCCTTTTTACTTAAAAATATTCTTACTTTCTGTTTTCAGAAAAGAGAATTTAGGGTAGGTAACTGGTCTATAATGATTCTAGGGGTTGATATAATGTTATCTACTGTTTTAAATTGCTTTGTGATTAAAAGTGATGTAGAGAATTAAATAATTGTAGTAGTCATAGAGGTAGTGTAAGTCTGCTTCATAGTAAGCAGTATCAGTGTCATAGGAAATGTGGAACATGAGTGAGCAAGAAGGGTAAGATATTACTAGTCCAGGATTGTGAAAGTGATCTTGAACGTTTTCTTTCTCAAAGTTGCGGAAATACAAGATGACGGGATTTGCTTAGAAGAATTCCAAGAGTTATAAATGGCTCTTACACGATTTGGCCTTGTGGAAACGTGTGGTAGAGAGCGAGAAGTCATTTATTGTATGTAACATATTTTTCAAAACGATGGAGGTTTTCTTTCAGAAAGTGGCGGGCTGAAAATAATAGCAGCACAACAGAGTGTAAGCTGTTCATAGGACATCATTCGACGTCATGGAAAGTAAGTTAATTTTAAGGAGTTCTGATTTCTGATTTGTCATGTTGTATGGGTTTTTTAAACACAATCATTTTGATTGTGTTTTTTTTTCCCCGCTGTTATATGATGAATACCTTCAAGTCACTGTTTTTAGTGAAATTTGATAAATTCTGAGAACAGCAAAAATAAACCATTTAACATGTATAACTAATTCTGTACTTTTTGTATTTATGATATACATTTAGAAATGTGTAGTAGACATGAAGAAGCTGAGGCTTCTGTAAGTGTCAAAGTTGTTGCATACAGTGCTCACATTCTATGTAGTCTTTCATATGATAGACTACATTTCCACAATGAGATACCTAAGCAAAGGAAACACAGGTGATGTGATTGTGAAATGAGGAAAAGAAACTCCACATTTTTCAATTACATTACCTGTGTTTCCTAACGTTACGAATCACATTGTGCAGATGAGGTTTAGGCCTGTCCAGAGAGATAGAGGAGGTCTGGCCTTTGTTCAAGAGTGCAGTGGACATGACTCACTTCGTTGGTAGGCCTGCACATGTATTATCTCCTCTGTACTTTTCAAGAAGCTAAATTTCATCTGCAAAACTGAGTAGGACTCACCTGAAAGAAATCTGTGGATAGGCTACACCTTATCAGCATCTAGAAACAATCATTTAATATGTTAAGGGCAGTTTTATGAAGGCTGTGTGCCTCTTTTGCGCCGCTGTTCCGTCACTTTTGTGTAAAAGATGCACCATGTTGCAAGATAGGCCTCAGTTCATTTCCAGCAAGATACCGTCACTTTAAAATGTATATAATTAGGACTGTGTAGGGGGCATGCAGAAGCTGAGGCTTCAGTAAGTGTCAAAGTTGTTGCATGCAGTGCGTACTCTTTCATATGCTGGACTACATCTGCACAATGAGATACCTAACCAAAGGAAACACAAGTGATGTGATTGTGAAATGAGCAAAAGAAATTGCACGTTTTTCAAATACATTACCTGTGTTACCTAACATTACGAATCACATTGTGCAGATGAAGTTTAGGCTTGTCCAGGGAAACAGAGGAGGTCTGAACTTTATTGGTAGGCCTGCACATGTATTATCTCCTCTGTACTCTTCAACAAGCCTAAATTTCATCTGCAACCCTGAGTAGGCCTCACCTGAAACAAACGTCTGGATAGGACACACCTTATTGCCATCCTGAAATAATCATTTAAAATGTTAGGAACAGTTTTATGATGATTGTGCACCTCTTTTGCGCTGCCATTGCGTCACTTTTGTGAGACAACAGCAGTGCAAAAGATGCACCATGTTCCAAGATAGGCCTCACTTCATCTGCATCAAGATACTGTTAGTTTAAAATGTATATCTTTAGGACTGTGTAGGGGGCCTGGAGAAGCAGAGGCTTCTGTAAGTGTCAAAGTTGTTGAAAAACTGTTTGTCCTTCAATCTTTTCCCTTGTCTTTTCTAATTTTTAAATACATGTTTTAATATTTTACAAATGTTTGTTCTCTCTTTCACAGATTGAAAGTATAAAAATAACAAGTGACTAAGTTAACGACAATTATAAGGTAAATGTTTTGTACTCTTTTCGTTACATTTCTATCACATTTAACTACTATTAGTTCCACTGCTTCATTTCTTTAACCCTCACTTTCCTGCCTTTGCTACTTCCCTCATTCCTTTCTCTATTACTTACTTACTCTACTCCTTCCACTCCTTTTCTCAGTCCCTCTCTTCTCATAGTTCCTCACTCTTGTTCACTCACTCCGTCTCTATTACTCTCACTGTCTCTGACTGATCACTCTTTCACTACTTGTTCATTATGCTTTCTCTGTGTAGTTGAAGCACACTAAGGGGCATATTATGAACACAGCCAATAAAAGTTTTGCTGCTTTTATCGGCAGAAAACTGCTGCAAAAGCGGCTTTAGCGGCAGTTTTTTGCCGCAAAAGCGGCTTTAGCGACACATTTCTGCCAATAAAAGCTGCAAAACTTTTATTGCCTATGTTGATAATATGCCCCTATGTTATTTACATTTCTTTGCTCTTTCAATTATTCCTTTTCTGTTACTTCTTCTTTTCTGCTTTTTCTCTCTGTTATTCCACATGTTTTAATCTTATTTTGAACATTCACTCACATTCTCTAAGAAACTCTTCTTTGTTATTCTTCTACTCTCCTTTTTTTCTTTCACTTCCTTATCTATTTTGTTTTTCACAATTATACCCTCTTCCATCTTTTCTTCGGTAAATAGATCTATTAAACAGTATCTCTGGTTTAGTCCCTATAGCTGTCTTTCTTTTAACATTACTCTCTGTTTACTTCCCTTATACTTACTCTTCTTTTAAAAAAAAAAAAAAAGGGTTCGCTCCCGGTTCGCGTACCGGGGAGCGAACCGGGAAGCGAACCAAAAGAAATAGAGGTTGCCAGAGTGCTAAACATTCTAGCAATTTTTTTATAAAGGGGAGGTAGTTCTGAAAAGAACTTTTTTTTAAATGTTTTTGTTAATTTATATATTTTTTTATTTTTCTGAACATTTTTTGTTTTTTTTGTATTTTTTGAACAATTTTATGTTTTTGTTGGTTTTTTTGAGGGGAAACAACGAAAAACAGGCATTAGAAAGGGCTCAACAGGAGCAAAAAAAAATTTTTTTTTGGGGGCGTTTTGAGCATTTGTGGTTTTCATATGCTCTGTTTATCAAATTGATGCTCATATTTGCACATGAGAGTAAGTTACCACAATAAAGACACACTATCTTCATGTGCACAAAATTTTCTTGAATGTTTGGCACTGTTTCCCGTGCCTCTGGCCCCGACAGAGTTACCTGTGCCGATGTACTGGCCACAGGAGTTGGTGGGTTGTCTTGGAGGTCACGCATCTCTGCCATGCTGTAATTCAGTTGATGCCACCTCTGCATATGACGGTGCATAGTATAGTTGCCAAAACTATACTTTTTATTTGTGCCTCTAGATAAATCTTCTTTGCATATGAGGCATGTCACATAGCGAGCATTCACTTTTTTTTGTCCTTGAGGAAAAGAAAAAAACTGCCAAATAAAACTATTTTTGTGGTGAGATATCCGGGGCTCCTCACGTAAAAACTGTCTTGGCTGTACTTCCTCTTCCTCTTCTTCATCCTCTTCCTCCTCTGTGTTGGGAAGGAACTGTGGAGGTGGTCCTCTCTTCCTTGGTGGTGGTGGTGGTGGTGGGGGTGCACCAGCTGCAGCTACTACTGAAGCCATTTTCTACTAAGCAAAATAGGTCTTCCTTTCACAAAGTTGAAAGTCAGAGTGAGAAAAAAGGTGGGGGCTTTCATCATTTTGGAAAAAAAATAGTTCTAAACCAATGAAAAGTGTTATTTTTAGGTCACATGACCTAGCCTTACATCATTAGGAAACCAAAAGTGAAATGAACCAATGAAAAGTTTTATTAACAAGTCACATGACCTGTTACGCTTACGTTACGCGCTGCGGGCCGCGCCCCGGATCGCTTCCGGGGAGCTGCGCTTCGCGCCTCGGGTCGCGTACCGGAGCACTTCCGGGTGCGCTAACGCGGCACGTCATAAGACGCATTACGCGACAACGCGATACGTCGCGCTTCCGCGACGCGTCACGATGTTGATTTCTAACGTGGCAGTTCCGCTAACGGAACGTTCACCGGTTCGCGTACCGAGTCGCGGCACCAAATTGAGCTAACGGGAAGCTACCCGGTTCGCGGACCGGGAGCGAACCAAAACATAATATTAAATTTTTTTTTTATTAATAAACATATAAAATATATTTTTTGATTTAAAGAAGAATACATTTTAAAGCTTTTGATATTTGCTATTAAAAAACCATTGAAATTCACAGAAAAAACCATAGGTTATAGACCATATATAGTTAGGAATTAGCATTTACAAAACCTTGAAAATTCACTGAAAAAACCATAGGTTATAGACAATATATAGTCAGGAATTAGCATTTAAAAAACCTTTTTTTTACTCACACAAAACCATTGAAATTCCATATATAGTTAGTTGTACTAACTATATATCGCGCACCCGCAATCCACTGCTGATCATGTCACATATTTCATCATTCATGACATGGTCAGTGACATCACTGATGACATCTCAAATGACATCACTGATGACAACACTGATGACATCTCAAATGACATCACTGATGACATCACTGATGACATCTCAAATGACATCATTGATGATATCACTGATGACATCACTGATGACATCATTGATGACATCTCAAATGACATCACCGATGACATTACTGATGACATCACTGATCACATCTCAAAAGACATCACTGATGACATCACTGATGACATTAGTCATGTGATAATACGATGAATCTCTTCAGACTCTAATAAAAACTTAGATACACTCAGTGTAAACAGACACTCACAGACTGTCACTCATCCATGGAGTTACTCACACACCTAGTCAGTCATGCAAAGAATCAATCTCACATCCATTTCCTCAACTATACAGTTATACACACCTTACTTATTCAAACATATACTAACACATATTTACTCTCTTATACAATCCCTGATACAAGTTCACAATGATCCATACAGCCACTCACACATTCACTGGCTCTTATGCATAGTTATTTATATATGTCAACTCTCACATGTACTGTGTTTTACATATGTACTTACTTTGACATGTAGCACTTAGATATCCATTCACTCACCAATACACTCATGCACACAGTCAACCGCCCATACAGCTGTTTCCACATGCACTTTTGAACCCATACATCTAGTGAATCAACTGCTCACACATCTATGCACAGAGTTATACACCTCCCAGCCACCCACACACACACTCAGTCTCCCATACAAATACTTAGGCAATCAACCAATAACCCATATAGTTACTCATATAGCTACTGATCAACACATGCAGCAGTTTACAGAACAACAGACATAATGATGCACAAATTAAAACAGTTTAGTCACTAACCCATGCACTCAGTGAGACACATTTAATCAGTCACTCATACAGTCAGTCATGCACCTAATAAATCCTTCATCCAGACACTTATAAATCCACTCATTCTTCAATATGTAAGACATATTTTAACTTTACAGAAACATACAGTCACTGTATGTTGTCATCAGTGATGTCATCAGTGATGTCATTTGAGATGTCATCAGTGATGTCATCAGTGATGTCATTTGAGATGTCATCAGTGATGTCATCAGTGATGTCACTGACCATGTCATGAATGATGTAATATGTGACATGATCAGCAGTGGATTGCGGGTGCGCGATATATAGTTAGTACAACTAACTATATATTGAATTTCAATGGTTTTGTGTGAGTAAAAAAAAGGTTTTTTAAATGCTAATTCCTAACTATATATGGTCTATAACCTATGGTTTTTTCAGTGAATATATATATATATATATATATATATATATATATATATATATATATATATATATTTACCTCCAAGTTGCCCTTTGCAAATGCGAGGTCACACAGCAACACTCTGCCATCCAGCTTTAGTTCTGAACACTTCGGGACTTTAAGGTGCAACATTCTAAATGCGCAATAGCCAGCCTTTGAAAAACGTCGCCTACTAAAGGATTTAAAAATGCTTTAATTGTTCAAAATATGGAAACTTACTAAAGGAAAAATGTAATTCGCACCTATGACTCCATGCCCCATAATGCTTTATGAACTCAGTGATGAATTACGTCTATTGGGGGTCATGGAAATAAAGGATGTCAGTAAATGGAAAAATGCGAACATTTCATTTGTTGAACTGCAGCCCGAGAAGAAGAGGCTTTTTGCCTTGAAACGCGTTGGTGATAGAATGAAAATGATGTTTGGGAAAGGCTGCCTGCATACTAAAGCTGGATGGCAGAGTGTTGCTGTGTGACCTCTCATTTGCAAAGGGCAACTTGGAGGTAAATATATATATATATATATATATATATATATATATATATATATATATATATATATATATATATATATATATATATATATATATATATATATATATATATATATATATATATATATATATATATATGTATTACGCTCCATGGGGTTGTCCAAGTAGCGGGTAGCACCCGAGCCTGCGTGCGCCTTCCCCAAAGCGTTAGTTGGTATGGGCAGTTGCGTGTTTGAAATAGGCCCGACGCGTTTCGGAAATTTATTTTCCTCATCAGGGGCCAGCAGTAAAGTGCATGACGTCTACCATCTCCCTGTATGAAAACACATATTGTGCTTGTGGGAGATGTAGTCCATATATCCTGGATGGATGAACTCTCACATTACTGCTCGTTCCAAGGCTCTACCATGAGCCCCAAACATCACTCCTGTCCTCATCCATCACGCAGCTCCACATACGAGACTCCTTGGATAGCGAGTCTCGTGGCCCCCGTTTCTTCGGGGTGGTGCAACCCAACGGCAGGACCGCCGCTAATGTATTACGCTCCATGGGGTTGTCCAAGTAGCGGGTAGCACCCGAGCCTGCGTGCGCCTTCCCCAAAGCGTTAGTTGGTATGGGCAGTTGCGTGTTTGAAATAGGCCCGACGCGTTTCGGAAATTTATTTTCCTCATCAGGGGCCAGCAGTAAAGTGCATGACGTCTACCATCTCCCTGTATGAAAACACATATTGTGCTTGTGGGAGAGTGCATCCATCCAGGATATATGGACTACATCTCCCACAAGCACAATATGTGTTTTCATACAGGGAGATGGTAGACGTCATGCACTTTACTGCTGGCCCCTGATGAGGAAAATAAATTTCCGAAACGCGTCGGGCCTATTTCAAACACGCAACTGCCTATACCAACTAACGCTTTGGGGAAGGCGCACGCAGGCTCGGGTGCTACCCGCTACTTGGACAACCCCATGGAGCGTAATATATATATATGTATATATATATATATATATATATATATATATATATATATATATATATATATATATATATATATATATATATATATATATATATATATATATATATATATATATATATTCAAGATAAATAGGTGTGGAGTTAACAATGTAAATATGTCAGACTTTGTTTTATTTGTGGATGGAGCGCACCCACTGAGGAAAACGCTGCGCACTCCAGCATCCAGAAGGCCATGCGATTGGCCACGCCCACTTAGGCGGATGCCGGTAACATTATTTAGTGCGCGAAGCATGACGCTTTCATTTACTTTGAACTGCGAGCCACTGATGAGGGGTCAGCAAGAGCCCCGAAACGCGTATGGCTTAACAATTGACTGATGTGAGTTATTGAGGAATCTCCTGCTTGCCTGCTGCCAATAAACTTGCACAACGGTAATTCTGTGTCCAGAGACCTCCTTCAAATTGGGTTCCTGCTTTGTTGGATATATATATATATATATATATATATATATATATATATATATATATATATATATATATATATATATATATATATATATATATATATATATTCAAGATAAATAGGTGTGGAGTTAACAATGTAAATATGTCAATAAAACTGTTTACCTACATATACCTTTTATTGTAATAGTATACATAGTGCATGCAATATTTTGGCCAGACGATATTTAGAATTCGATACTGTAGGTGAGCTCCACCCACCCTATGCATTTGATGAGTTTGCTAGCAGCAGTGTCAGGAAAAGATTTATCATCATAAAATGCCTCCACATGACTAATAACCAGGGCCAGTGGAATTATGCGGCAGGGCAGGGCAAAGGTTTGTGACAGAGTTGAGTAAATTATGCAGCAAGAAATGGCAAATTATGCTGAGTAATGCGGCACATTTTGCAATAGTATTACTTCATTAATTTGTCATTTTCAAACTTGCGAACACTGGGCATTAGTTGCACCTTATTAGTACCAGTTTAACACTGAATAACATAACAGTCACAGAAGTATGGGCCTCATTACGATGGCGGTGGGACCGCCACAGTAACCCCATTGGTGACTGCTTTACAGCAAGCCACATTCTGATGGCGAGCGATTCTTTGGCGGTCTGGTAGACCGACCGCCATGGATGCGATGGGATCAAGGAGCCCGTTGGTCCATCGGAGATGAAGTAATACCTACAATGGTGGCGGTGCCTGCCAGGCACTGCCGCAGGTATTAAAATATTCCTTTCCACTGGCCCTTTCATGTGGGTGAACCTGCCATGAAAAGGCATGTGGAAAGGGACATTGGGGACCCGTAGTGGGCCCCCCTCACCCCTGGGCCTCAAACATAGGCCCTGGAGGGCACCTACATATCCCTGAACCATGTGGCAGGCACTACACGGTGCCTACCAAGTAGTGCAGGAATATGTGTAATGTCTATTTTTTTGTACTGCGGCATGTGCTGCAGCCCGCAATTCCCGCCTTAATACAAAATATAGACATTGCGGCCGCCATGGTGGCAGTCGCATCCTAATTCGTCTTGTAGTCGGGCGCTCCCGTTTCCAAATCGCCATCCTAATGAGGTCCGAAGAGTCCAATGGTACAAAGAAAATACTAACCACTATAAATCTATACAACTCCGTACAAGCTATCATTCAAAAATCATTTTAAATATTGTTTTGAATTTTGAATCTTATCGTTTTCAAACCTCAGTATATCAGTTACTCAGAATTCGTAGTTTTCTATCCGATATGTAGTTTTAATTTTGGGTTAACCCATTCAAAGAAAGTCATATGTTTTCCTTTCAAAGTGACTTTCTTTATTATGGTTAGGATATACCCCAGAATTAAGTACTCTGCTGGACTGCACTCCACGGAGCTACTTGCCGGGTACTGGCGAGCTACTGGTCGCTCCTGAGCTACCTGTTGGAGACCCCTATTCTAGTGCATGAGGAAGAGCGCTAAGCTAGCTTACCTGCACTAGGTCCTTCAGAGAAGCTGTCTCTACTTGGCATATGGAATCGAAGATGGCAGAGAGAGGCTCTTTGCTCCACCCAAACAGAGCTAACTGACCTCCACATTGTCATGTGAAGTGCCAACATTCTCACAGTCTTAAACATTTTGTAGTGGCTGGTGTACTGATGCCCGGTGTATGAAGGCAGGGGCAATGCTGAAAGAGGAAGCATGAAGTTGTGAGGCATTGGTGTTAGCTGTTTCCTTGACTTGTGGCTTCAGCAGGCCACCATAAGGTATTTTAGACACAGTCCTGGAGGAGCGGGAGGATGAAGTTGAGAAGAGCTTGCTTATATAGATACTCACTCCAGACCATGAGGAACGTTTCAGCATCCTGGGCTGTTTCCCTACAGGAGATTTGTAGGGCGGCCATGTAGGCATTATATCAAATGTTTGTTAATCATTACAGACTCAACATTACTGAACCTTTGACTTACAATTTTGGTTAAGTAGTTGGGCAGACAGCAATGAAGTAATTGTTGTTTGTAATAAACCTTATACCATCACAATGTCTGTGCAGTGTGTCTGATTGACCTATGCTTGTGACTTACTCACACAGTAATGACCGAGATGAAGAAGAAACATGAGCAGGTAATGAAGCTATTTCTTATCAGTAAACTTCATTACCCTGAATTAGGTCTTTCTCATCCCAGTCTGCATCCTTCTCCCATCCCATTTGCACCATCAATGTTTTACTGTGTCACTTAGAGAAGGTGAGTGAAGCGCTTTTGTGCTTCAAAAGGAGTATAGACAAGTAAAAAGGACTAGTGCAGCGATTGACCTGTTTGAAGGGTGTGGCCACATCACACAATGATTGGGCTGAGGAGGACCTGAATCTGGGTAATGAAGTTTACCGGTAAGTAATGGTTTCATTAAAGTTAGTGTAAATACCCTTTTTCACACATTTCCATCATTCATTTATAGAGTTTGAATGAAGAACATTATGAGTCAATAACATTCCAGCTTCATCTGACTTGTCTGCCTTCACTGTGGCACTTTCCTTTGAAAGTTCACACAGTTCTTCTAGGATTGAGATCATCTTGATGCCTGTGATGTTTCACTGTATGTCAATCTCATCTGGCAAAGCTCCTACCAAATAATTCCTAATATATACTTTATAACTTAGAGGCCTATTAGGATGGCGGACTGAAATGTGTTCCGTCCACCATGGTCGCGGCAAAAAGACTCCCAACCGCACCGCGGATAATCCGCGGTTGCGATCATGATATTTCTGTCAACAAACACCGACCGTGGCGGACGGATCACATTAAACACCATCCGCGGCGGACGGATTACACCAAAGACCGCCGTAAGAGGACGGTACCACAGAAACACCCTCCGCCGCGGACGAATTGACAGCGGAAACAGGCCTAACTGCCGCAATACCTGCGGAGGGTCCGGCCGCACGATTAGGATAACCCCGCCATCCCAACGGAACTCACCACCTTACTCGACCGCCGCGGAAAAAATGCTTCCCATGACTGCGGAAGGACCAAACGAACATCATCCCTGCCGTCAAACCGAATCAAAAATGGTGGATGGAAGTAAATAGAAAACACACTAAACAGGACACACACCCACCTGAAACACCCACCCCCAACAACTTCACGCCCCAATGACCCCCCTCCAGCACAAACTAAAGCACCCAAGTCACCACACCCACAGAACACCTGACTGGCAACAACCATTGGGACACAACAACCACACAGAGCATAAAATGAATCCCTTCCATTACCACAATCCTTTGCATCACAGCATAGCTGCAAGAAACAGGCAGAATAGCACAAACAGCAGACACACACAAACACACATACAACCTGCACACCAACACACCCACCACACAAACCCCCACAACACCATCCCTACATACCACACACCTGCACACCCCACCCCACCACACCAACACCTTGCACATCACACACCATGGCACCCAAGAAAAAACCCAAGTTCACAGACAGTGAGTTGAAGGTCACGGTGGATGAAATCTTCCGTGTCGAACCACATCTGTTCGGTACCCTAGTCCAGCAGACCACCTTGGCAACCAAAACCAACATGTGGGACAGGATAGTGACCAGAGTGAATGCGTCAGGGACCGTGCCATGCACCAAACATGAGATCCAGATGCGGTGGCACGACCTCAAGGCAAGGGTGAAAGGCATCAGGGCCAAGAACCACCTGCGGGCACAACACACTGGCGGAGGCACTCCCCCGGAGCCTATACCATTTGCCGAATGGGAGGAGAAGGTGCTGGGCATACTGCACCCTGAGAGCCTGGAATGAATAGAAGAGTGACTTGAGGCTGGTAAGTACAAACCAATGACCACTATCACACTGTCATGGTCTGCCTTGCACAACTGCCAAGACACATCTCCCAGGCTCCAATCCATGCATGTGGACCACACAGTCACCCAAATGTGAAGTCCTGGCCTCAAATGCACCCACCATGAACAACCACAAATGTTGCCTCCTACGTTCACAGGCTTGCATGTTGTCAAAGCAGCCAACACCACAACTCCCAACAGGGCCCCATGTCTACAGGGAGGGTGGTGGTGGGTGAGGGGGTGGGTTCAGCACTACAACTCCCAACAGGCCCCCATGTCTACAGGGAGGGTGGTGGTTCCAGCACTACAACTCCCAACAGGGCCCCATGTCTACAAGGAGGGTGGTGGTGGGTAGGGGGGTGGGTCCAGCACTACAACTCCCAACAGCCCCCCCTGTCTACAGGGAGGGTGGTGGTGGGTGGGGGGTGAGAGACCAGCACTACAACTCCCAACAGGCCCCCATGTCTACAGGGATGGTGGTGGTTCCAGCAATACAACTCCCAACAGGCCCCCATGTCTACAGGGAGGGTGGTGGTGGGTGGGGCGGTGGGTCCAGCACCACAACTCCCAACAGGCCCCCATGTCTACAGGGAGGGGGGTGGTGGGTGGGGGGGTGAGAGACCAGCACTACAACTCCCAACAGGCCCCCATGTCTACAGGGAGGGTGGTGGTGGGTGGGGGGGTGAGAGACGAGCACTACAACTCCCAACAGGCCCCCATGTCTACAGGGAGGGTGGTGGTGGGTGGGGGGATGGTGGTTCCAGCACTACAACTCCCAACAGGCCCCCATGTCTACAGGGAGGGTGGTGGTGGGTGGGGGGGGTCCAGCACTACAACTCCCAACAGGCCCCCATGTCTACAGGGAGGGTGGTGGTGGGTGGGGGGGGGTGAGAGACCAGCACTACAACTCCCAACAGGCCTCCATGTATACAGGGATGGTGGTGGTGGGTGGGGGGGGTGAGAGACCAGCACTACAACTCCCAACAGGCCCTTATGTCTGCAGGGAGGGTGGTGGTGGGTGGGGGGTGAGAGACCAGCACTACAACTCCCAACAGGCCCCCATGTCTCATCCCAGAGTAAGATGGAGTCCGCCCACCATTTGCTAACCAGTGCATCTCCGCCTTCAAACCTGCAGGTAGGTAGCCATCTTCACAGGGGCACCATCCAATAGCAGGACCGGACCACACATATCCAAGTATCGTCTCCCCACCTCCACACCACCATAATGCCCAGTACTGTCTACCACACCAACATGATGACACCAACAACCATGTCCTGATTTCATAGTAATATGTAATGTAACAACAACAAAACTGTCATGTCCACAGCATTGATTCTGAAATTCTTGTCCCTCAGGTGATTGCAACTTGACAGGCGAAACCAGCAACCGCCTTTGTGAGCTGTGCAGCTACCACCACCACCATCACCACCACCACCACCACCACTCCTGCCTGTGCGACCCTGCCTGACCCATCGTCCGATGATGGGCCATCGACATCTCAGGTTAGCAGGGAGAGTGGATGGGGGAGGACACAGGTGAGGCCACAGTTCACAAACTGGAGTGCAGGTGGTAGGCGAGGTCGGGAACAAGACCCACCCCATCCTGGGACTGAGACCCTGAATGCCATCACCAGAGTCCATGCCTCCTATGAGCGGTCGCAGGCACAGGCGGATCGGGCACACCAAGACTCGCTACAGAACTGTCAGCTGTTGCGGTCCATGGACACCCGCATGGGCCAAATTGTTGACCTCATGGGGCAGCAAACAGCTCTTTGGAGGGAGTGGTTATCCCGCACCACACCACCTCCCCCTCCCCCAAGTGCCCAGCGGGACAGGGCACCAACACCACCACCACCATCACCTGAGGACACTGACAGGGAGGTTGTCCCTGAACAACCTGCCCCCACAGCTGGCTCCGCTCCGGCTCAACGATGGAGGGGCCGTCCGAGGCTGGATCCAGCTGAGAGCAGTGGCAATGCACCATCCACCCGCTCGAAGAGAGGCCACCACTGACTTCACCCTTCCTTGAGCCTGCCATTCACTCTGCGAACTATCTTGCCCCACAATGGCAAGCATTGGCACACCTCTGTTGGACTAGGTGTACATCACACAATGTGGTGTCCCCACAGTGTTTTTATCTGCCATGACCTTCAACTCTCCCCCCAACACCTATTTGTAAATATGCACTAACAGTAATCCACACCCTGTAAATAAACACCACGTAAACACTCAATGCTGTGTGACCTCCATGTTTTGAACACAAGTTTGTCTTAGTAGTTGTCATTACCAGGTGCAGGGATCAATGTTCTTGAGATTCATGCCTCTGTGGGAGTGACCTAGGGATAATGAAAGAACCACAAGCACAGGTCAGGAAACAGAATGACACCCATCACACCACACCGTACTGCAACATCCCACAAACCACACTCATCACTAATTAAGTAGATCACAGGACACACATCAGGGAGCATTGCATGTACACCATCTCACACACCCATTTGCAAACACAACATACCAGAACAGGCAGCATTCACACACCACATCCACACATTACCAGCAAACATACATCACGCATTGCCCAGCAGCACAAGAGGTAGTTACTCACATTCAAGGAAAGTAGCGAGCAATGAGCTGACGCCTCTGGTCCACACCTTCTTCCTCCCCACTATCCTCATCACTGGACATGGGTGGGATGGGAGGCAGAGCAACCTGTTGGTCTGCAGGGTCCATGATCAGTTCAATATTATTGCGTAAGGCCATGTTGTGGAGCATGCAGCAGGCAATCACTATTTTGCATACTTTGCCTGGTGAGTATGGCAGGGCCCCTCCGGTTTTATCGAGGAAGCGAAACCTAGACTTCAGCAGTCCAAATGTACGTTCCACCACCCGACGTGTCCTCCCATGGGCCTCATTATAACGCATTTCACCAGGGGTAGTAGGATTCCGTAGGGGGCTTAGCAGCCACGGGCGGTTTGGGTACGCAGAGTCGCCTAGGTGGGGGGATGACAGACACATACATCATTACCAGGATTGGTGGGAACAGCATGGCACACATACAACACAGTAGTCATCACAGCACACTCACCTACAAGCCACGCACGTTCCTGACGCAGATTAGCCATCAGTTGGGGGACAATGGTGCTTCGCAGGATGTGGGAGTCATGTGCAGAGCCGGAAAATCTGGCACAAACATGGGAGATGATGTTGTCAGCCAGGCACACCACTTGCACGTTGATAGAATGGTAGTGCTTCAGAGTGCGATAGACTGGTTCACGTGCCTGGGGTGGAATCAGACCAATATGTGTGCCATCAATGGCACCCACTACGTGTGGAATCTGGCCCAGGGTATAGAAGTCACCTTTCACTGCAGCCAGCTCTGCCGGACGTGGGAAATGGATGTAATCATCCTTGTAATGCATGATGGCATCCAGCACATCCCGCAGTACCATGCTGAACATGGATTGGGACATCCCCCCGGCATGACCAACTGTGTACTGGAAAGTGCCTGTTGCGAAGAAGTGAAGTCCGCCATCACCTTTGCTGTGGGTGTAATAGCTCCTGGATATGGCCTGCGTGGCTGCAGATGAGGTGCCAATTGTGCTACAAGGTCCTGCAATCTCCGTCGGTCAAGCCGGAATTTGCGGATTACCTCCTCTTCAACCATGTCCTCCAGCACAGTGTATGGTCGATGCACATTTGGAGCCCTCCTGTGTGGGAGTAGATGGGAGCAGATGTCAATTGACCAACACCGCACAGCTGTGCCACACTGTCACATCTTGACCAACACAATACAAATAATACATGTTGCAGACACTGATTGTATGTGTGACGTGACCGAAATATATGGCACAACAGCTAACTACACACACAATGTTCAACCTAAAACAACATACTGTGTGCAAACATGTCCAATGTTACGTGCACACATGTTGAAAGAACAGCCAACATCACATGACTGAGGTCCCAAGTGTGGACAAGCGTCCCCACAGACACACATGGACATGCACACACAACACGAACATGAAATACACCCTCCTTGTCTTCATGCACCCATGACCCCACCTACAATGCTGGGCATCCTCACATGACAGGCATGGGCATACAACAGGCAACACACATACGCATACACAGAATGCATGTATACCCCCATCATTGCTACTTGCACAGACAAACCACACACTCACAACAGCTTCTGAATGTGGGTACACAGCCTTGATGTACTGTGTAGATGTGTACAAATAGAAACGTGTGACCTCAAAACCAAGACGTCAACACATAGCCATGCACATCTGATGCAACTTGGGTTCACATCACTGGCCTTTGTCAACCACTGCCAAGGTCAATAGTATGACCACACATGCAACTAATGCACATAAATGACACACGTGGACACGGGCCATTGACATGACATAATGATTCTTGATGCATTCCGGACATGTCCTGACACACATGTACAACTCTGAACACTACATGTGTGCAGAGACATGCAGTGTGTGTACACACGCCATCCGGGTACGCCTTCCCCCAACACAGAAGATGATCCTTGATACTGCAAATGTGCATAACATTTGCTGCATGGTCAAGGACCATCACAGTCACACCCCGCCAAACGCATGTGCGCACTACCGCGACGGTGCATCTTTTGAAAATCATCACTCACTGGCATCGCAATGGCGGAGCATGCATTCCGCGGGGGCGGGGCAGGCTAACACATACATTTGAATGTGCAAGTTGAAATGGCAGTTGTAATCCCTCCTTTCAGTCACATAGCAGCACCCACCGCAGTCCGCCGGGTACGGGCGGTCACCCATCGCTGGGTGCGGGCGGTCACCCACTGCCGGCCCTGGCCGGTCACCCACCGTCGGCCCAGGCCGGTCACCCACCACCGGGTGCTGGCGGTGGGTGACCGCCCTGTGTATTGATGTCACCCTGGCATGGATAGCCCTGGCCAGTCACCTACCGCCGGCCATGGCCGGTCACCCACTGCCGGGTGCTGGCGGTGGGTGACCGCCCTGTGTATTGATGTCACCCTGGCATGGATGGCCCTGGCCGGTCAACCACTGCCAGGTGCTGGCGGTGGGTGACCGCCCTGTGTATTGATGTCACCCTGGCATGGATGGTCCTGGCTGGTCACCCACCGCCAGGTCCGGGCGGTCACCCACCGCCGGGTGCTGGCGGTGAGAGACCCCCAGCACCCGGCGGTGGGTGACCGGCCATGGCCTGCGGTGGGTGACCGGCCATGGCCATCCATGGCAGGGTGACATCAATACACAGGGCGGTCACCCACTGCTAGCACCTGGCGGTGGGTGACCGGCCAGGGCCATCCATGGCAGGGTGACATCAATACACAGGGTGGTCACCCACCGACAGCACCCGGCAGTGGGTGACCGGCCAGGGCCATCCATGCCAGGGTGACTCCAATACACAGGGCGGTCACCCACCGCCAGCACCCGGCGGTGGGTGACCGCTCGCACCCGGCGGTCTGTGGTGGGTGCTGCAATGTGACTGTAAGGGGGGTACCAACTGCCATTTTCACTTGCACATTCAAATGTATGTGTTAGCCTGCCCCGCCCCTGCGGAATGCGTGTTCCGCCATTGCGACGCCAGTGAGTGATTAATGTCAAATGATGCACCATCACGGTAGCGCGCACATGCGGTTGCCGGTGTGTGACCGTGACGGTCCTTGCACATGTAGCCAATGGAAACAGGTTACGCGGGGCGTGTAAGCGATTTAAAAAATAGCGGAAGCCGTGCACTGCCACAGCAGGGCCAGTCATTGGCTCATTTTGAATGAGGCAGCCCGGGAAAACCAATTGCTGCAGACGTGTGCCACTGATATCAGCTGAGGGCCCTATAAATGTGTGAATTTCAGCAGCACACATCCACTGCTTCCAGCCACTGCTGCCTGCACCCATCACCTCGACCTGCTGCTGTTGAGCTATCCAGCCACTGCTGCCTGCACCCATCACCTCGACCTGCTGCTGCTGAGCTATCCAGCCACTGCTGCCTGCACCCATCACCTCGACCCGCTGCTGCTGCTGAGCTATCCAACAACTGCTGCCTGCACCCATCACCTCGACCTGCTGCTGCTGCTGAGCTATCCACCAACTGCTGCTGTTGTGCCACAGTCCTGGACCTTGCCATGCCGAGAGTGCGAGAGATCCGGTCTCGTCCCTTCACCGCTGCGGAGCTGGATGTCCTCGTGGACGGTGTGCTCCGCCACTATGAACGGCTCTACGGTGCCCCCGGACAGGTGGTAAGTGCAGTGGGGGACTTGTTGGTGTGCATGAGGTGGTCACTGACTCCTGGCTTCTGCTATCTTGGCGGTGTGCTGTGGGACCTTCACATGTGTTGTACTGTGCATGGCTGCTGAAAGATACGTGTTGCTCCTATGTTTGTGAATGGCCAACTGTTCACTGACATTCCCCTCATGTCTCCCATCATGGTAGGTCAAGCTGCACCTTCGCAAGGCCCTGTGGAGGACCATAGCACGTGATGTATGGGCAGTGGGGGTGTGCAATAGACGACACACACACTGCCACGAGCACTGGGACGACATCTCCAGGCTCAGCAAGAATGTGGCGGAGATGACACTGGGGATTATTCCAAGAACAACCTGGCTTACACGACGCACCATGACTCCTCTAATGCACCGTATCATAGCTGTGACGCATTCTGACCTGTCCACCCGGTTGAGAGTGGAGCAGCAGCAAACTAGCGGTAAGCAGACTGAATGTGTTTGTGACTTGTGAGTGCATGCATGTATTACTGCTCAGACACAGTAGTGACATCCGTGGTGTGTATGTTGTGCTGCAATTGCATGTTGGTGCCATTAGCGGAGTGAGCGTTAGCATCCATGTCAGCCAGGTGGACATACCAGTTGCATTGTAGTGCAGGGGCCCAGGACATGCCGTTGAGGTCTGTGGTCCCATGGCATCACATGTGTGGTGGTCTGCATGCACTTGCCCTGTTTGTTTGATGTACATTTTTCACAGGCACCCCTGGTTCTTTGACATGAGGATGTGTGGTAGGGGTCGTTCGTGTGCAGGATGGGTGCTACATGTTGGTCAACAGTCAAGGAAGTTGTGATTTTGTAACCTTCAGTACGTGAGTGTGGCACTTAGGTTAACATCTCTTCCCTCTCTTTCAGCTTTGGCAGAGGGCACTGACCCACAGACGACGGAGATGAGTGGTGGCAATGCATCCGGATCCGATATCACACACACGCAGACTGAGACTGAAGAGAGAAGCCCCGGAGAAGGGGACAGGACTGTCCCTGAGGACTCACATGTGGAGACACCATCGTCCTCATCTTCAGACAGTGGTGGTGAGTCAGAACTGTTGGTAGACACAGGGAGTGGGCAATCAACACCTTCAGTCAGTACACAGCGCACAGGGCCCACACTGCCACCAACTGCAACAAGTACTGCTCGTGCTCGCCAGAGTAGGGGGAGCAGAGTGGCCTTCGGTGCAGACACCGCTGCCCCTGCCCCTGTGACACAAAGTGCCCTTTGTGCTGAGGCAGTTGATCTGCTGCGACAGCTGTGTGTAGGGCAGACCAACAAGATCAATGCATTCCTCGACCACGATAGGAAGTTGGGGCAGGTGGTAGCATTCATGGAGGGGATGCATGGCGATGTTGCTGGTCTCCACAGAACAGTTCAGTCATTATCCAACACAGTGTCTGCAGCCATTCAACAGTCGCATGGACAAGCTTCTACTCCAGTTCCCCCATCCACACCACTTGATGTCTCAGGGGAGAGTGACATTTCAGACCAGGCGTCATTTTCTGGGTATTGCACTAGAATCAGCCACAGGCAGCAAGGCAGGGCACCGAGGGCACAGACACCATCCCCTAGGACAAGGAAATCATTCACAGAACACAACATCAGCTACCCTGGAGTTGACACACAGGATCCTCAAGGGGTGTTGGGGGACAGGGATTCACATGTAACACAGGCATCCCCCTCAAAAGGTACTCCCAAGGCCAGGGACACTCCCAAGGACAAGGACACTACAAAGGAAAGGGCACCTCCCAAGGGCAGGGACACTCACAAGGACAAGGAAACTTCAAAGGAAAGGGCACCTCCCAAGGCCAGGGACCCTCCCAAGGACAAGGACACTTCAAAGGAAAGGGCACCTCCCAAGGCCAGGGACAATCCCAAGGACAAGGACACTACAAAGGAAAGGGCACCTCCCAAGGCCAGGGACACTCCCAAGGACAAGGACACTTCAACGGAAAGGGCACCTCCCAAGGCCAGGGACACTCCGAAGGACAAGGACACTACAAAGGAAAGGGCACCTCCCAAGGACAGGGACACTCCCAAGGACAAAGACACTTCAAAGGAAAGGGCACCTCCCAAGGGCAGGGACACTCCCAAGGACAAGGACACTTCAAAGGACAGGGCACCTCCCAAGGCAGGGGACACTCCCAAGGACAAGGACACTTCAAAGGACAGGGACACTACAAAGGAAAAGCAAACTCCCAGGGACAGAGCACCAGCCACGGATAAGGCACATTCCATAGACAGGACACCTCCTACGGCTAAGGCACTTCCCAGGGCCAAGGTTCTCCCATGGACATGAGCTCCACCAAGGCCAGGCATACATCACCCCTGCGTCCCCTGAGGCTGGTGTTGGTGAAGGAATGTAAAACACATGTGTCAGCGGTGGAGTCCCCCCCATACCTCTACTCCCATCCATAGCCCGCTGAAGCAGAGGAAGGAGTACACTGTTGTTGCATCCCCTATTACCCATGATGCAGAGGGCAGAAGGCAGGGCCACAGCAAACGTCAAGCAGGGTCCAGCACGTCCCCAGAGAGCAGACCCCCACCAGCACATGATCCACCTTTGATGGATGATGTTTCAGATGAGCCCGCACCACTTACCAGTCCAGTCATGTCCAGGGTGCCCTTACATATCCCTAAGAAACGTAGATACACACCATTGACACCTGACCACCCCAATGTCGCTCCAGTACAGCTGTCCCCAGCTCCCAGAGCCACCCTGCCTCCTGGCCCATACAGCCCTGTGGCTTATCATTTTAGTGGTCCTAGTGGGGCAGCTGCAGTATACTCTCATGTGTCAGATAGTGGCACTGTGTCTGTTGTTCGCTGTCATGCCTCATGTAGTAGCACTGTGTCAGTTGCGCCCTCTCCTGTTTCCGGTACTGCCACTGTGTGTGTCCCACACTCTCATGTCTCAGATGCTGGCATGGTATTTGTTGGTCACTGTACAGGGACATGTCCTGGCAGTGTGTCTGGGTCTATGGCTCATGTGTCAGTCACTAGAGCTGTGGCTGTGTCTCACACCCCTGTATCTGGGTCTATGGCTCATGTGTCAGTCACTAGAGCTGTGGCTGTGTCTCACACTCCTGTATCTGGGTCTTTGGCTCATGTGTCAGTCACTAGAGCTGTGGCTGTGTCTCACACTCCTGTATCTGGTGCTGGCAGTGTGTCTGGGTCTATGGCTCGTGTGCCAGTCACTACATCTGTGGCTGTGTCTCACACTCCTGTTTCTGGGGCTGGCGGTGTGTCTGGGTCTATGGCTCATGTGTCAGTCACTAGAGCTGTGGCTGTGTCTCACACTCCTGTTTCTGGTGCTGGCAGTGTGTCTGGGTCTATGGCTCATGTGTCAGTCACTAGAGCTGTGGCTGTGTCTCACACTCCTGTTTCTGGTGCTGGCAGTGTGTCCGAGCCGACTAGGTCAAGCAGTCCACCAGATTCTGTGCTGTGAGGTGTAGCTCCCATCACTCACATGTCATTGTACTTGGTGTCTAGATTGTCCATTGTAACCACCCTTGCATTATTAATGTCCATGGGACGGGGCGCTTGACCCACGTACTTGTGCTGCCTCAGATGTACCTGCTCTGTTATGTACACTGCCCTGTTGCTGTTATGATACTGCATTGTGCCCTCATGTGCTGCCTCAGATGTACCTGTGCCTTGCCTTGGACTGTTGATGCACTTAGCCCCTCTCATGTGCTGCCTCTGATGTACCTGCTCTGTTATGTACACTGCCCTGTTGCTGTTAGGATACTGCATTGTGCCCTCATGTGCTGCCTCAGATGTACCTGTGCCTTGCCTTGGACTGTTGATGCACTTAGCCCCTCTCATGTGCTGCCTCAGATGTACCTGTGCCTTGCCATGGACTGTTGATGCACTTAGCCCCTCTTATGTGCTGCTTCAGATGTACCTGCTCTGTGCCTTGCCATGGACTGTTGATACACTTAGCCCCTCTCATGTGCTGCCTCAGATGTACCTGCTCTGTGCCTTGCCATGGACTGTTGATGCACTTAGCCCCTCTCATGTGCTGCCTCAGATGTACCTGTGCTTTGCCTTGGACTGTTGATGCACTTAGCCCCACTCATGTGCTGCCTCAGATGTACCTGTGCCTTGCCATGGACTGTTGATGCACTTAGCACCTCTCATGTGCTGCCTCTGATGTACCTGCTCTGTTATGTACACTGCCCTGTTGCTGTTATGATACTGCATTGTGCCCTCATGTCCTGCCTCAGATGTACCTTCTCTGTGCTTTGCCATGGACTGTTTATGCACTTAGCCCCTCTCATGTGCTGCCTCTGATGTACCTGCTCTGTTATGTACACTGCCCTATTGCTGTTATGATACTGCATTGTGCCCTCATGTGCTGCCTCAGATGTACCTGCTCTGTTATGAACACTGCCCTGTTGCTGTTATGATACTGCATTGTGCCCTCATGTGCTGCCTCAGATGTACCTGCTCTGTTATGAACACTGCCCTGTTGCTTTTATGATACTGCATTGTGCCCTCATGTGCTGCCTCAGATGTACCTGCTCTGTTCTATCCAGTGCCCATGCTCCTGGCTACTCTAGGATTGAGTGTGAAACTGGAGTGAGCAACTTGTACTCACAAGATGCGCGCAAAATGTTACATGGAACGCTATATTCCTACACTGTTTTATCAAGTTCAAATCCAAACACGTTTACTCCATATTTACGTAATTCCACAATTTTGTTTATTATCTTTTTAAGTTCATTATTTCACTGATGTCATCTCAGTAAAAAGTTCAACTTTCGATCATCACAAAAGCACCCAATGCATTTCGGGTCATGAAAACAAAGGACCCTTCCTCAGGGGTCTGTAAGGAAAACATACAGGACCAAATTAGTGACCAATCCAATACAACATAATTTACATTATCATTTGCCAGATTCCAATATACAAGACCATAATATCGAACAAAGTTAATGTAGAGAGCAAATTAATTCTAAAGCTACTTTCCTTCTTCTAATCTCACTGAAGGAAAACGATAATCGAAGTAAACACAAAAACTGAAAACCACATGTAACTTTAGCGCAGAATAGCAACCACCGAATGTAACGGTTCATACAAACGTGGTGAATGATTGTAATCACATTTAAGAATTGCAGCAAACGGCCAAACTTTACACTTACTGGAAGATCGAAAAACACGCGTCTATCACGACGCTTCAACAAACGAGCAATGGCCCTTCATGTGAGTTATTAACCAAACACCAATGGAGACTTGTGACACGCGGTCACATGATCAGAGTACTTAAGCTTCAACATGGCGAAGTCCACTTTTTCTGACATGAAAACCTTAGCGCGTGATAACCAATCACGTGACATGTGTACATGGGCTTCAATATGGCGTAACCGCCTGTATTCTAGTGCGCTAACAATGTTGTTGAACACTAAAGAAATACTACAATAATATGATGGCTGGAAAATAATAACGAACAAAAAACGTAGGGGAACATTATACACAGCATGCAAATTAGAAAGCAAACATACAATAATAACGTATATTCTGTATCAACATTCATAGTAAATGAAAATGTGCGTAGACCACTTTGTTTGCTTACGGAATGTCATTCAAAGGAAGAGAGGAAAACGGGGGATAGTCCTGTTGCCAATGTCTGTAAAGATCAGGAGATCATTATAAAAAGCACATATACTCAATCCTGTCATTCATTCCAGACGGCTGGAGAGAATTCAATTTCTTTATCCAAAAGAATTCAGCTTGTAGTCTCTGTTTTTGAGGATCGATGTCTCCGCGCTGTTTAATCACCTGCAGAATCGTGCATCTTAGTTGAGCAATTTGGTGACGAGCCTCAATCCAGTGATTGGCCACAGTGGATTTCTTATTGGAGAGCCTGATATTACTCTTGTGCTCAGTGATGCGTACTTTCAGTTTTCGTTCCGTCTGACCTACGTACACTTTCCCACACAGGCATTTAATTGCATAAATGATATTCTTAGTGTCACATGTTGCCGAATGTTGTAGATCAATTTTATATCCTTTCAAGGGATGAGTGAACTGGTTCCCTACAATTATATTGCTACAATGCACACAGTTCAAACATCTGGTCATGCCTTTATGAATCTTTTTTTCTTTTTCAGGACAATTAAGAATCTCTTTCAAATTGCGTGATCTTTGATGAGCGAACATGATCTTGTCACTGAAGAGTTCTTTTAAATCTGGTTCGCCAGAAATGAGTGACCAATGTTTATTCAAGATGCGTTTGATGCGAGTAACTTCTGTTGAATATTTAAGAACACATACAGTTCTGTTTTCACGTGTCGGGATTGTTGGTTCAAGAAGCACCTCTCTAGGTTTTGTTATCATTTTTGCGAGGGACTCCTTCAAGATGGTTTTCGGGATAACCTCTTTTCAAGTATTTTTGAGTCTGGATCTCTAATGATGTAGACAACTCTTGTTCATCAGAAGTGATACGTTTCAACCTATAGAATTGTGAAGTGGGAAGATGCTTCTTGAGCACCTCTGGATGAAAACTCTGAAATAATAAGCAAGAATTCCGATCAGTTGGTTTCATGTGTACCTTGGTACTCAATTGTCGGTTGTGAAGTGTAATCCTGACATCCAAAAAAGCAATCGATGATTCATCGATGGTGTAAGTGAATTTGATTCTAGCATTGTGAGTGTTCAGAGTTGATAACAAAACCTAGAGAGATGCTTCTTGAACCAACAATCCCGACACGTGAAAACAGAACTGTATGTGTTCTTAAATATTCAACAGAAGTTACTCGCATCAAACGCATCTTGAATAAACATTGGTCACTCATTTCTGGCGAACCAGATTTAAAAGAACTCTTCAGTGACAAGATCATGTTCGCTCATCAAAGATCACGCAATTTGAAAGAGATTCTTAATTATCCTGAAAAAGAAAAAAAGATTCATAAAGGCATGACCAGATGTTTGAACTGTGTGCATTGTAGCAATATAATTGTAGGGAACCAGTTCACTCATCCCTTGAAAGGATATAAAATTGATCTACAATATTCGGCAACATGTGACACTAAGAATATCATTTATGCAATTAAATGCCCGTGTGGGAAAGTATACGTAGGTCAGACGGAACGAAAACTGAAAGTACGCATCACTGAGCACAAGAGTAATATCAGGCTCTCCAATAAGAAATCCACTGTGGCCAATCACTGGATTGAGGCTCGTCACCAAATTGCTCAACTAAGATGCACGATTCTGCAGGTGATTAAACAGCGCGGAGACATCGATCCTCAAAAACAGAGACTACAAGCTGAATTCTTTTGGATAAAGAAATTGAATTCTCTCCAGCCGTCTGGAATGAATGACAGGATTGAGTATATGTGCTTTTTATAATGATCTCCTGATCTTTACAGACATTGGCAACAGGACTATCCCCCGTTTTCCTCTCTTCCTTTGAATGACATTCCGTAAGCAAACAAAGTGGTCTACGCACATTTTCATTTACTATGAATGTTGATACAGAATATACATTATTATTGTATGTTTGCATTCTAATTTGCATGCTGTGTATAATGTTCCCCTACGTTTTTTGATTGTTAATATTTTCCAGCCATCATATTATTGTAGTATTTCTTTAGTGTTCAACAACATTGTTAGCGCACTAGAATACAGGCGGTTACGCCATATTGAAGCCCATGTACACATGTCACGTGATTGGTTATCACGCGCTAAGGTTTTCATGTTAGAAAAAGTGGACTTCGCCATGTTGAAGCTTAAGTACTCTGATCATGTGACCGCGTGTCACAAGTCTCCATTGGTGTTTGGTTAATAACTCACATGAAGGGCCATTGCTCGTTTGTTGAAGCGTCGTGATAGACGCGTGTTTTTCGATCTTCCAGTAAGTGTAAAGTTTGGCCGTTTGCTGCAATTCTTAAATGTGATTACAATCATTCGCCACGTTTGTATGAACCGTTACATTCGGTGGTTGCTATTCTGCGCTAAAGTTACATGTGGTTTTCAATTTTTGTGTTTACTTCGATTATCGTTTTCCTTCAGTGAGATTAGAAGGAGGAAAGTAGCTTTAGAATTAATTTGCTCTCTACATTAACTTTGTTCGATATTATGGTCTTGTATATTGGAATCTGGCAAATGATAATGTAAATTATGTTGTATTGGATTGGTCACTAATTTGGTCCTGTATGTTTTCCTTACAGACCCCTGAGGAAGGGTCCTTTGTTTTCATGACCCGAAATGCATTGGGTGCTTTTGTGATGATCGAAAGTTGAACTTTTTACTGAGATGACATCAGTGAAATAATGAACTTAAAAAGATAATAAACAAAATTGTGGAATTACGTAAATATGGAGTAAACGTGTTTGGATTTGAACTCGATAAAACAGTGTAGGAACATAGCGTTCCATGTAACATTTTGCGCGCATCTTGTGAGTAAAAGTTGCTCACTCCAGTTTCACAGTTTGAAAGGCATGAACTGACGACGTGCGACAGATGCCTGCGCAACCCTTAATGTTTTTGAAAACATCGTTCCTTTTAAAATTGAAGAATTGAGTGCACAGGGGTAATACAGATTGGATTTACTCTAGGATTGAACCACTATTATGTGCAATAAAGCAAGTTAATCGTGTGTAGTGGTTTGTCTTTGTCATTCCTGGTTGTCTCCTTGCATTGTTGATATATTGGTGCTATCGTAAATGCTGTTTCCCCAACATGCCCCTCCCCCTCCCCACGTCACGGCCCGGCAGGTACTCCCCTTCCGACAGCAATTGGTGTGTTTGCGTACCTGCATCGTCGTCGGCGACGGTCCATGACTTGCTGGTGGTGAAGCAGGAAGAGTATAGGAAATGCGTGTAGCGCTGGGTCCATGACGGCGATCTGCCTGTGGTGGGTATCTCTGCAAGGTTTTGTCTCTCCGCTGTGGTGAATCCGCCGTGTTCAGGCAGATTGTTTTTCCGCTGCGATTTGCTGTGTCTTTTCCGCCATCGTGATTTAGAGGACGGTCGGAGATGTCATTCCGTACGGCGGTGTCTCTGGATTGGTTACGTCCGCCGCGGGGTCGGGTGTATCTCCGCAGCGGTGCGTGTTCTTCCGCGGCGTACGGACATTTGACAGTGCTTCCCTTCCTAATATGGCGGACGGACTGGCCGCGGCTGGCGGACTGTAAAAAGGCATTTTCCGCCTACTCCAGGACGGCGGTCGTACTTCCGTCCATCATCGTAATCGACCCCTAAGTTGGGCATAAGAATTGTCATAGACATCACAGAATAGTCTGATCCTTTAATGTATTACACAAATAAAACATTGACTGAGATTCACTGCTTGCATCTTCTACAACATTTTCCATTGGCTTATGGTCTTGTTTGGTCAGAATTCAGAATCATAATTAGCTGCACTACCCTGCCAAGCATGGCCACTTCAGTGGGGAACTACTCTATCATTTGTAGGTCGCAACTACTGGACAGCACAAGCTGTGTGGTTCCAAAAAACTATTTTGGGCTTACCGAGAACTTGCAGTGGGCTTACAGCCTGCCCATTGCTTAGTGCTGGTTTGCTTTATTGTCCTTTTAAAAAAAAAAACTTTCCCATATTCAATGGCTTTTCTTGGTCCATCATGTCCATATTGTGTTTGTTCCTCCTTTGAACATAGCCTCTTTTCTATCCTTTTTATTGGCTGACTTCAATTCTTCCACTGCTCTGCTCACTTATAAGGAATTACTTTTTTCTTGTTGGTTAAGCACTCCATGAGAATGCATGTGTTTTCCAACTCCATCCCTCATGTTCTTCCTTTCCTCCCAAATATCTGACCCCCACACTCTGGGTTGCTGTCTCCCTCCAGTGCTGTTTGCTCTTTTCCCGATGACTCTCCCTCCATGCTACTTGTTCATCTCTGACTCATGTGCTTCTTTCCCCAACCCCTTTGTTGCTCTCTCTCTTGTCTCCTGCTTTTCCCATCCTCCCCCACTTGGCGTTATTCTTTTTTTTATATCATCCTATCTTCAATGGTTACCCCTTCCTGCTTACTATCAAAAACCTCCCACTTGACATATATTTCTTACCAATAGGGCAAAAAAGCTCCAATGGGTTATTGACATTCGATCTGAGACATGATACATGCAACAGTTACTACTTTATCAAAAATATTTTTATTTAATTATTATGTTTTTACATGATTTATTTTGTTGTTTGTATCAAAAAAGTTAAAAACCATACATTATATTCATAATTATATCCATTTTCCTTTTTTTACAAATGTGTTTTACAATTCATAGGCATATTTACACACAAATGATATTGTCTATATCCAACCCCTATAAATTCACCACACATTCGTACTGACCTCTCGCATTCATTCTCATACTCGCATATGCCATCCAAACGATCAACCCACACAAGAGCACATGCGCATCATGGTCATACAAGGGACAAAGATGTTTTAAGTCTCTGTGTTGTGGGTTGGGTACACACACAAACAGGTCGACGCATGTTTCTGTGGTATTAGCCAAACTACAGCCACCTTCTTCAGGACCATCATGGTTTACAAATTATGGGCGAGTGGTTGGGGTATCTATAATTAAAAAAAAAACATGTCTCAGTAAACCCATATACAAAGTTTAATATAAATTGTTTTTAATTGATTGAACCAGAAAGTGCTCCAGAAGGTGATTTTTAAACCTCATCATATGTCTTTCTATTTTTTTCTGAATTTGAATCACCTTTTGGAGCACTTTCTGGGTGCGTTGATAGTGTGGATGGCATGTGTGAGTATGAGAGTGGATGCGAGAGTTCAGTATGAGTGTGTGGTGAATTTATAGGAGTTGGATATAGACAATATCATTTGTGTGCAAATATGCCTATAAAGTGTACCACACATTTGTTAAAAAAAAGGAAAATGGATAAAATTATAAATCTAATCTATGTTTTTTAACTCTGGTCAGTCGAAGAGCCAGGTCTTGAGGCTTCTCCTAAAGGTGTGCAGGGTAGCGGAGCGTCTGATGTTGACAGGGAGCATGTTCCAGGCCTTGGCTGCGATGTAGGAGAAAGGCAAGAACGTGTTGGTGTTCCAGTGCTTAAGATATGGTTTTAGGCCCACATCTACCAGTTCACACTTCTGAGTATTAATGACTGTTCGACTGCTTGCAACCATGCAGCCACACTTCTGATATGATAATGCTCCCATGGAGAGCTCATAAGGGTCACTTATTTAACCTCTTAGCTCATTTAGAGGAAATTATTAGCTTGTGTATCTTGTGTATCATGTGTATCATATCTATCTGGTATATATACCTGTAAATATTATCAAACCCCTCAAAATAATGGCTTTTAGCTCCCCATACCAAGAGAGGAACTATCAAGTGCTTGAACCCCCTTAGATGCTATGGGATTATTGTCTTTATGAAAGCCTCCTACACTCCGAACTAGTTCACACTCCTCAGGCCAGTACCTGCAGCCACTTTCCTCCAATATGGAAACAGGGGAATCTGCAGAAACGTTGACAATCTACAAAACTGCCTACAACAGACCTGTAGGCCACCCATTAACTGGTGCACTGCTTCCGGCACTGAGATAAGGTAGAACACGCCAACACTAGACCACTCTATGTAGTCAAGTGGTCTGGTGTCCCAGAGCCTCACATATTTGAAGTTACAAGTTCTCAGGCCTAACAGCTGAAAAACAGGCACAGTCAGTTGTCAGATAGGAGGGCAGTCTCAGTGCTGTGGTTGCTTTGGAAGACGGATTGGAGGAGGTCCAGGAAGTGGTTCCATTTGATAAACTCGAAAAGTTGGACATTGATGGCCTTCTCGATGACCTTGGCTGTGAAGGGGAGTAGAGAGATAGGTCTGAAGTTCTTGAGGTCTGTCGGGTCAACAGAGGGTTTCTACAGCAAGGGGTTGATCTCTGCATGTTTCCAGTCTTCCTTAGCTTCACATTAATAATACATTCTGTGTAGTAGAAGGTCTCTGAAGGCTTTTGAGTCAGGGAAAAGAGAGATGGGGCGCACTGCTAGAAAGTGGACGCATAAGTGTTTAAAGAGATTCTATTTGTAATAATGGTGCATAAAGGGTGAGGGGAAGAGCCCTAGAAACCCTCAGGTTGTGTGTTGGCCAAGGCCAGCACACCTAGTAATATCAGCAAAATACCCTTGCACGCACAATTTGAGTATCACAGGTGGTGTCTGTTTAGACACTATAAGCATTCATAAGAGAAACAAAGCCATATGATTGGTGAATAAAGTAGGTTCTCTTGTCAGTTTCTTGAAAGTGAAGTAGTTTAATGTTCATAAGGGAAAAACCAGCCGACACGTGTTTCGTCGCTTCTGGGACAATCCTCCCACGACTCCTCAGGGCTGGGAATGATACAAAGAAGATTTCTGGAAACAATGCCTCTATACAAAACAGGTACTTTGGTGCATGTCCCCAATAGGGAACAGACAACTTATGTACACCATAACCAAAGGAAAAACACCTAACATGTGATAAAACTCGTGGTTTATTGTAGAAGACCGGTGTGAGGGTCGTGTGGTCAGGAAAGTGTCTGTGGGAGACGGGACATTGCGATCGAGGAATATCAGGGTGTATTGTAGGTGAACGGTGAGACTATTCAATGTGCGGAGTGTTGCTTCTAAAAAAGACGCGACGAGTGTTATAAGATTAAAACATGCAGGTGTCTAAGTGGAATTATGAAAGCTGCATCCTACTCAAGATTCACGATAAATTCAAAGTGGAGGTCTGAAAGCAGGGGAAAGGAAGCGGGAGACACGAAAAGGGGAATCAATGAAGGTGGCATAGGACAATGGTAATTAATCCAAAGGAGGGGGATAACGGGCAAGGGAACTCAGCGCTCCACCGGTGATAATTCCAACCCGGCAGGGCTCAGAACTTTAATGCCAACGTGTGAGTATTCAAAAATGGACTGTCTGGAGAGCGAAAATAAGACAGGGGACGGGATAAACATTAATGGTCCCCATGATAGGCGGCTGAATAAGCAATTTACGAGATGGAACCCAAGGATTGGGGTTCGTGGGGGTGGCAGGGGTTAGGGGACATGCCTACTGTTACGAAATATGTGGAGAGCTCACCAAATTATAGAAAGATAATTTCATATTCTAGGGTCCTGTGGGTAAATAAGTTGGCCTTTGATCGAGAGATGCAGTAATCCTTAAAAGATCTTGTTGCAAACCTGGAAAAGAGAAAGGAGAGGCAGGAGGGGAGGGGGGAATGAATAATGCTAATGCAAGTGGTCCGTTGGGAGGAAAATATTAATAGTGAGTGCATTGGCAAGAAAGGGTTAATTACCATACTCTGTTCGGAATGCCTCACGGAGAAGTTCAACGCGGCTGCAAGGTTGGCGAATATCGGAGCGGGTAACTCCTCGTGGTATGAGTGCCGTCTATGAAAGGACAAAAAGTGAAGACTGTGTTATCAAAAGAGACTAGCTTAAATATGGCCAATATTGTTAGGACTCAGATTAGATTTGTCATGGGCACCTCGTTGGTGAGTTCATGAAGCCATCACCCACCAACCTGGTTGGTGGCATGCTTCATCATCGGGCCCACCCAGTGACACCTAATGTGTTCCGGGTGTGCTGCAACGCCTGATTACAGCGGAGCTGGTATTTTCCTGAGAGTGCAGTGTGAGGTGTAAAATGAAGTGTGAGTTAAAACGGCTTGGCGAGGGTCCCAGTACCCGAGGGTAAATTAAATTTTAATAACAGGGCCCCCGTCAGCGGTTAAAATAAGGCTTGGAGATGTTTAAGGGAGGCGGGTTACTACCGCCTACATCCATCAGTTGGTCGACATGTTTCAGCCAGTGCCTTAAACTAAATCTGGCTTTCCTCAGGACCTTTTTAAAATAGAGTGTAGTGCAGGTTAAAAAGGAGTGTAATCCAGGCTATGTGTTACACTTACTAAGGTGTTTCTGTGTTTGCTCTGACCAGCTTTTCTGATCAGAGCCTGCCTTGTACCTGTTGCACCGTCCTCGTACTCCGGTAGTACGAGGACGGTGCAACAGGTACAAGGCAGGCTCTGATCAGAAAAGCTGGTCAACCCCTTACCGCTTCACTCCTGGAAGCATTGGCTGCAAAATCTAAGCGCATATATGAGAAGGGAATCCCCCCTCTCACACTTAGAGAAACACCTTAGTGAGTGTAACACATAGCCTGGATTACACTCCTTTTTAACCTGCACTACACTCTATTTTAAAAAGGTCCTGAGGAAAGCCAGATTTAGTTTAAGGCACTGGCTGAAACATGTCGACCAACTGATGGATGTAGGAGGTAGTAACCCGCCTCCCTTAAACATCTCCAAGCCTTATTTTAACCGCTGACGGGGGCCCAGTTATTAAAATTTAATTTACCCTCGGGTACTGGGACCCTCGCCAAGCCGTTTTAACTCACACTTCATTTTACACCTCACACTGCACTCCCAGGAAAATACCAGCTCCGCTGTAATCAGGCGTCGCAGCACACCCGGGACACATTAGGTGTCACTGGGTGGGCCCGATGATGAAGCATGCCACCAACCAGGTTGGTGGGTGAGGGCTTCATGAACTCACCAATGAGGTGCCCATGACAAATCTAATCAGAGTCCTAACAATATTGGTCATATTTAAGCTAGTCTCTTTTGATAACACATATAAACTACGGGGACTCGGACTAGCTTTCTAGTCCTCTCTCTCTCTCTTGATACACGCACAAAAAGTGAAGACTGGCATGAACTCCCCTAAAAATGTATGTTATTTGGGAGAAGGTGGTTAAAGGTGTAGGCGTAATCATAAAAAACCTGGTTGGAGAGTGTCCTACCAGAGGTGAGGACGTGTTCGTGCTCCCGCTCGGCGTGTTCCGCGTTATTTGCTTGGACATGTGACCGGAACCTGGATGTGACTTAATTGAAAAAGGTCATAGGTCGTGTGGTTACCCGGATCGAAGCAAAGGCTGAAATGTCAACCCGTGGGAAATTTAGAAAACGGAAGTATTTGGTATCACAGGGCCATAAACTATTTGTTTTGCGTAAAATTTATGCTATTTCCATGGAGATATGTGCTGGACGATTGTAAAAGTATTAAAAAATATATAATAATTGTAGATACTGTGAGAAAGGAGGAACTCAAGAATATTCTGAGAATAAAGAGAGTGTAGGTGACACGTTAAAAAGGTGGAGCAAACAAGTGAACTGTGACGCATTACAAAAAGATTCCGTTAACTGATGTGTGCATGCTTAGAAGAGAGAAAATGTGTCAACAATCTATAACACATAAAAATGCTCGAAGTAAATCATAATACGTATAACATGGATCAATTAGGACCAAGATGGCAGCCACGTTCAATGATATAAAATGTTAAAGCATAAGTAGGAAAATTAAAAAAAAAAAAATATTGTTAAGCAAGATAAATTATCACTGAAAATATCGGGCTTAAGTGGCAGCCACATCTCAAGAACTCAGATGGTTCAGACAGTGTTATAATTTTGTGAAGGTATTTAACTAAGACCTGATTGGAGACATATTGGGACAGATCAGACCGGTATAACGCAACCATCGATAAAAAAGAAAGAAATTGCAAATCACTTGGTGAAAAAATGCGGCAAAGAAGATCGGATATGCTTCATAAATGTATAGGTACTTACTCTGATTCAAATGTAAAATACCTATAGTATGCAATCTGGGGATGAAATCTTTTAGGATTCAAAGTTCAGTGAAGTTTAAGTGATGGTTACATATGAAAACTTACATAAATTATACATTAAATGACAAGGGAAATGCTCATGGTTTGGTGGCATCTACCCTAATGAATAGAAAAGTTCTGGACGTTACTCCTTCATGGTTATGAATACACGAGTACATTTCTAATTAATAAACAAAAGTATTGATGCATTGTCTATCCTGATTCTTAAGAAAGACCAAGGGATATATGTTGTACAGTACATTCAGATGACCCTAGGTCAGTATCCTGGGAGAGTAGTGCCTTTAATGTGCATCTAGTCACCCAGAAAATATTGCAGCTCATGGTCAAAATTTAAGCCCCATTCAACTGTACGGAGGCGCATAATCCACATGGCCTCATTACGTCTCAACCGTAGTTCCCTGTTGCCACCCCGAATGTTAGATGGAGTTGTTTTTATGCCAAAGAAGCTAACTCTTAAATCCTTCATTGTGTGAGCCTGACATGCTGCGGCATGAAGTGCTACTGGGTATTTGCGGTCCTGTTTGTGGATTGCACGTATGTGTTCCGCAATTCTGTCCTTCAGAGGTCGAATAGTACTCCCTACATAGAACTTGCCACAGGTGCATTCAATTATGTAAGTGACGAATCTGGTGGTGCAAATGATGTTTGTCTTAATGGTATATGTATCTCCTTGGGCACTGGTGAAGGTTTTGGTGCCATGTTTCGCCCACCTACAAACGGAACAAAAGCCACATTTGAAAAAACCCTGATTGTGTGGGGTGAGCCAATGCTTTTGTTTATTAATTAGAAATGTACTCGTTTATTCATAACCATGATGGAGTAACGGACAGAACTTTTCTATTCATTAGGGTAGATGCCACCAAACCATGGGCATTTCCCTTGTCATTTAATGTATAATTTATGTAAGTTGTCATGTGTAACCATCACTTAAACTTCACTGAACTTTGACTGAACTTTGAATCCCATCCCCTGTCTAATTTTCTCTCTCCAGACAGTCCATTTTTGAATATTCACACGTTGGCATAAAAGTTCTGAGCCCTGCCGGGTTGGAATTATCACCGGTGGAGCGCTGAGTTCCCTTGCCCGTTATCCCCTTCCTTTGGATTAATTACCATTGTCGTATGCCACCTTCATTGATTCCCCTTTTCTTGTCCCCCGCTTCATTTCCCCGCTTTCAGACCTCCACTTTGAATTTATCGCGAATCTTAGGTAGGATGCAGCTTTCATAATTCCACTTAGACACCTGCATGTTTTAATCTTATAACACTTGTCGTGTCTTTTTTAGAAGCAACACTCTGCACACTGAATAGTCTCACCATTCACCTACAATACACCCTGATATTCCTCGATCGCAATGTCCCGTCTCTCACAGACACTTTCCTGACCACACGACCCTCACACCGGTCTTCTCCAATAAACCACGAGTTTTATCACACGTTAGGTGTTTTTCCTTTGGTTATGGTGCACATAAGTTGTCTGTTCCCTATTGGGGACATGCACCAAAGTACCTGTTTTGTATACATAAGAGGCATTGTTTCCAGAAATCTTCTTTGTATCATTCCCAGCCCTGAGGAGTCGTGAGAGGATTGTCCCAGAAGCGACGAAACACGTGTCGGCTGGTTTTTCCCTTATGAGCATTAAACTACTTCACTTTCAAGAAACTGACAAGAGAAAATACTTCTGTGTAGCATTTTTAGCTGTATTAATCTAAGTCTAGCTGTTATGGCTACTTCTTGGAGGGAGGATATTGCTTGCTGCCATTCGTCTTCCTCAAGTTCTCCCAAGTCAGTATGCCATTGGGAGTGAAGTCGTGTTAGTGGATTTGGGAGTTTGTTGGTTATTTTCTGATACATCATGGATATGGCTTTCAGGGTCATGTGGTCTGTGAGCAATCTGTCTTCTAGCATGGTGGCCTCTGGAAAATGTTGGTCAGAAGGGATGGCTGCTGTTAATGCGTGTTTGGTTTGTGTACACCGAAATATTTTTGCTTTAGTCATTTCATACTCTGTTTGCAGTCCAGCAAATGTAATATTTATTGTCCTGGGGCTTTCTTGATGGGATCCAATGTGCCGGCACAGTTGGCGATCCATCGATGGAGGTTGCATGCTGAGGTTTTAGCGTCTGTGAATGTCGGTGCTGTGGTTATGCTGAGGGAGGTAGTGAGCTGTTCTTCGGTGACCTTGTTCCAGATTTTGCGAGGGTAGTGGTGTGCATGGTGGTGTATGGTGGGTTTGGTGAAGTAGAAGTGGATGTATCAGTGGTCAGTCTGAAGGTGAAGTTGTTGCTGGGAAAGAAGATGGGGTTGAGCGTGTGTCCTGCTGAGTGTGTTGGGGAGGTGACCAGTGTTTTTTAGTCCAAAGGTGGCAATGTTCTCCAGCAGGGACGAGGTGTTCTTGGTGTTGGGGTTGTTCAGGTGAAAGTTGAGGTTGCCGAGGAGTATGTAGTCTGTGTAGGTGACAATGAACCCTAAAGTTACCTGTATCCACCACCAAAGCCATCACCCATTCAATCCATCTACTAAGAGCAGTGAAAGTCACTGCAGTTAAAGGCTTATATAATGAGAGAGATAACTGTGGGGTAGGTGTTCTCCGGTTCCTAGTTACCTGCACATTCTATTTAATGCACTTAACTACAAATAATCTAGGATGTGAGGTAAATGTGGGCAATTCTATAGTGGTGGAAGCATTAAGAGCATGTTATAGTAAAAGGAATCCTTTTGGGCAACATGCATAGAGGAGATACCTAGTTGTCTAACACCTGACACTCTCCTAAAGGACACTAATGGGGCAGGGTTTCGCAAAAAAATAAAACCTACTTGAACTGATACCCCATAATACGTACTAACAAATAGTAGTTGTAGATAAAACTAGCATACACCCAACATGAACACAAGGGAAACTGCTTTGCGCATGCCAGAACTAACATGTAAATAAATAATATTGTAATAACCTTTGTACTTTGTAAGAAAAACAAAGAAGTTGCATGAATAGGCTGCATGTGCATCAGTGTTTTGCATGTTGCATCCTGCTTTGGAATAATTATTAATGCCGCTTTTTGCACTAAGTCTAAGCTAAGTAACATTAATGGGGAATAATGAAAGGTTGGTGGTAAACAGTAAGGGTTTCTTTATCATATAATTAATAAATGTTTATTTTTCATTTACTTTAGTGTGCTGAATGAAGCAACCATCTTCCTAAACTTAGCTAAAGTGGGAGGGGGAAGTTTCAAGGTGTGAGTCTGCACTGTCAGACGCAAGACAGAATGTACCCAGCACAGCAGATGGCATGAGAAGGATGAAGGCCAGAATGATGAACGACTGCCAAATGATGTCCAAGTCGTGAGACCGGAGACATATTCTGCAGAAGATGCTAAAGTATAAATGGAAAATGTTAAAATTTGTATCAGATGAAAGGAACGTGAGAGCGAACTAAGACCCAAACCTTGGGAACTATATTAAACAATGCATTTTTGGAATTAAAGGTGAAGTCACAGTGGTGTGACAACACCACCTCCCCAGCCCACCAATCCTTTGTGAGTTTGATGATAGTTTGCATCAATTGTGGGATGGACATATCAATTTTAGGATATAATTGGGGTGCCTTTAGGGGTGTGGTTAGAGCTTAGGCTGGCAGGAGTGAAGAGGGGAAATGCGTCGCTGTCCATCGGTTTGCAGAGAGGCCTAGCTGTTCCTGACCTGTCCTGTATCCTGTCTTTTTTGCCCTTTGTTTCTTGATCCTCTTTTGGGGAACCCCCACCATATCCTAGGCCGAGGGGATGGTTTTCTTACAGACCGATAGGTTTGTATTTAGCTTAACTCGTTCTCAGAATTAATTATTGATGTATTTTATTTCTGAAACTTTTGTCTCTCTACCTATCCACTCCGTCAATCATACATTGATATGTATTATTTAGATGAACCTATTGTCTCTTCATCTATCCCCTCTGTTAGGTATATTATGTTTCGCAAATATTTCTGCTGAAACTTTTGTCTCTTACTCTATCCACTCCTTCGTAGCATAAAGTCAATATTTGATTGATGAGTTTGAAATCGTTTAAGTTTGCATATGAAATATCTCCTTTTGAGAGATTCCGTGTTTGAAATTTTGTGACCAAATGCATTTGAGCATTAACCCTTTATATTTGAGAGAAAATTCAATATTAATTTTATCAAAAGTCTGTGAACATTTTATTGATTAAATGGTTGGTAAGTTAGTAGTTATCATTGCCATCAACTATTCAACTAATTGTTCCATCGACCAAGTAGAAGGAAAGTTGATATTACGGATAGTTATGACATATCATTTAGATCAATGAAAAGGAAAGAATTGAACGTATGAATAAAATGAACCCAGCACATCAGGGATACTGGGTGAATGTGCATGGCAATTGTAGTATGATACTATTTGATTATTGATCCCTGATCAATTATTGGTATCGGCACTAGATCAACACTAAGCATACCAATTTAGTATGCAGATACTTAAAGGAAGGTTTGTCATTATCATCCCAAGATTGGAACAATTGTAACACTAAATTGACCCCCCATAAAGTATAGTATCTTGGTTTAGGAAGATGTTCCTATCTGATCCCTTTTAAAAACCTGCAAAGAAAAAGGAGTTCCCTCACCGGCTTCTTTTCCACATTCTGATATGCTGCAGATATTGCATATCTGTTTCAATTAACAGTCCTGAAGGATTTCTGTCTAGCTGCCAAGGATGCTAAGAATTAAAAAAAACTGTGACATCTGATGAAATGAGATCAACATCCCGTTCCATTCACTAGCCATTCCATACCTCTCTAGCTGATCTATAGACATTAACTACACCCTGTGCCCAGGAGGCTTTGATATACGCCTCGACTTTGGCAACGCCCTTTATCTAGGAGCCCCTGAGTACACTTTACGGAAACTGCAGTTAATTCAGAAATGTGCCGCGCGAACGCTGCTTCAGCTCTCCCATAGACTCTCAGCGAAGCCTGGGCTGAGGAGTCTACATTGGCTCCCTGTTAGGGAGAAAATTAATTTTAAATCCCTGTGTATTTCTCATCAGGCTTATTGGAAAACAGGTCCGGTGATTAATCATTCTTTAATCACTCCGTACCTTCCCAATAAACAGCTTCGTTCTACTCATGCCTTTTTGCCACAGTCCCCAAAATTAGGAGATCAAGATCAGGAGGCCGGTCGTTTTCTTATAACGCTGCCAAAATGTGGAATTCACTCCCCTTCTATCTCAGATCCAACTCCAATCTGTCTTCATTTCGTAAACAGTTAAAAACTTTTCTATTTAATAAATCTGACTAAAACCCCCCTGTCGACCGTTTTCATCAGGTAGCACCATTTTCTTTAGTGCTTGGACGCCCCAGGGCAGCAACCGCGCTTTATTAAACTTCTTTTCATTTCATTTCATATAATCTGAAGCTAACTCCTAAAGACCTTACACATTTGTGAAAAACCTGAAAGATTCCATGCAACCAGAGTCAATATGCATTATAGGAGGGGACTGTGGTGCTGGCTGTGAGGGCAAGAAGCCTGGCAGTTGAATTGGATAGTCTGCCAAGAGCTTCAAAAGTGAGGGGTATCACGGTTTGGACATCTACTGTGATGCTATCAAGACCAACTTCGCCAGTTGCCTGTCAAGTTGGGTCACAAATCTGGGTATCATGGCGAAAGGTGGAAAAGCATAGTGATTAGACCAATCCTAAAAAAATCGGCTGTTGCTAAATCTTCCAGATCTGGAGTCCAACTGAAGTGCATCTGTAACGGAGCTGTCAGCTGAGAAACAAACAAGTCTTTATCAAATTGACCCCAGACTCGCTCAGTGTTTGGAAAACTTGACAATCCAGACCCCAATTGATGCTGTCACGTATGCTCCTCCAGCACCAGTCCGCAAGCAGAAAAGCTCACTACAAACTTCAAAAGTCCTGTCATTTTTTAAGGAATACTAGCTGACTACCCCGCATTTCTGAGAAAACCCATTGAGTGAGTCAATTCAATGGCCATTTGTACTTGTGTCAGCAAAATACCCTTCTCCTGGCCTGGAAATGTAATATTGTCCAAATATACCTCCATCCGTAACCCTTGAAAGCTGACTGGTGCCAACAGGGGCTTCAACAGCTTGGGGAACGACCAGGGTGTGGAGGATAGACCTCATAGTAGTGACTTGAACTTGTAAGCCATCCCTTGCCAGAGCAACTGCAGATATTATTGTGACTGAGAACATGGTACTGTTAAGCAATCATCCTTTAGGGCTGGACACATCATTTAATCCCCCAGGAATAAAGTGTTCCTGTGACTGCTTACAATCTCCGTCTTTAAGTGATGATAAATAATAAACTGACTGAGATCTTTTAGATCTACCACTGGTCAAAACTTCGTGTTCTTCTTCTGAACTAGAAATATATTGCTCACAAACCCTCTGGGGTGTCACAGACAATTTACATTTAGCTATTGGCCCCATTCAGAAGCAAATGCTGCACCTCCTCTAAGAGTAAGTGTTGGTGCTTGAAGTAGGATCTGAAGTAGTTTTTATGGCCAGAGAAGCAACCCTTGTAGCCTCATCAATGAGAAGTGTGCCTTACTCAGTCAAGCAAAAGCTTGCACATAATGGTCAATATCCCTGATGAAGTCATCTCCAAACGGAAATCCTGGACTATTTAGGCCAACCTCAGAAGATGTAGGTTCACCTAACTTTGGTTTTAGTGTCCACAAGGCCCCTACAACTTATGCATGACAATCCAGCATTCACATTCCCCAAACAATATAGGGGTCTCTGGGCCTTCTTAGAAACCACATCCATATTAAAAGGTCCCCATGATCACAATATTCTTGCTAATGGGCCAAGGGTGTCCAACATTTTTTCTTGGCATGAGGCCCACGCTCTGTCAAAACCCCTTCTGGGATCTTTGCCCCTCTGCTTAAAAAAGCTACATTTTTGTGCCCAGTACAGGGTCCCGCTTTGCTTTATCATAAACAGTGGTCTGGGTATTCTGCCCTCATTTTAGACCTAGTGCCTCTTTGATGGAAACTGACATAATGCCTGCAAGTTCATTTCATATTGCACGATGGAACCACTGCAGTCCATATTGCACTCATTCCCTTGACCATTTTCAACAATTACCAAATGCCTTTCCTCATCAACTTCTTGGCCCCAGAGACTGCAGATAAACAATCTGACATTGCAGTAGCCGCTTACTTACCAATATCGTAGCTACATTTTAAAAAGAGGAACAGACCGCCCAAACAATCACATGTGGTTTTCTTAAATATGTGATCTTCCTATGTTCCCTTGGTATTAACCTTTCAGTTTTCATTATTATTAGCCGTGTTTCCAATATATTACTTATAGGGAATGTAACCCTCACATAATCCGAATGTATAACATAGTTTGTAATTTAAAACACACACAGATATTTAGCATGCCTCATTAATTTGTTACTCAAGGTACAAAAGGATAACCAGTCTCTCTTCTCTTGCCACTCCCTTATCTTAGGGCAGAATTACTATATTAGAAAGCTCATAAAACAACTTGAAAAACTGCATAATGGACAGGACTTTAAGAAACACATGCTGCATTGAAATCATATTATAACAAAACAGTGTAACAGTGCTCCTTGAAAGGCTCCAAGGACCTAAACAAAACAATGACCATGCTCCCAAACTACATATTCTGAATACTTAAAGACATAAAATAGGGTCTGTATACACAGACAGATTGCCTGTGCTTCATGCTGACCTCAGCACCGGCTGAAATAACCAATAAAACTGCTAAACAAGCAAATAAAATAAACAAATTGCACAAAGCACATTAAATTACAGTAGTTCAGTACAACAATAACCACAACTGCAAGAAAATAGGAAGTTGATTATGAATCACCCCGATTTATAGTGTTGTGACTTACTGCCCAAGTCGGCCGAATTGTGGGAAATATAGCATGCTTTATATGTGCTACTTAAAATAAACAGCAGGAAGAGAGACTGCATAATAGGGGCAATCGGAGCAAACACATCCGACCTCCTAGAGCCCTGGCTGGGCTTGGGGAGTCATCAGGACTTCCAGGTCAGACCAGCCATATTACAGTACTGGCTAAACTGCCCCAAGCAGGTGACTACACGAGAATATCAGCTTTCGATTCCTGCCTGCTTTCTAGGAAACAGGACTTGGGGGAAAGGCTGGAAGACAGCCACAGAGGTGGGCCCTTGGGGCCCCAGGTCAGGCCAGCCCAGGCCCTCGCAGCACCTGGGGAGAAAGACTGGAGGACAATAGCGTCCCTCATACCTTCATCCTGTTAATCCAGAGGAATCTACCTGCCTGGGTTTGCAGAGTCAAATGAGCCATCATCAGGACGTCCAGGTCAGCCCAGCCCAGCCATTACGATCACAGTACAATGCTGGCTAAAACACCCCCGATCAGGCCGCCCTGCATGGGGATGTCAATTTTGCATCCCAGCCTGCTCTCAAGGAGGAAAAGCCCTGGTGGGACCCAGATTTGAACAACCAAGCAACAAGGAGTTCCTGACAACCCTGTCCCTACATATTTGGAGGAAGGTTACCCCATTTATTTGTAAACCATGAATGCCGAGTGACAGAGGAGGACATCTGTGAAAACGCACCAACTTCCTGAAGCCCTGTCTGGTCTTTAAGAGTCAAATGAGCCTTCATCACCAGGGCAGCCTGGACATCTGGGCACACCAAAGGAACTCAATGTGCAACACCAGATGTCTGAGATTCGGAGTGACCAGATGCCCGGACTCGAAGGATGGCCTTTGGTCATGCTGTGATATTTGAAAATGATTCCACTCACCCTTAAAGGGGACAGAGACTCAGAGGCCCAGGTTCTCGGAGCCTGAGCTTGAATTTGGGTCCCAGTCAAAGTTTCTGAACCTGTACAAGCAGGGGCTACCTACCTGGTACTGTGGGACCTCATCCTGTGTATTTGGCGAAACAGCAGACTGGAAAAGGGAGCCCAGGGCACTCAGAGAAATGACAGGACAAGGAAAGAGCACAGGTCAGGAAGATTACTGCCCAGAGCCTGCTGGAGTTTTGCCACAGGGCTAGGTCGGAGCTTCTTATCCCAGGCAAGCAGGGGAATCTGGAGCACTTTCAGACATGGCGGGCCAGGGAATGGAGCACAGTGTTGTGGGCTTCCACCATAGAACCTGCAGGAGCTCTGACCCCCGGCACAGTCAGAGCTTCTTATCCTGGGCAAGCAGGGGAGGCCCCTGGGCTTGCGGGTCCCTATTAGGGACACTTTGAGACACAACAGGCCAGGGAATTAAGCTGAGGGTGGGGGTATTCCACCACAGAGTCTGCCAGGGCTCTGACAGAGGGCCTAGTCAGACCTTCTTATACCAAGTAACATGGTAGGCCTCCGCAGATCTGTGGGACCCCTTCCCGGGGACTTTGCTACATGGCCGGCTGGACGAGGGAGCCTAGGGCCTATGACTTCAACCCCTGGGCCAGCCAGGGCTCTAACCCAGGACCCGGTCAGAGCTTTTGAGCCCTGACAAGCAGGGGACACCTCCCCACACCCGTGGACCCTGTCTTGGGCACATTGCAAAATGGCTGCCCGGTAAACGGACCCTAGAACCTGGAGATTACACCCTTTGGCCGAAAGGGGTCCTATTTCAGGTCCCAGTAAGAGTTTCTGAACCCGGACAAACAGGGCAGACATGCAGACCTGCAGGACCCCATCTTGGGCCGGTATTGACATGGCAGGCTAGAGAAGGGAGCCCAGATTTGGAGCCAGAACTCTCTCCTGGGGTCTGGTCAGAGCTTCTGAACAGAAGCAGGCAAGAGATACCATCCCGGGCCTGCAGCACCCCATCCCGCTCTGAGCTTCTTATCCCAGGAAAGTAGAGAAGGCGTCCCTGGAAAGGTGGTCCCCATATGAGGCTCCAAGTGAAACATCGGGCCATGGAACAGAGTCCAGGGCAGAGGGCTTCCACCCCTAGGCCAACCAGGGGTGGAAGTCCTATCCCAGATAAGCGGGGAGGACTCCCAGGGCCTGCAAGTCCTCATCCTGGGCACTTTGCAACACAGTGCATGGAAACCGAGTCTCTGGGGTTCTCATCCTGGGCTTTCCAGAGCACTATCCATTCTTGTAATCCATGTACTGTACTGTATGCATTGAAGGTAGTGCCCAGACACCCCAGGGTATTTGCCACGCTCTACAAATTTCTCATCATCATCATCATCATCATCATCATGCACACCAAGTAAGAGAGGGGGGGCATTTGAGCAAATGTATCTGGTCTCCTCGAGCCTGACTGAGATTTAAGCTTTAAATGAGCCCTCATTGGGACTTATAGGGCAGCTGAACACTGAGTCATGTTAAAGATATGATGTGTTTTGTTTATTTGTTTTAAGTACAAAATGTTACAAGTGATGTTGGCATGGCACATTATCCACCACCCATGTAAGCATGGTAAAGGAACCCTAATTTGAAGTATGCCCAGGCCTACTTATTACATTTAAGAAATGATAACATTTGATATGAAGCAGGCAGAGATATGCTGTGTAGACTCAAATGAGTTGTAATTTAAAACCCTCTTTAGTGGTAAAATTGGACATTAAGACACACTTCTGAAAATGTCACTTTCAGAAAGTTGAATCAAAGACTAAAACAGTTGGTGGTTGTGTTTCGTTCATTTCATTTAATAAACATGAACTGTAAATCAATTATTACATTTTATCATACTAACACACACTGCTCAATATTTACAAACAGAGAGTGATAACTAAAAGACCTATACAAATATTTTCCATATCCCAAAATAAATCACATATTAATAAACAAGATGACACGAATCAAAAATAGCATCAATCAGTATTCAACCAGTCCAAAGTTATAAACCAGAGCGACCCCATTTACTGCTCTTGGTGTCGATCCTGGGTTCCAAAATCATCAAATGTGGAAAATGAAAGAAAAATAATTGCTTTTCATATAAAGTCCTTAGTCGTCCTCCATATTAGTGTAGTTTGAACATGAAAACCCAAAATTAATAGTCTACGCATTTTGAGCCTTATATATTATAGGTTCTCCTCAGGACCAGGGCTGGATGATTTCTTAGATGTTCAAATATGATGTAAGAGGAGGAGCCTCTTTCATTCGTGTTCGTGTTTTCTATCTGAATATGATATGAGTGGCAGCGAAATGCAGTCCTACATGCTGACTGCGTTTCATTCCTTCATTGCGAATCCTTCGAAGAATATAGACCTTTGCCTTTTCATTGAAAAATCAGCCAACAAGACCTCAGTTCTCCTTTCCTTCAGCTTCAGTTGGATTTGCAAATTTAGAAAGTGGACATTTTCTTGTCATAACAATTTGTGCCTTCTGCCAATGTCCTAGGACACAGACCTGAATGGCTCTGCTGTTGGGGTTTGTGTATACCTACCAGACAATGAGACAAAGGTTACTGGGTGTAGGCAGTATGGGCCATACTTCCTGGATGGCTAGTGTGGTGCCGTTTCCTGCAACTCTCACACTTCAAAGGGCTTTCCTCCAGCATACGCAAAGGAACCTGACACCAGCCTTTTGTCACCCAAGATTTCTTCAAGTCTTGACAGTGGAAGGAAAGTACTTTCCAGCATCAGAAGTGGAGGTAGTATAGTGAGTCCCCCACTTCAAAGGCAGGCACCAGTACACTCCTGAACCTGTAGACATAACAGAGTAATGAGTGCTTTGTTCCATAGAGGACTGCCCTGCTGCTTGAAGCCTGCCTTCTTCTCCAGAGGACTGCCCTGCTACTTGAGCCTGGCTTTGTTCCCTAAAGGACTGCCCTCCAGCTTGAGGATGGCCCTGTGCTCAGAAAAGATAGACTGGACCGGCTCCCTTCATCCCAGGCTAACCTGAGTGACTCCAAGGGTCAGTTGGCTGATCTTCTGTTTTGACCTACAAGGACACAACATGTTACAGAGCCTGCAGCTACCAGCCGACCTGCTGCACTGTACTTTCCTGGACCTGTAACTGGACCTCCATGAGTCATGCTGCCCTCTGCCACAGTGGGCCCCTGATCCCCAAGGGGTGCTTCTCCAGAACACTTCACGCATGAGTTTGAGAAGGTAACATTTTCAGCGGAACTAACCTGCTCCCTGTATCCAGACCGCACTTCATCCCGGTCAGCCAGAACTTGTGACTTTGTCCTGGTCTAGCACAACCAGATATCTAAAGTTGGAGCTCTGTGCTTTTGGTGATATATTCACTAGAAACTTTAAAATACATATCTCCGGGTCTACTGATTGGCTTTTTGGCATTTTGGTCTTGTTTTATTCATTAAAATGTACTCTATATTTCTAATTTGGCGTGGCATTCTTCTTGTGTTGTGTTTTCACTTCGTTACTGTTTATGTGCTGCATAAGCACTGTACACTTTATCTCTAAGTTAAGCCTGACTGGTTTTGTGCCAAGCTACTAGAGGGTTAAGCACAGATTAATTTAGTTATTTTTGTGGTTCAGCCTGACAAGGATTGTGGTTGGTGCCTGAGTGCCTCACCCCCAACCAAATACCCATTTTCTTACTCCATCCTACTTTGATTTAGTTCTTCCAGAGGTGAAGTTAGACTAAGAAGATATGTCAAAATGGAAGGCTTCTCTCCCAGTAAGGTTGCCCCAGTAAGAAACATAAATCTACTAAGCCCTCCATAAAAAGCTTCTTAGAAAACGCAGTTGGTGTCCTTACTTTGGAAATTGCTAATTCTTATCAGTCGACACAGTGTTAGGATTGTGGACCTAATTTAATTGTAGGTGGGAGGCCTGTTTCTCCATCAGAGCGAAGGAATAAATTACATTTTTACCCTGACATAGGTGTTGTTTGCCACATTTATAAATGACCACCAAGCAGGCATTAATATCTAAAGCATTGGTAAGAATGGCTGTCACATGGTTCCTGTCAATGTTTTTTGCAGTTTGGTGCAGGGCTTTGTCAACGTGATGAAGCCTTGTGCCAAATATTTTCTTTTAAAAAAGATAGGGGCAGATTTATCAACATTCAATTTTGCGATTTCTAAATAGCGATTTTTAAGGAATCGGTATTTAGAAATCGCAAAATGGAATGTATGTAGAAAATCGCTATTTTTTGCGATTTCTTAGTCTTCCTTATTTGCGAATTCGCATTTTGCGAATTCGCAATTAAGGAATAATTTCCCATGCATTCCTATGGGCCAGTAGGCCCATAGGAATGATTGTGAAATAATTCTCAATTTGCGATTCGCAATTTGCTAATCGCAAATTGAGAATAATTTCAAGGGTGCAGGGATGTTTCAAAGACACCCTGCTGCACCCCTGAAATCTACATGTGTGTGCATATGGCACACATACATGACCTATGGGCATGTATGTGCGTCACATGCCACCCTCACAAATGCCAAATAGGGCATTTTTTTAAGAAATCGCAAATTACCACCAACTACAAGTTGGTGGTAATTTGCGATTTCTTAACCTAAATTCACAATTCCAAAATGCTACATACATAGCATTTAAGGAATCGCAAAATTGAGATTCCTTAAATGCTTAAGCAAAATAAGGAATCGCAATTTTTTGCGATTCCTTAATTTGCGATTTTTTGTTACATGTCAAAACATGCAAAAAGACCGTTTGCGATTCGCCAACGCCGGAATTCTGCGAATTCCGGCCTTTGCGAATCGCAAACGGCTTGATACATCTGCCCCATAATGCCCTACTCACTACGGGAGTTACCTCCCGTGATGAGGGAGGTATTTTTCGCCTTTTACGGTCCATTAGCACTGTGTTTCAACAGTAAAAAAAACAGCTATATGTCTGCCTATCCTAATTGGGTGGACAGACATATATAGCCTATTCTCTGATGGGCGTCTGAGAAGTTTGGCCACAGCGGCGACAGAGTAGTCAATGCCGTGGCCAAACTATGGTCTGCCCACCTTTAAATTATGCGGGCAGACCACTATATTGGGAGCGGGGGACACTGTTGTCATTGCAACAAAGTTACCTCTCCGCCAACATCTAAATTAGGCCCTTTATCTCAAGGGAGTCTACAACGGAGCGTAGGCTTGACAGGTGAGAGTCTTCGCTTACTAAAATTAGTAAAGGTTTTGCATGCAGACAAGTTGTATGTTTTAATAAAATAGCCAGTGCCATTTTAAATTACTTACCAGTGATTAGCATCTATGTCACAAATAAATTCACAAATAGTAACAAAGAAATAGTGACAAATGGTTGAACTTCAGTGCAAAATAATGAGAAAATACATGCGAGATTTGCATGGTTAAAGAGAACAAGTTGGGAGAGAAGGAGGAAACCGGAGATGAGAATAAACATCCCTGATGCTTGGCAGTGAGGTTAAATTAAAAGAAAAAGGATTTTTACGCAACAAACCGTGCATGTGAGTGCCTACAAAATGACGTGGGTGTTTTGTTTATTTTGTTCACTGATCTGAGTAAGATCAGTAACTGAAAAGAAACACTAATGCTCAAAAGCATTTTGTTTTTATTATATTAGGTGGGCGAGGGTGCGGAAGCAACACAGTGGACGGTGGGGGAAGGTTGAAGTAAAATGGGAGGGAGTAGGGGGACAGCAAAGCAGCACAGACGTTGGGAGGAACTGTGAAGCAACACAGGAGAGGACGGGACATGAAAGCAACTGGTGGAAGGGCTGGGGGGGAGGCAAATGTTACGGGGGAACGCTGGAGAAAAATCAAAATGTGGATTGGGGGAAAGCAACACAGAAAGCATGGGTGGGGAGAAACATGGTAACTGTAAGAGGAAAGAGGCAGTAAGAAGCAACGGGCAACAATTGCAGAGGAGTGATGTAGGTGAAAACACACACACTGTAATGGAGTCCTTCACACAAAGAAAACAGTAGTGCAGGAAAAAGCAAGCAGTGGAAGCAACAATGTCAGCCAATCAAACAGATTGGAAAGAGGCATTGTTCCATGAGAGGTGTTTCCCAAAACATTTTGGCTTTCCTCCTCTAATTTGCTGAACTTATTTTCATTGGCCGTGGGACTCTTTACCACTGCTAACCAGTGCTAAAGTGATTGTGCTCACTCGCCTAAAACATGGTTAAATTGTCTTATACGCTATTGGTGTATTTAATTTACTTGTAAGTCCCTTGTAGAATGTGTATACCATATACCCAAGGCCTGTAAATTAAATGCGACCAGTAGGGCTATAGCACACATTGTGCCACCAACTTAAGCAGCACCTTAAAAAATGTCCCTGGCCTGACATTGCAACCTGAATGCAGTTTTAAACTTCCATGTCGACTTGGCATTAAAACCCTCTTTGCAAGCCTTAAACTATCTTTTTGCTACATATCAGTAGGGGTGAGTGGAACTTGCAGAATTGGAGTCCACAAATTCAGCAGGGTTACTTTAAAATTCTATTTAAATCCGCCAGCGGGTGGAAAATTTGCAGCTTGCACTGCAATTTAGCACCAGTAGTGTGCAACATTGAAAATCAGCACAACAGCACCATGCATTGCGCAAGAGCACGTGCCATTTGAGTTGATTTTGCTGCAGTTTGTGTAGAAAATCTACTCGAGGGACATGACACCATCTCCCATCATATTATTGGAAAATATCAAATTGTGTGTGTTTTTCTCCCACTGCTAACCAGTGCTAAAGTGCTTGTGCTCACTCGCCTAAAACATTAAATTGTCTTATATGCAATTGGTGTATTTAATTTACTTGTAAGTCCCTGGTAGAATGGTATACCATATACCCAAGGCCTGTAAATTAAATGTTACCAGTGGGCCTGTAGCACACATTGTGCCACCCACTTAAGTAGCACCTTAAAAAATGTCCCTGGCCTGACATTGCAGCCTGAATGCAGTTTTAAACTTCCATGTTGACTTGGCATTAAAACCCTCTTTGCAAGCCTTAAATATCCTTTTGCTATATATATCAGTAGGGGTGAGTGTAACTTGCAGAATTTGACTCCACAACTTCAGCAGGGTTACTTTAAAATTCTGAGTAAATCCGACAACGGGTGGAACATTCACAGCTTGCACTGCAATTTAGCACCAGTAGCGTGCAGCATTGAAAATAAGTACAACAGCACCATGCATTACGCAAGAGCACGTGCCATTTGAGTTGATTTTGCTGCAGTTTGTGTAGAAAATCTACTCGAGGAACATGACAGCATCTCCCATCATATTATTGGAAATTATCACATTTTTTGTGTTTTTCTCCCAGATTTTTGCCTTGACTATTTTGTCAACCATAGAACTCTGCAGACTTTACCCTTGCTAAACAGATAAAGTTCTCATGCTCTCTCATTAAACATGATGAAATTGGTATACACCTGATTGGCACATTCGCATTACCTATAGGTGCCTAGTATATGGCACAAAATGTACATAGGGCCTGTATATTAAATGTCACCAGTGAGCTGAAGTAAAGTTTGTGGCACACACTACAGTTACGCAAAAAACCTGACCCCAGACCTATCACTGCATCCTGATAGAATAGTTTTTACACTGCCAATGCAACCTGTCAAAATAAACCCTATTGACAAATCTAAAATCTTCCTTTTTTAATACTAATAAGTCACTCCAAACAAGGGTAGGGGAGTGGCTGTGTAGGTACATCTCAGTGTGCCCTGCCATGTAGGGATGAACTCCCATGTGGGTATCACCTACCTAGAGATAGGCTCTCCCTATGGGACACTTACCGGGTGTGGCTGATTCTCTTGTTAGGACCTATGAGCTTGGAGCCCTTTCCCACTGTAAGTGCAGTGTGAAAGTGCACATGCCCTTCCAACACGCATTAGGAAGTAGTGATCACCTGAGGTCTTAAGCATTGGTCAAGTCTGCCATGGCTGGTCGGTGTGTGCGTGCTCGCACCTATGATGTTCTACGACCGGGGTCCGATGGTCTCCCTAAACCTGTGTGCAACCTGCCATTGCAGGCTGACGTGCGCTTAGCACCAAGGATGTTCCCAAAAATGTGTCTGTCCTGCCATTGCAGGCTATTGTGAGCCCTGACACCGATGTGTCCCTAAATACGTGGCCGACCTGCCATTGCAAACTGGTGTGTGCTTTGCACCGATTATGTTTCTAAATACATGTCCCTCCTACCATTGTAGGATGTTGTCCACAATTGTGCGTTTACTCAGACTGGCCTGTTTAAGTCACTAACCATCCTGAGAGTATATTTGCAATAAAGGATCAAAAATATAAAGATCTCCTCTCATCCCATGTCCATGTGTCTAGCAACTGTGCTGCTTATATTTGATTACTTGTTTATATTGCCTCTCAGAGTTTTTGATTGATGTTTAAATATTTGTGGTATATTGGTGGCAAACCATAATCTGAGGTGGACAATTTCAAACCAGTTCCTGTGTTCTTTTGAAGATTCAAACTACACAAGTCTGTACGATAGTACCTTCCCCTGGCCATCATTGTCTGTCTGATGTTTTCTGAGTTCCCAAATAGCGACAAAGCACTTTTAAATTATTTGCAATCTTTATAATTTTTTTATCCAGTTGATCACTTGATTATCTGTTACACTTAGGGGAGAGGATGTGGTGTTACGACCAGAGCTATAGACTTTGCATCTGGGGAACCAGGTTCATGTTTCGGCAGCAGCTCGACATCCTGTGATTCTGGGAAAGTCCTTAATTTCCCCATGCCTAAAATGAAAATGAATGTGTCCTTGTTTAATGTAACTGATGCCCATGAAAGCACTCTAATACCTTCGGATCAAGTCTGAGCTACAGAGATCTGCAAAATATAATTATGTGTTTTGCACACTGCTGTCATTGGGCTATTCTTGGGTTACATTTGGTGATATATATGCTACATTTGGGCTTTTTTTTCCTCTGGTGACCATGTAAGGAGACTTATTTGTTATAAAGCTCCCTAATTTCCTCATTCACTGCAGAATCCGCAGTAGAAAATGCTTTCAGTTTTTCACTTTGACTTCATCAAGATGGCGTTCAGATGTGCCACACTTTTGAAATAATGCAGAATGTTAGCACTCTAGTTGCTTATTAGAACACTTTAGCAAGCAAAGCTGCTGATCACCAAACTGTCTGGCACTCTCAATTGTCCCTCTCCAAACCACAAATAAGTCATCTATAAAGCAACACCATAAAAAGCACTGATTGTGACCATTCCTGATGGAATTATGCTTGTAGAACATGCTGTTCCCACAAGGTGGGGTGTGATGTGACTGTGACAAGGGATGTCGAGGAACAGGCGTGCAGAGGCATTCTGTATGCGTTGTAGTAATTTCAGGAGTTTTGCTGAGGTTCCTGTGTAGAGGGGGTTTCCGTAGTCCAGTCTGCTGCTGAAGAGGGCTTGGGTAATCGTTCTTCTTGTTTCGATGGGGATCCATCTGTAGATCTTGCGGAGGGTGTTGAAACAGGAGGATGAGACGGCGTTGACTTGCTTGGTCATGGAGAGAGTGGAGTCGAGGGTGAACCCCAGGTTGCTTGAGTGGTCAGTGGGAGTGGTTGCTGCTCCCAGAGAGGTTGGCCACCAGGAGTCATCCCAGGCCGAGGGGGTGGAGCCGAGGATGAGGACCTCCGTCTTGTCAGAGTTGAGCTTCAGACGGCTGTTCTTCATCCATTCGGCGATGGCCTTCATTCCTTCGTGGAGGTTGGTTTTGGCGGTAATGGGGTCCTTGGTGAGGGAGAGGATCAGCTGGGTGTTGTCGGCTTAGGAGATGATGTTGAGGTTGTGCAGTCAGGCTACGTGGGCCAGAGGTGTCATGTAGATGTTGAACAGTGTTGGGCTGCGGGAAGATCCTTGGGGTACACCGCAGATGATCTCGGTGGCTTTGGATCGGAAAGGCGGCTGGTGGACACTCTGGGTTCTGTCGAGAGAGGAAGGAGTTGGTCCATTCCAGGGCCTTGTTTTGGATCCCTGCGTTGTGGAGGCGGGTGCGTAGGGTGCGGTGGCAAACTGTGTTGAAGGCGGCTGAGAGGTCCAGGAGGATGAGGGCCGCGGTTTCACCGTTGTCCAGCAGGGCCCGGGTGTCATTGGTGGCGGTGATGAGGGCGGTTTCGGTACTGTGGTAGCTGCAGTATACAGACTGGGATGGGTCCAAGGTGTTGTTCTCCTCAAGGTGGCGGGTCAGTTGTCCGTTGACGATCTTCTCAATGACCTTTGCTGGGAAAGGGAGCAGGGAGATGGGCTGGAAGTTCTTGAGGTCTCTCAGATCCGCTTTGGGTTTCTTGAGTAGGGCGTTGATCTGGGTGTGCTTCCAGCTCTTTGGGAAGGTTACGGTCTCGAAGGAGGTATGCATGACCTTGCAGAGATGGCGTGTGATGGAGGTGCTGGTTTGGTTGAACATGTGGTGCTGGCAAAGGTCTGACGGGGAGCCGGAGTGGATGGTGCTCATGATTTTGATGGTGTTGTCATCGTTTACGTTGGTCCAGGCGAGCAGGAAGTTGATGTGAGTGTTGCCTGGAGGTTCTGAGGTGTCGGTGGCTGTCAGGGCAGTTTCGCTATTGAAGATGTTGAAGATGTCTGCGATCTTGCGTGGAAGAAGGTGGCTAGGGAGTTGCACAGGTCTTGCGATGGTGGGATGTCGTTGGTGTTGGAGCTGGGGTTGGGAGTTCTTTCATGATGTTGAAGAGCTCTTTGCTGGTGTGTGCGTTGTTGTTGAGGCAGTCTTTGAAGGAGGCTCTTTTGGCTGATCGGATGAGGTTATGGTGTCTGCAGATGGCATTCTTGTGGGCTGCATAGCTGTCTGGTGTTTGTTCACGGTGCCATTCTTTCTCAATTTTTATGCAGTTTTGCTTGGAAGCCTAGAGGTCTGCGGTGAACCAGCTGGCTTTCCTGTCCGTGCGTCTGTTGGAGGGTTTCTTGATCGGGGCAAGGGTGTTTGCGCAGTCATTAATCCATCGCGTGAGGTTGCGAGTAGCGTTGTGGGTGTTGGTGGGGTCGGCAGGTGGGCTTCGGGCGAGGGTGGTGTTGAGCTGGTCTTCGGTGACTTTGCTCCAGCAGCGGCGGGGGATCTGTTGTGTGTGGTGGAGTTCGGTGATGTGCCTGAAGGTGACGTGGGAGCTTGGGGAGAAGATGGGGTCGAGCGTGTGGCTGGCAGAGTGGGTGGGTGTTGTGACAAGCTGTCTGAGACAGAGGTTGGCGAGGTTGTCAATCAGGGCCGTGGAGTTGCTGTCATTGTTGTTCTCAAGGTGGAAGTTCAGGTCTCCGAGGAGAATGTAGTCTGTGGAGGCAAGGGAGTGCGTGCTGATGAAGTCGGTGATGTAGTCGCTGAACTGTGGCCAGAGTCCAGGGGGTCTGTAGGCGAGCGTCCCTTTGAGGGTGGTGTGGTCAGTGTGGATCTGGAAGTGCAGGAGTTTGGCGGTGCTGAGGGTGTTGTCGGTGCTGTTCGAAACCCTGAGGGTGTTCCTGTGGACAATGGTGATTCCTCCACCTGCTCCGTTGGTGCGGTCCCTGCGGGTGATCTTGTAGCCATCCGGGATGGCTATGGCGAAGTCCGGTCCCGAGGAGGCGTTCATCCAGGTCTCTGTCAGGAAGGCGACGTCCATGAGTTGAGCAGGTCCCAGAGTTTGACGGCGTGTTTGCGTGTGGAGCGGGTGTTGAGTAGTCGGCATCTGAGGTGGTTGCGTCCTGTCTTGGTGGGCAGGTTGGTGGCTTGGAGGCTGGTGAATCTGCAGCTCTGGCAGGAGAATGATCCCTGGGTGCACTTCAGAGTCGTCTGGAAGCAGGTGTGGGATCGTCCGGTGTTGAGAGCATGGAGGGTGCTGACGTCGTAGTGGTGTTGGTCGTCGTTGTGGCAGTCGCGAGGACCGAGGTGTCTGGCGCTGGGTGTGGTCCATGCGTGGAATGGTGCAGACGGGCTTGCATTAGGCGCGCCAGCGGCGCCATATAAGGGGAGGTGGAAGGGAGGAGCAGCTGGGAGGCGGGAGTGGGCAACGAATGGCCGTGCATGGGGGCGGGGACGCAGCGGTGGAAAACGGGCGATGGCAAGGGCACCGGGGTACCAGAGGCTAAAACAAGGCTGAACAGAGAAACAAAGGAAACAAGCATTTACAATGCAAAGGTCTCAGCATTATTAAAGGTAGAGCTATTGGCATTGCTCATGACATTTTTTTTCATTTTTTTAAAACATAAATTAATGGTATTGTCATTTACAATGGCAATAGGTGAGCATTATAGAGTAGTAGAGAGTATTCGCGGACACAGAGCCACACATACACACACAGACAGAACCGCGCACACACATACACACAGAGCCGCGCACACACACACACAGACAGAGCCGCGCACACACACACACACACACAGAGCCGCGCACACACACACAGACAGAGCCACGCACACACACACAGACAGAGCCGCGCACACACAGACAGAGGCGTGCACACACACACACACACACACACACACACACACAGAGCTCCGCAAAATCGGCGGCGCAGCCAACGGGTTAAACTGAAAGCGTGATATGAGGCGCTTTTACCCAAAAATGTATTTGTTTGTCAAGTTGACAAACAAATGCTTTTTTTTGTAAAAGCGCCCCGTGAAAGCACACATGGCGCGCTGAATGTTGCAGGAAAGCATGTAGTGCCTGCAGTAGGAGAAACCATTAAAGAAAATAGTGCTCACAGAGTAAATAAGACATACCGTGTAACAACTGAAGTAAAAGGGTCAGTTCTCAAAATTAAATAAATTAATTAATAAATAAATTAATTTATTTAATTTTGAGAACTGACCCTTTTACTTCAGTTCTAGTTCTTAGTTTTTAGATCGAATAAAGACTTCTTGAACTAAAAACTAAGAACTAGAACTGAAGTAAAAGGGTCAGTTCTCAAAATTAAATAAATTAATTAATAAATAAACCCTCCCCTTTCCTACCACCCTCTGCTGGACCGGAACCAGAGGTAAGACCAGAGCCCAGAGTCCCTGCAACCAGCCCCTCCCGTCCAACCCGGACATTGGTGACTACTTCCAGGGTGCTGCTAACTATAAGGGAATACATTAAAAACACGCGTTATTCAACCAGCGTTTGTTACATAACGTCAACGTGGTCACAGTCAGTTAGAAAGAAATATACAGAGGTGGCAGGAGGGGGGGCGATCGTGAGCAACACAGACCCACGGATGGAGGAAGGGAGAGATGAGAGAAATGTGCAAAGGGGAGAGAGAAACGGACTCGTGGGGGACAGGAGAGAGGGAAGTGTGTGTGTGTGTGTGGGGGGGGGGAGAAACGGGGTGGTAGAGATGCGCATGGCAGAAACCCAGGGAGAGGGGTGGGGGCAATGTGAGACAGGCGGGAGAGAGGGGGGAGTGATGAGAGTCGAGCCGGAGAGAAGACAGTGTGAAAGGATATGAGAAACAGACAGACATACATGGAGAAAGTAAGGACAAGACAAAAGAAGAAACAGGAAGAGATGAGATAGACAGTGCTGGAGAGAGACAGAGAGGCCCTGAGAGTACCAGAAAGACGCGACAGACAGAAAGACAGGAAGAGGGTGTGCGAGAGACGAGAACAATATGGAGTTCTATAGAAAGCAAAGATGAGGTGATGAGTCAGGAAAGGGAAAAGGCAAGAGAGAAAAGAGGGAGGGACAGAGCAGGGGATGAAAGGGAAAGTGAAACGGGTAAAACGAACCAGAGACACAAAGTGTGAGGGAGAGGAACGGAGAGGGGGCGGGGCAGCAGATGCCACAATAATTCTACCTCTTCCGGTATGTCGGAGTCCAATGTTCACTCCGGCCATAGGCGCTAGATTATTATTGTACAATCTCTCTCTTGCGCCGCGATGCCCCTCGGGCCTGGTTAGTGCTGGAGACCCCCTTGCATAAGTACGGGCCATTCTGTGCTCACCTCGTTATTCTTGTACAGTTCCATACAGCGGCTTAATGCCCCTCAAGTCTGGTTGGCGCTCGAAACCCCCGTACATAATGCCTTTGGCCCTGTGCTTAATTCTGGGGGTGCAGTGAACACTACGGTATTCTTATATAACCTTTATTCAGCGCCTCGGTGCCCCTCGGATCTGGTTGGCGCTTGAGACACCCTTACCTGAGACCCCCTGGTCCTGTGCTTAGAGAAACGGACCCGTGGGGGACAGGAGAGAGGGAAGTGTGTGTGTGTGTGGGGGGGGGTGGGAGGGGAGAAATGGGGTGTTAGAGATGCGCATGGCAGAAACCCAGGGAAGAGGGTGGAGGCAATGTGAGACAGGCGGGAGAGAGGGGGGAGTGATGAGAGTCGAGCCAGAGAGAAGACAGTGTGAAAGGATGTGAGAAACAGACAGACATACATGGAGAAAGTAAGGACGAGACAAAAGAAGAAACAGAAAGAGATGAGAGAGACAGTGTTGGAGAGAGACAGAGAGGCCCTGAGAGTACCAGAAAGACGCGACAGACAGAAAGACGGGAAGAGGGTGTGCGAGAGACGAGAACAATATGGAGTTCTATGGAAAACAAGATGAGGTGATGAGTCAGGAAAGGGAAAAGGCAAGAGAGAAAAGAGGGAGGGACAGAGCAGGGGATGCAAGAGAAAGTGAGGCGGGTAAAGCGAACCAGAGACACAAAGTGTGAGGGAGAGAAACGGAGAGGGGACGGGGCAGCAGCTGCCACAATAATTCTACCTCTTCCGGTATGTCGGAGTCCAATGTTCACTCCGGCCATAGGTGCTAGATTATTATTGTGCAATCTCTGTCTAGCGCCGCAATGCCCCTCGGGCCTGGTTAGTGCTGGAGCCCCCCTTGCATACGTACGGGCCATTCTGTGCTCACCTTGTTATTCTTGTACAGTTCTCTACAGCGCCTTAATGCCCCTCAAGTCTGGTTAGCGCTCGACACCCCCGTACATAACGCCTTTGGCCCTGTGCTTACTTCTGGGGGTGCAGTGAGCACTACGGTATTCTTATATAACCTTTATACAGCGCCTCGGTGACCCTCGGGTCTGGTTGGCGCTTGAGACACCCTTACATGAGACCCCCGGGTCCTGTGCTTAGAGAAAGGGACCCGTGGGGGACAGGAGAGAGGGAAGTGTGTGTGTGTGTGGGGGGGGGGGGGGGGAGAAGCGAGGTGTTAAAGATGCGCATGGCAGAACCTCAGGGAGGGAGGTGGGGGCAATGTGAGACAGGCGGGAGAGAAGGGGGAGTGATGAGAGTTGAGCCGGAGAGAAGACAGTGTGAAAGGATATGAGAAACAGACAGACATACATGGAGAAAGTAAGGATGAGACAAAAGAAGAAACAGAAAGAGATGAGATAGACAGTGCTGGAGAGAGACAGAGAGGCCCTGAGAGTACCAGAAAGACGCGACAGACAGAAAGACGGGAAGAGGGTCTGCGAGAGACGAGAACAATATGGAGTTCTATAGAAAGCAAAGATGAGGTGATGAGTCAGGAAAGGGAAAAGGCAAGCGAGAAAAGAGGGAGGGACAGAGCAGGGGATGCAAGGGAAAGTGAAGCGGGTAAAGCGAACCAGAGACACAAAGTGTGAGGGAGAGGAACGGAGAGGGGGCGGGGCAGCAGCTGCCACAATAATTCTACCTCTTCCGGTATGTCGGAGTCCAATGTTCAGTCCGGCCATAGGCGCTAGATTATTATTGTACAATCTCTCTCTTGCGCCGCGATGCCCCTCGGGCCTGGTTAGTGCTGGAGACCGCCTTGCATAAGTACGGGCCATTCTGTGCTCACCTCGTTATTCTTGTACAGTTCTATACAGCGGCTTAATGCCCCTCAAGTCTGGTTGGCGCTCGAAACCCCCGTACATAATGCCTTTGGCCCTGTGCTTAATTCTGGGGGTGCAGTGAACACTACGGTATTCTTATATAACCTTTATACAGCGCCTCGGTGCCCCTCGGATCTGGTTGGCGCTTGAGACACCCTTACATGAGACCCCCGGGTCCTGTGCTTAGAGAAACGGACCCGTGGGGGACAGGAGAGAGGGAAGTGTGTGTGTGTGTGTGTGTGTGGGGGGGGGGAGAAGCGAGGTGTTAGAGATGCGCATGGCAGAACCTCAGGGTGGGAGGTGGGGGCAATGTGAGACAGGCGGGAGAGAAGGGGGAGTGATGAGAGTTGAGCCGGAGAGAAGACAGTGTGAAAGGATGTGAGAAACAGACAGACATACATGGAGAAAGTAAGGACAAGACAAAAGAAGACGGGAAGAGGGTGTGCGAGAGACGAGAACAATATGGAGTTCTATGGAAAGCAAGATGAGGTGATGAGTCAGGAAAGGGAGAAGGCAAGAGATGAAAGAGGGAGGGACAGAGCAGGGGATGCAAGAGAAAGTGAGACGGGTAAAGCGAACCAGAGACACAAAGTGTGAGGGAGAGAAACAGAGAGGGGGCGGGGCAGCAGCTGCCACAATAATTCTACCTCTTCCGGTATGTCGGAGTCCAATGTTCACTCCGGCCATAGGCACCAGATTATTATTGTGCAATCTCTGTCTAGCGCCGCGATGCCCCTCGGGCCTTGTTAGTGCTGGAGACCCCCTTGCATAAGTACGGGCCATTCTGTGCTCACCTCTTATTCTTGTACGGTTCTATACAGCGCCTTAATGCCCCTCAAGTCTGGTTAGCGCTCGACACCCCCGTACATAACGCCTTTGGCCCTGTGCTTACTTCTGGGGGTGAAGTGAGCACTACAGTATTCTTATATAACCTTTATACAGCGCCTCGGTGCCCCTCGGGTCTGGTTGGCGCTTGAGACACCCTTACATGAGACCATCGGGTCCTGTGCTTAGAGAAACGGACCCGTGGGGACAGGAGAGTGGGAAGTGTGTGTGTGTGTGTGTGTGTGTGTGTGGGGGGGGGAGAAACGGGGTATGAGAGATGCGCATGGCAGAAACCCAGGGAGGAGGGTGGGGGCAATGTGAGAGGGGGGAGTGATGAGAGTCGAGCCGGAGAGAAGACAGTGTGAAAGGATGTGAGAAACAGACAGACATACATGGAGAAAGTAAGGACGAGACAAAAGAAGAAACAGCGCTTGAGACACCCTTACATGATGTTAGATTCCACCCAGCTTGTCCCACACCACGGAAGCGAGGATGGCAACAGTCCTCTGCCCCTATTCGGACCGCAATACGCCCATTAATACACAGCGTAAGTACAGCCAGGACAAAGGGAGAAGGTGGGAGTAAACAAAAGAAAGAGAGATCCCAAGACTCTTTCTTGGCTCAGCTATGCAGACCCTGCGCTGTTGAAATATAGGTCTTCTATTCTGCAGAGGGGAAAAGAAGAGAAGAGACAAAGAAAAAAAGACTTAACCTCAAAACACTGTCCTCTCACCTGTAACATTCACAGAACATACCCAATATGCCCAACACAACCCTGTTCCCCTCCTTACTTGTATTGCCCAGCTGAATCGCCTGTAAAGAGTCTTCTTGGATATCCTGGAGTAACACAATTCGACTCCTGACTCCAAATCGTAAAAAAGGAAAAATAAAGGACACCCACTCTCAAATGATTAACTGATCGGGGAAAAAGTCTTCAGACTGAAAAAACCCCGCCGTAGAATATTGTCCATGGTATCGTTATTCCGCCATAACGTGTTTACTAAGATGTGGCCACAAAACTAATGAAAAACAATGCCTAAAAACGCCTGAAGCTCTAAGCTCCGTAAATGCGTCCAAATAACACACAACGAGGCGAACAGACTACAAAAATCCGGAAACGGGTGCTTCCGTGTTGATCTTGCTATACACGAAAATACAGCACACACCCGTCTGCTGGACAAATCCCGTTTTATCACCAAGGTCCAGGAAACCACAACGCACGTTGAGGTCAGTTCACTCTTCCTAAAGCACACAACAGTCCGTGTGGGTTTGAAGGTAGTCCGCATCGGTTATAAGCAGAACAAAGCCTCGTTCTGCTGATTCCAATCCAAAATTCGCCCGTCCCGAGTCCACAGAAAAACACCTGTGAACCAAATGCCCAAAACCTGGAAGAACCCAACCAGGCTAGAAACCAAGCACTGATCCCAAGTGCTGGCCCCCCTGATAAGGCGAAAGGGGAAGGAGGGGCTACAAAGGGGAGGAGGCTACCTCCATGACTGAAACAGAGAGAGGACACCGCTAATACAAAGTACATAGAAAAGAGAAAAAATATGATAAAGGCAGCTAGCTCCACTATTTCCCAACACATGAGACCCCCGGGTCCTGTGCTTACCTCCCGGGGTGCAGTGAGCATACTTGTATAATGTCTATACAGCGCCTGTGAGCACATACGCTAGACAGACCGTGGCGCACACTCACATCCGGCCGTTCGCTACCGCACGAGCCGTGGCAGTGCTCTAAACTCTGTTTACTTCCTGTGGCTTGCTCTGAAGGTAGCCTGAGGGATAATCAGAGGCCATTTGTTTATTTTAAACCGCGCTGCTCAGCACGGCGCTGGTCGCCATGGGGAGTGCAGGCTGTGCGCGCTGCAGGACAGGGTGTGGTGGGGCTGCTGCTTGTGCGCTCTGGCTCCAGCTTGTACCTGTGATCCTGTGCGTGTCTTCTGTCTGGGCTGGCTTGCCTCCACCTAACTCCCCGGCCATCGCGAGCTCTGTTGCAGTAATGGTTTTGATGAGGGGCGAGGACTCGGCGACTTCTTGGGGCGGCGGGCGGCGCAAAATGGCATAAGAAAAGCGCCGCCATTTTCGGATTCGGGGGCGTGTTTTTTGCGTTCTGAGTGACGGATGACGTCACAGGGTGAAAGAACGCAAAAAACACGCCCCCAAATCCGAAAGAGACGGGGCTTGAACTGAGTGATGCCCCTCTCCACTAATGAACTCCGTTTAGGAAGCCAGCCAATGGGGGAGAGAGGAGGGTTCAAGCCCCCCTAACTCAAAAACATAAAATCTTCGGACTCCGCCCACTGCTACACAGTGCGACGGTCCGAGACCTAAAAATGAAGGAGCGAAAATTACACAACAGGCAGCAATACAAACAGGCAGCAATACAAATAAAATGCTGCAGTACCGGACTACCGAGGCAGAGGGGCCTCGAACCAGCGGCAGCGGCAGTGTCAGACAGCAGAGGCACACAGTCTCACTGGTGGAGCTGTGCGGCCTGGGGGAGCCACCTGCCCTAAAACAGGGTCAAGGGTTGCTTAAATAAATCTATTCTGGTTTGTGCATAGTTCATGTCCTGTTCTTGTCAAAAAGACAATCCTAGGATCAGAATGTTCTCTTTCTCTTCAGTTAACTGTATATTTGTTTATAATAGTGTTGGTGCTGCTCCTTATTTGCCCATCCCCTTTGTTTGCTTCTCCATTAGTGAATGTTTTCTTTCCATATTCATTCCACCTTCGCCTCCTCTTTCTCAACCTCTTTGTGGTTTTAGGTATGGTTGGTGTTCCCTCTGGCGTGGGTTGAGGTGCCTTTCTTGGCATGAAAAATATAACTCATCAATTACAGATGGCCCTTCTGCCAGTGATCCTCCTATTGCACCTTTTTCGACATCAGTATCCGTCTCAAAGCTCACTTCACTAAGTGATTGTTTCCTGGCTTTGTTTGCCTATTTCTGCTAATTTCTGTCTTTGTATAGTATTACATTTCTTCACAAATGTATATATTTTATCTCATTCGTATTCAATTTTATCCCTTGTAAACATGTTGGCTTTCCTAGCTTTGATCAATTCTTCCAATTTTATTAATATGGCTTTCATCCCCACCCCAAAATTTTGCACTGTTGTTTGTTCAAGATCTCTTTCATTTCTTCCAATATTTTATCAATCTCCTCTAGTAATTTCTATCAGTCCTTGTCAGCATACATAAATAATATTGCTAACATTCGGTGGAAGGATTCACAATTATTTGCTGCCCATCCTCACAGCATCTCTGTATTTGGATTCTTGTATGCTGGAGTAATTAAAATCCTCAAGTTTTCGGCTGTCAAACGCATTCTCTCCCCTGACGTACGTATGTATTTAAAATATCTCTCTGAGATATATCAATTGGATGGTATATCAACAATGCATTTATAACATGTTTCTCACTAACAATGAGGGCCCCATCTCTTGTCTTTTTATGATGAAATCTTCACCAGCCATATATTCATGAATATGCTATTATTGGAGAAAAGATCCTCATGATATCTGTTAAATCATATGTCACTTAAAAGCTTTTTATAGCAGGTTCTAAACAAATAGTTTATGCTTTCCGAATAATTTGATTTTTCCTATAGCATGAAAATTCATAGATTGTATATATCTGTTTATCATAATCGAGACACACAAAAGTCTTTGTGTACATTTTGGTTTAATCATATTATGTATTAGTGTGTATGTCCCAAATAATTGTACATATATTTTTTAATTGTATAAATTAATGTAAATAATATTGTAAATATAATACATATTATGTATACTTATTGTAGCCCTGAAGAAGTCCTTAGGAATGAAACGCGTTGGCTACAGTCATGTTTTAGAGGATTTTGAATAAAGAGAATTGAAACAAGACCTGCTGAATGGATTTAAAATGTTTTTTTTCCATCTAATATTAAGTTTGATGGACATTGATTGGAGTGCTGGATCATTTTGTATTGTCAAGAATTGTGGGATATTGTTTCCTAGGAGGCTTAGGGGTATTGAGCCTCAGATCCCTGGCACTCCGAGAGTAAGACTAACTACAACCCAAATGTATGATAGGTGCAATCCTAATTGCCCCATACCCTGCCTTTCTTTGTGTTTGTACATTTAAATATTATATATATATATATATCTATATCTATATAAGGAAAAGGAGAAATAAAGGAGAAATAAACGCGCTGCTGTACCTGCAATTAAATGCTTGACTCCGGAAATGGGCCTCTTTGTGTTTCTTATCGGATGGTAATGGATGGGCTGCTCCGTGCCCATTGTCAGAGGCCGCCCTGCAGGGTCGGGGGTTCCTGGACTAGGAGGCTTGTTTGGTATTAAAATTGGGAACATGACCCACTCGCTGCCACATGCCAATGAAAGGAGCAACGCTAATACCGCAAAATTGTGACTGCCGAGGAGGGATTCAGAAGGGGTTACTTTCCTTCATGATCGTTCCAGAGGACGAACATTTTTGCAAGGTCATCATAGTACTTGAACACTATGCTCGAGAAATACCAAGAACATGACTTTGTGAGTATAAGAACCCACAGTGACGTTTTTGCGCAGGTATAGATAAAGAACTTTAAAGTGATGAGAGAAAGTGAGAAATCTATTAAGAATTCCATTCAGCATATTACAATTGCCTGCTCAGTGTACCATGGGGAATGTATTTTTAAAGACCAGTCATGTGACTTTTTAGATAAAAGCATGCACGAAGGCACTTTGCATCTTGAATGTCTCCACCTGTGATCAAGGCATAACGCCGAAACGTGTAAGGAAAAGGAGAAATAAACACGCTGCTGTCCCTGCAATTAATTGCTTGACTCCGGAAATGGACCTCTTTGTGTTTCTTATCGGATGGTAATGGATGGGCTGCTCCGTGCCCATTGTCAGAGGCCGCCCTGCAGGGTCGGGGGTTCCTGGACTAGGAGGCTTGTTTGGTATTAAAATTGGGAACATGACCCACTCGCTGCCACATGCCAATGAAAGGAGCAACGCTAATACCGCAAAATTGTGACTGCCGAGGAAGGGATTCAAAAGGGGTTACTTCTCTTCATGATCGTTCCAGAGGACGAACATTTTTGCAAGGTCATCATAGTACTTGAACACTAAGCTCGAGAAATACCAAGAACATGACTTTGCGAGTATAAGAACCCACAGTGACGTTTTTGCGCAGGCATAGATAAAGAACTTTAAAGTGATGAGAGAAAGTGAGAAATCTATTAAGAATTCCATTCAGCATATTACAATTGCCTGCGCAGTGTACCACGGGGAATGTATTTTTAAAGACCAGTCATGTGACTTTTTAGATAAAAGCATGCACGAAGGCACTTTGCATCTTGAATGTCTCCACCTGTGATCAAGGCATAACACCGAAACGTGTAAGGAAAAGGAGAAATAAACGCGCTGCTGTACCTGCAATTAAATGCTTGACTCCGGAAATGGGCCTCTTTGTGTTTCTTATCGGATGGTAATGGATGGGCTGCTCCGTGCCCATTGTCAGAGGCCGCCCTGCAGGGTCGGGGGTTCCTGGACTCGGAGGCTTGTTTGGTACATATATATATATATATTCCACAACTCTCTTTTACCAATAGAATCAGTCAGCACTCACAAGGGTTTCTTCCCAATCTTTTCATTTTGTTGTCATTGCTCCAGCATTACGAAGTAAAAAACCAACGCGTTTCGCAACCAAATGTCGCTTGTTCACGGTTAGTACAACAAAGTTCATGCCCCTCCTATATTACGAAGGACCTGTCAGAAAATGATCTCACTTCCTGTTCGGTTTGCAGGAAGTTAGATGGGAAATGTAGTTTCTTAGCATGGATAACTTATATTTGACATATATACATTTATCGGCATTGATTTGTCATTGCGGCAGGCGGCAGTAGTGTTTATACAAATTAGTTTTGTATATCCTTCGCCCTCAGAGTTTATACGGTGTCTACCCTCTTTATGCACTCATTCGTATCGCATTATTCTAGAATAATGGACGATCTCGTCCTCTAGTGGGCATATCAAACACCAATTGCGTTATTAACTTTCACTCGCTTATCATTAGCGTAGTATTCTCAGAATCAAGCCCTCTGGTGGGCTATTATGATTTACACAATTCAACGAGTAGTTACACTCCTAACTTAACTCATACCTTATATTGTTTTGTAGCGGATGGTGTTCGAAAAACATCTGTAGCACATCTAGACCACTAAGGTTAACCTTAATTTCTAAACAACACAAATAGGGCTACATTCTGCACATATCCCTGTCTGTGTGGATAAGAGGCCGCCTGTTTCACACATGCTCGCTCAATGCATGAGTGACCACTGCGCCTTTAACTAGGCCGGGTCACCCAATTGCTTCCTGCCGCTGCCGCTGCCTGCCTCCTGCCTCCTGCTTCTCCGCTGCTGAACGCCCCAGCCGCCGCTGGGCCGCCCGGATCTCCCCCTGCACACCTCACTGGACCCAGGGACTCAGAGCCGCCGCCGGACGCCCAGAGGTTCCCGCCGCTGCCTCCCTGCGGCCCCGCCCACATCCAGCCCATTGGCCGCCCCGCTCCCGACACCCAGCTGACCCACCCACCCGGCTCCTTACTTATGACGCCCTCAGAGCGACCGCGCAGCGGACGCGCGCAGCGGGAGCACCGAATGAGCGCCGAAGGTGCGCCAAAGGTAAGCCCGTCTGCGCCCGTCCGCGCCTGGCCCGCGCCCAGTGCCAGGACCCCTGGCCCCCACCGACGGAAACCGACCCGACGGACCTACGACGCCACCGAGCTCAACGCACTCAACACCGGCCGAACCCCGGGCTGCTACCGAGCCACACCGAGACGCACCCACGGACCCTTCAGCTGCCACACCTGCAAGTTCACCTGCAACCGGACCCACGCCACACCAGCACCCACCAAGCCGACCTCCAGCAGCACCCACCTGAAGTGCATCCTGCTCAACACCCGATCCGTCCACAGACACACCGTCGAGCTCTGGAACCTGCTCGACACCACAGCCCCAGACGTCGCCTTCCTCACGGAAACCTGGATGAACGACTCCTCAGCGCCCGACATCGCCATCGCCATTCCAGACGGATACAAGATCATCCGGAGGGACCGCGTCAACCAAACAGGAGGAGGCATCGCCATCATCCACAGGAACACCATCCGCATCACGACCAACGCTGACGACGCTGACGACACCCTCGCACCCGCCGAACACCTGCACTTCCAGATCCACGTCAACCCCAAGACCACCCTCAGAGGCACCCTCATCTACAGACCCCCGGGACCACGCACACAATTCAGCGAGGATATCGCCGACTTCATCAGCCCACACGCCCTCCCCTCCGCCGACTACATCCTCCTCGGGGACCTCAACTTCCACCTGGAGAACAACAACGACCGCAACACCACCACCCTGCTGGACAACCTCGCCAACCTCGGACTCAAGCAACTGGTGACCACCCCCACCCACTACGCCGGACACACTCTCGACCCGATTTTCTCCTCCAGCAAGGACATCGCCTTCAGCCACGCCACGGCGCTCCACTGGACGGACCACAGCTGCGTCCACTTCAGCTTCAGAAGGACCATGCTCCACCATCACCAGCAACAGGCTCCCCGCAGAAGCTGGAACAAGATCACTGCGGACCAGCTCGCCACTTCCCTGAACAAGAACCCTCCCACCAGCACAACGAACCCCAGCCAAGCAGCCACCAACCTCACGAAATGGATCAGCGACTGCGCAGACGACCTCGCCCCGCTGAAGACCCCGCCGAGCAGACCCGGCAGCAAGAAAGCCCCATGGTTTAATGACGACCTCAAGAGCTCCAAGAAGAACTGCAGAGCACTCGAGAAAACCTGGCGCAGAGACCCAACACCGGACAACATGACTGCCCTCAAGCTCGCCACCCGAAAACACCACCAGCTGATCCACGCCACCAAGAAAACCACATTCAAGGAACGACTGGACAACAACGCACACAACAGCAAGGAACTCTTCAACATCGTGAAAGAGCTCTCCAACCCCAACGCCGGAAACAACGACATCACCCCTTCGCAAGACCTCTGCAACTCCCTCACCTCCTACTTCCACAACAAGATCGCAGATATACACAACAGCTTCAGCACCCAACCGACGCACGCCACGACCAAACCACCGCCCCCCACCACCACCCTCCGTGCCTGGACCCCGATCAGCACTGAAGACACCATCCGCACGATGAACTCCATCCACTCCGGATCTCCGACAGACCCCTGCCCTCACCACGTCTTCAACAAGGCCGACGCTGTCATCGCACCCCACCTGCGGGACATCATCAACACCTCCTTCGACACCGCCACCTTCCCGGAGAGCTGGAAGCACGCCGAACTCAGCGCTCTACTCAAGAAACCATCAGCAGACCCAACCGACCTCAAGAACTACCGCCCCATCTCGCTGCTCCCGTTTCCAGCCAAAGTCATCGAGAAGACCGTCAACAAGCAACTGGCCGCCTTCCTCGAGACGAACGGATCCCTCGACCTCTCGCAGTCTGGCTTCCGATCCAACCACAGCACCGAGACCGCCCTGATCGCAGCCACCGATGACATCCGAGCCCTGCTCGACAACGGAGAAGCAGCGGCCCTCATCCTCCTGGACCTCTCCGCGGCCTTCGACACTGTCTGCCACCGTACCCTAGTACAGCGCCTCGGTAACGTCGGAATCCAGGAGAAGGCACTGGAGTGGATCACCTCCTTCCTCGCCGGAAGGACACAGAGAGTCCGTCTCCCCCCATTCAGATCGGAAGCCACCGAAGTCATCTGCGGCGTCCCTCAAGGCTCCTCGCTCAGCCCAACACTCTTCAACGTCTACATGAGCCCCCTCGCAGCCATCGCACGCCAACACAACCTGAACATCATCTCCTACGCCGACGACACCCAGCTGATCCTCTCCCTCACTAACGACCCCGCCACCGCCAGAGCCAACCTGCACGAAGGGATGACAGACGTAGCCAAATGGATGTCGGAAAGCCGCCTGAAACTGAACTCGGACAAGACGGAAGTCCTCATCCTGGGATCCTCACCCTCCGCCTGGGACGACTCCTGGTGGCCCCCCGCCCTGGGCAGCGCACCCAAACCAACAGACCACGCACGCAACCTGGGCTTCATCCTGGACTCCTCCCTCTCCATGACCAGACAAGTCAACGCCGTCTCCTCGTCATGCTTCAACATCCTGCGCATGCTACGAAAGATCTTCCGATGGATCCCCACCGAGACCAGGAAGACGGTCACCCAGGCCCTCGTCACCAGCCGTCTGGACTACGGCAACTCCCTCTACGCTGGAACCACCGCCAAACTCCAGAAAAGACTCCAGCGGATCCAGAACACCTCAGCACGACTCATCCTGGACATTCCCGGCCGCAGCCACATCTCCGGACACCTGAGAGACCTGCACTGGCTCCCGGTCAACAAGAGAATCACCTTCCGGCTCCTCACCCATGCACACAAAGCCCTACACAACCAAGGACCAGGATACCTCAACAGCCGCCTCAACTTCTACGCTCCCAAACGCCAGCTTCGATCGACCAGCCACGCCCTCGCCACCATCCCCCGCATCCGAAGAGCCACCACAGGAGGAAGGTCCTTCTCCTACCTGGCTGCCAAGACTTGGAACTCCCTTCCGACCCACCTCCGCCTGACCCAGGACCACCTCGCCTTCAGGAAGCAGCTCAAGACCTGGCTGTTCGAGCAGTAGCGGACCCCCCTCACCCCCAGTGCCTTGAGACCCTCCGGGTGAGTAGTGCGCTATATAAATGCCATGATTGATTGATTGATTGATGCATCATATCATTACCAATCAATATTATCTATAATGTATCTACATTTTTTCATATTGTCAGTGTCTATTTTTATATTGTTACTACTGCTATCTCCTTTTTTGAACCCAAGGATCAAACGTTCAAAGGAGATGGCTCAGAAAAAGTGGGTACAGAAACGAGATCCATGCGCCAGAAGAAACAGAAATGAATGTCCCAATGGAGAACACAATGGAGGGAGAACTAGTAGTTTTAAACCTCTCCAATAGAAACATCAGTGAGAACGAAATGTCCCTACTAAAAAGAGGAATAAACTTTTGCCCGACTGAATCTATGAACATGGCACAAACCAGAATAGACATCTACAAATATATTAGAAAAATCAAGTTAGCTAAAACGTTTGAAGAAAATGAAAAAATGGCGAACTATGCAAAAAATAATAAAAAGACACGTATGGATATGACTACGAGCGGAGAAGGTTTAACATCAGCAGACTTACCCACATCGGTGGAAATAACAAATTTAGATACTACAAATGATGAGGAAAGCATCACGGAATCAGGCGTAGTTCCACAAAAAGGAGCAGGTCTGAGTGGCATGAAAAAACCATCCAAATTCTATCCACGGTTACCCCAAGGGAACAAAATCGATCTATTCCAAGATGCTATTATAAAGGATATCTATAAAATCAAAGGATTGAAATATAAAGATAACCTGACTAAAGATGAAAGAAATGCCCTAAAAAACCTAACAGAAGACAAAACAATAACGATAAAAACAGCCGATAAGGGCGGTAATATCATCATTTTAGACACAACGGACTATGTAACAGAAGTACATTTGCAACTAAACAATAAGAAATATTACAGGAAATTGAAAATTAATCCAACTAAACTGTTCAAAGAAAAATTGGATCAAAAACTTGAACTTTGGAATAATCAAGACCTAATTGATTTAGATGAAATGAAATTCTTAAGCACCGAACATCCAGTAACAGCTACGATTTACTTTCTACCAAAGGTGCACAAAAACCCACTTAAACCACCAGGAAGACCAATTGTGTCATCGAAAGGGTCTTTAATGGAACCGGTTGCTAATTACATAGACTTTTTTCTTATGCCATTTGTTACCAACTTGAGCTCTTATTTAAGAGACACAACAGACCTCCTAAAATGCCTTGAGGATTTATCTTGGCAACCAAACTTTATTTTGGTCACGATGGACGTCGTATCTCTGTATACGAATATTGACAACAATATTGGCCTAAGTGCGTGTGCATTTTTCCTGAAAGAACATGATATCCAGTTTAATAGACATAACCAGATGCTAATAGACATGGTAGAAATGTGTCTAACACAAAACATCTTTTTGTTTGGGCAAGAAATCTACCAACAAATCAATGGATGTGCCATGGGTTTCTCTTTCAGCCCGGCATACGCGTGTCTCACAATGGGATGGTGAGAGCAGCAGGTGGCTTGGCACCCAGACAATGATGTGTATGTGGAGAAAATTGCCAAATGGACAAGGTATGTAGATGACCTTTTAATTGTGTGGGAAGGAACAAGTGAAGAATTTGAAAAGTATTTCCAAATCCTGAATTCTTCTACCTCGAACATCAGGTTCACATACCAAATAAGCAAGGACAAAGCTACCTTCCTTGATACGGAGATCTATATCCGGAACAACAGAGTAGAAACCACACTACACAGGAAAGAAACTGCCACCAACTCTACTTTGCATTTCGAAAGTTTCCATAAACCATCCGTAAAGGAAAACATACCGTATGGTGAATTCCTCAGACTACGAAGAATATGTTCAGAGGAAAGTGAATGGATGAAAACAAGTAAAGCTATTGCACAAAGATTCAAAAGCAGAGGTTATAACAAAAACACCATAGAAAAAGGATGGCAAGGAGCAAACAAGAAAAATCGAAAGGATGCTCTAACAACTAAACAAGAAATAAAAAATACCATGAAAGATTTGAAACCGGAAGAAAGAAAAATAAGATTGATCCTAGATTACACTAGGGAATCCAAACAGATTGTTAACATCTTAAGAAAAAATTGGAAATTGTTGCACCTAGACCAAACAACCGGCAAAATAATGGGAAAACATCCCTTAGTCACGTTCAGGAGAGCAAGGAATTTAAGAGATAGACTGATACAGAGCCACCACCATGACCATACAAAAAAGAAAAAAGGAATCCAATGGCTGAATACCAAGGGATTTATAAAATGTCAACATTGCAAGATATGCCAAATTGCAGTAAATAAGAAGAAAGTAATGTTACCCAATAAGAAAATGTGTCAGATAAGACAATTGATTGACTGCACAAGTACACATGTTGTATACGTGATTGAATGCCCGTGCTCACTAAAATATATTGCAGCACCAAAAATGAATTCGAAAAGCACATTTTGGAGCATGTGAGAGCAACGACGAACAAAGATAGGAGCAATGCAGTCGCCAAACATATGGAGGTGACGCATAACAGTGATTGGAAACTCCTAAAAGTCTATGCACTCGAATGTATTTTGCCACATGAGAGGGGAGGAGATCAGGAACGAAAACTGAGATGTAGAGAATCAAGACAAATTTTGATTTCCGAACAATGACCCCATGGGGATTAAATCAGAGTGAAAAACTTTATGTAAATTTATAAGTCTTCTGTGGAGGGGTTAAATTGAAAACGTTTGATCCTTGGGTTCATGTGTCAATAGTTGATTCAATAGGAACATGATGTTAAGAGTACATATTATAATAGTTGTTTGGGTGAATGAATATGTATATGGATGTGCTGATGAGCAAATATATCTCTCAATGGTACTTGTCCAACAAAGTAGAATAATGCAAGGCAGTGTATGTGACATTTGTTGTATATAAATAAGTATACATAAGACTCATTGATTGCATGAATGACTGTATGTATAACTGTATAGTTGTAATAGTGATTTTATAACACACAAATTATGAGGTACTATCTATATGAATAAATGAAGTGGTGTTTGTATAAGTGTGTAGCTGTGTAAATATAAGAATGATCCATTGTTTGCATAAGTGAGTAGGATGACTGCATAAGTAAATAGGATGTGTGCTGGTGTGTAATGTCAATATAGGTGTATAAGTATATTTGATAGTGTTCTATTGATCATTGAAAGAATGTATGAGTGAATCTATAAGTAATTGATTAGATATTTGTGTAGATCTAGGAATCACTGAGTGGGTTTTTAGATACTTGTATTGCTTATAGTAGTGTGTGATGAGGTGTATCTGAATGTCACGTGGATGATGTCATCAGTGATGTCATTTGAGATGTCATCAGTGATGTCATCAGTGACGTCACTGACCATGTCATGAATAATGTAATATGACATCAGCACCAGTGGATTGCGGGCACGAGAGTTACAGTTAGTACAACTAACTATAACGGAGGAATTGCAATGGTTTTGTATGAGTGAAATATCCAGCTAACTATAACACCCCTGAAACCTATGGTTTTTTCAATGAATGAATTTCAAAGGTTTTTTAAATAATAATTCCTAACTATAACCTGCCTAAACCTATGGTTTTTTCAGTGAATTTCCAAGGTTTTTTTAAATGCTAATTCCTAACTATAACCTGCCTGAAACCTATGTTTTTTTCAGGGAATTTCAAAGGTTTTTTAAATGACAATTCCTACTTATAATGTGACCACTTCTCCATATTTTCAACAACAAGCTAAATCTGCAATGCCACCTAAAAAATCAGGCAATAGTTCCACTTCCCACTAACAAATTAACATCAACATTTAAGTACTGTAAGTACATCGAATATGTACTGCGTGAATTAAATTCAACTCACACCCATGTTTAAAGAGCAATATGTAATATAGGTTCTAATTATACACTTCCGACACCCAACAAAATCACAATACCAAGCGCCACGATCACCACACCATCCCCACAACCATCCCCACGGACCCTTCCCCCCTACTACCTCAGAGACAGCGCAAAACAGTACTACGGACCTTTCCAAAATAATATATCTCCACAACAGTACACTACCTTAATCTACAGAGATGTGGCAACCAAGTATGTATAAGGGAAAGAACTTGAACATCAACAATAATGTACACAACGCTAAGACTACCGGTGAAATACTATACACAATTCACTATAGAAATCAAAAACTTTTTAGTGTGTACATATACCATTGATACGTGTAGTGTAGTGTACTGAATAGTGGACGCAACCATATTATCCCAGACACTGAGGAATATTTCACTCATGTAGCTGTGTTCACCCCTCCCCCCTTTGAAACAGAAGCAGAGTGGGCTACTCCAACGTACACAACGTCAACGTAAGACTATAAATAATTAGGCTACACCTTGGAGGTGGTTCACTTCTACAAAGAGAAGAGACCCTGACACAGCGAAGGTACGCACCCTGCCACGTGGCTGCTGTCATGACTGCATGCTTCCTCGATACAGGGCGATTGCAAACTCAGCGCCACAGCACCGTAGACTAATGGCTGTATCGACTTCTGCCTTCGATCTCCATTGCGGACAGCAGGGTTCACAACTTTAATTCAGATTTGCATTTGTACTACAGACAGCGTTGAATCCAGCCTTGCTTTATTTAAGGTAGAGACAAATGAATTCTATGTCTTCCGATTTTGTAAAAGAATGTGACTAAAAGCATTCATCTATAACTGTGCTCACTACAATCTTCAATCTACCCTGCGGACAGCAGGGTTCACAACTTGAATTCAGCTTTGCATCAACATTACGCGCAGCATTGAATCCAGCCCTTGTTTTATTTAAGGCAGAGACATTTGTACTATGTCCTCAGATTCTGTTAACTGTGACAAACTACCATTCATTGATCTTTGTGTCGACTACTGCCTTCAATCTACACAGCGTACAACAGGGTTCACAACTTGAATTCAGCTTTCCATCTACACTACGGACAGCATTCAAGATATCCTTGATTTAGGTATGACAGAGACAATTTTGTTAATGAATGCCACAAAAAACATTCCTCAATGTTTGTACTAAGTACTGCATTCAAATGTACACTTCGGACAGCAGGGTTCACAACTTGATACCAGAAGCAGAGAAGCACTATAAACAACATTTAATTCAGTCTCAATTTATTTAAGGCAGAGACAATTGTACTGTGTCCTCAGATTCTATTAACTGTGACAAAATAGCATTCATCGATCTTTGTGTCGACTACTGCCTTAAATCTACACTACGTATAACAGGGTTCACAACTTGAATTCAGCTTTCCATCTACACTATGGACAGCATTCAAAATATCCTTGATTTATGTAAGGCAGAGACAATTTTGTTAATGAATGCCACTAAAAACATTCCTCAATGTCTGTACTAAGTACTGCCTTCAAATGTACACTGCGGACAGCAGGATTCACAACTTGATACCAGAAGCGGTTAAGTACTACAGACAACATTGAATTCATTCTTGATTTATTTAAGGCCAAGACAATTCTACTGTGTCGTCAGATTTTGTTAACGTATGTGACAAAAAAACATTTCTCGAATTTTCTGTGGACTACTGCCATAAATGTACTCTGCGGACAGCAGGGTTCACAACTTGAATTCAGCTTTCCATCTACACTATGGACAGCATTCAAGATATCCTTGATTTATGTAAGGCAAAGACTATTTTGTAAAAGGATGCCACAGAAAATAGTGAGTTCTGTTTTCAAACATACACTGCGATCAAATGAGTTCATGGCTTCATACCAGTGGCACATAAGCACTAGAAACAACATAAAATTTGCTCTCGATTTATTTAAGGGAGAAAAATACTACTGTGTTGTCAGTTTTATGTCAGCAATGAGGCATACTATCACTTTTGAGTGGAATTCATGCAGAATCCAATCGACAAAACACATTACTTCAATTACTTTCCCTCCCCCCAGACCACGCATCATTGCAGAATATGTACACGCTAAGCACCAAGGATACTAGTAACTCAGTGCACCAAAAATGATTATCACGTGGCCTTACTAAGGCACCATTCACAACACAAAAAACACTACTATCAATACAGCCTGCTTGGACCACGCATCATCGCAGGCTCCACAGAACCTTCTTGTTTTACATACCACTAACTCAGTGTAAACCAAAGTAAGTCTGACACCTATTAAACCCTACACAATATCCCTTTATTATGCTTCCTAGAAAAACGTATTTTATATCACTTATATATTTAGTTCAATAACAAATTGCACGCTGCATACATATTCTATCTTCCACTTCAATCATAATTGCAGATGATGCACTCCCCCTAAAATGTACACTGCGGACAGCATGGTTTACAACTTGAATTCACTTTTGCATATACACTACAGACAATAGGAAATTCAACCTTGATGTATTTAATGCAGAGTCAATTATACTGTATGTATTCACATTTTGTTAAAGAAGTGAAAAAAATGCATTCTTCTATAACTTTACTACTAGCTTCCATGTACACTGTGCACAGTAAGGTTCACAACTTGAATTTACCTTTTCATCTACCCTATAGACAGCATTAAATTTAGCCTTGATTTATTTAAAGCAGAGAAAAAAATAGTGCTGTTGCACTGCTAGTATGTGCAACCACCTTCAATCGTTGCATTCTTTGATAACAAAGAATGTAGAAAATTGCGCCAAAATATACCTCCACCACCGGCAATACCCAGTACCTCTGGGGTATCACCTTCAACATCGCCACCAGACATACGTCCACAATATGAGAAAGTTAGAATGCACAGAGTGAAGTGCAATCATTTAATTTGTTATGGGGAGCAATCAGTAGACCTAGTTTGCAGAGCAATTGATAACCATCTATGCTTCTTTTTTTGGCCCCCTCAAAGTTCATATAGTCCAGTATATAACATTGAATGATTTCAGTACAGCCCGCTCAGACTACGCATCATCGCAGGGTGGGCACACGATAAACGCCAGACGTACCACTAAATCAGTACACCGTAAATAATCGCCATGTGCCCTTGTTAATGCAAAATTCAATGGTCAAAACACATTTTACCAGTGCGGTCTGCCTGGACCACGCATCATCGCAGGCTGCGCACAAACCGCCCCTATCTCAGTGCACCACAACTCATGAATCCTTTACGATAGAATGTTCTGTGTATTATTTCACATACAATGCTCCTACATTAATACAACAGAAGTCATAAACTGTTTATGATTAAATATCTGTGTATGATGTCATGATTACTATTCTACTTGTTACCAACAACAACGTAATAAAATGGAGTTGAGCACACGTGCCCGTACCCATTTCAACTATCTATCTGTGTCTGTGTAATCATTATGTTTCTAAAATGCTGCCCCGGGGTCCTACCACATTATGAGGCCGATTAGGATCGCGGACGGAAACGTGTCCCGTCCGCCAAGGAAGCGGGCAAGATACTCCGCCGTAGCGATTAGGAAAATACTGGAATGAACCCCCGACCGCGGCGGACGGAGAACACCAAAGTCCGTCCGCAAGCGGACGGAACCGACAAAACCCCGTCCGCCGTGGACGCACATGAACGCGGGAACAGCCACATCCACCGCCATACCTGCGATGGATCCGTGTCCGCGATTAGGATAACGCCGCCTGTACCCCGGTACGCACCGCCATCCACGTCCGTGGCAGAAAGAATGCAACGAGAAACAGTGCATCACAGCGGAAGCCCAACACGAACAACATCCCTACCGTCAAACCAATGTCAAAAAGTGTGACGGAAGTAAATTGCAAACACGCGAAAAAGGACTACCCCCCACCTGAAACACCAACACCAATCACAAGCCACAATGACACCCCCCCAAGTACCCAATAATGCACACTAGTCAACACACCCACCTAACACCTGACTGCCAACAACCATTGAGACACGACTATAAAATGACTCACACCCACTACCACAATCCTAGGCATCACAGCATAGCTGCTAGCAAGAGGCCCAATACGACCAACAGCATACACCAATTGAAGACACACAACCACCACCCCACCACACCCACCACACAAACACCCACCACACCATTCCTACACACCACACAACACACACCTGCACCCCCCGACTCACTCAACCCACACCCTGAGCACCACACACCATGGCACCCAAAAAAAACCTAAATTCACGGAGACCGAGTTGAAGGTAATGGTGGATGAAATTATCCATGTTGAGCCCCACATATTCGGGGCCCAAGTCCAGCAGACCACCGTGGCGCAAAAAAATCACATGTGGGACTGGATCGTCAGTCGGGTGAATGCGTCAGGGACCGTGCCAAGGAAAAAGCACGAGATACAGAGGCGGTGGCATGACCTGAAAACCAGGGTGAAAGGCATCCGTGCCAAAAACCATATGAGAGCAAATCACACTGGCGGCGGCACACCCCCGGAGCCCATACCCTACACAGATTGGGAGGAAAAGGTGCTGGGCATACTGCACCCAGAGAGTCTGGAAGGACTTGAGGAAGGAGAAGAGGCTGGTAAGTACAAACCAAGCACCACGATCAGAACGACATGGTCAGCCTCACACAACTGAGAAGACACATCTCCCAGGCCCCAACCCATGCACGTGGGCCACATACTCACCAAAATGTAAATGGCTACCAACAGGCCCCCATGTCCACAGGGAGGGCGGTGGTGGTGTGTGGGGTGTGTGAGAGGTCACCACTACAACTCCCAACAGGCCCCCATGTCCACAGGGAGGGCGGTGGTGGTGTGTGGGGTGTGTGAGAGGTCACCAATACAACTCCCAACAGGCCCCCATGTCCACAGGGAGGGCGGTGGTGGTGTGTGGGGTGTGTGAGAGGTCACCACTACAACTCCCAACAGGCCCCCATGTCCACAGGGAGGGCGGTGGTGGTGTGTGGGGTGTGTGAGAGGTCACCACTACAACTCCCAACAGGCCCCCATGTCCACAGGGAGGGCGGTGGTGGTGTGTGGGGTGTGTGAGAGGTCACCAATACAACTCCCAACAGGCCCCCATGTCCACAGGGAGGGCGGTGGTGGTGTGTGGGGTGTGTGAGAGGTCACCAATACAACTCCCAACAGGCCCCCATGTCCACAGGGAGGGCGGTGGTGGTGTGTGGGGTGTGTGAGAGGTCACCACTACAACTCCCAACAGGCCCCCATGTCAACAGGGAGGGCGGTGGTGGTGTGTGGGGTGTGTGAGAGGTCACCACTACAACTCCCAACAGGCCCCCATGTCCACAGGGAGGGCGGTGGTGGTGTGTGGGGTGTGTGAGAGGTCACCACTACAACTCCCAACAGGCCCCCATGTCCACAGGGAGGGCGGTGGTGGTGTGTGGGGTGTGTGAGAGTTCACCACTACAACTCCCAACAGGCCCCCATGTCCACAGGGAGGGCGGTGGTGGTGTGTGGGGTGTGTGAGAGGTCACCTCTACAACTCCCAACAGGCCCCCATGTCCACAGGGAGGGCGGTGGTGGTGTGTGGGGTGTGTGAGAGGTCACCAATACAACTCCCAACAGGCCCCCATGTCCACAGGGAGGGTGGTGGTGGTGTGTGGGGTGTGTGAGAGTTCACCACTACAACTCCCAACAGGCCCCCATGTCCACAGGGAGGGCGGTGGTGGTGTGTGGGGTGTGTGAGAGGTCACCAATACAACTCTCAACAGGCCCCCATGTCCACAGGGAGGGCGGTGGTGGTGTGTGGGGTGTGTGAGAGGTCACCAATACAACTCCCAACAGGCCCCCATGTCCACAGGGAGGGCGGTGGTGGTGTGTGGGGTGTGTGAGAGGTCACCACTACAACTCCCAACAGGCCCCCATGTCCACAGGGAGGGCGGTGGTGGTGTGTGGGGTGTGTGAGAGGTCACCACTACAACTCCCAACAGGCCCCCATGTCCACAGGGAGGGCGGTGGTGGTGTGTGGGGTGTGTGAGAGGTCACCACTACAACTCCCAACAGGCCCCCATGTCCACAGGGAGGGCGGTGGTGGTGTGTGGGGTGTGTGAGAGGTCACCAATACAACTCCCAACAGGCCCCCATGTCCACAGGGAGGGCGGTGGTGGTGTGTGGGGTGTGTGAGAGGTCACCAATACAACTCCCAACAGGCCCCCATGTCCACAGGGAGGGCGGTGGTGGTGTGTGGGGTGTGTGAGAGGTCACCACTACAACTCCCAACAGGCCCCCATGTCAACAGGGAGGGCGGTGGTGGTGTGTGGGGTGTGTGAGAGGTCACCACTACAACTCCCAACAGGCCCCCATGTCCACAGGGAGGGCGGTGGTGGTGGGTGGGGTGTGTGCGACAGGTCACTGAAATGTAATCAAATTGATATGAACATGTAATGTCCATAGTACTGATCAGCACAATCTTGTCCCTCAGGTGATCGCAACCGGCCGCAAGACTCGCCTCACACCCATACTGGACTCTCTGGGGACGATGCCACAGCCAGCTCCGGTGCGGAGGATGGTGCGGGCCAAAGCAGACTGCCAGGGCCATCTGGCTCACAGGAAATCCCGGCCCCGACAACCGTCGCCTGTGTAACTCCTGCAACACCGGCCACAGTGAGCTGCAGAGTCACCACCACCACCACCACCACCACCAGTACCACCACTCCTGCCTGTGCCTCCCTGCCTAACCCACCGCATGATGCAGGGCCATCGGCCTCCCACCCAAGCAGGGAGAGTGGGCCAGAAAGGAGAGAGGCGAGGCCACATCAGCCAATCAGGAGATCCACACTCCGTCGCGCTGAGGAAGGACACCTACCCCATCCTGTGGCAGAGTCACTTGAAGCCCTAGCCAGGTGCCAGGCTTCCTACCACCGTGGCCAGGAAGAGGCAGATCGTGCCCACCAGGACTCGGTGGACAACACTAACATGTTGCGGGCCATTGACGGCCGCCTTGGGCAGATAGTGGACATCATGGGCCAGCAGACAACAATGTGGAGGGAATGGATAGCCCGCAACAACCCCACCCCCCCTCAACCAAGTGTCCAGACGCCACGGGCAGCAACACCACCGCCACCTGTGCCCCTGGCGACGGATGTAGCCCCTGAGCAACCTGCCCCCCCCACTAACTCCGTTCCACCTCAAAGACGGAGGAGCCGTCCGAGGCTGGAAGTGGGTGAGAGCAGTGGGGGTGCTCCATCCACACGGTCCAAGAGGGGCCGACAATGACTCTGACACTGCCTGAGCCAGCCATTCACCCTGCCAACTATCCTGTCCCACATAGCCAATCATTGGCACAGGTCTGCTGGACTAGCCTGACATCACCCAATGTGGTGTCAGCACGGACATTTCATCTGCCATTACCTTCAACTCACACTCCCCCACCCCACACTTACTTGTAAATATTCACCAGCACCAATGCACAACCTGTAAATAAATGCCACTTACACACTCAATGATGTGTTGCCTCCATGTTTAATCACATGATTGCCTCAGAAACAGACGTAACCAGGTGCAGGGATCCAAGTCGTACATAATCATGCCGCTGCGGGAGTGACCTAGGGAAATTCAGAGACATCAAACACACATCAGAAAACAGATTCACACCCATCACAACACACTGCACAGCAACATTCCACAAACCACACTCAACACAAAATCATTGGATGAGAGGACACACATCATGGAGACTTGCATGTCCGAATAAATGAACACACACCTATGCAACCATCACATAGCAGAACACCCAGCTGATGCACACCACATCCACACAACACCAGCAAACATACATAAGGCATTGTCAACCGGCACAAGAGGTAGTTACTCACATTCAAGGGAAGTAGCGATCAATGAGCTGGCGCCTCTGGTCCACACCTTCCTCCTCACCACTATCCTCATCAGTCGACATGGGTGGGATCCGAGGCCGAGGAACTTGTTGGTCTTCAGGGTCCAAGAGCAGTTCAATGTCATTGCGCACGGCCAGGTGTGGAGCATGCAGCAGGCAACCACGATCCTGCATACTTTGCCTGGTGAGTAAGGCAGGGCCCCTCCGGTCTTATCCAGGCACCGAAACCTAGACTTTAGCAGTCCAAAAGTACGTTCCACCACTCTACGTGTCCTTCCATGTGCATCATTGTAGCGCATTTCACCCGCTGTAGTAGGATTACGCATGGGACTCAGGAGCCAGGGCCGGTTTGGGTACGCCGAGTCCCCTATGTAGGGGGATGACAGACACAAATATCACAACCAGAATTGGTGGGTACCCCATGCCACACAGAAATCACAAAAGTCCCCACAGCATACTCACCAACAAGCCACACATGACTGGGACGCAGATTTGCCATCAGTTGGGGGACAATGCTGCTCCGCATGATGTGGGCGTCATGCGCAGAGCCTGGAAATCTTGCACACACATGGGAGATGATGTTGTCGGCCAGGCACACCACCTGCACGTTCAGCGAATGGAAGTGCTTCCGATTCCTATAAACCTGCTCACGTGCCCGTGGTGGAATGAGAGCAATATGTGTGCCATCAATGGAACCCACTACGTGTGGTATCTGGCCCAGTGCATATAAGTCTGCTTTGACTGCTGCCAACTCTGCCGGCCGTGGGAAATGGATGTAGTCATCCTTGTACAGCATCATACTTTTAGTACATCCCGAAGTACCATGCTGAACATGGACTGTGACATCCCCCGGCATGTCCAACTGTGTACTGAAAGGTGCCAGTAGCAAAAAAGTGTAGTGCCGCCATCACCTTTGCTGTGGGTGTAATGGAACCAGGATACGTCCTTCGTGGCTGCAGATGAGGAGACAATTGGGCAACAAGCTCCATCAATCTACGTCGATCTAGCCGGAATTTCCTGATCACCTCCTCCTCAACCATATCCTCCAGCACAGTGTATGGCTGATGCACATTTGGAGCCCTCCTGTGTGGGAGAGAGATGTAACTTGAGTCAACTTACAAACAACGCATAGGTGTGCAACTCCATCACATATAAGCCAACATTAGCAAGAAGATAAATGTTGTGGACAATGGTCATATGTGTGACATCTCTGATAGTAACTACAATACAGAGTGCCCCATTAACAATGTGCAGCCACTAGCAACAGGAAGTGTGTCAACACGTACAACGCAACTTAGTCACATGTCAACATTACTGACAAGACCTGCCTAGGACCGCCGTGCCGGCCATGTCAGCCACCGCCGTGCCAGGCGAGTGAACACCCGTCGGTGGCTGACATGGCCGGCACCGCGGTCCTAGGCCGGGCCTGGCACGGCGGTTGTGGACATGGCCGGCACCGCGGTCCTGGGCCGGGCTGGTCTGGCCGGTGTACGGTGGATGATGCAATGTGACTGTAAGGGGGGTCATGAACTGCCATGTCCATTGACTACATCTAAAGGGTGTGTTGGCCTGCACCTCCCCCGCCGAATACGTGCACCGCCATGGTGGCGCCAGTGATAGAACATTGTTGCAAAAGAAGCATCCGTCCCGGAAGCTTGCACATGCGGTTGCCGATGTGTGACCGTGACGGTCCGTGCACATGCAGCCAATGGGAAGAGGGAACGCTGGCCGCGTATGGCCAATCGAAAGTAGCGGAAGCAGAGCACCGCAACACCAGGGCCACTCATTGGCCCTTTTACACACACGCATCCAGGGCTGACCAATTGCTGGCGACGTATACCACTGACATGTGCTCAGGGCCCTATATATGAGTGATGTCAAAAAGCACACATCCTACCCTGGGAACCAGTGCTGCCTGTTCACCTCGACCTGCTGCTGCTGAGCTGACCACCGACTGCTGCCTGTGACCATCACCTCGACCTGCTGCTGAGCTGACCACCGACTGCTGCCTGTGACCATCACCTCGACCTGCTGCTGCTGAGTTGACCACCGACTGCTGCTCTAGTGCCATACTCCGTGATCTTGCCATGTCGAGAGTCAAAGAGATCCGGTCTCGTCCCTTCACCGCCGCGGAGCTTGATGTCCTCGTGGACGGTGTGCTCCGCAACTTTGGACGGCTCTACGGCGCACCCGGACAGGTGGTAAGTGCAGTGTGGGACATGTTGGTGTGCATGAGGTGGTCAATGACTCCTGGCTTCTGCAATCTAAGCTGTGTACTGTGGGCCCGACATATTTGTCGGAATGTGCATGGCTGCTGACAGATACGTGTTGCCCCTATCTGTGTGACAGGCCAACTGTCCACTGACTTGCACCCTTTTGTCTCCCATCATGGTAGGTCAAGCTGCACCTTCGCAAGGACGTGTGGAGGAGCATAGCACGTGATGTACGGGCATTGGGGGTGTGCAATAGACGACATACACACTGCCACAAACGCTGGGACAACATTTCCAGGCTGAGCAAGAATGTAGCGGAAGTGACACTGGGGATGATTCCAAGGACGCCACGTCTGGCCCGACGCTCCATGACCCCTCTCATGCACCGTATCATTGCTGTGACGCATCCTGACCTGTCCGAACGGCTGAGTGTAGATCAACAGCAAACTAGCGGTGAGCAGACTGTCTGTGTATGTTACTTGGTAGTGCAATGCATGTATTGGTGCCCAGGCACTGTAGTGACTTCCGTGGTGCGTATGTATTGCTGCGATGCCATGTTGGTGCCATTGGGTGAGTGTAATTTGACATCCAGGTCCGGCATGTTGACACGCCACTTGCTTAGTAGTTGAGTGTTGAAGCACATGCCGTAGTGGTCCGTGGCCCCATGGCAAGACATGTGTGCAGATGTACATGCTCCTGCCCTGTCCGCATGCTGTACATGTGTCACGGCCACCAACGCTTATGTCATGTGAGGATGACTGGTAGAGGTGGGCCGTGTGCAGGATGGGGGCTAGAAGAACTTTGTCAGCAATGGAATTAGGGATTCCTTGTCCTTCTGTACGTGAGTGTGCCCATGACTTACACCTCTTTTCTGTGCATTTCAGCTTTGGCAGAGGGCACTCAGCCACAGACGGCGGAGATGAGTGGAGGCAATGCATCCGGATCAGACTTCGCGCACATGCAGACTGACACAGAGGAGGGCAGCGCCGGAGAGGGGGACAGGACCGTCCCTGAGGACTCGCATGTGGAGACACCATCGTCCTCATCTTCCGACAGTGTTGGTGAGCCAGCACTGTTGTCACAGACTGGGAGTGGGCAATCAACACCTTCGGTCGGGACACAGCACACAGGGCCCACACTGCCACCAACTGCACCATGTACTGTTCGTGCACGCAGGAGTAGGGGGAGCAGAGTGGCGTTCGGTGCAGGCACCGCTGCCCCTGCCACGGTGACCCAAAATGCACTTTGTGCTGAGGCTGTTGATCTGCTGCGACAGCTGTGTGTGGGGCAGACCAATATGACAAATGCATTCCAAGACCATGATAGGAGGTTGGGGCAGGTGGTGGCATTCATGGAAGGGATGGATGTATGACGTTATAACGCATACTTTTACTCCGCAGACCATTACAACGCGACTTTTACTCCGCATACCGTTACAACGCATAGCGCCTTGGGGCGCTGGATAGTGGTAAGTATAATTTACTATTCTAACTCCAGTCCCCGTGGACCCTAGGGAAGGTGTTGGATAGTAAATTATACTTATCCCCTATCCTAGAGCGCCCCCCAGCGCAATGCGTTGTAATGGTATGCGGAGTAATGGTCGCGTTGTAATGGGTCTGCGGAGTAAAAGATCCGTTGTAACGGGTGTATACCGGAAGGGATGCATGGCGATCTTGCTGGTCTACACAGGACAGTTCTGCCATTGTACAGTCGCATGGACAGGGTGCTGGATGTCTCAGGGGGGAGTGAATATTCTGACCAGGACTCTAATACAGGTTATTGCACTAGAAGCATCGTCAGACAGCACGTCAGGGCACGGAGGGCACAGACACCATCCCCTAGGTCAGCAAAATCTGTTCACAAAGACAACGTCAGATACACTGGAGTACACACACAGGATCCACAAGTGGTGTTGGGGGACATGCCTTCACATGCTACACAGGCATTCCACACAAAAGGTACTCCCAAGGCAAGGGATACTCCCAAGTCCATGGACACTCCCTTGGACAAGGACAGTCAGAGAACAAAGGCACCTCAAAGGAGCAGGGACACTCCCAAGGACAAGGACAATACTAAGGAAGGGGCCACTCCCAAGGACAGGGACAAGGACAGTCAAAAGACAAAGGCACCTCAAAAGAGCAGGGAGAGTCCCAAGGGCGGGCACACAACAGAGGAAGGGCCATCTCCCAAGGGCAGGGACAAGGACAGTCAAAAGACAAAGGCACCTCAAAAGCGCAGGGAGAGTCCCAAGGGCAGGCACACAACAGAGGAAGGGCCATCTCCCAAGGGCAGGGACAAGGACAGTCAAAAGACAATGGCACCTCCAAAGAGCAGGGAGAGTCCCAAGGGCAGGCACACAACAGAGCAAGGGCCATCTCCCAAGGGCAGGGACACACACAGGGAGAAGGTGTCTTCTGGAGACAGGTACACCACAGACGACAAGTCTGCTGCCAGGAACAGGGCACCGTCCAGGGCACAGGGAAAGTCCAGAGACAACACTCCTCCTACGGATAAGGCACATCCTAGGGACAAGGCTTCTCCCATGGACACTGGCGCAATCAAGGACAGGCATACATCACCCCTGGCTGCACTGAGGCTGATGTTGTCGAAGGAACGGAAAACAGATGTCTCCGCGGCGGAGTCCCCAATACCTCCACTCCCATCCAGGCCCGTCAGAAGCAGAGGAGGGAGTCCCCTGTTGTTGCATCCCCCATTACACATGATTCAGAGTCCAGACGGCAGGCACACAGCAAACGACAAGCAGGCTCCAGCACGTCCCCAGAAAGCCGACCCCCGGCAGCAGATGCTCCACCTATGGTGGGTGATAATTCTTTAGAGTCCCCACCACTTGCCAGTCCTGTCCTGTCGAGGGTGCACTCACATATCCCTAAGAAACGCAGACACACACCATTGACACCTGCCCACCCCGATGTCGCTCAAGTACAGCTATTCCCAGCTCCCAGGGCCACCCTGCCTCCTGGCCCATACAGCCCTTTGGCTCATCATTTCAGTGGTCCCAGTGGCGCAGGTGCAGTTGACTCTCATGTATCAGATAGTGGCACTGTGTCTGTTGTTTGCTGTCATGCATCATGTAGTAGCACAGTCTCAGTTGTGCCCTCTCCTGTTTCAGGTGCTGGCAGTGTATCTGGGTCTATGGCTCATGTGTCAGTCAGTAGATCTGTGGCTGTGTCTCACACTCCTGTTTCTGGTGCTGGCAGTGTGTCTGGGTCTGTGGCTCACGTGTCAGTCACTACATCTGTGGCTGTGTCTCACATTCCTGTTTCAGGTGCAGGCAGTGTATCTGGGTCTATGGCTCATGTGTCAGTCACTCGAGCTGTGGCTGTGTCTCACACTCCTGTTTCTCGTGCTGGCAGTGTGTCTGGGTCTGTGGCCCATGTGTCAGTGACTCGGGCTGTGGCTGTGTCTCACATTCCTGTTTCTGGTGCTGGCAGTGTGTCTGGGTCTGTGGCCCATGTGTCTGTCACTCGGGCTGTGGCTGTGTCTCACATTCCTGTTTCTGGTGCTGGCAGTGTGTCTGGGTCTGTGGCCCATGTGTCAGTCACTCGGGCTGTGGCTGTGTCTCACACTCCTGTTTCTGGTGCTGGCAGTGTGTCCGAGGCAGGTAGTTCATGCAGTCCACCTGATTCTGTGATGTGAGGTGCTGTTCACTTCACTCACATGTTATTGCACATGGTGTGTACATTGTCGATTGAGAACAGACTTGCACTGTTGTGGTCCTTGGGACGGGTTGATTGGAACACGTACTTGTGCTGCCTCTGATGGACATGTTCAGTGCAATGGACTGTTGATGCACTTGGCCCCTCTCACGTGCTGCCTCTGATGGACATGTTCAGTGCAATGGACTGTTGATGCACTTAGCCCCTCTCACGTGCTGCCTCTGATGGACCTGCTCTGTTGTCCACATTGCCCTGTTGATGCTCTGATACTGCATTCTGCCCTCTCGTTTACTGCCTCTGATGTACCTGCTCTGTTGGGCACAATGCCCTGTTGCTGTTCTGATACTGCATTCTGGCCTCTGACGTGCTGCCAATGATGTACCTGCTATGTTGTCCACATTGCCCTGTTGATGCTCTGATACTGCATTCTGCCCTCTGATGTGCTGCCTCTGATGTACCTGCTCTGTTGTCCACATTGCCCTGTTGATGCTCTGATACTGCATTCTGCCCTCTGACGTGCTGCCTCTGATGTACCTGCTCTGTTGGGCACAATGCCCTGTTGATGCTCTGATACTGCATTCTGCCCTCTCGTTTACTGCCTCTGATGTACCTGCTCTGTTGGGCACAATGCCCTGTTGCTGTTCTGATACTGCATTCTGGCCTCTGACGTGCTGCCAATGATGTACCTGCTCTGTTGTCCACATTGCCCTGTTGATGCTATGATACTGCATTCTGCCCTCTGATGTGCTGACTCTGATGTACCTGCTCTGTTGTCCACATTGCCCTGTTGATGCTCTGATACTGCATTCTGCCCTCTCACGTGCTGTCTCTGATGGACATGTTCAGTGCAATGGACTGTTGATGCACTTAGCCCCTCTCACGTGCTGCCTCTGATGTACCTGCTCTGTTACGAACAATGCCCTGTTGCTGTTCTGATACTGCATTCTGCCCTCTCACGTGCTGCCTCTGATGGACCTGTCCAGTGCAATGGACTGTTGATGCACTTGGCCCCTCTCACGTGCTGCCTCTGATGTACCTGTCCAGTGCAATGGACTGTTGATGCACTTGGCCCCTCTCACGTGCTGCCTCTGATGGACATGTTCAGTGCAATGGACTGTTGATGCACTTAGCCCCTCTCACGTGCTGCCTCTGATGTACCTGCTCTGTTACGAACAATGCCCTGTTGCTGTTCTGATACTGCATTCTGCCCTCTCACGTGCTGCCTCTGATGGACCTGTCCAGTGCAATGGACTGTTGATGCACTTGGCCCCTCTCACGTGCTGCCTCTGATGGACCTGTCCAGTGCAATGGACTGTTGATGCACTTGGCCCCTCTCACGTGCTGCCTCTGATGGACATGTTCAGTGCAATGGACTGTTGATGCACTTAGCCCCTCTCACGTGCTGCCTCTGATGTACCTGCTCTGTTGCCCACAATGCCCTGTTGCTGTTCTGATACTTCTCACGTGCTGCCTCTGATGGACATGTTCAGTGCAATGGACTGTTGATGCACTTAGCCCCTCTCACGTGCTGCCTCTGATGTACCTGCTCTGTTGCCCACAATGCCCTGTTGCTGTTCTGATACTGCATTCTGCCCTCTCGTTTACTGCCTCTGATGTACCTGCTCTGTTGGGCACAATGCCCTGTTGATGCTCTGATACTGCATTCTGGCCTCTGACGTGCTGCCAATGATGTACCTGCTCTGTTGGGCACAACGACCTGTTGCTGTTCTGATACTGCATTCTGGCCTCTGACGTGCTGCCAATGATGTACCTGCTCTGTTGCCCACATTGCCCTGTTGCTGTTCTGATACTGCATTCTGCCCTCTCGTTTACTGCCTCTGATGTACCTGCTCTGTTGGGCACAATGCCCTGTTGATGCTATGATACTGCATTCTGCCCTCTGATGTGCTGCCTCTGATGTTCATGCTCTGGTGCCCACTTTGCCCATGCTCACGCATACACTGTGATTATACTCCTATTATGAGTAATAAAGGTAGTCAATCATGTGTCGTGGTTTGTCGTAGTCATTCCTGCTTGCGTACTACAATTGTGTATTTGTATTTGCTTCTGATCAGTGGTTTCGGTAACATGACACTCCCCCTCCCAACGTCACGACCCTTGCAGGTATTCCCCTCCAGACAGCGATTGGTTTGTGCCTTACCTGCGTCGTCGTCGATAGTGGGCCAAGACTTGGACGTGGTGGATCGCGAAGAGCATCGGGAAAGCGTGTAGCGCTGGGTCCATGGTGGCGAGCAGCTTGCGGTGGGTATCTCTGCTAAGTATGGTATCTTCGCTGTGGGGAATCCGCCGTGTTCAGACAGGTTGTTTTTCCGCAGCGGTTTTATGTGTATTTTCCGCCATCTTGATTTGGGGGACGGTCGTAGACGTCAGTCCGTACGGCGGAGTCTCTGGATTGGTTACGTCCGCCGCGTGGTCGGGTGTAGTTGGGCGGCGGTGCCTGCTCTTCCGTCGCGGACGGAATTTTGACACTCTTTCCTATCCTGATATGGCGGACGGAGTGTCTGTGGCAGGCGGACACGGAAAAGGCATTTTCCGCTTACTCCAGGGCTGCGGTCGCACTTCCGTCCGCCATCCTAATGAGCCCCTATATTTGTACTATAAATAGCATATGCAACCATCTTACCTGTGACAGTCAGTGTGGGTTATTCTTCCTTTTTTTTTTAAAGCATATTTATGAACCCAAAATGAACCCAAAAGTATATCAGCAATTTACATAAACACCGTATTTACAGTACATTTTCAGGCACGCGTAGATTACGTCATTTCTCAACAATAACAGGATGTGGACGCAACTCCGAGACTCGAACACTGATTTCCAGCATCAAGTTCTTCACTCTACCTGAATGACCACATATGTATATATATATTAGCTGCCCTTTATGTGCCAAAAACTGCAACTTAAACCTTTCACAGCCCTGTATTACTACAGCTACAACACTCCACTGAATGTACAATAAACATTCATAAACGCAGAAATACGTCAGGTCCACCATCTTTTATGTGTGCAACTATGAACGAATATATATATAGAGTCAGTGATACCCCATACCTTCCATGTTGGCCAAGTTGTGGAACTTTACAGATATAATGACACATTTTTGTTACGTCACCACTACAAAACGGACACCCAAATCACATGATTTTTCACATAGCTCACAACGGGACCATGCCCATAGCTCCGGAATCATGGTTCAGAGCCTAGCACAGCACTGGCATACGTCAGGCCAGCCCACTCCACTTACGCTACAGGGAACAAACAAAAATGCAACATTGCCCAGATTTCCATTGTAGTGATTTCTTTGTTCCAGGTCTAGTTGTCAAAACGGCACACACACTCCCTCATGGCTGGTATACACCCACACCACACCCATCCAGCACATGCATCACTACATGCGTGACCCTACCAATAAAAAAGACGGGCACATGAGCTCTACGCCAATCTAGAGTTGCTCCCATCGCAAGCGCTGTGATGGCCCGTCCTGGTGGTTCGGACACCTCATGTAGGCCGGAACCACCAAACAGTGGGCCCACCACTACGTGCGTGGTTTCTTTGGTCACTGAGTTAGTAGTACCAGATGGACTGAGCGGGTGAAGAACCTGTGATGATGATGATGGGAGCACGAGTATGTCATTAGCCATACTGATATCAAGACTCGGCCCCATATGTGAGACTTCTTAGTGGCAGATCAGGACTACATGATGTAGAAGGTGTCCTGTCCACGAAAAGGTGAGCAGTGAGGCCTGGGTGCGCATCAGAGGTAGTCGATGGGGTGCAGCAGACTGGATACAAAAAAGCGACACAACAATTTAGACGAACGCAGTCCTATATAGTGTATCAAATTACATGTATATATATTTTTTCCAATAGCAGGAACGTTTTTATAATCGGTCAAACGTCCGGAATATAAACTATACAAATAGGTCTTTTAAATGTGAGAGGGAACGTGTGTGAAAGGCTGATGTTATTCAACTCCACATTAAGATAGTAACAATTACCAATCATAACATCTTTCTTTCACTATCTTTTAGATGTACAGCTTCAGGGTGCATTTTGTCCCGGCACGTGGTGAAAAACACACCAGTGACAGAAAGGTGAGCTGTGAATATTCTTTGCAGTCACTCTCTCACTTCCTCTCTCCTTTGATAAAAAAATTACACACAATGTTAACTTCTTTTTTATCTTACAGGTTATGTTTCACAAATTGACATCCCCCCAACACCTCTAAAACTCAACGTACGAGGATTCTGCGATGATGCCTGGCCATCGTAACAACTTATGAGAAAGCTGCTTCGACACATAGTGCACCCTCTATGAATCAGGCCAATGGCACAAGAGGAGCAAAAACACTTGTTTCCAAAACAGCGACAAGTCATCAGTGAAAGGAGAAAGTGGGTGGTGTGCAGCAGCTTCACCGCGTAGGAATGTACAATTACCTCCAGCCAATGAGAATAGATAAGTTACAACAGTTTGAAGGGCAGATGTACGACCCCTTGTGCCACTTTTGTGTCACTTTAACATGGGAAAATTGGCACAACAAGCTTCTAAATCTGTCTCTGACTTCCCAAGAAAAACACTCACCTCTGTACTCAGCAAGTCAATGGGGTGCAACAGTGTAGATACCCAATATTGAAAACTCACAGCTGTGCAGTGGGAATGCATGGGATATCGTACTTTGAAAAAAAAACACCACACAGACACCTCCTTACAGTGGAACTTGTTGTAATATAGTATCCTGAGTGTACAAAAAAATAAACCAAAGACATACATGTGCATTTGTATGTACTTTGCTCTTACTAACTCTATACTATCTTTCAGATCACTAAACTGGAGGGTGCACTATAAACCAGCACCTGCTTGGACACACAACGGAGGCTAAAGGTGAGCTACGAGTATTTTCTCAAGTATTAACTGCTCCATCTATAACTTTCTCTCTCCCACGTTTTAATGTTGTTTTTTCTCTCCTTCTCACTCTCTCTCACATCATTTCTTTTTCTCTTTTAAAGTTATGGACGCTGCTGTCCACTCTACCGTGTACAACCAAAGCTGAGTTCAAGTTGTTTACTCTGTTGATCACAGTGTGTGCACAAGGTAAGTAGAGTGGCCTAGATATACAATACCTCCGATTACATGCATTAGAAATAAAATAACTTATTTACAAGCCCCTTGCGCCACTTTTGCGTCACTTTTAACATGGGAAAAGTAATACAAAAGTGGTGCAAGAGGCTTGTAAATAAGCCCTAAAGAATATTGTCCTGCATAATGACTTGATCTCTCACCTAATTCTGTCTCATCTCTGAATCATTTTAAAGACCTGTTGGTCCATACTGTAAATCTGACGCAGTAGGCACTTCCGTACAGACACTTCTTGAACGCAGGCCTATAAGAGAGATGGCATGTATCAGGCACACTGCAGATGTGCAAATTAAAAAATATTGCCAAGTATTACCTTAACTTGTAATGTTTGACCTCAAATTAGTCACATTTATCTAATTTTGAACACTTATTTTCATTTTTGTTTTGCAGATTACCTACCGTACTTCTATTTCAGTCCATATCACATTTTGTTTATTATATTATTTTGTTAAAGTTACGTTTCTAGTAATTTATTGTATTGCTATCTTTAAGTTACGTTTCCAGTTATTTATTGTTGTTTTAATAAAAGTTAATTTTTAAAAAGTATATACGTCTTTTTTTGGGGGGGTAGCGGTCCCCAATAGAAAAGATATTTATAATTTGAAGTATAATTCTGAGGCTAATTCTTTACCAGATCTTTACCAGAGTCTATAGCTACGACTAACGGTTCCTATGGAAAAGTTTTAAAACTCCAGCTCAGTAACTTTTTCCATTGGCAACATATTGTGGTGAACTTCTTACCTCTGTGCTCACCTAAGTGTTCCATGAACTGTTACTATGGTAACAGGCAGAAAGCCGAATGGGGGTAGGGTTGAAAGGTACTGGCTGCATAAAAAACTTTATATTAACAATGGATCCTCTATAAGACAAAAAGGAAGGCAAAGTAAAACAAAACACTGTGTACCAGATATACAACCCCCTTGCACCACTTTCGCATCCAAGGCCCCCCCCCTACAAAATTAGAAGTGTGTGGGCCTCAACGACGCCCCTCAATTTGTGTATTGTGGTAGGCAGGCTGCGTGGCCCTCCACCTGGTGCCCTCGAGGTCCCTGAGGACCACCACACCTGAGGGCCAGCTCCTGCAGTGTCCCGGGATGCCTACCCCCGGGACTCTGCTGTTTGCTTTGACAGGGCGGGACTCTCACGGCTCCTGCCCTCCCATAGCAAACTTAGTTTGCATTTTGAAAGACAGAGCAGCGAAATCTGTTCTCACTTTCAAAATCCAAAGCAGATTGCTTTTCCACGTGCAAGTTAGTATCTCCGCTTGCGGAAAAGCAATGCCGGCTCCCGAAGAACGCAGGAAACTGGCGGGACCATGAGGCATTGTGGCTCTCCTCACGGTTCCCAACATTTTTTATCAGACCCGGAGGATACGATCCCCGGGAATATTAGAAAGTACTGATAGGGGCTATTTCTTTACGGAAAAAGTACAAGTTGCGCACCCACCGCAGCGCTCAGTGCGGCCCCCTGGTCTGCACGCGCTGGATGCACGACTCATAATCTGTAGGTTGCGCGACTCCAGCACCTTTGGTGCACAACCTCTATGCGTTTGGGAGCCCTCATTACTTTTCCACAGCAGTAGCTACTAACATGCAGCTCCCCATGTGGAAAAGCAATCTGATTTAGATTTTGAAAGAGAAAACATATTTCCTTGCTATGAGAGGGCGGGATGGGCACACTGCAAAAGCCGGCCATCCCACAAAACATAAAGCCCGGGGGAGTGGTGGTCCCCGGGGCTTTAGAGACCTTACAGCCCCCCTCCCCAGCCATGTTTTTTTTTTGTAGCCCAGGGGGGTACCAGGGCCCTCGAATGCTCCAGGAGGGGAGCCACATAGTCCCCCCCACAATACATAAACCCCCGAGGGGTGATGATACCCGCGGTTTTGAGGACCTTCAACCCCTCCCCCCACCATTTTTTTCTTTTTAGCCCCGGGGGGTAATGATCCCCGAGGTTGGTGGGCCCCTCTGGGCCCCACATAAAATTTAATAATTTTGTCTCTGATATTTTACCCCCGGAGACTAATTATTAAAAAAACCACTGTTTTATTTTATTTATTTTACGGCACAGTCCACGCACAATACACGCACCTACCGTTTATTTTTATTTTTTTAAAGGTGAGCCCTGGTGGTCCTAGTGGGACCCCCTAAGCAGGTCTAGAGGATAACATTATTTCTACCCTGCCCCCTTTATCCGTTTTGAACACATATTCCAATAACTTCCTCAGCCTCGCTTCTACCGAGGCATATAATGTCTACCAACAGTTCCTGATTTCGAATGTTTACAACCGATTGACAGCCAATTAGCATTGAGCGCGTGATTGGGACGGTGCGCTTATGGTACAATGACAATCCTCGCACAATCTGCGGATCCACCGTGCCCATAGATATATAAATGACTTTAACCGTAATTTTCTCAGAAACTACTGAACAGATTGATACCATATAAGCAAAAGGCACAAGTCGGAACTGAGGATTACCTCTCTGCCAAATTTGGTGTAATTCCGTTCAGCCGTTCGGGCTGCAGCCGTGGCTAAAGGTCCTATGGGAATTTACATGGGGAAAACACGTTTTGGGACCCCCTTTTTTCTCGGCCTTCGCTTTACCAATCACCCCCAAACTTCCAGGGAAGGAGCAGAAATGAACTGGCCAAAAGTTTGGAAAATTACGAGGTTCATCAATCGCCGCCAACGTTATTGGCAATAGAATGTTGCAGATTTCCTATAGATAATAGGTCCTAACTATAACTGCCTACTGGCGACCGCCAGTAGGTATATATATATATATATATATATATATATATATATATATATATATATATATATATATATATATTACCTACTGGCGGTCGCCAGTAGGTAGCTATAGTTAGGACCTAGTTTCCATAGGAAATCCGCAACATTCTATTGGGAATAACTTTGGCCCTGGTGGACGAATGTTTGCGAATTTCTCAAAGAAGATGGCTCGGTCCGCTGCGCTCATTCTGTGAAAGTTTTGGGGGGATTGGTGAAGTGGGGGCTGAGATAAAAGGGGGGTCCCAAAACGTGTTTTTCCCGTGTTATTTTCCATAGGACGTTTAGACACGGCTACAGCTCGAACGGCTGAATGGATTTATAAGAAATTTGGTAGAAAGGTAAAGTGTGGGTCGCAGATCACGCTTTTGTTTAAATGGTGTAAATCCGTTCAGTAGTTGCTGAGAAAATTAAAGTTGAAATCATTTATATATCTATAAGCGCGCATGGGAGAAGTGTGGCTCAGGGGTTAGAGGCAGCAGACCCGGAAGCTGAGATCGGTCCTGGACCAGGGTTCAATTCCCCGCCTCGGCGGGGACTTGGGCTAAAAATTCCACGGACTCGATAATTCTCGCCCCGGTGCCTCCTCGACTCACGGGTTCACACTCTGCGACTCTGCGACTCTGGGCAATAGCTTGCTTAATCTCCGCAACGGCCCCTCGCGGCGGGATGCCTGACTTTCACCTTGTGGATACCCTGCTATCTCACAGGGGAATACCAGGAAGGGTTCCCTAAGCAAGCGCCGGGAAACCCACTGCGGGTAGCTGTGCGCTATATAAGCTCAACTACATTTACATACACTTACATGGGTGCGCGCACCTATGCGGGTGTGCGCGAGCGGCATTGTGATTTGCTGTTTAACGTCTGTCAACATTCGATTTGGAGGAAATCAGGAAGTGTTGTCCGCCATTTTGTTAGTGCGAGTGAATATATAATACAGAACAAAGGGTTAGTACATGGAAAGGGGAGAAGGTAGAGATTGTCTGGCTGGGTAGGTTTTCTAAGGGGGTACAGTATGGACCCTGAACGCGAAAAGACCATTTTTTTGGGGGGAGAAAACATTTGCGGGGTGCATGCATTCGGTCGCGCACCCCTATTTACAAGACTGTGAAAACTATAGTGGTGAGAATGGAAAGGGAGCAGGGTGGAGAGTGTTTGATTTCGTAGGTTTCTTGAGGGGTTTATTAAGGATGACGAAAGTCTAAAAGTAGCTTTTTTTCGCAAATAAGTTACGAGGTGCGCGCACTCGGTCGCGCACGGCGATCAAAAAACATAAAGAAAGATGGAGATAAATTACAAGTTTGAGTGTTTAGATCTAAGGTGGCTCTTAAAAGAGCCCTTGTGTTAATTGAGTTTTTGCTGAACTTATAAGTAAGTTCCGATGCAGAGTCTCATGTTACAGAGGAAAATTCTATTTCCCTCATCCGTGAAATGAACACCATCTCTCCGATAGATGCCTTCCATGTTGAAACGTAGGTTGTTGTTGTATATAGAACCCATGTTATATTCTCTGAGGAAAGCAGAAACAGATTTATTTACATGTTTCCTTGCTTTCTCAATCATTGGACCAATTCCATTTTTTGCTTTGGCATATATTTGAATACACCAAGACAGTTCGAGGAAAAAGTGACATCAATTGACGAAAGGTGTCTTTTAGAAGCATTTCTAGACCTACACCTGTTAATATGCCTAGATCATTCCCACCACAGTGCACAATTATCAGGTTAGGTTCAGGGAGATGCGTAAAAGTTTTCACCAATGGTATCAATTGGTGACATCTTAATCCTCTTTGGCCAATCCACGTAATCTGCACATTTGGTAAGTCAAGGTTAGAAATTCGTCTGTTTTGCAGCATATTTTTCACTCCAGTGAATATAACTACAAGCCAAACCTTCATTTTCAAGGTAGATGCAGTAGTACTCCGAAGGGTTCTGGAAGTGGAATGGCAAGTAGATGGTGAAAGTCACGATAAAAAAAGTGTGTGAGGATTGGTGTTAATGAAAAACTGAACATGATTGATTAATTGATATACTTCAAGATTGAAGACTACGCTGTATGTTATAGTTTTATTACAAACAAATCTTCTATTGGTCTTGGAAAAAAAAGAAATGTAAAACAAGAGTGGATAGGCAGGTGTGTTTGGAGGGAAATTATCCTTTTTGCTTGGATTTAGAACGTTGAGATATGAACTTTTGACCTGTGCCTTCAGCCAGGTGCAGATTGAGCTGTTACCATGGTAACAGCCAGAGAAGGCAAAGGGTGAAGGGTGACTGTTATGTGACTTTGAAAATATTGAAAGGATAACCAACTGAAATGTTAATTTAAATATGAAATTGTGCGGGAACAAATATGATTGGTTGAAGAGACATATATGAGTGTGTATTGACAGAAAATCTATGCCATTATTCTTTGGTTGCAGTGATAGAAGTATTATTGAGAGCTCTGTCAAACGGCTATCGTTTTACAACTATCATTGTTCTACATCTGATAAAGCATTGGTAAAGGTGAGTGTATAACTGTTTGTTTTATGATGTACCGTTAACTGTGGTTTGATCACTATATTTGATTATGTGAGTTACTGTGTCTAAGGAAGCACATTTTTGACTTTGATACAGTTTGATATGTTTTCAACTAATGTTCCATTTTATTACATCAATGTTTTGGAACATTGTTTCTTTGTAATTATTAGTTTAAAATTACGATTAATTAATTTGATTAAGGATAGTGGAGTTCAGTCATGTTTTTAAGTTGTGAGCTACTGTTAGGTCTATGAATTAAATGTTACTTAGAGATGGATCTGCAACGAAATTTGGGGGGGGGGAGGACGAAAAAAAATGATTTTTTTTGTAGGGGGACATGAACGTGTAATCAGTAGATAGAGTAAAGGTGGAGGGGCTGTTACAATGGGTAAAACAAGTGCAAGACCTAATTAATATTGAAATGGTTCTTTATAGAGATGTGAAACGTTCAGGTGCGGCTCTGTGTGTATCTGGGATGTGTGTTATCTTGGGCTTCCACAGCAGACGTGAGAGGGGGGAGAGGGGCTGAAGTTCTGTTAAGTTAATGGGGGTTGTGCGCCGTTTCTTCACTTTCTTTCAAGTCTGAATTATAGTTTTGAATGTATTTGTGGAAAACTGAATAAATAGAAAATAAAATGTAATGAAATAGACAGAAGTTAATAAACATTTGGGAGCGTTTGCACTTAATTTGTAAAGTTGGTTACAGATAAAAAAAAAAGGAATTGGTAGAGTACAGATAATGCAGGTAGAGAGAAAAATAGTTGATTAAATGTGATATTGTCGAAAAAAAGTGGTAATGCTTTAGGTATTTTAAACTTTAAGTTTGAGGAAAAAATTACAGTGTGGTTTGCAGCCGAGGGATGCAGTGGTGGGGGTGGGGTGAGAAGGAGAGGTGTCCCAGTACAATCAAATGAAAAATTGTGACCATGAGGTTGTAGACAGGTTCGTGGAGTACATGCCTTTTATAAATTGATGTAGAAGAGCAAATATATATAGAGGTTTCTGTGTACCACAGTGTGACTCCATTTTCATCTCACTCCTGCTTTCTATATTAGTTGCTTTGTGTTATGTTAGTGTGTGTATGTGTGTGTGTGTGTGCGTTCAGTCTGAGCTAAGGAAGTTTGTTCTGCAGGCAGACACAGTTGTTATAGTGGAGATGAAAGGGTGATAAGTACTGAAATAGGATATAGCGTGTGCTCTGTGGAAGCGAGGGAGCAGTGATTAACACTCTGAGTGAAGCACAACTGCGGCGGAGTTTTGTTACAGTAATAAATAATTTTTTTGCCAGAGGTACGATTGATGCTATGGTTCACAACTCGTAAAGAAAGGGTTGACTGACCGTCGCAGGCCAGCGGGTTGAAGTATGAAAAATTCAGGTTGACATAAGAAAACATGAATTGAGTGCAGCTGAGATTACGTGAAACACATGAATGCAGTTTTAGTATAAATTATTTCAGTTGTGAATATGGGTTAAAAGAGGGAACGTATATATTTCAGATTTTTATTCAATGATGCAGTGTTTTGAGAGAAAGTTTTTTTATTTAATACAAGTAAACATAATCTAAAGAAAATAGTGGGTATAGTTACTAGTTCATAGAACACAAATGATGGAAATGTAGTATGAAGCAAAATGAATACCGTTTAAAAAACATTGTACAGCCCCGCAATGAAATATATTTAATTATATTGCATGCAAGAAGGTGTGTTTTGATTTTAAGTTCAGTAATCATATATGAAAATAGTAATGGTTAAACATCACTTCATTAACAGTTAGTTTTCAGCATACGAAGCAGTAACAAGCTTGTTGTATGGTATTGTGAAAGAAAATGAAAAACGCGCCAAAAGGGAGAATTTGGCTCGAGGTGCATGTATGTTATGTGCAGGGACATTCGAAAATCAGTACTCAGAACAACTATTGTATTGATATAATTTTTTGAAAGCTTTCAGTACACAATGTCTCATACAGGTTGATAAGCAAGGGTAATATCAGGGTAATCATAAACTTTTTAGTTATGAGTCAAAAATCTTTCAATAGGCATGAATTAAAAGCAGCACATGTGTGTGAGGCCGAAATAAGGAGTAGAAAGGGAGAATGGTGATAAACCATATAAAATCATATAAAAAGTCATTGTAACTATACACATTTCTCAGGGCTCATTTAACCATATTTTACGCAGCCTTGGTTCGAGAATATTTTAAATCAGATAAGATAACATAAGGTAGTGATTTGTTGAAATTAGAGCATCATGAAATGTTTTGAACAAAATCGAGGAGGTGTGGAAAAAAAATTAACTCCACATAACTTAAAAAATTCACACCAGCAGGAAATTACAATGTCCAATGTTAGTAAAGCCAATAGGTCAGTTTATATAAAATATAATAATAAAAAAAAATAAGAAAAATTAGGAAGGGAAAAAACAGTCAAGATGTCAATGGTTTGCAGAACAGCTATCCTTCCATTGAATAGGCAAAGTAAGCGGCAACTGCTTCTAAAAGAAAGTCATTGTTATCATCCGAAAACAAGTCAGCCATCCAATTGAAAAGAGGAAATGAACATACATGGTCATTAATCACCGGAGCCTCTAGTAGCATCAGAGGAGAACTCGGTGAATTTTCAATGTAGCTGTGTGCCAAGAAATCTTGCGCCGCTGCGAATATATTCCAATGACCCAGAACTCCATGTATCGCTGCAAAGGCCATAATCCCTCCGTCGGAACAAAGTTGTTCATGATCAAGTAACGGATTCATGAGATGATTGTAATTCACTTCAGGAGGTACTGAGTTGCAGAGACATAAGTCCAGGGCCCACATGAAATCACAGCTCAGGCAATGAAATACAGGCTGCACACAGGTGAAATAGGTAAATCGAAACGATAATCCATATGATGCACTCAAAGTCGCGAGTGGCAGAATGCCATACTGGTCAAGCATCCTGTGGCGAAATAGTTCTAAGTGTTCCAGCTCGTTTCCGAAGGCGGGACGGACTTCCATTTTGTAATAACGAAAATAGGAATACAAAGGTTGCAGCTGCTGGTAATAGATGAGGATGTCCAGAAACATAGATCAGAGAGTATGGAGTGAGAGTAGCAGAATGCCTTTAAATTATTTGGTGCAAAAAAAGCACCAAACCATTGGTTAGTAGTTGCAAAAAAAAATAGTGCAGCTGGGAAGTGGAGGAGCGTTAAAGATTATGAGAGTCACCTTAGAAAATTGTAAAGGAAGGTCACTATTTAATAAGATATGCAGTTTTCTGCGAGTGTTAGCTAAGTGAATGAGATATGTTTTTGAACAGATGCTCGGGTAGCTTGATTTTGGGACAATAAAGCTGTTGTTCAAGTCTTGGGATGGAACTTTGAGTTCAAGGCCGTATTTTGCGGCCAGACGGAAACATGAAGGTTCCCGTGCATGGGTGGGTGAAGTTCATTTTTACAGAGAAACATTTGCAGAGTGACTATTTCAGACTAAAGCTTGTCGTTTATTAAAAAGTCATAGCAATTAACATTGCTTGAAAATAAATAATTACTGCTGAGTGTTATGGTAAAATTAGGCATTATAGGAGATACCGGTGTACCTTTGAAGACACATGCAACATTACAGCGCTTCATGTTAAACAAGTTATGCAATTGGTAGTGCCTGGATGTAAACAATTATGTGCGGCATTGATATATTTGACACTGTGGGCCTCATTTATGAAAATTTTGCACCATAGATGCGTTACTTTTTCCTATGTTAAAAGTGACACACCAGCGGCGCAAGGGCTTCATAAATAAGGCTCTGCGTACTTATGACTAGTGGAGAAGTGACGCAATGAAATGATGTTAGGTGAGTGTATTGTAGTTACGGAACGGAAAACCTTTAAAGAGAGTTACATTTAGTATTGAATAGTTTTTATTTTTTTCACAAACTAAGGTATGAGAATATTGTTACAGTGTTAGCGGAACTGTTAGTTGAAGTTTGATAAAGATTAGTTAAATAAGCAAATTATGGTGTATTTAATATGTGCAGCTAATAATCTGTGAGAAAAGGTAATAGTCCACAGTCTTGTAAATAGGGGTGCGCGATCCAATGCGCGCACCACGTAACTTTTTACGGAGAAAAAAAAAAGTTTCATTCACGTTCAGGGTCTATACTGGACTTCCTGAGAAAACGTACTGGGTTACATAATCTGTACCTTTTGTCCTTTTCATGTTCTAACCCTTTGATCAGTACAATATATTCACTCGCAGTTACAAAATGGCGGCCAATACTTTCTGATTTGCATTGATTCTAATGTTAACAGATGTTAAACAGCAAATGAGAATTCTATAAACTGTATATTTTTGTAATTTTAAATAATAGGCAAAATAAGTAAACTTAAAGATCTGAAACGATCTTCAAGTGTCGTCTGCATTTCCAGCATTAAATTTTACTTATAAAGCATGTGAATCACAATCTTGTAAATAGGGTTGCGCGATCGAGTGCGCGCACCCCGTAACTTTTTTCAGAAAAAAATAATGTTGTTCTGGCATTCAGGGTCTATAGTGCACTCCCTGAGAAAACGTACTCGCTTAGATAATCTGTACCTTTTTCTCTTTCCATGTTCTCACCGTTTGTTCGGTAGAATATATGCAGTCGTATTAACAAAATGGCGGCAACACTTCCTTATTTCCTCCGAATGGAATGTTGAGAGACGTTCAGCAGCTAATTTTAATAAATGGTATAAAAAACGGCTGCAATGCATGCATATTGTTAAAAAGTTAGCGATATTCATGCTATACCGAGCTAATGCTCTTAGCTATGTTATCTAGGACCCATTGGATAACATGACTAAAAACTGCTCAGGGCAGATGTTAGCTTTTGGAGATATTCACGCTCAGCGCGAATATCTTCAAAATTGGTAATAGGCGATAGTGATGTTAGTGACTGTTTCCAGTTGCTATCATCTTGCCACGCCCACTTTAGGATATCATTAGTGATAATTATTACTGACATGCAAAGTGGCGCACTAGATGGTTGCTATCTGCTACTAGCTGTCGCTAACTGGTGTTAGCGACAGCTACGTAATAGGGAGATAATTTTATCTTCGCTTTGTTGGCACTTGAAGGCAAAAAAGTGGAGATAAACTCCCTTGATAATATGCCCAATTTGGGGGAATTCAGAAAGTGTTGAGCGCCATTATGTTAAAAAACTCCCTGCACATAATGTATATGTATTTACGTAAAAAATATAGAAAGTAAGGTTGTGTAGTAGTGCATATCAAAAATATTGCATGTAGTATCCTGGTAATGTATGGTAGATTATATTGTATATAATGATTGATTTAAAAAAAATTGTAGGGGGAAAAATTTGATAAATAAATGTGGTTCACAAAGACATCTTGGGCCTCATTTATGAAGGCCTTGCGCCGCTGGTGTGTCACTTTTAACATGGGAAAAAGTGACGCACCGGTGGCGCAAGGATTTCATAAATAAGGCCCCTTAAACTTAGGCTTTACGATATATATTGGATAGAAAATTAGGGAATGTATATGGTAGGCATGATATTTGGTAAAATGGGTGTATGTTGTGTAATACATATGTGTGTATTATGTTAACTAAAATTCAATTGTGTATTTTTTTTAAAGAGTGTTTGGTGCTGAAAAGCAACAACCAGAGGTTGAACGTGAGAGTATAGAAACAGAAAATCCTTTTTTACAGGTGAGTTGATAAATTTAAAATGATAACTTATTTTGGAAAAGATTATCATAATATGCAAGTTTAAAAAAAAAAATTAACACTGCTTCTCTTATACATGAGGGTTTTAATTTGTACTTTCAACATGTCTCAACATGCTTGTAGTACATATGTATTTTGAAATACGGTTTTATTGTTAATTGTTACAATCTTTTCATGGGCCGGGTTCATGTGTTATTTTGTATACAGTTTGGGTTCATCTATTCTTTGACTGTAAGAGTTTGCTGTTTACCTTGGTTAATTTTTGCTAAGTCATCATTATCTTTCAACTTTATGCTGTATCATTTGTGTACAGTAATTTTTGAGAAATTATAGAGGTATATTATGACATGGCTGTTGGCGTGATGGACATTTCGGATGCATTTTTGTGACAGTACTATGTATTTGCATTCTATTATATGCATTTGCACAGGTGTATTATGATGAGGTCAGTCGGACGCCATCGAGGGAGTAATGGTAGGGCAGGGAGGGAGGGAGGGGGAGGTGTAGGGTAGAGAGATCTAAAATATGGTATATAGATAAATGTAGGAAAGTATATATTTTAATTAATTAAAAAAAAAGTTCAGTGTTCACAGCATCGCATTTTGGAATGTAGTGCACACTGTAAAATTCATTTAAATAATTAAATTATGTATTTACCACAAATTATCTGTATCCTGGTTTTTAGGTCCCTCCAGCAAAGATCTTCCCCTCCTCGTCTCCCTGTCGCACCATAATTGCCTCCACGAGTTGCGGCTCATTGTGGTTTTATATGACTATGATGAAATGTTTTACATTAGATGAAATTTACATGATGAGTATGCTGTTAAAGGTAAAAGCAACTGCCTCCGTAGGAAGTAGCAATCGGTTTAGTGAATGTTTAATTGGTATGTTGTGAATTATTCCTTCAGTTTGCATACAGTTTGAATCACAGTTTATAGTGGTGAAGTTAGAAAATAGAACTCTACAATAAAATTAGAAAGTGTATAAATAGTTCTACAGCACGAAATGCAGAAAGCAAATTTCACAGTGAAATGTGTTTTTATAGCACAATTTTAATTTAAAAAATTAAATAGGAAACTGTTAATGTCTAGGATGAAAGTATCTGTTTTTTAGAAAAATAAAGAGGAAGGTCTTATAATAATCAATGTAGTTAATGTCTTTAAAAGTATGAAAGTGTATGTAGTTTAAAGATTACTCAAGGTAATCATTGGTTAACTAAAAATAAAAAATATATAAATTAGTCTTTGTATTTTTTTAAAAGGAGAAAGAAGATAGAAAATTAATAAAAACATGGAAGATTACTGTAAAAATGAGAATATCAATTTTGAAATGGCAAAAGAAGTCCTAGAAGAATTAATTGAAGGAGTATTTGAGGATGAAATTTCAACTGAAAATGAGGACTTTTTGGACAGCACTTTTGATAGTGCATACTTAGATATGGTGGAAGAAGAGAATTTGGAAGAGCAAAATAGTAATGAAATATCAGATGAAGTTATGCTAAATGTGATTCTGGAATATGAATTATTAAATGAATAAAATTATTTTTGATTAAATAAAAAAATGTTTGAAAATATTATTGTTGTACCGTTAATCAGTATTCTCTTTTTTAAGAATGACAGTAAAAGTTGTGATAAGGTGGATAAAAGATTAAAGTTATAAAAATAAAAAGCATTAGGAACATCGACAATGCTTGAAAGTTAGAATAGTACTTATATGTCTCAAAAATTACATTCATAGAATACATGTGTAAGGATAACATAGAGTGTCACAAATTTAGAAACAATATTCACTATAGGATTTCCTACTCTGACCAGAGACTGTTTCTTTGTCTTTATTCAAGTTATAAAATCAAGCATTGGTTATAATTTGTATGGTATATGGTAGTAGGGGTCTATAATATTTTTAATTTTTTTCCAAACAGGTTATCATTAATATCAGAAACAGCAATCAGTATGCCGACGAGAAATGAAAAAAGAAAGCTGTATAAAAAGACATACCATTTGAAGAGAAAAGAGGGACAAGATTTACGTAATCAACAAAGGACGGAGAAAAACAAGAGTGCTCCTGGTAAGAGCAGTAAGGAATTTTTTTAAAAATTGTGTCAGAGGAAAAGTCAATTGGATAATGTTGCAAAGGAAAAACAGTTTTCAGGATCTACAAGGAGAAATGGACGAAAAAAGAAAACTGTGTTGGAAAAGAGTGGTGAGGAAAATATGTACAGTAAAAGACGTACAAATCAGTTTGCGGAAATAAGGAAACGTATGTTTCATAAGAGAGTTGTTATGAATTTATTACAAAAGGAAAAAGTTTCAAAAAGGAAATCTGCTTTTTATAAGTAAAAAAAATATATAGAGGAAGTTGTGGATGATGCGTTCGAGACGGAAATTTTTTTGTTTATTTTAGTGCTTAAAAGAATAAATACACTAAATAAGGCAATCAGAGTTTTAAAAGCTAAGAGTAAAGGGAAGAGACACATAAATAGAACTAATTTTTGTAAAATCTTTTCTGGTAAATGGATTCATACTTCAAAATCTGAGCCATTTTGTAATGAAGAGAGTTACTTTCAAAGTAACGATTTGTTGCATGCAGTTGACACCAGTGGTCGAGCGTATGAAGTGAAGGATGGCTGTCCTATTGAGAAAGAGAAAATTGAGGTCAGAAATACAGAAGGGGAAATAGGTGGAGAAGTTTTACAGGGACGTGTTCATGCTCCTGTTTATAGTTGGAATTGTAGCAGTATTTGCAGTGTGCGACAGGATTCAATTGATTTCTTTCGCAATTTCTTACGTAAGTACACTAAGGAAAGTTTAAAAAAAAAATTGTACTGTTGCAAGAATTAGATCGTTGCAGAGTGAGAGAAAAAGTGGGTTTGCAAGGACATTCTTTGGCTTGTCTTTCAAAAAAAATATGCCAAAGTGTCTTTCATCACTTTAGGATGTTAGCAGTGCATCATACCAAAATGAGAAAATTAGTCAGAAATATGTATTTGGCAAAAAAGTCCAGCACTTAAACTTAAAGAGTTAAATAGTGCATGGGTGTGTATTAGATGTGAAGAGTATTTGTGCAGAAATTGAGGTAAGTTATTTTGGTCGAGATGAAGAGAATGTAGAAACTGATATAGTTATAGAAGGAAATGTGTTAGAAAATGTTGGACACTTTAATACTGAAGAATTTGAACAGGAAATAACAAAATTTAACGTCATTGCAGGTGAAAAACCAAATTTAACTTGTGTGTTGTCGACGCATTCATTACAAAAGTCAAACTAGGTTAGTTGATTTATATTTAAAAAGTGAAGATGAAGATAATACTCAGTGGAGAGAGTTTGCGACTTATTTGCTGGTAGAAAACTATTTTGATTTGGGTTTTGAACAACGTATTTGTAAATATTGTTATAATAAATTGAATGAAAATAAAATGCCTGCTAGAGTTGATAAATATTCCATCGGAACTGAAGGATTTAAATACTTATGAGACTATTTTGATTCAATGTGTACATCCTTTTCAGGCTATTGTTCGTATGGAGCCTAAGACTGGGAAATTAAATCCTACAGATTTACAAAGAGGATTAAAGGGTAGAGTTGTATATTTGCCACTTGATTAAAAAAAAAATATAGAGACAATTGGTATTGAAAATGTAGAAGAGGAACCTCTTGTTATTCTAGTTAATGGTGTACCTACAAAGAGTAAGAAAATCTGGCAAGATTTAGTGGATGTTAGGAAAGTGAAGAAGGCAACGTTGTATTTAGTTAAAAATAATAAATACTATAAAAATGTGTATGTAGAACAAGAAGATGTAAGTGATGAAGAGAATAATGATTTCTCTATTGGACAAATTGAAAAAGTTGACATGTCCAGAAGTTAAGAAATGTATGAACATTACAGTGTTCATCCACTGCATTCCAAAGAAGCAATGGGGAATGCAATTGAGTTATTCCAGATGAAAAAAGCAGAAGGAAGTCCTATTAGTGTGTGGGAAAAAAGTTTGGAAGGTCGTTGTTTCCCACACTTATTCCCAACAGGTGAAGGTGCGCGATATGATGATCGACCTATGCAGATTCCTGCTTCTGAGTACCGGACTACAAGGTTATATGCAGAAGATCCCAGATTTCGTCAATGTATTCCATATTTGTTTCATCTTCTCTTTGAGAGTGACTTATCTGGTCTTTCTTATGCAGTAAACCATGTCTTAAAAAGTGGAGTGCATCTGCATAATGTTTCAGCAAAGGATTTCATGGATAAAGTGCAACAGAAAGATAGTGTTTTGGATTCTCATCTAATTAATTTAATGGCATGTCAGCGTGGTACTAATGAATATTGGTACCGTCGTCATGGAGATTTAAAATGCATGCTACGAAACTTGGGAGCACCAACATGGTTTGTAACTCTAAGCTGTGCAGAGTACGCCTGGGAAGATTTACTTGAATATCTTCGAGAGGCGAATGTAAATATTGAAAATATAAACTACAAGACACCAGGAGAATTGTGTTCGTTGGATCCGGTTAATGTTTGCCGATATTTTAATCATCGATTTGAAGCAATGATGTCGTTTCTTACAAACAAGAAGAATCCACCGCTTGGTGAAGTTTTGGATTTCTTCTGGAGAAAAGAGTATCAAGCTAGAGGTGCTCCACATATTCATATGTTACTATGGATCAAGGATGCTCCCAAATTTGGAAAAGACTCAGATGAAACTGTACTGTCTTTTATTGAGGAATATGCCACTTGTGACATACCTAACAGTACAAGTGATAAAGACTTAAGAGGAAAAGTGTTACGGTTTCAAAGACATCGTTGTGGGAAATATTGTCTGCGAAAATTCAAAACAAAGGATAAGTTCTATACAAAATGTCGTTTTGGATTTGCACGACCAGTGCTTTCAAAAGGAAGAGTGAATAATTTGATGTAATCCTTGCGACATAACATCACTAGAAGATCACCCAACAATACTTATAATTTAAGAAGAGGAGAAGAGTCCAAATATATAAATGACTACAACCCTGTCATTTTGTCCATGTGGAATGCTAACATGGATATACAATATGTTGCGGACAACTCTATTGCTGTGGCTCGATATGTAACGTCTTACATCACAAAATCTGAAAAGACGGAACTGAAGGAGATGTGGGAAGATATTTCTCATGAAAAGAGCCTAAGCAAGAAATTGTATACATACAGTTTGAAGATGTTATCACATCGAGAAATTGGAGCATATGAATGCTGTGATCGATTATCATCAGCAAGTCTTTATGCGAAATCTCGAAGTATCCTGTGGGTGAGTTTAGGTCTAGCAGGAACACGAAACCGTGTTTTGAAAACTGTGCAAGAAATTGAATATTTAGCACAGAAAGAACCAAACAGTACAGACATTTTGAAAACAAATATGTTGGATACATACTATCCAAATAGAAGTACTCTGCTAGAAAATATTTGTCTGTATGAAGTTCTTGAAAAATACACTTTTAAAAGGAATGTTAGAGAGAATGTTGAAAAAGGTATGTACGCTGTAATTGGACAGGAAGGATGTCTGGTGAAACAAACAAAAGGACATTTGATTAATCACCGAAAACTGAGTTGCGAAAATCCAGAAAAAAGAGAATTTTACTATTTAGCTCTTTTGCAACTCTTTAAACCATGGCGTACCGAAGAGGAACTACTTGGAGAGTTTATAAGTTATGAAGATTCTTTTAACGCATCTAAAAGTAGTATAGAATGTCCTGCTTTTAGTAATTATCTGAAAATGTTGAACGACGAAATAGAGCAAGAAGCAACAATTGCAGCGGAGATTGCTAGAGAAAGTTCACAAGATACACAAAGTTCAGAATCGTTGAGTCAGGATCCACTGGGAGAACCAATTATCCGAAATGAAGCAGCCACTGCCATGGATGAGGTGGAAAGAGCAATGGAGCAAGCTCAAGAGGATATAATAAACTTAGAAGAATTGGAGAAGGAATTTAATCTTGAGCAAAGACAAATATATGTGGAAGTGACAGAGCACATTGAGCATGGTTTTCGTCATGAGAAAAAAGAATGCTCATGTATGTCATTTCAATTGAATTACTGCATATATACAGCAAAAAACTCAGTCACCATTGTCTTGTGTTGTGACAGCTCCAACTGGATTGGCAGCACATAATATTAAAGGTATTACTTTACATCGTTTATTAATGCTGCCAGTTGAACATGAAAACAAATTACAATATCACAAGCTATCTGGAGATGCTTGTTATGAAGTTTCAAGAGTTCTTAAAGAAATGAAACTTCTTATTATTGATGAGGTAAGCATGGTATCCAATTTAATGCTTGCTTTTGTACATTTAAGAATGCAGCAGATACTTAAAACTGACTATGATGTTTTATTTGGAGGGAAACATGTCATAGTTTTTGGAGATCTACTGCAACTAACTCCTGTAAAAGGACAATCTGTATTTGAAACTGTGACACATGAAGACACCAGAAAGTGCCTTGGCAGTATTGGAAATGTAAATATATGGTCACATTTAAAATATACTGAACTGATTCAAAATATGCGACAGGCAAAGGATACTAAATATGGAGAGATTCTTCAAGATATAAGGATTGGAAGACTAACTGAAGATGCAAAAGAAGCTCTACAAACTCGATTAATATGTAAGTTGTTTCCCAATGAAGATAATGTACCTGAGAAAATATATAGTAAAGAGGTAAAAGATAAGTCAGTTATATGCTTGATGCCAACTCTAAAAGAATGCTCAGTTTTCAATGAGAAAATGTTGAAGTTGGAAAATCAAGAAATTAAGAAACTGGAAGCAAAAGATAAAATAGAGTATGAAGGAAGTACTATTGTTTTGAATGATAAATTAAAGTTAAAATTGGATAGTCTACAGACATCTATATCTAAAACTGCTGGTTTAGAGAAGAATCTGTATGTATGTTTAAATTGTCGGATTATTTTACGGAGAAATTTACTTGTAGAAAGAGGTCTGGTGAATGGAGCAATGGGTAATGTTGTTCGTTTTGTAAATTACCCAAATAGAGATGAGATTAAATTTTTACGAATAAAATTTGATGAAATAGAGGAAGTTCAACTAATCAGTCGCTGCTCAAGTCGTTTATTACTTGTAAAAGACTTGTATGTCCGTCGGAAACAATTTCCAATTTGTTTGGCATATGCAGTGACTATTCACAAATCGCAAGGTTTAAGTGTAGATTGTGCTTTGGTAAATATTGGAAATAGTGTATTCAAAGAGGGTATGGGATATGTTGCTTTATCACGAGTTAGAACTTTATCTGGGCTTTATCTAATTGATTTTGATGAGACAAAGATCAGTGCAGATTTAAAATGTGTACAGGAGTATAATAGGTTAAGAAGAGAATACGCTCCACATTTACCTCAATATCCTTTAATTAAAAAGAGTATAGTTGGTCAGAAAAGGAGAAATGAGAAACAATGTAGTGAAGTATTAGAGAAACGAAGAAAAAAAGATGAGACTGTCATTGATAAGAGTCAGAAAAACGTTAGTTCTACAGAGATTGTTGGATTTAAATTTGAAAATAGGTCTGGTGTCAACTGCTATGCAAATGTAGTGGTTAATGTGTTTTTTTTCTAAAAAGGTTACAGGAACAGATTAGAGAAAATCAGGAGCAAACATTTTGTTGTTCTTTAAATTCTGTGTTTGAAAAATGTACTAGTGGTAATAGTGAAGTAGCAAGTGTTTCAGAAGTAAGGAATGTTTTAGACATATGTGCAGAACTAAATCAATTTTCTCAGAATATTCAGCAAGATTGTCAGGAATGTATTATGTATATGCTTACAGTTTTGGAAGAAGAAGGTGTAGGTATTGATAGTCTATTTGGCCTTTCTTATAAATGGGAACATATTTGCGATAATTGCTCTTTTACAAGTAGTACTGACATACTCACAGAAAGATTTATATATTTAACATTACCAGATTGTAAAACAGTGTCCTTTAATAAACTAGTTAAAGATGCATATCAGAACATGGTCTGTTCTCAATGTAATTCAGAAATGTTATCTACCTTATTTATCCATAGATATGGACAGTATGTTATTTTAATGCTTCAACGATGCAGAGCTGATGGAAGTAAATTGTCAACTTTAATAAAAAATTATGTGGCTTCTCAAATATCTATTTCTAGAAGAACATTTATAACTGTAGCAATTATTTTTCATGAAGCGTCATCTATATCATCAGGACATTACATAGCTTATTTGAAGAGTCCAACTGGTTGGACGCTGTGCAATGATAGTCAATTAAGTTTTAAGAAACGTTTGCCTTCTGAGTTAAGAAATTCTTATTTGATATTTTTGCAACCAAAATTTCAGTGAAATTACTTGGTCGAGTCAGAGTAATACTGTAAAGATATGAAAATGTGTTCTTTAGAAATATGATGTGATTAAGGGTGTTCAAATATGGAAATGAGACTATTATGTGCCAAAGTGATAGCATCAGGTAAGGTTTCCTTAATGTTTCTGGTACAGGACATGTTGGAATTAACTTATACTATTTGGCAACACGGAAAACAATGAGATATGGAAATGTTGATTTACGATAAATGTTTTTAGAGTATACTTACTTGGAAGTTTGTGGAGAGGTACTCAAAAAAAACGAATTAACTCATACCATTTGGCCTTGCGGAAATGTATGAGATATCTAAATGTGGAATACAGATAAATGTTTCTAGAACATACTTACTCGCGAGTTTGTTGAGAGGTACTCAAAAAAATAAGGACTTATCTCATAGTATTTGGCCATGTGGAAAAAAATGAGATATCAAAATGTTGATTTGAGATAGATGTTTTAAGAACATAGTTGCACGGTTATTTGTGGAGCGGTATTTAAAAGTAACTGGTATACTTTAGTTAGTTTATAATTGTGGAATATGTGGTGTGCTTACTCAAGAAATTGCGAATTAGAGAAAAACATTTAAGACATGTTTTTTTCTAGGTATTTATAGTATGTATAGAGATCTTTTATGGGTTTTTTAAATACAATCATTTTGATTGTGGTTTTTTTTCCCCGCTGGTACATGATGATTACTATTGAAATCACTGTTTATAGTGAAAATCAATTTATCTGAAGACAGCAAAAATAAACCAGTAAATATGTTGTTTAAGATATTTTGTTATATTGGATTTAGAAGTATGTATTATAACAGATTTCTTTATTGTCTTCCACAGATATTATATTTTTAAGGTAAGAACAACTATTCATATCTGAAAGTTTCGTGTACCTATCTCTTACTCTAATTTTCTTCATCCTCTTCCTTTGATAATGGTGTTTAGATATGGTTATTTTCTTTAACTCATGCTTTCACTTTTACATCTTTTTTGTTAGTATTCTATTCAGTCTTTCTTAGTCTTCAGTTTCTTACTTACGTTGCTTTACAGAGAGTTACCTTCATTGATCTTTTATTGGCTTTGTTTCCTGAATCTTAATTTGTTTGTCTTACTGTACCTTACAATTTGTTCCCTTACTCTGCTTTCTTAATTTATGAACAATTTCCAATCTAAAATCTATAGTTTAGTTTTCTCACCCTACTTTATTTTTGTTTATATGTCTCTCTTATACTCCATGTCTGTTTGTATTTTGTTTATCTTCTGTTACTCTACCTTTTTGACTCTTTTTCTCTTAGTGTTGGTTCTTTATTTTATCTATCTCTTTAAGATATTTAGGTACTCTTTGTCTGTTTATTTCAGAGACTATTTGTTTTGTGTATTATCACTGATCATACTCTCATTTTGGCTGTCACTTTAGTTTCCTTTAGACTGTCATTGTTTGAGTGCTTTTATTTCTTTCAAAATATTCTGTCTTGGTCTCTTTCTGTCCCTCAGTCTTCTTTTCTTTCACTTTCTGCTTCAATCACTTCTACTTTGTTTTGTTTAATGAAATAACACTATAACCATATTTTTACTTTTCTTTCACAGATACCATGTTTTTCAAATTTTTCAATATTTTCTTTATTACTATTTCTTAGGTAAGTATAAATAATAAAAATACTTTTTACACCCTGTGTTATTTCTTTGAGTATCATGGTGATATTAGTGTTGGGTTTTATATAAGCATTTCCATGGAGGATTGGCTGCACGGTCACAAGGAGCGTCTAAAAAATTAATTTAAGAAATCAACAACATTTCAGTCAGTCAGTTCACTAATGCGGATGTGTGAAAATATTGCAGGTAAATGATATGTGTTACAGAACTTTTCAGGAAATTATCAAAGGAATTTTATTCTGCATTTTTGATTTTAAAAGGCAAGATAGTGCAGATAAAATTGTCTTATTAGTATGTAGCTGATGCTAACAGCAGTTAGTGACAACTAATGATAGATAATGAGTATATTGGGATTTGCTTTGTTTGTCTGTGAAATTTAATATAATTGACATACAAAGTTAACATTGCAAGATGTAAGTGACTGCAAACAGTTGCTAACATTACTATCTGTTTTTACCCACTTTGGAACATATTTGTGCTATATTTGAAAATGATCAAAATCAAATAGTTGCCCCTGAGCAAAAAAAGTGGTCCACATTCAAGAGGCGTGGTCCATATTTAATGGGTGTGGTCCATATTCAAGGGGCGTGCCCTTTCATGAAACATCATTTGCACATACAAAGCATGAAAGTGGGAGGACACTGTTTTTCTATAGGACACAGGGCCAAGGTGCTAATGGGAACATGCTGAGCAACTAAAAAAAATAGCAAGGCCCCTTTCTGTCACAAAAATATTTCAGCCGTTCAGCACAGGAGCACCTGAAAAGCAGAATAGCCGCTGCTATTACTAACCTACTTAGTCCTTCCCAGGCCTTCAGCTTAGGAGCACTTGAAGAGAGGTAAGGCCCCTGCAATTAGGTAATTAATCAGTCCTACAGGCCTCGGGAAAATGTCCTAGCAGGGGAGCACAAAACACAGCCAGGTAGGCAGGGGGAGGTTGAGGTGAAGCTGGTGCATGGGAAGTGCCATCCCAGTGTGCCATCCCAGTGTGTTCTGGCAGATTAAGTCTTTACCATTTACTGTAGTATTATCCTTGTACTTGTGTATGGTACTCTTTTGTAACTTGCACACTTCAGTTTTTGTTGGTATCACACTGTATGCTACCTTTTACTTTTGTTTACTTTAGATACTTGCTGCATGGGCTGCAAGGGACCCAGGGGGGCTGAGGTGAAAATGACTCAAAGGCCTGAGAAACACCTAGCCCCCAGGGAGGTCGATTCTTGGAAACAATCACCCCTCCCCAGCCCAGCCTTAGCTTTATTGCTTGGTAGGGCAGGGGTGTTCAGCCGCACAGAGAGGCTGCTTTTATTTTCGCTGTCTGTCTCCGTGTACTCTGTGGGTCGGCTTTTTTTTCTCCCCTTTCCAAGTGCACTCTGTGTGGACTGGGGCAGGGGAGAAAAAAACGGCCCACAGAGGGCACTGAGGCACTGGCCTTTCGGGCCATGCCCGAATGTCCGCCTTGGTAATCCGCCCCTGACTTTCAGCACTGTTTTAAAAAAGGAAGGAGTGTTTTCAAAGGAGGTGTTGGATGTTATTCTGTAGGCAGATTAAAGCACCTAAACTACAAATATGCGTGTAGTATAGTGTGGTGCTCGACTGGAGGTATGTTTTATGTCTTACTGCATGCAGATATGTAGTTTAGCAAATACCTTCACACAAATAACAAGCAAACACTATTGCCTTTGAGATTAGGTCCTACTTCCTTTATGTACATAAGCAGTAACCATGGTATTGTTGAATATGTTAATAAAAAGACTGCTGTTTAAAATTTATGAGATAATGAAAGAACGTTATTCTGATTTAATAATTTTCTTTTACAAACTTTTTTAAAGAAACTGTTTCATAATAAGCCTTGATGGTAGTTTTACTTTTTTTATCTAAAACAATGTCTTCTGTTTATTGAGGCAGAAAGCTTCTTTGAGAATTCCAATGCGTGGGACGGGTGCTCCTGCTGCAGTATAATTCAAGGCCGTTTCAGGATGGACTGTCAGCGTTATCACAGGGGAGGAGCGCGCAGCTTTCTGAGATGGATACAGTTACACATAACAGAGTAGTGACGTTTGTGGAATTTACAGACGGTTAGGCATCCTAGTGTGCGCCGTGCTTTTGGAACCTCATTACGGCGGACTGGGGAGCCGCGGTGCACAGTTTGGGAATCACTAATTTTAGAATTAAACTTTGATAATTGTATCACTCCTAAGCGTTAAAGATCGCCGCTGGTCTACGAAAAATTATTGGAAGTAAGCCAACATAGTGATAATTTTTGCTAGTTGTATACGGTAAGTAGATTGCTAAAGGCAAAAAACGGGACATAAAATGAAAATAGAAGAAGGACTATGATTTCACTTCTAGTGATGAGAGTGCATGTTAGCAGAGAATTACAAAAGAGGCAGTCTTAACGTAATTTGAATACATATGTGATAGTACCCCTGTAACAGTCTGCGGCACTTAATATTGCCGCGTGAAAACAAGCGTTGCTTTTATGCACTAATGTGTGCTTTGTAAATACGAGAGGGGGTTGATTTAGTTTTATTTTCCACACCTCCACGTTAACGCTGCCAAACGCTTCATCACAGCTTCCCGTGGCACTCGTATGATAAACAAGTTTATTTAAACTGTTTTCCTACCAGGAGCCGTGTACGAGATAGTATTTTCGCCTTTAAACAGGTTTTGCTTGTAGTTTAACATACGCCTACTATGCATGTCATTAACTGTCTGTGCGGCACAAATGCAAAGTGCTTTTACCGCAGGCGGTGTTATCACGTTCTCATAAAGATGTTGAAGTATATTTACAAAGATTAAAAAGAGTTTAACGCTGCCTTGAACGGCAGGAAGTTGCCGATATAGGGGCGAAAACGGCGTCCATAATATGCTTCATAAATTATCATGTTAGATATAAAGGCATATAACATACGTTTTAATTTGAATTTTGAAAAACATAGGGGCATATTATAATGGACAGTCGATACATTTTCGCCGCTTTTATCGACAGGAAATTGGCGATAAAGCGGCGATAATGGGTTTCATAATTTGCCCTATGGAAATCCTATCAAAGCACATGTAAGATGCGAAAACATGTAATATGGGCTACGCTAGGAATTTCATACAGCATATTATCAAGTCCATTATCGCCGGTTTATCGTCAGTTTCCTGTCGATAGAAGCGGCGATATTGTATCATCCATCCTTGATAATATGGCTCATATTATGAAGGCGATTATCGGCGCTTTTTTAACAGCGTTATGCCGATTAAAGGGAAGTGAAATTATCACGTCTTCATAATATGTCCCAAGTATTGCCGCATTCTTTAATTATTGTTCCTAAAATGCGGCAATACTTTAGCTTATGAATAGAGCTCTTTTTGGTACAATGAGGTAGTTCTGAAAAGAACTGGTTTTTTTTTTTTGGAAAAAGTTTTTCATTCTTTAAAATTTGTGAAACAGGAACCAAATTTTTGAACTGTAAAACAGGAACATTTGAAGTTGTTAAAAAATTAGATGCATTCGAACATTTTATGCTGATTAAATCTTCTTTGAATAAGAATGAGGCTTTGCTCCCCGTACACAATTAATCCTTTGCACTTGTTGCATTTTATATGCACTTTCTTTAAAAATGGTTTCAACTCCATCTGTTCAGTCGATGGAGATGTAGGTCGTCTGGTCGATGAAGTGCTGGCCTCAGCTGGTGGTAGTTCTGTAGCCAGAGCTCTTGTCGCTGCCTGTGCATATTGCACAGGGTGGACTTGGCTCATATGTCTCTTCATGGTATGAATTGAAAAAGAATATTTTTTGCTTGGATTTCCTCTGGAAAGTACTGAGCTACAAATTGTGCACGTTACTTTCGGAGCATTTACTTTTTTTTGACCTTGTGGAAAGGTAAAACATTGCCAAATAAAAGATTCCTTTTTTTTTTTAAAGGAAGATAAACATTTTCTTCAGATTCCGAAGAAGAATTGCCTGCGGCCGCCATTTCAGCAAAGTGTCCGGAAATATGAAAAAGGTTGTTCTCCCTTCAGTGCCAAATAGATAGTGAGGGAAGTTGGTGGTTTCTGGAAAATTGCGGAATAGAAACTACTATGAACCAATAGGAAGTGTTCTTTTCAAGTCACATGATTTGACATGCGCGTATTAGGACGTATACGCGGTGACGGAATCCGGACACGTACGTGAATTAGAAGTATCGTTCTAATTTAATGAAGTTTTAAAATGTGAAAAGGAGGAAAGGTATACATTCTCAAATATTAAATACCTTCATATGGGGTCACAAGAACAATGCCGATAAAGTATCAAACTTTTTCTATTGTTTCAAAACACCGGGGTGCGCGCACTCTGTCGCGCACCTCGGTACATTTTTTAACATCTGACAAGTCTTTAAACGGTGAAATGAACGTAAGGTAAAGACTTTGTAAAGCTTTTGAGACTTGCAAGGAGTTCCTAAGCAATTCTGACAGTGAAGAAAACTTTGTAATATTATGAAAGCATTTCTCGAAAATCTATAATAAAACTATAGAATACATTAAAAAAATATTTTATATTTCGCAATTAATAAAAGCTAAGAAATATAATGAAAAAATATAACTTATAAACAGTTTATAGTTAAGCAGTATCCTTTAAAAAACCTATGAAATTCACTGAAAAAAACATAGGTTTTACACACGTTAAAGTTAGGAAGTAGCATTTAAAAAACCTATGAAATTCACAGAAAAAACCATAGGTTTTACACACGTTATAGTTAGGAAGTAGCATTTAAAAAACCTATGAAGTTCACCGAAAAAACCATAGGTTTTACACCAGTTATAGTTAGCTGGAAGTTTTACTCGCATAAAACCATTGAAATTCCCACATTATAGTTAGTTGGACTCACTATACATTGCGCGTGCAATGCACTGCTGATGACGTCACATATTACATCACTCATGACATGGTCAGTGACATCACTCATGACATCACTGATGACACCATTTAGTGAATGTGTGTCTTTTTGAAAAATAAATATTAGTGAGTAATGTTTAAATATTTAAATATATGTATTAGTGTTTCACTTTGTGTATAAGTGGCTGCATGGGTTGGTGAGTAGCTACATGTGTATGTATATGGGTTATTAGATGTTTTTCTTAGTATCAGTATAAGTGTTTGTATAGTTTGGTGGGGGTATTACTTAGCACATAGATGCATGAATGACTGAGTCTCTCTTTGTATGTGTTTTGAAGACACCATATGTGCAGGACTGTATGGGTGGATGACTGTGTATATGTGTATGTTACTGAGTGAATGAGTGTCTCACTAGTTACTTTATCAGTAACTACATACGTTTAAATCTAGTATATGTGAATATTATTGTATATAAGTGAGTATATATGAGAGTAAGAGATTGTAAGAGTTCCTATTTAAATTAGTATGTGTTTCTATAAGTGATTGTTTAAGAGAGTAAGTATGTGTAAGTTTCCTTAGAAGTAAGGTGGTAGTGTGTGTATAGCTGTATATGCAAATAAATAGATGTTCAATAGTTTATTTGCATGTGTGAGTATGTGTGAGAGTATCTTTTGGATGACTGTCGGTGTGTAACAGGATGTATAGGTGTATCACTACATATAATGAGTGAGTATATGTATGAGTGTCTATATAGAACTGTTGGTCAATGAGTGGATGTGTATATAGATGGTGGAATTATTGAATTGGTTGTTGTAACTGGTATGGGTATCTCCATTTTTTTGAAAATGTAAGTTTCTATTTTTGAATATGTGTTTCAAGGGTTACATTACAGTGAAAGGAGGTCTGTCATTCTGTCACAAGGATGGTCTCATCAGTGATGTCATGAGTGATGTCACTGACCATGTCATGATTGATGTAATATGTGATGTCATCAGCAGTGCATTGCACGCGCAAGTTATAGTGAGTCCAACTAACTATAACGTGGGAATTTCAATGGTTTTATGCGAGTAAAACTTCCAGCTAACTATAACTGGTGTAAAACCTATGGTTTTTTCGGTGAATTTCATAGGTTTTTTAAATGCTACTTCCTAACTATAACGTGTGTAAAACCTATGGTTTTTTCAGTGAATTTCATAGTTTTTTTTAAATGCTACTTCCTAACTATAACGTGTGTAAAACCTGTGGTTTTTTCAGTGAATATATATATATTTATATATTCACTCAAAAAAAACATAGGTTTCAGTCGCGTTATAGTTAGGAATTAGCATTTAAAAAACCTTAGAAATTCACTGTAAAACCTTAGGTTTCAGCCACGTTATAGTTAGGAATTAGCATTTAAAAAATCTTAGAAATTCACGGAAAAAACCATAGGTTGCACACATGTTTCACACATACAAAACCATTGAAAATCTCCTGTTATAGTTAGTTCAGCTAATTATAACTTGCGCAACCGCAATGCACTGCTGATGACGTCACATATTACATCACTCATGACATGGTCAGTGACATCACTCATGACATCACTGATGACATCTCAAATGACATCACTGATTACATCATCCAGTGAATGTGTGTCTTTCTGAAAAATAAATATTTTTTATATATGTATATCTAAAGGTCGATGGAAGAATAAATGGGTAAATAAGTGTCTAAATGGATGTTAATTATTGTAAAATTGATTGTATAACTGACTTATTAAGTGTATCTTAGTGAATACATGTATTAGCGAGTAATGTTTAAATATGTAAATATCTGTATCAGTGGGGGGCGTGGCTTGGAGGGCGAAGATGGCGGTCGCAGCTTAGAGGAGCTCCCGCCGGCCCAGACATAATCTGCTCATTATCCTGGCCCCCGAGCCCGCTAACTGCCCTACCTGAGTAGAGAGTGTGTCTGGTGGCGCCCGGATCTCTCCGGTGTGTCGACCCGCTCCCTCTGCCGTTCCGGTGACCCGAGGTACTCAGCAGCGAGGTGCGGCCTGAAGTCCACGAGCGGAGCCGGGACCTCGATTTTCGGGGTCGGAAGCTAACGGCCGGTGGTCGGGCCGGTCGGGCGATTCCCCGCCCGGAGATAGCAACACCGGAGCTCGTGGGCGCAACTGTGGGGCCCTGTGGAGTGGCCTAGTACATTGAGGTGACCCTGAGACGACGTGGAGGCGCTGCGGCCTGTACAGAATCCGAGTGGCCGGGGCCTCGAGTTTCGTGGCCCCGAGCCGGCCCGGACCCGGATGACGGTGGGTCACCGAGGCTCACCCCTGGTGCTGGTGGGACGGCTGCAGTGCCCGGAGACCGCAGGGCGCGTACAGGAAGAACCCGACGGGGTGGATCGCAGCTGGGGCCCGGCTGCCCGGTGGCCGAGAATCTGCTGGTGGAGTGAGTCCTGAGGCGCGCTTCCCGCTGCCTGGATCGGGAGCCGCTTGGAGCCGGCGGCGCGCAGGAGGGACTCCCTGCTGGATCCTGCTTTGGGCGCTTGGGGCTTCAGAGTGCGACTGCGGCTTGCCTGGCCCTGGAGGCGCCGGGGCCTCTAATTTGACGGCCCCCCGCCGAGCAGCATCTTCACTGGCCCCCAGACTGGGCGCCACGTCAGATTTGAAAGGCTGGGACTGACTTGGAAGCACTGAATGGAGTAGTGGCTCGGCGCTGTGTAGTGCCGTCCAGTGGATCCACATACGCACCTGGAGGGATGCGTCTGCTGCTCTGGTGGTGACCGGGAGTCGTCCACAAATAGTCCGCGATAAACTGTGAGTGCCCCCCCCCCCTCCTCCCCTCTGGTGGGCCTGCTTCTGCGGCGCGGTGAGGAGAATCGTGGCCCGAAGGGTGATCTGTGCTATTCCGTTGGGGGACCCGAGTGCCTGTCCTGCATCCGCTGCTCTGAGACCCGAGTGGGGTGCGGGGGAACCAGGGGGACCGGCGTGGCTGGGCATCCCGGTGAATTGGAACTACACTGTCCGCACACTGGCGCACATGTCCTGGTGGAGGCCCGGGCCTGGAACTTGGAGGCCCTATGCGAGTGGGGAAACTGACCTAATTGGCTCATCTGGTGGAGACGACCATCTTCTACCGGGGCCTACTGCCCGGAACTCGGCTGCGGTGCACGATATCTGGGGGTGCTCGCCGGAGACGGCGTCCAGACTTTGACGGTGTCTCCTTGGTCCCCCGAGTGGGCTCTGCTGTTGGATTGCTGATTGGGAAGGGCCCACCGCAGGTGCGGAGCGGACCTCTCAATTCCCACTAACCATGACGAGAGGAGGGGGCGGCACTGGTTCCACCAAACAAGGCCCGATCGATAAATTCACTGGACCCAGTGGGGGATCCGGGGCCTCCGGGGGCAGCCAGGGCACGGGTCCTGATAACGCGGCCTTGATGGCCGCCATTACACAATCCAGGGACATGCTTGATGCCAAGATAGGTGCGGTTGGAGCAGATGTCATGCTGCTGCGCCAGGACCTCCGTAATGCTGTTGCTCGCATCACAGAAACAGAAACTCGGATTACAGGGGTGGAAGATGATGTGGTGGCCCTGAAGAAGAAAGTGGAGGACATGGCCCGGATCCAAAAAGGGCTGGCACTCCGCGTCGAAGATGCGGAAGGGCGAGCGCGACGAAATAATCTGCGCTTCGTGGGCTTTCCAGAGGACTGCGAGAAGGGGTCCATGGATGTGTTTCTGACGCACTGGTTGGAGAGTTGGCTTCCCCCGGACGTCCTGTCGCGCTGCTTTGTAGTGGAGCGCGCCCATAGGGCCCTGATGCAGAAACCGCCGGTGGGAGAGCGGCCACGTCCGGTTATCGCTAAAATCCTCAACTTCCACGACAGGGACACTATACTTCGGGAAGCGAGAGCCCAGGAGGATCTGTTGTTCGAGGGTCACAGGATTATGATTTTCCCGGACTATACTAAGCTGGTGCAGCAGCAGCGCCGGTCCTTCCAAGATGCGAAGGCCAAATTGCGTGGTCTGAAAATTCAATATTCATTGTTGTACCCGGCTCGTCTCCGAGTTGTCTTCCAATCCAAGACCCACTATTTTGATACCCCAGAGGCAGTGTTTAGCTGGACCGATGAGACGGTCAGGATCCGACCGAACGCCCAGCCGGGCTTGAACCCCGGAGCATCGCGTGGGTCGTCGCAGGAGAGAGGCGAATCTTCCACCAGGGGTAAAAGACACAGGAAGTCTCGGTCACGGCGACGCTCCCGATCCGGGGGCGGCCCGCTGGATGGTGCACAGTCTGACACTGCTCAGTCCGGGACTGGGACCTGAGGGCCGTGAAGCCTCTTTCTTGCTTCCCAGGCGACAATTCATCACTGGTCTATGCTAGTGGCCCTGAGTGGTTGCCTCACTGATCGATTACCTGGCGCCTGGTGTGGTGAGATCTGGGCCATGGCTTGGCTTAGGAGGGGCGTTATGAGTGTTGTAGAACTGTCCCGCTCCGATTAAGCGGAGGATCACATGTGGTTCAATGGGGCTCGGGGTACTGACCCATGGGCGGCCTAGTCCTCTCGCGTTCGAGGGGGGGCCCTAAGGGGAGGTACTGTTAGTTGGGGAGAGTAGTGGGATCCATTGGTATGGGTGGCTTTGGGCGCTCTGTTTTGGGCCTGGAGCTCCCCATGCCGCGACAGATACTTCAAAGTTCCGTGAGGTATAGGGGTGGGGGAGGGGGGATAGCCAGAGGTTGGGTAGTTGGGGGGGTTGTGTTGGTGGGCGGGGAGGGGGGGGTACGGGGTGGTTGGACAGGGTTGCACGTGATCTTTGCTGCCATGATTTCTGTAGTACAGGGTGCTTGGGCTGGGTCCTGGGATTTTCGGAGACTTTTCCATCGAGACAATGGGTGATTTCCCAGAGAAGGCGCCTACTAGTGGCTCCATGCGAATCCTCAGTTGGAATGTCAGGGGAATGCTGGACAAAATTAAGAGAGGGGCAGTGCTGCGCTGGGGTAAGAGGGACTTAGCTGATGTCATGCTGTTGCAGGAGACGCATATGTTGGGTACGAAGGTACTAAGTCTACAACGGTTTGGATATACCCAGGTGTTCCATGCAGGTTTTACCAGGGGGTCGAGAGGGGTAGCCGTCCTCATTCACCGACGACTGTCTTATACTCACAAACGCCATTGGCTCGACCCCCAGGGTCGGTATGTGTTTGTTAAGGGCATGATTGGTATGGAACCTGTGGTGTTCGGTAGTGTATATGCCCCCCCACCTCTGCAATGGTCCCTGGCGGAGCGCCTGTTTGAATTATGGGCTGAGATTCCAGACTGCTTGGCTGTGATAGGTGGCGACTGGAATTATGTAGTGGATGTGGGTCTGGACAGACAGAGAATGCAGGGGGCCGCAGTGGCAGCTTCCCCTACACGTCTGAAGGCAATGGTGGATGGACTGGGCTGGGTGGACGCTTGGAGACATTTGCATGCCAGGACGCGTGAATACACGTATGTGTCAGCAGTACATGGCTCCTTCTCCCGGTTGGACTGTGTGTTTATACCAGGGGCCTTCCCTGATAGGGTGAAGCAGGCCGTGATACAACCTCGAGGGCTGTCGGACCACTCCCCGGTCGTGGTGCGGATCGAGCTGCGCAGGTCACGCCAGCCGTTCCGGTGGCGGATGTCTTCGTGGCATCTCCAACAGACAGATTATACGACACACATGCGCGGTGCGATAGCCCACTACTGGCAGGAGAACTTGACTGAGGGTGTAGATAGTGTGACAGTCTGGGAGGCCATGAAGCCCACGCTGAGGGGCGTAGACATCGCCTGGTGTGCTGCCGCCCGTCGAAAGCGCCGGGAGATCACGGTGGCAGCTGCGGCTAAAGTGAGAACGCTGGAGGATCGGTGTAGGGAAGACAATGGCGATGTAGCGTTACGACTACTCCTGCAGGCGCAGCAATCCTATGCCTCGGTCTTACTAGACGAGGCTCGACAAGCCTGGCTAGCCACGCGGAGCAGGGTTTATCAATGGGGCGACAAGTCCTGCACCATGCTCCACCGGTTGTGTCAACAGACTCTGCAACCGATCAATCTACCCGGCCTCACGGACGGGGAGGGGATTGCCATGACAGATCCTGCTGCCCTTGCGGCGAGCTTTGCTGACTATTATGCGACACAATACGCCCCACGGGACAGTCTCCCACCGGAGGCGATCGACAAATTCATAGCTGACCTTCCCCCCCGAGCGATATCGGATGAAGCCAGGACGGCTCTAGACCTTCCCCTGACGGCGGAGGAACTAGGTGATGCACTGGGACAACTCAACACTGGTAAGGCACCCGGACCGAGTGGCTTTCCCAGTGAATTCTACAAGAAATTTCACTTGCAGCTGGGACCGCACTATCGACGGGCTTTGGAAGCAGCGCGGGAGTGCGGTAGCTTGCCGGTGGACTGGCATCAGGCTGAGATTGTAGTGTTCCAGAAACCGGGCAGGCCTCCCGACAGGCATGAGTCGTATCGCCCAATATCTCTCATTAATTTTGAAGCCAAATTGTTGGCTAAAGCGTTAGCGAATCGTCTCCTCCCATACATAGTAGATCTGGTCCACCCAGATCAAGCGGGCTTTATGCCGGGTAGAGCGACAAGGCACAATATCAGACGAGCGCAGGTGGCGGTGGATGTGATGGGAGCGACTGAGGAGCGGGCGGCGCTCCTGCTTGCGGACATTGACAGAGCATTTGACTCTGTCAGCTGGACTTACCTTTTTGCTCTACTACCGCGCCTCAATCTGGGTCCGGTTTTTGTCTCTTACGTCAAACTGCTATACACAGACATCACCGCCTCGGTACGTATTTCAGGAGCCATATCGGAGAGGTTTCCGGTTGCTAGGGGGACCCGGCAGGGGTGACCCCTGTCCCCTTATCTCTTTGCGTTGGTCATGGAGCCACTAGCTGCATGGGTGCGCATTGATGCGCAGCTTCGTGGATTTGTATGGGGAGCGGGACTCTCAGACAGGATCGCGCTATATGCGGATGATGTCCTTTTCTTTTTGACGGACCTTGATCGTTCAGGCCCTCGAATTTTGGAAATACTGCACATTTTTGGTGACGTCTCGGGACTCTACCTCAACCCGTGAAAGTCGACTCTCTGGGTGCTAGGAGGACGGTCCGAGGTGTCTCCTTGGGCATCGGATCTGCAAGTAGCGATTGGTGGACTGAAATATCTGGGTATTTTCCTGTCAGAGTCTGCGGCAATCGCGTGGGAGCGTAACATACAGCCGGTGTGGGACAGGGTTCAATCAGACGTCAAAACATGGTCGCGCATGCCTCTTAATATTTATGGCAGATCTGCAATTTTCAAAATGGTAGCCCTTCCTAGACTATTATACCAACTGCAAAACCATCCACACAGGGTAGACCCGCAGTGGTTCCGTCGTGTGAATTCATTGCTAGGCCGCTTTTTATGGGCGGGGGCGCTTCCAGAGTGGCACTGCGGACTTGTTTTTTATCCACGTACTGTGGAGGTCTCGCCACGTCAGACATCTTGTCCTACTACCAAGCCTCCCATTTGTTGGTTTTAAACGAGTGGTGGTACGGTGGACGTAGCGATCCGGCATATGCCCTAGAACATCTTCTGATGGGAGATGCCACGCTTCATACACTCTTGTATTCGGCCGGGCAGCGGAAGAAACTGCCGCAGGCTACTCAGGTAGTTTTCATGATTTGGAGACAGGTACTACGTCGCATGGGCTGGTGGGGACGGCTGACGGCCGAAACTCCTCTTTGGAATAACGGACAGCTCCCTGCGCTGGCCTCGCTGCAGGGGTTTGGTGGCTGGGACTCCATAGGGATCTCGTCACTTGGCCATGTCCTTGCCGGGACTACCCTCAAATCCTTTCAAGCGCTCAGCACTGAATTTGACATGCCCAATTTTTTAAATATCTACAACTTCGTCATGCTCTTGCGCCGAGTCTGGTAGGGCTGGACCGGCTCCCGGAGTTTAGCCCCGTGGAAGCTAAGCTGTTTATGGGGGACCTGGGGGATAAAAAAGTCTCCAAAATTTACCAGACGCTGGTCACTCATTGCTCCTCTTCCCTTATGTCGTTGAAGGCCTCCTGGGAGGTGGATGTTGGTCCGCTGGATGAGGATGACTGGAGGGAGGCACTAGAGTCCCCCCGAGGTGCGGCAATTGCAGTGAGATTGCGGTTCATACAATATAAATACCTACATCGGGCCTATTACACCAGAGAGAGACTTTGGAGGGCGGGCCTTATTGCTTCCCCTGACTGCCTGCGCTGCGGGACTGAGAGAGGCACATTGGTGCATACTGTGTGGTCGTGTGTGGGCCTGGTCCGGTTCTGGAGTGGAGTGTGGGACTGCCTGTCGGAGGTACTGGGGTGGGATCTTCCTCGTACACCCAGATTGGGTCTTCTTCATATCCTAGATCAAGTAGGTGGTAACATCTATAAGCGTCATCTCCTTCTGCTGGGCCTCGTCGTGGCCAAAAGGGATCTAGCGAGGGCCTGGAAGAGTGACCGCGCTCCCCCACTTAGCGCCTGGAGGGCGGGCTTAGATTTCCTCATGGGATTGGAATTGCCAGTGTTTGAGGCCAGGGGCTGCCCTCGGAAACATTATAAGATCTGGAAGCGGTGGGCAGACTACAGAGACCTGACCTTAGAGCCTCCCATTGAAATGGATGATGGACTGTCTACTGATAGAGACCTCGGGGCCTAGGTGGCTCCAAGACACCTGTTTTTGCTTTAATGTGTATACTGCAGCTGATTGTGATCACGTGCACCGGGTTAGGGCGGGATAAGGGGTGGGTAGTGGGGAATATTAAGGTTGTTGGGGGGGACGGAGGGGCGGGTGGGGGTCAGTTAAACATTTAAGCTATGCATGTACTCTATTGTATGTAACCCACTGACGTGTTCTCCTGATTTTGAAGGACTGTACATATGATCTGCTTAAACTTCTAATAAAACACGGTTGTGAAAAAAAATATCTGTATCAGTGTCTCACTGTGTGTATAATTGGCTGCATGGTTTGGTGAGTAGCTACATGAGTGTCTATAAGGGTTATTAGTTGTTTTTTTGAGTATCAGAATGAGTGTCAGTATGGTTTGGGGGGTATTACTTAGCGCACAGATGCATGAATGACTGACTCATTGTTTGTATGTGTTTTGAAGACACCATGTGTGCAGGACTGTATGGGCGGATGAGTGTGTGTATGGGTGTGTTAGTGAGTGAATGACTGTCTCAATAGTATCTTTATGAGTAACTACATATGTTTTAAACTAGTATATGTGAGTATTGATGTATATAAGTGAGTATATGTGAGAGTGAGAGATTGGAAGAGTGCCTGTATAAATAAGAATGTGTTTCTATAAGTGATTGTTTAAGAGAGTAAGTATGTGTATGTTTCTGTAGAAGTAAGTGTGGTGGTGTGTGTATAGCTGTATACGCAAGTAAATGGATGTTTGATAGTTTATGTGCATGTGTGAGTATGTGTGTGAGTAACTCTATGAATGAGTATCGGTGTGTAACACGATGTATAGGTGTATGAGTACATATGATGAGTGAGTACATGTATGAGTGACTATATAGAACTGTTGGTGAATGAGTGGATGTGTATGTAGATGTTGGAATTACTGAATAGGTTGTTGTAACTGGTATTGGTATCTCCATTTTAAAAATAAATGGTAGTTTCTATTTTTGAATGTGTGTATCAAAGGTTATATTAGGGTGAGAGGAGGTCTGCCACTCTTTCACAAGGATGATGTCATCAGTGATGTCATCAGTGATGTCATTTGAGATGTCATCAGTAATGTCATGAGTGATGTCACTGACCATGTCATGAGTGATGTAATATGTGACGTCGTCAGCAGTGCATGGCGGGCGCGCTAGTTATAGTTAGCTGAACTAACTATAACAGGGGAATTTCAATGGTTTTGTATGAGTGAAATGTCCAGCTAACTATAACATGTGTGAAACCTATGTTTTTTCCGTGAATTTCTAAGGTTTTTTTAAATGCTAATTCCTAACTATAACGTGGCTGAAACTTATGGTTTTTTCAGTGAATTTCTAAGGTTTTTTAAATGCTAATTCCTAACTATAACGTGGCTGAAACCTATGTTTTTTTCAGTGAATTTCAAAGGTTTTGTAAATGATAATTTTTAAATGTATTAATTGTTATATTTTTTATACTGATTTACTACATTGTTTTAAAGTATTTATTTTCAGATATTTTATTTTTTAAATTACATTACATATTTGTAATATACATTGAAAAAAATGTTTTTAAAAATATTGAAATTGTAGTATTTATTGGTTTTATTTTATATTTTTTTAATTTATATATATTTTATATAGCAGGCAATGATATCAGTTAGGACAAAAGTTTCCATAGGTAAAGAGTTTTTTATTTTGTCAATCATTTTGGCACCACTTGACAAATCTTCACAAAAGTTTCAAAAACACTTCCAGTTTTCAGTTCAGCTGCTGTGTTAAAAGTTTCAGGGTGATCTGTCAAGTTTGGGCAGAGCAAAAAAGGGGGGTCCCAAAATGCATTTTCCCCATGTTATGTCTATGGGGATTTTTCATTTGTTGAACACGTCTAAAGCCCTAACTAGTGAATGGAATTACACCAAATTTGGCAGAAAGCTAGATGTTGGTCCAGAAAGCGTGCTTTTTATGATTTGTTGTAAATCGGTTTAGTAATTTCAAACATATTTTTTTCCCAAGATTTATTTTTTAATGACCCGGTCATTTTAAATCTTTCAGCAACTTGTAGACATTCAGATTTCATGAAAGGCAATCAAAATATTTACAGTAAGTCATTTAAATGCGTCATTCAAATCTCACTCCTCCATGCTAACTCCAAATGTCCATCACAGTCCATTTTTTTAGGGGAGATGATACTGTCTAAATGAAACACCAGTGCAGATCATCAGCAAAGTGTCCCTTGCCCAAAGACTGAGCCACTATCAGTTTTGCTGTTCAACAGCACATAGAAAAGACTGCACTGGTAGCACTACAACCTGTGTAGTAACCAATCTGTCAGAATTTGTCTGACCAGAGAAAAAACATATGTTCAGTAATGATGCAACTCCAACAAGGAGTTTAAAGCATACATCTTGGATAATAGTATCTTCCAGTTGTAGAAACATTCCATGTAACCAACTATTTCTGCCTTTTTATATGTGGTCATTAAACATTTATTTGGAAACCAGACAACAACGATTCAAAACCAAAATCCAAATCTTACCTAAGTGGAGAAGTGTGGCTCAATGGTTAGAGCGGCAGACCCTGATGCAGAAGTCTGACCCGGGACCAGGGTTCAATTCCCCACCTCGGCGGGTCTTGGGCCCAAAAATTCCATGGACCTGATAATTCTCGCCTCGGTGCCTATTCAAATCATGGAGTCCCACTCTGTAACTCTGGGCAATAGCTTGCTTAATCTCCACAACGGCCCCCACAATGCTAAGGATGCCTGGCCTCCACCTTGGGGGTGCCCAGGAGTGGACACCTCACAGGGAAAGCCAGGATGGGTTCCACAGCGGTATTCGTACAAGCGCCTTGAGACCCTTGCGGGTGAGTAGCACGCTATACAAGTATCAATTTACATTACATTACATTTACCTAACAGATGGAATACATTGTTGCTTATTCAAGAACATGTGTCACTCACATCTATTTCCCTTCGATTTATGATCAATATATGTTTAGAGTTGGCCTGCCAGACCCTATTTTGTACACATCTTTTTGATTTATTTTAATTATTTTGTTGAAGACTATCATCAGCTTAAACCCCAATGTCAAACAAAGTGTCTTGAAAAGAACTGTAACACCAGCTTCAAGTATCTAAGAACTCCTTGAATGTTAAGAGGGATGTTGTGTTTCTCATCTAAGTAGCAAGACATCACTTATAACAGAAAAACTTGACCAATTTTCAGACGAGAGGGATTGTGAATTAACCAGTGGTGGCTTGCATATGGCGTGCTGCAGGCGGTAAGGCGGGGGAGGGGCAGGGCAGGGGGGTAGTAAACTCGGACCTACAACGGAACGGAGGAAAGTAATGATTACGTTCCTCCGTTCCGTCGTATGTCTGAGTTTACTACCCCCCCAACCTGCCCCTTTCCCGCACCAGCTCACCACATGCCCAATGCGAGACGCCACTAGAATTAACTGTAAGTGAGCAAAATGCAACATTGCCACACTGGAGGACAAAAGTTACCCGAGCAGAGGGGATCTAAATTTGGCCATAAAATGTATCTGAAGAATTAAATATTGAGTTTGCCAGATCAAAAAAATCATACTACAGCTTTTGTCACTGCTCTACTTCTGGGGCTCTCAGCCCATACCTCAATTCAAACTATGTCAATACCAACACTGAGGAACAGGAAGAATACACTCAGCCCCTATGTAATCACAGACCTGCAAAGACAGACATAAAGCGCTGGTTCACTCTCAACAATAGGCAGCTCAGCTGCTTGACAAGATGGCAACAATGTTTTTTTAAAAATATTATATTTAATTCAGTTTCCAAAACATACAAACGTATATAGTGTATGGCTTGTCTAGTTATATACCAGGCAGAGTGTATACATCAGAATCCCAAAAGTCTAGCTACACACAAATTCAATAAACAGAAAATAACATTTAACCTCAGCAGTGCATTCCAGCATCATCCCAGATTTTGATTCAGTGTCCTCAATCAGGTTTATATTTCCTAGGTGACTTGTCTTACTTATCACACTGTCCCCAAGTTCGTGATTTTTTACCATCATATTCTACAGGGTGTCATTTCAGCTGTGAGTTATCAAGTAGATATACAGTCAATGGTGCCCATATATCTTTGGGTCTGGAGGCAAATGGAAGCTCTTCCGCATATGCATTCAATTGATCCCTGATACGAGCTCCTTCAGCCATTGCACTAGCGTAGGGTCGTCTACAATCCCCAGTGCTTTGCAACCAACCGCTTCACCAGTAGTGTGGAGATAGCAACAATTCTAGATTTTGTCAGTCCCAATAAACAAATGTTCGGGGTACAATTCACAGTTTCCAGCACCGTTTGTGTTAAACTCTCCGTTACCTTGACCCAAAAGGTATAGACCGTTTTACATTCCCAGGCCAGATGAACACAATCGGGCGATTCAGTCCCACAGGGCCCACAGCACAAATCCAAACATAGCCCAAATCTCTAGCTTAGCCGGCGTATAATACATTTGATGCAGGAACTTAAAGTGTATTATACAAAGATTGCAGTTAGCCGTGATGCACCCGGGTAGTGCGCAGCAAGCCACTCATTTCCAATAATGCACAAATTGCACTTGCGCACATAAGTAGTATAAACGCAAGTCCGGTGCCTCAAACCTCCCTCTGTCATGTGGCAGGGTCAGCAGATCCCAGCTGCATCTCGGTTGCTTGCACACCCACACTAGTTTTATTAAGCAGGTTTTTAGCATTTGAAATAGTGCTTTATTTAGTACTATAGGGATATTCACAAATAGGTACAAAAATTTGGGGAGTTTTGCCATTTTGGCAACTGCTATTCTGTCAGCTAGTGAAAGAGGGAGTCAAGTCCATCTGCCCACCTGCTCTGTTAATGTCATCACAGCCCGCCCATAATTAATATTTATCACCACTGCTGGGTCAGCATGCACCCATATACCCAAATATTTCACAGGGTCCCGTGTCCAAGCCAGCGGAAATTCCAATTTGTGACTGACTGTGCACGGTGTCAGGGGGAACACGAAATATTTGTCCCAATTTATTTGAAGGCCGGAAACCCCCCAAAGCGTACATAATCCTGCAGAGGTGATCCCCGATCAGTCTCAGGCTCATTTACGTACAGTAGCATGCCATCTACGTATAATGATAAAGCTAACAGCCTTTGCCGGAATCTCGAAGCTGCTTGTGCGTGTCTTTGCCTGATCTTGCACGCCAGGGGTTCGAGGGCTAGCGAGAATAACATAGGGGAGAGGGGGCATACCTGTCTGGTCCCGCTGTGTATTTGTATGGGGTCAGATACTGTTTTATTAATGCAAAGTCCTGACACAGGAAGCGTGTAGAGTAATATTATCCATTTTACAAAAGCTTGTGGTATGCACATGCGCTGCAGCACTGCAAACATGTACCCCCATTGCATGGAGTCGAAAGCCTCAGCTGCATCAAGCAGCACAGCTGCAGCCTTAAGCTCCGGATCCAATTGATGCAGCACTGCAAACAAGGTACACAAATTGTGTGGGGTGGATCTTTGAGGGACGAACCCTGACTGATTCAGCAGGATCAGATTCAGCCGATTTGCGATTATTTTAGCTAATATTTTGGTGTTGACATTTATTAATGAGAACTGTGACTGTGATTAATGAGAGCTGTGACCTGACCTGACCTGGTCAGACCCGGTCGCTCCTCCCGCCGCGTGACCCACCCCGAGTGTGCCCGGTCCCTCCTGCCGCCGCCGCCAGCGAAGTATTGCCCCTGTTTGCTTTGGCCCCCTGCCCCTGACTGCCCTTTCTGTGCCTCGTTCGTTTTCTTTGTGCCTGCATTCGTTTTGCCCTTGACTGCCCTTATCTGTGCCTCGTTCATTTTCTTTGTGCATGCATTCGTTTTGCCCCTGACTGCCCTTATCTGTGCCTCGTTCGTTTTCTTTGTGCCTGCATTCGTTTTGCCCCTGACTGCCCTTATCTGTGCCTCATTCGTTTTCTTTGTGCCTGCATTCGTTCTTTCACCCATTTGTTTAGTAGCGTTTTTGGTATCGTCGCTCCCCTGTTTGGCCAGTCCTGCGTGACTTGCTGCCTCTGTGTGCCCAATTGTTTCCCTGCCCCACCCCGCTCCCTGCTGCTGCTCCCCCGCGGCCCCACCCTCTCCAGCATCACCGCACCGCTCCCCCCCCACTCGCCACCTCACTCCCGCCTCCCAGCTGCTCCTCCCTCGCCCCGCCCCCCCCACTCTCCATTATGGCAGAGTGCATGCGTAAGCGCAGCGTTGACGCGCAGCGGGCGCGCCGATTGTGCGCCGAAGGCGCGCCAAAGGTAAGCCCGTCTGCGCCCGTCCGCGCCTGGACCGCGCCCAGAGCCAGAACCCCTGGCCCCCGCAGATGCCAGCCCACCCACCGGACCTACGACGCAGCCACCCTCAACGCACTCAACACCGGTCGGATCCCGAGCGGCCACATAGCCACCCCAGGACGCATCCACGGACCCTTAACCTGCCAATCCTGCAAGTTCTCCTGCAACCGGACCTGCACCGCACCCGCCAAGCCGAGCACCAGTAGCAACCATCTGAAGTGCATCCTGCTCAGCGCCCGACATCGCCATCCCAGACAGATACAAGATCACCCGGAGGGACCGCATCAACCAGACCGGAGGAGGCATCGCCATCGTCCACAAGAACACCATCCGCATCACGACCAACTCCGACCACACCCTCACAACCGCCGAACACCTGCACTTCCAGATACACACTGACCCCAAGACCACCCTCAGAGGCACCCTCATCTACAGACCCCCGGGACCTCGCACACAATTCAGCGAATACATCGCCGACTTCATCAGCCCGCACGCCCTCCCCTCCGCTGACTACATCCTCCTAGGGGACCTCAACTTCCACCTAGAGAACAACAACAACAGCAACACCACCACCCTGCTGGACAACCTCGCCAACCTCGGACTCAAGCAACTGGTGACCACCCCCACCCACTATGTCGGCCACACGCTTGACCCCGTCTTCTCCTCCAGCAAGGACATCTCCTTCAGCCACACCACCGGACTCCACTGGACAGACCACAGCTGCGTCCACTTCAGCTTCAAAAGGACCACCACTCACCACCACCAGCAACAGGGTCCCCGCAGAAGCTGGAACAAGATCACTACCGACCAGCTCACCACATCCCTGAGCCAGACCCTCCCGCCAGCTCAGCGAACCCCAACCAAGCCACCAACAACCTCACAAGGTGGATCACCAACTGCGCAGACGACCTCGCTCCACTGAAGACCCCCCCCATCAGACCCGGCAGCAAGAAAGCATCCTTGTTCACCGACGAACTCAAGAGCTCCAAGAAGAACTGCCGGGCCCTCGAGAAAGCCTGGCGCAGAGACCCGACTACAGACAACATGACCACCCTCAAGCACGCCACCCGAAAACACCACCAGCTGATCCACACCACCAAGAAAAACACATTCAAGGAACGACTAGACAACAATGCCCACAACAGCAAGGAACTCTTCAACATCGTCAAAGAGCTCTCGAACTCTAGCGCCGGAAACAACGGCATCACCCCCTCGCAAGACCTCTGCAACTCGCTCGCCTCATTCTTCCACAGCAAGATCGCAGATATACACAACAGTTTCAGCATACAGCCGACGCACCCTACGACCGTACAAACGCCCCCTACCACCACCCTCCGCGCCTGGACCCCGGTCAACACCGAAGACACCATCCGCACAATGAACTCCATCCACTCCGGATCACCAACCGACCCCTGCCCTCACCACGTCTTCAACAAGGCCGACTGCGTCATCGCACCCCATCTCCGGGACATCATCAACGCCTCCTTCGACACCGCCACCTTCCCAGAGAGCTGGAAGCACGCCAAACTCAGCGCCCCACTGAAGAAACCATCAGCGTACCCCACCGACCTCAAAAACTACCGCCCCATCTCGCTCCTTCCTTTTCCTGCCAAAGTCATCGAGAAGACCGTCAACAGACAGCTGGCCGCCTCCCTCGAGACGAATGGATCCCTCGACCACTCGCAGTCCGGCTTCCGGGCCAACCACAGCACCGAGACCGCCCTCATCGCAGCCACCGACGACATCCGAGCCCTGCTCGACAATGGGGAAACAGCGGATCTCATCCTCCTGGACCTCTCCGCAGCGTTCGACACGGTCTGCCACCGCACCCTAGTGCTGCGCCTCAACAACATCGGAATCCAGGAGAAGGCACTGGAGTGGATCATCTCCTTCCTCGCTGGAAGAACACAGAGAGTCCGCCTCCCCCGTTCAGATCCGAGGCCACCAAAGTCATCTGCAGCGTACCACAAGGATCATAGCTCAGCCCCACGCTGTTCAACATCTACATGAGCCCCCTTGCGGCCATCGCACGCCAACACAACCTCAACATCATCTCCTATGCCGACGACACTCAGCTGATCCTCTCCCTCACCAACGACCCGCCACCGCCAGAACCAACATACACGAAGGGATGAAAGACATAGCCGAGTGGATGATGAACAGCCGCCTAAAACTGAACTCAGATAAGACGGAAGTCCTCATCCTGGGATCATCACCCTCCGCCTGGGACGACTCCTGGTGGCCCCCTGCCCTGGGCAGCGCACCCAAACCAACGGACCACACACGCAACCTGGGCTTCATCCTGGACTCCTCCCTCTCGATGACCGGACAAGTCAACGCCGTCTCCTCCTCATGCTTCAACATCATACGCATGCTACGTAAGATCTTCCGGTGGATCCCCACCGAAACCAGGAAGACGGTCACCCAGGCCCTCGTCACCAACCGACTGGACTACGGTAACTCCCTCTACGCCGGAACGACAGCCAAACTTCAGAAAAGACTCCAGCGCATTCAGAACGCCACAGCACTACTCATCCTGGACATCCCCGACACAGCCACATCTCCGGACACCTGAGAGACCTGCACTGGCTCCCCGTCAGCAAGAGAATCACGTTCCGACTCCTCACCCACGCACACAAAGCTCTCCACAACCAAGGCCCCAGATACCTCAACGACCGCCTGACCTTCTACACTCCCACCTGCCAGCTACGATCGACCAGCCACGCCCTCGCCGCCGTTCCCCACATCCGAAGAGCCACAACGGGAGGAAGATCCTTCTCCAAGACGTGGAACTCCCTCCCCATCCACCTCCGCCTGACCCAAGACCACCTCTCCTTCAGGAAGCAACTCAAGACCTGGCTGTTCGAGCAGTAGTGGACCCCCCTCCCCCAAGCGCCTTGAGACCCTCCGGGTGTGTAGCGCGCTATACAAATGCTTGATTGATTGATTGATTGAGAACTGCCTGTACGACTCACATCTATTAGTCTCCTTGTCAGGTTTAAGTAGCGTCACTATCAATGCCTCCGTCAGGGTGGGCGGTAGAACCCCCCTTTTGGATGCCTCTGCATATACCTCTAGTAATTTGGGGGCCAGGATGTCCACATATGCCTTATAAAATTCGCCAGGCAGGCCATCTATGACTGCCGCATTGCCATTATGTAGTGCTAATATGGCCTCCTTAACATCGTCCACCGTCTAGGGCTGAACGAGATACTCTCTCTCCCCAGGCGAGAGAAAGGCCAGTGCAATATCCTCAAAATATGGGGGTATTTCACCCTCCCTCATTGTGCTTCTGCACCCGTAACGTTTGGAGTAATATTCTGTGAAGAAATTTAGGATCATAGGCGTAGTGTAGTGCGCAGTAGCTGCATGGTCTATCATTTCAACTATTGGTGCGTGTTCTCTTGGCACTGCCAGCTTACTTACTAGAGCCCCCCCTCCCCATATGCCCTGGCCCACCGCCTACATGATCTATGGTGCATTTCCTGTTCTGATAGTTCAGTATTTTTGGAGATTAGTTCTCTAATCTTAGCGAAAATAGACAGATTGGGTGTCCGTTCCTACGAGCGCTCCAGCATTTGTGTCTTATCTTCTACACCCCTTAAACTATTACACAATGCCTTCAGAATACCTGCTTGGATCCCCATGCATTCCTCCCTTATAGTAACCTTGAAGGCTTCTCACAGTGTCCCTGCCCCTTTCACAGATCCTTCATTTTCTGAAAATAATGCGGAATGCTTGTTCTAGTAGCAAGATGCCTGCAATCTCCTCTGGAAGGGTGGCCTGGTGGTCGCAGGGATAGCTAATTTCAACAATACTGGGGCGTGATCAGACAATGTTTTACCCAAGTGCCTGACCTCTTTCGTCCAGACACTCACCTCCTTGGAACACCGGCCAATAGTCAAGCCTGGACCAGGAGCAGTGTACTGTTGACACATAGGTGCCCTCTTGGGCTGTTAGATTGCGGCTCCTCCACACATCGACCAACCCCTCCGCCTCCATTATTTCCCTGATTATTTTTGCGGCCTGCTTGCTGTAAGCTATTGTAGAAGACAAGCGATCCATCTGTGGATCTAGGTGCACATTAAGATGCCCACCCCTTATCACTGTTTGTGCCGAAAGACTGTCTATGCGTTTCCAAACATCATTATAAAATACTGGATCATCAATGTGGGGACCATATGTGTTCACAAACAGAAGCGACTGCCCCCCCATCCTCCCCTGCAACATAATCAATCTGCCTGGATCATCTGCCTCAGTATGTGCTAGGGTGCATGGTGTGCCCCTCTGTACCAATATAGTGACCCTTCTGGAATAAGCTGAGTACGACAATGCCACTTTTTAGGACGGCCCATCTTGTTCCAGTCGCGTGTTCTGTGCATTTTGTGAGGTGGGTGTTGTGTAGGAGTGCAATGTGTATATTATTCCTATACAGGTAGGCCAATACCTGTCATACTTTCCTAGGGTTGTTAAGTCCCTGTACATTCCATGTGATGAGATTAGTGATATCGCCTGCATGCATCATTCCCATAGTGTTGGTGCTGATTTATCTCCTGTATTGTTACACCCTGTGAATGAAGCCTGTTTGCCTGTTGAATATGATGCCTGGGCGACTGTTACAACATCGAAAGCAGAGCACAAGGGAAGCACGTTGGATGTACCAAGAGGGGGTGGACCAACGGGGCTGAATGACCTCATTGAGTGGGGCAAAGTCACCGCTTAAATTAGTACACCTGATCTTTAAGCAGCCCATATTTCATACTAGTGCAGTAGTTACAGCGGTACCAGCAGCTGTGATTGAGCGGTCTCCCTACACCCATAGTGAACTACAATTGGGGGGCAAGAGAGTTTGATTACCCTCTACAGCACTAGATATTGTATTTTGCCAGCATGTCTTAAATGAGTCCTACAAACTAGTATGTCTAAATCCAAGGAGTCATACACCTTTATTAACCTTTAGAAGATAGTTTCTTCAATATAGGTGGAATTAGACCTCACTATGGTACTTTGTTCATTGTAAGACTCAATAAAGTTGCAGATACTAAATAAAGCGGCAGTTTGTCAACTGATGGCTCTCCATTGTGAATAGGAATTTCTGGGTGCCTATTCTTGAGCGGCCCCACACGAGTACTGTGGTAGGAAGATATTTCATCAGAAAACTACTAGTTTTGCACACCCCCAAATTGTGTTTCATTCATACTTTTGAGACGGAACACTAAACCTTAGATTTTGTATGTTCGTTGTCAATTTATTCCAACCAACAACAGTGGTATAGCTATAGAGCTCTTGCTCCAGGTTTGCGTGCCAATAAATGGGGGAATTTCCATATAATACAACTAACACGGCACTCATTATACATTTAGAGATGGCGCCCAGGATATCACAGAGAGATCATAATGACAGAGGGAAACAAGTGACCCATGTGATGACACGGCACGTACACACCCATACAAACTTCCACTGCTTGCCGAATCTGGTAGGTGCTGATTTGACGCGACACACCGGCGGGGACAGGGTAAGCGTGGTATGCTTGTTGGAAGCTTGAACTTGAGCCAGATTAAGATCCAACAATAAGGCCATAGCAGGGGGCAGGCGACGCTGAGTGAACATGAGGCGAGCTCTTTTAATGTAGGGGGCCGAGCTACCAGTCACACTCCGTGCGGCATTGAAGGGGTCATCAGAAGCGGAAAAAGGAGAAATGTAATTTATGATGGAACTTGAGTTGGCTATCCAATGCTATCTGTAAGTGTGATTGCACCACTAAGGGAATAATGCACAACAAGACGATGATTCAAGTAGAAATATCGAGGCGATGTGAGGCATGATTTTAATTCTGAGAACATAGCTGAATAAGGTCCCTAACACATAAAGAATGCAGGAATAGGAGACAGAGCATAACCTGACATTTAAAGAGTGATACATGTAACATGTATATGGTTTTTAACGTTGTAATTCATATTTACACATTATGTTTTACAGACTGACGGTGGCAGTTTACGTGATAACCAGTGAGACAGTGACTTAGCACATACTCACATACGGGTACAGGTATGCCCGGAATGGGCTTTATCCCGGTAAATATTTATGACATCCAGTGGTTTTTAATGAACATTTGAGATTTAGTGAGTAGGTGCCAACTGAATATGTTGCGTTGTTTTTTTCCCCCTTTAGGAACACTAATACAAAAGTTCAATTGGTGCAGGGTGGAGTGACAAAACCCATGACCTGAAGAAATTGCCGTGAGTTTTTCCTTGGGCAATGAAACATGTTGGCTTTTAAGAGGGCAGACAGACAGCACTGAATAAAAGTCCAACAGCCAGTGTGATCTAGCCCGGTTTTAATATTGTGGGGTTGATCCTGCGGTACATTGGATTTTCTACTGATGTACAGGCAGTGTTCGACATCCTAGCACCAGTGTGCACCCTTTTTTTTCCTTTTCACATCCACAATTTATGTTCAGGTTGGTGGTTGCTGATGATGAGAACCTGGGGTAGCAGGCGAGTACCTTCCTGCTTACCCCCATGGTGTTACTTCCGTGAGGCACCACCAGCCCTTTCACACATTTTTCTTTCTGCATCTCCTTTCAGCTTGCTCCCATCTGTTCCGTTTTAGCGATCTTGCGAATTCCATAGGGCCTTCGGGGTTTTGAACAGCTTCACCTCTCCATCCACTTCGATCTGGAGTCTAGCATGGTAGAGCATGGCGGAGGGCACATTTGCTTCTTCTTCACTGGCAGATATTCGCACCGGGCTGCTTGGACCATTGCTGTGAAGACTGGATAGAAGGCCAGGTCATTGCCCTTATAGTTAGTGTTCTGCTTTTTTCGTGCCTTATGCAACACAGTCTCTATAATCAAGTATTCTCGCAATAATCGGCTGTGGCATGGCCCCAGGGACCGGGCGTACCACTAGCGACCTATACGCTCTTACAACGATTAGCACCGCCAACAACTTTTCAGGGCCAAATATCTCCTTGACCATGTCTTCTACGTAAAGCTCTAGTTTGCCTGTGATGGTGGATTCTGGCAGACCCATAATTCTTAGCTTGTTGCACCTTGACCGCGCTTCTAAATCCTCATTGTTGGCCTGGATGACGGCCAGCACCTTCTCCATGTGTAAGCACTTGGTTGAGATCACCTGTAAGTTATCTTCTGTCTCCGAAATTCGTTTCTCAGCTTCCCCCAATCTTGCACCCTGCTTATCCAGTTTGTCGAACATGTGAACTATCCGAAGATTCAGCACGTCTATTTTGACATCTATAGACTGTAGGCTACTCTGCATGGCCGCCAACGTGGATTCAAGTGGAGTAGCTCTCTCCGCAGGCATTTCTTATTCTGAGTCCGAGAGTGCTCGCTGTTGAGATCTGACCAGTTTCCTCCTCTCAAAGGTAAGACGCGTTTGGCCTTATCAGTTTTCCCCATCTTGCTAAAGCTAGTTCGTATGTAACGGTCTGTACAGCCGGTTGTGTAGTAACCATGTGGTTCACCCCACAGCTAGGCTGTGCACCTTTCTCCACTAGTTTGTCAGGGTTGATAGAGCAGCAATTACTATGCTTTTTTACATGGCTCGTGTCTTTGGATCTATTCCAATGCTTGGTCTGAGTGTAGCCTTCGCCCTGATGCAGACCCCTGGTATGCACGCCCAGCCTGCTTTTGAGGCCAGTCCCCCGTTGCGTAGGGTTTAACACCGCTGATGATGTCCAGGGGCTCAGCGTGCACTCCTGGTGCGACACTGGCATTCTTTTCCAAGTGCACGTCGCTAAATCTCATCTCCGCTGAGGTGCAGCGGGTGCCACCCGCTCCCCACTGACACTCCGCTTCGCTGCTCGCTCAATGGTATTTGCCCCCTCTGCCTTCTCGGTTTTCACAGTCAGGGCATCCCTGCACTCCGCAGCGGCCACTCAGTTACCTTTGCCTCAGGAAGCACCACCTCTGCAAGGCAGCCTGGGTATGGCCTGTTACATCTGCTTATTAGGGTCTCTGTCTGCGTCTGGAGGTGCGGCTAATTTCCCTTGCGAATCGTGTATCCCATGCCACTTGCCTCTGCTGCACCTCCTCATCTGGAAGTTTCCGCCACTACCTATGGCCTTTCAATCACGGCATACTCCCGGTACTGCACTATTCTCTTTCTCCTGGAGTGTGCCGCTAGTTCGTGGTTCCACTGCAGTACTGTGCTCGTCACACACGTCTCACGGCTACTCTATCCCAAGGCTCAGCAGGGGCTGTTATGTTTGCCACCGTCTCAGTGTGTGTTGTCTGGACAGCTTCGCTATCCTCAGAGGCAACACTGATTCCTCCACCTCCGAGAGTGATGCTGCTGTGATGCCATATGTGTATGCAGCCTACTTCCCTCCTCAACTGCTAACGGAGTGCGCCATCTTCGTCCAGAAGTTAGGCCTGATTTTTTGTTAAAATGCATTTCCCCCAGCTGTTACTTGGCCACATCCCAGCACCACACCAAGACGGTGCTAATTTCCTTGATTTCAGGGCTCGGTAATGCCACGATTGCAGGATTCTGGGCGGATTACTCATTCAGCTGGCGGAGCTGCACTAAACTGCGGCCATCTTGCTGTGCGCTTGTTAGCACCCCCCAAATTCAAACATATTTAAGTTTAAAAAATATAGATATCTGGGGACATGAGTCCTTGGAGTGGACTCACAGATCCTACTGAAATTTGAACTTTGATTGGCTGCCAACACTTCAACCAGGAATTGTTGGCAGCCATCTTGGGACTTGGCTTGATGCCAAGTACCACAAAAAAGTTTAAAAAAAGAAAGGGGGCAGGGCAGAAATACCCTGACACCCCAGATATGACCCAGCTGGATGTTAAAAGCATTTTCTTTAAACTTTTGCAGCGATTCACGGCAACATTTTAAAAAAAGACGTCTGAGTTCCTGCACGTCTTTTATAAGAAGCACCCTGGGTGGCATGTTAAAATAAATGAGGGGGGCTCATTGAGCTCTCCATCCTAGGTGACAGAAAAGCCCCAGGGACTGCCGCCTCTCTGGGGTACTGAAATGTACAAATATGTGGGCCGCCACCTCCCTGGGTCTTCAATTTAATACAGTTTAGGGGCCACATAGATCCCCTCCCCCCGCAGCCCAGTGACTGCCACCTCCCTGGGGCAAATGATTTAAAGAAATGCAGGGTGCGTTCCCCCCCAGCCCCAGGGACCACCACCTCTCTGGGGCAAATATAACAAAATAATGCAGGGAGTCCATTGCGAACTCCCAGCCTCTGCTGACCACCACCTCGTCGGGGCTAATAAGAAGATGGGAGGGGAGTTGTGTGTCCCCCCTCCTCGAGACATACATGGCCCTGGGGACCGCCAGCCACCCCAGGACTGGCACCAGCAATGTCCCTGGGTGCCCACCCCCGGGAAATTGCAGTTTGCTATGGCTTGGATAGAGCTTTACTGCTCCCACTAAGCCATAGGAAACTGCCCTGCTTCGAGTAAGCGAGAGCATGTCAAATGTTCTTGCTTACTTGAAGCAGAGCAGAAGTGCTTTTGGACAAAGGGAGGGACATGTTAGCAGCTTTTTCTGTCCAAAAGCAGTGCCAGCTCACACAGGATGCTGGGAGCTGGCGGGGACCACGGAGGCCTGGAGGCTCCGGCCCACAGTCCCAACAGAGGAGAATGAATGCCCTAGGTGGGACCAGGCACCCACAGTAGAGACAGTGCACGGGGATGGGGTCGTCAGGGTCCAAATCAGCCTGGAGGGCTGCAAGGCTGCCTCCCCTTTAAAAACTAAATAAATAAAAAAGGGGCAGGCCCCGGGGGATGGATTCCCTGGGGCCCAAATAGATGTGTGTCCTCCTCCCTTTAATAATAATTATTTTTCTTTAAACACAGGCCAGGCCACGGGGGATGAGGTCCCTGGAGCCGTTATCAGCCAGGGGAGGGGGGCTGTGTGCCCCATCCCCATTTCAGAAAGGACTGGACCCATGGGATGAGGGCCCCGGGGCCAAAATTGGTCCAGGGATGGGGCATTCCCTAAAAAACAGAAAAGAAAACTTTTTTTGAAAGCCCAGCAACTCGCCGGAGGCCTCATCCCCTTTCTCCACCACTCTCCAAACGTGTCTCCTTGGGCACTGCTGGTTGGGGGATGAAATCCCCTTGGCTCCAGAGGGTCCATGGTGGCCAACAAACCATCCTGTTATATCCAGTAAGTCCCACACAGGGGGATTGCTGAGAGGTCTTTGGAGGTCATGCCTCCTTTCTCCACCACTCTGCACACCTGCCTCCGGGCACACAACTGGCTGGGAAAGGAACTTCACTTTACTTCTGAGGGCTTCAGGACTAAAGTGGACTTCTTCCCTCAACCAGTAGTGCACAAGGAGGCGTGTTTGCAGAGTAGTGAAGAAAGGGGGGATGGACTCTGATGACCTCTCAGCAATCCAGCCGTGTGGGTTTTACTGTAGGTAATAGGAGGGATAGTTGGCCCCCAAGAACATCCTGGGGGGGGGGGCAACTACACCTCCTTCTACCTCCAGTATCTGGTTACCTTCTTCCCATCTACATGAACCATTGAGTTAACCTGAGGTGGTGTTATTCAGCATGCCTCATTATTTTTGTTTATTAATTTGAAGTTCTGTAAATAAGTCCATACCTCGCTTTGTAGGCTTGAAGTAGATTTATTCAGGAATACACATAAAAGACCACCAGATCAGGACGCAGCTAACATCCACTGCCTGAGGTCCAGCTCCAGAACAGGAGAACAGAACAGAATATTCTGTTGTCAAGCAATGGCACACGGAATGTGGGGACACAGCCAATCAACAGGGGTGTAGAAGAAAAAGGGAAGAGAGTTAAATAAGTAAGACCACAACAAGTTCTCTGTTCTCACTTACATAATGAATGCATGTTTTAATTTGAAAAGGGATTACAGAGGAGAACTAGGAGCATGACGTGTAAAGTTACTAATTGGTAGTTCTCTATCTCCAGGTGCCTTGTGTGACTGTTTGTAAGGGTATTGAGGGGCATATTATCAAGGACCGGTGTTAAAATGATCGCCGTTTTATCGGCAGGAAACTGCCGATAAAACGGCGATAATGGAGTTGATAATACGCCCTTGTTAATTCCCGTAGAAGCCCATGTTAACAAAAGAACATGGGCTTCTATGAGAATTAACAAGGGCATATTATCAAGACCTTTTATCGGCAGTTTCCTGCCGATAAATTGGCGATAATTTTAACGCCGGTCCTTGATAATATGCCCCCTAGTGCTTTACTTCTGTGTGTCATTGTTCTCCCTGCCTAACGCCTGTCAGCCAGCGGGGCCCTGCTCGTCCGAGTCCAGAGTAAAAGTAAAACAGTAATCTCATACCAGGGGAGTGACAACGCGCAGTGCTGGGCGTCCACCTTCATGTTCAGCCCATATTTACCTCTTATTCTTTTCTGGCTGACGTTTGGGTATTGTCTCTTATAAGCGTTCACATTAAAACATGTCGACAGTATTCCGGCGTAATCTATCGCACTGGGATCAAGTCGTTGGTGAAGTCTCGGATGATTATACTGTTTCCAAATTTGCATCAGCGTGTCAACCCATATAATGTGAATTAAGTATAGTATTTTATCTGGCAAGACCTATGTGGCATATGGTCCATCGGGCTGATTAGAAAAGTGTGGAAGGGAATGTGTAAAACACGAAGGCTCAGATTGTCTAAAGGGTTGCAGGCGCGTAGCGGCCAGTTTCAATAAGCAGTTAAAATAGGCAGAGACGAGCAACTTTCTTTTCACCGAAAGTTAACCCAGGCACAGCAGAAAAAAATGTTTGAGCCAGCACCCTGCACATTGATGTGGAGGGGCATATCTGAGGAAACGCCACAAAAAAGTCTTAGTGCAAAGACAGATTCAATATATTAGTCTGATCTGACATTGTGACAAATCCTAAAAGCAAGTGAAAACAGCCCTAAGGAGTCAAGTGGCATATCGAATGATAAACATAAGCATAATGTGTGCTTCGCGTAACAGCACACATCATACATAGCTTGCCTCTGTGTAATTATGTATCCATATGAAATTGTACTGCAGCGTGTGCTTCAAGCACAAATCCTATGGTAGACACTGCTACTTCACCTTGGTGCCATAAAACAACAAAACATCACACACGTGACCCATTATTAGCACAGGCGACACTGATGACATCACCAGGTTACTCTTGATAAATCAAATGCTCCGCTAGTTTTTTTCCTTCGCACACAGTGTAGCAATCTTCCATAGAGCACTCCATTGCACGAAGGACAGTAAAACTGGACTTTTCTGTGTATGTTCAGATTTATATGTGTTCCTACCTTGTGAATTTTCCATAATTCACGAACATGCCACCTTTTTCATGGATGTTGCACCTGTGGCCTAAGATTATGTGGAAATGTAAATGAAGAGGGTCATGAGGTTTCACCAAACTTAACATTTGATAAATCATTCTTTAACTCTCAATCAACACATTTCCCTTAAAGGCTAGCCCCTCCCCATTGTAGTCTGTGAATAAATGATAGATCTGGTACTTTCTAATAATTGTTCCACTGCTTAAGACACAAGAGCTCAAGTGCAAGTTTAGTGCTCTGAAAAGTCTCTAATCATGTGCCTTTTAATGATATAGATGTACATTTTGGTGTAACCTTAATTTCTTTACTCCAGAGGCACCTAATTTTCAATCACATTATGGCTTTGCAGATACCCCCCCTTACAAATTCTATAATTGCATGCATTAAATAGTTGTGGCCTGTATTTCACCCAAAGAAAACAGGGCAAACCTATATTCTAATACAAACCTGGGTATCTAGTATAATACAAAACAACTGACTTATTTGAGGTCAATTAAACAATTTCATTAATTGGGACAGCACTTCCAGGTGTTTACTGACTGTGCTGGATTCAAAGAGCCTGACACCAACCCACGGACTTACTGTACATCAGTCGATAACTATCTGAGAGTGCCGTCCTCTTGGATAATATCACAATAGTGAATCAGACCCTTACAATTTGTGGTGGAATAAAAAAAAAAGATTTAGTGTTAGGTTCTAAGTGTTTTCATGGGACTTTTTAAATGGACGTTTACTTGAAGGATACCTGTCATATTTTTGGGATGATTAGGCCCCAGCATTTGTGTTATTTTACACTGCATTATAGTAAATGCAGGGTTTTGAAGATCACAAAAGTGAGCCTATAAAGGTTACTAAAAGATTTCAATTAAAAGATAGCCAATGTATTGCTGGTATCATACTAATTTTAGGAATTGTGTTGAGTTCTGCTGTTATTTCATCCTTGCTGTAGTAGAGAAGATAAATACGACTGCTATTTTGTTTTTGATTTAAAATGAATGATGGCCTGACATTCTATGATTTTATATAGGGGCGTTGTAGTCCTTTCCTTAATTTGGTTAGATCCATGCTGGAGAAAGGCGAAGCAGTCTTGCTGTGGAATCCACCCACTGGGATTCTAAACTGATGAGTAAGTAAGAGAGCCTTGGCATGGAGGCTTTCTCCCCTGATGGATACAGGCAGTGCCAAGATCCCATTTTGTGCTGCCCATAGTGCATAGCAACTGGTGAAGCACTCACTGCCTCTGCCAACAGGCCAAGTGTAGTGAAGACGCTACACAATATTAAGTAAATAAGCACTTTATTGCGACTAGGCAAGGAACAGGAACCGGCTGATAGAATCTCCAAGTGTCAACCTGCCCGCAGCACGATACCTATCTCCTAGGAGACAAACATTGTGACTCAATATGCTCCAAATGACACCTAAGAATTCTACCGTTACCATAGACTACACACCTTCCCCTTATACAACAAAAGAGAACTTAAAAATTATATTAATATGTGAGCAATAGATTTACAGCTGCAATTACTCATGTCTATCAGAAGATGACCCAAAGTACAGTATAAATATACCATGTACATTTCACAACAGTAATCAACAAGTGTTATAGGCTGCGTTATGATCCTTTTTTGTCTTTTCCCCAAATCGTTCAATTCTCCAACTTCTTTTCCCAAAACATCCTCTGCACCACTTTATAGTAACTCCTTCCTCTATTTATTTATAACACAAAAAAGCTGTGAGGAGGGGTCCAAGGGATTATGAAGTTTAAAGCCCTTTAAGAAGTAATTCCCCTAAATATTACAGTCAAAACACAACAAACCTCTCGGGTCTGTAATAACCTGAAACCAGCATGGAAAAGAAAAAGGGGAGGAAAAAGGTAAATCTGTGTCTCTCCATCAAGACCTAAGAGGGGAGCGATCCCTTTTACGATGAATGCCCTCACTCACCATAGGTGACATGCTTCATCGTTTGGGCTTCTCCTCCCAGTGGGAAATCTTAGTCCCACTGAGGGCTACAACCACCTCACTGTGAGGTGGGAGCTCTGGGATGTTTTTTGTTAAATAATAGCAGTTGTGGATGCTAAAATTCCATATGTGAGCAATGTGGTGTTGTGAGAGTGCAGCACAATAAGTGAGTGAAAGTGAATTTAAAACTACCTAGTGTGGATGAAAAGAATCTTTATTGGCTCATCCGAACTGGCAGGATTAAAACGCAGTGCAACACAGTATATAATTAAACTGCTAGATAGTAAAAAGAGGTCGACATGTTTCAGCCATTAATCATCTATAAGAGTATGTCTGGCTTTCTTCAGGGCCAAATAACAGAACAAAGCTGCTGCTGTGAAGTGAGAAAAGAAAAATAAACTCTAATACAAAACCAGTAATCCTGTGTGTGATTCAGTATCACTGGAACTTGTCTAAAGAGAGTGAGACACAGAAAAACACAACCAATCAAACACGATAAAAGCTCCAAAATTGGTACAGTGTCAAGATGACTAATTAGTCATTAAGCTAGACTGATCCAGCGCTCTTACCAAAATTTTGCATGAATGACTCTACCTACTACCACCAAACTTACCATACAATACTAGGCCCATAACAACAACAGAGCGACTGAATCATGAGGCGATAAGATCTATATATGTTGTTTAAACCATCCACAATAAACAAGACCAGCTTGTCATTTAGAAAGTTTATTTATTTAGAAAAACTCAGGTTTTGGAATTTTATCAAACAAGCATTAGAAAATGTCATAAAGAAAGGTTTATTCAGCATTAATAAAGAGAACTTAATTCAAGAAATATTATTCATTAGCAGAAATAAGTAAAAATAAGCATTTCCAAACCCTAACTATCTCTCTGTCTCTACCCTCATCACCTAGAAATAAAGTATTTAATAAAAGCTGCTTTCCTTACGTATGTTGTCCATCAGCATAACACGTCCCTCTGGAATCAAGAGCGCAAGCCAAATGTCTGTTCTTTGAACCCATTCTTATACGCTAAACTGAGCTAAACTAACTATTTTTCACATTCCAACAGTTGAATTCTAGCTCTCCATTGGCTGAGCCACCTCATGCCACAGTAAAATATGACATCTTCTACTTCATGTCCGGGCTTATTCACTAGCTCATTGTTCATGGACAGAGTCTTGGCAGCACTTCCTTAGGCTGCTACATTTTGTAGAAAAGATGTTCAAGTAATGCAAAATCTGTCACGTTTCTTCCTTTCAGCCTTGAGCTTGTACGTTCTGAGCTTTCCGTGGCACATTTAGCAAACCTCTCCACAGAGGCACTTTTGGCAGTTCTTTTCAAAACCTTTCAAAATAAAAGTTCATAGGCTTCTCATCTTTTTCAGAATAATTTTCTCTTGTGGCCTTTTCATCAACAGGCCTCTTTTCATAAAGCGTCAGTTTTTTGCGCCACCTTTTTCCTGCGTCAGTGTGCTAATTTTCTGCAGCCATCTCTAAGCTTCATTTGTAAAACTATTATATAAACAAACATAAAACATAAGTTAATTAAGGAATTGACATTTGTTCTGTTTCCCACCCACCTTTGCTAATTAATTAACCCATTAGTCTATATTACCTAGCAGAAGCAAACAAATAAAGCAGCATTTGTATCTACCATTCTTCATTTAGTCCAGCAGGATTCTCCACATACCTGTATAAAATAAAAAGACACCACATAGACAAAAGCATATATAAAATAGGCACATGCAATTAATTGAACAGCCGCAATTAATATTGACAAAACAATAGACAAACAAAACAAGGTTAGTTAATTCTTTTTAAAACATACTTGCTGCAACATAGAGCACATAATGTTAAACCCACATGTTTGTGAATGCAATTTTTATTCTAGGTTGGTTTAATAACATGCATGCAAACATATTGGTTTTATTAAACATTATGGAAGTCTGACTTCACAAGGCTGAACAAAATTCTCTTGTGTAACATGCAACTGATCTTCAACAAAAATGTCGCAAAAACTATAACTGGTGTTGTCGCAAAAACTACAACTAATAAAGATGTCAGTATCTTGCCAAGAACTGAACCACCAATCTTCTTGAAAACAGGTTTTGATTGCCTGAAATCTTTTAGACAGATGTTCAGAAAAAATACATCCTCTTCTAAGGAAACAATTTCTTATTGTAGCCCAGTGATTACACTATGTTTGTCTTGATTAGCTGAAGCTTTGCTTGTCATATTGACCTTAAATTTCTCTTTGTCAATTCCAAAAGGGAAAATGACAACCTAAACTAACCAAAGCAGAATTATTAGGAATATACATATCAGAGACATCTTACAACATCTCTTAAAGATGGAGCATCTTGAACTGTTATTTACAAAAACATAAGGCATTTTCACTAAGTTTTCAAAAAAAAAATAATGTAAAAACCCCTAAACCCTCTAACAGTTTTTCTTCGACCTAGTGTCACAAATTGTTTTCCAGCTAACACAATTTCTTCGACCTTGTGTCACCTAACACAATTTCTTCAGCCTAATGCCAAAAACAGAAATCCTAAATTTTAACAGAAAAATGCCTCAATCATTGTCACTATTTTCTTCAATTTCTTCCTGACTGCTACTATTTACCTCCACTACAGGTATCACTTCTATTTTCTTTCCTGCTTCACTTTTCTTTTCAGAATCTTTTTGACTTGATATTTCATCAATCTTTTATTTTGATCTCTGTACCAATTTGAATTTTAGGCCTTCATTTTCTCCTGGTCAATTATCATCTTTTCTTGATAATTTCCTCTTTTGCTCGGTCACATTACATTCTGTTCTCCAAGCTCTTTTTCTGAATTTTCTTATTTGAGAATCTTCATCACTCTCATCAGTTTCAGTGTCATAAATTTCAACTCTAGACTCAGGTACTTCTTTACTCGGCAGCTTCACTCCGTTAGGAACATCATCTTTGTAGCTGGTACTTGGCAATTCATCTTCTTCTTCTTCAACTACCTTCAACTTCCCAGTTTCAGATTTCTTGTTCCTGCATTCAGAGCTTCTTTTCTGCTTTTCAATACTCTCCTGGTCTTCAATCGCAATCTGATCATTTTCTTCTTCTGCTTCTTTTTCTAGCAGATCTCCATCATTTTCTGAGTCTAATGTTACAACTTTCAAGTCTTTTTTATTCAAGGCTTGTTTTTCATTCAAATTCTCCAGATGTCGACCAACCTGTCGATCTTCAAGATTTAGATTTCTTTCAGGCTCTTCTTCAGAATCTGAATCAGCAGTGGTGACACTTTCTTCATCAGAATTTTCAGGTGTAGGTACACCAATGGTGTTGCTAGCGTCTATCCACCTTTTCAGGCCTTTGTACTTCACTTTTTTTTAGTGACAATAATAATCTGTCCTGTTTTCTGCCACCTGGGTACCAAACAGTTTCTTCTTTGGTGAACTTCTGTTCTCACCCAGTCACCGGGTGACAGATCATGTGCTTGCTCTTTTTCTCTTGTCTGTACTTCAGTTCCCACCTGATTGGACACAGAAGTCACTACATCTGATAAATTCCTGCAGTACTCCAAATTGACGCTATCATTAATAGTCATCAATCTTCCCACTGGTATGAATGCCTGTCTCATGATCCTGCCCATAACAATATCATGTGGGCTTAAACCTGTCTTTTTATCAGTAGTATTTCTCATAAACATCAAAACAAGTGGAAGGGCATCTGTCCACTTTATACCTGTAGTTAGGCACATTTTTACATCTCTGTTCTTTATAGTACCATTCTCTTGCTCCACAACACCTGAAATTTCTGGTCTATAAGTACAATGGAGCTTTTGTTCAATGTTTAAAACTTTACAAATCATTTGTAACCGTCTGTTTTCAATATGTCTTCTACCATCTGGTAACTTTGCAACAGTAATTGCATCATTATGTCGCGTAAGAAATGTTTCAACCCATTTTGTAAACAAACAAACAATCACAAGAACGTAGTACAGTTTGTTATGCAGTGCCATCTCAATGAAATCCATTTGTAATCTGGTGAATGGACTACTCTCCTGTCCTTCTGTTCCCATTCCCACAACTATTTTCTTAATTGGGTTCACTTGCTGGCAAGATAGATACCTCTGGTAAAGAAATTCTACAATTATTCTAAATTTTGTATTGAACGCAATTCCTCTGAAAAGCTTAACCATTGAATCTCTTCCACTATGTCCCAAACTATGGTACATTCTGGCTATGTCAGCAATCATGCTATTTGGTAAAACTACTCTGCCATCTTTATTATTATTATTATATTTAAATTTATAAAGCGCTCAGCTACCCATAGGTTTCCCGGCGCTAAAATCAACAAAGGGAGAGGGGAAGTCAGAAGGGAGCAAGCTACATGTTGAATAGCCAATTTTTTACCTGTTTGCGAAATCTAAGGTAGTTGGGTTCTTTACGTGACCGAAGGGGAAGAGAATTCCAGAGTGAAGGGGCTAGCCAGGCAAAAGAACGGCCTCCCATTCTGGCTTTTCTGATTCTAGGCACTGAAAAAAGGTGTTGGTTAGATGAACGCAGAGTGCGGGGCGGGCAATGGAGGTGGACCAAGGATGTGAGGTATGGTGGGGCCAAACCAGTATTTATTTTGTGCATGATGCAGAGAGCCTTGAATTTCGTGCGGTTTTCAATGCGGAGCCAGTGTAGCGTGCGAAGGGAATTAGAGGTAGGGGAAGTATTAGGTAATTTGCAGAGCAGTCGTGCTGCCATATTCTGGACTGTCTGAAGTTTACGGGTCACCTCTTTGCTGGCACCCAGGAGAAGAATGTTACTGTAGTCTAGTCTAGAAGTGATTAGAGCCTGGACTACAGTTTTCTGGGTATCCGCAGGCAGCATCCCAATGATCTTGCGCAACCACTTGATGATTGTGATGCAGGTGGAGGAAGTTTTGACCACATGGCTTTTCATAGATAACTGGTCGTCGAAAATCACGCCTAAGTTGCATGCTGATTTAGAAGGGGTAGGTGGAGTGCCCATTTGAGCGGGCCAATGTTGGGGTCCCCATAGAGTGGTATTGTGGCCAAACAGAAGAAGTTCTGTTTTCCCCCCATTCAGTTGCAGTTGTTGTCCAACATCCAAGCTGCGATGTTGCTCAATCCTGAACAGAGGGCGGAAGAGGGGGCATGAGAGTCTGAGGAAAGAGAGTAGATGATCTGGGTATCATCTGCGTAGGAGTAAATGGTGAGCCCAGCTTGCTCCGCAATAGACGCCAGAGGTCTGACGTATAGGTTGAAGAGCAAGGGGCTCAGGATGGAACCCTGTGGGACTCCATACGCAGATGTAAAGGTTTGGAAAGCGGATGAGGAAGAGAAGACTTGGAAGGTGCGGTCGGATAGGAAGCTAACAAGCCAGTTGAGAGCTGAGCCGGTGATGCCAGATGTTCGGAGGGCATTGATAAGAATGGGGTGGGAAACCGTGTCAAATGCAGCACTTAGATCAAGCAGAATGAGTGCCACGGTTTCCCCCCTGTCAACTCGGTAACTGATGTTTTCCGAGAATCCCAGCAAAGTAGATTCCGTCGAGAAACCGGATCTAAAGCCGGATTGTGACAGATGTAAAATTCCCCTTAACTCAACATGGGTGGAAAGTTGAGAGTTGATGTGCTTTTCTAAGATTTTAGAAAATACCGGAATCAGCGAGATAGGACGGAAATTAGCTGGGATACTGGGATCGGCATTAGCCTTTTTTAATAAAGGCATTATCATCGCGTGTTTCCATGCGGAGGGTACAGTAGCTTCTCTAAGGGAGGAATTTAGAAGATCCATGATGAGTTCTAGGGAGGATTTGTCCAGCTTTTTTAGAATTTGGGGGGGAATAGGGTCCAGTGGGGAACCGGATTTGATTTTACTGATGATGTCGGAAAGGGTCTCGATATTCAGCGGATCCCATGTGTCGATCAACTGAGCGAGCGGCGGACAGGTATCGGATGTGAGCCTAAGGTCACAGGAGAGCGTGGGTGGAGAGGGGGGGGTCAACAGAGAGTGGGTGGGGCTGTGTGTCCAAATTCCATCCTCATCTCGCTGTCTACTTTCTGCTCTCAACCATGTGTTTTTCTCCTCATGAGTTGCTTCATCTTTTAAATCTTTGACTCCCTGCCATGTTTCAACTACAGATGTTAGTATTAGTGAACTCAAAGCATGTTCATCATTCTTTTTGTATGCTGCATATTTCACGACAGCAATCCTTACTGGCAACTGAATGCCATCAATCAATCCTTTAATTAAATTTGCATTTCTGATAGGTGAACCTGCAGAGGTCAAATAACCTCTTTGGGACCAGAGCTGTTCATAATCATGCACAACTCCATAACCGTATTCGCTGTCAGCAACATCAGCAACTGTGCAGACAGAATATGCTGCTCTCATAAAGTCTTCCTCCGTTCTTATACAAGGGCCATCAGTGAAGTAGACATAACCTGACTCTGGCAGAGGAACATCTTTAATGTCCGGTCTGGGCTTTTTGTGAAATTCTAATACATCCTGACATTCATGATCATTTGTCAAGATTGTTTTAATCTGTTGATCAATCTATTACTTGGATTTTTTCGCTTAAAAGTCCATCAGATTCACTCCAAGATACTGGGAGTACATTTATTCTTTGTGGTCTGTTTTCCTGTTCTTTATTTAATCCTGTATCTGTATTGTCTATCTGCTTATTAACATAATTTGGCAATGGCAGTGGAGGTATCTCATTCTGCTGAATCATCACCTGTCGCTGTATTTGTAACTGTTTATTTAGCTCATTTATCTCAATCTCCTTTTTCTTTGACCATTTTGTTTTCCATTTATTCATATTATCCCAATTTCTCAAAGTCCACATTAAGGGGGTCATTATGATGGCGGATTTTCCGCATACTTCGGGCCGGCGGAAGCCACCGCCGGCCCGGAGTATGTGGGAAATCCGCAGAGGAGGCCTGAAAGACCCATCGCCAAATCAGGATGGCTGGTGGGTCTCACAGTGTGTCCGCCGCTTTTCCGCCGCGGTCGGAAGGCGACCACGGCGGAAAAGCACTAACATGGCTGGCGGTGTCTATCAGACACCGCCAGCCATATTAGGATGTAGGGAAAGTAATGCTTTTCCGCGGCGGCTTTTCCGCCGTGGAAAAGCATACGGACAATCACTTTGGGGGCCCGTTGCGGGCCCCCTGGGTGAAGGTTGCGTGGGGGGTGCACATGGGGGGTACCTATGGTACCCCCCTGCCTTTGCGTGCACGAAGCGGCAGGCACCGCGCGGTGCCTGCCGCTTTGTGCATGCAAATGCACAGCTTTCGTTTTTTACATTGCGGCGGGTGCTGCTTCAAGCAGCACCCGCCGCAATGTAAAACATACAGGATGTGACCGCCAGGGTGGCGGTCACATCCTAATTGCCATGGAGGGACCGCCGCTGCCCATGCGGACGGTCCCTCCTACTCAGGGGTGGCGGATGGACGCAAGTCCGTCCGCCATCCTAATCGGCCCCAAAATCTTTTATATGGGCAATTTTACCTGTTTTGTTCAAGCTTTCAATGTCCCTTTCAGTAAAATTCATTCTGTAATTTTTATGAAACAGATTTTGCTTACTCAAATCAATTTCAAAATCAAAAGCCATTTCTTCAACAGCATCATATTTATTTTTTGTTTTCCAAGTAATTTCTTTGCAGAGAAACAACAATTCATCATCTTGATATGTTTTCAATCTGTCTGTACTCATTGTACCATTTATTAATTCTTCTAAATCAATTTTTAATTTTGACTCATCAGGCTGTGTCAAATCAATCAGGTCAACATCAAAGTTCTCACTAGTTGAAGCTGTTGTCATTACTCTCTCTAGCTTAGTTGGAATCATTACTGTCTGACTTTCAGATACATTAGAATAAAGTTTTTCAGTAAAATTTTCAATTTCAGAATTTAATGGGACCGTTAAAATTTTAGAACTAATTTCATCTTTTCCAAGCACAGGGACTGTCACTGCTTCCATGTATTTCATTGACTGCTTTAAGTCATTTGTAGAATTCACATAATCAGGAATATTAATTCCAGAAGTTCTAGGCATTTCATCATACTTTTCTGTTGCGTCACGTTGAGAAGAAGTCTGAGCTGGGACTCTATTAATCTGAACCGGGATTTTTGGCGTTATATTAATCTGTTCTGGGGTTTTGCTTAAATTTCTGTCCTGATCTGTATTTATAACATCATTTTTACACTGATCAATTTTTTCTACTCTGACAAGTTTATTATTTAGATTCGCTAATTTGGGAATCATTAATTTGCTCTCACATTTAGCAACAACATTTTTTCATTTTCTGGTACCAAGAAATCATTTTCTTTTTCTTTAGATAATTGTTATCCATGTTTTTAAATACTTACCTTATTATGATTGACCACAACAAATAAAATTGTTTACTTTATTAATGAACACGCAAAATTCACTAATTAGTCCACAAAGCCAAGCGATTTTCAGACTCTACTTTCTCTTTTTCCTATGTTCTCACTTTAATTTGGGTAGTAACATTAAATCAATTGAAAACACCAATAGAAGTAATCCAACTAATAAATAAAAAATTAGGGACAGAACTGTGTATTTTAAAATTATATCTCTGCGTGTGCTACTAATTTAAATACAGCGCAATTTCTCCAATGTACTTTATCTATCTCAGTACTTGATTACTGTGCTGCTGACAATAAATCATATGCAGATTTATGGGACACTATAATTACATCAGTTATTAATACAGCAGCTAGTAAAAAGCTCAATAATGTTTATTTATTTAATTTTGCTGCACAACCCTTCGCTCTCCCCCTCTGTTAATCAGCTTTAAGATCACTGCTGTGGCTTTTACTATAATCCTTGTTAATTAGGTAGAAGTGTTTTTTTGAACTATTTCTAATGTCTAGTAGATAGCGCTATAGACAAGGAATAGCGATGCACAGAACCAAAAATTTGCTTGGAAACACACTAAGCTTCTATACAGAGTCGATCATTATTCAACATGAACAGATTTTTCCTTACACTGAGGTATTTGCCAGCTGCTCTCATCCATCAGTTAAACTGTAAGCGCACACAGCTTCTAAGGTGTTTTATTAATATTCACTTCACTGACAGGACATCAGGCAACACTCGTCTTGCTGAATCAGACACTGCCCCATTCCCGCACTGATGGAAAACTATGACAGGACTGCAGGAAAGGACAATCAAGTGGTTGCCTTAGGACTGAAACTCTGCCAGTCGCTAGGCTCTCAGAACATCAGTCCATTAAATCTGTGCCTAATCTTCCACGCCTCAGTGACTCTGCTTCCTAAAACATTTCAATGACGGTCTGCGCTGGCAAGGATAAGACGCGAGCGCTATGTCAGAGACAGTCACTAAATAAGAACAGCGTTTAATGCTCAGTCTCACTCTCGGCAGAAGTAAACAATGCCTTGGCCAATCACAGCACATCTACCGCGACGCTTACCCAATCACAGCGCCATTAGTAATACTCCAGCCAATCACAGCATAGTTACAGTATTATATACTGCTGTTACAATCCTTTTCCTTTCCCTCGCGCTATTAAAATAACTCTTTCTTTGTAAAACTTAAACCCACATTATAGCGCATAACACTCATTAGTCATTACTGTACGCATCAGTTGTAACACGCGTAGCTTTAACGACGAAGGAAATCAAACTAGGAATATTTGTTTATTATAAACTATTCGACATGCAGTGGTAATGCGCATCAGCTAATATTTGCGTGACCACTCAAAGTCGATTAAATGCTTTCAGTAAATTACAGCGCACCTTTGCTGTGACTATTCAATTTGCCTCAGCCAATCAGAATACGGTGTCTATGACGTTTCAACCTATCACAACGCTGCTTTGTTGTGACACGCCGGACCATTTAGCCAATCAGTGCGCGGCGGCTCTGATGCTCACAGCCGCTGCTGTTTTCAGGGACTTATTCTATATACTATCTGCTTGTTTGAAATCAAATTATATTTGCCAGGGCACTCGCATTAAAGGGAAACAAAGCCAAAACACTCGGAGCTCGTCGGCTCATAACAATGTGCTGTTTAGCTTAAGCACAACGCGCGACACTCTCCAGCTGCTCCAAAGCCAAAATATGCATCAGCTGCGACACACGTTTTTTAAAAAAAAATTTTTATAATAGCGCGACTGAAATGAGGACAGAAATCAGAATGGGGATACTCGCAAAATATAAATAACTATTTCTGAAGCCTCAGCCAATCACAGCGCTGTTGGCGATGCTTCAGCCAATCAGAGCGCTGCTTTGCTCTGACACTCCGGACGCTTCAGCGAATCAGAGCGCGGCTCTATTATGACGCGCCGGACATTTCTACCAATCAGAACGCGGCGGCTCTGACGCACACAGCTACTGCGGCTTTCAGTTCTCCGCGTTCTGCCTCTCTTTTGTAAAATGAGCTAAATTTTTAATACAATGTCAAGAAAATTAAAGCGGGGACAATTTAAAATGTAAATCAATTATTTGACAGATAGTGGTAACGCGCATCAGTCAATTACTGCGCGACCACTTCTAACTTAATGAAACGCTATTAGCGAATCACAGCATGGCTTTGCTGTGACGCCCCCAATACTTCAGCCAATCAGAACGCGGCGGCTATGACGCACACAGCCGCTGCGGCTCCAGGCTCTCCCCACACGCTCTCGCTCTCAAAATCAGTCCCTCCTTCACAATTTCGATCGTAATGCTTCTAATACTATTTGAATAACGCTAATCACTTTGTATACCATTTAAACAGTGCAGACTTTACTCGAAGGCTTTAAAAACGTTTTATAATTACTTTTGGGACATTTTAGTGACTATACAAAACAAAACCATTTGCCTGCTTCTCTAAAAAGGATAGTAGCTTCTCAGACACACAGATTTTCATTCATTCATTTGAAATAGACGACGCTACTTCTCCAGAATATTTTATAACACATTTACACATACATTCATATATACTAAAGAAATCCCTAATCATGCATACTTATTTTCTTCTTTAGGACTTTAACCTTTAGAAGAAAATCTCTTTTGTCAGTAAGAAAACGACGAACCCTTACCCTTCACACAAGTTTGGATATATCCTATTACTCTTTTCACAGAGAGTTTTAAAACAGGCTCTCAGTCCCTATACTCAATGTTCAAATTTCTTAGACAATCCTCACTATCATACATACATTTTACTCAACACACCTAGAACCCTAAACTTGTGTTGTATGTCCACAACACGATGATATGCGGCGATATCACCTTTTGAAGCAGTACAAATGAACCTGTGTAACCTAATAACAGCGTCCTGCTAACAGCGTTACACTAATCTTGCCATGGCTTAACCTGGGATTTTTCACACTGCTGGAAAAAACCCTTTCAACTACATTAAACAATCTGACAAAATCACTAACTCAACATATGTTAAACATTAATCCTATGAATATACCAACATATATGTGTCATGCATGTAACATGTATGTCAAAAACAACATATAAACCGTCTGAATGCTACCAGGAAATTGATCCAGCGCTCTTACCAAAATTTTGCATAAATGACTCTACCTACTACCACCAAACTTACCATACAATACTAGGCCCATATCAACAACAGAGCAACTGAATCATGAGGCGATAAGATCTATATATGTTGTTTAAACCATCCACAATAAACAAGACCAGCTTGTCATTTAGAAAGTTTATTTAAACATATTTAGAAAAACTCAGGTTTTGGAATTTTATTAAACAAGCATTAGAAAATGTCATAAAGAAAGGTTTATTCAGCATTAATAAAGAGAACTTAATTCAAGAAATATTATTCATTAGCAGAAATAAGTAAAAATAAGCATTTCCAAACCCTAACTATCTCTCTGTCTCTACCCTCATCGCCTAGAAATAAAGTAGTTAATAAAAGCTGCTTTCCTTACGTATGTTGTCCATCAGCATAACACGTCCCTCTGGAATCAAGAGCACAAGCCAAATGTCTGTTCTTTGAACCCATTCTTATACCCTAAACTGAGCTAAACTAACTATTTTTCACATTCCAACAGTTGAATTCTTGCTCTCCATTGGCTGAGCCACCTCATGCCACAGTAAAATATGACATCTTCTACTTCATGTCCGGGCTTATTCACTAGCTCATTGTTCATGGACAGAGTCTTGGCAGCACTTCCTTAGGCTGCTACATTTTGTAGCAAAAATGTTCAAGTAATGCAAAATCTGTCAGGTTTCTTCCTTTCAGCCTTGAGCTTGTCCGTTCTGAGCTTTCCGTGGCACATTTAGCAAACCTTTCCACAGAGTCACTTTTGGCAGTTCTTTTCAAAACCTTTCAAAATAAAAGTTCATAGGCTTCTCATCTTTTTCAGAATAATTTTCTCTTGTGGCCTTTTCATCAACAGGCCTCTTTTCAGAAAGCGTCAGTTTTCTGCGCCACCTTTTTCTTGCGTCACGTTTTAAAGTGTGCTAATTTTCTGCAGCCATCTCTAAGCTTCATTTGTAAAACTATTATATAAACAAACATAAAACATGAGTTAATTAAGGAATTGACATTTGTTCTGTTTCCCACCCACCTTTGCTAATTAATTAACCCATTAGTCTATATTACCTAGCAGAAGCAAACAAATAAAGCAGCATTTGTATCTACCATTCTTCATTTAGTCCAGCAGGATTCTCCACATACCTGTATAAAATAAAAAGACACCACATAGACAAAAACATATATAAAATAGGTACATGCAATTAATTGAACAGCCGCAATTAATATTGACAAAACAATAGACAAACAAAACAAGGTTAGTTAATTCTTTTTAAAACGTACTTGCTGCAACATAGAGCACATAATGTTAAACCCACATGTTTGTGAATGCAATTTTTATTCTAGGTTGGTTTAATAACATGCATGCAAACATATATTTTTTTTTAAACATTATGGAAGTCTGACTTCACAAGGCTGTACAAAATATTGTTCATTAACCTGCTCCATCAAGACCACCTCAACCTATTTACAACTCAGGGAAGGGAGCCCCGCTCTGAAATAACAAGAATGCATCACATAACTCTGGTATGTAGTATGGGCGCCTACTGTAATAATTACATTGATGTGCTAGTGGTGTCTAAGACAATAACCTACAAAAGTGGAACAAGTGGTCAATAGGCCCTTCTAGTTGGCAACAGTAGTGACATCTCTCATTCATTCAGAAAGAGAAAAAATGTACATATTTATTTTGTTATGCTCTCAAAAAGGGCCTAAAAGCCTGGTGGATATGATCAAAGAGCGTCCATGTCTGACTGGTGGTGTGTTACAGACAGGTGTAGATTTTTTAATTGAAAGGGATGTGCTGTGAGCCCCTGCTAGTACGTATTTAGTAGGGCGCCTGGAAGGTGTGTATATGTTAATCGGATTTAGAACTCCGTTGCAAATGATTGGCACTCCGACTTATTATATTGTTCCACTGAGGCGTGTATGGTAGTTAACGCAGCAACAGCCTACATGCATATGTCCCGTTTTAATGGAAACATTACCTAAAAGCGTCTCGCTCAGGGCATACTTTCATCGCATTCACTGCTAATTGTTTAGCGATAATGGCCTGTGAATGCTGCTAGCTACTGGCGTCTTGCTCAGGACATACTTTCATCGCATTCACTGCTAATTGTTCAGCGATAAGGGCCTGTGACTGCTACTGGCATGTCAACAAATAATAAGCCCTTTCTTTACTATCAACAAGCAGTTGACAAAGTTCCAGAAACATTGGAGAAACAAGCATCCATTACTAGCGAAATTCAGTATAACGGTCTAGACTTGCACAGCATAATCCGCCTCACTTACTTCTCCGTCGGTACTCCGTTGTAGTACAGAAGTTGCAACCGGAGGTACCGGAGGTACCAACGGGGGACAAATGGAGGTCTTAAATACCGGCATTGGAAGTCTGACTCCTGATGTGAGAGGCCCCCTAGGAGTTCAGTCAGAGTGCCTGTGTGATTCCCGGGCATGCGCGGAGACATAGTGTCTATCACCATGCATGCTCAGATCTCCTTAATTAGGCAACCTGTGCTTGTGCTGACTCTTATGGAACCAAACTATGCCCCAACTTTATTGGAACACGTCAAGTCTAAAAAAGTCACAACATTATCACTGAAGAAGGCTAAGGTGTTAACTCGCTCGATGTCTCTAGTAAGGAATAATTCTGTCTTTGTAAAAGCCATCGCAGCCCCCATTATATATATAGAGTGTTCTACTTTTAATTAACAAAATACATTAAAGCTTCGCTGTAGTCCTACATCCATGATGGAACTACCCTTATACAGGCAAGGAAAGGGCTTATGTGTCGCATGTAGACAGTATAAATGGAGAATCTAATTGTGTTACTCCTAAGCCTTCATCTAATCAATAGTGTACCCAGAGATATGTCAATCCAAACCTAGCAGGACTTTAGAGAAAAAGCAAATCACAGGGACAGCCAAGGAATATCTTCATTTTACCCTGTCGTATCGCTCTTGATCCAAAACACCCAACGTTGTTCCCCTCGGAACAGGAATTTAGATATATCTGTGATGTGCGGAGAAACGAAAGGTTGTTCGAGAATAGTCCACCTCAGTTCATCTGCTCGGTGGTTTGAATCTAAAAAATGGTTGGTCGTCTTTGTTGATCTCTTTTTACACTGAATGGTGCTCTTATGTTCCAGTATTCACATCTTGATCTTGCCCACGCAGAGTAAACCACATGGGCAGGTGATTAAGTAGATCACTTTTTCGCTGCTGCAGTTTGTATTCTTTGTTAGGCTTTTGTTAATTCTATTGTTCATTTCACCAGTTGCACAAAATGCAACTTTTAAGATTCCAAAAACTTTCCATTCTCCAATCTCACCATTTTTTTCATCACCTAAATGATATGTTGTGGTTCCAAAAATTAGTTATCTCCGTTAGAAACTTTTCCTGTTTTTTTAATCCTCACCCATTGACCTACTTTGACTTCTGTATGTTTTGTGTTGTACCTTTCATCATAATACCTTTTATATTTGTCATATTGATGCAAAAGAATATCCCTAACTTCTAACAATGACCAACTTACATTTCCTAAAGAATTTAGCCAACCAGGGTTCCACTTCAATTTGGTCTTACTTCCCCTCATCAGTTCAATGAGTGAGCACTTGGTAGCCTCAAACTCAGCAATTCTGTATGACCATAACATTTTAAAAATCTGTACTGCCCAAGGAATATTATTCCTGCTTCCAAGTTGAATAGCACCCTTGAACACTCTGTTGCATTTTTCCACCGTGCCATTTCCACTGGGATTGTACAACGAGGTTGTTCTATGCATGATCCCAAATTTGTTTAAATACTGTTTCATCTTGCCCAATGTGAACTGCAGACCCTTGTCACTGCTAATTACTGCAGGAGTACCTTCATTTAGGAATATTTCATCAGAAATTTTAGCACAATGTATATGTCTAACTTTTTGATGATCTACAATATAGGTCACTTAGAAAACAAAACCTTGAAGGTATTAATATACTTCCACACACTACCAACAGGCCCTGTGATGTCCATCGCTATACACTCCCATGGAGATCCAAGACACATAAAATCACTTATTGTAAACCACAATGTCTTGAGTGTTTCATGTGCTGACATACATATGCCACTCTCTCTTACCTCCCTTTTCACATCAATATCAGGCCACCGGGAAATACTCTCAATTCTCGTTTTTGTCTTTATTATTTCAAAAAGCCCTTCATGAAACAAGGGATTAGTCTTTTCCCTTAAAGTTTCTGGAGGAATCAGTCTATCTCCTCTTACTACATTAAGACCATAGCGTGTGAAATCACTCCTTACTTCCCAAAATGGGCTCACCTCTTTCAACTCACTCTTTGATGGCCATCCCTTTTTATGAACTCAGTTACTTTTTTTCTGTCAAATCTTTATCCATTCTTTTTATTTTAAAGCATGAATCCCAGTATCCCATACAAGGGCAACCTTGACTTCATCTAACAAATCATCTTGATTTTCTGAAATCTGAATAGGCAAACATGGATTAAAATCAGCGCCAGCATTCTTTTTACCGAGTAAATACTCCATTTTATAAATGGAATCTAATAATCTCATAGAAATCCGGGCCAACCTCGAAGAAGAACTTTAACTAATGGCTTATGGTCACACTTGATGGTAACTTCTCTTCCCCAAATGAATGAAGGAAAATGTTCCAGTGCTGATGCACATGCCAATGCTTTCCTCTAAGTCATTGCATACTTGTCTTTCGCTGGTGGCAATGATCTTGAGGCATACGCAATGATTATTCCGTTTCCATCCTTATTATATTGCTACTAGGCATCCCAAATATCAATGCTGCTCGCATCCGTTATAATCACACTTTTCTCCATAGGGTAAAACCTCTGCTAAGGAGAAGCAGCAGAAACTGTGTTTGTCACATCCACAAATTCCTGCACACAACTCTCAGGCCATATAAATTTTATCTTGGCCTTCAGTAATTGCCTAATATGAAAAGTTCACCCAGAAAAGTTACTAACAAACTTGGAGAAAAACTCAACTAGTTCTAAAAAAGGATTTGACTACATCCTTAGGCTTCAGACTCAGAGCATTTGTTATAGCTTCCACTAGTTTACTTTTAGGGAGAATCCCAACTGCACTTGGTCCAGTTTACCAAAAATTTAACCATCAAATTCTGAAAAATGGCAGAGGCCAAACCGAAAGGCATTCTCGTGAACTGATAACATCCCACTTATGAAATAAACTATGTGTACTTCTTACTATCTTCATCTAGGGGAAATTGATGGTATGGGTGTGATAGATCTATAGTGAAAAAGACCTCCATACCCTCTTAGCCAAAACTCATTCATTTTGGGTAAGGGAAATTGATCAATAAAAATATTAGAATTTAGATGGTGAAGATCAATACATGATCTAATCTTGCTGTTAACTTTTCTTGCAACAACTTATGGAGCTATCCACTCTGATGTCTGAACCAGTTCTATAATACCACTCTTCACTAACCGTTCCAATTCTATTTCTAGCTTCCCCCTTAAAGACATTGTTACGTTCCTGAATCTATACATCTTGGGAATAGCATTCTTCTTCAAAACTATCTTCTGTTCAAAATTTTCCATCCTTCCAATCTTTTCTCCAAAAATGTCAAATTCCCCACACATTCGCTTCCCTATAAACTCCTGATCATCAAGCACCAACACTTGTTCCACACCATTAGGATCCAATATGATGTTCAGATTTCTCTGATCTATCCATCCTAGAACCGAAGGACCTTCCTCGGAAACATATGACTGATTCACAAAGGGCCTCCATACTCGTGGCAGAGGGCCCACAGTCCTGATCGAGTCTACACACTCCGGGCGGAATCTCTGCAATCAGAATTCTCATTGCAGAGACTATGCCCGAGTGCTGAGACTCCCCCGCAACTACAGTCAGGCTCATCAACTTTACCTAGAGCTTTCCTATTCTTGAATCTTAATAGTACATTTCTATAACCCAACATTTCTATGGTTTCGCAGGTATAACCTTCTGGAACAATATCCACTTCCAGAAGATTTGAACCCAAATTTTTCTCAAATCTTTTTTGCCATATTGTCTCATTCACTATGGTGAATGATGAGCCACAATCTGCAGCAATGCGAATACCGACTCCACCCATTCTCATATAACACATTGGTTTGCTTTTATCATTCCCATTTCCAATGTTAAGTACTGCTTTCTCTCTTACATTCAGAACCCCTGAATCATCATCCTCTTCCTCACCCTCACTTGAGGATGCAGTTACACCCTCCTCAATGCACTTGACTTTGTTATTTATAAATGATTTATTTTATACACCAAAGCAAAATGTTACATTTTTCCACAAGCACTGCACTTTTGTTTTATCACAGGGCAATTTCTGTAATTAGCAAGATGGTTCTTACTATCGCATCTAAACTACCTAAGTTATTTTCTTGTAAATTTTGTAATACACTCTTTTTAGGTATCCCTTTGCAAGACTTAAATACCTTGGGTTTGTTTACCATAATTATAGCTACTGTTTCCAGATCCACAGATGTGCTATCTTTCTTGAGTGTTTTGGCACATCTGCCAGATAGCTCAGCCTTCCTTATGACTGGCATTACATTTTTCAGGGGACTATTCCCTTTAATAATAATAACAAACTTCTTTATTCGTTTTTTTTTCACAAATAAAAACCATAAAAGAAACACTTAAAAAATACAGTTTACATTTTGTAAGCAAAAATAGGAGTTCATACTGATACATTAAAAGGAAGGTTTTTCAGTCCATTTCATTTCCTCAGGGCGTGATTAAGTAATACTTTTTAAACGATGATTATTATAAGCTTTTCCTGTGCTTCATGATACATTTTAGGAAATTAAGAACAAAGTAGCAGACAGACTCAGATTCGAGCATTTGAAGTCTAAGGAATGCCGGCCTGCATTGTCTAAGGTGCCAACTCCTCAGTATGGGCAGTAGCCAAATTTTCCTGTGTGCATGATGGAATTTACAGAACAAAATAACATGTAGGTTAGATTGAATTGATTTCTCATCACAGGGGCAGAAAGGAAAATTTGAGACCCATCCATTACTCATAGGAAAAGCAACCAATCTAAAGAATGTATCCAGTCTGAATATGGTCAACAGCATTCTGTCATATGTCGTCACCGACAAAGTTAAATACGGCTGGATGCTGTGTGTTGTTTGGACCATAATGGTCGCGTGTTTCAGCGATTCCGAAGCCAGTCTCAATGTCTCTAAATGACGGAGAGCTTGTTGTTTTAGTGCTTTCTTCGGAAAGTTAACTATGGACTCTGGATGGGCATAATATTTCTCGAGACCAAGGTCTTTAAAAAAAATTCTAATATATGAAAGCCATCTTACCTTGGAAGACTTGTCAAGGGCCATTGTATCTGTGATGATGGACTGGGACAAGGCGTTGTTCACCGATGTCCAGATACGCCGCCACAACATCAGCGGTTGGATCTTGATCAAATCCTCCAGGTAGGGAATTCCTAGTTCTAGATGGGAGGCGTAGGTTGAAGTGCCTCTGGGGGTAATTAGAAGAAATCTCAGAAAGGCGTTTTCCGCTACTTGAATGGAGCTGGTGTCCGTGTGTCCCCAAGCACCCGCTCCATAAAGAGCAATAGCCTGGCATTTGGCACTATAGATCTTCAATAGCTCCACTGGAGCCCTTCTCCCCAATCTCCGACAGAAACTCATCAGGGCCGCTATTGATCTTTTAAATAGATGGCATCTTGCCTCCACTGCTGGCTTCCATGTCAATCGTCCGTCTATCATGATACCAAGGTACGGATACTGGGAAATAACCTCTAGTTTTTGTTTATCGAGGTAGATCTCTTTTACTCCTTTTTTCTTAGTACCTGCTATCATGACAACTGTTTTCTTGACATTTACTTGTAAATCTAAGCCTCCCATGAATGTCGTGTATCTCTTCAGGGAGCTCTGTAGCTCGCGCGGAGTACGTGCGAGGATGACGGCATCGTCCGCGTAGAGCAGGGCGGGAATCAGGCGCTGTTTTATACGAGGAAGGTCCTGGGCCCCTCTGAACATCTCTCCCTCCAGACCATTGGTGTAGAGTGAGAAGAGAAAGGGGGCCAGGACGCATCCTTGCCTGACTCCACGCTCCACTCTGAACGGAGCCGTCAGCTCACCATTCTTCCCAAAACGAACTCTAGCCGAGGCTCCTGAGTAAAGCTCCCTTACAAAGTCTAAGAGGGAGGGTTCCACACCCATTTGACTTAGGACCATCCACAGCTTTGAATGCGACACGCAATCAAAAGCTGCAGATAGGTCTACATAGACCATGTAGATCATGTTCTCCTTAGCCTGTGTGTATTTTCCCACTATCAGGCTAAGATTAAGGGCCTGCTCTACGGTTCCGAACCCCTCCCGAAAGCCGAATTGGAGGTCAGAGATAATGCCTCTCTCCCCGGCCCATTGCTGAAGACGCTCCAAGATTACTCTCCCCACGACCTTGCCAAGCGAGTCCAGCAATGAGATGGGGCTATAGCATTTCACGTCTTGGCGGTCCCCTTTTTTAAATATTGGGACCATGATGGACCTAGTCCAGGAATTCAAAACCCCCTCATTAGCGGCTGCTATGCAAACTCTTGTAAGGATGGGCGCCCAGAGGTCCAGAGTGTATTTAAAAAAGTCGGCTGGGACCCCATCCGGGCCCGGGGCTTTCCCCGTTTTACTTGATTCCAAGGCCAAAAGCAAGTCGGGTATATCAAAGAGGAGCGGGATAGGGTAATGTACCTTCGGAAGGATGCTCTCAAAGCTGTCAATAGTTGAGCCATTTTCAAAGATCTTGGAAAAATGGGCCACCCAAGTTTCTTCGTCGATGGCTACTTCAATCTTGGGGATGTTGTTATCAGTGAGATACAGTGCTCTAACTGTGCGCCAAAAAGCCTCGCTATTTTTTGAAACGGCACTCTTATGCAGGTCTTCCCACAGTTTCTGCTTCCGTTCTTTAGTTCGTTGCTTTCGTTCCCTGATGTATTCACGTCTGAGAGATTGGATTTGTCCCATGTCTCTGGGTTTATTGTGTAGCGCAAGTTTTAGTTTAGTGAGGGCTACAGTGCAATTGTGATTGAACCACCCTTTCTTGCCGGATTGCTTGGACTTTAGTTTAGGCGAAAGTAGTCCCTTGATTTTCACCAAGATTTGCTTAAAGTTGTCTAGGACTTCTTTGTGTTTTACCAAAAAGTCCAAGCATTTGATTATATTTGAATATGCCAGCTTGACCAGCTTTTTAGTGATTTCACTCGGGTTAATTTTTTCCCATTTTATTGTATATCCATTCTGTTTGCCTAGTTCTACGTTATTCTGAGCGAGAGTATTTACTATTTCTATATTTTGGTGCTTGTAATTAGGTAACTGAAGATACAGCCTCAACGCAGAGTGGTCACTCAGAGAGTTATCAATAACCTGAAAGTCGTTAGCCATCTCTGACAGTCCAGGAGACAAAAAGATGTAAACCACTGTGGTTTGGTGACCTCTGCCCACATAGGTTGGAACTAAGCAACATAAATCCGAGCTTGGGTGGTTTGCAATTTGCAAGTCCAGTTCGGAAAGCACATTGTTTAAGGCGTTCCCCGCCTTGCTATGTGTAAGATGTACTAGTGGGAGGTCGAATTCGTCCACAATCCCGCAGCAGTGTGAATTCGCCAGTGGGCACGGGTGAAGGTTGAAATCCCCTCCCCATAATACGTGGTTTGCCCCATGGGTGCCTTTCCACAAATAGAGTTGAGTTAGTCTCTCATGAACGTCGCTGAGAAGAGTCATAAATTGATCTTCATCTAGATTATTATAGAAATTAGTCAGAAGAATAGTCTCCTTGTTCGCAAAGGTAAGTAAAAGAATTTGGCAATTGGAGTCAGTATGGATAGTGGTCACTTTTAATTGGTTCAAAGTATTCGCAATGTACGTTGTTAGCCCCCCTTTGGGCCTACCTATTATGCTACGGACCGCTGGGACAAAATTTTTTTAAATCCTTGCAGGTGAAGCTCAGAAGTAGACCATGTCTCCTGCAGACAAATTATATTATATGGTTCCAAAACATTTTGAGCCGACCCATCCTCAATCTTGGTGCGTAGACCTGCTACATTCCAAAAGAGAATGGGTATAGATAATGTATCAGATTTTAGTCCTATTTGTTCTTTGGTGCCGGGGAAGGGTTTATTATAGAGCTCTCGTGAGGAGCGCTTGGGTTAGCAGGTTCTATATCAGTTGGTGGTCAATCGACCATTTCGAGCCCGCTAAATCTGTTAGTCGTCAGGATATTATACCATGGTTCCCAGCGGGGCAATTCTCTGTATGTCATCCTTTGAATAGGGGGCCTCCATTCTCCCCATCCACCACCCTGCTGACGAAGTCCCACTAGTTGCCATGAGTAATCTTGATCGTAATGTCTAGGGGCCCCTTGATATCCAGTATTATGGAAATCAGTGTGTCGGGGAACAGGAGCAGAGCATAAGGGATCGTAGTCCTGAAAAAAACCCTTCGGTTGTCTTGAAGGGTAAAAGAAAGAGAGTGGTTTGACGGTAATGCCTCCATTTACGTTCGTATCTTCCCAGGAGCAGATATAGTCTGCGATACGAAGGCCCTCAAAGGTAATCAGAATACAGTCCCCGGGGATCGATTTTCTAACTTTACCCACCCATGGAATCCTACGAACTGACAGGATCCTTCCATTCCAAGTTGGAGGGAGGGGACGATTGTTCTGTAACCAATGTTGTACCTTATTTTTGAGGGACCAACCCGGTTCCGCGTTATTATCCGCAGTTACTGGAACTCCGGTCATAACCGCTACATACGGCGAGGCCTCGGGTGGTAGATCCACTAGCGGTCTACCCTCCCCAGCACCTCTAGGGATATTTCTATGAACTTTGGGGACCGGGGGATCAGGAACGGATGATTGAGAGGCCGATGTTTTTGATGTTACCTTGTTTATAGCCTTATTTGTAGCCGCTAAATTTGGAGCAGGTGAAATTAATGACTGGGAATTTTCTTGTGGCAAGATGGTAGATGCATTAATCACTATGTTCGGGATACTCTTAGTGGTCGGACGGGAGGATTTTGCTGCTTGGGTTACCTTATTCTGATCTGTTACGGGTTTCTGGGGAACATTTAGAAGCTGTATCGGAGGGTGATTTATGTGATTTTTTCCCCGTGTATTTTGAGCCCCTACCGGTTGGTTATGTTGTTGGGATTTCACAAGTTTACCTATCTGCATCTCCAGCTGTGTTAGTCTTTTTTCTATTGGTTGGAAAGATGATTTAAATAAATCAGCGATCTTCTTTACGAGCTGTGTGTATTCGCCGTCTCCTAGACCCCTATTGGTAGGTAATAAAGTAGGGGATTCCAAGTCAATAAGAGTGGGGGTTTCATGCTCGTTGTGGTGTATTAAAGCAGTGACTACTAGATGTTCTACTCTGGGGGTGGAGTCTGAGGGGCGCTTAATGTATGATGTAACATATTCAAGCTAGAGTTTACTTGATCATCTTTTTTCTTGCTTATCACATCCTCCCGCCTTCCCCTTTCATGAGATTTCTCTAAAGAGGTCGTTTGAGTGGGGGTTTGTGGAGGTAAGTCAGGGGATCTCTCCAAATCGGTGCTTAGCTGCGAGTCGGCAAGTTGAGACACGGATAAATCCACATTATTTGGCAGACTTTGCCTCCCACAACTCTCCCTCTCCCCTTCATTGTTTTTCCCTAAAGCGACTGGAGTTCTTGCATCGGCCAGGTTACCCAGAGAGGATCTCTTGGCAAATGCAAGATCTAGAGATACTCTCTCTTCTATCAGTGATATGCTTTGGTCTATGAATGTATTCGCTTTAATTATAAAATCATCCATAGGACCAAGCAGTTTACCCACGCTGCCCGGGGCCTTGGATTTCTTCCCTCTGGTCACTACCATATTGCTCAGATAACAATAGAAAAGAGCAGAAAATAAAATATAAATAAAAATTAAAAGGGGATGGCCCAGTCCAGTCTCGACAGTCCTCGAACGGCCTCAAACGGCCCGCTCTTTGCCCGGTCTTCGCCCCGAGCTCCGACCCGCGCGCGTCCCGCGTCGCGGTGGGGCTTACACCAATAAAGTACGTAAAGAAAGGGGGCGTTGCCGCCAGGGGAAGAGGCACCAGCTGTGCAAGGTGGAGAATGCTGGTCCTCGCAGTCCCCTGGTCGGCTCCTGGCAAAGGTCACAAACAGTAGTCCTCGACCTGGGCTGTCAATCACTGGGAGCGCGTCAGGAATCCGCCGACTGCGGAACCGCTCACACCAGGTTAGGCAGCCTCAGGGAGCATGCAGGGAACGAACAGCCAAAAACGATCCTTCCAGCAGTCAGGTTTGGACGATGAGCGGCACCCACGAAGCGGGTGGCGCGAAAGGTATTAAGGGCTGGAATCAGAGGGCGTGGCCGCCGGGGGAAGAGGCACCAGCTGTGCAAGGTGGAGAATGCTGGTCCTCACAGTCCCCCGGTCGGCTCCTGGCAAAGGTCACAAACAGTAGTCCTCGACCTGGGCTGTCAATCACTGGGAGCGCGTCAGGAATCCGCCGACTGCGGAACCGCTCACACCAGGTTAGGCAGCCTCAGGGAGCATGCAGGGAACGAACAGCCAAAAACGATCCTTCCAGCAGTCAGGTTTGGACGATGAGCGGCACCCGCGAAGCGGGTGGCGCGAAAGGTATTAAGGGCTGGAATCAGAGGGCGTGGCCGCCGGGGGAAGAGGCACCAGCTGTGCAAGGTGGAGATTGCTGGTCCTCGCAGTCCCCCGGTCAGCTCCTGGCAAAGGTCACAAACAGTAGTCCTCGACCTGGGCTGTCAATCACTGGGAGCGTGTCAGGAATCCGCCGACTGCGGAACCGCTCACACCAGGTTAGGCAGCCTCAGGGAGCATGCAGGGAACGAACAGCCAAAAACGATCCTTCCAGCAGTCAGGTTTGGACGAAGAGCGGCACCCACAACCTTAAAGGGGGTGAATGTGCAATACTACTTGATCACTAGTTATCTTCTCTTGTACAATACCAAAACGACAATCCAATGCTGGTTTTTTCAATGCAGTCACATACTCATAAATTGACTCACTCTTATCTTGTTTCCAGTTGAAAAGCTTGTAAGACGTTATTCCAATATATACTTTTGGGGAGAAATAAGTATCCAATTGTCTAAGAGCTTCACTAAAGCCATTTTCACCTCCTGCGTTGTCTTCTTTCTGGCAGAGCTGGTTATATACTCTTGACCCATCCGGGCCTAAAGAGTGTAGTAGCAATCCTTTTTTCCTTTCAGCATATAATATATTGGCATGATCAATAGTGAAAATATAATTTAAAAAGTATTTTTCTCCTGTAACCAAGGAACTGGTGGCTCCCCTGGAATGCAGAAAAAAATCTGTGGGCTGATTCACTGTAATACTTGGTGCTGGAGTTGCCCTAGCTAGTTACACGTAAACAAGATATGTGATAAATTCTTTATTGTATAGTTAATAAAAACCGTTACAATATTCCAATTAATAAAATGCTTTTCCTTTGCGTACTATTATACATTAAATACAAAGTGTTAAAAACCACATTTTTAAAAACATGTAAAAATCTTTTTGTAAAACCGTGTCGAACTTGGTGGGTTATAAATTTGGTCTTATTGTCCTTTACATGAATTCTCAATATTAATTAATTATTTGACAAATGAAAATTGGGGGCGTGGCTTGGCGCGCACACGGAATGGCCGCTTGATTGAGCGGCTCCCGTCTCCTATGCTACTGATCCTGCAGGAATCCTCGCCGTCTGGTGAACTATCTGGCCCTGCAGTAGCGGAACCGACAATCACCAGCCTCATTCGCACTCGGTCCGACTTTGGGACCGCTGGGAGTCACCCTCGCCGAAATATCCGCTCCGGAACTTTCACCGGCGCATTCCCGGATCCCGCAGGGGTGCAAGCATCGGCCTCCGGCGCTCACGCGAGGCCGGGGCGGACCACGAGGCACAGGGCCCCAGGCAAGTGACTGACCGCTGTATCCTGCCGCGCCCTGGTAAACAGTACTGGGCTGCGCTGCTCGGCTCTCGTCTGCGGCAGACATCCTCGCAGGGCCGCACACACCCTCCTGCTTGTGGACTGGCGGAGAGTGCTGGCTGCAACAACAGCGACACAGCTACTGGCGGAGGGGAGCGGCCATTAGCTACTGGCGGCGGCCATGAGTGAGGGCGCAGGGGAGACCTGCGCCGGCAGAGCTGCCCACATTCATGTGGCGTCCAGACCCACGCAGTGAGTACCAGACCACATCCTGGGCAGTGCCCTGCCGCGGCTGCTAGTGTACAGTGGGCTTGATTGGCGATTGTAGACGTCTCTCCAGTGGACGGCCTGACCTACCTCTGCTGCGATTCGGCGGGGCCCGGCCGGCGCAGCGGACTGGTCTGCCCCTCAATCCTGCTTGGATTGTCCAGCTGACTTTCTGCACTGCATGTACACTCGGCGAGGGGCCCTGGATGTCCATAGGCTGACCTGCGAATCTCCAGCCCGTGAGGTACGAGCAGGTGCTGCGTACATTGTGGTTCCCCTTCATCCCTGCCATACCATACTGCCTGCTGCGAGGGCCACGGGGGACGGACCTCACTACTCTCTCTGCTCACGTAGTGACCAGTACTTGCCCTGTCGGACCCCACGTCGGTGGCTCACGAGCGGCGCAGGGGCACGATGGTGCGCCCGGAGCACCGTCAAGCGAAGCTCAGCTTTGAGAGCGCCAAGAAGGGCTCAAAGTCGACTGGGGGGGACCCTGGGCCTGGCGGCGCGGGCTCTGCTGCTGCGCCCTCCCCCTCGAACGCGTCTGATCTGCAAGGCCTGTTCCAAGAAATGCGCCAAGGATTTGCCACTGTGGTGGAGAAGGTGGACGGTATTACATCTAGGCTGGACGCACTAGTTCACAAGGTTGACCAGCATGAGGAGAGATTAGCCGCAACGGAACAACGTATATCGGACGCCGATGACCTCACTGCCACCCATACCTCCCAACTTGCTTGCATGGATAGCCTACTCAGGGTCATAGCGGCCAAGAATGAGGAATTGGAAGCCCGTAGCCGACGCAACAACATCCGCGTCACGGGCGTTCCGGAATCCACGGCTACTGGAAGAATGGAACTATACGTCGAGTCCCTCCTCCGTGCGTCCATAGGGGAGGATGCCTTCTCTTCTCAGTTCATTGTGGAGAGGGCGCACAGATCCCTGGCTCCTGTGCCGCAGCCTGGACTCCCGCCCAGGCCTATCATAGCCCGACTATTGAACTACCGTGACCGGGATGTCGCCTTAAGAGCTGCCAGATCTAAAGGCACCCTGCACTACAATGGAGTTGCTTTCTCTCTCTATCCTGACTTTACCCCCATTGTGCAGGAGGAAAGACGGAAGTTTCTGGCAGTCAAGAAAAAACTGAGAGAGGCTCAGATAGACTATGCTTTGCTATATCCGGCCAGGCTACGGGTGACACTCCAGGGTAAACAACGCATCTTCACAGATCCAAATAAGGCTGAAGACTTCCTGAAACATCATCTCAGAGCACGGAGGGAACGGCGAGAGGATCATGGGGTACCCAAAGAGGACATGCCCCCGGCAGTTAATGAAGTTTGACGGATTCTGCCATCCCCATAAGTTTCTGTCTTCTACCTGCATTACTATCATTGACTACTAACTGTTGCAAACTTTGGTGCTGATATAGTTCCTGTGGGCTGAGAACGACCGAGACCCCAGACGGTTTCAGATATGTAGGAACTGCCCCCACTGTCCCAGCCTCAGCCATGGATGGTTTCGATTGTGAGGCGTTTGGGAATGGGGGCGGCTGTGTGCCTTTGCTGATGTTCCCCCTACGGGAGAACCCCGCTGTTCTATTCAAGTTGTGGGAATTTCTGGGGAGTGGGCGGTGGGAGGGTGAGGATCGGAATGGCTACTGGCATGATTGGGATGCAGTGGTGGGTGGGGGGTGGGGTCTGTTTCGGGGATGGTTGGTTTGTTGAAGGCGACATTTGGGTGGCTGCTACCGGTGTTCTGTGTTTTTGTACATAAGATGTTGCAATTTGGGAGTCTGAGATTGCGCAGTGTTTTAGTTAGGCCCTGTCTGTGTAATGGCTAACTCTGGGACTACTGTACCCTTGCACTGCCTGTCGTGGAACGTCCGAGGGCTCAATGATGCTAAAAAATGTAGAAATGTAATTGCATATTTAGATCGCCAACAGGTACAGATTGCTATGCTACAGGAAACGCACTTAGATCCACAGGGACGCTCTACCTTTGGTTGTAAATGGGCTGCTGCTCGATCATTCTCTTCCTACTCCTCAATGCTAGAGGGGTTGTCATCCTGGTTAAACGACATGTCCCCTTTCAGGTATGTGGAGAATTGACGGACAAGGAAGGCCGCTATGTACTACTCTGGGGGCGGCTGGGCCGCGACACAGTCACATTGGTTAACTGCTATGCCCCAAATGTTGATGTGCCCTGTTTCTTTACCATACTGTGGGGTAAGATCTTGGACGTTGGTTCCCGCCACATCATATGGGGAGGTGATTTCAACATAGCGCTGGCGCCACACTTAGATAGGGCTGATGGGGTGGCAATTTACAAACCCAGATCACGAGAGGCATTAGAGGGGGTGCTCTCGGAGGGCAGTCTACTGGATGCCTGGCGACAGCTACATCCTGGCCGCAAGGAGGGCACACACTTCACATCTCAGACTGGCACCTGGGCGCGCCTTGACTACTTTTTTTTGACTCGTGAAACAATGCCAGGGGTGAACGCGGTGACACACCTCCCGCGAACCTATTCAGATCACAGCCCGGTGCTGCTGTCTGTTTTACTACCGGGTTGGGACTACCCTCGGATGCGTTGGCGGCTGCAACCGACGGCCTTGCTGGATGAGGTTTTCCGAATTGAACTGGGGGATGAGATCGCTGCTTTCTTCCCTCGGAACAAGGGCTCTGTTGCATCCGTCGAGACTATCTGGGAGGCGTTCAAGGTCACAATTAGGGGCCACTGCATGTCTAAGAGCTTTGGGGTGTTGCGTGACATACAGCGCACAATCCGGAAGCTTGAGGCTGAGTTGAGGGCGTTGGAGGCGAGAATGGTGGAGGGCGATCACACTGCTGTACACGCTGAGTTCAGGGACAAGCTCACACACTATGAAGAAGAGGCGAACAGGGAAACTAGGTTCAGGAATAAATATTGGCAGGCGAGGAAATATTGTGAGGGCGATAGGCCCGGCAGGGCACTGGCTATGTTGACGGGCCCGCCGCGAGTGGACAATACTGTCATTGAAGTGGTCAATGGCCAAGGGCATACTGTCAGAGACTCTGACGACTTGTTAGATGCCTTTGTATCCCACTATCGCACCCTATACACCACAGTCACCACTCCTGAAGTCCAGTACGACGTTTTTCTAAATGACATAGCCTTATGCTGGTTAAGCGATGTCGACAGGCGATTCCTTGCTGCCCCTTTTGAATTGGAGGAAATAAGAGATGCCATCATGTCACTGCGTAATGGGAAAGCACCTGGCCTGGACGGTCTTCCCGCTGAGTTCTACAAAACTTATGTGGATGTCATGGCCCCGGTCCTCCGAGAGGTTTTCACAGAGTCCTATGAGGACGGTGTCCTCCCTGGTTCCATGCGCGAGGTCGTCATTACCTCGTTGCTGAAACCTGGTAAAGCTCCCACATCCTGCGACTCGTATCGCCCCTTGTCGCTCTTGAATTGCGATGTTAAAATCCTGGCAAAAGTCCTAGCCACTAGGTTATCTCTCCTTATGACCCGGATAGTATTGCCCGACCAGTCTGGCTTTGTCCCTGGCCGATCCACTTCGCATAATCTTCGCACCCTTTTTTCCCTACTCCATATGATTCATCCTGACCTCCCTGTCGCAGCGATTTTTTTGGACGCCTCAAAAGCGTTCGATTCTGTCGAGTGGCCTTATTTATTTACCGTTTTGACCCGCATGGGATTCCCCACCATCTTTGTCTCCTGGGTCCGTCTATTATATACCCGGCCTACTGCCAGGGTGCTGATCAATGGTCATCTCTCCACGCCGCTAGATATCTCCTGGGGCACGCGGCAAGGGTGCCCTTTATCCCCCCTATTGTTTGCAATTGCTGTCGAACCCCTAGCATGCCGGCTCCGCCAGCTCCATGGTGAGGGAGCGGTTCGCTGCCTCCAACGCCAAATTGACGTATCCTTATATGCGGACGACATGACTCTGTTCGTTAAAGACCCCGTACATAATCTGAACCCTCTACTCCGAGAATTTGTGGTTTTTGGACGTTTGTCGGGGGTTCAGATAAACTGGGCGAAATCCCAATTTTTTCCACTCACGGCTGCTGTACCAGACTTTCCCCTGGATTACCCCCTGGAGCGATGCATGTCAGATCTTAAATATTTGGGCATACAGATCTCGCGAGACAAGGATGAGATTCTTCGCTCTAATTATGAGGTGGCTGTGACAAGACTCACTACCCTGGTTGACCGCTGGATCACCCTACCCATCTCCATGGCAGGAAGAGCTTCCCTGATCAAGATGGTGGTGCTCCCACGCTTTCTCTATCTTTTTCTTAATATCCCCTTTTACCCGGGAGCCTATTTTTTCAAGACGCTGCGATCTGAGCTGTGTCGTCTCTTCTGGGGTGGCAAGGGCCCGCGACTTAAATGGTCACTGCTGATCCTGCCGTACGATAAAGGGGGGTTTGACCTTCCGGACTTCGAAGCCTATTATCTTTGTGCACAGGCACACTATGCGTACCACTGGCTTCGCCCTACTCCCTTTATGCCTCAGCTGGCGGTGGAGGACTGGATTGCCAACCCCCTGCCATTGCAGGGTCTACTGCACTGTCAGCCCTCCGCCATCACGACGCCTCACACGTCGGTCACATGCACTGTTGATACGTGGCGACGACTGGCTAAAAGACTGCATTGTGAACTTTTATACTCTCCCCTGCTGCCTCTAACATATCATCCCGGGCTTGCACTCCTGCAGGAGAAAGGCTTTCAGCGCCTTTGTGCGGCCCTGAAGATCATGAGCTGGGGGGACATGTTTACCGGGGCCAATTTAAACCCGCTGATGCATTCTTCAAAGATCATGCACGCACCCCTCTCGAGGTGTTTTATTATCTACGACTCCGCCAGGGCATGCGGGCAATACTTCCTGACTACCCTGCGGAGCCTGTCGTCTCGCCTCCACTTCATTTCCTGCTGAACTCGAGTGATGGTTCGCATTTGGTCTCGGGTATGTACCGCCATATCCGCGCGGATAGCCCGCAGCCTGTGACCTCTGCGAGAACGCGTTGGGCTGCTGAACTAGCGATTGACATCACTGAGGACCAATGGATATACTGCTGTATTCTTACGGCTCGTATATCGGCGAGCAGTAGGCTCAAATTAATTCATTACAAATATTTACAGCGCTTGTTCTATACCCCCGTCAAAAAATTTAAGTTTCACTTAGCTGACACGGATCGCTGCGACCGCTGCCGCGCCGAACATGCAGACTTCTTGCACCTTGCTTGGGAATGCCCCCCCTTACAGACCTACTGGCAACAAGTACATACTGCTCTAGAATCCATGATTGGGTCATCCATACAACCTGACCCTCTGCTCATGCTATTGGGGCACACACCACACATACCCTCACTACACAGAAAGTTTGTGGACATTGCGCTCCTTCTGGCAAAGAGGCGCGCAGCATGCAGATGGGGGCGTGGCAGAGCTCCCAAGTTCAAAGAATGGCTTGCTGATATGACATACAGTCAGGATCAGCACACGGCATTTGCTGACCTACTTCCCGTATCCAGTAGGCCGAGAGACATCTGGCAGCCCCTGGTAACTTATCTTATAGCCCAGAACGCTTGTGATGTAGAACTACCGGGAGCTCCCACTGGTGATGGTGTTGATAGCCTAGCGTAAGGTGCCTCAGTCACCCGTTCATATACATCGCCTCTGCTATTGTGCCTACTGCACTGTCCATCGCATAAGTATGCTGTGATACGCTCCTGCCACCTACGTGATGAAATGCTGCTGTTACTCTTGTGTATCTCTAAATGCTTTTTGACCCCATGACATATGGTGTATTGCCCCTGTACTTGTTCCCTGTGCTTGATTACCGCTACTCTACTCCTGTTTCTGATGTATAACCTACATGTTACTGCATTATTGCTGCCCAAGCCGTTTAGAGGTAACTCACTGTACTGAGACTCTTGACCCCACTTTGTTGTTGCTTTATGAACCACAGACTCCGGCCGTTGTAATGTCGCCCTGAATGTACTGTCTTGTTTTTACTTGTTACAAAAAATCCAATAAACAAAGTTTAAAAAAAAAAAAAAAAATTATTTGACAAATGAATTGTAAATCAAGACCAAAATGAATCGCAAAATCAGAACTCTGACTTATGTTATCCTTTCAGTAAATTTTCAAAATTGGTTACAAATTTAATTATTTGACAGATGAATTGGGGGTCAACTGAGTCCAACACGTTTAATATTGCTGAACGGCAGGTGCAAATGCCTTTTTCATGAAACTTTCTCACAAGTAAACTCCGGCAAGCACACTTTAACACCGGGCAGATACAAATCAGATGTATGAAATCTTGAACTGCCACGCCACATAGGTTACAATCCTTAGGGCCCGGGATCCTCAAGTCAGGTTGGTCGACATTTGTGGGCAGTTTCCCCATGCGTAACTTCAAGTACTTTAGCTTTAGGTGGGGAGGAAAAGCAAGGCCTAGGTAAGCAGCTGGCACCGGCCTTGTGTAGGAATGTAAAACCATCCATGCATGGTCGTCTTAAAGTTGTTTTGTCTTCAGTCAGGGAATGCAAGTTAGCTGCTTTTTTCACAATCTGCTTAAATGCTGATACTGGTAATTTCCTTTGCCAAACATCTGTCATCTTTGTGATTTTCAGCGAGGCGTTTAGGTACTTCGCATAGCAAGATTTAGGGTTACTTTGCAAGGCTGCCCAGATGGCCGAGTTAATTTCTGCGTCGCTGTTGAGCCAGATATTATACTAGAATTTAATTGACTCGTATCTTTTGTGTAATATTTGGTGCTGCAATCCAAACTCGAGACGTACCTGTGCTGGTGAAGCATCGCACAGTAAACAAAATATTTGCTTGTATACTCTGGTTTGAATTTTATCTAGTATCGGTGCACTTCTTCCATTATGAACCACACTGCCATAGGCTATCGTTGGAAGTAGTTTAGCTTTAATGACTGCGAGAAGGGGGGTAAATAAGGGACCTTTTAGCCATTTAGATATTCTGCAGAATGCATGCAATAAAGCAGTTCCCTTATTTTCAATAGTTTCAAAATGCGTGGTGAATGTAAGCCTTCTATCCTGATCTATCCCCAAGTATTTGTAGCTGTCCACCACTTACAGGTTTATGTTGTTGATTTTGAATTTCGGCTGTTTGGGGCGACGGTGAGTTACAATCATGACCTTTGTTTTTTTGCTATTTATTTCCATCAGGTTTGTTTTGGAGAATTCAGCCAACTCGTGGATTAGACGTTGCAATCCTATTCTTGTTTGACTGAAAAGGACAACATCATCTGCATAAGATAAGTGCATAAGGGGCAGAATCCCTAGCCGTGGCGGATGTGCGTTGACCCCATCTAGCCTTGGTGTCAAATTGGCCATGAATAGGTTGAACAGATGAGGGGCCAAGACGCAGCCTTGCTTTAATCCTTCGCTGGTTGCAATCTTCCTTCTAAGCCTTCGGCCGTTATCAATCTTCACCTGTATCCAAGTATTGGTATAAAGTTCCATGATTGGGTTTAAGATCGTGCCTGGCAGGCCCTGTTGCTTTACTTTAGCCCATAACGTTTGTCAGCTAACACGATCAAAGGCCGCCTTAAAGTCCACAAAACAGAGATGAAGTGCCTGTCGCTCTCATAGGCTTTTTTCTGCTATTAGGCTTATTGCTATGACATTTGCAATTGTGCCCGTACCACGCCGGAACCCTGACTGATTTGCGAGAATTTTTTTATTATCATCGGACCATTTTACAAGATCAGTTAGATTCAATGAAGCGTAATATTTGGCCTCCGCATCTATCAGTGTGATCAGGCGATAATTTTCTGGATCCGTGCGATCCCCGCCCTTATATATTGGGTTGATAATCGCGCCTCTCCAGCTTTCCGTAATTCGACTGGTAACATTGATCGTCTGAAACAGGCTATTGAATTTACAGGCCCAATAATGGGGATCTTGCTTGTAAATTGCCTGTGGGACACCGTTCGGTCCGGGTGCGCTGTCTAACCGACTTTTCCTTATGATTCGCAAAATTTCTATTTCATAATAAGCTGGGGTAGTTTGGGCTGAATCTTCATTTTTCTGTTCCAGGTTGTTTGTGGAATCTGAGGCTGTTAAAAGCTGAAACTCTATGTTTCTACTTTCGTACACTGCGGTTGCTAGTGGCAGCTGTTCCAAGTTGTTTATCGAAAATGTGACGATTAAATGCTGGACCCATGCCTTCTCCGAGACGCAGGTCGTACTTATGTTGTTTGTGGTTCTATTCATTGAATTTACCTGAGACCAGAATGCTCTAGAGTCAGAATGTTTTGCATTATAAACTATTTTCGTCCAGAAATTGTTATCCTCATTTTTTTTGTAATTCCAAATTTCTGTCTTATATTGTTTCTTTAAAGAACGTACTTCCTGCCATACTTTCGATTGAGGGTTATGACTTTGAGCCCTCCTCAGAGTCTGTTTCAGGTGCCTTCTTAAGCCTCCGGATATCTGATTAAGATGGCTGTTGTTATTTCTATTGTGTGTCATTTTGGCAGAGACTCCTACTTTTGGTAGCTTTTTCAAGAAGGTAGACAAGATATGATATGCTTCAACAATACCATTTTGAGTAAAATGACTATTCCTAGCATTAACCCCTTCGCTTCTAGGTCTACCGCCCCCCCGCGCCCCACCATGCTAAGCCTTTATTTGGCAATTATTTGGCAATTTGGGGTAGTTAACTCTTAGGCCCCTATAACCTTAAGTTCACATACGATATCCATGCCAAATGTGCACCTTTTTTTCCAACAGCTCGAGGATTTTAAAGGTTCCAAGGATTTGTGGATTCCCCTGGAGAGGACCAAGAAATTGGCCAAAATAAAGCTACTTTTAGTTTCTTTTATAGCAAAAATGTGAAAAAAGGTCTGCAGAAGAAAGTGTTTTTCTTTTTTCTGCAAAAGGTATTAACAAAGGGTTTGTGGTGCTAAAATCACCATGTCCCCAGCTTTCAGGAACAGACAGACTTTTGTCAAGAAAGCAACATTTTCTATAGAGTTCTGTCATTTTACTGGGGCAAGGCCTATTTTTTGAATTTTTTGTGCTTTCAACCTCTTTCCAGTTAGTGGTAGAAATGGGTGTGAAACCAATAATGGATCACAGAGAACTATACATTTTTGAAAAGTAGATAACATTCTAAATTCTTAAAGGGGTCATTTGTGTAGATCCTTCAAACTTTTTCTATAGAAACTAACAATTGAAGTATTGAGTTGGAAAAAACAGCCATTTCTGCCAATATTTTCACCTGTAAATTTTACTAAGTATGAAACATTTTTAAAAGCAATATGCTGTTAATTCTGTTAGACCCATCCAGTTGTTTTGATATGTAGGAATTGTAGGTTCACTAAGAACACAAGGTACCCAGAGCCAATAACTGAGAAGCATCTTGAAATGGTTTTTCATTGAGTAACTGGTATATGGCAATTCGTTTTGTAAAATATAAAGAGTAAAAAATAGATGCCAAGGAAACCTATATATTTCCGAAAAGGGAATACAATATAGAGTTTAGAAGCAGTGGTTATTTGCAAATCTCTGAAATAACTTGTGGGTATCTATACAAGCCTGTGAATTAGAGGACATTTTTCAAAATTACTTCTTTTTTATAAATCGTCCTACATCGGGAAGGCAAAAATGCAAAGAAAGACAATTGATAATGACACTTGTTCCACTATTCTGGGTTTGCCGAAGTATCTTGATAGAAATGGTACCTCACTTGTGTGGGTAGGCTTAGTGCCTGCAACAGGAAACAGCTAAACACGCAAAGTGGACACATCACATTTTAACAGTGAAAACAGACCCTATTTTGCAATGACTGCACTGGCACACATGTCCTACCACTCAGCGTTTCCCTCAGTCTCCAGAGTGGAATGATACCTTACTTGTGTGGATGGACCAAGGGCCTACGACTGGGAAGGGCCAAAACAGAGAGGTTGAGGGGACAGCACAGCGAACTCTAAGTGCTATATTTAAAAAAAAATAAGTTTTTAGGTGATTCAGCATTGGACACCCACACATGTGAGGTATCATTTTTATCGGCAGACCAAGGGAAACGCTGAGCGTTAGGACATTTTTGCCAGCTCGGTGATCCCACACAGAAATGTAAGGAAAATTTTCAGCTAAATTTGAGGTTGGCAGGGATTTCTGGGTAGGAATACATTGTGGGATCTACACAAGTCACACCTCCTAGGACTCCCCCCGATGTCTAGTTTTCAGAAATGTCTAGGATTGGTAGATTTCACTAGATGGCCTCCAAGCTCAACATAAAAAACGCAGGTGACTCAATCGCAAAACAAGGTCTTTTTGTAATCAATCATTTTGAAGCCTCCATGGTACATTTTGGGCCGTTTTCTGTCGTGGGCACAAGGCCTACTGACACAAGTGAGGTATAATTTTTATCAGGAGACTTTGGGGAATACTGGGTTGGTAGAAGTTTGTTGTTTCCCTTAAATTTCAGAACTTTCCATTACATGAATGTGAGGAAAATGTGTTTTTTTTACAAAGTTTGAGGTTTGCAAAGGATACTGGGTAACAGAACGTGTTGAGAGCCACACAAGTCACCTCATCCTGGATTCCCCAGGGTGTCTAGTTAAAACAAAATGTACAGGTTTGCTAGGTTTTCCTAGGGGCCGGCTGAGCTATAGCTAGGCACAATGCTAAAAAAGGGTCAGTTTTCTGTCGAAAAATGTGATGTGTCCACGTTGCATTTTGGGCCGTTTCCTCTCATGGGTACTAGGCCTACCTAATCAAGTCTGGTACTATTTTTATCAGCAGACTTTGAGGAATGTTCGGTGGGTGAACGTTTGTGGCTCCCCACAAATTCCAGAACTTTCCATCACAGAAATGGAGGATTTTTTTTTTCACCAAGTATGAGGTTTGCAAGGCATTCTGGGTAACAAAACCTAGTGAGAGCCACACAGGTCACCCCATCCTGGATTCCTCTCGGTGTCTAGTCTTAAAAAATGTACAGGTTTGCTAGGTTTCCCTATGGTGCTGTCTGAGCAGGGTCCAAAATTCACATCTAGGGACATTGCAAAAAATGGTCAGTGCCTAGTGGGCTTTCTGCCACTCTGGGGGGGGTGGGAAGACTGGAGGCTATAGCCTGATATGCCCTTAAGGGGGAAAGAATGACTGTGGGTATCGTTTGGGGTGGTGGGGGCATTAGTATGCCCATTCTGGGCAGCCCCCACCCCTACGTATAAAAAAGCGAGCATAATCCCTGGAGCCTAGTTGGCTTTCTGCCCCCGGGAGGCATATAAGGGGCTATTTCCCACATCAGTTTCCCAAGGTGGGGGGCAGAAAGACTGTGTAAAATGTTTTTTGTGTTGGGGCATTGGTATGCCCATTCTGGGCAACCCCCACTCCTATGTATAAAAAAAATCCTTTTGCCTAGTGGGCTTTCTGCCACCCACGGGGGCAAATCAGGGGATTTTGTCCCCATCTGCCCCCTGGGGGGAGCAGAAAAACTGTGGTCGTTCTTTGGGGGTGGGAGCATTGGCATGCCCATTCTGGGCAGAACCCACCCCAAAAAAAGAATCCCTTGTGCCTATGGGCTTTCTGCCCACCCGGGCAGATAAGGGGCTATTTCCCCTTTCTGCCTCCCGGAGGGGAAGAAAGACTATGGACATTTTTTGGGGGTGGGGGCATTGCAGTGCCCATTCTGGGCAGCTCCCACCCCTATGTATAAAAAAAAATCAATACCTGGTGCCTAGTGAGCTTTCTTCCCTCCTGGTGGGCATATCAGGGGCCATTGCCCTATCTGCCCCCTGGGGGGATAGAAAGATCCTGGCATTTTTTAAGGGGAGGGGGTCAAAGGCATGCCCATTCTAGGCAGCCCCCACCCCTGATCTATATATAAAAAACTATCTGGTGTCTAGGGTGCTTTCTGCCCCCCAGAGGGGGCAGAAAGACTCAATGTGCCCATTTGGAATCGGTGGAGCAAAGGCCCTTGCCCAAGGGGCCGCTCACCCCTCCCTGGTGTCTAGTGGGTCGATCCCTGCTTGGGATTAGCCCTCCTGTGGTGATCCCCAAGCTGGGATCCACCAGGGAGGAGTACCATTGGAAAGGGGAGATTTTTTCCTTTCCAATGATACCTCTATTGTGTGTTTTGGTGCTTGGGGGGGGGGGCTTGGATAGCCCCATAAGCACCGAAACAGTGAAACTGAAACTAAGTTTCATTTTCAATGTAATGACGTCAGCGCGCAATGCGCGTGATCATTCTTACACTGAAAATAATAACATGCCTCGGGAGGTTGGGGAATCTCTTCCCCACCTCCAGAGGCAAAAAAAAAAAAGGAAATCCCTTTGCTGTCTGTGGCAGAGGGATTTTGTGCTTGTGTGTGTATGGCGGATTTGTTCCGTTAGGAGCACACAAGCACTGGTGCTCATGACGGTGCCATTCTATCATGAGCACTACAGGGATTAAAGCATAGGAAGTACTGTGCAACCACTAAGCTTGCCCACTTTTATCGTGACTTAGAGAAAGGAATTAAGGGTTACCATACACTAGAATGAATTTAAGGCAAGAATAATATCCAAAAGCTGTGCAGATCAGCATGGAAGAATGGAGAAAAACCAAGAGTAGCATCGTAGAATGGTATCAATTACTTTACTTTACCTGGTCCGCAAGCTGTGCAGATCAGCGTAGAAGAATACAGAAAATGCTGGTAAATTTCTAAGCATTGCTCTGCCTTGCTGTGCAAATCTGCAAAATAAAATTATTGCACAGCATAAAATGTAAACTATTAATTCAAAGTTAGGTAACAGGTTGAAAGGGCGCTCTGCAAAAAGTAAGGCCACGGTACACTTGAAACAATTTACATTCGGTGCTCCAAGCAAGAGAGGGAGGTTACCAAACTCCCCCAATATTCAATGAGCTATGCTCTGAAAATTACAATTTTAAAGTTCCTGCTGAGCACTCAGATTGAAGATGTATAAATTCCGGGTCCAGTAAAAAAGTCTTCAAACACTAGTAATTTTCTTCATGAAAGTTCTGTCAGTATTGGGGAGTATCAATGATGTATAAAAGTAGTATTAGTCTTATGACAAATCAATACGTCAATAAACATGAGGTTGGTTCCTTTTATTTCCAAATATCAGCCAGTTCTGCAGCCAACACGTGTTTCGTCAGGCATCAGTCATATGCCACACAACTTCCTCAGGGCTGCATGCCAGAAAAATATATAATACAAAATTTGTATCACAATGCTTGCCCAATTATAATAATAACACTTATCAGGAAATAATTTTTAATTTATAAACTAATCACCTCTTAAGTGAAAGAGTAAAACAAAGATCCATAAGTGCGCACCAAATACAAGAACGCCTGTGACTCCCAATGTGAAATTTACATCCTACACAAAACATTCCGGTTTTGTAGCCAAATCCATAAGTATAGGAATAATATTTACCTATATTAAACAATTCAATTTCAGTGATATCAGAGTTAACAAATAAAAGAACTAAACTAAGAAATTGAGTCTGATATGACATAAGAGTACCCTTAGTCCAGACGCCAAGATTTTAGCCCACCTTGACAATAAAATCTCTACAATCATCAACATAAGTCAGGTAGCATATTACCTCTTATCGTTTTCTCATTCAATAAATCATCGTCTAACTCCAGTCAGGTCGACATCATAAATTCTAATTCTGAATATAAAATAAAATAAAATACTACATCAGTCTATTCCTCCTCAGTTTGTATTACCTCGGTATAAACTATCTTTTTAATAATATTTTACCTTATATCGTTTTTCACTTTCAAAAGTAATTATCTTGCTCCAATCAGATCCTCATCATAACTTCAGGTTTCTAAATATATAAAATATATGAAATGAAACTCCACATGAATCTATTCCACCATGGTTTGTATTGCCCAACTATCGGTATCTACAAGCAAATGCAATCTTATTTGTAAATTGTTACCTTCAATCGTGTTTCATAGCATATATCGATGTCTAAATCCATTCAAGTCGACATCACAACTTCAGGTTTCTAAACACATGAAGTAAACACCATATCAGTATGATTCCGTGTGGCATATATTACACACTTATTATTAAATTATTACATGGACTTACCCTATGTTTAAATGCTATCGTCGGCAAATCCTCACGTCTCAGTCCCACCGGGTGCAGTGGACTGGCGTCTATTACGGCCGCCATGTCTATTTAAATAAAGTTCGATTTAGAAATCAAAACATGACTAGAGTCCGTATTTTAATGCGGACTCGACTCGCGCTATGAAGTATATTTATAAACAAATACTATTAGTGATTTGGTCATATTTATCGTGCCTAACGCGAGTTTTTAATATTTGTATATTTGTCAGCCTAAATATCATGTATGCTATAACTTGTGTCAAAATATCCTACGTATACCAAAATTATACTTGAAAGATTCTTTTTTTAGAAAAATAAGCTATTAGTATCTATCACGTCCGCGCCATCTTGGATTGGGTAAGCTCAAGGTTACTTGTGAAGTGGAGGAAACAGGTTGCTGAAACTGAGGCGTAAAGAAGCGAAATGGATTATGGTCCTTCGGGCAGTAGAAGAGGGACTTAATGTTGATACTGAATTACAGTATTTTCTTGGAGAACGTTAATAACTGGGACCGCAATTTAGTTTTGTAATAATTTGTTGCTGAAATGTATAGTGTATGCTCTGTCTAGGTGTACAGTATTTAATTTTGACTATTACCCTGTGGATTTCTCTCATGCCTATGCTGTGTCCCCAAGTATCTTAATTAAGATGTTATAATTACATTAGTGATGCCGCTTACTGAAATATTGATATAAACACAAATCACGATGTAATTAGGTATATATATGTATATTAGTATTAACTTAGTAGAAATTGATGGCGTGACTGGGGGCACCCAATTGACTGGTCGCTTATCTTTTGACCCGTAAGTTAATTAGACCTTTATAAATAAGTCTATAAAACATTGGATTTATAGACTGCGAAGATGCATGTAGATCGTTTATAGGATCATGACTCCGTGTCAAGTTTGCCCAACTTAAGAAGGTAATGACGCTTAAAAATTGTAAAACTAATAGCATATCTCATCAAAATGAATTATCTGAATATCACTTTGGTAAATTAAGGCTTATTATGGACATATTATATCTTAGAATAGATCGAATATCATATATATAAAATTGCAGTAAAACTCGCGTGGGGGCTAATAAATATGATAAACCAGGTAATATATTTACTATTGGTTTAGTTTTAATCAACTACGCAAAATCGGACTGCTTCAAAATACGGAATGTTTATCAGTGCTTCTAACACTACTTCACAAGTAACCTTGAGCTTACCCAATCCAAGATGGCGCGGACGTGATAGATACTAATAGCTTATTTTTCTAAAAAAAGAATCTTTCAAGTATAATTTTGGTATACGTAGGATATTTTGACACAAGTTATAGCATACATGATATTTAGGCTGACAAATATACAAATATTAAAAACTCGCGTTAGGCACGATAAATATGACCAAATCACTAATAGTATTTGTTTATAAATATACTTCATAGCGCGAGTCGAGTCCGCATTAAAATACGGACTCTAGTCATGTTTTGATTTCTAAATCGAACTTTATTTAAATAGACATGGCGGCCGTAATAGACGCCAGTCCACTGCACCCGGTGGGACTGAGACGTGAGGATTTGCCGACGATAGCATTTAAACATAGGGTAAGTCCATGTAATAATTTAATAATAAGTGTGTAATATATGCCACACGGAATCATACTGATATGGTGTTTACTTCATGTGTTTAGAAACCTGAAGTTGTGATGTCGACTTGAATGGATTTAGACATCGATATATGCTATGAAACACGATTGAAGGTAACAATTTACAAATAAGATTGCATTTGCTTGTAGATACCGATAGTTGGGCAATACAAACCATGGTGGAATAGATTCATGTGGAGTTTCATTTCATATATTTTATATATTTAGAAACCTGAAGTTATGATGAGGATCTGATTGGAGCAAGATAATTACTTTTGAAAGTGAAAAACGATATAAGGTAAAATATTATTAAAAAGATAGTTTATACCGAGGTAATACAAACTGAGGAGGAATAGACTGATGTAGTATTTTATTTTATTTTATATTCAGAATTAGAATTTATGATGTCGACCTGACTGGAGTTAGACGATGATTTATTGAATGAGAAAACGATAAGAGGTAATATGCTACCTGACTTATGTTGATGATTGTAGAGATTTTATTGTCAAGGTGGGCTAAAATCTTGGCGTCTGGACTAAGGGTACTCTTATGTCATATCAGACTCAATTTCTTAGTTTAGTTCTTTTATTTGTTAACTCTGATATCACTGAAATTGAATTGTTTAATATAGGTAAATATTATTCCTATACTTATGGATTTGGCTACAAAACCGGAATGTTTTGTGTAGGATGTAAATTTCACATTGGGAGTCACAGGCGTTCTTGTATTTGGTGCGCACTTATGGATCTTTGTTTTACTCTTTCACTTAAGAGGTGATTAGTTTATAAATTAAAAATTATTTCCTGATAAGTGTTATTATTATAATTGGGCAAGCATTGTGATACAAATTTTGTATTATATATTTTTCTGGCATGCAGCCCTGAGGAAGTTGTGTGGCATATGACTGATGCCTGACGAAACACGTGTTGGCTGCAGAACTGGCTGATATTTGGAAATAAAAGGAACCAACCTCACGTTTATTGACGTATTGATTTGTCATAAGACTAATACTACTTTTATACATCATTGATACTCCCGAATACTGACAGAACTTTCATGAAGAAAATTACTAGTGTTTGAAGACTTTTTTACTGGACCCGGAATTTATACATCTTCAATCTGAGTGCTCAGCAGGAACTTTAAAAAAAAAAAAAATAAATAAATAAAAAATAAAAAATAAAAAAAATAAAAAATAAAATGTAAACTGCTGTACTATGCTATGCGAGTCAGAGTAATACCGTGGACTCGCAATCCAAACAATTCCCCAAACAGACGTAGGGACATGCACTCCAGGGAAAGTCAGCTGCTTGCTAGCCGCTCAGCCACCCCTGAGACAGGTGGAGTATTGCTGAGCAACGAGCATTTGCAAGAAGCATGATACGTCAGACTGTACTCGTGAAGTGTTGCCATGCAATGCACACTTTCCTGCAGATCATCCAAACCTTTATTACTGTTTGCTAGGCCCACCAGTGATGCTCCAGGTTGCTAGTGAAGGAATTGAGTTTTAAAAACACATTTCGACTTGCAGACCATGTTAGAATTGCACTTTAGAATGCGTTTAAAATGCTGTAGGAATGTTTACACATTAAAAAGACACATATTAAACATATGCTTGCTTTAAATGTACAAAAGAAAAATTTTAGGATGCATTTCATGATGAATATGTATTAAAATGGCTTGCCTTATAACTTGTAGAATTAATTAAAAAACATTTAATTTTGCGAAGAGAATAACTTAGTAAATACACATAGGTAAATGTGCTTGCTTAACTGTATATGTGAATAACATAGAAACATTGTTTTGTACATGGCTACAGCCGCAGCCGCTGCAGGTATGAGCGGCGGGGCCAGGTGAGGGGGGATTTCGAGAGGCGACAACGAGGAAAAATTATTTATTTATTTAGTTTTCCCTCGCGGTTGTCTCTCGGAATCCACCCTCACCTGGCCCCACCGCTCTTACCTCCACCACCAGCCGCAGCTGCCGGGCTATCGTACTTAAAATAAGCACTTTTGCTTAGGCCCAAGCCTATTCTTTCGACTCTTGCTCCAAAGCTAAACAGAAATTTATTAGGACATTTTGCCTAGTACCAGCATTCTGCTAGAGAATGTGCTGACATCAATATTATGTTTCTTTAGATTTATCATGCCATAGTAGATCATTTTACTGAACAATAAGCCTGCTGGGAATTTATAATGCTAATAGAATGAACAATAATATAGATAGATATGTGCTAAGATACCACATCATTGATATTTGTTTCAGCCTCTAGCTAGCCATTGTATTTGCATTAGACACAAAGAGCAGCTTTAGCTCAGGTAAAGAAGGTTCTCATGAGAACTTTCTTCCATGTTTCCAGCAAATGGCTACAGTGTTTAACTAAGTACCTACGTGAATGTTTACCATGGGAATCAGAAGAAGAAGCAACAGATATTGGCGACACCATCAGATGAGCGGTTTCATTGAAGGAGAAAATTAAACACTTAATAAAGTTTTGTTACATTATTGTGTGATTCATATTTATGAGTATTGCTAGCTAGTTAGGTTAGAGATGACTAATCAGTCTTACTCTGAGACTCACTTGGAGAAGACCCTTTATCCTTACCCTTTATTGTTGACAGCTATTGCTGTAGGTGACTTTAATCCTATACCTTCTTCCCTGATCAATGCTACTTCAACAATCAATCCTCATTCACTGATAATCTGACGGTTTCTACTGCAGCTGTGGGGAACTCGGCTGAGTTTCCTGAACGACTCTTCATGGGTAGTTCTATCTCTCGCAATGAGAAACCTGACCTCCCCGCATTGAGAATCTCGCCAGGAGGTTTATTTTCCACGCTCGCGATCGTCAACTTGATGTTGCTGATCCCGAACGAGGAAAAAGTCTTGCCGCGTTGTCATTCTGCTTGCTCGCGGTCACCAACTTGACGTTGAGGACCGCGAGCAAGCAAAAAATGACCGCTGCACTACTCTACGCATGTTTGCACTGTGCTACGTGCAATTTGCGTAGTGCGAAGTAGCGGAAACTTTGCAAACTACGGAAGCGTAGTGTAGTGCTTTGCCCAGGGTTACCATTCACCTGTGAAGCAGCATCAGGATTTCCCAAAAAATCAAATCTGTGAGTTGGGGTGTGTATCCTTAAATATAATTTGGCCAATCTTATTAGGCACTAACATCAGGAAACACATGCGAACACGCGGACAATATCAGACTTCCATTCCCACGAGGTTGCTAGGAAATAGTCACGAACATAGCAAGCACATGACAAGCGCATGGTTAGATGATCTAGGAGGAAGAAAACATCTCAAAAGGGATATTTTCCTCACATGACTAATTAGTTACAGCAGGCAATCAACAGTGTTCAGGCATTGGCAATCTTCCTGCTTCACAGCATCGGAGGCGTCGTGGAACACCAAATGTAGAGCAGGATCAGCACAGGTCATAACAGGTAAATGATCAGATTCAGATGCCTAGTCGAATATCAATCGCCACCACTAAAGTGTAGTGAAGATGCTACACAATAGTAAGTAAATAACTACTTTATTGCAAAGCTAGGCAGGGAACAGGATCTGGCTGCTAGACTCTGTAACTCTCAACTGTCAACATTCCTGCAGCATGATCCCTGTCTCCTGGGAGAGAAACATCTTGACCCAATACATTCCAACTTATACCTAAAAATTCTATAACTCCCATACACTAGACCAGGTGGTTACAAAGAAGTAGGTGCGGTGTGAGTGTCCAACTGGTACAGCCAAGTCTGAGGGTTCCTTGTGTTGAAGATACTGGAAATATTCAGTGAATTCAACATAGTCTGCATTGGCCAGCAAACTATTCCTTCTTGAAGTCAGTTAGACTGTGACTTAGGAAATCTATAGATTAAAGTTTTTGACAAGTGACAGAGGGGAATTGGACTATTTTAATTAAACTTTCCGAAGGCTGGTACAGACCATGAATTGGTCTACAGTTCCAGCAATCCAACATATCCACGTAAACCCTATATATTAAAGCAACTCTGCAAAATGTAAATTGCCAATTGGCACTGTTCTGGTGTTCAGTGAAAGGTCAAACATTGTAGGCACTGTATCTTCTAGTACAGCTATGTAATTTATAGCTTAATCAAGCTAGACAATGGGACCCAAAGTGCCGCCTGCTACAGATAATTCAAGGTTTTTAATCAAGGGTGCCTAGAATTAGAGATTCTACACCCCTTACAGTAAATAAAGTGTGGAATTGAATCAAGGCCAAATGTGCCAATTTAATAGCAAGTTGTTTTGAGCTGAGCACTTACACATAATCTAGATTCGGATCTTTCACTATCTGATGTGCAGACAACTGTTTGTGAAAGCCGCAAAGTCAACACAAACTGGGATATGTGGTAGGCAAGTGCTCTCAAGAAGCTGCCACCTTGTCATAGGAAAAAGCCAAAAGGCGTAAAAAACAATCTCCGTGCTGATGAAGTCTTCAAAGAGTAGGTGAAAACAGGAATCAGGAATCCAGGTGAAGAAGTCCCAGAGCAAAGAGCCAGTATCAGCAAATGGAGAGGGAGCAGGGAAATGAGGGAAGGAACATGGCTTTGTTGCAACGCACTCTCCATCCCGACTGAACCCTTCAAATAGTGAAAGAACAAGTAAAGGAAATGAAATTAAGTCAAGTTAAGAGTAACTTTACTTCAGTTATGAAAACCATAAAAAGATTCACATCATCACAAGATAAAATACAATACATTAAAAAAACACGATAAAATCTAAAATTAAATCAAATACATTTCTGGAAACATAATGGAGCAGGAAAGTCAAAAACGAAACCAAGGTAGGATAAGCAATGTAAGTAAGTAAGTAATTTGTTTATTGTGCAGTTAATTAAAACCATTAAAAAAATTGACCATCTCTTATAAGCAATAAAACCTCAGTTTGAAAAGGCTGATAGCCACAGTTAAAAAGACACGTTAAGATTGCGGAACAGATCGACTCCCCCGGCCTTGGTGACCCATAGTCTTATTTCTTCATTTTTGTTAGTTGAGATTAGCAGCAGTTCGTAAAAAAGGATTACCCCCCTTATCAGAGTCTTGGCTACAGAGTGATGACATGCTGAAAAGTGCAAATTTAAAGTGCCTAGTGCCGCCTCAACATCTGTTGATTTGTGCCAAAAATATCATAGAGTTAGCCTTTTGATGCTTTCCTTTGAGGCTTACATGTGCAAAAATGCTTGAAATGATGTGCTTAAAACACTGTTACGGTTGTATGCGCTGTTTTAATCTAAGATAAACTGCAGTTAAAAATGTTACCAGGTAGCAGCTTAGTTGAGTGTCTTCACCAGAGAAGCTTGCAAGCACTGCTTGTCTGCACGACCGTATTTGGTTTTTGTTGAAAATTGGTCTAAGTAGTAACCGACACTCCTGCATCAGCTCATGGCAAATGGTTATGATATGGACTATGTCCTCCTCTCTTTGCCCGCAAAGACGGCACATTGCTGGCTTTGGAGGGCGCAGCCAAGGGGGAAGATGGTATGCAGACGGTAATAAACCTAACCGAAATTTCAGAAACTTCTCTTTGGTGATTTTGGAGAAGTTAGAAAGGAGGTAAGCTTGAGGAGTCGCTTTACTGTAGGTTTGTATAGTGAGCCAGCCATGTGAGCGTTCTGTCAAGGCCGCTTTGTCTTGTAAGATAGACTCTTTTTTAACAATGTTATTTATGATTTTTTTTAAGCTTGCAATGGTCCCCGACGTTGCCCAGAGTTGCCTTAACCCCAACTGGTCCAGTGCAGTGTCCAAGAAATATCTAGCTGGGAAAGTTTCTGTAGTTTCTACTTCTCTCCACAAGTAGAAGTTTAACGTTTCTGGCTGCCCTTTTTTGATCTTGAACCACGTTTTAACAAAAGCTCCTTTTCTGGCTAGCTCCGTTTTTTGTATCCCGAATTTAAACCTCATTTGCGCCGGAGATGTATATCCAGGCAGCCCATATATTATTCTCAGCGCTCTTGCGATGGTGCCATTCAATGTTTCCGCGTCCCTCCCTCTCATGGCTTCACTTCCATAGGTGATTGATGGAATAAGTTTGGCCTGTATCACCTTGGTCAGAGGGAGAAAGCTTGGACCAGTGGTTATATTTTTCAGGTTTCTTAATGCTACCACTGTTGTTATTCCCCTCTTTTTTATTGCCTCAAATTGTGCTTTGTAATTGCTTTTGCTATCAATTATGACCCTCAGATATTTGTAGTCTTGTACAAATTCGAGCTTGACTTTTGCCAGGTGCCAGGTGTATTTTATTTTTATTTTCCGGTGATTTACACACATGACTTTTTTTAATCTTGGTTGATACTTAGTTTGTTTGTATCTGAGTATTGAGATGTAATGTCCAGCAGGCGTTGTAATCCTATTGGTGTCCGACTGATGAGTACTAAGTCGTCTGTGTATAGAAGGTTAGATAGCTGGCGACCTCCTAGCTTTGGGGCATGTGCTTTGCTTCCATTAAGTTGGACTGAAAGCTCGGCCATAAATAGATTATATAGTGTCGGGGCTAATACACACCCTTGTTTTAATCCTGAAGTTGTGTTCATCTTTTTCGATAGATTGTCTCCTGCCCCCAACTTTACTTGTACCCAGGTGTTACTATGCAGAAGGATTAGTTGTCTTAGGAGCAGTGATGGGAAACCTAACATTTTTAGTTTTTGCCACAGAATAATTTTGTTTATGTGATCAAATGCTTAACTATATTCAATGAAGCAGATGTACAGAGGCTGTTTGATTAAAAGTGCAGTGTCTATCATTAGTGAGAGGGCGGAGATGTTAGTGGCAGTGCCCATGTCTCTAAAGAAACCGGTTTGATTGTAGGGTATTGCTTTAATTTCTGTGGCCCATGTTGTTAATTCTTGAAGGAGTACCCAAGCATAATATTTGACTTCATTGTCCAGAAGGGCTACCAACCAATAGCTCTTTGGATCGCTCCTGTTGCATTTTTTGGAAATGGGAGAGATTATTGAGCCCCTCCACGATGATAGTAATATTGACGTCTGCAGGATTCTATCAAAGATCGGTTTTAAAACTGTAGCCCAAAATTCAGGGTTGTTTGAATAATATGGGTGGGATCCCGTTTGGGCCAGGAGCTCCTTCTCGTCTACCTTTCAAGATTCTTTTGTGAACTTGGGTGTTTGTGATTGTGAAGTTCTGTCCATGTTCTGCATTAAGGTTTGGCTGGAGCGGGTGGTTTTTCATACTGGGCACAGGGTTATTTAAACCAGTTTGGGGAGTCTGTTTTTGTTAAAGTGAGGTTTGAGGTAAGTTATCCTTGCTTCTTCTTGACATTGGCGCTGATGCACTGGCCTTGCGGGTTAGATAGCGCATTAATCTTCTTCCAAAATTGTGCGCTATTGTTGTTTTTGATGTCATACAGGAGTCTGGCCCAAAGAGATTCTTCGGCTTCCTTTTTGTTTTGCCAAATACGTTTTTTGCGAGAAGCTTTTAACTGTCTCAGCTCTTGTAATGCTGAGGGGTCTTTCTTCAGCCTCCGCAATGTGAGGTTTATCCGTGCTTTTAGCTGTTTTAATTTGGTGTTAATCCGTCGGTTGGAGCCTGGCCATTAGTTTTGATGAAACTTTATTCTCCTGTTTCGAGAGTGGCCCTTTATATCTCCGTAGCTGTTACGTAGGGCGTTTGTGAATGCTTCCCAGCCTCCAATTATGTCAGCGTTGGCAGCTTTCCCTTCTTCCCAAAGTTGTTTTGCTAAGGAGAGGAGACCTTCAGGATCATTGGTGCTACATTTTAATCTTCTATCGTTGTTGGTATATTCTCAGCAGAATGAGTTTGCTGGGGGCAATTTGTATGATGATGGCTCTACTACCGTGATTTCCTGGGGTAAGTGGTCGCAGAAATCTTCGCTCCCAATGCAATAGTTTTTTACTTTTGTGAACCTGCAGCGAGAGCAGAATGTGTAGTCAATTGTGGACCTTGTTACTGCGTTGTTAAATGTTGCTGTTTGTGGGCGATCTCCAGAGAATCTGCCGTTTAATGCACGTGAGCCTAGTTGCTCTAAGAACGACAATAGATTTTTCGAGATGTTTGTGAGTCTTCCATTTGTGTTAATGTCTTGGGGCATTTCCTCCCAAGCAAATGGATCCTCCTCTGAGTGGTTGTCATCAGCTCGTCTACTCAGCATGTTTAAATTGAAGTCCCCTGTGATTATCCAGTTATTTGTTTTCTCTTCTGTTATTATTTTCACCAGCTCCTCCTTTAGTTGTTGACTCCCTTTGTTTTTATCGCGTGGGTGCAGATAGATGTTTACAAGTATTATATGTTCTTTGCTTGTCTTCCCCTGTAGGGTAATTCGAGTTACTTGCATTTCATTTGATGGGGCTAGGTTATATGGTAAGGGTTCTGTTGAGTAAATGCTGCTTATGGAGCTGTATGTAACTAGACCTCCCTTGTTGTGGCCGAATTTAGCATTTGTAGTTGCCGGTATATAGAGCATGTTAAAGCCGTGCAGTGCCGTTGGTAATTCACTCCATGTTTCTTGGAGCGAAAATATTTCAAATTTCTGCAGATAAGATAGCAGTTCCGGGTCCGAGGTCTTGTATCCCAGCCCATTGATGTTCCAGGAACAGATTTTCAATAAGTTCTTGTGTGGAGATGCATTATGCTTAGAATGTCAAAGTCTTTCAGTTTTGATCTTTATTGTCCTGGAAACCCTGCTCCACTCCGGTGTGGGTCTGCTTCTGTCCGCGTGTGCCCTAAGTGCATTGTGTTCTCCATTTCCCCTGTACTCTGTGCTGTTGCTGCGCGCCCCTCGCAGTACTGAGAATAATCGTGGGCTCGGTTGTCCAGAGCCAGGGTTTTCTTCTTGGCACTTTGATTTGGCCAGTAGGGGGTCAGGATAGCTTGGTTTTGCAAGAGGCTAAAGTTTAATGCCCCATTAGTTGAACCTATTTTGTTTCTTTAGGACTCTCTCGGCTAGATCTGGTGTAGCCCAGACTGTTTTTGTTAACTCTGATCCTGGACGATCATGTGATTCTTTCAACTCAACTGACTCCAGGTCAGTGGTTTTTTGTTCTTTAAAGTATTGATGGAGGGGGGCGTGGCTAGCAGGCCAAGATGGCGGACGGAGTCTGCTAGAGCTCCGGTTCCGCCAGGGGTCAAAAATCCTGAAAGCCGCGTTTAGGGGGGCGCAACACGACACCAACCTGCGGTCCCTGGTTCGGTACCACCTTCGGCGGACTCGACGAAGGTTTGAAGATCCTGGGGGCTGCGGATGCGGAGTGAACGACCAGGAGCGACCTGAGGCCTAAACCCACGCTGTAAGCCCGGACATCGCGTAGTGGCCGTGCCCGGACCGCTGGGTGCTGCGTGGCGGGAGGTCCCGGAGAAAAATTTCGGCGTCGCCTTACCGGCGGAGGGCTTGGACCGGGCTGTGTGCTGCCATCCTGGGAAGTGACCCGTCCTGTTGTGGTGAGCCCCGGTCGGAAGAGATCCGACTACTGCACCACGGCCGCGACTTTGCCCGGGGACCTGCTGCATTTTTACTTCGCCAACAGGCGCACATAGCATTCCTGCAGGAATCCCATCTAACACTGTCTGAAGCACACACATTACGGAAAAAGTGGAGAGGTACTATATTCTCCACAACGTACTCTGCCTTCTCCAGGGGGGGCCACCATATGGGTGCGACATGGCACCCCCTTCGTGGAACTCGAGAGGAAAATGGACGCCCACGGACGGTATATTCTAGTGAGAGGCACATTAGACGGTGTGATGCTGGTCCTGGGCTGCATCTACGCCCCAAACTTTGATCAGGATGGGTTCCTTGCAACTGTAGGACGGGCTTTAGCTGACTGGGGGGATACTCCCTGGGTGCTAGGGGGGGACTGGAACATGGTTTTAGATGTTAACCTGGACAGGTCGCACCCCCCCCTCCAGTTGTCCGGGGTACTCAAGTTAGCCGACTCCTTTAAAACATAGCTTCAGGGATGGGGGATAACAGATGTGTGGCGCACATTACATCCAACACACAAAGACTACTCATACTACTCCCCGATGCACGGCCTGCACACCCGCCTAGACAGGTTCTTGTGTACTAACTCCTTACTGTCCAAGTGTACGTCCTCAGCCTACCTTGCCAAACCTTTTTCAGTTCATAGACCAATAACTCTCGACCTACACTGGGGGAGGGTGCCTTCCCCTGTGCCCACCTGGAGGCTCAATCCCCTGCTACTAGAGGATGCCCCATTTTGCATGCATTTATCTGACACTCTGACTAATTACTTCTGAGAGAATTGGGACTCCGCGTCTTCGAACCTAGTGGTTTGGGACGCAATGAAGGCTGTGATAAGAGGCGATGCGATTGGTCAACTGGTGGGTGCCCGACAGGAAATCCACAGGAAACTGTGTGCCGTTGAGGACCGCCTGAAAGACCTGGAGACGGCAGCGGGAATAGACCCTGGGCGTAGAGGGGACCTACAACTCTGCAACATAGAGCATGCAGAACTCCTAGAGACCCTGAGAATTATGGACTATAGGGACCATTTGCGACGCCAACAGGCAGAAGCGGATAGATCTGGAGCCTTGCTGGCTCGTCTGATCCGTGAAACTCCTGAAGCCCCTGTGATTACGTGCATCAGGGATGAAGCAGGTAGAGAGGTGAACACGCAGTCGGAAATTAATGCTACATTTAAAGTTCACTTGGATAAGCTATATGCCCCTCCCCCTGTGGCCGTTGAAGAGAGTATGATGGAGTTCTTACGAGAGCTGCCGTTCCCAACCCTGCCCCGAGAGGCACGAACTGACTTAGCCGGACCCCTAACGCGACATGAAATAAAATTAGCAATTCACTCACTTACCCGGGGCAAAACCCCCGGAATGGACGGATTACCGGCGGAATTTTATCAGACTTATTCTGACACACTGGTACCCGTTTTAGAGAAAATGTACAAGACGGCCTATGAGACCGGTCATCTCCCTGCCACGACCATTCAGGCTCTGGTAATATCCATTCCAAAGCCCGGCAGGAATGCCCTTGATGTGAGCAATTACAGGCCCCTCTCCATGCTCTCTACGGAATATAAAATACTTAGCAAAGCTATAGCGTTGCGCATACAGGCCCATCTCCCGGCCTTGATCCACCCGGACCAATGCGGCTTCCTACCAGGGAGAAGCACCTCTCAGAATACGAGACGCCTCCACGCCCTCATGTCAGCCGCACCGTTGGACCTGCCCCAGGCTGGCTGTATCGCCCTAGACCTCCGACAGGCATTCGATTCCCTAACAAGGCCCTTTATGTTCGAGGTCCTGAGGCGCTTCAGCTTCCCTGACACTCTGATACGGTGGATTCGGTTACTGTATGAGAACCCAACGGCTAGGGCGCGCACAGGCAGGTATACCTCGGACAGCTATGACATCTACAGAGGTACCCGTCAGGGTTGCCCGCTGTCACCGCTGCTGTTCGTACTAACACTCGAACCTCTGGCTATCGCACTACGGACTTGGGCGGCTGCGGTAGGAATTCCGGTTGGAGGCGTGCATCATCTGCTTTCTATATACGCAGACGACATCTTACTGTACCTCCGAGACCTGGATGGAGACCACACCCACTTGGCGACCATATTTGATCGTTTTACAACCATTTCTGGCCTGGCCATAAACCCAACGAAATACCTGGGCTTTTATTTCCGGGATGGACCGCGACCCCCTCATATACAATTTGGTGCCTATGAAATTGATGTGGCACTGACCACATTTAAATACCTAGGCATTAATGTGTATAGAAGTCAGGAGGACCAGATCGAGGGTAACATACGGAGAGCGATCACTGGTCTTCGAGGTAATGTGAGGTTTTGGACGTCCCTACCTCTATCTGTCATGGGTAGAGTGGCCATCTCAAAAATGGTCCTATTCCCCCGGATACTATACTACTTTGTGAACCTGCCGGTTCTTCTCCCACAAAACATATTTGCCTCGGTGAACACGCTATTGGTTGCCCTCATATGGGGTCCGGTGAGCCGACGAATAAGCCTAAAGAAGCTACAGTTGTCCACCAGACGGGGGGCCTAGGCGTGCCTGGCCTACGAAGTTATTATTATGCAAGCCAACTGCAATGGCTGACACGTTGGATGGCGGGTAGAGTTGCATGAGATTGCCTTCACACAAGACCGACTAGCGAGCGGGGAACTACACTCCCTATTTCTGCCCACGGCTACGATCCCCCGAGCCTGCCACCCCCTACTACACACTGCTTTGCGGTGCTGGCGAAATGCGCTGATGTATACAGCGGGGACCATCCCTTATGCGGATACCATTCCCCTGTTGGGAATCCCCACGCCGCAGGGAACTCTGACGAGACGCAGGTTACAGCCCTGGACGGAGGCAGGGGTGGAGCGAGTGGGTGACTTGTTCGGGGATGACACATTGATGGATCACGCTTCCTTTACGCAGGCCACAGGAGCCCCACCGCGACTGTACCTCCTCAACGCCTGGGTGACCCACTACATATGACGTACATGGGCTCCACAGCGTATTAAACCAGACCAACATGAATTAGTACACCTCACCCACTACATGGGTACGGGAGGACATCTAGTGCGATGGCTCTATGTGGGCATTAGAGAACACGCTGCTCCGCCCCTTACAACACTCAGAGATGCTTGGGCTAAGGACGCGGGAGAGGCTATATCAGATGGGGAATGGAAGGTTATCCTAGAACACCACAGGAGAGTATCTAGGAACGTCAAATTCAAATTCATACAGGCTATGATATTGCATAGAGCGTACCTCACCCCCCGGAGACTCCACAGAATGTTCCCAGCTTCCCCACATACCTGTCCCCGATGTCAAGCGGATGAGGCCGATATTTTTCATATGCTGTGGGCCTGTCCGCGGACACGCCACTACTGGGGGATGGTCCGACACACACCACACAACATCACAGGCCTACAACTCTCTGAGAGGGCACTGCCCTGCCTGATAGGGCATAGGAAACGGCCCAAGACCTGTAAGGCCCAACTGAAGCTATTAGACCTGGCACTCTTGTTGGCACTCAGAGTTATCACTATGTGATGGAAATCGGCCAGACCCCCAAGTGTAGAGGTATGGTGCTCTGATCTGCTAAAATGAGGACGGGCGGAAAGTGGGATACTGCGTAGGGAGGAGGAGAAGGGTCTCCGTAAATATCCCATATCCCCGGACTGGGAGCGAATGCTGCTTGAATTGGAGGGTGTAGACCTGGAACTGTCACAAGGGAATGACGCATGACCGCACACACGGGAACCTGGGTGGTGGACTGCGGGGATGAAGATGAGAATGCTGAGCTGAAGGGTTCGACCAGCCGGATGAGACTGCTTTGCCCTGGATGGGATAAGGTCATGGTACCACGTACTACAGAGTGTACATGTTGACAGAGCTAGGAGACGGGAGGGGTGGGAGGGAGTTGGGGCGGGTGGGTGTTAACCTACTAGGCAATACTGTAAGGTGCCTGCAAACGAACACTGACATGATAGACTGTTACACCTGAGATGCTAAGGCGGGAGGGAAGCACATACTTGTTAAATTGCCAACAGTTATGATTAAGAAAACGTGAAAAGGCTGTTAGATGTTAATGTGCCCATTTGTACAATGTGATTTTGATACAGCCATGAATAAAGAGTTTAAAAAAAAAAAAAGTATTGATGGACCTCAGTAACTGCAAGATGTTGCCCCTGTTTAGTATATCAACCCGTCCCTTTGATATATACTCTGGGTGAAACATGATTGATGTTGTAGCGCCTGAGTGCCCTATTTGTTGGTCCAGGATGTTCTCTGTCGCTGTTGAGACCTCTGTTAGCGGTAATGGCCCCGTGATGGTATAGTCAGGCCGAGTGGCTGGCTGTTGCTTACTGAAGCTTTCTCCATACTTTGCGCTGATGTTTTAATTGTCTCCCCCTCAATGCCAGGGCTGCTCTGTGGGGTTGTTTTTTTTTCCTGCTGGCTCCCTCGGCCCATTAATTGACGATGTAGCTGAGCCTTGTATTGCCTTATTGAGGGCCCTGTCCTTTATTATTGTTATCAGCGGTTCCCCTGTCGTGCTCCCGCTGTTGGGAGTTGTTCGCACAGTGTTTTCTAGTGCTTTTTCCTGGATTGGACTCTTTTTCTCTTCCCGACCCGTGTCCGTATCTTCTTTTTCCCTACAAGAGTAGACTAGTTGATCATCCATTAGTTCATCCTGGGGATTATAAGTTCCATCCTTGCTATGTGGCAATGCCTGCGTGGGTTTTTGATTTCGCCCCTTCCTCCTTTGTTTTCTCCTCTGTTTGGAGGATAATTGTGCACCTTCAGTCGGTACCTGTTTTTCCAGGGAATTGCTGAGTTGAGTGGTATTACTCGTCAGGGCTGCTGTTGCTCCTTCGGTTAGTGCACTGTTGTTTATTCCTGATATGGGTAAGTCCCCGTTCTTGCAAAGCTGCCTGCCGTCTGATATCTGGGCCGCACTTGCAGTCTGCTTAGTCTGTGCCTTAAGTCTTTGGCCTTTACTTTCCTTAGTCATTTGTTGGTCACTGCTGCTGGTGTGGGCCACGCCTGGCATTGGTTGGGCTGGCACTGCTTTCCTTATGTCGGCAAGGAGGTTATCCAGTGCTGATGGTAATGTTGCTAGCTTATCCACAATTGTTATGCAGGTGCAGCTAGCCTGGGCAAATTTAGTCTCTGACTGTGCCCTCTTGATCAGATTGTTAAGGTCTGCCAGCTTGTCGTCTATGCCAGCAGCAAAAATGGAGAGTGAGTTGAGCACTGACAACTGGAGGTCCATCTTATCTGATTGATACTGCAATGCGTTCACAGACATTTGCATTGTGTGCAGAAGAGTGGACCAGATATTGTCCTTATCTTGTGATTTATCCTTTTCGATGTTAAGTTTTGGAGAGCTGTTATTTCTTCTTTCTGACTCGCCTCCGGTGGCGGCAGAATAGGACGCAACTAATTCCTCCCATTCTTCATGTGTAAGATATGATGACTCTGGTTCAGTTTCATGAGACATTAGTAATCGTGTTGATGCCTGTTTTGTATTACAGTCGGGTTGAGCTGCGACAGAGCTGAGACCATATTGGGTATTAGATTTTTCCCTGCTTAGTTGAGCATGTTCATCTTGTGCTGTTGGTGATTTTCCGGCCTCGGTATTTTTTGTTATATTATAGGAGTCTATACTATCTGCTTTGCTCATGTTAGCCATGCTTATATTAGCTGTGCACGCCTCCTTGTACTTGTATTTCTCAAGTCTCTCCGGTGAACCCTGACAAAAACTACCCAAGGTAAGAGGGTTATCATTGGGGTTATCTTTTGTTTGGCCTGTGGTGGCATATCTGATAGCTGTAAGAACCCATGAAAAGCTGTGCCGTGTTTCTGGTTTTCGGAAGCTTCCGCCTCTACTCCCAATTGTTGTGGTAACATTTTGTCCAAGGATCCATCCTTGACGTGCTTATAGGGGATGCTGTTGTTGGTGCTTTCCCCCCCATTTTTTCCTCCATACCTCCAGTTCTTTCCTCTGCAGTTGTTGCTCTGTGGCTCACCGCCTGTCCGGGCATGTTGTACCTGCGCTCATTGTCTATTGCAGTGTTTATAGGCAGGACTATCTCCAATTGACTCCGGTCGTCGTATCCCAGGTGATTGTTTTCCTTGATTCCCTGGGTCTTTGCCTCCTTGATTATGGCTGGTGCGTCTTTTCCCTCTTTAAGGCTTGCATCACCACTACCATAGCTTTTGCCGGCAACTGATAATCTTCTGCAGTCTGCAGGCTTCCATTGCTGCTGCTGATGTGCCAGCTGGTGTTCCGTTTGGTGTGCATACAGAGGTTGGAGTGGATGAGGGAGGTTAGTTACTTTACTGCTATTTAAACACAGTACCGGCCCAACATCCTTTAGGAATGAAACTTTTGTGTAAATTTTAGGTTGGTAAGTTGACTTGGGCAAGTTAGGGTCTCTGCTTGAACTACTTGCCATCCCGCTTGTCGGGGATTCAGGGCTGGTAAGAAGCAGAGAGATTAAACTGTAGGCTTCGACTTTTGACCTCGCGTGTGCTTCGCTGATTCCCTTGTTTAGTGTCTTCTTGTTTGCTCTCCTCATTCTTTTGGCAGGGTTTACTGGTGCCTGCTGCCTTGTCTTTCCAGACCGCATTATTGCGTGCGGGATGCTATCAGCTGATTTGAGTTGAAGTAGCTGTCTCGACTGTCTATTGTGACGGTGATTTTTCCTGGTGTCGTGTTTTTCCAAGGTTGATATCTAGCTCCCCGCTCTCTGTGAGCCTCTCTGGGCGCTGCTAGTGGCGACTGATCAGGTAACGGCAACAGAAGGATGTAAGCAGTGCCCGAGACCCAGGGGCTTGTAGGCTTGTAGGCTTGCTTGCATAGTAAATCAGTAAATCAGGAGGCCTCACCATACAGCCCGCTTTATCCGCTGTATCCTGCACACCGTCCCCCGTTCTCCTCTTCCACCCGCGCCTCCTCTGTTGTCCTCCAGACCGAGGTATCCCAGTCCGAGGGCCACCACAGCCTCAGCCATCCCTGCGTGTCCAGCAACACGCGGCCCCCTGGTGTCCTGCAAGGAGCGGGCCCCGGTCTCCGGTCTCCAGGAGAATCCTGACGTTTTTCAGAATGTGCTCGGTAGGTTAATTAGGGTGTAATATGCACCTCCTGCTGCATTAAGGAAGTGTTTCGCGGGTCCCGCCAAACTGGAGACTGGTCCGCGGAGCGGCACACTGAGCAGGCAGCCCGCGGGTCTCACCACCCGCGGGTCTCACCGCACTGCACCAAACAGTCACTCGCGGGTCAGACACAGAGAGGCTGGTAACCTCAGAGAGCTGTGGCCCGAGAGGGCCAATTGGGGGCCAGACCGTCCGTGTCACCTCCAGTTGCAGCCTTTTCTACGGCGCTCGGTGCTCAAAACACAGCCGGCACCGGTGACGGCCTCCCGCGGCGGCTTCTCGCAGTTCACTCTCCCCTCTCTGCGCTCCTCGCAAAACGTGGCACTGGCACTCTGGTGTGCTAAAGAGAGTAGAGTGAGGGAAAAGAAAAAAGAACATAAATGCGCAGTGGACCACCTGCAGAGCCATCTTAAAAAGTGGGTGGAAGCCTTTAAGCAGGTGAGTGCTATTTTGGAGCTGAAGAGAGAAGGAGCAGCAGCCAGGAGCCGAGGAGCATAAGAGAGAAAGGCCCAGGTGGGAGACTCACCCAGCCCACAGCTGAGGGCTTTGTTGGATTTATCTAAGGCCAGTGCACCACAAGACACATGAAGGTACTGCAGTTCTTGAGCACCCATGAGCACCCAGGCAGCTGAGAAGCCACAGACGCAACACAAGTGGGGCTGAAGAGATGTGCTCAATTGTTCTAGCGTTGGTCATGAAAGCACAATGGAAATTATTCATTAAAATCTTGAATTGGGAAAATTATTGAAGTCTGGTCGAAAATAAGTGTAGTTCTCCTTTAACAAGGTCTACATCGAACTGGGGCGTGTTTGCACTTCCTGTTGTATAACACTAAGAATGTGGTATTACATTACAATTGTCAATTTGGCAGAATAATATTCAGTAGAGATTGGAACAATTATATCAATTCAATTCATTGTTCGGTGTATGTTTTGTGCTTTACCATGATGTTACTTTCTTTAATGTCTTCGAGAAACAAATAGGCTAATCTTAATCCTATTATCCCATTGTGGTCACTAATTGTGTAATACCCCTTTAGTGATAACATGAGTGATGAAGGTTGTATGATGGCACTTCCACTCCTCCCATGGTTAAAGTCAAATGTATGTCTCTGCCAGAGCCAGGGCCCGTATTCTGTGTAAGCTGTGGCTCCTTAGTCATACAGACAGACCCATTTCTCTTTGTTATGTTATGTTATCAGAGCTTATATAGCGCACAGCTGCCCCAGCAAAGGGGCGTCCCGGCCCTTCCAACAACAGAGAATGAACCTGGTTACGACAGCGGGAAAGCTCCAACATAAAACAGAAGCCAAAAAGCTATTGTAATGGAAAGAGATAGGTTTTGATAGCTTTACTAAAATCCAACAGACTCTCCAAACCACGTATCTGAACCGGCAAGGAGTTCCATAGTTTGGCCGCCAAGCAACGGAAGGAACGGTTCAATTGTTTATTCTGTTGGCCCATGAATAATTGAGACCACCCACACAATTCACTTGCTCAAACTTCTCTTGGGAGTTTTGTCAAGTATGCTGGCAACAGCTAGTGCAATGGGCTAAACACCTATCCTGAAGCTTGCAAAGTACAGGTTCAAATTGTGGTGAATCAAACTAGCCTTTCATTTTTTGAAGTTGATAATATAAATATAATACATGGGACCCTCTAATCCCTGTGTAGAAGCCAGCTCTAATTCCATAATTACAGGTGACTTGTGATGCATCTATTAACCTGGAATAAATGGTGCATCCTCTTAACTGTGATAAAGTATTACAGTTGAGTTCTGACAACACAATACTTGCTGCCAGGGCCAGCAGCGATGGTGAAAGCAGGTCACAGAGTATAATTGCAGCTACAGTTTTAAGAAGGAAAAGGGGAACCGCATTTCTTTCTTCCAGTATGCTTTCTAAATTGAAAAGCTTTCATCAGAAAGGAGATATTTGTGTCAACATGTTTTTTTTCACTCTATGGGTATTCCTGAAAAGTTAGAATGCCTCTATGTTTCATCCCAGCATTTTTAAATCTGATTTATATGAAACTGATCCTAATATCTTTTGGCAAAAATCACATTCTGCCTTTTGGGGTGTTAAAATGACAGTACTGTTTCTGCTTTTACTCTTATTGTCTGAAGTGAACACGAAAGAGCAAAACACCAAGGGCCCAATTTCGATTACTGTTGTGATGGCAGTTGGAAAGTGCTCTATTACTGAGTCTTGTGCTGCAGCCCAGGAAAAGGGCTGCAGCACAAGCAGCAGTGTAAATGAGCACTTTGTAAACATACATGCACTGTGTGCCATGCACCATGTGGTACATGGGACATGGTGCATGAATCAGGCATGCCCGGCACAGGTAACAGCAGTGGGGTGGTGGGGAAGGGTGGGGGGGAGTAAACAGATGACGGGATAAGGAAGGTAAGATTAAAAAAAAACACTTCCCTTGTGATGCAGCGAGCGCAAGGTACATGGTTTTAGTTATCCCCCACCCCACCACTGATACTTGTGTCGGCCATGCCTGGCATGGATTGAAGAACCGGGTTTTAGAACCCAGCGGCGCCAGGGACACGCCCAAAGTCTTCGGGTTCTCCTGTCTTGGCAAACAGAGACACGGAATACTTCTAGGTGGCGTCAGAGAACAAATTTATTAGCTGCAGCTAGTAACAGTAATCTCAGCAATACAACACGGTGTACAACTCAAGAAACTGTTCAAATTTCATAGAGCAAGACATCACCTTTTATACACAATATTCTCATCATAAATGTACACACACTGCGCAAAATTCTTACCAATAGGACACATTTTCTAACTGAGTATCACATTAACAAAAACCAAATTTACAGTAACCCAACCCAAAAGTTAATTATTAGGACTGTCCCAAATTCAATCTTTGCAAGCCGGACAAATTTATAATTGAAAATCACAACCCATGTAATGTCGGAACATAAAGGAAACAGTAATAGATGCTGGACAAGATAAAACATGTGCAAGGAAACTAAAGGTTAACGATTAGCCAGAGAAATTGGCTTTGTGAAGGGTCAGTTTCAGGTGAAGAGGTCAGCGTCCTGCAGTTCACTCACAAGTCAGAAAAGGGCCTGTTTAATGCATACATGAACAATGAGGCCCATGCAACTTTGTTCGTTCGGTTACCTCCACGGCCTACGTGAGGGCAACACAAAATGGCGTTATGAACAACGCAAACTAAATGGAGTCCGGTCCCGAAAACCACAGAACCTCAGGATGTGTGTAAGGGCACTACATTTGCCCCCTGGGTCACTTTGCTGTGGCCCACTAAGGAAGGGGCCCTGTTTGGGGCCGGCAAAGTCCCTTTCTGACAGCCTTTTCATGGCAGTGGGACCACCATGAAATGGCTGTCGGAAAGGGACATTTTAATGTTGATGGTAGTGCCTGCCTTGGCACTGCCTCTTATCAGGACTAGGATTCCAACTGCTGCTCCGTCTAGATGAGATGATCCTGTCAGAGGCAGCGGTGACCTCTGCGGTCCTACTGTCTGCATTGTAATGCTGCAGTCGGACCGATGGCCTGTCTGTCAGGAGGACCGCCACTGACCGCCTATCGGCTGTGGTCTGGTTGAGATCATAATCAGGCTCGAAGGGTTTAAGCAGTTTGTTGGAAAGGTGATGGTGTGACCATGTAATATAAAGAATAAAATACCCTCAACTCTTTATGCCCTACTTGTAATCTGGATGAAGAAACTCTACACCATTTACTCATCTTTTGCGAAGCATATACAATCCCCCATAAAAAGTGGATTAAACCAATGTGTCTTTCATCAGGCATTAGGAGAATAGATCAAGGTAAGAGAGAAAACCCCACGTGTTCCAGGGAACAGGGTACTAAACGACAAAGTAAGTCTGAGGAATATCCCTGAACTAACTTTTGGACAACAGTTTTTATAGTACTATCACTTTGATCACACCTCATCCATACATAAACTCTTTGGAAACAGGCCAAAAACTGAAATATAACGTTTACACTCTTTTATTAAAATACAATCTGATCATCATTTGTTAAAATTTCAGAAAAACCAAGTATTCTGAAAACATACAATGTAAAGACATCTCATACATTTCAATAAAATACATAAAAACCTAATAAGTGCGATACATAAAAAAACATAAAAAACACCCTAGTCTAATAAGCACATTTCGCAACAAAATTCATTTCCAATAATACAAAAAGAACATAAACCCCCTGTCTTCAAATAGCTTGAATGATGTTTCTACAAATTATTTGGATCCAATAGCCTTTAAACAATTAATGTGTTGCCACCAGAGTTCCTGAATTGACATGTATCTGGTACCCTCTAGGCTTTACTTGGATTCTCTATTACACAGTGCGTCTACGCGTTTTGGTGTTTATGCCGTAGATATGGTCACACCTTACTCAGGACAAGTTTAAGCGGGGTCATCAATTTCCTGTAGCTGGTATCCTTCTGTATATTAGAAAGATACCCATCAGTACAAGATTATATCTATATACAACAAGCAACGCATAACAGTTCATAGCATCATTGGATTTTAACTCCTGGTTTCTTAACTACAACCTCTACATCTAACTCATTGCCCGAGGCTTTGGTATACAGTCACTTAATATAACCATGGACTTGTCTTTTGTGTAGCCTAGGGCATCATACACTCATAACGATAAATGCAATCGATAAATATAAATGTACACGTCTGTATTAGTTCATCATGGATTACATTGTGGGTTTAATATCCCATCATCGTTACCTGGGCCCTCCATTACATTTTAGTTGTTGGCCAAATAGGAACAAACATCATCAATCAGGTTTCTACATAATCCTATTTCTATTCAACTACCAACCTTAATTGTTCGTGTCGATATAGCAGTGAGCTCAGACGTCATATATAGTTGATCTCGCCTGGTATCATCAGTGGCACCACCACACCCTCATACGAGGTTCGTGGTTTAGTGTCTTGAATCTGAGGGAGATTTCAACAAAAACTCCTCATTAGTTTCTACTACTCCAATCCAAAGAGGAACAAACATCAATCAGGCTTCTACATAATCCTATTTCTATTTAACTACCAACCTTAATTGTTCGTGTCGGTATAGCAGTGAGCTCAGATGTCCTATATAGCTGATCTTTCCAGGTGTCATCTGTGGCACCCCCACACCCTCGTGCGAGGTTCGTGGTTTACTGTCTCGAATCTGAGGGAGATTTCAGCAAAAACCAATTAGTATCCACTACTCTAATCCCTGTTATTCTTACTACTCTTTCGGACCCCTAACTGTGTTGCTTCTTACCTTTTACAAGGTCTGTATTTTGAATTCCTCTCTCTTAGTCGTTCTATCTGGTTTTGTAGGTCCCTCTCCTCTTAGGTGTCCGTTACCTTTTCTTTTGGTATGCAAATATCTATTTTTAAAGGGATACACATAGTACGTCACCATGCACAATTTTATTATTTTTGATTTTATCTCAATTGCAATTATTTTAGCTGATTGTTTTCACCATGATGTATGTTGTTTTTAAGGATTTTAAATCCAAGATAAACTACTTTGAATATGAATATGAAATACCCTCAGCCATAGGTTAAAAGGATATTGCAAACCACCTCCAATTCCATGACCTTATAAAGGAACTCATCCTTCAGCTTTGTTACCCTATATATTCAACCACAGCACCGAGACCGCCCTGATCACAGCCACCGATGACATCCGAGTTCTGCTCGACAACGGAGAAACAGCGGCCCTCATCCTCCTAGACCTCTCCGCGGCCTTCGACACTGTCTGCCACCGTACCCTAGTACAGCGCCTCAGCAACGTCGGAATCCAGGAGAAGGCACTGGAGTGGACCATCTCCTTCCTCTCCGGAAGGACACAGAGAGTCCGCCTCCCCCCGTTCAGATCAGAAGCCACCAAAGTCATCTGCGGCGTTCCTCAAGGCTCCTCGCTCAGCCCAACCCTCTTCAACGTCTACATGAGTCCCCTCGCAGCCATCGCACGCCAGCACAACCTCAACATCATCTCCTACGCCGACGACACCCAGCTGATCCTCTCCCTCACCAACGACCCCGCCACCGCCAGAGCCAACCTACACGAAGGGATGAAAGAGGTAGCCGAATGGATGAAGAACAGCCGCCTGAAACTGAACTCGGACAAGACGGAAGTCCTCATCCTGGGATCCTCACCCTCTGCCTGGGATGACTCCTGGTGGCCCCCCGCCCTAGGCAGCACACCCAAACCAACAGACCACGCACGCAACCTGGGCATCATCCTGGACTCCTCCCTCTCCATGATCAGACAAGTCAACGCCGTCTCCTCGTCGTGCTTCAACATCCTACGCATGCTACGCAAGATCTTCCGGTGGATCCCCACCGAGACCAGGAAGACGGTCACCCAGGCCCTCGTCACCAGACGACTGGACTACGGCAACTCCCTCTACGCCGGAACCACCGCCAAACTCCAGAGGAGACTCCAGTGGATCCAGAACGCCTCAGCAAGACTCATCCTGGACATCCCCCGTCGCAACCACATCTCCGGACACCTGAGAGACCTGCACTGGCTCCCGGTCAACAAGAGAATCACCTTCCGTCTCCTCACCCACGCACACAAAGCCCTGCACAACCAAAGCCCAGGATACCTCAACAGCCGCCTCAATTTCTACGCTCCCAAACGCCAGCTTCGATCGACCGGCCACGCCCTCGCCGCCGTCCCCCGCATCCGAAGAGCCACCACAGGGGGAAGGTCCTTCTCCTACCTCGCCGCCAAGACCTGGAACTCCCTCCCGACCCATCTCCGCCGGACCCAGGACCACCTCGCCTTCAGGAAGCAGCTCAAGACCTGGCTGTTCGAGCAGTAGCGGACCTCCCCCTCCCCAAGCGCCTTGAGACCCTCCGGGTGAGTAGCGCGCTATACAAATGCTTTGATTGATTACAAATGCTTTGATTGATGGAGCATATCAGTGACTTGCAATATCCTTAAAATGCACTGCCGGGTGTATTTTACCCATATATATTACATGGTAGCCTGCAATCCTGGTATAAAAAAACTGTCTCTAATTTCCTTATTACAGATGATTTGTGACATCTATAGTTGCCTGTAATAAAGAAATGACATAGCTGCTGAACTGTAAGAACTTATTACAGTTGAATTCTGATGTCAGAATGCCAACTGAGGATTCATCTGCCATGGGGAAAGGCAGGAGAAAAAGGATAATTAAAACTACAGTTTAAACTACAAAAGAAACAAGCATTTGCAATACAATAGGTCTCACATTTTAGAAACTTTGACCTATTGATATTGTAAATGGCGATGCCTTTTTTTATTTGTAGCTCTTTAAAAACATAAATAAAAGGCATTGTCATTTGCAATGCCAACAGCTCAACATCTCGCAATTGTGAAACCTATTGCATTGCAAATGCTTGTTAAGTCATGTTGTACAGTCTTGAAATGGTTGAGAATCTAATATGGCACAGTAAGAGCATGCCACCCACGTTACCCTGTATTTTCCTACACACTTGGTACGCTTTATTGACAAGTTAGATTCACTGGGGACCCTTCAGCCACCGCAAGGTACTTCTTCATTTCCACATAGCTAGTTTAATGTTATGCACGATACCATGATGAAAAGCATGCACTAAAACCAGCAAGAGACCACGTCTTTTCAGACTCAGCGACCGGGTACACACACTTGTTTGCAATCGAATATGACAATCTGTGTATGCATTTCTCACGTTTATTACAGTGTAAGATGGGCATTGTCTTTAATCAACATGACCATTTTTTAACCCCATGGCAATTTGACTAACAAGCACGCTCCGGACTAAGTAAGATCAAAATGTTTGTTTAGATCCACACTCACACATCAATGTCCGAAACCAAAAGCATGCACTCTTCGCTAATGATATCAGATTATATATAGTGTTTTGAATGTATTTAGATTAATATGAAATTGGTAGTTGGGCTGCCGTTTCAACTTAAATCTGCATGTCTGCTTTGTTATACGTTTGGATTAACATGCTACACGCTCTGATGTTATTTGTCTTGGTTACACAATTCAGGGGTTACATGGGTGCACAAACATATTCTTTTAACAGGGTGTGACCTCATCGTTTTAGCTTTTTTACTGGATTTGGAATCACTTGGGATATGTGACACATTCTTACAGCATCACGACACTTACAGATTCAACACTTAACCGAGACATGACGGCAGACCCGGCGGCTACGCTGAATAAAGTTATTTTAAAAAAGTGGAGGTGGCCGAAGTGAACCACACCCTGCAAAATAAGATAAAATAGGGAGACATGACAGGGGGAACACATGGAGTGGTTGAGGGAGACATGACGTCAGTCCTGGCCAGGCCCGGACTGGCCATAGTGGGCACCGGGCAATCCCCCGGTGCGCCGCAAGGGTGGGGGCCGATTTTGTTAGAGGGCCATTTTTGCAGCATAGCTGCAAAATCGGCCCTGCAACAAAATCGGCCGAAAACCGGCCCTAGCAAAGCGCTCGGTGGCACCTCCAACCCCCCCCCCCCCGAGTGGGGAGAGGGGGCGACCAAGCCCTTTGCCAGGGCTGGTTTTGGTTCTCAGTCCGGCCCGGGTCCTGGGAGATGATGAGCTTCTTAACCGGCAACAGCGGTGGGCGGAGAATTAAACAGGTTGCCTGGTTTTGGTGGTGGGAGGAAGGGCGCCCTACGGCAGAGGTCTTCAAACTTTTGAAGGTTGAGCCCCCCAGCTGAATTTTTTTAAATGTCGCCCCCCCACCACCTGACAGAAATTTCTGGAATCAGGTACACTACATAATCGACCGCCATCCACATATCCCGGGCCATATCCGGCAAATAATGTTCAAAACAATGAGTGCTTCCTCCTCCGGGAATTCCCTCACTATCATTTTTTTAATAGTGCTACTCATAGTTTCATCATACTCAGGGGCATATGTACAAGCCCCTATAGACACCACACCGTCACTTTTTACGACGTTGTGGTGGCGATAGGGGCATTGCCGTATTTACAAGGCAGAGTTAAGCCACTTAACTTGGCTCAACGCTGCCTTGTAAATAAGGCCCCTTTCATGCGATGCTTAGCGTGAAAGGGTGGGCAGTGGGTGTTGCGGTGGGCGTTCCACTGCAACAGGCATTGATTTTGATGTTGCGCCCTATTTACAAGGGCAGCGTAAAACTGAGGCAGCGTTAAAATTACGAACAGGGAAAATCTGGTCTTAAGCTGGCGAAACTAGGAGAAATGCAATATTTCTCCTCATTTTTGCTTCATCCATGTGTGCTGCCTTGTGCAGCACACTTGGAAAAAGCAAAATGCCTTGTATTTGTAATGTTTTAAAAAAAATCTATTTTGTGATTTCTGTGTGTGCTGCATTAAGCAGCACACATGGAAGTGGGACAAATGGCATTTAAAGATTGTTTATGTACAGGAAGGTCCCCCTCCTGTACATAAACAATATTTTCCCTGCACCCAGACACCCTTACACTATGGTGCAAAGGTGTCTGCGCTGGCGCTACACTACTAAGTGTAGCGCCAGCGCCGGGGAAACGCAAGGCTGCACCTTATTGTTGTAAATATGGTACAGCCTTCTTTTTCTGAAGTGGCGGAGAGAGGCCTTAACCTATGACTGCTAACGCATCATTCCGCAACTTCCTTGTACATATGCCCCTCAGTTCTTTGATCTGCATGGTACACCTTCTTTGTAGCAGGCACATTAACACTCTGTGCTGTGAGGGTGGCAGGAGTGCTCATGTGATTGCACAGTGAGGTATGCGACAGTGTGAGAGTAGGGTAAGTGGAGTGACTGCAGGGTGAGGTGACCATATGAATTTGGGTGTGCTTGTTAGTGCAGAGTGGGACTAATGAATGCATGGTTAGTGATGGACTTGTTTAAGTGAGATTGCATATTGAGCTGTGAGGGGGACAGGTGAGTGAAGTGTCACATGAGTTCAGGGTTGATAGTGTGCTTGTGTGGTTGCAGGTTGAGGCTCAGGGAAAACCGCGCAAGTGCATTGTGAGAGCAGAGTGATCACTGAGTGCAGGGTGAATGGTGTGTGTGCATGGAGGTCAGTGTGAGGGAATTGTGATCGCTGTGAGTGCAGGGTGAGCATGAAAGTGATGGCGAGAATGAGGAGCCAGTTGTCTAAATGCAGGGTGCATTCCCAGACACTTGCAGTAACTCACCACGCTATTGAAGGCAGCATAGGGTTTCAGATATGTTAAACTATTGCTTTTGCAATTATGGCATTAACCAGGGATCAAGGGTGGAGGAAATAAATACTGAGCTGATCTTGCAACAAAATTCCAGTTTTATGATTAGGGTTGCCAGCTAATTAATTTGATGCCCCACGTGGTACCAAAAAAACCAGTCACCTAAAGCTCTATTTTCAGCACTCATCTGTGCATACTCTGAACAGCAAATATAAATAGAAAGCACTTTAAATTGTGTTTTAGGGCTGCTTGAATGATATGACTGATAATAAAAGGGAATAAAGACAGAAAAGTAACGTCATAAATGAATACATTCTTCTTTATAACTCATATTTAGTGTCAAGAGAAGCAATTTGCAGGCTGTTTAAACACCTGACTTGGATTTGTCTTTTGGCAACTTAAAACCCTTTTAGCCCTGTGATCACTGCGCTCCTGTTGGTGTAATTTAAAAAGCAACATTGTCGCCTTTCTGGGAAGAGCTGTCCCTCCCTGGACGGGGTTAAAATCCGAGAGCTGAAATGCTTCAGCTGCAGCGGGAGGCAGGAAGCCATCCCTGCTAAAACAGAAAGCAAGTAACAGACATTCATTTCATCTGCAGGGTGAGGCAAGGAGTCTTCTCTGCTATGAAATCTCGCTTTCAGTTTTAGCAAAGGGGGCTCCTTACCTCCCACTGCAGCTAAAGCATTTCAGCTTTAGGAATTAACCAGGATAGCCCCCCCCCAAACGCCGTGTGTGGCAGCCTGATGAGACTGCTTCCCGGTGTGCACACAGCCCACCGCAGTATTTCACAGGTCTTTAAAAGACCTTTTTCTTGTTAATGAGGCTTTGATGGCTTTCATCCCTTATTAGGGCCCCTGCAGCTCCACTCTGCCATTTGTTCGAATTAGTAGAGGATAAAAGTGAGATTTTAGTGTGGAGTGTGCGCCCCCCCTGAGACGGTGTCGGGCGCGCCCCACAGATTGAAGAACTCTGCCCTACGGGGAGATGGATCTTTGAAGCTGAAAGTACAGCGCTCGTGAAATGGGCGCCGCACTGAATAGTTTAAAGTTATTTAAAAAACATGGAGGTGGGCAAGCCGCGCCCTGCAAAAGAAAAGAAAAGAAAGTGCAGCTGAAGGAGTCTCCCTTTCTCTTGTGCGCCACGCAGAGCCCCTGCTCTGAAGCATCTACTTACTGGCTGTGCGCTGCGTGACCGCTATTGCACTCCTGCTTTGGCGCTATTTTAAACTTTTTAAAAAAAGCACATCTTGCACATTGACTGGCAGCTTAGGCCGGCCCAGCAGGATGTGGCTGTCTGCAGGCCGGAGATGCTTGCCTGTGGGCTCCTTAATGTGAGGTCCCTTTGCAAGCATCACACCAAGACAGCTTTTCTTATCGAGTCTCTTGGGTTGGACGTGCTCTTTCTCAGGGAGACTTGGACGCGGGCAGATAGAGACGTAGAGCTGGGCTTGGCATGTCCAGAGGGCTACAAAATTAGGCATACTCCTCGTTTGAAGAACAGAGGGGGAGGAATAGGCTTCATTTTTAGAGAGACCTTAGCCCTCACTCAGCTGGAGATTAAAGAAGTGCAGGGTTTTGAATTAATGGGCTTCTCCTTCATAGGTCAGAAAGGAGTATTACAATCTGGGGTGCTCTGTTACAGACCCCCGGGTAACACAGTATCTACCTTGCCGGAATTGATTGATCTCCTTTATGATCTCTCTAACTCTCACACGAGGTTGTTGATCTTGGGAGATTTTAATCTATGGCCGAGTGGTCCCCTGCACACGGCCTATAATGACCTATGCCAGGCTTGCGGCAATATACAGCTGCAACAGCTGGTACTTTTTCCAACTCACCAGAAGGGCCATATTTTGGATTTAGTCTTTGCAGACACTATGCTAGTGTCGGTGGAGGACATATCCCCTCAATGCTGGACGGACCATGCTTTGGTTTCCTTTTCTCTCCACCTCCCGGCGGATTTTTCTAATGCCGCAGGGCAAAGGCATTCCAAAGTGGGTAGATCATGGTCTAAACTTTTAAAAAACCCGGACCTGCCTAGTTTACTGCCTGGCGAGTACGAGCTAGGGGCCAATGCGGAAGAAAGCTATGACAATCTGTGCCAGCAAATCTCGAACTCTCTGGACAGGGTGATTCCACCCCTTAGGTCAAGGGACAGACAGAGACAGGCTAAGCCTTGGTACTCCGGCGACCTTTGGCAGATGAAGCAGCGTTGCAAGCGGGCTGAAAAGGCTTGGAGGAAGCACTATCTAGATCCGGCTAAAACCATCTTTAAGCTCGCTCTAATGGAATACAAAGCACAGATTAAACGTGCGAAGGCTACTTATCTTGAGGAGACACTGAATCAAGCGACTAATAAATCTCAGACGCTTTTTAGGATTGTCAGTGATCTCTCACGGCCTGCATGTGCCTCGAATAACATCCCGGCCTCTCAGGCGCTGTGCGACTCTCTGGCAGTCGCTTTTGAAGATAAGATAGCCACCATTTTGAGCGGCCTTTCTATCCCCGACCCTAATCCTTCGTTATCTCTGGCCTCTCCATCCACTCCGGATGACCTAGGCAACCTATCGGATAAACCTCGGTTGAGCTGCTTCCCTGCCCCGAATTTCGATGATTTTGACAGATTGGCACAGACTGTGACTTCGGGCTCCCCTATGGACCCCCTTCCCCTTAAATTTTGGAAACTTTTCCATAGGGAACTTTTTCACCCACTGTACTCCATCTGTCTTCAATCCTTCGAAACCGCTATGGTTCCTGACTGCTGGAAGCTAGCAGTGGTGACCCCCCCTTCTGAAGAAGCCCACATTAGACCCCACCTGCTCAGCTAATTACAGGCCCATATCACTGCTCCCTTTTCCGGTTAAAATCATGGAAAAGTTGGTTACCCAGTCTCTGTCCAGATACCTGGAAGATAACAACTACCTGGATGCGGCCCAGTTTGGGTTCCGTCCAGCGCATGGTACGGAGTCGGCACTGGTGGTCGTGTTGGATAAACTTTGTTCGCGAGTCGACACTGGTCGAGCAGATTTTCTCGTGCTGCTCGACATGTCGGACGCATTCGACACGGTCAGCCTCTCGACCCTTATCAGGAGACTAGAGGAGGCTGGGGTAACGAGGCTGGCACGGGACTGGCTAGTCTCGTACCTTTACAACAGGCAGCAGGTGGTGGCACTGCCGCCTTTTAGATCAGGTGTGCGGAAGGTCGGACAGGGGGTGCCCCAGGGCTCTGCCATCAGCCCAATATTATTTAACCTGTACCTCCGCCCTTTAATTCAACTGATTGGCTCCTTTGGCATCTCGGTATATAATTATGCCGACGACACCCAGTTAATTTTCTCCTTGGAAGGTAAAGATGGTGTTTCTTTAGAGACCTTCCATCGATGTATGACGGCGACAGCGGACTGGTTGTGTACCAACTCACTCCAGTTTAATAGATCAAAAACGGAGGTGCTGTACTGCTCCAATGATCGAGTTCCACGCTCCCTGCCAGAGGGTTTCTGGCCCTCCTCCTTCTCGGGGGCAGTGATGGCAGCAGAATCTGTCCGTAATGTGGGAGTCATGTTTGGCCCAAATCTTCAACTGGACGCCTTTGCCAATAAGACCGTGGCCACATGCATGTCATTGCTCCGGATGCTACGCAAAGTCCTTCCTATGCTCCCAGCTCAGGCTAGGCCTGAAGTTGTGCGGGGGATTATTTTAAGTAGGTTGGACTATTGCAATACATTGCTTCTGTCAGCACCTAAAACATTGGTTGGTAAGCTCCAATGGATACAAAATATGGCAGCCAAGTTGGCTCTCTCTCGCCCGCGCACTGCCTCCTCCACCTTGGCACTGCTTGATCTCCACTGGCTGCCTGTCCAGCAACGGATTCTTTTTAAGTCGTCGTGTTTGGTTTTTTAAGGCGTTGCATGGACAGGGACCCGTTTTGTTGCAGAAACGATTCTCCTGGTATACTGCCCCTCGAACCTTGCGTTTTTCCTCTGCATACCTGGTAATGGTCCCCAGGTTTCAGAGATCAAGAATGGGAGGCCGCTCTTTTAGCTTTGCGGCTGCTAGTCTCTGGAACTCTCTTCCGCTCCCTTTGAGGAGCCAAAACGAACTTTCATCCTTTAAGAGAAAATTGAAAACTCATCTTTTTCCAAGAGGTGTGTGATCGGTACGAGGGTGCTCCAGTTATGTTTTGTTGGTCAAGCGCCAGGATACCCTTTGGGTGACAGTGTCTGCGCTATATAAAATCACAATACATACATACATACATACATCTCATGTGTATACGAAAGCGGGCACCATGCTGAAACAAAGCATAGCGCCCCTGTACATAAAACATGTGTGCGTGCCTGCAAGTGAAGTGGACGCCACAGTAAATAAAAAATAAGTAGTCTCAAAGACAAACATATAGACCTGCAGTGTACGGAAACTGTAGATGACCGGTGCTCCTAGCTTAAAAACGGAAGTGATGTATCAGGAGCACGGGCCAATAAGGAGCCAGGAAATAAAAGAGACGTAGAAGTTGACCAATGGCAAGCAGCAGGTGAAATTACACTCTGTAGAGTGTTTACAGCAGTTCTTGCAAACAGCGCTGATGCTCGACTTAAAAACCTGTCTTTTCCTATTTCTGCTGTATTTTCTAGATGAACTGCAAAAAACAAAAAGCAAGTATTTATGGCAACATAGTTATTTTTTGCATGCTTTAGCTAATTAGAGGAAAGATACAATATTGCTGCATGCACATTCAGAACTATAGCCTTTTCAATCTGACTTGTATTAAACTGATTACAAATATCTAATTCCTTTTGGTGTGTGTTAGACCTGGCATCATTGGCACGAGTCTCTCCTCCACTTTTTTCTATTTGCCTCCTCTGTTTACGATGTTTTTGCTGGAATATTGCTTTGGGCACTGTGCCACTGCTGATCAGTGCCGCAGTGCAAGTGCTCCCTATGTGAAATTGATATTGATTGGATTCCATGTTTGGCTTATTTGGTTTACTGTCAGTCCCTAGTAGAGTGCACCAGGAGGGCCAGGGCTTGTAAATACAAATGCTGCTAGTGGGCTTGCAGCACGTGTTGTGCCACCCACCAAAGCAGCCTAGTAAAATATGTCTAAAGGTCTGCCATTGCTTGACCTACGTGCAGTCTGGTACTGTCACACGGGCTGCGCAAGTACACATACTTGTCAGTCCCTAAACCTTCCCTTAACTTCATGTTAGTCACCCCTATGGTAGGCCCATGGGCAGGGTGCATTGTAAGCATAAGGTAGGACAAGCCTGATGAGGTTGGCATGTCCTAATAGTGAATTACAGCCATGTTCGTTTTTCACTATTGTAAGGTAACCTGCTCTCCATGAGTTAGAATGGGTTGCCCGGATTATTAAGCACTATAATCCTAGCGGGCTCGGGCAGCATGGTGCAATGTCAAGTTTGGTATCCCTGAACTCATGGTTTAATAACGCATCCGTTTGGGTGGATGGTTTTTGGACTCTGTGTTTGAAAATAGCACTTGTAGAAAGTGGCTATTTTCTTGTCTGACGTCTCCTGGTCTCTGCTGGTTTGGTGTACGTGTGACAGGAGCTGGGTGGCTCCAGAGGTCTGAATGAGTCAGTGTGGGGTGAGTGGGGCATTTGCATTGAGAGTAGGGGAAGAGTAGCTCCTGATAGCCTGCCCTGCCTGACACAATGCTGGCTCCACCTCCTGCCAGGCGACTGATGGCTCTGTGCCTGCCAGGGACGATCCTGGCCCCACCTCTTACCGGGCGACTGATGGCCCTGCCCTTGCCAGTGACAATGCTGGCTCCACTTCCTGCTGGGCGGCTGAAGACTCTGCCCTGCACAGTGAATAGGCCAGGTGCCTTGGCCTGGCAACACCCACAACAAACCCAGGATGGGGGGAAATCTCCCTACACAGACAAAGGGATCAAAACAGAAAAAGGGTATAAGAGAAGGACCCCTGAACCAAAGAATTTAGATCACTTCTGACAAGGAAACCTGAACCAAGGACAAGAAGCCTGCTGATCCAAGGACTTGCCTACCCCTTCTGCCAGTGTGCTGTTTGTTGGGGGAATCCTGCAGTTGCTTCTTTATTTTTGCCAAGGAACCAGGAGAGAGGAACTGAGTGTGTACTCTCAAGCTTTGCCAAGGAAATCTCCAAGGGCTGGAAGAGTGCCAGCCTCCTGTTGAAGTCACAGGGTTGAAGGACTTCATCATTTGCTGAAAGTGCTGTTGCTGGAACCTGAAAATCCAGCACCTCTGAAGAATCCAGCAATCTCGACGCCGACAGACGCTGCCAAATCCAGCTCGACATCGTGAGTGCAGCTACCGTGTCCCGCACCTTCGACGCCGGCCGCTGGGCCCGATCGACGCTAGTCGCGAAGCCGCTACCGACGCTTCGACACCGAACCCTCTCGACGCCGTGAGCGCTGCTCACTCTTGCAACATCACCATCGACGCCGACGCCGTATCCTGCTTCGCCTCGTGAGCGCTGCTCCTGCCTGACATCTGTCGTCGTCGCTGCAGATCGCCCCGACTCCGAGGCCCGATCGACGCCGAAGACACGACGCCGGACATCTCAACGCCGCAGATCATCGTGTGCTTCACTTTTCCAAGGTACTGTGTTGTGGGGGTCTGTTGCGACTCCGGGCTCGACGTAGCGATCCTCGCGGTCGACGCCGAACCTTTGGTTTAACTTTGCCTCAACATCGTGTGACTCCTGTGGGGGTTACATTGTTGCCAAGAACTGTGATTTAAAGAAGAAGAGTTGCTTTTGTTACTAAAGACGTTGTGCTAAGAAGAAACTACACTTGAACTATTATTTTTTCTTCCAATAGTATTTATTAAGATTGTGGTATATTTTTTTCGTTATTTGGTCTTGTGCTAAGCCTTATATAAACAAACTTATTTTTATAATACTACTGTGTCGTGTCCATTTGTAGTGTATTCACTTTATTACTGTATGTGGTCATAAATGCTTAACGCACTGCCTCTGAAATAAGCCTGTCTGCTTTGCCAAGCTACCAAGGGGGTGAGCAGGAGTTGGTGTGGGATCCCCTTGCCCTGACTAGAAAAGGTGTGTCCCTATTTGTCAGAAGTGTATACCTCTGCCAACTAGAGACAGCCGCTTCTAACATTGGTGGGTCAGCGGTGAGGATTTGAACTTTGCATTTATGACCCATGTGCAGTGATTAGTGTGCGCTACATAGTGAAAGCAGACCATAGCGCAGCCACAATCTATTTTGGTTGGATATTCTATTTTTGTTCTCCGCTTTCCTGGAGCTTGATTTTTGACCACTGCCAGTTTTGACCATGAGTGATGCCGGAGTCACTACCCCTGTTGTTGTGGAGGAGTTCGATAGGAAAAAGATAAAGGACTACAAGTCACAGCAGCTGAAACACTTTTGCAAGCAGTTTAAAGTACCTACCCCAGGCCTCACATAGAAAGGGGACTTTCTCAAAGCGCTGGAGGCCTGGTTGGAGGCCAGAGATCCCTCTGATCCGGTGGTGGTACCGCCAGGGGAAGGGGAAGAGGAGGTGCCAGTGAATGGGCCTGGGTCCTCTCCCGGCAGCAGTGTTTCCCCTAAAGGTCTTTCTCCTGAAGAATTGGAAGACAGGGCGAAGGAGCGAGCATACCAGTTAGAAATGGCAAAACTTACGATAGAAGGGCAGTTGGAGTTAGAAAATGCAAGAAGCAGGAGAGAAGCTGATATGGAGATCAAAAGGTTGGAGTTTGAAAGAGAAAAGTTAGCTTTTGAGCGTGAGAAAATGGTGAGGGAAATGGAGCTCAAAGCTAAGAATTTAGAATTGAATCCCTCTGGTGGCAGCATCCCATCTGTGCCTGCAGAAAGTAGGTTTTATTTTCCCAAAGATGTTATAAAAGATTTTCATAAGAATGAAGATATTGGCCAATGGTTTAAAGCATATGAGTTAGCATTGTTGGCCCACCGGGTCCCTGAGAAGGATTGGGGAGCGGGGTTGTGGGGTCGCTTTGTGAATGAGGGAAGAGATACCCTGTTAGACATGCCTGTTGAGGATAGGACGTCTTATACTCATATGAAAGATGCTTTAATGTTAAGGTATGGCCTAACCCCAGAAAAGTACAGACAAGCCTTTAGAGAATGTAAGAAATTGCCTGGTACTATGTGGGTTGAATATGTGTCATTTTTTTTGCAGAGCCATGGATGGTTGGGTAAAGGGCAGCAAAGTGGAAAGTTATGATGCTCTTTATGATTTGTTTGCTTGGGAGCACTTGTCTAATAACTGTTTTCCAGAGCTGCGCCAGCACCGTATTGATAGCAAGATATCTAGCCCTAGAAAACTTGCTGAGGAGGTGGACCACAGGGTCAGTACCAGGGTCCACATGGGTCCAATGGGAGACTCAGCCAAAGGTGGGCAGGGTCCCCAGCAGAAGAGTGGGGGGGACAAGGGTAAACAGAGGGAGTTCCAGAAAGGGCCCCAAAGTAATCCCCAAGGGAACCAAGGGAAGGGTTCCCAGCCTCCCCCTATGAAGAAGCCAGAGGCCCCAACAGGTAAACCTGTTCATAGGGGCCCAGTGACCTGCTATGTTTGTAAGCAGGTGGGACACCATTATTATGATCCCCAGTGTCCCCTGAAGAACTCTAATGCACAACCACGTGCACCCCCCGTCAGTTGGCGAGTGTAGCCTTGGGAGGGGAGGAGATGGTTGCCCTCAGTGGGGCGGGTCCCACAGAGATGTCCCTGGTCTCTTTAGGAGACATGGAAATGGTCCCTCCACCCCCTCTGCCTAGTAACACTAAGAAATATAGGCAGTGGGTGACCATTAATGGCCATAGGGTGGAAGCTCTCAGAGACACCGGAGGGAGTGTGACAGCTGTCAAGTGTCGTGTGAGGTAGCTCAGGTTCCTTTGGATGGGGGGGGGTTTCAGGTACTCTTCAGGTTGCTGTAAGGGCCGCCATGCCTGTTGATTGTCTCCTGGGCAATGATTTAGAGAACTCCCCCTGGACTAGGGTGGAGAGTGAGACCCATTTGAAAATGTTGGGCGTGCCAGAGTGGGTGTGTGCAACCACTCGATCGATGACAGCAAGTAAGGATGTTGATGGGGTCCCGGAGCCTGAAAGTATGGCCCAGGACCCAGCTGTGAAGAGAAGTGGCAGGAGGCGCGGGAAACCGGCCCCCATAGTTCCCGTGGTCCAGGAGGAGGCAGACCTTGAGGGGGATGCCCTGGAGCCCACAGGGGAACAAATTGCTGAACTGGGAGACCTGCCCGAGCTGACCCACTGGCAGCAGGATGGTGGTCCCTCCAGGGAGGAATTTTGTGCTGAAAAAAAAGTGTGCCCTTCTCTTGTGGGTATGAGGCAGCAGGCCTCAGCCCAGACAACAGGTGATCAGTCAGGGTCACATTTGGTCTACTGGGAGAACGATCTCCTGTATAGTGAGCCTAAGGCTACTGAGCCTGGGTCAGCCCGTGTGCTGGTGGTACCCCAGCGCTTCATAGCCTTCCTACTGGGTTTGGCTCATGACGTTCCGTTAGCTGGACATCTGGGGCAGGACAAGACCTATGACATCTTGTCACCCATTTTTATTGGCCTCAGATGAGAAGGGATACAGATATCCATTGCAAAACCTGTCAAACTTGCCAGGCAAGTGGGAAAAGCGGGCGGAAGCAGAAGGCTCCCCTCCAACCTTTTCCCGTCGTCAGTACCCCCTTTGACCGGGTGGGGATTGACATTGTTGGGCCCCTGGACCCCAAGACAGCCATGGGCAACAGGTTCATCCTGGTCTTGGTGGACCATGCCACACAGTACCCGGAGGCCATCCCTCTCAGAACAGTGACGGCCCCCGTGGTGGGACGGGCACTGATGGGTGTTTTTTCCCGCATGGGGTTCCCCAGAGAGGTGGTGTCAGACAGGGGCACCAACTTCATTTCCACTTATATGAAGTCTCTGTGGAAGGAGTGTGGGGTAATCTACAAGTTCACCACTCCTTACCACCCTCAAGGTAATGGGTTGGTTGAGAGATTCAACCGCACCCTTAAAGGCATGATTATGGGTCTTGAAGAACCAATGAGGCGTAAATGGGACGTCCTCTTGCCATGCCTGCTGTTTGCTTACTGTGAGGTGCCACAGAAGTCTCTAGGGTTCAGACCCTTTGAGCTTTTGTATGGACCCCCGGTAAGAGGACCTTTGAGTCTGGCCAAAGAAGGCTGGGAGCAATCTCCCAGGAAACCTCCCAGGATGTATACAGTTACATGCTGGCCTTTAGGAACCAGACTAGGCGCTTCAGAGATCTTGCTCAGGCAAATCTGGAGGCCAGCCAGGAAGAGATGAAGCAGTGGTACGACCGGAATGCCACTCTGGTGGAGCTTCAGCCTGGTCAGAAAGTTTGGGTCATGTCCCCTGTGGAACCTTGTGCGCTCAAGGACAGGTGGACTGGACCGTTTGAGGTTGTGGAGAAAAAGAGCGATGTCACCTACATGGTGGTCTTGAAGTCTCCTAGGAACCCCTTGCGGGTCCTGCATGTCAACCGTTTAAAGCCCCACTTAGAGAGGTCCGAAGTGGGCATGCTCCTAGCTACAGATGCTGGAATGGAGGAGGAGAGTGAGCCTCTTCCTGACCTCCTGTATGCAAAAGAGCAAGATGGGTCAGTGGATGGTGTTGTCCTCTCTGACACACTGACCCCTGAGCAGCAGCAAGATTGTCGCCAACTGTTAGGACAATTCCCTGATCTGTTCTCCTTGATTCCTGGTGTCACTCAGTGGTGTGTCCATGATGTGGACACCGGGGACAGCACTCCTGTGAAGCACAAGGCCTACAGAGTGACTGACAAGGTCAGAGCATACATCAAGGAGGAAGTCTCCAAAATGTTTGCCTTAGGGGTGGTTGAATCCTCTAGCAGTCCTTGGGCCAGCCCAGTGTCTTGGTCCCGAAGGCTGCAGCGCCTGGTGCTTCACCAGAACTTCGGTTCTGTGTGGATTACCGAGGACTCAATTCAGTCACCAAGACTGACGCGCACCCCATCCCCAGAGCTGATGAGCTCATAGATCGGTTGGGGGCTGCCCGGTACCTTAGTACGTTTGATCTAACGTCTGGGTACTGGCAGATCGCCTTGACTGATGGGGCAAAAGAGAGGTCAGCATTCTCCACACCAGATGGGCCCTACAAGTTCCGGGTTATGCCCTTTGGGATGAAGGATGCCCCTGCCACCTTCCAGAGGTTGGTCAACCAGGTATTGGCTGGACCGGAGGATTTCAGTGCCGCCTACCTGGACGACATAGCAGTGTTCAGCGCCAGCTGGGAGGAACACTTGCGCCACCTCCAGGAAGTGTTGTTTGCCCTGCGCAGAGCAGGCCACACAATCAAAGCCAGTAAGTGCCAGATTGGGCAGGGTTCAGTGGTGTACTTGGGGCACCAAGTAGGGAGCGGCAAGGTGGCCCCCCTGCAACCCAAGATTGATACCATCCTTGCTTGGGCACCACCGAAAACCCAGACTCAGGTGAGAGCCTTCCTAGGTCTCACGGGTTACTACAGGAAGTTTGTCAAGGATTATGGTAACATTGTGCACCCCTTGACTTCGCTGACTTCCAGAAAGCAGCCAAGACTTGTGATCCGGACTGACGCCTGTCAGACGGCCTTTGATACCCTGAAAACTGCAATGTGCACAGCACCTATACTCCAGGCACCCGACTTTTCGAAAGAATTTGTTGTCCAGACGGACGCTTCAGAGCATGGCGTGGGGGCTGTTCTAGCTCAGGTGAATGAAGAGGGCCGAGACTTACCTGTAGCCTTCATCAGTAGGAGGTTACTTCCCAGGGAACAGAGGTGGAGTGCGATAGAGCGAGAAGCATTTGCTGTGGTCTGGGCGCTGAAGAAGCTAAGACCCTACCTGTTTGGGACTCATTTTCGGGTTCAGACAGACCACAGGCCCCTCAGATGGTTGATGCAGATGAGGGGTGAGAATCCAAAGCTGTTGAGGTGGTCCATTTCCCTACAGGGGATGGACTTCACGGTGGAACACCACCCTGGTACAGATCACACCAATGCTGATGGTCTGTCCAGATTTTTCCGCCTTAGTGATGAGGACTCCCTAGGGTAAGGGTAGTTCTCCCCACATTTCAGCTGGAGGGGACACGTGTTAGACCTGGCATCATTGGCATGAGTCTCTCCTCCACTTTTTTCTGTTTGCCTCCTCTGTTTACGATGTTTTTGCTGATCAGTGCCACAGTGCAAGTGCTCCCTAGGTGAAATTGATATTGATTGGATTCCATGTTTGGCTTATTTGGTTTACTGTCACTCCCTAGTAGAGTGCACCAGGAGTGCCAGGGCTTGTAAATACAAATACTGCTAGTGGGCTTGCAGCACGTGTTGTGCCACCCACAAAAGCAGCCTAGTAAAATACGTCTAAAGGTCTGTCATTGCTAGACCTACGTGCAGTCTGGTACTGTCACATGGGCTGCGCAAGTACACCTACTTGCCAGTCCCTAAACCTTCCCTTAACTTCATGTTAGAAACCCCTATGGTAGGCCCAAGGGTAGGGTGCATTGTAAGCATAAGGTAGGACAAGCCTGATGAGGTTGGCATGTCTTAATAGTGAATTACAGCCATGTTCGTTTTTCACTATTGTAAGGTAACCTGCTCTCCATAAGTTAGAATGGGCTGCCCGGATTATTAAGCGCTATAATCCTAGCGGGCTCGGGGAGCATGGTGCAATGTCGAGTTTGGTATCCCTGAACTCAGGGTTAAATAACGTATCCGTTTCGGTGGATGGTTTTTGGACTCTGTGTTTGAAAATAGCACTTGTAGAAGTGGCTATTTTCTTGTCTGACTGTCTACTGGTCACTGCTGGTTTGGTGTGCGTGTGACAGGAGCTGGGTGGCTCCAGAGGTCTGAATGAGTCAGTGTGGGGTGAGTGGGGCATTTGCATTGAGAGTAGGGGAAGAGTAGCTCCTGATAGCCTGCCCTGCCTGACACAATGCTGGCTCCACCTCCTGCCAGGCGACTGATGGCTCCGTGCCTGCCAGGGACGATCCTGGCCCCACCTCCTACCGGGCGACTGATGGCCCTGCCCCTGCCAGTGACAATGCTGGCTCCACTTCCTGCTGGGCGGCTGAAGACTCTGCCCTGCACAGTGAATAGGCCAGGTGCCTTGGGCTGGCAACACCCACAACAAATCCAGGATGGGGGGAAATCTCCCTACACAGACAAAGGGATCAAAGCAGAAAAGGGGTATAAGAGAAGGACCCCTGAACCAAAGAATTTAGATCACTTCTGACAAGGAAACCTGAAACAAGGACAAGAAGTCTGCTGATCCAAGGACTTGCCTACCCCTTCTGCCAGTGTGCTGTTTGTTGGGGGAATCCTGCAGTTGCTTCTTTATTTTTGCCAAGGAACCAGGAGAGAGGAACTGAGTGTGTACTCTCAAGCTTTGCCAAGGAAATCTCCAAGGGCTGAAAGAGTGCCAGCCTCCTGTTGAAGTCACAGGGTTAAAGGACTTCATCATTTGCTGAAAGTGCTGTTGCTGGAACCTGAAAATCCGGCACCTCTGAAGAATCCAGCAATCTCGACGCCGACGGACGCAGACGAATCCAGCTCGACATCGTGAGTGCAGCTCCGGTGTCCCGCACCTTCGACGCCGGCCGCCGGGCCCGATCGACGCTAGTAGCGAAGCCGCTACCGACGCTTCGACACCGAGCCCTCTCGACGCCGTGAGCGCTGCTCACTCTTGCAACATCACCATCGACATCGACGACGACGCCGTATCCTGCTTCACCTCGTGAGCGCTGCTCCTGCCTGACATCTGTCGTCGCCGCTGCAAATCGCCCCGACTCCGAGGCCCGATCGACACCGTAGACGCGATGCCGGACATCTCGACGCCGCGGATCATCGTGTGCTTCACTTTTCCAAGGTACTGTGTTGTGGGGGTCTGTTGCGACTCCGGGCTCGACGTAGCGCTCCTCGCGGTCGACGCCGAACCTTTGGATTAACTTTGCCTCGACGTCGTGTGACTCTTGAGTGGGTTACATTGTTGCCAAGAACTGTGATTTAAAGAAGAAGAGTTGCTTTTGTTACTAAAGACTTTGTGCTAAGAAGAAACTACACTTGAACTATTATTTTTTCTTCCAAGAGTATTTATTAAGATTGTAGTATATTTTTGTCGTTATTTGGTCTTGTGCTAAGCCTTATATAAACAAACCTTATTTTTTATAATACTACTGTGTCGTGTCCATTTGTAGTGTATTCACTTTATTACTGTATGTGGTCATAAATGCTTAACGCACTGCCTCTGAGATAAGCCTGTCTGCTTTGCCAAGCTACCAAGGGGGTGAGCAGGGGTTATCTAAGTGTGGGATCCCCTTGCCCTGACTAGAAAAGGTGTGTCCCTATTTGTCAGAAGTGTATACCTCTGCCAACTAGAGACAGCCGCTTCTAACAGTGTCTTTAATTTTACATTAGAGATTTTACTTTTAGTCTTCATGTTCGGAAACATTCTAATTCTCTCTTACGAAAGAGCAAACATCAAGGATTTTCACATTTTGTTGGAAGTGTGATGGTGTGGCCATTTATTGTAAGGAATAAAGTTCCCCCTGCTGTGTATTATGGGGATATAGCATGTCACCTCTTTCTATGACCATACAAAGGAACGAGGCCTTGATAGAGATTACTGTGCTCAATGTCCTGATGTTGTGGAGTAGAGTGCTCTTTAGCAAAGTATAATTTGGTGATTGGGGCTGGTGGTCAGCACATATCCTGATTTGGTGTCAAGAGAGCAGTGTGAAATGGGAACAGTTTACCATGGGCCAGGACTACCAGAACCACGTGTATTATGCTGCACACAAAAAATACCAGGAAAAAGCACACTCGAAAAAATGCGAGATTAGGTAAATCAGGAAATGTAAATAAGGACTGTGTCACTGCTATTGACCTATATACCTAAATGTTTTTTTCAGTCATTGTTCAGAAATCGATTAGTGTTTTTTCCTGCAATATTTAGTTAATGGCTATAGGTCAAGACAGGGGTCCCGATTCAATGTCCATTTTTAATTAATGTAGGGTTTGCAACCCTACCTATGTTTCAAGAAAAATACCTTATTTAGTACTTTTTGCTTTCAACACAGCTAGAGGGCAATTCACAAAGTCTTTATGACGAGAATTCGATTCATTCCCACACATGCCAGGTATTCACTAAAGTAATTCTGGTGGGCATAAGTGGGAGTACTGGTTCGTATTTCGCGACCATGAGTGCTGACAGATGGTTCTCACACAATGTATAGAAAGTGTGCAGAAACCAGCGTCACTAGAGGGCTCACCTTTTGAAAAACGGGTACAATCGTGCATGTTTACAAACTCCAATGCAACTCTTTCCCACCCTGTAAACTGTTGAAAATGTACTCCAGTAAAGAGCTGGAGTAATTCCATTGCCAGAATAGGAACAGGAACCATTGCTAGAAAGGGAAAAGGAGCCAATCACCCGCAAGAGAGGGCAGGGGTACGAACTTTTCCCAGTGAAAAGAACAAAGTAAAGAATGAAATGGCTTGTGCTCATCAGACTCTTTCCACAGTGCTTACGTCTTTGCTACATTGAGGAAAACTGGAGCTTAGTGAGTATGATCTGTGACATTCCCAGTAGCACACCTGTAACCTAGTGACTTGTGCAATGTTCCAGGTGTGCCATTGGCAATGTTTCAGGGTTACCAAAGACTTTCACAGGGACAGATGTGTTGCTGTTTCAATATTGTCTCTATTGTGTATAGTCCAAGGGGGGTTCTTTCATTAAGAAGGTCGTTTACACCTTCAGATGTAATGTAGGAGGCAAATCCAAACGCATTCTGTGATAAATCCTGTTATGTTTTATGCTGTTACTGTCCAATACGTTTCCATGGAGAAATTGTGATTAACTCTCTGGTTACCATCTTCCTGTCTGGATGAAGAGCGGATTACACACAAGGTTGAGTTATTCAGCATTGCAACCTATTTCTATTTATTCAATGGAAATTCTCTGTTCTTTTTTTGCTAATGTGTACGTTTTCATTTAAAAGAGGATTACAGAGAAGAAACAGGGGTGTTTCAAGTAAAGTTACTGATTAATATTTCTGTCTTACCTCCAGGTGCCTTGTTGTGACTGTCTGCTAGGGTGATATGTCCTTTACTGTGTGTTATTGCCCTCCCAGCCCATCCTCCTGACAGCCGCTGAGGCATAGGCCGGTTACATCACCCTGACCAAAGTACGCACTTGATTGTGAATCAGCTCCTCAGAGTCCCGAGCAAACAGTACATACGTATTGTCATATCAGGTGAGTGTAACACGTCGTGCTGGACTTACTGCTTCATTTCTTAAGCCCCAAGTGCCACGTGCTTAGTTTTAGTGGCCTCCGAGCACTGGCTCATGTAAGCCGTCACATTAAAAACATGATGAAGATAGGATCACGACTTAATCCAGTGGATCAAGTCGTTAGAGGAATCACGGATGATGAGATTGTTTCAAAAGTTGCATCAGCGTGGCCTATCATACTTCCAAAACAGCATGAATTAACCACGGCAGAAGCCTTACATTAGTAGGTGTTGGGAAGCAGCGCCTTTATGAAACAGGAGGAAGTTCATTGTTCATTGCTCTTGACATGTTTGTAAATCTCGCGAAGTACGCCAAACCTACGCTCAACCACCTTTCACATGTAAAGTTTAGGGGCGGAACATATGTAAGAGGCGATAGCCTGGAATTACAAACGCACTTGCACAGAGGCTCATGCCAAAGCGCAAAAAGCAGTGACAATCAAATGTTTGGCCCTAAAGGGTGAGGCTTGCATAGCACAAAAAATGCGGTGTGCCAACCTGCTGTTAATTTATATAAAGAGGGAGCGTCTAGGGCAGAACAGCCTAAACGCCATCTGTTTTTGGTGCCAAGTGGGATCTACTTCAGTAGCCTGAACTGGCTGTGCACTAAATCTTAATGGCAAGTGAAACCAGGCAACAGCAAGGGGTCAACTGGTATATACATCTGCTAATGTGTGTTGTAGACAAAAGCACACATCTTGCACAACTAACCTCTGTGCACTCGGCCTTGCATAGGAATTTGTACCGGAAGGTGTACTGCAAGTACAAATCCCATGCTAGATAGTACTGGCTTGCCTTACACAGTAAAGTAAAGCTGAGCATCTCCCAGGAATGCCATTTTTGGCGTGAGACCCACATACTCACTAAGGTCATACTATCAAGAACGGCGTTAAAAATTATCGCCTGTTTAGCGGCAGAAAACTGAAGTCCATGTTTTGGTGTGAACATGGACTTCTATTGGAATTCTCATGGGCATATTATCAAGCCCATTATCGCCGTTTTAGCTGCCTTTTCCTGCTGCTAAACCGGCGATAATTTTTAACGTCGTTCTTGATAATATGCCCCTAAATCTGTTGCTATGCTTTTATTTTCTCCTTTTCACAAAGGATTGCTAAATTCCATTACATAAAGGACAGCAAATCTAGACTGATGTGTGTGTATTCATATTTACGTGTGTATAACTTGACCATTATTCATAATTTACATACATTCCACTTGCTTTGTGCATATTGCACTTCATGAATATGATTTTTCTGCAAATGTATGTGTAGAGGTTTATAATGATATAAAGGTTAGGGAGACACCCTTATTGGCGAAAAGGGAATGGGTATAAAGTCAATGTAAAAAGAGGGTTTCCCTTTTCCTGGTTTTAAGTGATAGATGAGACTATCCTCGACAGTCTTCCTATCAGATCGTAAATCTACTCTAAGTATAGTTAGGTATGAGGCACCCCATATGGTAACAAATTCACAAACAGAAAACTGGTCAATATAAATTCAACAGTTTTACAGCCTTACAAATCAAACACAGAGTTACATTAGTAATAAAACAAGAGGTCAAATGATCGAGTACTATAGTTTCTGATGATTAAAATTATCACATTTATTGTAATTGTTATAACAAAGATTGATCTTATACATTCATTAACATTTCATAACCAAATATCAAATTCAATTTATTAAAAACATGAAAGAAATGAAAAAATGAAATGAAAAATTGCATTTGTATAGCGCATAACTGCCCTGAGGCCTCGCAGCGCTTGAAGATTAAATGGTTTAGCGCAGGCTCAGGGCAGATCAGCAGGATTTTGCAAACAAATGCGTTTTCAAGGCCTTTCTAAAAGACAAAAGGTTGCTGTTTCCTCGGATGGTGAGGGGAAGGGCGTTCCAGAGTCTGGCCGCCGAGTGGGAAAAAGAGCGGCCACCCCACCGGGCTTTATTGATTTTAGAGGAGGTAGCCAGCTGCAGGGTGCCAGAACGAAGGGAGCGAGCTGGAACATAGGGCGTAACCAAGGGGTGCAGAATCGCAGGGCCTACACGATGGAAGGATTTGTGCAGGATGCACAAAGCCTTGAACTGCACTCTGGCAGCCATTGGGAGCCAATGGAGGTCTTTCAGAGCCTTCCTCGCCGACTGCCGACGGGGCAGATTAAACAGTAGGCGGGCCGCACTATTTTGTGTGACCTGGAGCTTCTGAAGTACCGAGGCCGGTGCTCCCAGATAGAGAGCATTCCCGTAGTCCAGGCGGGAGAGAATCAGGGCCTGGACCATGATCCTCCTCGCCTGGAGAGGGAGCAAAGGGAGCACCCGCCGGAGCATCCTGATTAGTCCAAAGCAAGTGGCAGCGGTCTTAGTAGCCTGGACCGAGAAATCAAGGGCGGTGTCGAGCCAGATCCCGAGGCTCTTTATCTGGGACCTAGGGGCGGGGAGAGCGCCAAGACATGGTGGCCAGACGGGTGCAAGAACAGACGGGGAGGAATTTCTGAGGAGAATGATGTCTGTCTTCTCCCCGTTAAGTTTCAGACAGGAGGCTTGCATCCATCTGGCAACAGCCTCTAGACAGGGGCCTAAGGTGTTGGATGATCCATCTGCGTGGTCTAGCGAGACCACCAGCTGCGTATCATCCGCGTAGGTGAAAATACGCACACCAAAGGGATGGACTATCCTGTCCAGAGGTTCCATGTAGGCGTTAAAAAGGGTCGGGCTCAGGGAGGAGCCCTGAGGAACCCCGCACCTGAGAGGATGTTTGGGAGAGACTGTCTCACCCTCAAAGACCTGGAAGAAACGCTCGCTCAGAAAGGAGGCAAGCCAATCCAGGGCCGCGCCCGACACGCCCATGCCAGCCAATCGATGTAATAGCGTGGCATGGTTCACCGTGTCGAACGCGGCGCTAAGGTCTAACAAGATAATGGCCACCTTTCCTCCCTGATCAAGAATAGCTCTTGCTTCTTCTGTAACCGCTAACATAGCGGTTTCGGTACCATGTTGAGGACGAAATCCTGTCTGGGAGGCACGCAACAGACAGTTGGACTCCAAATAGTCTGTTAAGATGTTGTTGACGTGCCTCTCCAGCAGTTTACTCAACCAGGGGAGCAACGAAATGGGACGGTAGTTGGACAGGTTGCTCTGATCCAGGGTGGGCTTTTTGAGAAGTGCCCTCACCATGGCACATTTCCAGGAGAGTGGAACCGATTTGGACACAATGGAAGTGTTTAAGGTTTCCAAGATGACAGGACGAATAACGTCCAAGGCCTTGACAAAGATCCGGGGAGGTGCCGGGTCATTGGGTGACCCGGAAGTAACTTTGGAGATTAATCTATCCAGACTACAGGCATCAAGAAGCGGAATTGTGTCCAGCTTACAGAGAGCCAGAGAGTCAGCTGGTTTGTGTGGGACAGAGCGGGCGATGACCATAGAATTGCTAAAGGAGGAGTATATGGTCAAAATTTTCTTTGAGAAGAAGGCAGCCAGCTCATTGCAGCGATCTTGTGCACCTTCGGCAGTGGGACGCTCAGCCGGGGGTGAAATAAGGGACTTAGCTATCCTAAAGATTTCCCTGGGGGCATTGGCTGCTGCATTAATTTTCCCTTCATAGAAGAAGGCTTGCGCCTTTTTAATCTCTAATTTGTAGAGCTTCATTGCAGACCTATAATCCTCTTTCCTAGACGAAGAATGGTCCTTCCTCCACGCTCTCTCAAGTTTACGGCAGTCAAGTTTTAATAACCTTAGAGCAGGAGTGTACCAAGGTGCGACTTTAGGTCTTCTAATAAGTTTACAAGGGCGTTTGGGAAGAACTAGGTCTAGGGTGCTGGAGATCCAGTGATCAAAATCGTTAGAGGCAGAGGCCGGAGTCGTAGCCTTCCTCGGGGGATCTTGGACGAGAGCAGTTGTCCAGTCGATGAGAGAAAGGGAGGACCATTTCCTGCCCAGATACTTGATAGGAACATCACAAGGGGAAGAGGAGTTGGAAAGCCAGGTAAAAGGTATCAGGAAGTGATCGGTCCAGGGTAGTGGAACTGGGGACTCTACATTAAGGTTGGTGTTGCTGTATATGTGATCAAGAAGATGTCCCTTCTTGTGGGTCGCCTGATGGCCTCTCTGGCAAAGATCTAACGCTTGCATGTTGACCCGTAAGTTATTAGCTGACGTATCAAGGGGGTCGTCTAGATGGATGTTAAAATCCCCAAGCAAGGTGAAGTTAGATGAGGTCAAAACTGTGTTAGCAGTGAGGTCCGTGATTTGCGTGATGAAATTGTTAAGGGCACCAGGTGGGCGATAGAGTAAGATACTGGAGAAAGTGGTGGTGGGGGAAAAATCAAGCGCAAAGTGTAAGCTCTCGCAGGTCGGCGAGGAATTGGGAATGACACAACACTTAAAACTGTCCCTATATATGATGGCCAGGCCCCCGCCTCTCCCCCACTGGCGGTCGAGGCGCTTGAGGGCATAGCCTTGAGGTGTGGCCCATATTGTAGTCGGGTCATTGTCCATCTGGAGCCAAGTTTCCGTTAAAAACAGAGCGTCAGGATTGAGCTCTTCAATCATCAGATGCAACTCTGTGAAGTGTTTAGGAAGTGACCGGCAGTTGAGGAGATACAATCTCCAAATCTCTCCCGGGGGGAGAGTGTAGCTGTATGGGCGGGGGGTGCTCCATGTACAGTGCTTACAGTAATGTTCAAGGTTAGCTGGGGAAAAAGAGTGGCGACAGGAGGGACTGGTGGGGGGACGTAGGGAGTGTAACAACAAAGAGTTGTAGGAGATACGAAGACCCACCATAGTGCTGGGCGGCTCCCAAGCCAGGGCCAGCGAGAAGCGTCTGGACGCGGACTGGCGCGGACTGGCTTCTCTTTGGCGCCTCTTCGGCGCGTATACGGCGCTACCGCTGCGCGTCACCGCTGCGCGAGGTAGGAAGAGGTCATATAGATTAGGTGAGGGTGGAGACTAGCACGTCAACCTCCCCAAGATGGCTGCCCAGGATGGAGCAACCAGGAAGTGGTGTCGCTTGAACCTCCCTCCACAACAATCAGCACAGAAGCTGTGGTGGACCGGGGAGTAGCGACCAGAATGCAAGTGCAATCAATTATTTGTTAAAAAGGTAAAAGAAAAAGCCCAATGACTGTCGACGCGGCGTTTCGGTGACCTGGCTTGAACACCTTCTTCAGGACAATGCTTTTATGGTTAAAAGCAATCTATATGAAAAGATATAGGTAAAAGAATTTTATTAGCTAAACATACTGGTACAAAAAGACCTCTTATTACTTATCACTCTTATCACTATGATTAGTTAAACAAAATAGTCCCTAGGCGTCTAATTATATTCATAAGATCGGGACATCTCCTCTGGATATAGGGGACTCTTGAACAATAATCACTAAGACAATTTGAGACACAATTAACATTTTCTAACATTTGTTACCCCATGGTGCCTCATGTTCTATTCCCCTCTAACTTGTAGGGAATATTATGGTACTCACTTGATGTCATAAATGACCCAGCTATGTAGTATAAGCACTTTGCACTAAGCGTCCTACAAGCTTGCTCCTCCTTAAGGCACTTCTTGTTTAATTCGTTCTATAACGTAAAAGATGTGATCTTAGGATAGGGAGATTCATTATTCATCCCTTGTGACCACTACTGAAGGTTGCAACTTAGACTTACTTTATGTCTAGTCGGGTTTGATTATATGCATGACTTCTTACTCGTGTTGCTAGTTATTGGTTGTCCAGGGTTAGCTGTAAGGACACAGAATCTATTGGTATAATATATTATATAGTTTGTTTGCACTCAAATTATGGGCAAACAAGTATAACTCAATATTGACCTTCATTAAAAACAACTTGTTTAGTTCATATGTTGTTAGAAAGCTTGAGTTACCAGTGTTGATTGTCAATTCCTTCACTGGTAGTTTTCTTAGAGCTATAACAAATACATGGGGTCATTTTAGATTACTAGACAGTCCTATTCTGGTTGTCAAGGGTATTTATGGTTTTTTGGTTAAGGGTCTTACCTTTTATTTTTTGCCCTAGGGGTCTTTTACAGGACGGCTGTGATCTATGTCTCAAATAACTGTAAAGAGCACAACCCAGTGTTATTATTTTTGATTTACATGTGGTGACGCATATCCTCATTCTTACTCTAATAATTCAGATAATATAGTTGTTACTTTATATTACCATGGAGTTTTGTGCAGCAATACGTGGTCTTCTTTTTTCTAAAATATCTGCTTTTGAACACTCCTGATCTATTAATTCCAGGTGGTTCTATTTCTGAGAAAAAAGAGAGGCGAAAAAGTCTCATTCCTACTGTTAGATATCAAGCATTTACTATTTGAATGCTTGGAAGCCTCATCTTAGGTGTTCTCCTTACCCGTGGTTATCCAGCACTGCATCCACTCCGTCCTGTGTCCCAACTGCAACTGAGATGGATGCCTGATTCTGTTGTTTATTTATACTCTCCTTGATTGGATAATTAATGCTTAATTGTTTAAAGTTGCCTCAAGATCGCGTTCGGGAGCTGGTCTTATGTATGGTTTTATTTCGGCCATCTTGTAGTGTGTTATTTAGTCAAGGTCTAGTTATTGTAAGTTTTATTTCCTCGATTGGGGACCATTATTTTGACTATATTCCCCATGCTTTTAGTACTTACAATCTGCCTTATAAAAGTTAGGTCGATTATGACTTAAGTTACAAAAAGTCATTGTTAAAAACCTCGTGCGGTCGGGATTTGAATTTACGTCCACGGACACATTTTTGCTATTGTAGACTGTTGTTGGGTTTATCTACCTATATTAAACATACTGTGGATGATGGATGTGGATTCTTATCATTTCCTTTCGATATTCTACTTTGTATTCCGAAATAGTACTATGGGTTTTCGTGTTATCCCTGGTTCGGCCATCTTGGATTGGGCGAAATCCAAAAGCGAAGAAACCGATCGTTTCAGTGAATATATTTGTTTAGGTTGCATCCGCGGTTGATTCCCTTATTGTTACGGATACCACCTTTATTTTTTCGCATGTTCATATCCAGGGTCTATTTACAGCAGTGTTGGTTCTGATTTAAACTGCGTTAGTTTTGGGCACTATGAACGAACGATCAAGATTTGAATTAGCAATATGATCTCAGTTTTTAGAGATGTCTACCCATGTTAGGGAATCTATAAACATTGGGTTATTATTGTACTCAATACGATGTTTAACTTTTTGCGATATAGATTTTTATATCTATATTAGGCAGTCAAGTTATGGATAGTATGTTGTCACTGGTTCTGCCATCTTAGACTGAGTTGGAATCTCATGTTAGTCAATTGAGTACATGTATGTTTTTGGTTATGGACGTAGTCAAAAAGATTTTTTATTATTGTTTATTATTATTATTGCACGTCCCTCCTTTTCTATAACGTATTTGTACACTCAATCCTTTGTAACAGTGTTACTTTTGATTTTATTTATTGGGATATATATTATATTATTATAGAGCTCAATGTATGTAGAGGTTTATGAAATTTCACCAGACTTTGGGGTCATATGTATCCTTATTGAAAATAGCGATTACCTAATTGTGATGCTCTGCGAATCGCAATTATTTTATCGCTATTCCTAATGTATGAAACTCCATGATTTCATTTAGTGATTCCCAGTGGCTCGTAATTGACCTACCTCATTATTATTTATGGGTTAGGTCACACTTTGCGAACCATTTGGGAATCAATAAAAACACAGGGATAGTGGCCTGCTATGGACAGCAGACTACAATGCCTGTGTTTGCTTTTAAATAAAGCCACTTTTTTTTTAAATGCAACCCGTTTTCCTGACAGGAAAACAAGTTGCGTTTAAAAAAGAAAAATTAAAAACAGTATTTTCATTTTTTAAGAGCTGAAACTGGTCCTGCTCTGAAAAACATTTCCACTACCATTCTTAAAGGGGAAGGGGTCCCTTGGGAAACACTTTCCATTTGTGAATGGGTTATCACTTACTTGAAGTAAGTGGTAAAATGTGAATGTTTTGCGACTGCATTTTGATCGTAAAACATTCTGTTGATGGCGTTTTAGATTCTGAATGAATCTTTCCGATTCATGCCCTTATATAAGTACAATTCGCATTGCCCTTATATAGGCATAGAAATCAAGCCCTTATTTAGGCATAGCCCATGCTGCCCAAATACAGGCATGGTTACTTCCATCGGTTCATCAAACGTCACAACGATTTTTGTGAAAACCAGACTCTTAAGCAGAAGGGACTTCCCCTAGCCTGGATATTGATGTCTCCAAGAAACTCATTTATTATGCATGAACAACTATTCCTTAGGGGTTCATCCATGACATTTATATGCCCGACTTTACGTCAAAGCTAGCATTCCTAAACACATTCAAGGTATAAATATACCTTCACTTGCTATAGCAAAGCACGGTGTGGTTCGGTGCAGTTCGACTACCTACTTGCCAAACGCAGCTCGCTACAGCAGGTGCCAAAGGAAGCCGACTCTCCAGCTGACACACTGACAAGAAGCTGTCTTACTCTGCCGAGAAATCCAGCTCCAGTGTTTCTGGCTCCCCTTGCGGTGTGTTGGGAAATCGAGTCCGATACAGAGATACCAACCTCCTTCATTCTAAGGTATGGAGCTGATTAAAACCTAGAGAAACCTTTGGCATTCTTGGCAAAAACTAAAACCTATGCTAGAGACAAAACTTACTTCTCCCCTCGTACTAGACCTAGGTTAGGTACAATGGGGTAGGCGTATTTTAGAAGCACCAGTTGAGTATTTTAGCCTGTGTTATTTATGTATGTATTTTTAAATGTCATAGCACTAAACAATGCTATTATAGTATTATTTTATAATACTATTCTCGCTGTACACATTATACTTTGCATTCTGTCTAACGATTGTAGCAGTTCACCTCTCTTGCATGAGAATGAAGACTGTTCAATAAATCCTTTCATTGAAAACGCCCGTCTGACTATTTCTCTGCAACTCTGTAGAAACTAAGCATGCACGATTGACTGAGTAAAATAGTTATCTATTGTTTCCACGACTCTGAAGATATTTGTTCCAGTCCTAGGGAAACAAAGTTGTCATGTTTATGCGGTTGTCAGAAATTAATCCCTTCTTGTGTATTCCAGAAAGTTTCTAGTGACCTCTGAGTTAGCTGGCACTCACAATTAAGTTTAGTATATTCGATAGAGATATACTGACCTCAGTCCTATGTCACATCTATAGGATATATTATTCCAATGCGCAGAGCCTATTGAGAATATAGGAACTACACTACAATTCTTACATACCGCTGTGATTCGATATTAAGAACGGATGCCCTAAACAAGTCCCCTTCCTAATACCGAATCGGTATGCATTCTCAATTCCAAATTGCAATTTGGTAAATGTTACTTAATCACAAATTGAAATTCATACACACCAAAATGCATTTTGCATTCTGCGAATCAGGCCGTTTGCGACCTGCAAAATGCATGATACATATGGCCCTTCATATCTTTTCCCTCTCAATCAATACTTTTCTGTCAAGGGTTATCGGTGCCCTATCAGATCCTGTGAATATTTGATTGACTGAACTCTTTTTAGGTTTTGCCTGCACAGCGCTTGCGCTGTGCTTGTAAAATCTATTGTTTTTAATATCAATCTTAAAAAGGAGTTAGATCCCACCGCCTCACTTTCCTGGCTTTTCATTAGTTCCTGTGCTTGCCATTTACTTTTCCTCCATTTCTATTGGCTGTAGCATATTTTTCTGCATTTACCAATCCTTGTTCCTCCTCTGCTTTTCTTATCAATTTCCTGTGGCCAAAATATATGTTAACATCTGCTTTGGTGTAACTATTTTAGTATAAAGTTTTGCCTCGAACCGGGATCCTCCGCTCTCGATTCAGCAGCTCTGGCCACTGCGCCACACCCTCTCCACTCCTGTGATACTTGTTCTCCATGGACTGTGTTGATGTACACATTGTTTACATGCATTCGGGGGACACATAAACAAATTCTTTCTTCTTGTTTGTTTTTTAATTTCCTCCCTTGGTTTACTTTTCTGCGTTTGTCAGGAAATGTGTTCATTTGCACTTGGGGCAGATTATTATGATGTGAGACTTCATTTAAGTGTTCTGCGCAATCTCAGCTCTAAACTCTTTTTTTAAATTAAAATTAGCTTGTCTTACAATGTGCGTCATGAATTACTAAGAACTCGATATGAGATTGCTTTAGTGTAATTGAAGCTCAAAGTTTATCTCATTGTTTCCTTCGATAACCCTCACTGCTTTTAAAAGTCACTTTCACCATATCACAGCTCTTTTGCGTGTTTGGTGAGGGCATGGGGCAGAGTCTATCTAGTTTCGGCACGGCGCCGATGTCTTTTCAGCTGTTCTCTTGTGTAACCCTCCCTGATTTCTACTGCCACTTTCAGATTTTTCCAGCTCTCTTGCATCTTTGGTGAGAGCATGGGGCATGTCCATCTAGCTTCAGCAGAGCACTGATTTTGTTTGAGCTTTATTTAACTATTTAACCCCTTCGCTGCTAGGCCTCCTCCCCGTGCTAAGCCTTTTTCTGGCTACCGTAGTTTGCGCTTAGGCCCCTGTAACGTTTTGACCACATAAAGTATCCAAGCCAAATGTGTGTTCATTTCTTCCAACATCACATGGATTCTGAGGGTATCCAGGGTTTGTGGATTCCCCTGGAGGGGACCCAGAAATTAGCTAAAATACAGCTAATTTCTTTTTTGGGGCAAAAATGGGAAAAAGTGCTGCAAATGAAAGCGTCTGTTTTTTTCCCTGCAAATGGTATCAACAAAGGGTTTCTGGGGCTGAAATCACAAGTTTCCCAGCTTTAAGGGACTGACAGACATTTGTCAGAAAACCAACATTTTTTTACACAGTTTTTGCATTTTACTGAGACATTGCCTATTTTTGCTATTTTCTGTTTTTTTAACCTATTCCAGTTAATGGTAGAAATTGGTATGAAAGCAAATTCAAAATTCACCAAGTGGTCATTTGTGTAGATCCTTCAAGGTTTTTTTTTATAGAAACTAACAGTTGAAAACAGGAACCATTGAAAATGAGTTGAAAAAAACCCATTTGTGGCAACGTTTTCACCTGTAACTTCTTCTAATGATGACAGATGTTTGCAAGTAATATACTGTTACACCCGCTGAACCTTTTTGGATGTGGGGATATATAGGACTTGTAGGTTTACCAAGAACCCGACGTACCCAGAACCAATACCTGAGCAACATCTTGGAATGATTTTTAATTATGCACCGGGAATGTAGCAATTCATTTGGGAAAATATATACAGTGAAAAATTTGCATGAAAGACACCTATGGATTTCTAAAATTGAAACGAAATATAAAGTTGAGAAACAATTGCTATTTGCACATTTCCAAAATTGTGAGTACCCATACTAGCATGAGAATTAGAGGACATTTTTTAAAGTGTCTTCTTTTTTACACATTGCCTTTCATTTGTAAGGCAGAATTGCATCGAAAGTCAATAGCTAATAACAGTTGCTCTACAATTCTGTGTTAACCTAAGTCTCCCAATAAAAATGGCACTTGTGTGGGTAGGCTAGTGCCCGTGTCAGGAAACGGCTCAAAACATAACATGGACACACCACATTTTCACAGTGAAAACTGACCCTTTTTTTGCAAAGTGCCCAGCTGTAGTTTTTGAACCCTAGCTCTGCCGGCACCTAAGGAAACCTAGCAAACCTATACATTTTTTAAAACTAGACACCCAGGGGAATACAAGATGGTGTCACTTGTCTGGCTCTCACCCGATTCTGTTACCCAGAATCCCTCGCAAACCTCAAACGTTGTAAAAAAAACAAATTTCCTCACATTTCTGTGGTGGAAAGTTCTGGACTCTGCATGGATCCACAAAATTCCACCCACCCTGCATTCCCCAAAGTCTTCAGAGAAAAAATTGTACCTCACTTGTGTGGGTAGGCCTAGTGCCCGCGACAGGAAATGGCCCAAAATGCAACGTGGACACAACACATTTTCTCAGTGAAAACGGGCCCTATTTTTGGAAAGTACCTAGCTGTTGATTTTGAACCCTAGCTCTACCGATACCTAGGGAAATCTAGCAAACCTATACATTTTTGAAAACTAGACACCTGTGTGGGTATGTCCCAACACAGATATCAGTAACTTTTTCTTCTTAAACTTCCTAAAAACTACTTAACAGATTTACACCAAATAACTGAAATAGTCATCTGCGTAACCAAATCTAGCTGTCTGCCAAATTTAGTGTAATTCCATTCAGTGGTTTGGGTTGTAGACTTGTTGACTCATCCAATGGGAATAAACGTTGCAATTGCATTGTTTTTTAGCCCTATTTTTCTCAGCCCCTTAAATGGACCCACAGGCCGTAGGCACAGGAGTCTCAAGAGGACCTCGAGCAGCTTCACAAAACAACAGACCACATAGCACACAGTGTGAGGTTGGTGAAGATCTTTGTAGGAAGTGGTGCCAGAGGTTGGGGCTACTAGGAGTCCAATGCACTTGTTAAGAAATTACCAGCAAGCACATGCACTTGCGAAAGTATGTGGTGCACAGGGGTTCAGGTATTGCAGCCCCCACAAGGGGTTATGACTTAATCTTGGTGCTCACACCTTGAGGGACGTAGAAACCCAACTCCTGTGTTGGTGGGGCTTTCAGAGTCCGTAGGAGCTTGGGATCAGCAAACCGATCAGCAGTGTTGCAGTGCATGCAAATGCAGGGGAGTGACTCCTTCACTCCAAGGAAGATTATCTTCAGTTGTCTTTGATTCTCCACAGGTCATGCACGGATCCTGTATGGTGCACAATGCAATTTTTTAAGAACAAAGGTCCTAAGCTTATCAAATAAATTTGTAAGTGGCAAACATAGGCTTAAACAGAACTATGGCTCTTTTGTTCAATGTCCAGCCGGACAGGGAAATATTTATTTTCAAAATTTAGCAAGGATTCACGAATATGTGAGACACGACATAGATCAAAAAACTTGTCACAAGCCTGTACCAAGTAAGGGAAGGAAAACAATACAGGAAAAAAAATTGAGGGAAAGATAAGGAAAAGTTTTACAGGCAAAGGAAATGGAGCAAAAGGCGGCTTACAATACAATGCAATCTTGTGTAAGCACAAACCAACAGTTACTGCAACAAATATGTACAATTGAAAACTGCAGTACTGTTAAAACAGTCGACGTGACATTTCGATCCCTAGCTCCAAATATTAACTGGGATCATCTTCAGGACTAGTTATTGTGCTATTGCCTGAGTGGTTAAAAAGCCTGATCGCAGATAAGGGGGGAACAAGGTGTCTGGATGTGAAGCGTCGGAGGTGATGTAAGTCACCTTAACATGTGGATACGGAGCCTTGACAGGCTTCTGTAAGTCGGTGGGCAGAACGGCAGAATGTCCGATCGGCGTTCCTCGTCCTGATGTGGATGGCCTTTATGAATTGGCTGAGGGCCAGCTACACATTGTGAGCCTGGAAAAATGTGGGGAGAGGCCGGCTGCGAGGGTAGGTGGTCCGGTTCTAACTGATCCTCAATGGGATCGAGGTGTCGGGCGTTGCACGTCCCGTCCGAGGAGCACGATAGCAGGTAGACTGAGAGGGAGACGCAGTCAGGCCCAAACGAAGTCCAGCGAAGTCCAGAGTGCCCAGATGGTCAAAGTGCAGTGGTTTCAGGTTAGAATCTTGTCCACAATGAATCTAAGGTGCTATAGCCAGGTAAGCCATTAAGTACCCACCGGAGAGGGTTGGAAAGTTTTAGAGGACCCTCCTAGAGAAGGGTCTGGACAGGGGAGAGGTTACTCCCATGCCCTTTGTCCAGTTTTGCACCAGAGCGGGAGCCAATGGCTCCCAGGACTGGTTTGAACTGGGCTATGCACAGGGACACCACATTTGCCCCACATGCAGACTTTCAGACGCTGGCAGGAGCACCCACACAGCCCTATTAAACTAAATTCTGTCTGGGAGGTGGTCACACCTCCCTGTGACAGGATGCCTATGTTCTGCCTTTCCCTGTTCGAGCTGGGCTCAGCAGCAGGTGGGCAGAAATGTGTCTCTGGTCGGCAGCAACCATTTTGTGCTGTCCAGAGTTAGAAGGCTGGTATCGGGAATACCAGGCACCCCATGAAGCTCGCTTCTGAGGGGAGGAGTCATACCTCCTACACCAGTTACCGGTGTGGGGGTATGATTCTAACATGTTTGACACCAAACACAATAGGGTTTGTTTCAGCCGTTTTAGAGTTGGTCATCACGCAGTCACGTAATGCCCCTCTATATGTTGTATATGGCTGCTTCACTGACAACCCGGGAGAATGGACTCGGTAGGCTGCAGGCTCATGCAGGGCACCCTCTCACTTAGAAACAAGCACCCTGCCTTCAGGATTGTAAAGTCCTGCTATTGGGGTGACTTATAGGTTTTAAGTGCAGTGAGCCTTAGACATATCTTCTGTAAGTGATGCAACTTACACAGGCTGCAATGACAGGCCTGTAGTTCCATTTTGCATGGCCTCTCATGGGTGGCATAATACATGCTTCAGCGCATGGGAGGACTCCGGGGTATCTATGCCCTGGGTACATGTGTACCATATATTAGGGAGAGACGAGGGTACCCAAGTATCCAATCTGGAGTGTACCTAAGTACATAACATAACACTTTAGGGAGAAAGCAGATTGACTGGGGTCCTGATTAGGAGGATCCCAGTCAGACTAGGCAAAAACTGCTGGTAGCACTGCAATTTTGGCTTCCAGATGGGCCAAGCAGTCAATAATGAGGCGCAATTTACATCCAATAGCTCACCCATGTGGCAACTGAGCTGGACCCAGATATTCTAAGTGGCGGCAGATACTGACACCTGCTCCTCCGCATTACAGGGCCTATTTTGGGTAGCCAATTTATCTTTAGCAGCAGGATGTTTATTTTTGGTAATTTTATCATGTTTCCCTCTGCGCTTTGGTTTTGGGCTACTCTCTTGGTCGGGCTCTCAGTATTGCTCACTATCCACCCTACCAGTGGGACTACGCTCAATAGAAATGGACTTGTATGCCATTCCCTTATCCTTTTTTGTAGACTCACCATCCGGGCAGACCAACCTGTCATTAGTGGGTAACCCACTCAACCCACACAATCCTGATTGAGCGTACCCAGGTAAGCCAACAGGCGGGCTTAGGGCCAAGACACTAGGTGTACTCAACCGGGTAAATTCTTTGGATTTTGAGTATTTGGCTGTTTCAGGAGAGAAGCTAGCGTAAGATCCTCCGGTGTAAGGGAGAGGCATCACTTAACCAGTCTTATTTCATTTCTGATCATAACCACTGCCTGAGTTAGGTATTTGTTAGTGGTAGAGCAAGTACGGGGCAATGGTAGCGCAATTGTGGCATCTGGAGTTGCCTTTCTTTTGCCCAATGCTCGAGCACACAGTAATCCAGTTCAAATGTTGGGAACATCAAGGGACTTAAGGCTCCCAAGCAAGAGCACACATAGGGACAAAAAGCGCAAAAAAAGTAAAAAATACAGTACCTTTGGCGATGGAAATAAGCTTGAATGACCTTGTCCAAGTGCCAGGAATATCCGAGGGCAGGTCTCAGGGGGGTGGCCCAGACCAGCTTCTTCCGGGCTATGGCGGGCTAGGACAGGCCCATCTTGGCCCGGTCTTTGCCTGGGCCAAACCCGGGCGCGCCCAAGTGCATCCCATGCAGCGGAAAGCCACAATGCTTTTTTTGGCGCTCTGGCGTGGGAAGCAAGTGTCACAGGAACCCACACAGCCCCTCCTCTGGGGCTGGTGCTGCTGAATTACTGTATCCCCCACAGCGGGAAGCTGTGATGATTCTTGGGGTGCTCTGGCACGGGAAGCAGGTGTCACAGGAACCCTCATAGCCCCTCCTCCGGGGATGGTGCTGCTGAATTACAGCATCCCCGTGCAGCGAGAAACCACAATGCTTTTTGTGGCACTGCTGCAGATGAAGTAGGCAACTGGGAAATGTAAATCAGCTTGGCACAATCCTGCCACCCTGATAGTGACGGAGTACTATTTGGTGGCATCAGAGTCTATCGAGACGGCAGAGATAGAGCTGCGTACATGGTGGTGATCACTCTATTGACATAGACGAATCATCAGCCAGAATACCTCTAAATATGGCGGGTGGACCACCGACAGCTCAACTGAGAATTTGGGACCACTACTGCGGTGGGACAGTGGTAAGACCACTAAGATCAAAATCAGGCCTGAAGTTTTTAACTGTGATTTGTTCAGCAAATAAAAAATATACATATATCCATCTATATATGTGTGTATGTGTGTGTACATATGTGCGTGTGTGTATGTGTACATAAATATCTATAGAGTATATATATTTGTATATAAGCTGCTGGCAGTCACCAGTAGGTAGTTATACGTAGGACCATGTTTCCATAGGAAAAGTGTTTTTTGACTTAACTATATCTTTAGCGCTGTTTGACGAATCTTCAGAAACGTTTCCCAAAAAAGTACACTGGTAATTCTTGTTGCACATGGAAAACTCTGGAGTGATCCAGCAAGCGGGGGCTAAGAAATATCGGGGGTGCATTTACCATATTAATTCTGATATGAGTTTTGAACACGACTAAAGCCCGAACCACTGGATAGAATTACACTGAATTTGGCAGAAAGGTAGATTTGGATATGCAGATCACACTTTCAGTTGTTTGGTGTAAATCCAATCAGTAGTTGTTCAGAAATTAAAGAAAGTCTAAATTTGTATATCTGTGGCTTCGGCGACTACGCACATAATAATGAGATCATGCAGGGATCTGCAGAGCTGACTGGTTGCCAACACTTTAACCAGTGTTGGTAGCCTTCTTAGGACTCAGCTTCAGCTGTGTCGTGACACAAAACATAGCAAAAAAGAAAGGGGGCATGGTAAAAATACCCTGGGCAATTTTTCCAAAAATATTTGTGAACCTCACTGTGAATAAAAAAAAAACCACAAGGGCAGTCTCCGGCGCTTGTTTTGAATTGTAGCCCACGGGTGGGCAAGGTCCTGTGGACATGTGGTCTTTAAATAAAAATGGAAAGTGGCGCATGGGGCCCCCCTCCAAAGGGGTTAAAATATGGCCTGAGGATGACCACCTCCCCAGGGCTAATTTTAAGAATAAGTGGGGGATATATATATAAAAACATTATATTGGGGCAGGATGGACCCTCTGGGCCCTGGGGACCACTACCTCCCTGGGATTCCATAATTAAAATGATATGGGCCCATTACCTCCCCGGTGCTAAAATAAACTTTAAGGAGGGGGAAGTGAGGCACCCCTCCAGTGCCATATGTGGGCCGGGGCCCACCACTGGCCTGTGCACTGTAAAGAAGGGGGCTGCATGACACCCCTTCTGGAGCTATTAATGGCCGTGGGAACTACCAACCTCAAGGTCTGACTCCTGCTGTGTCTTAGGGCCCCACCCCCGGGACATAGCTAGCTCCTGCCAAGCAAAAGCAAACACTCTGCTACCGGAAAGCAGGAGCTATCAAACTGCTCCCGCTTGCTCGAAGCGGAGTTTTTATCTCTTTCTCTGCCTGCTTTTATGCGGGCAGGGAATGAAAGACAGGGAGCTGCATTTCCAGTAGTTCTTGCGTGCAAGAGCAATGCTGGCCCCTGCAGGAGGCCGGGAGCCGGCTGAGACCACAGGGACCTTGAGGCTCCCCATGTGGTCTCCATCCTGTAAACTGGGTGCCCTGGCTGGGACCAGGGCACCCAGGGACACATGGCTAGGTCCTGAGGGATGGGGTCCTTGTGGTCAAAATTGGGCCTGGGGAGTGGGGCCATGTGGACCCCATTCCATATTGAATTGTGGTGGGCCATGGGGATGGGGTCCCTGGGGTCGAAATTGGCCCAGGGAGGGAGGGTGTGCAGCACCTCTCTCTATTAAATTGTGTCCAGGACCCGGGGGACAGGGCACCTAGGAGCGTTCTTGCCCTGATGCTCATTTCACAGAAAAGTGGAGCTCCATTTCTGTAAAGGACAAATGATTCTAACTCCAGGGTTGGTGAAGGCAAAGAGAGTTTGTTTTCTAAGCAATTCCATATTAAGGAATGATCTGAATTCCTTCTTGGAGGTGACGGCAACACTGATTTTTTGGAGCACAATCTGTATATGATTGTGATGAGTGGGTTCTTTGTTGCCCTGTCCTGGTGAGAGCAGAGTCCATGGTTCGCCCTTTCAATTTCTAGGAGTATGCAAATGTAGAAATCACTTGGATACTTCCCTGTTTGCCCCGCCCACCTCAACAGTATCCAAAGGTCTTCCAGCCTTTTCCCAGTATGATGGAAAGCTTAATAAGCAGCCTCCACAGCGTGTTACCTGCCTAGTTTGGTGAGGAGTCCTTCATGCTGAGAAATATGAGGACATCTTCACCAAAAAAAGAGGCACTTCATATAGTTAAGTAGAAGGACCCTTATTTGGGAGAGATTTACAGCTTTGTAGTCTTGTTGTTTTCTTTATAGGAGGATTCATGTTATCACATATTTCTGGATGAAGACACACCAGGAACAATCACACTTCCAAAATGCACACAAGGTCACTGGTGACATTTGCTTGTGCTCCATTATGCAGCGCTAGTGTAGAATATGTACTGGACATTTAACCAAGGAGGTAGCACTTAATAATTAACCAGTAGAAAGAACTCCACTTGGGTAGAAATTCTGTCTAAAACTGTGGACTCTTGCTGGATGAAAGGACAGGTGCAGTTCCTGTGTGATTGATTTACTCACACGGCTACTGACACACCCACAGAGACAGTCACACACCCACTAACAGATGCACTCAGACACTCATGCATCCACTCAAAGGCCCATACAGCCACTCACACAGCCACTCACAGGTCCATTCAGGCACTCATGCACTCACTCACAGACCCTCTCTGACACATACACCCATTCATAGACCAACTCAGACACTCTCACAGCCATTCACAGACCCACTCAGAGGTTCACATACCTTCTCACACACCCATACAGCTACTCACACAGCCATTCACACACCCACTCAAACAATAATGCACCCCTTCCCAGAACCATTCAGATACTCATGCACCCACTTACAGACTGTTGGAGGTACTTGCAAACTCACCAGACACTCTCAAACTTGCTCACAGATCTAGTGAGACACTCACTCAGACAGTCATGTACCCATTAAGACACCTACACAGAAAATCATGAACCCACTCACAGACTCAAGCACCCACTCACACACACTGAGAGATACTTCTGCAGTCACTTCCAGACCCATATAGACACTCAGGTACCCACTCACACACCCATTAAGACACTCCTGCACTGCCTCACACACCCACTGAGACACTCATGCACTTACTCTACATTCACTCACAAAGGTACAAGTTACAGTTAGGCAATTCTTTTTTTTTAAACCTTAGAAATTCACTTAAAAAAGCAAAGGTTACAGGGACGTTATAGCTAAGAAACAACATTAAGAAAACATAAAAAAATCATTGAAAACGCCAAAGGTTACAGATGGGATTGTTAGACTCACATTTCACTTGTACAAAACCAGTGAAACTCAGCACTTACAGTTAGATGAGCTAACAATAACTTACACCCCTACAATGCACTGCTTATGACCTCACATATTATATCACTGATGGCTTGGTCAGTAATATAACTGACGACATCTTAAATGAAATCTCTTATGACACATCCACAGAAGCACTCAGGCTCTCAATCACACCTTATACCTCTCATATACCCAAACAACCACTCATATACCCATTCACAGACCCATACAAGTACTCACACAACTACTTATTCCTTAATAGATCCACTAAGACACTGACTTATGCACTCATACATCTACTCATACACTCTCTTACTCACCCATACAGCTACTTATACAATCAGTCATCTATCCATACAGCCACTCACACAACCACACACTTACCCACACAGCTACTTACATTCCCACGTATTCACATAATCAGCCACTTACACAGCCACTCACTCACCCATACATCCTTTCAACACAGCCACTCACTCACCCATCCATGCACTTACATACCCATTCACACATCCATACAAGACCTCACATATCTATTCACTCATTCATATATCCATTGACATAGACACTTAATCTATAATAAAGCTAGTCACACACGAGCTCACTTAACCAAACACCCACTGAAACAGCCACTCACTCATACAGCCACTTACACTGCTAGTCACTCACTCATACAGCCTTTCAAACACTCACTCACTCACCCATACAGTCACTTTCACACCCACTCACCAACCCATACAGCCACTGACACACCCACTTACTCACAATACAGTCACTCACACAGACACTCACTCGCCCACAGTTCCTCATGCACCTACTTATACACCCACACAGCTACTCACATCCCCATACAGCCACTGACACACCCACTCACACTCAGATACACACAGTCACATAGCCATTCATACTCACATGATATATTTTAGAAAGAGTATCACTCGTTAGTAGTACACAGAGTATACTATTTTAACTATTGCAGTACCTTGATATGTATGTTAAACACATAATCATTTAGAAAACACTTACTGCATGATGTCATGTGTGATATCATCAGTGATTTAATTTGAGATGTCATCAGTGATGTCACTGACCTTGTCATGGGTGATGTATTATGTGAGGTCATAAGCAGTGCATTGTGGGGGAGGGTGGAAGTTACAGTTAGCTCAGCTAACGATAGCAGCTGAATTTCAGTGGTTTTGTACAAGTGAAATATGAGCCTAACTATAATGTCCCTCTAACCTTTGTTTTTTCAATGACTATATATATACTAGCAGCCCGTCCCAACGTTGTCCGGGTATGAAATAGAATGTGTGTAATGTGAGCATTTGCCAAGGGCAATTTATTTTAAAATCTCGCGGTAGACAAATTTTTTTGTTTCATTAGAATAGGGACGGAGAAGGCCCAGCTGCAGCCCTGGTTACTGTTAGCAGGCGCGTGTAATTGGTGTAGTGATATGCAGCCTGAGCCCGGCTACAGCCCTGGTTGATGTTAGCAGGCGCGTGTAATGTCGTTGAATGAGAGAGATATCAGCCGCGGGTAAATCCGTTTAATGAGAGAGTTGAGTGACAGCGAGTATGAGAGGCTGCAGTAATTGTCCCCGCAGACACGCTCATTTGCATGTTCCCCCGCTTGAGGCCCAGATGCAGGCCTGTTTGATGTTAGCAGGCGTGTGTTCCCCCGCTTGAGGCCCAGCTGCAGACCTGGTTGATGTTATCAGGCACGTGTAATTAGTGTACTGATCCGCCGCCTGAGCCCGGCTAGAGCCCTGGTTGATGGTAGCAGGCACGTGTAATTTCGTTGAATGAGAGAGTTCAGTAACAGCGCGCAGAAGAGGCTGCAGTAACGTTACTTACCAGGCCTCCAGGTGAACGCATTTGTCACGCCCCCAGCACACGGCCACAGCAGACGATCTTCTGATTAATGTATGACCCACATGGCATGAAGGGCGGAACGTAGCACATGCCCCCAGAGTGCCCCTTGATGCAGTGCAATTGCGTTCACATGGCATGAAGGCCGGACACACGCCCCCAGGGTTTCTCACCCCCCCAGCGTGTCACGCCCCCAGTGTGCCCCTTGATGCTGCGCAGCAGCGTAATTGGCGCTTGTATGTACGACTCACATGGCATGAAGGGCGGACACACGCCCCCAGCGTTTGTCACGCCCCCACCGTTTGTCACGTCCCAGCACATGCCCACAGCCCACGATGTGATGGCTGTACCACACGCCCCCAGCGTTAGTCACGCCCCTAGCCCACACCCACAGCACAATGCAGACACGCCCACAAGGGGCTACTTTGCGGGCACGGTTCTTTTACCTTTTAAATGTATAGAGGAGTTGGCCTAACGCCTAAGGCGCTCGACCTCGGACCTGGGGATCTGGGTTCGAGTCTTGGTAACGATGCCAAACATCCTGTGATTTTGGGCAAATCACTTAATCTCCCCGTGCCTAACAAAAATGAATGTGTGTCCTCATGTAACGTAACTGGTGCTATGTAAAGCGCTCTGATACCTGATTCAGTTCGGGTCAAGTTCGCGCTATATAAAACTCTGCCCAAAAAATATATATATATGGTGGCCGTCTGCATAGCCTATGTCCTTCTGCTGCAACTTCCCTTTCCAACGCTGTATTGGGTGTTGTGATTGGTGCTGTGGTTACTGAGATTACCCGCCTCAAAGGTTTGGGCTCTCTCTTTATAATATTAGTATGGATACATAAATATAATTGTGTGTGTGCTTGTGTGTGTATGTGTGTCTTCGAATTATAGAGTGGCACTCCCCAAAGTGTTGTTATATGTTAGGTCACAGTTTCCATAGGAAGAGCATTTTTGGTTTTGCTAACAACTTTCCTGCAGTTTGACCAATCTTCAATTAAACTTTCCCCAAAAAATAATGTATCTACCTCAGCTCTTTTCTGGAATGTTTAGGGGATCTGCAGGAGCCAAGAAAAAGGGGGCTCCCAAAACATGTTTTTCCCATGTTCATTTCCATAGGAAGCGTTACACAAAAAACAGGTGTAGAGAATTACAACAAATTTGGCAGAAAGCTTGTATTCAAGAAACAGCAGTTTAAAATATAGTGATATCTGGATACTTGTTCCCTTCGTACCTCAAATAAAAAAGAGCATTCTGATTGTCCTACTGGGCTTTATTTCCCCCTAAGGCACCTTCATCCTGCAGGACTGACTGAGCAATCTGATTGGCTGACATAAAGAGAAAAACTGCAGCCGCCATTTCAGAACTCAGGACTAGATCCCAGTATCCTGTGTCTACCTAAAAAAATATATAGGGGACAGGGTTGAGGTACATGACCTGCTGTTTCACTTATGGGGAGATCCCATCATTGACATGATCATTGATGTCGCCAATGATGCAGTTTGGGATGTCATAAGTGACGTCATTAATGATGTCATTTAACAAAACATGAGTGATGTAATATGTGAGGATATATATACATATATATATTACCTACTGGCGGTCGCCAGTAGGTATATATAGTTAGGACCTAGTTACCGTAGGAAATTCCAAACATTCTATTGGGATTAACTTTGGCGCCGATTGAGGGATCTGTTTGTAATTTTCCTTAAATTTGCCTCGCTCCGCTACGCTCCTTCCCTGAAAGTTTCGGGGGGATTCATCAAGCAGGGGCCGAGAAAAAAGGGGGGTCCCAAAACGTGTTTTCCCCATGTTAATTTCCATAGGGAAGTTCTGACACGGCTACAGCTCGAACGGCTGAACGGAATTACACCAGATTTGGCAAAATGGTAGGGACTGGTATGCAGCAGTGCCTTTTGTATGTTTGGTGTAAGTCCCTCCAGCAGTTTTTGAGAAAATTGAATTTGAAATTTTAAAAATGGCATTTTCTATGGGACCTTTAGACACGGCTACAGCCGAACGGCTGAACGGAATTACACCAAACTTGGCAAAATGGTAGGTACAGGTATGCAGTAGTGCCTTTTGTATATTTGGTGAAAATCCCTCCAGTAGTTGTTGAGAAAATTGAATTTGAGCAAATTATATATCTATATGCGCTCAACATTCTATTGGGAATAACTTTGGCGCCGATTGAGGAATCTGCGTGTAATTTTCCAGAATTTTGGCCAGCTCCGCTCCGCTCCTTCCCTGAAAGTTTCGGGGGGATTCGTCAAGTGGGGGCCGAAAGGGGGGTCCCAAAACGTGTTTACCCCATGTTAATTTCCATAGGGACCTTTAGACACGGCTGAATGGAATTACATCAAACTTGGCAAAATGGTAGGGTCTGGTATGCAGATGTGCGCGAGCAAGTTTCTGATTGGCTGGCAGGCGACTGTCAACATTCTAAACTGTCCAAACCAGGAAGTGATGGCCACCATCTTGTTTTTCAGGAGAACTGAGGCACAAGAGAGCCCAAAACAAGAGTGGAAAACACAAAAAGGGGGCAGGGTAGAGACCCCCCAACCCTCTAGCCCTTCTCAGGGGGTCCCAAAAGGACCCCCAAGGGCAAAAAAAAATAAAAAATCAAAAAAATCGCGGGGTACGCGCACCGTACGCGTACGGTACGCAAACCGTGCGCGTACCCCGCGATTTAAAAAAAAATAATAATTTGCACTTGGTGGTCTTTCTGGGACCCCCTGAGAAGGGCTAGGGGGTCAGGGGGTCTCTACCCTGCCCCCTTTTCGCGTTTTCCACTCTTGTTTTGTGCTCTCTTGTGCCTCAATTCTCCTGAGAAACAAGATGGCTGCTCAGGTGGTCCCAGAAGGATAATAACATATTTAAACGTTATCCGCTAATAGAATTAGGATTTACAAAACCTTTGAAATTTATTGAAAAAAATATAGGTTTCACGCCTGATATAGTTAGGAATTAGCATTTAAAAAACCTTGCAAATTCACTGAAAAAAACATAGGTTTCTGGCCTTTTATAGTTAGGAATTATCATTTAAAAAACCTTGCAAATTCACTTAAAAAATCATAGGTTTCAGGCCTTATATAGTTAGGAATTAGCATTTTAAAAACCTTGCAAATCCACTTAAAAAACCATAGGTTTCAGGCCTTATATAGTTAGGAATTAGCATTTAAAAAACCATTGAAATTGCTCCTATATAGTTAGTTGTACTAACTATATTTCGCGCACCCGCAATCCACTGCTGATGATGTCACATATTACATCATTCATGACATGGTCAGTGACATCACTGATGACATCACTGATGACATCTCAAATGACATCACCGATGACATCACTGATGACATCTCATTTGACATCACTGATCACATGCGTGTTTGCACACATGTTACCTCAGGTCCTGCCCCCTTCCTTCACTATTGAGCAAATATTCCTGTAAAATCAGCCGAACTACAAATTCCGATTTACTCACCTGTTATCACAAGAGGTGTCAGTGCTGCATCTTTGAGCGCACTGCTGATCCTGAAAAGTAATTCTAACCATACTTCCAGTAACTTGAATTTCCTTCCATAGGCTAACATTGACTGGTTTCACTTGGAAATGTTTCTAAGTGTGGAGTTTTGTAACTTTAAAAAATTCCTTTAAAATCAGCCGAACTATGAATTCCAATTCATGCACCTGTTATCAGGAGAGACCTCAGTGCTGCATCTTTCAGCCCACTACTGATCCTGAAAAGTAATTCTAACCATACTTACAGTAACTTGAATTTCCTTCCAGAGGCTAACATTGACTGCTTTCACTTGGAAGTTTTTCCGATACACACAGTCACATAGCCATTCATACTCACATGATATATTTTAGAAATAGTATTACTCATTAGTAGTACACAGAGTATACTATTTTAACTATTGTAGTACCTTGGTATATATGTTAAACACTCATAATCTTTTAGAAAACACTTACTGCATGATGTCATGTGTGATATCATCAGTGATGTCATTTGAGATGTCATCAGTGATGTCACTGACCATGTCATGGGTGATGTATTATGTGAGGTGATATGCAGTGCCTTGTGGGGGGGGGGAGTTACAGTTTGCTCAGCTAACTATAACAGCTGAATTTCAGTGGTTTTGTACAAGTGAAATATGAGCCTAACTATAATGTCCCTCTAACCTTTGTTTTTTTCAATGAATATATATATATATATATACATAAATATAATTGTGTGTGTGCTTGTGTGTGTATGTCTGTCTGTGAATTACAGAGTGGCACTCCCCAAAGTGTTGTTATACGTTAGGTCACCGTTTCCATAGGAAGAGCATTTTTGGTTTTGCTAACAGCTTTTCTGCAGTTTGACCAATCTTCAATTAAACTTTCTCCAAAAAATAATGTATCTACCTCAGCTCTTTTCTGGAATGTTTAAGGGGATCTGCAGGAGGCAAGATAAAGGGAGCTCCCAAAACATGTTTTTCCCATGTTCATTTCCTTAGGAAGCGTTACACAAAAAACAGGTATAGAGAGTTTCAACAAATTTGGCAGAAAGCTTGTATTCAAGAAACTGCAGTTTAAAATATAGTGATATCTGGATGCTTGTTCCCTTCGTAACTCAAATAAAGAGGAGCATTCTGATTGTCCTACTGGGCTTTATTTCCCCCTAAGGCACCTTCATCCAGCAGGACTGACTGAGCAATCTGATTGGCTGACATAAAGAGAAAAACTGCAGCCACCATTTCAGAACTCAGGACTAGATCCCAGTATCCTGTGTCTACATAAAAAAATATATAGGGGACAGGGTTGAGGTACATGACCTGCTGTTGCACTTATGGGGAGATCCCATCATTGGCATGATCATTGATGTCGCCAATGATGCAGTTTGAGATGTCATAAGTGACGTCATTAATGATGTCATTTAACAAAACATGTGTGATGTAATATGTGAGGATATATATATATATATATATATATATATATATGTATATATATATATATATATATATATATATATATATATATATATTCACTGAAAAAACCATAGGTTATACACCATATATAGTTAGGAATTAGCATTTAAAAAACCTTATTTTACTCACACAAAACCATTGAAATTCCATATATAGTTAGTTGTACTAACTATATATCGCGCACCCGCAATCCACTGCTGATCATGTCACATATTACATCATTCATGACATGGTCAGTGACATCACTGATGACATCACTGATGACATCTCAAATGACATCACTGATGACATCACTGATAACATCTCAAATGACATCACTGATGACATCACTGATGACAACATCCAGTGACTGTATTTTTCTGTAAAGTTAAAATATGTCTTACATATTTAAGAATGAGTGGATGTATAAGTGTCTGGATGAAGGATTTAGTAGGTGCATGACTGACTGTATGAGTGAGTGGTTAAATGTGTCTCACTGAGTGCATGGGTTAGTGACTAAACTGTCTTAATTTGTGCATCATTATGTCTGTTGTTCTGTAAACTGCTGCATGTGTTGATCAGTAGCTATATGAGTAACTATATGGGTTATTGATTGGTTGCCCAAGCATTTGTATGGGAGACTGAGTGTGTGTGTGGGTGGCTGGGAGGTGTATGACTCTGTGCATAGATGTATGGGTTCAAAAGTGCATGTGGAAACAGCTGTATGGGCGGTTGACTGTGTGCATGACTGTATTGGTGAGTGAATAGATATCTCAGTGCTACATGTCAAAGTAAGTACATATGTAAAATACAGTACATGTGAGAGTTGACATATATAAATAAATGTGCATAAGAGCCAGTGAATGTGTGAGTGGCTGTATGGATCATTGTGCACTTGTATCCAGGATTGTATAAGTGAGTAAATATGTTTTAGTATATGTTTGAATAAGTAAGGTGTGTATAACTGTATAGTTGTGAAAATGGAGGTGTGATTGATTCTTTGCATGACTGACTAGGTGTGTAAGTAACTCCATGGATGAGTGACAGTCTGTGAGTGTCTGTTTACACTGAGTGTATCTAAGGTTATATTAGAGTCTAAAGAGGTTCATCGTATTATCACATGAATGATGTCATCAGTGATGTGATCAGTAATGTCAAATGAGATGTCATCAGTGATGTCATCAGTGATGTCATTTGAGATGTCATCAGTGATGTCATCAGTGATGTCATTTGAGATGTCATCAGTGATGTCATCAGTGATGTCACTGACCATGTCATGAATGATGTAATATGTGACATGATCAGCAGTGGATTGCGGGTGCGCGATATATAGTTAGTACAACTAACTATATATGGAATTTCAATGGTTTTGTGTGAGTAAAATAAGGTTTTTTAAATGCTAATTCCTAACTATATATGGTGTATAACCTATGGTTTTTTCAGTGAATTTTCAAGGTTTTGTAAATGCTAATTCCTAACTATATATGGTCTATAACCTATGGTTTTTTCAGTGAATTTCATTGGTTTTTTAAAAGCTAATATCTATAGCTGTAAAATGTATTCTTCTTTAAATCCAAAAATATATTTTATATGTTTATTAATAATTTTTTTTAAATATTTTTTTTGTTTCGCTCCCGGTCCGCGAACCGGGAAGCTTTCCGTTAGCTCAAATTGATGCCGCGACCCGGTCCGCGAACCGGTAAGAAATCAACATAGTGACGGTATCGCGTTGCCGCGTAATGCGTCTTATGACGTACTGCGTTAGCGCACCCGGAAGTGCCCCGGGGCGCGGACCGAGGCGCGAAACGCAGCTCCCCGGAAGCGATCCGCGGCGCGGCGTGAAAGCGCGACGTATCGCGTTGCCGCGTAATGCGTCTTGTGACGTACCGCGTTAGCGCACCCGGAAGTGTCCCGGGGCGCGGACCGAGGCGCGAAGCTCAGCGACCCGGAAGCTAACCGGGGCGCGTTCCGCAGCGCGTAACATGAGCGTGAGAGGTCATGTGACTTGTTAATAAAACTTTTCATTGGTTCATTTCACTTTTGGTTTCATAATGATGTAAGGCTAGGTCAGGTGACCTAAAAATAACACTTTTCATTGGTTGAGAAGTATTGTTTTTCCCAAATGATGAAAACCCCTCCTTCTTTCCTCACTCTGACTTTCATCATTGTGAGAGGAAGACCTTTATTACTATATCAGAAATGGCTTCAGTAGTTGCTTCAGCTGGTGCACCCCCACCACCACCTCCACCTCCTCATGGGAAGAGAGGACCACCTCCCCAGGTGATGACCAACACTGAGGAGGAAGAGGAAGAAATGGATGAAGAGGAGGGAGAAGAACCACAGTTCTTAGAAGAGGTGCCCCGGGTTTCCCATAAGAAAGCCAGTTTCATCTGGCAGTTTTATTCGATCCCTCCTGGCCAAAAAAAAGTGAATGCGAGGTATGTCACCTGCCTCATCTGTAAAGAAAAATTATCCAGAGGGACGGATAAGAAATATAGTTATGGCAACCATACTATGCACAGGCACATGACAAGGAAGCATCCACTCAATTATAGCCGGGCGGAAATACGGGATTTGCAGGAAAATCCAAGATCAACACCTGTGGCCAGATCAAGAATATCCATTTCATTGACACCAGCAGAGGCACGGGAAACTGTGCCAAACATACAAGAAAATTTTGGCCACATGATCCACATTTGTATGCACTGTCGTGCGTTGTTAGCATGTGGCAATATGAGCATAAATGCTATCAACCTGGCGTATGAACACCATAATTGCCCTAACCGCCCCCAGTAATTTCTTTTTTGCTCCTGTTGAGCCCTTTTCAATGCCTGTTTTTTGTTGTTTCCCCCCCCCCAAAAAAACCCAAAAAAATATAAAATCGTTCAAAAAATACAAAAAAAACAAAAAATGTTCAAAAAATATAAAACAACAAAAATATTTAAAAAAAAAGGTCTTTTCAGAACTACCTTCCCTTTCAAAAAAAATTGCTAGAATGTTTAGCACTCTGGCAAGCTCTATTTCTTTTGGTTCGCTTCCCGGTTAGCTTCCCGGTACGCGGACCGGGAGCTAACCAAAAATTTTTTTTTTTTTAAAAAGAGTATGTATAAGGAAAGTAAACAGAGAGTGATGTTAAAAGAAAGACAGCTATAGGGAGTAAAGAAGAGATACTGTTTAATAGATCTATTTACCGAAGAAAAGACGGAAGAGGGTATAATTGTGAAAAACAAAATAGATAACGAAGTGAAAGAAAAAAAATAGAGAGTATAACATTAACAAAGAAGAGTTTCTTGGAGAATGTGAGTGAATGTTCAAAATAAGATTAAAACATGAGGAATAACAGAGAGAAAAAATAGAAAACAGAAAACAAAAAATAACAGAAAAAGATTAATTGAAACAGCAAAGAAATGTAAGTAACATAGAGCCATATCATCAACATAGGCAATAAAAGTTTTGCAGCTTTTATTGGCAGAAATGTGTCGCTAAAGCTGCTTTTGCGGCAGAAAACTGCCGCTAAAACCACTTTTGCACCAGTTTTCTGCCAATAAAAAGAGCAATAATTTTATTGGCTGTGTTTATAATATGCCCCTTAGTGTGCTTCAACTACACAGAGAAAGCATTATGAACAAATAGTGATAGAGTGATCAGTCAAAGACACTAAGAGTAATAGAGACGGAGTGAGTGAACAAGAGTGAGGAACTATGAGAAGAGAGGGACTGACAAAAAGAGTGGAAGGAGTTGAGTAAGTAGGTAATAGAGAAAGGAATGAGGGAAGTAGCAAAGGCAGGAAACTGAGGGTTAAAGAAATGAAGCAGTGGAACTAATAGTAGTTAAATGTGATAGAAATGTAACGAAAAGAGTACAAAACATTTACCTTATAATTGTCGTTAAATTACTCACTTTTTGTTTTTATACTTTCAATCTGTGAAAGAGAGAACAAACATTTGAAAAATATTAAAACATGTATTTAAAAATTACAAAAGACAAGGGAAAAGATTGAAGGACAAACAGTTTTTCAACAACTTTGACACTTACAGAAGCTTCTGCTTCTCCAGGCCCCCTACACAGTCCTAAAGATATACATTTTAAACTAACAGTATCTTGATGCAGATGAAGTGAGGCCTATCTTAAAACATGGTGCATCTTTTGCATTGCTGTTGTCTCAGAAAAGTGTCGCAAGACACTAAAATTTTAAATAATTGCTTCAGGATGCCAATAAGATGTCTCCTATCCAGAGGTTTGTTTGAGGTGAGGCCTACTCAGGGTTGCAGATGAAATTTCGAGTTGTTGAAGAGAATAGAGGACATAATATATGTGAAGGTCTACCAATGAAGTGAGTCATGTCCACTGCACTCTTGAACAAAGTCCAAACCTCCTATGTTTCCCTGGACAGACCTAAACTTGATCTGCACAATGTGATTCGTAATGATAGGAAACACAGGTGATGTAAATGAAATACGTGCAATTTATTTTGCTCATTTCACAATCACATCACTTGTGTTTCCTTTGCTTAGGTATCTCATTGTGCAGATGTAGTCTAGCATATGAAAGAATACGCAGAAGCGCAGCACTGCATGCAACAACTTTGACACTTACAGAAGCCTCACCTTCTCCATGCCTCCTACACAGTTCTACATTTACATCATAAATGCAAACAGTACAGAATTAATTATACATGTTAAATGGTTTATTTTTGCTGTTCTCAGAATGTATCAAAATTCACTAAAAACAGTGACTTGAAGGTATTCATCATATAACAGCGGGGAAAAAAAAACACAATCAAAATGATTGTGTTTAAAAAACCCATACAACATAACAAATCAGAATTCAGAACTCCTTAAAGTTAACTTACTTTCCATGACGTCAAAGGATGTCCTATGAACAGCTTACACTCTGTTGTGCTGTTATTACTTTCAGCCCGCCACTTTCTGAAAGAAAATCTCCATCGTTTTTAAAAACATGTTACATGCAATAAATGACTTCTTGCTCTCTACCACAAGTTTCCACAAGGCCAAATCTTGTCAGAGCCATTTATAACTCTTGGATTTCTTGTAAGCCAATCCCGTCATTTGGCATTTCTGCAACTTTCAGAATTAAAATGTTGAAGATCATTTTCACAATCCAGGAATAGTAATATCTTCCCCTTCTTGCTCAGTCATGTTCTACATTTCCTATGACACTGATACTGCTTACTATGAAGCAGACTTACACTAACTCTATGACTACTACAATTATTTAATTATCTACATCACTTTCAATCACAAAGCAATGTAAAACAGTAGACAGCATTGCAGACTTACATTCCCTCTACTCTATGTTTTGATTGGCTGCTTCAATTAGCTTATAAAAAGAAATAGTTTTTCTGAACTCATTCAAAGTGCACTTATTTCTCCATGACGTCCAGTCTTATGGTTAGAAGTTATGTCTCTGAACTACACTTATCCTCAAGGCCAAATTGTGTAGGAGCCATTAGAACTTCTTGAAATTCCACAGAGCACATCCCGAGATTCTTTCCCTAAAATTTTGGTTTTAAAAACACCAGGTAAGAGTTTTTAAGGTCATACGGCAATTTTTTTTTGAAAATTAAAACAGAATCGTTGCAGAATGACCAGCCATTTCTAGACTTTAAATAAGCTGTGTAATGTCCTGATGTTATTGAAGGGCCGTCATGATATATAATTGCTGCAGTTACAAAAGTCCTTCCTGATATTGACAACTGCGAAGCTACAAAATTTTTCATTAAAGTTGTCAATTTTGTTCCATCAGGCCAACATCGTTGGAACATTAAAATGACATACTGGCCATATGTTCGTATAAATAATGTGGACATCATTTCAGATTTACATTGGCTACACTCCATGTTGTGATCAGCTGCTTTTACTAGCTTATTAAAGGAGACTGATTTACTGTCTGGCAAAGTTAAATATATAAATCTTTCTGAGTCTACACTAGTAGTACTTGATACCATACAGTTCTCGCAGTCATGCTGCCATTGATAAGAAAGCCCAAACAGCTGATCTACATCTACATCTTCAGCATGCAATACATCAAGCATATACATTAAAAACTCCTGACAATCTTGCTGAATATTTTGAGAGAATTGTGTTTGGCCTGAACATCTGTCTAACAGATTTCGAATTTCAGACACACTTTCTATGTTTGTTCTATCAGTGCTACATTTCTCTAACACAGAATTTAACAAACTGCAAAATCGTTGATCAGAATTGACCACAATCTCTTCTTTTACATTTTCTAGAGAAAACAAAACATTAACCACTACATTAGCATAGCAGTTGACACCAGAACTGTTTTCAAATTGAAAACCAACAACATCTTCAACAGAATCCTTTTTGTTTCTGCTTGTAATTTTAGGTTCATCGACTTTTCGTCTTTTTGCTACAACCTCCCCAGTATTGGTCACATTTGTTCGTTTCCGGCCTACCACACGTTTCTCAAACAAAGGATACTGAGGCAAATGTGGCGCATACTCTCTTCTTAACCTATTGTATTCCTTAACACAATCTAGATCCGCACAAATGTTTGTGACATCACACTCAATCAAGTACAATCCCGATAAAGTTCTAACTCGTGACAATGCCACATATGCCATACCCTCCTTGAACACAGAACTGCCAATATTCACCAATGCACAGTCTACACTTAAACCTTGCGATTTATGGATTGTCACCGCATATGCCAAGCAAACAGGAAACTGCTTACGGCGAACATATAAGTCTTTTACAAGCAAAAATCTAGCAGAGCAACGACCAATTAGCTGTACTTCCTCAATGCCATCAAATTTAATTTTTAAAAATTCAATTCCATCTCTATTTCTGTATTTCACAAAATCAACAACATTACCCATTGATCCATTTACCAGACCTCTTTCAACATGTAAATTCCTTCTTAAAATTATACGGCAGTTCAAGCACACATTCAGAGTCTTTTCAAAACCCGCAGTTTTAGATATACTCTTCTCTAATGAATCCAATTTTGTTTTCAGATTCTCAGACAAAATAATTGTTGATCCCATATGCTCTACTCTGTCAATAGCTTCCAGTTTCACAATCTCTTGCTTTTCTAAATGCAACATTTTGTTGTTGAATTTGGCACATTCTGCAAGAGTTGGCATCAAACATATTCCAGATTTCTTATCAGTAATTTTCTGAAAAATATTCTCAGGCACAACATCTTGTTCTGGATATAAATTTGACAGTAATCGTGCATGTAAAGCTTCTTTCCCATGCTCGGTCACTTTTCCAATTCTAACATCTTGTAGAATAGTCTTGTAAACTTCATCCTTCGCCTGACGCATATTTTCATGCAGTTCAGCATAATTGAAGTTTAACCATATATTGACGTTGCCAATGCTGCCTAGGCACTTCCTGGTATCTTCATGCGTGAGCATTTTGAACACAGGTTGCCCTTTCACTGGTGTCAGCTGCAGAAGATCTCCGAAAACAATGATGTGTTTGCCACCAAATAACACATCATACTCTGTTTTGAGAACTTCTTGCATTCTCAAATGCACAAAGGCAAGCATGACATTGGAAACCATGCTTACTTCGTCAATGATAAGAAGTTTCATTTTCCTCAAGATTCTTGAAACTTCAAAACAAGCATCTCCAGATAGCTTGTGATATTGTAATTTGTTGTCATGCTCCACTGGCAGCATCAGTAAACGATGTAAATTAATCCCTTTAATGTTATGTGCTGCCAGTCCAGTTGGAGCGGTGACAACACAAGACAGCGATGACTCTGTCCTTTCCTGCAAATAGCATGAAATTGCTTTAATGAGGAAACTTTTTCCAGTTCCCGCTTCTCCACTCACGTACAGTCGGACAGGCTTGAACGACGTACATGAGCACTCTTTCTTGTCATGACTTAATCCATGATCAATTTGCATGGTAACTTCGTCATATATTTTCCTCTGCTCAACGTTGAGTTGTCTTTCCAACTCTTCTAAGTTAACCGCATCCTCCTGAGCATGTGCCATAGCTCTTTCCACTTCATTCATGGCAGTGGCAGCTTCATTTTCGATAACAGGTCCTCCTAGTGGATCCTGACTCAATGAAGCAGAACTCTGACTGTCCTGAGAACTGTCTCTGGCAATCTCGGCTGCAATCGTTGCTTCCTGCTCAATTTCCGCATTCAACATTTCTACATATTTGGGAAAAGCAGGACATTCTATGGTCTCCTTGGCGGCATTGAAAGAGTCTTCGTAACAGAGGAAATCTCCAAGCAGTTCCTCTTCTGCACGCCAAGGCTTGAAAAGTTGCAAAAGTGCTAAATAGAAAAACTCCTTTTTTTCAGGAGATTCGCCACTCAATTTTCGATGGTTTACCAAGTGGCATTTTCTTTGCTTGACCAGACATCCCTCACTTCCTATTACAGCATACACTCCTTTCTCAGTATCTTCTTTGATGTTCCTCTTGAATATGTAATTTTGAAGAACCTCATACAGACAAACATTGTCGAGGTGACTGCTTCTATTTGGATAATATGTATCCAACATGTTGGTCTTCAAAATGTCGGTACTGTTTGGCTCCTTTTCCGCCAAATACTCATTTTCCCGCACAGGTTTCAGAACTCGATTACGCGTTGCAGCAAGACCAAGACTCGCCCAAATGATACTCCTGGACTTGGCATAGAGACTTGCTGAAGACAACCGGTCAGAGCATTCGTAAGCTCCAATTTCTCGATGCGACAACATCTTCAGACTGAAACTGTACAACTTCTTGCTGAGGCTCTTTTCATGGGAAATGTCCTCCCACATATCCTTCAATTCTGTCTTCTCTTTTTTGGTGATGTAAGACGTCACATACCGAGCCACAGCCATACAGTTATCAGCCACAAACTGTATATCCATGTTAGCATTCCACATGGACAAAATCACCGGGTTGTAGTCGTTGATGTACTTGGACTCTTCGTTCCTCTTCAAATTGTATGTGTTTTTAGGTGATTTCTTCATGACATTATGTCGCAGCGAAGACAACAAACTGTTTACTCTTCCTTTAGAAATCACCGGTCGTGGAAAGCCGAAACGACATTTGGTGTAGAACTTGTCCTTGTTTCGGAATTTACGACGGCAGTACTTTCCACATCGATGGCTTTGGAAACGCAGAACTTTTTCTCTTAGGCTTTTCTTCTCCTTTGCGTTTGGAACAGTACACGTAGAATACTGTTGGATGAAACTCATCACTGAGTCTTCTGGATCCGTTCCAAATTTAGGTGCATCCTTGATCCACAGCAACATATGTATATGAGGAGCACCTCTTGCTTGGTACTCCTTTCTCCAGAAGAAATCCAACACCTCTCCAAGAGGTGGATTCTTCTTATTCATGATGAAAGACATCATAGCTTCAAATCTATGATTGAAGTACCTACATACATTGACTGGATCCAAAGAGCACAGTTCTCCGGGTGTCTTGAATTCGATGTTATCTACGTTAGCATTTGCCTCTCGTAGAAATTCAAGTAAGTCTTCCCAGCCATACTCGGCACAGCTCAGAGTGAGGAACCATGTGGGAGTACCTAAGTTCCTCAGCATACATTTTAAATCACCATGACGACGGTACCAGTACTCATTAGTACCACGCTGACACGCCATGAGATTAATCAGGTGAGAATCCAAAATACTGTCTTGGACATTGACTTTATCCATAAAGTCACTTGCCGAGATGTTTTGCATGTGTATACCACTTTTCAAGATGTGGTTCACTGCATATGACAGTCCAGACAGATCGCTTTCAAACAGGAGATGAAACAAATAAGGAATGCATTGTCGAAACCTAGCATCTCCTGCATACAATCGCAAAGTCCGGTATTCAGAAGCAGGAATTTGATGAGGTCGCTCATCATATCTTCCTCCCTGACCTGTTGGAAAAAGCTGTGGGAAACACCGAGCTTCCAAACTTTCCCCCCAAACACTAATGGGACTCCCTTTGGCTTGTTTCATTTGAAACAACTCAATAGCATTCCCCATGACTTCCTTGGAATGCAAAGGATGAACACTATAATGTTCATATATTTCTTCACTAGTAGAGGGTTCTACTTTCTCAATTTGACCAGCACACAAATCGCTATCCTCTTCCTCACTTACTTCCTCTTCTGCAAGATATACATTCTTATAGTATTTATTATTTTTTTTCAAATACAATGTTGCCTTTTTAACTTTCCTAACATCTACTAAATCTTGCCATATTTTCTTATTCTTTGTCGGAACCCCATTAACTAAGATAACCAGAGGTTCCTCTTCCACTTTTTCTACTCCAATTGTGTTAATGTTTTTCTTCAAATCTAGAGGCAAATAAACAACTCTTCCCTTTAATCCTCTCTGTAAATCCGATGGAGGCAATTTCCCTGTCTTTGGCTCCATTCTTACAATAGCCTGAAAGGGATGGATACTTTGAATCAAAATAGATTCATAAGTATTTAAATCCTTCAATTCAGAAGGAATCTCAACCAATTCCAGATTATTATGAACTGCTCTAGCAGGCATCTGGTTTTGATTTAATTTGCAACAACAATAAGTACACACACGTTGATCCAATCCCAAATCAAAACAATTTTCTACCATCAAGTATGTTGCAAAATCCTTCCATTCACTATTATTTTCCCTTTCACTTTTTGCATATAAATCCACTAACTTAGTCTGATTCTTATAATAAGTGCGTCGACAACACACACAAGTGAAATTTGGCCTCTCACTTGATTTGACCTGAAATGTGACAATTTCCCTCTGGAAATTATCTGTACTGGAAACCTGTACACTATCTTCCACATTACCCGCTTCTTCTTGGTCAATTTCAACATTCTCCTCTTTACTTCCAAAGTAACAAAACTCAATTTCTTCACATATATTCTTCACATCTATTTCAGAACCATGCAAAAGAGCAGCGCATAATTGTTTAAGCATAATTGCTGGACTCTTAGCATAATACAACATTCTAACTAATTTCCTCACTTTATTATGATGCACTGCTAGCATTCTGAAATGATGAAAAACACTCTGGCATACTCTCCTGGAAAGACAAGCCAGTGAATGACCATGCAAACCTGTCACTTCTCTCACTCTGCAAGGATCTAATTCTTGCAACAACCTTATTTTCTGCTTCAAACTTTTCTTATTAAATGACCGTACAAAATCACAAAGCAAATTGATGGAATCCTGTCTCACACTACAAATACTACTACACTTCCAGGTGTACACAGGACCCTTAGCACGTCTTCCTAAAACCTCATTACCTAACACCTCTTCTGCCTCTGTTGTCACAAGTTTTTCTTTTTCAACTGGACAACCATCTTTCACTTCATAAGCACGACCACTGGTGTCAACTGCATGCACCAAATCATTATCCTGGAAATAACTCTCCTCATTAAAAAATGCCTCACAGCTTGAACTATGAATCCATTCTCCAGAAAAAACTTCACAAAAATTACTACGATTAACTATTCTCTTCCATCTACTATTTCTTTTGAAATCATAAATTGCCTTGTTTAGCTTCCTAATTCTATTGATTATCAAAATAAATAACTTACGTTTAATTTCAAATGCCTGATCAATAACTTTCTCAACTTTTTTTTTTCTCTTATAAAAAACCACTTTCTGTTGACCTTTCTTAATATTTTTTAACAAATTGCCAATTATCCTGTTGCGGAACATTCGTTTACGAATGTCCCTAAACTGTTGTTTCCTTCTACTATCATGCACAGAGTTATCTCTTGCTCTAGCAGTACCATTTTTGATTGGCCTTTCCTTTCCATTTGAATTGGTTCTCTTTTTATGGACTGAAACATTTTCTGTAGTAATATTTTTTTTACTACACATATTTCTTATGAATGTTTTTGTACTCTTACCCGGTGCTTTCTTCGTGACTTGACAAATCTTTTTGTTAGAGGACTGCTGCTTCTTTTGATTCACCTGCTGTCTTTGACGTTTTGCAGCCTTTCTCTCTCTTTCTTTCGTTGGCATGGTGAAATGTTGAAATGATCTGCAGTTGAATCTGTGGTAAAACATATTAAAAAATTTTATTAACCACTATTACCAAACAGTAAATCAATAACAGTGATCAAAAACTTAACACACTATTTGACATTTTAAATAGAAGATTTTTTAGTCCTTGGCAAATTTACAATACAGAAATAGCAGAAAAGAAATGGAATTTATGTTCATGTTACCTGTGCTATTTTATATGTGAATCTGATCTAATTTTATGAGCATATTTTAATATTTTATTGAAGACACTACACATAACCTGTTTTTGAAGGTGTCTTTATTTTTAAATTAAACGGTTTACACTTTTACTTTTTATTTATTATAAATTTTAAAAATAAATTTTTATAGTTCCATAGGCTCAAGCAGGTCAGCTTCCCACCCTATGTCATATAATTCGGACAAATCTGCATCCTCATCACGCTCTTCTTCATCCTCAGGATTTAAATCATCCAAGGGATCAACATCCACTGATGTTTCAATTACAAGTTCAATGATGAGGTCAAAATCAACTGATTGCAGATTGTCGCTCATGTTGATGTTGTCTTTATCTTTAAAGAAAGATAACAACAATGAGATGTTGCAGAGTAAGAGACAAATCTCAGAGATTATAATAGTAAAATTGTTTAACAAGAGTAACATTTTGCAGCTATTATTTAGCCATGTCCAGCGATGCTGAGCAGGTGAAGCCTATGTCTAATTTTTCAGTGAACAGGACTCATCTCTTCTTAACCTTGGATAAGCCTCACCAACTCTGTGTCCCCTGCACATACTTAAATGTAAAGGGGCAGATTTATGTTAAATGGCACATCCCCAGGCATGCACCAGTTAACGTGCACCGCTGCTCTGCCACCCATGGTGTGCCGTATTTACAATCAGATAGGAGAAAGCTGCGTCAAAACCCTGCGCCTGCTTTAAGCAGGCATAGGTCTTGACGCAACATTGTGGAGATGGGGCACCCCTGAGCCTTGCTTGAGCTGCATCGCACTTGCGATACAACTCCAGCAATCACTACCTTTACAGCACAGATACGTCACGCATCTGTGCCATTTTTGCCCCATGATGCCCCGCATTGTAAATGCAGCACACCATGAGTGGCGGAACAGCGGCGCAGGATGACTGGCACATCCCTGGTGATGCGCCAGTCATCATAAATCTATCCCTAAGCTTCTTATCTTTTTACAGATAAACCGCCATATGTACCATCAAACTATTTTGCATTTCCTAAATATCGAATTTTAAGGAATAAATAGCAATTCTTTACCATTGCTAATTTGCAATGAGCAAATTGCTAATTGCAAATTACCCATTCATTTCCATGGGCTAGGAGGCTCATAGGAATGAAGGTTAAATTTGCGATTAGCAATTAGCTCATCGCAAATTAGGAATTTTTCCAAGGGTGCAGGGGTGTCTCAAGAACACCCTGCTGGACCCCTGAAAAAGAAATTTGGGGGCATATGGCACACATACATGCCCTAAGGGCATGTATTGGCGTCATATGGCACCTTTTCTTTTTTGGAAAAAAAGCTTTTTGAAAAGAATTCACAAATTAACACCAACTAGAAGTTGGTGGTAGTTTCCAAATCCTTAATGTCATTTTTTACATATTTTTTGTTTGATACATTGCATTTAAGTAATCGCAAAATTTGCAAATCCTTCAGTGCAATCGCAAAATAAGGAATAGCAAATTTTGCTATTCCTTATTTTGCATCAAACTTGTTTGATACATACCATTTGTCTAATTAGCATTCGCAAAGGCCGAAATTCGCAGAATTTTGATCTTTGCGAATGCTAATTAGCTTGATACATATGGCCCCAAGTGAGGCCTGTCTTGCAACATGGTGCATCTTTTGCATCACTGCTGCATCGGTTTCATGTGGCACGTTTTTTTTACACCATGACACATCTGCCTAAATGCATCAATTTGTAATTTTGTCGCCTCATAGCAAATCTTTTGCACCGCCGCTGCATCATAAAAGTGACGCACAGTGGCGCAAAAGAGGCATACACCTATCATAAATCTGTCCCTAGCATTTTAAATGATTAATCCAGGATGACGATAAGGTGTGGCCTATCCAGAGGTTTGTTTAAGGTGAGGCCTACTCAGGATTGCAGATTAAAGTTACGCTTGATGAAGAATACAGAGGAGATAATACATGTAAAGGCCTACCAATGAAGTAAGTTATGTCCACTTTATTTCGCCAGTCATCATAAATGTATCCCTAAGCTTCTTATCTTGTTACAGATGAACCACCATATGTACCATCAAACTATTTTGCATTTCCTAAATAGCGAATTTTAAGGAATAAATAGCAATTCTTTACCATTCCTAATTTGCAATGAGCAAATTGCTAATTGCAAATTACCCATTCATTTCCATGGGCTAGGAGGCTCATAGGAATGAAGGTGCAATTTGCGATTAGCAATTAGCTCATCGCAAATTAGGAATTTTTTCAAGGGTGCAGGGGTATCTCAAGAACACCCTGCTGCACCCCTGAAAAAGAAATTTGGGGGCATATGGCGCACATACATGCCCTAAGGACATGTATTGGCGTCATATGGCACTGTGGGGTGTGGGGGTGTGCGGGCCGGAATAACAGGCTGGGAGGCCGGAGATAGTGTGCTATGATTAGCAAGTGGTTTATTGATACACAGAACTGTTTAGTCCTTGGCCTCGGTGGGTAGGTCGGGCTTCCGAGTGAGGGGTTCCGGTGAGGAGAATCCAGGTAGGTCTTCTGCTGCACGGCTGGGTTCTCCTTCGTGCCCCGCCGTAACTCTCATCCGAGTTACGGCCGCTTTCCAGCCACCTCCTGAGGATGCCACCAATCCTCGCACCAAACGTCTTCCTCTTCTTCTTTCTCTCTCCTCGTCCTCTCTGCTACCGTCGTCGCTCCGGATCCGTCGCGTCTCGCCGACTCCTGCCACGAGTCCACCGCTGGGGATCTCTCCTCCTCCGGGACGCCGGCTTTTCTAGCATCTGCGCTGATTCCAGAGGAACACCTTCCGGGGTCAGATGGGGCCACTTCCGGTCCTTCAGTGTCCGTTGTACTTCCGGGGTCAGGCCAGGCCGCTTCCGGTCCGCTGTACTCCGGTGTGGCTGTTGGCGCCTGCAGGGAAACAGACAGAGGGGTAGCCGGTTTTGGCTGTGGGTTAGTGTTATCGCCCGTATGGGCGGTCCTACAGGAGCGCTGCACCCGGGAGGTAAGGCCTGCCCCTTCACAGGCACCTTTTGTTTTTTGGGAAAAAATGCTTTTTGAAAAGAATTCGCAAATTACCACAAACTAGAAGTTGGTGGTAGTTTCCAAATCCTTAATGTTATTTTTTACATATTTTTTGTTTGATACATTGCATTTAAGGAATCGCAAAATTTGCAAATCCTTCAGTGCAATCGCAAAATAAAGAATAGCAAATTTTGAATTAAGGACATTTTAAGTCATTTCCACATGTGCAGTGTTTTCAAATTATGATTTGAAAATCGTTTTTGGGGAAAAGGAATGGTTTGCAAATTTATGACAAGGACATAATGGTGTATGCTTCTCTATAAGGCATTTCACTGTCTCTGATTTCATTTTTCCCATATTACATTATAAGACCTTTCCCCATGGAGCACATTCCTTGTAAATATGCTCCCACCTGTGCATGGTGAATTTAGATTTTGACTGTTTGAGTCACATAGCCATGTTAAAAGTGACCCAAAAAAATTGCAAACGCTTTAAAAAAACACATTCATGTGTCTTAAGGACATTTTAAGTCATTTCCCCGTGGACAGTGTTTTGTAAGTGGCGCAAAAGAGGCATACACCTATCATAAATGTGTCCCTAGCATTTTAAATGATTAATTCAGGATGACGATAAGGTGTGGCCTATCCAGAGGTTTGTTTAAGGTGAGGCCTACTCAGGATTGCAGATTAAAGTTACGCTTGATGAAGAATACAGAGGACATAATACATGTAAAGCTCTACCAATGAAGTAAGTAATGTCCACTTCATTGCGCCAGTCATCATAAATGTATCCCTAAGCTTCTTATCTTGTTAGACATCAACCGCCATATGTACCATCAAACTATTTTGCATTTCCTAAATAGCGAATTTTAAGGAATAAATAGCGATTCTTTACCATTCCAAATTTGCAATGAGCAAATTGCTAATTGCAAATTACCCATTCATTTCCATGGGCCAGGATGCCCATATGAATGAAGGTGCAATTTGCGATTAGCAATTAGCTCATCGCAAATTAGGAATTTTTCCAAAGGTGCAGGGTTGTCTCAAGAACACCCTGCTGCACCCCTGAAAAAGAAATTTGGGGGCATATGGCGCACATAAATTTTAACAACATTCCTTTACCTCAAAAACGATTTTCAATTCATAATTTGAAAACACTGCCCACAGGGAAATTACTTAAAATGTCCTTAAGACACATGAAAGTGTTTTTTGATTGCCTTTCCAGCATGGTTAGGTCACTTTTAACATGGCTATGTAACACAAACATTTTAAATCTAAATTTGCCATGCACAGGTGGGAGCATATTTACAAGCAATTTGCGCCACAGAGAAAGGTCTTACATTAAAATGGGAAAAATAACATCAGGGACAGTCAATTGCCTTATAAAGAAGCATACACCATTATGTCCTTGTCATAAATTTAAAAACAATTCCTTTTCCCCAAAAACGATTTTCAAATCATAATTTCAAAACACTGCACATGGGAAAATTACTTAAAATGTCCTTAAGACACATAAAAGCGTTTTTTGATTGCCTTTGCAGCATGTTTGTATCACTTTTAACATGGCTATGTAACACAAACATTCAAAATCTAAATTTTCCATGCACAGGTGGGAGCATATTTACAAGCAATTTGCGCCACATAATTCATAATTTTCTCCTTAAAGCACACTATTCTCTATCTAAATTAAAGAAATATTTTCTCACCTTAGCAAATACTTTGAGTTTGAAAACAGTCTCAGAAACACACCAATTTGTCTTCAGTAGAGCAAAAGCTATGCACTCCAGAGTCTGCAGCTATCAAAAGCACAGAAATGCTGTAATTCTTCACACATATCTCTCATGTCACCCAATCAAAACTCTTCCCTCACTTTTTTTCAAATGAAAACCCTTCCCCCCTCTGCCATTTCATGCCTTTTCTGCATGGCAACCACCTCTTGGAAGACCTCTGGTGTTTGCAAGTTCACACAACAATGTTGCAATTGAACTCTGAACTCTCAGTGCACCTGCATATCCAGTGCATTCTTTCATTTAATGATTTTTTATTGACCATTCAAAATACATCTTTCAAATAAGTCATCCATGCACCCTAACTTTCTGTTTTCAGCAATCAAAATCCACCAATCACTGTTACTGCTTCATGAACACAGAAACTCCACAGTTTTTTTCATTTTAAACTCTCATTTTTTCAACTGCCATTTCATTGCCACACTTCATCTGACTGCAGGAGAACCTTCTCTCACCATGTTTTCTGTCTGGATTGTTGGACATAGTTATATCCACTGGGCTCACGAGTATGCTGAGAACAGAAAATTACCTAACCTCAATTTACAAGATGTGGAAATTAAGTGGTTTGGCCACAGAGGATTAAAATGTCACCAATTGATACCATTGGTGAAAACCTTTATGCATTTGCCCAAACCTGACCTGTTAATTGTGCACTGTGGAGGTAATGATTTGGGCACTTTGACTGGGGTAGGTCTGGAAATGCTTTTAAAGGACACCTTTGAGCAATTAATGGCACTTTTTCCTCAGACTGCCTTGGTATATTCAAATATATGCCAAAGACAGAAATGGAGGTGGTCAAACCAATTTTGTCCACAAATTGAGAAGTCGAGGAAGCATGTAAACAAATCTGTTTCAGCTTACATGAGAGACCATGGAATGGGCTCCATGTACAACAATAACTTGCGTTACTACATGCAAGATATCTACAGAGGAGATGGAGTTCACTTCTCAGATGAGGGCAACAGAATTTTCACTCTGAATTTAAGACTGTGCATTGGTACCTACTTATAAGTACCTAAATGTACCATAAACCCAAAAGCTCTTCTCAGAGCTACCCTACATCTGATCACTCACAATTATTATTTTACTGTAACATTTTTCACTAATTTTCAACAAAGTACGCTCCCTGGGGCGCTACCCGGTACGCGAACCGGGAGCTAACCTCGCAAATTTTTTTTAAAAAATTGTTTTTTTTCCACACATATAAGCCTCCTCAGCCACCCTCACAAAACCTAGGGGGTCAAGATAAGTCTACCGTGCCCCCTTCTACCCATTCTGAACATTATTTGCCCTCCATTTTGTATCTTAATTCGACCGAAACACAAAATGGTGGACTCCCGTAACGCTTAAGGTTCGCGAACCGGGGCGCTCAACGGTTCGCGTACCGGGTCGCTCCCTGGGAAGCGCACCATCAAAAAAGGTGGGAAAGTAGTTTACAGAAAAGCCACTGGAGACAATTTCACCAAATATAGATTAGCTCATACTACATACCAATCCCTACCATTTTCACAAATTTGATTGGAATTCCATTTAGCCATTTAGCCTGTAGACCTCTCTAAATACCCTGAGGTAAATTACTTCTCAAAACACATCTGGAATTGACAACCAATTAAAATGTTACTTTCATTTTCTACTTTTTTTACCTGACATTTGATTGGTTATGTACCTGAATATATATAAAAGAAGAGAATGAAACACAGCCATTTTGACTACTACTTCCTGGTGTACATTTCAATTGGATTTTCACTAATCACTTCAACTTCTTTCTAAAGGTAAGTTGTTATTTTAAAAACTGAACTATATTGTGCACTATAAGTTAATATGGTAAACTTTTTCTGATAGTTATATACTATCCCTCTGTAGTAGTTATAGATTTAGATAGACTTCTCTGTTATAGTTATGGATGGAGTTAGGCTTCTCTTTTATAATTATGAATTTACTTACGTTAAATCACATACACTTTTTTATATTCCTACTTCCACTCTGATACTATACACTGCCCAAAGATAAATTCTCTGTTAAAAAATGCCTATCTAAAATTAATCCCAACAGTGCCCTATCTCTACTAATATATATTTTTTTAATCCAAATTTCAGGCAACATGGAAGGCGAACAGAAAGTTTCATTTCAAATTGTCCTGCAAGAGAGCAGCCAAGAATTAATTGATCCAAATTATATAGAATTTATGGATGAAAATTGGGACCAAGAACTACTGCAATGTGTGCAAGCAGTGGATGACCTCCTTCAAAATGAGGACATTTTACACCCTCATAGATTACAAGCTATGTTCAATGAAAATGACGACATTTCAGACAGTGAAATGTTAGAAATGTTATTACATTTTGAAACACAATCACAATAATAAATATTTGCTTAAAAAATAAAAAAAAATAAAAAATAATCAACAAAACCAACAATCAATTAACATACAGTATTTGAAAAGTCTATCATTCATTTTTCATTGCAGTACTCTGCCCAGAACGCTTCCCGGTTCGCGGACCGGGCGCTCCCCACGCAAAAAAAACAAAACAAAATTTTGTTTTTTTTGCCCCGCGGGGCCCTTTTAAAACCTCCACATTAAACCTAGGGGGTCAGGGAGGATCTAGTATGCCCCCTTATGGTTATTTCCCCCTTTGTTTTGGCCTCCTCTTGTCTCTCGATCCTACCGAGAGACAAGATGGCGGCCGCTCCGGACTGTTTAGAATGTTGACAGACACCGGAGAGCCAATCAGCTTCGCTACGCGAAGTTCCGGTACGCTTAAGGTCCGCGGACCGGAGCGCTGCCCAGAGCGCGCTTACAGATATATATCTTTTTTTAAACGTTAATTTCTCAAAATCCACTGGAGCACATATATTGAGACCTACAAAAGGCACATCGGGCTACCAGTCCCTACAATTTTGCCAAGTTTCATGCAAATCCATTCAGCCGTTCGGGCTAAAAGTGAGGCCAACCGCCCTATGGAAAACTCAATGTTAAAAACACGTTTTGGGACCCCCCTTTTTTCTCGACCCCCCCTGGACGAACCCCCCCCAAATTTCCAGGGGCTGCTCAGAAACAAAATGTTCCATTTTCCAGAAAATTTCAGCCAATTCCGTCCACAAACGCCAAAGTTATTAGACATAGAATTTTTCAAAAATCCCATAGGGAAAAAATCCTAACTATATATACCTACTGGCGACCGCCAGTAGGTAATATATATATATATATATATATATTCACTGAAAAAACCATAGGTTATAGACCATATATAGTTAGGAATTAGCATTTACAAAACCTTGAAAATTCACTGAAAAAACCATAGGTTATAGACCATATATAGTTAGGAATTAGCATTTAAAAAACCTTATTTTACTCACACAAAACCATTGAAATTCCATATATAGTTAGTTGCACTAACTATATATCGCGCACCCTCAATCCACTGCTGATGATGTCACATATTACATCATTCATGACATGGTCAGTGACATCACTGATGACATCACTGATGACAACATCCAGTGATTATGTGTTTCTGTAAAGTTTAAATATGTTTTACATATTGAAGAATGAGTGGATGTATAAGTGTCTGAATGAAGGTTTTAGTAGGTGCGTGATTGACTGTATGAGTGAGTGATTAAATGCGTCTTACTGAATGCACGGGTTAGTGACTAAACTGTCTAAAAGTGTGCATCAGTATGTCTGTTGTTGTGCAAGCTGCTGCATGTGTTGATCAGTAGCTATATAAGTAGCTATATGGGTTATTGATTGGTTGCACAAGTATTTGTATGGGAGACTGAGTGTGTGTATGGCTGGCTGGGAGGTGTGTGACTCTGTGCAGATCAATGTGTACTTGTATCAGTGATTCTATAAGAGAGTAACTATGTGTTAGTATATGTTTCAAAAATGTAAGGTGTTCTGTGTTTAACTGTATAGATGAGAAAATGGAAGTATGATTGATTCTTTTCAGGACTGACTAGGTGTGTGAGTAACTCCATGGATGAGTGGCAGAGTGCGAGTGTCTGTATAGGTGTATGAGTGCATATGATAGTGTTGTAAAGATGAGTGATTGTATGTATGAATGATTGTATGAGTGAATGTGTGTGTAGACATAGGAATCAGTGAGTGCGTATGTAGTAACTAGTATTGGTGTGTCAATGGTTTCAAAAATGATACTCTCTATTTAACACTGGGTGTAACGGAGGTTATATTAGAGTGTGAGGAGATGCATTGTATTATCACATGAATGATATCATCAGTGATGTGATCATTGATGTCAAATGAGATGTCATCAGTGATGTCATTTGAGATGTCATCAGTGATGTCATCAGTGATGTCACTGACCATGTCATGAATGATGTAATATGTGACATCATCAGCAGTGGATTGCGGGTGCGCGATATATAGTTAGTGCAACTAACTATATATGGAATTTCAATGGTTTTGTGTGAGTAAAATAAGGTTTTTTAAATGCTAATTCCTAACTATATATGGTCTATAACCTATGGTTTTTTCAGTGAATTTTCAAGGTTTTGTAAATGCTAATTACTAACTATATATGGTCTATAACCTATGGTTTTTTCAGTGAATTTCATTGGTTTTTTAACAGCTAATATCTGTAGCTGTAAAATGTATTCTTCTTTAAATCCAAAAATATATTTTATATGTTTATTAATAACTTTTTTTTTAAATATTTTTTTTTCTTCGTTCCCGCTTCGCGAATCGGGAAGCTTCCCGTTAGCTGACCTTGATGCCGCGAAATAGACCGCGAGCCGGTAAACGTTTCTTTACCGCAACTGCCGCGTTACAAAACAACATCGTGACGCCTCCCGTCCGCATGACGTTTCGCGTTGTCGCGTGATACGTCATATGACGTGCTACGTTAGCGAACTCGTACGCTTACCGAGTCGCAAAGCACAGGTTTCTGGAAGCAAACCGGGAGGCCCTGCAAAGCGCGTAACGTAAACACAGCAGGTCATGTGACTTGGTAATAACACTTTTCATTGGTTCATTTCACTTTCGGTTTCCTAATGATGTAAGACTAGGTCATATGATCTAAAATGAACACTTTTCATTGGTTGAGAACTATTTTTTTTCCCAAATGGTGAAAATCCCTCCTTCTTTCCTCACTCTGACTTTCATCATTGTGAGAGAAAGACCCTTTGTTACCAGTGAGCAATGGCTTCTTTACTAGCTTCAGCTGGTGCTTCCCCACCACCTCCACCACATCCAAGGAAGAGTGGACCACCTGCTAAAGTTATAATTCAGCAAGAAGAGGAAGAAGAGGAACAGGACGACCTAGATAATCTCCCTATTATGGCCAGAAGATCTGTTGTACCGGAAGTAACGGGACCAGAGGGCAGGGAGATGGTGCCAAATATACAAACGAGATTTCGTGAAGTAAAACAAGTCTGCGTACATTGCAGTGGATTCATTTGCTACGGAGAAAGTAGCATCACTCTGATCAACAGAGCTATTGACAATCATGCTCATGTTTGTCCGAAACTCCCCAAACAATAAATTCTTTTTTTTTGTTTTCTTGCTCCTGTTGAGCCCTTTACAATGAATCGTTTTCGTTGCCCCCTCCGAAAAAAAAACAAAAAAAATATAAAACTGTTCAGAAAAATTCAAAAAAAGTAAAAAAATGTTCAGAAAAATAATAAAAAAAATATAAAACAACAAAAACAATTTAAAAAAAAGTTCTTTTCAGAACTACCTCCCCGTTATTAAAAAATTGGTACAATATTTGCAACTGTGCCAACCTCTATTTCTCTTAGTTCGCTTCCCAGTTCGCTCCCCGGTACGCGAACCGGAAGCGAACCAAATTTTTTTTTTTTTTAAAAAGAACAGTAAGTATAAGGGAACGAAACAGACAGTTATGTTAAAAGAAAGACAGCTATAGGGGAGTAAACTAGAGATACTATTACCCGTAATCCACTGCTGATGATGTCACATATTACATCATTCATGACATGCTCAGTGACATCATCAGCAGAGGATTGCGGGTAACAGTATCCCTAGTTTATTCCCTATAGCTGTGTTTCTTTTAACATAACTGTCTGTTTCCTTCCCTTATACTTACTGTTCTTTTTAAAAAAAAAATTTTAGATCAGTCAGTCAGTCAGTCAGTCAATCACTTTTATTCGATTTTTAAAAAATCATAAAAAGACACAGGATACATTTCAAATGTTACACGTACAAAAAAAAATTAAATAACACAGGGAGAATATTTACATAATATGTACATAACAATTCATAATTCATAGCAGCAAAATGTAAAGTGACATGAGCGCACGCAATTCCTATATACAGAAGGAATAGATAAAAAGGTTAAAAAGGTACATTTAAAATATATAAAACATCGCCAAATCTATTTTATTGTGAGAGTTTGATTCTTAAGAACAGTTGCCTTTAAAAAATTTCGTTTATAATCAATCCGTTATTACATTTTCTGCGCTTTTTATTGATGCGTACTCCTGCTACTAAAAAACTTGCAACATGAAAGGTGACGTGTGCATTGTGCAAAAGTTGCAGGAATAAGAGCGCTGGCTTCACGTGTAAGAAGCGGGCCTCTCTAAGGATGGGGACAAGATATTTCCTTCTGATTTTATCATAGTGATCGCAGAACATAATAAAATGTAGGGTGTCCTGGGGTGAGAAGTTATCACAATCACATGGTTTATTGTTTTCCGGCGTCTCCCATCTATAGTATGAGCCCAATAAAAAATGAATTAAATTCAACCGAAATCTAATTAAAAGAAAGCGGTGGAAAGAGTTGTTTACAAGTATCAGGTAGGGTTCTGGGCCTGGGACGGTTTTCAATCTGAAATTCCTTCTCACTGTAAATTTCATAAGTTCGGTTTCCTCTCGCTCTGAAATAAAAAGGTTCATCAGTGAATCCTTAACTGTTTTAACGTCCACTTTGGTTATGCTCTTAGGTGAGTAAAAAAGGTCGATGCGTCCCACCTTTGCTAACATATTTTTTACATACAACATCCAGGGGATCTTGAGAACTCCATCCAAATTTAAACAATCATCTAGAATTTTATGATTTAAAGAGATCTCTTCATTTAACCAGGTTTTGAGCCAAGTAGTAACCGGGGCAGATTTTATCAAATCAGAGACATACCCAACTCCCAGTTCTGAGTGGGTGGAAAAAGTAGGGGTCGACTGGGGAACAGAAAGCAATGATCTTAGAAACCTGTTTTCTGCCCTTTGAATAGGGACAGGCTCTATGTATCCCCAGATTGAAGCCCCATAATTAGCGATTGCGATGCTCTTGGCATTATAAACTTTGAGGATCGCGCTCGTCGGTCTTGAACCCAGTTTTCTGGCAAAATTCAGGATGGCTCCTGTCGATCTGCTTAGTGCATTGGATTTGGCCTTAAGTTGGGGACCCCACGTACCTTTATCATCGAATAGGACGCCCAGGTAGGTAAAAGAGGGAACCCTCTGGACCTCCTTTCCTAGACAGACCATGGTTATTGGTCTCCTCTTTATCCCTTTTATTCCCATGATCAGGACGTGAGATTTTTGTGTGTTCACTTTTAGGTCTAGTGAGGTCATGAATTCCCCAAAGGAGGCCAGGAGTTTATTCAGGGCAACACCGGTTCTCGCCAAGAGGACCGCGTCATCCGCGTACAGGAGAACTGGGATGTTAGTGTCTCCTGCACGCGGGACGTCGGCGCCCAAGGCAGAGAGAACCGGCTCGAGGGTGTTTATGTACAAAGTGAAGAGGAGCGGGGCAAGAATACATCCCTGCCTCACTCCTCTCTCGGAGCTGAAGGGATTTGAAGGGATTTGTGCACCTACCGTCCCTGGTCACTCTCACTGTGGCCTCCAGCCCCTGATGTAAGTCAGCCAAAAAGCCCACTAAGGATTTATCAATGCCTATCTCCAAAAGGACCCCCCACAGCCTCGACCTGTTAACCAGGTCGAAGGCTGAGGAGAGGTCCATGAAAGCCATATATAACACTCCTTTTTTGACTATGGTGTATTTGGAGGTTATCAGATACAAATTTAAGCATTGATCCAATGTGCTTCTTTTGGCCCTGAAGCCATATTGGGCGTTCGAAAGAATTCAGTCAGAAACAGTGAAAGTAATGAAATATAAAAGACTACGTAGAATATGAGCACTGTATGCAACAACTTTGACACTTACAGAAGCCTCACCTTCTCCATGCCTCCTACACAGTTCTACATGTACATCATAAATGCAAACAGAACAGAATTAATTATACATGTTAAATGGTTTATTTTTGCTGTTCTCAGAATGTATCAAATTTCACTAAAACAGTGACTTGAAGGTATTCATCATATAACAGCGGGGGGAAAAAAACACAATCAAAATGATTGTGTTTAAAAAACCCATACAACATTACAAATCAGAATTCAGAACTCCTTAAAGTTAACTTACTTTCCATGACGGCCAAGGATGTCCTATGAACAGCTTACACTGTTGTGCTGTTATTACTTTCAACCCGCCACTTTCTGAAAGAAAACCTCCATCGTTTTCAAAAACATATTACATACAATAAATGACTTCTTGCTCTCTACCACAAGATTCCACAAGGCCAAATCTTGTCAGAGCCATGTATAACTCTTGGATTTCTTGTTAGCCAATCCCGTCTTTTCGCATTTCCGCAACTTTCAGAATTAAAATGTTGAAGATCATTTACACAATCCTGGACTAGTAATATCTTCCCCTTCTTGCTCAATCATGTTCTACATTTCCTATCACACTGATACTGCTTACTATGAAGCAGACTTACACTACCTTTATGACTAGTACAATTATTTAATTCTCTACATCACTTTTAATCACAAAGCAATGTAAAACAGTAGACAGCATTGCAGACTTACATTCCCTCTACTCCATGTTTTGATTCGCTGCTTCAATTAGCTTATAAAAAGAAATAGTTTTTCTGAACTCATTCAAAGTGCACGTATTTCTCAATAACGTCCAGTGTTATGGTAAAAAGTTATGTCTCTGTACTACACTTATCTTCAAGGCCAAATAGTGTAGGAGCCATGAGAACTTCTTGAAATTCCTCAGAGCACATCCCGAGATACTTTCCCTAAAATTTTGGTTTTAAAAACACCAGGTAAGAGTTTTTAAGGTCATATGGCAATTTTTTTTTGAAAATTAAAACAGAATCATTGCAGAATGACCAGCCATTTCTACACTTTAAATAAGCTGTATAATGTCCTGATGTTATTGAAGAACCATCATGATATATAATTGCTACAGTTACAAAAGTCCTTCCTGATATTGACAACTGTGAAGCCACAAAATTTTTAATTAAAGTTGTCAATTTTGTTCCATCAGGCCTACATCGTTGGAACATTAAAATGACATACTGGCCATATGTTCGTATAAATAATGTGGACATCATTTCAGATTTACATTGCCTACACTCCAAATTGTGATCAGCTGCTTTTACTAGCTTATTAAAAGAGACTGATTTACTGTCTGGCAAAGTTAAATATATAAATCTTTCTGAGTCTACACTAGTACTACTTGATACCCTACAGTTCTCGCAGTCATGCTGCCATTGATAAGAAAGCCCAAACAGATGATCTACATCTACACCTTCAGCATACAATACATCAAGCATATACTTTAAAAACTCCTGACAATCTTGCTGACTATTTTGAGAGAATTGTGTTTGGCCTGAACATCTGTCTAACAGATTTCGAATTTCAGACACACTTTCTATGTTTGTTCTATCAGTGCTACATTTCTCTAACACAGAATTTAACAAACTGCAAAATCTTTGATCAGAATTGACCACAATCTCTTCTTTTACATTTTGTAGAGAAAACAAAACATTAACCACTACATTAGCATAGCAGTTGACACCAGAACTGTTTTCAAATTGAAAACCAACAACATCTTCAACAGAATCCTTTTTGTTTCTGCTTATAATTTCAGGTTCATCGACTTTTCGTCTTTTTGCTACAACCTCCCCAGTATTGGTCACATTTCTTCGTTTCCGGCCTACCACACGTTTCTCAAACAAAGGATACTGAGGCAAATGTGGCGCATACTCTCTTCTCAACCTATTGTATTCCTTAACACAATCTAGATCCGCACAAATGTTTGTGACATCACACTCAATCAAGTACAATCCCGATAAAGTCCTAACTCGTGACAATGCCACATATGCCATACCCTCCTTGAACACAGAACTGCCAATATTCACCAATGCACAGTCTACACTTAAACCTTGCGATTTATGGATTGTCACCGCATATGCCAAGCAAACAGGAAACTGCTTACGACGAACATATAAGTCTTTTACAAGCAAAAATCTAGCAGAACAACGAGCAATTAGCTGTACTTCCTCAATGCCATCAAATTTAATTTTTAAAAATTCAATTCCATCTCTATTTCTGTATTTCACAAAATCAACAACATTACCCATTGATCCATTTACCAGACCTCTTTCAACATGTAAATTCCTTCTTAAAATTATACGGCAGTTCAAGCACACATTCAGAGTCTTTTCAAAACCCGCAGTTTTAGATATACTCTTCTCTAATGAATCCAATTTTGTTTTCAGATTCTCAGACAAAATAATTGTTGATCCCATATGCTCTACTCTGTCAATAGCTTCCAATTTCACAATCTCTTGCTTTTCTAAATGCAACATTTTGTTGTTGAATTTGGCACATTCTGCAAGAGTTGGCATCAAACATATTCCAGATTTTTTCTCAGTAACTTTCTGAAAAATATTCTCAGGCACAACATCTTCGTCTGGATATAAATTTGTCAGTAATCGTGCATGTAAAGCTTCTTTCCCATGCTCGGTCACTTTTCCAATTCTAACATCTTGTAGAATAGTCTTGTAAACTTCATCCTTTGCCTGGCGCATATTTTCATGCAGTTCAGCATAATTGAAGTTTAACCATATATTGACGTTGCCAATACTCCCTAAGCACTTCCTGGTATCTTCATGCGTGAGCATTTTGAACACAGGTTGCCCTTTCACTGGTGTCAGCTGCAGAAGATCTCCGAAAACAATGATGTGTTTGCCACCAAATAACACATCATACTCTGTTTTGAGGACTTCTTGCATTCTCAAATGCACAAAGGCAAGCATGACATTGGAAACCATGCTTACTTCGTCAATGATAAGAAGTTTCATTTTCCTCAAGACTCTTGAAACTTCAAAACAAGCATCTCCAGATAGCTTGTGATATTCTAATTTGTTGTCATGCTCCACTGGCAGCATCAGTAAACGATGTAAAGTAATCCCTTTAATGTTATGTGCTGCCAGTCCAGTTGGAGCGGTGACAACACAAGACAGCGATGACTCTGTCCTTTCCTGCAAATAACATGAAATTGCTTTAATAAGGAAACTTTTTCCAGTTCCCGCTTCTCCACTCACGTACAGTCGGACAGGCTTCAACGACGTACATGAGCACTCTTTCTTGTCATGACTTAATCCATGATCAATTTGCATGGTAAGTTCGTCATATATTTTCCTCTGCTCAACGTTGAGTTGTCTTTCCAACTCTTCTAAGTTAACCACATCCTCCTGAGCATGTGCCATGGCTCTTTCCACTTCATTCATAGCAGTGGCAGCTTCATTTTCGATAAGAGGTCCTCCTAGTGGATCCTGACTCAATGAAGCAGAACTCTGACTGTCCTGAGAACTGTCTCTGGCAATCTCGGCTGCAATCGTTGCTTCCTGCTCAATTTCCACATTCAACATTTCTACATATTTGGGAAAAGCAGGACATTCTATGGTCTCCTTGGCAGCATTGAATGAGTCTTCGTAACAAAGGAAATCTCCAAGCAGTTCCTCTTCTGCACGCCAAGGCTTAAAAAGTTGCAAAAGTGCTAAATAGAAAAACTCCTTTTTTTCAGGAGATTCGCCACTCAATTTTCGATGGTTTATCAAGTGGCATTTTCTTTGCTTGACCAGACATCCCTCACTTCCTATTACAGCATACACTCCTTTCTCAGTATCTTCTTTGATGTTCCTCTTGAATATGTAATTTTGCAGAACCTCATACAGACAAACATTCTCGAGGTGACTGCTTCGATTTGGATAATATGTATCCAACATGTTGCTCTTCAAAATGTCGGTACTGTTTGGCTCCTTTTCCGCCAAATACTCAATTTCCCGCACAGGTTTCAGAACTCGATTACGCGTTGCAGCAAGACCAACACTCGCCCAAACGATACTCCTGGACTTGGCATAGAGACTTGCTGAAGACAACCGGTCAGAACATTCGTAAGCTCCGATTTCTCGATGCGACAACATCTTCAGACTGAAACTGTACAACTTCTTGCTGAGGCTCTTTTCATGGGAAATGTCCTCCCACATATCCTTCAATTCTGTCTTCTCTTTTTTGGTGATGTAAGATGTCACATACCGAGCCACAGCCATACAGTTATCAGCCACAAACTGTATATCCATGTTAGCATTCCACATGGACAAAATCACCGGGTTCGTTCCTCTTCAAATTGTATGTGTTTTTAGGTGATTTCTTCATCACATTATGTCGCAGCGAAGACATCAAACTGTTCACTCTTCCTTTAGAAATCACCGATCGTGGAAAGCCGAAACGACATTTGGTGTAGAACTTGTCTTTGTTCCGGAATTTACGACGACAGTACTTTCCACATCGATGGCTTTGGAAACGTAGAACTTTTTCTCTTAGGCTTTTTTTCTCCTTTGCGTTTGGAACAGCACACGTAGAATACTGTTCTATGAAACTCATCACTGAGTCGTCTGCATCCGTTCCAAATTTAGGTGCATCCTTGATCCACAGCAACATATGTATATGAGGAGCACCTCTTGCTTGGTACTCCTTCCTCCAGAAGAAATCCAACACCTCTCCAAGAGGTGGATTCTTCTTATTCATGATGAAAGACATCATACCTTCAAATCTATGATTGAAGTACCTACATACATTGACTGGATCCAAAGAGCACAGTTCTCCGGGTGTCTTGAATTCGATGTTTTCTACGTTAGCATTTGCCTCTCGTAGAAATTCAAGTAAGTCTTCCCAGCCATACTCAGCACAGCTCAAAGTGAGGAACCATGTGGGAGTTCCTAAGTTCCTCAGCATACATTTTAAATCACCATGACGACGGTACCAGTACTCATTAGTACCACGCTGACACGCCATGAGATTAATCAGGTGAGAATCCAAAATACTGTCTTGGACATTGACTTTATCCATAAAGTCACTTGCCGAGATGTTTTGCATGTGTATACCACTTTTCAAGATGTGGTTCACTGCATATGACAGTCCAGACAGATCGCTTTCAAACAGGAGATGAAACAAATAAGGAATGCATTGTCGAAACCTAGGATCTCCTGCATACAATCGCAAAGTCCGGTATTCAGAAGCAGGAATTTGATGAGGTCGCTCATCATATCTTCCTCCCTGACCTGTTGGAAAAAGCTGTGGGAAACACCGAGCTTCCAAACTTTCCTCCCAAACACTAATGGGACTCCCTTTCGCTTGTTTCATTTGAAACAACTCAATAGCATTCCCCATGACTTCCTTGGAATGCAAAGGATGAACACTATAATGTTCATATATTTCTTCACTAGTACAGGGTTCTACTTTCTCAATTTGACCAGCACACAAATCGCTATCCTCTTCCTCACTTACTTCCTCTTCTGCAACATATACATTTTTATAGTATTTATTATATTTTTTCAAATACAATGTTGCCCTTTTGACTTTCCTAACATCTACTAAATCTTGCCATATTTTCTTATTCTTTGTCGGAACCCCATTAACTAAGATAACAAGAGGTTCCTCTTCCACTTTTTCTACTCCAATTGTGTTAATGTTTTTCTTCAAATCTAGAGGCAAATAAACAACTCTTCCCTTTAATCCTCTCTGTAAATCTGATGGAGGCAATTTCCCTGTCTTTGGCTCCATTCTTACAATAGCCTGAAAGGGATGGATACTTTGAATCAAAATAGATTCATAAGTATTTAAATCCTTCAATTCAGAAGGAATCTCAACCAATTCCAGATTATTATGAACCGCTCTAGCAGGCATCTGGTTTTGATTTAATTTATTACAACAATAAGTACGCACACGTTGATCCGATCCCAAATCAAAACAATTTTCTACCATCAAGTATGTAGCGAAATCCTTCCATTCACTATTATTTTCCCTTTCACTTTTTGCATATAAATCCACTAACTTAGTCTGATTCTTATAATAAGTGCGTCGACAACACACACAAGTGAAATTTGGCCTCTCACTTGATTTCACCTCAAACGTCGCAATTTCCCTCTGGAAATTATCTGTACTGGAAACCTGTACACTATCTTCCACATTACTCTCTTCTTCTTGGTCAATTTCAACATTCTCCTCTTTACTTCCAAAGTAACAAAACTCAATTTCTTCACATATATTCTTCACATCTATTTCAGAACCATGCAAAAGAGCAGCGCATAATTGTTTAAGCATAATTGCTGGACTCTTAGCATAATACAACATTCTAACTAATTTCCTCACTTTATTATGATGCACTGCTAGCATCCTGAAATGATGAAAAACACTCTGGCATACTCTCCTGGAAAGACAAGCCAGTGAATGACCATGCAAACCTATCACTTCTCTCACTCTGCAAGGATCTAATTCTTGCAACAACTTCATTTTCTGCTTCAAACTTTTCTTACTAAATGACCGTATAAAATCACAAAGCAAATTGATGGAATCCTGTCGTACACTGCAAATACTACTACACTTACAGGTGTACACAGGACCCTTAGGACGTCTCCCTAAAACCTCATTACCTAACACCTCTTCTATCTCTGTTCTCACAAGTTTTTCTTTTTCAACTGGACAACCATCTTTCACTTCATAAGCTCGACCACTGGTGTCAACTGCATGCACCAAATCATTATCCTGGAAATAACTCTCCTCATTAAAAAATGCCTCAGAGCTTGAACTATGCATCCATTCTCCAGAAAAAACTTCACAAAAATTACTACGATTAACTATTCTCTTCCATCTACTATTTCTTTTGAAATCATAAATTACCTTGTTTAGCTTCCTAATTCTATTGATTGTCAAAATAAATAACTTACGTTTAATTTCAAATGCCTGATCAATAACTTTCTCAACTATTTTTTTTCTCTTATAAAAAACCACTTTCTGCTGACCTTTCTTAATATTTTTTAACAAATTCCCAATTATCCTGTTGCGGAACATTCGTTTACGAATATCCCTAAACTGTTGTTTCCTTCTACTTTCATGCATAGAGTTATCTCTTACTCTAGCAGTAACATTTCTCATTGGCCTTTCCTTACCATTTGAATTCTTTCTCCTTTTCTGGACTGAAACATTTTCTGTAGTAATATTTTTTTTACTACACATATTTCTTATGACTGTTTTTCGACTCTTACCCGGTGCTTTCTTGGTGACTTGACAAATCTTTTTGTTAGAGGACTGCTGCATTATTCCATGGTCCTGCTGTCTTTGACGTTTTGCAGCCTTTCTTACTCTTTCTTTGCTAGGCATCCTAAAATCTTGAAATAATCTGCAGTTGAATCTGTGGTAAAATATAATAAAAAATGTTATTAACCACTATTACCCAACAGTAAATTAATAACAGTCATCAAAAACTTAACACACTACTTAAGTATATAATATACTGAAGCCTATCTCCAATTTTTCACTGAACAGGACTCATCTCTTCTTAACCTTGGATAAACCTCACCTACTCTGTGTCCCCTGCACATAATTAAATGTACAGGGGCAGATTTATATTAACTAGCACATCCCCAGGGATGCACCAGTTAACGTGCACCGCTGCTCTGCCACCCACGGTGTGCCGCATTTACAATCAGATAGGACAAAGCTACATCAAAACCCTGCGCCTGCTTGAAGCAGGCATAGATCTTGACGCAGGTAGGCTGAAAGCTAAAGCAACAACTAAGTGTCGTGTGCAGAAGTTACAAAAAAGGAAAAATGGCGTTTAAACCAGTAATGAGACCATGCTAACGTAATACAGAGTAAAAATATCCAGGATCTACATCAGTTTGGGGTTCACGAACCTGGCAGGTACAAGGCACTGAGGCTTTCCACCGTGCATGTCTCATCCCAAAACATATGTTGTTTGTGAATGAAACAATGTCCCAGACCAAATGCTTTGGATTGGCTACTTCTAAAAAATTAAACACCCCTACTATCCCGGAGTTAGAGGAATATGATGGTTGGAGTAATTTTACTCGTTGTCTATTAAAGATTTACAGGCCCTACTCCGTAATTCTTCCTTTAACATTTCCAGTATAAATCCAAAAGGTTGACTGCTTTGGCAACGTGCCTTATCCACGGTTTAATAACGCTGCCTTTTGCTTTATATAAGTTTTCAAATTGTATGAAATATATACCAATAGGTCGTTATTAACCTTTAGGTAGTGGTTTTCTTCATGAAGTCTGGTCGCTTCCATACACATACAGATTTTCAAAGATGATCAAGAACTTTATCTGAATGGAGAGGAATGCACTGAGACGCCAGATCATTCACTAATGTGTAGGCACATACAGTTACACGGTTCATGCAACAAACACCGACCAAATATGGCTTGCGTGTTGCAAGGCACACCAGTTCCTGCTATCATCCCCACGTTCAAGTTCTTGGAAAATGGTAGTTATTTGATGCTCAATAATGAAGATTGTTCTGGGTTAATTAAAAGTATTCATTTTATCGTAACAGTAAATGAACGGGTTATTTGCTGCAGAAATGTTCTATTTCCTCCCACACATGAACATAGGGAGTTTTCAATCTGGCCACAAATACCAACCTTGGCAGCACATTTCAACGGCATGGCAAGAATAAGAGCTATTTTGTCTCAGAGAGAGGTGGCCTTGAGTTCGGCCCGTGAAACTTTCGTGCTTCACACAGCGAACACCCGTACAGAGGTGCAGACCCTTTTAAATACAGATTCGCCTTTCCATTTCAGCAAGATGGTTCGGACTATCTCTAACGCGTCCTCCACAAAGGGCCTGGCGCACTTTTTTAAAATTGTTACCAGTGGTCTCGTGACTTCATTTGAGAAAATCTTTGGAGTCATCCCTGCTTTCTTACATTCTATTTTTTCCACTCTGCTTCGTGGATTCCCATTTTTACTTGCATTACCAGCGGACACTCTTGTGCTTTTTTACATTTTTAAATATGGATGTCCCTCCTGTGCAAGCTCCCGCCCTGCAGCTGCTGACACTGTTCCGCAATCGCATGCTAGAATATTATGGCACAATGCCGTTGGCGATATTAAGCACGGCATATGGATTATCTTTTCTATGCTGATGTGATTCCTTCAAATCTAAGACACTAAAGTATCGGCACGCCCTAAACCAACACAAAGAGACCTTCTTAGCAAATAATATATTATGTGTATTAGGGAGGGTGAGATATAAGCAGCCGCGGGCCGTGGAGGGAGTTACGGTGGGGCAGGGATGCGGGGAGGGGGAGGGGCAGGGTGGAGCCCTCTCCACCCTGCCCCTCCCCCTCCCCGCCTCCCTGCCCACCGTAACTCCCTCCACGGCCCGCGGCTGCTTATAAGTGTTGCTAACTCTTATTCATTTACAGCATGTTAACATACTGTCACCATTCGCTTTTTATGTACTATTGACTATGCTGGTAATTTTGCTACTGATAATATGTGTACTTGTATAATCTAAGATACTACGCCTGAGAAGACGGCATTAGTAAATAAACATTTCAAATACACATGTATTCTTCTTAACTCCATGTTCTCGTTTCTAAGAAATATATAACGACCGACTGTTCATGAGTTCCACGTATCCTGAGGTACTATAAGTTCATATTCTGGATTGTCTAAACATTGAGAGTTTGTTATATCCAATGTGACACTGTACCTAGCTTGCTAAGGGGTTTTGATTACTAAGGTGAGTTTTGGGACACCCTAATTCGCCGAGGTTCCAATCCTCTGTCCACAGTTCTGTGTCAGAACAGAAACCCTGCGACAGGGGCACCCCTCAACCTTACTGGAGCTTCATCACACTTGCGATACAACTCCAGCAATGCGCCAACTTTACGGCACAAATACGTCACGCATCTGTGCTGTTTTTGCCCCATGATGCGCCGCATTGTAAATGCAGCACACCATAGGTGACGGAACAGCGGCACAGAATGACTAACACATCCCTGGTGATGCGCCAGTCATCATAAATCTATCCCTATGCTTCTTATCTTGTTAGAGATAAACCGCCATATGTATCATCAAAGTTTTTTGCATTTCCTAAATAGCGAACTTTAAGGAATAAATAGCGATTCTTTACCATTCCTAGTTTGCGATGACCTATTTGCTAATTACAAATTACCCATTCATTTCCATGCAGCAGGAGGCCCATAGGAATGAAGGTGCAATTTGCGATTAGCAATTACCTCATCGCAAATTACGAATTTTTCCGACGGTGCAGGGGTGTCTCAAGAACACCCTGCTGCACCCCTGAAAAAGAAATTTGGGGTCATATGGCGCACATAAATTTTGAAAACATTCCTTTACCTCAAAAACGATTTTCAACTCATAATTTGAAAACACTGCACATGGGGAAATGACTTAAAATGTCCTTAAGACACATAAAAGCATTTTTTGATTGCCTTTGCAGCATGTTTCAGTCACCTTTAACATGCCTATGTAACGGAAACATTCAAAATCTAAATTTGCCATGCACAGGTGGGAGCATATTTACAAGCAATTTGCTCCACAGACAAACTTCTTACATTGAAATGGGAAAAATAACATCAGAGACTCTCAATTACCTTATAAAGAAGCAGACACCATTATGTCCTTCTCATCAATATTAAAACCATTGCTTTTTCTCAAAAACGATTTACAAGTCATAATTTGAAAACACTCCACAGCTCCTATGCACATAAAAGCCCTGTCAGTACTAATACTTCACATTTTCTCCAATTACAATTTCTCAAAGAAACAAAATCTATTTGTGAAACACTTGAGACAAAGCAACATTTGAAAAACACAACTTTCTTCATAATTTTCTCCTTAAAGCACACAATTTTCTATCTAAATTAAAGAAATCTTTTCTCACCTTAGCAAATACTTTGAGTTTCAAAACAGTCTCAGAAACACACCAATTTGTCTTCAGCAGAGCAAAAGGTATGCACTCCAGAGTCTGCAGCTATCAAAAGCACAGAAATGCTGTAATTCCTCACACATATCTCTCATGTCACCCAATCAAAACTCTTCCCTCACTTTTTTTCAAAGCAAAACCCTTCCCCCCTCTGCCCCCTCTCTGCTTTTTCTGCATAGCAACCACCTCTTGCAAGACCTCTCACACAACAATGTTGCAATTGAACTCTGAACTCTCAGTGCACCTGCATATCCAGAGCATTCTTTCATTTAATGATTTTTTCTTCGCCACTCAAAATACATCTTTCAACGAACTCATCCATGCACACTAACTTTCTGTTTTCAGCAATCAAAATCCACCAATCACTCTTACTGCTTCATTAACACAGAAACTCCTCAGTTTTTTTCATTTTACACTCTCATTTTTTCAACTGCCATTTCATTGCCACACTTCATCTGACTGCAGCAGAACCTTCTCTCACCATGTTTTCTGTCTGGATTGTTGGACATAGTTACATCTATTGGGCTCAAACGTACGCTGAAAACAGGAATTTACCTAACCTCAATTTACAAGATGTGGAAATTAAGTGGTTTGGCCACAGAGGATTAAAATGTCACCAATTGATACCATTGGTGAAAACCTTTATGCATTTGCCAAAACCTGACCTGTTAATTGTGCACTGTGGAGGTAATGATTTGGGTACTTTGACTGGGGTAGGTCTGGAAATGCTTTTAAAGGACACCTTTGAGCAATTGATGGCACTTTTTCCTCAGACTGCCTTGGTATATTCAAATATATGCCAAAGACAGAAATGGAGGTGGTCGAACCAATTTTGTCCACAAATTGAGAAGTCGAGGAAGCATGTAAACAAATCTGTTTCAGCTTACATGAGAGACCATGGAATGGGCTCCCTGTACAACAATAACTTGCGTTACTACATGCAAGATATCTACAGAGGAGATGGAGTTCACTTCTCAGATGAGGGCAACAGAGTTTTCACTCTGAATTTAAGAATGTGCATTGGTACCTACTTATAAGTACCTAAATGTACCATAAACCCAAAAGCTCTTCTCAGAGCTACCCTACATCTGATCACTCACAATTATTATTTTACTCTAACTTTTTTCACTAATTTTCAAGAAAGTACGCTCCCCAGAACGCTTCCCGGTTCGCGAACCGGGCGCACTCCACGCAAAAAAACTAAAAAAACGGTATATTTTTTTTTGCCCTGCGAGACCCCTTCAAAGCCTCCACATCAAACCTAGGGGGTCAGGGACGATCTACTATGCCCCCTTATGGTCATTTGCCCCTTCGCTTTGGCCTCCTCTTGTCTCTCGATCCTACCGAGAGACAAGATGGCGGCCGCTACGGACTGTTTGGAATGTTTACAGACGCCGAAAAACCAATCAGCTTCGCAAACCTCCGTAACGCGAAAAGTACGCGAAGCGGAGCGCTGTTACAGATATATATCTTTTTTTGAACGTTAATATCTCAAAATCCACTGGAGCACATATATTGAGACCTAGCAAAGGCACATCGGGCTACCAGTCCCTACAATTTTGCCAAGTTTCGTGCAAATCCATTCAGCCGTTCGATTATTATTATTTTATTTATTTTTGCCCCGCGGGGCCCTTTTAAAACCTCCACATCAAACCTAGGGGGTCAGCGAGGATCTACTATTCCCCCTTATGGTCATTTGCCCCTTCGCTTTCGCCTCCTCTTGTCTCTCGATCCTACCGAGAGACAAGATGGCGGCCGCTACGGACTGTTTGGAATGTTGACAGACGCCGGAGAACCAATCAGCTTCGCTTCACAAAGCTCCGTTGCGCGAAAAGTACGCGTCCTGGGACGCTGCCCGGTCCGCTGTTACAGATATATATCTTTTTTTAAACGTTAATTTCTCAAAATCCACTGGAGCACATATATTGAGACCTACAAAAGGCACATCGGGCTACCAGTCCCTACAATTTTGCCAAGTTTCGTGCAAATCCATTCTGCCGTTCGGGCTAAAAGTGAGGCCAACCGCCCTATGGAAATTAACATGGGAAAAACGCGTTTTGGGACCCCCCTTTTTTCTCGGCCCCCCCTTGACGAACACCCCCAAAATTTTCAGGGGCTGCTCAGAAACAAAATGTGCCATTTTCCGGAAAATTTCAGCCAATTCCGTCCACAAACGCCAAAGTTATTAGACATAGAATTTTCAAAAATCCCATAGAGAAAAATCCTAACTATATATACCTACTGGCGACCGCCAGTAGGTAATATATATGTTATGCTCAAACTTTTCAAAGCTTCAAAGAAAAGATGCAGCACTCAAGGAGGGGTTATGAAGTCACGGAAGGGTTTATTAAGGGAGAAAACCGCACATATATATATATATATTAACTGAAAAAACCATAGGTTTTAGCCTCGTTATAGTTAGGAATTAGCATTTAAAAAACCTTAGAAATTCATTGAAAAAATAGGTTTCACACATGTTATAGTTAGCTGGACATTTCACTCATACAAAACCATTAAAATTCCCCCGTTATAGTTAGTTCAGCTAACTATAACTCGCACGCCAGCAATGCAATGCTGATGACTTCACATATTACATCACTCATGACACGGAATTCATAGTTCAGCTAATTTTAAAGGAATTTTTTAAAGTTCCAAAATTCCACACATAGAAACATTTCTATGTCTAATAACTTTGGCGTTTGTGGACGGAATTGGATGAAATTTTCAGGAAAATGGAACATTTTGTTTCTGAGCAGCCCCTGAAAATTTGGGGGGGTTTTGTCAAGGGGAGGCCGAGAAAAAAGGGGGGTCCCAAAACGTGTTTTTCCCATTCATTTTTCCATAGGGCGGTTGGACTCACTTTTAGCTCGAACAGCTGAATGGATTTCCACGAAACTTGGCAAAATTGTAGATATTGTTTGCCCGATGTGCCTTTGCTAGGTCTCAAGATATGTGCTCCTGTGAATTTTGAGTAAATTAGGTTTAAAAAAAGATATATATCTAGAGCCGCGCCCGGTGCGCGTACCGGAGAGCACTCCGGGCGCGCCACGCGACTTGCGCATGGCAAGCTGATTGGTTCTCGGGTGTCTGTAAACATTTGAAACAGTCCGCAGCGGCCGCCATCTAGTGTCTCGGTAGGATTGAGACACAAGAGGTGGCAAAAATCAAAGGGGGAAATGAGCAAAAGGGGGCAGGGTACACCCCCCTGACTCCTAGTTTTGATGTGGGGGCCATAAAAGGGTCCTGCGGGTAAAAACCAAAATTAAAAAAAATCGATTTTAGCGGGGGGGAGCGCCCGGTACGCGCACCGGGGAGCATACGGGGGAGCGTACCATGGAGATAAAAAATGACAGACTTTAAAAAAAAAAAAAATTGCATTTTTTTATACATTGGAGGTAGTTCTGAAAAGAACTTTTTTTTGATTTTGTTGTTTTATATTTTTTTAGACTTTTTAAAACGATTTTATATTTTTTTGGGATTTTTGTCAGGGGAAAAACAAAAACAGGGATTCCAAAACTGCTCAACAGGAGCAAAAAAATGTGAAAATTTAGGGACTGGCAGTGCAGCGGTGTTGCTGTTTCTTTATGGCAATGAGTTCAACACTCTGCTCCCCATAGCAGAGCAGTTCGTCACACTCCGTGCACAGAAATTTGATGCCTGCAAACCCCGGCTGTATGTTAGGGACCATTCTTCCACGGGGTGGTCCCGAAGGTGTTGCTCCACCAGTGGAGGTGCTGCCGCCATCTGTGGGTAAATTCCGTGCCAGCTCTCTGACACTCTCCCTGTTGTTTGGGTGTCTTCTTTTGACATGCCTGATTAAATTGGCATTTCCAAAACTATATTTTTTCAGAGGATTGCCTCTGGATAAAGTACTACCACATATTTTGCAGGTTACTTTGGGAGCATTGACTTTTTTTTGTCCTTCAGGGATGTCATAGAATTTCCAGATGAAATGGTCTTTTTTCTTCTGCTGAGGAGGGTCCTCATCTAATAATCCGTCGGAATCACTGCTGGATGACTCTCTTGCAGCCATTGCTGTAGATCAGGAAAGGATTGCCTCTGGATAAAGTACTACCACATATTTTGCAGGTTACTTTGGGAGCATTGACTTTTTTTTGTCCTTCAGGGATGTCATAGAATTTCCAGATGAAATGGTCTTTTTTCTTCTGCTGAGGAGGGTCCTCATCTAATAATCCGTCGGAATCACTGCTGGATGACTCTCTTGCAGCCATTGCTGTAGATCAGGAAAGGATTGCCTCTGGATAAAGTACTACCACATATTTTGCAGGTTACTTTGGGAGCATTGACTTTTTTTTGTCCTTCAGGGATGTCATAGAATTTCCAGATGAAATGGTCTTTTTTCTTCTGCTGAGGAGGGTCCTCATCTAATAATCCGTCGGAATCACTGCTGGATGACTCTCTTGCAGCCATTGCTGTAGATCAGGAAAGTAGGAGATGAAGACAGTACACAGAACAGCTCTTGCTCTCTCCAAGTACAAAGCAATAGTGAGAGAAATGGGTGGGTTTCACACAATTTGGAAAAAAAAAAGTTCTGAACCAATGAAAAGTGTTATTTTAAAGTCACATGGTTTGACGCGCTTACGCTACGCGCCCCAGGGCGCGTCCCGGGGCGTGTTTCATAAGCGCATCGGGGCGCTTACGTTGCGCGATCGCATGCGCTTCCGGGTGCGCTTACGCGGTGCGTCATAAGACGCATCTCGCGGCTACGCGATACGTGTCTTATGACGCAAGGCGTGGCGGCTACGCAATACGTCACGATGTTGTTTTCGTTCGCGGCAATAGCGCTATCGGGACGCTCATCAGTACGCGCCCCGGGGCGCGCCGCAAGATTGCGCTTACCCGTGCGTTCACCAGTCCGCGCCCCGGGAGCGCACCAAAAAGAATTAAAAAAAAAAAAATGACATAATTATACAACATAAAATTCGCTTTAAAATTTATTATTTTTTAAAACTATAAACATATGCTATTAAAAAACATATGAAATTCACTGAAAAAAACATAGGTATAGACCATATATAGTTAGGAATTAGCATTTACAAAACCATTGAAATTCACTGAAAAAACCATAGGTTATAGACCATATATAGTTAGGAATTAGCATTTACAAAACCTTGAAAATTCACTGAAAAAAACATAGGTTATAGACCATATATAGTTAGGAATTAGCATTTAAGAAACCTTTTTTTTACTCACACAAAACCATTGAAATTCCATATATAGTTAGTTGCACTAACTATATATCGCGCACCCGCAATCCACTGCTGATGATGTCACATATTACATCATTCATGACATGGTCAGTGACATCACTGATGACATCACTGATGACATCTCAAATGACATCACTGGTGACATCATTGATGACATCTCAAATGACATCACTGATGACATCACTGATGACATCTCAAATGACATCACTGATAACATCTCAAATGACATCACTGATGACATCACTGATGACATCTCAAATGACATCACTGATGACATCATTCATGTGACAATATAATGCACCTCCTCACACTTTAATATAACCTCTGTTACATCCAGTGTTAAATACAGAATATAATTTTTTAAACCATTGACACACCAATACTAGTTACTACATACGCACTCACTGATTCCTACGTCTACACACACATACACTCATTCACCCATACAATCATTCATACATACAATCACTCATCTTTACAACACTATCATATGCACTCATACACCTATACAGACACTCACACTCTGCCACTCATCCATGGAGTTACTCACACACCTAGTCAGTCCTGTAAAGAATCAATCACACTTCCATTTTCTAATCTATACAGTTAAACATAGAGTACCTTACATTTTCAAACATATACTAACACATACTTACTCTCTTATACAATCATTGATACAAGAACACATTGATCTGCACAGAGTCACACATCTCCCAGCCAGCCACACACACACTCAGTCTCCCATACAAATACTTGGACAATCAATCAATAACCCATATAGTTACTCATATAGCTACTGATCAACACATGCAGCACTTTACAGAACAACAGACATAATGATGCACAAATTAAGACAGTTTAGTCACTAACCCATTCACTCAGTGACACACATTTAATCACTTACTCATTCATAAAGTCAGTCACGCACCTACTAAATCTTTTATTTAGGCACTTCTACATCTACTCATTTTTCAATATGTAAAACATATTTTAACTTTACAGAAACATACAGTCACTGGATGTTGTCATCAGTGATATCATCAGTGATGTCATTTGAGATGTCATCAGTGATGTCATCAGTGATGTCACTGACCATGTCATGAATGATGTAATATGTGACATCATCAGCAGTGGATTGCGGGTGCGCGGTATATAGTTAGTGCAACTAACTATATATGGAATTTCAATGGTTTTGTGTGAGTAAAAAAAAGGTTTCTTAAATGCTAATTCCTAACTATATATGGTCTATAACCTATGGTTTTTTCAGTGAATATATATATATATATACATCCATCACAGTCCAGGACCCCAAAATTGGAAAAGGCCACTTGGAAGCTGGTTACACAAACACTTCTTTTATTGCAGCATGCCATCCCAGAAGGCCATTTATTTGACCGCGCCCACTGAGGCAGTTGTGTTTAAAACAAGGTGTGCAAAGAAAGATGCTTACATTTCCCTCACTCACTACGCCGCTGAAGAAGGGATTTTACTCTCGAAACGCGTCTGGCGTTTTAACTTTGGGATCTGTGTTGCTGGGGAAGGAGCCTGCCAGCAAGTTGCCAGATTTAATAAACGAGCTGATTTGAACTCCGTGTGGCTCCAGTCAAGTTGGGTCTTGCACTGTGTGGAATTTTAACGGCCTGCCCGGTCGTGACAGTGAGCCTACTGCAGCAGCGGTCCTTTCAAGACGTCATTGGTGTTTGAATTATGGAACGGAGCAAGCTGACACTTGCAGGGTGTTGTTAGCTTGGTGCTCGATTCTGGCATCTACAAAGCGAGGCTTGAGCCAGCCAGCAGTGCAAATCAACCCACTGTGGATTTATTTTGTGGAAATAAGGAGGGGAATGCAGGCACACCCACTTGGGACATAATGCTGACTACACATCCCAGAAGGCCATTTATTTGACCGCGCCCACTGAGGCAGGTGTGTTTAAAACAAGGTGTGCAAAGAAAGACGCTTACATTTCCCTCACTCACTACGCCGCTGAAGAAGGGATTTTACTCTCGAAACGCGTCTGGCGTTTTAACTTTGGGATCTGTGTTGCTGGGGAAGGAGCCTGCCAGCAAGTTGCCAGATTTAATAAACGAGCTGATTTGAACTCCGTGTGGCTCCAGTCAAGTTGGGTTCCTGCACTGTGTGGAATTTTAACGGCCTGCCCGGTCGTGACAGTGAGCCTACTGCAGCAGCGGTCCTTTCAAGACGCCATTGGTGTTTGAATTATGGAACGGAGCAAGCTGACACTTGCAGGGTGTTGTTAGCTTGGTGCTCGATTCTGGCATCTACAAAGCGAGGCTTGAGCCAGCCAGCAGTGCAAATCAACCCACTGTGGATTTATTTTGTGGAAATAAGGAGGGGAATGCAGGCGCACCCACTTGGGACATAATGCTGACTACACATCCCAGAAGGCCATTTATTTGACCGCGCCCACTGAGGCAGGTGTGTTTAAAACAAGGTGTGCAAAGAAAGACGCTTACATTTCCCTCACTCACTACGCCGCTGAAGAAGGGATTTTACTCTCGAAACGCGTCTGGCGTTTTAACTTTGGGATCTGTGTTGCTGGGGAAGGCACCTGCCAGCAAGTTGCCAGATTTAATAAACGAGCTGATTTGAACTCTGTGTGGCTCCAGTCAAGTTGGGTTCCTGCACTGTGTGGAATATATATATACATATATATATATATTCACTGAAAAAAACCATAGGTTTCACACCAGTTATAGTTAGCTGAACATTTTACTCATACAAAACCATTGAAATTCCCACGTTATAGTTAGTTGGACTCACTATAACTCGCGCGCCCGCAATCCACTGCTGATGATGTCACATATTACATCATTCATGACATGGTCAGTGACATCACTGATGACATCTCAAATGACATCACTGATGATATCACTGATGACATCATCCATGTGATAATATAATGCACCTCCTCACACTCTAATCTAACCTTTGATACATCCAGTGTTGAATACAGACTATCATTCTTCAAACCATTGACACACCAATACCAGTTACTACATACACACTCACTGATTCCTAAGTCTACACACACATCCACTCATTCACCCATACAATCACTCATACATACAGTCACTCATCAATACAACACTATCATATGCACTCATACACCTATACAGACACTCACGCACTGCCACTCATCCATGGAGTTACTCACAAACCTAGTCAGTCATACAAAGATCACCCATTTCATCATCTATACAGTTATACACACATAACCTTACTTATTCAAACATATACTATCACATACGTACTCTCTTTTACAATCACTGATACAAGTACACATTGATCCATACAGTCACTTACGCAATCACAGGCTCTCATGTATAGTCATTGATATATGCCAACTCTCACATACACTGTGTTTTACATATGTACTTACTTGGACATGTAGCACTGAGATATCCATTCACTCACCAACACGCCCATGCACACAGTCAACCGCCCATACAGCTGTTTTCACATGCACTCTTGAACCCATACACCAAGTGAATCAACTGCTCACACATCTATGCACAGAGTCACACACCTCCCAGCCACCCCCACACACACTCACCCTCACATACAAATACTTGGGCAACCAATCAATAACCCATATAGCCACTCATATAGCTACTAATCAACACATGCAGCAGCTTACACAACAACAGACATAATGATGCACACATTCAGACAGTTTAGTCACTAACCCATGTATTCAATAAGACACATTTAATCACTCACTCATACAGTCAGTCACACACCTACTAAATCCTTCATCCTCCAGACACTCATACATACACTCATTCTTCAATATGTAAAACATATTTTAACTTTACAGAAACACACAGACACTGGATGATGTCATCAGTGATGTCATCAGTGATGTCATTTGAGATGTCATCAGTGATGTCATCAGTGATGTCATTTGAGATGTCAACAGTGATGTCATCAGTGATGTCACTGACCATGTCATGAATGATGTAATATGTGACATCATCGGGATTGCGGGCGCACGAGTTATAGTGAGTTCAACTAACTATAACGTGGGAATTTCAATGGTTTTGTATGAGTAAAATGTTCAGCTAACTATAACTGGTGTGAAACCTATGGTTTTTTCAGTGAATTTCAAAGGTTTTTTAAATGCTAATTCCTAACTATAACGATTGTGAAACCTATGGTTTTTTTAGTGAATTTCAAAGGTTTTTTAAATGCTAATTCCTAACTATAACGATTGTGAAACCTATGGTTTTTTCAGTGAATTTCAAAGGTTTTTTAAAAGCTAATTCCTTGCATCGAGTTTGTAACCAACGATTTTTAAAGTGAATTATTATTTTTTTTTTAGTAGCTGTTTTTTATAACTATTATTATTATTATGTTTTTTTTCCCCAAATTAATTTTTCAATGTATTGTTCATGTAGGTTTTTTTTATCATTTTGTCTTGGAGCGCTCAGGGTGCGCACACCGGTAAGCTCACTCGAGAGCGCTATTCCCGCGTGCGGGAAAAAATAAGGTTGTATTTAAAGTAAAAAATAATGCAAGACATTTAGTGGCATACTTATAAAAGTAGTATTTTTGATTTTAAATACCCATATTTTAACTTTAAACGTATTTCCGAAAAGCTAGCAAAACGTCATTTAGGCGCGCCGCGTAAGCGCCTCCGGAAGCGCCTATGTTCGTGCCGCGTAAGCGCCCATGGAAGCGCTCCGGTGCGCGCAGCGTAAGCGCGTCAAGTCATGTGACCTTAAAATAACACTTTTTATTGGTTCTTTACAGTTTTTTTTACAACTAATGAAAACCCCACCCATTTCCTTCACTACCTCTTTCACTTTGGAGAGAGCAAGACCTGTTCCCTGTTTCTCTTCATTACTTTAGAAAGAATGGCTGCAAGACCACCTAGCAGCAGTGAGCACTCTGATGAGTTTATCCAGGAGGACCCTCCTCAGCCAAAGGTGAAGGAGCACTTTATCTGGACATTTTTTACTATTCCACCAGGAAAGAAAAAGGTTAATGCTCCAAAGGTGGAGTGCAAAATTTGCCAAACTATTCTTTCACGGGGTGACCCTAGAAGAAAATATAGTTTTGGCAACTCAACAATGATCAGGCGTGTTCATAGGAGGCACCTCCAGAACTATGCCCGGGAGAGTGTCAGGGACCTGGCACGTAATCCCCCGAGAGATGGCACCTCAACTTCCACCGGGGGAGCAACATCATCGGGGAGAGGAAGAGCAGTGGAGCTGATACCGAACATACAACCAGTATTTACTGACATCACCATTAAATGTAAGCAGTGTGACGAACTGCTTTGCTACGGAGAGCAGAGTATCATGCTAATTGTACGCAAAAGAGAAGAACATTGGTGCCCTCCCCATCCCTAATTTTTCCCCTTTTTTTTGCTCCTGTTGAGCAGTTTGGCATTCCCTGTTTTTATTTTTGTTCAGAAAAAAAACATTTTTTTTAAAACGTTCATAAAAAGTAAAAAAAAAAACTAAAAAAACCCAGTTGTTTTTAGAACTACCTCCAATTCTCCAAAAAGAGCTGTATTCTTTACAAATTCAAAAGGAGTGAATGAAGTGGAGTGCAGTGAGAGAGGAAAGGAAAATGAGTGAGGGAGCAAAGAAAGGGACGAGAGGGGAAGGGAAGTGAAGTAGGGGGATTAAAAGAAGGTGAGTGTGGGAGGTGAGTGAGGGGAAGGGGAGTGAACAAGAGGAATGAGGATAAGTGAAGAAAACGGAGTAAGAGAACGGGGGTGAGGAAGGGTAAGAGAAGAGCAGTGAGGTTGAGGAAAGAGTGGTGATAGAGAGTGGATAAAGGCAAGTGAGCGTGAGACAAGGGGAGTGAGGGAGTGAGGAGACAGAGGAAGTAAAGGAAAGAGTGAGAGAAGAGGACTGAGTGAGGGAGGAAAGAAAGATAAGTGAGGGAGTGTGGCTGAGTTATAGGGAGTGAGCGTGACAGAAGAGGAGTGAGAGACTAAGGGGACGGAGAGAATGAGGCTAACAGAGAGAGAATGAGGGAAAGGGAGTGTAGAAGTAAGAGGACAGAGGGAGTAAGAGAAGGAGTTAGTGAAGTGGAGTAAGGAGAGTAACAGAAGGGAAAAGAGTGAAGGAGCGCAGGAAGGGAAGAGAGAGGAAGGAAAGTAAAGGAGAAGGTCTAAAGAAAGTGAGTGTGCGAGTGTGGCTGACTTTTAGGGAGTGAGCGTGACAGAAGAGGAGTGAGAGACTAAGACGACGGAGAGAATGAGGCTAACAGAGAGAGAATGAGGGAAGGGAAGTGTAGAAGTAAGAGGACAAAAGGAGTAAGAGAAGGAGTTAGTAAAGTGGAGTAAGGAGAGTAAGGGAAGGGAAAAGAGTGAAGGAGTGAAGGAAGGGAAGAGAGATGAAGGAAAGTAAAGGAGAAGGTCTGAAAGAAGGTGAGTGTGGTAGTATGGCTGAGTAATATAAGACGACGGAGAGAATGAGGCTAACAGAGAGAGAATGAGGGAAGGGAAGTGTAGAAGTCAGAGAACAAAGGGAGTAAGAGAAGCAGTTAGTGAAGTGGAGTAAGGAGAGTAAGGGAAGGGAAAAGAGTGAAGGAGTGAAGGAAGGGAAGAGAGAAGAAGGAAAGTAAAGGAGAAGGTCTGAAAGAAAGTGAGTGTGGGAGTATGGCTGAGTTATAGGGAGTAAGTGTGACAGAAGAGGAGTGAGAGACTAAGGGGACGGATAGAATGAGGCTAACAGAGAGAGAATGAGGGAAGGGGAGTGTAGAAGTAAGAGGACAGAGGGAGTAACAGAAGGAGTTAGTGAAGTGGAGTAAGGAGAGTAAGGGAAGGGAAAAGAGTGAAGGAACGTAGGAAGGGAAGAGAGAGGAAGGAAAGTAAAGGAGAAGGTCTGAAAGAAGGTGAGTGTGGGAGTAGGGCTGAGTTATAGGAAGTGAGCGTGACAGAAGAGGAGTGAGAGACTAAGAGGATGGAGAGAATGAGGCGAACAGAGAGAGAATGAGGGAAGGGAAGTGTAGAAGTAAGAGTAATCCCTGAATAACCCTCAGCACGACCCAGGAGCGATCCCAGGAGCGATCGGAGGCCTTACTGAAGGGAAGGAAGAGAGCAGAGAGTAACGGGAAGAACGATGGTTTCAACACACCAAACGGAGTTAACTGACCTGGTCAACGAACGGCAGGAGCACCTTCATGCCGGCGAACCCATGGATGGCGGACGATGATCGACGAGTGGAAATACAGAGGCGGAAAGGGGTGCGTCTGATGCTGTCCGGTGTCGCTCTGGGCTGCGCTGGACTTCGCCAGGCTGAGGACATCGTCGGGATCCCCGGTGCCGAGGATCGGGATCCGGTAGTTGGGGTGGAAGGGAAAGCGCTGAAAGGGAGAGCGGTCTCGGCGAAAGTCAAGAAGGTACTTGCCCTGCGCGACCCTATCTCCACTGCCCCCCTCCATAAGCACACGCGAGGGAAAATAAACGAGGGGAAAGGAACGGGGAACGACTAAAGCGGCGCGCCTGACCCTAAAATGGCGGCCGCTTAAGACAGTCGCCCTTCGGTAATGTCTACAAACACTGAGGACTATCCTGGAAGGTAGACCCATGGTGTTTAAAATTCGGACATAAAGAGAAGCACATCCTGATACTGATTGGTGAAGGGATATTGAAGTATCCTAAACTGCATCAACAACCACCAAAGTGCCAGATAAGGAACAACTAACAGAGAAGTAGGACTAGTCGACCAGGGAAGTTGAACACAAAGTACTGGAAAGAGAGAAAGTCCCTCTGCCCTCATAAGGATAACAATAACGGCAGCCATCTTACAATGTCTTAGTTCTCGATAACACACAACCCAGTTCATAACAAGGATCAGTGAGCGAGTTAGTAATTACTATCTTTTTGAAACCCTACGATGAAGAGATAACAGATAATTAGTTAAAATTGAGGCATATCTACCACTACTCAGCAAACCCATATCTAGACACTCCTAGTTCTGGAAAGGAAAACCAGAACTAGCACTAAACAACATTGGCAGTGATCCTACCCTGAATCAAAGAGAAACCATAAGACATGCAACACGGAGATAGAATGAATGAAAGACACCTAGAGACTGTTGGCTTAAATGCCCAGAATATAAAATATCTGCCTGATCTCACCAAAAATGCAGCTAAGAAGTTCAAACACGACACACTGAGGAAAAACCCGGACACACTTTTCTCGGATCTATATTTCAATGTAGTTAAAGGTACGACAATGAACGACCTCATATTCTACACAAATAAAACAGCTAAATGGCGCAATGCCTTCACAAAGCTGCTTGCCATTAAAGCTACGAAAAACATCCCACATGGCACAAAGATGATGACTTCACCATCAATAAGATGCAGAGCCGAACTAAGCATCTCCATATATAAATCCGGAATTGTGCTGGTACAAGCAGCAAATCGAGAACTAGAGAAATTTGACAGGATATTCCAAACGATAAAAGAGTCACTAGAAGACCCAAGATACCAATTCCACCTGACCCCAACACTGAACACTCATGTCATCCACAATAACATTACCAGAGGCACCAGTAGAACTAAGGGCCACCAACACGCTCAAAGCCCTAACACGGAAGATATACCTGAAATAGTAATGTCAGTACCAGAGAACACGACAGATAGGACAGAGAGATCTACCTATCAAGCAAACAATGAACAAGACCAGCTTCAAAGTGAAGAGCCGACCTCGTCTCCAAACGATGAGACTTCCAACGTAGTGCTTACACCGGCCACGAATATAACACCCTATGATAACCAGGAACTGGATGAGGCAGAAGATACCAATCGTCCTATACCTCTCTCTAGTACAATACTAGAGTTGAACGGATCCTCTCCCACAAACGCGCTCCCAACAACACATAACATAGCCAGCACCGACGACATCTCCAATAGAATGAGAACTGTCAATCAAACAAAGGATTCAAAGAAAAGGGCTGCGGAACTTAGAACAGATCCAAAACGAAGACGAACAGGACACAAAGGCAGGATAAACAGATCAGACATACCTAAGAAATCAATTCAGAACAAGAGAGATATTAAGGAACTTCAGAAACTAATGAGCAAACTGACACAAGTCTCTATTAATACTTTACAGACGATTGAAAAAATATGGACAATGACGGAGAGCATTCACTCAAAGGTCGAGCATATCCAAAACCTCGGACACTCCTCACAAAGAAACAGTAATGAGACTACCATGCTTGCAAAAAATAGAGACAACTGTCCAGACAGGACAAAATCTCTGTCAAAGGAGGAAACTCTGGCACTAATCCGAACATATGAACCACTGAACCACATGGAAGTGGAAAGAATTGAAACAGTACCACTCGACTACAACAGAACATCGAGAAAGAAGGATAGAGCATCTAACCCTCACAATTTACAACACATACAGCTAACAACAACTGAATCCGAAAATATGGACCTTAGTAACAAAGAAAATCCTCTGACATGTCTTCTACTCAATTGTCGGTCGGCAACCAAACATGCATCGGACTTAGCGGACCTCATCATTAACAAGGACATTGCTCTGGGAGTCCTCACAGAAACATGGCTTACGGAATCTTCATCCCCAACCTTGGACCTCTTAGTACCACCTCAGTATAACATCTTGAGACTGGATAGACCAAAAAAGGTAGGGGGAGGTATAGCTTGCATTTATCGATCAGATATTGAGGTCAAACAAATCCAAGCAGACCCTCTAGAAGCAAGCGAATACCTGGGTCTTAATATAAAATATACTAACAATCAAAGATGCAACATGCATACGTTTTACCACCCACCAGGGGATAACGCAAAGTTCACAGAGGAGTTAATGGAGATCATAACGGCCAACTCTAACAGCGAAACCAAAAACATATTTCTAGGCGATTTCAACTTACACTGGGAGGACGACAATGATAAACTGGTCAACACGCTTAAAGATTTCCTCGTCGAACTAAACCTCACCCAAATGTGCACACAACCCACACACTCGAAAGGAGCGACATTAGACTGGATTATCTCAAGGAACAAAGATACAACTATCCTCTCCATAACCCCATGCGACTGGTCTGACCATCATGCTATAATATTCGGGATACCCATAGTGGTAAAAGGCAGGACCAGACAACCCTTCCAGTCCAAAAAATGGATGCGGGACACAAAAAAAGCAAATATGGAGCTATTGGTTGAAAGCTGTGAAAGGGACCTAAAGCCACCGAACAACATGAATAATGTCAATGAGCTGACCGATCATTACATAACTGCGGTGGAAAATATCGTCAATCACACCATGCCATTAAAACTGAAAAGAGTCACGGAGAAGACAAAAAGTCCATGGTTTAATGAGACACTAAATGAAGAAAGGCGCAAATTGAGGATGGCCGAAAGAAAATGGAGACAACACCCTTCATCCCCTGAGCTGAAAGCCCTCAGAATAATCAGAAGCCAATATAACAAAAAGATCATCAATTCAAAAAAGGAGTTCATAAGATCTGAACTAGACAATGCCAAAAACAGACCACGAAAACTCTTTGAAATACTAAAGCAACAATCGAACAAATTAGCCAAAACCGGTCAAGAGAACACAAAAACATCCCTAAACTGCGATGACTTTTCCACATTTTTCACAGAGAAGGCTAAATCGCTAGAAGCAGAGCTCAAAAACGCTGTGGCGAACCTTCCCATCGAACGACTGCATTCGAACGATACCGTCTCTTCAACGGAGTGTACTAATGCAAAAAACAAGGCAAGCTGGGATACATTCGAACTGTACGACCAGCACATGATCGCCAAGACGCTCTCAGAAATCAAACCAAACAATCACTATCAAGACCCACTTCCGGCAAAGTGCTTAAGAGAAATCAACCACGTTTTAGTTCCAATATGGACCGAAATAATAAATGCTTCTCTATCACAAGGGATCCTCCCTGACTGCCTAAAAACAGGTCAAGTCGCACCCATAATCAAAAAACCCTCAGCGGACACCGCAGATCCAAACAACTTTCGCCCAGTGACCAATATCCCTGTACTAGCCAAGTTAATTGAGAAATGCGTCCAGAACCAACTCAGCCAACACATCACCAAGTTCTCCTTGCTTGACGAATGCCAGTCAGGATTCAGAACAGGACATAGCACGGAAACAGCGATTCTCCATATTGTTGATGACGCGATACAAGCACTTGACCAAAATCAAGCATGCCTACTGATTCTCCTTGACCTGTCGTCGGCGTTTGACACGGTAAACCACGAAGCACTACTGACCAGGCTGCAGGACAGGATGGGATTGTCGGGAATTGTACTGAACTGGTTCAACTCCTTTTTACAAAACAGAACACAGCGATTCCGGGTCAACGAATCTATCTCATCTCCATGCCCTATCTCAATAGGAGTCCAAGGATCGACGTTATCCCCAGATCTGTTTAACCTATACGTCGAACCACTTACAGAAATTCTCCAAAAATCACAGATATCATATCACATGTATGCGGATGACACGCAGATATACATAAAGATCGCATCCCTAAAAGACATTGAACTAATGAACGAGACATTAAAAATGGCACTACAATGGCTAACTAATAAGCATCTGAAACTAAATGCTCACAAAACAGAGTTCCTACTAATCTCACCACCAAGGAGCCAGGCGGAAATAAAGGAATGGACGAAACTCGTGACTGCGCTCAACTGCACCCCAACCCTAGTCAACTCAGCTAAATCGCTTGGAATCACTCTAGACGAGAATCTGGACATGAAAGCCCACATTAACTCAATGGCTAAAAATGTCCGCTTCCACCTGAACTACTTAAGAAAACTGAAACCATTCATCTCAGAGCCGGATCTCAAACTGGCAATCCAATCCTTGGTTATCTCTAGGATTGAATATGGCTGCACCACCTTAGCTGGCCTACCTAAAACATCCACAGCCCCACTAAAAGCCTGCCTCAACGCCGCAGCAAGACTTATCACCGGATCTAGGAAATATGATCATATATCCCCACACTTGAAAGCTTTAAACTGGCTACCTTACGAAGCCAGAATCCAAATGAAGATAGCTTGTATCACACATAAAGCGCTCCACTACAACACCCCTGGATACCTAGCCAAGAAAATTCAGCTGTCTGGAGGTAACCGACCAGCTAGAAGCGCTGAGGAGTTGCTATTACGACCAGCCATCTTCAGAAAGAAAAAAACCTATGACAGAGCATTCTCAGGAGCTGCCCCCAGAATCTGGAACTCACTCCCTCCAACCATTCGGAAGATCAAAAATGTGGCAACATTCAAGCAGGAAGTGAAGAGCCTTCTGATGAACAAATACAATAAATAAAGAAGAACATTGATCACTGCCCTGAACTATTGCTGCTTTACTTCAGAACATTTATGACATCAGGAAGGCGAAGAATAATCAGTATTATAAAGATTTGCTAATTCTAGGATATGAAACGGTCCATAAATTTGTCTCCAAACGTTATCTTTAAATGACCTTATAACCTCATCCCTCAGGGACTTATAACTATCTACCTCACCTATGTGTATATACTTTGCTTTTGATACAATTGGAGCTGCAACTCACTTTTATCAACAATGGCACATGTGCCAAGAATGATTGCATTTCATCTACCTCATATCTGTGATTCTTTTAACTGTTAATATATATGTTATGCTTTCACCTACTCTATGTTAAGCGCTCTGATACCCACGGGTCTTGTTCGCGCTATACAAAACTCTATAATAAATAAATAAATAAATAAGAGGACAGAGGGAGGGAATTTGAATTTAAAAAGTTTATATAGCGCATCTTACACCATTACGGTTTCTTGGGAGTTAGTGAAGTGGAGTAAGGAGAGTAAGGGAAGGTAAAAGAGTAAAGGAGTGAAGAAAGGGAAGAGAGATGAAGGAAAGTAAAGGAGAAGGTCTGAAAGAAGGTGAGTGTGGTAGTATGGCTGAGTAATATAAGACGATGGAGAGAATGAGGCTAACAGAGAGAGAATGAGGGAAGGGAAGTGTAGAAGTCAGAGAACAAAGGGAGTAAGAGAAGCAGTTAGTGAAGTGGAGTAAGGAGAGTAAGGGAAGGGAAAAGAGTGAAGGAGTGAAGGAAGGGAAGAGAGAAGAAGGAAAGTAAAGGAGAAGGTCTGAAAGAAAGTGAGTGTGGGAGTATGGCTGAGTTATAGGGAGTAAGTGTGACAGAAGAGGAGTGAGAGACTAAGGGGACGGATAGAATGAGGCTAACAGAGAGAGAATGAGGGAAGGGGAGTGTAGAAGTAAGAGGACAGAGGGAGTAACAGAAGGAGTTAGTGAAGTGGAGTAAGGAGAGTAAGGGAAGGGAAAAGAGTGAAGGAACGTAGGAAGGGAAGAGAGAGGAAGGAAAGTAAAGGAGAAGGTCTGAAAGAAGGTGAGTGTGGGAGTAGGGCTGAGTTATAGGAAGTGAGCGTGACATAAGAGGAGTGAGAGACTAAGAGGATGGAGAGAATGAGGCGAACAGAGAGAGAATGAGGGAAGGGAAGTGTAGAAGTAAGAGGACAGAGGGAGTAAGAGAAGGAGTTAGTGAAGTGGAGTAAGGAGAGTAAGGGAAGGGAAAAGAGTGAAGGACTGAAAAAAGGGAAGAGAGAGAAAGGAAAGTAAAGGAGAAGGTCTGAAAGAAGGTAAGTGTGGGAATATGGCTGAGTTATAGGGAGTGAGCGTGACAGAAGAGGAGTGAGAGACTAAGAGGACGGAGAGAATGAGGCGAACAGAGAGAGAATGAGGGAAGGGAAGTGTAGAAGTAAGAGGACAGAGGGAGTAAGAGAAGGAGTTAGTGAAGTGGAGTAAGGAGAGTAAGGGAAGGTAAAAGAGTAAAGGAGTGAAGAAAGGGAAGAGAGAGGAAGGAAAGTAAAGGAGAAGTTCTGAAAGAAGGTGAGTGTGAGAGAGGAGTGAGGAAAAGGGGAGTAAACATGGGGATTCAGAAAAAGTTAGGGAAGCGCAGTAAGGGAACAGGGGTGTGGGAGCATGAGACAAGAGTAGTGAGGTTAAGGAAAAGAGTGTTGAGAAAGTAAATTTTGTACGTCAAACTTACCTTATAAGTAATGTAAACTTAATTACATATTTTCAGTAAATTTAATATCTGTGAAAGAGAAAAAAAAAGTAAGTTAGAATATTTTTAATATATATTTTACAATACAAGAGACAAAGTAGCAGATTAAAAGTCATAAAAGGATAGTAAGAGATAAAGTAGGAGTGAAGGACTCAGAAAGGAAAACAAAGGAATGGTGAAGGTCAGAGAGAGTTAAAAAGAAATAGAGGGAAGGCAAATTACTAAAAGGATAATGACATGGATACATTCAGTGACAGAGAAGAAGAGCAGGAGAGAGAAATGAAGTGAAGGTAAGTAAGATACTAAGGGAATGTGCATTAGAAAAACTAAGAGGAAGAAAGGGGAGTAAAGAAAGGGGAGTGAGTGACAGGGAAGCAGGAGTGAATGACGGTGGATTAATGACAATGAGGGATGGAAGGTGAGTGAGGGTGAATGTAGGGTCGTAAGACAGTGAGGAGACAATGGGAGTGAAGGTAACAGAGAGGGAGTGAGGGAAAACAAGTGATAATATGAGAGAACAGAGGGAGTGAGAGAAAGAGTGAGTAAAGGGCAGTAAGGTGAGTAAGGGAAGGAGAATGACTGAGGAAGCAAAGGAAGGAAAGAAAGGGAAGAGAAGTGAAGCAAAGGGACTGGGAAAAGGTGAGTGCGTGAGGAGAGAAAGAGGAAGGGGAGTTAAGGATGATGAATGAGGATAACTGAGGGAACCGGAGTAAAGGAACAAGGGTGAGGGAGGGTGAGTGAAGGGCAGTGAGGTTGAGGAAAAAGGGAAGATAGAGAGAGGATAAAAGCAAGTCAGCATGAGACAAGGGAAGTGAAGGAGTGAGAACATTGAGGTAGTGAAGGAAAGAGTGGCAGAAAGGGACTGAGTGAGAGAGCAAAGAAAGGTAAGTAAGGGAGTGTGGATGAGATATAGGGAGTGAGCGTGATGGAAGAGGAGTGAGAGAGTGAGAGGACCGACAGAGTGAGGCTAAGAGAGAGGGAGTGAGGGAAGGGGAGTGAGGATGTGAGAGGACAGAGGGAGTGAGAGAAGGAGTGAGTGAAGTGGAGTAAGTTGAGTGAGAGAAGGGGAATTATTGAGGGAGAAAAGAAAGGAAAGAAGGGGAAGTGGAGTGAAGTAGAGTGACTGACAGCTGGAAAGTGGTGGATGGAAGAGAGGGAAAGGGGAGTGAAGGAATAGGGAATAAGGATAAGTGAGGAAAATGGAATAAGGGAAGGGAGGTGAGGGAGAGTGAGAGTGAGAGAAGGCCAGTGAGAGTGAGTTAAGAGGAGTGATAGAGGGTGGAAAAAGGTGAGTGAGGATAAGACAAGGGGAGAATAATATATATTTGATAATACAAAATACAAAATAATTTGTACAATATGTTATATGGTTTATTTTTTGCTGTTCTCAGAATATATTGAATTTCACTTAAAACAGTGACTTCAATACTACTCATCATATAACAGCGGGCAAAAAAAAAACACAATCAAAATGATTGTGTTTAAAAAACCCATACAACGTTACAATAAATATTGTAAAAGTTAGAAAAAACATATCTTTTTTATTTTTTATTTATTTTTATTAATTATAACACAAGAGTGAAAATATACATATCGGGCATCATTCGGAGGAACATATCGTAACGGTGGACGGGCAAATCAATTAGGAAAATACACAACAATTACAAGCATCCGAAAGACAACAATAGCAGGGTAGGGCAAAGGTAAAACAATACGTTACCATTAACCTAAGCAACCATCGCCGAATCCCGCCCACCCAGAATACAGGATATGAAGACCAGACACTCGATACCCGAATATGAGGAATAAAAATCAGGAGAATACGCCACATCTCTTGTGAAGAAGGGAAAAGGGAAAAAGAAAGGTCATAGTACAAAAGAAAGGAAAAATAACAAACCCCCCCCTTAACCCCCTACCCTGCACCCCTGCGGATGGCTACGACCTAACCCACTAGCAGCATGCCTGTCGCCCACTAAACTAACTCCAAGGAAGGGAAAAGATGGAGGAGGAAATATCGTAGAAGCAAACACACCCCCGGTCTCCCATACCCCCCGCCAGCAGTGACCACCCCGAGATATAATCGAACCAACAGTTGGCAAAATATACAAACCAATCGGGGGAGTATAACAAAGCACCACCCAGCTCCCAGCACATTACACGGGACAATCCCGGCAGTGAGTCAAGCCATATATTCAAGTCCAAGCCCTCAAGTTCAACCCTGACCAGTACGGTATTTCAGGAGAGTCTCTTTCACTCGAACCACCATCACAAAGGAAAAGGCAGAACGTTCATTAAAGTCCACATCAGTGTTGCAGGAGCGACAAAAGGATAGAAGGTCACGATAACCACATAACGAATGAGGGAATGTGTCCAGAAATAGCAAATCTCCACAACAGTCACTTTGGAACTTGTTACAGCACAGAAGACTGTCCATATCTATACGGGGCGGCAGCAGGATCGAGCAGGGAACGATAGCGACGATCACGGGCTCGCTGAGTGTACATTGGGGACCGGCAAAGCACATGGAATCCAGGTTCTGCCCGGGGACCTCGATCTCAGGCGTACATTGCACCGCTGGTACCACAGATGTATCAGGACTAGACGGAGAGTTGTGTACCGGTCCCAAGATACCGTCCACTTGCACGATCAGTGTCCGGAATACAGCGGCGGATTGTGAATGGAGCGCCTCAATGACGGCCCGTAGCGATGGCGTACTTTCCGTCCGCCCCATCTCCTCTCACGAAGAGGCAGAGCTGGATTCGAACCCCGGAGGCCGGCTTCTCCGGGGTAACAGGCCACTCAAATCCGATGACAATAATGGGCGCTCTCCGTCGTGCCAGATCGACACCGTCGCCGGCAACGAGGGCCGCAGCCCGTCAACCCCGGGAGGGGGCAGGGTCTCCGGGCGCCGGACCCCCGAACACGGCAACAGGCGCGGTACGCTGTTGTCTCCACGGTGTATACCGCTCACAATGTCAGCATCAAACAAGCAGTTAACGATGCACTCCGGGGGACCGGACTCAGTCCAGGTCCAGCGGCCGTTGTTGATCAACTCCAACCCGGATAGGCCAGAAATCGAGGCCACGGCTTCCACGCGATGGTAGGCCGAGAATGGGAACACGGAGTATCTTTGGCATCCGACAAGATAAAAAGCTCGGGATTACACCTTTAGAAGCAGGAATACTTCACGAACCCGGGAGACTGGTGCTAATTCAGGATTGAGAACAGGATATACGAGCTGCTGGCGGAGGTCGGCGGAGCCGGGAGCTTACGCAGCCATCTTGGTTGCTGGCGTAGCTCCTCCTCCGAAAAAACATATCTTAACTCACTTTTGATCCACGTACTTTTCCACGAGGCCAAATAGTATATGGAAAGTCCTTTTCTTTGGAAATTACTCAAGAGTATTCTTAATCTCGTATTTACCCGAGTTTCTGAAAGAAAAGCTCCAACATCTGTTACATTATGAAACAATAGTTTTATTTCCACCTCTAGCTTACTTTTTATTAATATTTTCTATAAAACTCACAGCACACACTACATAATATACTTATACTACCTCTATGAGAACTACATGTTTTTTATTATCTTGATCACTCTCACTCGCAAAGTAATTTTGAAGAGCAAACTAAGTTGTATTAACTGCTGCAATCTTCATAGGCCAATTACCTTCCATAAAAGTTCGGTTGTAAGAACACTAGGTAAGAATTTTGTAAGTCAGAAGGCAAACGTTGTTTGAAAGTCAATTGAGTATCATTACAGTGTTTCCAGCCTTTTTGACATCTTAAATAAGCTGTGTAATGTCCTGATGTTGTTGAAGGACCTTCATGGTAAATAATTGCTGTAGTTGCAAAGGTTCTTCCTGAAATTGATAATTGAGAAGCCACAAAAGGTTTAATTAAAGTTGTCAATTTAGTTCCATCAGGTCTACATCGTTGGAACATTAAAATTACATACTGTCCATATCTTTGTATAAATAATGTTGATAGCATTGCAGATTTACATTGAGTACAGACCATGTTTTGATTTGCTTGTCTAACTTGATTATTAAATTACACTGATTTGCAGTCTGGTAAAGTCAAATATATAGATCTTTCAGTGTGAATTATAGTACTACTTGCATAGGAGCAATCGTCGCAGTCATGCTGCCATTTATAAGAAAGGCCAACAAGATTTTCTACATCTACACCTTCATCGTGCAATACAACAAGCATATACATTAGAAATTCCTGACAATCTTGCTGAATATTCTGTGAAAATTGATTTACACCAGAACATATGTCTAAAACATTTCGAATTTCAGAAACACTTTGCATTTTTGTTCACTTCTACATTTCTCAAACACAGAATTCAATAAACAACAAAATGTTTGATCACGATTTTCAGCAATCTGTTCTTGTACAGTTTGGAGAAAAAAAACAACGTTAACCACTACATTAACATAGCAGTTGACACCAGAACTGTTTTCAAACTGAAATCCAATAACATCTTTAACTGAATCCTTTTCGTTTCTGCTTACAATTACTGGTTCATCTATTTTTTTCATTTTACTACAACTTCACTACAATTTTTCTCATTTCTTCTTTTTCGGCCTACCACATGCTTTTCAAATAGAGGATATTGAGGTAAATTTGGAGCATACTCTCTTCTTAACCTATTATATTCTTTTACACAATTTAGATCTGCATTAATCTTTGTCTCATCAAAAATCAATCAAGTACAATCCTGATAAAGTTCTGACTCTAGATAAAGCAACATATGCCTTACCCTCCTTGAACACAGAACTTCCAATACTCACCAAAGCACTATCTACACTTAAACCTTGAGATTTATGAATAGGCACCGCATATGCCAAAGAAAGAGGAAACTGTTTTCGGCTGACATATAAATCTTTCACAAGCAAAAATCGGGCAGAACAACGACTGATTTGTTGTACTTCTTCAATACCATCAAATTTAATTTTTATAAATTCAATTCCATCTCTATTTCGGTAATTCACAAAATCAACAACATGACCCATTGCTCCATTTACTAAGCCTCTTTCCACATGTAAATTCCGTCGTAAAATTATACGACAATTTAAACATGCATACAGAGTCTTCTCCAAACCAGCAGTTTTAGATATTGTCTTCTCTAAAGAATCCAATTTTGATTTCAACTTTTCTGACAAAATAATAGTTGCTCCTTCATGTTCTATTTTATCAATAGCTTCCAGTTTCACAATCTCTTGATTTTCCAACTTTAACATTTTGTTGTTGAAGATTGAACATTCTTGCAGAGTTGGCATCAAGCATACAACAGATTTGTTTTCTGGAATTTTCTTAAAAATATTCTCTGGGAGAATGTTTTCTTTTGGAAACAAATTTGAAATTAATCGTGCATGTAAAGCTGCTTTCCCATGCTCACTTACTTTTCCAATTCTTACATCTTGTAGAATCTTTTTATAATCTTCATCCTTTGCCTGTCGCATATTTTGTAGCAGTTCTGCATATTTGAAATTTAACTATATGTTAACATTTCCAAAGCTTCCTAGACACTTCCTTGTATCTTCACGTGTAAGCATTTTAAACACTGGTTGTCCTTTCACTGGAGTTAGTTGCAGTAGATCTCCAAAAACAATGATGTGTTTGCCTCCAAATAACACATCATACTCTGTTTTAAGAATTTCTTGCATTCTTAAATTCACAAAAGCAAGCATTACATTCGATACCATGCTTACTTCATCAATGATAAGAAGTTTCATTTTCTTCAAGACTCGGGAAACTTCAGAACAAGCTTCTCCAGAAAGCTTGTGGTATTGTAATTTATTATCATGCTCTACTGGTTGCATCAATAACCGATGTAAAGTAATCCCTTTAATGTTATGTGCTGCCAACCCAGTTGGAGCGGTAACAGCACAAGACAGCGATGACTCCGTTATTTTCTGCAGATAAGTTGCAATTGCTTTAATCAGAAAACTTTTTCCAGTTCCTGCTTCTCCACTCACGTAGAGTCGGACAGGTATAAATGATGTACATGAGCACTCTTTTTTCTCATGAGATAAACCATGCTCAATCTGTTCTGTGACTTTGTCATATATTTGTCTCTGCTCAACGTTTATTTCTTTTTCCAAATCTTCTAAGTTAACTACCTCCTCCTGAGCTTGTTCCATGGCTCTTTTAACGTCATCCATGGCAGTGGCAGCTTCATTTTGTATAATTGGTCCTCCTAGTGGATCCTGACTCAATGAAGCAGAACTCTGACTGTCTTGAGAACTGTCTCTAGCAATCTCTGCTGCAATTGTAGCTTCTTGCTGTATTTCCTCGTTCAACATTTGCAGACAATTTGAAAAAACAGGACATTCTATGGTATCCTTGGTTGCATTGAACGAATCTTCATAAGTAAGAAAATCTCCAAGTAGTTCCTCTTCTGTACGCCAAGGCTTAACCGCATCGCTGCTTGACATATTCTGCTCCTGTGCTGGGCCATAATAGAACTGGGTGTGGTATTGACGAGCTCAGCTCGTCATGAGCACACGAGCACCGTGCCTCATGACGAGCTGAGCTCGTCATGAGCATCGAAGGGGTTAAAGAGTTGCAAAAGAGCTAAGTAATAAAATTCCCTTTTGTCTAGAGATTCACAACTCAATTTTCGATGATTAATCAAATGGCCTGTTCTTTGTTTCACCAGACAGCCTTCAGATCCAATTACAGCATATATACCTTTATTGATATCTTCTGTCACGTTCCTCTTAAAAGTATAGGTTTGCAGAACTTCATAGAGACAAACGTTCTCAAGATGACTACTTCTATTTGGATAGTATGTATCCAACATTCATATGCACCAATTTCTCGATGCGACAACATCTTCAGACTGTAACTGTATAATTACTTGCTTAGACTCTTTTCATGTGAAATGTCCTCCCACATTTCCTTCAGTTCCGTCTTTTCTGATTTTGTGAAGTAAGACGTCACATATCGAGCCACAGCAATAGATTTGTCAGCAACAAATTGAATATCCATGTTAGCATTCCACAAAATGACTGGGTTGTAGTCATTTATATATTTGGACTCCTCATTTCTTCTTAGCTTGTATGTATTTTTAGGTGATTTTCTTGTCACAGTATGTCGCAGAGAAGACATAAAATTAATCACTCTTCCTTTCGATGTTACTGGACGTGGAAATGCAAAATGACATTTTGTGTAGAACTTGTCCTTGGATTTGTATTTTCGACGACAGTATTTTCCACAATGATGGGTTTGAAAGCGTAAAACTTGATGTCTTAAATTGTTTTCTTCTGTACTTTTCGGAACAGCACATGTAGAATACTGTTCAATGAAACTCATCACTTTCTCATCTGAATCTGTTCCAAATTTTGGTGCATCTTTAATCCATAGCAGCATATGTATGTGAGGAGCACCTCTTGCTTGATACTCCTTTCTCCAAAAGAAATCCAAAACCTCTCCAAGCGGAGGATTTTTTTTGTTTATAATAAAAGACATCATAGCTTCAAACCTATGATTGAAATACCTGCATACATTGACTGGATCCAAAGAACACAGTTCTCCAGGTGTCTTGTATTCAATATTTTCAATGTTTTTATTTGCCTCTCGTAGAAATTCGAGTAAGTCTTCCCAAGCATACTCAGCACAGCTAAGAGTGAGGAACCATGTAGGAGTTCCTAAGTTTCTTAGCATACATTTTAATTCCCTATGACGACGGTACCAATACTCATTAGTACCACGCTGACATGCCATGAGATTAATTAGGTGAGATTCCAAAACACTGTCTTGCAGTTTCACTTTATACATAAAGTCCCTTGCCAAAACATTTTGTAGATGTACTCCACTTTTCAGTATATGGTTGACTGCATAAGAAAGTCCAGACAAGTCACTCTCAAACAGTAGATGGAACAAATATGGAATGCATTGACGAAACCTTGGATCTTCTGCATATAATCTAGATGTCCGGTATTCAGATGCTGGTATCTGCACAGGTCGGTCATCATATCGTCCACCTTGACCTGTTGGAAATAACTGTGGAAAACAACGAGCTTTCAAACTTTCTTCCCATACACTAATGGGACTTCCTTTTGCTTCTTTCATTTGAAACAAGTCAATAGCATTCCCCATTACTTCTTTGGAATGCAATGGATGAACACTATAATGTTCATAAATTTCTTCACTTCTAGAGACATCAAATTTTTCAATTTGCCCAGCTGAGAAATCACTGTCCTCTTCTACAGTTGTTTCTTCTTCTCCTACATATACGTTTCTGTAGTAGTGATTATTTTTAACCAAATACAACGTTGCCTTTTTGACTTTCCTAACATCCACTAATTCTTGCCAGATTTTTTTACTCTTTGTCGGAACACCATTAACTAAAATAACCAGAGGTTCCTCTTCTACTTTTTCTACACCAATTATATCAATATTTTTCTTAAAATCTAGAGGCAAATAAACAACTCTTCTCTTTAATCCTCTCTGTAAATCTGAAGGAGGCAATTTCCCTGTCTTAGGCTCCATGCGAACAATAGCCTGAAAAGGATGAACACATTGAATCAGAATAGACTCATAGGTATTTAAATCCATCAATTCAGAAGAAATGTCTACCAACTCCAGATTATTATGAACAGCTCTAGCAGGCATTCTGTTTTCATTTAATTTATTATAACAATATTTACAAATACATTGATCAGAACCCAAATCAAAAAATGTTCTACCAACAAATAAGTTGCAAAATCCTTCCACTCATTATTATTTTCCATTTCACTTTTTACATATAAATCAACTAATCTAGTCTGATTCTTATAATGAGTTCGTCGACAACACACACAAGTAAAATTAGGCCTTTCATTTGAATTGAACCTTAAACTTTCTAATTTCATGGTCAAATTTTTCTCTACATTCTCTTCCACATTACCTCTTATTACTGTATCATTTTCTGCACTGTCCTCTTTTACACCAAAGTAACAAAACTCAATTTCTTCACAAATCTTCTTCACATCTAATTCAGTTCCATGCAAAAGAGCACTGTTCAACTGTTTTAGTTTAAGTGCTGGACTTTTTGCATAATGCAACCTTCTCACTTTATTATGATGCACTGCTAACATCCTAAAATGGTGAAAAACACTCTGACATACTTTTCTTGAAAGACAAGCCAGTGAATGCCCATGCAAACCTGTTTTTTCTCTCACTCTACAAGGATCTAACTCTTGCAAAATTTTCAATTTTTGCTTTAGACTTTTCTTAGTATAAGTCTGTAAGAAACTGCGAAACAAATCAATTGATTCCTGTCGCACACTACAAATACTACTACAATTCCAAGTATATACTGGAGCCTTAGGACATCTCCCTAAAACTTCATCAGCTAACACCGCTTCTGTATTTCTAGATACAATCTTTTCTTTTTCAACCGGACAACCGTCCTTCACCTCATATGCTAGACCACTGGTGTCAACTGCATGCACCAAATCATTATCCTGAAAGTAACTTTCTTCATTAAAAAATGGCTCACAACTTGAACTATGCTTCCATTCTCCAGAAAAAACATCACAAAAATTACTCCGATTAATTACTCTTTTCCACTTACATTTTCATTTGAACACATTGATTACCTTATCTAGTGTACGAATTCTATTGATTACTAAACTATATAATTTATTTTTCACTTTAAATGCTTCCTCCACAATCTTCACTATGTTTTTTTTGTAAAAAGCACTATTTTTTTTATACCTCTTTACATTTTTTCATAAATTGGATATAATTCTGTTATAAAACATTCGTCTATGAATTTCAATACATTGATTTCTCCTTCTATTGCAATAGACAATATCATCTCCTTCTACAGGTCGAACATTTTTTAAGGGGCACAGTTTCTTATTTCTACTTAGTGATGCTTATTCTTCTTTGAAGCAACGTCTTTTTTTCTTTGACATTTCAATAACTTTCTGAAGAAATCCTTAGTTTGCTTACCAGGAGCATTATTTTTTTTGACTGAAGATTTTGTTTTGGATGAGTCTTGTATTTCTGTTTTGTTGGACCTTAAATGCTGCTTGTATTTCTTTTGACGTCTTTCTTTTGATGGCATATTCTTTTATCTTTCTATAGATGATTTCAATCTGTGGTAAAGAAAAAATAACATTTTATAGACCACTACAAATATACTACATAGCAATTACAATAAGTAAACGATATAAACACTAGTTTACCACATAAGTTACTTTATAACACAGCAACTGTGTCACAGTAACAGTGCAGTACAGTTTCATTATTGATCTTACTCTCTGCCTGCACCATCTCACTCTGTACCTGTGTCTTATATCACTCTGTAGTGAAAAAAGGGGAATCCCTTGGTGGTACAACCTGTCAGTACACTATGATGTATGATTTGCATCATTGTAGCCCATGTATTAGAAATAGATATTTAGCACAAAATACAATTTTCTTTATGTTTCCTTTTTATATTTAGTAAAAAAGATTTTTGAGATATTTGTACAAAATTAAAAACAATACATTACAAATGCATTCAAATGCGTATACATTAGCACCACTTTATATTAAAATCAATCCTTTGCTAAGGAAGGATATACTAGTTCATAAAAAATCATAAAAAGAAGAATCATAAAAGAAGAGAGAAATATAAGGAGAGAAACAAGACAGGCAATCCTATTTGTCATATGGATACATATCAGGGAACCTGAATTATAGAAACCACTCCAGGACACACTATAATTTTGTTATCTATGGAGTAAGCTCAATCCCTTGATTATGTGAATCTAGGCGTCGACGCGTTTCGATGGTTTATTTACAATTGACCATCTTTTTCAAGACCAGATTGATATGTCTCTCCTATATCAGGCACTGGATGGTTGCCGTTTTCGGGGAAATCCTGTGGATAAATATACTTAAATAAGTATTATGTAAACCATAGGTCAACCCTATCTAGTACAGTCAAATTATTGTAATCCTACTTAATTTTAGTCCATTATACCTTTCATCTTGTACGATCTATTGATAGTTTCATTTACTTATTTTCATCATAGAAAGACAAATAGAAAACCCTTTCTAAACTTTTTCAGCATATTTACATGACCGGTATGACTGTTATTTATAGTACAATTCTTTTCATCATTGAATCTCACTCATGCACAGTCTCAAGATATAAATATTTCTTATATATGGGCTCTTGGCATTTGTCATCTACAACCTTTGTCTAGCCAGCCGGGGAGTTTTGTATTGCAGCCACCCCCTCTATCGATCCCCCCATGCATGGTAAAACAAAAAGATTGAAATCTAACAATTATATTTACCTTATGTCATACTCGTTTATTATCTTCCATTTGTCCTAGTTACATCTTTATGGTTACTGGTTTTATGGTTCTTCACACGAAGCTGTGAAAAGATGTTCTTTTGTCAATATTCTCTATATCTTAAATTATATTATGCCTAGCTAAGTTTTTGTTCCACTATTACCTTTTATTTATAATGATCCGTCTATTGCCGGCAGTTCCTTCTTATTGGGGCTTTGGTAGACACCGTTAAAATCATGTAAAAATATGATACTCGTTTCCTGGCTCTATAATAGAATATGATAACATAGTTTGGTGTTCTAGGTTTACTACTATTATACTTGTTGTTTCAGCTCAGGCTAGGACTAGGATTAGTAACGTACCTTCTTAGGTTTGTATTAATGTTTCCCAGAGGGATCCTCCTAATTGCCGATTAATATAGCTTCTGGTAAGTAGTTCTACAGAATATAACTCTTCATTCTCCACTGGAATTTAAAGAAAAAGGTACCCCTAGATGTTAATGGGTACTTGGATGATATTAAGTTTGCTCCGACTATTTATATATAAAAAAAAATGTTTTTCACTTACAATAAAAAGGGATAGATGGGATCTTCCCTTGTAGTTCTGTAGCCGAGGTAGTTAATCTTTAGAATCCCTTGTCCTTCTTGGGTCGCTCTAATTGGGAGAAAGGGACATTATTTCAATCTTAGGCCCACTCTACTGTTGGACCTTCATATCCTTCACTATTAAGGCCGTCTTTAGTAATTGGGCGTAGCCCCCCTTACCTTCAGAAAAACGAGCGCCGGCTCCTGCAACGGTCTGTATTCTTCCCTCGAAACCAGTGACGCGAAAAAGGCTAACTACCTTCGTTCTGGTGATGTGTGTTTTTATATATTTGGGGCTTCGATCTTATTGGTGCTCCCTAACGCTCAATCAGCTGTTCTTAATTCAGAATCCCGCTCCTCCACTCTTACTCCGGAAGCTCTGCACCCTCTGCTTGCTTGATCCGGAAGAAAAAATATCTCCTTCTATTCGATTGGCCGGATGCTTCAAGCCTCTCTTTCATATTCACTCGTAGGGCGGAGTTAGTCTATACCTCGATGTGAACAGGGAACGACCTCTCTGTCCTTTACTTATACGCAAAATGCGTTGGAAGTCTATAGCTCGCTCTATGTCTCCTTGTTATTATCTATTCTTGTATATTTCCACTGGTCCCACATTACGAGATCCTATAAACAGACTCAGTACCCATTTTGTTTTTGTTGTATATTGATGGTGTTTCTCAATCTTCTATATTCATTTATTTTAAGGTCTCACTCAAGACTGTTATTATAGTTCTTACTTCGACTCCTATCCCCAAGTGTCGTGAATGCCTATTTATTATGCTATCTTGGCCATTTACATTTTTTATTTTTATTTTTAGTTGAAAAAAGATTATTTTTCTTTACTTTTATTTCAATAAGATTGTTCACTCAGATCGAAGTGGGCATTCCAATTTTTCTGGAGTTTTTTTATATTTATTTATTTATTTGTTAACTTCCAACCTTATCCATTCCTCTCTGCTGTTAAGGCCTTTGTCCATCGTGTTTAGGTAACATATGAACCATTGTTCACATGTTTTTCTTACTGCTTCCAGGTTGCCCCCTCTCCAACTGATATTAACCTTTTCCAAAATATACCAAGAAAAATCATTACAACCATGGTTATTTTTGAGAAAATGGTCAGTCAAAGGTGCATTTTCTTTTTTATTTTTGATGGATGATCTATGTTCCAGGAGTCTTATTCGAAGCTCCCTGCCCATCTCGCCTATGTACCCATAGCCACATGGGCAAATGAGTAGGTAGATCACACTCTTACTCCTGCAGTTGTTGAGTGTTTTTGAGGACAAGTTTTTTCTTGTATGTGTGTACTAGGGCGTTTTTGATGGTTTGATTCCGCCTAAACGAGAACAGAGGTTTAGGTATCGGAACTGTAAGACCATCATTCAGAATCTTCCAATTATGGTTGACAATATTTTTTATTTTATTACTCCCACCTGAGTATTGACTCACGAATACTATCCTGTCTTGGACTTTGTTCTTTTTTTCTTTATTGATATCCAATAAATAGTCCCTGTCGTAAAATCTTGCACGTTTTAGGGATTGCTTTACGAGTTTTTTAGGATAACCTCTCTCCCTTAGTTTTTTGTCCATGATTCCTGCATGGTAATAAAAGGCATTAAGATTGCTACAATTGCGTCGCAGCCTTAAAAATTCTCCAAAAGGAATGTTGTCCTTTTGTGAACGGGGGTGATTGCTCTGGTACTGCAGCAAGGTATTTTTGTCAGTCGGTTTTGAAAAGAGTTTAATTTCCAGCACACCATCAGAGTCTTTTATTTTGATGTCAAGAAAATCTAAACTAACATCGCTGTAGTGTGCTGTGAACCTGAGATTCTCATCTCCCATATTTAACCATTCCAAAAAGGATAATAGATCCTCACTGGCACCGTTCCAGACGAAAATGATATCATCAATGAATTGGTACCAGTGAGACACATTCTCAAAGTATGGTGCCATCTCGTTGTAGATGTGCTTCTGCTCAAAATGGCCTACATACAAGCAGGCCAGACTAGGGGCACATGTGGCCCCCATGCTGGTCCCCTTGACCTGTCTGAAGAGTTCCACCTTGTACAGAAAATTGTTGTTTTTTAGTACTAACTCTATGCATCCCAGGATGAAGTCTTTATGGCCTCCTTTGAGATCTACCTCATTCAAAATTGAGGACATCACTTTAATTGTGTCATCCTGGGGAATATTCGTGTACAGAGCTTCGATATCTAAGATGACCAGGAATTGGGTCACCTTATCGAAGTTCTGTCCCTCGAATATTGAGATGGTATGGGCTGTATCCTTCAGATATGACTTCTGGGTTTGTACAATTGGTCTTAGGAAGAAATCTGCATATTTGCTCAGGGGCTCTAATAAGGACCCTAAACTACTGACAATGGGTCGCATTGGGGGATCTGTCACATTCTTGTGGACCTTCGGCAATCCGTATATTGCCGGAATTATGGGGTTAGTGTTAAACAAAAATCTATATTCATCCTCACTGATCATATTATTATCCCTGCCATGATTTAAAAACCTGGCCACTTCTCTTTTCAAGATTTCAATCGAATTCCATGAAACTAGTTTGTAGTGTTCAGTAACATTTAACAGGGATTTCATCCTATTGTCATAATCATCACTGCTCAATACCACTACTCCCCCCCCTTATTATTTGATCACATTCTTGTAGTTGTTTTAAGGCTGTTCTATGATTTTTAGAGAGATTGTTGGCTTGTCCCTGGTGGGAACCAAGACTGTTCTTGATTTCAATTTCTACAATTCTCTCGAACATTTCACAATTTTTTCTACCTGACTTAGGTTGGGAGTGAAGGTGGATTGGGGCTTAAAGCCTGTTACACTCAAGGTGGGTTGGTGTTCTCTGTCTGCAAAAAATCTATTTAATCTGACTTTCCTGAAAAAACTCTTCATATATTTTTCCAACTCAAATCTATTGGGGGGGGGCGCGTAGGTGCAAAGCTAAATCCAAATCTCAGAACCTCTTTTTCATCCCTAGTTAATTCCCTGTCAGATAGGTTGATTATCGGAAATTATTCACCCAGATCCATTTAAAATCGAGCCTGACTCACAGTGTGATCTTAGGCACATGACCAGGATATTACATGCATATTTTTAAACACATCAACTAAGCAAATTATTCACCCAGAACCATTTAAAATAGAAGGCACAGGTGACAATATTGGAAAATTTGAAAATATAATTCCTTATTTCACACACACTCAATGTGATCCTTGACCAAAATTTAAAAGCCAGCCTTTTTACCAGAAAACATTTTCCATAGTAAATCGTTTTTGACACAAAGCACAGCTCATTTAAATAACCACAACAAAGCAGACACCTAACTCATTTTCAAAATACATTTCCAATATGCACCATACAATTTTTAAACAGCATTACAAAAACACATGACACAAAATGCAAGAATAAAGAACCACAATATGCTTCTTAATCTTCCCCATAGTGCATACAGCAGTCTATCTTTATTAAAAGAATCATTACTCACCTTTAAAAATTCTTTGAAAGATGTAGAACAGTGTCAGTCACACACAACAGATTTTCTTAAGCAGACTCCCTGAATAATGCTTCTGTCACTGGAGCCTCAGAATAAATGGCACAGATTCTTTCTCATTTCAGATCCATATTCTTGTACATACCCAATCAAAATTCTTCCCACACAAATTCAAAACCAAACTGCACATTTTAATTGGTTGTACATTTCAACACTTTGAAACTCACATAATATTCACCCATCCCCCCAGTGCTCATTCACCCTGTTACCATGGTAACTCCCTCCTAACCCAGCACACAGTTGAAAAGTTCATCATACTATGTTGCAAAAGAATCCAGCAATGGTGTTTCACCTCTCAATGTACTAGCTAATCATGTGCAATGTTTCTTTAAATGACTTTTCCTCAACCATTAAAATGACTTCTTTAAAAAAAAAAGCATGCACCCTAATTTTCAGTGGTGAATTTTGAGAAAGCACCAATCATTTCTTGTTTTTGAAGTGCACTGAATCTCAAACACTTTTTTTCATAACTCCTACTTTCAAACTGCCATTTCATTTCCACAACTCATCTGAATACAAGTACATCTACCTTCAAGATGCCAAAAGTCTGGTTTGTGGGTCATAGCTATGTCTTCTGGAGTAAAACATGTGCAAGTAACAGAGGTATTTACAACCTTGATTTACCAAATGTGGACATTGTGTGGATTGGACAGAGAGGATTAAGAAGTCACCAATTGATATCATTGATAAAATCCTTTATGCATCTACCACACCCTGACCTCATAATTGTGCACTGTGGTGGCAATGACTTGGGTACTTTGACTGGGGTTGGTCTGGAAATGCTTTTAAAGGACATCTTTGGGCAATTGATGTCACTTTTTCCAAAAACTGCCTTGGTATTTTCCAATATATGCCAAAGGCAAAAATGGAACTGGTCCAACCAATTTTGTCCACAGATTGAGAAAGCAAGGAAACATGTGAATAAATCTGTTTCTGCTTTCCTCAGAGACTATGGTATGGGTTCCATTTACCACAACAACTTGCGTTACAACATGCAAGGCATATATAGAAGAGATGGTGTACATTTTACAGATGAGGGGAATAGAGTCTTCCACTTGAATTTGAGACTCTGCATTGGTACCTACTTGTAGGTACACAAAACACCCACCTAACACAACAGCTCTTTTCAGAGCTAACTTACCTCTAAGCACTCTAAATTATTTTTTTACTCTATTTTTTTACACTGTTTTTCCCCGTGGTGCACTCAGGGTGCGCGTACCGGAGAGCGCACATGGTAACGCACCCAGCGCTTATCCCGCGAAAATTTAAAAAAATAAAATAGTTTTTTTGCCCTTCAGGTTCCTTCTAGGCCACCCTCAAAAAACCTAGGGGTCAGGGGGTGTCTACCCTGCCCCCTTTTAATCATTTCCCCCTTTTTTTCCACCTCAGGTGTCTCGATTTTACCGAGACACAAGATGGCGGACTCTCCGGACTATTTATAATGTTGTCAGGCACTGGAGCAATTTTAAACAAATATGGAAAAGGCCCTACTACGTACCAGTGCCTATCATTTTGCAAAGTTTGGTGTAATTCCATTCAGCCGTTCAGGCTGTACCTGTGTCTAAATGTCCTATGGAAAATTGCATGGAGAAAACACATTTGAAAGTATTGAAATTTACAACCAATCAAAATGTTACTTTAGTTTTGAATTTGTGTGTGATGAAGTATGATTGGTTATGTATATATCTTAAATGAGAGGAATACACGGCCATTTTGGTGAGTTGTTAATTTGTAAGGGGAACTATGTTGTACACTTTAAGATAATTTGGAAAATGTTTTCTGTTAGCTATTTACAGTCATTCTGTTAGAATTATGGATTAAGATAGGCTTCATCACATGCAGTGCTTTACATTTCTAGTTCCTGCCTGATACTATACACTACCAATTAATTTTAAAGAACTAAATACTTCATTAAGCTACTTTGATATTATGTATTACTAAACACGATAAATGAAAGTGATTACTTTTTCTGCAATTTACAGCAAGAAATTTGAAATTAAAATGGATCACAATGAGGAGACCAAGGAAATTTCAAAAGAAATTTCAACTATATTTCTTGAAATTCAAAATGTCACGGATATCGACAGCACCATTTTATCACAAGGAGGAGATGACATAAATAATTTTTTTGATGAATCTCTTGACAAAGAATTTATCGAATGTTTGGATACAATAGAATTCTAACAATCATCATGGCACACTTATAATGAGGAGATTCCTAATCATATGATTGAAGAGGAAATTCTAGATGAGGACATGCTACAAGTTCTATTAAATTATGAAAATTCTGAACAATAAATTAATATTTACAAATTAAAAATTAGTTGACATATTATTTATTTGTATTTCTCATTTATGAGGTAGTAGCGAAGTGATTGTATTAAAGTGAATTTTAGACTCTGCATCGGTACCTACTTAAAGGTACTTAAATCACCCAATAACACAACAGCTCTTTTTAGAGCTACCCTACCTCCAAGCAATCCAAATTCTTATTTTACACTATGTTCTTTCAATATTTTTCCCTGTGGTACGCTCTGGGTGCGCGTACCGGTGAGCGTACCTGGGAACGCACACAGCGCTTACCCCGCGAAAATTGCAAAAAAAAAAAAGTTTTTTTTGCCCATCAGGGTCCTTCTAGGCCCTCCTCAGAAAACCTAGGGGTTCAGGGGTGTGTACCCTGCCCCCTTTTAATCATTCCCCCTTTTTATTTTCACCTCTTGTGTCTCGATTCTACCGAGTCACAAGATGGCGGACTCTCCGGACTGTTTAGAATGTTGACAGACATCCGACAGCCAATCAGCGTTCCGCTCGCGCACTCTCGTAGCGCGCCATGTGCGCTCCCCGGTACGCGTACCGGTGAGCGCTCGGAGCGCGCCTATAGATATATATGTGTTTTTTAAGTTAATTTTAGAAAAAAAACACTGGAGCAATTTACAACAAATATAGCAAAGGCACATCTGCGTACCAGTCCCTACAATTTTGCAAAGTTTGGCGTAATTCCGTTCAGCTGTTCGGGCTGTAGCCGTGTCAGAACGTCCTATGGAAATTAACATGGGGAAAACACGTTTTGGGACCCCCTTTTTTCTCAGCCCCCACTTCACGAATCCCCCTGAAACTTTCAGGGAAGGAGCGGAGCGGAGCTGCCCAAAATTTTGGAAAATTACACGTAAATTCCTCAACCGGCGCCAGAGTTATTCCCAATAGAATGTTGCGGACTTCCTATGGTAGCTAGGTCCTAACTATAACTACCTACTGGCGACCGCCAGTAGGTAATATATATATATATATATATATATACATATATATATATATATATATATGTATATATATATATATATATATATATATATATATATATATATATATATATATATATATATATATATATATATATATATATATATATTTCACCTCTCAAGTAGTAAGACCACAAGGTGACGAGACTATGTGCTGGCCAAATAATTTTATTTTTAGACAGCCCTCGGACGCGTTTCGCCTGACCAGCAGGCTTGTTCACCGAAGCTTCAATTCATTTCAATCGACATTTTAAACAGTGTGCAACACATACAATCATGTGACCGAAACTACTGAGAGAAAAATAGTGAAAAAAGACTCGTAGTTTTACAAGTGGATTACACATTGTATGACTTTTGTTGCAAACGGCTGGGAACACAACATAAATCATTTCATTGGCATAATAGAGCACAAAATATTCATGTTTATATTTATCAACACTTTTGAATATAAGGCTGCATGCACTGAGGACCTCGCACGAAATTATGTGTTAAGTCTCGAATCAACGAGTTGAAGTATAGCTCCACTCCAATACGATCCGACTCTGTTCAGTAACTCGCGCGCTACAAATTAGCTGATAATTTAGCCCAAGTGGGCAACTCTTCTCTGCATGCCCCCGGGTTGGTTATAAACCAACTTGCCAGCCTGGTTTGTTTTACTTTACATACTGCCCGAGTGGGCAATTGTTAGTCATTGACTCAAGCTACCCTCAGTAGAATAGCCATAAATTGTGTAGACATAGTGCTCAGACATGTTTGTGCAACATTTAAACAAAAATAATTAAAATGAGGTTACTGCTACTTTCTCAACATTTTCTACGTTTTCAGATATATAAATACAAAAGTCTATTGGGACCAAGATCCTCTATTTCTTCCTACAAATGTGTACTAAGATCTTCTTCTAAATTTAGACCTCCCGGGGCCTTCAAATTGAGTTCCAAAATGTACCTTGATTCGAGACGTCTTAATTTCTTTAGTCTATCTCCGCCTCTTACATTTTTTGGCACACAGTCAATTACAAAATAGCAGAGCCCTGCTTCATTTCATTTTTTTTTTAAAACGTTCATAAAAAGTAAAAAAAAAAACTAAAAAAAACCAGTTGTTTTTAGAACTACCTCCAATTCTCCAAAAAGAGCTGTATTCTTTACAAATTCAAAAGGAGTGAGTGAAGTGGAGTGCGGTGAGAGAGGAAAGGAAAATGAGTGAGGGAGCAAAGAAAGGGACGAGAGGGGAAGGGAAGTGAAGTAGGGGGATTAAAAGAAGGTGAGTGTGGGAGGTGAGTGAGGGGAAGGGGAGTGAACAAGAGGAATGAGGATAAGTGAAGAAAACGGAGTAAGAGAACGGGGGTGAGGAAGGGTAAGAGAAGAGCAGTGAGGTTGAGGAAAGAGTGGTGATAGAGAGTGGATAAAGGCAAGTGAGCGTGAGACAAGGGGAGTGAGGGAGTGAGGAGACAGAGGAAGTAAAGGAAAGAGTGAGAGAAGAGGACTGAGTGAGGGAGGAAAGAAAGATAAGTGAGGAAGTGTGGCTGAGTTATAGGGAGTGAGCGTGACAGAAGAGGAGTGAGAGACTAAGGGGACGGAGAGAATGAGGCTAACAGAGAGAGAATGAGGGAAAGGGAGTGTAGAAGTAAGCGGACAGAGGGAGTAAGAGAAGGAGTTAGTGAAGTGGAGTAAGGAGAGTAACAGAAGGGAAAAGAGTGAAGGAGCGCAGGAAGGGAAGAGACAGGAAGGAAAGTAAAGGAGAAGGTCTAAAGAAGGTGAGTGTGCGAGTGTGGCTGACTTATAGGGAGTGAGCGTGACAGAAGAGGAGTGAGAGACTAAGGGCACGGAGAGAATGAGGCTAACAGAGAGAGAATGAGGGAAAGGGAGTGTAGAAGTAAGAGGACAGAGGGAGTAAGAGAAGGAGTTAGTGAAGTGGAGTAAGGAGAGTAAGGGAAGGGAAAAGAGTGATGGAGTGAAGGAAGGGAAGAGAGAGGAAGGAAAGTAAAGGAGAAGGTCTGAAAGAAGGTGAGTGTGGGAGTGTGGCTGACTTATAGGGAGTGAGCGTGACAGAAGAGGAGTGAGAGACTAAGACGACGGAGAGAATGAGGCTAACAGAGAGAGAATGAGGGAAGGGAAGTGTAGAAGTAAGAGGACAAAAGGAGTAAGAGAAGGAGTTAGTGAAGTGGAGTAAGGAGAGTAAGGGAAGGGAAAAGAGTGAAGGAGTGAAGGAAGGGAAGAGAGATGAAGGAAAGTAAAGGAGAAGGTCTGAAAGAAGGTGAGTGTGGTAGTATGGCTGAGTAATATAAGACGACGGAGAGAATGAGGCTAACAGAGAGAGAATGAGAGAAGGGAAGTGTAGAAGTCAGAGAACAAAGGGAGTAAGAGAAGCAGTTAGTGAAGTGGAGTAAGGAGAGTAAGGGAAGGGAAAAGAGTGAAGGAGTGAAGGAAGGGAAGAGAGAAGAAGGAAAGTAAAGGAGAAGGTCTGAAAGAAAGTGAGTGTGGGAGTATGGCTGAGTTATAGTGTGACAGAAGAGGAGTGAGAGACTAAGGGGACGGATAGAATGAGGCTAACAGAGAGAGAATGAGGGAAGGGGAGTGTAGAAGTAAGAGGACAGAGGGAGTAACAGAAGGAGTTAGTGAAGTGGAGTAAGGAGAGTAAGGGAAGGGAAAAGAGTGAAGGAATGTAGGAAGGGAAGAGAGAGGAAGGAAAGTAAAGGAGAAGGTCTGAAAGAAGGTGAGTGTGGGAGTAGGGCTGAGTTATAGGAAGTGAGCGTGACAGAAGAGGAGTGAGAGACTAAGAGGATGGAGAGAATGAAGCTAACAGAGAGAGAATGAGAGAAGGGAAGTGTAGAAGTAAGAGGACAAAGAGAGTAAGAGAAGGAGTTAGTGAAGTGGAGTAAGGAGAGTAAGGGAAGGGAAAAGAGTGAAGGAGTGAAAAAAGGGAAGAGAGAGGAAGGAAAGTAAAGGAGAAGGTCTGAAAGAAGGTAAGTGTGGGAGTATGGCTGAGTTATAGGGAGTGAGCGTGACAGAAGAGGAGTGAGAGACTAAGAGGACGGAGAGAATGAGGCGAACAGAGAGAGAATGAGGGAAGGGAAGTGTAGAAGTAAGAGGACAGAGGGAGTAAGAGAAGGAGTTAGTGAAGTGGAGTAAGGAGAGTAAGGGAAGGTAAAAGAGTAAAGGAGTGAAGAAAGGGAAGAGAGAGGAAGGAAAGTAAAGGAGAAGTTCTGAAAGAAGGTGAGTGTGAGAGAGGAGTGAGGAAAAGGGGAGTAAACGTGGGGATTCAGAAAAAGTTAGGGAAGCGCAGTAAGGGAACAGGGGTGTGGGAGCATGAGACAAGAGTAGTGAGGTTAAGGAAAAGAGTGTTGAGAAAGTAAATTTTGTACATCAAACTTACCTTATAAGTAATGTAAACTTAATTACATATTTTCAGTAAATTTAATATCTGTGAAAGAGAACAAAAAAAGTAAGTTAGAATATTTTTTATATATATTTTACAATACAAGAGACAAAGTAGGAGATTAAAAGTCATAAAAGGATAGTAAGAGATAAAGTAGGAGTGAAGGACTCAGAAAGGAAAACAAAGGAATGGTGAAGGTCAGAGAGAGTTAAAAAGAAATAGAGGGAGAGCAAATTACTAAAAGGATAATGACATGGATACATTCAGTGACAGAGAAGAAGAGCAGGAGAGAGAAATGAAGTGAAGGTAAGTAAGATACTAAGGGAATGTGCATTAGAAAAACTAAAGGAAGAAAGGGGAGTAAAGAAAGGGGAGTGAGTGACAGGGAAGCAGGAGTGAATGACGGTGGATTAATGACAATGAGGGATGGAAGGTGAGTGAGGGTGAATGTAGGGTCGTAAGACAGTGAGGAGACAATGGGAGTGAAGGTAACAGAGAGGGAGTGAGGGAAAACAAGTGATAATATGAGAGAACAGAGGGAGTGAGAGAAAGAGTGAGTAAAGGGCAGTAAGGTGAGTAAGGGAAGGAGAATGACTGAGGAAGCAAAGGAAGGAAAGAAAGGGAAGAGAAGTGAAGCAAAGGGACTGGGAAAAGGTGAGTGCGTGAGGAGAGAAAGAGGAAGGGGAGTTAAGGATGATGAATGAGGATAACTGAGGGAACCGGAGTAAAGGAACAAGGGTGAGGGAGGGTGAGTGAAGGGCAGTGAGGTTGAGGAAAAAGGGAAGATAGAGAGAGGATAAAAGCAAGTCAGCATGAGACAAGGGAAGTGAAGGAGTGAGAACATTGAGGTAGTGAAGGAAAGAATGGCAGAAAGGGACTGAGTGAGAGAGCAAATAAAGGTAAGTAAGGGAGTGTGGATGAGATATAGGGAGTGAGCGTGATGGAAGAGGAGTGAGAGAGTGAGAGGACCGACAGAGTGAGGCTAAGAGAGAGGGAGTGAGGGAAGGGGAGTGAGGATGTGAGAGGACAGAGGGAGTGAGAGAAGGAGTGAGTGAAGTGGAGTAAGTTGAGTGAGAGAAGGGGAATTATTGAGGGAGCAAAGAAAGGAAAGAAGGGGAAGGGGAAGGGGAGTGAAGTAGAGTGACTGACAGCTGGAAAGTGGTGGATGGAAGAGAGGGAAAGGGGAGTGAAGGAATAGGGAATAAGGATAAGTGAGGAAAATGGAATAAGGGAAGGGAGGTGAGGGAGAGTGAGAGTGAGAGAAGGCCAGTGAGAGTGAGTTAAGAGGAGTGATAGAGGGTGGAAAAAGGTGAGTGAGGATAAGACAAGGGGAGAATAATATATATTTGATAATACAAAATACAAAATAATTTGTACAATATGTTATATGGTTTATTTTTTGCTGTTCTCAGAATATATTGAATTTCACTTAAAACAGTGACTTCAATACTACTCATCATATAACAGCGGGCAAAAAAAAACCACAATCAAAATGATTGTGTTTAAAAAACCCATACAACGTTACAATAAATATTGTAAAAGTTAGAAAAAACATATCTTTTTTATTTTTTATTTATTTTGATTAATTATAACACAAGAGTGAAAATATACATATCGGGCATCATTCGGAGGAACATATCGTAACGGTGGACGGGCAAATCAATTAGGAAAATACACAACAATTACAAGCATCCGAAAGACAACAATAGCAGGGTAGGGCAAAGGTAAAACAATACGTTACCATTAACCTAAGCAACCATCGCCGAATCCCGCCCACCCAGAATACAGGATATGAAGACCAGACACTCGATACCCGAATATGAGGAATAAAAATCAGGAGAATACGCCACATCTCTTGTGAAGAAGGGAAAATGGAAAAAGAAAGGTCATAGTACAAAAGAAAGGAAAAATAACAAACCCCCCCTTAACCCCCTACCCTGCACCCCTGCGGATGGCTACGACCTAACCCACTAGCAGCATGCCTGTCGCCCACTAAACTAACCCCAAGGAAGGGAAAAGATGGAGGAGGAAATATCGTAGAAGCAAACACACCCCCGGTCTCCCATACCCCCCGCCAGCAGTGACCACCCCGAGATATAATCGAACCAACAGTTGGCAAAATATACAAACCAATCGGGGGAGTATAACAAAGCACCACCCAGCTCCCAGCACATTACACGGGACAATCCCGGCAGTGAGTCAAGCCATATAATCAAGTCCAAGCCCTCAAGTTCAACCCTGACCAGTACGGTATTTCAGGAGAGTCTCTTTCACTCGAACCACCATCACAAAGGAAAAGGCAGAACGTTCATTAAAGTCCACATCAGTGTTGCAGGAGCGACAAAAGGATAGAAGGTCACGATAACCACATAACGAATGAGGGAATGTGTCCAGAAATAGCAAATCTCCACAACAGTCACTTTGGAACTTGTTACAGCACAGAAGACTGTCCATATCTATACGGGGCGGCAGCAGGATCGAGCAGGGAACGATAGCGACGATCACGGGCTCGCTGAGTGTACATTGGGGGCCGGCAAAGCACATGGAATCCAGGTTCTGCCCGGGGACCTCGATCTCAGGCGTACATTGCACCGCTGGTACCACAGATGTATCAGGACTAGACGGAGAGTCGTGTACCGGTCCCAAGATACCGTCCACTTGCACGATCAGTGTCCGGAATACTTCCACTCGTTGATTCGAGACTTAACACATAATTTCCTGTATAAGTTCGAATGTAATCTCCCATCTTTGATAAATATAGTGAGATCCAGGAAATTGAGTGAGGTGGCGCTGATTTCACTCATGAACTTCAGATTGAGGTTATTAGTTTGCAATTTGTTAATGAAATTCTGGGCTCTCTCCTCTGATCCTTTCCAGGTTAGGAATAGGTCATCTATATATCTACTCCAATGGAGGATATTTTCTTCCCATTCCTTCTGGAATTCCGCTCGGACCACCTGCTCCTCCCACCAGCCCATATGCAAATTAGCATAGCTGGGGGCAAAGCAGGTGCCCATCGCGGTCCCACAGATCTGCTTGTATAGGATGGTGTCAAAAAGGAAATAGTTATTATTAAGACAGACTGATACCATAGCCAGTAGCATTTGAGTATGTAGCCAGAGATTAATATATATATTTGTATATGTGACTCAATATAAGCCTCCACTGTGTAGTTATATATGATTCAGAGATAATATAGGTAGTGAGGTAGTACTAACTTTCCTTGGGATGATTCTAGCACTCATCTTTTCTTGTTGTCTTTGTCTACAGTGTGGTCCAGCTGTTTGTGGACTCTGTGCCACGATCTGTGTTTCCAAACCAGTAGCACAAGAGACTGAACATATTAAGATGATGGTGCAACAACATCTTAGTGACCTCATGACCATTGACATCGACTTAGATTGACATGGGTTCCTTTTGCTTTGCCTGAGTATGGCAAAAGGAGGGTCTGAGGTTACGTAGTTTTAGCCTCGCTTTGCTACAGTCACCATTTTACGTTCAGTCGCCATTTTTATGTTGCCTCACTCAGGCAGCACGGCTAACGCAGGAAAATGGTCTTTCTGCCACTTTCAGCTGCTCGGTGTTTTTCTTGTCGAAGAGCAACCTTTGTCCTTGTGTGCAATACTGATGTCAGGGTCCGGACGAGTTCGCAAAGCCATGTCTAGACTGATTAATCCATGACTTTACTCCACTGTTTGGGTCCCACCATTCTTCTCTACCTTATCTTATTTAACTGGCCTTCACTATTCTCTCCGTGTGTTCTCTTGTTACATAGCTCTCCTTTTGAAGCATTCTACACATGTTTTACCACCTGCAAATTGAATTACGGGCACCTGTGTTGATTAACCTGATGGGAGGGGAGCACACGGGGTCTGAAAGGAGGGTGTGTTTTAGACATCTGATACTTGTTTTCGAACTATTCCTATTTGTCAGTTTTGTGTATCTTGGGAGCTGTCATTGTAAACTTGTGTTGTATAATAGACTGTGCGCCACAGATTGAAGTGGCAGTCTCTTGAGAACCTACCTGTGTGGTACTTCTTAGATAACTGTGCTTAGCTGCAGCTAATAAAACTACTTTTCTACGCCTAACAGAGTGTCCAGTGTCTCTGTCGGTCGAGGCAGGTGAACCCGGGGATCCTAGGCGTGCCCTGCGCCGCTTGGCCCATAAGGCCAGGTTCTCCAATTGGCGGCCCAACGTGTGGGCGACTTCAGCGGTAGTAGTTTTGCCCGAGAGTCGTGAGGAGCTTCGCAGGAAAATTCCGGAGGATTTCGCGAACCACGTGAGCGACCCCTGCATGTCGAAGTGGACCGAAGGTCTTTTGAAGCGTGGCTACTCCTTCCCGACGGCTGCTGACGACTGATGCCCTGACTGTCGCCCTGCCTTGGCCCCTGGTGATGATTGGTATCGCGAGACGATAGACGGACATCTGTTGGCGTGAGAAAAGCATTTAGTTAAGTATTTGTGGGTAGCGCCCACTCTCTTAGTCTTGTATTTTTGTTATTCGATTAGCGAGCTAACTGAAGCCAAGGGGTAAGTACGTTTGTGCTGTGACTCTATTGTCTAAATAGATCCCTTGACGTTTGTAAGGATAAAATGCCTGGATTTAGCAAATTTAAGAGATTTTGTTGTTGTGCTTGTTCTGTAGACTCCCGGTTGAAGGATTCTTGTCCGATTTCTCCAATTGGGACTCCTAATTACGAGCTGTACTCAAAGCTAGGTCCTATAGTTTTTAATGAAATATGGACCCGTTACACTAAAAAAGACGGTGTTTTACAATGGCCACAACATGGGTCCTTTGAGACTGATATTTTAGATAATTTGGAAGCGATTTTATTCAAGAGAAAAGCCCGGCCAGCAATGTTTGACTCTTTTCGCCTATGGCGCAAGGAAGCCAAACAGAAAGAAATTAAGCAAATGAAGAAAGATGAGAAAGAGCAGAGTGTGACGATTCTACAGGCTGCCCAGCAATTAAAAAATGATGAAACTGATCAGATAATTCAGGTTTCGGAAAGACAACATCGTATGGCAGTGGATAGATGCTACCCTGTATTGCCTACCGTTACAAAGAGTAAAAATCCTGATGACGATTCTTTAATGTCCCATTTGTTGACATTACCTCTGCCTTACGTGGTAGGAGCCAATGCACCTCCATTACAGCCTGCTGCCAATGCAGCCGCTGTCCTTCCTGCACAGATACCTGTCCCTGTCATTTTGCCTCAGCCTCCTTTGCCAACAATGTCTGTACCCCAATCTCCTGTGCCTCAGCCTTCTCCATCTGTCGTTTCCTTTGCTACAGATTCTTCTTCTGTTTTACAGAATGCATTGTCTCCCGTCTTAGTCTCAGATTCCCCTACAGCTAGACGGCGTTTAGTTGATACTGTCGAAGATCTGTTGTCGCCTTTGCTTGGCCCTCTTTTTTTCTCTCCTGCCTCGTCTAGGAGGCAATCTCGTAGTCAGTTTCCAGATTTTGAAGAACAAACTAAATTAGATTCCCTTGCTTCTAATTGGATCACGAGTCGTGTACCGTATGATACACGTGATATATTAGAAACTTTTCTTCAATGAAACGTGCCCACACAGAGATATGTATTTGATGTGATGTGCAATACTTTGATTAAAGCATGGGGAGACGTAGATCTAGACTCACCTCCTCGGGATTTATTTGACATCCAGGATCAATTTGATAAGGGATTGATCGTGGGTCCTGCTGTGGAGCATGCTGTTCAGCAACTTGTTGCTTTTCGGTCTACCCTTTTCTCTCAAAATTCTCCTGAACCTGATCCTGCGGTTCGTCGTAAGACGACACAATATCCTATGCGAGAAGTTCCTCCAATATGGAGAGATGCAGTTCCTCAAGCAGGTAATAATCCAGGTGTTCCTGCTCATTTTCAGCGTATATGGGTACATGACCCGTGGAAAAGATCGGAAGTCTTGGCTCTTAAACAGTCTTTACCGGACCCTCGTAAGAATCCTGCTGGATATTATAAGGAGCTGTCTCAGACTGTTGACGCTTGTATTATGAATTTGGCTGACATTGACTTACTCATGGGGAATGTAGTCCCACAAGCTATATGGGCTAAGATTCGTAGGCAGGATCATGCGGTAGCTTTAGGTGGTGATTGGGCTGCCATTACGGCTGCAGACGTAGGTCACGTAGGTGGGGCCAAACCAGACGCTTTGATTACAGAATTACCTGGAAAAATAATAGATTTGATGAAAACTTTAATGCCTGCGATGCATGTTAATTGGGATAAGTTGGCAGCATGTAAGCAAAAGACGGATGAAAGTGTCTCCGACTTCTTTACTCGTTTCGAGGAGACTTTCATCGACCACAGTGGGCAAGACATGAGCACTGAAGGGGGACAGCGATTATTCGTAGGCAAGTTTGTTTTTAACTTACTTCCAGAATTATCGAATAAACTAAAACAGTCGGAGAGTTTGTGGGCTGTCTCTTCCACTGCCCAGATATTGGCTACTGCTCAATATTATGAGAATAGGGAGAAGGAAGATAAGGAGAAAGCGGAGAAAAAGACAAAAGACTTGAAAACGAAGGTTCTTTTGCAACAGGCTTATCCCCCTCGTTCTGCTCAACCCTCATTTTCCCAGCCCCCACAGTTTCAGAGGTTGTTGCAGAAGCCAGTTCCCTCTGTTCCCCGGGCTCCATTGGGCCCCAACCAGTGTGCTTACTGTAAGGAAGATGGTCATTTTAAGAACACTTGTCCGATTTTATTACAACGGTATGGTGGATCGTTAGCGCCACGAGGTCGTGGTGATTCTCGATCCATATCTAGAGGTAGAGGTCGTGGTGCCCCTACTCAGCAACGACGTCCCTCTCCTTCTCCAGCTTCTGCGAATTGTTTTGACCAGCAGACTTCTCATTCTGCACAATACTACAATGATGACTATTGTTACGACAATGAGAATGTTGCTTTCCATACTAGCTAGGACAGCCAGAGACAAAGTGAGGGAGTCATATCAGTTCCAGTAGATCAGGAAGGACCTTATGTTAATGTTATGGCATTAGGTGTTACAGAACCGTTTCTCTTGGATACTGGCGCTATGAGAAGTTCTATAATGCGTTCTAAACTCCCTGGGGCACCTTTGTCCGGCTTAACAAATGTTTCTGTAGGATTCTCTGGCGCCCCAGTTTCAAATCCTATTTCTTGTCCCTTGCCCATTTCCATTGGTCCATATGATTTGGAAGCTCCACTCCTTTTAACGACAGGTTGCGGAGAGAATTTGTTGGGTTTAGACCTTTTGAAACGCTTATATGCTACGTTGTATTGTTCACCCTCTGGTGTACATCTTACATTGGGTGATAAAACGACTTCTCCAATGTATGTTTCTAAGGAACAACTGCCACCTGAGTTGCAATCTCTTCCGGCTAAACTTTGGGCTGTGGGTCCAAATGATGTTGGTTTGTTACAAATTCCACTGTATGTCATTACTTTCAAAGACAATGTTAAGATGCCACGTGTTCCTCAATATAAAATCTCCAGTGACGGTGAGCGAGCCTTGTTGGCCATTGTTCATGATTTGGTTCAGAAGGGTGTGGTTGAAGAGACTAGAGGAAACGTCTGCAATAGTCCTGTTTTGCCTATTCTTAAACGTACTGATTCCTCTCAGCCACCTGTTTACCGCTTTGTAATTGATCTTCGAGAGGTAAACAAAATTGTTGTCCCTCAATTTCCTGTTGTGCCAGATATCACGACTTTGCTTACTATGATTCCTGCTTCAGCAGTCTGGTTCTCAGTGATCGATCTTAAGAATGCTTTCTTTAGCATTCCTATTGCTGAAGAAAGTAGGGATCTTTTCGGCTTCTCTCTCGGAGGTCGAAGCTTCCGGTTTAAACGCGCACCTCAAGGCTATTGTGAGAGTCCTTCCATATACAGTCAAGCTTTGAAGTCACAACTTGATACATTTTCTTTGCCCTCAGGTGCCACTCTTATCCAATGCGTGGATGATTTATTGATTGCTGCTGATTCTGAGACTGCTTGTAAAGCAGCGACTGTATCGCTCTTACAGCATTTGTCTGATTTACATCATAAAGTATCGTCTTCCAAGTTACAATATTGCCGACAAGAGGTTACCTACTTAGGTCATCTCTTGTCGAAGGAGGGAAGGCGATTGACTCCAGAACGTATTCATGCAATTGCACGAATGCCTGTACCGTTGTCACAGAGAGAAGTGCGTGCTTTCTTAGGCATTACCTCTTATTGTAGGCAGTGGATTCCAATTTTTTCCCTTCTTGCTAAACCTCTGTTGGCACTTACACTTAAAGATACGCCTCAGCCTTTGCCTTGGACTGATGAATGCCAAAAGAGTTTTACAGACTTACGTACTGCTTTGTGTTCTGCTCCTGTGTTAGGTACTCTAGATTACAGTAAACCTTTCACACTATATGTGCATGAAAGGGAAGGTTGCGCATTATCAGTCTTAACGCAACGATTCGGTGACAAACAAAGGCCGTGTGCCTATTTTTCTGCAACATTAGATCCAGTAGCGAAGGCATTACCTAGTTGCCTTAGAGCAACAGCAGCAGCGGCCATTTCTATTCGTCAGTCCGCTGGACTAGTGTTAGATCATACTCTTAATGTGATGGTGCCACATGCAGTGGATACTCTTCTTAATAGGACAAAAACTCAGCATTTAACGAGTGCTCGTTTGTCTGGATATGAGTTGACGCTTCTAGCTAGTCATATACATATAAGAAGATGTAATGTTTTGAATCCAGCCACATTGTTGCCTGTTTTGGATGTTAATAATGTACAAGATCAGCATGATTGTTTTCTTCGCACTGAAGAAGAAACGAAGGGTGGAATAGACCTCAAGGATACACCACTTGTGGATCCGGATGGTACCCTATGGGTGGATGGGTCATGTTTCAAGCTCCCTAATGGCGAAACAACAGCTGCTTATGCAGTCACGACGTTGTACACAGTGGTAGAAAATGCACGTATTTTGCATAACTCAGCGCAAGCTGCAGAACTGATTGCGTTGACAAGAGCATGTGTGTTGGCGAAAGGGAAAAGAGTGACTGTCTATACTGACAGTCAATATGCATTTGGCGTTGCCCATAGTTTTGGTCGTTTGTGGAGGGAAAGAGGATTCTTTACCTCCCACGGCACTAAAATACAGCATGGTCAGTTGGTAACCGATCTTCTTGAATCACTTGCCTTGCCTATTCAGATAGCGATTGTGAAGTGCAGTGCGCACAAGAAGATTATTGATGACGTGGGTCGAGGGAATGCATTTGCAGATGAGGTAGCGAAGGAAACAGCGAGGAATGTTGAAAGTCGCATGTATGTTGCAGGGCCTGCTAGATGGGTTGCAGAAGCTGGTATGTGTGAAGACACAGTGGAAAGTGTGAAAGCAATTCAGAAGGAGGCCACTGAGAAAGAATTGAGTACGTGGAAAGAAAGTACGGGAATGTTGGATGGTATGGGATGTTGGACGGAATTGTCAGAGCATCAGCGATGATTGTTACCTGATGCGTATGTGCTGCCTGTAGTTACTATGGCTCATGGACCAGCCCATATTAATGCCCGTGGTATATGCAAGCTTTTAGCTCCAGTATGGCAGAATGAGGGTATTCCAAAATGTGCAGAAAATGTGGTGAAACATTGCATTGTTTGTTTGATGCACAACCCAGGAAAAGGAACTCCAACTCCAGCAGGTCACTTTGCACCCCTTACATACCCATTCGAGGTACTGCAGAAAGATTACATCCATATGGGACGTTTCAATAATCTCAAGTATGTCCTGGTGGTGGTTTGTGCCTTTTCCAGATGGATAGAGACCTACCCCCTAAAGGACAATACTGCTTTGTCCACTGCTAAAATACTCTTGAAAGAATTCTTCCCGAGGTTTGGTTTGCCGCGCATTGTCTGGAGTGACAATGGAAGTGAATTTGTAGGTCAAATTATGCAAAAGGTGTGTGTAGGTTTAGGCATTAGACAAAAATTCCATGCGGCAAACCATCCTTAGTCAGCGGGTCTGGTAGAGTGTTACAATGGCACTCTCAAACTTAAGCTAGCAAAGATTCAGGCCAGCACGGGCCTTTCTTGGCCTGATGCATTACCTTTAGCACTCCTTTCCACTAGAACAACTGTTCATTCTCGTTTGGGGCTTAGCCCATACGAGATTGTGTTTGGACGTCCAGCTAATGTCTGGGGAGTCCCCAGACCCAAGGAGTACTCAGATATTCCCTACCCACTGTTGATCGACTATTTGCATGATCTCACCACTAAATTGCATGTTATTCGTCGACAGGTTCAAAACGCTTTACCAGAGGCCTCTTCAGATCCCGGACACACCATCCAGCCTGGGGACTGGGTGTGTCTGAAAAACTTCCAGAGGAAAAAGAATTTGGAACCTCGCTGGGGGCCTCCAAGACAAGTCCTGCTTACAACTCGGACGGCTGTTAAGGTCCTGGGAAAAAGACATTGGATCCATGGTGTGCACTGCAAAAGGGTACCATTGCCTTTGCCTTATGACCAGTGGGTCCGAGAAGGTATTGGTGATAGTGAGTGTGAGAAGGTACCCAAGTTTGTTCCGTTTAGCACTGCACACCTGGATTGGACTAGTTCAGAGAAAGAGGACGATGATGTTCTGCAGGAAGCTGTACCTTCTCATCTAAGACTCGATACAACAGATCCCAAACATTTGTTCCAGAACCAAACAACATCCGGAAAGAGACGATATAATTTGAGGAAAAGATCCTCTGAAGACAATTAATTTTGACTTTCTTTTCTTTAAATTCTGTTAATAAAGAAAAGTTTTTCCTTCCCTTATCCATCAAGTTGCAGGGTCGCGGTATGAGTCTTGAGCTGTGACCTGAATAGTGACTAGGTCAACAGGACTTGCAGTGTCATAGGACGGCTAACAATCACAGCCAAGTGATCTAGGAAGATTATCGTGAGCAACGCCTTTAGAGTAATAGATAGTACAGGGAAAGGAAGTGATACGAAAATATTGAAGAGAGCTCATTATAGGAAATTATTATTTGGTCGATGTAGCGTAGCATTATGTGTTTTAGTAGGTCTGAGTAGTTTATTAGCATGCATTGGATGGCTTATTCATGTTCTACAGTTAATACCTGTTCCTATTTCTGCCCCTTTAACTCCATCTACTACTGTTTCACCACACAAATTTTACTCACTCCCAGATCATGAGCAAATGAGAAGAATGGAATATCTTAACAATTCGTTTATTCAACTATTACACCAGCATCAACTGATAGTAAATGTTACTGATTGTTGGGTATGTGGTCTCATACCACATAATACACAAAGAGGAATGCCGTATCTAGTTCTCCCCTTTTCATACGAAGGTTCTGCTTGGGCTTATCTGGCTATGTTTTCTAATACATACCAGAATTTACTCAGATATCCTTCTGGTGGATCCTATAATGGTGGAGTGGATTTTAGTCACAGTTCTTTGATAAAGGGCATTGTAACTATGGCAAAGATTGCTGACATCATCAAGATTCCCAAAGATGAAAAGAGAGCGTATGATGGGTGGAATATAACTCGTTATACTCTTAGCCTCACTGACAAGCTTAAACAGCGGAATTCTGCACCTGTTTTGGTACTACCCCAAAAAGGTCGTTTGTGTTTACAAATAAATGGCCAGAATACCAAAACTAAGCAAGAGAGGAGCAACTGTTCCCACACTTATGTCTATACTCCTTCTACTCCCGCACCGTTAGTGGCATCACAAGGTACATATTTTATCTGTTACCATAAAGCTTATACATGGCTTCCCACACACTTTTCGGGAACATGTTATATAGCTTTTCTCCTCCCTCCTACATATACTGCTCCTGCTGATTATCACAAGAAGAGAGTTACTAGAGGAGTAATAGATTCGGAAGATACAGCAGGGCAAGAAGGAGGGGATTTTCTCAAAGGATTCCTTCCCTTCTGGGGTCCGATGGCCAATAGTAAAAATATCAGACAGTTGGTCCGTGTGGTTGATGCCACAATTAATGTTACTTCTGGAGCATTGAAAAATTTAACTGCTGAGCTTCAGGCGGACCGACTTATGACTTTGCAGAACAGGATGGTGTTAGACATAGTGCTTGCAGACAAAGGAGGAGTTTGCAAATTAATTGGGTCTAGTTGCTGTATTTACATTCCTGATAACGCCCCTACGGTATACCAAGCCATCTCTAAGCTACATGTCATCTCTGAATCTATTCACCAAGAAACTGGAGATTGGTCTGTGATGGGATGGTTTTGGGGACTACTGTCCACTTGGGGATGGAAAGTACTAACTTTCCTTGGGATGATTCTAGCACTCATCTTTTCTTGTTGTCTTTGTCTACAGTGTAGTCCAGCTGTTTGTGGACTCTGTGCCACGATCTGTGTTTCCAAACCAGTAGCACAACAGACTGAACATATTAAGATGATGGTGCAACAACATCTTAGTGACCTCATGACCATTGACATCGACTTAGATTGACATGGGTTCCTTTTGCTTTGCCTGAGTATGGCAAAAGGAGGGTCTGAGGTTACGTAGTTTTAGCCTCGCTTTGCTACAGTCACCATTTTTATGTTGCCTCACTCAGGCAGCACGGCTAACGCAGGAAAATGGTCTTTCTGCCACTTTCAGCTGCTCAGTGTTTTTCTTGTCGAAGAGCAACCTTTGTCCTTGTGTGCAATACTGATGTCAGAGTCCGGCCGAGTTCGCAAAGCCATGTCTAGACTGATTAATCCATGACTTTACTCCACTGTTTGGGTCCCACCATTCTTCTCTACCTTATCTTATTTAACTGGCCTTCACTATTCTCTCCGTGTGTTCTCTTGTTACATAGCTCTCCTTTTGAAGCATTCTACACATGTTTTACCACCTGCAAATTGGATTACGGGCACCTGTGTTGATTAACCTGATGGGAGGGGAGCACACGGGGTCTGAAAGGAGGGTGTGTTTTAGACATCTGATACTTGTTTTCGAACTATTCCTATTTGTCAGTTTTGTGTATCTTGGGAGTTGTCATTGTAAACTTGTGTTGTATAATAGACTGTGCGCCACAGATTGAAGTGGCAGTCTCTTGAGAACCTACCTGTCTGGTACTTCTTAGATAACTGTGCTTAGCTGCAGCTAATAAAACTACTTTTCTACGCCTAACAGAGTGTCCAGTGTCTCTGTCGGTCGAGGCAGGTGAACCCGGGGATCTTAGGTGTGCCCTGCGCCGCTTGGCCCATAAGGCCAGGTTCTCCAGTAGAGCATGTTTTGTTTTGCTAATACCTTTGGGGCAGTTTGACAAATGTGGACTAAACTTTCTAAAAACAAAGTTCATCCACCTTAACTCCTTCTAGGAAAGGTTTGGGATAATCCATCAAGCGGGGGCAGTGAAAAAATTGTTAGTCCCAAAACACCTTTTTTTCCATTGTATTTTCCATAGCCAAAATTATACAATGATACAGCAAAACATCTGAATAGAATGACACCACATCTGCATAGAAAGCACAGATCGTTACACAGAATTCGCTCTTTTTGTGATTTGGTGTAAATCTGCTCAGCAGTTTTTGAGAAATACGTCTAAAAATGTGCAGATATATTGGCAGTTGGGTACACAGGACTACTGCTGGAGTCTAGAGAGATGCATATTCAAAACTAGATTAATTCCAGCAACATACTCTGCCAACCACTAGTACTGCAACACCCTCCGATAAAAAACAATGGAGACAGGGTCCGAAAAAAAGACCTTAGTTTAGGAACTATTCTTAAATTAAAATAACTCATTTAACTTTTTAATATTATAAATAAATGAACATATTTAAAACAGATAGATAGATAAACCTTTACTATTAGGTTATTATAACATAAGTGTATAACCTTTTTCAATGCAAACAATAATGTACTTTTAGTGTAAACATTTTACATTATTTTTAATTAATTTTATGAAGAACTTTAAATACTTTTCGTACTAATAAAAATAAATATAAATTATATCCTTTATGTGCTTTTTTTATTCGATAAATATTACGAAAAAATTATGTTAATTGAATTTAATATATTTTTTCTCAAACTTTACCATTGGGCAATCTCCATCCAGCTGGTGGAAACCTCTGTCTATGTTTGCAATTACATTCATAAATTAAACTCATAAACTAGGCTCCACCCCCTGAATTAAGGGTCATGGGTTCTTTTGGTCACAAGTATCACTGGGAACTATGGTTGAATGGCTGGGAACATGGTTTAAACATGACATTTGTCAGATTCAAAGTAATTTAATCTGAAAACATGTTAATTCCCTTCATTCTTGCTCACAAGGAAATATATACCTGCCAATTATTGACCCATATCTGTGTTAAGTGTAGTGGTGCCAGGTATATGGGTTTTTAATGGGTTTGAAAAGAGGTCCGTAATTTAGACAAACTCTGTGAACTCTGTGCTGTTTGAGCCAATGATTGATATGTAATGGGCATTTTGGGTAAGAAACAGTAGTGACATCGACAATAGCCACAGCATCTAGGACTTCTCTGGGTGTATAGTTTTCACAAATGTCTGTGGTTGGTAGTTTGCCCTAGATTCTGACTGACCACAGACCAAGTACTGCAGCTACCCACATCTGAAAAATTGTCCTAAATTCAAACTTTTCATCCTCTTCCCATGGTCATATTCTTTGACCTTTATTGTCCTTAATGATAGGCTGACCCACACTTTTGGGGTGACATGTTAATTGAAAGAAGTGTGGGAAGTCAAAATGATATGACACTTGCTATTATCTATTAAACTTTGCTATATTTTAGTTTCCCATTTTCAGTTAGTGTAAGCAACAACACCTTTAATAGACATACTCAAAATTTGCTGGTATTATTAGTAATCTAGTGTTTCAAATGTTTCCAATAATGCCCTTCCCTTAACTCAGAGTCTTGTGGACAATTCAAAAGCAAATGTTTTGTGTTCACCCCTAATTAGCAATCATTAGAGTTTCCATTTTCAATTGAAGCATGTTCAGTACAAAGTTGAATATTAATTGTAAACCAAAGCTCGATTGTTTGCTCTGGGTATATTGAACTTTCAAAAACACTATGGGCCTCATTAGGATGGCGGTTTTTCCGCATCCTCCGGGCCGGCGGAAGTGTCCGCCGGCCTGGAGGATGCGGAAAAACCGAGGCGGAGACTCCAAAGACCCACCGCCAAATTAGGATGGCCGGTGGGTCTGGAATTCCGTCCGCCGCTTTTCCGCCGCGGTCGGCTTCCGACCGCGGCGGAAAAGCTATAACATGGCAGGCGGTGTCTATGAGACACCGTCCGCCATATTATGATGTTGGTGTAAATATGCTTTTCCACGGCGGCTTTTCCGCCATGGAAAAGCATACGGACAATCACTTTGGGGGCCCGTTGCGGGCCCCCTGGGTGAATGGGGGGTGTGGGGTGCACATGGGGGGTACCTATGGTACCCCCCTGCATTTGCGTACACAAAGCAGCAGGCACCGTGCGGTGCCTGCCGCTTTGTGCATGTAAATGCAACACATGCATTTTTAACATTGCAGCGGGTGCAGCTTGAAGCTGCACCCGCCGCAATGATAAAAATAGAGGATGTGACCGCCACCCTGGCGGTCACATCCTAATCAGCACGGAGGGAACGCCGCAGCCCCTGCGGACGTTCCCTCCTCCTCAAGGGTGGCGGACGGACGCAAGTCCGTCCGCCATCCTAATGAGCCCCTTAATTTGTGTACTTGACACAATTCTGTCTACCAGCAGGGAGTCTGGTAGGAATTAAATTTTTCCATAGGCTAAATAAAAAATCAAACATTGTCCAGCTCCATTCGGGTGCACTGGCTTGCGAACCCACTCCCCAGTAAGTAGCCAAACACTTTTTTGCATTTTTTTCTTAGGCTACAGTAAAATCAGGAAAGAGACTGGATCATTGCTGGGGGCCAGACTTATTGTCTGTGCCCAATCAAGGAGCCAGACACAGTTTGGTTATTTTTATGTGCTAGTAATATATCTAGTATATAGCCTGCTCCTCACTGGGGCACATACACACAAGTGTGCCCAAGTGAAGAGTCAGATGACTTGTATCATTTCTTTACATAAGAAAAAAAGTCAAAAAACATCTGATCTTCGCTAGGGTACAGAAATGTGTCTCTGTGCCCCAGCAAGGAGCCAGATGCTGATGGGAGTTTTCCTTAGCCTGAGAAAAATAATCCAAAATGTGTCCTTTTCCTCACTGGGGCACATAACTAGTGCCTGGGTCTTAACTGGGGCACAGATGGTTGTGTATGTGCTCAAGCAAGAAGCCAGACAGTTTGGATTTTTTCTTAGCCTTAAAAAAACATACAAGCAATGTCTAGCTCTTTTCTGGGAACTGACACTAAGATAAAATCCAAACAGCATATTACTCCTCACTGGTATGCAGATGTATGTGTCTGTGACTCAGGAAATATCAAGATGCTGTTTGGATTTCTTCTTAGGCTAAATAAACATCAAAATAGCATCTGGCTCCTTCAAGGGCATATGTCTTTGCTTTAGAGAGAAGCCAGATTCTTGCCGGAGGTCAGAACTGTGTATGAAATATGTTATCTAGAAAATATAAAAACAATATTTAAACAATTGAAAAAACATTACATTAAAAATATTAACAATAACTTAAAAGTAGAAATCAACAAACATATATGAATCAACAAAAAAATGAAACGTAATTTAAAAAAATGCAATTTATATCAAAATAGTTTTCATTATTAGTAAAAATGGTAATATATATATATTCAAATTTATCAGGAAAATAAAATTACGTAAATACTTTGCAATCAAAGAAGGAGTGGGAACAACGAAGAAGAGCATAAGAATAACCCCCACCCCACCAACGAAAAAGAGTGGATTGCAAGCTAAAGACATTACATTAATGAAAACAATGCACACATTACAGTCATGTAAGGATATAACCACCCAAAACACACAGGAAGTGGCCAGAGAAGAAGGTATCAACCTGGGCCAAATTGTGGAAAGCCCTTTCAAATTACCATCAACTTTTATGCCAGTAATGCCTAAGGATGCAATAGATGTATATGCGGATCTTATAATAGATGGCCTCAAAACACTCAACTCACGTACCAAAGAACAAGAAAGAACCACGAATATCAGGTCCAGACCCTATAATGAGCTAATGAAAAAATTAAAAATGGAACAAACAGTTATTGTCAAACCATCTGACAAAGGTGGGAACATTGTACTCTGGGGCAAACAGCAATATATGGAGGAGGCATATAAACATCTTAATGATCCAGAATGCTATACACAGATTGATCTCAGAACCACAAAGTTGATTCAACAAGCCTATCACAAGGAACTTTACGGATGGAAAAGAGATGGTCTGATATCTAAGGATGAAATGAACTTTTTACAAAAAGAACACCCAACACTACCAAATATCTACTTCATCCCAAAAGTACATAAAGATGTTTTTCCAATCCCAGGGCGGCCAATAGTATCTGCTATAAACAGCCTATTTGAAAATACTTCAAAGTACATTGACCATTACCTGCAAGACTTCGTAACAGAATTACCTGCCTATATCAAGGACTCAACTGAATTCCTCAGAAATATCAACCAATGTAATTGGTCAGCGGAATATCTACTAATGACAATGGACATTGCTAGTCTTTATACTAGTATTTCACATGAGGAAGGCCTAAAAGCTGTTAAATTTTATTTGGATAAAAGGCCTGTCGAACTGTACAAGCATAATGCCATGCTGATCACCATGATTGAACGCTGCCTTAATAATAATGTCTTCCTTTTTGATGACAAGGTATATAAGCAGCTGCGAGGTGTGGCTATGGGGGCATGCTTCTCCCCCAGCTACGCGGGGCTCCACGTAGGTTGGTGGGAGGAGCATGTTCTCAAGGTGGAACATGCCACAGCTTGGAGTAACAACATTGTGAAATACATTAGGTATATTGACGATATTTTTATTGTTTGGAGAGGAAGTGTGGAAGAGGCCAATTTGTTTGTGTCTAGCATCAACAAAAATAACTCCAATTTGAAATTTTCTGCTGAAATAAGTAAACAAAAGGTCAGTTTCCTTGATGTTCTAGTTGAAGTAGTAGATAACACCCTTACAACAAGTCTCTTTAGGAAAAGCACAGCGGGAAATAGCATCCTGCATGCACAAAGCTTTCACCCGCAACATACTATCAGAGCAACCCCCTACGGGGAGTTCTTGAGAATACATAGGACTTGTAGCACGGCAAAACTCCGTGATAAGCACCAAAGTGAGGCAAGTTCCCGTTTGGAAGCTAGGGGTTACAAAAGAATAGAACTCAATAAAGCCAGAACAAAGGCAAACAAAGTTGACAGGATGAAGTTATTAGCAGAAACGTCAACATGTAAGGAAGCGACAAATGTCACAGACAATGGTAACGAAATCAGACTAATTACCGGTTACAGCAGACAAGCCCGCTATATTTCAAATTTGGTAAGAAGACAGTGGCCAGTAATTTTGACAGACCCTATACTAAATGATATCTTGCCAAAAAAACCCACAGTAACATATAGAAGGGCTTATAGCATGCGTAATGAGCTGGTATCCAGTGCACCAGAAACTGTGAAAAATGATGATTGGTTGTCACCCCGTAAGGGTTTCTACCGCTGCATCTCTTGTCGCGCATGCCACTTTGGCATCAACACCAGGACCTACACAACTCCTTTTGACCCAAAGCCCATTCCAATAAAAGCTCACTATACCTGCAGGACAGAACTAGCAGTGTATGTCTTAACCTGCACTTGTAATTTGAGGTACATAGGGAGTACCAAACTACCTGTATACCAGCGTATCCTCCAACATCTCCGCGCTATTGTGAATTGTGATCAGAGCTACCCGGTGGCTCGACACTTTGACCAATTTCACAACAGAAACTTATCTCATCTAAATTATTTCGTTATAGATGCGATAAGAGCGTCTAAAAAAGGAGGAGATTACGAAAGGAAATTAAGACAACTGGAGTCAATGTATATCATAAGACTCAACAGCAAAATTCCCGCAGGTCTCAATATGGGAGAAGATTTGAGGAACTTTCTATAATTTTCTGTATATAACCTTTTCAGATGTGATGTTTTCCAATTTAGTCTCAGAATGCGAATACCAGAATGTATATATATCTCCCATGATGTGACTCTTGGAGCAAATAGGATGTGATGTTAACATCCGAGAATTTAACCAATATTAGTTATATTGGCTTTTACTCAATCTTTATCATGAATTTAATTCGCATATAATTTGTCAAAACGAGACTGATCGCTGACATTTTAGCACTCCCCCACTTTTTTGTAACATTATGTTTTTGCAAAAATACGATGGACAAACTTATACATTGAATAACAAATTTGAAGAGGACATTTTGAATTATTATATGTATATATGAAAAAATGGTGAGGACATGGCGCATTTGTGCTCTTTATTTTAGAATGCACTCTAAAGAATATGTTTTGTCGATGGTCAAGAACACTTATTGGGGCATTAGTGCTTTGGAAAAAGCACATACATTCATAACTGGAATTAATCCTATTTGAATTTATTGTTATGGATTGTATTAAGATCATTGCAATATTTTGGACTCATTTGTATAAATTGTTTAGCATCAAGTTCATTGATTCAACTTTGCCTTTTGACTAAGCTAAGATGGCCGACACACAAAGAAACTTTGAGCAGCATCATTTGTTTTGAGTTATATATAAGTCCTTTCACCATGTTTCCTAATTTTGTTTGAACGCGCATTTTCACTTAACCGCGCTTTTTTCAAAATGTGATGTGTACTATAAAAATGTCAGTTTGTCAATTCGACCGCTAACAGTGAGCAAGGGCGTTCACGCCCGAAACGCGTCTGTCCGATGCTCTCATGTGCACCCCTGCACTTATGATTTAAATAAACAAACCACGACAAATTGAAGACTGGGTTTGGAGCTTTATTTGTGTCTGCGCGCTGGAGGAAGTGCTTGGGAGGTTTCACTGCACTGAAACCGGTTGGAAGCATATATATATATATATATATATATCTACACTTTAATAAATACATACATTTCTAAAGAATTTTTGAATAATGGCATTAAAAGTGTTAACAATAATTTAAAAAGTCAAAATTATTAAACACACATGAGCAAAAACATATATTACACTAAATTAACTAAATAAAAAATTGAAAAAATAAAATTTTAAAAGAAATTGGAGATCTTTTTAAAAAATCAAATAAAAAAATAAAAAAAGCAATAAAAAAATATTTGAAATTAAACAACACTTTTTCTGGACTTGAAAGAAGTCGGATTTAAAGGCAAAAGTAGGGAAATGTTGGAATTTTGAGGGGCTATATTTACTATTCCCACTCCAATCTAAGTAACATAAGGAAGGGAAACTGCTGGGCGTTGAAGTGGTTAGCTTTACTAGTCCCACTCCAATCTAATTAACAGTACAGAAAGTATTGAACTCTGGAAGGGTTAGATTTACTATCCCCACTACAATTTAAGCAATAATGTGGAAATTGTTAGTCATGGAGGGTTTAGATTTACTTTTCCCTCTCCAACATGAGTAAAATGAGGCTAAGAGTTTGACTTTTGGGTGGCAAGATTAACTATTCCCACTCCAGCACATGCAAAACTGGGGGAAGCATGTTTTTTGAGGGATTTGATTCAATATACCCACTGCAATCTAAGTAACAGTAATCATATTTTTGTGGAGCTCATAGAGTTGCCAGTGTTGTTGTTTGCTAAACTCTGAATTCCATTCGGGGTTTATTTGGGATAGAGTGGTAACCTATCCTCTTCTCTCTTGGAGTTCACTGTAATTACATTTCTTATTACATTGTTTACCTCCAGCTGTGCGCCTGACTACTGACCTAGTTGCCATTTTTGTGATTACATATATTTCGGGTCTGGGCAGCCGCAAAGGTTGTATCATCATGAATAGGGATCAAGAAGCACAAGATTTGTTCAAAAACTTAAGTTCCGGTTCCTCTATCAGTGCAGCAGTAATCTCAACTAACAAAACTAAAAATGATCTATTATGTGTCCAGGGTTGGACTAGATATTATTTAAGCCCTGATGAAGTCACATGATGCATATAACAAGCATTTGACGAAACACGTGTTGGCTGCAAAAGAAACTGTTTTGAAGAAGAACTTTATTTTGGAAAACGACCATTAAATTACTTTGGACAATCACAATAAGTTGGATTTGTGGATCACTTTACTGCAATGGATGTACCATCGTGAGATATATTTTTTGATTACCGACCTCAGGATAACCTTAAAGACATTACTTCTGCACTTATTTGATAATTCTCTTATATGACTGTACGGACTGTCTTTCATATTTTTGTGGAGCTCAGAGAGTTGCCAGTGTTGTTGTTTGCTAAACTCTGAATTCCATTCGGGGTTTATTTGGGATAGAGTGGTAACCTATCCTCTTCTCTCTTGGAGTTCACTGTAATTACATTTCTTATTACATTGTTTTACCTCCAGCTGTGCGCCTGACTTCTGACCTGGTGGCCATTTTTGTGATTACATATATTTCGGGTCTGGGCAGCCGCAAAGGTGGTATCATCATGAATAGGGATCAAAAAGCACAAGATTTGTTCAAAAACTTAAGTTCCGGTTCGTCTATCAGTGCAGCAGTAATCTCAACTAACAAAACTAAAAAGTGATCTACTATGTGTCCAGGGTTGGACTAGATATTATTTAAGCCCTGATGAAGTCACATGATGCATATAACAAGCATTTGACGAAACACGTGTTGGCTGCAAAAGAAACTGTTTTGAAGAAGAACTTTATTTTGGAAAATGACCATTAAATTACTTTGGACAATCACAATAAGTTGGATTTGTGGATCACTTTATTGCAATGGATGTACCATCGTGAGATATATTTTTTGATTACCGACCAGAGGATAACCTTAAAGACATTACTTCTGCACTTATTTGATAATTCTCTGATATGACTGTATGGACTGTCTTTCATATTTTTGTGGAGCTCAGAGAGTTGCCAGTGTTGTTGTTTGCTAAACTCTGAATTCCATTCGGGGTTTATTTGGGATAGAGTGGTAACCTATCCTCTTCTCTCTTGGAGTTCACTGTAATTACATTTCTTATTACATTGTTTTACCTCCAGCTGTGCGCCTGACTTCTGACCTGGTTGCCATTTTTGTGATTACATATATTTCGGGTCTGGGCAGCCGCAAAAGTGGTATCATCATGAATAGGGATCAAGAAGCACAAGATTTGTTCAAAAACTTAAGTTCCGGTTCCTCTATCAGTGCAGCAGTAATCTCAACTAACAAAACTAAAAATGATCTACTATGTGTCCAGGGTTGGACGAGATATTATTTAAGCCCTGATGAAGTCACATGATGCATATAACAAGCATTTGACGAAACACGTGTTGGCTGAAAAAGAAACTGTTTTGAAGAAGAACTTTATTTTGGAAAACAACCATTAAATTACTTTGGACAATCACAATAAGTTGGATTTGTGGTTCACTTTACTGCAATGGATGTACCATCGTGTGACATATTTTTTGATTACCGATCAGAGGATAACCTTAAAGACATTACTTCTGCACTTATTTGATAATTATCTTATATGACAGTACGGACTGTCTTTCATATTTTTGTGGAGCTCAGAGAGTTGCCAGTGTTGTTGTTTGCTAAACTCTGAATTCCATTTGGGGTTTATTTGGGATAGAGTGGTAACCTATCCTCTTCTCTCTTGGAGTTCACTGTCATTAAATTTCTTATTACATTGTTTTACCTCCAGCTGTGCGCCTGACTTCTGACCTGGTTGCCATTTTTGTGATTACATAAATTTCGGGTCTGGGCAGCCGCAAAGGTGGTATCATCATGAATAGGGATCAAGAAGCACAAGATTTGTTCAAAAACTTAAGTTCCGGTTCCTCTATCAGTGCAGCAGTAATCTCAACTAACAAAACTAAAAATGATCTACTATGTGTCCAGGGTTCGACTAGATATTATTTAAGCCATGATGAAGTCACATGATGCATATAACAAGCATTTGACGAAACACGTGTTGGCTGCAAAAGAAACTGTTTTGAAGAAGAACTTTATTTTGGGAAAACGACCATTAAATTACTTTGGACAATCACAATAAGTTGGATTTGTGGATCACTTTACTGCAATGGATGTACCATTGTGAGATATATTTTTTGATTACCGACCAGAGGATAACCTTAAAGACATTACTTCTGCACTTATTTGATAATTCTCTTATATGACTGTACAGACTGTCTTTCATATTTTTGTGGAGCTCAGAGAGTTGCCAGTGTTGTTGTTTGCTAAACTCTGAATTCCATTTGGGGTTTATTTGGGATAGAGTGGTAACCTATCCTCTTCTCTCTTGGAGTTCACTGTAATTACATTTCTTATTACATTGTTTTACCTCCAGCTAGCTATGCGCCTGACTTCTGACCTGGTTGCCATTTTTGTGATTACATATATTTCGGGTCTGGGCAGCCGCAAAGGTGGTATCATCATGAATAGGGATCAAGAAGCATAAGATTTGTTCAAAAACTTAAGTTCCAGTTCCTCTATCAGTGTAGCAGTAATCTCAACTAACAAAACTAAAAATGATCTAATATGTGTCCAGGGTTGGACTAGATATTATTTAAGCCCTGATGAAGTCACATGATGCATATAACAAGCATTTGACGAAACACGTGTTGGCTGCAAAAGAAACTGTTTTGAAGAAGAACTTTATTTTGGAAAACGACCATTAAATTACTTTGGACAATCACAATAAGTTGGATTTGTGGATCACTTTACTGCAATGGATGTACCATCATGAGATATATTTTTTGATTACCGATCAGAGGATAACCTTAAAGACATTACTTCTGCACTTATTTGATAATTCTCTTATATGACTGTACGGACTGTCTTCCATATTTTTGTGGAGCTCAGAGAGTTGCCAGTGTTGTTGTTTGCTAAACTCTGAATTCCATTCGGGGTTTATTTGGGATAAAGTGGTAACCTATCCTCTTCTCTCTTGGAGTTCACTGTAATTACATTTCTTATTACATTGTTTTACCTCCAGCTGTGCGCCCGACTTCTGACCTGGTTGCAATTTTTGTGATTACATATATTTCGGGTCTGGGCAGCCGCAAAGGTGGTATCATCATGAATAGGGATCAAGAAGCACAAGATTTGTTCAAAAACTTAAGTTCCGGTTCCTCTATCAGTGCAGCAGTAATCTCAACTAACAAAACTAAAAATGATCTACTATGTGTCCAGGGTTGGACTAGATATTATTTAAGCCCTGATGAAGTCACATGATTCATATAACAAGCATTTGACGAAACGCGTGTTGGCTGCAAAAGAAACTGTTTTGAAGAAGAACTTTATTTTTGGAAATCGACCATTAACTCCTTCCATGCTCATGACGGAACGGTTCCGTCATCAGCGTCGGAGCTCCGGTGCTGATGACGGAACATTTCCGTCATGAGTCAATATGATTTATGACCCTTCAGCACTGCAGCGAAATTCGCGCAGCACTGAAGAGGTTAAATTACTTTGGACAATCACAATAAGTTGGATTTGTGGATCACTTTACTGCAATGGATGTACCATCGTGAGATATATTTTTTGATTACCGACCTGAGGATAACCTTAAAGACATTACTTCTGCACTTATTTGATAATTCTCTTATATGACTGTACGGACTGTCTTTCATATTTTTGTGGAGCTCAGAGAGTTGCCAGTGTTGTTGTTTGCTAAACTCTGAATTCCATTTGGGGTTTATTTGGGATAGAGTGGTAACCTATCCTCTTCTCTCTTGGAGTTCACTGTAATTACATTTCTTATTACATTGTTTTACCTCGAGCTGTGCGCCTGACTTCTGACCTGGTTGCCATTTTTGTGATTACATATATTTCGGGTCTAGGCAGCCGCAAAGGTGGTATCATCATGAATAGGGATCAAGAAGCACAAGATTTGTTCAAAAACTTAAGTTCCGGTTCCTCTATCAGTGCAGCAGTAATCTCAACTAACAAAACTAAAAATGATCTACTATGTGTCCAGGGTTGGACTAGATATTATTTAAGCCCTGATGAAGTCACATGATGCATATAACAAGCATTTGACGAAACACGTGTTGTCTGCAAAAGAAACTGTTTTGAAGAAGAACTTTATTTTGGAAAATGACCATTAAATTACTTTGGACAATCACAATAAGTTGGATTTGTGGAGCACTTTACTGCAATTGATGTACCATCGTGAGATATATTTTTTGATTACCGACCAGAGGATAACCTTAAAGACATTACTTCTGCACTTATTTGATAATTCTCTTATATGACTGTACGGACTGTCTTTCATATTTTTGTGGAGCTCAGAGAGTTGCCAGTGTTGTTGTTTGCTAAACTCTGAATTCCATTCGGGGTTTATTTGGGATAGAGTGGTAACCTATCCTCTTCTCTCTTGGAGTTCACTGTAATTACATTTCTTATTACATTGTTATACCTCCAGCTGTGCGCATGACTTATGACCTGGTTGCCATTTTTGTGATTACATATATTTCAGGTCTGGGCAGCCGCAAAGGTGGTATCATCATGAATAGGGATCAAGAAGCACAAGATTTGTTCAAAAACTTAAGTTCCGGTTCCTCTATCAGTGCAGCAGTAATCTCAACTAACAAAACTAAAAATGATCTACTATGTGTCCAGGGTTGGACTAGATATTATTTAAGCCCTGATGAAGTCACATGATTCATATAACAAGCATTTGACGAAACACGTGTTGGCTGCAAAAGAAACTGTTTTGAAGAAGAACTTTATTTTTGGAAAACTACCATTAAATTACTTTGGACAATCACAATAAGTTGGTTTTGTGAATCACTTTACTGCAATGGATGTACCATTGTGAGATATATTTTTTGATTACCGACCAGAGGATAACGTTAAAGACATTACTTCTGCACTTATTTGATAATTCTCTTATATTACTGTATGGACTGTCTTTCATATTTTTGTGGAGCTCAGAGAGTTTCCAGTGTTGTTGTTTGCTAAACTCTGAATTCCATTCGGGGTTTATTTGGGATAGAGTGGTAACCTATCCTCTTCTCTCTTGGAGTTCACTGTAATTACATTTCTTATTACATTGTTTTACCTCCAGCTGTGCGCCTGACGTCTGACCTGGTTGCCATTTTTGTGATTACATATATTTCGGGTCTGGGCAGCCGCAAAGGTGGTATCATCATTACTAGGGATCAAGAAGCACAAGATTTGTTCATAAACTTAAGTTCCGGTTTCTCTATCAGTGCAGCAGTAATCTCAACTAACAAAACTAAAAATGATCTACTATGTGTCCAGGGTTGGACTAGATAATATTTAAGCCCTGATGAAGTCACATGATGCATATAACAAGCATTTGACGAAACACGTGTTGGCTGCAATAGAAACTGTTTTGAAGAAGAACTTTATTTTGGAAAACGACCATTAAATTACTTTGGACAATCACAATAAGTTGGATTTGTGGTTCACTTTACTGCAATGGATGTACCATCGTGAGATATACTTTTTTGATTACCGATCAGAGGATAACCTTAAAGACATTACTTCTGCACTGATTTGATAATTCTCTTATATGACCGTACGGACTGTCTTTCATATTTTTGTGGAGCTCAGAGAGTTGCCAGTGTTGTTGTTTGCTAAACTCTGAATTCCATTCGGGGTTTATTTGGGATAGAGTGGTAACCTATCCTCTTCTCTCTTGGAGTTCACTGTAATTACATTTCTTATTATATTGTTTTACCTCCAGCTGTGCGCCTGACTTCTGACCTGGTTGCCATTTTTCTGTTTACATATATTTCGTGTCTGGGCAGCCGCAAAGGTGGTATCATCATGAATAGGGATCAAAAAGCACGAGATTTGTTCAAAAACTTAAGTTCCGGTTCCTCTATCAGTGCAGCAGTAATCTCAACTAACAAAACTAACAATGATCTACTATGTGTCCAGGGTTGGACTAGATATTATTTAAGCCCTGATGAAGTCACATGATGCATATAACAAGCATTTGACGAAACACGTGTTGGCTGCAAAAGAAACTGTTTTGAAGAAGAACTTTATTTTGGAAAACGACCATTAAATTACTTTGGACAATCACAATAAGTTGGATTTGTGGATCACTTTACTGCAATGGATGTACCATCGTGAGGTATATTTTTTGATTACCGACCTGAGGATAACCTAAAGACATTACTTCTGCACTTATTTGATAATTCTCTTACATGACTGTACGGACTGTCTTTCATATTTTTGTGGAGCTCAGAGAGTTGCCAGTGTTGTTGTTTGCTAAACTCTGAATTCCATTCGGGGTTTATTTGGGATAGAGTGGTAACCTATCCTTTTCTCTCTTGGAGTTCACTGTAATTACATTTCTTATTACATTGTTTTACCTCCAGCTGTGCGCCTGACTTCTGACCTGGTTGCCATTTTTGTGATTACATATATTTCGGGTCTGGGCAGCCGCAAAGGTGGTATCATCATGAATAGGGATCAAGAAGCACAAGATTTGTTCAAAAACGTACGTTCCGGTTCCTCTATCAGTGCAGCAGTAATCTCAACTAACAAAACTAAAAATGATCTACTATGTGTCCAGGGTTGGACTAGATATTATTTAAGCCCTGATGAAGTCACATGATTCATATAACAAGCATTTGACGAAACTTGTGTTGGCTGCAAAAGAAACTGTTTTGAAGAAGAACTTTATTTTTGGAAAACGACCATTAAATTACTTTGGACAATCACAATAAGTTGGATTTGTGGATCACTTTACTGCAATGAATGTACCATCATGAGATATATTTTGTGATTACCGACCAGAGGATAACCTTAAAGACATTACTTCTGCACTTATTTGATAATTCTCTTATATGACTGTATGGACTGTCTTTCATATTTTTGTGGAGCTCAGCGAGTTGCCAGTGTTGTTGTTTGCTAAACTCTGAATTCCATTCGGGGTTTATTTGGGATAGAGTGGTAACCTATCCTCTTCTCTCTTGGAGTTCACTGTAATTACATTTCTTATTACATTGTTTTACCTCCAGCTGTGCGCCTGACTTCTGACCTGGTTGCCATTTTTGTGATTACATATATTTCGGGTCTGAGCAGCCGCAAAGGTGGTATCATCATGAATAGGGATCAAGAAGCACAAGATTTGTTCAAAAACGTAAGTTCCGGTTCCTCTATCAGTGCAGCAGTAATCTCAACTAACAAAACTAAAAATGATCTACTATGTGTCCAGGGTTGGACGAGATATTATTTAAGCCCTGATGAAGTCACATGATGCATATAACAAGCATTTGACGAAACACGTGTTGGCTGAAAAAGAAACTGTTTTGAAGAAGAACTTTATTTTGGAAAACAACCATTAAATTACTTTGGACAATCACAATAAGTTGGATTTGTGGTTCACTTTACTGCAATGGATGTACCATCGTGAGATATATTTTTTGATTACCGACCAGAGGATAACCTTAAAGACATTACTTCTGCATTTATTTGATAATTCTCTTATATGACCGTAAGGACTGTCTTTCATATTTTTGTGGAGCTCAGAGAGTTGCCAGTGTTGTTGCTTGCTAAACTCTGAATTCCATTCGGGGTTTATTTGGGATAGAGTGGTAACCTATCCTCTTCTCTCTTGGAGTTCACTGTAATTACATTTCTTATTACATTGTTTTACCTCCAGCTGTGCGCCTGACTTCTGACCTGGTTGCCATTTTTGTGATTACATATATTTCGTGTCTGGGCAGCCGCAAAGCTGGTATCATCATGAATAGGGATCAAAAAGCACAAGATTTGTTCAAAAACTTAAGTTCCGGTTCCTCTATCAGTGCAGCAGTAATCTCAACTAACAAAACTAAAAAGTGATCTACTATGTGTCCAGGGTTGGACTAGATATTATTTAAGCCCTGATGAAGTCACATGATGCATATAACAAGCATTTGACGAAACACGTGTTGGCTGCAAAAGAAACTGTTTTGAAGAAGAACTTTATTTTGGAAAACGACCATTAAATTCTTTGGACAATCACAATAAGTTGGATTTGTGGATCACTTTACTGCAATGGATGTACCATCGTGAGGTATATTTTTTGATTACCGACCTGAGGATAACCTAAAGACATTACTTCTGCACTTATTTGATAATTCTCTTACATGACTGTACGGACTGTCTTTCATATTTTTGTGGAGCTCAGAGAGTTGCCAGTGTTGTTGTTTGCTAAACTCTGAATTCCATTCGGGGTTTATTTGGGATAGAGTGGTAACCTATCCTTTTCTCTCTTGGAGTTCACTGTAATTACATTTCTTATTACATTGTTTTACCTCCAGCTGTGCGCCTGACTTCTGACCTGGTTGCCATTTTTGTGATTACATATATTTCGGGTCTGGGCAGCCGCAAAGGTGGTATCATCATGAATAGGGATCAAGAAGCACAAGATTTGTTCAAAAACGTACGTTCCGGTTCCTCTATCAGTGCAGCAGTAATCTCAACTAACAAAACTAAAAATGATCTACTATGTGTCCAGGGTTGGACGAGATATTATTTAAGCCCTGATGAAGTCACATGATGCATATAACAAGCATTTGACGAAACACGTGTTGGCTGAAAAAGAAACTGTTTTGAAGAAGAACTTTATTTTGGAAAACAACCATTAAATTACTTTGGACAATCACAATAAGTTGGATTTGTGGTTCACTTTACTGCAATGGATGTACCATCGTGAGATATATTTTTTGATTACCGACCAGAGGATAACCTTAAAGACATTACTTCTGCATTTATTTGATAATTCTCTTATATGACCGTAAGGACTGTCTTTCATATTTTTGTGGAGCTCAGAGAGTTGCCAGTGTTGTTGCTTGCTAAACTCTGAATTCCATTCGGGGTTTATTTGGGATAGAGTGGTAACCTATCCTCTTCTCTCTTGGAGTTCACTGTAATTACATTTCTTATTACATTGTTTTACCTCCAGCTGTGCGCCTGACTTCTGACCTGGTTGCCATTTTTGTGATTACATATATTTCGTGTCTGGCAGCCGCAAAGCTGGTATCATCATGAATAGGGATCAAAAAGCACAAGATTTGTTCAAAAACTTAAGTTCCGGTTCCTCTATCAGTGCAGCAGTAATCTCAACTAACAAAACTAAAAAGTGATCTACTATGTGTCCAGGGTTGGACTAGATATTATTTAAGCCCTGATGAAGTCACATGATGCATATAACAAGCATTTGACGAAACACGTGTTGGCTGCAAAAGAAACTGTTTTGAAGAAGAACTTTATTTTGGAAAACGACCATTAAATTACTTTGGACAATCACAATAAGTTGGATTTGTGGATCACTTTACTGCAATGGATGTACCATCGTGAGATATATTTTTTGATTACCGACCAGAGGATAACCTTAAAGACATTACTTCTGCACTTATTTGATAATTCTATTATATGACTGTACGGACTGTCTTTCATATGTTTGTGGAGCTCAGAGAGTTGCCAGTGTTGTTGCTTGCTAAACTCTGAATTACATTCGGGGTTTATTTGGGATAGAGTGGTAACCTATCCTCTTCTCTCTTGGAGTTCACTGTCATTACATTTCTTATTACATTGTTTTACCTCCAGCTGTGCGCCTGACTTCTGATCTGGATGCCATTTTTGTGATTACATATATTTCGGGTCTGTGCAGCCGCAAAGGTGGTATCATCATGAATAAGGATCAAGAAGCACAAGATTTGTTCAAAAACTTACGTTCCGGTTCCTCTATCAGTGCAGCAGTAATCTCAACTAACAAAACTAAAAATGATCTACTATGTGTCCAGGGTTGGACTAGATATTATTTAAGCCCTGATGAAGTCACATGATTCATATAACAAGCATTTGACGAAACACGTGTTGGCTGCAAAAGAAACTGTTTTGAAGAAGAACTTTATTTTTGAAAAACGACCATTAAATTACTTTGGACAATCACAATAAGTTGGATTTGTGGATCACTTTACTGCAATGAATGTACCATCGTGAGATATATTTTGTGATTACCGACCAGAGGATAACCTTAAAGACATTACTTCTGCACTTATTTGATAATTCTCTTACATGACTGTACGGACTGTCTTTCATATTTTTGTGGAGCTCAGAGAGTTGCCAGTGTTGTTGTTTGCTAAACTCTGAATTCCATTCGGGGTTTATTTGGGATAGAGTGGTAACCTATCCTTTTCTCTCTTGGAGTTCACTGTAATTACATTTCTTATTACATTGTTTTACCTCCAGCTGTGCGCCTGACTTCTGACCTGGTTGCCATTTTTGTGATTACATATATTTCGGGTCTGGGCAGCCGCAAAGGTGGTATCATCATGAATAGGGATCAAGAAGCACAAGATTTGTTCAAAAACGTACGTTCCGGTTCCTCTATCAGTGCAGCAGTAATCTCAACTAACAAAACTAAAAATGATCTACTATGTGTCCAGGGTTGGACGAGATATTATTTAAGCCCTGATGAAGTCACATGATGCATATAACAAGCATTTGACGAAACACGCGTTGGCTGAAAAAGAAACTGTTTTGAAGAAGAACTTTATTTTGGAAAACAACCATTAAATTACTTTGGACAATCACAATAAGTTGGATTTGTGGTTCACTTTACTGCAATGGATGTACCATCGTGAGATATATTTTTTGATTACCGACCAGAGGATAACCTTAAAGACATTACTTCTGCATTTATTTGATAATTCTCTTATATGACCGTAAGGACTGTCTTTCATATTTTTGTGGAGCTCAGAGAGTTGCCAGTGTTGTTGCTTGCTAAACTCTGAATTCCATTCGGGGTTTATTTGGGATAGAGTGGTAACCTATCCTCTTCTCTCTTGGAGTTCACTGTAATTACATTTCTTATTACATTGTTTTACCTCCAGCTGTGCGCCTGACTTCTGACCTGGTTGCCATTTTTGTGATTACATATATTTCGTGTCTGGCAGCCGCAAAGCTGGTATCATCATGAATAGGGATCAAAAAGCACAAGATTTGTTCAAAAACTTAAGTTCCGGTTCCTCTATCAGTGCAGCAGTAATCTCAACTAACAAAACTAAAAAGTGATCTACTATGTGTCCAGGGTTGGACTAGATATTATTTAAGCCCTGATGAAGTCACATGATGCATATAACAAGCATTTGACGAAACACGTGTTGGCTGCAAAAGAAACTGTTTTGAAGAAGAACTTTATTTTGGAAAACGACCATTAAATTACTTTGGACAATCACAATAAGTTGGATTTGTGGATCACTTTACTGCAATGGATGTACCATCGTGAGATATATTTTTTGATTACCGACCAGAGGATAACCTTAAAGACATTACTTCTGCACTTATTTGATAATTCTATTATATGACTGTACGGACTGTCTTTCATATGTTTGTGGAGCTCAGAGAGTTGCCAGTGTTGTTGCTTGCTAAACTCTGAATTACATTCGGGGTTTATTTGGGATAGAGTGGTAACCTATCCTCTTCTCTCTTGGAGTTCACTGTCATTACATTTCTTATTACATTGTTTTACCTCCAGCTGTGCGCCTGACTTCTGATCTGGATGCCATTTTTGTGATTACATATATTTCGGGTCTGTGCAGCCGCAAAGGTGGTATCATCATGAATAAGGATCAAGAAGCACAAGATTTGTTCAAAAACTTACGTTCCGGTTCCTCTATCAGTGCAGCAGTAATCTCAACTAACAAAACTAAAAATGATCTACTATGTGTCCAGGGTTGGACTAGATATTATTTAAGCCCTGATGAAGTCACATGATTCATATAACAAGCATTTGACGAAACACGTGTTGGCTGCAAAAGAAACTGTTTTGAAGAAGAACTTTATTTTTGAAAAACGACCATTAAATTACTTTGGACAATCACAATAAGTTGGATTTGTGGATCACTTTACTGCAATGAATGTACCATCGTGAGATATATTTTGTGATTACCGACCAGAGGATAACCTTAAAGACATTACTTCTGCACTTATTTGATAATTCTCTTATATGACTGTATGGACTGTCTTTCATATTTTTGTGGAGCTCAGAGAGTTGCCAGTGTTGTTGTTTGCTAAACTCTGAATTCCATTCGGGGTTTATTTGGGATAGAGTGGTAACCTATCCTCTTCTCTCTTGGAGTTCACTGTAATTACATTTCTTATTACATTGTTTTACCTCCAGCTGTGCGCCTGACTTCTGACCTGGTTGCCATTTTTGTGATTACATATATTTCGGGTCTGGGCAGCCGCAAAGGTGGTATCATCATGAATAGGGATCAAGAAACACAAGATTTGTTCAAAAACTTAAGTTCCGGTTCCTCTATCAGTGCAGACGTAATCTCAACTAACAAAACTAAAAATGATCTACTATGTGTCCAGGGTTGGACGAGATATTATTTAAGCCCTGATGAAGTCACATGATGCATATAACAAGCATTTGACGAAACACGTGTTGGCTGAAAAAGAAACTGTTTTGAAGAAGAACTTTATTTTGGAAAACGACCATTAAATTACTTTGGACAATCACAATAAGTTGGATTTGTGGTTCACTTTACTGCAATGGATGTACCATCGTGAGATATATTTTTTGATTACCGACCAGAGGATAACCTTAAAGACATTACTTCTGCATTTATTTGATAATTCTCTTATATGCCCGTAAGGACTGTCTTTCATATTTTTGTGGAGCTCAGAGAGTTGCCAGTGTTGTTGCTTGCTAAACTCTGAATTCCATTCGGGGTTTATTTGGGATAGAGTGGTAACCTATCCTCTTCTCTCTTGGAGTTCACTGTAATTACATTTCTTATTACATTGTTTTACCTCCAGCTGTGCGCCTGACTTCTGACCTGGTTGCCATTTTTGTGATTACATATATTTCGTGTCTGGGCAGCCGCAAAGCTGGTATCATCATGAATAGGGATCAAAAAGCACAAGATTTGTTCAAAAACTTAAGTTCCGGTTCCTCTATCAGTGCAGCAGTAATCTCAACTAACAAAACTAAAAAGTGATCTACTATGTGTCCAGGGTTGGACTAGATATTATTTAAGCCCTGATGAAGTCACATGATGCATATAACAAGCATTTGACGAAACACGTGTTGGCTGCAAAAGAAACTGTTTTGAAGAAGAACTTTATTTCGGAAAACGACCATTAAATTACTTTGGACAATCACAATAAGTTGGATTTGTGGATCACTTTACTGCAATGGATGTACCATCGTGAGATATATTTTTTGATTACCGACCAGAGGATAACCTTAAAGACATTACTTCTGCACTCATTTGATAATTCTATTATATGACTGTACGGACTGTCTTTCATATGTTTGTGGAGCTCAGAGAGTTGCCAGTGTTGTTGCTTGCTAAACTCTGAATTACATTCGGGGTTTATTTGGGATAGAGTGGTAACCTATCCTCTTCTCTCTTGGAGTTCACTGTCATTACATTTCTTATTACATTGTTTTACCTCCAGCTGTGCGCCTGACTTCTGATCTGGATGCCATTTTTGTGATTACATATATTTCGGGTCTGTGCAGCCGCAAAGGTGGTATCATCATGAATAGGGATCAAGAAGCACAAAATTTGTTCAAAAACGTAAGTTCCGGTTCCTCTATCAGTGCAGCAGTAATCTCAACTAACAAAACTAAAAATGATCTACTATGTGTCCAGGGTTGGACTAGATATTATTTAAGCCCCGATGAAGTCACATGATGCATATAACAAGCATTTGACGAAACACGTGTTGGCTGCAAAAGAAACTGTTTTGAAGAAGAAGTTTATTTTTGGAAAACGACCATTAAATTACTTTGGACAATCACAATAAGTTGGATTTGTGGATCACTTTACTGCAATGGATGTACCATCGTGAGATATATTTTTTGATTACCGACCAGAGGATAACCTTAAAGACATTACTTCTGCACTTATTTGATAATTCTCTTATATGACTGTACGGACTGTCTTTCATATTTTTGTGGAGCTCAGCGAGTTGCCAGTGTTGTTGTTTGCTAAACTCTGAATTCCATTCGGGGTTTATTTGGGATAGAGTGGTAACCTATCCTCTTCTCTCTTGGAGTTCACTGTAATTACATTTCTTATTACATTGTTTTACCTCCAGCTGTGCGCCTGACTTCTGACCTGGTTGCCATTTTTGTGATTACATATATTTCGGGTCTGGGCAGCCACAAAGGTGGTATTTATCATGAATAGGGATCAAGAAGCACAAGATTTGTTCAAAAACTTAAGTTCCGGTTCCTCTATCAGTGCAGCAGTAATCTCAACTAACAAAACTAAAAATGATCTACTATGTGTCCAGGGTTGGACGAGATATTATTTAAGCCCTGATGAAGTCACATGATGCATATAACAAGCATTTGACGAAACACGTGTTGGCTGAAAAAGAAACTGTTTTGAAGAAGAACTTTATTTTGGAAAACGACCATTAAATTACTTTGGACAATCACAATAAGTTGGATTTGTGGTTCACTTTACTGCAATAGATGTACCATCGTGAGATATATTTTTTGATTACCGACCAGAGGATAACCTTAAAGACATTACTTCTGCACTTATTTGATAATTCTATTATATGACTGTACGGACTGTCTTTCATATGTTTGTGGAGCTCAGAGAGTTGCCAGTGTTGTTGCTTGCTAAACTCTGAATTACATTCGGGGTTTATTTGGGATAGAGTGGTAACCTATCCTCTTCTCTCTTGGAGTTCACTGTCATTACATTTCTTATTACATTGTTTTACCTCCAGCTGTGCGCCTGACTTCTGACCTGGATGCCATTTTTGTGATTACATATATTTCGGGTCTGGGCAGCCGCAAAGGTGGTATCATCATGAATAGGGATCAAGAAGCACAAAATTTGTTCAAAAACGTAAGTTGCGGTTCCTCTATCAGTGCAGCAGTAATCTCAACTAACAAAACTAAAAATGATCTACTATGTGTCCAGGGTTGGACTAGATATTATTTAAGCCCTGATGAAGTCACATGATGCATATAACAAGCATTTGACGAAACACGTGTTGGCTGAAAAAGAAACTGTTTTGAAGAAGAACTTTATTTTGGAAAACGACCATTAAATTACTTTGGACAATCACAATAAGTTGGATTTGTGGTTCACTTTACTGCAATGGATGTACCATCGTGAGATATATTTTTTGATTACCGACCAGAGGATAACCTTAAAGACATTACTTCTGCATTTATTTGATAATTCTCTTATATGACCGTAAGGACTGTCTTTCATATTTTTGTGGAGCTCAGAGAGTTGCCAGTGTTGTTGCTTGCTAAACTCTGAATTCCATTCGGGGTTTATTTGGGATAGAGTGGTAACCTATCCTCTTCTCTCTTGGAGTTCACTGTAATTACATTTCTTATTACATTGTTTTACCTCCAGCTGTGCACCTGACTTCTGACCTGGTTGCCATTTTTGTGATTACATATATTTCGTGTCTGGGCAGCCGCAAAGCTGGTATCATCATGAATAGGGATCAAAAAGCACAAGATTTGTTCAAAAACTTAAGTTCCGGTTCCTCTATCAGTGCAGCAGTAATCTCAACTAACAAAACTAAAAAGTGATCTACTATGTGTCCAGGGTTGGACTAGATATTATTTAAGCCCTGATGAAGTCACATGATGCATATAACAAGCATTTGACGAAACACGTGTTGGCTGCAAAAGAAACTGTTTTGAAGAAGAACTTTATTTTGGAAAACGACCATTAAATTACTTTGGACAATCACAATAAGTTGGATTTGTGGATCACTTTACTGCAATGGATGTACCATCGTGAGATATATTTTTTGATTACCGACCAGAGGATAACCTTAAAGACATTACTTCTGCACTCATTTGATAATTCTATTATATGACTGTACGGACTGTCTTTCATATGTTTGTGGAGCTCAGAGAGTTGCCAGTGTTGTTGCTTGCTAAACTCTGAATTACATTCGGGGTTTATTTGGGATAGAGTGGTAACCTATCCTCTTCTCTCTTGGAGTTCACTGTCATTACATTTCTTATTACATTGTTTTACCTCCAGCTGTGCGCCTGACTTCTGATCTGGATGCCATTTTTGTGATTACATATATTTCGGGTCTGTGCAGCCGCAAAGGTGGTATCATCATGAATAGGGATCAAGAAGCACAAGATTTGTTCAAAAACTTACGTTCCGGTTCCTCTATCAGTGCAGCAGTAATCTCAACTAACAAAACTAAAAATGATCTACTATGTGTCCAGGGTTGGACTAGATATTATTTAAGCCCTGATGAAGTCACATGATTCATATAACAAGCATTTGACGAAACACGTGTTGGCTGCAAAAGAAACTGTTTTGAAGAAGAACTTTATTTTTGAAAAACGACCATTAAATTACTTTGGACAATCACAATAAGTTGGATTTGTGGATCACTTTACTGCAATGAATGTACCATCGTGAGATATATTTTGTGATTACCGACCAGAGGATAACCTTAAAGACATTACTTCTGCACTTATTTGATAATTCTCTTATATGACTGTATGGACTGTCTTTCATATTTTTGTGGAGCTCAGAGAGTTGCCAGTGTTGTTGTTTGCTAAACTCTGAATTCCATTCGGGGTTTATTTGGGATAGAGTGGTAACCTATCCTCTTCTCTCTTGGAGTTCACTGTAATTACATTTCTTATTACATTGTTTTACCTCCAGCTGTGCGCCTGACTTCTGACCTGGTTGCCATTTTTGTGATTACATATATTTCGGGTCTGGGCAGCCGCAAAGGTGGTATCATCATGAATAGGGATCAAGAAACACAAGATTTGTTCAAAAACTTAAGTTCCGGTTCCTCTATCAGTGCAGCAGTAATCTCAACTAACAAAACTAAAAATGATCTACTATGTGTCCAGGGTTGGACGAGATATTATTTAAGCCCTGATGAAGTCACATGATGCATATAACAAGCATTTGACGAAACACATGTTGGCTGAAAAAGAAACTGTTTTGAAGAAGAACTTTATTTTGGAAAACAACCATTAAATTACTTTGGACAATCACAATAAGTTGGATTTGTCTTTCACTTTACTGCAATGGATGTACCATCGTGAGATATATTTTTTGATTACCGACCAGAGGATAACCTTAAAGACATTACTTCTGCATTTATTTGATAATTCTCTTATATGACCGTACGGACTGTCTTTCATATTTTTGTGGAACTCAGAGAGTTGCCAGTGTTGTTGTTTGCTAAACTCTGAATTCCATTCGGGGTTTATTTGGGATAGAGTGGTAACCTATCCTCTTCTCTCTTGGAGTTCACTGTAATTACATTTCTTATTACATTGTTTTACCTCCAGCTGTGCGCCTGACTTCTGACCTGGTTGCCATTTTTGTGATTGCATATATTTCGTGTCTGGGCAGCCGCAAAGCTGGTATCATCATGAATAGGGATCAAAAAGCACGAGATTTGTTCAAAAACTTAAGTTCCGGTTCCTCTATCAGTGCAGCAGTAATCTCAACTAACAAAACTAAAAATGATCTACTATGTGTCCAGGGTTGGACTAGATATTATTTAAGCCCTGATGAAGTCACATGATGCATATAACAAGCATTTGACGAAACACGTGTTGGCTGCAAAAGAAACTGTTTTGAAGAAGAACTTTATTTTGGAAAACGACCATTAAATTACTTTGGACAATCACAATAAGTTGGATTTGTGGATCACTTTACTGCAATGGATGTACCATCGTGAGATATATTTTTTGATTACCGACCAGAGGATAACCTTATAGACATTACTTCTGCACTTATTTGATAATTCTATTATATGACTGTACGGACTGTCTTTCATATGTTTGTGGAGCTCAGAGAGTTGCCAGTGTTGTTGCTTGCTAAACTCTGAATTACATTCGGGGTTTATTTGGGATAGAGTGGTAACCTATCCTCTTCTCTCTTGGAGTTCACTGTAATTACATTTCTTATTACATTGTTTTACCTCCAGCTGTGCGCCTGACTTCTGACCTGGTTGCCATTTTTGTGATTACATATATTTCGGGTCTGGGCAGCCACAAAGGTGGTATTTATCATGAATAGGGATCAAGAAGCACAAGATTTGTTCAAAAACTTAAGTTCCGGTTCCTCTATCAGTGCAGCAGTAATCTCAACTAACAAAACTAAAAATGATCTACTATGTGTCCAGGGTTGGACGAGATATTATTTAAGCCCTGATGAAGTCACATGATGCATATAACAAGCATTTGACGAAACACGTGTTGGCTGAAAAAGAAACTGTTTTGAAGAAGATCTTTATTTTGGAAAACGACCATTAAATTACTTTGGACAATCACAATAAGTTGGATTTGTGGTTCACTTTACTGCAATGGATGTACATCGTGAGATATATTTTTTGATTACCGACCAGAGGATAACCTTAAAGACATTACTTCTGCACTTATTTGATAATTCTATTATATGACTGTACGGACTGTCTTTCATATTTTTGTGGAGCTCAGAGAGTTGCCAGTGTTGTTGCTTGCTAAACTCTGAATTACATTCGGGGTTTATTTGGGATAGAGTGGTAACCTATCCTCTTCTCTCTTGGAGTTCACTGTCATTACATTTCTTATTACATTGTTTTACCTCCAGCTGTGCGCCTGACTTCTGACCTGGATGCCATTTTTGTGATTACATATATTTCGGGTCTGGGCAGCCGCAAAGGTGGTATCATCATGAATAGGGATCAAGAAGCACAAAATTTGTTCAAAAACGTAAGTTCCGGTTCCTCTATCAGTGCAGCAGTAATCTCAACTAACAAAACTAAAAATGATCTACTATGTGTCCAGGGTTGGACTAGATATTATTTAAGCCCTGATGAAGTCACATGATGCATATAACAAGCATTTGACGAAACACGTGTTGGCTGCAAAAGAAACTGATTTGAAGAAGAAGTTTATTTTTGGAAAACGACCATTAAATTACTTTGGACAATCACAATAAGTTGGATTTGTGGATCACTTTACTGCACTGGATGTACCATCGTGAGATATATTTTTTGATTACCGACCAGAGGATAACCTTAAAGACATTACTTCTGCACTTATTTGATAATTCTCTTATATGACTGTACGGACTGTCTTTCATATTTTTGTGGAGCTCAGCGAGTTGCCAGTGTTGTTGTTTGCTAAACTCTGAATTCCATTCGGGGTTTATTTGGGATAGAGTGGTAACCTATCCTCTTCTCTCTTGGAGTTCACTGTAATTACATTTCTTATTACATTGTTTTACCTCCAGCTGTGCGCCTGACTTCTGACCTGGTTGCCATTTTTGTGATTACATATATTTCGGGTCTGGGCAGCCACAAAGGTGGTATTTATCATGAATAGGGATCAAGAAGCACAAGATTTGTTCAAAAACTTAAGTTCCGGTTCCTCTATCAGTGCAGCAGTAATCTAAACTAACAAAACTAAAAATGATCTACTATGTGTCCAGGGTTGGACGAGATATTATTTAAGCCCTGATGAAGTCACATGATGCATATAACAAGCATTTGACGAAACACGTGTTGGCTGAAAAAGAAACTGTTTTGAAGAAGATCTTTATTTTGGAAAACGACCATTAAATTACTTTGGACAATCACAATAAGTTGGATTTGTGGTTCACTTTACTGCAATGGATGTACCATCGTGAGATATATTTTTTGATTACCGACCAGAGGATAACCTTAAAGACATTACTTCTGCATTTATTTGATAATTCTCTTATATGACCGTAAGGACTGTCTTTCATATTTTTGTGGAGCTCAGAGAGTTGCCAGTGTTGTTGCTTGCTAAACTCTGAATTCCATTCGGTGTTTATTTGGGATAGAGTGGTAACCTATCCTCTTCTCTCTTGGAGTTCACTGTAATTATATTTCTTATTACATTGTTTTACCTCCAGCTGTGCGCCTGACTTCTGACCTGGTTGCCATTTTTGTGATTACATATATTTCGTGTCTGGGCAGCCGCAAAGCTGGTATCATCATGAATAGGGATCAAAAAGCACAAGATTTGTTCAAAAACTTAAGTTCCGGTTCCTCTATCAGTGCAGCAGTAATCTCAACTAACAAAACTAAAAAGTGATCTACTATGTGTCCAGGGTTGGACTAGATATTATTTAAGCCCTGATGAAGTCACATGATGCATATAACAAGCATTTGACGAAACACGTGTTGGCTGCAAAAGAAACTGTTTTGAAGAAGAACTTTATTTTGGAAAACGACCATTAAATTACTTTGGACAATCACAATAAGTTGGATTTGTGGATCACTTTACTGCAATGGATGTACCATCGTGAGATATATTTTTTGATTACCGACCAGAGGATAACCTTAAAGACATTACTTCTGCACTTATTTGATAATTCTATTATATGACTGTACGGACTGTCTTTCATATGTTTGTGGAGCTCAGAGAGTTGCCAGTGTTGTTGCTTGCTAAACTCTGAATTACATTCGGGGTTTATTTGGGATAGAGTGGTAACCTATCCTCTTCTCTCTTGGAGTTCACTGTCATTACATTTCTTATTACATTGTTTTACCTCCAGCTGTGCGCCTGACTTCTGATCTGGATGCCATTTTCGTGATTACATATATTTCGGGTCTGTGCAGCCGCAAAGGTGGTATCATCATGAATAGGGATCAAGAAGCACAAGATTTGTTCAAAAACGTACGTTCCGGTTCCTCTATCAGTGCAGCAGTAATCGCAAGTAACAAAACTAAAAATTATCTACTATGTGTCCAGGGTTGGACTAGATATTATTTAAGCCCTGATGAAGTCACATGATTCATATAACAAGCATTTGACGAAACACGTGTTGGCTGCAAAAGAAACTGTTTTGAAGAAGAACTTTATTTTTGAAAAACGACCATTAAATTACTTTGGACAATCACAATAAGTTGGATTTGTGGATCACTTTACTGCAATGAATGTACCATTGTGAGATATATTTTGTGATTACCGACCAGAGGATAACCTTGAAGACATTACTTCTGCACTTATTTGATAATTCTCTTATATGACTGTATGGACTGTCTTTCATATTTTTGTGGAGCTCAGAGAGTTGCCAGTGTTGTTGTTTGCTAAACTCTGAATTCCATTTGGGGTTTATTTGGGATAGAGTGGTAACCTATCCTCTTCTCTCTTGGAGTTCACTGTAATTACATTTCTTATTACATTGTTTTACCTCCAGCTGTGCGCCTGACTTCTGACCTGGTTGCCATTTTTGTGATTACATATATTTCGGGTCTGGGCAGCCGCAAAGGTGGTATCATCATGAATAGGGATCAAGAAGCACAAGATTTGTTCAAAAACGTAAGTTCCGGTTCCTCTATCAGTGCAGCAGTAATCTCAACTAACAAAACTAAAAATGATCTACTATGTGTCCAGGGTTGGACTAGATATTATTTAAGCCCTGATGAAGTCACATGATGCATATAACAAGCATTTGACGAAACACGTGTTGGCTGAAAAAGAAACTGTTTTGAAGAAGAACTTTATTTTGGAAAACAACCATTAAATTACTTTGGACAATCACAATAAGTTGGATTTGTGGTTCACTTTACTGCAATGGATGTACCATCGTGAGATATATTTTTTGATTACCGACCAGAGGATAACCTTAAAGACATTACTTCTGCATTTATTTGATAATTCTCTTATATGACCGTACGGACTGTCTTTCATATTTTTGTGGAGCTCAGAGAGTTGCCAGTGTTGTTGTTTGCTAAACTCTGAATTCCATTCGGGGTTTATTTGGGATAGAGTGGTAACCTATCCTCTTCTCTCTTGGAGTTCACTGTCATTACATTTCTTATTACATTGTTTTACCTCCAGCTGTGCGCCTGACTTCTGACCTGGATGCCATTTTTGTGATTACATATATTTCGGGTCTGGGCAGCCGCAAAGGTGGTATCATCATGAATAGGGATCAAGAAGCACAAAATTTGTTCAAAAACTTAAGTTCCGGTTCCTCTATCAGTGCAGCAGTAATCTCAACTAACAAAACTAAAAATGATCTACTATGTGTCCAGGGTTGGACTAGATATTATTTAAGCCCTGATGAAGTCACATGATGCATATAACAAGCATTTGACGAAACACGTGTTGGCTGCAAAAGAAACTGTTTTGAAGAAGAAGTTTATTTTTGGAAAACGACCATTAAATTACTTTGGACAATCACAATAAGTTGGATTTGTGGATCACTTTACTGCAATGGATGTACCATCGTGAGATATATTTTTTGATTACCGACCAGAGGATAACCTTAAAGACATTACTTCTGCACTTATTTGATAATTCTCTTATATGACTGTACGGACTGTCTTTCATATTTTTGTGGAGCTCAGCGAGTTGCCAGTGTTGTTGTTTGCTAAACTCTGAATTCCATTCGGGGTTTATTTGGGAGAGAGTGGTACCCTATCCTCTTCTCTCTTGGAGTTCACTGTAATTACATTTCTTATTACATTGTTTTACCTCCAGCTGTGCGCCTGACTTCTGACCTGGTTGCCATTTTTTTGATTACATATATTTCGGGTCTGGACAGCCGCAAAGGTGGTATCATCATGAATAGGGATCAAAAAGCACGAGATTTGTTCAGAAACTTAAGTTCCGGTTCCTCTATCAGTGCAGCAGTAATCTCAACTAACAAAACTAAAAATGATCTACTATGTGTCCAGGGTTGGACTAGATATTATTTAAGCCCTGATGAAGTCACATGATGCATATAACAAGCATTTGACGAAACAGGTGTTGGCTGCAAAAGAAACTAAAAATGATCTACTATGGGGCCGATTCCGATCCGGTAAAATAATCCGCCGTACGAATCGTATTCGTAGCCGAATCCGTACGAATGGGAATCTACCGTCCGACCTGGGAATTCCGATCCATTTCCGTCGATTTCCGTACGAATCTCAGCGAACCGTACGAACCACAGTCGATGACCCGTATGAATAAGCCTCGTGAATCCTACCGTACGAATCGTAACCAGGCCGTACAAACACACTAGTACGATCCGGTACGAAAAGCCTGACCGCGATTCGTACGGCCCAAAGTATTCGCGCATGAAGATTGATTCGTACGGGATTATTCGCCTCACAGCAAGCGGCATCAACACATACCACACGCACACCCCTCGCTCAAGCCTACGCGAACCCCCCCACCCGCCAATGGCCCGTACAAGTCAATCGCACGCACAAGTACGACACGCACACCCCCCCATCAAGCCTACGCTAACCCCCCCGCCAACGGCCTGTACAAGTCAATCGCACGCACAAGTACGACACGCACACCCCCATCAAGCCTACGTGAACCCCCCACCCGCCAACGGCCCGTACAAGTCAATCGCACGCACAAGTATGACACGCACACCCCCCCATCAAGCCTACGCGAACTCCCCACCCGCCAACGGCCCATACAAGTCAATCGCACGCACAAGTACGACACGCACCCCCCATCAAGCCTACGCGAACCCCCCCCGCCAACGGCCCGTACAAGTCACTCGCACGCACAAGTACGACACGCACACCCACCATCAATCCTACGCGAACCCCCCACCCGCCAACGGCCCGTACAAGTCAATCGCACGCACAAGTACGACATGCACACCCCCCCATCAAGCCTACGCGAACCCCCCACCCGCCAACAGCCCGTACAAGTCAATCGCACGCACAAGTACTACACGCACACCCCCCCCATCAAGCCTACGCGAACCCCCCACCCGCCAACGGCCCGTACAAGTCAATCGCACGCACAAGTACGACACGCACACCCCCATCAAGCCTACGCGATCCCCCCGACCCGCCAACGGCCCGTACAAGTCAATCGCACACACAAGTATGACACGCACACCCCCCCATCAAGCCTACGCGAACCCCCCACCCGTCAACGGCCCGTACAAGTCAATCTCACGCACAAGTACAACACGCACACCCCCCCATCAAGCCTACGCGAACCCCCCCACCCACCAACGGCCCGTACAAGTCAATCGCACGCACAAGTACCACACGCACACCCCCCCATCAAGCCTACGCGAACCCCCCCACCCGCCAACAGCCCGTACAAGTCAATCGCATGCACAAGTACGACACGCACACATAACGCCAACACCGAAACCAGCACAAGGTCTTTGCTAACGAGTCGCACAACAACACTGAACATGTCTCCTGTGTACACACCATTGAGAATCAATGTCCTGGTCACAGCCAAACAGGCAAACAGAGGTCAACACTAACACCCACCCCATATAACACACACACCACCAATTCAAATTTAGCCACACCCACTATTTGACCAATTAAAGGGTCCACACATACAACCCATCATCCTTTGCAACATACCCATTCTTGCAAAGACACAGACATCTCACCAACAATTGCAGCAACACACCTTCACACATACACCCTATTTCATCTACACCCACACCACCCCCTTCACAATCAGACCCACACACCCTCATCCATACACACCATCACCCCCTCAATCACATACACCCCACACCATGACCACACCCAAGAATCCAAAGTTCACTAACCAGGAGAATGAGATACTTACAGATGAAGTCATCAGAGTCGAGCCACAGCTGTTTGGCGCATTGGTCAGACAGACCAGCATGGCAGAAAAAACACGCCTGTGGGAGAGGATCGTAGACCGGGTCAATGCTGTTGCACCCATCAGGCGCACCAGGGGGGAATGCCAGTCCAGGTGGTATGAGCTGCGGAGGATGGTGAAGAAGAAAATGGACCAGGGCTACGCCAATGCACACTACACTGGAGGTGGTGGTCCCCGCAGACCTCCTGTATACCATCCCTGGGAGGAGAAAGTCATGGCCCTGCTGCCACCGGTGGGAGTACACGGAATTGAAAGAGCCGTTGAATCTGGTGAGTGTACAAAAAACACATGTTACATGGGTGGACTTACAACAGTGCCCAGCAGCATGGGGTGGGTGGCCATGAGTACACAACCAAATGGGGGTAGTTGCAAGGGGGAGGCACAAAGGGTGGAAGGTGTAGGGTAAGAGGCTGCTCCCATACCATATGTCCAGGGACATACCCAAGCACCATGCCCAATGCACAGGGATAGGGAAATATCACACAAGATAGTAGACCACAGCTCATAAACTATTTCATGTTGCTGACACACCTTTCGGAGATGTATCATTTTGTGACACAGTAAGGCAGTGTAGCAAGCGAGCGAGCACAAACAACCTGTCTCCCTCCGTCCCTCTGACTCCCTCCATCCCTGTCGCCCTCTCTCTGTCTCCCTCTCCCTATGTCTCCCTCCCTCTGTCTCCCTCCATCCTTCTGACTCCCCACATCCCTGTCTCCATCCCTCTCCTGCCCTCCTCCCTCTGTCTGTCTCCCTCCCTCTGAATGTCTCCCTCTGTCTGTCACCCTCTGTCTCACTCCCTCTGGCTCCCTCCATCCCTATGACTCCCTCCATCCCTGTCTCCATCCCTCTGTTGCCCTCCTCCCTCTGTCTCCCTCCATCCCTCTGACTCCCTCCATCCCTGTCTCCATCCCTCGGTTGCCCTCCTCCCTCCCTCTGTCTCTCTCCCTCCCTATGTGTCCCTCCCTCCCTCTGTATCCATCCCTCAGTGTTCCTCCCTCTGTCACCTCACCCCAGCTCCCTGGGCACACACACAGTTGCACCCAAGCACTGCACAGGCCTTATAAAGACCATAGAGCAGAGTGTTTAGGGATGTCTCCTAATTACCAGCAGTCATCTACTAAGTGCCTGCAACACACCCACCATTTGCATGCGACACTGTACTGTGTCAGGACACCCAGTTGGAAAGCTTTGTAGTACACAATGGGCACAGGTGTAGGCATCACAAGTCCGTCCTGTGATCATTGCAAACACAAACACCAGGACAAGGTCACACATCCTGTGCAGGAACACACAACCATGATTATGCCAGCATGCTACATGATGGGACAGCCAAATCATGAAGGATGGACTCTTGCAAATCACATGCAAACTACTAGCATGGCCTGTCATACACCCCTCTTACAGAAACTCATCCCCTGGGGACAGGCAATGGAGTGCAAAACTGTCCCAATTGTCATGTAGCACAACTAAACACTCACTAATATGAATACGCATACAACTTTTACATGCACATTGCAGATGCTCCTGTCCATTGTGCCTCCCACACAATGCATGTGCCCCATCTCATGAACGTTGTGGATGCACTTAAGTACCAACATGGACATGGGTATTGACAAGGTGATGCGTCTTGGAGAAGTGCCACATTCCAAAGCCATGATCTAGAAGTGGGTGTACAGGTCCAGGGGTGTTGGCATTGTTTGGCCATTACGGAACAGCAACACCTATCAAAAGTAGAAGAATGTATCAAAAAAAATGATGCCCTGTCTCTTACATGGACATGCTGCATCTAAACTCTGTGCATGCTTGACGCAGACATAAGGATTTACACCGTATCCTGGATGTTACGTGAACCCGAGCACTACTGTATATTTGTTGTGCCGGCAAGACAAGACACAGCAATGGCTGTGTCAGTCATTGTCAAGAGAATGGAAGAAGGAAAATACCCCAGAGTACATGTCAATTTACTACCACTACATACACAACTGAACAATGACAACAATGTAAAGCTTGTGGAACTGTGATGGTGATAATGGCTAAATAATTAAGATGTCAATTGATAGTGCATTAACAGTGTCTGTCTCTCCCACACACAGGGCAACGTGTGGAGCCCCCCCAACCAGGGGAGAGAAGGATCCCAGTCCCAGGCTCAGCAGGACCCTGACCCCACCGACAGCGACGCCACTCAACGCACTGAGGATGACCCCAATCAACCTGGCTCCTCTGGATCCCAAACCCCTGCAGCAACTGTACCAGCGACATCTGTGCCAACCACCGGAACCATTCCCACCACATCCCAGCAGACAGGTCACAGCCCTGCCCATGATCCACCAGAGAGCCTGTCTGAAAATGAGGGACACCCTTTGTCGGGCGCCCATGAGGTGGCAGACAACCTCCACCTTGCCAGCACTCGGGGGCCCGTCGATCGGATGTGCCCACAAGCGCAGGCCGTGCTCGTGTGGGTCAGGGTGGTGGGAGTGGCGCAAGGCAGAGGTGAGATTCTGGCCAGACAGCTGCAGGGCCCGGTATGCCTGAACTGACTAACATCCTGGAGGCATACCAGCGGGACACCAGGGAGGTAAGCCAGCTAGCGGAGGCCCTCAACCAGGTGAAAGAACAGCAGGCAGAGCAAATAGCCAGGCAAGACCAACATTATGGACGGGTGGAGACAAGTCTGACTCAGCTCTTGACGGTGCATCGGGAAATGAGCCAATCACTACGTCAGATTGCTGCCAACATGCAGCACCCTGCCTGTGTCACCAGGCCAGCTACATCAAGGCAAAGTGCAACACCAGCCACAGGGAGGGAGGAGGAGGAGGAGGAACTGTCTGACGTAGCGTCCCATGCATCGTCCCTGCCTGCACGTGAGTGTCCCCCAAGGAAGCTGGGTCGTCCACGGCTAAGACGTTGAGAGGCAGTGGGCCATGCACAACTCCCAGGACACCTGACCTGGCATATTGCCCTTGGGTGCAACAGCATCACCTATGAGACTCTCCCACATGGACTTGCTGGTCACAGTCTGCCCAATGATGCCAACCACTGTGGCCTGGACTCTGTTGACTCAAACTGTAAGGCATCTCATCTCCAGCAGTGAACTTTGGATTCCCCCCCTTTCTGTACAGCACCTCTTCACGTTTCCTGCACAAGATCACCCAATAAATATTCTAAACATCATACGCATTTGGTGACTTATCTTGTACCCACAGTATAAAATGATATGTGTCTGCAAATGTATGAAATACAAGGGTATTCAACAAACTGCAGCCATCCACACACTTGGATCTGAGTCCGGGTGAGGACACACATTGGTCACAAATTCCTAACATCTAGATACATGGATGGAAAGACACACCTGTGAGGGATAGTAAATGCTGGAGGGGGGTTTGGATCACAAAACTGCAATAACAGCCAGGCCCAGGAGAGTCACTTTGAGGTGTATAGATGTGTGACAAAACTAGTTGTCCACGTAGTGAGTACCTACATCTGTGTCCTCAGGTATGTGAACTATCATCAGCATGATGCTGTACTGTTGATGTGATGAATGGCGCACAGGACAAGGGTGGCAGGACAGACTGTGGGCAATGGGCTGTAGCACTCTACCCAAGCTCACCTGATTAGGTGACCTCCCCCTATGGAGCTACAAGTACTATACTCCTGTGATGGGTGCAACGCATCCAGAACAACTACCCACGTCTGACAATTATCTACACCAGAACGTCCAAATCACACCACACCCAAGAGACATGGTCATTGTGTATGTCCCCTGTGGCTACTTGACTGACTGTGACGGCTATGTTGAAGTGGTGTGACCAGGTCGTGTACTGCCACGTGACTGTAAGGAAGCCAATTTTTTCTGCTGTGGTGTTGACAAGGTAACACTGTACAATATTGTGCCTATGGAAGGTGTGTGTGTGCTGTACAAGGCACATGACCTAGTGGTACGTAGACACAATGTCATGTGGCTCAGCATAGTCTTGCCAGTATGTGTTGCATACACAGGCATAGAAGCTGTAATGGCTGAGTTTGAGGCATCGTGATACCAGGAGGATGATTGTCTGGTGTTCTCTGTGTGTAGGGTGGCTGGAGCATGCTCTACAAATGGATGGAAGGAGGGGTATCCTGTAGGCGTGTGTGGTCCTGGATAGTGTGCGCTGCATTGTGGCTGTGTATGCAGCACCAGGAATGAGTGAAGACATGACGGCAGGAGGGGTGTGACAACTAGCAAAACAAGCACATACCACAAGGACATTGGCATGCCACAAAGTGACATGTGCATGTGAATGCAGGAGTGTCTGCTTCACTCAGGTTCACAGCAAATAAAATGGCACAGTAATCACCAAAGATCACGGTCACAGGATCAGGCCCCTTAGGGACAAGTGGGGAACACGACACACAGCGTCAGCAGGTGTAGACTACAGCTAGTGTGTTCCAAGCTAACCAGCAGCTACACAGCCATCTACCTCACACACAATATAGTATTTTAGCCTTAACCAACACCATGCATATAGTCACTGTACACGTAAACACATAACAAGCATGAGCTTACTTCATGCGATATAGTATACATGCACATAAGTAGGACATGTGCGTTGACATCAAGGAGGCACAATATTCAGTCGAAATCACACGTCATGCACAACATGATGATTTACCTTGTGAGCCCATGAAGCATTATCAAACATACATGGTCATTGGCATTAGCAAGAAGACGAAAAAAGTCTATGAATGATGTCACCTGAAATGCAGCAGAACTATTCGCTACAAGCCTGCCAGGGACTGGCCGTACCTTTCTTCATCAGAGTGGTGTGATGCTCAAAGGGTTCCACCTCCAAATAGCCCCTTGGTCTGAGTACAAATGACAGACACAAAAGGGTGATCAGGCGAGGGAAGGAGAGGATGGGAACTGCAGGGAGGGAGACCTGAAACAGAGGCAAATAACCATTAGGAGTAGTTTCTCATGTCACTGACACTACAAATACCTCATGCGATACACTGTACCAGTCACACCTGTGAAGTGTAACGACTGTAGCCAGTTAGAGCTCACCCATCATGCTATCACATGAGATCAGATGCTGTAACACGGACACATAAAAAGTAGGACAGTCTGTCATCTATTTGAGTCTTGTGTAACGCTCACAAGTCAGCTACCATGCAATGAGATCTATGTGGCCAAAAACTAATTCACTGTCTCTGATGATGTGGACCATACAAACAAATTAAAACATATGGCAATGCTACTTACGCAAAGTGTAATATCTGTATTTGATCATGTGTACCCGTAAGGGCCATGTAGGCAAACTTAACATCACCCACAACAGCTGTAAGAATCACATATGATGAGGAAGCTAATGACCTACATGAAATGAAGGCACTCTGCAGCCAGTCTTTTTCTCTATCAACTTTGCATCACTATGCTAAACATGACAAGCAGGTTGAAAATAACTCTACAGCAAGTGATGTTGATCCAAGCCACATAATGATACACTACCATCGCACGGGACAAGAGAATCATGTGAATGACCGCACTCCACTGGTGCAACACAATAATTCACATATGCATCATCCTAACATTGTCATGTCTAATGCTAAACATACATGGCATCATGTGAATCAAAACAGAACTGTTACTCACTGTGAAGGCTGGCGTAGCAGTATTCGCAACCTGCACTGAGGTAACGACATGACAGTGACATGACATACTGCAACAAGGGGCAATGCATCCATGCAAACAGAATCACAGGACAGTTGTCTTACCATGTGGAACATACACTGGGCCACACCTACACGACATGGTTTAGTGGTAAACAAACTGGACTGGCCCACAAGGTGGAGGTGAGGAACCAGACACATTCTAATGCACACAGTGAGGCTGCAATCCCCCACAGAGTCCGTGGTTGTGACCTCTAACACAATGTCAAACCATGGTATATGCAATGTTGCAGTGTCAATGTCTACACACATTGATGCATTCACCCGAGTCTAAAACTACAACAGATGACTGTCAGATGGGGTGACTATCCTGTCATGGGAGCGGGCATACATGTAATAAGTAACATTATGTTGTTGCATGTATGCATGGTCTCACTACATGCGCATGAACATGTACCACACATTTGAAACCATACCAACGCTAAACAGCCTCATATGAGTCCTTACCCAAATTGACTTCTCCACATGTCCATGCATGCTCCGTTGATTCGGCTGACGTTGCAATCATAATGAGCAATAGCAGGCTGACCACGATGACCCCAACGGACAACAGGCAGGGCGACCTGGGGATGAGAGGCACACAAGGGGTCAAGTTCAGTATAATGTCATTCTGACATTGTCCTGTTGAATAGCCTGATATTGTAGTACACCTGTACATTCCAAGTACAGACATAGCACGTATGTGTGTTGCATTACATCTGCACCTGTGTGACACTGCAGAACAAACATCCAAGTGACATTGCATACAGTCTGTTGCATACACAGCATGCTAACCATGCAACTCTATAGTACATGTTTTACAAAAAAGCACCTATGACTCACCATTATGAAAAGAAGTTGCGGATGAGGTGACTCCGGATATCATCTTCATCCTCCTCGTCACTGGCATCCTGGGCAAGGCCTTCATCCTCAACGGGCGGATGTTCCAGCTCATCAGGATCAAGGTAGAGTGGCACGCCTTCTCCACTGCCATGTTGTGTAGCATGCAGCACACGGGGAAGATGTCACACACCTTGCGTGGGCTGTATTGGAGGGCTCCGCCTGTCTTGTCCAGGCACCTGAACCGGCTCTTCAGGAGTCCAAATGTTCGCTCGATCACCCGCATGGTATTCCCATGAGCATTGTTGTACCGCTGGTCTGCAGCTGTCCTGGGGTTGCGTAGTGGAGTCATTAGCCACGGCATGTTTGGATATCCAGCGTCTCCTGCAAATTGACATCATGGAAATGAGTGTGTAATAGGATGCAGTCCATTAAGTTTTGACATACTGACATACATAGCTGACAGAGTTTACCCACAAACAAGACATGCCCGGTGGTTGTGCAGCTGCAGCATCATCTGTGGTACCCTGCTACGCCTCATGATGAAAGCATCGTGGCACGATCCTGGAAAATGTGCAGAAACATGTGAGATAATCATGTTGGCAAGACACACCACCAGGGCATTTATCGAGTGGTAGTGTTTCCTGTTGCGGTACGCTTGCTCCTGAGCCTGTGGTGGCACCTGAGTAACATGTGTACCATCAATTACACCAATTACATGTGGCATGCGTCCCAGGGCATAGAATTCCCCCTTGACATGTGTCAACTGTTCTGGAGTAGGGAATGTAATGAATTCATCAAAGTGCAGCAACATAGCTGCCAATACATCGGTCAATACACGGCTGATCATTGTCTGAGACATCCCTCCCACATCAGCTATGGTAAATTGGAACGAACCTGAGAAATGTAGGGCTGCCATCACCTTTACCTTGGGTGTCAGCGCAGTTGGATACCTGTGTCGTGGTTGCAGGTGATCTTCCAGCCTGTCCGTCAGGTCCTTGATCAACTGTCAGGTGAAGCGGTAACGCCGTATGCAATTACGTTCCCTCATGGCTTCCAAGTCTGGCAACGGCCTTTCCAGAGGGGGTGCCCTGCAAAACAAATTTAGTAGAAAATGTGTACAACTGTCAGACAAAGACAATAACAATGTACATGGCACAGCAACACTGCTTCAACAAATGTAGACAATTTTGAGTGTGGCGTGGGATACACACTGAGGAAACATGTGCCAGCTGCCAGCCACTCCTCCGTGAAAAGTAAAAGACCTGTGGTCTGTGGAATGGATATGACATGCATACAAATGATCTGATGGGAAGGTCTGATTGAGCCTGACAATGTATCATGTAAGTGACACACGTCACGTGAATTGCATTAGGAGGTTGTCTGCACATCCAGACAGCTGACAGCAATACACACACCCACATCACATGTGCCATCATTTGCACAGATCTGACATATTCCTATTGCGGTGTGAAAATTCCCAAACTATTACATGGACATCATCATACAGCATAAATGTTTGATTTGTGACAAATGGTCTCTGATGCCAGCTCACATATGAGCGGTTCATTTGCACAAGTGGCATGGGGTGCGTACTTTAGAAACCCTGTCATCACGGCAAGGACCCAACATAGATGCTCCTACAGCAGATATACTGAACAGTATGAACTAGTTACTTACCTTTTGTAACGAAATATTGGTAAGGAACAGTAGTTAGTAGCATATTCCTAACTTGGAATACATACCAGGCTTTGCAACAAATTGCCTCCGTGGATGCCATCGCTCTGCCCAGTGAGTCGGTGCTATCCAGCCCACACCGGATCAAATACTGTGTCGCTGATGGGCATTCTACAAGGGCTTGGCCAAGTATTGCCCGTACCTACAACGCGCACTCTGGCAGCAGTTCCACAACCGTGTCCCACAGAGAGTGTGTGTAGCGGACGAAGAGGCATGTGATGTTGGAAGACCTCAGTCCTAGACTCAGGGAGGATGATACCATCTTTCCGTACTGCTCATACCTCTTGGATACCCTGTCCAGCGGAGCAAACGGGAATGTGGTCTGTGATTTGGAGGCCTGGATGCCCATGCTCTCTGGGGTGGGGTGGGAGGACAGGAAACATGGTTCCTCCGGGGAGGGGTGTGGGGTCTGGCAACGTGCCTATCCACAGCCAAACCTGCAGCGGGCCTGGACATGGTGGCCAATATAGACGGCTGCAGAGGCTCAGCGGAGCTTGACTGCAGTTTAATGACCTCAGTGAGGAGGTTGGGCCTCACGGCCGCAACGGGGAGATGAAGGGCAAGGCTTCGGCCGCCCACGTAAACACAACACTGTTTGTTGCCCGCTCATCCAAAGACCCGTTTGGAGTAGAGACATTACCAGTGTCTAGCAAGGTGTCCAGACCACTCGCATCCCCCAGTCCACCTGTCCTGTCCTCTTGGGACTGACAATCACGTGTCAGTGGGTCTTCAGAACCCTCCCAATACTCCTTATCACCCATTCCCTGATAATCAGGGTTGTCATAAGCTGTGCCCGGCTCGTTGAAGTTTAACTCCCCATGCAGCATTAAAAGCGGTGTTCTGCCGCGCAGTTCCCACGCCGGAGCCGTATAGTGTGTGGTATCGGGGACAGCACCACCTGAGGACGGCGCCAAGGGTGACATCTGGGGGACTGTTGCCGGTGAGGTTGTGAGGTGAACCAGCCAGGACCAGGATCACCAATTGCATCCTGTCTGTCCCAGCGGGGCCGGGACGAAGGCGCCGCCTGCGTCAGAGCCAAAGCGAGTGACGGCGTCGGGGGCAAAGCACCCGACCCGCTAGTGCCCCCAGACGGGTCCACTGGGCCCTAAGCCGCCGCATAGGCCGTCGGTGGAGTGAGGGACATCATGGCCATGAGGAAGTGCACTTAGTCCTCCTGCGTCGCATGCTGGGCAGGGACCGGAGGTCGTGGTGCAGGCTACGACGGCTGCAAATCTGACGGAGCCGCGTGGGCGTTGTCACCCGAATCCTATGCAGCATTGCACGTGCATTGTGGTGATTTAGAAGTGCGATGACGTCTCTTTGACTTTTTGGGGTAACCTGACGACTTAGCCCTAGAGGACTGATGTCAAATCCCGGGGCTCTGATGTCTCAACACCCACGCCCAGGCACTCGACCTACGTCCAGACCATGAGCTATTGCGGTGCAGGGCCAACTGCTGGAGTCCGAGCGGCTTGTGGGACCACTAACACCTAGCTTCATATGTCTGGTTCCGGCAGTCGGAGCAGCTCTTGTTGTCGTGCTTGATGTCAAAACAGTGGAGACACCGACGGTGAGGGTCAGTCACCGACATGAGTCGGTCGCAATCCTCACAGGCTTGGAAACGGCCATCCCTATTGGCACCGTCCTGAGTCGGACAATCCAAGTTAAATGGTCAGAAGTGATCGTACTATTATTTGAAAAAGAAAAATGAGTAAGGTTACACTTATACGGGAACAGTGCTGGTGGTGTGAAAAAAGAGGACCTGACGTGAGAACGCATAGGCGACGTATGAGTACTCAGACAACGTCATCACGGCGCACACAACGCCAACGACACATGCGGAGCCGCAGGAGATGCCTACCGATACACAAGTGTACTGCTAAGCGGAAATTGCCATATCCAGGATGACACTTGGGGATATTCTAAGGTGAGGAATATAATACTGACCTGTTCATTTCATATGCAAACGGCATGCATAATGTCGCACATGGCACACACATGACGTGGTCACACAGGGTCATGCTGTGCGTCAATTCGACCTCTGTGACAGGGGGCATGTTGCTGTCATCATGTGACAGTTCCCTGTACTGAATGGTGTGTCATTCCAGTGTTGATGTGCATCACAATATGTTGCAGACGTTACTCAGGTGCGAAGTGTTGAATGTATGTGATACACATGTGCAAAATGATTAATGACATGTCTCAACTGCTCTTCACACATCAACTGAGCCACAAGGTCACAGTTCCTGTGCTTCTTCAATGTCTGCCACACCAGGGGCATGCTAATGTAAGGATGCCATGCTGATGTATGCATCCACATCGTCAACATGAGTGCAGACTACATCCCTGCAATGTGATTTCCTGGAGTCACTCTCCCAATGGTGACATGAAGGAGGTCAGGAACGCAGCCTACACAAGCGTTCACTTGAGCATGTCTGACGCACTGTACCCCAATGGTATGTGCGTGTGTACGCCTCGTTTCCCTATTGCATTTTAGCCATACGCAAGCACAGCGTACCCCAATGGTACGTGCGTGTGTACGCCTCATTTCCCAATTGCATTTCAGCCATACGCGAGCACAGCGTACCCCAATGGTACGTGCGTGTGTACGCCTCATTTCCCTATTGCATTTTAGCCATATGCGAGCACAGCGTACCCCAACTGCTCTTCACACATCAACTGAGCCACAAGGTCACAGTCCCTGTGCTTCTTCAATGTCTGCCACACCAGGGGCATGCTAATGTAAGGATGCCATGCTGATGTATGCATCCACATCGTCAACATGAGTGCAGACTACATCCCTGCAATGTGATTTCCTGGAGTCACTCTCCCAATGGTGACATGAAGGAGGTCAGGAACGCAGCCTACACAAGCGTTCACTTCAGCATGTCTGACGCACTGTACCCCAATGGTACGTGCGTGTGTACGCCTCGTTTCCCAATTGCATTTTAGCCATACGCGAGCACAGCGTACTCCAATGGTACGTGCGTGTGTACACCTCATTACACCATTGAATGGGTTGCATTCGCAACGGCAATGGCACCGTAGTTGTGTGGGTATTCGAATAAATACATAGGGAACATCTAGGGGAACAGTGGAATGATCAGAATGCAACCAGGTTGTCATGGATACAGAGAGTTTTGAGCCTCCTACAGGTGTTCTGGAAAATTCATTTGGCCAAAAGTATACAATGTTGCAAAATTTGTTGTTCAGCTCTGGCTCAGTTTGCAAACCATGCATATGTGTGTCATGGCCTTATGTGTGATGTGATTGGATGTAACATAGGATGCTAACTATGGTGGCCTATCACACACTACTCCTTGGACTCACAGACCCTCTGCAGCACAGATATAAGGCAGCATGTGGCTGTGGGAGGGCACTTGTCTGCACAACATTGGAGTGGTAACCACAGCTGCTGTCTCTGTATCCTCTGGACCTTGATTAGCTGAGCATGGAGAGGGCACCTGCATTCACTGATGGTGAGAACAAGGCCCTGCTGGATGCCCTGCTGCCTAACTACAGCAAGCTGTATGGGAGACCAGAGGATCAGGTGAGTGATATGTGCAATACCTTGGAGTGTGCACCTGTTGTGTGTGTGACATTATAGCCACTGTGTATGTATAGTGGATAGATGCAATGTTGCTGCGAGTGAGTGCCAGGGTGTACAGTGTTGTTTCAAGAGAGTTCTTTGTTGTAGTGGGGTGTGTGACAGCATGTCACGTGCTGCAGTGCACCCAGATGTAGCATATATTGCTCAGTGAGTGCCAAGCTCAAAGAGTGTTTTGCACCCCTCATGTCATCTGTAGCCTTTCAATGGCATTTAATGCAGTTGTGTTTGCTCACAGGCCACATAATCCTGGACAATGATGCAAATGTGTGGAGCATACGATGCCCTGTTATTCTCAAGTATTTTGTGCTCATATGTGTGTCTTTGGAACATGGACCAGGTGTACTGATGGTCTTTTACTTTACATTCGTGACAGGTATCTGCCTATGAGAAGGGTGAAATCTGGCTGGACATCACCAGGGCTGTCAGGAGTGAGGGGGGGCCTCGCTGGAGGCTCAGAAACATCAAGAAGAGGTGGCAGGACATCCGGTGCTGGACCCGCCGCATCGCCAGAGTACAGCTGAAGCTGGAAGCTCCACGCCGGCATGGCGGCACCCGCCACCTCACCCCCCACATGCTCCGGGTCCTGGAAGTGGTGTTCCCAGACCTCCATAGGCAGTTGCAGGAGGGACAGCAGCAAGAAGGGGGTAGGTACATGTCTGTTTGTTGTCATGTGTGTCACATGTTACCTGCAGTGCTCCAAGGCATGGTAACACTCCCATAGTTTGAGTGGTGTGGTCAGACATGCACTTTATGCATTGGCATTTGAATGTCCCAGTTTCATTAGCTGCTTCTTTACATGCCTTGCCCTACTCCACATTTGACCTGCGCTTTGGCTAATGATTGTTTTTCACATGTACTCCTATGGTGCAATGTCTCAGTATGCATCTTCCTTTGCACATCATCATGTTGGAGGGGGGTCTGTGACACCTGTTGGTACCTTACATGTAGCACCACATGTGCACTGTGTCTGCCTTCTTCATATTTTGGCACTGATCTTGAGTCTCAACATGTGTTTTCTGCACGAGTCAGCCTCAGTGGCCTTTGTCCATGGTACACTTTCTAATTGCCATGTGTTAGCTACAGGTGCACAATGTACATGTGCAATATTTTGGGCTTATGCATACTCACACTGGGCAGTGCGTGTGTGCTTATTCTCAAAATATGTTGCATGTTGTTTGTAAATAATATTGATGGCCAGCCACACAATGTGGCTTTGGATGTAGACAGCTGTGATGCCAGTGTGAGGAGATGGGACACTTGGTTCAGGTCCCAGGATGGCATCACATGTCAGTTCAGGCAGGACTTTTCCCATGTGGCACAAGGTCAAAGCAAATCAAACATGACCAGGTCTGGGATTGGGTGGCAGGGTGGGCAAATGAACTGTGATGCATCATCAGCTATCCTGTCGTCAGGCAGTGGATCATCATTGTGTCTTGACAATGAAAAGTATATCGGTGGTGCACAGCCCACATTACGTAGGTTGTATAAATGCAGGTAACTGGTGAGGGTGCTCTCTGGAGTGGCGTTACCGTCAACCGCCTAACTTAATAACCCATGTGGTGTACGCATAAGCAATGCAAATACATCCTCCAATGAGGCACTCCATGTAGGGTCAAATCAATTGATTCCAAAGTTCTTTGAAGATTTAAAAATGTATTGTTCCAAAATAGTCATTTCAGAAAACTCGTGGATATTCAAATCATATCGACGATAAATGATTCACTGCATATATAATCATAAGTAAGTGTAGGCTCCAATGCATTTCGGGCGGAACGCCCTTTATCAAGGAGAGCTAAAACGAGAGAAGAAATATGCCCATATTAGAATGGAGAAATAAAAAAGTGAAATTAAAAAAGGAACGGAGTTGAATAGTTATCATAACAGTTTTAAAGTGCTGATCAAATCAATGTGGTGGGCAGGCGTTTATAAAAAAGTGAATCGGGTCTATAGTGGAATGAACGTGATAGCAAGACGAACAAACGTTTAAAAAGTGAGCGGAAACCACAAAAGTTCCGATGTTCGCTTCAGTAGCTGGACTTACTTCGTAAGATAGGCGAGAAGGCTCGCCGTGACTGTCACAAGGTCTGAAGATCCCGGTGGGTTTACCGTTCGTTTGTGTGGGTTAATAAAAAGATGGGGTGTGGCAGAAGATGGAGGGAGGGCTGACAGGGTGGATCCAGGCGAGTGAACGAAAGACGTTACCATGGCGGCCATCTTAAAGTGGTGTGAAACTAAAAGGGAGTGCTCAGGTTGGGTACAAGAAGTGAAGGTGAAAAAACTAAAACAGTTTCACACCACTTTAAGATGGCTGCCATGGTAACGTCTTTCGTTCACTCGCCTGGTTCCACCCTGTCAGCCCTCCCTCCATCTTCTGCCACACCCCATCTTTTTATTAACCCACACAAACGAACGGTAAACCCACCGGGATCTTCAGACCTTGTGACAGTCACGGTGAGCCTTCTCGCCTATCTTACGAAGTTACTGAAGCGAACATCGGAACTTTTATGGTTTCCGCTCACTTTTTACACGTTTGTTCGTCTTGCTATCACGTTCATTCCACTATAGACCCGATTCACTTTTTTATAAACGCCTGCCCACCACATTGATTTGATCGGCCCTTTAAAACTGTTATGATAACTATTCAACTCCGTTCCTTTTTTAATTTCACTTTTTTATTTCTCCATTCTAATATGGGCATATTTCTTCTCTCGTTTTAGCTCTCCTTGATAAAGGGCGTTCTGCCCGAAATGCATTGGAGCCTACACTTACTTATGATTATATATGCATTGAATCATTTATCGTCGATATGATTTGAATATCCACGAGATTTCTGAAATGACTATTTTGGAACAATAAATTCTTTAAATCTTCAAAGAACTTTGGAATCAATTGATTTGACCCTACATGGAGTGCCTCATTGGAGGATGTATTTGCATTGCTTATGCGTACACCACATGGGTCATTATTGTGTCTCTCATACAAGTTTTTGCCTTGCCTGTTGCTTGTATACTACTATACATTGAGCGTTGTGTCTCTCACAATTGCCCAAGACTAGACTTAGCATTGTGCAGAGTTCAGTGGCATGTGACTCATGATGCATGCCATGTTTAGAAATGTGCCCAAATGATTTGTAGCTGATATGTCTGATGTGTACAGGTGACTGATATGTTTTTCTTATTCTCCTTGCCAACAGCATCATCATGAGAATCTGGAGGAGACACAGGCGCGGATCAGGCAGAGGGACCCAGCGACAGTGCCACCTGCTTTGAGGAGTCAGAGGGAGGCAGTGGCACGGAGGGTGAGGAGAGTCTGCAGGCCGGGCGACATGTGACTGACACATCCTACCATGCCGACAGCTCCGAATCAGACTCTCAGGAGGAGGGGGAATATGCAGCAATGGTCACTTCTTCATCTTTGGCTGGCCTCCCCTCCTCCAGTACCATCTCCACCCTCCCAGTTGTTAGTGTCCCAAGGGTACGTGCTAGCCCCCGTATCTCCTTTGTTCCCGGCACCGCAGCCCCTGCCCCTGTGTCCCCTGCTGCCCTCAGTGCTGAGTCTGTGGACCTACTCCGGCAGATTGCAGTAGGTCAGACATCCATGTTGACTGTCCTCCATGGACATACACAACTCATTACACAGTTGGTGTCGTTCATGGAGGGCATGTCATCGGCCATGTCTGATCTGAGTGTGGCTGCAATAAAGTCAACACTGATGGCAGCTCTGTACACCCAGCAGCATCTGTCCCCCCCCCATCCTTCAGACCCATCCACCTCTGCCTCTCCCATACCTACCCAACATACATGCAGACGCCACAGGTCAGACACAACACCAGACACACCCAGCACACACACACGCAGAAGAAGCTCAAATCTCCACACACACAATCTCAAGGGGATGTAGGCACACCCACAGGGAGAGGGGACACACCTCACACACGCACCCACCCACCCAGGAGAACAGACTCACAGCCCTCTACCTCCACCCCCAATGTGTCCCCGGGTTCAGATGGTAGTTCTTCCGAACTGGCTGAAGTGTGCAGCCAAGTTTATCTTGCTACTTTCAGCGATGCACCAGCCAGTGTGGACGAATCCACTACACCTGCACCCACTCCACCTGTCCTTCCCTCTCCTGTCCATGCGGTGCCGGAGGATTCCACAGATGATGTCCCCAAAGTTACCACTGCGGATTGAACTCCATGTGCAGGCAAGTTTGGGTGTGAGCACATCCATGACGGCACAAACTGTTATTCTGACTTTTTTGGACTGGCCATTGGCCTTTTATGAGCAAGGACTCTTATTTGCGTTTTCAATTTTGAACCAGCTGAATAAAGCTATTTATTTGATTTTCTGAACTTTAGTTTGTCTGATAATGTCTGTGACTGCTGTGTGCCTGGGAGCTGGTGTGATGTTCAAATTTGGGTATGTTAACATGTGTCTATCTCCTGATGGTAATGTGGTTAACAATGGTATGTTTTTGATTTAACGGCTGGGCACTGGTGGGGGTCTTAGCCACACACACACTCTAATGCTGGGCACTGGTGGGCACTGGTGGGGGTCTTAGCCACACACACACTCTAATGCTGGGCACAGCTGGGCACTGGTGGGCACTGGTGGGGGTCTTAGCCACACACACACTCTAATGCTGGGCACTGGTGGGCACTGGTGGGGGTCTTAGCCACACACACACTCTAATGCTGGGCACTGGTGGGCACTGGTGGGGGTCTTAGCCACACACACACTCTAATGCTGGGCACTGCTGGGCACTGGTGGGGGTCTTAGCCACACACACACACTCTAATGCTGGGCACTGGTGGGCACTGGTGGGGGTCTTAGCCACACACACACTCTAATGCTGGGCACTGCTGGGCACTGGTGGGCACTGGTGGGGGTCTTAGCCACACACACACTCTGATGCTGGGCACTGCCAGGCACTGGTGGGGGTCTTAGCCACACACACACTCTAATGCTGGGCACTGGTGGGCACTGGTGGGGGTCTTAGCCACACATGCACTCTAATGCTGGGCACTGCTGGGCACTGGTGGGCACTGGTGGGGGTCTTAGCCACACACACACTCTAATGCTGGGCACTTGGGGGCAATGGTGGGCACTTCAGAAAGCAACTAAAAACTTGGATATTCGATAAGTAAAGCACTTCCCTCCCTCAAGCGCCTTGAGACCCTCTGGGTGAGTAGCGCGCTATACAAATTTTTGAACTTGAACTGGTGGGCACTGACTGGTGGGGGTCTTAGCCACACACACACTCTAATGCTGGGCACTGGTGGGCACTGGTGGGGGTCTTAGCCACACACACACTCTGATGCTGGGCACTGCTGGGCACTGGTGGGCACTGGTGGGGGTCTTAGCCACACACTCTAATGCTGGGCACTGCTGGGTGTGTTTTCTACACACCTCTTACACTTACACTGACATAGCAGAAGTATGTCCCACACGTCTATTACACTGGTGTTGTGCGGTGACGTACCGTACCCCGAGGTCTATGACGTAGGTGCGGCACGTCTCTGTATTACACTGGTGTTGTGCGGTGACGTACCGTTCCCCGAGGTTGATGACGTAGGTGCGGCACGTCTCCGTATTACACTGGTGTTGTGCGGTGACGTACCGTACCCCGAGGTCGATGACGTAGGTGCGGCACGTCTCCGTATTACACTGGTGTTGTGCGGTGACGTACCATACGCCGAGGTCGATGACGTAGGTGCGGCACGTCTCCGTATTATACTGGTGATGTGCGGGAGTGTGTGCCGCAACGTACCCAGACATTACAGTCGTGCAATGGAGATGTGCGCGTGTGGCAACACGTACAGGTATGTTGGACTTCGTTGTACTCACCTTCTGCGCCGTCGTCGGTTTCTATGTACGAGGTGGTGGCCGTACAGGATTGGGATGAGACGGACGATGGCGTTCATGTTCTTCTTGTCGTGTACCGGGGTGCGGTTCGTGCCGGAGTGTGGTTTTACGGTAGTTTTAAGCTCTCGTAGAAAAAGAGCCGTACGGAGTGTGTTCAACACGGATCGTACTTCCTGGTTCGGAAGACGCGGTCTATTTACGTTTGGACGTAGCGTGGAGCCTCAGCCAATTTCAATTCGTATGGACTTTCGATTTGTACGGAGTTTTTTACAAGGCGTACGGAGTGACGCTTTTGGTTGGGATCGTACTTGCTGATTCGTACGGGGACGGGTACGATTCGTACGGGGAAAAACACTCTGAACGGCAATTCGGATCGCTTTTTTCCGGATCGGAATCGACCCCTATGTGTCCAGGGTTGGACTAGATATTATTTAAGCCCTGATGAAGTCACATGATGCATATAACAAGCATTTGACGAAACACGTGTTGGCTGCAAAAGAAACTGTTTTGAAGAAGAACTTTATTTTGGAAAACAACCATTAAATTACTTTGGACAATCACAATAAGTTGGATTTGTGGATCACTCTTTTTGCAATGGATGTACAATCGTGAGATATATTTTTTGATTACCGACCTGAGGACAACCTTAAAGACATTACTTCTGCACTTATTTGATAATTCTCTTATATGTCTGTACGGACCGTCTTTCATATTTTTGTGGAGCTCAGAGAGTTGCCAGTGTTGTTGTTTGCTAAACTCTGAATTCCATTCAGGGTTTATTTGGGATAGAGTGGTAACCTATCCTCTTCTCTCTTGGAGTTCACTGTAATTACATTTCTTATTACATTGTTTTACTACCAGCTGTGCGCCTGACAGTATAAAAAGTGTTGGATTAGAAATGGTTAGATGTACCATTCCAATTCCCAATCATTTAAATAAAACATTTAAATGCTTAGCAACATATGAATATTACAACACATTTAAAATAAAAACATATGCAAAAGTAAATGTAATTAAAAAACACTATTTAATAATACAAAATGATGTATGCAATAAAAACCAATATATTTAAAATAAATGCAATTTCCTTCCTATTAACCAAACAAAAACACCAAGGAAAAAACCTTTAAAATAAAAATAATAACATTAATATAATAATTATAAAAAACATCAAACAAAAACTCTAACAGCCAACATAAACAAGAAATCGAGGTATGAACAGCACAAATGCCAAACACAAGCACTTAGGATGAGAGAAAGTCTTTGAATTGTTTGATCCTTCATTTCAAATATTTAAGAGAAAAGCCAATACAGTCAAATCGTTTCATCCGTGGCAGGCTTCTTCAGAATGAAGAAATTACACTTTAACAATCACAAAATACACTTAAATATATAAAATAACAATAAATCAATTATATAGGTTACATATTACATTAGCAATTAAATATGGAATCAACATAAAAATCAATATAGAATAAAAATAGCAATTTAAAAATAAAACCCTGTGCTATATCCCTTCAAACCCAACAAATCGGTACTAAATCATTAATTACTAACTAAGGGTCCGATTACGATGTTGGTTGGAAAGCATTACGACCAACTCCTTGTCGAAATCGGTTCTGACCGACTTGGTTTCAGCGAGTCCGAATGACCAACTACAATATTTCCGAACACCGTTTAGTCGTACTTGGTTGCGGAAAACCTTGCACCCTGTGTTAGGCAACCACTGGTGCCTGCCACACTGTGCATGATTGCAAAGAGGTGTTCCACGGGTACCCCCACAGGTCCCAACCGGAGGCCTCTGGTGGAAGGGGGACTGCCCGAGGGGCCCACAGTCAGATTCCAACAGCCTTTTTGTGTCGGCCAGACTGATTCGGAAAGGCTGTCTGAATCTCACATCATAATACATCGCTCGGAAACGTGGTCCATAGAGCTGTACGATTCAGCTCAAACCTACTAAGAGTCTACGAGCGCCGGACGGAACCAAGTCGGAAAGCCCAAACGGTTATCTTCTATCATAATCGGTTGGTCAAAACTGCTTCCGAGTCGGTTGGAAATATGGGTACCAGCATGGTTTAGGAAAATCTGAATGCCGTTCGGAACCTTTCCAACCGACTACATAATTAGGCATTAAATATAAAAATATTAACTACACAGTAAAAATTACAAACTATGAAAAAAATATAAAACAGTTATAGTAACAATAATAGTACCTACAATTAGTACAGCTAATATGTATCTAAAGTAATTAAAAACTATATTTACCACAACTATCTTAAAGTAAACAATGTCATGTACATCCACATTTTTGTAATAATATTATATAGATACATAAACAATATTCGTACCTCGTATATTCTGATCCTAGATTATGTTTGACTTGACAATGTTTTTGGCACATTGTTCTTACAACTCAATTTTTTCGGTAAAGTATTTCTGTCATTCACCAAGTCGACCATTTCTTAGACAGGGCCTCAATGCCTTCCATAGTACCTTAGGGCTCCTAATTGGCATCAGTTGTGTTCAATCTGTGCATCGAACATTAGAGTTCATCTTTCAAAGATCAAATGTCTCCATATATCTGCATGAGGATGATACTAAATACATCATTAAAATACTGTTATAAAGCATTTAAATGCACTTATATGGTAGGATACATAACAAGAATGGAGAATACCATAAGAGATACACCGTTATAATATATTTATTTTTATTTTATTTATTTATTGAAGTTTTGTATAGCGCTAGCTGGACCCGGGGGTATCAGAGCGCTTCACAGCAAATAGAGAAATGCAACCGAGGCAATAAGCATAGAATACAAGAATCGGAAACGATAGGAGGGAAATAAAGCCTGTACACCAACAAAACAACAACAATAATAACGCAGTAAGAGACGGAGTTCGGGGGCGAATCGGATAGATTTGAGTTCCGCAAAGGATATCAGATTTCTGCTGTTGGGAGATGGGCTTCTCGCTAAGCACCGGAGCGTTCAAGGAAGAGGGCTTTGAGTAGCGTTTTCAATCGTGGGAAGGAGGCGGTCGTTCTGATATGTGGGGGGATGGAGTTCCAAATCCTGGGAGCGTTCCCCGCAAAGGATTTATTAGAGGTCTTGCGTTTCTGTGATTTCAGCGGGATGAGCAGGAGTGTGTTGGAGCTTCTGAGGTTCCTGGATTGTCCAGCCCTTTTGAGTTTAGAGGCCAGGTATTCTGGTTTGCCTGTATGCAAGGCTTTATGTGTGAGGCAGGCTGTGCGGAAGTTGGCTCGTTGGTCAATCGGGAGCCATTTGAGTTCTTTGAGTGCCGGTGAGATGTGGTCAAATTTCTTTGTTCCTGTGATCATTCTTGCGGCAGCGTTGAGGGTGGAGTTGAGGGGTCCCAGCTGTGACTTGGCTGTTCCAGTCAGTACAGCAATGCCATAGTCAATTCTTGAGAGCACAAGTGCCTGGGTGGCGTGTTTCAGATCTTTGGGGGGGAGGAAGGGTTTAATTTTGTAGAGAAGTTTCAAGTTCATGAACGCGCTTTTGGCGGTTTTAGAGACGTGCTTCTTCATGTCCAGTTTGGGGTCGAGAGTGATTCCTAGTGATTTTGCTGAGTCCGTTGGAGTAAGAGAGACATTGAGGGCATTTAAGGCTTTGAACCATTCCACTATTTGTGGGTTTTCATCTTTGTTCGAAAATAGGAGAACTTCTGTTTTTTCTTCGTTCAGTTTGAGGTGGTTGGCTGAGAGCCAGTGTTGAACCTCCATGAGTGTAGCATTAAGTCTGTGAATGTCAGCGATCGAAGTGGTTTCCAAGTAGAGTTGAGTGTCATCCGCGTACAGGTGGAAGGGGATGTTAGAGTTCCTTAGGAGAGAGGTGAGGGGTTCCATGTAGATGTTGAAAAGTTGCGGGGAGAGTACTGATCCTTGTGGAACACCTCTGTTGATGGGAAGGGGGTCTGACTCGAAACTGTTGATCTTTATTCTTTGAGAGCGGTTTATAAGAAAGGAGGCGAACCATTTTAGGACTGTGTTTTCGATGCCCGCTCTTTCTCGGAGGACATTAAGAAGGAGGGAGTGATCGACTGTGTCAAATGCAGCCGAGAGGTCAAGGAGAATGAGGAGGCTACATTGGTTGGAGTCGAGTGACATGTGCAAGTCATCAAGGACATTTAGGATAGCGGTTTCCGTACTGCAGCCCTTTCTGAACCCTGATTGGAGAGGATCCAGTAGGTTAGAATTCTCTAAGTGTTGGTTTAATTGTGACAGCACACATCTTTCCAGAATTTTGGCTAGGAACGGAAGATTCGAGACTGGTCTGAAGTTGTTCATGTCTGTGAGATCAAGGCCGGGTTTTTTGAGCAGAGGGGTGACTTGTCCTAGTTTAAGGCAGTCAGGGATGAGGCCCTCGCTTAAGGAGCTATTGATGATCTTGCCCCAGATTGGGGCTAGGGTGAGCTTCAGGTCCTTAGTCAGTCTCGAGGGAAGTAGATCGAGAGAGTGAGAGGAGGGTTTCGCTGCGTCGATAAGATTGCTTATCATTTCAACCTCGACCGGCTGGAAAGAAGACCAGCGGAGAGATGAGGTTACTGGGGGGTTGTGGATGATTGCAGGGCTCTGGATGAAGGAGCGATCGATTTTGGCGATTTTTTCATTGAAGAAGCTTGCGAAGTTGTCGCATTGGGTTTTGGAGGCAGCTAAGTTGGCTGCCTTGGGAATGGAGGTTTGGTTTCTAATGATGTCGAAGAGTTCCTTGGGGCGGTTTCTGGCATTGTCTAATGCAGAACTGAAGAAGGAAGTCTTCTTACTTTTGATGTGGGTATAGTAGATTTTGCGGGCTGCCTTCAGTTGGTCCCGATGCAAGGCAGAGGGGTTGTTTCTCCAAGTTCTTTCCACGGATCTAAGGTGTCTTCTTTCCTCATTAATGTCAGTAGAGAACCAAGATCTGGAGGGGATGCTTCTGGATTTTTTTAGTTTCAGAGGTGCCAGCTGATCTAGGACAAGCTCTAGATTGGAATGGTAGAGCGAGGTGAGTTCCGAGGTAGAGAGGGGCTCCGATGTGTTCGGGAGGAGCGTGCTGAGTCCTTCATCAAGCTTGTCTCGGGGAACTCTGGTGGTGTTCCTGACCCATTTAGGGGGGGCTTGAGTGGGTGGGAGTGACACGGCCGGCTGGATGATATGAAATTAAATGATGTGGTGGTCTGACCAGTCCACAGGGGTGATGTGGTCAATCGAGACTGCAGTTTTGTTCGCAATGATGGCATCCAGGGTCGCTCCTCTGTAATGTGTTTCTTCTGAGCAATGTTGGACCAGATCGTTGTCTTGTAGAAGGGTGTTGAGAGATTGAATCAGCGGGTTTTTGTGGTCGTTCCATCTTAAGTTGAGGTCACCCATAATTAGATTGTCGTCGCCATTAAGTGCGGATTGGGTGATCAGATCCGATAACTGAGCTTTAAATTCGTTGGCATTGCCTGGGGGATGGTAGAGGAGATGGCACTGACGAGAGCTATGACCGTGAGATTTGATGTTGACCGACAGGCATTCGAAGGAGCTGTGTAGGTAGGAGGGAGCTTCAGAGACTGCGAGGTTGCTTTTGTAGATGATCGCTATGCCGCCACCTTTGTGAATGGGCCTGTCTTTACGGATAATTGAGAAGCCGGGAGGCACCAGCATATCCAGAATGGGGTGGGATAGGCAGTTAAGCCACGTTTCAGTAATGAAGGCCACATCCAGGTCATGGGAGAGGATGGATTCAGCTATTTCCGTTGCATGTTTGACTGCGGACCGGCTGTTGATAAGCATGCAATTCAAGTGGGGGGGGTCTTCTTTTGTTTTCAAATTGTCAGGGATGGCTCTGGGAATGGGGGACAGATAAAGTGGAGGTCTGACGGTTCTACGGGTGGGCAGGTCCCTACCTACTCCGGTGATGACTTGGTTCGAGGAGGAGAGGGTCGAAATCACGTGAGGGGCCAGGGCAGGCTGGTTCGGGGGGAGTTCGTATGAAGCGATGAGTGCGCTCACTTCTAGAGGGGAGAGGGAGGTAGAGTTTCTGCTGGGAGTGACTGCTCGCGACTTCGTCGGGACTTTCGTGAGAGGAGGCAGGGGACCAGGGAGAGTATGAGCCTGGACGGTACGGGGATAGTCATTCCTAGGGGGAGGTGTTGTGATGTGGAGTGGGGCGGAGGGGGAGGTGGGTAGCTGGAGATTCCCGAGGGCAGAGAGGGTTTCCTTCAGTCCTAGGATCAGGGTTGAGATCTGTGCTTCAACAAGGTCGAGGCGGTGCGCTATCTCGAGTGAGGGGGGAGGGGAGGATCAGTGGAACTGGGTCCTGGGTGCGAGGAGCTTATGGGTGAGTTTCCAGTGGGAGGGATAAAAGGATGGGAGGTGGCAGGATCTGGATTAGGGATTGGTTGTGAGAGGGCTGTTAAGGGTAGGGTGTTGTGGACCCTACGGGGGAGGGAGATAGCTTCAGAGGAGGGGGAAGTGAGAGCTAGAGGAGAGAGGGATGGCGGGTTAGGAGGTTGAGTAGTGGGGTTATCAGGTCTATATATCAATTGAGGGAGGGTTAAAGGGTGCGGTGGATTACTGTCCGAACGGGGGTGCGTGTTCACTTTGTTAGAGGTAACAGGGTGAACAAGGGGAGTGGGTATTGGTGGGGGTGGATTGAGCGATGGTGTTGATGAGGGGTCTGGGATCATTGAGGGGTGGAGGCAGAGAGCGGGTGGTGCTTCTGGGGCTGGGGAATGTTCTAGGATCACAATGGGGGAGGCTGGGAGTTAGTGGAACTTTGTGGGCTAGGGAGTAGGAGGGTTGGGGTCCTTTGGGGATGAGATTGGGAGCAATGGGGGGGCGGGGCTAGGGAGAAAGGGGGAGCTGGGTCTGGTGAGGACGAGATATTGACAGGTTGGAGGGATAGGGACAGGAGGCGACGCTGGCGTGGATCACTGAGGGCGTAGGACTGAGAGTAAGGGGAGTTACGGGGGCTGGGGAGGGGTGAGTTGAGGGTCCTAAGGGGGAGCGAGGGGGGCTCAGTGGGGGGAAGTTGGGTGTGCCAGACGGGGGGCGAGAGTTGTGAGGTATGGGGTGTTAGGGCTGTCGGGAGCGGCTGGGTGGAGGAGGGACTAGGTAGTGTAGTGGAAGGACGCTGGGGTGGCGCGTTCTGGAGAGTGAGAGTTTGAGCGGAGCCGGAAGGTAGGGCGGGGGGAGTTTTGAGTGGGTAAAGGGACGTAGCCATCCTAAGTGTGGGGAAGAGAGAGTCGAAGAACTCTAGGTTCTCCTCTTTCGCCTGGATTAGAATGGTGCCATTCCTATAAATGGTGATGGAGATGTCTCCCGTCAGGGATAGATGATTCAGGGGGGCGATTGTTAGTTTGCGGTTGTGATCAGTGAAGGTGGTTTTGGAGACGGGGAGGGATGAATTAAAGATGGTGGCCCAAACGTCAGGTCTGTTGGTGTGGAAAATAAAGTCCATTTTTTTCTGACCTCTCGTAGTGCAGTGGTAAATGTCAACAATTAGCGTTTCAGGGTGTTGCCTTATTATGTTCTGTTTGAAGCGTTTTTTAGATTTGAAAGAGAGTGTTCGTGGGAACGATATAGCGAAGGTGTTCGGTCCATGAGGGGAAAGGAGGTTAGTGGAAGGGCCGGGATGAGTGACCGAGAGTGCGGCTGGGGGCATCTTGGCTGGGCGGGGGGAGAGGCTCAGGGGGAGTGAGGTGGAGGACAGAGGGGAGGGGGGTTAATTGGGACGGTGCAGAGAGTGTAACGTGTTGTGGAGTGGTGTACCAGGGGGACACGAGGAGAGTGGTCGAGGAACACGCGGGTGGTGGGGGGTAATCGGCGAGATAGGTAGAATGCGCCGAGGATCAAGGGTGGACGTGGGGTCGTGGGATTTCGGCTGGTGGCGGGATCTCTGCCACCGGCCGGAATCTCCACCATGGGCCGGTATCTCCACCACGGGGCAGAATCTCCACCAACGGGCCGGAATCTCCACCATCAGGCCGAAATCGCCATTACCGGGCCAGAATCTCTGGCCCGAGTGCGGACATAAAATTAGTATGAGTAAGTGCATTCTGTGAATACCAAAGTGCATTCTATGAATACCAAAATGAGTAAGTGCCTTCTGTGAATACCAAAATGAGTAAATACCTTCTGTGAATTCCAAAATGAGTACGTGCCTTCTGTGAATACCAAAATCTTAGTAAGTTTAGGATTTTGTAGTAGGTTCGTTCTGTGAATCGGGCCCAAAATCTATAAAAAAGAGATGTAAAAGTACTGTGTGCATGTTAGGTCCAGGAGCTCCCATGGCCCACCTGACTTCTTTTTTGTAACCTGGGTCTTTTGGGAGTAAAAATTAAACCTGAGTTCCAAAGAAAATCCAATTCTAACTTGTACTGGTAATTGTATGGCATAATATTACACTGGAGGCCTGTATAGTGATAAAACAATTATCCATCAAAAGTTTTCAGCAAGCGTATTCTTTTATTTCTTTATGACCTATCATCTATTCATCAATTCAGATGGTTTAGTAGCAATATCAACTTTCAGATTTCTCTCCATTTAATATGCTAATCAAAAGAAGTTTCCCATGCATTTCAAGTGAACATCTGCTCTTTAGCGGAGAAACATATATTTTCTTGTTAGTGCCTCTTTTTACCATATGGAAGCCTTTGGGTCTCCCCTAGTGCACTTGTGGCTGCTATCGATTGCAACTGAGCACCCATTCTACCTAACCCACTGCCATCTGAATCCTGCATGCCTCTTCCACCCTCCGGAGCAAGTCTTCTTCCCTCTTTTTTTTTGTTTTCAATACGGACCTCTGATGTTACTTGTCCGTTCGGCACCATTTGCCTTTTGAAACTATGAATCTTAGTAGCAACTATTTAAAAGTCTGGATATGCTGTAAATATTGCGAAAGGACTGCAACACTGTTGGTCTTTTCAACTTACTACTAGGGCTGCTTAAATATGTACATTTGTGTGTTCTGGGAAATCTAATGCTTTTTTTTAATGTGCCACTAGATATTTGCTGGATATCATATCATTGTTAATCTGATTTTCTTAAAATACTCAGGATGCTTCTGTTGAGCATAACGTCCAAGGATCTGACACAAACAATGATGGTTGGGTGCCATTCTAGGATGGTCATAGTTTTCAGCCATGGTTGCACCAAGGTGGAACAATCGGAGGAAGATCTTTAGAAATATAATTTTCAAGGGGTTTAATTTTAAGTTGTGATGGAACAGGCAGTAGTTCGTGTTACCAATAATTTGAGAAAGGAAGACACTGTTCTCAGAGATATTGAGCTTTGAGGTACTCACTGTTAGTGTTGGCAGGAGCAGAAGCTGGAGTTTGCGATTTTTACGAGTTGACAACTGTTACCAAGGTATGACATGTACCATTTAGGGACTGACTGAATGTCATTCTCTCATCAATACTCTTCAATATTATGGAGTGATTGACTGTGCCATCGGCTTCTTACAGATCAGTGGGACAAAAGGGCAAAGGTTACCTATATGACGATAAATAGTGCATATACAGTTTGCAGCATGGCAGTCTTGGTGGTGCAGCCAAGCCTTCTACCAGATGAAAGTCAAGAGACAAACTATTTTCACTTATTAAATGTTTGATCTGTTTCTCAACACTTTTCAACACTTCGAGGGTTTTGACCAAGAACTGTAGAGTCAACAGCAGTGAGTAGTTATTCCCAGTTGTTCAGGAAACTGAATTCTAGGTAGGTTTGGATGATGCCACGTACAAATTGATGCATCAATCAAGTTGACCCAGAATGAGAAGCACTTTTCACAATTCTAAATGCCCAATTTCTCAGACTTAGTATTCTGAAGCAGCTACACATTTACATTTATACAGAGATTTACATTTATAAGGCAAGGTAGAATTCAATGTTATCCAGTTTTCATTTGAGTTAATGTTAGCTCTGGAAAATGACAAAGGGTTGCTTGACTGATTAAACCAAATAGGTTTAGGGTGGTTTTCGCGTAATTCATCTCTTCTTGAATAAAAGATGTGTTGGTCTCAAAAAATATTTTTTTGTATTGTTTTCTTTCACTGTATAGATTTTCTAGATTCTCCTCAAAGTATTTAGTTACCAAATTCATTCCAACATTCCGAGGGCTTGTCCGTCCTAGTTTAGTTTTGAGATCAATTGTCAGATGACTTCATTATTGTCCAGTTTAGATTGTGAGCAGCAAGCTTGTCCATGATTAAAGTTAAGTTCTCTCTATGTTGATCAGTCATTCTAGAGTAGGGCTGTTTTGAAACGGTGTAGATAATCTGGCTGAAAGAAAAATTAGGTTGATGTCTTTGTATTCTCTAACCCTTGTTTAGGTTTTCTCTGTTGCCCTCTGGTCATTATTCTGATGAGGTGAGAAAGGTGATCTACAGTCTAAAGGCTTTGAAGTACCCACCATAACTGTCTCTTTATTCAAAGTTAGTAGATCAGGAATAGACATCTCTGCGTTATGAAGCATAGGAAAAATCTGTAAAATTCATGCCGGATCTCACTTCAGATGCCGTAATGAAATAATATCGATGTTCTGTTTTAAACATATTAATTTGTCTCTGTCTGAATTTTATCCTGTAATATAATCTTTCGTCTAACACAAAATTGTATTATCAAATGTTGCTTTTATGGTTTTCCAATGTGTAAAGCCGAATAAAGAAAGAATTATTATTACATCTCTGGTAGAAGGGGCTAGCAAAATATTGTATATGGTTACTTCTGAGTAGGAATTATGTCAGCAGAGGCCCTAGAGTCATTATGGTCCCCCTTGTGTAAGTCAAAATCCTTACAAATGTTGTGATAGGATCAAGATAGCTGCTTCTCTAAGATCAATGTCATGATCTGTTCAACAGATGTATGATCATCTGTCAGAGGATGATATGGTATTATTTACAGTGGATTGTGTTTGCTGTTTCAATTTCTACTTAGAGGCCTTGGAAGGAGTGGGCAGTCAATGACCATCTTTTGCATGGTGTAACCCTAAATGTTTGCCTTAACTGTGTTTGCAGGCTGTAGAACTCTGTGCACTTTACCCCTGCTAACCAGTCATAAGTGCCTGTGTACCTCCTTTCAACATGCTGGAATTGGTATACCTCTGACATAGTTAACTTACCAAAAAGTCAATTGTATATGGTACAAAGTGTAGCCAGGGCCTTTCAGTTATTTGTCAATGGTGGACGGCAGCAACCATTGAGCCATCCTTACAAAGGCATTGTAAAACGTGGCTTTTGGCCTAACATGGCTGCCTGAGTATCCAACAAGACAGACATCCAGATGCACTCCTTGAATGCTTTTCCAATGGTTTTAATTATTTGATTCATAACAGTATCGAAATGTACTTATGTCCAGCAAATTGGTACTGGTAATATTTCTCAAATAATTTCTCATTGGTTTTCTATGATTAATCATGTATTGCACACATACCAATGTGTAGCAAGGAAACAGGAGGCATGTAGGTAGGCGAAGTTGTAATTTATTTTAAGCTCTCCAAACAGGACGGGGATCCCTGCCTGCCATCCGTCTCAACCGCCTTTCCAGGAATGGCGTGTCACCGCAGAACCTCCAAGTAGATTCTACGGTCAACACTCCATCCCCACGAGAACCGGCAAGACATCAAGAAACAAATACGACATATCCCCATTTGTTATATCAAAGAAAATCAGCAAAAACAGAACAAGCGGAAAACAAAAGTGCATAATAAAACAAGATACAAGAAACGGAATGAAATAATACATGGCAAAACTCTATAGGCTAACATAAGCAAAACATGAGAACAAAACGGACATGTGTAATATATGATGCACAGTGTTTCCTAACTCAACAACGATAAATTTCAGGTCATTACAAAATCATCAGATTTTCTTGGTACTTGACTTATTCTTGGTAATTGACGCAACCTTAGTTGCTTGGCAATGGAGTCACTAACACCACCACCCACACCCTTCTCCTTGGTAACAAATGGTGAAACAACCTCAGAATGAGACATATCATTGTTTTCTTGTACAAAGCTAACCTCTAGAAATTCCATTTCTGTCCATTTTCTAAAACAACATGCCATTTATGAACTTCTTTTACTTTCATGGGATCGGAAAATTTATTCGGACCACTCTCTCTCCTACGACACTTAATCTTGATCAAATCACCAACTTCTATGTTACCAAAACATTTTGTCTTTGTGGTAATTGTGCACTGATCATGCATCCAATAAGGTGTCAATTTGGTCTTAGGCAACCTGCCTCTCATTCTCATGAAAGGTACCTCACCAGTAATGCTATGTCCTGTGGTATTGTGAGCCCATAGCATGTCTTGTACATACCGTTGCGCATTCTGGCTTCCTTGTCTAGCCAATTGAATTGCACCCTTAACCACTCTGTTCATACGTTCCACCATACCAAATCCCTGAGGGTTATACAGGGAAGCACACATATGTTTCATCCCATTATTCAAAAGTAAATGATGCATATCATGAGATGGTAATTGTGTGCCATTATCTGTGATCAAAGTGTGTGGAAAACCTTCTCTCATGAATATAGAATCAAGACTTTCAAAAACTGTGGAAGTTGTGCTACTCCGTAAAAACTTTACCTCAAGCCATCTGGAGAAAACATCAACTAAAACCATTGCAAAACGTATATCTCCAGGAACAAATTCCAATGGAACAATGAAATCGAGACATATTTTTCCCCAGGGTAAACCATCACTACCACTGATAGAACCTAAACCTTTGGTACTAATCTTTAATCGTTTCTCACTTTCTCTACCCAACGTCTAACGTCTTCATCAAGGCCAGGCCAAAAGAAATGACCTTTAAGTCGTTTGATAGTGTTGGTTTGACCTAGGTGTCCTTCATGAGCTAATAAAAATAACTTCTTTCTGAGTTAAATGGGGGGAAAGAATTTCTCACCTCTTAGAATCAAGTCATCAGAAACTCCAATGCTAAGTTCCTCTTGTAATTTAGCATAAGTTCATAGAGAAGGTTTCACCAAACCTTCACGTTTCCACCCCAAACGGATACAGCTGGCTAACTCACGGTAATTGGGATCTTTCATAACAGCTTGATGCCATTCTTCTTTAGAAATAGTTTTAAACTGATCCACACATACATCATCAATGCTGGCCACCAAACAAACAACTTGATCCTCACAATTCAGCACCCCTTTCTCTGGCAACAGAAGCCTCGACAAAAAATCTGCTTGTACGTTTTTCCAACCAGTTGTATGTTCGATTTTATAGGTAAACTCTTGTAACTTTGATGCAAAACTGATTAAACGAGGTGATCCTTTATCGGCACCACCTGGGCTAAGGATTCTAACCAGAGGCTTGTGGTCAGTTCTGAGGGTAATAGAAATTCCCTCACACATACGTACGGAAATAATGTACTCCCCATGCTGCAGCCAAAGCCTCACGTTCGATAACTGCATAATTTCGCTCAGAACTATTGAGCGTACGCGAAGCAAAAGCAGCACCAAATTTAGTTTGGGACAAAACAGCCCCGAACCCATGAGCACTGGCGTCTACTGTAATAAAGGTGCCTCTGCCAGACTCAAATGGTTTAAGAATCCCAGCATTGATGATTTCGTTCTTGATATTTTTAAAAGTGTGGTCCTGCAAAATGTCCCAAGAAAACTGTACCACTTTCCTCAACAACTGTCGTAAAGCTTTGGTTTTTTGTGCAAAGTTATCTACAAACTTGGAACAATACTAATCAGCCCCATAAAGGACTTTAACTGTGCTTTTGTGCTAGGTGTAGCTACATCTCTGATAGCATGCAATAAATCCTCCTTATGTTGCACCCCTGCTTCAGAAATAGTGTACCCTAAGCAGTCTACTTCTTTTGCTAAAAACAAACATTTATCTTTCCTTAACGTAAGACCAGCATTTTGTAAAGAATTTAACACCTTATCTAAAGTGACATTGTGTTCAGCAAGATTTTTTTCCAGTTATGAGAATATCGTCTTGAAAATAATGAACTTTGGTGAAATCTTTGAGGAGGTGGTGCATGATACTTTGGAAGACGCTAGCGGCTAAGGCTAAGCCTATAAGCAACTACAATCAACAAACAATTATTTAAGGGTTCAAGGGAAGTATTTAGAGACCCGGGCACAGTTATGACCCCCCACACAAGTACTAAGAAACAACAAATAACTGTGGGTCTAATGATACGTTCAAGACATGCTATGTATAGCTGGCTATGTGTCTGCTGCTACTGTTTATGTAGAGGACAGACTGGACAATCAACCACTGTGAAAAATGTCCATCAGTTACTCATTTTCGGGCTCCCAGTACATCATTTGGTCTACTCCACAGTAGTATGACCACCACTCTATCCCCATAGATATATATCGGAGAAATATAGTGGTGGATGAATGTCTGGTAAGTTTTTTTTCATTTGTGAGTAACGGAAAGCAGTGCATAAAAAATAAGTGCAAAGGGAAAAATATAAGTATAAGATTGGATAGTGCATACAAACATTACTTTATTCTAAGGTCATGCACCTCCAATGTTAAAAACAACAATAGTGCAAAAAAGTCAGGTGGTTCAAACAAATAACTTCTGACTGGGCTATCTGGTCGACATGTTTCTGCGGGTAATGGTCATATATTATACCAACCGCTTCCTCAGGACCCATAAACTTAATTGCTACTGCATAACGTGATAATGTGTGAAAAAACAACAGGACATTTGTGAACAGAAAAAAGTGTCACCTGTACACTTCCATTTTCCTCCTATGAAAGTCCGGTTGAAATAAAGCCAGCATGTCAACATGTAATGAAATATAAACAATAATAACACCTTCATTAGTAAGGGCTATACAAGCGATATTGCTATAATCATATCAGTACTGTATCTGGGTCAAATGACCCTAGTATGAATCACATTGTATCTAAAATCAATGCCTCACCTTAATTTGTAAGGGGAATTGCCTCACCTCACCTGGCAAACAGCTCAGGAAAATGAAGCCCCGCTCTAAAAATGCAGAAAATGTATACAAAGATCAATATTAAAAAACCTGTGTCGGGTCAAGGCAGAGACAAACCTGTGGGATGCTCAGACAGCAAGCCACTGGGGGTCAATTGTCTTATCATTCCAAAGTCTTATTCCAAAATAAAGGGCCACATGGTTAATTACAATGGTGTCAGGCATCAGATGTTAAGAGTAGCCAGTAATTAAATCCTGCTATTATTTCTTGATGTCTGCCCTTTGCCTGTTGAGCCATTTTAACAGATAGCTAAAGCGCATCCATGCATAGCTTGTGTGCATTAAGGTCTGCCGTGTGCGGCCAGAAGATAGAAAAATATACTTTTCTGGGCGCGCGCTGTGAGTCACAGGACGCGTTCAGGCGCTGAATCTCAACGCGCTCGGTAGAAAACCGCTCGTCACAGTCTATGCCTAAGTATAACATGCAGAAGCGCTTACGCTCGGATTAAATAAAGAGCGTCTAGTCCATACCAATAAAGAATTAAACATAGCCCCTCCTGCGCCCTCACCTCTCCGTCGGTACTTCAAACAGTCAGCCGAGCTGTTTGGGGAGGTGCCGACGGGGGGGAGCGAACATTACCTTATTGGTTCTGGGCCAGCGACGTATGTCACGTGGACGGCACCAGAAACTACCCGAGTTGCTGGGAGATGTAGTCATTAAGCCTCACGCATGCGTGCTCTGGCGCGCAGCAGAAGAAACTACACACGCACATGGGAAATGTAGTTTTTGTAAGACAACCACTCGCAATGTGATTATAGAACTACAAAAAGTTGGTAAATGTAGTTCAGGACCACCGCGAATACGCGAGTCAGTGTATTTACTAATGTTTTAGCGCGTGTGGAATATATAAGCGCTCAAGGGGATGCTGAAACTGCCCAAAACCACGCCAGAACTACCAAAGTTGCTGGAAGATGTAGTCTAGAAGCCTCACCCATGTGTGCTCTGGCGCGCAGCAGTTGAAAACTACACAAACAGAAGGGGAATGTAGTTTATTGCAAGACCACCAAACGCAATATGATTATAGAACTACAAAAAGTCGGGAAATGTAGTTCGGGACCACCGCGAATACGCGGGTCAGTGTATATAATATAATCCCAATTGTTTTAGCAGCGCGTATCAAATATATAAGCGCTCAAGATGATGCTGATCATAAAAGGAACGTCATGGAGGAATGTTATCAGTAATTCCTTAGCGGTAGACTGTAGTGTCCCAAGTCTCACTGCGAGCACCCTCAGGAGTCAGGTAACTGAATGACCCTGTCCCAGTGGGAAGGAGTCGGTGCGCAGATAATATAGATTCATAGCTTTCTAGTTATACCTCAGGATTCCAGCAGGAGGCCAGTCAGTCAAATGCCTTCACAGTCAAACCAGTATTCATGTGGTAATGTTAGGGGAGCATTCCTACAGTGTCATCCATGGGATGTCTTCATTAAGCCCGCCTTTGTCGCAGTTAAGCTTATACACCCATTTCTGCTCGATCTTGAACAAGTATCTTGATATATCTACAATATGCATGGGAATATTGGGTTGTTCCAGAACGGTCCATTCGAAGTCCGTAGGCTTGTGCCCCACTTGGATGAAATGGTTCGTCAGTCTGGTCGATTGTTTCTTACATCTTATCGTACTCTTATGTTCAGAGATCCTTGTTCTGATCTTCCGAGTAGTCATGCCGACATATCTCAGTGAGCACGGACAAGTGATAAGGTAGATGAGATTACTACTATTGCAGTTTGTGAACCGCTTTTGTTCCCACTCACGGTTCGTTCCTATGTCAATCGTGGAAGTGTGTCTTGTCTGTGGGCACGCGGCACAGTTGCCACACGGGTGATGTCCTGTCACAGGCGGCAGATCCCAAATTGTCCCAACTTGGTGGATTTCTTTAGGTGGAGGTCTGGTGTGTACCAGCTTGTCTCTTAAACTAGCTGCTCTTTTAAAAGCAAATAGTGGTTGAGGTAACGAGTCTTTCCCAGTGTTCAAGATCCTCCAATGCTTTTGTACTATCCGTTGGATTGCATTAGATCTTGTACTGAAAGTATTTACAAAAGTCATCCTTTCGTTCTTGACCTTGGGAACCGGTGGTTCGAGTAGTGCTTCTCTGTTATTATTAGCCGCTCTCTTCATCGAGCGTTTGATCAGTCTCTTAGGGTAACTACGTGCAGTCAGCTTCAGCGCCAGGTCAGCTGAATGTTTTATGGAATCCTCTTTAGTTGTACAGTTCCGCTGTACTCGCAGAAACTGTCCGTAAGGTAGATTATCGCGTAGCGATTTCGGATGGCAACTGGTATATTGCAGTAAGGAATTGCGAGCCATCGGCTTTCTATATAATTCCGATTTCAAACCCTGTGGTGTTGCAGTGATCAAAAGGTCTAAAAACGCCAATGAATGTTGGCTGCTTTCCAATGTGAAGCGTAGATATCTGTTCTGGTCATTCAGCCACCTGTGGAACGCGTGGAGTGAGGACTCATCTCCTCGCCAAATCACCAAGATGTCGTCAATATATCTCTTCCACGAACATATTGATGTTGAAAAAGGGTTCTCATTGTTCAAGACACAGTCTTGTTCGAACTTGTGCATATAGAGATTCGCCAGGGACGGAGCAAAAACGCTGCCCATACTTGTCCCGGACGTCTGTAGGTAGCACTGGCCCTCAAATTCAAAAAAGTTCTCCTTCATGGCTATTGTAGCCAAATCCATGATCAGGGAGATGGGTGTCATTGAATCCCACGTTTGTTCACCCAGTAGCGTCTCAATCGCCTCTAGTGTTTCATTCTGAGGGATAGAGGTATAGAGTGACTCGACGTCAAAGGATACCAGGTGATCTGTCAAATTGTTGAATTCGAGGTCTGGTAGCAGTCTGAGTAGGTCCTTAGTATCTTGAAGGTAGGTGGGCATCAACTTCACCATGGGCCTCAGAAATACGTCCACAAAGGTAGACAGGGGTTCTAATATAGACCCAATCCCTGAAATGATGGGCCTTCCTGGTGGTGGTCTCCTAGCCTTATGTATCTTAGGCAGGATATAGAAGTACGGTTTGACCGGATGTTGAATCGTCAAGTAGGCCGCTTCTTTGGTTGTTATCCAGCCTTCTGCCAGCGCCTCTTCAACAATGTGCCCAATGGTTGTCTTTAGTCTTGGTGTAGGGTCTTCAGTCAATAGCTGGTATGAACTTGTGTCTCCCAATTGGCGTAGACACTCCTCCCTATAAGTGGTTGTGTCCAGGAGGACTGTGGCCCCACCCTTATCGGCTGATTTAATCGTGATTGAGCGATCATTAGCCAGGTCTTTAAGGGCGTGCTGTTCCAATTTGGAGATGTTCATAAATGGACTGTGCGGCTGTTTGAAGAGTTCTTGTACATCATGCTGTACGGCTTCCTCAAAGGTGACTACTTTAGCTGGAACCATTGCTGTTTGGGGGCTAAAGGTCGATGGATTTTTAAGTCCCGTATTTACAGGGACAATCTCTGTTTCTTCAGCCTTAGAGGAAAAGAAGAAGTGTAGTCTAACCTTCCGAAAAAATTTTGACATCTCAATTTGAGTCAAAAAGGGGTCACCTGCATTAGTACCCACAAAGCCAAGTCCTCGATTTAGTACTTTCTCTTCTAGTGGGGTTAGGTTGCGCGAGCTGAGATTCACTACGAGGCTGGTCCCGTGCTCTGACCCGCTTGTTCCTGGGGGACCTGCTTGCCGCTCCGGAGTCCCATTGCTTGTTGAGGGACATTCCATTGGACCTGACCTCGTCCTTGTCCTTGTGCTGTCCGGCGTCTTCCGCGGGACCTCCCCCTGCCAAACCCTAAAAAAGGCATGTTCTGGCCTGGATAGTATGGTACGGGTCCAAAAGGTCCCATCTGTTGCGGGACCTGAGGGGGCCCTTGCATCCAAGGATTAGGTGGCCACCAGGGGTTGAACTGGCCCTGATTGTAATTCTGTCCCCCTCTTTGTTTCCACTGGCCTCTCCCTCTTGGTTTAGTTGCTGAGTTACTTTGATTGGAAGAGTCAGAATCAGTTGAATTGTCAGATGAAGATGTCCCATATGTGGAGCCTCCTGTTCTCCCATTACGATTGAATGGTGTCGGAACGTAGTTGGCACTGGTATAAGGATAAACTTTCTCCTTAGAGAACTTCTCTAGATCCTTCTTACATTTCTCTAATTTGGAAAATAAGATGTTGTCTTTGAAATCCTTATTAGATTTATTGTTTTCATCCAGTTGTTTGGTGAAAAGTTTCCCAGTTATGGTTGTTTTGATTTGGCCTTCTAGCAGTTGGATCTCGATCATTATTTTATCTGCAGCTTTTTTTGCAGTCTTGATTATTAGGACCAGCCAGTCCCTCGTGCATTTCCACGCAATAAGGTACCAGTCTCTAAGAAAGTCGGGATCATCTAGAAAAAGCCTCGGTGAATTTACAACAATAAGGCCCGTTGGTGCTCCGTTCCCTCTGAGATACTCCGCCATGGTGATACCATGAATACATATGCGGGAATGACTTTTCTTCAGAGACAAAATCTTAGGCCAGCCATCCTGACTAGCATCCTGAGGTTTGGATATATTATCCAGCATGCTGGGGTTGTCGTCTAATATCGACTGTATTTCCGCTTCATCGAACGCTAGGCCCAAAATGGATGCCATTGTTCTCGACAAAATGGAAGGATAAGAACAAAAGTGCTCCGCCTATACCGTGACACAGATAATCAACAAAGACTAAGTCGCCTCAACCTCACATTGGAGGTGGGCAGTGATATATTTATTTATCACCTAAAAACATGAACCCGCAGCCTCAGCTGCTCTGGAACTACAATCAACAAACAATTATTTAAGGGTTCAAGGGAAGTATTTAGAGACCCGGGCACAGTTATGACCCCCCACACAAGTACTAAGAAACAACAAATAACTGTGGGTCTAATGATACGTTCAAGACATGCTATGTATAGCTGGCTATGTGTCTGCTGCTACTGTTTATGTAGAGGACAGACTGGACAATCAACCACTGTGAAAAATGTCCATCAGTTACTCATTTTCGGGCTCCCAGTACATCATTTGGTCTACTGACATGCTGGCTTTATTTCAACCGGACTTTCATAGGAGGAAAATGGAAGTGTACAGGTGACACTTTTTTCTGTTCACAAATGTCCTGTTGTTTTTTCACACATTATCACGTTATGCAGTAGCAATTAAGTTTATGGGTCCTGAGGAAGCGGTTGGTATAATATATGACCATTACCCGCAGAAACATGTCGACCAGATAGCCCAGTCAGAAGTTATTTGTTTGAACCACCTGACTTTTTTGCACTATTGTTGTTTTTAACATTGGAGGTGCATGACCTTAGAATAAAGTAATGTTTGTATGCACTATCCAATCTTATACTTATATTTTTCCCTTTGCACTTATTTTTTATGCACTGCTTTCCGTTACTCACAAATGAAAAAAAACTTACCAGACATTCATCCACCACTATATTTCTCCGATATATATCTATGGGGATAGAGTGGTGGTCATACTACTGTGGAGTAGACCAAATGATGTACTGGGAGCCCGAAAATGAGTAACTGATGGACATTTTTCACAGTGGTTGATTGTCCAGTCTGTCCTCTACATAAACAGTAGCAGCAGACACATAGCCAGCTATACATAGCATGTCTTGAACGTATCATTAAGCCTATAAGCAGTCTTTTAAACTGAAAAACAGCTTCCGACGTAAGAAATCTGTTAATTTTCTAGAATTAGGATGCAAAACGACCTGATGATAGGCAGATCTTAAATCAAGTTTGGTGAAATACTTTGCCTTATCCATCAACAAAACCATTTATGAAATATTGGGAAGAGGGAAACTATCAATGATGATGTTTTGATTTAGGGACCTGAGGTCCAGACAAAAACTAAGTTTGCCATCCTTTTTCTTAGTGATGACAATCGGAGAAAGCCACTCCGAGACTTCAATTTGTTCAATGATATCTTGTTTTTGCATATCAAATAACATTTCTTTGACTTCCTCGCGAACAGAAATAGGTATTTTCCTTAGAGGATGTCTAACAGGAATGGCATCCTTCTTAAGTTTAATTTCATGTGTGTACCCCAATAGTTTCCCTAAATCAAGACGAAAAACATTCTGAAATGTTGTCAAAACAGAATCAAGGCTTGGATAATCTTCAACAACCAATACTTGCTCAGGAGATCTGGGATCAATGATAATATGCAAATTTTGTTGCTATACCCATCCCAGAATTGCTGGACCATCATTTGAAATATACACTTTGCCAGTAGCATTCCTCCCTTTAAATTCAAACTTAGTCTCCATGACACCTTTGATGACAATGGTTTCACCACCATAGCCCTTAGGAGAAACATCAGTAGGAGATAATGTAAGATCGGGCCAACATTCTTTAAAAATACAAAAAGGAATAATGGTAAGCATGGAGGCTGGATCAACCAAAAGTGGCAAGGAGACACCATTCAAACCGAAGGTTGCTTTAGGTCTTTGTAAAGTGCCGGCAACACTATCTTCATTCCATAAAGCCATCTCAGGAGGAATGCTTTCATCGTCAACAAAAGCAAATCTATTATTCCTATATTGTTACAAACAGAACTTAAATACCCCTTTTTACCACAATTGTTACAAGACCTGTCCCCGGCAAAACATCCAGCAAAGTCTGCAGTATGATTTACACTCCCACACCTATGACACCTTCTGAATTTACTTTTATGGTCATGAAGTGTTTTGGGTTTAGCTTTGGTGAACTGCTTGGTCTTGACATCAGCACTTGAAGAAATTTCTCTTTTGGAGACAAGATTTACCTAAAGAACGCATTTCTTGCATACATTTGTCTGATACTTCTACTACCTTGGCAATGGTGATGGCTTCAAGTAGTGAAGGTTTTTTGGCTGCCCATAGTTTTTCTTGCATTCTCTTATTTTTACACTGTACAATAACTTGGTCTCGAATTAGTTGATCAGTCATGGTGCTAAAATCACATTTCACAGCAAGTTCTTTTAAGCGGGTGACCATTTGACCCACAGTTTCATTTTCCTTTTGCGGTAAAGTGTAAAACTTGTGGCGTTGCATGACGATGTTAACTTGTTTGCCGAAATATTTAGCAAGTCTCTGCTTAGCTTCATATGGCCGGGATGCCGCCACCCCCTCCCAACACATATCCCAAAGGATGGGAAGTCGGACAATAGTTGAACTTTTGGAAGACGGGAGGGAGTCACCCTCCCGGCCGTATTTATTAAAATATGAAACAAAATTTAAAACATTAAATAAAAGTTTCATCATTATGCATTATGTACAATTTGTCATTTATTACATTTCGATGCAGTCATGTACTTTTGGCCAACATCCTGAAAATGCATACACTCTAATTCCAATTGTACATCCTAGCATTAAGGGCCAACGGCAAGGTCTTAACCGGTGTCAGATCCCTACTACCAAACCCCGCCCTCACTGTGTGAGCGGCGCATGCGCAGAGGGCTCTACCCTCATTGCCAACTGTAACTTCCCTTGTCGTGGTGGGGGCCCCCTTTCTACTCGACGCCATCTTAAGGGTAGTCCGAGTTCCCGTATGAGGTCTCTGTAGGAAGGACAGCGTGGACTCTCCCCCCCAACCCCACACTCTCTATCCGCCGTCGCGGATCTCCGGCCCCCGGGAAATTAGTAAGGAGGGGCATATAACCGCCTCCCCCCCTGGGAGGGGCCCATGGCCATCTCCCCCTAGGCGCCCCATCGTTAGTGGGTGCCGCCTCCCCGTGGAAGGGGCCAATGGCCGTCTTCCCCCGGGCGCTCCCATCCATTGTGGGTGGCGCCCCACTCTAGGGACCTTTAAATTACTGCTCACCGATCATGACCTTACCGCCCGACAAATAAATACAACAGTTGTTTACCTACTAAAAAAGAAAAAAAATTTCATCATCTTACTGTTATCACTGTTTTTTCCTGCAAGAAGAAATTTCTCCAATGCAAACCAAATCTTTATTCTCAAATTTCCTTCATTCATTCTACCAAGGAAAAAAGGCCTATACTTTCATCACTCAGAAAAACCTTTATTTTCCTCCAAACTTTTGCTATCAGGGGCTGGTGGGTGGGTCAAAATTGCTGCTTGTTCCGTCGAGGGCTCACGAGCAACGAGTGGGTGCAGCCTTCCGATCCGAGGAACAAGAGGACGATCTTCTGGATTCCCGCTCTTTTATCCTTCTGCGGGAGGGCGTGTACCCGTCCCCGATACGCCTACTGGGCGTGGTCTTCCATCGAGGTGTCTAGGACAACCCCTCTCGGGCGGGGGATGGCGCGCCCCGGCTATGCCGCTTTGGGCATACCAGCCGGGCTACGCCCACCCCGCCCAAAATGGTTTCCCGGGAGGTTCGGGCACCCATCCATACGTTCGGGGGGACCGAGCGGTCGCCCCTTTCCATATGGCCGGGATGCCGCCACCCCCTCCCAACACATATCCCCAAGGATGGGAAGTCGGACAATAGTTGAACTTTTGGAAGACGGGAGGGAGTCACCCTCCCGGCCGTATTTATTAAAATATGAAACAAAATTTAAAACATTAAATAAAAGTTTCATCATTATGCATTATGTACAATTTGTCATTTATTACATTTCGATGCAGTCATGTACTTTTGGCCAACATCCTGAAAATGCATACACTCTAATTCCAATTGTACATCCTAGCATTAAGGGCCAATGGCAAGGTCTTAACCGGTGTCAGATCCCTACTACCAAACCCCGCCCTCACTGTGTGAGCGGCGCATGCGCAGAGGGCTCTACCCTCATTGCCAACTGTAACTTCCCTTGTCGTGGTGGGGGCCCCCTTTCTACTCGACGCAATCTTAAGGGTCGTCCGAGTTCCCGTATGAGGTCTCTGTAGGAAGGACAGCGTGGACTCTCCCCCCCAACCCCACACTCTCTATCCGCCGTCGCGGATCTCCGGCCCCCGGGAAATTAGTAAGGAGGGGCATATAACCGCCTCCCCCCCTGGGAGGGGCCCATGGCCATCTCCCCCTAGGTGCCCCATCGTTAGTGGGTGCCGCCTCCCCGTGGAAGGGGCCAATGGCCGTCTTCCCCCGGGCGCTCCCATCCATTGTGGGTGGCGCCCCACTCTAGGGACCTTTAAATTACTGCTCACCGATCATGACCTTACCGCCACAGACCGGATGGTTGACCGACCATCCGGTCCCCCCCAACTCCTCCTATAGGTCATGCTTCCTCAAACCTCTCAGCCATGCCACCAAGTCTCCTATGAGTAAATCATTCCCCTCCCTGGACAGGTGAACCCCATCGTTCAGATACATCTGGTCACCCCGGATACACCCATGTGGAATGACATGCAACTGTGCAGAACGGAACAGTCTACCAATCTTATTATTGACCCGTTTAACTGAATGGTTCAGAGCTGACACCGAAAGGCCCCCCTGCCACCTCCTTCTAGGAATCATGTGGGACCAGGCAATCGTGCACCCCGGGACTCTTTTAGCCAACCAGCTAACAGCCGACAAGATTCGTTCAAGTAACACTCGTCTACCCAGTGTCACCAAATCGTTGCCTCCCAGGTGTACTATGACTACAGATGGCGGTGACCTATGCCGCCCTAAAAGTCCCTCGAAAAATGACTCAAATTTGTCAAAAACGAGCCCTCCTTTCCCATGGAAAGCCACTCTGAACCCGTATTCCCCAGGTGCGTGAATCGCGTCACCTTCCCTGAATACGTCACCGGCGCGCCTCACGTATGAGTGGCCCACGACCCATGCCATCCTCTCTCCAGTCGGTGATCTCTGACCGCTGGTCCCTTGATGCAGGGTCGACCTCCCATTCCGCCCTGCATGGCAGGCCCGCGAAACTGCAAAGTAAACAAAAGACAAAAAACGTGAGTGCATGTCAATTGATCACTTACAACATGTGCAAGCGCACATACCTCTTGAAGCAATTCGAGGACCAACGGCCCAATTGTTTCACTTCCTCGGCACTCTGACCCCTGGCTGTGGCCTCAGTAGCAGCCCCTATCCTGAAAGATTGGGTCCCAAAATCGCACGGGTCCATGCCCGCGTCAGCGATTGCTAGTGCCAGCACCCTCTGAAACTGAAATCTCGTCAGTGGGGTGCCATCCTTGTGTCGGAGCAAGCTCCCCCCCCAAGCGGCCGCTCTTAGCGCCAAATAGTCTTCCACACACTTCAAAGGACAGACGGGGGACCCACGCTTGCGCTGTACGACCACACTATCTCCCATAGCCCCCTGGTCAGTCTTGGACATGGCTATCATGATTACCATCGAATCACCCCTTATCTGGATGTGATCCCTGCACAAACCTCCCTCCGTATCTCTCTTGTTCCTTGCAACAAGCTCGCTCACCCTCATGGCCCCATGGAATGCCAATGTGAACGCTGCCCGGAACAGAACTGCTTCGTAATGGGAGGAGCACGTCTCATCCAGCTTTGCTAGAAGCAGAGACAGTCTGTCTAAGCCAATCGGGTGCCTCGTATCTTTCTTGCAACCCTCAAGGCGCTGCCAGCCGCGAAGGGCTTTCTTCACCAAAAAAGAACCTGTAGGGTCTCTTATGCCGTGTACCTGGGCCATGAAGGAAATGGCCGCCCTATGCCTACCGGCCGTTGCCACTGATCGGCCCTCCCTGTGTAGTGCAACCAGGTACCCCAGGAAGGATTCCTCCTGACCCCAATTCTGACTCCCCGTGGGACCTAGATATGTGCAATAGGAACGAAACGCTCCTTCGTATGCTTTCCTTGTCCTGGGGGCTAGACTCGCTGCCACGAGGTCTTGTAATCCGAGGCACCGATTAGCCACATTGCTTCTGGGAATGGTGCTGCCTCTAGGTCTGCTGTGGGCAGATAACCCCTGAATGCCTGTATATGTGAACGAGAGAGTGCATCAGCCGCATGATTCAGTACACCTGGCACATGTTTTGCCCTGAACAGTACATTCAATCTCATGCAAAGCAGTAAATCTCTTTCAACAATCTCAAGATCATTTTGCAGCGTGCTGCCTGTTGGTTAATGCAATCGACAACAGTCATATTGTCGGACCAAAACACCACTGAGCGGCCCCTGAAGTCGTCAGCCCATGTCATCCGAGCAACCCAGATGGGGAATAACTCGAGGAACCCAATGTTACCTGTGAGACCGTTGGAGTGCCACCATGTTGGCCATGTTTGTGCCGACCATCGATCACCTAAGATGGCGCCATAACCCACGCTCCCTGCCGAGTCGGTCCATAGACCTAATTCCTCCGAAGACTCTGGCGGGGAGTTCCAGACGACTCGACCGTTGAAGTCCGCCAGAAATGCCAACCAAATACGCATATCCTGGCGAACCTCTCCAGACAGTCTCGTACGGTGGTGAGCCTCTTTGAGACCACCCATAGCTTGCGCGATAGAGCGCGAAAATGGGCGGGCCATAGGAATCACCCTCAAGGCAAAATTAAGCTGACCCACTGTTTGTTGTAACTGGTGCAGGGTCACTTTCTCCCCACCCAGGCATTGCATCAAGGAAGCCTGGAACTTGATCACTTTGTCTACTGGTAGTCGGAAACACCCCTCCACAGAATCGAGCTCAATTCCCAGAAACTCCAGTGAAGTAGATGGTCCGACCGTCTTACCTGGTGCCAATGGGACACCAAATTCATTCATGAGGATGCAGAAATCATACAGCGCCTGTGCGCAGTTCGTATTACCGGCTGCCCCCAAAAACAGAAAGTCATCCAGATAATGCATAACATGTCTATGCCCTGTAGCCTCGGTAAATGCCCATTCCAAAAAACAGCTAAACATCTCAAAGTATGCACATGAAATGGAGCAACCCATGGGCATGCATTTATCCATGTAATAACTTCCCTGAAATGCAAAACCTAGCAGGCGCTGATCCTGCGGGTGCACCGGAAGAAACCGGAATGCTGATTCGATATCACATTTCGCCATCAGCGCCCCAGGGCCTAGGTGGTTCAATATGGCCACGGCATCGTCGAACGATGCGTATCGTACCGAACAAACTTCTGGGTCAATGGCATCATTCACCGAGGAACCCCTAGGAGCAGAAAGGTTATGTATGAGTCTAAACTCCCCCGGATCTTTCTTCGGGACAACCCTTAACGGGGAACAGATGAACTCGGCAACTGGCGGGTAGGAAAAGGGGCCAGCCACTCGTCCTAAACTGACCTCTTTTGCTATTCTCTTTTCTGCCACGCCTGGGTTGTGCCGTACCGATAACTGGTTTCTACAAAAGGATTTCCCCCGAACTTCCCCCGCCGGGATGTGGAAGCCATATAAGAATCCCTTCCTCAACACCCCAGCGGATACATGATCAGGGTATTTGTTTAACCACGGAATCATAACCATGAGACCAACGGGTGTAGGCAATCGGTTACAAAGGTCCACCTCACTCCTGCTTAGGTCCACCTTTTCCTCCCGTCCCGCCATTTTTCGATCTACATGCACTTTCCGGGTGTGAGGAATTCCCACAGCCGGCACACACATGCTTAAACTTGCATGTCCCCTGCGGTCTGTTACAATTGCCTCGATTGAAGCCCCAACAGACCCCTCCTTTTCCGCCATTCCCGCCAACTCTAGGCTGATAGCCCCCACCTGTGCCTGTTCGAAAGGGCACCCCAGGATTTTGGCGGACCACTCCGGACCCGCTCCCGCCTGGCGAGGACGTACCTGTCGCCCCTGGCAGGAGTTGCTTGTGCCATGACACCGAGTCCAAACAATCCCAAGACAAAGAAGCATCATATTCTTTTGCTTTACGGAACTTCATGTCATAGCCTTTCCATTCTTCCCCCTCATACATTGAATAAAAATCCATAATGCGATTCTGATAGCAAACCAACTCAGTCATAACCTCAGGTTTCCGTTCACCCATAACCGCGGTAAATATAGAGAAGGCCTTAACCCAATTTGTCACAGTCTCTTCCACCCTGAACTCGGCCATCTTGGCGCACCAGACACTAGGGTGCCACCAATCTTTCTGCGTTTTAGCATACTCCATCTCACGATGGTCCGTTAACAATGAAAACATGTTGACATACTTGTCTCCCCATATTAACTCTTTCGTGGCCAAGGGAATGTGCTGTGCAACCTTTTCCCGCCTTGAGGGTATCGAGCCCTCCCCCACCATCGGCAATGCGAGCTTACCCGGATCGGCTGTTGTTGCCGCCGTCTTTTCTTGACCAGCTGCTGGTACTCCCGGCGTCACCTGTGGGGGAACAAGAGGAACACTCGCCTTCGCGACATCTCTCGATTGCCGCAACTGCTTCATTAACACTCTGGCTTCCTCGGCCGGATCTCCCGGGGTCGCTGTGCCCCCCACCTTTGTTTTGAGCCATGCCGTCAACTGTGCGGCCAATTCTGGGGGTATTTCATCGTCCTCGACAGAGGTGATCACCACCGGGATAGGCTGGCCTACATCTAGGTTCTGAACCGGGTTATCGACCGGTACGAGGGGGGCGATGAGAGGTACCTCTGGAACTGGGACCCCCCCCGAAACCGCCCTTTCCTTGACCCGCTTCCCTCTTCCCCCGGGGACTATCCCCGGCAAAGCCGGGCCTATAACCTTTTTAGGCTGACCTGGGTCGTTCAAAGCGGCCAATTGTTTCTTTACCTCCGCTAAACCTTTCCCGAGCGATTGGACTTGTCCGAGCTTTCGGTCCATACACGCCATCCGATTCGACAACAGGCGTAACATCCTCTCTGTCTCGGAACCTTTTCCTGCTTTCTTGCTAGGCATGGTTTCGAGTCTTCCGCCCTTGGTCGATCCACGAGGTCCTGAAATCTGTGGGCCCTCGAAACTGAAAGAGAAAAAACAAGATTACCACATTCAAAATTGCTGCTTGTTCCGTCGAGGGCTCACGAGCAACGAGTGGGTGCAGCCTTCCGATCCGAGGAACAAGAGGACGATCTTCTGGATTCCCGCTCTTTTATCCTTCTGCGGGAGGGCGTGTACCCGTCCCCGATACGCCTACTGGGCGTGGTCTTCCATCGAGGTGTCTAGGACAACCCCTCTCGGGCGGGGGAAGGCGCGCCCCGGCTACGCCGCTTTGGGCATACCAGCCGGGCTACGCCCACCCCGCCCAAAATGGTTTCCCGGGAGGTTCGGGCACCCATCCATACGTTCGGGGGGACCGAGCGGTCGCCCCTTTCCATTATATGGATTATCAATGGGTTCACCATCCGCACCCACAATTTCGGGTAAAAACTTGAAAGCATGTTGACCAGCTTTACCCAACGAATTTAACAAAATAGCTCTTTTCCTAGATGCTTTAAAACTGAGACCATCAATGGCTTCCAAATCATTTCTCCCATTCAATAGCAGTAGTATCTCCATCAGCTAAAAATGACAGTGGTGGAGAAATAGTCTGGAAAGCAGCCATGTTAATATGAAGCTAAGTAAAGTAATATGCAAAAAAATAAAAAAATAAAAATGGATATAAATAGTAATTAGTGGTGTAACAGTGTTGTCTCTGTACAATAATAAAAACGAGCAAAAAGGTGTGCAAATCACGGTGATGAAATAGGAGGTAATGTGCTAGAAAGTTGTGATCTGCTTAAAGGGTGTGCAAATCACCGTGAAGAAATAGGAGGTAATGTGCTAGAAAATTGTGATCTTCTTAAAGGGTGTGCAAATCACCGTGAAGAAATAGGAGGTAATCTGCTAGAAAGTTGTGATCTGCTTAAAGGGTGTGCAAATCACAGTACATAGGACCAAAGGTCAACTGAATGTGATCTACTTGCAAGGTGTGCAGATCACCGTGTTAAATAAGTATGAATAATGCCAAATGATAAAGCTTTTTATCTTATGCTGCAAATAATGAAGAATGCCAAAATCGAAATTCAAGATGGAGTCACGCAGACGTGCCAACGTGCTGATGGGAAAAGTCAGACTTAGCGTCGAGCCGCGTAACTAAGCAACCATGAGAGAAGACGCGAGCGTGAACAGCTCGAACGTTAGAAGTTTCGTTGGCGCGAGCATGAACGGCTTCAGCGCTTAAAATAAATGAAATAAAGTACAGTACCTCAGTTGGGCAGAAATTATTCACAACCACAAAGTTGAGTGATTGCCGAATATCCATCGTGGTGACCGAAGTGGACGACCTGTTGTCCGTTGTGATGAACGTAGTAGCCGTTTCAAAGACATGGATTCACCAATGGCTGATGGAGAGCCGAAGGAATCTTGAACGAACAGGCGATCGTCGCCAAAATGTAGCAAGGAAATGGAAGGCGTGTAGGTAGGCGAAATTGTATTTTATTTTAAGCTCTCCAAACAGGACGGGGATCCCTGCCTGCCGTCCGTCTCAACCGCCTCTCCAGGAACGGCGTGTCACCGCAGAACCTCCAAGTAGATTCTACGGTCAACACTCCATCCCCACGAGAACCGGCAAGACATCAAGAAACAAATACAACATAAAATAATTTCTCATTGGTTTTCTATGATTAATCATGTATTGCACACATACCAATGCATTTCAGATGGGGTCCTTCATCAGTGGGTACTCATGCAAAATACTTTGAGTCAAACATTGATAGATTCATGGTGAATCCTCCATGTTTTGGAAAATAACACATTTATTTTCCCTGCCTAAATCCTCTGGTGGATAATCTGCATTAGCCTCCAGCTGCTGCTCTGTGAGTGCTTAACCCCAAATGAGGTGTGAAAAATGCTCCTGGAGCAGGAGACAAAGACTTGGGTGTGGGAAGGTGTTTTTGTTCCTCTGGCAGGAGGCTTATGTCAGATGGGACTCAAACCTGCCCCTTCTTTGTTCCCCCAGTCACTCAGGCTCCTAATTCGGGTGGGAGCTGCCCCGAGAAATGGTTTGAAGTGACAACAGAGGAGGGGTTGCTCTTTCCATAGCTACACCTCCGGGTTTGGCCCGTTGGCACGACACAAAGGGCAGAAGGGTTTCACCAAATTGGATGAAGACAGAAGGACCACTGTGGGTTTGTTTGCAGTAGCGCACACAGGAAATGCTGCAAAAGGGGGTATGGTAGCCCCAGGGAACTTTTCTACTATTCATTAGGGAGAGGATAGAAATTATCCATGCCCACAAGCTAGTGCCAGCCATAAATGTGGCCACCCCAGTACCTTTCTCAGTGCACTGCTGGACCTGTGGATGATCAGATGAGGACTAAATCTGCTATCTGAGACCTGAAAAAGCCCTGACGGACTGGACCTGCTCTCCCACTTATAGCCAGGGCAAAGAAGTGGATTCCAATTGTCACAAGGTTGACCTCCTGTTCATGCTACAGGGACACAACACATAACAGGTCTCTCCTGCAATTACTCAGCTGATCAGTTCCATTTGGACCTGAAATGAACCATGCTGGTGACTTCTGCTAGAGGCGGTATTGACCCACATTTGCTGTTCTTGAGGCCTAGGAACCCTGTGCTGTATAAAAGTGTACTGCTCCTTACATCCTGAGAAACCTGTGACTTAGAAACGTTATGGCTCCAAAGAACTCAGGAGGACTGGGACAAACCTGTCTAGCTGATATGACAGAGGGTGCACAGACATAATATCGACTCCAAAATATCGTTTGGACAGAATATCGAGTTTTAAATATCGTTTGGACAAAATATCGACAGGACAGAATATCGACAGTCAAAATATCGTTTTTAAGGTAAGTGAAGTAATATCGACTGTAAATAATATAGAAAGTGAAAATATCCAAGTATATAATCTAGATAGTAAAAAATATCGTTTTTTAAATAATATTTAATTATTTATAGTGTTTTTATGTTATAATATGTGTGAAAAGTGTCATTTTATGTTATAATTATTTTTAATTAATGATTTTTTTTTATTATTGTGTAATTTTATTCTGTAGCGGGTTGTGGGTTTATAGGGGAATAGGGTGGGAAGTAATTTAATTATAATTAATTAAATATGTAAATTTATTAATTGGTAGTAATAATTAATTAATTGGTAATTAAATAATATTTGTTAATTATTTAAAATTTAATTGGTAATTAATTTAATTTAATTGATTAATTGCTAATTATGTAAATTAAAATAATTTATTTCCTGTAGCGGGTTGTGGGTTTATAGGGGAATAGGGTGGGAAGTAATTTAATTATAATTAATTAAATATGTATATGTATTAATTGGTAGTAATATTTAATTAATTGGTAATTAAATAATATTTGTTAATTATTTAAAATGTAATTGGTAATTAATTTAATTTAATTGATTAATTGCTAATTATGTTAAATTAAAGGGGTATTTTTCGGGTTCAGGGTCAGTTTTTGGTTTTTGGGTAAAGGGGTATTTTTAGGGTTCAGGGTCAGTTTTTAGTTTTTGGGTAAAGGGGTATTTTTTGGGTTCAGGGTCAGTTTTTAGTTTTTGGGTAAAGGGGTATTTTTAGGGTTCAGGGTCAGTTTTTAGTTTTTAGGTAAAGGGGTATTTTTAGGGTTCAGGGTCAGTTTTTAGTTTTTGGGTAAAGGGGTATTTTTAGGGTTCAGGGTCAGTTTTTAGTTTTTGGGTAAAGGGGTATTTTTAGGGTTCAGGGTCAGTTTTTAGTTTTTGGGTTAAGGGGTATTTTTAGGGTTCAGGGTCAGTTTTGGGTTTTTGGGTAAAGGGGTATTTTTAGGGTTCAGGGTCAGTTTTTAGTTTTTGGGTAAAGGGTATTTTTAGGGTTCAGGGTCAGTTTTGGGGTTTTGGGTAAAGGGTTTTTTTTAGGGTTCAGGGTCAGGTTTGGGTTTTTGGGGTACAGGGGTACAGTGTAAAAATAAAGTGAAATTAAATTTACAATAATTTAATTTAATGAAATTAAATGAAATTAAATTATATTAAATTAATTTTAAATAATTTAAATTATAAAAATTATTATATACTTACCAATACTTACGTTGTAATGGTAGTGCGTTGTAAAAGTTGCGTTACTATATATATATGTTTTAAGAAATATGATTAAAAAATATTATTTTTTTACTTTCATTAATTATTTAATTATTAAAAGTTATTTTAAGTATTGTTAAGTATATTTTAGTAATTAATTTTTTATATTAATGTAATTAAACATTGTTTTTATTAAAGTCGATATTTTTTACAACTATATTTTTATAAACGATATTTTTAACTCGATATTTTTGTACTTACCTGTTTGTAGATAGAAACTCGATATTTTGTCTCTCGATATTTTGTCAACGATATTTTTGTTGGTCGATATTCTGTCCCTCGATATTATTTCAGTGATCCATGACAGAGGTGTGCTGCCACTGGGGTGAAGATTCAGGTTTCTTATAGTCTGACCTTTTCAGCAGCAGCAAATCCAATTTAGAAGGAACTCACAGATAAAGTATCCAGCCATCTTTGGCTACAGCCTGAAGCCTTTATCTGCTTAAAGAATCCAATCTAAAAAAAAATTGATTACGTGCTATTGTAGAAATCTTCTTTGACAAAGGTACCTAAAGAATCTGTTTGGCCAGGAATCTTTATTGGGTGTAAAATTCGAAATTCTCCAACTCAGTAATTTTTCAGCAGCTTTGCATCACTTTTATGGAGCACACTCCATTGTGGTATTTACAAAGCAATGTAAATGTCGATTTGCATTGCTATGTAAAAAACAAAAACACGGTGCCCTGCCTTACATTACTTTGCATCAGGGAGGTGTTCCATGAGTGGTGCATGAGAGCTCCTGCACATCTACCCATGAGTCTTGAAGTAAAAAAGTATGTACAAATAGTTGCACTTAAGGGTTTGTGAAAAAATGGTTCGCCTGTCTGAGATAACGGGGAGAAATATTTATCTCTCTTCAGTATTTCCTCTTTCCGCATTCTGCAGCAAACATACAAACATACAAAAAGGAAAAAGCCTCCATGGATGGTTTTTGTGAAGGAAGGTATACGTTACTGCTCAAAGAGAGAACAGAACTGTTTCTTTGAAAATATAAAGCATTTCTACTGTTTTCATTTTACATAATGCTCTGCAGAAACTTCACTTGCTGTGCTGTGTTGCATGAAATGTTTGTAAATTTGGGTCTTATTCCAAAGAAAAACTTCTGACCGCTCGATCCTGATGTCTGTAGCAGACCCCTGCTCATTCGCAGTAGGCATAAAATTGCACGTAGGTCTCAGACTACTGTTAGCAGTTGACTACTGTTGGTGCCATACAGTTCATGGTGCTATATTTATTTAAATATTTACAAACTTATATCTCTGGTTCCCCTTGTTGGACTTTTGTCTTTTTGGTGCTTTATTCATTAAAATGTACCCTATTTTTCGTGGCATTTTTCATGTGTTGTGTTTTGGCTCTATTACTGTTTTGGTGCTGCATAAATACTTTATGCTGCGGTGCGTAATCAAGAGAGAGAGGTAGGACCAGGTAGCTAGTCCATGTCCCCGGTTAATATATGGTTTAATCAAAAAGAGACTAGCTCAAATTACTTTTAGGGGAGGGGGAAGACTCTGGTATGTTGTGTCACGGAGTGTGAACACCCGGCAGGTGTGTTCATAAAGCCCTCACCCACCAACCTAGTTGGTGGCATGCTTCATCATCGGGCCCACCCAGTGGCACCTAGCGTGCCCCGGGTGTGCTTCAACGCCTGACTACAGCGGAGCTGGTATATTGCTGAGTGTGCGGTGAAGATAGTTAAGGAAGTGATGTTAAAACGGCTGGACGGTGGTCCCAGTACCCGAGGGTAAAATTAGACTTTAATACCTGGGCCTCCGTCAGCGGTTAAAAATAAGGCAAGGGGATGTAAGGGGCGAGTTACAACCTCTCACATCCAATGGGTCAACATGTTTCAGCCAGTGCCTTATGACTAAGCTGGCTTTCTTCAGGACCTAAATAAAAAAGTGAGTGCAAGTAAACTAGTGGGGGTGTAGGAGAGACTATGTGTCTACACGCCCTAAAGTGTATCTATGTGTGAGAGGGGGATTCCCTTCTCAAGACCACCTGTACATATAACATGGATGGACAAAAGACAAAACATACAAGGAGAAAATAGAGTCATTAGGATGTACAGTTTGGCGCTCATCTGATGCCGTCACTATAGCGAGTGCTGGTGGGCTATAGGCGGCTATGGTGTGATGGTATTGGTGGTACCGTCACAGTGGGAATCGCACTGGTAACTCGAGAGTGAGGTGATTTAAGAGACGGAGAAAAACAAGGTGCATTAGTGAAATGCGGCGCAAGAAAGGGCTCTTACGCTAGTTTTTGCTCAGTCTGACCTCAAGGTTGGGAGGTGGCAAAGGCTTGACCCTAGGGGGACAAACATTTACCATGCTGATTAGGGAGACCTGTTAGGGAAGAAAATAGCGCTTACCAGGAGTTGTGGTGGTTGTTTCTCATACTCACAGCATTTCTGGGTAGAGCCTGCTCTGGACCTGTAGTGCCTCCTTCGCATACCGGTGGGGAATGAGCGTTTTCCCAGGTCTTAAGTAGTCTGGTTAATTGGTCTAATTGGGTGCACCTGTAGTATGGAAGGCAATGGTGAAAAGACTAGGAAGCCTGAGTCATGGTGCCTAGAATAAGCGTGGGCGCCTTAGGTGCGCGCGCGTTCTAGCGTCCTGTCGCGCTGAGAGGCATCGTTATGGGCGTTGTCCCACTGAGGAGCCTCCTGGACGCTAGCGTCTGAAGTTAGCGCATGCGCATTGGGACCGGGAGGGAGGCTCCACCGGGGAACCGCCTGGAAGGTAGTGTGAGCGGTTCGCGCATGCGCGTTGTGACCGGGTTGGTCTGCGCATGTGCGGAGTTTGATGGCTGATCGCCCGCGCATGCGCGTTGTGTTTTTCAGCGGGCACACGTTATTTTGTCCATTTAATGAACGTGGGGCATATAAAAATGTCATATGTCATATAGTGTGATGCAGTGGGGGACACTCTTTGGCAATTTCAAGAAACAGACTGCTTAGAGGACGTTGTTGTTCCAGTAATGTTGTGCCCAATCATATACAGTTTGATGATAGGGGTAGGATGGTCAGTGGTGGGTCAGGGAATTCCACGGGATGGCATCATTCAATCCCTGGGTGGCTGTGGAAAGGCGGTAGATCCACCGTTGTTCTGCCTGCAGTAGTTTTCGGTCATTGTCCACAGCGCCTACAGTGATCTGCTCTATCACAGTCCAGGAAAGGTCATTTGGTGTGTGACCTTCGGTGATGAAGTGGTTGGTCATTTTGCTTATGTTCTTTTTACACCTAATGGTGCTGCGATGTTCGGTTATTCGGGTTTTTATTTTTCGTGTCGTCATCCCAATGTACCGGAGTCCACATCTACATGTAATCAGGTAGATGAGGTTGCGGGAGTTGCAATTCGTGTGGCTACGCTGGGTCCACACCCTGTTTGGTTCCAAATCCAAGGTTTTGGTGTGAGTGGTGAGGTGACACACGCTGCAGTCATTGCATGGATAGTGCCCGCTAACATTGGGGAGGCCCCATATATTGCGAAGGGTGTTGGTTGGAGGTTGGGGTGGAGGTCTGGGTCGGGTATTGACAAGGCGGTCTTTGAGATTGGAGTTTCGCTTGTATGCGAATCTGGGGAGATCCCATTTCCTCTGTCCTGAATTGATGATTTTCCAATGTTTTTTTATGATTTTCGACACCTCATTGGATGCTGTGTTATAGGTCGTTACACAGGTGATAGGTTGGCTGTCTTGGACTTTGGTGACAGTCTCAAGGAGAGCCTCCCGGTTTTGGTTTCTCGCTCTTTTCTGAGTTTTGTTGATGATTAGCTTTGGATAGCCCCGTTGTGCCAGCTTGCCGGTCAATTCCACAGCCTGTTTTTTGTAGTCAGAGATGTTCGTGCAGTTCCTGCGTATACGCAAGAACTGTCCATAAGGCAGGTTCTCTCTGAGGGGGCGTGGGTGGAAGCTGGTGAAGTCAAGCAATGAGTTCCTTGCTGTCGGTTTATAATACGTGGTAGTGGTCAGGGTGCCATCTTTGGCTCTGATATCCAAATCTAGAAAGGGAAGGTGGCTGTTGCTGGCCGTGCTAGTGAACTTGAGGTAGGGGTCCCTGTTGTTTAGCCATGTCATGAATTTGTCCAGGTCGGAGTGGGAACCTTGCCAGACCACCAGAATATCATCTATATACCTGCGCCAGCTCAGGATGTGGTTGATATAGGGGTTGGTATCTGCAGTTATATGGCTCTCTTCAAAGTGGTGGACGTATAGTCCCGCCACGCTTGGAGCGAAGACACTGCCCATTGATGTCCCGTTGGTTTGTAAGTAGAGGGTGCCGTCATACTCAAAGAAATTTTCTTTGAGTGCCAAGGTTGCGCATGACAGTATGAAGGCCCTTGGCGTGTGGTAATCCCAGTTGGTTGCCATAAGGATGTCATGGAGTACTTTGAGAGTGGCATCTTGTGGGAGGCTGGTGTAGAGGCTCTCCACGTCTAAACCCACCAGTAATTGTGTGGTAGGATTGAATTCTTTATTGTTGAGAACTTGCAAGAGGTGCTTGGTGTCCTTGATGTATGTCGGGGTCGACTGTACCAGGGGATTTAAGAAAAAGTCACAGTAGCGTGACAGTGGTTCCAATAGGGAATTGATCCCTGACACAATGGGTCTTCCAGGAGGGGGAGTGACCCCCTTATGAACTTTCGGAACAGTGTAGAAATATGGAGTTCTGGTGTTCTGTGGGCAGAGGTAATCTGCTTCCTGTTTGGATATGTGCTCAGCATCCGCTGCCCTTTTGACCAGTGTGTGGATCGTGGTCCTCAGTTCATTTGTGGGGTCCTGTTCCAGTCGGCGATAGTTCCTGTTGTCGCTCAGTAACCTACGACACTCAGTATCATAGTCCTGCTTGTTTTGGAGGACGATGCCTCCTCCTTTATCTGCCGGTTTGATAACGATCAGGGGGTTGTCTTGCAAACGTTGTAGAACACTCCTATCTTCCCATGATAGGTTGTTGAAATGGTTGGTAGGTTTTAATCTCTCTATATCGTTGTACACGGCCTGTTCAAATGTCGTGATTTCGGGGGGAATGGCAGTGGGAGGCGGTACAAACGTGGATTTTGGTCGCAGACCAGTGATGTTGGGATTGTCATGGACTGGTTCTATTTCTGGGATTGGTTTCTCGAAGAACGACTTCAGTTTAAGTTTCCTGAAGAATTGTGCCAGTTCCACATGTAATTTGAACTTATCAAGTCTCGTTGTCGGAACAAATGATAGGCCCTTCTCAAGTACCGACTGTTCTTTAGGGGTCAGGGGTGTGCTAGACAGGTTGAAAACCAATGAGTGTTGTTCTTGTGAAATCATTGTTTGCTGGTTCCCGGTGTTCCCTCTTTCGTCTTCTGGCGTGTGTTCGCGCTGACTGGGTTCTCCTCTCCGCCCCAGTGTACTTGTGGTTGTTGCGGGTTTGTTCTTCTCCTTCCCCGTGTTCTTCTGCCCTGTCCTAAAAAAGGAATGTGTTGTCCCTGGTGGCCTGTAAATAAGGGCATGGGTCCAGGAGGGTACATGGGCGGGAAGCCAAAGTAGGGGTTTTGCATCGGGCCGTAATTGGGTGGGAAACCGTGGAATTGTCCCGGTTGTCCTCCTTGCCAATTGTTCTGCCAACGCTGTCCACGTCTGCCGCGTCCTCCCCGTCTCGCCGAGCCAGTGCTGGAGTCACTGGACGCAGAGCTGTCATCTCCTGAGGTGTTCGACATACTGGTGTTTTTGTTCTGAGGGGTATAGTCTTCCTCTGAGTATGGATAGACTTTGGCGTAACTGAATTTCTTCAAGTCCTTGTCAAATTTCTTTATTTTGGCCTGAGTCAGGTAGTCTTTATACTCGTTTATGTTTTTGTTCTGGTCCTCCAGTTTCTTTTTGTAGGCAGTTATTGTGGCTTTAAAGTGGCTTTCTGTTGTTTGGATTTCTACCAGAAAGGCTTCTGAAAGGCGTTTTGCTGTCTTGATGATAAGGATCATCCAGTCCCTGGTGCAGTGCCAGGCGATCTGGGCCCAGTCCTTCCTGAAGGTGGCGTCATCCAGGAAGATCCTGGGGGCATTGGTTACTAGGAGTCCTAGGTTACTAGGGAGAGCCTTACTGAAAAGAAGCGCAACAGGATACGCACTATCCTCCACGGGACAATCTTGACACAATACCTCAGAACTAATACTGCACCAAGAGGACTCCTAGTAACCAATGCCCCCAGGATCTTCCTGGATGACGCCACCTTCAGGAAGGACTGGGCCCAGATCGCCTGGCACTGCACCAGGGACTGGATGATCCTTATCATCAAGACAGCAAAACGCCTTTCAGAAGCCTTTCTGGTAGAAATCCAAACAACAGAAAGCCACTTTAAAGCCACAATAACTGCCTACAAAAAGAAACTGGAGGACCAGAACAAAAACATAAACGAGTATAAAGACTACCTGACTCAGGCCAAAATAAAGAAATTTGACAAGGACTTGAAGAAATTCAGTTACGCCAAAGTCTATCCATACTCAGAGGAAGACTATACCCCTCAGAACAAAAACACCAGTATGTCGAACACCTCAGGAGATGACAGCTCTGCGTCCAGTGACTCCAGCACTGGCTCGGCGAGACGGGGAGGACGCGGCAGACGTGGACAGCGTTGGCAGAACAATTGGCAAGGAGGACAACCGGGACAATTCCTCGGTTTCCCACCCAATTACGGCCCGATGCAAAACCCCTACTTTGGCTTCCCGCCCATGTACCCTCCTGGACCCATGCCCTTATTTACAGGCCACCAGGGACAACACATTCCTTTTTTAGGACAGGGCAGAAGAACACGGGGAAGGAGAAGAACAAACCCGCAACAACCACAAGTACACTGGGGCGGAGAGGAGAACCCAGTCAGCGCGAACACACGCCAGAAGACGAAAGAGGGAACACCGGGAACCAGCAAACAATGATTTCACAAGAACAACACTCATTGGTTTTCAACCTGTCTAGCACACCCCTGACCCCTAAAGAACAGTCGGTACTTGAGAAGGGCCTATCATTTGTTCCGACAACGAGACTTGATAAGTTCAAATTACATGTGGAACTGGCACAATTCTTCAGGAAACTTAAACTGAAGTCGTTCTTCGAGAAACCAATCCCAGAAATAGAACCAGTCCATGACAATCCCAACATCACTGGTCTGCGACCAAAATCCACGTTTGTACCGCCTCCCACTGCCATTCCCCCCGAAATCACGACATTTGAACAGGCCGTGTACAACGATATAGAGAGATTAAAACCTACCAACCATTTCAACAACCTATCATGGGAAGATAGGAGTGTTCTACAACGTTTGCAAGACAACCCCCTGATCGTTATCAAACCGGCAGATAAAGGAGGAGGCATCGTCCTCCAAAACAAGCAGGACTATGATACTGAGTGTCGTAGGTTACTGAGCGACAACAGGAACTATCGCCGACTGGAACAGGACCCCACAAATGAACTGAGGACCACGATCCACACACTGGTCAAAAGGGCAGCGGATGCTGAGCACATATCCAAACAGGAAGCAGATTACCTCTGCCCACAGAACACCAGAACTCCATATTTCTACACTGTTCCGAAAGTTCATAAGGGGGTCACTCCCCCTCCTGGAAGACCCATTGTGTCAGGGATCAATTCCCTATTGGAACCACTGTCACGCTACTGTGACTTTTTCTTAAATCCCCTGGTACAGTCGACCCCGACATACATCAAGGACACCAAGCACCTCTTGCAAGTTCTCAACAATAAAGAATTCAATCCTACCACACAATTACTGGTGGGTTTAGACGTGGAGAGCCTCTACACCAGCCTCCCACAAGATGCCACTCTCAAAGTACTCCATGACATCCTTATGGCAACCAACTGGGATTACCACACGCCAAGGGCCTTCATACTGTCATGCGCAACCTTGGCACTCAAAGAAAATTTCTTTGAGTATGACGGCACCCTCTACTTACAAACCAACGGGACATCAATGGGCAGTGTCTTCGCTCCAAGCGTGGCGGGACTATACGTCCACCACTTTGAAGAGAGCCATATAACTACAGATACCAACCCCTATATCAACCACATCCTGAGCTGGCGCAGGTATATAGATGATATTCTGGTGGTCTGGCAAGGTTCCCACTCCGACCTGGACAAATTCATGACATGGCTAAACAACAGGGACCCCTACCTCAAGTTCACTAGCACGGCCAGCAACAGCCACCTTCCCTTTCTAGATTTGGATATCAGAGCCAAAGATGGCACCCTGACCACTACCACGTACTATAAACCGACAGCAAGGAACTCATTGCTTGACTTCACCAGCTTCCACCCACGCCCCCTCAGAGAGAACCTGCCTTATGGACAGTTCTTGCGTATACGCAGGAACTGCACGAACATCTCTGACTACAAAAAACAGGCTGTGGAATTGACCGGCAAGCTGGCACAACAGGGCTATCCAAAGCTAATCATCAACAAAACTCAGAAAAGAGCGAGAAACCAAAACCGGGAGGCTCTCCTTGAGACTGTCACCAAAGTCCAAGACAGCCAACCTATCACCTGTGTAACGACCTATAACACAGCATCCAATGAGGTGTCGAAAATCATAAAAAAACATTGGAAAATCATCAATTCAGGACAGAGGAAATGGGATCTCCCCAGATTCGCATACAAGCGAAACTCCAATCTCAAAGACCGCCTTGTCAATACCCGACCCAGACCTCCACCCCAACCTCCAACCAACACCCTTCGCAATATATGGGGCCTCCCCAATGTTAGCGGGCACTATCCATGCAATGACTGCAGCGTGTGTCACCTCACCACTCACACCAAAACCTTGGATTTGGAACCAAACAGGGTGTGGACCCAGCGTAGCCACACGAATTGCAACTCCCGCAACCTCATCTACCTGATTACATGTAGATGTGGACTCCGGTACATTGGGATGGCGACACGAAAAATGAAAACCCGAATAACCGAACATCGCAGCACCATTAGGTGTAAAAAGAACATAAGCAAAATGACCAACCACTTCATCACCGAAGGTCACACACCAAATGACCTTTCCTGGACAGTGATAGAGCAGATCACTGTAGGCGCTGTGGACAATGACCGAAAACTACTGCAGGCAGAACAACGGTGGATCTACCGCCTTTCCACAGCCACCCAGGGATTGAATGATGCCATCCCGTGGAATTCCCTGACCCACCACTGATCATCCTACCCCTATCATCAAACTGTATATGATTGGGCACAACATTACTGGAACAACAACGTCCTCTAAGCAGTCTGTTTCTTGAAATTGCCAAAGAGTGTCCCCCACTGCATCACACTATATGACATATGACATTTTTATATGCCCCACGTTCATTAAATGGACAAAATAACGTGTGCCCGCTGAAAAACACAACGCGCATGCGCGGGCGATCAGCCATCAAACTCCGCACATGCGCAGACCAACCCGGTCACAACGCGCATGCGCGAACCGCTCACACTACCTTCCAGGCGGTTCCCCGGTGGAGCCTCCCTCCCGGTCCCAATGCGCATGCGCTAACTTCAGACGCTAGCGTCCAGGAGGCTCCTCAGTGGGACAACGCCCATAACGATGCCTCTCAGCGCGACAGGACGCTAGAACGCGCGCGCACCTAAGGCGCCCACGCTTATTCTAGGCACCATGACTCAGGCTTCCTAGTCTTTTCACCATTGCCTTCCATACTACAGGTGCACCCAATTAGACCAATTAACCAGACTACTTAAGACCTGGGAAAACGGTCATTCCCCACCGGTATGCGAAGGAGGCACTACAGGTCCAGAGCAGGCTCTACCCAGAAATGCTGTGAGTATGAGAAACAACCACCACGACTCCTGGTAAGCGCTATTTTCTTCCCTAACAGGTCTCCCTAATCAGCATGGTAAATGTTTGTCCCCCTAGGGTCAAGCCTTTGCCACCTCCCAACCTTGAGGTCAGACTGAGCAAAAACTAGCGTAAGAGCCCTTTCTTGCGCCGCATTTCACTAATGCACCTTGTTTTTCTCCGTCTCTTAAATCACCTCACTCTCGAGTTACCAGTGCGATTCCCACTGTGACGGTACCACCAATACCATCACACCATAGCTGCCTATAGCCCACCAGCACTCGCTATAGTGACGGCATCAGATGTGCGCCAAACTGTACATCCTAATGACTCTATTTTCTCCTTGTATGTTTTGTCTTTTGTCCATCCATGTTATATGTACAGGTGGTCTTGAGAAGGGAATCCCCCTCTCACACATAGATACACTTTAGGGCGTGTAGACACATAGTCTCTCCTACACCCCCACTAGTTTACTTGCACTCACTTTTTTATTTAGGTCCTGAAGAAAGCCAGCTTAGTCATAAGGCACTGGCTGAAACATGTTGACCCATTGGATGTGAGAGGTCGTAACTCGCCCCTTACATCCCCTTGCCTTATTTTTAACCGCTGACGGAGGCCCAGGTATTAAAGTCTAATTTTACCCTCGGGTACTGGGACCACCGTCCAGCCGTTTTAACATCACTTCCTTAACTATCTTCACCGCACACTCAGCAATATACCAGCTCCGCTGTAGTCAGGCGTTGAAGCACACCCGGGGCACGCTAGGTGCCACTGGGTGGGCCCGATGATGAAGCATGCCACCAACTAGGTTGGTGGGTGAGGGCTTTATGAACACACCTGCCGGGTGTTCACACTCCGTGACACAACATACCAGAGTCTTCCCCCTCGCATAAATACTTTACACATTGCCTCCTAAGGTATGCCTGTCTGTTCTGTTCCATAGGTACCAGGAGTTTGATCTCAGGTTAATTTAGTGACTTTAGTGCTTCACCCTGACAAGGACTGTGATTTTTACTTGAGGCGGTAAGTTATCTCCTTAAACTCATACTCTTCGGAGTAGGAGAAATCAAGCTTTTGCCAAGAATGCCATTGCTTTCCCGATTTGATCTAATCAAATGATGAGGTAGTCGGGGAGCACAATTGTGTCGAACACTGGGCTTCATTCCAATGTCAGGCCATTGGTGGCGGGCCCACCGGCACCCAGTATAGCTGTCCGACCCATGCCAATGTCGTCGTCGGTCGGACTGCAGCGGGCAGAGAGACCGACCGACATCTGAGCTTCGGTCAGAGCGTAATCCCTACAATGGGAGGGTGACTGCAGGCACAACTGTAGGGATTACGATGTCTCTTTTCCCTCTGCCTTTACATGGCGGTCCAACTGCCATGTAAAGGCAGAACGAATGGGACTTTGGGGGCCCCTAGCATGGCCCCTCCGTCATGGGGCCAGAGAGGCACATGTGGTAACCCCCCCTTCCCCCTCCCCCTAACCCCCAAATATTCATGCATTGTGTGCCAGGCACCAAATAGTACCTGGCTCATGGTACATGGATGTTTGAAAACATGCCTTTTTCAATTGTGGCATGTGCTGCGGCTCTTTTCCGGGCCGCAGCACAAGCTGCAATTGAAACAAGTCAGACTCATCCGACCACCATCGTAATGAGGGCCACTGTTTGGGAAATGTCATTTAGCCCAGTTTCTGTTAGGAATAGGTGGTCTAAACGGTTGTTAATAATAAGGTATGAGATGTCTAAATTTGTTTTGTGGCAGATCAGCATTTGTGAAAGAGGCAATTGACAAAGATTGAACCAGGTTAGTTGAGTTGGGCGATGTCTGAATTTCTATACTGTTGTTCGTGTTAAAGCCTCTTTTGTTGTTGTTCTTCGCCTGTTTTTTGCTTTCACGATAGTGGGGATTTTGAAGATTTATTGAATAAGGGTTTTACAGACTATGGAGTGATAATCCTCTAGAAAATTATGAATACCTATCACAACTCCTGTTGGTCAAGGGACTTGTCACTGAGTGGAGATGCAACATCCTACTCCACTCGTGGTGAATGTGGGGAACAAGAAAACTTGATTGAGTTTAATTAATTCTAGTTCAGAAGGAATTGTTAAGCAGGTGAAAATGTGAGTTTAGAAGTAAAGACAGCGAGGCCGCTGAGAGCCGGGTCAACTGCTTGTTTTTCTTTCATATTCTTCTTTTTTAATTCGGTGAACAGGCAAAAGCTCCACTTCAAGCACCACATACCAGTGTCTACGATTTGAGGCTTTCTGCCCGTCTCAGGCACAATTGGCAGGCTGCATGAGGTCAGCTGATTGACAGCTTGCATCAGGGAACGTGTGCTCCAGTTTTCCAGGAAACAGCTGTGTGTTTTTCAGGTAGATTCTGCCAGCAATGCTATTTGATATGATCTTGTTCAGGCAGGAGGCAGCACATTTCTGAACCTGGCGTGCATTGCACTCTTCATACCAGGGACGGCTCTGGGGCGTAATGACCGGGCACCAAGTTCGGGGTCGCTGTGTTTTGAAAAATGGGTATAAAGCATCCCACGCACAGTTCCTTGTGTAACCAGCAATTTTCAGGCAACAGTAAACATGTGAAGATAACTCTACTGATTAATATGCTTGCTGGAGAGTGGAGTAGCACAGAGGGATAATGTGCCTGCTGCACAGAACGTGTACCATGCAGATCACAGAGGAGCATTTTTATGTGGATAGCTCATTGGGTTACTGCCCTTTGTCAGGGAGATCCTTTTGTTACTTGCAGTTCATAAGTTACAATCCTAATATAGCACAGCCAGCTATGAACTATCATCAAAGAGCTGCATACAGACTGCAAGGTATAGAGAATTTTTTGTTTCCCCAGTCTTTTAATTATTCTAATGTTGCTTAAAAGGCTTTGTTTGGGTAGAAATACATTCCTATTAGTAAAGCCAACTCCAACCACACTGTTATGTTTTAAATCCTGAGTTTGTTTCTTCTCCAGACCAAGCACTCTTAAAATATACTGCTTACTAGTATGGATGAACATGTGACTTCTACACCTTGTAGTACTCTTTTTCTTATGAAGCATTTATTATACACTGATTTACACATGTACGATACATTGTCTCGGTATAATGTGTGTATGATGTAAAGTGCTCTAACATCCTACACTTTTATGAGTAGAGCTATAAAACAGATGAAATACCTGAAGAGATGAGGGGCACTGTTGGAGGGTGGTAGTGAGGGAATCTGTGGAGAAGGAGGTCATTTAGGGGAGGGCATCAGTAAAGATTGACACACTGTGGCCACCAGCCCTAAAGCCGGAGCTGCTTCACACAGTACCTGGAGAACAAAACAAGACTCAACTGACTGAAAAATGACTCTAAGTCTTTTCAAACCCTATAGCAATGTATGGATGAGATAAAGATTGAAATGGTAGGAGACAGAGTGTACTTCTCAGGTCCCTCATACATTCCAATCAAGACAGAAGTAAACACTCAAACAGCGATTAGAAACAGAAACTAAAATACTCAGGCGGAATTATCCAAGTTGTGAAGGAAAATGTCTCAAGCTATTGGCAAAGAAGCCAGTGGCTGAAGGAGATGGTCCCAAAATACCTTAAACTACACATAGTGGCTGAAGGTGGATGCACATAGCTCTGTTTTCAATTAAACATAGAAGCATTGCCTGGTTGGATGTAGTACTCTATTTATTTAAAACAAGTGCCTGGTGAACAAAAGATTTGCATCTGCAAAGGAAGCGCAAACAACTTTGCAAATGAAAAAAAAATCACAATTTGCAGTGCAAAAATTACTACAGATTAGAAAAAGTTTCCAATGTGCAAATTCAGTGGCTCCTTGCACTGCAATGCTGTTTTGCAGAAATGGAAAGTCAGTAGCTATGTATTACATAAAACCAGTGGCAGCTCCTATGGAGTCGGTATGGTAGGGCAGGCAGGGGGAGGATAAGAATTTTTTTTTAAAGCATGTACCTGATTACAGCTGCAACTTTTCCGTCTTCTTCTCGCCCTGGCTCCCGGCAGCACACAGGCCCCCTTAAGCCAATCAAGATGCTGCTGTGACCAGCATGATAGCACCATCATGATTGGTTTGAGTGGCCTGTTTGGCCGCTCTGACAGTGTCTGGGAGCTTTGCATCTGTTCTCCACCCTGCTGTGAAACATAGCCAGGTGGAGAAATTCTAAGTGTGCGTGACTGTTTGGCCGGCTCAAGACAGCAGGCCAAACTTTCATGCGCATTTATGGTGCACAAACCACTCTTCCTCTGTGTGATCCCAGCCTCACCCCACCCATCTTAATTTAGCTCTATAGCCAGTATGAAAAATAAAATGATAATAAGGTTGTTGTTAGCATTTTATTTTACCTTTTTCCACTGTGGGTGATGCTCCTCCGCCTTGGCAGGGGAGTCGCCGCTGCATGACACTACTTTTTGATTTGCCATTCACATGCACAAAAATGCAGTTGACAAAAAGTTCTAACAACGACAAAAATTATGCAAACTTAGCACCAACCGAAATTAGGCGCACGAAAAATGCAAACTATGAAAGAAGACCCTTTTACAGTTTGCACATGCACAGAGGAAGGTCACATAACAGTGTTTTAAACTGTACTGCGACCAGCCTTTCCCTTCTTATACAAGGGATTCTCAAAACTCTTCCAGCAGATAGACACTGATTACAAAAAAGGCACAAATAGTGTGATTGTGTTTGGAATTGGCGTGCAACACATTATGAAAAGTTATGAGTACTACTAGGGTGTCAGGACCAGTAGAATACTTATATCCCAAGACATCAGTTACACACAAGTTGCCTTCCCTGTGAGGCCAGTGGGATCTGTAAAGTACAAACACAAATCTCCACATTCTTGGGACCATGCTATTCAGAAGGGTCTCACTAGGTGTTGGCCTTGGCCCTCTCTGCAGGGTCCCCTTCAAACATTTTGCCTTTAGCCTTCCTATTATGCTTTATTTGTTTTTGTTGACGTTAGGACTCTGTGCACGTTATCATTGCTAACCAATGCTAAAGTGCTTATGCTTTTCACCTAAAACATGGTAAAATTGGCTTACACCTGAATGGCATATTTAATTTACTTATAAGTTCCTAGTAAAGAGGTATACTGGGTCTGTAAATTAAATGCTACTAGTGGGCCTGCAGCATGTATTGTGCCACCCACTTAAGTATACCCTCAAAACATATCCCAATTCTACCACTGCAGAGTGTATGCAGTTGTAAACTGCCACTTTGACTTGTCACTATAACCCCCTTGCCAAGGCCGTAAACTCCCCTTTTATTGCATATAAATAACCCCTAAGGTAGGTCCTAGGTAGCCAATAGGGCATGGTGTATTGTGCTTAAAAGATTGGACATGTGGGGAGCGGAGCTTGCCAGGCTCCAAAATGGCTGCGTCCTAGAGCCGCTCCACTGAAACCGGCTCACTATCCTTCACAATCCTCTATAATAACTGGTGTGCTTGTCGTTAAATCTGCGAACCCCTCCCCGGGACCGAAGCGGAACAGACAAGAGCAGTGGCCGGCACCCCGGAGTATGGACTTTCGCTCCCGGGCAGCTTCGGGGCCTAGGCATGGGCTGACAGGCTCGCCTCCTCATGAGACAGCTGGTGTCACCCCCGCTGAAGATTTGCTGCACAGGGACCTGAGTCGGGGCTGCCTTCCTCTGGGACACTGTGGTGGGATGTAACGGACCTGCCCATTCGCCACCCTGCTAGAGCACGGCCAGTCCTGTGCGGAACGGATAGAGAGAGCTGCCTGGGCGGGTGCTGCGCCATAGCCAGCTTTGAGGTGGCTGGCCGCACCATCTCTGGCGACGCTGCGGCCCGAGACAAGAAGAGCTCAAGCTGCGCTCATTGCGGGCGTGCCCTGCAGCGGAGCCGAGGGAGGTGCCCACCTAATGCCCAAGATTGTTAGCAGATTTTGCATCTACCTGTGGCATCGCGGTCTGTCTGGCAGGGGCATGGTGGCCTATGCCTGGTCCCTGGTCCTGGACGGGCGGACTGCTGTGGTGGCTGCACTGCTGTGCTGGGACCTCGGCTGCGGTAGCGTGTGATGGGTCTACGGCGCTTTGCAGCTCAGCGAGACATGTACTTGACTTGTAGAGGTTGGCAAAGTGCACATGGGTATTTTGTGGCCAATATTGATGAATGCACAGCTACCACTCCTGCTGATCATGGGTAGTGCAGTTCGTCTCCAAACATGGAATATTAGGGGGCTTAATGACCATAGGAAGATTAGGAATGTTGTAGCCTATCTGAAACAGCTTTGAATTGATGTTGCGCTGCTGCAAGAATCTCACTTGCCTCCACACAGCAACTTGCTGGTGCACAAAATGCTCCAAGGAAAGGTTTCTGCGGCGGATTTCACTTCACATGCTAGGGAAGTCCTAACATGGATAAACTCAGAGTCGGGGATCATGGTGCAGACACTTGATACTGACCACACCGGCAGGTATGTTATTGTGAGATACGGCAGCAGTCTCCCTCACAACCTAGATTATTGAACAATGGAATCAATCCAAATACATACAATGAGCACCCACGCCAAATTATTAACCCCTTAAACAAAATATTCCAACAATTATAAAAATATATTCTTTTATTTAATTTCGTTTGTCGAAGGTATTTGGCTGATCGGACTGTCTTGAGGACGCGACGTGCCGTCATTTATGTGGATCTCCGTATTTATTTGAAGCATGTTATAGACTGAAGCTCATATCATTTAGAAATACAGGAGTAGGAGGCCCAGTGGACGAAATGGAGGCATTTTAGGGATATTTTACCACCCAGTTCGATGTGATAAGTGATGTCCTGCGCACAAGTACCTTTTCAGAGTGTTGGACCGGCGTTGCATACATTTTCTTTAAAGAATCTCTAACAGGAAGAAAGTCTTTTTTGGAGTATCTACAGGCAACTCTAAGTGACAATACATGGTGTTGAGTCGCTCAAGGTACTGAGACCGGTGCTTGTTAGCAACGGGGTGAGAAGTTTCTGACCCTCAGACATTATATCTAGAAACGTCAGTCTGTTCCAAAATATAGGATTTTGAAACTGTTCTCCTAGTGTTATTCTTTTCCCCGGGTGGAGTGGCCCTTGTGTGGGCATTATATCTGGCAGGTCCTGATGAAGGTGGCATAGTATCATCTATCAGCCACCGAAACGTTTCGACCACTGCCCTGAGAACATCCTGCTTCCTGCAGTTTTTGTCTTTGGTCATTCCAATTACATTGTTACCCTGTAGTTGGGTTCACCAGATATATTATGAATGTGAAGGTTTGTCTGGTTGTGTGTGAGTAGGGTTTGAATGAGTTGGTGTGAATTTGTATAGTTTCTCTCTATCCGGGGTTTATCTGATTCAGTTGTATGTATTGTCTTCTCATTTTGTGATCAATTATGAATTTATAATTTATGTTGAAAATGCAAAAAATATATAAATATGTGCATATCAAGTAAAATATCTTTAACAAAAGAAATAAAATAAAAGAATATATTTTTATAATTGTTGGAATATTTTGTTTAGTGGCTTAATAATTTGGCGTGGGTGCTCATTGTATGTATTTGGATTGATTCCATTGTACAATAATCTAGGTCGTGAGGGAGACTACTGCCGTGTCTTGATATTTTCCCCTCTTCTCCCTGACCGCTATCTGTTTTTTAGTGGGGGTCCCCTACTTAATGCACTATGTTATTGTGAGATGCCAGAAAGTGGGAATTGATGTTAAGGTAGATAACGCGTATGGGCTCAATTATGATGACCCAGAATTCTATAATATCCTGGGCTGAAGCTTGCTCCTTCACAGGGACTCCTCAATAATAATAATAGGCAGTGACTTCAATTGCATTTTGAAACACCACAAGGATCTCTCAAAGGGTTCACCTCGGAGGCGGCGGGTGCAATCCAATGGAGGGCTTAGAAGTGAAGGAGATCTGGAGGGGAAACAGCTTTTACAACCAGGTTTTTACCTCGTTGTGCCGTTACCACACATTTTTTAGCACCCATATTTTTACAGCAAATATGTATTTACAGCACATGCCAATACCACACATTTAGGGTAAGTTGGGGGGTCAGGGGTCTCCCCCCACAAAAACATTGTTTTTAAATCCAAAAACAATGCGTGGTATTGGCATGCGTTTTAAATGCATATTCGTGGTAAAACCATGCACGTCAAAAAATGCATGGCATAGGCATGAAAAGTAATTGCCCGCGTTGTACCATCGTACAACCCATCTGGATCCTCCTCTTGCCTGATATAGCGGGTTTCACCCACTACTCTGCATTGTACGACACCCACATAAGAATCGACAACTGGCTTGTGTCCAAGGGTCTGGTCGGCAAGACTGTAAAATGCTTTCTCCATTTGCGCACTCTCTCTAACCATTCCCCTCTACAACTTGATTTACATTGTCCAGCCGGACGGGCACAAGCATTCCTTTGGAGATTTCCGCCCTACTACCTTCTGGACCGGGTGTTCATGGCAGAGATCCCTGCAGATATAGAGACATACATTGAGAAAACTATGAGGTCAGTTATTAGCTTTGCCACCATTTGGGAGGCTTTTAAAGTTCACATTTAGGGTACGGTTATTGCTAAACATTCTGTAGTGCTCAGATCACCAAGGAACCGTTTGACCAAACTAGAGCAGGACATTTCAATACTTGAGCAAACGTTTCAGAGGACGAGTGACATTAATATATCAGGAGACATTAAGGTTGCGCTTGAGGAGTTCCAGGACACCACGGATAGGAAGGTCAAACAACTGGGCAAATATACCATTGCCAGGGTTTACGGTTTACCAGTCCTAGCAGAGGTGGTCCAATTCAGGAGTCTGTCAGGGCTTCGAATGAACTGGACTAAATGGCTGGAGTTTCCTGACCCAGGTGACTGTTCCCCATGCAATGGACCACAGACCCAATTCACTATTTGGGTGTTCAAATACATGCTGACCCAGTTGTCATAGCAGAGAACTACGGAAGGGCAATCTCCAAACTAGAGGATGCCATTAACAGGTGGATCAAATTACCCCTCTCCCTGATGGGCCGCATCTCCCTAATGAAGATGGTGATCCTGCCTCGGTTCCTCTTCGTTGTTCTTAACATTCCGATATTGATCCCATGCTTTGCCTTTGGGCTCTTTCGCAAACTAATGATTAGATTGGCCTAGGCTGAGAAACAGCCAAGGGTTAAATGGGACACATTGACACTCCTGTATGCGGCTCGTGGACTGGGGACTCCGGACTTAGAACTCTATTATTGGGCCGCAGAGGCCTCGCATGCATACAGCTGGCCACAGGGTCCCCATGACTGCCCACATTTGTTTTTAGAACAGAACACAGTGGGTCCCCTGACTCTTCTACAGTTGTTTTACCCCCCCCCCCCCAGTCCGAAGACATGGGGTCAGGGACTCCCTAAAATCCACAGTACATGCATAGGGCAGACTACTAGACTCACAGTCGGAAGCACTCATGTACTCCCTGTTTATGCTTCTGGACTGGTGCAGCTGGCTCCCGACGTGGAGGGAGCGAGCTGTCCTCAAGGCAATGAGGCACCTAGCCATACATACACTGAGCGACTTCTATCAGGATGGGACATTGCGAAGATGGGTGTACTACCCTAAGGCCTCACAAGGCCTCTCGCCACTGGATACATTCCAATATCTCAGAGTTCGACATGCCTGGCGACAGCTGTTGGGGGATGACACAAATCCCCTACTACACGACATTTATATAACATACCAGTAGTGCAGTAATACTTTGCAATGTACAGTCTCCATGCAAAATAAAAAGCAGATCTTTGGACTTTAATTCTTTTCTTGATTCTTCTTTTAATGTCAATAACTGTGAATAGTCGGAAAGCCAATGCCAACACGTGTTTTGTCGCTTCCGTGTATTTTACATGCGACTTTTTCGAGGCTACATGAAAGATAGAACAGAGTCACTGATGTTAAATACTAATCCTTAACATGACTCTAAGACATTGCACCCAATACCTCCACCATGACATGAAGTTTAACGTGATGAACTAGATCAAATTGTAGATTACATCAAATATCTTCCTTAAGCTTTGCAGTTTCTACATATTTAATATTTAAACGAAACCAAGTTCTGTGCTTAAAATGCAATTCTTTATATCCTATTTATTATGTGTGAATATACGTATCTAATGTTACTAGCACCACTATTCCTAGAGTACGGTGTCTTTTTCACCATTAACCTCATTTTCACACGTGAGTGCCCTGCCACCCTCGCGTGTCAAATGCAAGCCATAGGTAATACACGAACCTCCATCAGCTTCTATCAGTACTTACTGCAAGGTAAAACAGAATACATTTCCATTAATATTAGGCCCTGCAACTCCATGCAGTCAATGCTTAAATCAAAATGGGCATTTGTCAGTCCCTATTAAAATAATGTACTTATCGCGTGGTTGTAATTCTGACCCACATGGTTCTCCGGCGTGGGTAATCTCTCACTAGGGGTGTTCACTGTGGTTGCTTAATCCAAAACCTCATGTAGTCAACTATAAAAAATGGACTGATATCAGACTGCTGTAAGTCAACTACATGAATTCAGTTAATCACATGTGACTATACACCTCTCATACAATACTCCTAAATTCCCCCAGTCCTTAACCGCATGCGTGCGGGCGGAATTCCGCCCGTACGCTGGGATTTGCGGTATCGCATGTTTCATGACGAGCTGGGCTCGTCATGAGCGTAGCAGGAGGCTACCTCATGACGAGCCCAGCTCGTCATGAGCGTCGAAGGGGTTAATAGTACCTTAAATTCCGTATAATGCCCTCATTTGTACCGCGTACCTTCTGGTATGATATACCAAGACATGCGCGTTCCCCAGTGGTTGGGGGATGATATGCAGGAACCAGCAGAGTTCTCTGCGCTCTCTTACATTATACAAGCAAATTAACCAGCAAAACTTATGACAGTTCTATATTCCATGGCCCAGGAGCCTAGGAAACTGAAACCAAATTAAGCTAGGACCGAGTGGCAAAGAGATCTGGACATAGCAATAGATGACACATGCTGGACGTACTGTTGTGAGGCCACGAAGCAGGTGTCCCTGAATGGTAGGCATCGCCTGATCCATTTTAAATACCTTAACAAAGTTTATAACACCCCCGCAGGCTGGTGCAATACGGGTTAAGAGACAATGCAAAGTGCGACAGATATGCTGGATTCCCCCATGAGGGCGTTGGCCTGCCCCAAAATCTTGTCATTTTGGGAGTAAGCGTTCTCGGTGCTGAGTGAGGTCAGTGGACAACGCCTAATGCCTAGCCCATTAGTTGTGCTACTGGGATATGACAGAAATATCTAAGCCGACTGCAGGAAACTGGTTGCAATAAGATTGCGAGATGCCATTTCAGACAAGAGGAGTCTTTTGATATTTTTGTACCTGATCTATTTGTTTGGTTGTACACAATCTTTGAATTTAGGTTCTGAATTTATTAGAACTGATTGTGTGAGTACAGGACTTCCTCTTAGTGTACCCTCTGATCTAATAGGGGGACACTCCACTGAGTTAGTACGATCTTTTGGGTGAAAAAAGAATTATCGTTGTAGTAGAATATTGTTTGTTGTTATATATCATTTGTATTTGACTGTGAAATAGAGATGTATACGTGTATATGTATATTTTGTATGACTAACAATATTACATATGAAAAAAACTCTACTTTGAAGTACAGATTGCTACAAATAAAATTGGTAATCTTGATGACGACTAGGCATGTGATCATTGTTTAAAAAGTTTAAAAATTAATGTAGAGAATTGTGTTCTCACTGTAGGGGAATTGGTAGTCCCTTAACCTTTAAGGAGTTTGAGATTGATCCTTCCCGACCACTTTCTATTATTTACAGCATGGGATTGCAAATAGCCAAGAGCAGGGCTGCAATGTACAGGGCAAAAGGTCCGTACTACTTATTCATGATTGGGACTCAGACAAGCTATACTGCAATACACAATCCGATGCATATAACTAACTTCTTCCCCCGCAGTGTCGCCCTAAAGGCTTTTGGGGCTTATATCAGCAATACTTAGTTGGGAAGGACTCGGAACAGCCGAAGGGAGGGGAGGGGTAGACTGCAGCTTGTGGGAAATTGTTTTTCACTGCTGAAACTGTTATTAAGGCTACAGCAATATCTGTTGTTGGGGGACCGTTGGTCATTTTGCCCATTTGTGACCCTAATTACTCTACACAAGGGACTATGCATCCATGTGCAATTGTGCGCTTACTTCCAGGTCTTTGATGATGTACCTTGTCACAACAGGTTTAGCAATGATAAAGGGATGTCTCACCTTGTTCGGGGGGGTTTCTTTCTTTTTTCTGTTAGATTGTTAACATAGACTACAGCTATGATGGATCAATCGTTGTGTGTTGTGCACTGTTATAAAATGTAATAAAAAAATATAAAACAATTTAAAAAAGATTGGGCGTGTACTTTTACGTTTTACATGTCCGGGTAGTGAAAAACTCCTAAATTTGTTAACTTTTGATTGGGATGAGCTAGTTTTTGTGTTTTGTATTTTAGAAATTATGATTACAAATAATCTTGAATGCTAAACCGGATTTTAAGTTACTATTTTGAAAATGCTACTTTTGTACCGCTTTGTTCGCCATAAGTTGGCAGGGTATGCTCAGACGTGAGTCCCTTGCTCACTTTGCCACTGGATTCAAGCAAGCCTGGCTGAAGACGGCTGAAATGCCAGAAACCGGTCCTAGGAAGCTTGTTTCTGGTCCAGGGAAGGCATGGCTTGGCAGTTCGGGCTGGACTGTTCCCATGAGGCACAGGGTCAGACTGATTTGCATATGGCCATGTCTGAACTGGGGGGCAGAGTGGGCTAAAGAACGGTGATGGATTAAACCCAGATCTGTTGACTGGGTGTGAGTGTTTGATTGGTTCATATGCTCCGTCCATCACCACCCCCTTTTGTACCACCTTTAGAAAGTTGGCAGTTTCTGCCCTAGCTATTTGGTGCCTTCAACCTGTTGCTGGGTCACATGACTGGGTGTAGCTGACAGTTGGTCTTTATTTATTCCTCCCAGACAGGATTCGCCATCAATTGGAAGGAAGGGGGGTGGAGCTGGGCAAATCTCTATTTGCAACTGAATAGGCTGTACTCTGCCTTCACACAAATGACTTTTCACCCCTACATTGTTCATGTAGCCAGCCTGGAGCCAGGGGAGGGGAGTTAGGAAACTGCATACACTTAAAAGGGAATTTTCTAGAAACTTCTCCTAATGTAAATGAGGCATCAGGTGTTAAATGGGACCATCAAACCTACTCTTCAGTACACTCCTGGACCTGTGGATACTACAGATGAAGGACTGCTGTGCTGCTCTGCTGCCAGAAGGACTTCTTCCCTGCTGCCCTGTTATTGTGTTGCCCTGCTTGCTTAGAAGGAAGACTAGATCTGCACCCTTTATCTCAGGCTGAAATGACTCCAATGGTCAGCTGACTGGCCTCCTGTGCTGAGCACCAGGGACATAATAAGATCCAGAGGCCTTCCTGCATCTGCTCAGCTAACCTGATGCCTGCTGGAGTGAGTGCCTGACCCCCAATTGGTGCCTTTCGGGTTCTGGACCTTTGGTATGGCTTTCGTTGAGCTCCTCTTCAAAGAAAAAAAACCTGAGGTTTTGGGCTCTTGGCGACTGCGAGCAATCCTGTTTATGGCAGGATCTTTGTGCCACAGCGACTGCCAGTGACGCCCGGCCACACAATATCTGCACTGCAGGCTATAGTATCGACAGCCTGACAAACACAAATCTCCAGCAAAAATAGTTTGCAAGGTCCAACAGGATCTTTGTGCTACAACAACGACCAACTGAAACGCCCAACCTGCTCTTCAAACTACAGCAACAACCATATGTGATGCTCTCCCTGCTCCTTGCAGCCCCTTCCACTACAAACTGAACTTTGCACTGGATTTATAAAATAACTCAGCGAGGCAAACCTGGTCCCTGTACCTGGCCTGCGATTCATTGTGTTAGGCCTGAACTGGCGACTTTCACCCGGTCTTGCACGGCTAGACCAGACAGTATTGAGTGTCACTTTGTACTTTTAGGTGCTTAACTTGGTTCAGGGACATTATATCGAGAACACAAACATCGTAACACATAAATACTGGGTAAAAAAACAACACTCATAAAAATATTGTTTTCCTATACATATAAAGGTAAGTACAAAAATATCAAAAAAGTAAATTGCTTCACACTAATATCATTAAAAAAGAACAAAAGGTTAATTCTAATGGCATTATATAGGTTAGAATGGTACATATTAAATATTTTTATATATATACATGGCTATATTTAAAAATACATCAATTTAAGTCACATTTTATACTATATATAAATATATACTTACATAAACATACACACATTATTATATATATATATATATATATACATATATTTGTATATTTACATATACATATATATAAAACAGAACACTATTGTTAAAAAAATCACATTGTATTAAATGTTTATTTTTAAATTTACTAATATATATATTTATGTAGATATATATATATATATATATATATATATATATATATATATATATATATATATATATATATATCCCAACAACTCTTCCCAAAAGAGCGGAAACCCCACGGGGGACAGCTTGGAAATGCATTTATTTAAGTTGATGGCATAATGCATTTCGGCCTCCTGTTGGCCTTCCTCAGATGCCTTTAGTGATCAGGAGGCATTTGAAACACTTCATTAAGTCCTGCTCCTTCCCCATTGGTAGGGATCCGCTCTGCCCCCTTCTAGTGTTTACTCACCCAACCGCAGTTCATCTGAACTATTGGTCCCAGAATTCAGCTATATCCAGGTAGGTGCTGCTGGGGGAAAATATATATATATATAGAGTCGAATTAATTACTGTAAGGAAGCGCTACGTCAGTTACAGGACCGAAATAACTATATGCCAGCGACTGAGAAGGAATACTTGGATAGCATCCATAGCTATCATTCTCTTATTGACAAATGGCATGGAAAAGGCATACTGGGAAGGGAAGAGTATATCTTTCTACAAAACAAACAGCCCAGGCTTCCAAGCTTTTATCACCTCCCGAAAATACACAAAGACGCCACAGAACCACCAGGGAGACCCATTGTGTCATCCATAGGAGGATTGACCGAAAGGATGTCGAGATTCATTGACTCTTTTTTGGCTCCATGGGTAGCTCAGCTGAGCTCATACACAAAATACACTAAAGACTTCCTCAGACAGATACAGGATGTGGAGTGGGAGGAAGATTTTATAATGATAACAATGGACATTTCAAGTCTCTATACGAGCATCAGTCACCAAGATGGGATTGCAGCCACTAAGACTTTTCTGAATCTACGCCCGGCACGTCACCTGGAGCATAGCAGAATGCTTTTGGAATTTATGTCCTTTTGCCTAATGAATAACATTTTTGTCTTCCAGAACCAACGATACAGACAAATTAGGGGGACTGCCATGGGTACCTGCTTCGCCCCAAGCTACGCAAACCTATTCGTGGGCTGGTGGGAGAAGCAGGTGGCCTGGGCTGATGACAAAACGGATTTTGTTGATAAAATAATATGCTGGAGAAGGTACATTGATGACCTTTTCCTTATTTGGAGAGGGTCAGAGTCTTCGGCTCTAGAGTACATACATATACTCAATCAGAACGATTTGAATCTGCAATTCACACATTTCATTAGTAAATCTGAAGTGAATTTCTTAGACCTCAGGGTCTTTGTTGAAGCTGGTATAATTCAGACTGCCCTCTTTAGAAAAGAGACGGCAGGTAACTCTGTGCTCCACGGGCGGAGCAGCCACCCGGCCTCCCTAATCAAGAGTATCCCCTACGGGGAACTGTTGAGGATCAAGCGCAACAGTTCTCTGGACAGGGACTTTACGGAAGCTGCCTGCAGTAGCGTATCATGCTTCAAAGCACGCGGCTACTCCGGTAAAACACTCCAACAAGCTGAACATAAGGTGAAAACCATTGACAGGCAAACTCTGCTGATTGACAAGAAGAGAGCAACCTCTAAAGGCGGGAGTGGCATCATTAGGCTGGTAACGAACTATTCGGTGGCAGCGAATAGAGTTTGTGCCATCATGTCCAAAAACTGGGGCATCCTGAGATCCGACCCCGTAATAGGGAAGGACCTACAAAAACATCCCATGATCACCTTTAGAAGAATAAGATCTCTTAAAGATAGGTTGGTCACAAGTCACCTTCCAAAAGAGAAACCTAAAGGAGATTTACGTGCCATGCATGGGTCATACCCATGTGGGAAATGCAAGCCATGTAACAACAGCCAGAGAGTACTGTCCTACGATGTTCCACATAGAAACAATAAGATCAAGATAAGCAAGTTTATTACTTGCTCAACTACATTTGTAGTTTACTGTCTAACATGCCCCTGCGGACTTAGATACGTGGGTAGCACGACAAAGGCGGTTAAATTACGTGTTTTGGAACACCAAAGGGCCATCGCTAACAGAGATGAGAGCTATCCGATGGCCCGACATTTTGCCTTGTGTCACAATAGTGATAGGACCCTCCTAAGCTTTTTCAGCCTAGACTGTGTCCCACAAAACATAAGGGGCGGGGATCTGAAAATGAAATTAAGGCGCCTAGAGTCCAGATACATCGTGGACCTTCAGACTAAATCACCTGGAGGCCTTAATGCAGGGGAGGAACTCCTATCACACCTCTGAGTTACAGTATTTGATATTAAGGGGCTGGAATTAGAAAGTGTCTTTTCTGAGAATAATTTTGTTTATTTTGGAATTAGCTTGGAATTTCTGTTGGTGGTGGGGTAATTAAATTCAGTATTATATCAGGATATTAGGTACTCTTAGCTAGAGTACACTGAGGGATGCATGTCATCAACTATACACAGCATTACTGTTAATACAATGTTAGTTCTAGGCTATATGGATATAATTAGCCTACAGATGCCCTTCCCCATTGAGAACTTGTAGTGATTTAGTGCAATGTAGGTCAGGTTGACTAATACAGAATGGGTTGCTTATATGCAAGATGAATCAGCCCATCTAGGGCTCAATTTTGTAAATATCATGTATATAGTATGTCGATATTTGCTCCTTCTTATATAGTCGGGCTGCTTAGTTAATTGCTTTGTGTTGATCAGTCCAAACATTGCCTGATTGTTTTGTTTTATAATCTAGGTTATTTACCATTCAAAGATGGCGCCCATACATTTCAACGAATTGTCCATTGTTTGTTTAAATGGTTTTGCTTTATCTCACTTCCGCCTTGTCGCCGCCAGCTGACACTGACGAAGGCAAGAGCTGAAACGCGTCTGTTTGTTTGATTTATCTGCGCAATAAACTTGAAAACGAAGTTTAACCTGCTGCGAGTGCTTTTCTAAGGGTTTGGAACCACGGAGCTCGAGATATATATATATATATATATATATATTCACTGAAAAAAACCATAGGTTTTACAGACGTTATAGTTTGGAATTAGCATTTAAAAAACCTTAGAAATTCACTGAAAAAAGTATAGGTTTCAGGGATGTTATAGTTAGTTGGACATTTCACTCATACAAAACGATAGAAATTCCCCTGTTATAGTTAGTTGAGCTAACTATAACTTGCACTCCAGAAATGCACTGCTGATGATGTCTCATATTACATCATTCATGACATGGTCAGTGATATCACTGATGACATCTCAAATGACATCACTGATGACATCACTGATCACATTATCCACATGAAAATGTGATGCACCTTATCAGACCCTAATATAACACTTGATACATCCACTGTAAAATACAGACTATAATTTTCGAAACCATAAGCACACCAATACCAGTTAGTATATAAATAAAATGTGAAAATAGTTTATGGTTTATATATGTTTATAAAAAAATTAAGTTTGACAAAAAAAATGTATAAACCTTTTCGGTTGTTTTCTTAACTGCTGTGTGACTCTTTCTTGTCCTTATTACTGTTATTTTCTGGTATCCACCATGGTACTAAATGTTAGACCACTTATCGCGGGAATACTGTTGATCTCTGCAGTTTGCACTAATTTCTGAATACTGTGTTAGATTTATCTCAACTTTAGTTGCATTAAAGTGCTAATAATGAAATGCAGAGTGGCCGTTGCCGTGCAAAAAGACATGAGGTGCACCTTTGCGATTTATTCTAAATACTAAAATCCTGTATTGAATTGCACTGAGGTAGTGCCTGCACTTACAGTGTACACACAAAATCAATGAAGAAATCTCATTGTATTTATATTGATTAGGAATAGTGCATCAGGTGCTGGAGATACACTGCCCAGTCCGCATATTGTTCTGCACACGACGTAATGACATCACAACTGCAATTTGAAATTAAGTCCGGCAATAACCCACGTTACCACCAGGAATTTTACACCTGCTTTCTGCTGGTGTTAAGCAGGATGACTACCTGCAGCATGAAGCGCAGGTAGTCCACAGCGAAGAGACACACCAGAACACCCACAGGTGCCATAGAATCAAGGAGCAAGATACAGGGATACCCATTAGGGTCACAAGACTCATCGTAATAATACCAGGACCACCAACGCCCTCCAAACCCGCACCTGAGCAAGTGTGTCCGTTGATATGCAAATGCCCTGCAACACCAGTGTGATGTCTTCAGCAGACGTTACCATGTCACCTCAGCATTAGCAGTGACCCTGCACATGTAGCTATGGACGCATCCTCCTGCAAGCACAACACACGTGTGCTGGTCTGGCCCACACAGGTCAGCGCGGGGGTGTGCCTATCAGGCAAGTGTAATGAGGTGTCTCAAACATGTCCGTGTGCAGGAAGTGCGGTAAGTGTGTCTCTGTGTTCTGCTGTGGCCTGCCACAAGGGCCGCAGCAGACGATGTTGTAAAGTGGCATACACCACCAACAAACGGCACTCTTGTGGTGTAGTTAGAATGCCGCAGGACATGCCGGAATATGCATTACAATGCTGTGCCGTACAAGTGTTCAGGATACAACAGAGTACCGTTCAAAAGTGTGGAGGCTCATGGGAGGGAGAAGCAGCTATTTGGCAACGTAACACACAGTGAACCCGCCCATGTTCCATGTGCTTGGCATCTCATCCATGATGACCACGGTCGCACACATCTCACAACACCCACAACCGGCCTTTGTACACATCCTGCAGGAATGCGGCATGGTTTTCACTTCTATGCTCATTCATTGGTGTGATGTTGCCGGATTGTGTGACTTATATTCCTTGTTGGTGTCTTTCATTTTGGCCATAGTTTGTCTATACTTGTGCTGTACTTGATCGTACATGCGTGCCATTGTGCCCATCTCCCCCACTCCCTGCTTCTTCCTCTTCCTGGTGCTGTTGTTTCTATAATTTTGCTCTTCCAAACATAAATACATGTAAAGAACAAATTAGAATAGTTCCTTGATTCCTTTAGGTTTCAAAACTTCTCTCTATTACTGTCTTTGTAATTTTCCATATAAACAGTTTTTTTAATATTCAAGGACACATAGAAGTCAAAAGTGCAACGTACTCTATCAACACACTTTCTAGAACATTCTACAATACGTGCAGGTTAAAAGTTCATACATTTTTTTAAACCCATAGATTTCTTTCTGCAACATTTTCTCTAACATTTATCGACATGTGCAGGTTAAAAGTTCACGATTGTTTTAAGTTTGAACACTGCATTCCAAATGCAAGTAGAGGGTGTGATTGAGTTGAGAAAATGTTATCCAATAATTTGTACTCAACGTTCAAACTACTTTTTCTTAACCAATCACAAAGATGCTTTTCCATAAAACGAATGTGCACCCTACTTTTAAAAAACAATGCTTTTCATCTCCCAATCAGGTATCGTTTTGTATGTAAAAAAAAAACTAGTTCCCCGTCTTTAAACATATCTCTTATTCTACGAAGGAACTGAATGAGCTACAGACATCTTTTCATACCTTCCAGCCATACCTTAAAAATGCTAGTTTGGATCGTAGGACATAGCTATGTTTTCTGGTGCAAGAGGTTTGCAGAACAGTGACGTATGGATTTAGACCTTGGTTTGCAAAATGTGGACATTAAATGGTTTGGACAGAGAGGATTGAAGTGGCACCAATTGTTGCCTTTGGTTAAAACCTGTTTGCATCTCAAACACCCTGACCTCATATTTGTGCACTGTGGTGGAAACGACCTAGGCACATTGACTAGGATAGGTTTGAAAATGCTTAGGAAGGACACCTTTGGACAATTGATGTTATTTTTGCCTCAAACTGTCTTTGTATATTCCAATATATGCTAAAGACAGAAGTGAAATGGTCCAAACAATTTTGTCCTCAGATTGAAAAATCTCGGAAGAAAGTCAACAAAGCTGTGTCTGCATACCTCAGAGACCACAAGATGGGGTCCATCTACAACAACAACATACGTTTTGATATGGCGGATATCTACAGAAGTGATGGAGTACACTTCACAGATCAGGGAAACTGAGTTTTCCTGAATAACTTGAAGCTGTGCATCCGCACTTATATGTAGCTCCAACTAATGAACACAAGGGCTCTTTTTAGAGCACCCTATAACTTACAACTTAGGCCCGCTATTTTAGGGCCAGATAACGGCAACTCTCAGACGCTCACCAAAATGTATTCTCCACACAACTGTGGCGCAGCGGCCAGACCATCTCACTTTGCAGCACAGAGCTCTCGCTTTGATCTCTGGCTCTACTCACCCATAGGGGTGAGTAGTTTGCGCTTTAAAAATACTGCATTGATTTACCTTCGCACTCCCTGTACAGCACCACCTAAACATTATATACAAGTTGGACAGGTGTGGCACAGCACCCAGAGCACATGACTTCATAGCATAGCACACACAGTTTAGGCTCACTGTTTCATCCCCGAGTCCAGCAGCAGCTCAATTTAACAGCATGACACTCTAGGCAATACCTCACTTAATTTCTGTACCCCGCACTTTCAGACCGGTATGGGTCAGTAGCTCAACGGCTTTACCCCGAGTCCGTCAGCAGCTCAGCTTACGCCCCCAGCGCCATCAGACCCGTAGGAGTGAGTAGTTAGCACTTCACAAACACCAAATTGATTTGATATGCGCAAATTTACCCTCTATAACACCCCCTAAGCACCATACACAAGCTACAATGTTCAAAACAAAATTTCATCCAAGTAGGTATAACTACATGCTCACACTACTTGGACAGGTATGGCACAGTGCCCAGAGAACATACCTTCACAGCATATGACACACAGTTTGGGACATGACTTCACACCATATAACACACAGTTTGGGCTCACTCTTTCAACCCAGAGTCCGGCAGCAGCTCAGCTTAGCAGCATGAGACTCTAGACAGTACCTCAGATATATTCCGTTTCCCAGGACTTTCAGACCAGTACGAGTCAGTAGTTCATCCTACTAGGTAAAAACACATGCTGACACTACTTCCACAGGTCTACTGCATCGGCCACGGCACATGGCTTCACAGTATAAGACACACAATTTGGGCTTACGCTTTAATCCCAGAGTCCCGCACAAGCTCATGGAAATTAACATGGAGAAAACACGTTTTGGGACCCCATTTTTTCTCGGCCCCCCCTTGACAAATCACCCCCAAACTTTCAACATAGAAGCTGATATGAACAAAAAAATTATTTTGCTAATTTCATGAAGATTCATCAAATGACGCCAAAGTTATAAGCAAAACAAAAAAGGCTCTTCCTATTGAAACTCGGTCCTAACTATAACTACCTACAGGCGACCGCCAGTAGGTAATATATATGTATATATATATATATACATATATATATATATATATATATATATATATATATATATATATATATATATATATATATATATATATATATATATACGCCACTCCACAAAGGAAAAGGTAACACCTTTATTTGTCAAAACCGGCTCACTTTCCCAACTGGTTCACTGCCCCTTACGCGTTTCAATGCTCCTGCATCTTAGTCATAGGGAAGGGGAAAGGCAGACACATGGAACAGACTGCAATGTCAATTTCCCTTTTTGAATGCAACCACCCTCCAGTGCGTGGTATGCTGGGTATTGTAGTCCAAACTTACTCCCTTCGGTGGGGTCCGTGTGATTGTCATTATTAAAACTCCCCAATTGTATTTCTCAATGTTTGTAGCCCTTCAGTGGGCTTCAGGAAAGTGCTCCGGTTTTCCTTTTCCTTTCTCAAAGGAAAAGGTAACACCTTTATTTGTCAAAACCCTTAAGCGTTTCAATGCTCCTGCATCTTAGTCATTTATATATATGAGCAAACCTATCCTGTTGCCAAAATCCACTATGCCTCGCGGGCGGAAAATAACAGGTACGGACCACACTCAGCTTGGTGGAATTAGTGCTTTATTTTTCCGATGACCTCTACTGCATGACGTGTTTCGACAGGGTCGCCCCGGTCTTGATCACATGACGTGCATAACAAATGGTGTGTCTTAAGTAGTGCTTTATAAAATGCCACTCCTCCTGAATTGGTAGACATAGGGAACATAGTGGTTGTAGTCACCAGGCATAAAAATGAATAGTAAATGTAAATACAAATACAAAGAAAATGCATAATACGGTCAACACCCAACATTTGGTATCAATGTAAAATACAATTGATGTCCTTTTAGTGTGGCCAAGTGGCCAAATATACTCGGGCGTACTTCGCAATCAGAAATCTTATCTTCTCTGTTATTGCAAAATTGTAGTCAATTCACCACCATGAGGAGAAGTGGAAACATAGAAAAAAGTGCAAGTGCAATTTAAAGTGCATTGCGTGACACGTACAGTGTAATAATTTCAATTGGACAGGTTTTAGGCAGCTGATTAATAATGTGCCAAAGATTATATAGGTTGTAAATCTGTATCTGAAAATATGGAGTAGAACTGGATTAATAGTAGAAAGTGCAAAAAAACGGGAAATCATGACTAACTAAGGAACTAATAGATGTAACTAAGCCTAGTTCCATAGTAATCTATATGAACATTGTAGAAGTCGCTTATAGGGAGTTAAGAGTAGATTTCACCTTGAAAGAGTCTGCAAATACGCAGGTAAAGTGCCACGACGTAGCAGCGCGTGATGAAAAGAGTGTGCAAATATGCAAGTAAAGAGCCAAGAAAAAGCAGCACTTAATAACATGACCAGTACATAGATTAATCCAGTGCAATATATATATATATATATATTCACTGAAAAAACCATAGGTTTCACACCAGTTATAGGTTGGAATTAGCATTAAAAAACGATTAAATTCATTTAAAAAACCATAGGTTTCACATCAGTTATAGTTAGCTGGAAGTTTTACTCGCATAAAACCAATGAAATTCCCACGTTATAGTTAGTTGGACTCACTATAACTTGCGCGTGCAATGCACTGCTGATGACGTCACATATTACATCACTCATGACATGGTCAGTGACATCACTCATGACATCACTGATGACACCATCCTTGTGACAGACCTCCTTTCACTGAAATGTAACCCTTGAAACACATATTCAAAAATAAAAAGTAACATTTTCAAAAAAATTGAGATACCCATACCAGTTACTACAACCAATTGAATAATTCCACCATCTATATACACATGCACTGATTTACCAACAGTTCTATATAGTCACTCATACATATACTCACTCATCATATGTAGTGATACACCTATACATCCTGTTACACACCGACAGTTATCCAAAAGTTACTCACACACATACTCACACATGCAAATAAACTATTGAACATCCATTTATTTGCATATACAGCTATACACACACTACCACTTTACTTCAAAGAAAACTTACACATACTTACTCTCTTAAACAATCACTTATAGAAACACATACTAATTTAAATAGGAACTCTTACAATCTCTTACTCTTAGATATACTCACTTATATACATCAATATTCACATACACTAGATTAAAACATATGTAGTTACTGATAAAGAAACTAGTGAGACACTCATTCACTCAGTAACACACACATATACACAGTCATCCACCCATACAGTCCTGCACATATGCTGTCTTCAAAACACATACAAAGAGAGAGTCAGTCATTCATGCATCTATGTGCTAAGTAATACCTCCACCAAACCATACAAACACTCATACTGATACTAAGAAAAACATCTAATAACCTATATACATACACATGTACCTACTCACCAACCCATGCAGCCACTTATACACAAAGTGAAACACTAATTAATATATTTAAATATTTAAACATTACTCACTAATATTTATTTTTCAAAAAGACACACATTCACTGGATGGTGTCATCAGTGATGTCATGAGTGATGTCACTGACCATGTCATGAGTGATGTAATATGTGACGTCATCAGCAGTGCATTGCACGCGCAAGTTATAGTGAGTCCAACTAACTATAACATGGGAATTTCATTGGTTTTATGCGAGTAAAACTTCCAGCTAACTATACCTGATGTGAAACCAATGGTTTTTTAAATGAATTTAATCGGTTTTTTTAATGCTAATTCCTAACTATAACTGGTGTGAAACCTATGGTTTTTTCAGTGAATTTCAATGGTTTTTTAATAGCAAATCTTTATAGTTATAAAAAATAATAAATTTTAAAGCGAATTTTATATTGTATAATTATGTCAATTTGTATTTATTTTTATTTTTAACCCGGGGCGCTCCCGGTGCGCTTACCGGTGAACGCACAGGTAAGCGCAATATTGCGGCGCGCCCTGGGGCGCGTACGGGGGAGCGTCCCGTTAGCGCTATTGCCGCGATCGAAAAAACCACATCGTGACGCGTCGCGTAAGCGTGACGTATCGCGTAGCCACGTGATGCGTCTTATGGCGCGTCGCGTAAGCACGACGTATCGCGTTGCCGCGTGATGTGTCTTATGATGCGCTGCGTAAACGCACCCGGAAGCGCTCCGCGGCGCGGCCCGGTGTGCATAGCGTAAGCGTGCCGGAGCGCGTAGCGGAAACGCATCGGGTCATGTGTCGGGTCATGTGACCTGAAAATAACACTTTTCATTGGTTCTCATCATTTTTTTTCTCCAAATGATGAAAGCCCCCTCCTTTTTTCCTCATTCTAACTTTCTTCATTGAGAGAGCAAGAGCTATTTTTGATCACTGCAATAGCATCACTTGTAGCTGCAGCTGGTGCACCCCCACCACCACCACCACCACCAAGAAAAGAAGGTCCACCACCACAGTTCCTTGGATGAGAAGAAGAAGAAGATAAAGAAGAGGAGGAGGAGGAACAATCAAGGCGCTTCCTGCATGAAGAACCAAGGCAAAGGCACGTTAAAGTGCACTATATTTGGCAATTCTATTCAATCCCTGAAGACAAAAAAAGGTGAACGCCCCCAAAGTCACCTGTCTAATTTGTGGCTCAGTCCTCTCCAGGGGCAATCCCCTAAAGAAATATTCATTTGGTAATTTTACCATGAACCGCCACATGGAGAGGTTTCATCCTAATAACTTAGCCCACGCTGAAGTTAAGGAACTTCAGAACAACCCACCCCCTGTGGCCAGCACCTCCTCTACTGAAGACTCACTTTCTGGTCCTGAAGCACGCCAAATGGTGCCAAATATACAACAAAATTTTGGCACCATAAAAAATGTTTGCATTTTCTGTGGCAAAACGTTATGTTATGGTGAACTTAATGTCACCTTAATAAATAATGCTGTGGACAACCACCAATGCAACAAGAAAAGGAAGCACTCATTTTTTTCTTTTTTTTTGCTCCTGTTGTGCCATTTCCACTTCCCTGTTTTTTGTTTGTTCCCTTAAAAAACACAAAAAAATATAAAATTGTTCAAAAAACATGGCCCCCACATCAAACCTAGGGGGTCAGGGGGGGTCTACCCTGCCCCCTTTTGGTCATTTCCCCCTTTGTTTTTTGCCACCTCTTGTGTCTCGGTAGGATCGAGACACAAGAGGTGGCAAAAAACAAAGGGGGCATGGCGGCCGCTGCGGACTGTTTCGAATGTTTACAGACACCCGAGAACCAATCAGCTTTCCGTGCGCAAGTCGCGTGGCGCGCCCGGAGCGCTCCCCGGTGCGCGTACTGGGGCGCTGCAATAGATATATACATTTTTTTAACCTGAATTACTCGAAATCCTCTGGAGCACATATCTTGAGACATAGCAAAGGCACATCGGGCTACCAGTCCCTACAATTTTGCCAAGTTTGGTGAAAATCCATTCAGCCGTTCGAGCTAAAAGTGCGACCGACCGCCCTATGGAAATTAACATGGGGAAAACATGTTTTGGGACCCCCCCTTTTATCTCAGCCCCCACTTGACGAATCCCCCCCAAACTTCCAGGGAAGGAGCGGAGCGCCGCGAGGCAAAGTTGCTGAGAAATTCAGGCAGATTCCTCAACCGGCGCCAAAGTTATTCCCAATAGTATGTTGCGATTTCCCTATGGAAATCAATCCTAACTATAACTACCTACTGGCGACCGCCAGTAGGTAATATATATATATATATATTCACTGAAAAAACCATAGGTTATAGACCATATATAGTTAGGAATTAGCATTTAAAAAACCTTTTTTTACTCACACAAAACCATTGGAATTCCATATATAGTTAGTTGTACTAACTATATATTGCGCACCCGCAATCCACTGCTCATCATGTCACATATTACATCATTCATGACATGGTCAGTGACATCACTGATGACATCACTGATGACATCTCAAATGACATCACTGATGACATCACTGATGACATCTCAAATGACATCACTGATGACATCACTGATGACATCTCAAATGACATCACTGATGACATCACTGATGACATCACTGATGACATCTCAAATGACATCACTGATGACATCACTGATGACATCACTGATGACATCTCAACTGACATCACTGATGACATCACTGATGACATCATTCATATGATAATACGATGAACCTCTTCAGACTCTAATATAACCTTAGATACACTCAGTGTAAACAGACACTCACAGACTGTCACTCATCCATGGAGTTACTCACACACCTAGTCAGTCATGCAAAGAATCAATCACACCTCCATTTACTCAACTATACAGTTATACACACCTTACTTATTCAAACATATACTAACACATATTTACTCTCTTTTACAATGCCTGATACAAGTTCACAATGATCAATACAGCCACTCACACATTCACTGGCTCTTATGCACAGTTATTTATATATGTCAACTGTCACATGTACTGTGTTTTACATATGTACTTACTTTGACATGTAGCACTGAGATATCCATTCACTCACCAATGCACTCAGTCAACCGCCCATACAGGTGTTTCTACATGCACTTTTGAACCCATACATCTAGTGAATCAACTGCTCACACATCTATGCACAGAGTCATACACCTCCCAGCCACCCACACACACACACTCAGTCTCCCATACAAATACTTGGGCAACCAATCAATAACCCATATACTTACTCATATAGCTACTGATCAACACATGCAGCAGTTTACAGAACAACAGACATAATGATGCACAAATTAAGACAGTTTAGTCACTAACCCATGCACTCAGTGACACACATTTATTCACTCACTCATACAGTCAGTCATGCACCTACTAAATCCTTCATTCAGACACTTATACATCCACTCATTCTTCAATATGTAACACATATTTTAACTTTACAGAAACATACAGTCACTGGATGTTGTCATCAGTGATGTCATCAGTGATGTCATTTGAGATGTCATCAGTGATGTCATCAGTGATGTCATCAGTGATGTCATCAGTGATGTCATCAGTGATGTCACTGACCATGTCATGAATGATGTAATATGTGACATGATCAGCAGTGGATTGCAGGTGCGCGATATATAGTTAGTACAACTAACTATATATGGAACTTCAATGGTTTTGTGTGAGTAAAAAAAGGTTTTTTAAATGCTAATTCCTAACTATATATGGTCTATAACCTATGGTTTTTTCAGTGAATTTTCAAGGTTTTGTAAATGCTAATTCCTAACTATATATGGTCTATAACCTATGGTTTTTTCAGTGAATTTCATTGGTTTTTTAAAAGCTAATATCTATAGCTGTAAAATGTATTCTTCTTTAAATCAAAAAATATATTTTATATGTTTATTAATAATTTTTTTTTTTATTATTTTTTTGTGCCGAACCGGGAAGCTTCCCGTTAGCTCAATTTGGTGCCGCGACCCGGTCCGCGAACCGGTAAACGTTCCGTTTGCGCAACTGCCGTATTAGAAATCAACATCGCGACGCGTCGCGGATGCGCGACGTATCACGTTGTCGCGTAATGCGTCTTATAACGCGCCGCGTTAGCGCACCCGGAAGTGCTCCGGTACGCGAACTGAGACGCGAAGCGCAGCTCCCCGGAAGCGATCCGGGGCGCGTCGCGAAAGCGCAACGTATCGCGTTGCCGCGTAATGCGTCTTATGACGCGCCGCGTTAGCGCACCCGGAAGTGCTCCGGAGCGCGAACCGAGGCGCGAAGCGCAGCTCCCCGGAAGCGATCCGGGGCGCGTTCCGCAGCGCGTAACATAAGCGTAACAGGTCATGTGACTTGTTAATACAACTTTTCATTGGTTCATTTCACTTTTGGTTTCCTAATGATGTAAGGCTAGGTCAGGTGACCTAAAAATAACACTTTTCATTGGTTTAGAACTATTTTTTTCCCAAATGATGAAAGCCCCCACCTTTTTTCTCACTCTGACTTTCAACTTTGTGAAAGGAAGACCTATTTTGCTGAGTGGAAAATGGCTTCACTAGTAGCTGCAGCTGGTGCACCCCCACCACCACCACCACCTCCTCATAGGAAGAGAGGACCACCTCCACAGTTCCTTTCCAACACAGAGGAGGAAGAGGATCAAGAAGAGGAAGAGGAAATACAGGGAACACAGTTTTTACAAGAGGAGCCCCGGGTATCTCATCATAAAAATAGTTTCATTTGGCAGTTTTTTTCTTTTCCCGAAGGACAGAAAAAAGTTAATGCTCGGTATGTGACGTGCCTCATATGCAAAGAGGACTTATCTAGAGGCACAGATAAGAAGTATAGTTACGGCAACTATACTATGCACCGTCACATGCTGAGGTGGCATCCACTAAATTACAGCCGGGCACAGATGCGTGACCTCCAGGACAACCCACCAACTCCTGTGGCCAGGACATCGGCACAGGTATCTCTGTCAGGGCCAGAGGCACGGGAAACAGTGCCAAACATTCAGGATAACTTTATCCACATGAAGATTGTCTGTTTATATTGCGGCACCTTACTCTCATGTGCCAATATGAGCATTAACTTAATAAACAGAGCATTTGAAAACCACAAGTGCTCTAAACGCCCCAAAAAATTATTTTTTTTTTGCTCCTGTTGAGCCCTTTCCAATGCCTGTTTTTTGTTGTTTCCCCCCCCCAAAAAACCAAAAAAAACATAAAATTGTTCAAAAAATACAAAAAAACAAAAAATGTTCAGAAAAATAAAAATAAAATATAAAACCACAAAAACATTTAAAAAAAAGTTCTTTTCAGAACTACCTCCCCTTTATAAAAAAATTGCTAGAATGTTTAGCACTCTGGCAAGCTCTATTTCTTTTGGTTCGCTTCCCGGTTCGCTCGCCGGTAAGCGAACCGGGAGCGAACCAAAAAAAATAAAAAAATAAAAAAGAAGAGTAAGTATAAGGGAAGTCAAAGTGCAATACAAGGGAAAAGTCTCACTTTCAATAAACATGTCATACAACCATCAGATTTAAATAATTGCAGAACCTCAAATGTGATCTATCTGATCATATGTCCATGTCACAAAGGATATGTTGGACAGACGGGCAGAGCTTTCAATGTAAGGCTGACAGAGCACAGGTCAGCGATTAAAACTCAGAAATTAGTAGCCCCGATGGTAAGCCACTACGTAGAATGTAAACACACATCTGACCATATATCATGGTACATTCTAGAAAGAATAAATCCAAGACCAGGATTAGATCTAGATAAAATCCGCAAAATGAGAGAGGTCTATTGGATGTTTCTTTTGGGGACTTCAATTAATGGGCTTAACGCTGAAATACCATGGGAACAAGCGATATTATGATATGAACAAAATGGCTGTAAATATATATGGGAATTACCAATGGGGAAGATGTACCTTCTGTGAATATGTATAAAGATTGTGATAAGATATGAGTAATGGCTCACTACTGCCTGCAGATGGCAGCACTCTAGTTGAGAAATATGAGAGACGTCTCTATGAGCAACACCATAGAGAGGGGAAATAGAGGTCTACCCCCAATAGGCATAAAGTAAGTTATATGGACAATATTTCAACATACGTGAACATCAGCATCTTTTAGAATGGCGTTTATACTATCATATACTCACTAAGTATAATAGAACAGACTCTTTATTTTTAGAGCTCCGAGCGAATATATGCTGGTATTAATGGATAAGAAATGCAACAAGCGGTAAGAATCACGTGCCTAGTTCACCTGTGCACACAACATGAATAAAGTTGAGTTAAGTATAAATAGTAACAGCAACTTATTATTTAAAGATGGCTAACCTCTAGTATACGTGAGAAAAATAGCTGAGTAAGTCTATTACGCAAAAGGCTTTCGCACGTACGGGCCAACAGGAATAAAATGCAAGGGATATATATAATAAGTGAAAGAACACTAGCGTTTTGTTAAATTTTAAAAAAAACGGAGGCAATATTTGATGAGGGTTATCTAAATGAACATAAACTTGTATAGGTCGAACCTCTTTAAGATGGCGGCGAGATTCGACCTATAAAGTAAAGATATCTCAAGCCTTGCGAGAACGCGCGAGAATTAGATTGAAGGGTGTAGCTTGGCGCCAAAAAAAAGAAACAACATAAAAGAGGTCAGAAAGTGCCGGCAAAACGAACCGGTAGACGGCAGCCACAGGATGCAAGACAGCGCGACGGCAAAATAGAAATAAGGTATGGAAGGGAAAACATTATTAGATTAGGTTTAAATTCTAAAACATTACTTCCCTGTACCCATGGTTTGTATTATGTACCTAGGTAACCCGCTCATAGAAGAAACGGTGTATCAACAGGATCACCATTATAAACTCAAGATCCCTAAGCGATAACTCACCCTCGAGGGACATACAACACAGGAAGTAATCTATGCGTGAATCAGGTGGGACTTCCTTCCTTCCTCTATAATTTGATGTAGTATAGGTTTCACAGAGGAGGACATGCATTGATTATTTAACGCTTAAGCATAATTTATGGACTCTCGTAGATATTGCCGCCGCTCCAAGCCAGACAATAAGAATCAACGAGGCATCTATCAAAGAAAATAAAGCGCCACAACTACAAAACTGCAATACAGGTAGAATCAGCATGATCTAACTAGTAAAATGATACTAGCTTTGGTATAAATTTCTTGAGATTTTCCTATATCCAAATAAATTCTTGAATATGCACTATTATCTCTGGCAGGCTCAATCTCAAGAGGGCAGCTTGTCACTAGGGGCGCCGTCTATACCAGAAACTGTGGATCACGATTGCGAATAATCAGGTAGAATCCACTATCTATAACTAGAGTGAAATATTAGAAAAAACAATCCCAGGCCATGTCTTTGTAACAATGTACATATATTTAAATCAGATAGTACACCAGGGGGAAGTAAAACATCAGGCTGAGACATCGATAATATGAAGACCTGAGCCCCAGCATCCAATCCTGAATGGTATGTTTGTGGAAAATTAATAGAAGATAAGACACACTCTATATGTGACTGATAAGGAGATAAAGATGGCATACACGTCAACATATTTGCTACATACAGCATGTAACCATATGGAGCCCCTACTCTAGTTCTTCCCTTAAATAAATACCCAAACATGCCTTTTTAGATAGGCACTCAAGCTCCCATCTGCAAGCAATAGACAAGTAGAAATGCATTGATGTAAATAATGAAGTGTTGAATTGGAAAAGAGAATTCTTAAAGTGTACATAATTGTTTGGAAAAAAGTGTAAGATATGTAAATAAATGTATAGGTTTTAGGTATAAGGACACACAGAGAAGGAAACGGTAGCGAACAGCGGGAAGGGGTGGACAATCAGCTGGGGGTTAATCGCCTTATAAATCAAGAGAAGCAAAGTTGTATAGAATGAATAGAATAGAAGTAACTTAGGTAGACGTTGAGAATGATAGAAAAGCAGTAAAGAATATATCATTAAAATATCGTTTCTTATCATTATAGTCACGGTTGATGTTGCAAAAGAAATCACAGAATCCCTGAGGAAGGCGAACGGCCGAAACGCGTCGAAAGGAATATATTCTGTGTTTGATAATTGAAGTTGCTTACTGTGTAGATATTTTATTAACTAAGCAAACTGTTTGTGTTATATGTAAAAAGAATATGTACAAAAAATGATGGAAATGGTATATAAAAAGTAAAAAAGAAAATAAGAGTGTTCTCCCAAAAAAAAGTGTATACATCAGATTCACAATTTATATATAAAAAAGTTAAAAAGAGAGAATAATAAAATAAAAAGATTTAACACTCAAAGATACTGGTTGGAAAAGTTTTTATCTCACATTAACGTCTAAAGTTACTCTAAAAGTATAATTACACATAACCCGGTGTGCACATGCTAACGATTACTAAAACATAGATTACCCTGCTAGGGTTTATCCTAATTTGCAGGGGCCCCAATTTTTCTAAAGAGATATACTCGCGGCAGGTCCGTGAGGGGTAGCGTACAAATTGATCAGAAGGCAGAACAACCAGCCACAAGTGTATCAAGTTATTCAGGGATTTCCTTAAGCTGAGGGCCCTCCCTCCTGTGGTGTCGCTACACGTCACTACCGATCGCAATAAATTTTTCTTCTAATTATTAATTGTAAATAAAAGTGTCCTAAATAAAAATAAAAACAAGATTTTAATAAAATTGAAAAAGTTTGTAAGAAACATGGCAAAATTGCCATCATTCGGGTTCACGGATGAACAATTTGCCAACATGGTAGGGAGCTCAGTCTCGTTTGGAGAGTCTATCACAACAGGCCAGGATCAAAATAAAGAAGTCAACACACTTTTGGGATTAAGAAAAAAATTAAAACGTATTGAACAGCATGGGCAGTTCATGCTCCAATACCTGAAAGCAGGAGTGATACCGCAGGGTTTAAGGGTACGAAACATACCTGGTCTATTTACACACATCAGAGAGTTCCTGGAGCGCTGGTCTCTTATATCGAACCGGTGTTCCAGGGACTATATGATGTTAATAGTAGAAACAGCAAAAGGAATGTTACAAGAATTAGCCAAAGAAATAGCAGAATTGGAAGATAAGATTAAAAAATCAGGCATTTTGGAAGATGCAAAGAAAACACTGGATGAAATAGAGAAAGATGTGGAATCCTATGCAGAATATCTAATAAAGAGAAAAACAGATAAACTGCAGAAAGATATCAAATTCTTTAAGAGAGAAATAGTATATCCGTACTTATCTGAAAATTATTACACTAACAATGATGAAGGAATGGACACCTGGGGGCCTAGACAGAATAAATATGGGAAAAAGGTTAATACCTTTTCGGAATCTTCAGGCTCAGATAGTGAAGGAGCATCATATGATGGAGGTTATCAGCGTGGTAGGCCAAATTCTAGATATCAAAGTAGACGTCCTTTTTTAGGCCAACGCCCAGTGAGACGCACAAATTGGAGACCACAATATCATCAAAGGTTCCAGAATGCCCCACAACAAGAATATCAACACCCAGTACATCAAGAGATGAGCTACGATCAGTATCTGGAAACAAGGAACAATCGCTACTGGAAGAATTAGATCAACTACCCATATTTAACTTAACATCCCAAAGACTATCTACAGATACTATTCAAGTCCTGTCCAAAGGTCTCTCTTTCGCCCCGCATTCGGGGCTTAATAAGTTCGATCTATTTAGAGACTTACAAACCTTCCTAAGAAAAATCAGATTGAAATTCTTCTTCCATGATAAAGACTTAAATGCAGAACAAACAAATCTTTCAGGCTTAAAACCAAAGTCGGTGTTCACCCCAACTTTAGAACAAGTGCCACCTCAGGTAGCTATTTTTGAGCAAATCTTGTATGAGAAATTCACTAACATTACAAATTATGTCCCGAATCCAGAATTCAATTTGACAATTAGTCAATATAAAGCAATGATTAAGATTAGAAATGATGAAAAAATCACAATAAAAGCTTGTGATAAAGGAGGAGGCATTGTGGTGTATGATACGTCACAATATGTCTCCAAAATGGAAATGATGCTAAGTGATCCACGCTTCTATGCCCTAATAACCAAAGACCCAACAACTCAGACTAAAAATAAGATTAAAAAACTGACGAATCAGGCACTCAGAAACGGTGAAATATGCAACCAAGAGAGTGAATATCTCAACGTACAGAAACCTAGGCTAGCAAGCATCTATGGTATCCCGAAGGTGCACAAGGACACGCAAGATCCACCCCTGAGGCCGATTGTTACAACTATAGGCTCGGTAACGGAACCACTAGCCAAATATATAGACACAATACTATGTCCACATGTTGCGAACATCCCTGGTCATGTGCAGGACACGAGACAGATCATAAACATTGTAGAAGAAGTGCCCTACTGTAATACAGCCCACATTCTAGTGACAATGGATATTGTAACACTATACAGTAATATTCCAATCTCTGGGGCATTACACGCCACACATTGGTTTATACAAAAATATGAAGTCCAGTGCCCAACTGTATTTGTCTTAGAGTGCCTGAGCATTGTCCTTAATGACAATGTTTTTGAGTTCAATGGCAAGCTATACAAACAGCAACAAGGAGTCAGCATGGGGGCATCTTGTGCGCCCACCATAGCGAATATCTATATGGCCCATTTTGAATCTCAATTTGTTTTTAATGAGGTGGCACCGTTTTTTGAGTCAGTAACCAAGTGGGCAAGATACATAGACGACGTGTTCTTCATCTGGATCGATAATGAAGACAGGTTAGGAGAATTTCTAAAGTGGATAGACCTATGTGATAGTAACATCAGGTTCACAAGTCACACAGACAGGGAAGAGGTAAACTACTTAGATGTAGTAATAAAACATAAAATGGGTTCTCTTATTGTTGACCTCTTTGTTAAACCCACTGCAAAAAACACACTCCTTCACTATGATAGTTATCACCCTGCAACCCAAAAAAATAGTGTACCATTTGGAGAATTCCTCAGGTTGAGGCGGAACTGCACAAATATACAAGATTATGATATGAAAGCAGCCACCATGAAAGAAAAATTCCTGACCAGGGGATACCCAAAGAAAATCATAAGAGACTCATTTAAACGGGCTCGTTTTTATGACCGACAAAGTCTGCTACAACCAAAAAAAAGTAAAGACAACCCTCAACTGGTATTTGTCACAAAACACTCCAATATAAATGAAAGGATAAGGCAGACGGTTTGTGCCAATTGGCATGTATTAAATGCCAATGTTCCCAAACTAGAAAAGTTGCCCAAACCCATTTTTGCTTACAGAAAGAATAAAACGCTCAAGGACCACATAGTGAGATCAAGAATGGCAAGTAATACAACCATTACACAGCGAGCAATAACAAATATGAAGCCAGTGACAGGCAATTACAGTTGCTCAAATTGCAAATCTTGTCAAAGTGCAATACAAGGGAAAAGTCTCACTTTCAATAAACATGTCATACAACCATCAGATTTAAATAATTGCAGAACCTCAAATGTGATCTATCTGATCATATGTCCATGTCACAAAGGATATGTTGGACAGACGGGCAGAGCTTTCAATGTAAGGCTGACAGAGCACAGGTCAGCGATTAAAACTCAGAAATTAGTAGCCCCGATGGTAAGCCACTACGTAGAATGTAAACACACATCTGACCATATATCATGGTACATTCTAGAAAGAATAAATCCAAGACCAGGATTAGATCTAGATAAAATCCGCAAAATGAGAGAGGTCTATTGGATGTTTCTTTTGGGGACTTCAATTAATGGGCTTAACGCTGAAATACCATGGGAACAAGCGATATTATGATATGAACAAAATGGCTGTAAATATATATGGGAATTACCAATGGGGAAGATGTACCTTCTGTGAATATGTATAAAGATTGTGATAAGATATGAGTAATGGCTCACTACTGCCTGCAGATGGCAGCACTCTAGTTGAGAAATATGAGAGACGTCTCTATGAGCAACACCATAGAGAGGGGAAATAGAGGTCTACCCCCAATAGGCATAAAGTAAGTTATATGGACAATATTTCAACATACGTGAACATCAGCATCTTTTAGAATGGCGTTTATACTATCATATACTCACTAAGTATAATAGAACAGACTCTTTATTTTTAGAGCTCCGAGCGAATATATGCTGGTATTAATGGATAAGAAATGCAACAAGCGGTAAGAATCACGTGCCTAGTTCACCTGTGCACACAACATGAATAAAGTTGAGTTAAGTATAAATAGTAACAGCAACTTATTATTTAAAGATGGCTAACCTCTAGTATACGTGAGAAAAATAGCTGAGTAAGTCTATTACGCAAAAGGCTTTCGCACGTACGGGCCAACAGGAATAAAATGCAAGGGATATATATAATAAGTGAAAGAACACTAGCGTTTTGTTAAATTTTAAAAAAAACGGAGGCAATATTTGATGAGGGTTATCTAAATGAACATAAACTTGTATAGGTCGAACCTCTTTAAGATGGCGGCGAGATTCGACCTATAAAGTAAAGATATCTCAAGCCTTGCGAGAACGCGCGAGAATTAGATTGAAGGGTGTAGCTTGGCGCCAAAAAAAAGAAACAACATAAAAGAGGTCAGAAAGTGCCGGCAAAACGAACCGGTAGACGGCAGCCACAGGATGCAAGACAGCGCGACGGCAAAATAGAAATAAGGTATGGAAGGGAAAACATTATTAGATTAGGTTTAAATTCTAAAACATTACTTCCCTGTACCCATGGTTTGTATTATGTACCTAGGTAACCCGCTCATAGAAGAAACGGTGTATCAACAGGATCACCATTATAAACTCAAGATCCCTAAGCGATAACTCACCCTCGAGGGACATACAACACAGGAAGTAATCTATGCGTGAATCAGGTGGGACTTCCTTCCTTCCTCTATAATTTGATGTAGTATAGGTTTCACAGAGGAGGACATGCATTGATTATTTAACGCTTAAGCATAATTTATGGACTCTCGTAGATATTGCCGCCGCTCCAAGCCAGACAATAAGAATCAACGAGGCATCTATCAAAGAAAATAAAGCGCCACAACTACAAAACTGCAATACAGGTAGAATCAGCATGATCTAACTAGTAAAATGATACTAGCTTTGGTATAAATTTCTTGAGATTTTCCTATATCCAAATAAATTCTTGAATATGCACTATTATCTCTGGCAGGCTCAATCTCAAGAGGGCAGCTTGTCACTAGGGGCGCCGTCTATACCAGAAACTGTGGATCACGATTGCGAATAATCAGGTAGAATCCACTATCTATAACTAGAGTGAAATATTAGAAAAAACAATCCCAGGCCATGTCTTTGTAACAATGTACATATATTTAAATCAGATAGTACACCAGGGGGAAGTAAAACATCAGGCTGAGACATCGATAATATGAAGACCTGAGCCCCAGCATCCAATCCTGAATGGTATGTTTGTGGAAAATTAATAGAAGATAAGACACACTCTATATGTGACTGATAAGGAGATAAAGATGGCATACACGTCAACATATTTGCTACATACAGCATGTAACCATATGGAGCCCCTACTCTAGTTCTTCCCTTAAATAAATACCCAAACATGCCTTTTTAGATAGGCACTCAAGCTCCCATCTGCAAGCAATAGACAAGTAGAAATGCATTGATGTAAATAATGAAGTGTTGAATTGGAAAAGAGAATTCTTAAAGTGTACATAATTGTTTGGAAAAAAGTGTAAGATATGTAAATAAATGTATAGGTTTTAGGTATAAGGACACACAGAGAAGGAAACGGTAGCGAACAGCGGGAAGGGGTGGACAATCAGCTGGGGGTTAATCGCCTTATAAATCAAGAGAAGCAAAGTTGTATAGAATGAATAGAATAGAAGTAACTTAGGTAGACGTTGAGAATGATAGAAAAGCAGTAAAGAATATATCATTAAAATATCGTTTCTTATCATTATAGTCACGGTTGATGTTGCAAAAGAAATCACAGAATCCCTGAGGAAGGCGAACGGCCGAAACGCGTCGAAAGGAATATATTCTGTGTTTGATAATTGAAGTTGCTTACTGTGTAGATATTTTATTAACTAAGCAAACTGTTTGTGTTATATGTAAAAAGAATATGTACAAAAAATGATGGAAATGGTATATAAAAAGTAAAAAAGAAAATAAGAGTGTTCTCCCAAAAAAAAGTGTATACATCAGATTCACAATTTATATATAAAAAAGTTAAAAAGAGAGAATAATAAAATAAAAAGATTTAACACTCAAAGATACTGGTTGGAAAAGTTTTTATCTCACATTAACGTCTAAAGTTACTCTAAAAGTATAATTACACATAACCCGGTGTGCACATGCTAACGATTACTAAAACACAGTATAAGGGAAGTAAACAGAGAGTAATGTTAAAAGAAAGACAGCTATAAGGACTAAACCAGAGATACTGTTTAATAGATTTATTTACCGAAGAAAAGATGGAAGAGGATATAATTGTGAAAAACAAAATAGATAAGGAAATGAAAGAAAAAAAGGAGAGTAGAAGAATAACACAGAAGAGTTTCTTAGAGAATGTGAGTGAATGTTCAAAATAAGATTAAATCATGTGGAATAACAGAGAGAAAAAACAGAAAGCAGAAAAGAAGAAGTAACAGAAAAAGAATAATTGAAACAGCAAAGAAATGTAAATAACATAGGCCCATATTATCAACATAGGCAATAAAAGTTTTGCAGCTTTTATCGGCAGAAATGTGTCGCTAAAGCCGCTTTTGCGGCAGAAAACTGCCGCTAAAACCGCTTTTGCAGCAGTTTTCTGCCGATAAAAAAAGCAATAATTTTATTGGCTCTGTTCATAATATGCCCCTTAGTGTGCTTCAACTACACAGAGAAAGCATAATGAACAAGTACTGAAAGAGTGATCAATCAAAGACACTAAGAGTAATAGAGACGGAGTGAGTGAACAAGAGTGAGGAACTATGAGAAGAGAGGGACTGAGAAAAGGAGTGGAAGGAGTAGAGTAAGTAAGTAATAGAGAAAGGAATGAGGGAAGTAGCAAAGGCAGGAAAGTGAGGGTTAAAGAAATGAAGCAGTGGAACTAATAGTACTTAAATGTGATAGAAATGTAATGAAAAGAGTACAAAACATTTACCTTATAATTGTCGTTAACTTAGTCACTTGTTATTTTTATACTTTCAATCTGTGAAAGAGAGAACAAACATTTGAAAAATATTAAAACATGTATTTAAAAATTAAAAAAGACAAGGGAAAAGATTGAAGGACAAACAGTTTTTCAACAACTTTGACACTTACAGAAGCTTCTGCTTCTCCAGGCCCCCTACACAGTCCTAAAGATATACATTTTAAACTAACAGTATCTTGATGCAGATGAAGTGAGGCCTATCTTGGAACATGGTGCATCTTTTGCACTGCTGTTGTCTCACAAAAGTGACGAAATGGCAGCGCAAAAGAGGTGCACAATCATCATAAAACTGTTCCTAACATTTTAAATGATTGTTTCAAGATGGCAATAAGGTGTGTCCTATCCAGACGTTTGTTTCAGGTGAGGCCTACTCAGGGTTGCAGATGAAATTTACGCTTGTTGAAGAGTACAGAGGAGATAATACATGTGCAGGCCTACCAATAAAGTTCAGACCTCCTCTGTTTCCCTGGACAAGCCTAAACTTCATCTGCACAATGTGATTCGTAATGTTAGGAAACACAGGTAATGTATTTGAAAAACTTGCAATTTCTTTTGCTCATTTCACAATCACATCACTTGTGTTTCCTTTGGTTAGGTATCTCATTGTGCAGATGTAGTCCAGCATATGAAAGAGTACGCACTGCATGCAACAACTTTGACACTTACTGAAGCCTCAGCTTCTGCATGCCCCCTACACAGTTTTAAATGTATATCAAATCAAATCAAATCAAATCAAATAAGCTTTATTCGATATTTCAAAGAATATCATACAAGCATGCATAGCAAAATAAAAAAAACATACGACAGTACAAATTATACAATTTAAAAAATAAAGATCCGGGGAACCAAACAGTATATTTACAATGAGCCTTGCAAAGATTTCCTAAATTTGGTAAAATACACAGAAATAGCATACCATGTACGACAAAATACATAAATACAATTATTAGGAACAAATTAAGCTTTTTCCTTTTTTGATATGCGAGTATAAGACTCAACAGTTATTTAAAGCAAGCTAAAATCAATCTGATGAAAAGTAATAACACATGGTAGACAGAGCCCCCTTTCAGCAAGTGTTATTGTTGAATACTCTGGGGCCAGGGTAAAAATCAAATAAATCCCAGGTAGAAATAGAGCCATCTCCAGGTTTTGGCTGAGAAAATCTTAAAAAGGGGACAATGTTTCTGTGTTTAAATCTGATTAATATCAGGTCTCCCGGAATGTATTTGAGCGACATGCCTAGCCACCCCACCCTTCTGACGCTCAGGATTCCGCCATCTAGGGCTGGTGGGAGCGGTCTATTGTTGTTAAGCCAAAACATTGTTTTATTTAGCAGCTCCTCGCTTGTTTCTAGTTTGCCCTGTCGAAGTTCAGGGACCCCGGAAAGAACAGTCACGTAGGGGGCAACTTCGGGGGGTAAATTAATTTGTCGCCTTCTTTCTTGAGGAAACCTAGGAGCTTTAAAAGGGGCACAAGTGGGCTTAGAAGTGACGTTACGGCCCCTTGGGATAGGTGTGCTCAGAGAAGAGTCAATTGTTCGTGCTTTCCTATGTTCAATGGGTTTAGGCCTGTCAGAGTTGGTAGAGAGCGTAGAACGTGGGGAAACAGCAGCATTTTCAGATGATGGATAGATCCTCTTTACTATTTTTTCCACGCTGGTCAACCTGTCTCCCAGATCCTTAATTTTAGTGAACAGGGGTGATAGAGCTGTATTCAACAATCGCTCAATTTGGGCCAATAGGGTCGATTGGAGGGGGAGAACAGAGTCATTTAATGTAGTACCCGCATTATATGGCATTGATAAAGTTCGATTTGCGGGGAAAGATGGGGAGCTACAGCACATTTGATCGATATTTAATGGAATCACCTCGTTGTTCCTATTACTGGGTGACTCCCGGGGCAGTGTATTAGTTTGAAACAGAGTTGTTTTGGGGGATAAAAGTACATCCTGGATAGTACAGTTTTTGGGGTCAGTCGCGCTCCACACTGTGGGGGGAGTTGATATGTCAGGGGCATAGTTTGTACCACACACGGCGTTAAGCTCATCCCAAATAGACATGATGACAGGACTCCAAAGGCCCGATAGCGACACAGGGTAGTTCGTACACAATAATGAATAAGGTAAAATGTATCTGTACCTCCTCTTATGATGGAGCTAAGTGGGGTGGCCCGTCCCGCCTCCTCGTGCCTCTGAGGGCCACAGAGGGCCCGCCCTTTGCCCGGGCTTCGCCCGGCGTCCGCGACGCGGAGGGAGCTTCCTCAATTTGAGCGCCTCCGGGCGCGCTGATCCTGTGGATGTGTGGGCGGGACCGGAAACTCCACCCAAGGCTTGCTGGGAGCTGTAGTTCCCCCCAGCTGCGGCCGTGGAGCTGGAAACTACGGCGGCAGGGGGAACGAGCAGCGTCAGGGCCCCAGCAGCAGGTGAGACAAAGTGCGTGTGCCTGCTCCCCTCCTCAGCCCAAAGATAGTGAAAACGACCCCCGCTCCTCCGTGGGAGCTTCCTCAATTTGAGCGCCTCCGGGCGCGCTGATCCTGTGGATGTGTGGGCGGGACCGGAAACTCCACCCAAGGCTTGCTGGGAGCTGTAGTTCCCCCCAGCTGCGGCCGTGGAGCTGGAAACTATGGTGGCAGGGGGAACGAGCAGCGTCAGGGCCCCAGCAGCAGGTGAGACAAAGTGCGTGTGCCTGCTCCCCTCCTCAGCCCAAAGATAGTGAAAATGACCCCCGCTCCTCCGTGGGAGCTTCCTCAATTTGAGCGCCTCCGGGCGCGCTGATCCTGTGGATGTGTGGGCGGGACCGGAAACTCCACCCAAGGCTTGCTGGGAGCTGTAGTTCCCCCCAGCTGCGGCCGTGGAGCTGGAAACTACGGCGGCAGGGGGAACGAGCAGCGTCAGGGCCCCAGCAGCAGGTGAGACAAAGTGCGTGTGCCTGCTCCCCTCCTCAGCCCAAAGATAGTGATCATAAATACAAAAAGTACAGAATTAATTATACATGTTAAATGGTTTATTTTTGCTGTTCTCAGAATTTATCAAATTTCACTAAAAACAGTGACTTGAAGGTATTCATCATATAACAGCGGGGAAAAAAAACACAATCAAAATGATTGTGTTTAAAAAACCCATATAACATAACCAATCAGAAATCAGAACTCCTCAAAAGTAACTTACTTTCCATGACGTCGAAGGATGTCCTATGAACAGCTTACACTCGGTTGTGCTGTTTTTATTTTCAGCCGCCACTTTCTGAAAGAAAACCTCCATCGTTTTGAAAAATATGTTACATACAATAAATGACTTCTCGCTCTCTACCACATGTTTCCACAAGGCCAAATCATGTAAGAGCCATTTATAACTCTTGGAATTCTTGTAAGCAAATCCCGTCATTTTGTATTTCCGCAACTTTCAGAAAGAAAACGTTCAAGATCACTTTCACAATCCTGGACTAGTAATATCTTACCCTTCTTGCTCACTCATGTTCTACATTTCCTATGACACTGATACTGCTTACTATGAAGCAGACTTACACTACCTCTATGACTACTACAATTATTTAATTGTCTACATCACTTTTAATCATAAAGCAATATAAAACAGTAGATAAAATTATATCAACCCCTAGAATCATTACACGCCAGTTACCTACCCTAAATTCTCTTTTCTGAATACAGAAAGTAAGAATATTTTTAAATAAAAAGGCAACATTGTATCGTAGTCAAATGGGAATAATTTCCGAAACAGCAAATTTTTTTACATTTTAAGCTGTGTAATAAGCGGATCTGTCAAATGACCATCATGCCATATAATAGCTGCAGTTACAAATGTTCTTCCTAAAATCAACGACTGTGTAGCCACAACATTTGTAATTAAAGTTGAAGACTTACTTTCATCAGGTTTATATAGTTGGATTTTTAAAATGACATTATAATCAAAAGTTTGGACCAATAATCTAGACAGCATTGCAGACTTACATTCCCTTTACTCCATGTTTTGATTGGCTGCTTGAATTAGCTTATAAAAAGAAACAGTTTTTCTGAACTCATTCAAAGTGCAGTTATTTTTCCATGACGTCAAGTGTTATGGTAAGAAGACCGTTTGCTTTGGGAAATACTCTGTTGTCCTTCAACTAATCTGTGCCCACCACTTTCTGTAAGAAAATCTTCTTTTTTTCCAGGAACTATTTAATACTCAAAAATAACTTATGTCTCTGTACTACACTTATCCTCAAGGCCAAATCGTGTAGGAGCCATTAGAACCTCTTGAAATTCCTCAGAGCACATCCCGAGATTCTTTCCCTAAAATTTTGGTTTTAAAAACACCAGGTAAGAATTTTTAAGGTCATACGGCAATTTTTTTTTGAAAGTTAAAACAGAATCGTTGCAGAATGACCAGCCGTTTCTAGACTTTAAATAAGCTGTGTAATGTCCTGATGTTATTGAAGGACCGTCATGATATATAATTGCTGCAGTTACAAAAGTCCTTCCTGATATTGACAACTGCGAAGCTACAAATTTTTTTATTAAAGTTGTCAATTTTGTTCCATCAGGCCTACATCGTTGGAACATTAAAATGACATACTGGCCATATGTTCGTATAAATAATGTTGACATCATTTCAGATTTACATTGGCTACACTCCATGTTGTGATCAGCTGCTTTTACTAGCTTATTAAAGGACACTGATTTACTGTCTGGCAAAGTTAAATATATAAATCTTTCTGAGTCTACACTAGTAGTACTTGATACCCTACAGTTCTCGCAGTCATGCTGCCATTGATAAGAAAGCCCAAACAGGTGATCTACATCTACACCTTCAGCATGCAATACATCAAGCATATACATTAAAAACTCCTGACAATCTTGCTGAATATTTTGAGAGAGTTGTGTTTGACCTGAACATCTGTCTAACAGATTTCGAATTTCAGACACACTTTCTATTTTTGTTCTATCAGTGCTACATTTCTCTAACACAGAATTTAACAAACTGCAAAATATGTGATCCGAATTGACCACAATCTCTTCTTTTACATTTTGTAGAGAAAACAAAACATTAACCACTACATTAGCATAGCAGTTGACACCAGAACTGTTTTCAAATTGAAAACCAACAACATCTTCAACAGAATCCTTTTTGTTTCTGCTTATAATTTCAGGTTCATCGACTTTTCGTCTTTTTGCTACAACCTCCCCAGTATTGGTCACATTTCTTCGTTTCCGGCCTACCACACGTTTCTCAAACAAAGGATATTGAGGCAAATGTGGCGCATACTCTCTTCTTAACCTATTGTATTCCTTAACACAATCTAGATCCGCACAAATGTTTGTGACATCACACTCAATCAAATACAATCCCGATAAAGTTCTATCTCGTGACAATGCCACATATGCCATACCCTCCTTGAACACAGAACTGCCAATATTCACCAATGCACCGTCTACACTTAAACCTTGTGATTTATGGATTGTCACCGCATATGCCAAGCAAACAGGAAACTGCTTACGGCGAACATATAAGTCTTTCACAAGCAAAAATCTAGCAGAACAACGACCAATTAGCTGTACTTCCTCAATGCCATCAAATTTAATTTTTAAAAATTCAATTCCATCTCTATTTCTGTATTTCACAAAATCAACAACATTACCCATTGATCCATTTACCAGACCTCTTTCAACATGTAAATTCCTTCTTACAATTATACGGCAATTTAAGCACACATTCAGAGTCTTTTCAAAACCTGCAGTTTTAGATATAGTCTTCTCTAATGAATCCAATTTTGATTTCAAATTCTCAGACAAAATAATTGTTGATCCCATATGCTCTACTCTGTCAATAACTTCCAGTTTCACAATCTCTTGGTTTTCTAAATGCAACATTTTGTTGTTGAAGATGGCACATTCTGCAAGAGTTGGCATCAAACATATTCCAGATTTCTTTTCAGTAATTTTCTGAAAAATATTCTCAGGCACAACGTCTTGTTCTGAATATAAATTTGACAGTAATCGTGCATGTAAACCTTGTTTCCCATGCTCGGTCACTTTTCCAATTCTAACATCTTGTAGAATATTCTTGTAAACTTCATCCTTCGCCTGACGCATATTTTCATGCAGTTCAGCATAATTGAAGTTTAACCATATATTGACGTTGCCAATGCTCCCTAGGCACTTCCTGGTATCTTCATGCGTGAGCATTTTGAACACAGGTTGTCCTTTCACTGGTGTCAGCTGCAGAAGATCTCCGAAAACAATGATGTGTTTGCCACCAAATAACACATCATACTCTGTTTTAAGAACTTCTTGCATTCTCAAATGCACAAAGGCAAGCATGACATTGGAAACCATGCTTACTTCGTCAATGATAAGAAGTTTCATTTTCCTCAAGACTCTTGAAACTTCACAACAAGCATCTCCAGATAACTTGTGGTATTGTAATTTGTTATCATGCTCCACTGGCAGCATCAGTAGACGATGCAAAGTAATACCTTTAATGTTATGTGCTGCCAGTCCAGTTGGAGCGGTGACAACACAAGACAGCAATGACTCAGTCCTTTCCTTCAAATAACATGAAATTGCTTTAATGAGGAAACTCTTTCCAGTTCCCGCTTCTCCACTCACGTACAGTCGGACAGGCTTCAACGACGTACATGAGCACTCTTTCCTCTCATGACTTATTCCATGATCAATTTGCTTGGTAACTTCGTCATATATTTTCCTCTGCTCAACGTTGAGTTGTCTTTCCAAGTCTTCTAAGTTAACCGCATCCTCCTGAGCATGTGCCATGGCTCTTTCCACTTCATTCATGGCAGTGGCAGCTTCATTTTCGATAACAGGTCCTCCTAGTGGATCCTGACTCAATGAAACAGAACTCTGACTGTCCTGAGAACTGTCTCTGGCAATCTCGGCTGCAATCGTTGCTTCCTGCTCGATTTCCGCATTCAGCATTTCTACATATTTGGGAAAAGCAGGACATTCTATGGTCTCCTTGGCGGCAGTGAAAGAGTCTTCGTAACAGAGGAAATCTCCAAGCAGTTCCTCTTCTGCACGCCAAGGCTTGAAAAGTTGCAAAAGTGCTAAATAGAAAAACTCCTTTTTTTCAGGAGATTCGCCACTCAATTTTCGATGGTTTACCAAGTGGCATTTTCTTTGCTTGACCAGACATCCCTCACTTCCAATTACAGCATACACTCCTTTATCAATATCTTCTTTGATGTTCCTCTTGAATATGTAATTTTGTAGAACCTCATACAGACAAACATTCTCGAGGTGACTGCTTCGATTTGGATAATATGTATCCAACATGTTGGTCTTCAAAATGTCGGTACTGTTTGGCTCCTTTTCTGCCAAATACTCAATTTCCCGCACAGGTTTCAGAACTCGATTACGCGTTGCAGCAAGACCAAGACTCGCCCAAACGATACTCCTAGATTTGGCATAGAGACTTGCTGAAGACAACCGGTCAGAACATTCGTAAGCTCCGATTTCTCGATGCGACAACATCTTTAGACTGAAACTGTACAACTTCTTACTGAGGCTCTTTTCATGGGAAATGTCCTCCCACATATCCTTCAATTCTGTCTTTTCTTTTGTGGTGATGTAAGAGGTCACATACCGAGCCACAGCCATACAGTTATCAGCCACAAACTGTATATCCATGTTAGCATTCCACATGGACAAAATCACTGGGTTGTAGTCGTTGATGTACTTGGACTCTTCGTTCCTCTTCAAATTGTATGTGTTTTTAGGTGATTTCTTCATCACATTATGTCGCAGCGAAGACATCAAACTGTTCACTCTTCCTTTAGAAATCACCGGTCGTGGAAAGGCGAAACGACATTTGGTGTAGAACTTGTCCTTGGTTCTGAATTTACGACGCCAGTACTTTCCGCAACGATGGCTTTGGAAGCGTAGAACTTGTTCTCTTAGGCTTTTGTCCTCCTTTGCGTTTGGAACAGCACATGTAGAATACTGTTCTATGAAACTCATCACTAAGTCTTCTGGATCTGTTCCAAATTTAGGTGCATCCTTGATCCACAGCAGCATATGTATATGAGGAGCACCTCTTGCTTGGTACTCCTTTCTCCAGAAGAAATCCAACACCTCTCCAAGAGGTGGATTCTTCTTATTCATGATGAAAGACATCATAGCTTCAAATCAATGATTGAAGTACCTGCATACATTCACTGGATCCAAAGAGCACAGTTCTCCGGGTGTCTTGAATTCGATGTTTTCGATGTTTCCATTTGCCTCTCGTAGAAATTCAAGTAAGTCTTCCCAGCCATACTCGGCACAGCTCAGAGTGAGGAACCATGTGGGATTTCCTAAGTTCCTCAGCATACATTTTAAATCACCATGACGACGGTACCAGTACTCATTAGTACCACGCTGACACGCCATGAGATTAATCAGGTGACAATCCAAAATACTGTCTTGGACATTGACTTTATCCATAAAGTCACTTGCCGAGATGTTTTGCATCTGTATACCACTTTTCAAGATGTGGTGCACTGCATATGACAGTCCAGACAGATCGCTTTCAAACAGGAGATGAAACAAATAGGGAATGCATTGTCGAAACCTAGCATCTTCTGCATACAATCGTAAAGTCCGGTATTCAGAAGCAGGAATTTGATGAGGTTGCTCATCATATCTTCCTCCTTGACCTGTTGGAAATAGCTGTGGGAAACACCGAGCTTCCAAACTTTCCTCCCAGACACTAATGGGACTCCCTTTGGCTTGTTTCATTTGAAACAACTCAATAGCATTCCCCATGACTTCCTTGGAATGCAAAGGATGAACACTATAATGTTCATATATTTTTTCACTTTTAGAGGGTTCTACTTTCTCAATTTGACCAGCACACAAATCGCTATCCTCTTCCTCACTTACTTCCTCTTCTGCAACATATACATTCTTATAGTACTTATTATTTTTTTTCAAATACAATGTTGCCTTTTTGACTTTCCTAACATCCACTAAATCTTGCCATATTTTTTTATTCTTTGTCGGAACCCCATTAACTAAGATAACCAGAGGTTCCTCTTCCACTTTTTCTACTCCAATTGTGTTAATGTTTTTCTTCAAATCTAGAGGCAAATAAACAACTCTTCCCTTTAATCCTCTCTGTAAATCTGATGGAGGCAATTTCCCTGTCTTTGGCTCCATTCTTACAATAGCCTGAAAGGGATGGATACTTTGAATCAAAATAGATTCATAAGTATTTAAATCCTTCAATTCAGAAGGAATCTCAACCAATTCCAGATTATTATGAACCGCTCTAGCAGGCATCTGGTTTTGATTTAATTTATTACAACAATAAGTACGCACACGTTGATCCGATCCCAAATCAAAACAATTTTCTACCATCAAGTATGTAGCGAAATCCTTCCATTCACTATTATTTTCCCTTTCACTTTTTGCATATAAATCCACTAACTTAGTCTGATTCTTATAATAAGTGCGTCGACAACACACACAAGTGAAATTAGGCCTCTCACTTGATTTCACCTGAAACGTGGCAATTTCCTTCTGAAAATTATCTGTACTGGAAACCTGTACACTATCTTCCACATTACCCTCTTCTTCTGGGTCAATTTCAACATTCTCCTCTTTACTTCCAAAGTAACAAAACTCAATTTCTTCACACATATTCTTCAAATCTATTTCAGAACCATGCAAAAGAGCAGCGCATAATTGTTTAAGCATAACTGCTGGACTCTTAGCATAATACAACATTCTAACTAATTTCCTCACTTTATTATGATGCACTGCTAGCATCCTGAAATGATGAAAAACACTCTGGCATACTCTCCTGGAAAGACAAGCCAGTGAATGACCATGCAAACCTGTCACTTCTCTCACTCTGCAAGGATCTAATTCTTGCAACAACTTCATTTTCTGCTTCAAACTTTTCTTATTAAATGTCCGTACAAAATCACAAAGCAAATTGATGGTATCCTGTCGCACACTGCAAATACTACTACACTTCCAGGTGTACACAGGTCCCTTAGGACGTCTTTCTAAAACCTCATTACCTAACATCTCTTCTGCCTCTGTTGTCACAAGTTTTTCTTTTTCAACTGGACAACCATCTTTCACCTCATAAGCTCGACCGCTGGTGTCAACTGCATGCACCAAATCATTATCCTGGAAATAACTCTCCTCATTGAAAAATGCCTCACAACTTGAACCATGCATCCATTCTCCGGAAAAAACTTCACAAAAATTACTACGATTAACTATTCTCTTCCATCTACTATTTCTTTTGAAATCATAAATTGCCTTGTTTAGCTTCCTAATTCTATTGATTATCAAAATAAATAACTTTCGTTTAATTTCAAATGCCTGCTCAATAACTTTCTCAACTTTTTTTTTCTCTTATAAAAAACCACTTTCTGTTGACCTTTCTTAATATTTTTTAACAAATTGCCAATTATCCTGTTGCGGAACATTCGTTTACGAATGTCCCTAAACTGTTGTTTCCTTCTACTATCATGCACAGAGTTATCTCTTGCTCTAGCAGTAACATTTTTGATTGGCCTTTCCTTTCCGTTTAAATTGCTTCTCTTTTTCTGGACAAAAACATTTTCTGTAGAAATGTTTCTTATGAATGTTTTCGTGGTCTTACCCGGTGCTTTCTTGGTGACTTCACGATTTTTTATTGTAGAGGACTGCTGCAGTAAATGATGGACCTGCTGTCTTTGACGTTTTGTAGCCTTTCTCATTCTATCCTTAGTTGGCATTCTCAAAATTTGAAATGATCTGCAGTTGAATCTGTGGTAAAATATAATAAAAAATGTTATTAACCACTATTACCAAACAGTAAATCAATAACAGTCATCAAAAACTTAACACACTACTTGACATTTTTACATAGAATATTTTTTAGTGCTTTGGCAAATTTAGAATACACAAATATCAGAAAAGAAATGGAATTCTTCTTCATTTTACCTGTCCTGTTTTATATGTGAATCTGATCTAATTTTATGAGCATATTTTAATATTTTATTGAAGACACTACACATAACCTGTTTTTGAAGGTGTGTTTAATTTTAAATGAAACGGTTTACATTTTTACTTTTCATTTATTGTAAATTTTAAAAATAAATGTTTATAGTTCCATAGGCTCAAGCAGGTCAGCTTCCCACCCTATGTCATACAATTCTGACAAATCGGCATCCTCATCATGTTCTTCATCATCCTCAGGATTTAAATCATCCAAGGGATCTATTTCCACTGACGTTTCAATTACAAGTTCAATGATGAGGTCGAGATCAACTGATTGCTGATTGTCACTCATGGTTGATGTTGTCGTTATCTTTAAAGAAAGAGAACAACAATGAGATGTTGCAGAGTAAGACACAAATCTCAGAGATTATAATAGTAAAATTGTTTAACAAGAGTAACATTTTGCAGCTATTATTTAGCCATGTCCAGCGATGCTGAGGAGGTGAGGCCTATGTCCAAGTTTTCAGTGAACAGGACTCATCTCTTCTTAACCTTGGATAAGCCTCACCGACTCTGTGTCCCCTGCTCATACCTAAATGTACAGGGGCAGATTTATGCTAAGTGGCGCATCCCCACGGATGCACCAGTTAATGTGCACCGCTGCTCTGCCATTCATAGTGTGCCGCATTTACAATGTGGAGCACCATTGAGCAAAAACAGCACAGATGCGTCACGCATCTGTGCCGCAAAAGCAGCACATTGCAGGAATCACGTCATAAGCGCGACATGTCTACTGCAATGCACAGGAGGAAGCCTCACATTTCATGGTGCATCACTTCTTATGCCTGTTTCAAACAGGCGTAAGGATTTGATTCAGCAATGCTATAAAGCTGACTCAGTGAAATCTTCTAAATTTCACTGTGTTACTTTTACAGGGCTTTCATGCAAATTAATGCATACCTTGCAACAAAACACCTATATGAAAACTGACGCAGGTTTCATGTGGCACAGGACTTTACAGCATGACACATCTGCCTAGATGCATCAAGTTGTAAATATGTCGCCACATAGCAAATCTTTTGCACCGCCGCTTCATCACAAAAGTGACGCAAAAGAGACATGCACCTATCATAAATCTGTCCCTAACATTTTAAATGATTGATTCAAGATTACGATAAAGTGTGGCCTATCCAGAGGTTTGTTTGAGGTGAGGCCTACTCAGGGTTGCAGATGAAATTTACGCTTGTTGAAGAGTACAGAGGAGATAATACATGTGAAGGCCTACCAATGAAGTAAGTCATATCCACTTCACTCTTGAACAAAGGCCAGACCTTTTCTGTGTCCGTGGACAGACCTAAACTTCATCTGCACAATGTCATTCGTAAACTTAGGAAACACAGGTGATGTAATTGAAAAATGTGGAGTTTCTTTTCCTCCTTTCACAATCACATCACCTGTGTTTCCTTTGCTTAGGTATCTCATAGTGCGGATGGACGCTAGCATATCAAAGAGTACACATAAGTTGAGCAGTGTATACAACAATTTTGACATTTACAGAAGATTCAGCTTCTTATCTTGTTGGAGATGAAATGAGGCCTGTCTTGCAACATGGTGCATCTTTTGCATCACTGCTGCATCGGTTTCATGTGGCACGGGACTTTACAGCATGACACATCTGCCTAGATGCATCAAGTTGTAAATATGTCACCACATAGCAAATCTTTTGCACCGCCGCTGCGTCACAAAAGTGACGCACAGTGACGCAAAAGAGGCATACACCTATCATAAATCTGTCCCTAATATTTTAAATGATTGATTCAGGATGACGATAAGGTGTGGCCTATCCAGAGGTTTGTTTAAGGTGAGGCCTACTCAGGGTTGCAGATGAAATTTACGCTTGTTGAAGAATACAGAGGAGATAATACATGTGAAAGCCTACCAATGAAGTAAGTCATGTCCACTTCACTCTTGAACAAAGGCCAGACCTCTTCTGTGTCCGTGGACAGGCCTAAACCTCATCTGCACAATGTCATTCGTAAACTTAGGAAACACAGGTGATGTAATTGAAAAATGTGGAGTTTCTTTTCCTCATTTCACAATCACATCACCTGTGTTTCCTTTGCTTAGGTATCTCATAGTGCAGATGGACTCTAGCATATCAAAGAGTACACATAAGTTGAGCAGTGTATACAACAATTTTGACATTTACAGAAGATTCAGCTTCTTATCTTGTTGGAGATGAAATGAGGCCTGTCTTGCAACATGGTGCATCTTTTGCATCACTGCTGCATCGGTTTCATGTGGCACCGGACTTTACAGCATGACACATCTGCCTAGATGCATCAAGTTGTAAATATGTCACCACATAGCAAATCTTTTGCACCGCCGCTGCGTCACAAAAGTGACGCACAGTGACGCAAAAGAGGCATACACCTATCATAAATCTGTCCCTAACATTTTAAATGATTGATTCAGGATGACGATAAGGTGTGGCCTATCCAGAGGTTTGTTTAAGGTGAGGCCTACTCAGGGTTGCAGATGAAATTTACGCTTGTTGAAGAGTACAGAGGAGATAATACATGTGAAAGCCTACCAATGAAGTAAGTCATGTCCACTTCACTCTTGAACAAAGGCCAGACCTCTTCTGTGTCCGTGGACAGACCTAAACCTCATCTGCACAATGTCATTCGTAAACTTAGGAAACACAGGTGATGTAATTGAAAAATGTGGAGTTTCTTTTCCTCATTTCACAATCACATCACCTGTGTTTCCTTTGCTTAGGTATCTCATAGTGCAGATGGACTCTAGCATATCAAAGAGTACACATAAGTTGAGCAGTGAATACAACAATTTTGACATTTACAGAAGAATCAGCTTCTTATCTTGTTGGAGATGAAATGAGGCCTGTCTTGCAACATGGTGCATCTTTTGCATCACTGCTGCATCGGTTTCATGTGGCACGGGACTTTACAGCATGACACATCTGCCTAGATGCATCAAGTTGTAAATATGTCACCACATAGCAAATCTTTTGCACCGCCGCTGCGTCACAAAAGTGACGCACAGTGACGCAAAAGAGGCATACACCTATCATAAATCTGTCCCTAATATTTCAAATGATTGATTCAGGATGACGATAAGGTGTGGCCTATCCAGAGGTTTGTTTAAGGTGAGGCCTACTCAGGGTTGCAGATGAAATTTACGCTTGTTGAAGAATACAGAGGAGATAATACATGTGAAAGCCTACCAATGAAGTAAGTCATGTCCACTTCACTCTTGAACAAAGGCCAGACCTCTTCTGTGTCCGTGGACAGGCCTAAACCTCATCTGCACAATGTCATTCGTAAACTTAGGAAACACAGGTGATGTAATTGAAAAATGTGGAGTTTCTTTTCCTCATTTCACAATCACATCATCTGTGTTTCCTTTGCTTAGGTATCTCATAGTGCAGATGGACTCTAGCATATCAAAGAGTACACATAAGTTGAGCAGTGTATACAACAATTTTGACATTTACAGAAGATTCAGCTTCTTATCTTGTTGGAGATGAAATGAGGCCTGTCTTGCAACATGGTGCATCTTTTGCATCACTGCTGCATCGGTTTCATGTGGCACGGGACTTTACAGCATGACACATCTGCCTAGATGCATCAAGTTGTAAATATGTCGCCACATAGCAAATCTTTTGCACCACCGCTGCGTCACAAAAGTCACGCACAGTGACGCAAAATAAGCTTACACCTATCATAAATCTGTCCCTAACATTTTAAATGATTGATTCAGGATGACGATAAAGTGTGGCCTATCCAGAGGTTTGTTTGAGGTGAGGCCTACTCAGGGTTGCAGATGAAATTTACGCTTTTTGAAGAGTACAGAGGAGATAATACATGTGAAGGCCTACCAATGAAGTAAGTCATGTCCACTTCACTCTTGAACAAAGGCCAGACCTTTTCTGTGTCCGTGGACAGACCTAAACCTCATCTGCACAATGTCATTCGTAAACTTAGGAAACACATGTGATGTAATTGAAAAATGTGGAGTTTCTTTTCCTCATTTCACAATCACATCACCTTTGTTTCCTTTGCTTAGGTATCTCATAGTGCAGATGGAGTCTACCATATCAAAGACTACGCAGAAGGTTACAACTGTATGGAACATGGCTATGTAAGTCAAATAATCAAAATCTAAATTTGCCAAGCACACATGGGGGCGTATTTACAAGGACCTTTCACCACAGGGAAAGGTCTTAAATGAAAATGGGAAAAATAACATCAGAGAGACTCAAAGGCCTTATAAATATGCCCCAAGCAACCTATGAAGCTCTAGCATTACATATCAAGAAACCTAATTGATTTCAAAAATCGTTTTTAAACACATCATCTAAATAAATTATATACCTACATTCATCAGGAAGTGACTTAAAATGCCCTAAGACACATGAAAGCGTTTTTTTTTAAGCCCTTGCTCCATTTTTAGATCACTTTTAACATGGCTATGTAAGTCAAATAATCAAGATCTAAATTTGCCAGGCACAGATGGGGGCGTATTTACAAGGACCTTGCACCACAGGGAAAGGTCTTAAATTAAAATGGGAAAAATAACATCAGAGAGACTCAAAGGCCTTATAAATATGTCCCAAGCAACCTATGAAACTCTAGCAGTACATATCAAGAAACCTAATTGATTTCAAAAAACGTTTTTAAACACATCTTGTAAAGCAATTTTATTCATACATTCATGGGGAAGTGAGTTAAAATACCCTACGACACGTGAAAGCATTTTTGTAAGACCCTTGCACTTTTTTTGCATTACTTTTAACATGGCTATGTAACACAAAGAAACAAAATCTATTTGTAAAACACTTGACACAAAGCAACATTTTAAATACACAACTTCCTTCATAATTTTCTCCCTAAACCATACTATTCTCTACCTAAATTAAATGAATCTTTTCTCACCTTAGCAAATACTTTATGAGTTTCAAAACAGTCTCAGAAACACACCAAATTGTCTTTAGCAGAGCAAAAGGTATGCACTCCAGAGTCTGCAGCTATGAAAAGCACAGAAATGCTGTAACTCATCACACATATCTCTCATGTCACCCAATCAAAACTCTTCCCTCACTTTTTTCAAATCAACACCCTTCCCCCCTCTGGCCTTTCTGCCTTTTTTGCATAGCAACCACCTCCTGAAAGACCTCTCATGTTTGCAAGTTCACACAACAATGTTTCAATTGAACTCTGAACTCTCAGTGCACCTGCGTATCCAGTGCAATCTTTCATTAAATGATTTTTTCTTGACCATTCAAATTACATCTTTCAAACAACACATCCATGCACCCTAACTTTCTGTTTTCAGCAATCAAAATCCACCAATCACTGCTACTGCTTCCTTAACACAGAAACTCCACCGTTTTTTTCATTTTAAACTCTTATTTTTCCAACTGCCATTTCATTGCCGCACTTCATCTGACTGCAGCAGAACCTACTCTCACCATGTTTTCTGTCTGGATTGTTGGACATAGTTACATCTACTGGGCTCAAAGGTATGCTGAGAACAGAAATTTACCTAACCTCAATTTACAAGATGTGGAAATTAAGTGGTTTGGCCACAGAGGATTAAAATGTCACCAATTGATACCATTGGTGAAAACCTTTATGCATTTGCCTAAACCTGACCTGTTAATGTTGCACTGTGGAGGTAATGACTTGGGCACTTTGACTGGTGTAGGTCTGGAAATGCTTTTAAAGGACACCTTTGAGCAATTGATGGCACTTTTTCCTCAAACTGCCTTGGTATATTCAAATATATGCCAAAGACAGAAATGGAGGTGGTCGAACCAATTTTGTCCACAAATTGAGAAGTCGAGGAAGCATGTAAACAAATCTGTTTCAGCTTACATGAGACACCATGGAATGGGCTCCATGTACAACAATAACTTGCGTTACTACATGCAAGATATCTACAGAGGAGATGGAGTTCACTTCTCAGATGAGGGCAACAGAGTTTTCATTTTGAATTTAGGACTGTGCATTGGTACCTACTTATAAGTACCTAAATGTACCATAAACACAAAAGCTCTTCTCAGAGCTACCCTACATCTGATCACTCACAATTATTTCACAAATTTTCAACAAAATACGCTCCCCGGAGCGCTACCCTGTACGCGAACCGGAAGCTAACCGGGCGAAATTCTTTTTAAAAATGTTTTTTTTCCGCACATATGGGCCTCCTCAGCCACCCTCAGAAAACCTAGGGGGTCAAGATACGTCTACCGTGCCCCCTTCTACCCATTCTGAACATTATTTGCCCTCCATCTTGTATTTTAATTCGACCGAAACACAAAATGGTGGACTCCCGTAACGCTGCAGGTTAGCGTACCGGGGCGCTCACCGGGAAGCGCTCCATCAAAAAAGGTGGGAAAGTAATTTACAGAAGAAACCCTGGAGACACTTTCACCAAATATAGATTTGCTCATACTACATACCAATCCCTACCATTTTCACAAATTTGGTTGGAATTCCATTTAGCCATTTAGCCTGTAGACCTCTCTAAATACCCTGAGGTAAATTACTTCACAAAACACATCTGAAGTGTTGGAATTGACAACCAATTAAAATGTTACTTTCATTTTCTATTTTTTTTTACCTGACATTTGATTGGTTATGTACCTGAATATATATAAAGGAAGAGAAGGAAACACAGCCATTTTGACTACTACTTCCTGGTGTACATTTCAATAGGATTTTCACTAATAACTTCAACTTCTTTTTAAAGGTAAGTTGTTATTTTAAAAACTGAAGTATATTGTGCACTTTAAGTTAATATGGTAAACTTTTTCTGATAGTTATATACTATCCCTCTGTAGTAGTTATAGATTTAGATAGACTTCTCTGTTATAGTTATGGATGGAGTTAGGCTTCTCTTGTATAATTATGAATTTACTTACGTTAAATCACATACACTTTTTTATATTCCTACTTCCACTCTGATACTATACACTGCCCAAAGATAAATTCACTGTTAAAAACTGCCTATCTAAAATTAATCCCAACAGTGCCCTATCTCTACTAATATATATTTTTTTTATGCAAATTTCAGACAAAATAGAAGGCGAACAGAAAGTTTCATTTGAAATTGTCCTTGCAGAGACCAACCAAGAAATCAGTGATCCAAATGACATTGAATTTATGGATGAAACTTGGGACCAAGAACTACTGCAATGTGTGCAATCAGTAGATGTCCTCCTTGAAAATGAGGACATTTTACACACTCAAACATTACAAGCTATGTTCAATGAAAATAACGACATTTCAGACAGTGAAATATTAGACATTTTATTAAATTTTTAAACACAATGACAATAATAAATAATTGCTTAAAAAATAAAGAAATAAAAAAAAATCAACAAAACAAACAATCAATTAACATACAATATTTGAAAAGTCTATCATTCTTTTTTCCTTATAGTACGCTCCCCAGAGCGCTTCCTGGTGCGCGTACCGGGCGCTCCCCACGCAAAAAAAACAAAAAAATTTCTTTTTTTTTTTTGGCCCCGGGGGGCCCTTTTAAAGCCTCCACATCAAACCTAGGGGGTCAGGGAGGATCTACTATGCCCCCTTATGGTAATTTCCCCCTTTGTTTTGGCCTCCTCTTGTCTCTCGATCCTACCGAGAGACAAAATGGCGGCCGCTCCGGACTGTTTAGAATGTTGACAGACACCGGAGAGCCAATCAGCTTCGCTACGCGAAGTTCCGTTACGCGTCAAGTACGCGAACCGGAGCGCTACCCGGAACGCGCTTACAGATATATATCTTTTTTTGAACGTTAATTTCTCAAAATCCACTGGAGCACATATATTGAGACCTAGCAAAGGCACATCGGGCTACCAGTCCCTACAATTTTGCCAAGCTTCGTGCAAATCCATTCAGCCGTTCGGGCTAAAAGTGAGGCCAACCGCCCTATGGAGATTAACATGGGAAAAACACGTTTTGGGACCCCCCTTTTTTCTCAGCCCCCCCTTGACAAACCCCCCCCCAAATTTTCAGTGGCTGCTCAGAAACAAAATGTTCAATTTTCCTGAAAATTTCAGCCAATTCCGTCCACAAACGCCAAAGTTATTAGACATAGAATTTTCAAAAATCCCATAGAGAAAAAATCCTAACTATATATACCTACTGGCGACCGCCAGTAGGTAATATATATATATATATATATATATATAGATAGATATATATATACACACATTTGAAAACAAAGTGCCCGAGAGCATTTGAGCAGGCACACGACATCGCTCTGGCCATACAGCATGAAGTTGCAGCTTGTCCCAATGCTCCGCTGTTTGTTACAATTGCCAACGCGTTTCAAGGATAAAATCCTTTTCTTCAGGGTTGCTGTTACAAACAACACATCAAGGCTTCACAGTATCTCAGGCATTATTTATTTCTATTCGCCATCGTGGGTGTTTGCTCAGTTCAGTGGTCTCACTATGCCTGATGGGACATTGAGTCCGTGCTGCAAGCGTGATTATTTCCTTTGGTAAGGTCAATGTGTGTTCGTGATTTAAAAGCATTTTCAATGTCCTTAGTAGGTCGCAGTGCATTTCGCCAAGCTGATTTTGCAAAAGAGCGATGTGCTGAATCGGCATCGATTAGGTACTCACCTCAGCCTCTTCAATTACCAGATGGTGCTCCGCTCCAAGGCAGGGCGGCCGTGTAATTAATTGGAAAACAAAGTGCCCGAGAGCATTTGAGCAGGCACACAACATCGCTCTGGCCATACAGCATGAAGTTGCAGCTTGTCCCAATGCTCCGCTGTTTGTTACAATTCCCGACGCGTTTCAAGGATAAAATCCTTTTCTTCAGGGCTGCTGTTACAAACAACACATCAAGGCTTCACAGTATCTCAGGCATTATTTATTTCTATTCCCCATCGTGGGCGTTTGCTCAGTGCAGTTTTCTCACTATGCCTGATGGGACATTGAGTCCGTGCTGCAAGCGTGATTATTTCCTTTGGTAAGGTCAATGTGTGTTCGTGATTTAAAAGCATTATATATGTATTTATTACCTACTGGCGGTCGCCAGTAGGTAGCTATAGTTAGGACCTATTATCCATAGGAAATCTGCAACATTCTATTTAGAATTACTTTGACGCCGGTTGACGAATCTTCGTGAAATTTTCAAAACTTTTGGCCAGTTCCGGTCGCTCCTATCCTTAAAGTTTCACGGTGATTTGTCAAGCGGGGGCAGAGAAAAAGGGGGGTTCCAAAACTCGTTTTCCCTATACAATTTCCCATAGGACTTTTAGCCGCAGCTACAGCCCGAACTGCAGAACGGAATTACACCAAATTTTGCTAAGAGGTAGTCATTAGTTCAGAGTCGTGCCTTTTGCCTAAGTGGTGTAAATCCGTTCAGTAGTTCCTGAGAAAATGACAGTTAAAAGCATTTATATATCTATGGCGCGGTGGAGCCGCGCTTAGGTCCATGTACTCTAAGCACAGCCTACGTGCACCCTGCCGTGCATGAGCTGTATTTTAATTGGCTGTCAACACTCCAAATCAGGAATTGGGGCTTCAAAACATTAACTGAGGGGGGCTCTGAGGCCCTGAGGACAGCCACCCCTGGGGCTTCTTCAAAATGTGGGAGGGGGGCCACGCGGCCCCCCCCTCCTGGAACCTTGTCTAGGCCCTGGGGACTGCCACCCCCCAGGGCAGGCTCCTGCAGTGTCCTGGGGTGCCCACCCCAGGGACACTGTAGTTTGCAATGACAGGGCGGGAGGCGGGAGTCCTGTGGTTAGAAAAGTAATCCATAAAGTAACTAATTGCATTTAACTAGAAATTTGCATTCACCTCAATGTTGCATTGTGTTTGAAACTGTGTTGCCCATTACAACAACTGTAACTACTGTACTTATTATTATTGCCTATTTGCAAAGTATTTAAACTATAGTAATTCATTCTAAGAAAGTATATTTTGTAATGTAATGTATAATGTAAATATATTGTAATTTAAAAAATAAAATATCTAAAAAAATGTAGTAAATCAGTATAAAAAAAATAAATATAAGAATAAATATATCCAGGAGGCGCAATGCCTCCTGGATAAAGTAGTCCATAAAATGGATGCCTTGACCTTAAAGTTCCAATAGTATCCCCAGTTGGTGCCGGTTAATTCCATTTAAAATTCACATGCCTCAGTGGGGAAAATTAGAAAGAATGTCTCAACCCCAGTGGGTAGGAGAAAGTAGGGAAACACCGCAATGCTGTCCATGACCATGTCATGAATGATGTAATATGTGACATCATCAGCAGTGGATTGCGGGCGGCGCGAGTTGTAGTTAGTACAACTAACTATAACGTGGGAATTTCAATGGCTTTGTACAAGTGAAATGTCCAACTAACTATAAAACCCCTAAAACCTATGGTTTTTTTCAGTGAATTTCTAAGGTTTTTTAAATGCTAATTCCTATCTAAAACATGTCTGAAACCTATGGTTTTTCAGGGAATTTCTAAGGTTTTTTAAATGCTAATTCCTAACTATAACAGGCCTCAAACCTATGGTTTTTTCAGTGAATTTCAAAGGTGTTTTAAATGCTAACTATAACATGTCTGAAACCTATGTTTTTTCAGTGAATTTCAAAGGTTTTGTAAATGGCATTTTTTGCATGTATTTATTGTCATTTCTATTCTTTTTTATACTTATTTTCTACATTGTTTTAAACAGTTTATTTTTAGATATTTAATTTTTTTAATTACATTATAATTACATTATACATTACATTACAAAATATACTTTCTCAGAATGAATTACTTTAGTTTAAATTCTTTGCAAATAGGCAATAGACTTTTAAGTACAGTAGTTACAGTTGTTGCAGTGGGCAACTCAATTTCAAACACAATGCAACATTGAGGTCAATGTGAATTTCTAGTTAAATGTAATTAATTACTTTTTGGATTATTTTTCTAACCACAGGAATGGATCCTAAATTCAGTCCTGAGACATCACCGGTAAACAGTTGAGTAAAAGAGTTTTGGTTACAGTAGTGATTTTTAAGGAATTTTCTTGTATTTTAAAAGAATCACCAGTGTTATCCTATGGGAGGAAATTCACTTATTAGGTAAGTAGTGTTAACGTTACTTTTTCTAACTCAGTGGTGGATCCTGGTTCCAGCACGGGTGCATCTCCTGTAAACAGTCGAAATAATGCATTTAAGTCATACAGGCAATTTTCAAGGAATATTTTTAGTTTGTGAAAATAGACAGAAACTTTTCTGGTGAAAATCGCATAATGGATTCCTATGGAAGGAAATACAAGTTACTGGTAAGTACGGTGAAATGAATGAAATGAAATGAAAATGAATTTATAAAGCGCATGGCTGCCCGAGAGCGTACCAGCGCTGTAGAACCAAGGATACTGAGGGGGGCGCCAGAGTTTAAGGGTCCTGGGGAAACAGAAAGGTTTTAAGGAGTTTACGGAACCTAGTGTAACTCGGTTCAGTGCGAATCCCAACAGGGAGGGCATTCCAGAGGGTCGCCGGATTTACAGAGAGGCGGTGTCCCCCTGTACGGGCCCTCTTAACTCTCTGGATGATAGCCAAGTTGCCATGATCAGAGCGCAGGGACCTGGAGGCTTTGTGGGGGCAGACAAGGTTCCCTAAAATAGGGGGTCCTTTCCCCTGTAGGGACTTATGGGCAATACATAAGGATTTAAATTTAATTCGTTCGCGAATTGGCAGCCAGTGAAGGGCTCTGAGTGCCGGTCTGGCTGATGCTCTGCGCGGGGTACCAGTAAGCAACCTCACGGCCGAGTTTTGGACTTGTTGAAGAGTATTGATAGTATTTTAAGGTGCGGCCAAATATAAGGCATTACTATAGTCTAGCCTTGATAGAATTAGGCCCTGGATAAGTGATTTTCTCGATTGCTCTGGTAGCAGAGGTAAAATTTTGCGGGCAGAGCGAAGTAGCCCTATGCATATGCCCGCTGTCTTTTTGGCTTGGGTCTTGAAGGACAGGTACTGCTCAAACCAGAACCCCAGACTTTTTAACTCCTTCTTAGGAGTGGGCGCGGTCCCCAGGCATGCCGGCCAGATGTAATTAGGTAATGATGTGATGTGGTGGCCTAGCAGCATGAGCTCTGTTTTGGTTCCGTTCAATTTGAGTCAGGACCTATTCATCCAAGAGTGGATTTCCGATAGGCATGAATGAAAATTTTACACGCAATGATTTTCTTGGGAAATCGAGACGACTAGTTGGGTGTCGTCAGTGTAGGTGACTACTTTGATCCCAGGATTCACTACCTCCTCTAAAGGGGCCATATAGACATTAAATAAGGTAGGGCTCAGCGATGAGCCCTGTGGAACCCCACACTGAAGGGGGGTCAGTTTGGAGCGAGCCTCACCTTCCCAGACCTGAAAGGTTCGGTTCTCTAAAAAGGAAGTGAGCCATTGCAGTGCAGTACCTGTTACTCCCAGAGTACTGAGACGGTGGATTAAGATCTTATGATCCACCGTATCAAAAGCTGCGCTTAGATCCAGGAGGATCACAGCCGTTGATCCTTCTGAATCCAAGATGCACCTTGCCTCCTCCGCCACTGCTAACAGGGCAGACTCTGTACCCTGACCATGGCGGAAGTCCGTTTGAGAGTTACAGAGCAGCCTATTACTCTCCAAAAAAGAGGAAAGCTGCTGATTGGCTATTTGTTCAGCCATATTGCTGATACCAGCTAGCAGCGAGATTGGCCGGTAATTTGCCAACTCAGAAGGATCGAGCTCGGATTTTTTTAGGAGTGCTTTAACCGTGGCCTGCTTCCAGCTAGGGGGAACAATTCCCTGTCTGAAGGAGGCATTGAGAAGATCAGTAGCTAATGGGGCAATGGTGGTTATTACCTGTTTCAAAATATACATGGGAGCAGGATCACTAGGGGAACCACTCTTCATAGATGACAGAACTTATTGGCATTCCTCCTTAGTATTTGGAACAAATGCCTCTAGTCGGGGGCCAACGGTGTGGACATTCGATTGGACCAAGTCAGGAGCTAGATCATTATGGTCTAAGGTTTTTAGTATAGTTTGAATTTTACTTTAAAAAAATGCTGCAAATTGATTGCATCGGTTTTTCGACGCCTCCTGGATTATGGGCAGACTTGGTGCTTTGAGGAGATCTTTCACAATATTGAATGTCTCCCTAGATGAATTAGAAGCAGTTCTATTTCTCTCCTCAAAGTACGCGGCCTGTGCTAATTTCCGAGATGATTTGTAGGTCTTCATAGCTGTTCTATATTCGGCTTTATTAAGGGAGGCCCAGTCTTTCCTCCAAGTGTGTTCTGCTTTTTTGCAATTTTTCCTTAGTTTTAAGAGTTCTGGCGTATAAGGTGTTTTGAAAACTCTGCTCTTTTTTTCCATTGATTTCTTAGGAAGAACAGCGTCCAGAGAGCTATTAAGCCAGATTGAAAATGTTTTATCCGCCTCAACAGGGTCAGGATCGGAAGATGGAGCTGTCTGCTCTAATTTGTGTGTCCAACTTTCCAAAGGGAGTTTGGACCAGACCCTCTCTACAATACGTGGAGCTGGAACCTGCCGGCATTTAGTACTAATTTGCCACTCGAACGGGACTACAAAGTGGTCAGACCAAGGTATCGGTAGGGGGGGACTTGTTTCCAAGTCTGTGGTGTTTGTAAATATGGGATCCAGCAGATGCCCTTTTGTATGAGTGGCATCTTTATTTTTTAGGTCTAGCCCCAAGGATTTTAATTCGAGCTTAAGATCAGTTGCACCTTTATCACATGGGTCGTTAAAATGCAAATTTAAATCCCCTGATAGAATGCAATTAGGAGCAGCCGAGGCTAAAGCAATAGTAGCTTCCAGGAGGAATCCTTCAAATTGACATGGGTTGCCCGGGGTACGATATATCAATAAGCCAGAAAGTGACTTATTGGGGGTAATTTGCAGGCTAAAATAAATATTCTCGCAATCCCTGATACCACCCTCTGATATTCTAGAAACAAACTTGTCTCTATGTACTATGGCTAATCCACCACCTTTACCGTGTACCCTGTGTTGGCACTGCATATTGAAGCCCTGTGGCAATGCAGTGACTATGTCGGCCTCAGAGTTTGACGTCAGCCATGTCTCTGTCAGAAACAAGATATCTAGTTTTAAGTCCTGGGTCAGAAGGTTAATCTCTACCACATGTTTCGGCAGTGACCTACAATTTAGTAATGCCATACTGAGAGGATTCGTGATTTTTTCGATAATTCTTTTTATCTGCGTGGGTACAGGGCCTCTATAATATCTCAGTTAGAATTACTTTTCAGGATCAGTACTGGGCTCAAAGAAGCAGCACTGAGGTCACTCTTGATAACAAGGGAGTAAATCGGAATTCGTAGTTCTGCTGATTTTATAAGAATTTTTAAAGTTAAAAAACTCCACACTTAGAAGAATTTCCAAGTGAAACCAGTCAATGTTCGCCTATGGAAGGAAATTCAAGTAACTGATAAGTACGGTTAGAATTACTTTTCATGATCAGTACTGGGCTCAAAGATGAAGCACTGACGTCTCTCCTGATAACAGGTGAATAAATTGGAATTCGTAGTTCTGCTGATTTTACAGGAATATTTGTACATTTCTAAAATCAACACTTAGAAACTTTTCTGCTAAAAACCAAACAGTGAATTCCTATGGAAGGAAATACAAGTTACTGGTAAGTACACTTAGAATTACTTTTCAGGGTCAGTGCTGGGCCAAAAGATGCCTCACTGGGTTCTCTCCTGATAACAAGTGACTAAATCAGAATTCGTAGTTCTGCTGATTTTAGTGGAATATTTGTACGTTTCAAAAATCAACACTTAGAAACTTTTCTGCTGAAAACCACACAATGGATTCCTATGGAAGGAAATACAAGTTACTGTAAGTACGCTTAGAATTACTTTGCCGAGTCAGTGCTGGGCTAAAATATGCCGCACTGGGTTCTCTCCTGATAACAGGTGAGTAAATCAGAATTTGTAGTTCGGCTGATTTTACAGGAATATTCGTACAATGGTGAAGGAAGGGGGCGGTGACATGTGTGCAAACACGCCCTGTGGCGCGTTTTAAGTTGCAGGATTAAGTGCCCTTGAATCTTGAGGTTCCCTGGGGGCCAACTAGCTCACCAGGTACCTCTAGTATGCGCAAGGGGGCTGCGTTGCAGAGAGATGTTCCGAGGCCACGCCCCTTTTTACAACACTCTGCTAAGCTCTGCAAAGCCCCCCTTCTTTTAATATTTTTTTTGCCCTGGGGACCCCATCCCCCAGGGCCTGCTCCCAATTTTTTTTCTTTTTAATTTGGAAGGGGGCCTGTGGCCCTCCTCCTGCAGCCAAAGTCTGCCCCGGGGACCCTATCCCCGGGGCATGGGACTTTTAAAAAAAAACATTTTATTAGGAGGGGGGTTGCCTTGCCCCCCTCCTATGGCCACTTTTGGCCCCGGGGACCCCATCCCCCGGGGCCGGTAATTTATTTATTTTTTGGGGGGTTGATGGGGCCAGATGGCCCCCCTCCCAGGCCACTAATAGCCCCGGGGAACCCATCCCCCTGGGCTGGCCCACTCAATTGGGGATCTTGGGGGGTCCCCAATCCCCCCACGGTCCCAGACGGCTCCCCGCATCCTGCGGGAGCCGGCATTGCTTTTTCATATGGGGAGCAGCTAACATGCTGCTCCCCATACGGAAAAGCAATCTGCTTTCCTATTTGGAAGAAAGAGCAGGTTCTCTGCTCTCTCTTCCAAATAGGAAAGCAGTTTGCAATGACAGGGTGAGAGCCGCGAGGCTCCCGCCCTGCCATTGCAAACAGCAGTGTCCCGGGGGTGGGCACCCCAGGACACTGCAGGAGCCAGCCCTGGGGGTGGTGGGCCCTAGGGCCATCGACGGCTCCAGGAGGGGGGCCGCGCGGCCCCCCTCTCACATTTTTGAGAAGCCCCGTGGAGTGGTGGTCCCCGGGGCTGGTGGTCCTCAGAGCCCCTCAAACCAATTTTCTTAAGCCCAAAGGGGGGCAGTGCCTAGGGCTGGGGGGGCTACGAGCCACATATTTGATTGAAGCCCCGGGGGTGGCGGTCCCCGGGGCTGCGGGGGGGCCTCGTGAGCCCATCGCTTATATTAAACTCTTGCCCCAGGGGTGGCGGTTCACGTGGCTGGGGAGCCTGGGAGCCCCCAACCATTTCAAAATGGCCCCAGGGTGGCGGTCCCCGGGGCTGGATGGGTCTCAGAGCCCCCCCAGTTAACATTTTAAAGCCCCGGGGTTTCGCGTTTTTTGTTGGGTTTCGAATCACAAGATGGCTGCCACCACTGCCTGATTTGGGGTGTTGACAACCAATTAAAAAGCAGCTCGTGCACGGCAGGGTGCGTACAGGCTCCGCGTAGGGTACGCGGACCCTCAAAGCCCATAGATATATAAGTACTTTTAACTGTCATTTTCTCAGGAACTACTGAACGTATATAAATCAAATAATCAAAAGGCACGAGTCTGAACCAAGGACTACCTCTTTGCCAAATTTCATTCAGCAGTCCTATGGGAAATTGCTTGGGGAAAACGCTTTTGGGACCCCCTTTTTTCTCGGCCCCCGCTTGATCAATCATTTATTTTGAAAGTTTTATATAGCGCGAACAATCATCGTGAAACTTTCAGGATACGAGCGGATCGGAGCTGGCCAAACGTTTGGAAAATTTCACGCAGATTCGTCAACCGGCGCCAAAGTTATTCCAAACACAATGTTGCAGATTTCCTATGGATAATAGGTCCCAACTATAGCTATCTTCTTACCAAAATAATAAAAAATATATAAAAATATATATATCTGTCTACACAAAAAATATAAAAATTAGAATACATTCAAACAAATAATATTATTAAATATGTGCTTCAACAATATTAAAAAAGTAGGAACATCTGTGAAAATAAAAATAGATATACTATTTCTACTGCAGTGCATACAACAGTAGGAAAAGTGCTTGACTCTGGAGGGGTAACATTTACTATTCCCACTCCAGTCTATGTGAACAGTAGGAAAAGCATTGGACACCAGAGGGATCAAATTTACTATTCTCACTCTGTTGTGTGCAACAGCAGGAAAGCGTTGGACACCGAAGAAGTAAAATTTACTATTTCCACACCAGTCTGTGCAACATTAGGGAAAGCATTGGACACTGGAAAGGTAAAATTTACTATTCTCACTCTGTTCTGTGCAATAGTAGGGAAGGTGTTGGACATCAGAATGGTAAAATGTACTATTCGTGCTCCAGTCTGTGCAACAGAAGGGAAAGCGTTGGACACGGAGGTGAAATATTTACAATTCCCACACAAACCTGTGTCACAGTAGGGAAAGCGTTAGTCATCGGAAGAGTAGTAGTTACTATTCCCACTCCAATTTGTGCAACAGTTGGGAAAGTGATGGAATCAGAAGGGGGGAAATTTACTAGGCTTTAGACATCAGAGTGGTAGAATTTACTATTCCCACTCCAATCTGTGCAACAGTAGGGAAACTGCTGGACACCGGTTGGGGGAAATTTATTATTCCCACTCCAGCTGTGTCACAGTAGGGAAAGTGTTAGACATCAGAGGTGTAGAATTTACTATTCCCACTCCAATCTGTGCAACAGTAGGGAAACCGATGGACACCAGTGGGGTCAAATTTACTATTCGCACTCCAGTCTGTGCAAAGGTAGGGAAACTGTTGGACACTGGAGGTGAAAAAATTACTATTCCCACACCAGACTGTGGCACAGAAGGGAAAGCGATAGACACTGGAGGGATAGAATTTACTATCCCCACTCCAATCCGTGTAACAATAGGAAAACCGCTGGACACCGGTCGGGTAAAATTTACTAGTCTCACTCACGTCTATGCAACAGTAGGCAAAGCGCTGGACACCAGATGGGTATAATGTATTACTACACAAAAAGAATTTAGAAGGTGCACAGCTATTACGTTCAACAAAGTTACAAATATATTCAAAGCAAGTTCATAAGTTTGGGTGCTCCCTCAGGAGGCATGTCCGTCCATACACGTCTTCAAATAATGTAGTTATTGTGCAAACATAAAATATGAATGCATCCCTGTATGAGGCACACCATAGGTTCTTCACAAACAGACTCCTCTTCAGAGTTTCTTTGAAAGTTGCACAGTTTTATTAATATTAGTCTTTTGATATTGTCATCATATCAATGCAAAAATTTCCATTATGATAGCCTCGTTCGTGATTATATAAATGATTTCACAGCTCCGATGCATTTCGGGCCTATGAGCCCTTTTTCTAGGAGCTCTAAAAACAGAAAGATATAGCTATGAGTATAGTGTGTTAACATGTAAGTAAAGTAAAATATAATATAACAGGTTCCGCAAGGGAGAAATCACACACCATGCAGGTAGGTGAGGAAGCAAGTGTTATAGGTGCTCTGTGCCAAAGACGCAACCCAACAGTGAGCCGAAGCAGGATAGATACGAGTGAAAGTGGTTCAAGTTCAAGAGCCGCAACTAAACAGTGAAACGATACGGGGTGAGTGTTCAGTGTCGGAAACGTGACTCGAAACTAAACAAAAGGTGCGTAGTGCCGCAGCAAAAGCTCACGGTAAAGACACGTGTACGGTGCCAAAGCTGTGACTCAAAGTGAAACACGGGTACTTACACGTCCGCATAGCGGGATGAATAATAGGTTGATAAGTTACAAACAAAGTATAAAAGCATAAGCAACTAATCACGGCGGGCAGCCAGCCCCCTTCATGACATCAAACCGCAATAAAAGCGTACCAACTTACTTGAAATAAAACTTTAAATCAAGCTAGAGGCTCGAACTCGGTGGACAAGTATCCGTGAACGCTGTGAACGGCGTCCTAGGTGATCGCAATAAGGTGTACAGTGACGCATAAGTATAAGAGCAATATGACTGGTGAAGCTGGTCACATGGGGACGATAAAAATAAAAAAAGGGCTAAGTCGGCGGCCATCTTAAAGGAAAAATAAGTGCCGGTTAGTAAAGAAGTGTATGTTATGTGTCTCAATAAAGGTTATAACAAAAAAAAACGGACAGGAAAGCATAGTGCAACCTAAAATGGGATGAAGTACATGTTAGTTAGCACAGGCCACGTAAAAGATACAGTGTCAGAGGCCCACTGGGGGCGGGGGTAGAACATCAGAAATAATGACAGTAACAATGATCAAAACATAGATTATAGAAAACAGCTAAATTCTATAGTTAAGCCCGAAGGGCTTTATTGTCTGTAAGCGGTAAATCCATGATATTTCTTGCTGGAGTAAGAACTTATGATTATCTCTGCCCTCTTGTTTCTGAATGATTTCAAGGATCATGAACTTTAATTGTGCAATGTTATGCTTTTGCTCATTAAAGTGTACAGCAACATTGGATTTTTCGTTCCTGGTTCTTATGTTGGATTTATGTTCATTTATTCGCACCTTGATTTTTCTCTCCGTCTTACCAACATAGATCTTTCCACATGGACATTTTAATGAATAAATAAGATTAGATGAATCACAGGTGGCATTGACCTTAAGTTTAATGTCATTCCCTTTCATGGGGTGAGTGATGGTATTTCCTTTGATGATATTATGACAATTATTGCAGTTCATGTAAGGACGAGTGCCTCTTATGTCATGTACTTCTACGGGTTCCTTAGCTAGTATCTCTTTGATGTTATTACTTAGAGTGTAAGCGAATATGGGAGGATCTTTAAACATATTGTTGAAGTCAGGCTTCAATTCAAAGATGGGCCAATGCTTCAATATGATTTTCTTGTAAGTCGTGCTCAAAGTTGAGAATTTGGATACAAGTACCATCCTGGGGTCTTTAGGTTTAGTAGTTTTTTAAGGGCTTCTTCTCTGCTGATCACATCAACTCGGGTCTTGGCGTCCTCTAGGATGGGGTTAGGATATCCCCTTTCGTGAAATCTGACACTCATCTCATTGATGCGCTGTTTAGCCATACTGTCATTAGATGTGATTCATTTAGCACGTAACATTTGCGAAAATGGAAGATGTCTCTTCAGTGACCCCTGGTGAAAACTGGTGTAATGGATGGTATTGTTACGATCGGTTGGTTTGCGATATAAGTCTGTTGTGAAACCATTAGGGGTTCTGGTGATTAATACGTCCAGGAATGTAATAGATTCTTCACTCATTTGCCAAGTTAGTTGAATTCTTTCGTCCTTAGTGTTGAGTGTAGTGAGGGCTTGTTGTAGGTTCGTTTTAGTGTCTTTCCATATGATGAATAGGTCATCAATGTACCTAATAAATAATTCAGTGTGGTTGCTCCAATTGTCATTTCCATAAATATATGCCTCTTCAAATTCCTTCATGTAAATATTAGCATACATGGGGGCCACACAATTCCCCATTGACGTGCCGGATAGTGGCAGATACCAAGTTTTATCATGCTCAAAATAACTATGGTATAAGGTAAAAATCATAAGCTCCATCAAAAATTGTTGCATGGAAGAGTCAATATCACTGTTTAGGATGGCTTTCTCTATGGCTTCAATGCCTCCAGCATGGGGAATTGAAGTATACAATGATTTAACGTCTGCAGTACATAGGACAATTGGTTCTTCAGCATAAATGGTAATCTCAGATAGTTTCACAAGGAAGTCTGTAGTATCCTTTACATAGCTCCTCATTTGTTTGACTAAAGGCTGATGGTGCCTATCTAAGAATTTCCCCACAGGTTCGTGCAGAGATTCTCTTGTTGACATTATCGGCCTGAAGGGTGGGTCTTCAATGCTTTTGTGAATTTTGGCGTCATATATATAGACGGGCTCCTAGGATGTACTTGGAGCAAAGATTTCTTTGTTCGCTCGTCAATGTTTCCTGATTCGTTGGCTCTGGTTACTATTGTGTTTAGTTTTTCTTTAAATTGCATCGTGGGGTTCCCATCTAGTCTCATGTAAGTATTCTCATCCATGATGTGTTCGGTAATTTTACTCATGTACATCTCAGTGTTAATGATGACCAGGGCTCCGCCTTTGTCTGCTTTAATGCATTTGATATCTCTATTGGCTGCAATTTTTATTTAAGTTGTCTTGATCTTTTTGTGTGATGTTCTTATAGATCTTCCTTTTGTAGTTAATTTTTGTCCGGTCGCGTTTAACGAGGTTTTCGAATAAATCTATACACTTGTGACTACAAGGAGCTTGATACGTACTGTGTGGACGTAACCCCATGAGTTGATCTGGTTTTCCATGTATAGTAGGTGTTAAAACATTGTCAAAAAAATGGCACAGTCTTAATTTGCAAGTGAATTTAAAGGTACTTACTTCAAGTTCTAGTAAGTTAGTTTGCGTTGTAGGAATAAAAGATGTACCTTTTTCCAACAGTTTCGTTTCATGTGGCGACAAGTTGGTATCTGAAATGTTAATCACTAAGTGTTCTTTTTGGTCTTGTCCTTCTTTTGGATCGTACTCCATGTGTTCGGATGACCTTTGTCTTGGTCCTTTCCTTTTGCCCCGCCTGGGTCTTCTCGGTCATCCTGGCCTGACTCTAAAAAGTGCTCCGAAGTAGATGGACTCTCTTGTCGTTGTGGAATGGTTTCAGTAATTACTGGTTGTTGATTATGCCTAGCAGAAGCAGCTGTAAAAGTGTTTGTTTTCGTAGGTGGGCGAGTTGAGGAATCGCTGCCAGATGATGATGTGTCAGTTTGATTACTATATGGCTTATTTCTACGTCTTTCGGCATACACCTCCGCCCATGTGTACACCTCCCCAAGCTTGTAGTCCAAGGTGTCTCTTCTGTATTTCCTCACTTTTCTTTCATTGATTTCTCTAGTGTGCTTCTCTAGTTGTACATTGATTTCTTCCAGTGTTTTGGACAATTCGTCGGAGGTTATTGTGTCAGCTAGCTCCTTTTCAATTTCTTTGATCTCTGTGTCAAGATCAGCTAGTATATAAGACAGTTCTTCTACAATGAGTAGTATTAAATCCAGACTGCATTTGTTAAGAGTAGCATTCCATTTTTCCTGAAAGGACTTACAGCCTGATTCATGTAGCTAAATTGCACTCGCAAAGGGCCAGATTCTGAGAATCTGGCCCTTTGCGGGTGCGATTTTTGCATTTGGTATTCATCATCCCAAATGCAAAAATCGCTATTCAAGAATTCGCATATTTGCGAGGAATTGGATTTAAGGAATCTCTAATAGAGATTCCTTAAATGCAATTCAACAACCAAATAGAAATAGCGAAATCGCTATATTTGGTCTCAATTTACCACCAGGTCTGACTTGGTGGTAAATTGCGTTAATTGTGTAAAAAGCACTTTAGTGCATTTTTTTCTTTTACATGTTACACACACACATGTCCTTTGGACATGTGTGTGCGCAACACCTGTTCTATTGTGCATTTTAGGGGTGCTACAGGGTGTCCTTTGGACACCCCTGGCACCCTTAAAATCGCTATCTGATTTGCGAGTAGCAAATTGCTACTCACAAATAAGGGATACTCCCCATTCATTCCTATGGGCCTTTTGGCCCATAGGAATGAATGGGGAGTTATTCCTTTTTTTGCGAGTAGCAAATTGCTACTCGCAAATAGAGAACATGTAGGAATCGCTATTGATTTAGCAATTCCTACATGAATGCCGTTTTGCGTGTCCTCAATAGCGAGTCGCTATGATTCGCTATTAGGGCCACGCAAAACGGCCCGTACATGAATCAGGCTGTTAGAGTTTTTACACAAAGAAGGCATCAATGCTATCCGTAATCCACGAGGAATTCTTAAGGCTCTATGGTATTTAATAAGTGTGCTTGCATGAAGCTTTTGGTTAATTTGACGTTTAGATAAATATAACAGTTGTCTGATACACTGCTCTTTAGTGTGACCTGAGGTGTCTTGACCTATATCTTCCTTAATTAATTAGTAAATCCGTGTTCTTTCTTCATCACTGTAAGCGAGTATACTAGCTCTCGCTTCTGTCAATTTCGTTATTTCATCAAATTGCATGTTAAGTTTCTGGGCGTGCTACCTCCAACCTAGGTGGTAGGGTATTTGAACACAAAAATAATTTAGAAAGTGCACAGCTAATACGTTCAACAAAGTTACAAATATATTCAAAGCAAGTTCATAAGTTTGGGTGCTCCCTCAGGAGGCGTGTCCGTCCATACACGTCTTCAAATAATGTAGTTATTGTGCAAACATAAAATATGAATGCATCCCTGTATGAGGCACACCATAGGTTCTTCACAAACAGACTCCTCTTCAGAGTTTCTTTGAAAGTTGCACAGTTTTATTAATAATAGTCTTTTGATATTGTCATCATATCAATGCAAACATTTCCATCATGATAGCCTCGTTCGTGATTATATAAATGATTTCACAGCTCCGATGCATTTCGGGCCTATGAGCCCTTTTTCTAGGAGCTCTGGAAACAGAAAGATATAGCTATGAGTATAGTGTGTTAACATGTAAGTAAAGTAAAATATAATATAACAGGTTCCGCAGGGGAGAAATCACACACCATGCAGGTAGGTGAGGAAGCAAGTGTTTTAGGTGCTCTGTGCCAAAGACGCAACCCAACAGTGAGCCAAAGCAGGATAGATACGAGTGAAAGTGGTTCAAGTTCAAGAGCCGCAACTAAACAGTGAAATGTTGTGTAATGTTCTCTCACACATCACCCACATTAAAAGGTAATGTCAGGTAAATGGGATTCCAAATGATCAGTGTTTTAAGCATTCAAAGGTCATAATGTAAAGACTCTCTGCAGAATAGGTATGCCTCTACCAGGGGGACCCCTGAAAGGCTGGGGCCCTGGGCCACAGTCCTCTTTGTGCTTGGCTCAAAACCCGTATGTGCACAGGACCTGTGTATTGAAGTATATAAGAGACAACCAGAAGGGAACAGCAGGGAAGAAGGTCTTAAAAGCAAATGTTAGTCACAAAATCATTAATAAACAATTACTTTTATAAGACCTTATGTCTCCTAGTTGTGTACCACCGTGATGAACTGCTGATGATACAGATTAACTAATGATGCCAAATAATATCTGGAGACTAAAGATCAGGCTCATTGCATCATGAGTTATAATGCAGCAGAATGTAACTTCTCACTTAATACCTAGATCACAGCATTCAGTTGCAATCCTGAAATGCTGCTCATAAAACTTAAAACCAGTAGCAATTATAATGTGACCATAGAAATCGTAACCAGTAGCAAAGACAACAAGAAATTATACTCTCAATCGTGCTTATGAAATACCTGCCACGTCATTAGAAAGTATTCACTTTTATAAAACACAGCCGTATGGTAATTTGCTTTGGCATATATTCCGATTTTAAAAGCATACACTCGAATCATGCTCTCTATCTTTCTTTTTGCTTACCAAGCAGAGTACGACCTACTCTGAAATGTGTGCACATGATACCAAGATAGAAGCGGGCAAAAGTGTCCTCCAGGATATAGTAGGAATTGCCCCTGAACACTACAAAACAGGAGCAGTAAGAAGAATCCCCCAACCAAGGGAAACCAGGAATCAACTCCGACCATTGCAACAACAGGATCCGAACTCGCTCCAATCCCAGATCCTTTCAAAGGAATAGTGAGCACTGCGATTAAGGTGTGGCTGGTTTTGTGGTGCTTGATGGACCCAAGATGGCCACCACCGGGGAATGTGGGAAATGTAGTAAAAACGGACTACAGCAGCCTACATAAAGGGAAACCTGAATTAAAGACCCCCCCACCCGATATCATCAAAGAACAAACACACAGGTGTTTATAAAAACAACAACTCCAAAACTATAAATGAAACAAACATGGACCAATACAAAAAAAACAACATGATGCAAAATGATACTGCTCACATGTTAAATAGAGTATACTATAAAGTAGTGCTTACATGCTAAATAGAGTATACTGTAAACTGTAATCATGACACCTATGAGTGAACGCCGGTCATATCATGGCACCTGTGAGTCAACGCTGATAATAACCCTGAGACCACCAGCGAGCCGAAAGAGTTGCTCCATGAGCTTTTCCATATAAGGGCTTGGCGCACTTGGATAAAGGCACGTACAGACGCACCACAGAGATGCATTGGGTGGGCCCTAAATTTTGCAACACCCTAAACCTGACAATTAGTCATCCTGTGAGCAGTACAGAGTCAATGGGTCACCTGCCACTTCTAATCAGCTGACTTAGCTTAATGCCTTAAAAATATTAGAGGTACACACTTGGTATGGTGTTACTCATGCCATCAATAATTTCAGTTGAGGCGGCCAGGAGAACATAAAGCTAAGTAGGCAGAAATGTCTCTGAGTAGAGCAATTTATGCAGATTGCTCAGTCCATGAGAAATTAACATCAGTTCTTATATGGCAGACAAGTGAGAATGGGCAAAATCACTATTGCATCTTGTTTCTGTTATACAAACAGGGCCTCATAGTAGCTGTAGTCATTTCAATCTCTACTTCCCAACACTTGAAAAATGATTAGTGTAACATATCTGTGGTCAAAATGCAGGCGGGCAGGACGATACATTTACATATTGATATATATCATGGTTCCTGTGATGATATCTCTATAGCAATACACTTACAGACAGTATTCCAACATGTGGCATTTAATGGAGATTGATACATGTGATATTATAAGCAACAATACACATTGACACTGACAATCAAACATCTCTTATATTTTGAGTATTGCATGTTAGGAAAGTAGATAGACAACACTATATCACACACTGAGATGAGAGCATACAGGACATTGAAGCGTTGTGACTGTTAAGGGGTCATTAGGATGGCGGGCGGACTTAGTCCACCAGCCATCCTATTGGGTATTGGGACCGTGGGGGATATTATGATGCGCCCGCAAATGTGGCGGGCGCATCCTGCATTCTCAGCACCGCCCGCCACAATGCTAAAAATGCACAAATGCATTTGCAATAACAAAGTGGCAGGCACCGCGCGGTGCCTGCCGCTTTGTCAATGCAAATGCAGGGGGGTACCACAGGTACCCCCGTGTGCACCCCCCACCTCTCCTTCTCTCTGGGGGCCCGCAGGGGGCCCCCAGAGTGAAGACCACAAGTCATCTAACTGAGCCCATGGTAATATGGTTGGCGGTGTCTAATAGACACCACCACCATATTAAACCTTTTCCGCCCTGGCCGCAAGTCGAATGGGGCGGAAAAGCGGTGGACGGTCTCTCCGTCCGCCGCGGTCCCCCCGCCATACTAATATGGCGGGGGTCATTTATGTGAGGATGGCTGGCGGTTTTCCCCCCAGGCCGGCGGTGGCTACCGCCAGCCTGGCAGGGGCAATCCACCCGCCATCCTAATGGGCCCCCAAGTGAGGTGTAACTTACCAGACTCTACTCCCTCAGCTATTCCTGTGAAGCCCTCGGAATACAGGGAGGTCAAGACCTTCTCCTCATATGGAAACAGTTGTAATGGGGCACTGGGAGGACCACTGCCAGTCACCTGTGCCTCAGGTGTTGCTTGGAGGCCAGGGAATGCACCTTCCCCCTCGGGTCATAACACCTGCTGTGCTGCAATGGAGAGGAAAAGGCTCATAGTCTGGGAATGGGTGTGTTTATAATGTGATCTAAAAGTGTGTCCACTTGGCCAATGGATATAAGCTGTGTTGTTTTTGTACCCGTTCAATGTACGCTGTTTTGGGGGTTTCCAAAGAGCATTCAACGATAGCCTACCGCCATCGAGAAACTCCTGCAAGGAGACCATCAGTACAACTGTGTTTTGTAGTCACCTTGGCGGGAAGCTGTGACCCTGATGGTGACAGAGTATGTATCACCAACATTACAGTCTGCCACGGCCAAGGCGGGACACACTTCGTCGACAGGTCAGCAGTTCAGGCTGCATGCATCGTAATACGGAAGGCCACTTTCTCAGTGACTTTCACATATACACAACAAAATGAATGAGTTTTAAAATGTACTTATAGGTTGATAAATTGACATATTCCTATCAGGATTCCCAACAGGTGTTATATTTTCCCTAAACAAATTCGCCACAATCTGGTCATGTCTCTGCTGACTGGCCACTGTGTGCTGGATCTCTCCTTTGTTGTCTATATCCTTGACCAGTTCCTCTGGATTTCGAGGCTCGTAGTCCCACAGGACATTTGTTTTTACATTGATGTTATGCAATGTATCACAAATGAGGATTCGATTGTTCACCATAAGGCGTGAGTACAACAGTCTCCCTCCTGATATATCCAGGAATCAGAACCTGGACTTCAAAATTCCTCTTAACAACAGTCCTTGTGTTCTTGAGTGCCATTTTATATTGTTTTCTTCTTGGGTCTGCTGCTGCGGCATAATGGCTGTGAGACCGCCAAACTTGTATTAGGGCACTAAATTCCCACAAACATAACAGCCAACAATTAAAATGTAATTGAAACACAATTAACATATTAAATAATAAATAAGACATTAATTACTAAATAAATCATTTAAATGTTATTATTACTTAAATAACGCCCAACCCCATTCTTCTACAAACATTAACAAACTCACCTAGTATATACCATAAAAACATTGTTATGAAATAATTTACAAAATGATCAAAAAATTTAATATTTCAATACAAATTAATAATGAATTAGAAATGATTACTTAATTAACTTCCCACCCTATTCCTACACAAACTAAACAACCATCACCTAAAATATAATGTAAAAATATGATAATTACACAATTTACATAATTAATGATCAATTAAATAATTAATAATAAATTCATATCTAATTATCAATATATTGTTTTTTATCTAACTTACCACCCTGTTCCCCGAAAAACCCAACTCACACATAAAATATAACTTAAGAAATATATCTACATAATGTACAGAATTGATTATCAATTAAACAATTAATAATACATTAATAATTCATTGTAATTTAGTATTCTTAAATAACTGCCCACCCTTTATGCCTACAAACCCAACAGCCCACTCCTAAAATATATCTTGAAAATATATTTACACAATTTACATAATTAATTATCAGTTAAGCAAGTAATCAATAATGTATTATTATTTGATTATTCTTAATTAAATTCCCACCTTTTATCCCTACAAATCCAACATCCAACACCTAAAATATAACTTAATAAATATAGTAATTGCAGAATGTACTTATTAAATTATCACTTAAATAATTAATATTAATTAATAATTCACTATAATTAATTATCTTCCCTCCCATTACCCCTACAAACACAACTCACAACTAAAATACAACTTTAAAAATGTATTAATTACACAATTTTCCAATTTTATTTCCAACTAAATAATTAATATTAATTGAAAATGTAATATTAATTAACTTCCCACCCTGTCCCTCTACAACCCACACAAACCACTACGACACTATAAATTACAATTAACAATTAAATTAATTTTTAAAATCACTTAAAATGTCAAACTATATTTAAAAACATTAACAACAATTATACAATTAATAGCATACACAAAAATATATACTAAAATACATAGAGATAATTAAAATACATAATTCTTTACAACTATATTCTTGTAAATGGTATAAACAACACAGATATTTTTGACAAAAACATTACTTACCTAAAAGAAGTAGATATTTTTGTAAACAATATTTGTGTATCACGATATTTATGTATCAAAATATTAAAACTTTGATATTTGTGTGACTCAATATTTTGTCCAAATACTGATTTACTTATCTGAAATCTTCACAATTGCATATGTCTCATTGTACTGATTGGGATTTTGTTGTTTTGGTCTCAAAATAATTTTTAGGACAGTTTTCTAAATTGGGGTCGGATTTTTCTTGTATTGTGTTTTCACTTTATTACTGTTTAAAGTGCTGAATAAATACTTTACACATTGACTCTAAGTTAAGCCTGACTGCTTTTGTGCCAAACTACCAGAGGGTTAAGCACAGGTCAATTTGGGGTTTGCTTGTGTTTCACCCTGACTGAGATTGTGGTTGCTGTTTGAGAAGAGTTTCACCCCCCATCAACCAGTAACCCAATTTCCAACACAAGGTAACATGCCTCATCATTATCACTTGTGTTTATTTTAGATTCACAAAGGAGATCCATAAAATAATAATACATCAGCACAATCAAATACACACCATCAGTAGCTTCACAGACAGCAAAGCCAAAAAACTGAAAATCTTTTAAGAGTTGACAGAAAAAACATTTTTTTTTTTTTTTTAAGTTCAAAAGTAAGTTTATTAAGGTAAATACTACATCAATACAAAAGATATAAAGGCAATGAAAAATAAAAGAAATACATACAATGTATCAATTCTGTAATCAATAGACGAGTAGGGTTCGATTTAAATACAGTCCAGCATATCATGCATAAGTAGGAGAACAACAACATATGAAAAAAACTGCATCATTTATGATATACAGAAGTACAAAGAGCAAAATAGAATATAAATTAAGCCATATATCAATCTAAAGGACGTCATGGGGGTTTAGCTGCTTCTTATTGTTGCGGAACAAGAGACAAGAAACGTCTTGCACTTGTATCAATGAAAAGTGTGACAGGTGACCATAAATCTAAGCGTTTTGGTGCCATGTGTAATTGATATACAAAGGTCGTATCTAGTCTGTGAATATAACAGACAGCATACCACCATGCTTGGCAAGATAATTTGGTGAAGTCTTTCCAGTTCTTGGTTACTTGCTGAAATGCCACTGCCAACAACAAGTCTATTATCTTAATATTGGACTCGCAATTTTTCCAAATAGTGGACAGACTACCTAAAAAGATGTGTGAAGGAGAAAGAGGGTGATTGGAATTAAAAATGGAATTAATTTGAGACCATACCTTTTCCCAAACGTTTTGGACAAATTTACATATGAAAAGCATGTGATATAGGTCAGCATGTGGTAATGAACAAGTCCAACAGATATCTGGAAGAGTGTCTCGCAGTAAGAGTGAGTGGAGGTAGTAGGAGTCTATTATATATGAAAAAGAGTGTTTGTGTGGTGTTGGCAGCCCTAGAGGATTTTCGGAGTTTAAGCCAGATTTTATCCCAATAGTCCACTGACCAGGAGGTCCCTAAATCGCTTTCCCACAACAGTTCTACTTTGGTTTTGTCTCTCGGGCGAGATGAAGAATGTAAAAATTCATAAATTGTGGATGCCTTAGATTAATTAATGACAAGGGTTCTTAATTTATCTGCATGAATAAGCTCATGTGAAGTAGTTGGCTGAGACGATTTAAATTGTGCGTGAGATGTTTGAACATCTTTAAATGAAAGAGAATATTTAGAATGGAAGAGTGGAGGTAGGACAAACACAGTGCTGACTTGTTCAAAGTACATAATTTGGACTTGATCATAAAGTTGACAAACCCAAATTAGGCCTCATTGTTTCCAGGATTTCCAAAAGAAAGGTTTGTTATTGATCAAAATATTTTTGTTGTGCCATATTGAAGAGTTGAGGAATGAGGTCAGGAAAGTAGGTGGGATTATCTTGGAAGAATGTTTGAGTATAGGGGTAGAGACAGACTGTGTTTTACGCGTAAAGGAAAGATACTCCTGAAATGAGAATGGTGAAAGCAAGGATTGTTCAAGCGTAGCCCACTTAGGACGACTCTTGGAAGGATAAGAGAGCCACTTTGAAGCTTGGTGTAATAGGAAGGATTTGTGGTATGTGGGAAAATCTGGAAAGCTTGCCCCACCCTCTGATTTTGGATGAATCGATTTTGAGACGGACATGCGTTATTTTTTGTTACTCCATAAAAAAGAAGATAAAATGGAAGTAAGCTTCTTAAAATATTTTGAGGAGATGTACAATGGGATATTAGAAATTGTATATAAGACTATGGCTGAAAGCATCATCTTAATGGTGTCTAAACGGCCCCACCAAAATAGATAAAGGGGATGCCATTTTGTTGTTAAAGATGACAATCTTTCTATTCAATTTTCCAAATAGCGGGATATTGTCCCTGAAATGGTTGGAGTAAAGTGTAAGCCTAAGTACCTAATGTATTGGGGACTCCATGTGAAACCTGAGGTTGCGAAATCAGCACTAAGAGTGTATTTGGTGAGGGACAAAATCTCACCTTTATCCTTATTTAATTTGTATCCAGAGACAGATGCAAAAGAGTGAACTTCTTCTAAAAAAGCAGGAAGAGAGACCTGAGGGTGTGATAAAAATAAAAGAACATCGTCAGCATAAGCTGCCATTTTAACAGTGGTGTCTTTAAAAGTAAAACCATGAATATTGTCATTTTGACCAATCCGTAACAAAAAGGGTTCCAGAGCAAGAATAAAAAGAAATGGGGAAAGTGGACATCCTTGTCTGACCCCTCTACCGAGGTGAAAATAGGAAGAGATGTCACCATTTGCTGATACAGCTGCCCTAGGATTGGAATACAGAATAGATATTAAAGCAGTGATCTTTGAGGCAAAACCAAACAACTGAAGCACGCGAAGGAGATAAGGCCACTCAACTCTGTCTAATGCTTTTTCTGCATCCAAGGCTATGGCTGCCAGGGGATGGGAAATATGTGAGGCTTTAGACAAAATATCAAAGAATAAGCGGGTATTGTCCGTGATGAGATGACCTTTAACAAAACCGGATTGTTCCGTGCCTAACAAGTCAGGCATCTGAGACTCCAAACGCAAAGCTAAAGCTTTTGAAAATATTTTATAGTCAATATTGACCAAAGAAATAGGGCAATAGTTTTTACAGTGTTGTGGATCTTTGCCCTCTTTAGGTATAAGACAGATGAGAGCATCTGAGAAACAGCCAGAAGATTCACCAGACTGCAAAAAATGCGAATATGAGGGTATGTAGTTTAGGAATAAGTAGATGTGCAAAGTGAGTAAAAAACTCCACAGTGAATCCGTCAGGGCCTGGGGCCTTGTCCTTTTTGAGCGTTTTCAGAGCATCTAGAAGCTCTTTCTGCATTAAATCAGCTTCTAAGAGCGAAAGGTCCGAGTTAGTACTGGGGTTACATTGTATGTGAGAGAGAAATTGGGATATGGTATGGTCAGAGGACAAGGTTTCAGATGTATAAAGTGATTTATAAAATTGGAGCAATTCATTGAGGATGTCTTCATCTTTAGATTTTAATTGATGATCTTGACTAAAAATACATTCAATATTGAGCTAGTTTTGTTTAACCTTTAAATAATTAGCTAATAATTTCCCGGCTTTATTCTGACCACCATAATGCTTTGCACTAGATTTTAACAGGTAATTTGAGGCATTGTTAGTTGTGTTCTGATTAAATTGAAATTTGGCCTTGATAAGATCAGATAAGCAGTCTTTGGAGTTGGAGGAATAATAGGAATGTTCTAATACCTTAATTTTGGTCAGCAGTGCATTAGTAGCGTGTCGTGCCTTTTGATGGTTTTTTTTTTAGACAAACCTAATAATACAATCTCTGGCTGAGGCCTTAAATGTGTCCCAGACCACATGAAAAGGTGTGTTACCTGTTTAATTAAAGAGAAAATATTCATTAAAAAAGAAGTAAAAGATGATTTAAATTTTGGATCAAAAAGCAAGGTGTTGTTAAAGCGCCATTTACGAGACAGTTTAGGTTTACGTAAAGCATCAAGGTGAATATTGACGGGAACATGGTCCGATATTAAAATGGAGCCAATATCTGCCGCCACAAGTGACTGGGAAAGATTTTGAGATATAAAAAAATAGTCTAATCGTGATTGGGTACGATGTACCGGGGAATAGAAGGAGTACTCTCTCAATGTGGGATTGCAGAGTCTCCAGGCGTCTGTAAGCTTATGTTGTTTGATTATTTGTGTGAATAATTTATGAGATTTGTGAGGAACGAAGGAAGATAAAGAATTTCGATCAATGAAGAGATCGAAAAATTCATTGCAATCTCCTGAAAAGATAAAGTTGTCGTCGTAACATTGTGCGATTTGTAGTGCCAAGGATTTCCAAAAAGAGGGATCGCCTGCTGTGGGTGCGTATATGTTCAGTACAGAGAGTGGTATATTATCTGCCAGAATTTAATAAATACCCATCTACCTGCTTGATCAGCACAATGTGATATCACCTTAATTGAGAGGGATTTACGAAAGAGAATAAGGACACCATTACGTTTACCATCGCCTGGGGATAAAAGAACTTCATTCACCCAACCTCTTTTCAGTTTTGCAGATTCTTCAACTGACAAATGAGATTCCTGTATACATGCAATATCCGTTCCCAATTTAGCCAAAAGAGTCAAAACTCTCTGTCTCCTAATAGGGGAGTGCAAACCCCTGACATTCCACAAAACAATTTTTAGAGGCATAAAGTAGAACCGTAATAATAGGATGCATACAAAGTGAAGCAAAACTTTGAACAAGTAGACCCATATCCAACATCAAACCAACTGTACGTAAAAGGAAATGATGGAAATGAAGAAGAAAGGAAGGAAGAAAAGAAAGTGTAGCAGTTAGACAACATTAAAAAAACAAAATGATAATGAAAGGTAAGAAAAGATGTTATGGTAAGTAGAGATGAAGGCAAAAGAGTTAGAAGAGAAAGATGTGAAAGGAAGAAGATAATGCAAGAGAGAAAGAGATTAATAAAGACAAAAGACTTACAACGAATCCAAGACATACGAAAGGTGGAGGGAGGAAGGCCACAGGGAATAATGATGTATTCGAGATCCATGAGGCAGGACGAAGAGGAGAACACAACCAGCGAACTTCAAAAACATTGAGGAAGAATGAAAACGCTGGAACAACCTGTGAAAGGAAAAAATATCAAGTATATGCTGAAAACAATAGGAACAAAGATTGTTGCAGTGCATAAGCATTAATAGTCTAGAATTAAATCATAAGTAAAGTTAAGGCTTGTGAGAAAAATAGAAAACAGAGTGTAATCCAAAATGTCTATTTGAAGTGTGATGAAGAAGCAGTATCCATTGGGTCAGCCTGGTAGGAATAAAGGAAGCATTTTAGTTGTATTGGATCCTCATAAGTGCTAGTCTTGTTATTGATGGTCACTTTAAATAGGTAGGGGTGAAAGAGGCCATAACGTGACCCTATCAAGCGTAATTGAGGTCTTAGTGACAGGAACTCCTTACAACGATCTGCTGTTGGTTTAGCATAATCTTGAGTAAAAAATAAGGAATTTCCAATTGATTCTATCTAGTGCTCTAGCTGCAGTCAGAACCTTTATCAAGTCAGTGTACTCAAGGAAGTATAAGTTTACTCCCCTTGGTTTTCTTACTGAAGAGGATGAAGTCAAATGCCTTGTTGGACCCAATCGCTGAGCTCTTTGGATATTCACAACAGTGCTTTCCGGTAGTTTGAGTAGTTTTGGAAGAAAGGATTTGAAGAAGGTAGTTGAGTCTGAGCCTTCTGTTCCTTCCGGTAAACCATAAATACGGAGATTATTTCTCCTATTTCTGTTTTTCAAATTTTCTATTTGCTTGTGCAGCAACAATACTTGGGAGCTTAAGGATTCTACTTTGGAAGTGGAAGAAGATAAGGAATCAACAGTCTGCTCCAAAGTAGTAACACGTACTCCCACACTTGTCCATTTGTCAGAGAGCACCTGAAGCTTTGAATTAGTCTCCTCAACAAATGGGCGCAAAGCCCGAAATTCTTCTAACAGCAGGACCATTGTAACCGAAGAGGTCTGTTTAGGAGGAGAAGGAGGATCTTTTTTCAACCTTTTAGTAGACACTTTGGTAATATTAGAGGTTAAGGTAGTCATTGGCATCGATATACTTTTAGGTGAAGTGTTGGTTGAGTCATCCATGTCTAAACACTGGTAGCGTGAACTAGTTTGAAGTAGAAATCTACGAGGTGAGGATTTAGGCTGAGCTAAACCTTTAAGTTGTCTTCCCATTAAATAAAGAGGAGTGAGAACCAAGATAAAGGTTCAACAATAACAGGCTTCTATTTCACAAAAATCTGAAAGTACACACCGCAGTATAATAAGAGCGCAGAAGCATGCAAGGAAGTGTACAAAGCATATATATAGAGAGAAATTGCTGCGACATTACAGTTGCGCCACTGGTGTTAATTCAAGGAGAAGAAAATAAGAAAAAGGAGAAGGAAACAAAATATACATTCAACAGGCAGGTGGTAAAAAGGGCCTATAAAAGGCTAGTGCTGAACTAAGAAAAAGCACTCTCAGAAGCCTATGTATTTGTTGTACAGAAAAAGATGAAACATGCACTGCTTAAATAAAAAGCAATCAATAGTTAAGTAAATAGGTACTCAATAAGCATTAACACTGACTAACTGAAAAGCTCAAGCGGAATATAATTAAGACAAAAGTACATACATTGCGTTATGTCTAGTACATAGATGAAGTACCACAGAGTTACAAACGTTGGGTGCAAGACCAAACATGCATTGTAAAGGGAGATATTTGCAGTAACTTGAAGTAGTCAGCGTACATTTGTGCTGTGAGAAGGACATAGAAGTACCCTGGCTCTGTCGACATTAAATGAGGACCAAAAAACAAAATGGCGGACAAAAATCTACTCAAAGTTATAATAAATTCTGGTTTTAAGAAGAATAAAGAATCATGCAGGCCTTGAAATTGTTGTAAAAGTTAACGCTTTGAATAGCCTTGGAGGTCGCACAAATAATCTATGGAGCGGGCAATACCCTTGACACTGCAGGCACCACATGAAAATCAGCTGGGTCAGCAAATCCCAAGCAATTACAACCAATGGAACCAATGCCAAATATATATTGCAGAGAACATCATTCTAAGCTGGCTCCAAATAAGTAAGCTCTCATCTATGCCATGCAGAAGAAAAAAGAAACACCGCATTGGAAATGGACTCCGGCGGCGGCAAAAGAGAGTAGAGAACAAAATGGCAGGCAGAAGCTCAACTGAGCTAAAATGCACTCTGCAATGGAAAGCGAAGACTTCATTTGCCTTGGCTGCGTTCCAAAGTTGAAGTTAAATACCTGCAGTGTGTCCCGAAATCGGAGGAATAATTCCGCGAGGAAGCAACAGGCGCATCAATAGAAGAGCCGCATTGGAGATAACTCCGTCAGCGACAGCACAAAATGGCAGGAGCAACCTCCGCAGAGCTGTGCCTCCACTCCCTCGGTGAATAATGTTGGCTGCAGAGCTGAAAGAGGCTCGAAACAAATCCGCTCACGTTCTTGAAGGGTTTGCACACCTCAGACTTCGTTTTGAGGTCGGTGCATGTGTTGAAAATGTCGTGTTGGTTCGTCCTCGCACCCGTCAGCCCGGGAGAGTCACGAAACCGCCGCCATCTTCGCCGGGCGCAAGCCACGCCCCCAACATTTCTTGATTTAAAGTCATGCCAGTTAGCTATTTGACAATTGTAAGATATCCATCCTATGTATATCTTGATCCCTTCTTTAAAAAACCTGCAATAGAAAAAGATATGAATTCATCATGCAACAGTTGCAAAAACAAAATAAACGGATAAACTTTAATAAAACCTTGGTCTTTCAGCAACAGTGAGATAAAACGGCTACGGGGTAAATTAAAAAAGAACACAAAACATCATTAAAAAAAAGGTTTCCTGTGAAGACACACTGTGACAGGCGCCTAAGTGCTTAAGAAGAGTCCACTACTTCCCCACTGCCAAGAGGCAATAAAACAGGTGTAACCAAAACATTTTATCTGGCAATGATATTTGTATTACTAAGGCCTTGATTACAAGTCTGGCGGTCTACGGACCACCAGACTCATAGGGGTCAGCGGTCTGCCCCGCCGCAGCCACCAGGGAACCGCTGTTCCCTGATGGTGTTGCAGCAGTCAGGAGATAGCAATATGCTTGACGGAATCGCCACATTCCCACAAAGAATATTACAAGTTTCATCTCTGCATCGGTTTTCATGGTGGTTCCTCCTCCATGAAAACCGTGGTGGAGAGGAAACAGCCCCCTTGTGCCTCTGCACCATGGGTTGCATGCAGGGGGGCACAACATGTGCCCCCTTGTGTGCATGCACCCCAGTTGCTGCATGGCCGTGCAGAAACTGTTTTTGGCGTTCCCATAGCGATGCCCATTTTTAGGACACCACCATAGGGACATCAAAAAAAGCCCGCCATACACGAAAATCACTTGTAATCTGGTGGGCAGCCCGACCACGGGTTTGGCGGTGCAGTGGTGGGGCAGACCCAGCGCCGCACCTCCAAACTTGTAATCAGGCCCTAAGTAGTGTGAGATAGGGTTCTGTGAACATAGAAAACACATGGAAATGATTGACGGAGCGCTGAAACTTTTCAGACACTCAACCCAAGTCACATATCTAGGTTGAATTCATCATCGTTCTTTATTTCACTTTGCCATCCCAATTCAGACCCAGCTATATGCAAATCATTCTTGACCCTGTGCCTCATGGGAACAGTCCAGCACGAACTGCCAACCAGGTCTTCCCTGGACCAGAAACAAGCATACTGGCACCTGTTTCAAGGTAACCCCCCTCATCAGCCAGGCTAGCTTGAATCTAGTGGCAAAGAGAGCAAGGGACCCACGTCTGAGCATACCCTGCCAATATAGGGCGAACAAAGCAAGCACAAGGAGATGATGGACAGAGCACTAAAACTTTTCAGACACTCACCCCCAGTCACAGATCTGGGTTCAATCCATCATCTCCTTGTGTGTGCTTCATTAAAGTAACATATCACCTAGCTGTAGGTTGCATAATTACGGTTCTTCTCTTTCTGAATCTCTGAAAATACATATTAGTGCAAGGATTAATTACAAGGATGTAAATGTGGTCTTGATGTGAGTAAGCCAAGATATAGATAGACAAGGCTGTATCTAAACCTAGGCAGGCAATCAGAGTGGCCTGGTCGAGCTCCAGTTCTTGCTTTGTTCAAACAGTGATCTACTTAATAAGTGGACGGACATAGCAAGAAGGTACAGAAGCCCGAACTTTTGATGAGTTATGAAGGAGACAGTGCCGGTAGGTAGACACAGCAGGTGTCTGTAAAACTGATTTTCCACTGACTTCAGATTGGAGAGATCCTTATATTCCCAAATATTGGTGCCATAGGCTGCAGCAGTTACACACTTGGCTCGATAAATCTGCAAAATGGCTTTTAGCGAATCATTCCATAATCTAGTTGCAAAATGAAAGACTGAAGCGATCTCCATCAACAGGAGTTCCTTTTTGTTTAAAAATAAGGGCAACTATGAACCCGCACGTTGGGGCAAAACCCCGAAAGAGGAATGAGTCCTCTTATTATCGCCGTGCCCTGTTTTTAAAAGTCCTATTTTTGGTGAATCTTGGGCCTACCACCATAACAAATGACTTACAGTCATCGGTTGAAAGCTCCAGTGAGTCCATAAACTTAACAAAATTGTCTGGTTGTCATTCCAGACCAGATGCAGTTCTGGCTAGCAGAGCCACATCGTCTGCATTCAATAACGCTGGTTAATATGGCTCTGTACACTTGGACGATCTGAACTGTTGGACAATAAACCTGTTTCCAACTTATTTATGTAAAGGGTAAGTAAAAAAGGGAACATGCACAGCCTTGTTTGGCACCTCTTTTGACTAGAAAAGCCTCAGCACAAGAACCATCGCTATTAAATCTTACCACAACGGACATAATATTGTGATGGTCCTGGAAAAAATGTTGACATCAACTGCCAGGGTTAATAAAATTTGTCGACTTTGTTCTGATTGCCATACGCCAAGGACAAGTGCATAAATGCCAAATGAATGGTCCCGGATTTGTTCACTGAATACTTGTTAATTAAAAAAATACGGGTTACATTAGCCTACCTCTATTCCCCAGATGGCACTTTTGGGACACATGATAGAGAGGACCTGGCTTCCCCCTCCCGGGCGGAGGAAAGAATCAATCATACCCCTCCTCATGGCGGCTCGCTTTGTGTTAGCCCAGAGATGACAGAGTGCTGTATTGCCAACAATAGACCAGTGGTGACGGGAAGGTCCGGTCTATCTATGCAATGGAACGGTTGATCGCTATTTTGAGAGACACAGGGGCATATTACCAAGCAATAGCGATAATTATCGCTATTGCTTGGTTAGAGACAAAATGTTACCGCTGAGCTGCGGCGATTTTTACCGCAGATAAACCTTGGTATTACCAAGGTTTATCGCAAATACGATAAAAAACGGCCGCAATGCATGAATATCGCTGAAAAGTCAGCGATATTCATGCATTTCCGAGCTAATGCTCTTAGCCATGTTATCCACCTCCCATTGGATAACATGGCTAAGAACTGCTCAGGGCAGGTGTTAGCTTTTGGAGATATTCGCACTTAGCGCGAATATCTCCAAAAGTTGGTAATAGAGATAGCGATGTTAGCAACTGTTTCCAGTCGCTAACATCTTGGCACGCCCACTTTGCATGTCATTAGTGATAAATATCACTGACATGCAAAGTGGGGCCCAAGATGGTCGCTATCTCCTACTAGCTGTCGCTAACTGGTGTTGGCGACAGCTAGGTAATAGGGAGATAATTTTATCTCCGCTTTCTTGGCTTTTAAAGCCAAAAAAGCGGAGATAAACCCCCGTGATAATATGCCCCACAGTCTGTAAGTTTGAGAAACATGGACACCATTCCTGACGTATCTTAAACGAAATAGAAACCAAACACAACCACCTTGTCTGATTCAGAAGGCTGCTGATGAGGCACTGAGTCAACTATTGCAACTAAATTTTCCTTTGTCTCCGTTCTTGAGTGGTAGAATTATAATAGATTGGGACTAGGCCTTCTTTAACAGACGCATTTATGACTTAATTGAGTAGGAGAGCCCAGACCTGTGATTCTGAAACATAAAGGTTAGCTGGTATTCCATAAGGACCGTGGCTTTATTTTTGGTCAGCCTCAAAATCGCATCTAACACTGCCTCTAACCTAAATGAGATATTTGAGACTCCATCATCCACGAACTTACCATAGAGAACAGCACATTGGGTCTCATCATAAATTGCTAACAAATGCTTGACTTAAGACTCAGGGTGAATGTGAGAGCAAACTAAATCCCAGTCAGTGTGGAGCCTTGACCCGGTGGGTGACACTAACTTTCCAGTCCCAGTTGTGGGGGTAGTACAGGAAGTCCCTCACACAAAGGCTGCCCCAGGTATAAATATTGAACCCGCAGAGCTACTCTTCAGAACACAGTTGGACCTGTAGAAAAATCAGAAGAAGGGCTGTCAGCTGCCAGAGGACTGCCCTGCTGCTGAAGGATTGCCTTGCTGTCTGAAAAGGAAGATTGGGCCTGATTGCTTTCATTCCGGGCTACCCAGAATGACTCCAAGGGACAGTTGACTGACCTCTTGTGTGAGCTACAGGGGAACAACAAGCTTCAGAGGCCTCCCTGCAACTGCCTAGCTGACCTGCTGCAACTGGACCTGCTTGAGCCCTGCTGCTAGCCTCTGTTGGTGCAAATACGGATCCCCATGAGGTGCCCCCCAGGTCCTGAACCTTTGGCTGACATCAGTAAAAGTTCCAAAAGAATAAAAGGTAAAAATCCTGAAGTTTGGGCTCCATGCAAATAGGCCTGTTGGCGCCAAGACTCTACTGCCCACAATGAACGCTAAGTGCTGCTCCGGTGAACCCTGCACTTTGTGACGGCAACGACTTTCCATGGCGACCCGCAGGCAACACAAGACCTGCACTTCGTGCTACAACAATACCAGTGCTCGACAACCGCTAAAGTGAAGCTAGAGCAACAACCACCTACCACAGGCTCTTTGCGCTACAGCACTGATTGTCTGTGACACCCAAACTGCTCTTCGCACAACAGCAATGACCATTTGCAACTTTCAGCCTTCTCCTAGCAGCCTCCTCCAACATGAACGGAACTCTTGGTGCCGGATGGAGGAGATAACATTTCACAGAGACTAACCTGGTCCCTGTATCCGATGCGTGCTCTATCTCTGTCCTCCTAAACTTCTGACTTTCCCCCACTTGAGCGTGACCGGATGACCAGGAGTGGCATTTTGTGTTTTAAGGCGCTGTATTCACTTAAAACTTTACAATTGCACATCTCCTGTTTTACTGATTGGATTCTGGTCATTCTGGTATCATTTAATGTATTAAAATACACTCTATATTTCTAAATTTAGATTTTTCTTGTGTTTTGGTTTCAGTTTATTACTATTTGTGTACTGCATAAATACTATAGGGCAGATTTATGTCGGGAATGCGCCACGTTTGCGTCACGCAACTGCGGTGTAAACGTGGCGCATCCCTACGACCCATTTACAACGTGACGCATCTAGGCAGATGCGTCATGTTGTAAAGCCCTGCGCCACTTGTGGGCGTTCCGGCGCAGGGTGGGCGTTCCGGGGCAGGTGCGCCTCGCAAAAGTGGCTGAGGGAAATCTATAAGATTTCACTCAGTCACTTTCAGGCCAATGCTGCATCAAAACCCTGCGCCTGCTTGAAGCAGGCGTAGGTCTTGATGCAGCATTGTAAAGATGGGGCACCCCCAAGCCTTGCTGGAGCTGCGTCGCGCTTGCGGCACAACTCCAGCAATGCGCCACCTTTACGGCACAGATGCGTCACGCATCTGTGCCGTTTTTGCCCCATGGTGCGCCGCATTGTAAATGCGGCGCACCGTGGGTGGCGGAGCAGCGGCGCAAAATAACTGGCGCATCCCTGGGGATGCGCCAGTTATCATAAATCTGCCCGTTTATACATTGCTCCTAGGTTAAGCCTGACTACTTTTGTGCCACCCCACTCAGTTATTAATTCAATCTATTACCATTAGGTAGTCTGGAAGTACAATTATGTCCAACACTATTTGGGGGAAATTATCAAGCCCAGTTTCTTTTAGGAATAGGAGGTCTAAATGGTTGCTAATCTGGTATGCAGTCCCTAAAGTATGTTTTGTGGCAGATCAGCATTTGTGAAAGAGGCAATTGAACAAAGATTGAACGTGGTTATTTGGCCCAGGTAGACATCTGACCTTTCCTTGGATTGAGCAAATAACCGACTGTTTAGAATCCCTCATAAATTAGCTGTTAGCCAGACAACTCACTTGAGGTAGTTGATCCCAGGCTTCATCTTTTGAGAAAAAGTTTCTGTGGGTTGACCTCAAGTTTATATTTTTCCCAACACTTGAAAAATTGTTCTCTGTCTCTGAGTATTCTTTAAGAGCCTTCTGTAGGTCACAATGGGCCCTAGAACAAATACCATCAAACTACCTAGGGGAACAATTAAACAGGACTGACAATAGGATCTTCAAGAAGTCTCCCACCATGTCTAAGATCGACCTGAAGGTGCTGAGAATCTCCAGCCCCACTGAGTCCTCCATGAAACTCAGTGACACTGCTGAAAATATTAGGGCTGATCAGAATTTTGATTACTCAGGAATAATCAGAGAAATTGTGGTAATTCCGTGTTACTCTTCGAAGGACAACTACCGATAATTAAGTGAGTACTCAAGCGTAAATTTGTTTAATTCTTGGGTAATTCTGAGTAATTATGCTACATGGAATGAAGTGAGTTATGCCCAGCTCTAGAAACATTTTTACAAAGAAGCTCATCCCGGAGCACCCTTACCCCCCATCAGTGGTTAATAAACGTTCACCTTCACGCATAGCAATGCTCTAATGGTCTTAATGGGTCTAAGCCATCCAACCGGAATACAAACATGGTTCTGGTCACTGAAGTCTAAAGATGGTATCTGTATTGTCTATATCTGACCAGAAACAGGAGCTGAAAAAAAGATGAAGTTGATAACTGAGGAACAACCGCGCCCAACATAGGTTGGAGGTAGAGGGTGGTCATGGTAAGAAGCAAACATATCAAAGGCATAGACCAGGTTAAAATCAAGGAGCAAGATGTCTACAAAGTCTCCTTGCTCTGAATGCTGCATATGTAAAGTGTTCTCAAATGTACACTTAACATGAGTACATGACCCATCTATCTCACCCCGGCATAAATGAACATTAAAATTGCCAATTAAACCAAAGTATGCAAGAGAGTGACACTGCTCCCTATAATTTTCTATTAATAAACATAGAGAAAATAAGTGTTATGGGAATCCACATTGAGGAGTTACCATTATAGAAATATATAATCAACAATTTAAAGGGTTCAAAAGAGGAGAACCCTATTGCCTGGAGATTAGCAGAGTCAGTAGAAAGTTCTAGTCATTGCCCCTTGATTGCAAGATACCCCAAACTCAACAGACCTCCTTTGGCCCGCCCACAAGAAGGAATTGACGGGACATAAAAGATGAATATCCATTCAGGGAAAACAAGTTATAAATAGCACAGGTTCCTTGAAAACAAATGATACAAAACTTAGATATAAAATCAAGCCATATCTTTTCTGATGACTTGTTGGATAGTCCATCAATATTCAAACATTGAATATCCAGTTTTTTTTTAATACTGGTTTGAAATGACCAGAGGTTTACCAGGGATGCTGGGCACAGAGGGAGCAGCAGGTACCTTACTGAGATTATGGCAGTCATTTGTGCCCGCAGGGCGCAAGGGCTCAAACCTATTGGTAGTGATAACATTGAAGGCAGCTGGTGGAACTTGTCTGTGGGTATGATGAAAGTATGAGAAAGGTGCGCGCCAGGGATACCTGGAAGTTTATTTAAAAAAATCTGAGTGGTAAGATCTAGGTAGAAGAAGGGGGACTGATTGTTTATCATTTGAGTTAACATGTGACTAATCATACGGGGCTGATTGAAATTTAGTATAACTCAAGCTCCCTTGAAGCACTTGGGTTCCTGACCTATTCACCCTACTCGTGTGTCCACAATGATAGGTTGTGCAAGATTCTCCCCCAGCGCGGCTATGAAGCCCGTGAACAGTCTTATTATTTACCTACTGCTTCACAGAAAGATGGTCTGAGTAACAAGAACTTAAATATGGCTCACTCGAATGCAGAGCTGCTCTGTGTTATTCGCTACACCCTAAGGCCTATTTAAACAATATCTCTCAATAATCCCCTGTGGGAATAGGGCTTATCTTCACCTGGTCTATCAGCTCGGCAATAGCCTTTTCAGACTCTGTTTCTTCTAATAGTTGTCAAAGGAGTCCTTATTTAATGTGCAATGTTATTATTAAAGTTCTCAAAGGAAATTTGCGAGCACTGGTGCATCACTGCCTTTGGGCCACACCTTTAAAGACTGGTCAAGACAATGGTCGGTTGAATGACAGAGAGCCAGCTTGATGAAGGTCAGCCCTGAAGGTGATAGAGGGCCCTCCAATGCCTGATTGCTCTTGTAAGAATTCCTTGGGTTACTCTTTAATCAAGGGGCTTGTGATACAAGGGACAGAAGACTTGTGTGCTAAAGCTGGGGTACTACTGGATGCTAGGAGACCAGGTACCTCTTCAAATTTCCTTTCTAATCACACTGAATGCGGACAAAAGCAAAGACATAATTGTGGCTTACAGTTAGTCCCTTTCGGCAGGACCTGGTTACTCATAGCTGCCGACTTCTGTTTGTCCTTACCTTCATGAATGTTTGGGGTAGGTGTAAGAGATGTGGTTCAGTCCAGTCACATAAGGCGGTGGACAGGCACAGATAGGACTGCTCTTGCCTCAGTCTTAGCCTAAGCAGTGCCCAGGTAAATCCAGTGCACACCCCGCACTGCGAGGAGCAGGAATGCACTTTGTAAGGCTGAGAAAAGGTTGCCCCACCTCCTACAATGGGTGTGAGCAGCAGAGGAACTGTGCAATAGCGTAGCAAGGATGCAATGAGCCCTGGTGCAAGAAAGGAAAATAAAATGGCTGCTTTGCTGTGGGTAGGAAAATACAACAATTAGCAGTGTTCGGGGGCACCTCTGGGCTTTGGGCCCCGGTACACTTCACCAGCCGCACCAATGGTAGCCACACCTCTGGAATTATAGGCAAGGGATGCCTCTTCCGAGAGCCGTAAGGAGTTGCTGACATCCCATGTCATGGGAAGCAGGAATGCGCTTTGTATTGTTGAGCAAAGGGTGCCAGCCTTCTCCAAAGATTATGAGCAGTAATGGAATTGTGGACTAAGGAGTCCTCTACCGAAAGGTCTTTGGCATTGCTGATGTCCAGTGCCATCAGAAGCAGAAAAGCGCTTAGCAGCACTGAACAGAGGGTGCTCTGCCTCCTCCAAATGTTGTGAGCTGGGCTAGCCTAGAGGTTCCTCTCCTAAACGTCCTTCGATGTTAGTGCTGTCCCGTGCCATGGGAAGAAAGAATGTAGGGTCCCATGGGAAGAATGGGCGCAGTCTAGTCTTCCCATGGGATCTTTCGTGAGGGGAAGATGAAGACAGGACAGGATAGGTGGGTTGTGGGTGGGGTGAGATTTAGTCTAGGGGTATATATTACATAGGAGTCAAGAGAAGGGGTCAGTCTCTCTCTGGCTCATGCCCCTTGAGCGATGGTGTAGCTGTTGGCACCCACCCACCCGACAGGTTGGAGTATTGGGTGGGGGTCGTTTCAAGGGCCTCAGGATGCCATAATTTGGATGGGTTGCATGGGGAGTGGTAGAACAGTAGAGGGGGGAGTCAGATTCTGGCCTACCCACCTCTCGGAGGCAGGGGGTGCACATAGGCGAAGGATGACTGTGCAGGATGCCCTGGGATAGGGCAAAGAAGATTTCATGGAAGGATGCTTGGGGAAAAGAAGTGAGAATGAGTCTGGGGATGGAAGGAGCTCATGGAATAAGAGATGTGAGGAAGAGTTAAGCAACATGATGGGTGACATTTGGGGTGAAGAGAGAACAAGGATGGGGATATAATCAGATGTTGTTTGAGAAGTTTTAAGTCAATTATTGTTGAACTGTTTGAGTTTATTGCAGTCCTGTCCTAATAAATGGCCCTTTGCACTTTCATGGAGTGTTGAGTGTGATTACCTCACGATGTGCTTTGTATGAGAAGTAAAGGAACTGTGGGCTAGGGAGTCCTCTGCTGAAAGTACTGTGGGGTTGCTAACAACAACACTCATCATCGCTCACATCTTCAAAATGTAGTGGCATTGTGCATTTTATAAGGCTACATTCATGGCATCGTTTTAATTAAGAACACAGCAATTTGGAAGTTAATTCTAGTCCACACAAAAGGGCACTACTGCATGTGGCACTATGTGATACAAAAAGGCCTACAAAATCCCATGAAACGGTGCCCTCATAAAACAGAGAATATTTACATTTCTTCTGTTTTTTTCTTTAATGGTGTACGCCATGCCCACTATGCCTTTCATTTGAACAAATATGATATTATCAGTTTGATGGATCAAAAGATATGGGATGACAGTTCTTCAAATTCTAAAAAAAAAGAAGAAAAGGAGCAAGTTGTAGAATAACACACTTGTTTCCAACTCATTAAGAGGAAATCAGCACCCTATGTGCATTCTAACTTCAAAGCCACACTATACATAATATCAGGGTTTCACGCCACGTTAACCATTGGTTAACCATTGGATGGAACTGCACTAAGTGACATGACTAAGCATTACCACAAAAAACACATTTGATGGACAGAATGTAGAACAATGTCATACATTCACCCCAGTACAAGGATCTGGGCCTAAATCCATCGTTTTTTTGCACTCCACACCACCCTGGGTTAGACACTGGCTATATGCAAATCAGCTCTGACCCTGTGCCTCATGGGAACAGTCCAGTCCGAACTACCAAGCCATGTCTTTCCCAGACCGGAATCAAGCATCCAAGGACCGGTTTCTGGCTATCAGCCTTCATCAGCCTGGATAGCTTGACTCCAGTGGTGTGGCGAGCCTGGGACTCACGTCTGAGCATACCCAGCCCACTCGGGGTGAAAATTGCAAAAAACACATTTGATGGACAGAATGTAGAACAATGTCATACATTCACCCCAGTACAAGGATCTGGGCCTAAATCCATCGGTTTTTTGCACTCCACACCACCCTGGGTTAGACACTGGCTAAATGCAAATCAGCTCTGACCCTGTGCCTCATGGGAACAGTCCAGTCCGAACTACCAAGCCATGTCTTTCCCAGACCGGAATCAAGCATCCAAGGACCGGTTTCTGGCTATCAGCCTTCATCAGCCTGGATAGCTTGACTCCAGTGGTGTGGAGAGCCTGGGACTCACGTCTGAGCATACCCAGCCCACTCGGGGTGAAAATTGCAAAAAAAACATTTGATGGACAGAATGTAGAACAATGTCATACATTCACCCCAGTACAAGGATCTGGGCCTAAATCCATCGTTTTTTTGCACTCCACACCACCCTGGGTTAGACACTGGCTATATGCAAATCAGCTCTGACCCTGTGCCTCATGGGAACAGTCCAGTCCGAACTACCAAGCCATGTCTTTCCCAGACCGGAATCAAGCATCCAAGGACCGGTTTCTGGCTATCAGCCTTCATCAGCCTGGATAGCTTGACTCCAGTGGTATGGAGAGCCTGGGACTCACGTCTGAGCATACCCAGCCCACTCGGGGTGAAAATTGCAAAAAACACATTTGATGGACAGAATGTAGAACAATGTCATACATTCACCCCAGTACAAGGATCTGGGCCTAAATCCATCGTTTTTTTGCACTCCACACCACCCTGGGTTAGACACTGGCTATATGCAAATCAGCTCTGACCCTGTGCCTCATGGGAACAGTCCAGTCCGAACTACCAAGCCATGTCTTTCCCAGACCGGAATCAAGCATCCAAGGACCGGTTTCTGATGAAGGCTATCCAGCCTTCATCAGCCTGGATAGCTTGACTCCAGTGGTGTGGAGAGCCTGGGACTCACGTCTGAGCATACCCAGCCCACTCGGGGTGAAAATTGCAAAAAACACATTTGATGGACAGAATGTAGAACAATGTCATACATTCACCCCAGTACAAGGATCTGGGCCTAAATCCATCGTTTTTTTGCACTCCACACCACCCTGGGTTAGACACTGGCTATATGCAAATCAGCTCTGACCCTGTGCCTCATGGGAACAGTCCAGTCCGAACTACCAAGCCATGTCTTTCCCAGACCGGAATCAAGCATCCAAGGACCGGTTTCTGGCTATCAGCCTTCATCAGCCTGGATAGCTTGACTCCAGTGGTGTGGAGAGCCTGGGACTCACGTCTGAGCATACCCAGCCCACTCGGGGTGAAAATTGCAAAAAACACATTTGATGGACAGAATGTAGAACAATGTCATACTTTCACCCCAGTACAAGGATCTGGGCCTAAATCCATCGTTTTTTTGCACTCCACACCACCCTGGGTTAGACACTGGCTATATGCAAATCAGCTCTGACCCTGTGCCTCATGGGAACAGTCCAGTCCGAACTACCAAGCCATGTCTTTCCCAGACCGGAATCAAGCATCCAAGGACCGGTTTCTGGCTATCAGCCTTCATCAGCCTGGATAGCTTGATTCCAGTGGTGTGGAGAGCATGGGACTCACGTCTGAGCATACCCAGCCCACTCGGGGTGAAAATTGCAAAAAACACATTTGATGGACAGAATGTAGAACAATGTCATACATTCACCCCAGTACAAGGATCTGGGCCTAAATCCATCGTTTTTTTGCACTCCACACCACCATGGGTTAGACACTGGCTATATGCAAATCAGCTCTGACCCTGTGCCTCATGGGAACTGTCCAGTCCGAACTACCAAGCCATGTCTTTCCCAGACCGGAATCAAGCATCCAAGGACCGGTTTCTGGCTATCAGCCTTCATCAGCCTGGATAGCTTGACTCCAGTGGTGTGGAGAGCCTGGGACTCACGTCTGAGCATACCCAGCCCACTCGGGGTGAAAATTGCAAAAAACACATTTGATGGACAGAATGTAGAACAATGTCATACATTCACCCCAGTACAAGGATCTGGGCCTAAATACATCGTTTTTTGCACTCCACACCACCCTGGGTTAGACACTGGCTATATGCAAATCAGCTCTGACCCTGTGCCTCATGGGAACAGTCCAGTCCGAACTACCAAGCCATGTCTTTCCCAGACCGGAATCAAGCATCCAAGGACCGGTTTCTGGCTATCAGCCTTCATCAGCCTGGATAGCTTGACTCCAGTGGTGTGGAGAGCCTGGGACTCACGTCTGAGCATACCCAGCCCACTCGGGGTGAAAATTGCAAAAAACACATTTGATGGACAGAATGTAGAACAATGTCATACATTCACCCCAGTACAAGGATCTGGGCCTAAATCCATCGTTTTGTTGCACTCCACACCACCCTGGGTTAGACACTGGCTATATGCAAATCAGCTCTGACCCTGTGCCTCATGGGAACAGTCCAGTCCGAACTACCAAGCCATGTCTTTCCCAGACCGGAATCAAGCATCCAAGGACCGGTTTCTGGCTATCAGCCTTCATCAGCCTGGATAGCTTGATTCCAGTGGTGTGGAGAGCCTGGGACTCACGTCTGAGCATACCCAGCCCACTCGGGGTGAAAATTGCAAAAAACACATTTGATGGACAGAATGTAGAACAATGTCATACATTCACCCCAGTACAAGGATCTGGGCCTAAATCCATCGTTTTTTTGCACTCCACACCACCCTGGGTTAGACACTGGCTATATGCAAATCAGCTCTGACCCTGTGCCTCATGGGAACAGTCCAGTCCGAACTACCAAGCCATGTCTTTCCCAGACCGGAATCAAGCATCCAAGGACAGGTTTCTGGCTATCAACCTTCATCAGCCTGGATAGCTTGACTCCAGTGGTGTGGAGAGCCTGGGACTCACGTCTGAGCATACCCAGCCCACTCGGGTGAAAATTGCAAAAAACACATTTGATGGACAGAATGTAGAACAATGTCATACATTCACCCCAGTACAAGGATCTGGGCCTAAATCCATCGTGATAGCCAGAAACCGGTCCTTGGATGCTTGATTCCGGTCTGGGAAAGACATGGCTTAGTAGTTCGGACTGGACTGTTCCCATGAGGCACAGGGTCAGAGCTGATTTGCATATAGCCAGTGTCTAACCCAGGGTGGTGTGGAGTGCAAAAAAACGATGGATTTAGGCCCAGATCCTTGTACTGGGGTGAATGTATGACATTGTTCTACATTCTGTCCATCAACTGTGTTTTTTGCAATAAGCATTACCACAGCACAGAGTATTTCGAATATGTTCCAAAAAATCAGACAACTCTGAGCAAAATTAACATGTGCTTGGCATTATGTGAAAATCTGTGAAGCTAAATATATTATTTGTGTCAGCCGTGACGTAGGCAAACTCCGCATCCCGGAAACAGACGGTTCTAGCTCCTTATATGTGGATAGGTCCTGTGGTCATCACATCTGTTCGGGAATTCCAATAGTATGAAAGGCTTCCAGGCATCATGGAGGGGTGGAGGGTGGTTTCCTCCATGTTTCCTGGGCATGCATTGGAGTGATCATATAGATGTTTACAGTTGGCTAATTAATAAACAGAAAGTACACATCAATTTTATCATCTAAATGCAAATTAATTGTGGCAACAAAATCGAAAATATCTACAATGTTTGAAACAAATCTAATAAACAATGGAACAAAAGCCAGTGCAGCATATGGCACATATCAAAAGAGCTAAAATCCGTACTATCCCTGCTGTGGATTTGTGTCCTCCTTGGTTGCATTACTTTATTAAATGTCCACTGAATTCTATTTTTATCACAGACTTTACTTTTTGTGCTGCTTTACATGAACAAGTTATTTCTCCAAAATGTCTGGACTCATTTTTTTAAATGTCATTCGTACTCCTTACGACAAAAAAAATCAAACTTTAATGCATTCAGACTTTTTCCAAATTATTAATGCAATGCATTGATTGGCCAGTTTAACTCCCCGATCCTCAATGTATTTCAGGCTAATTTCCCGAAAAGCCCTTCTTTGGGGGGGTTTGACATTCTATATTCTCTGGACCAAAGAAAACATAACAAACCTCAGCAATCTATCTTTGAACCAGCTTTCATCCGAAACACTAGTTTTGTGTTTCTCACGAATCACATATCAAAATATCAAAATTGCAGCATAAAACAATTCCTACGTTTTTTTTGGTATGAATATTCTGGAGCGTTAGCTGTATATCAACTGATGTATTCCCACTAGTGTCTAAGGCACTTTATCTCTAATTGTCATGAATCATATTTATCGTAAAAGCAGCATGAAACAATATCTATCAATAAGCACTGGTTTGATTAACAATGCCTTGGTGCCTGCAGGTGTTGAATCCATATAATTTGCCAATCAACTCTTTATTATAAATATAAATATTCACACATATGTGGCATATATAAACTCACAGATGTTGCCTGAAATAGCTCATGTTTTAAAATGCTGATATGGTTAAGACGTAATTCCACATGTTCCCATGTGCAAATGTTGCCTCTCAAAAGTGTTTCACAGTGGCGTAGCTGAGGGGCGGGGATGGGGGGGGGGGCGACCTGGCGGGCGGTCTTCCCCGGCCGCATGAGTTTTGGTAGCAGTAACAGTCTTGGGTCAGCACCAGCCACTCCCCCCCCCCCCCCAACTCTGCCCCCCACTCCTAGCTGCATTTGCCGCAAGGGGGTGGCAAACGCAGAGACTGTCAAGGGCGCCCATAGAGTTAGCTATGCCACTGAGCTATGCCACTGGTGTTTCAACTACTATTTCTCTCTCATGAATGTGCTACGGTCTGTTGCGTACAAGAACGTGATCTAAAGATAAAACACTGGGCCTGGGAAACAAACTATCCAGCTGGCTGTATTGTGTGTTACGATACTAAACACTTGCAGTACAAGCCTAAACTATAGTAAGTACTCTGCGGAACTCTTTAAATGGAACAATAAACAGCTGGATTTCACCTACCACCCATTAAAACGTGGGACTTGGAAACTTTTTTAACTTCAAAACCTCTGGAAGACTGGGACAGACCTGTCCAGCAGATCTGTCTAAAGCACATTACTGCTGGGCTGAAGATTCTGGTTTCTCCAGCTCAGAGCTTCTTGGCAGCAGGAAGTTAAAACTATATTTAAGTCCTAGGGTGGCAGAAGAAAACCAGCCAGACACAGCGAAGATTTCGAAGAACTCAGGAACAGTGCATGGGGGTCAGGACTCACTTCAACAGCGCCCAATAGCATGGTCCACAGACTAGTTGGTACTGGTCAGCTGGGCAGTTGTTGAATATGGTGTTGTATAGATTTTTGTGCCCCTCTCGCTTGAACAGGAGGTCATCCTTATGTCGCATGGGTTTCACTACTTTGTCCCGGGTAGAAGAGAGAGCAGGATTAGTCTTTCAGTGCTTCTCTCAGTCACAGACAGCAGGTTCAATCCTCTTCTGTTCTTCCTCAGGAACAGCAGTCTTATGAACAGTGTGCTTGGGAATTGCACATTTATGTTTGGCAGTAGATTGTGGTGGGGTGAGACTCCTGTCCCCTTCCTAACCAATGGGGTAAACTTTTCCAGCAGTTCCTCTCTGCCCTACTTCAAACAATCCCAGAGTGCCCCTCACTCCCAAAATACACAATGATGAAACCCTTTTTTCCTTGTCCAGAGCCTGAGTGCCCACACAGAGGTGTGACAAGGGTAATGAGCATCCCCTCCTCGGTGGTTACTCCAAACCAGTTCTGGGAGCAGCTCCCTGCATTATGGGATTGGTGTGTCCCTGATGGTGGGAACATAGGGAGGGGCCTGGATAGGTGTCATTTGGCATCTGTATGAGAGGAGAGGGCCCCTTTGAAGTTAATTAGGTTCCAAGGCACAATCCAAATGGGCATCATACCAGAGGAACAAAAACAACTCCCCACACCCAGGCCTTTGTCTCTGCTCTATGAGCGGTTGTCACATCTCACTTAGGCATTCACCAGCTTGGTGGCAATTTTTAGGAGTTTCAGGCATGGAAAGGCTTACTTTCTTAAAGTTACCTTTGCTTAATAGTTTTAAAAAATCTAACTTCACCATGAAATTGGGCTTCTGATAAATATTAGTTCTTGAATCATATATCCAGCTGGTTCCTAACCTGAGACAGCAGAATTCATGGTTAGTGTAGCTTACCAATGTTTCCCTATGAACGAGCCAGCCCTTCTACAATGCAAAAAGCTTTTGGGTGCTAATCACTGTAAGTATATGTTTTTTTTTTTTTTTTTTTTTTTAAAAAGACCTTTATTGTCCAGCATACAGTGTACACAGCTCCATAGCTTACAACCCAGCCGGGCCAGCTGCAGGTAATGAACTTTGTTGCATGCGGATTGAGTGTACACAGCTGTAATTCCGGCAACCCTGGGGTCCGGCAGCATAAATCAACATTTCACAGTACATCATGACACGTGTACACTTGGTAGCTAGTAATCGTGCGGTCTGTGGGTTTTGCTTTTCGATATGTGCTCAGTGTGTCGAGGTGGTAGCGCTGAAACTACCCTAATCTATAGCTGCGGTGACGGCCGTGCCCATCACCACCAATATACCGTATCTGCGAACATGTCTGCGTGGGGTGACAGTGAGACGGGTGCGGCGCTGTGTGAGTGAGCTTAGGGGGTGTTCAGCAATCGAGTGCAGATGGGGCGTGCAACCTCCAGATGTATCCGTTGCAATGGAAAAAGACGTTCTGCTTCGCAGTGTCTAGACGGGATGTTCAAGCCCCGGCTGTCCCATCCGTGGGTGCCCTATGGCATGAAATAATGTAAAGCGTGAAGTTGTATGTGCACGGACATGGTCTAGTTGAATACGTAACCGAATCAACAATTAACTACAAAACAGGGACGTGGGTTTCACAGTAGGTAGGTAGGGAGGAGTGGTGCATGCAGAGTTCGCCATAGTGTCGAAGAGGTTAAAATCTGAAGCAGCGTGTCAGTCGTGTCTCGCGGGGTAGGCAGGTGGGGGGGGGGGCGGGCGGGGCTCGGGAATGTGCGGGTCGCCTGTGCAGTGGAGCCTTAATGGGGGGGGGGAAGGGGGGACTGTAAGTATATGTTAACATTAAATTTCTGCATTCCTATTTTTAAATACCATGCACACTGCCTTGTGGGCTACAAGGCCTACTTAGGGTTAACTCATTATTATATAAAAGTGTCACACGGCTTGTACCTCTCCGGAAACACGGTGCATCAGGATTGTGCCAGACTGATTCCATTCACACCCTCAGGATATGTTGGCCTGTCTCCCTGCTAGCCCACAGTGCACCAACTGGACCCCTAACCTTACAGGGCACCAAGGTCCAGATGCATCAAGCATTTTTCTCCTAGCAAACTGGCCGTTTCGCAGAATCAGCCCGTTTGCGATTGCAAAAAATGCTTTTGCGATTCATCAAACCCAATTTTACAGTTCGGAACCTGTTACCGAATCGCAAAATGGGTTTGCGATTTGCTATTTGGCAGCGGTGTGTTTAGGGCATCCCCTCCCAATAGTGAACCCTAAGAGTGCATGCATGAATGTTTTGTGACCGTGAATGTGGTTGCAAAACATTTGCATATTACCATCTACTTCAAGTAGGTGGTAAAACATTCGCAAATGGGAAGGGGTTCCCAAGGAACCCCTCCACTTTGTGAATGTTTGTAAAAGCATTTGTAAGAGCAGGCAGTGGTCCCACGGACCACTGCCTGCTCTTAAAAAATGAAAGGAAAACTTGTGATTTTTCTTTTTGTAAAGTATCTCGTTTTCCTTTAAGGAAAACAGACTGCTTTACCAAAAAAAGATTGCTTTATTTAAAAGCAATCACAGACATGGTGGTCTGATGATCTCAGCAGGCCACCATCCCTGTGATTTTTGTGATTCTAGGGGGTCGCAAATTGCAACCTACCTTATTAATATTCATGAGGTAGGTCATTTGCAACCCATTAGGAAAGGCAGAACGTGTACTCCACACTTTCATCCATGATATTTTGCGATTCCTAATTGTGAATCGCAAAGATTTGCAATTAGGGAATCGCAAAACATTTTGTTTTATTCATCTGGCCCCAAATGTCTGTGCAACCTCAGAACATGATCCCCCAGATCACCCAAGGAAATTGAGGTAACAAATCTAGAATCCTTTCATTTGGACTCCCATGCATACCCAAAGAAATACACAAGACATACTCAGCATGGCATTTCAATATTTATTCAAGCATTGTGATTACTGTACAAAATATGTGTGCTGCGATAATCAATATAATGAAACAGATTAGAGTAATTGGCGTTACAAGAATAGCGAAAAAGATGAACATTTCCATCAATGTGCTAAGACAGTGAATATATGCATATGAGTACTGTGTAAAGCATACTCCTAATTAGCGCTCCCTAGCCTGGTCCTGCTTAGGGTGATTGATTTGCCAAGTCCATGCCCAGGTGGTCTAACTACTCATTAACAGTGGGTAAGTGTCATCAGGATGCCCATCTTGGTGTACAACTGGACATCTCTCATGTTGGTACGCAGGAATCAGCTGAGCTAGAATTCCGACATGCAGTGACCTTGCAATGTCAGCCGTGTTGTCCTCTGTCTAAACAAGGAAGCAGTTCTGTGTATACAACAATAGCACCTATGTGGCCATGTCACTACCCCTGTCACGGCACAATTGTTTATTGTAGTTGGATAGCGTTGTTACCTTGCGGACAATAACATAAATAACATTTGTGCAGGGAACTTTATTCCTTGTGCTGAATGTTGGAAATATACGCAAGGCAGATTTAGAGAGTGTTATCCTGCATGGTCACACATGCAAATGTATGTCAAAAGTCACAGTGTGTAAAAGAAAGGCAACTTAAGAAACATGAGCATGTAAATGGCAGCATTTCTATCCAACCTGTCCTGATCACGTGACAAAAGGAAGGTTTAGACTTGTTTACATTTTTTATTTAGACAGGTCAAATTTAAGTTTTTACACTTCAGCCAGGTGACAGTGATATGAAAGATTTGTCTACTTAGCAGTTCTTTTTTGTGGACAGAAGATTCTATATGACAAATGTGAATAGTCATGTACAAGATGAGAACATGTGTAAAATTAGAAAGAGATCCCTCAAAAGAATTTGCTAACATTCTGGAAATTATCCTCACTAAAGCAGAAAACAGTGTCACCATCATAGAAGCGGAAAATAAATATTTCATTCAAGAATACCTTAGAGTTCCTAAAATATACATGTTGCTCAATATACATGAACATCCTCCAGAACTATCTATCAGACTAATTGTGTTGGGTATTGATTCTATTTGTGAACCAGTAGCCACATATCTGGATCACTTTCAACAGCTGATGGTGCAGGCTAGCCGTTCATGTATCAAGGAGACACAAGGAGACAGCAGATGTTCTAAATAAAAGACAGGATTAAAACTTACATGAATTTCTTAAATTATGGTTATGCATCATTGAGGGAAAGGCCTTGCACACATAAATCCCCCACCATTATACCCACAAATCTGCTGCCCACCATTCCCATACTCACATCGACATAATGTTTATGTCCGCCCCTGATTGTCGCTTGGTAACAGGCATCCAGACCCGCGCTCGAGGTATCTCCGATCACTCGCCTATACTCCCCTCGGTAAGTAGACATAATATCGAAATTTAAATATCGATGTAACAGAATATCGATGTTTTAATATCGATGGTAATATATATCGGATTATTTAATATCGAGTACCAAAATATCGTTTATAGTATGTGTGATTTAATATCGAAAGTAAAAATATAGAAAGACAAAATCAGTCAGTCAGTCAAAATCTTTATTTCGATAAATGCATATCAAAAAAAGGCACGGTACAAAAAGAAAAATGCAATGAGAGTAAAAACAGACATTATACAATATTAAAAAAATATTAAAATATTAAAAAGCCCACGGCATGTTTACAAAAAGACAAAGACAACAAGAAGTAAAAAAAATATTAAAATCATCACTAAATTCATAAGAATTTTATCATAAAATATTTAAAAATTATCATTCCTCCAACAGCCTAATTCCTGATATAAAGTGCCGTTTTAACCAATAAAATGCAAGGTGTAAAGCATCAGAACCATGTGACCAATTACCCATTCCCCATGAGTCTTTTCTTTGTGCACACCGCACACACTAAATAATTGGCTACATGAGAGACAATGCTGGGGTTATTTAATAACTGCAGATAGAGAAGTGCTGGTCTAACTTGCAGAAACCCTGCCTTTTTAAGAATTGGCTCAAGGTATTTCCTCCTTTCAACTATAAAGTGCCCACAAAACATGGTGAAGTGCATGGTATCTTGGATAGAAAAACTATCACAAGAACAAGGTGAAAATTCATCTGGTTTACACCACGTTGTATACTGACCTAATATCAGGTGTATCATATTTAGGCGAAAACGAGTTAATAAAAACCTATGAAAAGGGTGGTTAACCAGAGTAAGGTAAAATTCTGGGCCAGGCGGATTTGCAACCAAAAGGAGCGCTCTAACAGATGGTTTTGTGAGCTCCTTTTCCTCTCTTATTAGGGACAACCTCATATACATGTCATTTTTAATTTTAACAATATCGTTCCGGGATATTGACTCCGGTGAGGAAAAGAGGTTAAGTCTACCCAGGGCGCTGAAGCCATTTTTTATATAATTTAACCACTTGATTTTGTAGACATTATCAAGTGAGAGACAATCTTTCAGGATAGCCTGATTTAAAGATAGTTCATTATTTAACCAAATTTTAAGCCACATGATTAAAGGGGCCACTCAAATTTTGTCCGTTATAAAATCGGCCCTAAGCTCAGAATGAACGGAGTAAGAAGGGGTAGACTGGGGCACAGACAGGACTGATCTGAAAAATTTGTTTTCAGAAACTTGAAGACAGTCTATCGGTCCGTAGCCCCATAGGGAGCAGCCATAGGTGGCAACAGACAGGCACTTAGCATTGTAAATTGCCATAAGGGCTGAAATTGGCCTAGCCCCCAGCCTTCTGCTAAAACTTAAAATGGCAGAGGATGATCTTACTAGGGCACTATTTCGGTTTCCTATTTGAGGGCCCCATCTTCCCTTGTCTTCGAAAGTGACCCCCAAATATGGGAATGTCGATAAACTTTGCACTTCTGCTTTACTGCAGTAGAAAGTTTTAGCTTTCTTACAGCGTTTGCCTTTACCCACTATCATCACTTGTGACTTTTTGGCATTTATTTTAAGATCTAATGAGGTCATAAAGAGGCCAAACGCGTCTATTAACCGCTGAAGCCCTAGCCCTGTACGAGACAGAAGCACAGCGTCATCCGTGTATAGGAGGACAGGAACACAAGTCTCCCCGATACGCGGTATGTCCGGTGTTGCTGTCTTTAGTTCAGATTCGAGGGCATTGATGTAAACTGTGAAGAGCAGGGGTGCCAAAATGCACCCCTGTCTCACCCCTCTCTTGGACTTAAAACAACTAGTTTGTCGCCCCCCCGAGTCAACCCTAACAGAGGCCTGGAGGTCTGAGTGGAGATCAGCAAGGAGATTTACCAGTGCCCGGTCAAGACCCAAATCGGCTAGAATATGCCATAATTTAGTACGATTTACAAGGTCAAAGGCCGAAGATAGGTCCATGAACCCTAAATATAACGACCCGTCTTTTGCACTGGTATATTTATCGACTAACAACTGCAGATTAAGGCACTGGTCCATAGTACCTCGTTTAGTTCTGAAGCCGTACTGTAGATCAGATAGGACCCCCCTATCGTCAAGCCATGCCTGGAGTCTATGTAGGATGACCCTGCCCATGATTTTTACTGATGAATCAATAAGGGATATAGGGCGATAACAAGCTGGGTCAACCCTACTGCCCTTCTTAAAGACGGGGATAATTACAGACTCCTTCCAGAATACAGGAATACTGTTCCTGGTTAATGCATTGAAAACCCCACACAACACCCTCGACCAGAGCTTTGGGTCAGTTTTGAAGAAGTCAGCAGGGACTCCATCCGGCCCCGGGGCCTTGTTTTTTTAGGTCTGTTCGATGGCCTTTTCAACTTCCCGAGCCTCAAAAACAACACCCTGCTCTTCCTGAGAAAAAGGGAAACTATGTGACAGATCATCATCTAAACTGCTCGAGTATATTGCCTCAAAGTGATTGATCCAATCACCATCCGGGATATTTAATTCAAGGGAGGCTTGATCCTTATCTGAGAAGAAAGGCTGGTTAACTACCCTCCAGAAGTCAGCACTGTTTTTAACGACCTCAGGATCAGACAGTTGTAACCAGGCAGTTTCCCATATCTCCTTTTTCCTATTTTGTATGGCTTTTTTATATAAAGATCTTAGTGAGGTTATTAATACGCGGTCTTTAGGGATCGCTTTAAGGGCCTTGAGCAAATCAGCGTGAGCTCTTGAACATGCATGGTCAAACCATTTTTTCTCCCTGGACCTGGACAATTTTTTGTTATTTGTTAAGGTGATGTCAATAGATTTACAAATATTGTCAAAAGCAGACATTACTTTGAGGTTTGATGCCCTTGTGTCCAAGCAGGTTAACACATCATTTTCAGTGCTATCAAGGACGGCGTGAAGAACGTTCTCTGGGACAACGCTAGACCACTTCAGTCTGCGACCCTGGTCCTTTAACACCAGATCTTGACTTCTATTCCCTCCTGACCCGCCCTGATTTAAAAAGACAGTTGACAAAACCTCTACTACTACAGGGTTGTGGTCGCTAAATACTGAGACCATAGTACCATAGTGAACCACCCTCTCTAAAATCTGACAAGACATAAATATATAATCAATTATGGTACCGTCGCCATTGCCCTTAAAGGTAGGAGTTCTACTATCAACTTCCCCACAACTAGATTCATACAAATTCCATGCATCCAAGTAAGATTCAAGTGCCTCACCCCTGTTGGAATGCTCAAAGTGTGTAAGTAATGAGTGGGGTGGCCCCTCTTCTGAGAGACTTGTGCATCGCTGGTTGCAGGGATGTATGTTAAAATCGCCTAAAAAGATGATATCAAACTCTTTTACCTTGGTTCTATAGACTGACAAAAAAGATTCGATAATATCCAAATTCTGCCTAGTATCATCATTAGGACTAGAATTATAAAAGTTAATGAACAAAATATTTGAGAAAGAAGGGGGACTAAATTCAACTATCATGCAATTTTGAGAGCCTGGATTATGTTGGATTAACACCCCTTTCAAGGATGTTTTAAACAAAGTTAACAAACCCCCCTTTGGCCTACCAGCCCCACCACTGGTAGCAGGGACGAAAAAAATGTGTGTAACCATCCATGGAAAAACTGTTAGTTAAGTCCCAAGTTTCCTGGAACGCAAGAATATCAAAGGACTTCAAAAGTTGAATCCATTCATCATTCTCGACTTCGCCCTAATACCAGCAATGTTCCAAGTCATTATTCGATAGTGTTGGTTTGATGAGCCCTCGTTAGTAGACAGTCAATCGTTGTCGCTTAAAGATGATAGCGGTGAAAACCGGTTAAACAAGGGCAAAATTGGAACAGTTTGTGGATTAGGCCTACACAAATTATCACAATATGAATCCATATTCACAGGCAGTTGATGTTCTTGTGGCATCCTAGGAAAGAAAGCCTGCCTTTGTGTAGGATAGGTAGGAGTCAAGAGCTTGGACTAGGGGTCACACTAAGATGATTGTAAAAATACCCCAGTGGGCGAACACATATATTATCCTCGGTGACCGGTAAGGAGGCTGCCCTTAACAATACGGTTGCGACGTGCTGCGGATGTCTTAAATTTACGATAACACAGTCGCCTCTGCATGATTTTCTGGAGGTGCCAACCCAATCCTAAACTAGTTGTAGTGTTTATAGTGGATAAGGGTTGTAGAATTTTGGAAATAGGTAATTTTTTAAAGAAAATATTTAAAAATAAAAAAAAATTAGAAATATTTTAAAATTGATAAATATGTGTTTTAAATTTAGTATTGAGTTGTGTTTTTAGTGTATATGGGTTGTGTGTGTTTGTAAAAAGTACATACTATAGCAACATTTGTAATATTTTAAAAATTGAAATAAGAAAATAAATATAAAAACATTTTGTATTAGAAAAAATAATTTTCAATTTAGGAATGAGTTGTACTGTTTATAGTGGTTAAGGGTTGTGTTTGTTTAGAAAAAGTCTATATTATAGGTAAAACATAAAACATTTGTAAAATTACAAATTTATAATTGATAAAATATTTAAAAATTGGAAAAAATTGTTTTTAAAAAGAATTAATATATTATTGTAGTATGCTATATAATTTAATTATAAACATTTTATTTGGTATTATTATAAATATGTATTTTGTGGCCAGCACTTACCCCTAATTAATGTTGATTAGAGTAGGAATAGTAAGTTATAATTAATTAGTGTCCAGCACCTATCCCAAATAAATGTAGATTGGAGTGGGAAAAGTAAATTATATTTAATTAGTGCCCAGCACTTACCACAAATTAATGTACACTGGAGTAGGAATAATACATTTTATTTAATTAGTGTTCAGCACCTACCCCAAATTAATGTAGACTGGTGTGGGAATAGTAAATTATAATTAATTAGTGTCCAGCACCTATCCCAAATTAATGTAGACTTGAGTGGGAATAGTAAATTATATTTAATTAGTGTCCAGTACCTACCCCAAATTAATGTAGACTGGAGTAGGAATAGTAAATTATATTTAATTAGTGTATAGCACTTACCCCAAATTAATGTAGACTGGAGAGGGAATATTAAATTATATTTAATTAGCGTCCGGCACCTACCCCAAATTAATATAGATTGGAGTGGGAATAGTAAATTATATTTAATAGTGTCCAGCACTTACCCCAAATTAATGTAGACTGGAGTGGGAATAGTAAATTATATTTAATTAGTGTCCAGCACCTACCCCAAATTAATGTAGACTGGAGTGGGAATAGTAAATTATATTTAATTAGTGTCCAGCACCTAACCCAAGTTAATGTAGACTGGAGTGGGAATAGTAAATTATATTTAATTAGTGTCCAGCACTTACCCCAAGTTAATGTAGATTGGAGTGGGAATAGTAAATTATATTTAATTAGTGTCCAGCACCTACCTCAAATTAATGTAGACTAGAGTGGGAATAGTAAATTATATTAAATTAGTGTCCAGCACTTAACCCAAATTAATGTAGACTGGAGTGGGAAAAGTAAATTATATTTAATTAGTGTCCAGCACCTACCCCAAATTATTTTAGACTGGTGTGGGAATAGTACAGTATATTTAATTAGTGTCCAGCACCTACCCCAAATTAATGTAGACTGGAGTGGGAATAGAAAATTATATTTAATTAGTGTCCAGCACTTACCCTAAATTAATGTAGACTGGAGTGGGAATAGTAAATTATATTTAATTAGTGTCCAGCACCTATCCCAAATAAATGTAGACTGGAGTGGGAATAGTAAATTATATTTAATTAGTGCCCACCGCTTACCTCAAAATAATGTAGACTGGAGTGGGAATATTAAATTATATTTAATTAGTGTTCAGCACCTACCCCAAATTAATGTAGACTGGTGTGGGAATAGTAAATTACATTTAATTAGTGTCCAGCACCTATCCTAAATTAATGTAGACTGGAGTGGGAATAGTAAATTATATTTAATTAGTGTCTAGCACTTACCCCAAATTAATGTAGACTGGAGTGGGAATAGTAAATTATATTTAATTAGTGTCCAGCACCTACCCCAAATTAATTTAGACTGGTGTGGGAATAGTAAAGTATATTTAATTAGTATCCAGCACCTACCCCAAATTAATGTAGACTGGAGTGGGAATAGTAAATTATATTTAATTAGTGTCCAGCACTTACCCCAAATTAATGTAGACTGGAGTGGGAATAGTAGATTATATTTAATTAGTGTCCAGCACCTATCCCAAATAAATGTAGACTGGAGTGGGAATAGTAAATTATTTTTAATTAGTGCCCACCGCTTACCACAAATTAATGTAGACTGGAGTGGGAATATTAAATTATATTTAATTAGTGTCCAGCACCTACCCCAAATTAATGTAGACTGGAGTGGGAATAGAAAATTATATTTAATTAGTGTCCAGCACTTACCCCAAATTAATGTAGACTGGAGTGGGAATAGTAAATTATATTTAATTAGTGTCCAGCACCTATCCCAAATAAATGTAGACTGGAGTGGGAATAGTAAATTATATTTAATTAGTGTCCAGCACCTACCCCAAGTTAGTGTAGACTGGTGTGGGAATAGTAAAGTATATTTAATTAGTGTCCAGCACCTACCCCAAATTAATGTAGATTGGAGTGGGAATAGTACATTATATTTAATTAGTGTCCAGCACTTACCCCAAATTAATGTAGACTGGAGTGGGAATATTCAATTATATTTAATTTGTGTCCAGCACCTACACCAAATTAATGTATACTGGTGTAGGAATAGTAAATTATATTAAATTATTGTCCAGCACCTACCCTAAGTTAATGTAGAGTGGAGTGGGAATAGTATATAGTTTATGAGAATAAATAGATTTCATACAATTTGTGTATAGTTGCAATTTGTGATTTTTTTATTAACATGAAAGAAAATAAACAAAAGAATTAGTATGCCATTTTTATTTGATACAAATATATTTACTCATATATTCGTTAAAATATTCTATGGGTAATTTTTAATTTTTAATTTTTGATTGTAATACTTTATTTTATTACAAAAACATCTTTCATGTACATGTAAGTATTGTTTGAAATTATAACAAAAGTACAATATTTTCACAAAATATATACAATTTTTATATTGTCATACATGTTGGTTATACATAATATTTTTCTATTAATATTAATATAAAAACTAATAATAATACATGTTTTGAAGAAAATATTTTACCAGCTTTATTTATATACATTTTGAAATATTATTTTAAACATGTTTGTACAATTTTTCCTGATTTTAAGAATTATAATAATAAATATTATGTATTTTATAATATGTATTTTTATAATTTTACAAATATGTAGATTTTGTTAAGTATTTTAATACAAGTAAACAATCACAATTTTTTTTTACATAGTATTAATTTTTCATTCTGTAAAGGAATATTTGTAAACATTAAATAATATGTTTGTTGTGTTAATATTTTTATTTAGTTTTTGGTCATTTATTTTGTAACCGCTTTAGGTCGTTTTGTGTCATTTGGATGAAGACAAGCTCGCGGTTGGGAGACACTTCACGTCGCTGAAGGTAAGGTTTGTTTTATATGTTTTAAGTATGTTTTAAATTAATTTTGATAGTAGTTTGGTACTATTTAGTGTGGTTAGAAGTAAGTTAGTTGTATTAGGCATTTTGATATGTTGTATTTACGTATGGTGTATGTACGTACTTTTTGGCGTTGTATAGGCTTATTTGTGGAGTTAGTGTTTCGATGTTTAATGTTTATTAAGTGAAATCTAATGTTAGTATTACTGTTAGTAGGAGTTTGTGTTGTTTTGTGTGGGTGGGAATGTATGTTTTATGTATTTTTGTTGCAGGAGTTCGTGATGTCGGAAGGAGTCGGCTTTTTTTTAAAAGAAGTGTTTGTTAGTTTTATTAACTAATGGATTTTGAACACTTCTTTCGTTCGAACAACTTTCGGAAAATGGATTATTCAGTTTTGGAACAGTTGAATTTTTTCATTTTGTTTTTTGGCACACTTTTTCTTAACTGGATTGTTTTGGTGGACATGGAATCTACAGTCTTTGGGATGTGTTTGGTAAGTGTTTTACATTTTCTTTATTGTGGGTGGGTAATGTTATTATGATTATTGTTATGGTTTATTTATTTCAAAAATTATTAATGTGTTTATATATATTTAAAAAAATATAATATATATTGAACACATTAATTACTTTTGAGATAAAATATATTATTGTGATTTACATTGAATTGTTTGTATTTTTTAAAGTTATGCTTTGTTAGTTAGAGTAATTTAGAGTAGTGTTTTGGCTATTATGTTGAGGTATTCTATGCCTTTAGTGCTAGGGTACAGCTTTACTTGTTGCTCTAGGTATTTGTGCATTTGCTTGGTTTGTTTAGATGTTTTTGGAGTTAGTTCAGTGATGGATTGTTCCATTCTGAATTCTTGATAACTTTGTTCTTTTTGGAGGCATTTGATACATTTTTCTAAAGTTGGTTTAGTTCTGCCTGTTAATTGGAGGAAGGCATTGTGCCAGCCTTCAACAGCGTTGTTTGTTTTAGATTCCCCGTTTAAGGTGCTTCGGTCAACGTTCCACCAGGGTATTAAGAATTTTGGATTTCTCCTGTGGCCAGATCTATGGAGCCTACCTACCCATGTGTCTTCAAAGTAGTCTCAGAGTGGAATTAATTTTGCTTCATTTTGTTTGTAAAATGTGGTATCAATTAAAATGCTGTAGTGTTTGGCCACATCTGTTTCTGGAACATAAGCCAGTGCTATTAGTTTTTTTTTATTTGATATGCAAAAGATGAATTTGTTGCATATTCTATGCTTAGGGTTGTCTTTTGTAAGTGTCTCCATAGACACTGATTGAAGTGATAATAGCAGCCTTGGATACAGGTATGGGGGTGTATTTTTAAAATACTTGAAAGCATTGCTTGTTCAAAATCAAGTATTATTTTTTCTGGGGAATAGTCATTAGTCTTTTGTTTGATAGTGTTTAATAATTCCATATATGTTGAGTTAGTTTTATTTGGTAGAAATGCATAAAGTAGAGGTATATTGCAGTTTTGATGTAGGCCATGTATCGTGTATAATTGGTAAAAAGGTTTGGGACAGATGTTAAAAGTCCCATCCATCATCCAATATTGGGTTTGTTGGAGTTTTATGAGGTTAATGGCTGTGCCAAAAATTATTAGTCTTTTCTCATTGTTTTCGTTGTCGTAAATGACAAAAGGTCTTTTGTTTAAAGTTATAGTTTGGTCTGGATTTAAATTTATATCGCTATATGTCCTAGGAGGTGGTGTGGTAGGGGCAGTTGTTCTTTTGGTACGTGATATTGTTCTTTTGAGGGAAACTATATTTGGCACTTGGGTAGTGGCTGTTTTAGGTATTTGAGTAAACTGTTCTTTTAAGATTACGCTTGTTGGTTTTTGGGAACCTGTACTAACTTCTTTAATGTTTTCTAATGCTGTTCTAACTTCTATTTCGGTTATGTTTGGTGGGTGGTTGTGTTCTCTGGTATAAAGGATTGTTGCTTCCCTAGTTGTTGCCCTTCCATAACATTTGTTGGAGTAATATTTGCAACATTTCCAATTTACTTTCCTTCCAAATTGTTTTTCTTGGGTATAAGTGTAACCCATGTAGCAGAGTAATAGTTTTCCTTTTTGGCTGGTAACAAATTCAGCTCCTTCTGTCATTTTGTTGTTTGCTAATCTATAAGAAATATATGTTATAGTTATTTGAAATATAGATGTATGTATATTAAATACAATTTTAAAACATTTCTATTGTGCATGTTTACCTTTTTGCCAATTTAGTCTTTGATTTTGATGTTCTTTACTGTTTAGTTGTGGTCTGTATTTTCTGTGTTTTCTTTACCTGAAAAAACAAAATGCATTTATTTGTGTTAATTGTTCTGATATATGTTTTAGGTTGCAGTTACAGTTTTTGCCTATAAGTTTTAGTTTAGATTTATTTTATGTTTTTATAAAAGTCTTTGGACATACTTACTTTGTTAGTTGTATCTTGGTTTTCTCTGTCCTGGTGTCTGTTCTTAGTCAGTAGAGTATTCTGTAGCGGTGCTAGAAAATAAAAAGTAGATATGCATCAGTAATTGGATCATGTTTGTTATTTTTTACAATTTAGCAGTTAGTTTCAGTGAGTTCATGTGTTTTACTTACTTTTTATTTACTGATTTTTAGGTTGGGTTTTGATGTTCTTGTAGTTGAAGTCGAAAGTATCCAATGTTTAGTTGTGGCCTGTATTTTCTGTATTTCTTTATCTGTAAAAATAATGCATTTATTTGTGTTAATTGTGTTGATATAATATTTTCGGTTGCAGTTGCATTTTATGCTATAAGTTTTAATTTAGTTTTATTTTATGTTGTTATAAAAATCGTTGGACATACTTACTTTGTTAGTTGTATCTTGGTTTTCTGAGTTCTGTTGTCTGTTCTTTGTTAGTAGAGTATTCTGTAGTGGTAGGAGAACAAACAAATAGATATGTATTAGTTATTGGATCATGTTATTTTATTTTTACATTTTAGCAGTTAGCTTCATTTACTTTATTTAAGTTACTTACTTTTAATCCTCTGAATTGTAGGTTGAATCTGGATGTTCCTGTAGGTGTAGTCGAATTTATCCACAGTATTTTCTCCAGTCGTATTTTTTCCAGGTGGTTTGTGTTTAGTGTTTAATTGTTTATATAGTGGTTTGGAGTTAGTAATTAGTTTGCTATTGGTCAATTTATATTTGCAGTGTTTTTATTGGTTAGTTTGTTTGGGCATTTATTTTCCATATAAGATTGTGAAATGTAAATATATTTATAGTTTGTTATGAGAGATGTTTAAATTTGTATTAATAGTATTTTTTAATGTTAAAAAGTGTAATTATATATTAGTAAATATTTTCGATGTTTCTAATTAAACGATATTTTTGTTGTCGATAATTTAACTCTCGATATTTTTTACTTAGTGTGTATATTTTTACGATATGTATGTTGTCGATATTAGTGAGATCGATGTGTATGTAGGTCGATATTTAATGTCCGATATTTTTGTAAGTTTTTAGTTATGTATAGGATGTCAATATTAATGCCTCCGATATTTTTGTATCGATATTTTTGTAGGACGATATTGTGTCTTTCGATATTATGTCAGTGATTCACTCCCCTCTATTGTGGGGGGTCCACTGAATCACTCCACCCTGTCTGGCGTCTTACTTCCTGTTTCCTACAGAATAAAAAATATAAAAAGGTCTTGAGTGAGGAGCTCAAGCAATACTTCTAACGTAACAAAGGTACTGTATGATCGCCAGGCACATATCTCTAAGGGATATGTCAAGGCAATGCACCGGTCCAGAGAGGAACGTCACTCCCACCTGGAGAGCCATGTGCTCAGTTTGGAGTGCAACATGGGCGCAACAGACGGGGACACGGATGCCCACAAGCTTGAGCTCATACGGGAGGAGATTCCCCATATCTCCTTGGACTCGCCAAACAAAGGTGGAGGTCTTCCGTGGCTTGCGTCAATGGCTGTGGGGATAAAAATGGTAAGCTCTTGTATTGGCTGGCATCCCGCCCCTTAGCGAGTTGGATAGTTCCCAAAATTGTCGATACTAACAGCAACACCCAGCAGACATTGGAAGGAATAGGCCAAACTTTTGCGACTTACTATGAGTGCCTATACTCTTGCGTCCGGGCCCCAACAACGTGAGAAGCCACAGCCTTCTTAGGAGGCATCCCACTCTCACCATCAGCCTATCGCAAGGGAAGAGGTGGAGCAGGCCCCTGGTAAAACGCCGGGACCGGATGGTTACCTGGCAGAATACTACTTGACATTTCGAGAGATTCTGGTTCTGCACCTCCAGACCCTGTACGCGGAAGCGATAGAGTCGGGAGGTTTCCCGCATGGCATCAATAGGGCCACAATCATAGTTATACCTAAAGCGAATACACCATCCACTTCCTATTCAGATTACATCACGATTCTTGCTGTCCACCTCAAGCAGGTGCTTGCTGGCCTGATACACCCCGACCAATGCGGCTTCATGCCCCATCGTAGCATGAGACATTGCCTCAGGTTGTTGCATGTGGCCCCAGCCCATCAACATCTCTTGTCACCATATCTAGCCACTCATCTTGATAGATTTCTAGAAGGCCTTCGATAAGGTGGACTGTTACTACCTAGAGGAGGTGCTGCATCAAGCGGGTGTTGGACTGTACTTTAGAGGGCTTGTGAAAGCGCTATACTCTAACCCATCGGCCAGGGTACTGATCAATGGGAGCCTCTCACTGGAAGTTTCCATTGGGCGAGGGACAAGGAAGGGCTGTCCCTTGTCCCCCCTACTCTTTACCCCAGCGATTCAACCCTTTGCCCGCCTTGTCAAGTGTGATGCCCAGAAGCAGGGCTGGTGTTGGAACGCTTCACACAGCTATCGCTTCACATCGTACGTGGGCGACGTACCCCTGTTCTTGGCAGACCCAGCTTGAACCAGTCCCGATGTCTGTGGCTTCTGGAGCTTTTTGTGGAGTCATCAGGCCTAAGACACAACCCGGCCAAATCGTTATTGGTGCCCCTTCACAGTTCCAGAGAATGCATTGACTGGCAATTCAACATCCCCATCAGGCATCTTAACTTCCGTTATCTGGGGATCTGGGTAGCGATCCATCCGGAGTTGACCTGGTCCCTCAATCTTACTCTCATTAGTGAAGAAGAACAAAGAGGATCTGCGAAGGTGGCAAAACTTGCCACTAAATATGATGGGGAAAACAGCATTGTATAAAATAATGATACTACCCCACTTCCTGTATGCAATGCAAAACCTCCCGCTTCATCCGCGCGAATGGTTTCGATCCATGGACACACTGCTGAAGTCGTTCCTCTGGGGGCACTCTAGTCCACAGGTGGCAATGACCCGCTGTCAGAAGGCACCAAATGATGGTGGATGAGGCACAACAAATCTCTATCTGTACTATATTGCAACGCAGCTTCTGATAGACAATGAGTGGTTTACCAGGGTGGTCAGACCCGACATATCAGCTAGAGCCTAATGAGTTGGGGTTCCCACAGGTTCAGGCAATGCTTTATGGATCACCGATTCCTCATGCCATTCCAAAGGGTCACCAGAACAGTTCTACTGGCCTCTACAGTACACTCATTGGGAAGCCAAGCTTACACTCTAGAGCCCACTGTGGCAAGGTACTTGGGTGGGGGATGTGGCCTTGAGGGGTTTAAAAAATGGGACCTTATTGGCATCTCACAACTGGGAGATATGTGGAGGGGTGGGCAAGTTCGGACCTTTTAAGATTTACAAGATATTTATTCCCTCAATCATACGCAATTGTGTAAGTTACTGCAACTTCGCTATGCTCTTGGAACAATCATTCCAGTAGGCACCACACTACCAGAGTTTAGCCCTCTTGAAACTAAACTTCTTATGGGATCCCTGGGGAGAGGAGGAGTATCCCAGATTTACAGATCCTTAGTAAATAACTCACCCAATACCCTAGACCAGCTGCGGTCCTGATGGGAGGGATGGATGGGTCCCCTGACGGATGAGGATTGGCCAAACGCCCTTATGGACCCCTGAGTAATCATCCTTTCAGCGAGATTGCACTTAATCCAGTTTTACTATCTTCAATGTGCGTACCTTATTCCAAGTAGACTTCACAGAGCAGGGCACCCATAGACACTGCCCACGCTGCACAGATGCACCCGCACGCAGACTTACATCATATCGAAAACAAGGACAAGCGAGACCCTACTCGCTAGGAACCAGGGTGATAGGTTTGTAACAGAAACAGCGGTTCCTGCGGAACATTGAAAAAAACTATCTTGATAATACTATGCACAATGGTTAAGGGTTCTAGTGACGCCAGAAAGAAAGGCTAGTAAGGACACAGACAACTGTATTTCAAATATTAATTTTATATATCAAACAATGTATCAATTTATACATAAAGGAAGAAACATGTTAGTGCTTGGTGTCCCCAGTGAAATTGGAGCCAAAACTAAAGGAAATACTTTTAAATTGGTGACAAATGTGACTTGGTTACCATAAAAACGACCATAAACAATTGTACAATGATCTCAGCCAGTGTGTACAATGATCAGGGCTGATTGAATTGGTTCGTTTTGAGAAGTTGTCGATGACGTTTTGACCCTTGAACACAATACAGGGTCTCTTCAGGACGTATGGGTGTAGAGACATCTGAAATGCGATTGCGCAGCCACGTGAAGAGTGTGATACACCGGTTGAGTGAAAGAAGAAATAAAAGATACTCACAAGGGTCCCGGCCTGGTACCCTTTGTGTGTATTGGGGTGAAGGGCTGACAACCAATTGGATGCAGGGCGCAGTCAATGCTGAAGGATGAAGAGAATGGTGTGCTTCACCTGTGTTGGTCGTACAAGGACAGAGCGAGATACCGGAGGTGAGTGGTTAAGGAACTGACTGAGGTACTGGGGTGGGAGGTTCCCCTTAAGCCTTGCACCTTATCCTGGGGGTGATGGAGGGCACGGGAGGAACAAGAGCAGACAAGGCCTTCTTAAGTACGTTCAGTATGGTGGCAAAGAGGAATATTGCAGCTAAGTGGAAAAGCTCCTGTCCACCCACGATGTCCCAGTGGCATAGGGGACTGGACTTGTGAGCTGCAAAAGAGCTTCTAGCGTATGAATCCCGGGGCTGCCCGAAAAAACACAAGAGGATATGGGGAAAGTGGTTGGGTCTGTTGGGCTAAAGCTGAGTGGGACGGGCCTGGATGTGGGAGATGGTCTGCGCTGTAATGTAATAAATGCAGTGAAGGGTGAATTATATGGAAATGATGTCATAGATGCATGTGTTGACTGAGAGTACATCTTGTTGAAACCTAATAAAATTGAGTATTAAAAAAAAGACATTCGCATTTTACCACCAACTTCAAGTTGGTGGTAACACATTTGCAAATGGGAAGGGATCCCCTCCCCTTTGAAAATAGTGGCAAACATTTATTTAAGAGAAGGCAGTGGTACACGGACCACTGCCTGCTCTTGCTGACACACCAGGCAGCCATTGCTGGAGACACAGGTGTCGGGGACACAGAAGACTCCACCAGCAGGAGCGGCTCTAGGACTCCTGTTCCTGACATTCGTAGGAGCAGCAGTCGCCAATCTGCTGACCCAGGCACCACTGCGCCTGTTGACACCCAGCCTCGTACATCCCGCACTGTAGTGCGTGGGCGCAAACATTGACGATGCCCTCAACCCAGTGGACAGGTCACGGTGAGGTCAACTGTGGCCACCCAGTGTGGAATACAGACATTGTAGTACCATGGTGTGGTATCAATAAAGTGCCGTAGTGACTATTAAACTACGTACTTCAAATACTAAGCATACCTGTGTCTCCTTACTTACTTAGAAATAGCTGCGTGCGATCTCTGGCCATCTCAGTCTACCATCTGTTGCCGGCGCTGCTCCTTCTGCATAGGGCTCTGCCTGTTCTGTTCCATCATCAATGTCCTCATGATGTGTGATCTCAACCTCTGTGCCTTCCTTGGTGGCAAGATTGTGCAGCATAGCACAGGTCGCTAATATTTTGCAGCAGATGATTGGAGTGTACTGCCGTGCACCTCCACTCTTATGGAGGCAGCGGAACCTGCTTTTTAGTAGTCCAAATGTGCGTTCTACAACGCTGCGTGTGGCACTGTGTGCCACATTGTAATGCCTCTCATTCCTGGTAGATGGATTCATGTAGGGGGTGAGAACAAAGGACCGCAGAGCATATGCACTATCACCTAGGTGGAAAAGAGAATGCCATTAGTTACATACTCAAGATTGATCCATCTGCATTGACTATCAGGGTGTGTCACAGTTATTTACCTAGCAGGTATCCATCCCCGAAATCGCCAGCAACAAGGCGTGTGTATACCCCGCTGTTCTGGAAGATGTACGAGTCATGGGTACTCCCTGGGAATTTGGCCACAATGTCTGTTATGATGTTGCCAGCGTTGCATATCAGCTGCACATTGATTGAGTGCGTTGACTTCCGGTTCCTGTAAATGTGTTCTGTGGCTGCAGGTGGGCAGAGTGGGATGTGGGTGCCATCTATACAGCCTATCAAGTGAGGGAAGTGTGAGAGTTGATAGAAATCTGTTTTGGTCTTAGCTAGTTCCGCAGGTGTGTCAGGAAACCTAATATAATGATGCATTCTCTGCATCATGGCCTCAAGGAACTTCCTGAAGAAACGGGACAGGCCGCTCTGAGACACACCACCTACTGCAGCAATCACACTCTGGTAACTCCCAGAGACAAGCAGGTGTAGACTACACAGCACCTGTACATGGGGTGGAATGGCGTACGCCCTTGGTGTTGGGTGATCCAGGAGTGGGTGGAGATCACTGATCAAGTGTAGGATGGTTTGGGGGTGTAGCCTGTACCTTTGCAGTATCTCTGGCTCAGTCAGTTGGAAGAGCGTTATCCATTCCCTCTCTCCTGCGGCCTGTAGCCGTAGCCGCCTTGCTATGACGTAGAATGCCGCCATTCTTGTTGCACTGTTGCATTTTGGGACCTTATTTTATAACCTGCACCTGGTTACAACCTGATTTCAATCCATGGTATTTACCGACTCTTAAATACCGAATTTCATGAAATTCGGTATTTTTTAGGTTTCCTACATCTCGAAAGTTATTTTTTACCATTTCTTAATTATCGATTCGGTAATTAAGAATTCCGTAAATAAGGATTCGGAATATTCCGATTCGGTATTTACCGACTCGTAATTACCGATTCGGAACTATTTTGACTCCTACATCTCATTTTCCAAATACCGGTCGGTAACGGCCGAAATTACCGAATTTCGGCCGATACCGACCGGTATTTGGCTACCTACATCTGGCCCCATATCCCTTAAACTGGAATTTCGATGCCTCTTTAGTTGGTAGGGTGCCTTGTCCTGGATGAATAGGAGGACACCACCTTATAAACATCACTAGGAAGTTATGCTCAGAAGAGAGATAACTTTGTACACCAATACAGACACATATTCCTTCTTTGTAGCTATATCACGAGTTTACATAGGTAGGAGAGGGAGACAGCACCTCACTTTGGTGAACTTATGGTGTGCAGAGCAACGGGAAACACCAAGAAAGGTGGGAGGCGTGAACTCTATGGGAAATTCCTCTTTACTACATAAAGGACATCTAAGGCAGCACTGGAGACCCAGGCTGGAAATTCGGAAGCTTCTCTCTTAACCTGTTCCTTTTTCCTTACATGCAAATTAACTGACAAACATAGGAGGGAGGGACAGACACAGGCTGGCCACTGGATAATCTCCTCCTAACCCGATATTTCTCCCTTGAAGATCACACATTCCAGCCCCAAACTTAGGGAAGACAACTGTGGAAAGCCTTTAGAAAGTACTGGGACAGGGAACTCTAAATATTCTCCTTTTAAGTTATGGATCGGATTGATTTGAGCTGTGGAGTGAATAGCTCTTGAACTTTATCTAATAAACTTTACTGTGAAATTGTGTTGTTCTTTGACAAGATGATGGATCATATGTGAGAAATAAAAGAAAAATCACGTTCTGCTCTAGGGACATCACCACTCATGAGTTATACCTGCTCAATGAAGTATGGCAAAATAATACTGTAGAGAGCCTGTTGTGCAGGGGAAACATCGTTTACAATAACGTCTAAATCAAGAATGCCTTTACAAAGAAGGCTTTCCAACAAAAAAGACTTTACCATGAATGTTTTTACAACAAATTGTTTAATCACAAGTGTGCCTTTAACACAGATACCTTTACCACGCAAATGTACATATTTCGCAGGTAAGTATAAAACCTTTCGATATTTATATATGTTTAAATATATATGTGTGTATGGTATATATATATATGGCGGCGGTGCTGGGCTGACAATAAACACACAATAGCACTGGAATATTGGGTTTGCTTCGTCTTTTCCAGAAATTTGAGGAGTATAGACAAATACGTGGAATATATATATATATATATATATATATTTCAACGTAAGGTAGCCCGCAAAGGAAGGACGTCAACCGGCAGGTAGGTAATTCAATTCTTTACTGACAGTATCTTGCACACAAGCAGCATGGAGAATGCAGGCATCCAAATATCGACTAAGCCAGACGCGTTTCGGGTACAGAAGTCCCTTCTTCAATGGCTGTTGCTTGGTTAATAACACAACAATTTCCACTGTACTCTTTTAAGTTGCAAGGTACCGTCTCAGTGGGCGTGGCAATTCGCATCGCCTTCTGGTTCCTCTAGTATCGTGTTGTATTCTCAAGTGAGTTCATTATGTTAAAATAAATAAAAGCAATTGTTTCCCCTGTGGGTTGATGCCAGAGTCTCTCATTGTTGCCTGCTCCGCTTTTCAAATGCTGCCTTTGAAATTCTGTCACCTGCAATGCTGACACCATTTTGGCACCAACACGGGCCCGCTCACAAGCGGTGTGCCTCCTTCCGCGGCTGGACTTAGCCGCCAAATATTTCAACGTAAGGTAGCCCCCAAAGGAAGGACGTCAACAGGCAGGTAGGTAATTCAATTCTTTGCTGACAGCATCTTGCACACAAGCAGCATGAAGAATGCAGGCATCCAAATATCGACTAAGACAGACGCGTTTCGGGTACAGAAGTCCCTTCTTCAATGGCTGTTGCTTGGTTAATAACACAACAATTTCCATGGTACTCTTTTAAGTTTCAAGGTCCCGCCTCAGTGGGCGTGGCAATTCGCATTGCCTTCTGGTTCCTGTAGTATCGTGTTGTATTCTCAAGTGAGTTCGTTATGTTAAAACAAATAAAAGCAATTGTTTCCCCTGTGGGTTAATGCCAGAGTCTCTCATTGTTGCCTGCTCCTCTTTTCAAATGCTACATTTGAAATTCTGCCGCCCGCAATGCTGACACCATTTTGGCACCAACACGGGCCCACTCACGAGCGGTGTGCCTCCTTCCGCGGCCGGACTTAGCCGCCAAATATTTCAACGTAAGGTAGCCCCCAAAGGAAGGACGTCAACCGGCAGGTAGGTAATTCAATTCTTTACTGACAGCATCTTGCACACAAGCAGCATGAAGAATGCAGGCATCCACATATCTACTAAGCCAGACGCGTTTCGGGTACTGAAGTCCCTTCTTCAATGGCTGTTGCTTGGTTAACAACACAACAGTTTCCACGGTACTCTTTTAAGTTTCAAGGTCCCGCCTCAGTGGGCGTGGCAATTCACATTGCCTTCTGGTTCCTGTAGTATCGTGTTGTGTTCTATATATATTGATATATATTGATTGATATATATATATATATATATAAACTTCTTTGCCTTTACCATGCATGCTTTTGCAATGGAAATGTAAGTATTTTATAAGTAAATATAAGCCCTTGACACACACACACACATATATATTTACATACATTTTTTATGTATATATACATACAAAAATATATATTAATAAAGGGTTTATTCATACCTGTAAAATACTTACATGTTCATGGTAAAGTGATACTCGTGGTAAAAAAAGTCATTGTAGAGACTTTCGTTGTAAAAAATGTCATTGTTTCAGTGTCATTGTAAAGGCATACGGTGAAAATCCTGTTGTGGTTCTGTCATACATCAGTTGTGCAGCTGTATGAAGGGAGTAGGGTCTCCTTCCACCTGGAGGAACTAACATCTTGGGCAACCCTAAATCACATCATCCCCATAAATCAAACAGGATTCTGCAGAGGACATAGCACAATCACAAACATCATGGCACTAATCCTCCTGACAGACGCTGCCAAGATAACCAAGAGCTCACTATTTCTATGTTTTATAGATTACAGTGTAGCGTTTGATCATGTAGACCGAAGCAAACTCTGGTAGAAACTGGACCACTGGGGATTACCGGGGCCACCCCTGAAGCAGCTGATACTACTCCATGCCAATAGCTGGGTCAAGATCAAACTTGGTAGCGCGACGCATCTTTCAAAGCAAATCAACACAACTAAAGGTCTAAAGCAAGGATGCGTCCTTGCACCCATGTTGTTTAACCTTTTCCTCGCAGACCTGCCTGGAGAATTTGATAAAACTAACTCACATGCAGCACGGCTGGGAGACATCTCGCTATCAAACCTCCTTTGCGCTGATGACTTGGTCTCAATAAGTCGGTCCCCAATTGGACTACAACACCTCTTGGATACTACTAACACATTTTCAACAAACAACGCTTTGAAAATTAACTTAAATAAATCTAAGGTTATGTCAGTAAATTACAACAAAACAAAGAAACTGGCATGGTCCCTGGACGGACAGAGGTTGGATCGAGTCACCAACTATAAATATCTTGGCGTATTACTAGACAGCAGAGGCTCGTTCAAACCCCAACTAGAGGCCATAGTACGGAAGGGCACTATATTCCAATTCTCAATGAAGCCGCTAAAGAAAGTTCTCCTTGATCCATCGTTTGACCCCTCCTACAGGTGATTAGAGCACGCCTGCAGCCTCTGTTCACATACGGTAGTGAACCCATGCAAGGGAAAGACGCTAACGCTCTAGACAAAACAATCAGTAGAGCATACAGGGCAATTTTCCATCTGCCAAACCATGTGTCCCCTGCCCAAATCCGCCTTGAATTCGGTATTCAAAAACAAACGGTTGAGAGGAGAGGCGCCTATATAAAATGCTGGCGCAAAATCAAAGGGGCGGAGCAAGGAACCCTAAACGCTCATCTATGGACAGAACTGTTAATACGATCAAACTCACCCGCTAAGAAATACCTTCTAAACTCATTGGAACACCTGGATCTAACCAGCCTTTGGGAGTCATCGACTGACAATAATAGTTTCAAAAAGTTGGTAACAAAAGTTACTAAACTGATCTCATCTATTGAAGATAAAGAAACCCTGGCCAAGAGGGCCCATCGCTGGGCCGTGCTGAAAGATTACAACGCCCTGAAACCGCAGGAATACCTGAAAATGGGTCTCACACGGAAGACAAAAGATACATTTCTAAACCTGCATTTCGGAATCATGCCAATTCTACCCCACTTGGCACCATGGAAAAGGAGGCCAGAAGAACATGTTTGCCAACTCTGCAGATCAGGGAATGAGGACTTATTACATATAATCTGCACCTGCCCTAACCTAATAGACATAAGGCGCGCCCTACTTCGATCACTCTGGAAACAAAAAGGTATAACAAGCTGCAGGGAAGCTGTGTTGATATGCTTTAAACCTGAAGAGGTCCAGTTAAACTGTAGACTGACGAAGTTCTTTGACACTGTGAGCACAAGACTTATGAATCAATCACATGGCGTGGTGACTAACAGCACGCAACAACCTGCTAACTAAGAAATTGTTCGCCAAGGTCCTGACAAGTCAAAGCATGCACCAGCACATTGAGTCACATCTTCATTCTATAGGTGGACTACAGACAATGCAAACAAGAACGATGATTTTATAGGGTTTTAATCACCTTTTTTCTTCCAATAATATATGTGTATTTAAGTTTTAAAACGATTTTAAGAAGGAAGTTTTAAAAACAGGCACCACAATGGGAACAGCAAAAAAGTTCCAGCACGGCATGGAGGATGATATCCATGCGGTGTTGGAACTTTAGGAGAATACAGACAACAGACAGGGGGGCACATGTTGTGCCCATTTGAATGAATCCCCATGGCCAGGGAGCAATAGGGGCCCTGTAGGACCCCCTTTCTTCCTACACCGCCAGCCTTTTCACAGCAGGGCTCCCTCCATGAAATGTCTGGCGATGGCGGAACTCGTAATATACTAGGAGGGACTGTGCCTGCCAGTTTGAGCATCTTACATTGTGGCACAGCTGCACCACCTCCAGGGAACAATTCTTCCCTGGCGAAACCAGTGGTCCTCCGCCGCAACGACTTCGAAAGTCGCCATGCGGTGGATGGTGGACCACCACCGTGAGTCTGGCAGTCAGAAGACCGCCAGACTCGAAATCAGGCACTAATTGGTTTGTGGGAAAGGTGATGATGTGACCATTTATTACAACCATTAAACAATCCACTGACATACATGATAAGGATATTGCAAGTCCCCGAGGAGCTCCATAACCTTATAAAGCCTTATTTGGTAGCATTATTCTATATGATCATGGAGCTTCTCGGAGACTTGTAATATCCTTATAAATTATAGAAGGGGATACTTTGCCCCGTATATAATGCTAACAACAGTGGGGACCGCAGACAACTCTACTGTGTATCCCACTGAATATGAATTTTACCTGCTTGCAACCTCTTTGTAATCTCGTGGGAGGTTATGTTGGAATATGAGGAGTGCAGTGTCCTGGTGAACTATGCAAGACACTTCATGTGTGAGCGAGTGTTGTCGGATGGATTTCCCAGTTCATCAGATAAAAGTTTTCTGCTTGGTTTTTACCGTTCAGGAAACTATGTATTTACACTTTCTGATGGAGTTTGTGGTTTGCAGGCATGTGTGACTTCTGCTCACGGAATATGTAGATACAGTTTATCGCTCATCCTAGAAAATGTATCCATTCTGAATTGGAATTAATTTTCTCGAAATTTGAATCCTGAGTCCATTGCTAATATGCGATGAAGTGCTGTTTAGTACCATGCTAGAATTACAATGGCGTTGATTTTTATGCAGTCATAGGAGTTAATGTTCATATTATGAATGGATTTTCGGTGTTGCAAAAAACAGTGAGGCGAATAGGATATAATGTAATATGTAAAACGGTACTAGGTAACCTCTTGGTGCAAATCACCACACAGGCTATTTCTGCAATATGGCTACTAATGGTGATCAGTGAGTTAGACCTAAAATAAGGAAGGTTCCGCTTTGAAAAGAGAGTGCAAAGGCCTGATCACGTTATATATAAAGTCAAATGTACTAGCTTACAAAGCATGATTATTTTGCTGCAAGCTCAACAAAATGGCTCAGGAGTAAAACAAATGAAACAAGCATTGGAAATGCATCGGTTTCACCTATGTAATGAATAAAGAGCTGTTTTCATCAATCATCATCAGGGAGAAGGAAAGAGCTCCCTGACAGATAACACAGGAGTGGAGAGGAGCTGGCACTGTGGCCAGACTGCTGACTTGAGAGCTGGGGATCCCGGTTCTAGTCTTGGTGGAGCCGCAGCATCCTGTGATTCTATGCAAATCACTAGGGGCCAGATGTACAACCTGCCAAATAGTGCTGCGCAAATTGCATTACATTTTCGAGGCGCTATTTGGCATGTACAACAGAGTGTTTAACACTGTTAGTGATTCACAATGGGGTTCCAAATTGCGAGGCTCATGATTATTAATGAGCCTCTCGCAATTTGCAAGCACATTGGGAATGACAGGCCCTCCCAGGGACGGTGGGCTGCTGGGCTCAGCAGACCACCATGTCTGGGAGAGCTTTTACATAAAGGAAAACGGGATGCATTTAAAAAAAACAACAACAAAAAAAGTTTTCGGCTAATTTTTTTTAAGGGCAGGCAATGGTCCCTGTGACCACTGTCGGCCCTGAAAAAATAATATTGCATGCATTTACAAAGGGGAAGGGGTCCCCTGGGGATCCGTTTGTGCATGCTAGGAAGCGTCCTACATCTGGCCCTTAATTTCTCTAGGTGATAAATTGTTATGTAAATATGCCGCAAGAGAAAAAGGCAAAACTTTATGAAAATATAGCTCCACTAAAGTGAATGCTAACAGTATTTCCGGGGCAGGAAACTGATAAGAGAAGCAAACGAGGAACAAGCATTGGTAAATGCAGGAAAATATGCCACAGCCAATAAAAATGGAGGAACAGTAAGTGGCACACACAGGAACCAATGAGAGGCCAGGAAAGAGAGGAGGTGGGATGTAAGTTACTTTTAAGTTTATATTAAAAACAATAGATTTCTCAGGATTGGCGCCAGCGCTGTGCAAGCAAAACCTAAAAAGGAAAAGAAATAAAAAAGGGAAAAGTGAAAGAACGCCACGTACTGACTTTAAATGTTTGGCTTTGTAATTACCAAGATACACATATATTTCTACTTTGGATTGTGTCACGTGTATGGATATCATCTCTAAATCTTTATATTTTAAATGATGTCCCCAAAAAATTGTTATATTTTTCAACATGTTGTCCACGAATGTATGCCTGAAGACCTAGAAGAAGCACATTTATGAAACTAAGAAGGTCCGTGGTGTCTTCTTTCCGTTCCTCTTCCCTGGCAGTGCGCCACGAACACAGGCAGCTCAGAGGAAACATTAATCCAGTTAAACCTATTTATTCTTTTATATTTACTTTTCTTTGACCTGACTTCACTTTTCTCTCCTTGTATAAACAGTGAAAGTGTGTCCATGCCCATCTGTGAGACTGTTATGTTATTCCAATATCTAAAAAAACTTAAAGAGCCCAGAGCTCTGTGACAAGGGCCTACCTGCTATAACCATGTGCGGTGCGATGTTGTGTTGCAGTCTGGACAACACACGGATAAAATACAACTTGACCTACTGCCAAGTCACTCAGGGACGGCGGCCACCGTTGAGCAAAACATGCATGTGCACTTACAAATACGTTAAGCCCCACTGTAAGATTTCTAGTAACCACAAAAAGCTGTTTCTTTATCTCTCTTCCGCTCGATAATCAGCAAAAACTATGCATTGCCATAACCGCGCAGTGGCTCATTTGGCAGTGCCTGGCCATTGAGGCAGCTTTCTGCTCTCTATGATTTGTGAATCTTTGTGTTCCCGCACATATAATTCAGGTCTGATGTGATCGACAATCAGAGCCCTGAAATATGCAGCCATCCCCAACCCCATGCGTTTTTAAAGAGCTATCAGAGTGCAGTTGCTTGACATCAAATCCAAAATAAGCATTGGCAAAGCCAATTGTTCGGGCGGTGGTAAGCCTCAATTGCTTTACTTCTTTTTTAGTACACACCTCCAATAACAAGTAAAGGTAAAAAAAAAAAAAATGCCACAGTTTAAAGTGGCATTGATAAGTTTGCAAAAAGAAAGTATGTAAAAATGTCCAATCTGCAAAAATAACTTAAAAACCCTGAAGCGAAAGCAGGAATGAAAGCAATAATGTGCCTACCAATCATTGTACTGAAGTGGATTACTTTTTAGGCAGATGTGCACATGCTAAAGTTAGAAATGCGTCACTGACATTGAGGAGAGCCAATAGTTGCAGTGGGCTGAACTGTTTCCAATACTGTAGGCGGTGGTGGCGGAAACAAAATGTGTATGTCCTTGAGCTGCACAATGGAGGAAGAAGGCTTCGCAAAAAACAATCTGTGTAAACATATATGCATGCATTTTATAATGACTTAAAAAGCAAGGCACTGTCTAGGACATGGGTACTCACAAGTCACAACCTTTCTGTTGGGGGCCAAAATTACAGTGTGATTCGTGGCCGAGGGCCGCACCGGTAGGGGGGGGGGGTCATTGGGGGGCGGGGCTAGAGTAAACAAAATCAAACCAGTTTCAAAACATTAAGACAATGCTGTATTTCAAAAGCAGATGTAACTACAAAGATCACATTTTGATAATACATTTTTATTATCAGACAATAGCTATCTTAAGAGGCATTGCATAGCTTCATACACACTTTGACCCCAATTCCATCCCAGTCTCTCTCACTCTGCCAGTCAGTCTCCCTCTATCAGACAGTCAGTCTCTCTCTCTCTGACAGTTAGTCTCTCTCTCACTCTTAGTCAGTCTCTCTCTGTCAGTCAGTCTCTCTCTCTGTCAGTCAGTCTCTCTCTCTGTCATTCATTCTCAGTCAGTCTCTCTCTGTCAGTCAGTCTCAGTCAGTCAGTCTCTCTCTGTCAGTCATTCTCTCTCTCTCTCTGTCAGTCACTCTCCCTCTCTCTCCCCCAGTCAGTCAGTCTCTCTCCAAACAGTCAGTCTCTCTCTCCCTCAGTCAATCAGTCTCTCTCTCTCTCTCTCTCTCACTCTCTGTGTCTGTCAGTGTCAGTCAGCCTCTCTCTGTCAGTCAGTCTCTCTCTCTGTCAGTCAGTCTCAGTCAGTCAGTCTCTCTCTCTGTCAGTCAGTCTCTCTCTGTCAGTCAGTCTCTCTCTCTCGCTTAGTCAGTCTCTCTCTCTCTGTCAGTCTCTCTCTCTCAGACAGTCTCTGTCTCTCTCTCTCTCTCTCTCAGTCAGTCTCTCAGTCAGTCTCTCTCTCTGTCAGTCTCTCTCTCTCTCAGACAGTCTCTGTCTCTCTCTCTCTCTCTCTCTCTCTCTCTCTCAGTCAGTCTCTCAGTCAGTCTCTCTCTCTCTCTCTCTCAGTCAGTCAGTATCTCAGTCTCTCACTCAGTCTCTCTCTCTATACTCTCTCATCTCATCTCTCTCTCTCTCTCCACTCTGTCTCTCTCTCTCCACTCTCTAACTCCACTCTCTTTCTCTCTCCACTCTCTCCCTCTCCACTCTCTCCCTCTCTCTCTCTCTCTCTCTCTGGGGGGGCATGGGCAAATTACCTGCAAGGTCCGCTGGCCACCAAGAAGGCCATGACGGGCCGCCTGCGGCACACAGGCCCAACTATGAGTACCAAGGGTCCAGGCCAACGTATGCAATTTCGCACCAAACAAGCGAACTACGGCTTTCACATGCTCTGCATGAGAGAGAGGTTCTCGAAATATGTGATAGAGAACTATGTGTCATCTTCTCAAGTTTCAAGTTTAATTTATTTGCATAGGTAATGTAAATCGTTGCAATACAATATAACATCAAGTTAAAACCTGGCATACATATAAATATTTCATAGTACATATATTATTTGTATAATAATCAATGTTAGAATCAGAAAAAGAAAGTTCTCCTAACCAAGCTAATTTTGATTTTGCGCGTTATTTAAGGGTTGAAGTTCTTAGCACCAGTCCATATCTTTCCTTCACTACTTATGCCAGACTTCAGTAAAAAGTGAAAAAGTGAAAAAAAAAGTTCTTTGGACTTTGATAAAGGGCATTAGTGCCAAGATTAGAGTAAATAAAAAGGGAGCTTCCTCTTCGATACTCCGTGGTAACCTTGCACTTGTTCCCGATGACTAAAATGGTTTATAACCCTCTGCCAGGCATTTCTGATAGACCACTTATTGTCATATCAGCACTTTTCTCACCCACGACGCCTGTTTGTTTATTCCACGTTATTGTTACATGCTGTAAAATATCTGTTGTCACTAGTACCTCTTTTGTTGCACATTTCTGTAAATCAACATCCATGCTGGTAAGTGAGAGCTGCAGGATTCCATGAATCCGCTGCTCTCCCCTCAAAGGTAGCCGGTGCTGCGCCTGACTCCACGATGACCACCGTGGACCAACTGGGAGGAAACAAAGGGCAGGACAGGATGGGCCCGTGGACTTTGTGGCAGGTGGTGCGGATATACTTAAAGCCTGGACCCAAACAGCAAAGCAGAGCACAGAAACAGATTTGGAGCTTGCTTTACCCTATGGCTCCTACTGCAAAGGATAATGATAGTGCCAACTGCCAAGGGCCATGTTACGGAATCTGCTGTGCAAACACCAGTGACAACAGTTTTGCCGTTTGTGAAATTAATATTTGCCACAATACAAACAACACAAAAGTCTTTGCGCCGGGCCAGAAATGAGAAAATTAATTGAGGAACCATTGCTGAATATACACTACAAGTGCGTGTGCTTATACATCATTGTCTTAGTCTCACAAAGAGGCTTAAAACAAACCCCGGTCCTGGAAGAACAAACTTAAATACAAACTGATATTACCCTGTTATTACAACTAGGCTGTTAATAGTGAGACAAAATAATTTTGCAAAATGGAGAAATCATCGTATAATATTTTTTCCACGCAAATGCTTTCCCCCCCCCTGTTTTTATTACACACGCATTTTTTTTGCCCCAGCAAAGATTTCGCTATACCATCTGAAGGTCCAAATCATTAGCAAACGCAGCAATAAACATATCACTGCATTATATAATGCTCATGCAATAGCCATGCAATGAACAATGTGTCAAGAGAATAAGGGGTTGGCACGTCAGGGTTTCTGGTCCCACTTACAGAGTAAAGGCTGGTTGCTGACCAAACAACTGGACTTACGACAAACTGAAAACCAGCAGGGACAGCAGAATTTAAATTCTGACATAAAAGAATAAAGTTTTGTGATAACTGAAAACCAAATACATAATTTAGTATGTCAACAAGGTCTACAAAACCCACATGCCCGTGGCATTTGCATGGGCTTTGCAGAGTTTCCCTACTACCCCAACACCTTAAGACAACAAACACAAACATAAATACTGGAAGAAAGCAGGGAATGTATGTGCTGATGAAACCATACTAACTTCTATGGAGACTTGTGCTTATGTGATGAACAACAGACCTTTCAAGTTGTATTCTTGATTTGTGGCTCCCATTAATGAGCCTCATTCATTAAATCCTTACTTGGGTGGCGTTAAACTCAAACATTGCATTTTCTAAAGAAAGATTCATAGCACAATCAACTTTAGAGTCAAACGGCATTATCACAATGAACCTCTTATAATGAGTAGAAAAGATGCAGGCGCTGGAGAGTAACCGGTGAAAAGTTTGATGTAACGGAGTACAAGGTCAGTGACAACGGCAACATCAGAAAATGCCATCTGACCCCAACTTGTCTTCAAGTGTCCTAACTGTATCCGACCATTGCAGTACTCCAGATCCCACACACGATGAAGACTCAAGAATGGTCATGCAAGCGGTAGACATAAGACACCTCCTTTTTCCAAATAAAAAATAACACATCCAAAGAAAAACTAAAATAAGTTCAAACAACAAAGAAATAACTAATAATAAATTGATGAACCCTGTTGATATTTCTTCTAACACACAGTATGACTAGATTCATATCAAAATAAACAAGGATAATATAACACTCAAACCGAATGATAAATTCCTTAAACCTGAGCGCATGAGAGCACTCTAAAATAAGATAAAATCCAGTGGTGGCTAGCATCTACTGGGGGAGGGAGCGAGCGGGCGTGCGCGCACGAGCAAGCACAAATAAGCAAAAATAATGTTAATAAAAAATAAACACTTACAGAGTTGCATTGGACCTTGTCTTCCTCTTCTTTTTTCCTCTGCAGCCCGGCCACCAGGAAACACCCTAACCAATCCGGTACTGCTCTCCCATGAGAGCAATGTTAGGATTTGTGGGAGCGGCCTCACTTGGTACTCCACCCCCTCTGGAGGCTTTGGCTTGCTCTAACTCAGTGGTTCCCAAACTTTTTTGACCTGTGGCTCCCTTGACCTAATTGGCAGTTGGCCGTGGCTCCCCACCATTTTTGGTGGGTGGGTGGTATGTACCTCCTGTTATCTCCCTTAAAGTAATTGGGACGTATTCTTTCATTCATCATACCATACAGTTACTCATCCAGCCATCCGTTCTCTCATCCATCCACCCTTTCACTTCACTCATCTATCCATCCTTTTGTCCATCTACCCCCTTTCACTAACTCATCAATCCTTACATCTACCCTTTCACTCATCCATCCATTCACCATTTCACTTATCAATTCATCCATCCACCCATTCACTTGCCCATCATCTACCCTTTCATTCATCCATTCATCCATCCTTTCACACACCCATCCACCAATTCACTCACCCATCAGCTGCCCTTTCACTCATCCATCCATCCTTTCACACACCCATCCACACTTTTACCCATCCATCTACCTTTCCACCCATACATCCATCTATTTACGTTTTCTCTCATCCATACTTCCACTCATTCACTCATCCATCCATCCTTTCTTTCATTATCTATCCATTCCCCCTTTCATTCATGCATTCATCCTTTCAGTAATCCATCCAGCCATTCAGACATTCCTTCACTTATTTACTCACCCAACTTTCCACATTATGAGCGGAGCCTTTGTCTGCAGAGTTGCAGGCAGAAGAGTCCTATCAAGAACGAACTACAGCAAGGGGTGGGGTGCGGTGGGGGAGAGTTCACTATGCCCCTGCACATAGGCAGACTGAAAACGTAGAAGTCATGAGTCACACATGATGCACAGTGCCAGGATGTGAGGTTACTGTAACATGGTGTTGTTTCCAGGGCTTTAAGCGGTGTAAAAAAACTGGGGGGTCTCTTCAAAGGTTGTTGGATGTAATTAATAGCGCAGTTTAAACACCTAGGCTAAAAATCTGCGCTTAGAATAGTGTTGCGCCCGACTGGTATTATGTTGTTTATGTCATTGCATCCAGATATATAATACAGCAAGTATCATTGCACCAACAACAAGCCAGGACTATTGGCTTTGTCAATGGTTGCTAGTTCCTTAAAATAAAAAGCAGCAACCATGGCTTTGTTGAATATAATATTGAAAATACTTCAGTTCAAAAATGATGAGACAGTGAAAGAACGATAACCTGTTCTTTTAAACTTATTTCACAGGCTTCTTTAAATGAAGTGTTCTCTAACTTTGCAGCATGGGCGTTTTACCTTTTTTCTTACAGATTGCCCTTCTGTACACTGAGGCAGGGGGCCGCCACCACATGCTTGAACACCCCAGACTGCCCCATTGTCATTCAGTAAGTGGCAATCAGCACCATACAGAATTTCAATGGGCGGGAGGGGATGCCCTTGTGCTCCTGGAGGAGTGCGAGGCGGCTCCAGCAGCGGGGGTGAGGCCTCTCACAGGGGAGCAACGCTGCTCCCTGTGATGGCCACAATGACAGATAAAAGGTGTAGGGACGGTCCGTAGAATTTACAGACGGTTGGTCACCCTAGTGTGCGCGGCACCCCTGGCACCTCATTACGGCACACTGGGGTGCCGCGGCGCACAGTTTGGGAACCACAGCTCTAACTGTTAGAGCTGTTTAAAGTGCGCATTTGTGGCTGGCCATCGCAAAATGGCCGGCCAAAAAGACATGCGCACTTTAAACAGTGCTTTGCCAGTCCACACATATCCCTGCTGAGTGACATGCTGCTGTCACTTGGGAGCGGCCACGCCCACATCCTGAGGCCCTGTTCAGGAGGGGCATAACAAATGAAATGGTAATGAATTACCATTTTCTTTTTCATCTCGGGGGCTTTAGGAATAATTTAAGTGAGGCCGCCCCTGATAAAATCATTACATTCAAAAGAAAAAAAATGAATTCTTCGCTGACTCAGTCTTCTTTCAGATATTTGTAAATCTTTATCAAACAATGTTTTAGACTGTGCTGACCAATCTCTAGCAAATTTAGCTTCATCAATCTTCTTTTCTTGGGCCACCCATTCACAATTCAACTACTGACCATTCTCAAGCTTAGCAGCACAACCATCTGAACTTATCTCCACAATATTATGTACAGGACCAAACTTTAGAGGACCCTTCTGAACCCGACACCGGTGTAACTTTACACTAGGCGTGGGCGGAATTTGTGTAATTGCGTTACGCAAATCTCCGCAAAACGGTAAAAAATCTCGGCGAACACGCAGAAATTCCGCGAACACGCATAATTGCTTGTTCGAGATGCTTTTTTCCTGTTCGCAGTCGCTGTTTGCGTGCTCAGGGGGAAATAGTTTGTGAACACGCATTTTGAGAACGCGAACAAGCAAAACATTTGCAGAACGCAGAATTTTGGGCAATTTGGCGTTCTCCGCGGAACGCAAAATTTACCAAATTGCACAAATTCCGCGAGCAGAATGGAATTTGCTGCCCAGGCCTACTTTACACATACAATATCTACAAAAACTCACAATTAGCCTTGAGAACCTTTCATCACATCATGTCTGTTCTTGCTTTGGTCATGACTCATCATGATGGTTTTTTTTGCATTATCAAGAAATCTTTTCACATTCACTCTTGAAGAATACATCCAGATCTCCTTTGACCAAATGTAAACATCTAGGAAACAGCATATCACAAACTCTCTGTTAAACCTTTCATCGTTAGGGTGGTCTTTCTCCCAACTTTCTGCTTTTTGCCTCCCATTTTTGCTGTATCCTTTTGATGGCCTTAGGACTCTGAACACTTTACAACTGTTAACCAGTGCTAAAGTGCAGGTGCTTCTCCGCTAAACATGTTGAAATAGGTGTATACATGATAGGCATATTTAGTTTACCTGTAAGTCTCTTATAAAGTGGTATCCCCATGTATCCAGGCCTATAATCTAACTGCTACTAGTGGTCCTGCAGCACTGGTTTTGCCACCCACACAAGTAGCCTTTGAAACCTGTCTTAGTTCTGCCATTGCAAGGCCTGTGTGTGTAGTGTACTGCAGCTTCAACTTGGCATTTAAAACAACTTGCCAAGCATTAATCTCCCCTTTTATTACACATAAGTCACCCCAAAGGTAGGCCCTAGGTGAATGTAGGGGAAAGATGCTGTGTAACTAAAAGGCAGGATATGGACTCTTAAGTTTTATACTTGTTGCTAGTGACAAACAGCCTATTTAGATTGTTCACTGCTGTGAGGCCAACTCCTTCCATAGGGTAGGATTGATAATTCCTGAAAATAACTTTAAAACTAAAATTCCTGAATAGAAAGGAGTAGCTACTTCATGTTTAATGTATTTGGAAGGTAGTGATAAATACTCTGTAGTGCTAAAGTTGGATTTGACATTACCATTTTAGAAATGCCATCAGTGGCGGTTGGCAGGGAACGGGGATGGTGAGGAGGGGGGAGAGAAGAGGACAAAAAACAAACTTTTTAAAACAAAAAACACTTACCTTTTCATGGCCGCTGTCTCTCCTCCGTTATTGCTTCTCTTTGTTGCGAGTTACAGAAGGAGGAAGCACACAGTCTCCTCTAAACCAATCGCATCGCTGCAATGCAGCATTGTGATTGGTCTGTGTGCCGTGGTTCGGCGCTCAGACTGGGACAGGGAGCCAGTGCGTGTTCCCCACCAGGCTGTGCATTACAGCCTGGTGGGGAAAATGAAAAGTGCACATGCCACAACTCCTCTCCCTGTGACACCAGCCCCACCCTGTTATTCTCATTTTATTTTTACTTCTTCCAGTGCTCCTCTGTCTCCAACTATCCTTGCTGTACCCGACCATTCCAGAACTCAACATCCCACACAGAATTTGGACCATAGAATGCTCAGGCACATGCTACATAAACAAACACTATAGTGTTGCTGTGAGCAAATTCACCAACTTTCCATCCTCCCACCTATTTTTTTTAAATAGCCGGGCTTCAAAGTGCACCTCTTGTCATAAAATTATGTGAGAATCACCAAGAGAGAAGGGCTTTGGCTTTGCCCACCTGTTGGGAGCCAAGTATACATGTTTTGATTGGGCAAAAGTTGTGTGCTTCTACAAAAAAGTGCTTGCCCTCCACGCAGCTGAGATTCTTTGTTTGTTTATCAACATGCATGAGTTTGAACTTTCAAGGGCACACACATGACATTATAATGCTATTAAAGTGAATTAGATAGCTAGAAAATATACTATGTTTGTCATTCTCTGGCAGCAGCACAGATGGGAGGAGGGTAGCCTTGAGGAATGTATTGGAGAGAGTGGAGTCCCTCATCCCTCCACTTAATCATAAACTTTAGATTTCAGAATGCAGCGTTGTGTTTGAGAGTAGTATAGGATGGCCAGGGCTACACTGCTCTACATGGATTTCTAGGTCTGGCTGGATAATGCACATTTTTCCTGAATGTATGTAATCAAAAACAAGGAACTTTCAGAGTACTACTGAGAGAGGGGTTTAAGCTCCATCCACATATTGGTTCCTATTAGTACAGGATTTCATTGGGCTGCATTTGTGTGCTTTCACTTAAAAGACTTCTTGTATGGCACTTTTTTTTGGGGGGGAAACATGTTTTATTTGAGTTTCAAAGTACCTTGACAGTAGGAATCCAACATATATTATGGCACTTTTTGACATGTGGTAAAGTTTATACTTCATACAGCAGAACTGAGTTAATTGTTAGGTAAGCAAAAGATCAGGGCTATATGCCTGAACTAGATCTTTGTGGCTCAAGTGCCTCTGTGGCTTTTTCGGTGGTCTTACCGCCTATAGGCTTAGCAGACCGTACGCTCTATTTAGATGTTAGCTGGTATACAGACGAAAGACTTCCACGGTCCCACCATCAACGCCAGGAAATCTCAATCATGTCGACAGTGGGAGAGACAAAAGCAGCTATCGGAGGGAGGATTGCCAGTTTCAGCGGTACCAAACACGATGTGCTTTCCCGTTAACCTGACTGTGGCGGTAAAACCTCCACACCTGAGTTGGCGGAATAGAAGGGATATAAGAGAGAAACTCACCTTTTCTCACTTAAACACTTCCTGTTATGCTATGGATTCAATCTTCCAAGTCCTGCCACTGCTGCATGATGATGAACAAAACCGATACCATTGGGGACACAACACTAGCACTCTTACTTGCTACCTATTGACTTGTCTGTTAACATATCTACAGAAGTCATGGATTCATAAATCTCTCTTACAAGTTACAGCATATCAATGTGCAATGCATATGTCTGTAAGGTTGATGTTTCAGATGTAAAGAAACACACCTGCATGATCATATTGCATGTTTAAATTTGGTGCAAGCTGCCTTAAACAAATGGACACTAGCACAAAAAAGGATATCTAAATTAAAATCAAAAAGTCACCATACAGGTATGTTTACAGAAATTCCTAAAATTCCCACATTAGAAACATATGCAACACACATCATAGGGATAAATGCAATGTAAAATGATGTAGAAATTGCTCTAGACAAGGTGTAACCTTTAACTTAGAAATTAACTGTAACATCAATGCCATTCACAAATTAGAATTATTCAACATATGCATCCATCTAACATTTCCCCTTTTCTAGTACAAGTCCTGTACTGTATACAATTTCAATAGTCAGAAAACATTTCAATCTGATCAGTAATTAAGGTGAAATAAACACACCTGCAGTGACACGTCCAAATAAAATTTGTAACGTCAATTAGTTAGTGCAAGTGGCCATTGCAATGATGAATGTCTGCACCTAAATTTAAATGACCATCACATTCAATGATAACCAGTGTATGCGTTTTTAGGAAAGTGGGTTTCTTTTGCAGTAACCCCCTACTTTTTGCCATATTTCAGATTCAATATGACTTGATGTGCCATAGGTCCCTGTCAATCAGGTTCCCATGGGCTGTGTTCTTTCCCAAAACTGTACATTTGTACCCACAAATGGAATCTCACTGGCCACATATAAGTCCCTTGTAAAAAGGTACCATGGGTACCAAAGCAGTGCGGCCAGGGAAGGCCTCTAAGGGCTGCAGCACATATTGTACCACCCTAGAGGCCCTGTACCTTAACACACACACACACACTGCCATTTCAGGTTGGGTGTTTTAGCCCAGGGAAAAGTGTGCCATGCCTGCAATCTACTGCCTATGGTATAGGTAGATCATCCCTCTAGCTGGCTGCACTATACCACTGGTGAGGGTACAGTTGCTTGAGCACTGTACCCCTACAGTGTCCACGTTCATTCTTAGACATTGTAAGTGCAGTAAAGCCATAAAGAGTATATGGTCTGGGACGTTGTCATTATGTACTCCACAGCAGCATAATGGCTTTACTAAATTCGTCGAAATTTGGTAGCAAAAGTATCAGCATTATAAACCCACATTGATGCCAGTGTGGTTCCCTCCCTGGTAAACACCTGCCTGCCACTACAAAACAAGTTTCTGGACCTCCGATGTGGGAGCCTTTGCTCCTTGCACCCAGAAACAAAGCCTTTCTGGGCGGAGGTATTCGCACCTTCCCAGGTCAGGAAGAGCCATCTGTGGCAGGGGAGATTCAAAGGCCTTGCCACCTTTGCAACACAACCCCGAGCCTCTCCTGCTATCAGAAGCAGGTCCCCTTCCTGTCTCACCCCCTTTTGGCAGAAAGACAGGCAGAAACATTTAGAACAACCTAGAAGATGTGCCCACCTCTGCCAACCCTAACCCTTAGGTGGGGGAGGTGAAGCCCACTCTTCAGTGCTTGCTATCTTGCAAATGGCAGGCACTCTCCAATCAGGATTAGAGATTGTGCCCACTCCCCCATGCGGGGTGAGCACACCAAGGGTGTAGTCACCCTAAGGTCAGTAGCCCACTGGCTACTGCCTCGAGACCCCTAAAACGCCTCATAAATACAGCATTTAGAGGGCAGCCCTGAACCCAGAAGGCAAATTCCTGCAACCTACGAATCAGAATGGAAGAAGTTGCACAGCAGAGGAGACGACAGAGAAGAATTTACTTGGTCCCAATACTACTGGCCCGTCTGCAGTTACAAGATATCCTGCGCCAAAAGTCGACTTGTCCTGCAGCCAGCGACCTCCAATACCCCTGGGAGGACTGACGGCTTCCAATAAAGACCGGATCTTCTATGAGCAGCAGCTTTGTTCAAAAGAAACTCCAAAGACAGACTCTGAACCTACTGAGGACAAAGAAACTTGACGTCTGGAACAACCACTGCACTAGTAGCATACAGTCCAACTTCAAGTGGCCCACTGGTGTCAGCAAGGTCCCCCAGCACTCCAGTACCTGTGTCCACCCGGGTTGATCACTCCAAGACCCCCCAACCACGCCTTCAGCCTCTGCACAGAGACGCCCCCACAACTGCGAGTGGTCCGGTAAGATTAAATCCGACCTCGAAAGGCACCCCTGCATCCGGCCACCCTGTGCCCTGGAGAAGAGGACTTGTGGTGCACCTACATCCCTGAACCCTCTAACTTACCTGGCCTGCTGTTGGTTCTTCCCAGAAGACTTCCTTGGCAGAGCCATCAGCATTGGACTCCCGACCCCTCCTAAGCACCCTGCACCCGGCTGCCCCTGCACCACTGGCAGTGTGGACTTGGTGCGGACCTAGGACCCCCTTTGCCCTGACCTTAACCCTAGGAGCTTGGCTCCCGAGACCAAGTGGCCTGCCCGTGAGCAGCCCCCAACTGAGGTGCCCGATTGGCTAATATTGGCATTTTTCACTCTGCAACCAGCCGCCTCAGTGCCACTGGTGGTGCAAATTGAATGCCTACCTGGACCTTGGGGAACCATGGTCCTAACTCCGAAAACTCCCACTCATAAGTTGTGGTCTTATCTGAGAAACAACTAACACTTTTTCTTCTATAGGAACCCATGTTATGAGATTTTGTGCCTACAATGTTCTAAGTGTTGAATTGATGTTTGCATGGAGAAAAGATACATAAACCGCAAAGTTTAAAAAAAGGCTTACTTAACTTGTATTGTAAAATCCTTGGGCATGGTATCTAGGCATGCCACCCCAGTACTCAATGTAATCTGACAGTAATCAAAAAGTATCCAAAAAGTAATTACTGTGTAATTCCAACTGCTTTTTAAATTGATACAACTGCAAATCCATCCTCAGTTGCATTTCTGTGTAAAGGTTGACAATGAAAGTATATTTTGCATACCTGTATCAAGTCCTGCTTGGTTCTAGAACAAAATATGAGTATATATTTTTTATACCATCATCATCATCAATAAACTTTATTTCGGTCAATATGACCTCAAAAGTGCAATCAAAATACATACAAGTAAATCACACGAAAAAAAAACTAAAATAAAATAGAGATATAAAATAACATCATAAAACAATTACATGTTTTTATAAAGATGAGGAATAGATGGAAATCTAAATATACATTATTACTATACATTAAAATTAAAAAAAATTGCAAGCCTATTGAAGAGTCCTATGACCTGAAATGGGGGACAACAGATGATATCGCAGAGGGTTGTACTAGACCAGAGTTCTTCAATCTGTGGGGCGCGACCCCATCTCAGAGTGGGCGCGCATTCCACACCAAGATCTTCCCTTTGTTTGTTAACTGTCCAGCGTCCAAGTCTTCACCCAGAGCTCCAGTAACAGAGAATTGGAGAGGGGAAGGAGGAGGGAGGGAAATAGAAAAGGCACGAGGTGCCCGTGCTTTTGTGATGTAAGGAGCTGAGTTAACTGTCCCAAGAGGGGGTTAATTCTTAGAGCTGAAGTGCTTCAGCTGCAGTAGGAGGCAGGGAGTCTCCTGCTAAAAACGAAAGCAAGGAAACAGACAGTCCTGTCCCTTCGCATTTGATTTCATAGCACAGGAGAGTCCTTGCCTTCCAGTGCAGCTGAAATTACCGTCTATCTATTCCTGGCTTTCAGTTTTAGAAGAGAACACACACATCCTGCCTCCCACTGCAGCGGAACCCCGTCCTGGAAGGGTTAAATCTTAGCAAAAGGAGATAAAGTTTCTTTTAAATTCACACAGGGCTTCAAGTTGCAAAAGAAAAATGCCAGACAGCCATGTGTTGTTTAAACAGCCTGTAACTTCATTGTCCTGACACTAAATATGCTTATAAACAAGTATGTATTCATTAGTAATGTGACTTTTCTGTCTTTGTTCCATGTTATTATCAGTCATGGATCATTCAAACAGCCCTAGAATACTCTTAACAGTGCTTCTATTTATATTTGCTGTTCAAGGTATGCACACACAAGCATTGACAGTACAGCCTTTGGTGACTGTTTATTTGTTTATTTTTGTGCTTCCTGGGACCTCAAAATAAGGACCTGGAAACGCTAATAATTATAAAACTGGAAGTTCGTTGTAAGATCAGCACATTTATTTCCTCCACCCTGATCCCTGGTTAATGTCATAATAGCAATAGTTTAACATATCTGAAACCCTGCACTGCTGACAATAGCATGCTGAGTTACTGCAAGTGTATGTGAATGCACCATACATTCAGACAACTCGCTCCTCATTCTAGCCCTTCACTTTCATGCTCACCCTGCACTCACATCAATTGCAATGCCCTCACACTCATCCCGACGGACTCACACCATTCACCCGCTTACCCTGTACTCACAGTGATCACTCTGCACTCACAATGCACTTGCGCTGTTCACCCTGTACCTCACCCTGCAGTCACGCAAGCACACTACTCACCCTGCACTCATGTGACACTTCACTCACCTGTCCCTCCCACTGCCCAATCTGCAATCTTACTCAAATAAGACCATCACTAACCATACATTCATTCGTCCCACTCTGCACTTACATCTGCACCCAAATTCATGTCACCTCACTCACCCTGCAGTCACTCCTCTTACCCTACTCTCACACTGCTGCATGGCTCACCCTGCACTCACATGGTACTCCTGCCACCACCCACACAGCGCAGAGGGTTAATGTGCCTGCTACAAAGAATGTGTACCATACAGATCAAAGAACTGAGTGTGAGTAAACAATGAGTAGTGCTATAAAAAAGAAATGTTTGACAGAAAGGTGCTGTAGAGAGATGAGGTGCATTGTTGGTGAGTGGTAGTGAGGAAATTCATGGAGGAGGAGGAAATGGGGGAGGGGGTGCCAAAACAGACCGTTTCACTGTGTGCGACCAGTGCTAGGGCCATCCCTGGTTCGGAGTGTTCGCCCCCACCCGAAGTTTGGGTCTAGTTGCGCCCCTGTGCACATGTATGGGCATGTCGTGCCCCACCAAGGTTTTCTTCCTAAATTACAAAAGGACACATTTACATGCACTGCAATGCAGCCTTTCTGTTTTTGCCCTGATGGCTTGGAATAATTCCTAAACAGATTCTTGTAAATACCGTTTTGTTTAATTTCTTCTTAATGTGATTGATGTGAGAGTTCTGTTACTATGTACAGAGAAATGTTTTTGTTTTATGCAACAACCATAAAAAAAGTGTATTTTAGATCAAAACGGATCCTCACATATGAGAAATTGGAGGATATCACAGATATTATTCGCTGTAAAATTTGTAGGCTGCTGCTTTGTTACAACAGTGAAAACACACATCACTATCTCTGAATATTAGATGTGAACACTTTTAGAATTTTGACCATAGCACCTGTGCGCCGTTAGTAGCCTGGCTAAAGAGGGTATGGCAGAGCTGAAAGTGAATAATTTAATCTCAAAGCTCTTCTGAACAGGGGCCCCCAAAATAGTATTTGCCCAGGGCACCCAAAATCCTTAACATGTCCCTGCCACCACAAAGTCCGTCAGACAACATTGCTCTGAAGTAAAATAGGCAACATCATTCAACTATTATCAGTTTTATTTTTTTAAACATAAGCCCAACGTGTCCTAAACCCCCACTGCTTCAGGCAAGCAACTTATCGTACCACTAAGGAATTCTCAATTAGGTGTTCGTTCAGCGCCCTCTCTGTGGACTTTCACCTTTGTCTTCGGATCCATAACTGGTTGGTGGCAATTATCCCATTATAATGCTGCCTAAAACGTTTGTTAATGGTTTCTAGAGAGGAATTGTTTTTTTGTGAACCAACTCTGAGCTAGGGAGTGCTCGAAAAATCTGATAACATTGTCTCCCTTACAGTCAATGTTTTAGCTGAAAATGTCTGCAGAATATTCAGCTTTAAGAGAAACTGCTATCAAAACTCACTTGCCTTTCAGTTTGTCCTATTTGTGTGAGATTGGGTTTTCAGCACTTGCGGTACTAAAGACTAAGTGTTGTTCAAGACTGGATGTGGAGCACAACCTGAGGATGGCAGTAGCAAAAATCCATCAATAGATTGACAGTCTATGTCGCTAAAAAACGGCACACCTGTCACATTTATTTTGGTGGTGTTATTATTAATCTATGTCATGTGTAAAACAAAGCATCCTAGTAAAAACAATTTGCACACATTTTATCATGGAAAATTGTGTTTTGAGCTGTGTAATAAGCCACTGTCATTTCACCACACCCACTCACAAACCTGCAATTTACTAAACACTCCTATAGTTTTGAACATTATTTGCCGGATATGGCCCGTGATATGCGTGTGGCGGTCGATTATGTAGTGTATGAGATTCCAGAAATTTCTGTCAGGTGATGGGGGGGCTCAACATCTTAAAAAATCAGCTGGGGGGCTCAACCTACAAAAGTTTGAAGACCTCTGTACTAGACTATAAACAAGAATTCATCCATGGAAAGTGCATAGTGCAAATAGTAAATAAATAAATAAGTCAGTTATAAAAAAGTTCATAAAAAGATGACCACAATCTTATCTTACAAAAGTTGGCACAGTTCTCACACTGCTAGAGGTTACTTCTACACAAGAAGTTTTTACAAAAATTGTGGAAGTAAACTGGTTAATTACCAGTTTCCTTGAGCAGTGAGTAGGCAAGTTTTTGTCAGAGCAGAATAACAAGACTTAGGGCCCGATGTAGGTAGCCCTTTACCGGTCGGTAACTGGCCAAAATCGGTAAAATCGTCCGTTACCGACCGGTATTGAGAAAAAGAGATGTAGGTGTCAAAAATAAACCGAATCGGTAAATATGAATCGGGAAAATACCGAATCCGTATTTACCGAATACATATTTACCGAATCGGTATTTACCGATACCTTATTTACCGAGTCCTTATTCACCGATTCGGTAAATAAGAAATCGGAAAAAAGCCCATCGAGATGTAGGAAAGGTCAAAAATACCGAATTCAATGAAATTCGGTATTTAAGAGTCGGTATTTACCATGGACTGAAAGCAGGTGGTAACCATGTGCAGCCTATAAAATGTGCCCAAAATGCAACAGTGTTCCAAAAATGGCGGCACTCTATGTGATTGCGAGGAGGCGAAGGCTACAGGCTGCAGGTCTGAGGGTATGGCAAAGGGAGGAGCAGGTATACAGGCAGAGGATCACACTGTTCCAATTGACTGAGCCTGAGATACTCCAGAGGTACAGGCTGCACCCCAGGACCATCATGGACCTCATAAGGGACCTCCAGCCATACCTGGATCACCCAACACCCAGGGCCCACGCCATTCCACCCCATGTCCAGGTGCTGTGTAGCTTACACCTGCTGGCCTCTGGGAGCTACCAGAGTGTGATAGCTGCAGTAGGAGGTGTATCCCAGAGCTGTCTGTCCCGTTTTTTCAGGAAGTTTCTGGATGCCATGACGCAGAGAATGGGACATTACATCCGGTTCCCTGACACACCTGCAGAACTTGCAAAAACAAAAACAGATTTCTATGGACTGGCACACTTCCCACATGTGATAGGCTGCATAGATGGAACCCACATTCCCCTATGCCCACCTGCAGCCACCGAACACATATACAGAAACCGTAAGTCTACGCACTCCATCAATGTGCAGGGGATATGCAATGCAGGCAACATCATCACCGACATAGTGGCCAAATTTCCTGGGAGCACGCACGACTCCTACATTTTCCAGAACAGTGGAATATACACACGGCTAGTTGCTGGAGATTTTGGAGATGGATATCTGCTAGGTAAATACGTGTAACACACCCTGTAATGAATGAAAGCTGAATGTGCAATGTGATTGTAACTCATGTACCTCTCATTCCTACCCAGGTGATAGTGCATATGCCCTGTGTTCCTTTGTGCTCACACCGTACCTCAACCCAACCAACAGAGCCGAAAGGTGATACAATGTGGCACACAGGTCTACTCGCAACGTAGTGGAGCGAACATTTAGACTCCTCAAGAGCAGGTTCCGCTGCCTCCACAAGAGTGGAGGTGCTCGACAGTACACCCCCATCCTGTGTTGCAAGATAATTGTGACCTGTGCCATTTTGCACAATCTTGCTACCAAGGAAGGCACAGAGGTGGAGTTGACACATCACGAGGACATCGATGAGGACCAAGAACATGCAGAGCCCCAGGCAACAGGACCAGCAGCACTAGATGGTAGATTGAGACAGACAGAAATTACACGTCGATATTTCTAGGTAATGTATGACACATAGACAGGTGTAGTGTTTGACAAGTGTAGTTTAATCTTCACTACATCATCATTGTCACACGGAAAAGGCTTCGTTACTCAAAGTCAATGTCTCTGGCTGCTCCTGCTCAGTTGCCGTCACTGTGCGCAGTTCAGTAAATCAGCACCATAGGTCAGTGCTTACGTCCACGCACCACATTGCGCGATTGTTGTTCCTGGCTTTCAGATCCCCTGCTGGGGCCTGACTCTGCATGGCTGCGCCTGCCGCTCCTGCGCACCTCCGGGACTGGTGTGCTAGAGCCACTCCTGCTGCTTGACCCCTCTGTCTCCTCCACACCGGTGTCACCAGCATTGCCAGTGTTGGTGTTGAGCATCTGCTCCATCGCAGACGTCACTCTCCCCATGCCCCGTGTCAAGTCTGTGCAGCAATGCACTACTGCATCCTGCATGGAAATAGAGCGTCTGCAGAGTAGTGAGGTACTTGTTGCAAATCTATTCATTGCCTTAGTTTGTTGGCACATGTACTGTCGATCCCTGGCACGCTGCAGATGATCCCTGTCCAGCTTATCTGACAGTACTCCCATGTATGTGGAGATGTCTGTAATCCCCTTTGCAATTTGATCCAGACTTGATGCAATGTGGCCTATGCCCTTGTCCATGTTGGACATTTTACTGTTCATGCAGCGGACCTGCCTATGCATGGCTAACAGTGCTTTGGCCTGCTGGCGCTGTACCTTCACCATTGTGCCCTCCAGGCCACAGAAGACGCTCTCCCCTTCCTGCCCCTCCCCACCCTCACGTGCCCTCCTGCCAAGCACACTGGTGCGCGCAGGGCCTGCTGCTGTCGGTGGTTTTGCCCTGTCAGCCACAGGTGCATTCTTGTGGGGGATGTCATCCTCATCCTCCGATTCAGAGGTTTGCAGGATCCTCTGAGGGGGCTCCTCATGTCTACTTGCCCCTCCCGGCATGGACACCCTGGACATTGCAATGGGTGTGTTTATCAGTTCAGGAGATCAGAACAACAGAGGGGAAAGTGGGACAGGTGTTGTGGGTCGATCTGGTGATGAGGCTGCCTGGGTGTTGTCGTTGCCTCCTACTACCGCACTGTGACCAGATTGTCTCTTCTCTTTCTCCCCTCTCTTAGGTGCTGGTGCCCTCTCCTCCCTTGGTGATGCTGAACTGCGTGAGGACTCTCCTGTGGAATGAAATTGACATAGGGTCAATGTTGTTGTTCATCTGTGTGTAGTTCCTAAATAAATAGTCTAAACATCTTTGCCCAGTGCACATTGTGTGTTTGGTGATGTGTGTGGCATGCCTTGCAGAGTCATGTGGTTGATGCTTTGCATCTATGTATTCATGACTATGTCTACCATGATGCATTGCTAGTATGAGTTGTTATGCAGTATGATGAATCTACACAGTGGGGTACGGGGTCAGGTTGATGGGTGTGGATAAGGGTACATGCCTCTTACCTTGTTTTTTTGTAGCTTTTGCTGTGCTGTCCATGTCTCCTATGCCATGGATGCATTCTGGCTCCATGGTGGTTTCCACTAGCTCCTCAATCGCTGTCAGCTTAGGGGCTTTGCTCCTGCCACCTCCAGTCTCACCAGCATCCTTTTTCTGGGCCGCAATCTTCTTTTTTGTCACGATGCGCAGGTCATACCACCGCTTTTTATGTCCTCAATCTCCCGGTGGGTCACACCAATGGCATTCACTTTGCCCTGTATGGAAATCCAAATGTTCCTCTTCACACTCTCTGCAACATGCAGAGACTGCCTCCCGAAGATTTGGCTGTAGTGGCTTACAATTTCCTCTACAGCCACCTGTAGTTCCTCTGGGCTGAACTTGATCTTCCTTTTTCTCTCCCCACCATCCTTTTGGCCTTCAGTTGACTCCATCCTGTAGCACTGCTTGCCTGTGGATGCTCTGCTCCTCTCACCTCTGCTGAAATGTTTCTTCTGTTGGCTTTGCACCTGCATGGGTGTGGCCACTCCCAGGTACTGGGGTGGAGTGCTTCAATCTGATTGGTTGGATTCTCAGGGCCTTGGTTGTGGGGTGTGGAGGGGGTCCCTGATTGGTTGGCAGGCTCACATGGCTGTTTTCAAACTCCCGATTCGGTAAATACCGATTCGGTAATTACCGAATCGGTAAATTCCAAATCGGATTTATCCGATTCTGTAAATCCCATTCATTCCTATTGGCCAGGAGGCCCATAGGAATGCTTGGGTTTCACCGACTCGGAATTTACCGACTCGGAATTTTCCGATTCGGTAATTACCGAATTGGGTTACCGAGTCATTCCGAATCGGTAACTTTTACCGATTTTTTACCTACATTCCATTTACCGATTCTGAAATACCGATTCGGTATGAGTCGGTATTTATGAATCGGTAAATGGAATTTACCTACATCTGGCCCCAAAAGTTTAAAACCAACAAAAGCATCAAAAGTAACCACGGGAGGGTGGACTACCCAACTACTGGAAAAGTGAAATAGTTACATTTCTACTGTAGGGGCTTCTATCACTTGTTGAGGAGTTTTTAGAAAAAGCCTACGAGTGCACCACATGAAAAATAAAAAAACTGCGACTGAGTAAACAATAGTAATACTAGTATCATGCTTGAGAATCATGAACGCCTCCAAACAGTGTCTTGTTCCAAGGTTCTTACAGATCTGCACCAGCCAAAGTTTTCTTGCTTTAAAATAGACAGGGCAGCTGAAGAACACATGGAGTACTGACTCATCAGGGCAGTCGCAAGCCGGGCAATTCGAAACTTGCAAACCCCTCCATTGTGGGTAAAACAGCTGAGTGGCAACACCCCATACCTAATCTGAAGGTAAAGTTTTCTAGCGGCAGCTGGTTTATTAACATCTAGGGCCGGCTCAAATAAGAACCTGTCTTTTATCTCTAGGAATGCTGAGGTTAACTTGCCTATTCGGGGACAGCTGTGAAGCTGTGCCATTTTTTGCTCCTCAAAATGAATCTTCAGTTATTTCTTGGATAGTGAGGAACAGGTAAGCTCAGGATCAGCCCAGAGTTCCTGTAGCCCCATGCTGGTAAACGTGTGTTTGATGTATGCTAGTCACGCAAATTAGCAGCCCCCGCAGATTCATTACCTCTAAAAGTTCCTCTCTGTAGGATAAAAGTTCTTAGGTTACCCACAAACGATGCCAATACATTAAGGGTTTAAGATTTAGTACTTCTGAAATTGCCATAAGCCCCAAGTCTAATCGGAGTGGGGTTAATGGGGTGCTCTATGGGAGATTCAACAAATGTCTTAGAAAGTTGTTCTCTACCTGTGGTAAGTTCTCGGGACCAGAATGGCCCCATAGTTCAGCACCATATAATACCCCTCCCCGGGCTTGCACCTTGTAGATTTCTATAGCTTGGCTAACTGGTTTCAGGGTGGACTTGCAGAAGACCTTCACAATCCCACCTGATGATTGAGACAGTTTTAGGGATGAGTTTTTAATGTGTGCCTCCCAATCCATTTTATCTGTAATGGTAATCCCCAGGTAAACGAAAGAGGAGACTATTTCGAGAGGTTTGCCATATAGTAGAGGGTTGGGACGTGTGCTCTTGGAACTATTAAACGCCATAAATTTGGTTTTCTGCAGGTTAATTTCTAAATCTCTTTCTCTGCAGAAAACTTCAAATTTATTGAGAATCCTCTGTAACCCCATAGGCGATTTGGATACTAATAACGTATCATCGGCAAACATCATTGCCGGGATCAGTCTGGAGGCTAACTTAGGAGCATCTAGGTCTTTTTCAGCCATCAATGAATCTACTAAGCCGTTAATATATAAACTAAAAAGAGTGGGGGCAAGGACACAGCCCTGGGCAGGGAGCAGTTAGCTTTCCATCCTTGCCAAACCTGACTTGCGCAAAATTGTCCTCATGAAGCCATTTAATGAGGTGGGTTAAATATTCTGGAACCCCCAACTCATAGAGGACTGTCCACAATTTTTCCAGTGGGACCAAGTTGAAAGCTGACCTCAGGTCCACAAATACTAGGAAGGGACTGCCACCTTCCAGACACACAGTTTTCCAGTACAACAGTTGTAATCTGAGTACTTGATCCAGGGTAGGTAATTTTTCCCTGAATCCGGCCTTTAGAGGGGACAGAATCTTCTGTTCTTCCATCCAATTTTGTAGCCTGAGCAGCAGGATTCGCGCAAATATTTTTTGAGAAATATCAATCAGGCTAATTGGCCTGTGATTAGTTAGCAAGAGTGGTGAGCCTTTTTTTAAAATTGCGATTATTTCTGCACCAAGCCAGCTGGATGGGATCCTCATACCCTGCAATATAGCATTGAATAAAACCCAGAAGTACGGGACCCAGACTGCTGGTTCGCTGTGGAAAAGGTCCTCAGGGATCTTATCCAGGCCTGGCGCTTTGCCTGGGGATATTTTTGCTAGGGCTCCCTTGATTTCATTTAAGCTTATACTAATACTGGAGCTGTTGTCATAGGGGTGATAGATACATCCAGGATGTTGGGGAAAGTCGATCCCCAAAGAACATCCTGCAGGTGGCGCACCAGGCAGCATTTCTTCCTTGGAGTAGAGGGATTCAAAGTGTTCCCGCCAGACCCCTTCATCCAAGTTCCGGTCTACCGATGGTTTGGGTCCAGAGCTGTCAGAATCGACAACACCCCAAACAACACCCCAAAAGGTCCTCATATCCCTATCCCCGAGGGCAGTTCTCAGAGCATCCCACCTCTCCAATTACCACCCCTTTTTGGCTTCGTAGATTGCCACCTTATATGCCTTCCTTGCTGTTTTAATTTTCAAGCGGCCATTGGCCTTAATTGATGCTACTTGCGTTCTTTTAGCCATACGGCAAAGATCATTAAACCATGAATGGGGAGGCTTCTTGCTTAGATGATTTATTATTTTTTTTGGTAGAAGAAAGTCAATGCGACTTTTCCTAGTCTGGTGTGATTTTTCGCCACCAACTCCAGGTCGAGACCATCCCCGTTTACGGCTTTTGAATTAGATGCCGCCAAAAGAACAGGAAATAAAGCTTCATACAAGGTGCTCAATTTGTCTTGGGAATGGCAAAAGTGAGTCCATCTCACTCTTCTCCTGCAATTGGAAAGAGTCAATATAGAATCACTAGGTTCAACCGGCAATAAGGCTTTCCCAAGATTAAGTGATTTGAGTTCAAGTACTAGTGCCTAGTGGTCGCTATCCAACAGTGGGTCAATTTTAAAATCAATAAGCCTATCCCAGGATTTAGAATCAATTAAAATGTAATCTAATAAAGAGCCATGGTCTTTTTTGTAGAAGGTATAATTATTGGAAGTATCAGACAGTGTTCTACCATTGTAAGCTCTTAACGAATGCTTAAGAACAAGGCAATTCATCTGGATCGCCAGGGGGGACCATTTTTTGATCGGGGGGGCATCTCGTCTCCGGGATTGCCCAAAATTTGTCCTCATCAAAATGACTATCCGGGAGGATTCCCTCCAGGGGCTCAAAATGGCAATTAAAGTCCCCTCCTAGTATCACGATATGATTGGCAGCAATGTGCCTAAAAATATGGTTAGTGCTTCCAATGTGGCTGACTCTTTACCCAGGGCTATAGGTCTAGAACAGTGGTTCCCAAACTTTTGACTCCTGAGGACCCCCATTGAGTTACCACTGGAAGCTGGGGACCCCCAAGCAATTTGTATGAGTTAAATTTCAAATATTAAAACAGTAATTCGAAAATAATACAAACATGTGCACACAAAACAAATACTCCAGGTACTTAGGGGCAGATTTACAATAAGTGACGCATCCATGCAAATCAGCAGGGATGCGCCACTTAATGTGCGCCATGCCTCCGCCACCATTGATGCGCAGCATTTACATTGCTGCGCCTCATGGGGCAAAAAAGCACAGATGCATGACGCATCTGTGCCGTAAAGGTGGCGTATTGCTGGAGTTGCGTCGCAAGCGCGACACAGCTCCAGCAAAGCTCTGGGGGGCCGAATCTTGTTAATGCTGCGTCAATCCTTACGTCTGCTTCAAGCAGGCGCAGGGTTTTGACGCAGCATGGGCCCCAAAGTGACTGAGTGAAATCTTGTAGATTTCACTCAGCCAACTTTTAGGAGGCGTTCCTGCGCCGGAACGCCTCCTTCTGGCGCAGGGCTTTACAACATGGCGCATCTCCCAGATGCGTCACATTGTAAATACCCTGCACCATGGCGCATCTTTTGCACCGCCGCTGCATCACAAAAGTGACGCAACGGCGGCGTAAAAGAGGTGCAAGGGGCTTGTAAATCTGCCCCTAAGGATTTTGGGGCCAGATGTTCGACCATTTCATTTAGCGCTCGCAATTGGCGACACATTGCGAGTGGCAAATTGCGAGTAGCTAAATGAAATGTACAACAGTGTGTTTAACACTGTTTCGGATTCCCAATGGGGTCGCAAATTGCAAGGTTCATTAATATTAATGAGCCTCTCGCAATTTGCGAGCCTATTGGGAATGCCACCTCCTAGGTATGGTGGCCTGCTGGGCTCTGCAGGCCACCATGTCTGGGACTGCTTTTAAATAAAGCAGTTTAAAAAAATGCAGCCCGTTTACCATGCATTTAAAAAAATAAAAAATAAAAGAATGAAACGTTTTCCTTTCATTTTCTAAGGGCAGGCAGAGGTCCCTGGGACCACTGCCTGCCCTTAAAAAATAATTTTGCATGCATTTGCAAAGGGGAAGAGGTCCCCTGGGGACCCCTTCCCATTTGCGAATGCATTACCATCTACTTGAAGTAAGTGGTAATTGCGAGTGCTTTGCGACCGCAAAACATTTGTACATGATTTTAAGACTCGCTATTTGGAAGGGAATGCCCCTTCCAAATAGCAAGTTGCAAAACCTATTTAGCGAGTCGCAAACAAATTGCGACTCGCGAAATAGGCAATGTACATGGCCCAATACGTTTTTGCATGTGAAAGCGGGTTCACGAACCTGTTCGCGCATATAACAACGGATCGTACATCTGGCCCTTAGTATTTTATATTGAAGTAATAGGCCCTCTGTCACATGTATTTCATTTGTTTTATAGCATCTCTCATACCATTGTAGGATGACAGAGCACTTTACATCACACACTTATAGAGACATTGAATCATACATGTAAATCAGTGTGTATATAAAATGTTTAAAGAGTGCTTGGTCTGGAAAAGCACAAACTCAGGATTCAGAACATAACACAGTGGCTAGCACTGACTTTAACATTAAAAATGTATTTCCACCCAAATAAATCTTTTTAGCAGCATCAGGATAATGAATAACTGGGAAAAAAACAAAAGTTACAAACTGGTACCATGCAGTTTGCAATCAGCTCTTTGATGACAGTTTATAGGTCGCTCTGCTACATTACGATTGTCACTTATGAAGTGCACAGTAACAAAAGAATCTCTGTAACAAAAGCAGTAACCACCAACCTATGCACATAAAATGCTGCTTTTTAAAATGTATGTTACACCTTCTTTGCATTACTTTGCAGTAGGCACATCAACCCTCTGTGCTACATTAGTTTAGTCAAAGCTACCACTAAACACAACTCTCCTCATGCTCCAGCAGGTACATTCATCACTGGCTTTATCTTGACACTTTTATTGTTGCTGGAAAGCTGCTAATTATACAAGAAACTTTTCTGTGCTTTTAAAACTGGCACCTGCGGACCCCCTGGGAATGTGTCACGGACCCCTGGGGGTCCGCGGACCCCAGTTTGGGAAACACTGGTCTAGAATATACATTAATAAGAGCTACAGAAATCTTTGATGGAAACTGGAGTATGACGCACAATATGTCGTTAGAGCCTGTGTCTATCTGCTTAGCCATACAGCCTAAATGGACTCCCACTCATGTGCTTAGGCCACCAGACGGTCTCCCTTTACCCCCAGTTAATGTGGGTATACTAAAAATGGCAAAGGCCAATTTAAGAACCTCCCCTCTTGCCCAAGTTTCATGGAACATGCAAATCTCAAATTGGTTTGTATATGTAACCCAATCCGGGTCATCTATCTTGTTCATCAGACCTGCGATGTTCCATACTAAAACCCTTATTTTGGGGCAAATGGGGGGATTCTGTTTATGGAGGGTCAAAATGGGTGAATGCGAAGGATTTTTTAAAGATCCACTAGCATCCCCAGGATTTGGGCCTCCATATGGGCGATCCCTGGGATTATCGGTCAGCGGCGAGCCACCGCATGGGTGGGTGCAACCAGGGGAGGCGCTCATGCTCCCACCGGTTGAACCCCCCCCCTTTGGCGACAGGTCACCGTAGCGATAACTTGTGTCTGGCTTTCTAATTGTGGGGTACTGGTTTGTGCCTTAATTTTGGGGGCGGTTTGATCTAGTTAATCGACTCCATCGAAGCAATTGAACCTGTTTCCAGTAGGAATGTTAAAACCAAATTGCTTTTGCCAGTGTTGGACTGGGCGAGGAAACACACTGTTAAAATGGTCAGGTCTCCAGCGCAGCTCTTGGTGCTGGGAATCATGGGAGGGCCAAGTGGGGGGTAGAAATAGCCTAAGGGAAGTAATAGAATTCCACCCTTATCCCTCCCATCCTCTCTAGCTAAAACTCTTTGGGTCACCTGTGGATTTCTAAAATTAATTACTATGCAGTCGCCATGTATATCCGTGTGCCGTCTGCCAATCAAACCCACCCTGCGTGTGGTTAAAATCTCATCCACGTGCTCATTACTAAAGGGAGTGTGGTTTACAAGCCAATGGACGCATTTGTTTTTTAACTCTTGGTGGGATTCAGATTGGCCCCTTTTAAGTTCAGGAGTACCTGCAAGGACGAAGACATATGGGGTTGATGCAGGTGGTAAGTTTATAACTGGGTGTGTGCAAAATAATTGGTACCTTCTATATTTGTAGACACACCACCCCCCACCTGCCTCTTATTTGATTTTAGATCTCCTGTTTTTTCCCGCAATGTAGACAAGAGAGTTACTGGATTGGCGTTGCCTTGAGGTAAGCTTACCCTGCTACCTCTATTTGCCTCCAATGCCAGACTTCCCCCATTAGATTTTGGAAGCGGGACTTGCTCAGTGGTAGTTGGGCGTGGGTTAACCGATATATTACTAGTAGTGGGCTGGGTATTAATCCTAGTTTAAGAACCAGGGGTACTATCATTTGTCCCCCTTGTTCTAACCCAGTCATTAAAAATAGTAGCCAACCCATTAATTCTCTCTTGTAGGGGTCTTAATGCATCCTTTACAATGTCCCTCATTTGAATCTGGAGATCCACCACCAGCTTTGTAACCCACGATGGCTGGTCACTTGTGGATTCTGAACTCTCATCTAAAATCCCCTTCCCGGAGTTTCCATTATCGGGGGTTCTACCTAGTGGCTTTTTCCTTATTTATTTATTTATTTATTTATTGTAAAGTTTTGTATAGCGCGAACAAGACCCGTGGGTATCAGAGCGCTTTACATCAGAATAGTTAACCAACACCAGTGTTGACATTACAAGAAACAAACGGATATGAGATATAAAATAAAATGAATATGATTATAAGACAATATATGTGCAAACAAAAAAAAACACCTGTGCAAATCGCATCAATATGTGGGTAAAGGCTAGGCTTATATCATATGTCCATATTCCCCGCCAAGGTGAGGTAGGCGATGGTACGCGTTTGGCATAGCAAAGTGTTAACTTTCCTATGGACAAAGCCGTTATGAGGTAGATAATAGTAAGGCTATGATTGTGTGAAACAATATATATGAGAAACAGATACCATGCAATTCGTATTCAGATGTGGGGTAAGGCTAAATTTATCTCCTATGCCCTATACCCTGTCAAGAGTGAGGTAGGAGAGGGGCAGGTATAGGTTGTGCGAAAAAGATATATTAATACATTGTCCTTCAGTACATTAGGTAAGAGTACTTCTGAGTCTCTATCAATCGCCAGTCTTGCGACAATAATTAGTTTCCATATTATTCGGGTGGAGTTTCTCCTTCTGAGAGCCGCATTAGATCAGGGCGGCGTATCTATGCAAGGTATTTGCTCATCATGAGACTCTTCACTTCCCGCTTAAATGATGCAATGTTGCGAATCTTCCTAATGCGTGGAGGAAGAGAATTCCAGATTCTAGGGGCAGCTCCAGAAAATGCTCTGTCGTAAGTCTTTTTCTTTTGGAATCTGGCTGGCCGCAATAGTAGTTCGGCGGCACTCCGAGCTGGTCTGTCACCGCCCGATATCTTAATTTTCTTGGCTAGATATCTAGGAGTGTTGAAGTGAAGCGCTTTATGGGTGATACATGCTAACTTCATTTGGATTCTGGCTTCATAAGGTAGCCAGTTTAATGCTTTCAAGTGAGGGGATATGTGGTCAAATTTCCTTGATCCTGTGATCAGTCTTGCCGCTGCATTGAGGCAGGCTTTTAGCGGAGCCATTGACATTTTTGGTAAACCTGCTAAGGTTGAGCAGCCGTATTCAATCCTAGAGATAACAAGAGATTGGATAGATAACTTTAGATCAGCTTCAGAGATGTAGGGTTTCATTTTCCTTAAGTAGTTAAGGTGGAAGCGGGCACTTTTAGCCATTGCATTAATGTGAGCTTTCATGTCGAGGTTCTCGTCTAGGGTGATTCCAAGCGATTTAGCTGATTCGACTAATGTTGGGGTGCAGTTTAGAGCAGTCACTAGTTTGGTCCATTCCCTTATTTCCAACTGGCACCTTGGTGGCGAAATTAGTAAGAACTCTGTTTTGTTAGCATTTAGCTTCAAGTGATTGGTGGATAACCATTGCAGTGTCCTTCCTAAGGACTCGTTCATCCGATCAATGTCTTCAACGGAGGCGACCTTTATGTAAATTTGCGTATCATCTGCATACATGTGGTAGGATATCTGTGCTTCTCGGAGAATTTCTGTGAGTGGTTCAACATACAAGTTAAACAGGTCTGGAGAAAGAGTCGAACCTTGTGGGACTCCTATTGTGTTAGGACATGGAGTTGAGGTGGAATGATTGACCAGGAATCTTTGTGTCCTGTTCTTTAAAAAAGAGTCGAACCATTTCAGCACATTTCCAGTTAAACCCATCCTATCTCGAAGTCTGGACAGTAAGGCTTCGTGATTTACCGTGTCAAATGCAGATGACAGGTCCAGGAGAATCAGTAGGCACGCTTGATTTTGGTCTAGGGCTTGTAGCGCGTCATCCACAATATGTAGTATAGCCGTTTCCGTGCTATGTCCTGCTCTGAATCCTGATTGGCAGTCGTCAAGTAAGGAAAATTTGGTGATGTGTTGGCTTAATTGACCCTGTACACATTTCTCGATTAGTTTGGCTAGAAGAGGGATGTTAGTCACTGGGCGAAAGTTATTCGGATCTGTTGCATCCGCTGTAGGCTTTTTGATTATGGGAACCACTTGACCTGTTTTCAGGCAGTCAGGAAGGATCCCTTGTGATAGTGATGCATTTATTATATTAGTCCATATTGGAACCAGCATGTGGCTAATCTCTCTTACGCATTTTCCGGGAAGAGGGTCTTGGTAGTGGTTATTAGGTTTAATTTCTGACAGCGTTTTGGCGATTTTATACTGGTCGTATAGTTTGAATGTGTCCCAATTTGCCTCGTTTTTTGTCTTGGTACAATCTAATAACTGGATGTCATCGTTCGGGGGCAAAGGATGTATAGTGGTTGCCGCATTTGTGAGCTCTTCTTCTAGCGCTTTAGCCTTCTCTGCAAAAAATGTGGAGAATTCTTCACAGCCTAACGGAGTAATTGTGTTCTCCTGGGAGGATTTAGCTAGTTTGTTTGATTGCTGTTTAAGGAGTTCAAAGAGTTTTCGTGGTCTGTTTTTGGCATTGTCCAGTTCTGAACGGATAAATTCCTTTTTGGAAGTGATGATCTTTTTGTTATACTGGCTTCTGATTTTTCTGAGAGCTTTCAGCTCCGGGGATGAGGGGTGTTGTCTCCATTTCCTTTCAGCCATTCTCAGTTTCCTTCTGTCTTCATTCAGTGATCCACTAAACCAAGGATTTTTTGTCTTCTCTGTGACTCTTTTCAGTTTTAGTGGCATGGTGTTGTTGACGATATTTTCGATTGACGTAATGTAGTGATCTGTAAGCTCATTTACATCCTGTAGATGGTTAGGTGGCTTTAAGTCTCTCTCACATCTTTCAACCAGTAGCTCAATATTAGCCTCTTTCGTGTCGCGAGTCCATTTTTTGAACTTGGAGGGTTGCACAGTCGTTCCCTTCCTCACTGTGGGTATCACAAATGATATTGCATGATGATCAGACCAATCGCAGGGGTCTATAGAACGGATCGATGCATTTTTGTCTCTTGCAATAATCCAATCTAAGGTCGATCCTTTCAGGTGTGTAGGAAGCGAGCATGCTTGAATTAGGTTTAACTCGTCAAGGAAATCTTTAAGCTTATTAACCAGCTTATCATTGTGGTCGTTCCAATGTAGATTGAAATCGCCTAGGAATATGTTATTGACATCAGTACTGTGGTAGGCAGTTATGATCTCCATTACCTGCTCTGTGAACTTTGCGTTGTCACCTGGTGGATGGTAAAACGCATGCAAGTTGCATGTTTGATTGCTTGCCGCTTTTATATTGAGCCCTAAGTATTCACATGATTCTAAGGGGTCAGCTTGAATTTCTTTGATCTCAATTTCCGATCGGTGAATGCAGGCTATACCTCCTCCTGTTTTTATTGGTCTGTCTCGTCTCACAATATTATATTGAGGTGGTACTAACATATCCATGATTGGAGCAGATGATTCCGATAACCAAGTTTCCGTTAGGATTGCCAGATCAATTTCCTTATTGATGATGAGGGCTGCTATATCTGATGCATGATTAGTTGCTGATCGACAATTGAGTAGAAGGCATGACAGGGGTTTCTCTGAGTTACTGAGGTCCTTATCAGTAGATTCAGTTGTTGTTAACTGGATTTGTTGTAGATTGAGGAGGTTGGGTTTTCTGTTGTTCTTTCTGGATGTTCTGTTGGAATCGATTGCTACTGTTTTGATTATCTCCTCATTCCCGGGGTCGGAATGTTCGTATGTTTGGAGTAAACCAAGTATTTCCTCTTGTGTCAAGGATTTCGTCCTATGTGGTTGATTCAATCTGTTAGCTAGTGCCAAGGCCCTCCCATTAAACATTATATTTGAGGAGTGTAAGACATTCTGGATATTCGCGATCTTAGAGTGGGTGTTGGCCGTTATCTCGAGGATTCTTCTAATTGCTTGGGAGGTGTTACTAGTTTCTAGTGCTAGGTTGCTAACCAGATTCTGAAGCTCTTTAATATCTTTCTGATTTCGTGCCGATTTCTTCGGTATGTTTTTCCTGGATATCCGGGGTATGCTTTCAGTTCTTCTCTGTTTTAGATCAGTACTCCTAAGCACAGTCCTTTTCTTTCTCTCCCTTGATATATTGTTAGTTTCAAGATTATGTGGATTGACAAGAGTGGTATCAAGTTTCTATGAAGCCCGTGGCGGTGTTTTTGTTGGGGAGCGTCTACAACCTTCCATTATTGTGCTTGGTGTATGTGGCAGAGTGATGGTGTCTTCTATTTCCTTTAGTTCCCGGTTCACATAGAGTGCATCCCTCTGGGTCAATGGATACTCTAGCCGTGATGTCTCATCCTTTGGTGGTGAATCCAGCGGTGATGTTTTTGTTGAATCGACTCTACAAACCTCAAGTATTGTGCTTGAGGTATGTGGCAGAGTGTTGGTTTCTTCTGTTTTCTTCAATTCCTGGTTCACATGGCGTGAATCACTCTGGGTCAGTGGATGCTCTAGACGTGATGTTTTATCTTTTGGTGGTGGCGTTTGTTCTTCCCTTCGGTGTTGGTCTAGCTCAACAATTGCATGATTAATGGTTTCTTCTGTCCCTTCCGCCTCCTTTCCTTCTTGCTGTAACTTTCGCCTTGGGATTGGGTTTAGATTTACCTTTCTTTCCCTGTTGAATTGGCGTAGTAGTCCTAAATTGTTCTGGACTAGCTGGTTTGATGAACAAGGGTTGATCACTAGAGGGCTCGGTTACTGAGGCCCCTATGGATTGAAGGGGGCTAAGATCAGGAAGCGCTATGTCTAGATTTAGAGTCAGAGACAAACGTTTCTCAGCCCTCTCAATTTCAGTGGCTACTGCTCCCAGAGCTTTTTCCAACATTCTGTCTATAGAAGTGGGTTTTCTGGTCATTGTTTTGGGTGGGGCTAACATCTGTTTCTTTTCTACACATGCCCGTTTCCCCTTTGTGCAGAATCTTTAAGATGAGCTCTCCCACAAATTATCAATTGGCTTTGAACAGGGAGAGTAATTAAAATAAAACACCCACGATCAGGCTCGATAGGCTATACAATTTACATAAATGTCAAATAAATGAAACAAGTTAAAAAAGCGCTATCCAGGGCGATAAGATTCTGTACACATACAATTCTTTCAAGTTCTCAGTACAGAGTCAATGAAAGGTACTCAGAGCACCAGCCTGGAAATAAACATAGAGGAAACAAAGCCAGTTATTTAATAAACTGGACGCGGGATCAACAGAACCTTAATTTCGTGTCCAAGTGTGAGGATGTTAAATTCATGGCCCAGCCTCTTCCGGCCTCTGACGGGCGCGGATGGGCCCGCCCTTGGCCCGGGCTTCGACCGGGCAACGCCCGGGAACGCCCACGCTGCGGGAGGGCCGGGCCGGTTTTGTGGGCCTGTGGCGCCCTCCGGCCGCGTCACTGATTCTGCGCCATGCGAGGCCATCTGGGAGTTGGAGTTTGGGCCTCGCGGGTGTCTTGGCGGCTCCGCTCCCCTTTTCCGCTGTAGAACAAAGATGGTACAGTGCTGGCAGGCGTGGCTGGCTTCTGTTAATGCCCCGGAGGTAGGTCCTGATGGCCGTTCCCTTCACGGCTAAAACAAACTGGGCAGCGTCCTACGCTGTGGGAGGGCTGGGCCAGTTTTGTGGGCCTGTGGCGCCCTCCGGCTGCGTCACTGATTCTGCGCCCGCGAGGCCCTCTGGGTGTTGGAGTTTGGGCCTTGCGTGTGTCTTAGCGGCTCCGCTCCCCTTTTCAACGGTAGAACAAAGATGGTACAGTGCTGGCAGGTGTGGCTGGCTTCTGTTAATGCCCGGGAGGTAGGTCCTGATGGCCGTTCCCCTCACTGCTAAAACAAACTGGGCATTGGTCTAGATGCAGTCTCTGAGTCTTGACTGAGTGAAAACACTAAATGCTTGACACACTTTCTGGATAGGCTAACTGCTCGCCCACACTACCTCAAAGACAGCTGTTAGTGCTTACCTAATTTAGCCTCTGCTATATGTCTGTGGACTCCCTAAACTCCGTACACACTATACCTTACTCCGGTATAGTATATTCAGAGCCAGCTTCCTAAAGCATTTAATAAAGCAGACATTAAAATAATCAATTGAATTTCCTGCCATCATGGTAAAGAAAAATAATTACTTCCCATTTTAGTCTAAAACATTGCTAGCAATCAAACAATTTCTAAGGAAAATTAATGCCAGGACGAATTTGGTAAATCAAAACTACGTAATTATTAAACAAAATGCGATAAGGCTGTTAAAAGAATAATAAAGGCAAATGGCAGTCAATAAAGTCAAACATCTGCACTGTTACGCAGTGGCACAACGCTTGCCTTCAAATACACAGCCAGGGTATTCTCCTCAGGATGGGGCATCTAGTGGGCAGACCAGCCACCTCTAAGATGTTACATGGAGGGGGTTTGGGTTTGAGAGGGGTGCCCTTAAGTTTGCTGGGGTGGTTTTGGCAGGGGTGGAGTTGCATTTAGCAGGAGTGGTTTGGGATGTGAAAGGGGTAGATTGGTGCTTGGTAGGGGTGGCTTGGGATGTGGAATGAGTGGCTTGGGGTGTAGAAGGGGTAGAATGGCATACGGTAGGGGTGTTTGGAATGTGGAAGGGGTGGGTTGGGATATGGGAGGGGGTAGGTTGAAGTTTGGGGTTAGCACATGGGTGAAAAAGTCATCTTCAATGAGAAAATGGGTAGGGTGTTTGGGAGAAAGTTCTGTTTGAGAGATAGAGGGAGTGGCAGTATCTGATGTGCATGTTTTTGTTGAGGATTGGGAATGCCGGTGCTAGTAGGGCTGGTGTATGTCGTGCATGTGTGGGTGTGTCATGCATCATAGGTGTCTACTGTTGGATGAGGGTGGCCATTTAGTTTTGTGGCTGTGAATTCCGATGTGTGTGTGCTGTGGAGGTGTTGTGTGTGGTTGTGGTGCATGTGGGTATGGTGGTGCTTGTGTTGTCTGTGGAGGTGCTGGATGTGGTGCTTGTGGGTATGGGGGTGAATGTGGTATCTGTGAAGGTGCTGATGGTGGAGGTAGTGCATGTGGGTATGATGTGGATTAAGTGGCTGTGGAGGTTCTGGATGTAGGGGTGAATCATGTTGGTGTGGTAGTGGCTGCAGTGTCTGTGGGTGTGCTGGTGGTGGGGATGGTGCATATGTGTATGGTGGCAGCTGCAGTGTATGTGGTTGTGAAGGAGGTTGTGTCTGTTTAGATGTGTGCCTGTGCTTTTTGTGGCGTTTGTGTTTCTGTGTGGGTGTGCTGATTGTGTGTGTGTGAGAGGGGGTGTGCAAAGGTGTGAGTATGCTTGGAACAGATCTGGGAATAGGAAATTTGGATGGGTAAGGGGCAGGAGGTAGAATACAAGGTTGGGATGGCTGGGAGGCTGTGGTCAGTGAGGGGGCTAGACCTTGAAAAGAACTCTTGCAGGTAGGCTACCATTTGCTGCAATTGTCAGCCAAGCCACTAGATGGTATTCAGCTCTGCAGTCTGACCTACAGAGATGTTCCTGAGGAGGTCAATAGCCTCCTCACTCAGCATATGGAAGGTGAGGTGCCTGGAATGAAGCAGATGCTAACTCAGGTGAGAGAAGGTGGGAGGGTGGAGATGGTACTGTGAGTAGTAGACAAGGATGCCGGTGTAACAGGAGCAGTAGGGTTCACCAGACTCTGACTATGCGAATTGTCTGATATGTATGGTTTGATAGCTAATCTCTTTGTTTTGGTCTGTTTTATGTACTTCACCATGGCTTCTTCATTGGAAATGTCAGATTTGTGACATTAGCAGGTATATGATGCTGTTTGAATGTACGAAGTGGATGTGGATTGTTCCTGGGAATGACTGGCACAGACTTTGGGTGTACAAAGTCACTACCACGACCGCTTGTACAGCAACAGGATGGAAGTTAAGAAAAATCCATTGGACTTGTTCCTTGTCGTGTGGTGGTCCTCATACAATATGTGTGCCATCATGTGCTCCAACAGACCAATATTATTTTGGCTATTCAGTAGGAAATGTTGTTATGTTGTTAAGGTCTGTACCTGAAAATGTGATCACTGACAAATGTATGAGTTGGTGGGGCATGGTTGTGCACCTGAGTTAAATACTGTGTACATACAACTACATATATAAATTGCTAGATGTGATATATATACTACAGTAGGAAATGGGTTTATGACAAGTGTATGTATTTCAGTGAATAAAGGGAAAATAAGTAATGTGTGAAACCAAACTGGGAAAACCAAAAGTAAAGAAGTCAGTCATGGTGAATGAAACCATAGTTGTAGATGCCAAATTGTTTGAATTCCAAAGTACAAAATACTACTCCCGTTAGAAAGGGAAAAGTGTCCTGAAATAGTGCACAAAGTGAATGTGTTGCATACAGTGGAGGAAATTAAGGTTGAGGTTTCTTACTGGCAATGGTGGGTGTCTTGCCATAGATACAACCTGGAATTTTGCGTGGATGTTCCAGCTTGTTATTACGGGAGGAATTTGCTGCTGCTAAGGCAGGGGTCTGTGCAGACTTGTCTTCCTCTGACAGGGCACTCGTTCTGTGGCTGTCGCAGATGTAGACGGTCCGGATGTGGTTGGACCTCAGGAAGAGGTAGATGGTGGTGGAAAAGTCCTGCAGCGCCCCAAATTGATGGCCCATGTTGGTGTTCCGGGCAGACAGCCCTTGGTGTATGTCAATCTGCTTAATCTGCCGGATTCCGTTAGAACTTGGCTCATCACACCTTGGGACTCCTAATAGGCTTCCACGACTTGGTCGATAGCAGCCTGGGTGTGAGTGACACCAGAGGCCTCACTCAGTGCCCACAGCTCCCTCCCATTAACCCTACCCCCACGGGCCTGTGTCCTTGGCACCCGGGTGCAACCTCCCACTAGTTCCTGGTTCCCCAGTGGCTGGATAGGTGATTGTCATCTTAGGATCCAGGACTGGGGGGCACAACACTTAATGACTGGGGGAGGTACATAGGTTGGGGGATAGGGATGGCTGAGGTGTTGCAACTGGGATGGGAGGTATTGTGGGCACAGTGAGACCCACTATTGCTGTCTTCCCAGGCTGACCAGATGTGCCAGGACTGACATTAATGTCCACATCTCCAGGAGTATTGTCATCACTGAGAACTTCATCCAGGGGTGGAGTGGGAGACTGTTAGTTAGCAAAGCTTTGGCCATGTGCTGTGCTAGATCGACCTGTTGAGAAATAGAAACATTGTTGTAGGTGGACGTGTGGTACCTACATCCAAATGTTTTGTGTCACCGTTAGTAGAGATTTAGGAAAAACCAAATAGGAAGAGCTTACTATAGGGATATATTTACGTATTATAGAACATGTTAAGAAGTCATTTGCAGACATTCAATATGTGTACTAGAATTGAGCAGCTCATTAGATGTGCTGATATGTTGCATTTTGAAATAAGGAATTAATATGACATCTCCCAAACATTTAGGGCAGCACAGTGGAGAGGTATCATGTGCATTTGAACATTTCAAGTCCTAGTTGTGTACAATACAGGTGTACACACAACTTGTTGTATAATTTGTATAAGTCATCATGTGCCCAGTGCAGAGCCAATGGGAAACCTGCTACTTCCAATCAGCTGAGTTACGTTAATGCTTTACAAATATTTTAGTTCAGTTGAGGAGACCAGGACAACATCAAAATAAGTAGACAGAAATGTCTATGAGTATTTATTTTATTTATTTATTTATTTATTTTATTTAGAAAGTTTTGTATAGCGCCAACGTGACCCTTGGGTATCAGAGCGCTTCACAGATACAAATACAATACAATAGGTGGGTTAGGCATACATATTGCATATCATAACTATTCAGAGAATGAGGTAGTTAGGTATAAAGTTATGTAGTAAAACGATTCATACTGATATGTGGTGGGTAAGTATATGATTGTAAAGCATTATATCATAACAATGTACAAAGGCGCAGTATATTCAACTACAAATTGCGATCGGCATGTGCATATTCTAATATAATTTCAGCCGGTGTCTGTCTTCAAGGTTATCATACATGAAATTCTATTTGCCTACAGTACTGTAAATTGTAGTACAATAAAAATAGGACCACTAGTCTTTATCTGTGCATTTCTCCTTAATATTCTGGGTAAGTATATCGCCTCTAAGTTATTCCCAGTGCAATTAGAGACTTTCTATTTACTTCCCTTTGTAGTTCTGTTTTGTCCCGACAAATGTCGCGGCGGCGGTGATGTCTCTTCTTGCCTAAGTGAGGAACTTACTCATTAGGAAAATCTTAGCTTCCCTCTTGAATGTTGCAGTGTTAGTAATTTTCCTAACAATTGGAGGGAGTGAATTCCAGATTCTAGGCGCTGCTCCTGAAAAAGCTCTGTCATATGTTTTCTTCTTCCGGAAAATGGGTGGTCTCAGCAGCAGCTCCTTGGCACTCCTGGCCGGTCTGTCTCCTCCAGATAGCTCTATTTTCTGAGCCAGGTATCTTGGAGTTTTGTAGTGAAGCGCTTTGTGGGTGATACATGCCATTTTAAGTTGGATTCTCGCTTCGTATGGTAGCCAGTTTAAAGATTTCAGATGTGGTGTGATATGTTCGAATTTCCTAGCTCCGGTGATGAGCCTTGCAGCAGTATTGAGACATGCTTTTAGCGGTGCCATGGAAATGTTTGGTAGACCTGCTAAAGTAGTACATCCATATTCAATCCTTGAGATAACTAAGGATTGTACTGCCATTTTGAGATCAGCTGCTGAGATGAATTGTTTCACTTTCCTAATATAGTTCAGGTGAAAGCGTGCATTTTTTGCCATAGATTTCATATGGGTTCCCATGTGAAGGTTCTTGTCTAATGTGATTCCTAATGATTTTGCTGAGTCCACTAGAGTAGGAGTGCAGTTTAGTGCTGTGATCAATTTAGCCCATTCTTTCACTTCTGTGTTGTTCTTAGGTGCAGAGATTAAAAGGAACTCTGTTTTTTTGTGCATTTAGCTTCAGATGATTGCTGGTCAACCAGTTTAATGACTTTTTTAAGGCCTCGTTCATTAACATGATATCTTCCAGAGAAGCGATCTTGATGTATATCTGTGTGTCGTCTGCGTACATATGATAAGATATATTTGCGTCTTTGAGAATTTCTGTCAGAGGTTCGACATACAGGTTAAAGAGTGACGGAGATAGTGTAGATCCTTGAGGGACTCCGATCACATTAGGACTTGATGGGGATAGAGTCTGGCTGACCAAAAATCTTTGAGTTCTATTCTGAAGGAAGGATTCAAACCATTTAAGCACGTTTCCCGATATTCCCATCCTGTTATGCAGCCTGCTTAGTAATTTTACATGATTTACCATGTCGAAAGCAGAGGACAGGTCCAGAAGTACTAGTAGACATGTTCTATTCTGATCTAGGGCCTGTAATGCATCGTCGACAATATGCAGGATTGCTGTTTCTGTGCTGTGGCCTGTTCTAAATCCAGATTGGCAGTCGTCTAGAAGTGTGAAATTTGAAATGTGGTGGCTCAGTTGGTTTTGTACACATTTCTCAATTAATTTGGCCAGTACTGGAATATTGGTAACTGGGCGTAAATTATTAGGGTCTGCTGGGTCCGCTGTAGGTTTTTTGATGATGGGAACCACTTGGCCTGTTTTTAAGCAATCAGGAAGTATCCCTTGTGATAGCGAGGCATTTATTATTCTGGTCCATATAGGGATGACAATGTGGTTGATTTTTTGTATACATTTGGCAGGTAGAGGGTCATTATAGTGGTTATTCGGTTTGATATCCGATAATGTTTTGGCAATAGTATTCTGATCGTAAAGCTTGAAGGTATCCCAATGCGCTTTATATTTTGCCTCATCGTGGTTGATTGCCAGGATGGGTTTGATCCGTCTGTGTGGTTTGACGGGCATGTTGTCTGCTGCCTTCTTAAGCTCTATTTCCAAAGTGTTGGCCTTGTCGGTGAAGAAAGTTGAAAATTCTTCGCAATTCAGCTGAGTTTTGGTGCTTTCTTGGGTCGTTTTGGCTAATTTGTTGGATTGTTGCTTTAAAATCTCGAAAAGCTTCCTTGGCCGGTTTTTAGCGTTATCTAGTTCTGATCTAAAATATTCTTTTTTGGAGTTAAGGATCTTTTTGTTATACTCATTTCTAATTTTTCTGAGTGATTTCAGTTCGGGTGTTGTAGGGTGTTGTCTCCACTTTCTTTCAGCAAGTCTTAGTTTTCGCCTATCATCATTTAGCGCCTCATTGAACCAAGGGTTTTTGTCCTTTTCTGTGATGCTTTTAATGGCATGGTAGTGTTGACTATATTAGTTATTGTAGTGTAGTGATCCATTAGGTCATTTACATTCTGCACGTTGTCGGGAGGATTCAGACCTTTCTCACAGTTTTCAACTAGCCGTTCAATATTCGCATCCTTGTTATTCCGGGTCCACTTTTTGAGTTTAACAGGCTGCGTGGTCTTATTCCTTTTCAAGGTGGGTATTAGGAAGGTTATTGCATAGTGATCGGACCAGTCACATTGCATAACTGAGTGTATCACTATGTTCTTGTTTTTTGATATTATCCAATCCAGTGTTGCTCCTTTTGTGTGCGTCGGCTGTGTGCAAGCTTGGGTAAGATTTAGCTCCGTTAAAAAGTCTTTAAGAACACTGATCTGTTTGTCTTTCTTGTCGTCCCAGTGTAAGTTAAAGTCGCCCAGGAATATGTCGTTAGAGTGGGTGTTAGAGTTTTCCGTGATGATCTCCATTAACTGGTCTATGAAAGTGGCATTGTTTCCAGGAGGATGGTATAGGGCATGTAAGTTACATCTTTGGTATTCTGTGGATCGTATATTTAGACCTAGGTATTCACAGGATTCGAGGGAGTCGCATTGATTTTGTTTGATTTCTATGTCCGATCGATGTATGCAGGCTATACCACCTCCTATCTTTTTTGGTCTGTCTAGTCTTACTATGTTGTATTGAGGGGGCACTAGCAGATCCATAACTGTAGATGATGATTCCGACAGCCATATCTCTATTAGGATTGCAAGGTCGATTTCCTCGCTAATAATGAGAGCCGCGATGTCTGAGGCATGTTTTACTGCGGACCTACAGTTGAGCAGTAGACATTTCAGAGGTGTTCTTGTGTTACTAGAGTCCTGTTCAGACAAGTTGTTAGATAATTGAACTTGTTGTAAGTTGTTAAGGTTAGGTTTCCTTTCTTTATGTCTGGCTGTTCTATTCGCATCAATCGGAACTGTTCTTATTTCTTCCCCTCTACTATGTTCTGGAGGCTCATATGTCCGGAGTAGGGATAGGGTTTCATCTTCTGTTAAATAACTAGGACTCCTATCTGGACGGTTCTGCCTATTTAGTGCTGGCATGGCTATCTCCTTCCTTTTTTCTTGAGAATTATGCAGAACTTCTTGGATGTGTTCTATTTTGGAATGCGTGCTTATCGTGAGTTCCAGAATCTTTTCCATTGTTTTCCGTGTGCTAAGGATGTCCTGTGATATATTGTCAATTTGTGCCTGCAACCCTTTAATATCTCTCAGGGTCTGATGCGACGTATTAGGGGTGTCCATCCTCTCATTCTTGTATTCACTGGTTTCTCTATTCTTCGTGATGTCTTCCAGTATCGATGATCTTTGTGTCAATATAGGTGTTATAGATTGCTCAGCCCAAGAGAAATGAACATCAGTTGGAACATGTGAGACAAGTGAGAATGGGCAAACTCACTATTGCATCTTGTTTTCTGTTAGAGAAACAGGGCCTTGTGGTAGCTGCAGTGATGTCAATCTCTACCTGCCAACACTTGACAAATGGTTAAGTCCATGAGAAGTGGAAGTCTGTTGTAACATGTGAAAAACGTGAAAATGGGGAAACTCACTATTGCATCTTTCTAAGAGTAACAGAAATAGGGCCTCATGGTAGTTGTAGTCATTTCAAAGTCTACTTGCCAACAATTTACAAATGGTTAATGTTGCATACTGGCTGTCGAAATGCAGTAGAATTGGACAATACATTACACATTGACACATATATTGGGTCGCGGGATGATAATTTCATAGTAATACACTAACATACAGCATCCTCACATGTAGCATGTAATGGAGATTGATACATGTGATCTTATATTCAACAATATACATTGAAACTGATAATCAAACATCTCTAATACTTTGAGTACTGCATGTTAGGAAAGTAGACAGAGAACACAATAGCAAAAGCTACACACAGGACAAATGTTGTGACAGTTAGGTGTAACTTACCAGACTAAACTAACCAATGTACACCTATCAAGCCCTCAGAATGCAGTATGGCCAAAACTTCCCCTCCCAGGGAAAGAGTTGCAATGAGGTGCTTGGAGGTTCATCACCAGTCTTCTGGGCCTCCAGGTGATGCATGGAGACCTGGGAACGCACCTTGGGAATGCACCTTCCCCCTTAGGTCGTTCCACCTCTTTCTAATCTACTCCTTTGTGCACATAGTGATACCTGCAGCATTCACTTTGTCAACCACCCTGGATGAAAATCTAATTTTCCTACTGAGAGGAGTATGTTGGACTTGGTCTCCAAACAATTGTAACTCTTATGGTTTCATCCATGATGACTGACAACTCAACCGCTGAAAAACATGGATTTTTGTGGGAGTAACATAACTAAAAATAAAAGCGGGTGACAATGACTAACAAAAAACAAAGAGGAATATCAGTAAAAAAATGGAAACAAGTGGGCAGAGAGTGTTAAATGGGATAGGGATAAAGGGCTGCCTTATCTGAACAAAATATTGCTGCTCTGTCTTGCTCTGCTGCAGTGGAGAGGTAAAGAATCGTGGCCTTGGATAGGATGTGTTTTATAGTGTGATTTGCAAGTGTGCCCACTTAGTCAATGGATGGCAGCTGTGTTGCTTTTGTATCCTTCCACTGGGCACCCTACTGGGCACCACTATAAGGGGACCACCAGTACAAATGTTCTATCGTAATTGGCTCAAAGGGAAACTATGGCCCTAATGGCGTCGGAGTACTCATCGCCAACATTGCAGTCCGCCGCGGCCGAGTGGGAACCACTCCGTCGACAGCGGTCGCGGTTTGAGGCTCCATGCATCGTAACACGGCTCAGCGGTCTTCTTGGGACCGCCAAATCGGTGGTACAACAATAAGACTGCCCAACTCATCGGTGCATAGCCTTCATACTAGAATAGATAGGTTCCTGTGCTCCAGATCCATTATCACGAAGGCTCATGAATCTATGTACCTGGCTAAGACCTTTTCCGATCATAGGCCCTTAGAACTTACACTTCGCTGGGGTATGGTACCAACCCCAGTGCCCACCTGGAGATTGCACCCACACCTGCTCGAGTACGCTCCCTTCCGCACGACACTGTCCAATACTATTTCGAACTACTTGAACGAAAACTGGAATACAGCTTCCTCTATTCTGATCGAATGGGATGCTCTGAAGGTAGTGATTAGGGGGCGACGATCGGACAGTTAGTGGGGGCCAGGCAGGAGGTACATCAGAGGTTAAAAGACGTTGAAGAAAGGCTACAGACACTGGAGAGGAAGGCAGCCCTTGATCCCGAAAAAATGGGGGCGTTGCAATCCACCCACATAGACCATGCTGAAACGCTAGAGACATTACGGACGATAGACTATAGGGCGTATCTCCAACGAAAACAAACTGAGGCGGATAGATCCAGCACACTGCTAGCCCGCTTATTAGGGGATTGACCTGACTCGCCAATTATAACAAGTATTCGTACCCAGACGGGACATTTGGTCAATACACAAGCAGAAGTAAATTCGGCATTTCATGACCACCTTAAGGCACTCTATGAACCCTCTGCCCCAGTAGGCAGTGCCTCGATTGATGAGTTCCTACAGGATCTCCCTTTCCCGGTGCTACCGGAGAATATACAGAAAGACATTGACAGTCCCATTACCCAACAAGAGATACGTATAGCAATTCAAGGTCTGAATCGTAATAAGACACCTGGGATGGACGGGCTCCCCTTAGAATTTTACCTTACTTACTCAGAGTCCCTAGTACTTGCGTTGGAGGCAGTTTACAAGGTGGCATTTGAGACTGACCCTCTGCCTGATTCCACCATGCAGGTGTTGGCTACGTCCAGACGGCCTAGAGATGTCCTACTATAGACCCCTCTCTTTGCTCTCCACTGAATATAAGATATTAAGTAAGGCCCTCACTAACCATGTACCGGGATCAGTGCAGATTCCTCCCAGACCGCAGCACTTCTCTGAACACTCGGCGATTACACTCTATAATGACGTCTACCCCACGAGACCTCCTCTGCGCGGGATGTATAGCGTTAGATCTTAAACAAGCATTCGATTCCTTATCTTGGGAGTTCATGTTTGGGTCATTGAAAAGATTTGGATTCCCAGATAACTTCCTAAAGTGGGTTCGCCTATTGAACACGTCTCCAACAGCCAGGGCCCGCATTGGCCGCTATATCTCTGACTAATACACCCTTCACAGAGGCACAAGACAGGGATGCCCCCTGTCCCCATTGTCGTTCATGCTCGCACTCGAACCCTTGGCCCTGGCCCTTCGGATGTCAGCGGACCACCTGGGCATCTATATCGACGGAGTACAGCATCAGATATCTATCTATGCGGATGATATCCTCTTATACTTACGAGACCTGACTACTGACAACGCTCCGCTCCCTGCCATATTCGCCACTTTTGAATGGCTCTCGGGGCTGGCAATAAACCCTGCAAAGTCGACCAGTTTCTTCTTCCGGGAGATGCCATATCTAATTCACCTGCGGTTTGGCACTTACTCTATCCCAGTAGCCCCCACCACCTTCAAATATCTAGGTATACAGGTTTATAGGACACAAGAAGATCAGATAGAAGGTAATATTCTACGGGCAATAACAAGGCTCCGTACTAGTGTGGGGCTCTGGTCTTCCCTACCCTTATCAGTGATGGGCAGAATTGCCATTTCAAAAATGGTGATGCTCCCTCGCCTCTTATATTACTTTGTGAATCTACCGGTGGTCCTCCCACAATTTATTTTTAATACACTGAATACCATTTTGATTAGTCTTATCTGGGGGGCTGGCCGGAGACGGATCAGCCTTCGGAAACTCCAACTAGGGACATCAATAGGCGGTCTGGGGGTCCCCGATTTCTGAGGATACTACTATGCTAGTCAGCTTCAGTGGTTCTCATACTGGACTGCGGGTAGGAATTTGCAAGAAATCGGATCCACACCGCAGAGGCTGGACCGAGGAGAGCTTCATTCTTTGCTGCTACCAAGGGCTCGGGTACCCCCGGACTGTTCCCTGCGTTAAAGACTGCCATGTGCTGCTAGAAGAAAGCTCTATCCTGCGCATCTACAGTAACACCATACGCAGCAAATAGTCCTATATAAGGCATCCCTACATCACAGGGGAGACTTACACGAACCAGACTGCAGGACTGGATGGATAGTGGGGTGGATGAGGTAGGAGCGTTTTTTGGAGAAGGTACTCTGTTGGACCATGACTCCTTCTTGCAGGCCACTGGAGCGCCACCATGTCTGTATTTGTTACACGCCACAGTGACACATTATATTAGAACCATATGGGCCCGCAGAGAAACAAACTAGTACACCTTTTATATTATATGGGACCTGAGGGTCATTTGGTATGTTGGCTGTACAGAGGGATCCGGGCACATGCAGCGATTCCGCTCACATCCCCAAGGGCACACTGGGCAGATGATTCTGGGACTGAGATCAAGGACAGGACATGGAAGAGTATTCTAGAACACACCAAAAGAGTATCGCGTAATGCAAGACTTAAATTTATCCAGACAATGGTACTCCATAGATCATATCTTACTCCCAAAAAAACATACTGCCCTCATTGTTGCCCCCGTTGTAGGGGGGACGAGGTGGATTTTGTTCACATGATGTGGTCCTGCCCTCGACTACGGGAATACTGGGGTGGTGTTGGCGGGCCCTCACCACAGTGTTACAACTACCGGTCGCCGACGAGGTCTTACTCTGCCTTATGGGCCTGCGTCGACGCTCAGGATGCAAAAATTGCTGCTGAGATTCCTAGATATAGCACTTATTTTAGCGATCAGGGCTTTGACGATGAGATGGAAGTCCCCCAGATCCCCTTCCGTTGCCGTGTGGCAGGCGGATATGCTGCAGTGGGGTCGGGCGGAGGGAGCTGCTCTCCGAAAGGAAGAGGAGAGTGGTCTGAGGAAGCAACCTATAGCACTGGATTGGGAAGCCACACTGATTGTGCTAGAAACACTTGAATTGTACCCCACACAGGAGGCTACGTCCCAGTAATACGCATGGGCGATCAAGGTCTTTCGAGTAGTAGGCCCTGTTGGCTCAAGACATGGCAATTTCATTCTGGACAACGTACCCTTTAGCTAGAGGATTAGGTATAGAATTCCAACGGCAATAAGGAAGCTGAAACAAGACAGACCAGGAGGGGGGTGGGGTGGGTTAGGGACTAGGGAGGGAAGGTGTAGGGGGTTTATATAAGTTCCTGTTAGCTATATAAAAATGCACACCTTTGTACTGACACTAAGGGTGTAAATTGTCTATTCCTCAAATGATAACCTTGGTTCTACTTGGGTGGGGCCTGATTGTCCTGTGACAACATGTATTATGCCAAGAACTAAATATTTTTGTGGTTTGATTAATGGGGGTTGTTATAATTGGAAAACACTGTACCGACTGAATCACCCTGTTACTGCATTTGCCATATTGCAGTCGCTAATAAAGTGTGTTAAAAAAAAAATGCCAAACTCCTAATCGGGCTCATAAGTTACTGGAGATAACTGTAAATATAACTGGTAACTTTCTGTCTTTTTTAAGTTTAAAATGTTACGTTAATATTAATATCATTTATATTTTTTTAGTTTTTATATTATTTGTATTTCTAGTGTATGGTAATCATGTGTGGGTACATTTATGTATTTAATTTAGATTAGGTGCTTAGTTGTACATATTTTTCCTAACAAAGTCATTGCTGTCATTAATTTAGGGGATCGATTCCAAGTTTGGCGGTCTGCATCGGATTCACGTCCACCGACTATGCGGTCCACCGGCCGTATTATGAGTTTGGTGGTTTGCTGAACAAAAGACCGCTAGAGCACCGCCAACACCACCAGCCATTTGCTGGCAGCCTTGAGGATGGGTGGGGAAAAGCAGTTGTCATAGGGTGGTTCAGAGAAGCACTGCCATCCGAATAACAAGTTGGATTTCTGACAAGAGGACTGTGGCAGTGGGACTACCTGCTTTGACTAGGTGGAATCGAAGAATTTGGGGTGCATACTCACCCAATGCCATTACCTACCTTTAGTCACTGATGTGGATACCTTCCTCCAGGGATACCTTTCCCAGCAACATCTTGACCCCAATAAAAATGACACTATTGGCACAGAAATCCAGTTAACTCAGTTTTGTACTATTTACCCATTGACGGGACTGGGCACATGAGGTCCAGACTCCAGCAATGTGAAAGTACTAGTACTAGGTATTTTTTCATGTGTCATGCATGTGTACACTGCAGTCAAAAAATACAAACCTGCATCGACACATAGGAAAAAATAGACATTGTTGTCAGAAACTCAGCTTCCGTCCCATCAGTAACATCGTACGCAGGCGAGAGACGGCTGTCACGCCAGTTTTCTTGGGACCGCCGCCGTCTGGCAGTCGGAGAGCCAAAGTTGTAATCAGGCCCTAAATTATCAATATTTTTCTTATGTTCAGTGTATTTTATCGTAGTGATGATATTTTGAGTCTTTATTTTTACTTTCAATATTTATATATGTTTGATGACAGTACTTTTGTAGTCAATATTGTTTTTCTCTTTTTAAGTATAAGATCATAAGATTATGGTTATCAGTATTCTCGAGGGACTATTTGTGGATTTCAATAATATTTTCCTTGATGTCAGTCACAGAAGTGTTAAGGTTCCAAACCTCATTTCACCATGGATAGGCACACTCTTCACTAAGACTATATTTTTATGGCTTTTAATAAAACCAGAATCAAATTGTAGTGCATAGAATGAGTAAAGATAGAACTATGAAAACAAAGAGAATATTGACAAAAATAACAGGTCATAAACATAACATTACAAAGAACTGAAATATTATGACATTAATTAAAAATGTACGTGCATTTGTTTTCCAACCCTAACTTCTTGCCTCTAGCTAAGCTATGCTAACACCAAAAGGAGCTTTTTATGAGTTTGTTTAGGTGGCCTTTCCTTTCACCCACATACCTTGATGGTACAACAGGGATACTGTTCTGTTTGATGAGCGCTAGTTTCCAAGCAAGTTGATAAGCCCTGTTTGGTGGCCAGATGATCCTGCTTGCGGCCATTAAGATATTTACAGCTCCTGTCTCTGTGAGTCCAATCTCTCAGCTTCCGGGTCTCAGCTTCCTGGAAGGTGTAGTTTTCACTCGCTTCAACACATATTGGTATTTAGCTTAAACACTCTTTTCACATTGCTTTGAGAATAACAAGAGTATTACTAAGGGGTCGATTCCGATTCGGGGAAAACTTCTCCGAATAGCCGTACGGAGCGTTTTTCTCATACGAATTGTACCCTGCAACGTCCCTCGTACGTACGACAAAGTACGATTCGTACCAGGAGCGGGACTCCGTACGAATCATACAGAGACCGTACTAATCAAATCCCCGTACGACTCTCCCTCGGAACCCACTGTACGCGACATTCGTACGGTTCGAAGCTGGTTTTTCCAACCCAGCAAGTACGATTCGTGTCGGGTACGCACCGTACGACGCTTTTTCTACGGGAGCCGAAAACCTCCAGAGAAGCAGAGTTCGCCCCGAAACTGGTACGGGTATGGTGCGTACACCCCATGATCGCAGGGATACGGTGCGTACCCCTGCGATCATGGGGTGTACGCACTGTACCCCATGTTTGCTGGGTGTACGGTGTGTACACCCTGCGATCGCGGGGTACGGTGCGTACACCCCATGATCCCATGCGATCATGGGGTGTACGGACCGTATGGTGTGTATGTGATTGTGTGCTTTTCGGTACGAATCGCCCTTACCTGACGTGGACCGTAAGAATCGCGTCCTCATACCCCGGTCCGGATCGTACTCATCGGGTTTTACGGCATGTTTACGAGTCATACGGTTCATGGTTTCAGCCTTGCAATACGTTCGGATCGCGACGATTCGGATGGATTCACGAAATACGGATCGTACTACGTGACTCGGACGGACGGGTATGATTCGTACGGAGAGGGTTCCGGATACGAATCGTACGGATGTTTTTTTTCCAGGATCGGAATCGACCCCTAAATGTTAGCAAAAATAACAATCAACAAATACCTATGCATGTTATTAAAAATAATCAAAATGCACCATCACGTACTACAAGTTCTATGAAACATTATTAACTGTTTAAAAGAAAAATTATGCAATATTAAACATTGTTGACTATTGCATTTACATATAAACAGATGCTGAACTATTAAATCATACTAAGGGCCTTATTACGAGTTTGGGTGGCATGGAACAGCCGTACTTGCGGTGGTGGTCAGACTGCCACCACCCGGCGGTACGACCGATGTATTACGATGGTGGCTGTGGGACCGCCACAAGACTGCCGCCACCGCCAGGATCCCACAACAGCGGCAGTGGGTAAAAGGGTGGGTATCACGGCAGAGCTGATGCCGGCACTGCCATGCAGATTCTAACTGCCTTTCCACCAAGCATTTCATGGCGGGGACCCTGCCATGAAATGCTTGCCAGAAGGGGGTGGAAAGGGGCCCCCCCAAAAGTGCACAATTGTGCATGCACTGTGTGGCATGCACGACAGGCGGAGGTATGCTGTTTAGGCTCTCCTATGAGCCAAACATACCAATCTCCATACCACCGGCGCCGCACCACCAGCCCAGGATTCAACTCGGAATCTGTTGGGTGGGTTCACCACAGGGTTGGCGGCCTTCCTGGGAATACCTCGTCCTACAGGAAAACACCAAATATGTAATCAGGGCCTAAAATAAACATTGAAAAATGATGAGCCCCCTTAATCTCAAAGTCTGAATATCAATGGTATTGGATATTGAAGACAGAATATCGAGACTATCATGAAATGGAGGTAAGTATTATCGTCTGCAACTACAACCCCTACTCCAAACGGAAGAGAACACGCACGGGAGGGCTACAGGAGGCTTCTTTATTGATTTATACTTGAGGAGTTCAGCGCTGATCATCGGGTCTGCGTCACGAAGGCTTACCGAGATGCCTTATTCTACAATTGTTAGCATTCAATCAACACTGATCCCCTGAATTCTGCACATTGAATTTTCAATACCTATTCTAATTCACGGCTGCAATTATGCAGAGCGCCACCTGAGGGCTGTAATCCTGGCTTCACCTTGATACAGGTTGTTCCCCCCACTCCCCGTCCTGAGGAAGACCCGCCTGCAGAGTATACAAACCAGCCTCTATGCCCCAAGGTTGAAACGTCAACACTTTCCCCTAGTGGGCCTGTACCCTACTTCATCCTATCCCTACCTCTTTACAGATGATTATAGTCTGTACAACATCAAGAACAAGAAAACTACTTCCAAATCCATGAGAGACAGGTCCCACGGTAAAACTGGTGTTACTGTAAACCACAACCAGTTTACTAAGGACATTGCTATGTGTAATTGATTGTTTTAACTACTCTCTGATTTCTCTCCCTATATATCTGTTCTATTCTCATGAGCACAATCCTGGTCCACACTCCCCCTGGAGCAACCCTCTTTTCTGCTTTGAAACGTTCTCTACAGTGACCTGTTATGAGAACTGTGAGATTAAACAGTCACTATTAAAGCTATCTATGGTGCGTGTGTGTCATTTTGAGGATATACCTAATGGAATTGAGAAACCATGGGGGTACACTTATGATGTATCTTGAGTTCTATGTGTACCAGGTCTATAGATTTTGATTTAATGAATACCTTTTGAAGGAAATTAGTCTAGAACCATTGTTTTCTATACGCTCTTTATTGATTCAGGCCTCCCTTGACCAAGAACCCAGGACTGACACGTTTCGGCTTCCCCAGCAGCCTTTGTCAATCTGGTAAGCACCATTTTTTCAGCTCATTTAAAATGTCTCAATCACAGACATAGATGAAATACAGCATGTTTTAAAAGAATATTGTAACTAATACAGTGAAATACAAATTACGTACCACATCGATGTAGTGGACTTAAGGCAACTCAGGGAGCCCGTCAGCCAGCCGGAGACCGACCGTAATCCCAAAGGGCAGTCTTCCAGCCCTTGGGATGATGCACTATGTCTGGCAGGGTTACCATCGCAATTGGCCCCTTAATGGTTCATATTTTTTTAAATAATGTGTTTTTGTGGATTAGAGTGTGCAGTGTATTAAATGTATTTTGGCAAATATCTGAATTCTTTTTTGTTGTTTTTATCGTTTAATATTTTTTTTATTTGTTATTCAGATTGTGGCTATTTTGGGGTTGGATGGGCTGCTTATTTAAAAACATTTTAAAGACATTTGTTAAATTATAAATTGACTTTTTAAGGATTTTTATATTTAAAAAGAATAGTTTTATTGCTTATTGGTCTGTTTTGGCAGGCGTTTGCAGGGTTTTTGTGTGGGTAGTATATTAATTTAAAAAACATATATATATTCATTAAAATATTCATTTTGTTTTAATTGGATGATTTATTTGTAATTACTCACTGTTCAGAATTTTTGAGGTTGTAGATTGTTTTGGGGTTTTGGTTTAGTAATTTATTATCTATATATTTATTTAAACATATCTCTAATTTAATAATTATACATTTTAAATATATAATTATATTATTTATAGTTTGAGAATTCGGGTGGGTTATTTATTCCGTTTTTAATTGTATTACTTTTTTTATTTTTGTTCTTGTAATTTTACTTTAATGTATTTTTTTTACATTCTATTTATGTTATTTTTATTTGGGTTTTACAAGATTATGGGTAGTGTATGAAAATGCATTTTCAAAAACAAGTATGCAATGTATTATTTTTTATGTATCATAGGAATTTATTGCTGGATCTTGTATTGATTTGATATTTAATTTTCAGGGTGCATGAACGGACGTTGCACTCAGCTATTGATTAGGTTTTAGGGCGAGGGGATGGATTTTGTATTGCGTTAATGGTTATTATTTTTTATGATACTGGTGTGGGCATTGCACTGGTTTACAAATTTAGGGTGCAGGGATGGGTATTGCACCAGGTTACTGATTTGTTTCTAGGGCGGTGGGTTGGGTTTTGCACTGGGTCACAGATTCGTTTTTAGGACGCTAGTGTTGGTATTGTACAGGCTACTAATTCGTTTTTTGGCTGTAAGGATGGATATTGTGTAGGGTTACTGATCAGTTTTTAGGGGGCTCGAATGGGTAATACACTGGGCTACTGACTCATTTTAAGGGCGAAGCATGGGTGTTACTGATTAGTGTTAAAGGTGCAGGGATGGGTGTTGGACCAGGTTACTGATTAGTTTTTAGGGCGTAAGGCTGGGTGTTGCACAGCGGTACTCATTTGTTTCTAGAGTGCAGGGATGTGTAATGCACAGGGTTACTGATTTGTTTTTAGGGTGTAAGGATGGGTGATGTACCCGGTTAATTATTGTTTTTAGTAAGAAAAGTTGGGGACGAACTATTTTAATAATTCGTTTTTTAGGGCACAGTTTTCGGTATTGAATAGAGGTAGGTGTTTTAAAAAAACTTTTTGTATTTTAAAATAAGGTTATATTTTGTTTTTCGATTGTTTGGTTATTATTAATACTTTTTTTAAGTCTATATTATTGTAATCTATATTTTCGGTTTCCATATTTTTAAACTTTAGATATTTTAGTATAATAATAGTTTGGAATCAACATTTTGGCCATTTCAATTATAAATGTAGGGTTGCCGATAACATGGGTTTAGATATTATAATCTAAATATTTCTATATCACAATATTTTTGGCCTTGGTATTTAGTAATACAAACTTAAACAACATACGCATGGTTAATTCAACTAAATTAAACATGTTTAATAACTGGAAAATGTGCACTGAAATAAATAAATATATGAAATGCAATGGGTAATATATAAGAATAAAATGCAAAAATTACATCAGAGGAGTCGATGTCTAGAACAAGATGTAGTTATTTTAGCATTTAGTCCATGGCATTCGATTTAACTACTTGTACTCTGACTATGACATTTGACATACCTTGTGGCCATCACAGTTTAACCCTCTCTTTAGGGTCACTGATACTAGATTACTCTATGATGTAAAACTAAATAATGCACGGAATAACCTGAACTGTAATTTATATTCTTATATCTATCACTATCTTCAGTAAGCTAGAAGCAAGACTGTGATCGAAATGATTGGCAATACACATAGTTTAACAGCTGCATCATAATGAATACTCAGAAGTATTGTGCTTTGACTCTTGGCACTATACATTGATTTTTCCCACCACTGGCAATACCTTAAAACCATAAGTGATGCAAGCAACATAAACAATGTCTGTACAATATAGATAATTCATTAGCTTCTCCAAAGAACAGGTGTGATGGAGTTCATATTTTTAAAATAAATAACTCCTGTGTACAGTTTAAAATTCTTGAAACGATAACTCCAATACTACAAAGCAAAGCAAAGTGTAACTCCCTGGTCTCTAACGTTTATCCAGAATACATCTCTGAGAAAAAGTTCCTTGATAATTGTCGATGAAAGTGCAATGAGTTCCAATCTCACATCATAATTACTTAGATCTGGAGTGGGATTTTTATACTTGAACCATTGGACATAGCAACTTGGGAGTCTCAATGTATGCATATGTATTTGAAGTTATATAGCATGAACATAGCAAGGAAGCAATCCAGAACTGTAAATTACATGGGGATTGAGATCGTTCAGCACTTCACAACTTGACTGTCAATAACCTTAGAGGTGTTTTGCTGCACTTACTCCCCACTTATACTCAGTAGGAAAGAATTCGTTGAATGTAACACCATATTTTTCCATTGCAACCTAGCAGTCAGCTTTAGGACCTTATTATGAGTTCGGCAGTCCATTATACCGTCAAACCCATGGTGACGGTGCGGCTACGGGCGGTCCGACCACCATGCCGTGGTGGCAGTGCGGTCTTACCGCCGTATTCTGACTTTGATGGTCAGACCGCCACAGGACCACTGCAACCGCCAGGCATCCATGATCCTGTGGCAGTGTTGCATCGGTGTGAGACTGCAATATGCTGGTGGTGCCACCGCGGCACCGCCAAGCATATTACACGTTTCTTCAACGAAGCCATTTTTATGGAAGTGAGCCCGCCACGAAAAAGGTGGCGGTGAGGAAACTAAGGGCCCCCTGTTGCCTCTGTGCATGGGGGTGCATGCAGGGGGCCACATGGTGTGACCCCTGTCAGTATGCACCCTCTGTTCCTGCACGGAAAGAAATGCTCAACATTGTGCAATTCTGTCCATGCTGGAACGGACTGTGCACTTCCACAGAGGTGCCTTTCTAAGGCTCTCTTATGAGCCTTAGAAAGGCATCGCCAAGGGTCCGCCACCGCAGGACCGCCCGCCTGTATTCCTGTCAGAATATGGAGGCGGGCTGACATTGAGTTTGGCAGTGACTGGTGTGGTGGCCCACTGCAACACCGTCGTACTCGTAATCAGGCCCATAAAACATTTCTTATTACCGGTATTATAATATTCAGAAATGCACCCCGCCATTTGTATGATGGACTTTTCTGCATAGCAGGATTTGTAGTGCCTACTAGATACTTACTGTATATGGCATTTTGGTTGTCATTTGCGGTTCAGTCAGCACTCAGACTCCTTTCACTTACGCAATCACCTATTCTGCATTCCACCACTCATTTGACAGCAACAGGTCTTAAGGTAGTATCTTAAGGCAGAAGCACTGACAGTGATTCTGGTGATTCACCCAAAATCCTTTATTACTCTGAGTTCATGTGTTAAAATGGAGGATACTGAAGTGTTTCAAAGGCAGATCCCAAGAGGGAGACAGACGGTGTATGCTAGGTCTTTTGAGAGAAAACTTCTCTGTAAACTGATTAATAAGGGTTCAACGTCCTAAAACTGAGACATTCTGAATGCCCTTATTGTCGCACATTGGGATTGAAAAGTTGTGGGTGATAGTCCTAACAGAAATCTATCTCTAAGGAAATCCAAAACCCTTTTAAGATCAATTGAACTGGGCACATAATCCCTGTTCCTTTACCATTTGTGTAAGGTCTTCCAGTGGTTAGAGCATGCTGTTAGGGTAGATGAATTCTAGGATGTTGGATTATTTGCACAAACTCTGATAAAAATCCCTTCGCTAACAAGTTTACCCTTTCAAGAGCCATGCCTGATGATGAAGATGCATCAGAACTGCAATCGGAAGGGGAGAGCCCACCAGGGGATATGGTTACCATGGAACAGCTCACTGTGTCTCAACTGCCAATTGTAACAATAGAGAGTACCAAGGCCATCATCCAACTCTGGTATCACCAACAGGGCAAAATAGTTGATCTTTTGAAAAACCCAGGCTATAATAGGGTTTAGAATGAAGGTGCAGAGCGGATCTGTCAGCCATTTAAAGACATGGCATCTATTTTCCTAGACTCTGGACAAGGAATTATGGTGCAGAAGCAGGAGAGTGTTCTCTCTTGAGGCGAATAGTTCTACTGTTGGATACCCAAATCTCCTCTGCAACTGCCAGAACACTTCCCTCACATAATGTCAAGGAACTAATTGTAAGGAAATATCTGCTCACTGTGTCCACTGCAAGTTCTCTTTCCCTGTCAGGTAGAATGCTGAAATAGAGTTCAGACTGTATTCTGCCTAGGTGGCAATCTCTTGAACTAGCAGGTTGAGACTTTGAATGCTGCATCCTTCTTGATTATTCAGATTACCACCCTGTTGTCTGTTCTGATGTAGACATGCTGATTTACCAACTGTGGAGCAAACTTCATTAAGGCAAGATGGACAGCCTTTAGTTGTCTCCAATTCGAGGACATTGCTGATTGTAAAGGATACCATTTTTCAAGGGCTGTTGTACCCTCCAAGGTAGCACCACAACCCAACTTGCTGGCATATGTTGTGACTACTTTTGATGGCACTATGAGGAAGGGAAGGTTTTGTTCAATTTCCCCTCTTTCAATCACCATCACAGGCCTCCCTCACTAGGGTATCTCCTGTGACCACCCATCTCGAAATTCTGTGAAGCCGGATCCTAGTGAGCCAGCAAGTAGTTTATTAAAGTGCACATCTGAAGATGAGCCCAACAAACGACTGTCAGCGTTGACAGACCACTGTTTTAATGGAGACATGGTCTCTGTCAACAATGTCACAGCCTTTGTCTTGAGCTTGTGTTTTTTGTCCTCAAGCAAAAATGCCTTCCCCACGATGGTTCTGAAGTGTGCCCCTATGAAATGCAAGCCTTGTACTGGAACAAGGGAAGATTTCTTTAGGTTTAGCAAACATCAATGGTCCTGGATGACTCTGCACACCTTCTGGTCATGAGACAGGGCCTTGGAAAAGCAGACCAAGCGATCAGCCAATCATCTAAATACGAAAATAGTTGATTTGCCTTACTTTGCAGAACCCCCACTAAAGGAGTCAATGCTTTAGTAAATACCCTCAAAGAAGAAGCAAGGCCAAATGGAGGCACCTGGAATTGGTACTGCTGATCTTGTACACAGAGGCAACGAAACCTCTGCAAACTGGGATGGATTGGCACATGAAGGTATGCATCTAACAGGTTCAGAGATGCTAAGAAATACCCCTTATTGATGAACAGAAGAATCTCCGGCAGGGTTGCCATTTTGAACTTCATGTGAGGAATGTACCAGTTCACATTCTTGGCATCCAGGACTGATCTGAATCCCCCTGAAATCCTTTCTGACTACAAAGAGAATCTAATAGAATCCAAATTTCTCTTTGGTGAATCCGTACAGGCACAACTGCCCTTTCAGTTGACTGGGGGTGAGTGCTTGCAATGTTCAACACTCCGTCCGTCATCCCCTTTGGTTTTGCTTAAAATTGCCCTTTCAACAACAACTTCTGAATTTCTTCTTTAAGGCTTGTTGTTTCCAGTTTTGCCAGCAGTTGGGTAACACAAATATGTTCTGGAGGCTGTAAAGAGAAACCAATCTTAAACCCCTTCTCTACTATCTTGAGGACCCATTGATCAGAGGTGGTGTTTCTCCAGGCATTCACAAAATAGATACGATAGTCAGGATTTCGCTGGAGGCTATGCAGAGGAACCTATTTGTAGGGACTGGGATTTTTCGGGGGGGAGGGGAGAATTTCCTGCCGAGTCACCTCCCCTGAAAGGGCTGCCTCACTTTTCCCACAAGAAGGACCAAAAGGCCTTTTGTACCAAAAAACTTTCCTCCAGCTACTTTGGCAGGAGGTAAAAGCTTTCTGTCTCTCTTTCTATGAATGCGGCTGTGACTGCCATCTGATTCAATTTTTGAATGGCACAGTTGTTTCACTTGCATCCTCCTCAAGTGGAGAAACACAAAATAAAGGGGCTGCTTAAAGAATATGATGAGAGGGGCTGGAGCCTCTGATATTTCACAGATATACATTGGTCGTGGGCTGAATGGGGGTGCCCTGAAGTTATGGGGGGGCCACTGAAGGGTTGGGAACCCCTCTGCACTGTAGGGGCCTTTGTAACGCCCTTGTCCTCACCTGTGCTATCCACCTTCTTCTTAAACTCCATACGATACTCCATTGCTAGAAACACTGTGTTATGATTCATATGTTGTTTTCATATGGTTAAGTTTTATCTATGTCAATGTAATGGTGAGTCCGGCCAGAAACATTCGAGCGCAGTACTGCAAGCATAAAAAATTGATTTTTCGCTGTGCCAATGGCACATTGGAACCTGGATGCATTTAGCCGCGTCAGGGCTTATCACCATTTCCAGTGCAATTAACTGAGGTTGGCATGAGCTACGAGCTTGAAGAATAGACTTTACGCTTTGCTCATGGGGAATTGGGACGGTTCATCTCCATATGCAGCGCAATTAACCAAGGCTTGCGCGCGCAACAACGTGAGGGTACAGTTACGGGCTTTGGGGCTTTCACCGTTAGCGCCCGGCCTCAGCACGAAGATTGACGTACCTGTCATTTTCACTTCAGCGCTACTCTCAGTGCAGTGGGAGGAGGCAGGGCTCGGCTGGTGAATTTCACTTCCTTTTGTTCTTGTGGCCGTGACTAGTTACTCAGCACTGGATCGCTCTTCGTGGGAACACAGACAGTGGTCTCCGTTTCAGTAGCCAGTGCTTTGGCTCGCTCTGATCAGTGTGCACACAATGAAGGCTCCAGACAGCCCCTAGTGTTCATTCGGTGTGATGATATGTCTGCATGGAGAGATTGGAGGAAAGATCCTGGAACCACAGGAGGTTTCGTAAGGATCTAGAAGTCTGGCTGTCTTCATTTGAAGCTCAATTCCAATATTTGTACTGGTTCATTTTTTTGGGCCAGCATTATCTTTGAGTTTCAGTGATTTTGCGACTCAAAAAAAATGATTCCTAATTGAGGTGTATGTGTTTTGACCTATTACTGCGTATCACCTGGAAGCTTACAAAGAACTATTCTGTGCCGTTCACACTTACTTTTCAAAACAATTGCATTGCTATATTTTTGGTTCGTTTTTCCCAGCCTTGTCTTGAATTCTGGAACAGTTTCAAGACTCAAGGAATAGTTGCACTTGATTGTGTCTATTGTTTTGACCATATTGTCTGCTGATAGTATCCATTTACAATGAATGTCTCTGCTTTAGCACCACCACTGCCATTTCTTTCAGAACCTGGTGATCCTCCAATTGAATTAAAGGAGTGGCTTGATATTTCCGACAATTACTTGGAAGCTTTAGATAGGTTGGCATTTTGTCCTAGTCAGAAAAGAGCAATGTTACTTAATGCGTTAGGGAAAGAGAGTCAGCATATATTCAGATACTCAACAGCTTTAGAAGGTCAGCTGGATTTAGAGGAGCATGAGGAGGCACGAAAGAAGTTGGAGATTAGGTGTATTAGGGAAAGCAATTTGTTCATGAGGAGGCACAAATTCTACACTAAACTGCAGCGGTCGGATGAATTTATTGATGAATTTGTCTCTCGGTTGAGGGAATTCTCAACCAGATGTCAGTTTGGTCTGATGGCTGAGGAAATGATTCATTACCAATTCATTGTGCAGAGCAAGAGTAGGAAAATGCAAGAGAGGCTGTGGGCTGCTAAAAATCCAACATTAAAGGAAACAATAGCAATGGCAAAAATGGTTGAAGAGTCAGAGTACTGTATGAGGGAGATTGAGAAGAAGGAGGCGAAATTAGAAGTTGAAGCGGTTGACTCTCACGAATGACATTGCAGCAATCACCAAGACAAGCTCTACGGTTGTTAAGAGTAGTAAGAATTTCCAAAGAACTAGAACCAGTGGCAGGATGTGTGGCACACTGAATCAAAGAATTTCTTTGCCCTAGGAAAAGTCTGCAGAAGTGTGGGTGCAAGGGGCATTTTGCCCACATGTGTCGTGTTGGAGGAAGAAGTAGGGTGGCCGTTCTTTCTGAACTACCCCTCTCTGCTAATGCGGGTGTAGTGACTGAGAGGATCCTATATGTGGGAGAGGATGATGATTCTCCAAACAGGAGGCACAGACCTAAAGCAGACTTTGAGATAGGAGTAAAGAGGGTTTCTCTGATGGTTAATCTGAGATCATTATACACAATCTTTCCAAAAGAAATGTTCTACTCAGAGTGGCAAAGAGTCAAATTGTCTCCCAAGAATATAAATCCAGGAGGTTAGCTTTCAACATTGTAGGTTATATGGACTCTGAAATGGCCTTTGGAGGGAGGAATGTCACAGGGAGAGTGTATGTGGCTGAGACAGGGCCACCTATTTTAGGATGGGTCCATCAGTATGACCTACACATCATTATAGACCCTCATGCTCCTAATCAAATCATGGTAGTAGAACATCTGAGGCTTGATGACATTAAGGATGCCAAGAGGGTATTTCGAAATGAGATGGGAGAGTTGAAGGGTTACTTGCATAAGATACAGCTTAAACACAATGTGGTGCCTGTACAGCATAAAGTTAAAAGGGTGCCTATTATGATCAGAGAGGAGGTGAAGAAATTGTTGAAGGAGATGGAGAGTGGGGTGATAGAACCAGTGGAAGTGTCTCATTGGATATCTCCAGTAATCATTACCCGTAAGGCTGATGGTAAGCTCAGATTTTGTGTTGACTTAAGGTGCTTGAATCATAGTGTCATAGTTGACAAGTTTCCCCTTCCCAAAATTAATGAGCTTGTGTCAATGATCAAAGGGGCAAAGTTTTTCCCAAAACTCAACCTTAAACACGCTTGTTGATTCCAAACCTCTGGCAGCATTTATCACCATCAAGGGCACATTCCATTTACACGTATGCTGTTTAGCCTTTTTTCAGTGGCTAGTGTGTTTCAGAGATGTCAGAGGCGTTCAAGGGTATGACAGACATCATATATTTTCAAGATGATATTCTAGTTTTCGGTGACAGAGAGGGGAATCATAATTTTACACTGAAACAGGTTCAACGCAAGATTTCAGAGGCTGGTCTAACATTGAGAAAAGAAAAGTGTGTTTTTCTTGTCAAGGAAATTGAATACCTGGGGCATACATTATCAGCAAATGGAATCAAGCCTAAGAAGGTTCTCTTGGATGCTATCAAGTTGGCACCATCACCCCAAGACAAAGACCAACTGAGGTCTTTCTTAGGTTTGATCGAGTTCTATGTAAAGTTTGTGAATAATTTTACCTCCAAGACTGAAGATTTGAAGATACTTCTAAGGAAAGGTGTCAAGTTTACATAGTCTGCCATTTAACAGGAGTGTTTTGTCAACATTAAGAAAGACATATGTAATGCTGATATTTTGGTTTCCTTTGACACAAGGTGTAAGTCTATAGTCACAGTGGATGCGAGTGCACGTAGCATTGGAGCAGTGCTCAGCCAGATCCAAACTGCTGGGGAAAGAACAGTGGGGTTTGCGTCACATTCTTTGAGATACACGGAATGTCACTATTCTGTGATTGAGAGGGAGGCCTTGGAGGCAGAATGGGGCATGGAACACTTCAGAACGTATGTGTGTGGTAGTCAAGTGAAACTGTGAACGGATTACAACCCACTGATAAGGATTATTTTTCCAAGTGGGGCAGGTAAAGGGTCTGCCATGCTTGCAGCCAGATTGCAGGAATAAAACGATGTACTTGAATTTATTCCAGGTTGGAGGAATATTCAAGCGGACTGTCTCTTACGCTTACCCCAGGACTTGTAACAAGTGTATAAGCATGCTGTAATGAGGAGTGCAAGAGAAGGAGCGGTGGCATATGTAAGGGATTTAGTACACTGGTTATTGAGTGCTGTAACTGAAGTAGAGTGGAAGGATGACATGTCACGAGATGATGTGTTGAAGGGGGTCTGTGATTTGGTATTGAAAGGGATGCATAGGGAAATTACCTTGCCAATATCTTTACGATCATTTTCAAAGGTGTTGGATGAGTTGTCTATAGAGGGGAAAAGATTGTTCCACCTGTTGGCGTGCAAAGTAAGTTTTGTGCAATTGCCCATGAGGGACAGACGATGACAAAGAAAAGGATTGGGTCGCATTTTGGTGGCCAGGAATAGATAAGGAAGTAGTTCAATGGGTGGAGAGATGTGTGAAGTGCATTGAATGCGAAAAAAAGATTGAAGTTGATTTTGGAAGTATTTATGATCCAGGTCAGGTATGGCACACTATTTGTGGTGATTTCATAGGTCCTATAGATGGATTAAGGCATGCAGGGAGAGTCACGTTTGTATTGTTGGACGTACATTCCAGGTGGTTGGTAGTCAAAATGTATGGCCGAAGTAACAACCTTCTCTGCAATTTATGTGCTGTGAGGAGCTGGCCTGGTGTAAGATGTCCACAGAGGTCTTAGACAGCCTTATAAAGCTATCTAAGTGGTAGCTGTGTTAAGCAGCCTTCGTGCTTAGTCCAGAAGGAGTGTAAAGCAACTTGTTTTACCAGAATGCAATTTAATAGTATAGATTAAGTGAAAAAGGACCACAACCAGTATTTATAAAAATATGTATTTATTATATAATATTCTCAAGTATGCTCCAATATATAGTACACGGAGATAAACACAATGCACACAATACTTTAGCATAGAAACACAGTAAATAGCACAAAATACACAGTGGCCCCAAGGGGGGGGGGGGGGCAAATCATATACTAAGAAAGTGGTACAAGAACCACGACTCGAGTCAAGACAGTGTTGGGAAGACATAGAATTGATGGGACCCCAAGAAATCACCCAAGGTGAGTAGATAGGGACCCCACAGAGAGCGTATGCAGTGTGGGAACACAAACACATGCACGAGCAAGTTGTGGTTTGATTTTTAAAGATTAAGGATCCTTCCCAGTGGACCCTGAAGAAACCCCGTGAAAGACAGAAAGTTGGAGAGCCACCCCACCCGGGGATACCCTAGTACCTACTTTACCTATACCAGGTAAGCCAGGTGCATTTGTGTGAAGTGGTGTCGGAAACCGCTGTCGAACCCACTGAGGGACTTCAGGAAAGTGCAACGGCTTAAGAGTAGAATGTGCCCTTGGGAATCCAAATGTGGATTTTTGAATAGAAGTTCCTGAAAGCAGAGGGGAAGGAGTCTATGACACTCAGGAGTGACCAGGAGACTTGGAAGACGAAAGCCCTCCAATGTCGGGTGCTTCAGGGAAGATGACCTTGATTCTGCAGCTGTGAGGACCAGGCGATGCTGAGGAGGACCAGGACCCAGGTAGGAGCTGTCCCACAAAGTATGTCGAGTGCTGAAGGGTTGGTGTCCAGCGGGAGCACCAACAAGCCTTGGCAAAGGCAAAGGCATGCCATGCAGGAATCAAAGAAGCAGCAATGTCTGGACCAAGAAGGTCCATGGGATTCACCAAGGCAGGGGAGTCAGGGCAGGCCCCAAGCAATCAGGGGTGCCCAAAAGTAATCAGCGTGACCCTCAAGTAGACCCACAGGATGGAGGCACAGAGGACCTCAAGCAGCTCACCAAAAGATACAGGCCACTATGCACACGATGCGGTGTGGCTGAAGATTCCGGTCGCATGAGATGCTTCAGTTTGGGGCCACTTAGAGCTCGAAGATCTGTGGTTCTGAAGATTCTGGATTCCTGTAATCGTTCTGGACTCGAGAATTAAAACTTCGTCGAAACATGATGAATTTGGTATCAAAAGACCGAGAATGACGAACACACCATGTACATATATTTCCAGCATATTCGAGTGACGATTTCACCTCGAAATCGGCATTTGCGTTCTGAACCCTTGGCTTCCATTTATGTGTTGCCCTTTACATAGGCCTTAATCCAGCTGAATTCAATTCCACAAGGACACATACTCCTTAATCGACTTTTCTATGACCTGTGCAAGTTGGAACCATTGCCCCAGGCCGAACTCGTTAGGTCAGTTCCCCTCCCAGTGGCCGAACAAGATAGCATCAAGGCTCAACCAGCCATAAAACCATTTCAGCGCGCACACCTGCCGTATCTTGCTCCCATCTGTCTCTACTCTTTTTGCTTCACTTACTTTATGGTGGGGAGGTGCCTGTTTTATTGGGGGTCCACCGATATCTGATGAAATGTTGGGCCTTGCCGGGTGATTTGTTGTGGGCAGCACGACGTGAAATATGTACATGTCATCATGACTCTGCTTTTCCTTTGTAACCAAAACCTGTAAATGATATATTGCAAATTCGAAGAATGTTTGCCTGAAGCCGAATATTCTGTATAAAGAGAGAAGCCTGACTTTGTAAATTCGAGCAGTCTCCTGAGAATATACTTCCCCGTGTGTTGTACTTCTAGGACACTTGTTACCTTGGTTGCAGCCAATAAATCGATCTTTGACTTCACCTAGAAGACTCTGAGTTTCTGTGGTCTGGATCAGGAAGAACCCGAGGTCTCTGGGTGTACCCTGACACCGCTGGGTTACCGGTTCTGTGCCGGTTCTTAAAAACCCAGTACCTCAGCTGGCGCCCAACGTAGGGCGATTCCGGTGGTACCAGTCAGCCAGAGGATCGTGAGGAGCTTCGTGTGAAAATTCCGGTGGACGGCCAACCACCTCATCGACCCCTGCATGTCAACGTGGTCCGAAGGTCTTTGCTGCGAGGTTCCCCGCTTCCCGACGGCTACAAGGACTGCTGCCCTGGCTATCGCCCTGATTTGGACCCTTGAAGTTTGGTAGAGCGAAACACTAAGACGAGTCTTCTGGTGACGTCATCGATATCTCAGTTAAGCTACCGACCCATCGCCAGTCTCCCAGTTTTGGCAAAGATCGTCGAAAAGGCTTTGAATGTCCAACTATCAGCCTTCATAGAAGCACACCATCTACTGGATGACTCCCAGTTTGGTTTTCGCCAACACCACGGGACGGAGACGGCCCTGATCAAGGCCACGGAGGATATTAGAGCTATTCGGGATGCCGGGGGAACAGCAGTCTTGATACTGCTGGACCTGTCGGCAGCCTTCGACACGGTCGATCACACCATCCTGATCGACCGTGTCGAAGGCATGGGTGTTCAGCAAAGGGCTAAGACCCTTTTGGCCTCCTTTTTGGCAGAAAGAACCCAGGTGGTTACTATAGGACCATTTCAGTCCTCCACCCTATCACTGCCATGCGGAGTACCACAAGGCTCATCCCTGAGTCCGACACTTTTTAATATATATGTGTCGGACCTCGCCAACACTATCCGAACTCACGGGATGAGCCTTACATCCTACGCTGATGACACCCAGCTGGTCCTAGCCATCAGAAATGACGGCCAAAAAATCGCCGATGACTTCAATCTGGGCATGCAAGCTATAGGGAACTGGATGGCTTCTAATTGCCTCAAATTGAACTCAGATAAGTCTGAGGTGGTTATTTTCGGAAATCTAACCCCAGAATGGTCTTCCCGCTGGTGGCCACAGTCCATGGGTCCTCCCCCCACTCCAGTTAGCAAGGTGAGGAACTTGGGAGTCATGTTTGACGACCGTCTCACTTTCCTCTCTCACGCTAACCAGATTACTTCCTCGGCATTCTATAAGCTGCGACTCATAAAGAAAATTCTTCCCTTCCTTACGGCCTCAGCAGGCAAAACTTTGATCACGTCCCTGGTTTTGTCCACCTTGGACTACTGCAATGCCCTTTTCTTGAATACTCAAGAAGGAGTTCTTAATAAAATGCAAGTTATTCAAAACGCCGCAGCCAGACTGCTGGGTGATGTTCCCAAGTTTCAATCAGTGTCGGGAACCATTAGAGAACTCCACTGGCTTTCTATCAGGAATAGAATAAAATTTAAAGCTCTTTGCATTGTCTATAAGGCTTTGCATAACCAGGGACCAGCCTTTCTTACTCAACAACTTATTCCTTACCGGCCCACCCGGTCCCTGCGATCCACCGATCTGTATCAGTTGGTGGTACCCCGCACCAAACTGGTCTCTTGGGGCGATAGAAGATTCCTCGCATCAGCACCTAAGCTCTGGAATACTTTGCCACCAGCCATAAAAAATAGCCCATCCCTTTGGTCCTTTCGAAAGCACCTCAAAACCTGGCTTTTTAATCAATGATCCCACCTTCCATCTTGGTTGAATTCAGCAGATACTTAGCGCCGAGATGCCCACGGGCCTTCGTTCGCGCTCTAAAAGTGTTTAAAATAAATAAATAAATAAAATATAAGTGGAGCGTCTCCCAGTCCTTAGTTGGTCTTAGTCTTGGGTATCCTTTGGGATAATTGTTGGTACTTGCAAGCACCAAAACCGAAGGACTCGTGTATTCACGAGAAATATCGTAATCGATAATCCTTTGAAGTTTGGAACTAGACTAGAGAGCAAAGATGCCTAGTCTTAGACTTGGAAATTTGTTTTGCCTTGGTTACAATAATAGGGACTCCCGATTGGAGGACTCATGTCTGGTTCCTCCGGTTGGAACTCCAACTTACGAGTTATATGTGAAACATGGGGTAGGCCCCATCACATACAATGAAGTGTGGATCAAATACACAAGAAAAGATGGTGTTTTAAAATGGCCCCAATATGGTAGCTTTGATACCGAAATCTTAGATAACCTTCAAGTTAAACTGTTCAAAAAGAAAGCCCGGCCAGCAATGTTTGACTCTTTTAGCCTATGGCGTAAGGAGGCCAAACAAAAAGAAATCAAATTAGCTAAGAAAAATAAGAGAGAAGGGGGAATCTCAGTAATACAAGCTGCTATGCAGTTTGAAGACAATGAAGAAGAGCAGATGAGTGAGCAGTTGCACAGGCAACGTAAAATGGCAATGGATAAATGTTATCCAGTTTTGCCGTCTCTTCAGCAAGAGGCAGCAAAAGAGCGTGAAAAAGATCCATTGATGTCACATTTGTTAAGTTCGCCACCCCCCTATGCGCAAAATGCCACGGCACCCCCGCAGCCTTTAGTTGTGCAACCTGTGCCTCCTATTCCTCCTATTCAGCACTCACCAGCTGTTCTCCAGCTGGCTCCTGTCCCTATGGTGCAGCCTCCTCAAGGCCCACCAATCACACCTGTTTCACCTGTGCTTTCCACAATTTTGCCTACTGTACTTTCTACTTCTCCTAATGCTCCCTCTACGATTTTGCCTAGTGCTCCTTCTATTTCTCCTGATGCCTCCTCTGATATTGTCTCTGCCCCTGCCTTATCTCACCCCGTTTTTCCACCTGTTCTTCCCTCAGTTTCACCTTCCATTCGGCAGAAAATGGCCAGCACTGTCACTAACCTTTTCTCACCTCTTTTCGGGTCGCCTACTATGACCCCTAAAATGGAACGAAGACAGTTGCGAAGTCGACTGCCTGACTATCAAGAGAGAGACTCATTGAAACGTTTTGGCACGGAAATGGGTCATGGACACCGTGAAGTATAATGTAGAGTCTGTCATGAAAGTCTTCCATCAATGGGAAGCACCGACGCAGAGATATGTTTTCGAACAGATGTGTGTTTTCCTTTGTGAGGATTTGGAAGACAATGATCTAGAATGCAACCCGCAAGGGTTGTGTCGTGTACGGTTTAAGTTTGGAGCAGGCATGATTGTAGGTCCTGATGTAGAGAAAGCGGTTGAAATATTATTATCCTATCGGAGTAAGGGGAGCAGTTCTGGGTCACAATCTGAGCCTGGTGCATCTAGTAGGAAAAAGGCGCAACAATACCCGATGAGAGAAGTTCCCCCACAATGGAGGGAGGGTGACACAACTGTTGAACCGCCTATTCTGCCACACTTTCAGCGTGTATGGGTACATGTCCCATGGAAGCGAGCTGAAGTGTTAGCACTTAAACAGACATTACCTGATCCGCGTAAAAATCCTGCAGGGTATTACAAAGAGTTGTCACAGACTGCTGGATCATGTACAATGAATTTAGCCGATATCGATATGCTATTTGGGAATGTTGTTCCACAGCCTTTATGGGGTAAAATTCGTCATACAGATCATGATCAGGAATTAGGTGACTCATGGGCTAATATTGCCGCTGCAGATGCCCGACAAGTTGGTGGTGCTAAGCCTGAGCCTTTGATAGCAGAACTCCCTGGTAGAATAGTTGATTACATGAAAACGATAATGCCTGCAATACGTGTAAATTGGGATAAGTTATCTGCATTCAAGCAAAAGAAAGAAGAAACTGTCTCAGATTTCTTCACCAGGTTTGAAGAAACATTTGTCGACCACAGCGGTCAAGATATGACCACAGAAGGTGGTCAGAGATTGTTTGTCGATAAATTCGTGGACAATCTGCTTCCAGAATTATGTAAAAAGTTAAAGGATTCGGAAAGTTCTTGGGCTGTGTCATCTTCAGCCCAGATATTGGCTACTGCACAATATTACGAAAATAGAGACAAGGACGACAAAGATAGAGTAGAAAAGAAAACTAAAGAGCTGAAAACGAAGGTTTTGCTACAGCAAGCATATCCACCACGTGGTGGTGGTAATCAAAATAATAATAGTCAGAATAACTATCAGAATAATTTTCAGCACCCTCAACAGTATCAGAGGAACTCGCAAAGAGTCGAGTACACTCAGCCACGTGTCCCTGTAGGCCCCAACCAGTGTTCGTATTGCAAGGAAGAAGGTCATTTCAAGTATAGTTGTCCTATTTTGTTACAGCGTGCCAATGGTGCTTCTGGGGTAAGAGGTCGTGGTGTTCAGCAAGCGCCTAGAGGTAGAGGACGTGGAAACGTCCCCCAGAACACACGTCCCCTTCCACCACAAAATTCTATGATTAGGTTTGATCAGCAGAACAACGCATCTGACAGGACAGCTCAATATTATGTTGATGATTACTATACAGAAGATGAGTATTTGGAGGGTAATAATCGCTAGGACAGCCATAGACAAAGAGAGGGAGTTGTTTCAGTTCCAGTAGATCAGAGTGGACCTTACGTTGAGGTGATTACATCAGGTGTGTCAGAGCCTTTTCTGTTGGATACTGGTGCTACAAAGAGTTCTATTATGCACCCCAAACTCCCTGGCACACCTTTGTTTGGCGAAATGAACGTTTCTGTAGGTTTTTATGGCGCCCCAGTTAGAAATCCGATTTCTGACCCTTTGTCTCTTTCTGTTGGTACCTGCGAATTCGAAGCACCCCTTATTCTGACAACAGGTTGTGGTGAAAACTTGCTAGGATTGGATTTGCTAAAAAGATTGCATGCGACTTTGTACTGTTCTCCTTCAGGAGTACAACTTACTTTAGGTAAGAAAGTGATTTCTCCCATGTATTTGTCGAGGGATAAACTTCCAGCAGAATTGTCGTTTTTTCCAGATATTCTTTGGGCTGCTGGTCCTAATGATGTAGGCCTTTTAGAAATTCCACCATATGTTGTAACATTGAAAGCCAACGTTAAAATGCCACGAATTCCCCAATACAAAATCTCGAGTGAAGGTGAAAAAGCTTTGCTAGCGATCATTTACGAATTGATTGAAAAGGATGTGATTGAAGAAACACGAGGCAACGTTTGTAATAGTCCAGTTCTGCCTGTTTTGAAACGAACTGATCCTTCTCAGCCACCTGTGTACAGATTCGTGATTGATCTTAGAGAGGTGAATAAAATAGTTGTGCCACAATTCCCAGTTGTCCCCGACATTACCACATTATTGACCATGATTCCAGCTTCTGCCTCTTGGTTTTCGGTGATTGATCTGAAGAACGCTTTCTTCAGCATCCCGATTGCTGAGGAGAGCAGGGATATTTTTTCCTTCAGTTTAGGAGGTCGCAGCTTCCGCTTTAAACGCGCTCCTCAGGGCTACTGTGAAAGTCCATCAATATACAGTCAAGCTCTAAAAACACAGCTTGATACAATTGTTTTACCTGAAGGTGCTACTCTTGTACAGTACGTGGATGATTTGCTCATTGCTGCAGACACTGAGGAAATTTGTAAAAAGGCCACGCTGTCATTATTGCGTCATCTGTGTGATCTTCATCACAAGGTGTCACTTTCCAAACTGCAATATTGCCGACAAGAAGTGACCTACTTAGGTCACCTCTTATCGAAGGAGGGAAGGAATTCAGGCAATAGCGAAATTGAACACAGAGAGAAGTGCGTGCTTTCTTGGGCATTACATCGTACTGTAGACAATGGATTCCAAATTTTTCGTTATTAGCCAAACCCTTGGTAGCATTAACGTGCAAAAATACACCCAATCCCATTCCTTGGTCTGAAGAGTGTCAGAAAAGTTTTCTCGAATTGCGCACAGCATTGTGTTCGGCTCCTGTGTTAGGTACCCCCGACTACAGTAAGCCTTTCACATTATATGTGCACGAGAAAGAGGGCTGTGCATTGTCTGTGTTGACTCAGTTGTTTGGAGGTAGGCAGCGTCCATGTGCCTATTTTTCGTCGACTTTGGATCTGGTAGCTAAGGCATTGCCAAGTTGTTTAAGAGCCACAGCAGCAGCTGTTTCTATTCGACAGTCTGCTGGTCTAGTAATGAATAATACACTAGTCGTGATGGTCCCACATGCAGTAGACATGTTGTTAAATAGAACCAAGACACAGCACTTAACTAGTGCTCGACTGTCCAGTTACGAATTGACATTACTAGCGAGTCATGTGCACATAAAAAGGTGCAGTACCTTAAACTTAGCTACTTTGTTGCCAATTGCAGAGGAATCAGATGTTTCAGAACAGCACGATTGTTTTCTCAGAACAGAGGAAGAGACGAAAGGGAGAGTAGATCTATCCGATACTCCTCTTGCTGAATGTGATGGTACATTATGGGTGGATGGTTCATGCTTTAAGCTCCCGAGTGGTGACACGACTGCAGCATATGCTGTCACGACTTTGCATACAGTTGTTGAAGCTGCACGTGTCCCACATAATTCGGCTCAAGCAGCAGAATTAATTGCACTCACGAGAGCATGTGTATTGTCCAAAGGAATGAAAGTGACTATCTACACTGATAGTCAGTATGCGTTTGGTGTGGCTCACAGTTTTGGGCGATCGTGGAGAGAACGTGGGTTCCTGACGTCGCATGGAGCTAAGATTCAGCATGGTCAGTTGGTGAATGAGCTTCTTGAATCACTGACCTTGCCCCTGCAAATGGCGATTGTGAAATGTAGTGCTCACAAGAAGGTGACTGATGATGTTGGTCGTGGAAATGCATTTGCTGATGAGATCGCGAAAGAAACGGCAAAGAATGTAATGAGCCAAATGTATGTTGCAAGCCCTGCAAGATGGACTGGTGATGTTGGAATGTGTGAAGACACAATAGAGAGTGTGAAGTCCATTCAAGCTGAGGCCACAGAGAAAGAGTTGAGCACGTGGAGAGAAAGTACGGGTAGAATGGATGCAAATGGTTGTTGGATTGAATTATCAGAGAATCAGAGATGGTTGTTACCCGATGCATATGTGCTTGCAGTGGTTACAATGGCTCATGGGATGGCTCATATCAGCGTGAAAGGGATTTGCGAGTTGTTGGCCCCAGTATGGAAGAATTCAGGGATTCCCAAGTGTGCAGAGAATGTTGTCAAGAATTGCATGGTATGTCTGAAACACAATCCTGGTAGGGGAACCCCAACTCCAGCTCGTCATTTTGCACCTCCTACGTATCCGTTCGAGGTTTTGCAGCTAGATTTCATCCACATGGAGAGGTGCAACAACTTAAAATACGGTGTATGCAAAAAAGAAGGGGGTATCCCCGACCATAGTTCCTAATTCGGGATATATCAACCAGTTGAAAGGAAAATTAATTAGGAACAAGAATAATTAGTGGACTGAACTGACATCAGACATGTATCTGGGCAAGATGCAGGGTACAAAAATATATTTTTTATTTTTTGTTATTCAATTATCATTTAAAAAGCAGTCATTTTTATCTCCTGTATATATGTGATGAACAATCTACATATATGCAATGTTATGTACATTATTTCATTTCCATTAGTTGTACATTGCATTACAATTCATTGTGTGGAGATTTTATTTTGGATATTAATCCAACTAGACAATTCAATCTAAAAACATGGCTAAAGAATACTACGCGCGTTTCGGCTGAGGGCCTTCATCAGGAAGCCTTGAATATTCCAAATGAACCTATGCAAACAGAAAATACATAAAGATACATATCAGTGTCAGTATAATGTCCTATACAAATACATTAAAAAAAATACAGTGCTCCTATTTTACAATTTTTACAGAACATGCCTTACTATCATCATCTAAATATGTACACAACTCTATACACATCCTAACTAGCTACTTACATAGACTGGGGTCAAGAAAGTCTTTAGGTTCCATTAGAGGGGATAGGTATGCATCTCAGTCTTAACATTTTTGAAAAAATGGAACAAAGACTCGAAAAACCCATATTCAGCGTGGACGGGGATAGGGAAGGAGTGCTGATAAGAAAGCTAAATAAGTAAAAGGTGATTAAAAAGTACCTGAGGGTCAAAGGATGAGATAGAGAACAGCCTTGGAGTGGTGTGTTATTACTGTGCACAATAGGCTGTAAAGGGAAATGGCAGAGGATTCCAATACAAGTAAAACACAAATTTGGAATTCAAAAGGCCATACAAGACACAGTGTTATGGTTGTTCAGAATAGTACCTTATTCTGTGGAGAGCGGTATCTTAGGGACTGTGACTGTTGATGGTCCAAGCGTAATTCACAAGGGTTAAATTCTGGTGAAGGGGAACAAAATAGGTGCAAGGAAGCTGGTGTAAATATTTGAGTTTAGCAACGGGCAGAGGGATGGGCTAACTAATGATAGGATAAATACCTGTGTACTCAGTCTGTCACGTATTACGATGTTTGAGTCTTTTAAGCCGGGGTCGCAATCTTCAGTTTTGAAGAAAGGTACAGCTGCTGCAGCAGGGTTATCTAGGGACAGAGTAGATGTATGTATAGTGCATCAGCATGGGCATGATGAAGCCGGTAACAAACAACTGTATTTACAAACATAGTTATTGAGTATGGTGTGGTGGAATGGTCAGGGCGATAGCAAAAACGGATGAGGTACCTGTATGGGCGATCCGCCGGCTGTTGCTTAAATGGGGTCTGTGGGCCGGGAACTTCTGTCGGCAGTGGGGATAGGATGCAAATTCCGTGGTTGGAATGATCTAAGACCCAGGAAAATGTTATGTGTGAGTATACGGACAAAGACTTTGGATAAAACAACAGGGGCCTGAGAAACCGGGGATGGTAAGGCTTGGGGCGAGTGGGTACCTGATTAAAGAGTCCCACATGCGATCCAATGGTGGAGTCCGTCCTCTAGCGTTTCGGTAGTACATCCGGGTGGGGAGGAAACATCCAGGAAATTGAAAGTGTTTTTATGCACGCGATGCGCGCGCAATAGGGCCGAAGAGGGGGGCGCGTCACAATTCTAAACATCCGAGAGTGAGGAGGGACAAATCGTGATTTGCTGAGCAGTTCTAAATGAGATGGCAGACATCTTGGAACAGGGAAATACTATCACAGTGCGTGTCACCGTTCTAGATATTCGAAAGTGAGAAGGGGCAAAGCGAGATTTGCTGGGCAGTTCTCAGTGAGATGGCAGACATCTTGGAACGGTGAAAGGTTGTCAAAAAACAGGGAGTGAAAGGGGGGGAAAACAAATGGGGGGGGGCCGACGAAGTGCAGGCAAAAGAATTGCAGGGAATAATTGTCAATGGTTAAGTGTTGATTCAGCTATGGTTATATTTATTTAAGGACCTGATCCCAGGGTATTTCGTTATTCAATCCTTTGGTGTAAGTTTCTAAGGTAAAAATCCAATATACCTCTCTGCATTTGCGTACTTGTGTGCTATGTGCTCCTGATGACTTTCGTATTTTTTCCAGGATGAACCAGCGTATATCGTTGGGATTATGTTTGGCCTCAATGCAATGTTTGACTAGTGGGGCTTGCATTTTGGCCGTCCGGATGGCTGATCGATGTTCAGACAAACAGGTTGACATCATTCGAGCGGTTTCGCCCACATATCCCATGTCACAGGGGCATAGCAATAGATAAACCACATTTGTGGTTTTGCAGTTGGTTAGAGTTTGGGACAGCAGGGATCTGTTGTTAAAGATCCATTCTTTAGTCTCTATCGCAAAATCACAGGCAGTGCATGAGAGGCATTTGAAGTTGCCTACCAAGGGAGTCATACCAGTTAAGGATCTATGTGTGGGGGCATTGTTTTTGGGTTCCATTCTTGATCGTACAACCAAGTCTTTGAGGTTCTTATTTTTTTTTTGTATGCAAAGACTGGTTTGGGGAGCTGATGTTCTTTGGATTTGGTGGCATTCAAGATGTGCCAGTTAGCGAAGACTATTTGTTGGAGTTTGGCATTCATAGTTGAGTGTCTTGTCACAAAGACTAGAAAGTGAAGACATTTTGCACAAGGCTGTGCCACCACCCAATCGATTGAACACTACAGAGCCTGACCTTTTGTTCCAGGATCAGACAATACCTGGGAAACAACGATATAATTTGAGACCGAGAAAAACAAACTAATAAAACACTTTCTTTTTGCAATTTGAGACCAAGATCCATGGACTAATAAAAAGATATTTCTTTCTCCTCCCAAATACTACTTTTGAAAGTGCAGCTCTCCCATCTAAGAAACTTGCTTATTTTTGTTTTTCGAACCGCCATCCGGGTTCCGCTGCTAGGGCCGCGGTTGATTAAAGTCTTTGGGGTGCAGCTGACGACGTTAGGTCAGTAGTTCTGGTTGGTACAAGGGAGTTACCCTAGACTGACAGAAGCATCCCTTAGCAGAGGCAACCTCCCACCGCGGGCAGCACTTTAGAGAGGATGGAGTTTCCCGATGTGGAGAGACCTGCCAAACTGACGAATTTTAAGCACAACTTGTGCAACGTGATGACAAGGAAAAGTTTTATAATATTGTGTATTTTTATGCTATTCAGTGTAATGATATTTTTGATAAGTTATGTTTTACTTTCTTTTCGTGTAACATTTGCACCCACTGCATCACCCATACCTCCTCCCACTGTTTCCTCTCATTCTTTCCACCCTCTGCCTGACCACGAATCAAATAGGAGATTGGAGTTCATTAATAACTCCTTTGTTCATTTGTTACACCAACACCAACTTGTAATGAACACAACTAACTGTTGGGTGTGCGGTCTTATGCCTCACACCACGGATAAAGGTATCCCTTATTTGGTCCTGCCATTTAGTCACAATGGTTCTGTATGGGCATATAGGACAATGTTCATATATGCACACGAAATCTACCCCCTACGTTCTGTAACAGGCAATCCTAGAAAAAGTGCTCTAGTCAAGGGTATAGTAGACATGATTAAGGAAGATATTTCTTATGAGACTATCCCGAGAGATGAGACGCGATTATACATAGGATGGAACATGACTGGATATGGAGCTACTCTCAGTGAGAAACAGCAAGCTAAGAGATCATCCCCGATTTGGATTGTACCCCATCAGGGTCATCTGTGTCTGCAAGGTAATGGCACGAATCCCAGGGCTCAGTTAGGAAAGAGTATCTGCACTAAAACATATGTTTTTGGATCCCAGACTTCCCCCGCGTTTTTAGCAGGTAAGGGTACCTATTTCATCTGCCACGATAGAGCCTATTCATGGTTGCCCCCTGACTTTTTGGGCTTATGTTTTGTTTCCTTCCTGTTGCCTCCCACCTACACAGCAGCGGCAGACTACCACAGGACAAGGATAGTTAGAGGTGTTTTGAGTGAAGAAGACACCGCAGGTCAAGAATTTGGGGACTTTGCAAAGGGTTTTCTGCCGTTCTGGGGGTCCATGGCTAACAGCAGGAACATTAGGCAATTGACAAGGGTAGTTGAGTCCACCGTGATTGAAACTACTGGTGCCCTTAGTAACTTGACTGCTGAGCTCCAGTCGGATCGACTTATGACCCTTCAGAACAGGGTCGCTTTAGATGTCATACTTGCAGACCGAGGTGGGGTATGCAGATTGATCCAATCGAGTTGCTGCGTTTTCATCCCAGATAACGCTCCAACAGTGTACCAGGCCATCTCCAAACTACATAACATTTCCGAATCTATTCATGTGGATAAAGGAGATTGGTCGTTAATGGGATGGCTCTGGGAACTGATATCTGCCTGGGGATGGAAAATTCTAATGGTCATTGGGATGGTCTTAGCCATTCTTTTCCTGTTCTGTCTATGCATACAGTGTGCTCCTGCAATATGTGGCCTTTGCGTCACATCATGTGTAAGGAAGCCTGTATCAAGAGATGAACTGAGTACTAGAATGATGCTACAGCAACATCTCAATGACTTTAGGAATATAAATCTGGACTCAGATTAACATGAGGATAGATGAATTGCCTATGTAAGGGCAAAAGGAGGGTTTGGGGTTCTGAAGATTCTGGATTCCTGTAATCGTTCTGGACTCGAGAATTAAAACTTCGTCGAAACATGACGAATTTGGTATCAAAAGTCCGAGAATGACGAGCACACCATGTACATATATTTCCAGCATATTCGAGTGACGATTTCACCTCAAAATCGTCATTTGCGTTCTGAACCCTTGGCTTCCATTTATGTGTTGCCCTTTACATAGGCCTTAATCCAGCTGAATTCAATTCCACAAGGACACATACTCCTTAATCGACTTTTCTATGACCTGTGCAAGTTGGAACCATTGCCCCAGGCCGAACTCGTTAGGTCAGTTCCCCTCCCAGTGGCCGAACAAGATAGCATCAAGGCTCAACCAGCCATAAAACCATTTCAGCGCGCACACCTGCCGTATCTTGCTCCCATCTGTCTCTACTCTTTTTGCTTCACTTACTTTATGGTGGGGAGGTGCCTGTTTTATTGGGGGTCCACCGATATCTGATGAAATGTTGGGCCTTGCCGGGTGATTTGTTGTGGGCAGCACAACGTGAAATATGTACATGTCATCATGACTCTGCTTTTCCTTTGTAACCAAAACCTGTAAATGATATATTGCAAATTCGAAGAATGTTTGCCTGAAGCCGAATATTCTGTATAAAGAGAGAAGCCTGACTTTGTAAATTCGAGCAGTCTCCTGAGAATATACTTCCCCGTGTGTTGTACTTCTAGGACACTTGTTACCTTGGTTGCAGCCAATAAATCGATCTTTGACTTCACCTAGAAGACTCTGAGTTTCTGTGGTCTGGATCAGGAAGAACCCGAGGTCTCTGGGTGTACCCTGACACCGCTGGGTTACCGGTTCTGTGCCGGTTCTTAAAAACCCAGTACCTCAGATCTTCTTGCAAAGAAGCCAACAAGCCTTTGCAACTGCAAGTTGGACACGGGCACAGGGGTTAGGTTATTGCAACCCGCACAGGGGACACTGGCCTCAAACTTGGTGAGAGGGTAGAGCAGGCTTCGGGAGCTGTGGAAAACCACCACCTGTGTTGCAGAACCCATGGAGTCCGGGTAGGCTCAAGATCTTCAGACCAGTCGACTTAATTGTGGTGTCAGAAAATACAGGGGAGTGGCTCCTTCTCTCCAAGGGAGAATAGTTCAGTAGTCTCTGATGCTTCACAGGCCTTGGAATGTTCCTGTATAATGCACATGCACAGACAATGCATCAGACTGGAAGGGAGACGAAGTCAGGCCCAAACGAAGATCAGCGAAGCCCAGAGTGCCCAGAGGGTGGAAGTGCAGTGGTGTCTGATCTAAATCTTAACCCACGACAAATCTAGGGACCTACACCCAGGTACGCCCTTAAGTACCCTTGGGAAACAGTTGTGAAGATTCAGGGGCCCCTCCCAGGGGAGGGACAGGACAGGGGGGTGGCTACTCCCATGTCCTTTGTCCAGTTTTGCACCAGAACGCCAGCCAACAGCTCCCAGAGCTGGTTTGAACTGGACTATTCATGGGAACACCAAGTGTGCCCCTCATGCAGACTTTCTGGAGCTGGCAAGTACACCTACCCGGTCCCAATACACTAAACCTTCTCTGGGAGGTGGTCACACCTTCCTGTGACAGAATGCCTATTGCTCCACCTTTCTCTGCTTGAGTTTGGCTCAGCAGCAGGAGGGCAGAAATGTGTCTCTGTTCAGCAGCATCATAACAACAGACAGAGAAAGGAGGGTCCAAGGGATGTTTAGAGACCTGCTTTGGTTCGTATCCCCATGTAACAACTGTAATACAACCAGAGAACCAAGGGTCTAAAATAAATGGATCTATTCAACCATTCAATAGGCGCTAATGTAATTAAATCAATAGAGAATACTGAAATTCCTGATGAGCCTAAACATGAAGTACACAACAAAGAACTATGATCGAGAACACAGGTGATTATCAGTGAGACTAAAGAAAAAATGGATTCCCATCAAATGTCTTATAATGATCTATATTCTCATCTGGTCATCCATGGACTTGGGGCGGGCTGTCTCTAGATCGTCGAGACCATCCCCACTCCCACTCTCCAACAGGAGTCCGTGAGTCTAGCCCACAATCACTGTGCTGACCAAGAAGTAGATAGAGTAAATATGGGAATCAGTGCAGTGCAAAAGAAAAATGTGGTGAGATAAAATAGAGTGGCAAAAACAGAAAAATGAACATTTTATACTGTGAACTGTTTTACCCTCTAATTAAAAACAAGAACAGTGCAAGAAACGGCAGTCTCAAACAAATATTAGACTGCCAAGAAGGGCCAACATGTTTCAGCCTCTGGGGGAATAATGACCCTAGGCTTTCTTCAGGGCCTCTGTTCGAATAATTTGCTACCGCTGTAGTGAATATAAAGAGTAAACAAAACAAATGAAATATTCAAAAGTAAAGGATATAAATTGACATATTAATCCATGTTCATACTCCTCCGTGTCAAAGCTGGTGTGTCTCACATCTAGGAAAAGAATAATCACGATAGTCTCAATCATTTGTACATTGAAAGTGTAACAAATACATAGTCAAAATTATAAATCAACACTCACCCAGATTAACCGGGGACTAGACCTCACCTCTCCTGGACCCTGCTCAGGAAGATGGAGGCCCCGCTCTATGGAAGAGAAGTGTAAAGTGTCTTGAGTGAAAACGCTAGTTCCTTAGACACATATGCCTTCTAACATCCAAAACATAATTATTCTGGACCCCTCTTCCATGGGTGCTCAGCTAATCTGATAGAGATTAGGCTCCAAAAGTGATCAAATATCCCTACATATACACTCTGTCCAACCCTTAACAGCAGTTTTGTGCCAGTCCCTAGAAACGCAGACCAAAGAAAGGAAGGTGGAGTATTTCCTGACCTGTCCGTCATTGCCTCTATGTAGGACGCCGAGTCAGGGGGGAGGCATCTGTTTTCCTTTACCCTGGAAGTTTAAACAATTCTGATGTTTGGGGGCAGAGTAGCTTTTCCCTCCTCTAAACTTTCTAATTTGATAATACGCTCTCGACTTAGTAAAGGTTGTCAACAAAAAGCTCAACGAGAGCGGAGCCGCGCACCCGGTCCCGCCGGCTGTTATAATCACTCTTGCGGCCTTGGGAAGAACTACAGAATGACGTCAAAGGCATACATTCTGTAGTTCAATAGCTACCGCGGGCTCTCCGCGTTTCATAAAGTTTTGCGAACAACATTTACGGAGAGCATTTTACAGGGTGAATATTCTAAAGTCCTATAAAGTCCTAAGAATCGGAAATAGGACAGAGGGATTAGGTGCAAATTAAAAAGAATTAAAAGGACTTGCTGTATCAACTAATAGGAATATGGTGTAATGTTACAAGAGTTCGAGTGATATGTATCTCGACATTGTTGCATCAATAGGTGGTATGAAAATGTATATAACCAAACTCATGTAAGCATTTAAATGATGGATATCTATACATGTATTCGAACCTTCTAATGTTTATATAAAAGTAAACTTCGTGTTAAGGAAAAGAAGTTGTTAAAATAAAGCACAATGGTTATCATCCGCGGATACATATAGTAGTTTACTATACTACGAATCCCGCAGAGAGATTCTGCTATCCTGTGTCAATAAAGTATCGAAAAAAACTATGCTGCAGATGATCCCATCTTCGGAGACTGGCCCATGGAATATCATTGTTGAGTCCAAGGGTGTCGGTGGATAGTTTATAAATCCATCGCTGCTCTTTATTAAATAAATACTTGGAAACATCCCCCGTATGAGATGGTATATAGGGTTTTTCCAGTATAGTCCATGTAAAATCAACTTCTGTATGTTTCAAGTCAACAAAATGTCTAGTTAACTTTGTTACAGTTTTTTTGCACCTGAATGAACTCTTGTGTTCGAGCATTCTGAGACGGACCTTTCGTGTTGTCATTTCAACGTATCTAACAGCACATGGGCAAGTCAATAAATAAATCACCTGTGTGCTGTTACAGTTAGTAAAGTGTCGCTATTCCCAGGGACGGTCTGTGCCGATGTCAATCTCGTTAGTATGTCTAGTTTGTGGACACACTGAGCAACATCCACAAGGATGATGTCCAGTAGCTGCTGGTAAGTCCCAAAGGGTACCTATCATACGTCTAGGTGTTTCTTTTCGACGGGTATGTACTAGCCGATCACGTATATTACTTGACCATTTTTTTTGAGTCTCACTGATAATCACCTGTGTTCTCGATCATAGTTCTTTGTTGTGTACTTCATGTTTAGGCTCATCAGGAATTTCAGTATTCTCTATTGATTTAATTACAGTAGCGCCTACTGAATGGTTGAATAGATCCATTTATTTTAGACCCTTGGTTCTCTGGTTGTATTACATCTGTTCAGCAGCAACCATTTTGTGCTGTCCGGGTCTGGAAAAATGATACCGGGAACACTGAGAGCCTAACGAGGGCCCTTCCAGTGCTTGGAATCATACCTCCTGCACCGTTTACGATGTGGGTGTATGATTCCAACATGTTTGATACCAAACATGATAGGATTCCATGCAGCCGTTTTCGAGATGGCAATCAAGTAATTACATGGTGCATCTCTATATAGCATATGGTTGCTTCACTGACAACCTTGAAAAATGGACTCCGTAGGCTGCTGGGGTGTCCTGCTCATGCAAGGCCACACTCTCACTTAGAACCATGTACTCTGTCTTCAGGATTGCAAAGGCCTGCTATAGAGGTGACTTGTAGGTTTTAAGTGCAGTGACCCTTAGATATAGTAAACCTATATCTAAAGTGGTGCATGCACCAACTTACACAGGCTGCAATGACAGGCCTGTAGATCCATTTTGGATGGTGTTAGACCTGGCACCATTGGCGTGGGTCTCCCTTCCATTTTTACTGTTGCCTCATATGTTTTTGCTGGTGTTAGATGCTTTGGGCACTGTGCCACTGCTGTCTAGTGCCACAGTGCAAGTGCTCCCTGTTGTAAATTGATGTATGGATTAGTGATTCCATGTTTGGCTATTTTGGTTTACTTGTCAGACCCTAATCTAGTGCACTGAGCGTGCCAGGACGTGTAATCCAAATGTTGTTGGAGGGCCTGCAGCACTGGTTGTGCCACCCACAGAAGCAGCCTTGTAAAATGTGTCTAGGGTCTGCTATTGCAGAGCCTGCGTGCAGTCTGGTACTGTCATGCTGACTAGTGCACCCACTTGCCAGTCCCTAAACCTTCCCCTTTCCTCATATCAGTCACCCCTGTGGTAGGCCCCAGGGAAGGGTGCATTGTAAGTATAAGGTAGGACAAGTAAAAAACATCTTTTAGCAAAGCTTATTTTAATATTCTGTGTTTGCAAATACCACTTTTAGAAAGTAGGTATTTGCTTGTCTAACCATTCCAACCTACCTCTGCTAGGTTGTGTATTCAAATGTCTGGTTTTGAGAGTGACAGGGCTGGGGAATTCCAGGAGACAGGCTGAGTCACCCAGTGGTCAATAGAGAGATCTGCATCTAGATGGGAGGAAGGAGTTACACCTGAACCTTGAATAGGACTGTGCCTGCCTTCCACAATGCTGGCTCCACCCCCTGGGGAGCAGCTGATGCCTCTGCCCTGCACACTGAAAGAAGAGAAGGAGTCCTGTAAACAAAGTGCTCCAGGACTGTACTTGCCTTCCACAATGCTGGCTCCACCTCCTGTGGGGCGTCTGATGTGCCTGCCCTGCACCGTGAAAGGAAAGGAGAAGTCTGGTAAACAGAGTGCTTCAGAACTGGTTTGGACTGGGAAAATGCCCCTCTCCCCTGAGAGAACAAAGGATTTTGGGGTATAAATATTGGGACCCTGATCCCATGAAATTAGATCACTTTGGACTACAAGAAGAAACCTCTACTGAGGAGAGGAACCTGAAGAAACTGAGGAGAGACTATTCCCAAGCTGAAGTGTTGCTTGGGGGATTGGCCTGCAGTGGCTGCCTTACTGCCAAAGGAAGGAGAAAGGAACTTGTGTATTTTGCTTTCAACTTGTGAAGGATGTCCTAGGGCTTGGAAAATAGCTTGACTCCTGCTGAAGTCTCAGGGACAACAGACTTCACCCCCCCAGCTCCCCAGAGTTCTTGTGGAAGTGCCTGCTGCTGTTTTGGGCCTTCTGAGGAACTGCGTGTCGCAAGGGGCTGGAAGCGCGACTCAACGAGAAGAAGCGCGTCTCTGTGCCTGCTGTCGCAACTCCGAAAGAGGGTGTCGCCGCTGTAGTTGTCGCACTGCACCGCATCAGGAGAAGAATCTTGCAATGAGGTCGGAGCGTGTCACCGTCGCTGTGCCTGCCATCACTACTCCGAAGTAAGGTGTCACCGCTGGAACTGTTGCACTGCACCGCATCGACCAAGAGCATCACGTATCCCCAAGAAGCGCGCTGCCGTTGGAGCTGCTGCCGTCGCATCTTGGATGTCGCCGCTGTAGTTGTCGCATTGAGCGGAAGCTTCACGCATCGTGGAGAAAAGCGTCGCCGCTGGAGCTGTTGCCATCGCATCTTAAGGGTGTCGCCTCTGCAGTCCACGCATCGAACCGAGGACTTCTCGCATCCCCGAGAAGCGTACCGCATCCGGAAGATGTTCACGTCTCTATTTCTTTGTATCTGAACTTTGCCGCATTTCCCATCGCTGCGACATTGCTTGTCGTGGAAGCGCTACGCAACTTAAGGTACATTGACGCAGAGTGTCGCATCTAAGAACTGAACTGAACTAAGCTTAAATCTACCATCTTAAAGTAAGCTTATTGTGTATTTTTGTCGTTTATGGCCTTGTGGTAACTCTATATAAAGTCTACTTACTTTTTATATAAAACCTGTGTGGTGTCCATTTGTAGTGTTGTCACTGGGTTACTGTATGTGGTCACAACTGCGTAACATACACCACCTCTGAAATAAGCCTTGACTGCTCGTGCCACGCAACCTAGAGGGTGAGCAAGGGTTATTTTAGGAGTGTAATCCCCTTGTCCTGACTAGAGGAGAGGGTCCCTATTTGTCACAAGTACCTACCTGTGCCAACTAGAGACCCCCGAATCTAACACATGGTCTCCCATGGGTGGCATAATGCATGATTCAGTGCATGGGAGACCTCTGAGGTGCCTATGCCCTGGGTACCTCAGTACCATATACTAGGAACAGTTAAGGGTATGCCAGTATACAATCTGGAGCGTACCTAAGTACTCAACACACCAATTTAGGGAGAAAGCAGATATACTGGGGTCCTGATTAGCAGGATCCCAGTCAGACTAGTCAAAATACAGCTTAGCACTAGGCAAAAGGTGGGGCTAACCATAGAAGTAGATCCTACTTTCATATACACCCCCCCACACAAAAGTAAGAAGATGAGACTAACTTTGTCCAGTTGAGTCTTCATTTTCTAAGTGGAAATATCTGGAAAGTGCATCTGCATTGGCATGGTTACTCTCAGGTCTATGTCCCACTGTATACTCCATCCCCTGTAGGGAAATGGACCTCCTCAAAAGTTTGGGGTTTTCACCCTTCATCTCTTTAAGGCATAGGACCGGCTTATGGTCTGCCTGAACAATGAAGTGAGTGCCAAACAAGTATGGCCTCAACTTCTTCAGGGTTCCAGACCAAAGAAAAGGCCTCTCTATAGCTGCCCAACGTTTCTCTCTGGGGGTCAACCTTCTGCTGATAAAATCTACTGGCTGATCCTGGCCCCCTGCATTAAGTTGTGACAACACAACCCCTACCCCCAACTCAGATGCATCTGTTTGGACAATTAATGTTTTAGAGTAGTCAGGACTTTGCAGAATGGGAGCAGTGCACATGGCCTGCTTGAGGCCATCAAATGCCTTCTGACAGCTAACTGTCCACTGAACTTTCATGGGCATTTTTTTGATGTAAGATCATTCAAGGGAGTCACTTTAGACACATATCCTTCGACAAATCTTTTGTAATACCCAGTCAGGCCCAAGAAAGCTCTGACCTGAGTCTGGGTAGTTGGAGCAATCCATTCCATTATGGTCTGGACTTTGCTCTGAAGTGGTTGAACCTGGCCTCCACCCACAAAGTGGCCCATGTACACAACCTTACTCTGTCCTATCTGGCACTTAGTAGCCTTGATAGTGAGGCCTGCCCTCTGCAGAGCCTCCAAAACATTCTTCCGGTTGACCAGGTGATCCTCCCAGGTGGAGCTAAAGACAGCTATGTCATCAAGATATGCTGCACTATAGGCTTCCAGGCCTGTGAGAGCATTTTTCACCAGACTTTGGAATGTGGTACATTCTTCAAGCCAACGGGCATCACAATAAATTGATAATGCCCACTAGGGATTAAAAATGTTGTTTTTGGTTTGGCATCCTCAGCTAGTCTGATTTGCCAAGAGCCAGCAGTAAGGTCAAATGTGCATAAGAACTTGGCTGAGGCCAAAGTGTCAATACGCTCATGGTGCATCGGAAAGCTGAGCGGCGAACGGCGAGCAAGCTGTGCTGAGCAGGAGCGCTGCAGAGGGCGAAAGGAGCCGGGACAAGGCAAGAGAGTAAGGAGGAAGCCCTCACCCCCCCCGCTATCGAGTCTCGCCCCCGAGCCCCCGTACGGACCACAGTACCCGGCGCTGTACCTGGCTCTGATTTCCGGCGTCAGGGGAGCAAGTACAACGGGAGCGGTGGGAGCCACAGCGGCGAGCAGTCAACACGATCAGCGCGGGCAGGTGAGTCTGTTCGTGGTCCCTGCCCGCGGCCGTGGTCCCGCACTGCCTTTTTGGCGAATTTTCACAGCATTTGACACTCGGCCCCCGACTCCCGCAGCACCCCCTGCTGTGCCTCAGGAGCGACGTGAGGAGAGGCAGCACAGAAGAGAGCAGAGAGCGGAGAGCGGAGGGTGGCGAATGGTGCATTGCTCCCGCCCTGCCCGCGCTCGCCCCCCTTCCGTGCACTTGCACCCTTGCCCCCACAAAGTCCTTGACCTACTGTTGCTCGCTTCCTCAGCTCCCACCGGGCCGGTGAGCTGAGGGTGCTGGGTAGAGTACCCTCGAGAGAGAGAGCTGAGCAGGAGTGAGGGGCTCAGTCTGCAGGAGGAAAAGGGGAAAGGGTGGTTGAGCAGTGGAAGAGAGCTGTAGCTAACAGCAACTAACAGTCAACAGTAGCAATCAGCAGCTAAACGAGACAAACAAACAAACCACCTAACACTTCGGCAACCAAAACAGGAATAAAGAGCATAGAGCAAACGCCAGCGGCCACTAATAAAAAAAAAACACTTTAACAATAACCACCAATCAGAAAAAAATAGGCAATTAACAAAATTAACAACAAAAAAACAAATAATAAAAAACTTAATAAAACCTAACAACTAAGGTACAACCAAGGAAACTTAAGCAAAACGTGAGCAAAACTATCACTATCAGTTCAGTTTCAGCTTTATCTTCAACTCAATAAAAAAAAAAAGAAATAAAAAAAAAAAACACAACGCAAGAACTTACCAACAACAAAAAAAACAACTTGCTGGTTAGAAAGTGCTCCAACAGAAACACAAATAAACAAAGCCAGACAAAGGATTTCTGACAAGACAATAATAAAAAATAGAAAATAAAAAAATTCCACTAATCCACCACTAATCCTCCACAACAAAGGAACAAAGGAACATAGGAATCGTAATCCTGCTGGTTGTAACTCGGAAGCCCTAAAGACCTTTAAGATTTGCACTATATTAAGCACGTCATGAGGTCAGGTAAAATTAGGAAATCAACTGACAACGTCCCCGCCAAACAACGTATGGCCAACAAGCGGAAACTTAACACCGACACAGACACAGACACCGTGCTGATAGAACAAGAAGAGGCCCTACTATTAGATCCGATGCCGGAAATGAAGGAAAGAACTGCCTTAAACATCAGCAAAACAGAAAAAAAGAGCGCTCACCCCAAAATGTACTCCTTTTTTCCATTTCTGAAAGAACCTGGCTCTTACCTAAGCTCCACAAACAGCTATCTTAGGGGACTGCCCTCGCCAATGGAACCACAAGGGTGCTCGCAAAGCAATCACTGTGAAGGTGCCGAAGGTGCCGAAGAGAAGAAAGGTACTAAAACGTGGGATTTTCACACACCCAAGGAACACAGCGCACAACCTGAAAATCCAAACAACTGCTACAGCAGGGTGGATAATACCATGATCACAGATGCTACCAACAAAAGGGGTCACCCCCTGGAGCCAAACATTGTAATCCAGGTAACTGCGCAGCCCCAAGCCACAGCAACAGGGAAAGTGAACAGCTGTGACGAGCTAATCGTGAGCAAAATAGATCCACCGGGAACCACTGAGCTGAAAACCCCAACCAGCCACACCCGGAGCCCCCTAAGGAGACTGAGGAAAAACACAAAACAGAACCCAATTTAGGGAACAGCAGTAGCACCATGAGGACTGCACGGGCCTCACATCGGCATCAGGACTTCAACCTGGGGATTCAGCTAGGCCAAGGTTACAGACAGAGACAGAGACAGGTGGGACAGAGAGACAGAATCAAAGCTGGAAGGTGAGGAAACTGAAGCAACCGAAGATATGGTAAAATCCTAAATCCTGTCCCAGTCCACATGGGGTGGGCAAGCGAGTCAGAAAAAACACAGGAAAGGGAGCTAACAGAAGCAATCGAGCTTACAGAAAAAAACAGAATAACCGACATAACCCAGGCCCTTACCCAAACTGCATCCTCCAACATTGAAGAGCACGCTCAGCTAACAACAGAAGAGTGGGAGAGGCTGGTAGCCTCATACTCACCAGCTGCCATACAGCTCGACTGCAGCACTCCAGAGAGAAAGCAAGACCCCGAGAAGAATTCTTCAACTGATGAACTCCCAAAAAGCGCTGATGTACTATGGTCATCTTTGCTAAACACGCTTCAATTATCCATAAAGGCCATGCAGTACCACTCGGAAAAAATGGACATGCAACTATCCCTCCTGAATTTCTTGGCCATACATGTAGCCAAAATTGAATTGAAAACAAGCTGGCAGACATGAACTGCATGATAAAGAGGGTGCAAGCGGAAACAAAAATAGAGCAGCCGAGTTGTGCATGCTATACAATAGTGGACAAACTTACCACCTTCCCTCAACTCCTGGGAGGCATCTTGGCGGACCTAAAACAGAAAACGGAAAAAACAACCCCAAGTAACCCAGGAATTGGGAAAGAGGGTCAAAATCAACACCTCACATACCCCAGAGAGCACTTAGTTACTGCAGATGCACAGAACCCATTAACTACACCAAATAGCCAAAAAGGACAATTCGAGCCAAACAGCCCAACTGGCCCAGAAGTCAATAAATCGATTAATGACACCTACGCGGAGGCCCTAGGGAAATCCTTAAGGCAGCCTCTCGCCAATCAAATGAGTGAAGCCCTGCCACAAACAAACATACAACCCGAACACATGCAAGGGCAAGAACCTGATACAGCGACAACTCCCCATAATGATGCTATTGGAAAGGCAAGCAAGGAAGAACTCAGGGCAGTAAACAAAAGACTACGAAAACAAAAAAGGAAAGGAAGAAAAAAGATGGCCAACATAAAAACATTCTTCCACAGGGCAATCACGACCCCAGAAGTAGTAGCAGCAGAAGCACCAGAAGAAGCAGCAGAAGAAACAGTAAGTCCGCCCACGACTATAAAAACACCACCGGCCAGGAAGATGGAAAAGCCAACACAAAGTGAAAATCCCACCCACACAACTTCAAGGGAGGGACCATCGCCAGACAGAAGCAAGGGCCCCCCCTCGAAACAAGATTCCAGAGCCATGGCCAACATGACAAACTGGGAATGGCAGGGGGAGGACCCAAAACCTGTCAAAAGATACGATATCCCACAAAGGGAAATGGGCACAAAAGATGACAAACAATGGGAGACCAGTCAGGCGGAAACCGATAGCAGCATAATACTGTTCATTCCAGATTATAACTCAAGAGGGAGAGGAGATATCTTCAATCGAGGTAATATCTTACTCCTACTATCAACTATCAGCAGTCTGACTGATATCAGCACCAAAGACCTAGCGGCAGTGGAATTCATCCACAGTAACCACCTGTCAAATCTGGAGGTCACAAAAACAACATGGGTAAGGAATGAAACATTGAAGAGAAATATGGAATTTGAGTCACATTTTCTATTTTGGGGGATACGCTTAAAAAGAATGGAAAAAAACGGTTATCCAGAACCACTATGCCAGGCACATAAAGTGAGACAAGCCCATGATCCAACAAGCAAGCTACTACCAGAAAAAAATGAAAGTGTCTTAAAGAGGGCCAGCAGCCTCTCAGTGTCCAGGATGACCCCTCAGTCCAACAGGCAAGAGCAAGGCCTAATTGACCAAACCGACTGGAATTGGATAGCGAGGACAATTAACACAAGGGCCCCAAAGTCCTGACAAAATACTCAACAAAATCCAGCAACACAGCAACAACTAAGAACATGCTCTTGGAATATAAATGGCTTAGGAAACAAAAGAGACGACCTTCAGCTATTTTCCTACCTCCAAACATTTGACATAATAGCCCTAAAGGAGACATGGCTAGAACAACCACATCACATTCAAGGCTTCAACACATCATCTCCCAGCGACAAGAAATGCTAAATACAGCCATTCAAAGGGTGGTCTTACAATATATACTGCTATAAAGAGCTTCAACGAATCGAAGTACATAAATGCAAAACAGACAGGCAACAATTGCACCCTCACAATAGATCTAGAAGTGAGGGGAAAAGATCAAAAACAAAATCTAAGGCTGATGAATGTATACCTACATCCCCGGGGGAAAAAAACAGGAATTAACCTCCTAGTAGAAGAGATCTCAAAAACATTGACAGAGACAGCAACTCCCAGCCTCATAGTAACAGGGGACTTCAATATGTTCTTGGGAGGGCCTCAAACAAGGGACACACCGTTAGAAGAACTGTTCCTTGCATGGGACATTCCACAACAAGCAACAAGTAAATGGGGCAATAAAAACCGGCTGGCAATGGCAAGCATTAAGGATCTAGAACACCTTAATCTGGCAGCATTAAACGGCCGCTTCACAAACGACAGCCCCCCTCAGCTACTTTTCACAATTCAACAGTCAGCTCCACCTTAGACTTTACATTTGTATCCCTGCAACTCTTCGCGAAAGTTACGGACTTCCGAATAGGCACAATGTCAGCCAGCAACCACCAGCCCCAAGAATTCGGCCTTAACCTCAAGGGGGTGGTGCAATCTAGGCCGGCGATAAACTTGGGTGTTCACTGTTGGTGGCACAGAAAATAATTAAATGCAACACGTCGAACTTGGAAGGCTTCACAATTGACGCAAAAAGCCGGTGGGAAAAGTGCGTCACAAACAACTGTGAGTACCTAAACGTCTGGGAACAAAATTCACGAGGAGCCTGGGACAGGCTCACACAAGGAAACCTAAGACTCATCGTCAAAGCTGCAAAAGCCAAGGAAAGAGAACTGATTCAACTGGCAACTGCGACAAGGCCCCAAATCAAAACATCAAGATAAAGCTCCTCAAAAGTAACATCAACAAACTACTGCGGAAACTACACCGTGACGGACCGGACACTGCAACCCAATTGGAGCTGCAAAACTTAAAACAGAGCAAAAAGAGAACAATCTGGCAGGAAATAAGGGAAGCAGAGGATGAGCTATGGGCGAGACTTCTACATGACGCTAAAGGAACCAATACAAGCGGAAGATTCTGGAAAACAGTCAACTCACTCCAGAACTCTAGGACTCCGACCATCGATTCCTATGTAACCGAGGAAGCCTGGGCCAACCATCTTCAGGCACACTTCAATACAGTGCCACAGCCTGCAACAACCAGTCGATTGGATAAGGTTAAAAAAAGTCCAACATGGACAACACAATTGGGCAGTAACTCATTTGACCCAACTGAAAAACAAATAATAAGCAGGATCGTGAAGGGGAAAGTGGAGGGGGCGCCAGGCCCTAACGGGATTCCCCCAATACTGTACAAACAAAACCCGGATTACTGGGCAGCAGCCCTAGTGCCACTCTTCAAACAGATAACAGACACTGCAACAATCCCAGCATCATGGAAAGGCTCTATAATAGCGCCAATACACATGAAGTACAAAAGGGGGTGCTGATGGACGGTCCAGGGAAGACATGGCTTGGCAGTTCGGGCTGAACTGTTCCCATGAGGCACAGGGTCAGACTGATTTGCATATGGCCATGTCTGAACTGGGGTCGCGGAGTGAGCTAAAGATCGGTGATGGATTAAACCCAGATCAGTTGACTGAGGGCGAGTGTTTGAATTGTCAACGCTCCGTCCATCATCACCTTTCGTTTTTCTCAATACACAAGAAGGGCAACGTAAAGGACCCAAAAAACTACAGACTAATAGCCCTAATCGACAATGAAGCCAAATACTACGCTGGTCTCCTTTTAGAGGAGCTCTTGGACTGGACGGAAGAAAATGCAGTAATTCCCATTACCCAGACAGGATTCTGCAAACAAATGGGTACAACATCAAACATGTTAGCTCTCCCGCTCCTCATTGATGCCACAAAGGCAGCCAATCTGCCCCTGTACGTATGCTTCATCGATTTCACCTCAGTGTTTGACACCGTCAACAGAAACTTATTATGGTCAAAGCTGGAAAAAAGGAACATCCCATCAGGCCTTCTCACACAGCTGATCTTACTACACACGGACACATGGGTCCAAGTCAGGCTAGGGCTAGGGGACCTCCTTTCAAGAAAAATAACAACCACGAAAGGTTTAAAACAAGGCTGCGTCCTAGCTCCAACACTATTTAACATCTTTATGTCTGACCTTGCACAGCACCGATAGGGCTACAACATCTGATCAGCACCACGTTTAAGTATTCAACAGACAACAGCTTAAGCATTAACCTCTCAAAAACCAAAATAATGAGGATCAACGCAAAAACATCATCAGCAGGAGTTCCCTGGCACATGGGAGGGACCACACTGGAAACAGTGGAGGAGTACAGGTACCTGGGGGTAATTCTTGAGAGAAAGGGCTCATTCCATCAGCAAAAGGAAGCATTAAAACGGAGGGTTATTAGTTTAGGGATTGCACTAAGGAGCCTCAAAACAAAAGCAGTTGGCCGAAGCTTCACACCCCTGCTTCAAGTGCTACAGGCAAAACTAACATCGGCCCTAACCTACGGAAGCGAATGCCTTCGAGGAAGGGACGCCCAGCAACTGAACAGCACAATGGCGAAGGCCATAAGAATAATTTTCAGCCTGCCTAACTACACCTCCCAGGCACAAATTAGGCTGGAATTTGGCCTGAGAAACCAAACCCTGAAGCGAATGGGTGCATATGCCAAAAGATGGCACAAGATCCAGAGAGGAGAAGCCATAAGCCTAACTCACCACCTATGGAATGAGATGGAATATAAGAGCAATAGTGCGGCTGCGATATATCTTAAGCATTCCTTAAACTCCTTGTACCTACAAGAAGCCTGGAAGATCAGTGGATCTCACAATACCTTTAAACAGTTAGTTAACAAATCAGTTAGATCTATGTCGTTAATCGAGGACAAAGCAAGTCTAGCAACCCGGGCCCATGGCTGGACAGTTATCCAAAGCTATACAAGCAGCCTCTGCCAACGCTATTTAGGAGTCGGGTTCACTAGGCGCACAAAGGAGAAGTTCCTACGCTTACGGCTGGGCCAACTTCCAGTACAAAACCATCTCCCCCCATGGAAAAGGTCCCAAGAAACAATCAATTGCCAAGTATGTGGGAACACAAAATAAGACATCCTGCACCTATTATGTACCTGCAAAGGTCTGGACACAGAGCGCAGATCCCATCTAAAACAGCACCTCAACAGGCTGGGCATAAGAACACGCCGGCAGGCAGTAAAGGCTTGCTTGGATGGAATGAACATTCAACTAGCAAGCCACGTTGTCAAATTCTTGGAGAAAGCAGAAAAGAAACAAGAATGACAGAGGGCAGAAACAGGTTGACGCTAACTTATGAAGTGAAATCCAAACGGACATTGATAAGGGATCAATCATATGATATGGGTAACGGTCTGAATCCCGAAGTCTAAATAGGACACAACAAAACAGTAGGGGACTGATATGATCCAACAGACTTTGTAACATGTACCACAGTTCGGCCTAATACCCAGGCGTAAAACAAGTGTCTGACCTTATTTTAATTTTATGCTCAGTCGGAAATAAGCATACATTTCCGTATTCATTATTATTTTTTTATACAAAGTCATTCTCATTTTATATATTTTTGTTCTTTTTTTTTTTTTACACCAATTGTATTTAACCAATGGTTTTTATATGCTAATAATTGCAATGGTTTTAATTAACTGAGCAATAAAGATTACTTACTTAATATGCTCATCTGCCCTTGGAATTTGATGAGCATCAGTCCTAGTGACTGCATTGAGTCCCCTGTAGTCCGCACAAAATCAGATCTCGCCTTTTCCACCCTTGGTGTGAGATTTAGGTACCAGGACTACTGGACTAGCCCAAGGGCAATTCGAGGGCTCAATTACTCCCAATTCGAGCATCTTTTGGACCTCTGTCCTGATGCAATCTCTGACATGGTCAGGCTGCCGGTAAATCTTATTTATAACAGGTAGACTCTCACCTGTGTCCACTTCATGGGAACACCAGGTGGTTTGACTGGGTGTCAATCAATCAATCAATCAAGTAATTTGTAAAGCGCGCTACCTACCCGCTAGGGTCTCAAGGCGCTGGGGGGGGGGAGCTGCAGTCAGTGGTCGAAGAGCCAGGTCTTGAGCAGTTTTCTGAATGCCAGGAGGTCTGTAGTCTGTCGTAGGTGGAGGGGGAGGGCGTTCCAGGTCTTGGCTGAGTGGTGGGAGAAGGATCTGCCCCCGGAGGTGGTTCTGTGGATGCGCGGGACGGCGGCCAGGGAAAGGTCGGCGGAGCGGAGTTTCCTGTTGGGTGCGTAGAAGGAGAGTCTGATGTTGAGGTAGACTGGGCCGGTCTTGTGGAGTGCTTTGTGTGCGTGGATCATGAGTTTGAAGGTGATTCTTTTGTCGACGGGGAGCCAATGCAGGTCTCTCAGGTGGGGGGTGATGTGGTCTCTGTGAGGGACCTCTAGGACCAGGCGTGCGGAGGCGTTCTGGATTCTTTGGAGTCTGCTTATGAGAGAGGGCGTTTCCATAGTCGAGTCGGCTGCTGATGAGGGCGTGGGTGACTGTTTTCCGAGTGTTCGTTGGGATCCATCTGTAGATCTTGCGGAGCATACGGAGGGTGCGGAAGCATGAGGAGGAGACTGCGTTGACTTGGTTGGTCATGCTGAGCGTGGAGTCGAGGATGATCCCTAGGTTGCGTGCGTGGTTGGTCGGTGTCGGGGGGGTTCCCAGGGAAGGAGGCCACCAGGAGTCATCCCACGCCCATGGGTTGGGCCCAAGGATGAGGATCTCCGTCTTGTCCGAGTTCAGCTTGAGCCGGCTTGCCTCCATCCAGTCGGCGACGGCCTTCATCCCCTGGTGCAGGTTGGATTTGGCGATGAGGGGGTCCTTGGTGAGGGAGAGGATCAGCTGGGTGTCGTCGGCGTAGGAGATTATGTTGGGGTTGTGTAGTCTGGCGATGCGGGCGAGGGAGGCCATGTAGACGTTGAACAGCGTTGGGCTGAGGGAAGATCCCTGAGGGACGCCGCAGATGGTTTTGGTGGTTCCGGACTGGAACGGGGGGAGGAGGACTCTCTGGGTTCTGCCGGTGAGGAAGGAGGTGGTCCAGTCCAGGGCCTTGTCTCGGATCCCTGCATCGTAAAGGCGTGTGCGGAGAGTGTGGTGGCAGACGGTGTCGAATGTGGCGGAGAGGTCCAGGAGAATGAGGCCTGCTGTCTCGAGGAGGATTCTGATGTCGTCTGTGGCGGCGATGAGGGCGGTTTCGGTGCTGTGGTTGCTGCGAAAGCCAGACTGGGACGGGTCCAAGATGTTGTTGCCTTCTAGGTAGCGGGTGAGCTGGGTGTTGACGGTCTTTTCAATGACTTTCGCTGGGAACCGAAGCAGGGAGATGGTCCGGAAGTTCTTGAGGTCGCTCGGGTCCGCCTTGGGTTTCTTCAGGAGGGCGTTGATCTCGGTGTGCTTCCAGCCTATATTGATTGTGGACCTTCCTGCAATCAATCTGCTGTTGGTCAGTGAGGCTGCCTGCCAAGGCTACAACACCCACTGACCCATCATCAGGGGTTTGTGAGAGGAGATCAGGGAGAGGGTCACTCTCTGCCTCCTGCCCCTCATCAGTTGCCATGAGAAAGCGCATGTCAGTGCTGTCCAATAAAGGTTTTAGCCTGTTCACATGAAGCACCCTATGGGGTCTTCTGGGAGTACAAAGGTCCACCAGGAAGATGACCATATCCTTTTGCTCAATGATAGTGTGGGGTCCACTGCACTTGTCCTGGAGAGCTGCTGGAGCCACAGGTTCTAACACCCACACTTTCTGGCCTAGCTGGTAAACAGTCAGAACAGACTTTAGGTCATGCCAAGCTTTTTGTAATTCTTGGCTGGCCTCCAGGTTTTTACTTGCCTTCTTTATGTACTCAGACAGCCTAGAGCGGAGACCAAGTACATAGTCGACAATGTCCTGCTTGGAAGGTTTGAGAGGTAACTCCCAACCCTCCTTAGGAAGACATAAGGGACCCCTACCTGGATGCCTAAACAGAAGTTCATAAGGGCTGTAGCCAACACCCTTACGAGGGACTCCTCTGTAGGCAAAGAGAAGGCAAGGCAAAATGGGCAACCCATTTTTGCCTAAGCTTTTCTGGGAGGCCCTTGATCATACCCTTTAGGTTTTTACTGAATCTTTCAACGAACCCATTGCATTAAGGATGGTAGGGTATGGTGAATTTGTAATTCTCTCCACATTCTTTCCACGGTAATGTAACTTGACATGAAGTTTGTACCTCTGTCAGTTAAAACCTCCCTAGAAAAGCCCACTCTGGAAAAAAATTCCTAAGAGGGCCTTTGCCACCACAGGAGCTGTAGTGGTCCTATGGGCTATGGCTTCTGGGTACCTAATGGCATGGTCCACCACCACTAGTACGTAAGTGTGCCCAGATGATATCAATCCCAACCCTCTCAAAGGGAACCCCAACCACTGGAAGTGGGATCAAGGGGGCCTTTGTGATGCCACCTTACTTGCCACTAGCTTGGCAGGTGGCACAGGAGCGACAAAACCCCTATGAGTCCTGACATGTGGGGCCAGTGAAAGTGAGGGACAAGTCTGTCCCAAGTCTTACTCTGCCCTAAGCGTCCTGCCAGGGGAATGTCATGTGCCAGGGTGAGTAGAGAGCCGCTGAACTGCCAGGGTATAATCAACCTCCTGAGGACACCAGGCTTGGGGTCTCTACCCTTGGAGTACAGAAGTCCCTCATCCCATTATATCCTATGGGATCCACTGACATTTCCAGCAGCCTCAACAGCAGCTTGCTGTCTGAGGGGTTCAAGAGAGGGGCAGGTTTGCTGCTCCAAACTCAAGTCTGCCCTGGAAGGGCCCCCTCCCCCCAAGAACTCAACCTGATCAGGCTCAAGTTCATCTGGGGCAGTTCCTTCACATCGACTAAGATCATCTCCCTCAAGAGACTGATCCTCACTCTGAATCTTGGAAAGACACAGCCTTACCCCTCCAGCTCCTTCTCTTGGAAGGCACCCGGTCCATTGTTCTGGGATCCAGGGCCTGTTCAGTGAATGCCAGTTTGGCTTGTGACCTAGTCACAGCAAACACATTTACATAGATGTCCAACATTGCTGCAGGAGTCCTAAATTCAACTTCAGCCCAGGCTGAAGTCTCCAAATCAGTGCCCAAAAAGCAATCTACTGGTAGTCTGCAGATACTACAACCTTTTTAGGTCCAGTTACCCCATTCCAGCTGAAAATAACAACTGCCAAGGAATGGTCTGTCCTGACATTGTTAGCATTGGTCACTTGGTACATTTCTCCAAGTATGATTTGGTCAGGAGACACAAGTTTCTTTGTCACCATTGTGACACTGGCCCCTGTAGACCATGGCCTCTGTTCCGTTGATCAAAGGATGTTGTCTGTACTTGCCCAGGTTACTGAGACTGACAAGTAAGGTGGCAAGATCTATGCCACCATCACAAACTAGTACAAAAGGGGGTTGTGATGGACGGAGCATCTGAACCAATCAAACACTCACACCCAGTCAAAAGATCTGGGTTTGATCCATCACCGTTCTTTAGCCCACTCTGCCACCCCAGTTCAGACATGGCTATATGCAAATCAGTCTGACCCTGTGCCTCATGGGAACAGTCCAGCCCGAACTGCCAAGCCATGCCTTCCCTGGACCGAAAACAAGCTTCCGAGGACCGGCTTCTGGCATTCCAGCCGTCTTCAGCCCGGCTTGCTTGAATCCAGTGGCAAAGTGAACAAGGGACTCACGTCTGAGCATACCCTGCCACACTTATGGCGGCCAAAGTGGTACAAAAGGGGGTGGTGATGGACGGAGCATCTGAACCAATCAAACACTCACACCCAGTCAAAAGATCTGGGTTTGATCCATCACCGTTCTTTAGCCCACTCTGCCACCCCAGTTCAGACATGGCTATATGCAAATCAGTCTGACCCTGTGCCTCATGGGAACAGTCCAGCCCGAACTGCCAAGCCATGCCTTCCCTGGACCGGAAACAAGCTTCCGAGGACCGGTTTCTGGCATTCCAGCCGTCTTCAGCCCGGCTTGCTTGAATCTAGTGGCAAAGTGAGCAAGGGACTCACGTCTGAGCATACCCTGCCACACTTATGGCGGCCAAAGTGGTACAAAAGGGGGTGGTGATGGACGGAGCATCTGAACCAAACACTCACACTCAGTCAAAAGATCTGGGTTTGATCCATTACCGTTCTTTAGCCCACTCTGCCACCCCAGTTCAGACATGGCTATATGCAAATCAGTCTGACCCTGTGCCTCATGGGAACAGTCCAGCCCGAACTGCCAAGCCATGCCTTCCCTCGACCGGAAACAAGCTTCCGAGGACCGGTTTCTGGCATTCCAGCCGTCTTCAGCCCGGCTTGCTTGAATCCAGTGGCAAAGTGAGCAAGGGACTCACGTCTGAGCATACCCTGCCACACTTATGGCGGCCAAAGTGGTACAAAAGGGGGTGGTGATGGACGGAGCATCTGAACCAATCAAACACTCACACCCAGTCAAAAGATCTGGGTTTGATCCATCACCGTTCTTTAGCCCACTCTGCCACCCCAGTTCAGACACGGCTATATGCAAATCAGTCTGACCCTGTGCCTCGTGAGAACAGTCCAGCCCGAACTGCCAAGCCATGCCTTCCCTGGACCGGAAACAAGCTTCCGAGGACCGGTTTCTGGCATTCCAGCCGTCTTCAGCCCGGCTTGCTTGAATCCAGTGGCAAAGTGAGCAAGGGACTCACGACTGAGCATACCCTGCCACACTTATGGCGGCCAAAGTGGTACAAAAGGGGGTGGTGATGGACGGAGCATCTGAACCAATCAAACACTCACACCCAGTCAAAGGATCTGGGTTTGATCCATCACCGTTCTTTAGCCCACTCTGCCACCCCAGTTCAGACATGGCTATATGCAATTCAGTCTGACACTGTGCCTCATGGGAACAGTCCAGCCCGAACTGGTAGTTCGGACTGGACTGTTCCCATGAGGCACAGGGTCAGAGCTGATTTGCATATAGCCAGTGTCTAACCCAGGATGGTGTGGAGTGCAAAAAAACGATGGATTTAGGCCCAGATCCTTGTACTGGGGTGAATGTATGACATTGTTCTACATTCTGTCCATCAACTGTGTTTTTGCAACCATCACAAACTAGCCTGAGCTGGAGTTCTGACTAAGCCAAAACCCAACTCAGATTCCAAGGTTATTTCCCTTGTCCCATGTATTACCACTTGTACCTGAGCTGGGGGGGGGTGCAGCTGCATTAGGGGCAGTGGTAGTAAGAGGTTTGTTTTTTTCTTGGCTTTTGGACAATCAGCATCTTTTGTCCAATAGGTATTCACCTTACAAAAGTAACACCAAGATATCTTTTTGCTTTTCTTGTTGGATTGTGACTCCACCCCTCCCCCCGATGCAAGTAGTTGTGGCCCTGGAGAAAACTCTTTCTTGTCTTTACCTTTGTCCCAACCCTTATTTTGAGTTTTTGAGGAATCTTGCTTCTTCTGGTCACCACTATTTTCTGGCTTTTCTGCTTCATCCTGGTTCTGACCAACTTATCTGCATTCTTTCCCAATTCTTAGGGAGAAGTGGGTCTGAGTCCACCAGGTACTGATGCAAAAACTGGTTCTGACTATTATTAAGGATCTACTCCTTCATAATCAAATTATACGATCCTTGGTAGTTATGCATTTTGCTGCCAAGCAACCAACCTTCCAGAGCCTTAATAGCACTATTCACAAAGTCTACCCAGTCCTGGGTATGTGCTTTCTGGGTGTCTCTGAACGTAATCCTGTACTGTTCAGTGGTTAAGCCAAACCCATCAATGAGAGCACTTTTCAAAACTGGATAATTGTCAGCATCCTCTTCTCTTACAGTGAGGAGCTTATCTCTACCTTTGTCAGCAAATAGCTACCCATTGCTCTTGAGGGACCACCTGAACTTTACATGCCCTCTCTAAAGCAGTTATCCATTTGTGGATGTCATCCCGAATGTGGTAGGGAGGGACAATCTTGTTCAGTGTCCTATGTTCAAATGAATGTTCCTTAACTCTAGGGAAAATGTTACTGCCACCATGGGACTCTAGTCCCAATGTTTTCCTAGCTCTCTGGACTTTTAGGGACTCTCTGTCAATGGCTAACTGCTCTTGCCTGAGCCTAAGCCTTGCTTTCTTAAGCTCAAGAAGTTGGTACTCCCATCAAAAGATTTCCTCCTTCTCTGAGGAATGAAGGTCCCTGCTGAATGATCTGAGCCATTGATTCTGCAGAGGAGGATCTAGACCTCTTTGGCATACTCTGCACCTTCCCAGGAGGATCAATGGGGGCCTCCTCTAAGCCCTCTATGTTCTCCCCTGGGAGGTCTGAATTGTCCAGGTGTTAGTCATCAGGCTCCACCTGGTCAGGGTTAGATTCTAGGTCAAAGGGGGGTCCCCTTCCTGGCCTATCTTCTGTCCCTGCCCCACCCACTCTTTCTTGTTCATCTGACCCTGAGGTTTTCCTGAGGTCATTTAACAGTAACACCTCTAAAAGGCGTTGAGTAGAGGCTCCTTTCCCTGTCTTCACTTTCTAGACGCACACAGTGCTTTCAGTTCTTCGAAAGAATGTTCACTGTATCTAGCAGTCAGAGAGCCACTGGCATCTCCTTTGGAAGACATACTAAGTGTGGTGTGGTGTTGCACCTACCTAACCTAGTGGGAACTAAACTCTCTTAGGTTAGAGAAAGGGTGTGCTAGACCCGTGACTTACCAATCCCCAAGTTCAGAAGAACTTACTTATTCTAAGCTTATATTATATGTGCCTAGCAGTAGTGATGGCTTTTCAATCAATACAAAGATTTATTTTGAAAAACAATGCAAGCTTGAATCCCTAACCACTGAACCCCAATGTGAGAAACTGGCATGGTATATGATGTCCATTAATGTCATTAGGCACCCTGCACCAGTACAGACAACCCTATGATGATTTTAGAGGTCTTAGACAACCTTAGAAAGCTCTCGAAGAGGTAGCTCTGGAGTGCAGCCTTCAGGCTTACCCCAGGAGGAGTGTAAAGTAACTTGTTTTACCAGAATGCAATCTTATAGTATAGATTAAGTGAAAAAGAACAACACCCAGTATTTATAAAAATATGGATGCATTATATAATACTCACTAGTATTTTCCACTATCTCCTACATGAGATAAACACAATGCACACAATACTTTAGCAAAGAAACACAGTAAATAGCGCGAAATACACAGTGGCCCTGGGGGGGACCAAACCATATAATAAGAAAGTGGTATAAGAACCACGACTCGAGTCAAGACAGTGTCGAGAAGACATAGAATTGCTGGGACCCTAAGGAACCATCCAAGGTGAGTAGATAGGGACCCCACGGAGAGCGTGTGCAGTTTGGGAACACATCCGCGTGCTCTGTACAACTCTATGTGTAAGTCGCAGTTGGATTTTTAAAGATTAAGGACCCTTCCCAGTGGACCCTGAAGAAACGCCGTGGATGACTGAAGGTTGGGAGCCACCCCACCCTTGGATATCCTAGTACCCACGTTACCTACACCAGGGAAGCCGGGTGCATACGTGTGAAGTGGTGTCAGAAACCGCAGTTGAACCCACTGGGGGACTTCAGGAAAGTGCAACTGCTGAAAAGGCGAAAGTGTCCGTGGGAATCCAAATGTGGATTTTTGAATAGGAGTTCCTGAAAGCAGAGGGGAAGGACTCTATGCAACTCAGGAGTGACCAGGAGACTAGAAAGACGAATACCCTCCAATGTCGGGTGCTTCAGGGAAGATGACCTTCATTCTGCAGCTATGAGGACCAGGCGACGGTGAGGAAGACCAGGACCCATGTATGAGCTGTCCCATGAAGGATGTTGAGTGCTGAGGGGGTCATTGTCCGGCGGGAGCACCATCAAGCCTTGGCAAAGGCAAGCCACGCAGGAATCAAAGAAGAAGCAACGTCGAACCAGCAAGGTCCAGGGGACTCACCAACAGCAGGGGAGTCAGGGCAGGCCCGAGCAATCAGGGGAGCCCAAAAGTAACAAGTGTGACCCTCAAGTGGACCCACAGGATGGAGGCACTGGAATCGCAAGAGGACCTCAAGCAGCTCACCAAAAGATGCAGGCCACGATGCACACAAAGCAGTGAGCCTGAAGATTCTGGTCAAAGGAGATGCTCGAGGTTGGGGCTACTTGGAGCCTGAAGATCTTCTTGCAAAGAAGCCAACAAGCCTTTACAACTACAAGATGGATGCAGTGCACAGGGGTTCGGTTATTGCAACCCCTCGAGGGTAACGTGTCTCAAACTTGATAAGATGGTAGAGCAGGCCTCAGGAGGTGTGGAAAACCACCACCATCAAGTCCAGAGGAGCTCAGGATCTGCAGACCAGTCGACTTAGTTGGGGTGCCTACATAAGGAGGGGAGTGACTCCGTCACTCCAAGGGAGATTACTTTGGTTGTCTTTGATACTTCACGGGCCTTGGAAGGTGCCTGTATGATGCACCGTCACAGACGGTGCAGCAGACAGGAATGGAGATGAAGTCCAGAGAAGCCCAGGGTGCCCAGACGGTAGAAGGCAAGTGGTGTCGGATCTTAATCCACAAGCAATCCAGGGTCCTACACTCAGGTACGCCCTTAAGTACCCTAGACAAAGGGTTGGAAATATTCAAGGGACCCTTGGGATTCAGGGGAGGGTCTGGACAGGGGGAGGTTACTCCCATGTCCTTTGTCCAATTTTGCAGCAGAGCTGACTTGTTTGAACTGGACTACGCATGGGGACACCAAGTGTGCCCCTCATGCAGACTTTCTGGAGCTGGCAAGTGCATCCACCCAGTCCCAGTACACAAAATCATATCTAGGAGGTGGTGACACCTCCCTGTGACAGGATGCCCATTGTTCTATTTTCCTATGCTTGAGCTTGGCTCAGCAGCAGGAGGGCAGAAATGTGCCTCTGGTTGTCAGCAACCATTTTGTGCTGTCCGGGTCTGGAAGACTGGTACAGGCAACAGAGAGCCTAACGGAGGGCTCTTCCAGTGCTTGGAATCATACCCCACACCACAAATGGTGTGGGGGTATTATTCCAACATGTTTGATACCAAACATGATAGGATTTGTTGCAGCCGTTTTCGAGATGATCATCGGGTAATCATGCGGTGACCCTTTATATAGTATATGGCTGCTTCACTGACACCCTGGGAGAATGGCTCCGTAGGCTGCAGGGGTGTCCTGCTCATGCAGGGGCACACTCTCACTTACAACCAAGCACCCTGCCTTCAGGATTGCAAAGGCCTGCTATAGAGGTGACTTATAGGTTTTTAGTGCAGTGACCCTTAGATATACTAAACCTATATCTTAAGTAAGTGGTGCATGCGCCTACTTACACAGGCTGCAATGGCAGGCCTGTAGATCCATTTTGCATGGTCTCCCATGGGTGGCATAATGTTTGCTTCAGCGCATGGGAGACCTCCGCGGTACCTATACCCTGGGTACCTTAGAACTATATGCTAAGGACTGATAAGGGTACCCCAGTATTAATTTAGGGAGAAAGCAGATAGAATGGGGTCTTGATTAGCAGGATCCCAGTCAGACTTGTCAAAATACAGCTTTGCACCAGGCAAAAAATGGGGGTAACCATAGAAGTAGATCCTACTTTCCTGCATGTGCTTTCAGATATTTTTAAGGAAGAAGGGTATCCCAGATGTCTCATTACGGACAATGGCACAGAGTTGGTGTCTTGAGAAATTAAAGAGTTCTTGGGAGCGAGTGGTGTGCAACATTCTCTTACTGCCCTGTAAAATCCCCAGGCCAATGGTACTGTGAAGAGGGCAAACAGAATGGTCAAGGGGGCTATCCAATTAGCTTTAGATAATGGCTTGAGTGTGGACAAGACAGCATCTGATCTTGTTTGAGCCTATTGTACTACAGACAATGCCACAGTCAAGGCCTCACCTTTTGTCTTGATGCGGGGTAGGAAGCCCAATACTAGATTGACCCCGTTTTGGTTGAAAAATTTCTTGAATGGGGAAAAGGAATTCATATTTGAAGAAATTGGTGAGGGCGGATTTAACCCCCCGGTGCATCAGTGTGCTGCAAGAGACAAGGGGCCAGATGTAGGAAGCCTAATACCGGTCGGTAATGGCCGAAATTACCAAATTTCGTCCGTTACCGACCGGTATTAGGCTTTTCAGATGTAGGAGGCCACATTTCAGGATTCGGTAATTTACCGAATCGGTAATTTAAGAAATAGGTAAATTACCGAATTCTTAAAATACCGATTCGGCAAATTACCGAATCTGTAATGTAGGGAGCACTCAAGTGAGTGCTTATTACATTTAAGGATTTGTTATTTACCACCAACTATTAGTTGGTGGTAAATAACGAATTCCTTTTAAAAAGCAATTTTTTGCTTTTTATTCAGTGCCATGTGGCAGACATACATGCCCTTAGGGGGCTACCCCTTAGGGCATGGGTACTCACAAACTGTCTCTCGGGGGCCAAATTTACAGTGTGGTTTGTGGCCGAGGGCCGCACCGGTGGGGGCGGGGTCAGAGGGGGAGGGGGCGGGGCTAAAACAAAAAGAAAACTTGTGACCATGAGGTTGCACACAGGTCCCTGCAGCAGATGCCTTCATCCACTGAGCCACCAGACCCAGCATACATACATCTCTCTCTCCCTCCTGCCCTCCCTCTCCATCTCTCTCTCTCCCTCCTGTCCTCCCTCTCCCTCCTGCCCTCCCTCCTGCCCTCTCTCTCCCTCCTGCCCTCCCTCTCCCTCCTGCCCTCCCTATCCCTCCTGCCCTCTCTCTCCCTCCTGCTCTCTCTCTCCCTCCTGCCCTCCCTCTCCCTCTCTCTCCCTCCTGCCCTCCCTCTCCCTCCTGCCCTCACTCTCCCTCCTGCCCTCCCTCTCCCGCCCTCCCTCCCTCCTGCCCTCTCTCTCCCTCTCTCTCTCCCTCCTGCCCTCCCTCCGGCCCTCCCTCTCTCTCCCTCTCCCTCCTGCCCTCTCTCTCCCTCCTGTCCTCCCTCTCTCTCTCCTGCCCTCCATCCTGCCCTCTCTCTCTCTCCCTCCTGCCCTCCCTCCTGCCCTCCCTCTCCCTCCTGCCCTCCCTGTCCCTCCTGCCCTCCATCTCCCTCCCTCCTGCCCTCCCTCTCTCCCTCCTGCCCTCCCTCTCCATCTCTCTTTCCATCCAGCTCTCCCTCTCCCTCCCCCTCTGTCATCTCACTGTGTGTGTCTGTCTGTATCAGCCTTCAGCCCGGGCTGATACAGCTTCCTCAGCGCACACACAGAAAGATCCCTATCTGGCAAGAAGTTTCTCATGACTAAAATGCAGTTTGCGCACGCCCTTCTGATAATTACAGGAGTGTCCACACGACTGTGAGTGAATGGACACCGCATCAGGGTGATTAAGAGGGGGTGGGGGGGCAAAGAGACAGCCGTCCATCAGTCGCACCAAAGTACTTAGCAGGTCGTTAAAAGACCATTTACATATTATTGAGGCTTTGTTGTAGTGCCCCTGCATCTCCACTCTGACAAACATCTCGCCCGGCTCCACAGAGCAGAGGCGCTAAGGGGTGAAATACAAAAAAGCCTCTGCTCTGTGGGGGCCGGGGGAGCGGTGATTATCAAGGTCTCCGAGCCCAGCACTGCTGCGGCGGTGTTTGCCAACACTAATAAATTATTTTTTTAAGCACAGGTACGATTGTCTCGAAGGTCCGCGGGCCGCCAAGGAAGGCTTGCCGGGCCGCATCCAGCCCGTGGGCCGTACTATAAGTACCCCTTGCCTTAGGGCATGTATGTGTGCCACATGTGCACCCATGCACTATTCAGGGTTGCAACAGGGTGTCGATGTGACACCCTGCCACCCTTGAAAGGGTTCCCCCTATTACCGATTCGGTATTTACCGATTCGGTATTTACCGAAGCAGTAATTCCCATTCATTCCTATGGGCCTATAGGAATGAATGGGAATTACTGAATCTGTATTTACCAATTCGGTAAATATCGAATCGGTAAATACCGATTCTTAATTACCGAATCTTACCGATTCGGTAATTTTTACTGAAAATGTATCTGCATCCCATTTACCTATTCTTAAATACTGAATCAGTAAAATTCGGTATTTAAGAATAGGTAAATTGAGATTACCTACGTCTGGCCCAAGATTAGGTCGGGCGATTGGGTGAAGATTAGGTCAGAATGGAGTGTTAAGGGATTGAATACGTTTCGAGGTCCTTTTCAGGTCTGGGAAGTCTACAACCGCTACCTGCTGTTCATCAATGGACAGAAATGGAATTACAGGAGAGTTGGTAAGTTTGAGTCGAGGGAAAGTGTGCGTGGCAGTAGTGACGGTAAGTAGGAGAGTTTTCTGGTGGGGGATGTAAGAGAAGAGTGATAGTGAGTCTTGCCTTTCCAATGCCCCAGGGGTGTTTGTATTTTCTCAGCCTGGCATTGCACCATTTGGTGTAAATTCTCAAGAAGATATGGCATCCTCATCTTACGCACCTAATTCTCCTCAGGAGTCACGTGTAGTTACTCCGCAACTACAAGAGGTGTCGCCTCGCGTAAGTGAGACAGTGAGTGGAGCTGTTGGGGAAAGAGCTCCGAGGGTGTGGAGATCTCCTGCATATCTGAAAGATTATATAATGTAATTCCGTTTTGTACATCGTCTTGGGTGGGGTTAAAACAAAAAGGAATTACCAATATCTGATATGGTAAAGGGGAGAAGATATGTTAGGATTCATATGTTACGTTTAATCTATGTTATGAGAGCGCGCTTAGGCTCATGATGGATGATCTATTGTCTCCTTGAGAACCAGCGCCCCCGACGTTCGCACTGTGGTAGTTGCTTTGAGCTGGTGCAGAGTGGAAAACTCGCTCTATTTCTTTGCCATATACATCTACTCAATAAAGTTACTTCGAGTGCGGAGCCCTCTTTCCAACACACAGCTAGCCTGATTTACAAACAGGAAGCTCGCTTCCCACTTTCTAGAGTTGCTAGGAAATGGCCCATGACCTGAACATGCTTACGCTACCATTTCCCAGCAACTATAAAAAGTAACAGTGACCGGCTCACGCAATGCTAACATGGACCCCATAGAGAGATGCCACAACAAGGGAAGGACTCGCTCAGTGTATCAGTATTGTGCATCATAGAACGTGAGTCCGCTCAGTGGGACCTCAATGGATAATTTATGAGGCCATTTGTGTAGAGCTTCTCGACATTAAATGTGATTCACTATATCAGGATCTATAAATGCATCCACTTGAGCAGGCCCTCCTATATGTGGCATTTAAATCTGCGTAGCCGGACTTCAGCCAAAACATGGCTACACTAGTAGTGTGAGAAACGTTACTTACTTGACTGTTTGGAGGCACTTTTTCCACACAGAAATTAAAAGGAGGGCTTTAGAGGGGTCGACCTCTTTTTTTTTATGTCAAAGTATACAAAGAGGAAGTCAGCCATCTTGGAGGCAGAGCTGGCCCTCACTCAGTTAGTGACCTGGGTGGGAAAAAGTGTGGTGTCCAATTCTGCAGCTTGTGAATAAAATAAGGCAGTATGGTGGTCTCTTTTGTATTCACAGGTCAGTCCCAGGCTATTTACTTTGGAACAGTGACTGGCCTCTGAGCACAAACATCTGCTGAACTCCCTCGACTAACTCCTTACACTCACAACTTAGCTCTGTAAAACTAGTATCAAGTTGTTTGTTAGGAGGGAGGCGGCACTGAAGTATGGGGTCAGCGCAAGATGGTAGGACAGGGAAAGAAGCTGATAAGAGTGTTAAAACAGCATACATTGCATGTTTAGCAATGATTAAACTATAACAACAAGGGGGGACCAAGAGCAAATAAAGGCCCAGCATACATGCTCCAAATCATTACTTGTAGGTAGGTGGGATTGGGTATGCATTCTGTAGGGGTAAGAGAGGGCAGAGAGAATGTACTCACAAGCCAGGTATTCTGGAACCAGACGGGTGGTTCCTTTTTGGAAAAAGAGCCTTCAGAAACTCTTACGAGTGTCATGCTTAATCACTGGGCTTTGCTCCTCATCTAATCAGCGCTGCAATGCTCGATGGGCCCCCTCTCGGAGGTTCTTAGACAGAGATCTTTTTCCAAAGCGGTATGTGAAGTGAAGGGCCTTTGGTGCACGCATATTAAAAGTGGGTGTTCGGAGAGTAAGTGCTGGTAACTTAAAAAGGATCCGGCAAATCTTGCTAATCTTGTAAAATTAGCAGCCCGTCCTATCGTATGCATCATTATTTACTAGGCACATATTAGGTTATTCCAGGGTAAGGCACCTTTTAAATAACCAGTAACTGCCTACATCACCACCTGATCAGGAAATAACTGTAAATGTAAAAAGGCAGGGTAAAATTGAGTAAAATCCCTTGTTTTTAAAAGTCGTAGTAAGTACCTTTTGCGCAACAATTCATAGTATTTAGAAAATAAAACCAGATGTATAAAGGCCTGGGGTGAAGTATCATCACAAGGGCAAGTTAAAAGGGCATGGGGATCGAACTGACCCGGAGGGAAACAAATCATAGTATGGATCGTACCCAGATGTAAGCAGTGATCTGTCCCTGGGGTGTTTAACTACTATAAGATAAGGTTCAACGCCCTTGACGGATTTCAACATTAGATAGGATCTGATGGAGTTTTTCTCCAATGCCTAGGCTTCCCTCTCATCTTTAAACTTATTTAGAATTTGTTCTTTGAAAAGACCACAATCACCCTTTTTAAAATGTCCATACAATCTAGGGAATGGGCTACGATTTTTATGTATCTTATGGCCATACATGCATTCCATGCAATCGTCAATCACGCTCCTGTTGAACCACTGTCTCTTGTCGACCAAAACAGATATCCAGAGTAACAGTGGTGCCAGTTTAACCTGATCCTCCACATAGTTCAAACCCAGTTCCTTGTGGGTTGCAATCAAGGAACTGTTTGGACTCAGCTCCCAAAGTTTTCAATAGATTCAATCCGTCTTCTAAAGCTGGATCGCCCTACACTTGTGGTACCCCCAAATGGCTGCACCATATGTCAGAACTGGGAGGCATTTTATTCTGTAGATTTGAAACATGGGCAAAAAGAGCTTATTACCCACTGACAGTGGAAATCTGAACAGGGCGCAACAGGCTTGTGTAAATTTGGAGCAGCGACTGGATATTCAAGACAGCCAGTTGCTCTGTTGATTGAATGATACCCCCAGATAGGTAAAGGTGCAGACCCTAGAGATTTTTGCCCTTTGATGTCAATGGGTCTTGTTCTAGCTTTTTTTACCTTTGAGGTGCTTGTATCTAGGTCCAGATCGTCCATGAACTTACCAAACTTGTCAACCAGGAGTATTAACCCATTGGCCTTTCGGGCCATCAATACGGTGTCATCGGTGTATAACAGGGAAGGCACGCTAACAGACTTTACCCTAGGCAGATCAGCCCAATTTTTACTCAAGCAGGTGTTCAGGCTATTACTATATAATAAAAACAGTATTGGTGCCATCACACAGCCTACTAAATAGAGGGATGGTGCCGACACGCAGCAGACGTGCCAGCAAGCCCATCTGCGCCCGTACGAGCCCAGGACTAGAAACGCTGCCCATTTTCAATCAGGTAAATGCTTCACCAGAGACTCTCTTTTGCCCCTTAATTATAACCTTCCAAACTGTAAGAACTTTCTTGACGCTGCAAAATGGAAGGGTTCAATCTGCTGTAGGCACTGTAAAACAACCTTTGAGCACACACAAGACTCACGGATCAGGAACTGGACTCACCTGACCCACCTCCAAGGTGGTCTTATTAATGCGAGATCACTATGCAAACATGCCCAAAACATCTAAAACCTAATCATAAACGACAACCTAGACTGCCTCTTCATAACAGAAACCTGGCTTAAAAGATTTGTGCAATCCAGATATCATCTGTTCCCGCCCTCCCTGCTGGCTACCTTATTCATAGATTAAATAGACCAGAAAAACGAAGAGGAGGTCTGGCGATCATCTATTGCAACTCACTGAATTGCTCAGTATTTGAAATATCAGACCTCAAAGGTGCAGAAAGCATCAGTTTCTGTTTCCAATTAGAGGACTCCTTTGCCTTCGCAGGAGCCCTACTCTACTGCCCACCGGGCCCCTATAAAATATTTCTGGATAGTATTGAAGACATTGTGAGCTTACCCAGCTAAGAAATAGTAACATCCACCTAGATGAACGAAATGACCCGGGTGCAATACATTTAATACAATGCAATACATTTAAGGGATATTATGGACACACTTGGATTGGAGCAACGGAGACTCACTCCCACCCATAATGCAGGCCACACACTGGATGGTAATTGCTCTAACCTCACGTCTCTTACAGTCAAGACCCCAGTTAGCCTCACCTGGTCCGATCACAAACTGATACCCTTAGCAATCAGATACCAGTGCAGGAAAAACTGTAAGGTACGCACCCCCACCACGTATAACACAAACCCCAGGTGCAAGGATATGGCAGCCCTGCCCGATCTTAATCCAGAAGCGTCAGTTTGCAGACCTCAGTTGTCAGGGGATCCAGCAGTTAACAAGCAACATTTTATGCAGTGGATCCAGCCTGAGGGACCGCTTTGCGTCCCCCGGCCCACAAAAAAAACACAACCATTAAAGAAACCCTCTGCCCCTTGGTACACCCAAAACTTGAAAGAAATACAGAGCCACTGCAGAATCCTGGAACGTAGATGGCGACAAAACTATGAACAGGCTAAATTAAACAAGTTCAAAATAGCTCTTAAAAATTACCACCATCACCTTAAAGCGGCCAAAAAATCTTACTTTACTGAAATGCTCAAGCGGGCAAACTCCAGTCAAAAAACTATCTTTGAGATAGTCAACTCTTTCACTAATCCCATATTCTTGAAACAAGAGATCCCACCATCGCAGTCCCTCTGTTACCGTATAGTGGATTACTTTGAACAGAAGGTCCAATCACTACAACAAGATTTTCCAGCACCCCCTGTCTCCTCTGCTAACAAGAATAGTGTTTTAGATAAAAACAGACCGGCTCTTCAATTGTTTAGGTTTTTTAGCATAGATCGAACTCACCAGGCGATTCTTGCAGTCAAATGAGGTTCATCTTTCGACCCTTGTCTCCCCCTCAATTCTCCTTTTTAGGTCGAGCTGGAGTGCATCCGAAGGATGCTCCAGTTCGACAACTTATGTCAGCCGTCTCGGGGGATTGAGGGACAAGAGGGTGCCACGCGCTTCTCTTGTGCTGGATTTGACTGCGTGCACGCGCACCCACACTCACGCATGCGCACATACACAGCCACACGCATACACAGCCACATGCATACACAGGCACACACACCCCCCCCGTCGCCGCCGCACCTACACACACACTAGCACACCTACACGCACACACAGAGACCCCCCCACACACACACCAGCGCACCTACACACACGCACGCACACATACAAAGACCCGCCGCCGCCGCCATCGCACACATACACACACACACACAAGCGCACCCCCCTCCCCCCTAGAACTAAGCCCCACTTACCGCCATTCGGGACTTCTGTAGCCGGGGTTCTCCCTCGGGCATGGGAGCCCCGCTCTCAGGCACTCCGTGGGCGCGTGCGTGGGACTTCCGAAGACGGAAGTCCCGCCCAAAGGAACTGGCTCAAACGCGCATGCGCAGTGACCAGACGATAGCAAAATCATTTTCACTGTCACCATCATGCCCCATCGTCAGGATACCGCCCACAGATTGGGTTCGAAGGACAACCAGAACTTGCTGTCTGCCTGGCAGTCTTGTTATTTATATGTGTCTGGGTTGCTAGCGCGTCACGCCGCCAACGCTTCAGACCCGGGAGGTGAGTAGGGTGTTAGAGCGAGCTGCAGGAGCTGTCTTTCAGATTCCAGGGGGTTATGTTCCGGAGCCCACAGGGACAAGCAGGGTTTCTTATTCCCCAGCGCCCCGGATTGCCAGGGAGCAGCGGGCGTGCAGGGTCCCGTTCTTTGGAATGGACAATGCGGCGCTGCAGGCGAATGCGAGAGCTTGAGAAATTACCGCCGAGCGCTGCATAGTGTATTGTGTGTAATGGCCTACAGCTGCTTGTTGCGTTGCCTTCACCCTGTATTTCGTGCTAGTGACCGCTTTGGCTGTCAGTAGGAAGGTTGCTGTGCTAGTAGCACTGACAGTAGTGGGGGAGGAGTCGGCTGTGGCTGCAACGAGTGGGTTTGCTGTGGTTGCATACTAAGAGTGCGTGTGTGCAAAATCTGGGTATAGTACTGTGTGCGGTGCTTTCTGTAGTACTATGCGCACCCCAGAATCCCTTTTGTGTCTCCCCCACCACACCATAGCTGCAGTACTACTAGAGTGTATGTGTGCACTTACTCTGGTTATGGGAGCCGTGTGTATTCGTTAGCTGGCTGCGGTGCTAGCAGCGTGGGTGTGCGCCCCGCTTGCCGTGGAGGTTCCACGGATGCATTACTGCTACTTATAACCGTGGGTGCTGTGCTGGCCCCGGCTGTAGTGTAACTGAAGATACTGGACTAGCAGCATGTGCTCTGGCTGTAGTACTAGTAGTTTGTGTTTGTGCGCGCTCTACTTTGACAGCAGTGCTCGTAATTTGTGGGTATCGCTACAGCGTACACACCTTGGCTGTAAAGTAGACCTTGTGTATACTGCTGGGGGTGGGTGTGTGTGATCATCCCTAGTAGGTGCCCGACGCCTGTGTGTCATGTCTGTACTACTAACTGCGCACAAGCACTGCTGCAGTGTGCTAGTAATTTCTTTTTTTTATTTAAAAAGAGAAATTTTTATTGGCATACAGGAAAAAGAACCATACAAAAATATATATATATGGGTGGTGCATACAATAGCGGTTTTTTTCCGTCACAGCCCGTTCGAGAGTGCGCGCTGTTTGTTTCCCCTTCATTACAAAAAAAAGAAAGGAGAGAGAGAAAGAAAGAAAAGGAGAAAAAAGGGGGAGGGGGCTACTGGTGCTTCTTCAGGTGGTCGTCGAGTGGGCGCCACATGTGTAGTTTGGCGTTGTGTTCTTTCGAGAAGTTGCCTGTGATGTTGTCTGCCCCTCTCAGGAAAGTGACCCAATTAATCCATGTTTTAAAGTTTGCTTTGGCTGTGTTTTTCCAGTTCGTTAGGATTATTTTAAGGGCTGCTGTGAGGAGTAGGTCCAGGAGTTCTCTCTCTTCTCTACTTTTTAGGTTCGCGGTTAGATGTTCTGTCGCCAGGCTTACGAAGCTGATTGTTAGGTCTGTTTTGAGCATATCATTCAGGAAGGAGTTGATCTGTGTCCAGAACCTCCTGACTTTCACGCAGGTGAAAATGAGGTGTTCGAGGGTGCCCTCTTCTTTCTGGCAGTTCCAGCATTTGTCAGAGTCTGCGATGCCGACCTTGTGAAGCTTGGATGGCGTCCAGTAGGCCTTGTGGAGCAGCCAGTACTTCGTTTGCGCTAGTTGTGGGGTGACTTTGTTTGTTGTAGCTGAACTCCACATTTTTGCCCGCTCTATTCCATTCATTTGCCTGCCCAGGAGTGTCTCCCATGCGTTGGTGGCTTTCTTGTTCTGCGCCAGCGTGGAGGGGGTCAGGAGCTTGTAGATCTTTGCCGTTTGGTGACCTGTTGAGTTGAGGAGCAGCAGGTACTTGATGATGCCTGGCTCCTCTCTGCGTAGGTTGGCTTTCGTTATTGCTGTCTTCATCTTGAGGAAGTTGTAGAGCTCTTGGTGTGGGAGGCCGTGTAGCTGCTGTAGGTTCTGAAACGTCAGCGGTCCTTGCTTGCTTTCTGTCTGGTTGGGGAGGCTGATGCCTTTCTCGATCCATATGTCGTTGTTCAGGATCGTACCATGATATGTTACCCTTGTGTTGAACCAGATGGATTCCCATGCTGTGCTTCTCAGCTTCTGCGCCATGCGTTTGTCTACTTTCAACAGTGCCTCCCTCGTGTGTTTCAGTATGGCGTTGGACTTTAGTGGGTTGCCGGTTTGCTGTTAGAAGGGCTATTGGCTTAAGCCCTCCCAGGATGTCTTGTTCGACTTCTAGCCATACTGGTGTGTACATTTGTGTGCTGTCTATCCAGGCGATCCCCTGTCTCGCTAGGCATGCCATTTGGTATATTTTGCATCCAGAACGGGAAGATGACGGAGTCCATGTGCGAAGCCAACATCACCATAATCCCTAAGGAGGGGAAAGACCCACAATACCCCCAGAACTACAGACCAATATCGCTAATAAATGTCGACTGCAAAATCTACGCGAAGGTCTTAGCCAACAGACTAAACAGAATACTGCAGGAGATAATCCACACCTCACAAGTGGGCTACATTAAAAACAGACTATCGCAGGACAACACAAGGCTACTTTGCCATCTAATCAACCACACGGCAAATAGCAACGAACAAGCAGTCATGATAGCGCTGGACGCGGAGAAGGCCTTTGATAGAGTCTCATGGCCCTTCCTGAGAAACTGCATGGGACGTTTCGGACTGGGGGAAAAGTACACGGCAATGGTCATGTCCCTCTACAACAAACCGAAAGCAAAAATAGTGGTAAACGGCAGTGCATCTGAAACACTCACGCTGGGAAGAGGCACCAGACAAGGATGCCCCCTCTCACCCGGCCTCTTCCTACTTGCTCTAGAACCCCTGCTAGCCAGAATACGGGACAACTCAGACATAACAGGCGTCAAGATCAGGAAGAAGACTGTCAAACTAGCGGCGTACGCAGACGACATCCTAATAACAACAGCGAATCCCTCCACGTCAATAAAAGCGCTAATGGCCACCATAGGAGAGTACGCGGAAGCCTCAGGCTACAAACTCAATAAGGAGAAATCGGAGTGCAAGCCGATGAATGTCCACACCACGAGAGAGGTCCTAGGCGAATCTGGGCTGGCCTGGCAGACGAAACCACTGAAATATCTAGGACTCCACTTTGGAAGAGACCTTGCATCAACGCTACAACACAACGAGGACCTGACACTGAAAAAAATAAAGGAAAGGCTGGAGCTATGGTCACCCAAATACATAAGTTGGTGGGGTCGAATTGAAACAATCAAAATGATGATAACACCGGCGATAAACTACACACTGACAATGCTACCACTCCTAATGACAGAGACATTCCACAAAAAACTAGATCAACTCTTAAACATCTTCCTATGGAAAAACAAAAAACCAAGGATAAGCCTACAGAAACTAAGACTGGCGAGAGACCTCGGAGGCCTCAACTTGGTGTGCTAGTAATTTCATTTTCAGTCTGGTCCCTCATAGTCCTGCCTCGTTTGGAGCTGCGGTTCCATTCTTCAGTGACAGGCTGATGATATTAATTAGTTGATTCCTGTAGGCGGGTGAGCTTGTCTGGCGTGCCCAGTTCACACAGCCTCCCTCATCTGACCAGTGGATGCCTGAAACGCAGAAACCTTCCTCGGTTTCTTGCACGCGTTATCTTTAGAGGCGGGAGTTCACATGTAAACATCCCAGCCCTCGACCCCTCCACATCCTACATCCAATTTGGCAGTTCCCATCAACTCGGCCAATAGTAAACGTGCATGTTCACGATCCTCGCTTTGTATGTTCTCATCTGGGCATATAAAAACCCTATGTTTGCTACAATCATGCCTTCGTGGGTGCTCTGTATCTGCAGCATCTGTTCTCTCATATTAAAGACCTATGTTTGCTACAATCATGCCTTCGTGGGTGCTCGGTATCTGCAGCATCTGTTCTCTCTGTGTAAATGCCCGCCGTTAAGTAATGTGTAAGCACAATATTGAATATATAACTTATAAAACCGATTTTCCTCAACTTGTGTTAAACAAGTTGCACACATAGTGCCGATACATCTTATGTACAACGTTTTGTAAACACCGCATCCCTTCTGAGGAAGCAGTTTGAAATCAAACCACACATCTGCCCGACAAGTATGACGGGCAGCTGTAGGTTGCCGGATCTCAAGTTTTGTGATCGCTGTGTGTTGTCATTTATTTACATTTCACCAATTAAAATTACAACTGCATATCTGGAATGCATTTTTGCGTCATGCTGCTGTAGCACGGCTATTCTCAACAGTTTTAAAATGTTACCTTTTTTATTCCTTTCTGGTCTTGGCATTTAACCCCCTTCTTTTTTCGTGCCCTACAGACTATTAAGAAAGATTTATTGCTAACAGTTAGTGTTCTTAATCTTATAGTTGCATAGCTGATTCAATAAATATCGTCTCGGCATACTGCAATCTCTTTTCCATAGTAACTACTCGTCCGAGCTGGTAAAGCAGCCAGCAGCCAGGAGCATTAAAATCATAATCTGTAGTTAGACGTTCATTGTTCTCCTCAAGGGGTATGACCCACATTAATAATACATAGCTAGCGATACTTTCTCGAGTGCTTGTGTTAACTAGATTATGTATTTAACAATTGCCAATCATGCATGCCCTTCTACCCCGTGTGCTGCACTGTCTGACCTTACCTAACCCTTCCACCGCTGGTATATTTTAGCTTGTGGTTATGTGGTCTAGGTTGCTACTTTCCCTTGGGTCAAAGCGTCAATTTGTTACTCTTGCTAATCTATCCTGTTGTATCTGTTTTTAGCTTTTTAGTTGCTGAAGCTAAGCATTCTAGTTCTTTTGTACTGTATGTGTAACCAGTGTAAATTATCTGTATGGTTATTTTACTGTATGTTGTGAAGTAAACTCTGTGCAGATTAACTTCACGTTTTATTAATAGAGATGCACATGTATTCTGTCTCAAAGCATGTTTTTACTATCCTTTAACCACTGGGAAGGACGTGACCCCCCCCCACACTATTCGTTTTCTCAGTCCTTGCAAGCGCAGGACACCTGTATGGTACAGGCATGCTCACTTTACAAAATCTACCCCGCTTTTCTCACCGGTTCAGTCAGACGTTCCTGTAGTTGAACATTACCTAGTAATAGCCATAGAGATGCAGACACATGTGTGAGCTGCAAGCTTATTCACACAGACCTATTTATAGTCAAATGGAAGTACGTATCGTTAGAATGTCTACAAAGAACCCACGAGGCCCGATTCATCACGATTTCGTAGTGACTCTCTCATGTGACCCTCATGGCGTACTCGTGAATTCCAGAGCACTGCAAGAGTAAGTTGCATTTTTTCACAGCGAAGTCTTTGTGTCTTGTGTCCGCTGTAAATTAGCTTTCTTATCTTTGGGGTTTGATACGGCGTTTAATAGCCATTCAGCAGCAATGTACTTGGCATCTGAAGAAGATTAGAATGTTTCTTTACTACTGGCAGAGCGCAGATGTGGAAAATGCCCCAATTTGATGCATGTTATCCTTGCTACTTTAAAGTACACAGGCATGCTCTTGCTCCTCTTTCACATCTCGTCCCAGGTGCTGTAAGGTTTCTTGAAGCCACTGAGCAGAAGGTCTTGTGGCGCATATTAAGCAGATGAATGTACATTGTTTACACCAGGTCATGAAAATCCTGCATTGTTTGGGCTCTACATGGATCCCTGGCTAGAGTAGAAACTAGGTGCCAGATAATGCACATTCTGATTTGATCATATTTCAAATTTTCACTCTCTCAATTTTCTATTGGACATCTTCTGAAACCTTTACAGGTGTGGTGGTAGAATAGGAGCAAAGGGCAGAAACAAAAGTATTAAGCAAAGGGGCAACTGGATCAGATTCGGTGATACGAGATGGGAAAAAATTAAAAGGGTAGGAAGAACAGAAAGAAATTGGAAGCTGAGTAGAAAGGGAGCAGCTAAGGAGCTGCACCTGACTGCAGACTTAAAGCAGATTATAGAGTAGCACGTGGAAAATACAATGAACATAATCTTCACAAAAGTTATTTACAAAAGATATTGCCATTATAAATTACAATAACTTTTATTTAAGTATTAATTATTAAAGAAATTAAAAGATATTTTTATTTGTAATATCAATACATCTAAGTCACATAAATACAACACATATTGCATTACAAATGCTATAGGTGTCACATTTGCGAAAGTTAAAACTATTGGCATTGTAAATGACAAAGCTATTAATTTCGCTATTTTCAAATCCAACACATAAATAAAAAATGTGTCATTTACAACACCAATAGCTCAAACTTTCCTAATGCGAGACCTATTGCATTGCAAATGCTTGTTTTTATGGACTCCGATGAGATTTAGGTGATGGACTCGTTCCCCTATTTAGGAGTTTTTTTTTATAGAAACCAATCATGGTCTAAATTACTAGAGGGAAGAGCATTGGGCATGCTGAGAAACCTTATGGCACTGAAAACATTCTCTAAAAGACTGGGAGTCAAACCTCTGACCCCAATGAAAAAGATTTACCATGCTAAAACTAAGGAGGCAACAGTATATGGTGCAGTGATATGGGGGATGGCTCCCTGTGATACTCAGCAGTCCATAGAGAACAATTTATTTAAGTCTTTTACTTCCGTTCTACAGTCATGCTCAAACTATGTTTTACATATGGAATTGGCTTTACCATACATCATTGACATGAATAAAATGGCACTGCTCCTACTGTGGCACTCTATCTGGCGCAGGGTGACAGTTCCCCTCACGCAAAACTTGATAAGACTCATTCTAAAGTCAGATAATTATAGTAGGGTTAAGTGGCTATAGTATGTGGAGTCTTAATTATCTGCCATTGCTTATGCTACCTTTTTAAAGACCCCTCTTTTTGTAAGTCCATGTCTAAGCAAAAACTGGTTGAGATATTCATTTTGAGGGCACAATATCTGAGAAAGGAAAAAAACTCCCACACCCAGACTGCTCGTCTGTATGAACTAACACCAGTGTTGATGGAGGGAAGATTTCTGTATCTGGCTGATGTCACACTCTCACACCACAAATACATTTTACTGAGATTTCGCTTAAATATGATCCCATTGATAATAGATTTTCCAGAGAAGCAATATAAACATTTTCTGATTTCTCAGTATGTCCTTGTGACAAGTTCCCACAAAATGATCTCCACATTTTGTTTTTTGTGGTTTTTATTGTCAAGAACGACACAAATTTATTGTACCAATTTGCAAGAGTCATAATTTTAAATATTGCCGTGTAGCTCTGTTCTTCCTCAAATCCTTGCAGAACTCTTATGTCTGTTTTTCTCTAGCCTCATTTCTCTGGGCATGTCTAAAAAAGAGAAAGCAGCTGGGCCCTTAAGATATTGCAGGATGGCTTATCATGTTTTTATTGTATACATATTGATTAATTAGATTTTATGATATAATGAATGTTTGCATTATTTTTATACCAGGGTTTATGATAATTTTTACTGTGTCTTTTATAAACTATGACTGTAAACACTTATGATCTTATGAGTAAGATCGAATAAAGGACTTTGAGATAGACACTGTCAATCCATTCATAAATAAGATAATCAATGCCCCCCTGTCATTAGCCAAAGTTCCCAATGAATAGCAGCTGGAAGCGGTCAGACCACTCCTAAAGAAACAACTCGCCGATCCCAACACCCTTACCAACCTTCGACCTAGCTCCCTAATCCCACGTCTAAGTAAAATCAAAGAAAAATGAATTAATTCCCAACTCATGTCCTTCCTGGAAGGAGCAAATATCTTACACCCTAACCAATCAGATGTCAGACCTCAACACTCTACGGAATCAGTTCTCCTGTACACTGCTGAATCCCTTAAAGCTGCACTTGATCAAGGAAAGAATGCTGTATTGGTCTTACTGGATCTATCAGCCGCATTCCATATGGTCTGATATGCCATCCTCTTGGGCTGTCTCAATCCCTATGGCATCTTGCCCTGGCTTGGCTCAAATCGTTTCTGCAAATCCGCAATCAAGTCATCACCCTTGAGCAATACCAGTCAGCAGAAAAAACCCAGCTTTCTTTGGTTCCACAAGGGTGCATCCTTAGACCAGTGCTCTTTAATGCCTATATTGCCCCACTGATTAGTCTGAACATCAAGACCATCTCATATAAGGACGACACGCAGCTAGTCATGGTCCTAGACAAAAATACACAATTAGCGGATGAAAACCTCTGTCAATGCCTCACAGTGGTTTTTCACTGGATGAAAGCCAACCACCTAAAGTGCAATTAAGAAAAGACAGACATTATGCCTGTGGGGAAAGGAAACACCTTCTCACCCAGTCTATGGGGGCCAGCTGACATTCCACCTCCCCTAAATAGAGTAACGGTAGTCAAAAATGTGGGCGTCAAGTTAAAAGCAACACTACCCTTCCACCAGCAATCTTTAGTAGCTGGGACCTGCTTTCACGTGATAAAATCACTTAAAACGTTATATGACTTAATCCCCAGTTCGGCTAGACAAGCAGTTGCAGTGGCCCTAATTCCATCTAGACTGGACTACTGTAATAGCCTTTATGTGGGCACCAACAAGTCGGTCCTACATAAACTGCAGATGGTACAACACGCAGCTGCCCGCCTAGTATTAAAATGGCCCAAGAGATCATCAGCTTCGGCTGCTTTGGAAGCATTACACTGGCTACTAAGAATCCTGTTCAAGATTCTGATAATTACCTTCAGAATCTTCCACTCCTTGGTTCCTCGCTATCTCAGGCCCAGGTGTTACGGTTCCCTTCGGTACTGCGGGGGGTGCCGAGAGTAATGCTGTCATATGCTTGATTCAGGCTACCCTCCACTCTTACCTGGAACGTGGAAAGAGTTGCTGTGAAGCGTGGCGCCGTGCTCAGGATGCGAACGGCTCCTGCACTCTTCTGCATTACAACCGAAGGAACGTACGTGAAGACGTCAACCCGGAAACACTCAAAAGAGGCTTCCGGGTTGAAAACGATGCAGATTATTTTGCTACAGGATTGGAGCAACACCCTGTGAAGGAACAGCGTCTTCTGGTGCGGTAAGGTGGCGGAATGCTTTAGATGGGATTATGGTATTTAACCCTGCAAGGTTATCTTGGACATACCTTAATTATCGAGTATCAGAACTAATGTTTGGGCACTTATTTCACTGAAGAGACTTGTTGCCTTAAGGCTCAATACTTTTGCGGTGTGCCTATTACCAAACTTCCTTATCGTATTACCATTGACATTTTAACCCTTGAAGAGGAAACATTTATGCCTAATGTTTTATGAATGCATTGACTGGATGAGAATCATTTTCAGTCATCACAAGTACAAGTGCACAAATCTAGGATTCCTTTTACCCTCGCAGCACTTGGTTTATAATTGTTCATTACTGTTTCCTTACAGGGGGTCCTGAGGTCTTAATAGGATTCATCCCCTGTGACACTTGGTTCCGTTATTTTGTTGGTGGGTATTGTGCGTGTGTGTCCTTGATGGTGTTAAAGACTCAAATACAGGTGCCTAACAACATACTCTGGTATTTACTGGTTAGTTCTTTATTTGAGAGTCCTTTCCTTCACCATTGACTAAACAGGAATAGGACATTACATGTGTGCTCTTGTGCAGGACTGTGTTGTTTTTCCTTTACAGGTAATAATAGAAAGAGAGGTTCTGTATACCAAATGTTAGCAATTGTCAACCTATGTTCAAAGTGTTGTTTCTCGTTTCAGGTCTCCCTCCCTGCTGTCCCCATCCTTTCCTTCCCTCACTTGATCACCTTAATCTTCCGAGCTATTATAGCATTCAGAATTAAGGCTATCAAGGGGTGAACCCACTTGAGCCATGTATTGATCCAGAAGATCCCACAGGAGAAATCCGATAGATGACACCAGGTTTGTGCGCTATGTACCTCAACGTACTCTCAGGTCATCCAACGCCAATCAGCTAAAACCACGAGTGTTTAGCTGCGTCTCAAAAGGGGGTAAATATCTCGCCATGATCGGCCCCAAAGCCTGGAATCAACTCCCCAAGCATCTTTGTCCTATTCAATCAGAAACTCGTTTCAGGAAGGCCCTGAAAACTTGGATTTTCACAGCGCCTGATGCACTATGCAATGCACTCATCCAAATCACTTCTCCACCTTTGTCTACCATGTCTATCTAGTGATTCATCTAGCACCATGACGCTCCTAGGAGTGAAAACTGTGATCTACAAATGCCTGTTAACATAACATAACACATCCCTGTCTGACCTCCTTGGGAGTCTAAAAGATTCAGTTTCTCCCCTTCTGTACCATATCTGACGTCGGCATTTACGTCTGCGTGAAGAGCTCTAAGAAAATTGATCAACTGAGCTGGCAATCCAATTACCCCAAGAATGTCTCAAAGCTTAGACCTGTTCACCCTGTCAAAGGTGCTACTGAGGTCCATAAATCCATAAAAATGGACCCCTGCTTCGCCACAACATATTTCCCTATAAAGAGGTTAACCCCTTGCATGCTGATGACGGCCCCTATCCGTCATGCACTACAATACTCATGTGCTGATGACGGCTGGGGGCCGTCATAAACCCATCCACTCGCGATTTTGCAGCACAGGGGGAAAATCGCTGCAGCATGGAAGGGGTTAAGGTTCGAGCATTGTTCCAATGTACCCATCCCATCCCTGAATCCATATTGAACAGGACAGATAATATAATTTGCCTGGGCCCAAGCTTCCACTTGATGAAGGACAATACGCCCAACCACCTTACCCAATGAGCTTCACGGGAAAATTGGTCTGTAGCAGGTAGGGTTCAGCCTATACCCCTTCTTAAACACTGGGACTAAGGTAGCACATTTCCAGGTCAATGGTAGGCCTAACTGGGTCACGACATTAAGGACATTAGTCAGAACTGAAGCCCAGAGGTGTGGTTCTGCCTTGTATAAATCCATGGGTATCCCATCTGGCTCGGGTGCTTTATTGTGCGGGCTACCCATGATGGCATCATAGACCTCCTCATACTCAAACCTAATCTCAAGTGGGTACAGGTTATCAGCGTCACCCTGGTGAGTGGGGAGATCTTTCTCCAGTGCGTACACCTTGTGGTAGTGGGCAATCCAAAGGGCTGGGGGGGATAGAGGAGCCTATATTATCTGTCGCAGCCACGTTGGGCTGCCTTCCATTAATCACCGCCCAAAAGCCCCTGGAATCTCTAGAAGAGCAAGTGGACACCAACCGTTCCCAAGAAGCTCCTTTAAGTTCAGCCTTTTGCTTCCCTAAGGCTATTTTGTACTCCTTTCTAGCGCCCTTGATAATATCCTGATTGCAGGGTTTAGTGTTGAGAGCCTCAAGTAGATAATTACCCGCCGATCTGCAAGCTTTGTTGAGCCAGCCTAATTTGCACCCCTGGCTGTACTCGCCTTATCCCTAATGATATTAGCAGTGGACTAATTTATTTGGTCAAACGCTTCCACGATTAAATCAGGTGATGTTTCCAGGGCTAACAGGGGTTCCATGATAATAGCGATATGAAGGCTGACTACAGATTTAATCACTTCAGGCATTGGAAGATTGTGCCCCTTTACCCTCAAACCCCCATCTTTTGTAGCTAAGCCAGTCAGGCCTGGGTCAGAGTTTACGCCAGAACCAACATTAACTCCTAGTACAATTTCTATTGGGTTGTGGTCGCTAAAATTAGTTTCATGTACCACCCCTGTGCTGACATAACGATCAAGAGACCTCGAGATAAAACTATAGTCAATAATGGTCCCTTTACCCCAACCCACAAAAGTGGGCAATTCCCTAGACAGGCTGGACCCCACAGCCATTACATTCCTTAAACTAGCTTGACCGACCGAGCGCCTTCGATAGTTTACGCCCCCTCTGATCCGACCCGGGGTTGCTAGACACTAGGTCCTCTACCACAAAAGGGTTATCATTGTTGAGATTTTGTCCTAACTTAGCGTTAAAATCCCTACCTATTATAATGTTAAAAAATTTCAAATAAGTATATGATCTGATCTCTAGGAGTGACACTACTTCAAAGAGCGCCTCACTGGCACCCAGGGTCGCTGATTGAGTTATAAAAATGTAACTAAGAAAAAATTCAAATCTTCAGAGATAAGTACGCAAAGGATCTGAATTCCACTGTGTTTTAGGGAAATTGGAAGTACCCTCAGGTTAGCTGAGAATCTGAATAAAATAATCAGTGCCCCTCGGAGGGAGCGCTGCCACACAAAAACTTTCATATCCTTCCCAGCCAACCGGATGAAGAGCCCAGGTCTCATGGAGAAAAATAACATCAAAATAAGAAATACAATTCTGCCATTTAGGATCCACCAGCTTATCTCTAATACCTGTTATGTTCCAGCTTAGAATTTTTGGGATCAACCGGAACACTTGAAGATGTAGGCTCAGCATGAAGATTACTTGGACGGCCAATGTCTAGGCTGGGGGTCTGACACTAGATGTACGAAGGGAAATATCCTGCAGTCAATCATTTTGGACTAAGGCACAGAGGGGATCAATTCTGTTACTCACAGGGATAGCTATTTGCTCGAAGGAGATAGCTGATTGCCTAAAGGTGTGATGGTTTATGCTAACTCCTATAGGGTTTGGAACTGTAAGCTACGGTAGAAAAAGCCGAACAGAAGGATGTTAATACGTGCTTCCTTGATGGGTAGTGGAACTGAACTAGAAAGTAAACGCTTGGCCAGGGCAGGTGAACTACAGTTGATAACAATACAATTCCCCTCAGGGATTTAGGCATGGGACCAACCCACCCAACCCTTCTGACAAACAAAATATTGTCATAGTCCTTACAGTCAAAATGTGCGTTATTTGCCAACCAATGACATACTTTGTTTTCGAGTTGGCCGGTAGTTTCTATTGTGTTAGAGCTAATGCTTGGAACCCTTGACAAAATAGCTACATAGGGACAACAATCCGGAGGTAAATTTAGGCAGGGGAGCGTGCGTATGGCTTAGCCTTCCTGCCCACTGGTACCCCTAGCACTGGTTGTTCCAAACAAGGCCTGCGGGACCTGTCCTCTTCTGGAGGACTCCTTACTGCAGATGAAGCTAAGGGAACCAAGGGCTGGGAGAGCAGCAGGAGTGGGTTAGGGATGCAGATATCCACTCTTTCCGTGGCTTGGCCTTTGGACAAAGTATCTCGCCTATGGATATTGAGCGGATCAGTCCCCATAACCCCCCCCCCCCCCACTCCCCAAGTGACAAATCAAGTTCATGGCTTCTTTAAGTGGATCAAACCCTACAGCCAGTTTGGTTATGGCTGACTTCAGGGCAAATAATCTTTTCATCTAAAGGGCGATATTTAGCAGGGTTGCTTCCTTAAGCTGGCCAATCAAATCAGACCAGTCCATAGTAGCAGGACTCACTAAGCCTGGACAATTAGAGCTAGGCCGGTTTGTAGATATGGTCGAGGGTCCTTTCACGCATATGTGTGCATCTAGTGCATTGCCCTAGCAGCTGTTACAGAGTTATAAGATTTGACTTGAATAGTACAGAAGGAATTTGCGACAAACGCATTAACGATCTTACTAGGGATGTATGACATTAAAACGCCTGCTTTTACCACGCATGCCTTTACAACGCGGTATTTACAACGCATGCCTTTACAACGCATAGCGCTTTGGGGTGCTGGATAGTGAATAGTTTAATTTACTATTCCAACTCCAGTCCCCGTGGATAGTAGGGAAGGTGTTGGATAGTAAATTAAATCTATTCCCTATGCTAGAGTGCCCCCCAGCGCAATGCGTTGTAATGGTTTGCGTTGTAAAAGTTGCGTCGTAAAGGCACTGCATGGTAAAAGTTGCGTTGTAAAGGATGTTTCCCCTTACTAGGAATGGGAATATGCAAACTCGGGGTCTCGCACAGTGACTTGAAGAGGGCACATTAACCCTCTGATCTGTTTTATAATGAGCCAAACCTGTGACCAGAAATGGCGGGCATACCTCAGCTGCAAGTTCATTAACCACTTGAGCTATCTTACTATTAGCCCTTTAGCTTACCGGGTCTGCACACAGATGTTTACAGCCAGGGCGTTAACCCCCTAATCTGGTTTTATATTGTGCTAACTCGACCCAATGATATTGGAGTGCTTTACATGAGCACCAGTTACATTACACAAAGACACGTTTCATTTTTAGGTCTCGCCTACGCAGCGCGCATTCGCTGCTTAGGCAAAAAGACCTTTTGTTATCGGCATGTCTTTTCAGCCAAAAATGTGCACGCGTTCCATTGCCTTCAATGGCAACGCGTGCACGTGTGGCTATTCACTTGTGGGAGGGAGCGCTGGCATATGGAAGAAATTATCGCTCCCGCGAGTGAATCGCGCAGGCCCCCCGCCTCCGCCCTGCTGCCGCGCGAGCTTGTTCTTTAATGAGGTGACATTTCTTGATTTGCCGAGTAGGATTTGGACGGCATTGTTCGTTGTGCTTCAAGAGTCACCTCAGACAGTTCCTTCTGACGCCACCCAAGCCTCACGTGCCAGGAACGACCTCTGCCCCGAACCCTCCCCTTCATGTATCTCCGACCTTCCCATAGTGGCAGCGGACAAGAGGGGGATTTTACCTCAGCCACACTGTGTCTAAATTTGAATTAAATCACCGCTTGTACAGAGTGAGTCATCTTAATAACTATATATCTGTGGTCCCTGCTTACACGCTACATTATTACCACTCCAGTCTTTTGGAGGTTATGCTGTACGTGGGTATTTTTTTCCCCTTGCTGCAAAGGAACATAAGCAGAATTTTGACCAGTGTCTATTACTCCGGCACAGTAACTTTACGTGATAGCGTGGAGTGCTGGGGCTTTACAGTTTACAGGAATAGAAAACCAGAGCCCAGCTTCCCTTCAGTGGGTAACAGTTGTTTAGAAACACGTAGGTGCTTAATATTTACTCGTGTGCATGTGCTCTGGTTGCGTCAGGCATGGCAAGTGAAATCTCGGTCCCATTGAGGAAGCTATCTGTTAGCGGTTTGGTGACTTAGAATTTGTTATGAGGTGCTACATTGTGGCTGGCTGGATATAGCTCATTGTAATTTTCCATTGATCGCTTTTTATTCATATCGACCCAAGCAATGCCCAAACAATGTGCCTTTATATATGAGAGGCAAAATGTAATTAGGCGGCAAGCAGCAGCAATGTGTACAATCAATCTGCATATAAACCAACTTCACATTTAAGATCCCAAAATATACATTTCCATTTAGCCTTTATGTCATCCTGCGCTTCATAGATTTATGAAACCCTTCATTTTACTGCCAAGTTTAAACGTGTCACACTTTTTTACCTCCAACGTGGAGTTCAGTTCACCATATTGCCATGGTGGCAAAAGTGACATTACAGACCTTGTGAGTCCCAAACACATTACAGGGTTAACCTCTTCCTTTTCCCACAGTTAGTGCCTCGGTTGCATCCTGCCCCACTGAGGGGTAATGAGAGGAAACTACAAAAAGGAAGCTTTCGGTTCCTGACACTCCTGTGATGACCCTGAGAGCAGGGGTAGAAAAGGAAGTGCCAACTGGACCAAAGGGCACTGCAAAAGTAGCAGCTACTACCCTTGGCAACCTCTATTTGATGTGCAGAACCATTAAATGTGCATGGGATGATTGGCCGGGGTCTCTTCTGTTGACGCTAGATCAATCTGGCAGATCTTCAACTGGCCACAAAGATTGCAATAAGGTATTCTTCGAGGCCTATAGGTGTAAAAGCATGGAGAACTACATGCCTTTATTCATCCCCCATGCTTTGAATTCTTATTAGCTGACTCTCCGGGATTGAAGAGATTACTAATGACCCTTTAATAATGTACTGGCTAACTCTTTGCCTGGACTTAATTATTCAGCACCTCTCAGCTAAACCCAGCCCTAAAGCCTACTTCAGGTCCCCTTGCTTTACCATCTCTCTTTCAAAGACCACTCTGAAAGTTCCTTGGCCAATTTCCGCCATTGCCTGGTGAACATCGCCTCCTGGATATCCTCTAACAATTTAAAATTGAACACTGACAAGACGGCGGTCTTATTTTTTAACCAGAAATCTCCAATTCCCGCTAATGTTTGGTGGCCGTCTGAACTTAACCCCCCCTGCCCCCCGGCACCAGTTCAAGCTGCCCGTAATTTGGGTTTCCAATTTGATACAGCTTTATCCTCTAAAACTCAAATCAATAAAGTTTCGGCATCTTGCTTTGGAAAGCTTCGAATGATTAAAAAAATGATCCCTTTTCTTCCACTTGACTCATGTAGGACGGTAGTCCATGCCCTCATAACGTCCCATTTGGACTACGCAAATAGTCTGTATGTAGGAGCCCCGGCGTGTCTCATTAACCGTCTTCAGACAGTGCAGAACTCAGCCGCCAGGCTGATCTGTAATATTCCTTATCGCCACTCCATTTCACCTTATTTGGCCAAACTGCACTGGCTACCAGTGAGATACCGTATACAGTTCAAGGCCCTGGTCCTTGCCTTTAGAGCTCTTAATGGACGAGGGCCTGCATACTTGAGGCACAGACTTAAGATTACACAAGAGACACGTGACCTCAGATCTAATCACCTCCGTCTAATGTATGCCCACGATTCCGTCTTGCACGCACTGGAGGCCGGGCCTTTGCTGTTGCCACTTCCAAACTCTGGAATCAACTACCGATTGAACTCAGATTTCTCACATCAGAGCCTTTGTTTCGGAGGAAACTTAAGACCTGGCTCTTTTCTCTGATCTAGCCCTCACTGAACTTCTCTGGCTGCCGCACGTCTACAGCGCCGGGACACCCCCGTTGGGGGAAGCTGAGCGCTTTACAAGCTTCTAAATAAATAAATAAAAATAAAATCCTTGTGTCATTGCTGTACATCATCACTATTTCCTTAACTTCATCTCTGTCCCATCACACCCACCAAATCAATCCTTCTTGTTAAATAAAAATTGCTATCTCAGCCTATTCGAAGTCTGAAACTTATTTGGGAACATGAAGTCTGAAATATATTACCCAGGGTGAAGCATTCAGGGCTCTGGCAGAATGGTCCGCCCACAGGGTGTACCGGATCGGAGACCTTTACAGAGATGGGGAATTACTAACGTTCAATGATTTTTCTACCTCTTTTGATATCCCGAGGGATCAGTCCCTACTACATCTGGCAGCAGTTGCTAAGGTACGCTCTCATTGGGGTACGAGCACGGAGGAGCCCCCGCAACCCAGGGTTTGCCAGGCGCTGTGTGCCACGTCAGCCGGCTTTAGGGCAGTGACGTGTCTCTACCAAGCACTACGCAATGACATTGTAACACCCTTAGTGGGGCACCAGCGCGCGCGACGTGCACAGCTGCCATTTGCCACTCGCCAGCCAGCTTTCCCCGCGCGCCGTCACTTTCAGGGCCGCGCCAACAGGTGTTTACAGAAAGCCCTCGCTCTTCACCTCCCCGGCTTCCTCTTCCTTCTCCGCCCCCACCCTCTACTGACTCGATTTTGCTTCTGCCTCCCTATTCCTAATCCCCCCTTCTCTTTCACATCTTCGGACATTTTTTTACTGAGGCCGGGGGGCTTCCTTGTGGTTCCACGCATGCGATGCGATAAAAATTGTCTTTCATGTGAGCTCCGAGAAAGAAAGGCTCCCAGGCTGAAGGATGGCGATGTTCAGCTATATGCAGTGTGCCCCCAGTCCACAGTAAGTGCTGTGCAGTCCCTGAGGTCCTGCAACTTCTGTCTTGAGAGGGACGTTCTGCTGCTTCTGTTTGCAGGACATCACATAAACCCTGTGTGCCGGACATTGCGTGTGCTCTCTATAAGCTTCTGTGGTACCGGGCGTCCTGTGTGCAACACCGCAACAAACACACCCACTCTGCAGGGTAAGATCATGCATGTGCCCTGCACACACACCGATGCTTTGAGTCTGTGTGTGGCGACTTTTGGTCTCGCTGAGGACTGCGCTTGTTTTTAAGTTACATACGCAGTCCGCTTTCACTTTCGGGACCGCTATGTTTTTTAAAATTACTTTAATAAGCGCTGCGCCCGCTAGGGACAACGCGCTCCTTTCATACCCTTTGTATCTCCCTCTTTCCTTTGTTCTTACACTCCATCCTCCTATCACTCTTCAACCCTCTTCACTCCATTATTTGTTCCTTCATTCCCGCTCTACAACACTCACTTTCTATCTCCATCACGTTTCTTTGTTTCTACCGCTGTCCTAACTCTTGCTTTCTGTCTTCCTTGCTTTTTCAAAGTCTGACTTCCTTCTTAAATTCCTTCCTTCTTTCCCCCCTCCCTCGGTTTCTGTTTCTCAAACTCTCTCACTGTCCTCTCTCCATCCCCTCACTTCCTTTAATTCTTCCCTCCATTTCTGTTTTGTAAATCCACCGATTTTATTTTCCTTAATAACGGGTTCTGTGTTATCACTCTGTCTCTTTCTTTACTCTCTGACTCATTTCATTCCATTCTCAGTTCTTTTCACCACCTTTGTTCCCTTTATACTAACCCCATATTCACTCCAGTCTTTCTTTCCTTCCATCCTGCTAGAGCAGTCTTTTTTCCACTCCATTAAATGCATTTCAGTGTGGGGAGCTCTCCCAGCAGCACCCGCGCCATCTCCTTGTGTGTAAATGTGCACATGCATATCAATGGCCCTGTCTCCTTCCCACTGTAATTGTACTTGGGAGATTAGAGCCTCGTGTATTAATGTAATGGCAAGCATAATAACAGAGCGTGTTCACACTCTTTTTCATCATTACGTCTTCGGAGCACTTGCTGATTATACAGGCAGTTCTAGGACGCTCTTCCTGCTGAGTGAAAAATGGTTTGTAAAACATTACGATCACTAGTTCCTGATGACTGCTGGTACATTTTATGCGCCATCTCGACAGCATCAAAGTCTTCGAAGGCACAATTTGTTTGGAGTTTTGCTGCTGTCGTGGTTTCTCCTGCCACTCCTTGGCAAAGCCCCACGAAATGGCTGCCTGCGAGGCCCAGGTCCAGCATCACTCAGCGCCACCACAGCATCACTCAACAACACCACAGTATCACTCAGCACCACCACAGCATCACTCAGCACTACCACAGCATCACTCAGCACCACCACAGCATCACTCAAGGGCACCACAACATCACTCAGTGCCACCACAACATCACTCAGTGCCACATCACTCAGCGCCACCACAACATCACTCTGCGCGACTACAACAACACTCAGCACCACCACAGCATCACTCAAGCACACAACAATATCGCTCAGGGCCACAACAGCATCACTCAATGCCACCATAGCATCGCTCTACGCAACCACAGCAACACTCAGCACCACCACATCATCAATCCGCACCACCACAGCATCACTCAGTAGTACCATAGCATAACTCAGTACCACCACAGCATCACTCTGCAGCGCCACAGCATCACTCTGCTGCGCCACAGCATCAATCAGCATCACCACAGCAGCAGTCAGCTTCACCACAGCATCACTCAGGGCCACCACAGTATCACTCGGGCCAGAAACAGGATCACTTAACGCCACCACATCAGTCAGCACCACCCACCATTACTCAGCACCACCACAGCATCACTCAGCACCACCACGGGATCACTCAGCACCACCACAGCATCACTCAGCAACACCACAGCATCTCCATCAGCTTTAAAGGTCTTGGCCAATAGGTCTCGCCTTAGGGAACTTATAAGTGTTTAGCCATGCAACAGTTGATGTTGTTGCACTAAGGAGATTGTGCTGCTTAACTAAATACTTATAAGGTCCCAAAAGTAAGAACTATTGGCTATGCCAATACTTGTGAGCTGTTGTGTGTGGCCTGTGGTCCGTCATATCGCAACCGTCCCCAAGTACTTCACAAGTCTTTAAAAGACCATTTTCTTGTGAACGGGGCTTTGTTGTTGTTTCACCCCTTCTGGCCCTGCACCTTCACTCTGCTGATTGCTGGAAGAATTAGCCCCCCCATAGAACGCTTGTACTGCCAGGACCGCTTTGGAATCATAGGAATCTTTCAAGGAGAAAAGGGGAAGCAGCAAATTCAGTGACAAGGTAAAATTGTGTTTTTCTGACTGCCGAGTGCAGACTTTGACACTGTTGGAATATGTCATGGCTGCTGCTGATGTTAATCAACCTTTGCCTTGAGCAAGATTTGTAAGTTCAATATTTGTGTGGCTGAAATTAGTGTCTAAACGTGCTATAACTTTTCACTTAAGGAACTGTAAATACTTGAACATTCATAAAGCAGCTCCAACAATAATCCATAAAAAAACTGTTGGCATTGTAAATGACAATGCCTTTTGTTTATGTGTTTTAAAAACCTGCACGCAGCACTGCGTAAACCTGCACTTTGTACTTTGAGGGTTTGCTTAACGCTTAAATATTAAAGGCAAACTCTAGCAAATGCGACACCTATTGCATTGCAAATGCTTGCTTTATAGACACGGGGAGATTAAGTCATTTGCACAGGCTGCGGAGCCGACGCAGAGGTCCGAATCTGGTTCCTCAGCTCCAAAGTCGGCAGCTCTGAACAACTTGACTGTAGTGCGTTTCCTTGTTGTCTATACATTTGTCTGGGCGGGACGGGGTCAACAACTTCTGGCAGACGGGCGGTAAGCGCCTGTCTTTGACTATTCCATGTGAATCGACTTCTCTCTGCCTCGCTCCACCCCTTCGTGCCAATGCTCCTCCCAAATCAATGCGTGCCCCCAGGGTATCATTTCCAGGGCTTGCTTCTCCTGTCCTGTCAAAATCATGTTGCCCCTAAAGCGTACAATGCACGGTCTCTGACGCTCAAAGGCTCGCATCCACAGTAAATTTAAATACGTGTTTATCTTCAGGGTTAGTCCATTTATGCTCGGCAAAGCGTCACCGACACTAGCAAACTGATGCACGCTGCTGTAATTTAGGGAGTAAACGCGAGGACAGTTATTTTGCTGTAGGAGAGGAGTTTGCTGTAACTCGGTTCCTGTGCCTTCGCTACGTTGGCGGCAGAACTGTCGTTGCCTTTCGGTTATGATTACGTTATTGTGTTGACATTCGGAGCTGCCGTTCGTGATTCCCTGGTGTCAGGGCTCCACTATCAGCGTTTCGCTGGGTCCACGGTGTCAATGATGACCTATCAGTTATATTATATGGTAGTTTCAGCTTTGTCCTGGCGCCGCCAGCCTGGTGTCGCTGTGAGCGTCGCTGATGTCAGTGCTGCTTCAGCTGTGCGAAAGCGAGTGAAGTGGAGGCGGAGCCACGTAGGCGAAAGCAGAGGCCGAGCATCACGCATGCGTACACATGCGCTGTCCGCGCGGAGCTGCAGGTAGAGGCAAACTGTTAGCGGAGCTGTAAAGCTGGCGTTCTGAGCTGATGCAGGGAGTGCGACCCCGACACCCTGGGACCGCGCGAGCCTGTGCCCAGTGCCCACGCGGGCGCCACCGCGTCAGCGACTGAGCGGACGCAGAACAATGGAGGAACGGCCCCCCGGCCCTTCTGGAACGGGCACAGCCACCTTTGGCGGACGAGAGGCAGCAGCGGATAGTGCATTCGACTGCTGCAGTGGCATCCTCGCTCCAGCGTCAGCTGCCCACTGACAGCCACCAGAGCTGCCGTCAACCAATAGTATCCCCCCAGCACTCCTCGGCATCCACTTCCCCTTTACGGGGTCTCAGTACAGTGTCCTGCTTGTGCCAATCCCCCTCCGTAGTTAGACTGCTAACACTCTGTCCCTTTCCCGCACTTTACAAATCACGGAAGCTTACTCTGACCGTAAGATACATCCTTCTCATTTTCTTCAAAGCCCCGTACCCACAATGCGTCCCCATGGTTTTATTTAAAAACCAGTCAACATTTCCCACAGAATATCTTCAATTTCTGACCTCCAAAAACCGTTCTGCCCTGCCTTGACCTCCGCACGGACAGTATTCGCCTTGCCTGGCCCTCTCCAATATCCCTTGCCCCTTCCTCGACCCATCATAGACGCCCTGTTTCTTCCCTAACTTGCCAGCTGACACCCTCGAGTTGCATCTGTGGCCTGCCCGGCGCCTGATTCATTTCCAAAATCTGCATATATTCAACACCCCCTACCTCCTGGCAAACTCGATTAACTGATCCTTTTTAATGCCCAGTACACCGTGTCTCCTAATTCTTTTTAACAAACTCCAACGTCCAAATGCAGTCATTCTCTAAACTCTACTGCTTTCCTCACTGGATCTCTCTATTCTTTGTATTCTGTACATTTTGTAGTAAACTATATGCTCCTAGGATCACCCCTGCCTTTCCTTGTGCACCTAAGATTAACACTCAGGCTCTTTTTGACTTATGGCTGCAACACGATAGTTCTTCTCATGGCCAATATTCTTTGCTTCTCTGGCGGCCACTTCTGATGCACAGTGTTTTCTGTGCATGACTAAGACGACCTGCTCACACTCCAGTGCGGTTCCTCCAATCCCATGGGCGGGATGTGGGGCCTCCATTGGGCAAGTGCACCATTGCAGCATCTTACCAAGGCCATCAAGTACTCCACATCATTGGGCCGATTGACTATAAGCCGCTGGACACAGAGGACTCCTGGAGAGCCTGTGGAACCATTATTGGGATGTGGAACCTCCTACAGCAGCACAACCTGTGAGTTGGAGCCCCCAGACCAACCATCAGGGTTCCTGATCTGTGGGGAACAGCGGAGCTGTTCTTGTTGGTGCCAGAGTTTCTTGCTGGTTTGCCTCCTGACTGCCGTGTGCTTTGCCTCGCTTGCCCTGGTGCGCCAGTATCTCAGAGACCTTCTTCTCTGGGTGGAAAGCCTGGATAGTCTAGTCGGTGTCTTACTCTTCATTGTGGGCTTCATTTTTGTCTCATTCCCCTGCGGTTGGGGTTATATCGTCCTGAATGTGGCTGCTGGCTACCTCTATGGCTTTGTGCTTGGCATAGGGCTAGTGATTGTCGGGGTCTTAATCGGAACATTCCTTGCCCATATTACCTGCAAGAAGATGTTATCACAGTGGGTACTGGCAAAACTTGATACAAGTGAAAAACTAAGGTCTTTTATCCGAGTGGTGGATGGAGGAAGTGGCCTTAAGGTGGTGGCGCTGGCCAGACTCACTCCAATACCATTTGGGCTTCAAAATGCTGTTTTTTCAGTAAGTATGATATTTGTCTGTGGCTCAATATAGGACATGTTGTAATATGTATGCCCATATATATATAATTTGCATCATAATGTGTAACTACATACTTATTGTGTATGATCTGAATCCTGCTAGTGGGCTATTGCATACTGTTTGTCGCTCCTTATCTCCTGAGCTAGGTTTGCTCTATGCAAATGCTATTGCATACATACATTAATTTTTAAGTGTAATTTATTAAAGAACTTCTACTTTTATTATGAGTAGAATGAAATATCACAGTAATGAGTAAACTTTGGGATCCAGTTTCATCGTGTATGAAGTAGCTCGTTCTCCACTATGTTGCAAGAGCCTCATAAACCTTTTCCTACCGTCGTCATTGCAGGGGGCCGTGTTTGCAATGTGTTAAGACCTTTGTACTGTCTTGCTGAAACTTATTGCAGGATAGCCGATGAATCATCCCTAACTACTTCTGCTTAAAGTGAACTTGCTGTCTTTTGATTTGATTTATGCGTTGGGTAACAGGACACTGCAAAAGACAGGGCACTTCATTTTAAGAAGTGAAGTACGCCCAACACACATAGAATTCTATAAGGTAAGTTAACTGGGATGTCTGAGGCCGCACACTTTCTGTCTGGCTCACCTTATGGCAACCACAATCTCCATCATTTGCAGCGCCCTTATTCAGCTTGATAGATCTTCATGTTATATGTTTTAGGGTTCGTTGATTATTCGTAAATTGATAAGTGGACCCAATGTTTGTTAACATGAAAAGACACCATCCAAAAAGGTGATGATACAGGGTCCTAAGCCACCTTATTTGCACGTTAATGCAACGTGTTACCAATAATGTTTACTCAGCAAGCAACAGAAGTCCAAGTCCTCTCACTCCCTCGCACATGTACTAACCTCTTTCTGTCCATCTTATTTGTCTGCAAACACTTACCATCCATTCTTATTGTTGCATCTCATTAGGCTTATTTGCTTCTCATCACTAAACACAAATTCTGCATAGAGGTTACGCAACTGTATGTACACAGTAATTCTTAATGCTTATAGACCACCTGGACGTATGAAGCAAAAAGACAATACATCAGTTAGGTATTAGTTCCTAGGCTGAACTTGCTGGGGTTTGTATCATAAAAGTTAGATGGAACGTTCAGGGGTGATGCGGTAGGAAGTTCAAGGGGGAGGAGGTGGTATTTGGGGGCTACTCTATAACCCACTGCAGTCTCCAATATGGGGTGCGATCTGTGCTCTGACAAAATACCACAGAAGCATCAGCTATCCATTGGCAAATATGAAACCTAATTTGTTGATTTTTAGTGCCCTGGAACATTTCTTTTGTCGGGTGGCCCACTAGACATTTGCAGCTACAGTGTATTTCATTTGTGGCCCAGAAGCTGCTCTTTACAGCTGTATTTATGTACCAGTAATCTTAATTAACATTTCACCCCACTTTGTACCCAATGTGATACAAGCGGCAGAGAGAAGAAGGCTTTCAATTATGTGTAAAATACTACAGAATCTTTAATCCACTTTTATTGTTTAATAAAGTTGATGCACAAATATGTAAGTATTTCAACTCTAAACCAACATGTGTTTTGTGACTCTGATTTTCTTCATCAAGGCCATTGGCTTATTGTCTTAAGGTTTCCGAATTCCCTGCTAACCTATTTTGTTTTCAAAATGCTTAAGTCAATCATTACCTTTTTGACCTCCAGACGATAATAATACGTCAGCGCAACACTTAGCTTTAGTGGGCCTTTATAAGTGCTTGCTGTATGGACTCTTCCTGTTTGGTAACTGCCAGATTGAAACGTCCTTTGAGACCATAATGTTTCAATGTCAAAGTTAGTTGCTAATTTTTCAAAGAATTTCAGTTGTCAGAATCTGCTTGTTTTGTTTGACTTCTGTCTTCAGCTGCCAGCCAATCGCTACTGGTTGGGGTAATGGTGTGCCTTGAAGAGCATCAGTAGAGCTGGGCAAGTAACACTAGAAGCCACTGATTAGTTAAGATTCCTCCCACCTCTGTTTACATCTCCGGTGCCTAGTCTACTACAGACACCTTGGAGAGGCCCCCACCCATCCATAATAATAGGTGTACTAGCTGTACACCATCACAAGGGAAGGAAATAAGAAATTTAGACACATAACAATATTCAGTGCAGATTGTGTGATGATAGCTACAAAGAAGAAAATGTTTGCAATCTTAACTGATCATTTTAGTCTCACAGTATCTGGAAATGGTTTTCAGTAGAATATGATGAGGTGTGTAGAATGGAGGCCGCACCATTCTGAGGAGGAGAAGTTGATGCAGCGTAGTTGGTGTGTGGGGAATGAGGTGACTTGGACAGGGTGACCATTTGTGGTTGGCGGTCGTTCAGGATAGGTTGTAAAGCTGGGCTGGTTGATTCGTGCGTCTCTTCTGTGTCCCACCACTGTAACTCTTAGAGGACAACACAGAGTCGCTTCTTGGATGCCCTTCATATCCGTGATTGTGAACCTTTTTCACAAAATATTTACAGAGGCTAATGTGACAAACCGATTTGTGCTAAATAACTTATTCTCATTTTGCCCATTTTGGTACCGGAACGTTTCTTTGCTTGGAGAGTACCATCACTGAGCACCAGGGCTTTAAGTCGGAAAAAAAACCTGGAGGTGCTCTAAAAGGGGTGTGGCAAATTTCTTAAAGGGGTGTGGCCTATCCGAGTAGGGGCGTGGTCTAAATCACAATAACTAGCATTGTGTGCTTAAGAAAATCATGAAGTCGCATCCGGCAAAGGATAATAAAATAGGCAAAAAAGTATATTTATTAAGAATAAACCATAAAATACCAAACACTTTAAAAAAACATGTAAACATTATTTACATTACTTAGAAATCTATTGCAGGATTTCCCAAAACCCTTGAAGATATTCACTGTCTATTTTGCGACAATGAGCAACTGCGAGGGCTGCCAACCAGATGTGAACTGAATTATAAACTGGAAAGCGAGGGCAGCTATTGGGCTAAAGTCCAGAAGAAGTCTTGAATATGGATCTCCCCCAGTGGTGTAACAAAGCCCCCCCCAGCCCCCACGATGTAGGGCTCCCCAAGCTCCTGAGTGTGGTCAGAGGGGGCCCCCTCCAGGTACTTTGCAGGGGGGCCCCCTCAAGTTTCGTTACTCCACTGACACGTAAGTAGCAACAGGGCAACCTGTAAAGAGAAGGCAGGCCCACCGGTAGCGTTTGTGATCATAATCTCCCCGCCTGTGCAAACTCCGGTTACCGGTTATCTTAGGATGTGAACTTAGCTCTGCGGTCCACGCTGCTCTCCGGTGAAGCCGCTTTCGCCGGTGTGACACGTCTCGGCCTCAGGTTCAGCTCCTTTCCTCGAGGGCGAGGGAACCCCGGTTGCTAGGGAATGCCTCGCGCTTCTCCAGAAGAAACGTAGCTCCGCCTGACGAACCTCCGCATTGCTGGGGTAAACCCTTGTTGCTGTGACCAGTCCGAGAGCAGCTCGGAAATGACGATCCCGGGCCGGTGGTGGTGAATACTGGCAGGGTGTTTACAAGGCTCCTTCCCAGAGTGGCGAACCCGGCCTCTGGCACACAACACAGCTCGAGGGACGGCGGTGGAGTTAACGCGCACACAGCGCTCGTGGGCAAAGCAGGCACTCCCAAGTTCCTCAGCGGTGCGTTAATCCGCACGCACAGAGCACGTAGGACTTGATCCTGGGGCAGATTCCATAGGTCTAACTTGCCGTTATGGGAAGATATGCAGGTAAACATGTCACACAGCAGTCCCCATGATATCCTATTGGCAAGATAGCCTTTCAATAGTGAAATACGAAATTGGCAGTAGTTCACTATCAAGACATGTTACCCACACTAGTAACACCAAACAAAAACCGGGACTTCTTCTCACCCTACCTTTGAGGCCCAAAAATAGAGCCCCCTTTCGAGAACCCCCCAAAAAACTGGGGGGGCTCAGCCCCCCCACAGACCTCCCCCACTTAAAGCCCTACTGAGCACACCAGCAAGGCAGAGATCAAAGCACAACGTCTCCAAACCAGCTCTTATGGTCTAGCCGTCCCTGCGAGCAACAATGCGCCAAAGGCACGTGCCCCCACAGCACTGGACTCGAGTTGAAACCCAAAGAAGCTGTAAACGGCGCCACATCTATGCCCAATAGCGAGCGGGTGCGAAGAAACCGTTTATGTGACAGAACTGTTTCTCTTCCTTCCTGCCCCGGGAAGAGATATTATAGTCGTTCACTTTCTGTCCTGCTGGACGGAGTCTCTCCCGTTCTCCTTTGGAAGGGAAAATACCAAATATTTCTCAGTTTATCGCATAGTTCTGTTTTCCCCAGGGTGTAGATCTGATCTGACGGTAGGTGTTCAAACGCAGCAGATGAAAAAGGGCAGCACGTCTTGTATGTGTGTTACTATTTCAGTCTACCTATAGCTCCTGAGGCGGAAGCCGGGAGGATCACTTAGCGCTTTTTAAACTCGTGAAATTGTTAAAATCTTTGTTTTTACCTGCTTGCTGCACTTCACTCTGGGCACTCCCCTCCTTCGAATTGACAGTAACCACCCCGCGCAGCCGACGTAAACGCAGCCGCGGGTACCACCTCATTCCTGCCGCCATTAGCCTGATAACGAGGCCACGCCCACTTTCTTGAGGCCTCGCCCACTGGTAGCTTATAAGCCGCGCCATTAGGCAGCTCGCATTTCAGTCTACCTATAGCTCCTGAGGCGGAAGCTGGGAGGATCACTTAGCGCTTTTTAAACTCGTGAAATTGTTAAAATCTTTGTGTTTACCTGCTTGCTGCACTTCACTCTGGGCACTCCCCTCCTTCGAATTGACAGTAACCACCCCGCGCAGCCGACGTAAACGCTGCCGCGGGTACCACCTCATTCCTGCCGCCATTAGCCTGATAACGAGGCCACGCCCACCTCTTCCACCCCGTAAGGATGTGCCTCAGTCAGACGCGCAGCGGACGCGCGCTGCGGGCGCGCCGCCTGCGCGCCAAAGGCACGCCTAAGGCAAGCCCGTCTGCGCCCGTCCGCGCCAGACTGAGCCCGGAGCCCGGGACCTCTGCTTCCTCAACATCTTCTCCACTGAGGTACACCCAAGAAACCCTCCTCCAACTCGGGAATTTCTTTCCCACTCCTTGCTGCAACATCATCTCTTTAGAGGAAGGACAATCTTGTTGCTCAGCTTGCCCATACAGACTGACGCCACGTATCCCTCCGAAAACACGATGTTTTAAGATGGCCCTACTTAACTGCAGGTCCCTCCCGAAACACCGAGCAGAAATCAATATGCTCTTGCTGGAATCCGAACTCGAGGTTCTTTTTCTCACTGAAACATGGATCAACCCCACTTCAGATCCGGACATAGTTCAAACGCTCCCCCCCGGTTACCTAATCAAACATCAGGACAGACTCTCCGGGACAGGGGGCGGAATCGCGATTATCTACAGAAACAACCTGTCCTGCCATTTCAAGGACAACCCAATTCAGGACTGTGAAAATGTCCGGTTCTCCATCCACTTATCCCCGTCAAAAACCCTCTCGGGTATCCTTGTCTATCGCCCCCCAGGACAGCAAAACCTTTTTTGCAAATCCCTCGTGGAAACCATCTCCTCTCTGGCCTGTCTGTCACCCAGCTTTACGGTCTTAGGAGATTTAAAACTCCACTTCGACGACCCATCAAACAAAATAGTGGAGGACCTTAAGGAAGACCTAGCCTCCCTTAATATTCATTTAAAATGCAATCATCCCATCCACTCTAAGGGCCACTTGTTGGACCCCATATTCACTAACCTCCCGAGCCTAGTAGTAAATGAACCACTCCCCATCCCCTGGTCAGACCACCACCTAATCCCTAATACTCTCAAATGAAGCGCCGGATAGATCTCCTCCTCAAGCACCATCCCGCCCATGGCAAAAATTGGACACGGCAGTATGGATCCGCGAACTAGCCTTCACTATACCAGAACTTGACCAAGATCCCTCCCGAGCAGATGTCCAACTCCGCTCCTGGATTGGACAATCCCTCGGCGTAATCCTCCCTGTCAAACCCCTCCCCAGTAAAAAGGGAACTTTTAAATCTCCCTGGTTCACCCCGGAACTACGCGAACTTAGAAAAAGGTGTAAAAAGCTCAAGCGCCTTTGGAGAAAGGATTGGGCTAACGAAAGTAAAAAGGAATATAGGTCAGCCATGAGGGATTACAAAATTTGCATAAAAAACACCAAGGCAACCTTCTTTGAGGGAAAAATACTAGCTGCGGCTAATTCCGCTAAATAAACGTATCGTATCGTTCGTCTCCTGACGAAAATCCCGGAACCACTGCCCATACCAGACCCATCTGGCACCAGATGTAACCAGCTAGCTGAGTTTTTCTCAACAAAAATTAACAATATCCTAAAAACCCTCCCCACCCTCAGCTCCTCCCCACACCCCCCGACCCCCCCTCACCTGTCCGGAGGCCCCACGTCTCGAAGCGTTCTCCCAGGTGTCCACAGAAACATTTCTAACCACCCTTCATACAGTGAAAAGTGGGGCTCCCACAGACCCAGCCCCCATGAGCAAATTAAAACTGGTCGCTTCCACGGTTTCCTTGCCCTTCACCAACCTCATTAATGCGTCTTTCGCACAAGGCACCATCCCAACCAACTGGAAAAAAGCCACAGTCCGTGCGCTTCTTAAAAAGCCCCAACTCGATCCCTCTGACCTGTCTAATTTTAGACCCATCTCCCTCCTCCCGTCCATCAGTTAAGTGGCCGAGAAAATTGTCAATCACCAATTATCCCTCTTCTTAGAAGCCAACAACCTTCTCCGCCAATCCCAGACAGGGTTTAGACCAGGACAGGGAACGGATACCGCACTTCTAGCCGTGGTCGAAGAGGCAAGAACCATCTTAGATGCAGGAGGATCAGTGGCAGTGATCCTCCTGGACTTGAGCGCCGCCTTCGACACGGTGGATCATGCCATCCTTATCCACCGGCTTAGCATGGCAGGAATCTCCGGCACCGCCCTGTCTTGGATCAAATCCTTCTTAGAAGGCAGAACCTTTCAGGTGACTGACGGCTCAGTTAATTCCAGAGCTCTCCCCCTCCAGTGTGGGGTCCCCCAGGGCTCCTCCCTGAGCCCCACACTTTTTAACGTATACATATCTCCCCTTGAAGACATCGTAACCCCATTCGGCATAAAAACTGTTATGTACGCCGACGATACCCAGCTGGTCGTCTCCATAAACCAGTCGACCAAATGTCTGGACAACTTGTCATCCTGCCTCCAGAACATCTCTCAATGGATGTGCGATTCTCGTCTGAAACTAAATGGAGAGAAATCTAAGATCGTCCTTCTGGGGGACCCACGCAGACTCCCTCCCTCTCTTTCCTGGCCACCTTGCATGGGACCACTTCCTACCCCCAAGACCGAAGTCAAGAGCCTGGGTATCATGATTGACCAGGACCTTAACTTTAATCGGTCATCAACAGACTGCAATGTGCCCAAAACGCCGCTGCCAGACTTCTGACCGGGACCAAATCTAGATGCTCTGCCAAACCAGCCCTCAGATCATTACACTGGCTCCCAATTAAGGAAAGGATCACCTTTAAGACCCTCTGCATATCACATAAAATACTTCAAGGCAGAGGCCCGCCTATCCTGAGATCCCTCATCAAACCACATCACTCTAACAGACAGCTCAGATCAGACTCCCTCTCCCTGGCCAGTGTCCCCAGAATAAGGAAGGCCCGCTCAGGGGGACGAATGTTCTCATATAATGCGCCAAAGCTGTGGAACTCCCTCCCACTCCCCATCCGAAGAGAATCCAACCTACTGGCCTTCCGTAGGCAATTAAAAACTTGGCTCTTCCCATAAATACCCTCCCTACAATCTCCCCCCTCATAATGTTACAGGTCGATTGTCAGCGCTGGGACGCCCCAGGGCAGCTACGCGCTTTACAAATCTGAAATCAAAATCAAATCAGTCGAGGTGGGGAGTGTGCTCGGAAGATAATATATTTGTAAAACAAACACACGCAAGCTCCTACCTATGAAATTCATGTAATACTATAGACTCCTTGCATCTGTCCCTTCCTTTTTATTGTTTCCCCTTTTGTATCCTTCCTTTTGTGTCTGTCAGCTGGACAGTCAAAATGTGTATTCTTCTTGAAAATGTTAAACTGTTAACTTGTACTTCCGGTTCTGTTTTTGTAGGAGTTCGGAGTCTATTAACATTACATCATTTCCTATATTCTGCTTGATAATAGTTGGTTAGAGTTTGCCTTTATATTTCGATTAGTGAAAACCATTGATAATTTTTAATATTAAATAGGAGCCCTGGTTCTCAACCCAGTATTTTGGAAACTTTGGGCTGCAAGGTATATTTCTGTTATTGGAGAGCAGGTTGGGGAAAGGGACCACCGTTTAGTACCCACATGACCGAGTGCCGCTGCAAGAAGCAGCTGTTACCATGAATTAACTCGTTTTCTGATCTTGAACGCGTGTAAGACTAACTTGGCAATCGTTGAATTCAAGACTTAACGTCACAGATCTCTGCAGGCGTGAAATCTTTCTCATTGGAACTGAAACCAGTGAGTTACAGATTGGCAAGTAGGCTTGTGCGGCAGACACATTCACCCCTTACGGGGCTTGGTATCTGTGTTTGCAGTGTAAATTAGAGATAGCAGTCTATAGAACACATAAAGCAATTATTGTTCCTACGTTTTCATAGCTTTTCACCACTTTCTAAACTGTGGTGTTTATAAGTGTTTGGCTCAAACAGATGCAATATTCTATGTTCTTGTAGCCGGTCGGATTACATTGAAACATTTAATCAAAGGTTTTATTAATACTATACTCTGCTTCTCATCTTTTCGACCTCGAGTGAAGGACAGACCCAGTTAATCTTTGATCCTGCAGGTGGAGCGCACCTCCGCAGTAAACATGATCATTGCACGATTAATCTTATCAGAAATTGGGTTTTATTTAGTTTGCGACTAGAATGCTTGGGTCAGATGTATACCTGAGAATCGAGTGAACCAGACCTGCGATTTCAGCACAGACAGCAAGCCAGCTCAGCGGTGCTTTGTGAAAACTCGGAAAACACTAGGAGGGAGCATTGGAAATGTCTCGGATGTGCGATAATGTGGTGAAGGTGCGCTGGTGTGACTCTGTTGATGTCTCTACTGTTTTACATTTGCATTCTCCGGACAGTGGTCGATGTGCTTTATGAGAACTGCGAGACCCCGATGGCAACATATCCTGTAAACACTGGAAACCGTGCGGTTGGTATTTACCGACTGCCTGTGCTTAGTTTATACAAGTAAAAACTAAAAAAGTGCCAGTGCCCTTCTCACGAGGCCCCGGCAGCTTGCACCACCCATTGCTCCTGCCAGCGCTGCCAATGACAGAACCAGTACAACTTCTAGCCATCGCACTCCTACAAGTGTGACAATTCAAACTATTCTAGGCCGCCCAAAGCTGTAAGAAAGGCGTGGGTGGCAGATATTATTTATGTTTAATATATATTGAATTATTAAATACTGTTGTGCTCATTTCAAAATTAGGCAGCGTCACCATGTGACAGGCTGTCTTTAGTGCTGGTGTGGAGAATTAAGTGCTGGTGCCGAGCACCTGAAACCACCAGCTCAAGTAAGCAGTGCCGGCTTTGCTGTTAGTATACATAGGGGCCCACAAATTTGTGCCCCAGTTGTGATCCGGGCCTGAATGTCTTGATACCTGGGTATCAGAGTATGAATAACATCAGGGCAGTGTTGTGGGAACTCTTTAGAAGTCTCAGTGCTGGTGCAAGTGGTGTACGTGAGATGGAGTATCACACCTAGTCCTAGATTCCCATCTGCATTGTGCTGCGTGTCATTTCATTCTGTCCACAATCAATCCACGACTGTAGGTAGAATGCAGAGAAAGACATGGATGAGTGGCTTCTTACTCCTAGCATGGGAGAGCTTCGCAGGGCAGGGTACATACAGGAGCTTCTCATCACCAGAGAAGGAATGGGGGCAGAGAGACTAGGGATCCTCTGGACTTTTGAGCCTGCAGGTGGCCCCATATGAATATCGAGTGCCTCAAGTCCTATCACCTGCTTTGAATTCTTGTTCTTTTAGATTTCTGTTTTGTCAGACTTAAAGTAAAGGAATGCCTAGAAAGAGGTGGTGAGATAATGTAATAGGCCAGGGAAAGTGCCGCATTGGGAGTGGGAAGAAGGCAGACGTGTGGCTCATGCCATCTTGAGGGTTTCTGAGATGAAGATTGGGAGGTACTACCAGGTAGGGACATGAGAGGCAGAGCAGGGGAAATTCAAAGTGAATTATTATATTGGGAAAATTCCTTGTGGGAGAGCTGTAAAAATGGACATTCACAACTATAAACTTTAACTTTTCATTACACGTCCAAGCCTTTAAAACAGCCTGCTCACCCCCCCCATTCTGATTGTTGAGTATCTGCACTTTTTCTCAACTACTGCCCAGATAAACCAATGTGACAAGTGTGTGTGTGTTTTTTGTCACACTGCATGCATGGACGTGATGTGTTTGTAGCTCAAACCTAGCTGAAAAAAAATGCATTGCAGTTGTGTCAAATGGCAAAGATGCAGTCAACGGGTGATTGGCGATGTAGTCCGTTTTTAAGGCGGTATGTGAACTGGTACTTCATTATGATGTATTGTTCTTAAGTGGCGTGCTTTGAACTTTTTCCTTATTTGGAACAGGCTTGTGAAAGTTTTGTTGGCTATGAGGATGTCCTTCCAGGTCCTGCGGGCATAGATGTGTTTTTTTTTCTTTTTTCCACTTTAGTTTCTGATTGGTGCCATGGTTGTGGACCTACCGAGAGCCACCGGAGACAGTGAGCATGTCAGCCAGATAGTAGTGTTTGTTCTATTTTGAGTCCTACCTATTTAGTTCATTTTGTTTTGAAAATTAAATGTAAAAAAGAATATTTATTGGGCTAGGCTGACTGTTTGTCTGTTACAAGCCCCAAAATAAATTGCACCATCCAAGAAGCTGCTCAAGCTGGACTTGCTTATACCATTCCTGTGTTTTAGGTACTGGTTGGTCTTACCACACCTTCTTTGCTGATACATGTGTAATCTAGCTGGGAGCTGCTGGGTTAGTACTTAACCAGGGGCTGAACATAATGATTTCAATCTTAATGCAATTTAGTTGAAATTCACTGAATTCAGGATTCAACCCTAAGGCAGTCATAAAAGTTATTGCGTGTAGCGGCCATCCTGTGATTTTTATTTTTATTTTTTAAACCAGGATCTGGTTTATATCAACATAAGACTAGTTTCAAGATACTGGTGGTAGACTGTCCTAAAGAGGGATGGAGATTGATTTGTATATTTGTATAATCTTTTTTCACCATCCCTCTTTAGGACAATCTACCACCAGTATCTTTAAACTGGACATATGTTGATATCAACCAGATACTGGTTTAAAAAAAAATCACAGGTTGGTCGCTGGTAGTCCTAGCTGCTTTTCTGTGGCGAGTATATAACGGGGCCTCTAATTATACCATAAATCCACTCCCCAGCCAAACCTTCATGAGAAGGAGACAGGCCCTCACTCCTGTGGTTGTAATTGTGTGCTTTTATTATTCCTCAAATAATGGCAGAACAATGCCCCATTGTGCTTCCATTAGTTGAGGAATAATAAAAGCGCCCCATTACAAGCACAGGAGTGGTGGCTCGTCTCCTTCTTGACTCTCAAAATCTCAAACGTTTGGCTGGGGAATATATATATATATATATATATATTCCCGCAGCAGCAGTCGTCGTCACTGGGTAGGTACTTTTTTCGGTTTGCTAATAACTTTTGCACTCTTTGACAAGGATTTCTAAAAAAGTGCTTTTTTGCTTTGTTGCTTCATGGAAAGTTTCAAGGTGCTTCGTCAAGTGAGGCCAAGAAAAACAGGGGGCTCCAAAACACAAACTCAATGCAGTTTCAATAGGAATTTTGAAACAGTGCTACAGCCAAAACAACTAAACGGAATTGCTCCAAATTTGGCACAAAGCTAGATTTCAGTCCAGAACGGGTGCTATTTGTGATTTAGTGTAAATCCGTTCAGTGGATTTTGTGAAAGTGAGGTAAAAAAAGATATTTGGACATATTATCTTTTGGGTACGAGGGCCGCAAACACAAGCTAAAAAAAGAGCGTTCTGATTGCCCCGTCTTTTTTTTTTTTTACTTGGGCCATTTAACTCCCGGGGGAGTGAGGGCCCCGTGTGAGCGAGCACTCTGATTTGTTGGCTGCAACATGAACAAAAAAGTTGAGGTAGCCAATACAGGACTTGGGGACTTAACCCCTTATTCTGAAAATATATAAAAGGGGCAGGGTAGTAGTATCCTGCCCGATAGCCCTTTTGGGGGTCACCAGCACCATGCACTACTAAATACCCCACGTATTCCATCACTCATGACATGATCAATGACCTAATTGATAACATGATTGCAACATCTGAAATGACATACTTGATGACAAGACTGTGTGTGGCAGGGGCGTCAGTTATAGTTACTTTAGGGCATGAGGTGTAGTTAATAGAGATAACTATAACTGCTGTATTTCTGTATACCATATTAATATATTGTATTATTTGCATGTCTTGACACCATGAATGATCTTAAAACGGAAAGTAGACATTTATGCAATTATACTGACATTCTTGGACAGGTTTGAAGGCTTTCAAGGGTTGGAGAAATGAAGTTGTAAAGGCGGTGAAATATTTCCCAACAAGGTTTAGTTTATTAAAGAGATTGATGTTTTGGATTAACTCTCTGCAGGCCCTCGCCAACTGTTAAAAGAAGATACTGTGCCACTGCTCGTTAACTTCTTTTATTGTGTAGAGTGTCACACCACCAAGAGTACAGCCTGCCAGTACACTCCCAGTCTCCAACTGATACAACGGAACATTCCTCTATGGAGACCGTGACCCTTTCTAGCATGAGCTGTGCTCACACATTTAAAGAGGCTGTGCATAATAACTGCAAAACATCCCCCTTACAAAACAATGCAAATACAAAGTAACAGAAACGAAGGTTAACAAACTACTATGTACAACGAGCAGCATAACAAATGAACATTATACATCTCCCCCTGGACCTAAAACAGAAGGGTTTAGTCAATATCCCCATAGAGAACATCACACTACTTCATGGCAAAATCCCTGAAGCGAATTGGAACTTTCCTACATCTCATGGCAGGGTGATCAGACCCACCACATTCTATGTCACCCTTCATGGTAACTTCACCAGAAGTTCTTGCCCCTCCAACAGTCAACAACCTATTCCCAGGAAACTTAACTAGTCTAGACATGCTCCACGTGCAACCAGTATGACCCGTCACTACATTTCTTTTAATGGAGGTAATCACGGAAGGGCCCATGTAATCGGTTACTCTCTCCCTCTCTCATCTCGTTTTTTATCAGAACTTGATCCCCCCCACATTCCACTTCTTGTCCCTCACTGAGTTCTCCCCATCATACCTGCTCTTGTACTTTCTTCTGGTAAGAACTGATTCTGTCACTAATTTCCTCCTTGCTCAAATTGGAAGTACCTATGGTGAGCAGCCACACTGGATTGAGTTCCACCCCTTAGAGACTCAAAAGGCGATCTTTGTGTTATGCAGTTGGGAGTAGTGCGATGTGCCCACCACATGTCCCTCAACATCCCCTTGAGTAGAACCCTTGTTTCCACAGCTCTCTGCACCCAAGCCTTAACCATCGTATTCATGCGTTCCGCAAGGCCATTGGCTTGCGGCGCATACAGGGCTGTCCTTTGGTGCATTATCCCGCACTTATTCATGAATTTCTGCATATCTTATGAGGTGAACTGCACCCCGTTCTCCGTCACTAAGTACCTGAGCATGCCTTTACTTGCAAACTTCTTCCTGATGGATTCTAAAACAGTCCTCATGCATACTGTACCCACACATGTGGTTGACACCCACTTCGGTGTGTAGTCCACCTGAAATATCACAAACCTTTAAGTCGGTGGCAATATCTCAAAAGGTCCAATGATATCCAGACCCAACTTCGTCCATGGCTTTTCCGGCACAACGACTGGCGATAAGGAAGCCTTATTTGCCTTGTGAGATTTATCATTGGAAGCACACAAACCACATTCTTGCACCAGTTCCATTAGACGATCCATGCCCAGCCACCAGTACCTCTCATGGACACAGGCTTTAGTTAGGCTTCTACCCAAATGCCCCTCATGAGCTAGATTGACCACAGTCAGTGGATCTCATGCTCCTTAGGGGAACCACCCGCTCCCCTCTCATAAGGTCATCTGCAGCAGAGGCCAACCCAAATGGAATCCTTATAAAACGGTAAGGCCCCAATGGTGATTCTAATGACAAAACGGAAGTCCTCATCCTGGGATCATCACCCTCCGCCTGGGACGACTCCTGGTGGCCCCTGGCCCTGGGCACCGCTCCCAAGCCAACAGACCACGCACGCAACCTGGGCTTCATCCTGGACTCCTCCCTGTCGATGACCAGACAAGTCAACGCCGTCTCATCTTCATGCTTCAACACCCTGCGCATGCTCCGCAAGATCTTCAGATGGATCCCCACTGAAACCAGGAAGACCGTCACCCAGGCACTCGTCACCAGCCGCCTGGACTACAGGAACACCCTCTACGCCGGAACCACAGCCAAACTTCAAAAAAGCCTCCAGCGCATCCAGAACGCCTCCGCACGACTCATCCTGGACATCCCACGACACAGCCACATCACCGGACACCTGAGAGACCTGCACTGGCTCCCCGTCAGCAAGAGGATCACGTTCAGACTCCTCACCCACGCACACAAGGCTCTCCACGACCTGGGCCCCAAGTACCTCAACGACCGCATGACCTTCTACACGCCCACCCGCCAGCTACGATCGACCAGCCACGCCCTCGCCACCATACCACGCATCCGCAAAGCCACCGCCGGAGGAAGATCCTTCTCCTACCTGGCAGCCAAGACCTGGAACACCCTTCCCACCCACCTTCGGCGAACCCAGGACCATCTCTCCTTCAGAAGGCAGCTCAAGACCTGGCTGTTCGAGCAGTAGCGGTCCCACTCCTCCAGCGCCTTCAGACCCTCCCGGGTGAGTAGCGCGCTTTATAAATGCCGTGATTGATTGATTGATTGAACGAGGTGAGATGCCTCGAGTCTTGATGGAGCTGCACCTGGTGAAAGGCTGAGGAAAGTTCAAGGACAGAAGAATTTCGCCCTCTTCAGCATGAGTGGCTACAAAATATTAGGGAGTGGTTGGCGACTCACCCAAATCCACTTCTCAAGACTTCTCAAGTCCACGGACATCCTGATGAACTTCCCACCATCCATGGGTGCCAAAACCGCTAGCACCAACCACTCCAATGCCTCAATCTCTTCAATGACCTTCATATCCAATAGTCTGTCTAACTCCTCCTTAAGAGACTTAAGCATCAAATGGGAGACTTTTCTAACTTTATTCACACAGGGTTTAGCATTGCTTTTTATCACAAGTCAGTGCTCAAAATCTTTCAGGAACCCCAACTCATTCTGAAACACGCCAGGGAATTCTTCAAGGAAACCATCCCCATCATCGCACTCGACCAACATCACCTGGTGCTGAGCGTTGAGATTAAGTATAATTCCCATAGCTCTGTATTGTCCCCAACCAAGGAGATTGTCCCCCTTTTGGTTATATACACTTTGCCTATGGTTTCACTCCATTTAAACTCGATCCTTTTTACAAATTACTCCAGATCATCAATGCACTAGCTGCCTTAGCTTACCGACTTGAAATATGGAGGGAACAGTACTTCATCTGGAAAATTGCCATCCCTCAACTCATTCCCAATCATAGTAAATGGGGAACCTAAGTTTGTCAACAGTACAAAACCTCTCTGCCCCATATCAACTTCTCACTTAGGCATGACTGCTGCTCCCACATCTACCTCCTCACCATCACCTTTCATATGCAATACAACCATTCACAACCCCTCCGTTACATTGTATACATTTATTGTCACTTGCACTTTCCTTGTGGATTTACAAACCTTCGCTTAATGCCCCTTAAGGCCACATTTACGACAAGTTAAATGTCTGGCATTACAGTTGGAACTGTTAGCCTATGACCAAAACTCCCACATCTAAAGCATTTGGGTCTATTGTCAAGTGATGTCTTGAACTTGGCTCATGTAGCAACTTCGAGCACATTGTTATGTATAGATTTTTATTGAGCGCATATTTCACCTGAAGGTCTCAAAGCGCTAGCCTGCTGCTGGAAACGAGGAGGGAAGAAGGAGGGGGACTAACTGAGGATGGGACATCCTCAGAACAGCCAGGTTTTGAGAGACTTGCAAAACTTTCTGTGGTCAGTCTCAGTGCGGAGATGAAGAGGGAGAGCAATCCACAGGCTGGGGTGAGGCAATAGAAAGATCTTCTGCCAATCCTGGCGGAGCGGATCTTGGAGGGATGAGAAGATGTTTATATGGCGGATCGGAGAGTTCTGGATGGGTGATACCTTTTCAGTTTATTACCAAGTTAGTGAGGGCCGTAGCCGTAGAGGGTTTTGTGAACTAGACAGTTGATCTTGAATGTTGTACGTTTTCTGACAGGGAGCCAGTGTAGAGCTCTCAAACTGGGAGCTGAGGAAGATCGAGGTGGTAGATTTAGTACCAGTCTGGCCACCGTGTTTTGAAGGAACTGAATTTTTGTTAGGTGCTCTTCGTGATGGAGGCCAGAAGGGCATTGCCATAATCCAGCTGGCTGAATATTAGTCCTTGCACGAGAGGCATACGGGATGACAACGGGACCCATTTGAAGATCTTACGGAGGCTGCGCATTAGTCCTTAACAGAAGCTGGCCACATGATTGACGCGGTCAGACATGGAGAGTTGATTGTCAATCAACATTCCTAGGTTACGAACTGCTGACTTGGGAGAGGGACATATGCCTAGATTGGGAGGCCACCAGTCACTTGACCACAGGGTTGGTGCTTTACCGAAAAGGATAATTTCGGTTTTACAGATATTGAGTTGCAAGTGATTGTTTAGCATCCAGCAGTGTATGTCAGACATATACTGCCTGAACCGGGATTTGGTGTCAGTGGGGTCAGGTCCGAGCATGATTAGTAACTGAGTATCATCGGCGTACAATACTGTGTCAAAGCAGTGAGCTTTTATCACGCTGGCTAAGGGTGCTACGTACAGGTTGAAGAGTGCAATTCTGTCTAAGGTCCGACTGATTGCTGCCTTGAAAGACTCAGCTGCCGAGTTGGGATTATGGTTATGAGAGGGGTGGTAAAATCAAGAGAAAAAGTGGCTAAATTGACTTTGACTTTGTCCCAGGACCTACTCAGTGTTGGTTCTTTATATGGATTTTTTGAGGTTAGGGTTACCTGAATATAACATTTTAATATATGATGATCAAACCAAAGAACTGGATTTGGGGGCTCGATCTTAATAAGGGGCGAGTTGTTAAATAAATGATCGAGTGTGTGGCCTGCCAAGTGTGTGGGACCGATTATCATCTGGTTGTGACCCAGAGTACTTAAGCCTGAGATAAGAGTGTTGTTGTGGCTATCAGATAGAAGTTCGGCATGGTGGTTAAAATCTCCTAATGAGAGAAAGTTATCGGCGGCCAGGACTAGGGGTGCGATGGTCTCAATCAAGTGGCTTCCTGCTAGTTTCTCTCTCTCTATTAGTTTGTGAATGCCACTCTGCAGTGGAATATTGTCTGGCGCCGCTCCCACGTTGGGCACAGAAACATGACCCCTCATCGTCTTCACCCAGTCAGATGCCCTTTCAACGTGCTGCACATAAGCAATTGCCTCCTTAAGAGGACGGTTTCTGGCCAACAACTTTTCCTGCACCCTGTTCTTGTTTGGGCACGTCACAAGTTGATGTTGTGTAAGAGAATCTGTGAGCTCCCCAAGCTCACAGGTACCTGCCAGAGGCAATATAGTTACCCACGCTCTCACTGGGCTCCTTTGCCCTCATGAACAATTTGTGCCTCTCAAATACAAGACTTATACGTGGGTCAAAGTACTGTCCAAGCATTTTGAGAGACATTTCAAACACATCTGTAGGTTTCCCGCACTCTCCAATGGTCGCCTCATGAAGACTTTCATAAATGTTACGTTCCTCAGTCCCAAGATTATGCGAAAGAATCGCTTGTTTCCTGTATGTAGAAAAGTTCTCCCCAACAATGGCAACTATATAAGAGTCGAAGAGCTTCTGCCAACATTTTCTAGGAAGTGTTGGCTCCCTTTTGTCAGAAAGAAAAGCTGGGGGCTGTGACAGATTGCTGGCAGCGTATCTCTGAAATAGTATGTTCTAGTAGTACAGTCTGAGAGTACTGCAAATAGTAAGTAATACGTGTGGTATTAGTCTGAAAGTAATGCAAGAAGTGTACACTGTCCCTATGTTTTGAGTGTACTTCTCTGGATAACTGACCTGAAATAGGTAATACTCCTGTTGTAAACAGGATATTTGGGAGTATCGATGCCCATTACCCACCCACTGAAGGGCTACCTTGAAAGTGGTGCTCCACACTCAATGTGCCTGCAAATTAGAAAACTGCTTGCCGCTGCGAACTGCTGCTCACCAGAACAGCTCGAAGTGCTGCTGATAAATAAAATGTGTTGACAATGAGGAGTTCTGCCAAATTCCCAAAAACGGAATAAGCGGTGACCTGTTCACGCTGCGTGTGATAATGCATCAATCATGTGACAGGTGCGACTTGCCCTTCCGAGGATGGCCTCCTCCATGGAGACACAACAAGATCTCCCAGACTGCACACTCCACTGCACGGACTAAGGCCACACGCTCGGGAACCTCCACGCTCCGGTTTCATGCTCCAGGGAATCTCCGTGCTTGGGCTATTGCAGTCAACACAGGTGCCTGCAGACACAGTAATTCCCCAAAACAATGGCAATGAAGAAGATGCTACCTTAGTTGATGGGAATAACGTCTTATTGAAATTCCACTAATAGTCCAGCTGCATATTCCATCGCATATCCCAGTTAAAACAGCCTGGGTCTACAGGGGAATGGGTGGTGTAGCCAGCTGGTCCCCATTCCAGCTCAGTTCATCACCAGTATTATAAGAAGATACTGTGCCACTGCTCCTTAACTTTTATTGTGTACAATGTCACACCTCCAGCAGTGCAGCCTGCCAGTACGCACCCAGTCCCCAACTAACACAATAGAACATTCTTCTATGGAGACTGAGCATTCCTAGCATGAGGTGTGCATACGCACTTAAAGGGGCTTTGCAAACAACTACAACACAGGCCTAATGACAGTTGGTTTCTCGGCATGCAAAACTAAATAGGGATTTTCAGGATGATGGATACTAAGATCAAATACATTTCATACAGGATAGGCGTACATCTCGAATCTTTGGTGACACCATAGAATAGTTCTTCAATGAAGGAACTAAAATATTGAATATTGAATTGCTTGGAGGCTAAATACTCTCTGATCTGTCCATTAATGCTGGCAGAATGACACTTTCGCTGGCATTTTTAGTGTAGTTGGCGAAATTTATGTTCTTACCCCAGGACAAAAACAATTGTTGCGTATGGCCTGCCTTAAAGAGGTGTTAAAGAACAAGATGAAGGCTAGGCTCTGCCCATGTCCTCGTTTTTTTTCTTTTTTTAATTGTAGTTGAGAAGACCGTGGCATTGGTCATGATTATGGAAATGGTTATGACAATGAAATTATACTTTTTATTGAGAAGTACAAACTAAATCTAAAATTGAAGAGTTCTGCAGGACATAGTGGTACTGTGAAGTATATATTTATAAAACAGGTGGAACAAATGCCTTTGAATATTTTGTGTTGTGCTGTCATTTGAGCAATGGTTTGTCAGGCATGCTGATTGAGCTGGCTTTGTAGTTGCTGGCAGAGAGACTGGCTGGTCAATGGAAAGAATTTGGCAGGTATTTGCATGCTACTGGCCGAGATAGCTGGACTTCATGTATATAGTTCTTATTTTTTTTGTGATAAATTGTCAAGTTTTGCATGCCAGATCCCAGAGGATTGTAAAGTTTCTTGAAAAATTTGAACTGGATCTTACCAAATACCGATCTTGGAAATGTAAGAGGGATTCAATTAAAGATATATGTCAATTTGAGAAGGATCAACATCTTGATCAAATTCACTCTCCTATAGATTGGATTCAGAAGATTCTCCCATCTAGTGAGTAAGACATCCACCTCCTTCGCCATCCTCCCCAGATTATACAATGGAATTGCACCAAGGAGTTTACTAAGTCCAATACCCAAATATTTAATCTCTGTCCTAATTTCACCTGTTGATGAGATCTAGGGGGGAAATAACTAGTTCGTATTGGCATTAGGAGAGGCAAGGCTTGCTTGGAAGAAGTTGAGGGACTGGTTAGAGAAGGATGGTCTTGCCCTGCTGGATTTGAAGATGTATTGCATGGCTTTTCAGTTCAAGAACTGTTGAATACTTCTGAGTAAGCCAGAAAGCTCAAGCTGGGGGGAGTTACTAGCAGAAATGACCAATGGGAGAGTGGGGGGGCTGAGAATGAGTCAATATGCCGGGATGTGAGGCTTAAATCTAATGATGTGGCCATCTGGTATTGGAAGTTCCTGGATGCCGAGGATCGAAAAAATGATGGTGCCGTATTTAATATGGGAAGGTATACAGGGGGCTGAGTTGCAGCTAGTATGGCAAAACTCATTGGAGTTGCTGTATTCAGTGGTCAAATCGGCTAATCTGAAGCATAATCATTCTTTTACCATAGATGCACTATACTGAACCCACAAAAGATCGCAAAGTTTGTTTAGGAGCCGGCTTCTAGGTGTGGCCTTTTGAGAGCCAATGATGAACATGTTTTCTTCACTTGTTCATTTGCTGCGGGGTAATGGCCTTCTGGAAGGATATTGAGAACATCTTAAAGGCTAGTCTGGGTGTAAATATTAAGTTAAGAATGGTGTTCGTTTTAATGGGGGTGGATATGACCACACATAGCCCCTTAAGTAGAGTGCAGAGGGCCCTCTTGTTTTATCTGGTGCTTTTAGTTTAAATTTCTTTTATTGATTTTATCCACAAAAGAAGCAAATGAGCCAGCGTACTGCACAATCATCGGGTAACAACCCGGCATATTATTGTCATGCAGTTTAGGCAGAAATAACAACAAACAAGAATACAACACTTACCTCCCCCCACCCCGCTCCTCCTCCTCCTCCTCCTCAAGAAAAAGGTGAACTTGTGTCAGCAGGAGTAATGCAACTAAATGGATATATCCCAAAGGTGTCTAAGCATCCAGTGGGCCAGACATGGGCGCCGGGGGAGGGTCTGTCAGTCTTAATAATCTAAGATATTTGGGACAGGTAAGTTCTGTAAATTCTGATGTCAAAAGCGCTAAAAGGGGAGCCCAAAGTTCGTGGAATGAGGCCCCGGGGTTGGTCAAAGAGATAGAGATCTTTTCCATCCCTAGAATAGACCACAACCTTCCATCCCTAGAATAGACCACAACCTATGTAACCAGCCTAGTCGGGAGGGCACTGTCGTGGAGCCCCAGTGTGTGAGAACGTTCTGAACTGCTGCTCTCAGAGTTAGGGCCATTTGTTTGCCTCTCTGTGAATGAAGCGGAAAGGTGAGAGTGTTAGGAAGGCCGAGGAAGATATATGCTGGAAATCTCGGGATCTGAGTTTCGGAGTGGGTGTCAATCTCATCCAATATTTGTGGCCGGTATGTCCCTAAAGAAGGGCAATCCAAGAGCAAGTGGGTAAGTGTACCTGGTGTGCTGGAGAGGCTGCAGCACAACGGGCTACGCGAGGTGTTGCCCCTATGGAGCCGTACAGGGGTTAAGTACCAGTAGGTGGCCAGTTTAGTGGCCGTTCCAATGGAATCGACATTACGGGCCCTGCGCCGGGCTCGGTGGTAGATGTCCCTCCATTTCTTCAGTGAGCGTTACCTTCCCAGTTCACACTCCCAACGCAATTGCCCAGGGGATTTCTCAGAGTCGAGGGGGGACCTCATGAATTTATACAGGTCTGATGTCAAATGCGCGTCGATATGTCTCATGATTAACCACTTCTCGAACGGCGTGAGCAGCCTCTCCGCACCCTCCCGCATCCCTTCCTGCATCATCCAATGTCTGATTCGTAGTTAGTGGTATCGCTCCATTTCAGGAAGCCCAAACTCAGTGCGGAACTCCACAATTGGGCGTGGGCAGGGAAGATCAAAGAAGTGCCCTATGGAGCAGGTAGTTTCTCTCTCCAGTGGTGAAATTCCCCAAAATCAAGGTCTGGTGTAAAATCTGGGTTATTTACAATGGGCGTGATGGGGGATGGGAAGGTCGTAAGTCCTCTAGCGGTCGCCGTCCTAACCCAGGCTACCATGATGGGCCAGGTCACCTCTGATAAATACAAACTGCGTTGTCGACCCTGACTAGGTAGAAAGGGGACCCCCCACAGTGTGCGGGCTGCAAGGGCTCTGTCCTTAAATAACCTGAGGCCGCAGCTCCTAGCGCTGCAAGTCTCAGCTCACCTCAGGGAGGTATCTCCGGTGCCGCACTCACTGTGCCCCACCCCCGATGGCCCGACAGGCCTGGCGAGCTCCTGTGCCGGACATCCTTTGTCGCTGCGGGGATATGGGACTCTGCTCCAGCAGGTCTGGGGGAGGGTGACAGAGGCGTGGAGGAAAGCCCAGTGCTCTAGGCTCACCTTGGATGTCTGTGCTCCGCTGCCATTATGCTGCAGCTTCAGGCCCACTCCGCCATCTTGGAGCAGTCATGACCCCGCGCCACGTGGACCAGGGGCCATAGACCAGCGCCGGGCCCGCCAACATCCATCGGAACTCCTCTAAGGCGCCTGGATGTCGCGGCGAGAGTCTCCGCCCTCACAGCTCCAGTCGCCCATTACTCCCGGGCGTGCTTAGCCACACACACTCTGAGGATTGGGAGCTAGATTCCAGTGTTCGCTCCCCGCCTAGGTGGATTGGGGCTATAGTCGAGGGTCACTGGCACCTCCCAGTTCCAAATTTGCCGGTAAGGATATGCTGTACAGCGCTGTGAAGGCAAGGCCCGGTCCGTGGGCAGGAGCGGCGAGTAGATGCGACCTACTATTCCTCCATCTTGGACACGAGTGATCTGGTGCTTTTAACCACGAAGGAGATGTGTAGATGTTGGACTGATCCACTTCCTCCATGTGGAACCATCTGGCTTAAGACTGTATATCGGACCTGCCATTTGGATACTGAGACTACGCCTGGTGGCACGAACAAGATATGGGCTGACTTCATTAGATGGAGTAGAATTATGGGTAGAATATCAACAGTATAAGGGGTCCTATGATTACACCAAGGCGCCGCTTTTGGTGACTGGGCCTAAAGTGAATGCAGTAGGCAGTGGGCTGGATATGAAAGGTAAAAAGGCCTGAGTCTTGCAGAAGGCATTAGTCATATCAGGATAAAAAAAAAAAAACATTTGAATTGTACATGTATTACACTGGCTCTTTGGGGGACAGGATTACAGAGGAAGACTATGCCACAGTAACAAAGCAATCTTTGGAGTAAACACATGAGATGTTGTGTTGCAGGACAAACAAACCATAGTACATTAATAAAGTAAAAACGTTAAGTTAAGGTAGCAAGTCCTTACTAAACAAACTACTTCAAAAATAAAGCTGGGATGGGTGGCGTGGCTAGCAGCCGTCTGGTATGGCTGCGTTTCGAAGCGGCTCTGCTGCCCTCGCCATAAATTCTGATAAATTTCCGGCATCTCTCCGGCTGAAATCCCTTCAAAAACCGGGGATCCCAGTCCTAGAGAGATCCGAGACGCTGGGTTCATGCAGCCTGCAGCAGGGAGTGTGGCAGCACCGAAGAACCGCTGATGTGCCCGGAGCCCGCACGGAGAGAAAATGGCGGCCCCTTCTCGTTTCACCGACTGAGAAGGTGAGCTCGCTGCACAGCCGCAAAAACAGGAACAATTACGTTAACCAGAGGCAGCTTACCACCGGCTGCTTTGTCCACCCTCGATGTGGCGTAGCTGAGTTCAGCAGCAATTCGTACACGTTTCCGAGGCTGGCAGTAGGAGGGGCCTGAGTGCTGGTTGCAACTGTGGCCGCTGGGAGACACCAGTAACTGAGGCCCCGGCTTTGCAGCCGAAGTATTGGAACAAGAGATTACCGCCGCACAATAATCTGCAGCCAGCAGGCGTGACACCTGGAACCACAAATGGCAAGAGCATGACAGAGCACTAAAAACCAGCATTACGACAAGTGGAAGACTTCCCAGGGAGCTGGGAGCTACAGCTGAAGAAAGGCCGGGGCGCCGGGCACACATGGTAATTGCCCCGCAATAGTGGTCTGCAGAGAGCGGTGTACTCAAGGGAACCCATAGGCGCCGGAGGCGGGCGAATATACAGAAGAGCATCCCGCCCACTCATTGAAGAGCCGGGGTGGCGCAAAACACAAGTGCAGCAAAGCAATCTATCCCGCAGACCTCAAGTCGGAACAGTCCAGGATTGCGCTATAACGGGCAGACAGCAAAGACTGAGTAGATATTGAGGGGTGAGTATGGGCTCCTTCCAGCTCTGGCCCCCCGTCCCTATCATCCAAGGCGAAGTGATCCAGACTGATGCCTCGCCGTGACTCCTTTCCCTAAAGTGCTGATTGCTCGCCTGACTAGGAAACCTGACTGGCCAGCAGAGACGGGAATTCCCCACTGCGCAGGTGGCGACTACTGGTGCAGGGCCCTGAGTATTGGGAAGGACAGCGTGACAATGGCCAGCGGAAAGGGAACTAAGACTCAGTTTCAAAGTAAATTAGCTAAATGTGCATGGGACAAGACGGGTGAGGAAGAAAATGCTGCCTCCACATGGGGAACTGGACATCATTCCCCCCCCCCCCCCCCCCCCCCCCCCCCCGGAACAAGATTTAACCCTTCAAGATGTCATGGAGGCCATTGCCAGAGTGCGGACCTCACTAGAAAGTCACATTGACTCAGTTAATATTGAGGTTTCCCTTATCGGAGCCGACTTGCGGAAAATGGACTCCAGAATGAAAGGAGTGGAAGACGCTACTGAAACGCTAACCTCTGATCCGGCTCTCCTTAAGCAACAAGTGACTCAACGACGTGACCAACAGATGAAAATGGAAGGGTTACTTGATGATTACATAGGAAGGCCGCGCAGGAATAACATATGTATCCTGGGTTTTCCGGAACAGGCGGAGGGTCCAGCGGCAGACCTCTTCGTCGAGGACTTAGTGGTGACAAGACTCCAACCAAAGCATTTATCCAATTACTTCTCTATAGAACACTCTCACCAAGACTCCGGAGGCAGGCCGAAACCGGGAACCCCGCCATGACCGATCATAGCGTGGGTGTTCAATTTTCGTGACGGCGTCGTTGTACTCCAAACAGCACGGGCCAACGTGCCACTGAAACTGGAAGGCAGTGCGGTCACCTTTTTCCTTGACTTTACTACCAAAGTCCAAGCTCAAAGACGCAGTTTCACAACATTAAAAAAGGTGTAGCGAGACAAAGAAGTGAAATACTCCATGCTCTTCCCTGCGCGGCTCCGAGTTGAATCAGAAGGCAAGACATGGTATTTTACATCCCCGAAGAGGCATGGGAATGGTTGGAAAGTTGGCGAAGAGTGGGGAAACCGAATGGAAGTCGAAACAACAAAGCCCGTAGCAGTAGACTGAACAATGTCGACAGACCACAAGCTGATCCAGCCCAGGGAGAGCCAAACTTGACGTTGAAAGGCTAAAGACTTCAGATATCTGGGACTCTGAGATGTGTGGAGTGCGACACAAATAACACCCCAGAGCATAGGACGAGGCGCATGGCAAAGGTATTTGGGTATTCTCCACAAACCCTTGACTGCAAAGGTATGATCCACTGATACCGCTCTAGGCGAGCCAGACAATATCGAGCTATCTTAGCAGTGAATCTATAAGCAAGGACTGGGACATATAAGAATGACATACTGTGTAATGTGCTTATATCCTTCATTTATGTTGGGTGAGGGAGGGTTGTAAACCAAGCACCTCGCAACTGGGGGTGGGGGTGATGGGCACTCTGCCTTGTTGGGGTGTAGGTAGTTGGAAATCCACTGACAGGGGGGCATGAGGTTGGTAGAGCGGGTGGTAGGTGGTTTTGTATGTGGTTATTTTTAAAGTTGAATGTTGCAATGCACAGTGTGCTCAATCAGAGGTGGTACAGAATGTCCATCCTAAGCTGACAAGGTATAGACAGCTGGAATCCGAGGAAAGTTCCGAACTATATGTTCAATCCAAGCTTATAATGCAAGCTGCCGGCTTCATGGGAGAGCCAGTCACCCCTCCACTGACACGACAATTAGTCATGGGTAGCATAATAGAAACAAAGTTGTCCATTTTGATGTGGAATGTGAACGGCCTGGGGGACAAAAAAAGCTGGGAATAGTGTTGCAATACCCCAAAAGTCAAGCCCCAGACTTAGTCTTGCTACAGGAAACACACTCAGTGGGTAATACCTGCAAGGCCCTCAATAGGTGGGGATACAAACTTATAGTTCACACTTGGTTTACATCAGGCTCCAGAGGCATGGGTATCTTGATGCGTACGAATCTAGCTCTCACGACCACCAATACATGGGCTGATCCGCAGGGCAGGTTCGCAGTAATAGAGATCAGCTGGGAGGGGAAAACGATGAATGTGGTGTCAGTGTACTTCCCGCCAGCACTGGGAAAGGTAGCCACTCAGTGATTTAGGCAAAATCCTAATAGATCTCCCCAAAGGTACATTGATAATGGGTGATAATGTTGGCTTAGCTGCGATTCTTGTATTTGCTTCAGAATTACCCATACCGGATCCACGATACTTAATTTAATAGCATGGATGTGGCATGGATTAAGTTACTGTATAATGAGCTGCGAGGTCAGGTAAGGGTGAACAACCGCACATCCCGGACATTTCGACTGCACAGAGGGACCAGATAGGGTTGCCCCCTGTCCCCCTTACTTTTCGCCTTACTATTAGAACCACTGGCATCCTGGGTGAGACGAGACGTGGCTATTCAAGTTCTAAAATGGGAGGAAGACAATGAGGACAGGATATCCCTGTATGCCGATGACATACTGATCTACTTAGCATCCCTATATGCCTCAATACATAGACTACTAAATATAGTCACAAATTTTGGTAAATATTCAGGATATGCTATTAATTGGACTAATAAATAATATTGGTTCTGTCGGACCGAAATACACAGTGGTATAGTATTTCAATTGTATTACTTACAAACTTCGTCCCTATGAAGGGTACAAAGGCAGTGGTATCTATATCAGTATACCCTCAAAACACACTGACCCCAATGAAAGGCTAATCACACAGAAAAATTAAAGTAAAGTTTTACTCGTATACTTTCATATTCTCTGTATTGTATAGAAACATTCGTTTTGCTGTCCAAAAAACAAACATAAAACATATAAAACACATACATTCTGTGCAGGACTAATACACACTTTAAAACATAGATAAAAATGTAAATTCGCAGAATTATTGAAGACGACAACTATATGTACACTAATCCAGTAGATACATCAATTAATTTCTTGGGTTCTAGAGGATTTTGTATAGTTGGTTCATGGAAGAAGGAAATGCGTCGACGTTTCAACCCTTTGTGGCGATGTGCTGGTTGTGCGCATCAAGAGTGGGTCTTCATCAGGACTGTGCAGTTGTAGGACAGCCTTGCTTTTGAACCTTGGCTCCTCATAGAAACCTGGTCCCGCGCGATGGTGAGAAAAAGATAGACGGTTACAACGTTTACCAAATCGAAGAAACAACGCCTTCTCATCCTACCGCCTGTATAAGTAACTATTACAGAGGTCTAAGGAACTTGACTATATTGCCTGAGTCGGCTGACCAGCAATACTGCTTACTAAGGACCCACTCTTGATGCGCACAACCAGCGCATCGCCCCCCAGGGTCGAAACGTCGACGCATTTCCTTCTTCCATGAACCAACTATACAAAATCCTCTAGAACCCAAGAAATTAATTGATGTATCTACTAGATTAGTGTACATATAGTTGTCGTCTTCAATAATTCTGCGAATTGACATTTTTATCTATGTTGTTTTAAAGTGTGTATTAGTCCTGCACAGAATTTGTGTTTTATATGTTTTATGTTTGTTTTTTGGACAGCAAAACTAATGTTTCTATACAATACAGAGAATATGTAAGTATATGAGTATAACTTTACTTTAATTTTTCTGTGTGATTAACCTTTCATTGTGGTCAGTGTGTTTTGAGGGTATACTGATATAGATACCACTGCATTTGTACCCTTCATAGGGACGAAGTTTGTTAGTAATACAATTGAAATACTATACCACTGTGTATTTTGGTCCGACAGAACCAATATTATTTATTGCATTACCTACCCATGTTCTAAGGGTTAAAGGGTTACCCCATTACATGTAATGGATTAATTGGACTAAGTCAGTGCTATTTGTTCTGCATGTCCCCACACCTATAGTGCCCCGGGGATATTTAGGGATCTTCATTACACCCGACCCACAACTTTTTTATGACAAGAACTTAGCAGTCCCCTTAAAAAGACTACGTGACGATGTCAAACATTGGAGGTCGCTGCCATTGTCATTATTCGGTCGAGCGGCCCTATTTAAAATGTTGGCTTAGCTGCGATTCTTGTATTTGCTTCAGAATTACCCATACCGGATCCACGATACTTAATTTAATAGCGTGGAGGCGGAAGTCCGCACACTACTATGGGATGGAGAAACACCACAAATAGCTTTAGGGAAACTGACGAAGGGGTGGTACGATGGGGAATAGCTCTCGCAGACATATGGCTCTTTTACTGGGCGTCACAATTAGTGGTGATTAATCAATAGTTGTACAGTAATCCGATGAACCTAGCCTATTGATTAGAAAGATATAAGACAGGACGAGAGGGGTACCTTGGGGACCTATACACCAAGGCCCGTACATGGAGGTATCTGGGCCCTGTGGCTCAAACGGTGAACATCTGGCATCAGACAACTAGGCGTCTGGGCTGGGGGAGGGGGCTATTGACGAAAGCTACACCCCTATGGTCCTCTAAAAACTGGGGCTGCTTTGTCATCATATGTGTTTCTTATACACAAGGGCAAGATTCTCACATTAAGAGTTACAAGCCAAACACGAATTAGGGCATATTGAGGTATTTCGATATCTACAGATTTGCCATGCTCTCACAACGGCATTTCCAGACTTGTCAGAAGTACCAGACTCCTCTCCTTTGGAGGACCAACTGCAATCGGAGCCTATCCCAGATAAGGCCATTTCCCTTATGTATCGAAAACTATGCAACAGTCTACTAGACCCATTCCACACACTCAGGAATTACTGGCAGGCAGACTTAGGTCAGTTTGACAATGAAGATTGGCAGACTGCATTGATGTCCCCAAGAGAAGCAGCTATAAGTCATCGCTTCCGACTGATTCAATTAAATTTTTTAAACAGAACGTACCTCACCAGGGTAACCCTAGTTAAAATAGGAGCGAGGCAGGTCGCGTTTTGTCTGCGAGGTTGTAACCAAACAGCAAACATTTTATCATACTCTGTGGGACTGCCCTAGCATACTGTCTCTGTGGGAGAGGGCCACTGAGAAGATGCAAGATGCACTGGGGAAGCAAATTGTTTTAATGCCATTATTAGGGATTCTGAACATTTGGGAGGCCACTGAACTAACCGAGGCGGAGCTGCAAAGGCCACCCTAGGCTCTACATGGGCGAAAAGGGCAGTCGCTGTGAAATGGGGGGCAGCAGACCGACCACTGACACTTGGCTGGGTGGTGAAAATGGACAAATGTATGATCGTTGAAAAAGATGTCTATAGATCCAGGGGCTGTCCTAAAAAGTGGGACAAAAAGTGGGGAGGGTGGAACGCATTTAGAGGAGAATTGTGTATCTCACCAACTGTAGAAATGGAACTGTCAAAAAGAGGGGAGCCGGCATGTAATGAAGGACTGAAACACGGTGCACGTTAACAGTTGACATACCAAGGTTTTATTTGTAACTAACTATGTACAAATGAAATTCTGAATGCAACAAGTTTACAATCAATAAAAAATATGAACTAAAAAAATAAATCTAGGATAAAGCGTCATAGCAAAATTAAATTGAATTAAAAAAAGACTGCACGCAAAGTAGATTTGTTCAAAACATCAATTAGATAGTAATATTGCATTGAGCTGTTTGAGGTAAGGGGATTCTGACAGCTACTTGAAGGCTTCAAAAGGATGTTTTAGGGCTTGGCTCCATCCTGTTACCTTGATTTTATGCACTCTTCCCCCTCTAATTGGGAATACTGTAGACTAGTTCCAACAAGGTACCAACGTTGCAGCAATTTTCAGACAAACCTGAGGCTACGTTTCACTCTTTACCCATTACTACGTAGGTATGTCCTTTGTAACATCTTACAGGTTAGCAGGAAATGTTCCCAGACTTGCAAAACACCAGTTTCTTTTATAGGATGCTTCAGGCATACGTTCATGGGTCTACCTGGTTTTCAGCAGGCAACTTGGTTAAGAGTTTTAGAGCTAGCATTTTCTTCTGGGTCCTGGACCTTTGCATCTTTCTCCTGAAGCATGCACCTTCCATAAGGCAATTTCCACATAGCGGCTGGAAGGAATTGTCCCATAAACCAGGTCGGGAAACTGGCTTAGTTCTGATAATAATCAGGGAAACCAAGATAGTCATGGAGCATAACATCCTTAGCATTTTCCCCCTGGCAAGCAGTGGAAGTGCTCTTTTAGCGTTCAAGGAAATGTCCTATTTTCCTGTGTATCAATACAAATCTGAAGTTCCAGGAGTCATAGCAGGCCTAGGCAAAATGTTAACGCCAGATTAATTGGAGTAGTACATTTGTTACTCTTTTGATGTAAAATTACTGAATTATTTAGTTACCGGTTCATGTAATTGTGGTTAATCTGGCACCCAACTCTTATTGCAGATGCACAGGAACCACTGACTCAGTGAGCATGAGCGGCTGCTGCCTACTGCTGTTCGTTTTCTGTTACATTTAGCACTATTGTCTTGGCGCAAAATGCATCTTCTGGTCCATTTTGGATGCAAGGGTGCATTTTGTGCTAAGAAAATAGCTCTAAATACTGAGTTGCGCTCATCGTATAATTTTGCTGTAATTTTGTGTAAATACACTAAAGCAAGTTACTTGAGTTAAGCACACTCTATGCATAGGAAGGGAGCTAACATGCATTTGTTAAGTCACCCTAACTAATCTGTAGAAAGTTCTGATATATAGTCACTGACACGTTTCCACTAAAGTGATATAGGTTCTGTGCCTGGTAACTGAACTAACCAACACAGAAGCAAAGAACATTATCTTTACAACCACAATTATTGGCTGGAAACTGTGATGCATTCCTGTTTAGGACTAACCCAGCAGCAACAACCTAATTTTTAGTATTCAAGATATGATTCAAAAAGGAGAACAGGATGTTGAGTGCACATAAAATTGATGTTTTTTGACACAGTAGAGAGTGTGGTCTAGGGTTTGAGGGTACTCGGTGATGTGCTGCTTTAACACAAAATGTTCCGTAGATTATTCACCCTCGGAGAGAGAGTTTTTGGCATTGATATCCCACCACATGTTTAAGCCTGCAATGATGACAGTCTTCTTTAAAAGTGACAGAATGGTGTTCAGGAATACTGAGTGGGTGTTATGATGCACCTACCCACAAATGTGTGTGAAAATTGAATTAACATTGTACAAAGTTACGGGCGTGCAATACAGAACTTGATTGCCGAAGATGTCTAAAAAGGAAGCAATTGAACCTTCTGTTCTTCCTGCATGTTGTTTGCTGAAAATGTTGAAACCAGATACATGGTCAACAACTATTTGTATGTTTTCATCTGTGAGCCATGTTTCAATAATCTTTATGATGCTCAGGGTGTTTATGGATGTGGGATCACAATCCTGGGTAGTTTTGATATGCCTTTAAGAAGGTCGAGGAAGCTCGAGAATATTTTAGGCTTGGATTTGTGTGCCATTTTATTCTAGTTGGCAATAGATGTATGATGATCTCTTAGCAGAATATTGTATTGCTAGTGACCTCATGCGATTTTCTCTGTTGTGATGTTTAATGTTGGATATTAATCACTGCTGCAGAAAGGGTTTGACCTTTTACTTCTGATAGTAAAGTAATGTTTTGGCCTGCATTTATCACTTGACTGATAGGGTTCCCCCTCCTTAACCCGAGTACTTATCCCTTTTTAGGTTTCGCCTAGCGACGCAGCCCATGCGCTGCTCGCCTTTGTGATATCTATTGTCCTCGACTTGGTTGCCGAAGGGGGACAGGAGATGTGCACGCTCACGGCGTCTCCATCAGCTTGCCCCCGGACAGCACATTGGTATGCGCACGGCGTCACTTTCGAGCACTCCCACCACGAGCTTTCACTTTTGCGCGCTCGATCTCAGCCTGCCTTTTCTGCCACAACGTCTCTATCCGCTTGTTTTTATAGCTATGGGGCTGCTGTTGTCGGATAGAAAAATAAAGACGTGGTATTTAAGCACAGACCATTATCTGCTTTCGCATTTGTAGTTTATTTTAGATGGAAATTCACATTTTAAGACAAAACACGTTTACAGGGCCAATTATGGCCGAGTGCAGACCTGAAGTGCCCAGATGAAACTCAGTCATCCGAAAATGACATGTCATAGAGAACTACCTGACACATAAAACTGTGACTGAATTTGCTGTGACGAAAGACAGAAACGTGTGATTGCAAAATTGACAATAAAATATTGATAGAAAAATACAACCATATTAAATGTATATAAAATAAAACATTCCGAATAGAAATATTTGAAAGAGACCTGAACGTGCATATGAAATTTCCTATCCTAAGGTATAATTTTGGGAACATTGCACTTCTGGGTCCATGGCCACATTGCTGTCCGCAGAATACCACCTATCTAACTGTAAACTGCATTACAGCAGGACAGGTGGTAGTTTGCACAAATGTGCTATTTAGCACCTCAGTACTTTTTGAACGTGCGTGCTGTTTAGCGCTGTGTGTGCTATGTGACGCAATTTTTGGCACTCAATGTTGTTTGCAATACCAAAACCATTGCTCATGTGTTCCAACATGGGCGCTGTACACATAATAATCAGTGCTGCACAAAAAAGTACTGACTGATCAAGAAATAGTGGAGCAAAACGTGTGTAATTGCCATTTGCACAGAAATCTGCACTAGTTGACAAGTTGCAATAAACACTTGCATCTATCTTTTCAAATATTGGTGCACCGACGCGTGTGCAAATTAAGCAATCCGAAAATGTTTGTTCTTCATTATGCGTTTGGTTATCGAGCCTTTACTATTTATTGTTACTTCGTGCGTTATTTTTATATAGCGCATCTATGTAATATGGCACTTAAGTAAAGTAGTATCTCAGTAAAAATCAGTACCACCCAGGCAGTGCATGTAATTCGGGCGCAGAAAATCAAAGAAAGCGTTCATACATTGAGACAAAAAAGTCTATGTTTGAGTTCTATTTTTTTCAGACGGTATCGCAAAATGGGAAAGCGCTATAAATATAGCACAAAAGGTGCACTGGAGGGCTAGAACGCAGCAAGATAACTGGAATCGGAAAAAAGTAGTACAGGATTGTTGTTGCTTGATAGGACTTGACTTTCACTGAACATAAACATTCCTGGCCATCAGAGGAAATCGTGTTTCGCATTGGGAGCTAACTTGTTAATTCTCAGCAGTTACCGAATCTCCTGAGGTTTGTAAAATGGCAGAGTTGCTTTGAATGGTAGACGCGGCTAGTGTCTTGAACCCGAGCAGGGAACCTGGAGATCTGCTGTACAATCGTGGCTTGGTCATGCTCCCCCCCCCCCCCCCCCCCCATCACATCCTAGTAATACGGTTTAACCTGGTCCTGCATATAATTTCTTTTCTACATCCTTCACCTTGTGATCTTTAAGATGCACCTGCTACTAAACTATACATAAAACACACAGAGACATGTAGGCACACACACATATATATTTAAAACTCATAAAAAGGGCACATGCCATTTCTCAGGACAGTGTTTCAACTCGATGTTTACGTTTATTTATTGCTTCCAGAGTGAACGTCTCAAAAGACCTCCCTTGCCTTTCTCCCCTAAACTCTTTTTCAATAAGTAATCAGAGGTTTAAATAAATCCACTAAAAGATGAGCGATAATTAACTGCGCATTTTCTATTTAGTGCTGGCTACTGGGAATTAGTTCTGTGTAAATCACTGCTTTCTGACTGTAGGGCCCTGCAATATAAAACACACCGCCCCCACCTCCTGGAAGGCAGAAATGGGTCTAGTGAACCCCCTTAATGTGACAAAGAGAGGATGTGGCCGAACGGTCACTGCTAACGACTTTGTAGCTAGGGAACCAGGTTAGAGCTTGGCATCGGCTCAGCTTCCTGAGATGCGGGGCAAATCACTTAATCTCCCCTCAAGCATTTGCAATGCAATTGGTCTCACATTTACGCGAGTTTGAGCTATTGACATTACAAATAAAAAAGGCTTTTATTTTGGATTTTGTTTTTAAATCATAAATAAAAGGCATTGTAATTTACAATGGCAATCGTTGAAACGCGCGTAAATGCGAGACCTATTGCATTTCAAATGCTTGTTTTGGATGTTTTGGCCAGTTCACCCTTGAGCTTTGTAACTCTTGTCGACAAAAGGTATCCAGGCCAGATTTGTGTCTTTTTTCCTCATGTCTTGTGTATTCTAAAGGTATCCAGGGATTGTGGATTTCCCTGGAGAGAACTGATAAATTAGGCAAAATAGACCTACATTTTGTATTTTGGGGACGGGAACAATGAGAAATAAGTGCTGTGCAAGAAAGTATGTTTTTTCCTGAAAATGGCATCATCCAAAGCTGTGCTTCGCTAAGATAACAATCTTTCCAGCTACCAGGAACAGACATAGTTGAAAAACACAAGCATTGCCACATTTTTCTATTTTTTTTGTAGTTTTAGTTTTCTTACGGTTTGTGATTAAAATAGGTCTGAAACCCTTGGGTGTACCTGGAAGACTGTACATTTCCAAAACCTAGGCAAAATTCCAAATTCAGCAAGAGACTTGCTCATTGTTTTTCCTAAGAAATTAAACATTTAATTTAAAAGAATGAAAATTAGGAAACATTCACAATTGATGACAACGTTTTCATCTGTCATTTTTTAGCCCTGGTTGCTCACTTACGAAGGTGACCTATTGTTACTTCTGTAAGATACTTCTGGTTACAGAGATGTATGGTGTTGGTTATTCAAAAACATGTGATACTCGGAGGCAGCAACTGAGCTGCTTCCTACGTTGATTTTCCATTGTTTACTGATCATACAGTAATTAATATGGTGAAATGTAATGAATGGCAAATTGGTGTGAAGGAAACTTGTCTAGATTTCAAATGTGCACAAGACATTGAGTTAAGGAACAGTAGTTATTTATGCACTTCTAAATTTTGGGTAACTCTACTATCATGATTCAGAGGGCATTTTATAAAAAAATAATTGCCTTATAATTTGAAGCCAAAAAGGTAAAGAACTTCAATTGGTAATATATTTTCTACAATTTTTTATTCCTACACTTCTCGGATAAAAACAGTGACCACTTGTGTGAGTGGGCCTAACGCCTGTATCAGGAAGCCCCCAAAAACACAACGGAGTAAATTTTCCCAATCAATATTGACTCCTTTTTTCTGATGCGAGTTGCGGTGGATTTTGGGCCCAGGCTTGCCCAAACAACGGAAACCTAAAAAACCCCAGAAATTTCTGAAAACTAGGGGATTCTGGCATGGTCTTGCTAGCATAGATCTCATGACCTATTTTTTTTAAAAAAAATTGTTTACCCATAATTCCTTCAAAACCCCAAACTGTGGCTAAAAGCATGCATTTTCCTGGGATCCTCAACATTCTTACCATCCTGCGTTCTCCTGCTTCTAATAAAAATGGTACCCCACTTGTGTGGGTGGGTTGAGCGATCACAACAGGAAAGGCCCCAAAAATCAACAGAGATCAAACGTTCCCAATGAAATCACCTCTTTTAATTGCAATGTTCGTAGCTGTGGAGTATGGGCCCAGGCTCTGCTGCTCCCAACCTACCATACACTACCTTTTCTTACTCCAAATGCCCTGCAAACCTCAAAGTTGACCTAAAAACATGCATGTGCCTCACATTTCTGTGAGATAAATTACCAGAATCTGGGTATCCACAGATTTCCTAACACCCACCATTCCTGCACATCCCTCAATGAAACTGGTACCCCACGTGTGTGGCTTTGCTTGGCTTCCCCTACAGGATCTGATCAAAACGTGGACCATGCAAATTCAATAGGCTTGTTGCATGGTCACTGTTTAGATCAGTTTCTATTGCAGGAGTTCGGCTCAGCCACTCAAGTGTCCTACTTTTTATTATCAAAAGTGTGAGACTGCTGTGTGGCAAGAATTTTGTGGATTCCAGAGCTATTAGAACTTTCTTGGCCAGAAATATGAGGAAAATGTGTGATTTTAGCTAAAGTTTAATGTTTGCAGGGCATTGTGGGTAAGAAACTTCATGGGTCCCATACAGTGTACACCACCCTGGGCTCCCCTGAGTATTTAGTTTTGAATTTTTTGGGATTTAGTAGGTTTTGCTGGTTGCTTCTGACCCCATGCCTGAATAGAGCAGCCATTTAGCACAACAGTTGAGTGGAAATTAGAATTTAACCACATTCTGCTGGCCCATATATAAAAACTATTCCCAGAAGAGTTGATATTTCCTCTTGCTTGCCATGCGGAGGGGGATTCTTTAGTCTCTGCGGGGTAAGTGGAGGGGCATAAAGAAAGATGGGGCTTTAGGGGAGGTGGTCCATCCCAGTGGTTATGGGAGGGAGAAGCTTCCTAATATCAGGATGAGCAAGCCCCTTTCCGATCCAGTGGAATTTCTGCCACCTGGTAACAGAATGGGGTAAACCTTCTCCTTGGGTGTGGAGGGCAGAAAGACTGTATTCTATTTGGCGTGCGGCATGGCCAGTTGCCAGAGTTGGCTATCTCCATTACTATTTTGCATCAATGTAAAATCCCTGGTGGGCTTCCTACTCCTACAGGACTGGGGGGCAGATTGAGAGAAGACCACAATCTGGGCAACCTCATTATCTGATCCACGGGTAAGGAAAAAAGAGGGTATTGCCTCTTTTGGGATAGAGGCATTACCAGATGTCTTGGTGGGCTGCTACAACACCTTGTGTTATTTGCCTTGTGGAAATCCATGGTGTTTAGTGGGATTTCTGGGGATTCAGAGTAAACAGCTGCTACCCACCTCCAAGCGAGCAGAAAACGGTTGCCTCTTCTGGGATGGAGGCATGGTCCGATTATAGGGTAGACCACCCCATCCCCTTTTTTATGCCCTAAAAATATCCCTCTTGTCTAGTGAATTTTCAACCCTTTGTCTGGAGGGCAGATTGAAAACAGATCCCCAATTTAACAACTTGGAGCACAGAAAGAATGTATTGCCCCTTTTGGGGTGAGGGCATGCCCCAATGCCAGTATGTGCTGCCTCCACCCCTTATGTTTTTTCACCAAGCAGAAGTGTCTGGTGTCTAGTGGGCTTCCACCCACCTGGGTGAGAAGGGAAGGTATAGATTTCCCAATCCATTGCTACACCCTTTCTGCGGTTGGGGCATGGCCATATGACTGGTTAGGCTGCTCCACTCCTTTTCTTTTTTCCCAGTGTTTTCCCCAGAGTGTCTAGTGGTCTTTCTGCCAGACCCCCCTGTCCCCCAAGCCCCCCCACCCCCCATTCAGGAAGCATAAGGATTGTTTAGCCTGCTCCGATGGGGAGGCACTGTGTCATGTCTTGTTGGGACACGCCACCACTTCTTTTTATTTTTTATTTTAGTCCTTGGGGTCTAGTGCACTTTTTGTCTGCAGTAGGCAGTTGGTGGGGGTGGAGGAACCCCCCTTAGTTATCCACAGAGATGCAGAAATGCTGATTTTATTTTTGAGTTGAGTTTGAGCACTTGCTCATGTCTGGGGCGCTCTTCCCTCCCTGTGGTCTAATGGGTGGATTCCTTCTTTGTTGACCTGCGAGTTGGGATTCATTAGGAGGAGATTTCATATTGACTATCTACTGTTCTATCGTTGTACCTATTGCATCTTTTCCCCCCAAGGTTTCAGAAAATTGTAGTTTTGATGATAATGTTTCTTGTGAAGCTGAATACAGTAGTAGAGTTCAGAAAGCCTATTCCTTGTTGTAGGAAGCGGACTCTCTATATAGTTCACTAAAATGAAGTACACTGTGCAGAGAGTCCAGTGAGACCCAGATTGGTATACTGTAGGAAAAGTAGATAAAACTAACGCTTTGTTTGTGGTAGTGTGGGGGAGCAATTAGGCTTAATAGAGTGTAGTGATAAGTATTTGTTGTAACCACAGAGGCAATAAATTATGCACTCTCAAGAATAAATCTAAAATCAATTCATGAAAATAACACTGATTTTCATGTAATTTTTCAGATCTATAACCTGTTGTACAGTAAGTACTTTACAAGATATGAATTTTTCAAGTTTGCAAAATATATCACTTGTGCACAATTTAGCACCATTGAAGTAACCGGGACAAAATGGAAAAATTAATATAAAATCATACAGTTTGTTTCAGGGTTCACCTTCAGGATTTAAGTAGCAAGGCCAGGCTCAACTGTACTCTTGGGAGCATCCCGGAATCATCCTGAAGCAGGGTGCTGAGGTCATTGGTAGATGGTGCACTACAAAGACCACCTGCAAACACACTCCACAAGGGAACTTAAAGGTAGGTTCGAAGAATCCCACTCAAGGGAGCCGGTCGCAAAGGCCTCAGGACCATTGGACACAGCTGGTTCATTGGTACCCAGGGCGAGCAGGCTGGGTGCAGAGTAAATAGGTCAGCCGGGAGGCGAGCGCTAAGATGTCCTCGATGTTGGGGGCAGGCAGCTTGGAGAGGTGATTCAGAGACAGCTGGGCCACTCTCTAAGTGAGTCTCAGGGGTCTTTAAGTCCCTCAACGGATGCTTACTCCTTGGGCAGTTGAGGTCCGGGCTGGACTCTTTGTCTCCGTGAATGATGCAGAGGGTCCGGTACCCCGGAGATTGGTGCGGCACGTCTCCGGTAGATCCTGGTGTCTCCACACTTGGAGGGGAGACCGATTTGATCCTCCGGGGCTGTTGTACCACTTTTGGTTCGAGTGCAGCGTCAGAGTTGTTGAAGAGCAGCAAGTGAGGAAACTGGGGTTCTGCAGGTTCAGTGCCTGCGGGCTGTAGGGGAGTAGTACCTCTTCTCCAAGGGAGTTCTTTGGCGATTTGTCAAAGGCTGGAGGGGCTCCAGGGTTCTTGAGGCCTCACAGTAGTAGGACAAGATAGCACTACGCAATTGTCGAGTCCTTAAGGCAGCAGGCAGGGTTTCGCGCCAATTTTTTGCTGCCAGGATTCAGTCTTCGGGCCAGCAGCTGTTCTTTGTCCTTATGTTCTTTGTGTCCTTCGAATATAAAGTTCAGTGTCCAGATATACCACCTAATTACTAATTTTAAGGGCGTTAAACGTGGTGACCGGTAGTAGCCAGTGGGCTACCTACCTTTAGGGTGTCTACACCCTCTAAGTGACCACTTCCTGTGGGAAGGGGCACTACCCTGCCCCTAAATTAACTAAGGTAGCGAAGTGAGCTAAAGAACGATTATGGATTCAACCCAGATCTGTGTCTGGGGTGAATGTCTGAAAAGTTTCAGTGATCTGTCCATCATCTCTTTGTGTTTGCTTTGTTTGCCCTAAGTTCGCAGGGTATGCCCAGACGTGGATGAAGAAACCTTTGTCTGGACTCTTTGCTTCCAATGCTCCCTAGGGTTCTGGGCTTTATGAGACTGTTAAGATTGTTTTTACTGTGTTGGGTAGCTCTCTTTTTTACCCCTTATAGTCTTCCCTGACTTATATACTGTATAGCGCTCTGATACCCCCTGTGGTCATGTTTGCGCTGTAGAAAATAAATATAGCTGGGTAGTGAAGTGAGCTAAGGAACGCTGATGGATTCAGTCCAAATCTGTGACTTGTCTGAAAAGTTTCAGCGCTCAGTCCATCATCTCCTTGTGTTTGCTTTGTTCGCCCTAAGTTGGCAGGATATGTCCAGACTTGGGTTCTTTGCTCACTTTGCCACTGGATTTCCTCTCAGACCTAGATGGAGGAAAATAAAAGGTGGGCTCCACATCACCTGCACACCTTAGGGTCGTGGTGCTGGCTGAATGGGGACCCACCACCTAATTTAACGATTTTTTTCCTGCCTGTCCTCCTTCCACCAGGGGTGTTTGCATCCTCAACTATGCGGAGATGTCTGGGTCACTTTTCAGAGGCAGCATCGCCTTTGTAGCTTCCCGCCTTGAAATGCCATTCCGGCCTAGAGGACATGTGACGCACATCCAGCGAGAGCAGGCTTTGTTCCTGGCCTCTGGCTCTCACCCCATTTGGTCAGAAACATGTCTGGTGGTGGCAGGCTGGCTAAGGCTATTCGGAGACCACACCAGTGCTTGGTTTTCAGGGGACTCTCTAAAGAGTCTCCTTGTGCATTTATTAATAATTCCAACACTGGCTTCAGTGAGGATTTTTTAAGATGAGATATTTGGTACCAAACATCTTGGGGTTAAGTGAAGTAATCATGGAGCTAGGAAACTCTTAATAATAAGCATCCATTCCATGTTCTCTCTATGGCTTCCCTGTGCACTTACAATACCCAGAATAACTCCGATATTGCAGTGCCATATCTGCTCATGCAGATCATCCACGCATGCAGATCATCCACACATGGGATATAGTGCATCTTGCTTTGGGGCTAAAAGGCCTGCAGTAAGGGGCGACTTACCTATTCCTTATATAGTGTGTGGGTACGCAGCACACAGCGCTATGTGTACTCTGTACCAAGACACGCAGCCTGCAGTGGCAGTTTGCATGGTCTTGGTGAGGGGTCTCTGCGGTTACACAATTTGTGCTGCAGCCACAGTGGACTCTCTTCAGTCCCAATGCCCTATCTACCTGGGGTACCATTTACTAGTGACTCACATGGGTTTGCTAAAGTTGTGTAATTCAATATATTTATTAAGCATTTGGATCTCTAATGAGGTCTACTTAAAATGTATGTGAATAATCATACTATAATCCCAGCGACCATTAAAGTAATACTTCAATAAAACCATTATATCTACACCATTACATCAATGTATACAAAGTTAATCATAAAAAAACATAAAAAGGTTTCCAAAAATCGACTCTGGGATATTATTTAAACAGCAATAAAGCCCTACAGTGGACGAAAGCTAAAATAATCACACCATATGTGATTTTAGAAGATGTACAGATAGATTAATTTTAAAAAGCAGTTTCATCTAATGGCATTTTGTTAAATAAAATGCTTCATATAACAACAATAACAACACACCATTAAATATTGTGCATCTTACAACAGCAATAGGGTAGCAGCAATCAAAAATTACCTCCTATACTAGGACAAAAAAGAATCCGGTCCTGTTATAAGTACAATTAGGAAAAAGATACAATATATGGTGCTGCTATGATAGTATCTAAAGTGCATCAAAAAGCAGCAAAGACATTCTCTTAGAACTTTTTTTGATGGGAAAAGGAACCTAGTTAGTGCAAATAGCAAAAAATTAACAGTCATATATTTATAGTTTTCCGCAATTGAAAAAACAAATACACAAACGAAAACTAATAAGTTGTATAGCCAACCATACTCTGGGTCTAAAAAAACATTTAAAATATATTCATAAACTCCCTAAAAAAGTTTAAAAGTTTAGTGCATACGGTTTCATTTTTTGTACAAAACAAAAATTCTCTAGCAACCGAATTACAAAAGTGTTACCCCCCCACTTCCCTATTAAGTGACCAATGTACAATTAAATCATTTAGTGGTAAGAGGTTCATGCGGCAAAGAGTAATCCATCTGCAAATACCATGACTTAAGTTCCACTCAAGATATTTCCACTCAAGATATTTCTGAGGAACTCTCGGGGAAGCATTTTTAACTATTGTTTCCAGTCTGGCCCTGGTTCTGCAAATACTAATATCTCTGATAGCTAATTAAGCCACTAAAAATCTTTTAAAAATATTTTAATTCTATGGGAGATAGGGATAGCACAACATCCTCTTGCACATTAAAATGTTGCAGTGCCAAGAAGAAATCGTTACAAAAGGAGTATTTATACATTTGTCCATCAAAAATGTCATGTTGAATAAAACTCCTCAAATAAAAAGGTTCACTGTTCTTTAGCTGATAACCCCAACGGTTTACCCTGGCAAGACCTTGTGAAAAGGAGCTTACCAAGCCAAATTCTAGACTAATGGCGGCTGTTGGAACCAGGGTATTAAAATTACATAGTTTGCGACAGATTTGGCCTTCGAACTTATCCAAAAAGCCCCATTCACTTACTGGTATAGATTCAATTGCATATAACAGGGTAGGAGTCATTTTAGTTTTAAAAACTAAAAGCAAATGTGAGAAATGTCTTCGACCCATAGTACTATAAAATAGGCATAGGCCATTTGCATGTGACATTGCTTTAGAAGCGCTATGATCAATATGGGAACTAATCCCCGAAGTTGTGCCAATCTTGGTACAGTTTTAGCAAAGACAACTGGCACTGGGAACCTGGTTGGCGGTTACCCAGTGCACTTTCAATTCAAAATCATATCATACACCTGGCAAAAAGTGGGGGCTAACCATGTCAAAAGAGGCACTTTGCTACACTTGTTTCTGTCTGAAAAGCAATTTTAACTTCACTAAATTGTAACTTGTTCAAATCTGTGTTCCCTAACAGAGAAGTGCATAACACTGATAAAAACCAGTAACACATTTATGCATTTGCACAACAACATTAAACAAACGCAAACTGATATGCTATGACTGAGGAGGCTGTAAAAGTCTTGTGTAAATGACAAGTTTGTAAATGATTTACTCTTTTTATTGAATCCAAATTAATAAGTATAAAGCGATAAACTGAAATGACTGCATATCTATCATTGGAAAGAACAAGACGAACAACTGACACGATTATAAATGGCGATAAAGGGACATGGAGATAAATCACTGGTCATGCATATGTAAAATGTAGTGCTGCAGCATGAGCATAGGTCACTAAATCATTCTGATAAACAATGTGAGTAGAGTAGTTAATAAAGAAGGGTGACATGGAAGTAAATATGCTGGCACTGCAGGCGCTCAGGTAAGCATTAGTGCAGAGATTCAGGGTGAGGTGTAAAGTGCTCAGGAACAGAGGAGTAGTGGATTGGTGATAAAATAGACTCCAACAGAGGATGGCTGAGCTCCAGGGAAATAGGGGTATATAGAGACCCAGTTACGAAGCTGTGACACTGAAGCAGCCCATCATCTTTTCACTATCTACAGCCATGTAAGACCAAGGGGAGCAACTGACAGGCCCAAGGAGACAGCTGGCAACATCCAGTGAGAGGGCCACAACCTTCAAGAAGAGTACTCTCAAAAGAGGGAAGCATAGAGATTCAGACTTGGAAGTAGGAGCCATAGAGAAACTAATAAAGGAAAATCCAGTGTCCTGCATTGAGAGCTTATGAAACGAGAGCACAAGGAACCATAAATGAACAACAATTCAGGGAAAATGAGGGAAGCAGATAAAGGCTCAGTGACCCAGACTGATTAGCACCAACACCTGAACCAAAGAAAATCTGGAGAAATAGCAACCCAAACTCCCAGAGATAGAAGCGCATTGACAACCAAAAAGAGGGGGGCACACAATCCTAGAAAGAGGGAACGCCGTCACCGCGAAATGAAACGCAGAGAACTACAGAAGGGCAAGCATGGCCCAGAGAGGAAATTTAGAAAACCTAAGCAAGAAAAAGAAACCCATAAAAGGACAGGGACACAGAAAGCTGGTAGAACAGAGGGATGGGAGAGCAAAGTACCACAATCTCCGGAAAGACAGAGACCATCAGGAAAGCACAGAAACAGGGAAGGAGGCTTTGACTGTTGGCACGCATTTACTCACAGATGGGCTGAAGGTGCATTCTAGGCCTCAATATGAAGTGAAGGTGCCGCATTCAGAGGAAACTGCCAGCATAGTGGAAACATATAAGGACCATTTCGTTATCCAACTATATATATTTCTAGAAGGATCCCTTGGACCAGTCTGTGCTTCCCCTTTGCAGTGCTGCCGATTCCGCTATCAATCACTCTTATTTTTATCAGGTTTATGGTCGATTGCATGATAATAATCGGGCCCTATGGACTGGGAAGGAGTCACCAGTGGAAGGCAATAAATACCACCTGCTTCAAATCCCAGTCATCATTAATTGCACACCCAAGTGCATACATTGACTAAGAAAACTTTTCAAAAGTCAGGGTTGCTGTACCAATGACCCTTACCACATGAACCTGCTTTGCTTTTATATGGAATTATCTGGAAACAACTACACAGAACTAATCACCACTCAGATGTCTGTAAATATAGGTCTATTCTGTTAAAACTTTTGACTTGTCTTATACATTTATTTGGTTTCTGTATTCTGTGTTGTACTGTTGTTCTTGTAACTGGGATGATTGTATGACATTGTTATGCATTCTGTCCATCAATTGTTCTTTTTGCATTTGTCACCCAGAGTGGGACGGGTATGCCCAGACGTGGGTCCCGTACTCTGCATGCCACTGGAGTCAAGCTATCCTGGCTGATGAGGGCTGAAAGGCCGAACCCAGTCCTAGGATGCTTGTTTCCAGTCCATGGAGGACCTGGCCTGGCAATTTGGGCTGGTCGGTTCTGATTGGGCGCAGGGTCAAGACTGATTTGCATATGGCTGGGTCCAAACTGGAATGGCAGGGTGAGCAAAAAAAGATGGATTTAGGCCCAGATCTCAGACTGGGGTGAATGTATGACATTGTTCTGCATTCTGTCCATCAATTGTTCTTTTTGCATTTGTTCTTGTAACTGTTTCATGTATAAATCGCTCTTTGGCCTTTTATGCTGTTACGTGTATTTGTATAGTACCCAGCTGACCAGGGAGTGTACGAGTGGCACAGAAGCAGGAGGTTGTATGGATCAAGCCAGGGTCAGGGCTAGGGTAAGATTCACGTCTTCAGTTTCTTGTTGAATTCAACAACTGAAGAGGTGGCTCTGATGTCCAGGGGCAAGTTCTTCCAGGCTTTTGGAGCAAGGTAGACGGTGTGACTGCCAAATCTGGGTCTGTGTATGAGGGAGTATGTACGAGTGGGAGCCTGGCTGAATGGATGGGTCTGGTATGTTTGTGGAAGTTTATGCAGTTGTTGAGTGTTAGACCTGGCACCCTGGAGTGGGTCTCCCTTCCATTTTTGCTGTTGCCTCGTGTGTTTTTGCTGGTGTTAGATGCTTTGGGCACTGTGCCACTGCTGTCCAGTGCCACAGTGCAAGTGCTCCCTATTGTAAATTAATGTATGGATTAGTGATTCCATGATTGCCTGTTTTGGTTTACCTGTCAGACCCTAGTACTGTGCACCAGGAGTGCCCAGGGCTGGTAATCCAAATGCTGCTAGTTGGCTTGCAGCACTGGTTGTGCCACCCACAGAAGCAGCCTGTAAAAGTGTGTCTAAGGCCTGCCATTGCAGAGCCTGTGTGCAGTCTGGTACTGCCATGCTGACTGGGCAAGTGCACCCACTTGCCAGTCCCTAAACCTTCCCTTTTCTTCTTATCAGACACCACTATGGTAGGCCCAAGGGCAAGGTGCATTGTAAGTATAAGGTAGGCCATGCCCTGGTGTGTGTGGCATGTCCTAATAGTGAATTACACTATTGCAATGCTACCTGTTCTCCATATGCCAGAATGGGCAGTTAGATTATTATATTTTATAATCCTAACTGACTCGGGGAACACAGTAGAAATTTGAGTCTAGTGTGCCTGAACTCAGAATGATAAAATGCATCTTTTAGTGAAGTTGGTTTTAACATTCTGTGTTTAAAAATTCCACTTTTAGAAAGAAGGTATTTTTTTGTCTAACTATCCAAGCCTGCCTCTGCTAGGTTGTGTATTCTTTGTCTGGAGTTTGAGTAACAGGGCTGGGGAATTCAAGGAGACCGGGTGAGTCAGCCCAGTGGTGAATAGAGAGATCTGCATCTAGATGGGAGGGAGGAGTTGCACTTGGAACCTGAATAGGACTGTGCCTTCCCTCCACAATGCTGGCTCCACCTCCTGTGGTGCTTCTGATGTCTCTGCCCATCACTTGGAAAGGAGAGAAGGAGTCATGTCAACAGAGTGCTCCAGGGCTGTACCTTCCCTCCACAACGCTGGCTCCACCTCCTGTGGGGTGTCTAATGTTTCTACCTTGCACTGTGAAAGGAAGGAAGGATTCATGTCAGCAGAGTGCTCTAGAACTGGTTTGTACTGGGCAAAGGCCCCTCTGCCCTCAGAGGACAAAGGATTTTGGGGTATAAGTAGTGGGACCCTGATCCCAAGGAATTAGATCACTTTTGGACAAACAAGAAGAAACCTTTGCAGAGGAGAGGAACCTGAAGAAACTGAGGAGAGACTATCCCTAAGCTGAAGTGCTGCTTGGGGGATTGGCCTGCAGTGGTTTCCTGACTGCCAAAGAAAGGAGAAAGGAACTTTGTGTTCTTTATTCAACTTGTGAAGGATCTCCAAAGGCTTGAGAAAAGAGCTTGCCTCCTGCTGAAGTCTCATGGACAACAGACTTCACCCACCAGCTCCCCAAGAGTCTCCTGAAGTACCTGCAGACTTTTTGAGGACTTGCGTGTCGCAAGGAGTTGGAAGCGCGCTTCAAGAACAAGAAGCATGTCGCCGAACTACCGCTTCACAACACGAAGTGCCTCGCATCGCCGGAGAATAGGATCGACATCGCAGCAGATGCCGCTGCATCACCGGGAAGCGTTTCGCATGTGAAGAGGATCGACGTCGCGCCAGACGCCTCTGCATGTCCGAGAAGCGGGTCACAGGGCCTGTCGCGGCTCATCACCGGAGAAGAGGATCGACGTTGCAGCAGACGCTTCGGCATCACCGGGATGAGTGTCGCAGGGCCTGTCGCGGCTCGCATCGTTGTGAGCAACTCTCATCGCCAGGAGTGAGGAACGACGTCGTAGCGGACGCCGCCGCATCACTGGAAAGCGTGTCGCAGGGCCTGTCGCGGCTCGCATCGTGGAAAGCATCTCGCATCGCCGGAAAAGAGGATCGACGTCAAAGCAGATGCCGCCGCATCACCGGGTAGCGTGTTGCATCAAGGAGAAAGCGCCATCTTTGTTTCTTTGCACCAGATCTTCAACGCATCACCATCCTTGCATGTAAGGGACTACCACATCACCTTTCCTGCAACATTTTGTTGCCCTGCGTGTCACATCTCAAGGTAGATTGACTCAAAGTCTCGCCTTTTAAGATCTAAAGAGAACTAAGCTAATTCTACCATTTTGAGTACAGTATTGTGGATTTTTGTTTGTGGTCTTGTGATAAGTCTATAAAAAGAATACTTATTTTTGATATAAAAACCTGTGTGGTGCCCATCTGTAGTGTTGTCACTTGATTACTGTATGTGTTCATAAATACTTTACACACTGCCTCTGAGATAAGCCTGTCTGCTCATGCCAAGCTACCAAGGGGGTGAGCAGGGGTTATTTTAAGAGTGTACCCCCTTACCCTGACTAGAGGCAAGGGTCCCTTATTTATTTATTTATTTCACTTCTAAAGTGCACTGGCGCCTAACAGGCATCCTGGCGCTGGCAGACTCCTAACAGAGGGGGTAATCAAGACTGGTGGCAATCTAGGACTTCGGGAATAGCCAGGTTTTTAAACTCCTCCTAAATGGTAGGAGGTCAGTGGTTTGTCTGAGCTCGACAAGAAGAGCATTCCACAGTTTCGCTGCCGCCTCACCAAATGATCTGCCTCCTGCTTTGGCTTTCTTAAACCTTGGTATCCTCACCAGTCTAGCCGAAGAGGAACAAAGGTTACGGACATGCCACGCAAACTTCCTTTGCAAGAGGACAGGACCCGACCCCTGAAGGGCTTTAAACTCCAGACAGAGAGACTTAAACTGGACTCTGTCTCAACGGGAGCCAGTGCAACTGAGCCAGAGCCCTAGAGGAGGAAGACCTTGTAGGCCACTCCAGGGCTAGCTTGGCCGCAGCAGACTGGATTAGTTGAAGTCTGTCCATAAGATTGTCACAAGTACCTACCTGCGCCAACTAGAGGTCCCCAAATCTAACATTGAGGTACGTGGGGCCAATGATGTGTAAGACTTTGTATGTATGTGTGAGGAGGTTGAAGAGTGCTTGTTTGTGAATTGCGAGCCAGTGGAACTCCTTGAGGTGTGGGGTAGTGTGAGTGTGGGTAGGAGGTTGAGGGTGAACCATGCAGCTTGTTTGTATGGTTGGGATTCTTCTGGGCAGTTGAACGTTGATTCCATCATAAAATATGTTGTCGTAGTCCAGTTTGCTGGTGAGGGGGGTTCGAGTGACGGTTCTGCGAGTGTTGGTGGGGAGACATTTAAAGATTATCTTGAGCATCTTCTGTGTATGGAAGCAGACTGCAAAGAAGAAGTGATCTAAGGAGGACGAAGTAAGCTAAGCTAAGGTGAGCAGGGCAGGTGCTAGGAAGAAGTGAGCTAAGATGGGCAGAGAGGATCGGGAAGCAACTGGGCATCATCGCTGGGACCTTAAGAATGAAAAGGTTTATAGTGACTGACTCTTTATTCCTCACGAAAGCAGAGGTACAGATGGCCTGCAGAAGGGGAGTCTAGATTGACGGATATGAAGTATGTGGGGATGAAACCCTCTGCTGTATATATGTTAGATTCAAGAGATAATAGAAGAGCGTTTCCTTACTTAGATGCTTTTCCCGACACCAATTTGTTTTCTTCTCTTAAAATTTTGGGTGGCTTTAAATGTCTGGTTTCTCATAGTGGCGAAATTAAAATCTCTACTGGATATGGCGAATAAAAAATTGCACATGTGGACTGAAATTCCAGAATTTTAATGTACATTGCTTAATTGATTGTCACCATTTCAATAGGCCTTGTCGCTCCAATTTTAAAATGCTTTTCTTAAAGTATTGTATAAATCACCGTAATAATGCACTTGCACTTTTGTTTAACATGGAATTCTTGGATGTCGCTTTCGCCATGGCACAATTTTTCAAGGTATGCTTTGGTTAGAGACGGAGGAATTATGGAAGGAAGGCTTTTTTACTTTTGTTGACGAAGTCTACCATGTATTTGTGACATAGGCCTAGAACCGAAGTTGGTCTAAGACCGTCCCTATATTAGTTTAACTGTTAATTTTAATGCTAATGTAAATATAAATTGCTATGTATTTATGTTTTAAAGACTTGTGTCCAAACATTAATAAAAAATTGAATTGAAATTAGAAGCAGACTGCATTCACTCAGCGGGTCATGGTGAGTTGGTTGTCTATTACTAATCTGAGGTTCTTTGCGTGGTGTGCCGGTGGGGTGTGGGTTGGCTGGCTGTTCTGGCTGTCAGTCCTTTATTAGATTTTGCATAATGATGATTTTTCATGTTTCGGTTCGAATATTTAGAGATTAGCAGCAACAACAACATGGAGCACTTACTCTTCTTTAGAGGATCCTAAAAAGTTTCGCTTTGATGAAATGGTGAAGAAACTAAATGAAGCCTGAGGGGACAGGAACGGTGGCAAACTAAGGCCCCGAGGAAGAAATCTAGCTAAGAGAATGTTTTTAGTGAGCGGGATGTGTAGTATATCATGCCCATCAGTTTTGAGCACAGTGAAAGAGGCTGCCTGATGCAGATCAAAGTTTGCGTTTATTGAACACAGCTTCGAGGGGCACACAGAAAGAGGAGCCTGACATCCTTCTCCGCATGTACATTCATAGACCTCTCTGGGCATTTCCATACATTCAGATATCATTCAAAGATTCAGCTATCTTTCTATTTTCCTTCTCCCCTCCTCTTCAAAGTTCCGAGATAATTACAACACATTTTTTTACGTAATACAAATCTGCTCTCTCTTATCTGTATTGATTCCGCAGGAGCCACTACACTGAAACTTCACTTCTTGTGATTTCACCACCCACTCATATCACCGAAAATGTACTTATCTTTTGAATTAATCTTCTGCCATAAGTAACCTTCTGTATTTGGACAGAGATCAATATTCCTATTTGTCTGTCTTTCTTTGGCTTTTCTGGTTCTATCCTACATTTGCCTTAATCTTATCTAATAAGGCACTCCTCTGTGGTGGTATGGAAATGGTCCACATCCTCTTTCAGTGTTTCTATACCGTGGGGTCGCGCAAGACTCGGTCCTTGGTCCAGTTTTTTCAACACTAGTTCTACAGTTTATTGTCGTTTAATGTGCACGTTTGTGCTAACAAAATCAATTCCGGTTATTTTTTAACCAATTCATTTGAAACTTAGATGCCAGATCTGTACTCCACCACAATCTATGAAAACATAAATGTTTTTGTAATCTCAGCCTATCTAGTCTTTCCTCCATCTTTTTTCAACATCTTCTATCCCTCCCAGCATTACTGCCTTGATTTAATTTGACCTTTTCTGCCTTTAGTTCACACATAGGAGCAGCATCACCAGTTGTTGTGGAATTCCCCATCGTAGGTCACTATAAACCTGAGAATTTTACTATATACCAGTTTACCAGAAACACTAAGGTGTTCAAGTTTAATAATTACACCTACACTGTTAATTGCCACACCAGCTGCATCTCTACCGCAGTAGTCTACTGCTTTTGTTGCCACTCTGGATGGGCCTCTGTTGGCCAGATAATCAAAACTTTTAAAAGCCCAATTAGGAGCAGAGTCAGATGCAAGGCTTTCAATGTTCATTTGGGTGTCTTTTTCCTTCAACATTGCCTTGTGTTAAATTAAATCTGGTGGCATCGGATTACTCCAACTTTGCCCCATCGATAATTATAATTGGTGGCAATTTATTGAAACCCTTGCCTGTCCAACCAGGGAGGATGATTTGCAGAGCATCCTGCAGGGGCCCAAGTGCCAATGTACTCAATATATGAGTCTCTAAGTGAATTGGAGGAGTGCATCTTGGCAGTCCTTACCTATGTTTCCTTGTTTATTCAGATCCCTATTTGATTGTAGTTTCCATCCCCATTCTTTTATTGTAACTTTGTGATCATGACATCTGTTCTATTCTACTAAACATTTATATATTATGTATATACAATTTTATCAGTTCAGAGAGTGGTAATTCACGTGTTGTCCTGTTCCAATATTCCTATGTTCTTCAGCCTATCATGGGGTTCTCTCAATCCCACTCAGTGAAATTTCTTAGAAGCACTCAGTTATAAACATATTCATTAAATCATTACTTCCATTATTAAGGCTGAGTGACATCAACTAAAGTGGCATTGGGTTGTCCAGGCTGCCTGTAACCAGTGCACACCATGAGCAGCTCCTCGGTCACTCCTGGCAGAATGCTTGTATGTAATATCTGCATACCATAGGCAGCCCTGCTGTCGCTTCTCGGTGGGCACTCAAAGGTCTTTTATCCTGTAACCAGTGGATACCTTGAGCTACTTTCGGTTTGCCCCTTGGTAAGGAAAATCTGAACCCTGTCTGTCGAATGTCATTTATGAGCAGGGGGTTATCCAACAGCTTCAATTTGTTGTTTCTCAATTGTCATTTTGTTTTGTCTTGACTCTTTATTTGTGGATCTGCTCACCTGATTGGAATGTAGCCTGTATCACTCAACCTATGTATTATCTCTGTCTCAATTCGGAGTAGATCCTAAAAAGGACCTAATGTGGTGCTACATCTTCTGTGTATCCCTGTAGGTTTCTCTTGGCTACTACTAAATCAGACTGTAGCATGCTGTGCTTCCCAACCTGGGTTATGAACTGCCATATAAATGTGATTACAGTACAATGCAATACATTACTTCATTCTTTGTTTGAAGATGTGTAATATAAAGAATGAACCACAATATTTGTATTGTGTTTTTTTGTGAAAGTCATTTTCCGTCAAATAAGCATGCATACTAGTTTAGTTGACCAGTGCGAATATGCCCCATCTATCTACCACTGGTAACTGTCTTTTCTAATGACCTGAATAAAACATGTTGCTTGATGTTTTCATCAGTAATATGTATTGTTTTTACCTGCACAAGATAATCCTATGATGTCTTGTTGGTCTTTATTATGGCCAGCAAGGATGCCAAGTGGCTAGGGCCGCTGCCGGGTATCTAGATGAACTTCATGCCTGAGGTGGTTTTAGGTGGCCCATGTTGAAAAGTTCTTTCATTGGGAGGGGGAATAACATTGTACTATGTTTGCACGTCCCAGCTATATTTCCTATTTTGTCCTTATTCAATGTTGGCTCTTTGTACTTGGAACCTTCCCACTATGTGAGCTATGCCATAAACGAAATCTAATCTGTAACTTTCTCAACTCACGTTGGGTGAAGAGGAGTCATGCTGCTGCATCATGCTGTAAGGAGTGAATGTTATCTTCCATTTCACAGCTCTCTAGCGTTCCGAGAGGGCGTGGTAGGAAAGATCGCCTCCTAATCTGGCGGGTTGTGATAATCCAATACCAAAGAGGTGCCCATTTAATTAACCTGTACCATTTTATAATTAGGCGGACCCACATCGCAGACTCTCGTTTCCACTCCTATATATCCATGATAAGAATGCAGTCATATTGAGGTTAGATCTGGGTCGCTGTGCTAGTATCAACATCCCTGTTTTCAGCTTTTTGAAGCAACATATATTTTAATAATTCTCCTCTTCTGCCTGTGCCCTTGCATTTATGGTTAACCTCCCTGTCCTTTTATTATTGCTTGTTTTCGTCCCCACAGAAATGTGTGCTTTACAGAAATGTACAGCACATCATTTCAAAACCACTCCGTTTCAGCTCTTGCCCTGATCATATCTCTGACCATACTTTCCATAGTGACAAAGTGAACAAATAATCATTTGCATTTTTTTTCCCAATAGCCTCAGGAGCAGTAGTTTTACGCACACTCCTGTTTAAATTGAACAGCTTATTATGCGCTAGACAGCACAGCCAGTGGAAAAACTCTTTAAAAGCTAATTAACAGTGTAGATGGCCCGAGTCCAAACGCAGCTTAGTGTACTGATGCTTGTTAACTCCACTGTTCAGGTGTCTAGACAAGAGGTTGGGTTTGTGAATGTTTCCTTTTGCATTATATTTACTGCTTCATTATGCTTAGTTTGTCATCTTTCCCCAGCAGCAACAAATCCCAGTCTTTATACTTATCCTTGTAGTACCATGCGACTAAGACCAAACAAACTATCAGGAATTGATTCTCCCTTTGCTTTTTAGGTCTCGTGGCGTTTAGAGCGCGAAGCGCTGTCTCGCCAGAGACCTATTGTAAGCGAGTCTGCTTTTCAGGAGACAGCACCTGGCCACGCGCATTTTCTCTCCAAGGAGGCGATTTGAGCGGGCCACGCGCATGAGAACGCGCTCGCTGTGGCCAGCTCCTGTCTCCTGGAAGGCTGTAACACACAGCCACACCTCCCCCTGCTTACGCATGCGCGAACACATACGAGCGCACCTACACACACACACACACACACACACATACAGAGACCCCCGCCGCACACACACAGACACACGCACACACATATACAGAGACCCCCCGCGCCGCACACATACACACACACGCGCACGCACACACACACAAGCGCACCCACCTCCCCCCTACAAGTAAGCCCCCACTTACCGGCATTCTGGACTTCTGCAGCCTCCACGGGGCTCTCCCTCGGGCATGGGAGCCCCGCGTCACCAGCACTGCTTCTCTGTCCAAGCACTCCGTGGGCACGTGCGCGGGCTTCCGAAGACTGAAGTCCTGCCTCACGGAAGGTTTCGGTTTCGCTAACGTCTTGTTCTCGTTACTGCACGCACTCTATCCTTGTTGTTACTGGTTTCTACTGATACGATTATTTATATATCACTCTACATTGTACAATGCCCAACTCTAGAAAAAAATAGTATCTTTATCACCATACATAATTACCTGATAACATGTTATTTTTCTGGCGGTAATTGTTAGTGTTTCTCCAATCAGAACCTTTGGGGACTTATACATTGTATTGCACAAACAGTGGGTTCACAGCGGGTCTCCTTCACTGTGCAGCATTCAGACTTCACATACGCTGCTTTCTGAACTTTAGCAAGTACAAGCCACAGGAATTTAATAAAAAAGTGTCAGTTTGCTCTTGTACTGCAAAAGATGCTCTGGGACAGAAGACCGAGTGATATAACAATTCATATACCTGTGTGGATGAACTTGAATTCGAATGGGCAGAGTCTCTGCAGTCCGGCACCAGCAGCCTGCTAGAAGGCACGAAGGACAGTTGCAGAAGTGATGAAAGTCCTCCAGATTCCAGCAGCGATAGACACGCATTCCATTAGTGGTGTTGATTTTATTGAATAACTGGCCCACTCTCTTAGATGCCATTGGCGTGAGGCTTGTGGAGGACAGGCAGGCAGGCCACAGTCCAGGGCTCGGGCGAAGCAGGTGTTCTTGGAACAGGAGGCCGGGATCCCCCATCTTGGGTCGGGACTGGATTTTATTTTCAGAGCGAGCAGATGTGTGGAATGCTGAGATGCCCCCTCCCCTCCTCCTGTCAGCTGTCGAGGCCTGATGACCTGATGAAGACCCCACCGCAAGATAACTCCTGATGAAGACCCCACCGCAAGATAACCACTTACATCTGCACGTTTGAGGGTCGAAACGTCGACATCTGTTTACTCTTTATTGTCAACTCCATACCTCATTGTTTTCATTCATTGAACTGCTTGGAGTATGACTATTCTTGAATAATCTAATGAACCTGTTGGTCTCATTTTGTGTACATAGTCTGTAACCTTGTTAAATGACTGACAATTGTTGATTTTACTGTCACGTACGAATCTTCTCTCTCTTCCTCACTAATTCCCCACACCAATACACCACCCCTCCCGCTTCTCCTTTTGGGGCACCTTGTAAACTACGGATTTAGTATTTTGTATAATAATATTGCATATCCAATACGCTTTCCCATTGTGAATTAAACAATGTGGACCAAATTTATGTTTCTTTAACTATTTTCATTAGTGTGGTTAAATGTTCCTATGCTACTGGGACCCTCTCTCTTTACTTACTTGATAACCCAGGTCCCCGTAACTTTAACTGGGTAAAAACCCCCCTACCAATATCCAGCTGTCGAGGCCGGCATTAAAGTGCTCAGTCAGTGGCTCGTGCGACTCTGTCAGTGCCCTGGGCAGACTCTCGTAGACCGGGCAGGGAGGCAGCCAGGAAGAGGCCCTACCCATCGGAGAGCGGGCAGGGAGGCCTGACCCAACCGAGAACAGGCAGGGAGGCCTGACCCAACCGAGAACAGGCAGGGAGGCCTTACCCAACCGAGAACGGGCAGGGAAAGTGTCCCGGGTACTCTGAGAATGCCGAGAGATGCCCAACGCTGGATCCGGAAGCATTGTTGCTGTAAGTATTTGACACAGTTCTACCCGGTTGCGGACAGTGGCTTTCATTCATCAGACCCCCAGTTACGAACCTGACAACTAGACTTAAGAGAGTTGCACCCATTGATATAGCCGTTATCAGCTTCCAAGACGTGGTTTACTAAGGACGTACCCAGCCAAATTTTAAAGAAACAGAAAGAAGTCATATATTTCCTCGACGCAGCGAGTGTTAATCAACATACTGCAAGCAACCGAACTTTGCAAGCATCATACTAAAGAAAAGCATTTGGCTTAACTTTTTAAGAGGATTAACAGAAATCATCCAGCACCAGTGACATCGATTTCGGTTTATCTTTGAGGCAGGAATCACCTTCTAGCCAAACACAGCGACCGTTAGCAATCCGACTATCAGTTCACTATACGGCTGTTAGACGAAGAATGCTTCAGAGTACCTTTTTAAATACAAAGATTTGACAGTCATCCACTATTGTTATTTATTGTGTCCTGTTGCAAATGACGGACTCCTGAAGAAGGCAAATGCCGAAACGCGCGTAGAGTTGTCATCAACCGCTTTGCTAACTTCATCAGCCCACATCTACAACCAAGTCATTCGGGTTCCCCCCCCCCCCAATTAACTTTTTGTTAATTGTGTGTCATAAATAATGTTTTTCACTGATTTTTTTTACTATAATGAATATAAGTATTTTTATCTGAAAACGAAAAAAAAAAAGGAAAAAAGAGAAATAAATTAAAAATAGTATCTTGATATAAAAACCATGATTGGTCTCTATTAATAATGTCTACATGTCACAGTAAATAGTTATCGAGCTGAACCCCCTAGGCTTTGGCACATGGTTTATTGTCATTCACTACTGCTCTTTTTCAAAAAATATTGTTGCTGTAAGTCACACCCCCTTTGCTTTCCTTTGATTCTTCCAATTTTAAGACACAGAAAGGCACACCTACAACCCCCCCCCCACGCACACACACACACACTTCTCCTCCTCCTCTGTCACCCTACCCTCAGGTAGGGAGTTTTGTACACGAACTTGAATGTATATATTATTGCGACTGGGGAGAGCTGTATGTGTGTTTTGGTTTCACACATAGTTTTACACTGCTTTGCCTCAGAGGCCGGCTGCAACACGAACAATATTCGGATCTTTAACTGTGTTCTACGTGTTTCTCAAATGATGCAGTAAAATCAAACTGTTCTCTTGATACTTCTGAAGCCACCCCCCGGAAAACGTCATCTGAACTATGGTCAAGAAAAAAACAAAAATGTGTTTCCCAGGTTAGGATGACCTATTGACCCTTTAAATCATTTTATGTCTAGGGTCCCTGGATGCAGTATCTCCTTTTGCTTTATCAAACGCCTATGTTTTCCTGTGGCAGAACAGTTGTCATGAGTGTCTGTATGCCTAATAATCCCCCCTAGAAGTTATCCACTGTGGTCACTATAGTCGCTGAAATTTCATTGCTTTCTCAGTGGTGAAGGGAAGATCAAATATTCCTTACAAACACCTATGGGTATTGTCTTGGGAGAACAGTGTGGATGAGGAAGGTGTTATATTTTGAATATGTGAAATCATGGTCTGAGGGTTTTTTCGTATGAGGCTTTACAGAAAGATGTTAACAGGAGATTATAACAGTTAACAGGAGATTATAACACGTCCTAGCTTTCTTTTGTGTGTACATTTTTTATTTTATTAAGAACATCAAAACATGGCTTATGCCTCAGTGATATGTAGTCATCCTGTTCCGTTCCGTTGCTTATTTTGTTCCGCTGTTTACATGGCTGCTGAGAATGCAAAATAATGAAATCAGAGCTGTGTGAATAATAACTGCGATACAAAAGGGGATGATGGACGGAGCGTTTGAGCAAATCAAACACTCACCCCCAGTCAACTGATCTGGGTTTAATCCATCACCATTCTTTAGCTCACTCAGCCACCCCAGTTCAGACATGGCCTTATGCAAATCAGTCTGAGCCTGTGCCTCATGGGAACAGTCCAGCCCGAACTGCCAAGCCATGTCTTCCTTGGACCGGAAACAAGCATCCTGGGACCGGTTTCGGATTCATAATCCTCATCAGCCAGGCTATCTTGAATCCAGTGGCTAAGTGAGCAAGGGACTCACGTCTGAGCATACCCTGCCACACTTAGGGCGAACAAAGCGATACAAAAGGGGATGATGGACGGAGCGTTTGAGCAAATCAAACACTCACCCCCAGTCAACTGATCTGAGTTTAATCCATCACCATTCTTTAGCTCACTCAGCCACCCCAGTTCAGATATGGCCATATGCAAATCAGTCTGACCCTGTGCCTGCGTCAGCACCGTGCTGAGGTGCATCATCAGAGCTGTGTGAATACTAACAGCTGTGAGCCCGTGCCTAAGGTGCATCATCAGAGCTGTGTGAATAATAACTGCGTCAGCCCCGTGCGTGAGGTGCATCATCAGAGCTGTGTGAATAATAACAGCTGTGAGCAACAGCATACTCTTGCACACACTCTCACTGCTCACCAATTCAAAGTTTGCTAAAAGAATTATGCAACGCATTGTCATACACCATGCCAATAACTCCAACTTTAATGCTGCGAGACCTATTGCATTGTAAATGCTTGTTCTGTTTATTCAGTAAGTGCTAGTCTTAATGCCTAGGTGTTTCAACCTATTCTCAATGTTATTTTCCATTCTTTTTTGAGTGTGGTATAAGGCGAATTTCTTGTTGTTGAACTTATTATCTGTCATAAATCGTTTTGTCACAAAGCACGCCAGTGAAACACTGTTTGGATCATAGATTCAGCTTGCTTTTTAGCTTTCGCCTGCACAGTGCTTGCTCTGTGCTTGAGGAATCTATTGTTTGTATTATAAACTTAAAAGGAACTTACATCCCCCCTCCTCTTTCCCTGCTTCTCATTGGTTTCTGTGCGTGACATATACCTTTCCTCAATTTCTATTGGCTGTAGCATATTTTCTTGCATTTACCATTGCTTGTTCCTCATCTGCTTCTCGCCGCCGAAATACTTTTAACATCTGCTTTGGTGGAACTTTGCTTTTTACTCTTGCAGCATATTTATATAACAATTTATCATCCGGAGAGTAAGTGGTATGCATAGAATCGCAGGATGTTGCGCAGTGCCGCAGAGACTCGAACCCGGATGACCAGCTCTCGAGTCAGCAGCTCTGGTCGCTGTGCCATATCCTCTCTACTCCTGTGTTATCTTTCAGGGAGCTCTTTCCATCTCCCGGTCGATGATTGTTGAAAACAGCTCTTTATTCATTACATAGGTGAAACCGATGCATTGCCAATGCTTGTTTCTTTAAGGTACAAGTGCTTCTGATGCCCGCTGTGTTACACTGCTTATATCCAGTTGGAGCTAGAAAAGAGTGAGGCAGAAAAATGGAAACTTCTGCTATCTAACAGATCATCAAAATGACTTATCTTGCCCAAGGCAGGCAAAGTTTCAGTAGTGCAGGCAATCCCAGTAGCTTCTTCTGACCTTAGGGCCACTAGATTTATTCTGCTTCTTTTTTATTTTAATTTTACGGCAGAGAAGGAGAATTTTAAAGCTTGGCAAAACGTTCCATTTATACTATTACCGTGCATGTTAGTCTCATGTGCTCAGTACGAACATGTTGCCTCTTACAGTTCGTACAAGAGAGCCGATGCCGCTTTCTATAGTTCATACCTCTGGCCTTCTAGGTGTTAATGATTTTTTTGCTGTCTAGCTGCATCTCCGTGCATGTTGTGTGGAACTGTATGTTTCCGGTCTCTCTGTCATTTTCAGTGTATTAGGTATTGTACACAAGTACTTTTTTCTCCTTATCTTGCTTTAATAACTTGCAAGCAGTATAGTGTATTTCCTACTGCTCTCACATTGTTTGTCGCCTTTCATATATGCCTCCTCCCAATCTTACTCACTGCTCTCTCCCTCTTCATCCACGAGATGAAGAGGGAGGATCCGCAAAGATCCTCTCTCAGCCCAATGCTGTTCAATATCTACATGGCTCCACTCGCCCACGTCTCCCGCCAGCATAGCCTCAACATCATATCCTACGCCGACGACACCCAACTGATCGTCTCCCTCACCAAAGACCCTCTCACCGCCAAAGCCAACCTCCACAGGGGAATGAAGGCCGTCGCCAAATGGATGAAGGACAGCAGGCTGAAGCTGAATTCTGACAAGACGGAGGTCCTCATCCTCGGATCCACCCACTCAGCCTGGGACGACTCCTGGTGGCCCACCTCGCTGGGAACAGCACCCACCAACCAGGCACGCAACCTGGGGGTCATCCTCGACTCCACCCTCTCCATGACCAAGCAGGTCAACGCTGTCTCCGCATCCTGCTTCAACACCCTCCGAATGCTCCGCAGGATCTTCAAGTGGATCCCCTCAGAAACGAGAAAAACCGTCACCCAGGCCCTCGTCACCAGCAGGCTGGACTACAGAAAGCGCTCTATGCATGAACAACAACCATGCTCCTGAGATAGCTGCAACGCATCCAGAATGCCTCGGCACGACTGGTCCTCGACATCCCCCGACACAGCCACATCACCCCCCACCTGAGAGACCTACACTGGCTCCCCATCAACAAGAGGATAACCTTCAAACTCCTCATCCACGCACACAAAGCCCTACAGAACGCTGGACCAGCATACCTCAACGAACGACTCAGCTTCTACACCTCCACCCGCAGCTTCCGCTCAGCCAGCCTCACCCTCGCCACGGTCCCCCGCATCCGGAAAACGACCGCCAGCCGCAGATCCTTCTCCCACCTCTCTGCCAAGACCTGGAACACCCTCCCCACCAACCTCCGACAAACCCAAGACCTGCTGACCTTCAGAAGACTTCTCAAGACCTGGCTCTTCGATCAGTAGCGGCGTCCCCCCCCCCCCCCCCCTCCCCAGCGCCTTGAGACCCTCACGGGTATGTAGTGCGCTTTACAAATTCCTTAATTAATTGAATGATTGATTGAGAGATCGAAATCTATGGTCGGCTACTTTCTCATTCCCCATTTTTTTTATTTCTTACTTTCTGCTCTCCTGTCACTTCCAGGCTGTCTTGAAGCATCATAAAGCACTATACAAGCAACTATCGTAACGTAACAACTGCCTGTCAGCCTGTGTGCATGGATTACTGAACATCTGTGCTTGCATGCCTGTCTGGCGGTCTTACTGTAGGTGGCGGTAAGTGTGTTGGTCTGTTGGTGCAGCATAGTTGCTCATAGGCATGTTGCTGACCTCAGATCTGCTTATATGCTTCATCGATATTATTGAGGGCATGGATGAGCTGTGGGTTTGTGCGAGCCCAAAACAAAAGTTAAAGCTATTTACCTTGTCAATGTTTGCTGCTATTAGGTGGCACAGGAGCTGCTGCTTTCTGAGTGCCTCAAACCGTGCGCCCAAGGGATTATGCAGTGTAGTATTATTGGCACAGGAGACCAGTGCCAACACATCAAGGAAGCCATTTTGTGCAGCTCTTTTATCTACACTGGCTTCATTCTAATGTGACCTCGTCAGCCCCAGTGGGTATTTCTTTTGTAGGTGCACGGTATTGATTTGTCTTTTGCTGCCAAGCAGATTAAAAGCAGACACTTCTATTGAGAAGGTTATATAAAAACTCTGAAGAATGCCACTTAGTCCTAGCAGGCTCTGTGCTCTTATCTTGAGTTAGGATTGTCCTGTCGCCTCTCTGTCATCTCCTTGTGATAAAGAAAGCAGTGGAGGGCATTGTGTGAAGGGAATGAGTAAGCGGTGAATTGGAAATGGCGCCACGGTATTCTTAAAGAAAAAAAAGAACTAGATAAAAGCTTCAATAGTTTTACCAAAACTGACTCTTGTGGAATTATGTGGAAGGTTCAGTTGTTTCTTGCTTGTGGTAGCCTTATTTGGGATTCACCATTACCTTCCTAAGGTTAGCTATTGGTATTAATTTCTTTTTTTTAAACATTGTGTTACATGCAAATAGAGACTATGCTCTGTAGCTGAATTCAAATGTTTTTCTGAAACCTAAGTGAAAACGTGAACCTGCTATCCTGTTCAAATCAAAATAAACGTGTACTTTTAACAATGTGGCCTTCTGCAGCCTAATTATGCTAACTAAAGCAAACCTAATTTATTACAAAATAAGACTCACACACCCACAGATGATGTGCTGCAAGCATCAGTTTCTAAGAGGTGCTCTGAGTTTCAGCCCTGTATTGCTCTGGGCTACCTGTCAATCCTTGAGGACTCAAGTCGAGGAGGGTGTTTTACCATGTCATCTGGCGTCATCAAAATCTAAGCTCTGTTAATTCTGACGTCGGCTCACATAATTAAATACACTATACAAGCTTCAGCTGTTCATGTGCAGTGTATCTGTTCACAGTAACACCTACTTTAACTTTCTCCTTTCTTCTGAGAACTGGACCTGCAGAAGACTGTCTGCCTCCTTTCCCAGATAGATCGGCCCTCATGTCCTGCCGACATTTCCACAGTACTCCAGCTACCTCTTGCAGACAGCCTGGCTCCCTCAGTAGAGGTGGGCGAGTCACGGATGTAATAATGTGTATGCAGTCTAGTCTTTGGTGGGTGGACTCAAAGGGGGCTACAGGAAGAGGAGGAGCGGCGACAGGAAAGGGACAGTTAGGATAGGGACGTGGTCAGGAGCAGCAGCAAGAATAAATGCTCTTTAAATAGTACATAGCGTGTCTGTCGTTATTTACAGGACAACGCTACAGCTGGCGACGAGGGTGGGATGATGCAGTCTGTCATCCCCTGGACCCCTGGAGACGAGTGACTCGTCCCGCGCAGCACACGAGAAGGAGTCGCCGTCGCGACACGTGTGCCCTGCAGAGAACCGCTGCCGAGAGTCAAGCGGCCAGCGGTAAATGCCCGCTGCTCCGCGACCAGCTGGTCGCGTGGAGCCCAGTCAGGAAAGTGCTGTCGAGCGCTGGAATTGCCCCGTTGTGGAAACGCTGTCGAGCGTTTGTGATCGGGTGCCCACCCCGGATGCGTGAGGTAGAGTACGGCGCAAGAAACGAAGATCGGAAGCCCACCCCGATCTTACCTGCAGTCCTGGTGTCCTGGGAGCGTGTGGAGGTGCCGTTCTGCTGCAGAGACCGGCTGCCAGTGAGTGCCGGTTGACGAAACGTGAACCAGGACTGAATGAGCCCAAATCTCGTGGGAAACGAGATCTCCATAGCGGCGGCCATTTTGAAGTCAGGCTGTGAGCTCTAGTCCCTAGTGAAAGCATAGGGCGGCCATTTTGTAGTCAGGCAACCAGATATTGAGCAGCAAGCACAAGCAAAGACAACAGTAAATGAAACAAGCACGAGTAAATGCAAGAGGTGAAATAAGAACACGAGCAAAGGCAAAAGATAGCCAAAGGCAACAGTAAAGACAAACAAGCACATGCAAATGCAAGAGTCGACATCAACAAGCACGAGCCAATACAAGAGGTGATTCAAATAAACAAGTACAAGCAAATGCAAGAGGTGAAATAAGAAAACAAAGGCAAAGACAGTAATAAAAGCAAGATAAAAAAATAAATCAAAATGTCGACGTCACCGCACCGAAATGTCGCGGGTACAGCGGCGGCCACGCCAAATACAGCAGGCGTCTCCTATTTGCGTGCCCCAGAACCCCTGGCCCTGATAGCTGGAGGTGGCATGGACCTCAGGTGGCAAGAGTGGTTATCCAGTATTTGGGTGTCTTTCATAGATTCACATGCCTGAATCATTCCCCGTCGTCGAGACGGGAGCCTCCGGTAAATAAAAAAGTAATGTCCTATAGACATACATAGAGAAAATAGGCCCAAGGGTCTCCCCTTAGTGGCCTTTCCTTGTCCTTATGTAAAAAGGACCAAACTCTTACAGTCAGCCAATCAGCTCCGACCTCCCTCTAGGACCTCCCTGGGAGGAGCCCCAGTCCCTCAGATTTTCTACCGCACGTTGTGCTAGGGAGTCTCCAGCTTGAGCTCTGCTCAAGATTACTTATAATCATCTAAACTTTCTTCAAAAGTGATTCCTCGCTCTCAACCCTTCAAGGATTCTTCACTACACTGTTTGCAGTAAGTGGCTTCTTTCCACAAACTTCTTCCATGTCGGAGTCACAGAAGAAAGCCCTGTTCAGGGCCTGCTCTTCCTGTGGGAAGAAGAGGATCCATGTGGATGATAAGCATGAGTTATGCTTGTACTGCCTTTACCCAGATCATGTCTCGGACAACTGCAGGATCTGTAGGTCTTTCCCTAAAAAGACTGTGAGAGACAGGGAAGGACGCCTTCTCATCTGGCTGGACAGGCTGAAGGTTAGAGACAATCTTGAATCTTCTGAGAGCAGTGTTTCCAAAAGCTCAGAAGTCTCTAAAAAGAGGCCTAGGGTATCTTCCCCGGGCCCCTCAGACACTCCTCCTAAGAAGACAAAAAAGTCTTCAGAGGCGAGATCTACGTCATCTTCAGTGTCTGTTCAGGCTGATCACACCTTCAAAAGACCTGCTCCATCGTCTACCAGACAGACCCACAAAACAACCTCTGTCACAACCACTGTGTCGACGACATCAGCGTCATCGCCTTCAGCGTCGACGACGACGACTACTTCCTCAACATCATCAGGTAGACCTGTTTCCTCTATTATATTACTACAATCGTCGTCGACGACGAAGACCCTGTCGACGACGAGAACCACACCATCGACGACGGCATCGTCATTGACGAGCCCACCGTCGTCGAAGAACTCACAGACGAAGACACCGTCGACGGCGGGCTCGCCGTCGACGAAGGTACCGACGACGACAACATCGTCATCGAAGTCGTCGACGACCAAGGTACAGTCGTCCACGCAGTCGACGACGACACCATCGACGAAGACACCGTCGACGAAGACACCGTCGACGCCGACACCGTCGACGAAGACACCGTCGACGAAGGGACCGTCGACGAAGGAACCGTCGACGAAGGAACCGTCGTCGTCGACGAAGGGACCGTCGACGAAGGGGTCGTCGTCGACGACGCCGACGACGAAGGAAGACTCGTCGTCGGAGATGGCATCGGAACCATGGAAAAAATCCGAACTAGTAGAGATGCCGACCCTCATGCCACCGCCGTCGACGACGCACTCGACGTCGACAGGAACACATGCTGCGTCTAGCAAGTCTAGAAAAACGCAAATTACCCCGGAAACAACGTCTCCGAGCAAAGTGGAGATGCAACCACCTCACGACATCTTCCAAAGTGAGGAATCCGAAGAGGATGACCACTTGGGTCCAGCTACCTCCATCTCGGACCTCAACGTCAAGTGCCAAAGCACAGATGAGGAGCAGGAGGACCTAACTTTTCAGGAACACTCCATCCACACTAGTGTCCGCACGGAGGTCACCCCCATGATATGCCTGCCGGCAACTCTGGTCAATGACCTGCGGTTCCTTGTGCAAGACTACAAGCAAAGATTCCCGGATGCGGACAGTGGTCATCAGACACCGGTAGACCATACACCAGCGTCTGCCCCAAAACGGTCTCAAACTCAACCCCAAACCCACCGTGAGACCCAGCCTCAGGTGATGGACTCCTCGGACGACGACGAGGAGGAGGAAGAATTGGAGGAAGGAGAAGTCCAGGAAGTCCACTCGGTCCACTCGGACCAGGATGGAGATAACGAATATGGAGATGACGAGTATGTAGCGCCATCCCCGGCTTCACCTGAACCGCGACAGGCGGATTCGCCACCTGTGGACATAGCAGGCTTCCACAAACTTGTGGAACGGGCAGCGAAGAGATTCCATATGGTAGTGGAATCAACGGAAACGGACTGCTTCCTGCATGACTTCAAAGAGCAGACACAAAAGGCAACCAAATCTATTCCAATCATAGAGTTCTTGTGGGAACAGGGCAAGAAATTGATGCTGACACCCGCTTCCGTGCCTGCGGTTGTTCCGCGCCTGGACAAGAAATATAAAGCCCCACTTAAGGCGGCGGCTTGCCTCAACGGGCACCCAAAACCTGACTCGGTGGTCACGCAGGCGGCCCAGAAACACTCCCGCAACCCTTCCTCCCCACTGTCCGCTCCTCCGGACAAGGAAGGCAGGAAGCTGGACACGATAGGGAAGAGATTCACGTCCACGTCGGCCATGACCATCAAGATCGCGAACTCCATTGCCTTGTTGGGGCGCTACAATCGCCAACTCTGGGAGGACATAGCCCCATACCTGAAGGAACTGCCTGATGCCGTAAAGGGGGAGGTCAAGGCTCTCCTGTCGGAAGGTCAATCTTCGGCGGCGGAAATAATTGACTGCGCGATAGATGCAGCCATGACTGGCTTCTGTCAACTAGCCGGAGCGGCTGTGCTACGCCGTCAAGGATGGCTGAAGGCGACGTCGTTCCGCCAGGAAGTGCAATTGAAGGTGCTGGACATGCCCTTCGACGGCCAGCATCTCTTTGGGGACAAGATCGACGAGGCACTGCAAACTATCAAGAAGGACACCGACACTGCAAGGGCGCTAGGCACGTTACAGTCCCGGAAGCAGTCCTTTCGAGGGAACCGATCCAGAGGTCAGTCCTCTTATCGCGGTTCCTACCAGAACCGGTCCTCGTATTCCTCTACCAACAAAAATCAGTACCAACATAAACAACAACAAGCCCGTCAATCTTCATACGGACGATCTACCTTCAGGGGCAGGAATTCCAAAAGGGGCGCTGGCGGACGCCAGTGACCGATTACTCCAGCCAGTCCCACCACCCTCTACATCCTTTCAAATTGGAGGAAAGCTGACCCATTTCCTCAACAATTGGCAACACATCACCACGGACCGATGGGTTCTCCAAATTATAAGATTCGGACACTCTCTCGAGTTCACGTCCCTGCCTCCCAACACACCTCCCAAAAGGCGGACGCACAAACATCTACGGCTCCTTACCCTAGAACTCGCTATAATGCTACAAAAAAGAGCAATCGAACGAGTTCCAGCATCCCAGAAGGGGAAGGGGTTTTATTCACACTTCTTTCTTGTAAGACAGAAAGAGGACAAGTGGAGGCCCATTCTAGACCTTCGGGCACTCAATGCCTTCCTACGGAGCCAATCGTTCAGAATGGTGACGATTCAAGAAATCCTGGGCACTCTCGAACAAGGAGATTTCATGACATCCTTAGATCTCCAGGATGCCTACTACCACATCCCCATCCTCAAGCGTCACAGAAAGTTCCTGCGGTTCGAGGTGGCGGGCCGACATTATCAGTTCAGAGTCCTACCATTTGGCCTCAAGTCCGCGCCGCGGATCTTCACGAAGTGCCTAGCTCCGGTGGCGGCATATCTGCGTCAGTTGGGTCACCAAGTCTTCCTTTACCTAGACGACTGGCTGGTGAAAGCACCCTCAGCCGAGGACGCGGCAGCGTCCTCCTGCGCCTGCACCAATCTTTTTCAGAGGCTAGGATTAACCATCAATCTCAAAAAATCCTGCACCACCCCTACGACAAGGATCACCTTCCTAGGGGCTGTCCTGGACACGGAGTGCGTGAAGGCCTTTCCCTCGAAGGAGAGGGCGGACAAGATACTATCTCTGGCCACGGCTGTGGCGACAAAAACATACATCAAAGTGCGCACTTACACATCCCTCATGGGAATGATGTCTTCGTGCATCCTCCTTATCCCTCACTGCCGACTCAGGATGCGCCCATTGCAGGAAGCTCTCGCAACCCAATGGACCCAAAGCACTGGCTCTTTCGAGGACATTGTGCAAATCACACCAAAAATGTCCACAAGCCTAGCTTGGTGGAGGAATCGAAAAAATCTGAATGTAGGATTACCGTTTCTCCTTCCGGCGACACCTCTGGTGGTCACCACGGACGCCTCCTTGGAAGGATGGGGCGCCGTTCTACAAGATCTTCGAATCAGCGGCAAGTGGGACCCTCAGGAAAAACTGCTCCACATAAATCTCTTGGAGCTGAGGGCGGTCTATCTTGCTCTACAGGCATTCCTGCCACGCATCCAGAACTCCCCAGTGCTCGTCAAAACGGACAACACCACGACGATGCACTACCTCAACAAACAGGGGGGAACGCGTTCGCTCTCTCTATCACGCGAATCGCAGAAAATCTGGAACTGGCTAGTGTTACACGGGATCCAACTCAAGGCGGACTATGTCCCCGGAAAAGACAATACTATCGCGGATGCCCTGAGCAGGCAAAGATCCCTCTCCCACGAGTGGGAGCTGAGCGACAACGCCCTGGAGCACGTCTTCTCTCAATGGGGAGTCCCGAACATCGACCTGTTTGCCACCAAAGACAACGCCAAATGTCCGCACTACGCAAGCTGGCATCCCCAACAAGGGTCTCTGGGGAATGCATTCTCCATCGGATGGTCCAGCGCGTTTGCGTACGCCTTTCCTCCGTTTCCAATGATCCCGAGGCTCCTCAGGAAGATGAAGGCGGAGCCATGTACCCTAATCCTGATTGCCCCGTTCTGGCCGAGACAACACTGGTTCTCGGATCTACTTCGACTTTCCATCAGGTCACCGATCCGTTTGAGGCAGCACCCGAACCTCTTAACAATGTCCAACGGTCAGGTGCAACACCCGAACCTCCAATCACTCAAGTTGTCGGCCTGGCTCCTGAGCACAGGGAGTTCAGTGGCCTAAATATCCCGCAGGACTGCAGGGATATCTTGTCGAGAGCGGATAGTACAAACAAAGCCTACTCTCTCAAGTGGAAACGGTTCTGCATGTGGTGTGTGGATCGGGATCTAAGACCACTCTCAGTCACCCCTGAACAAATACTACCGTACCTGCTGCATTTAGCACAGTCAGGCCTGGCACATGCATCCATAAAGGTTCACCTCGCAGCTATCTCTAGATTCACTAGGACTTTCACAGGACCTTCTCTGTGGTCCAGTAGACTAGTCAAACAATTCCTGAAGGGACTCTACAGATCCTTTCCGAGGCCTCGGAAAGTCCCTCCGACATGGCAACTGAATCTGGTACTCAACCAACTCATGAGAAGTCCATTTGAACCCATTCATCGAGCATCCATCAAACACATCTCCTGGAAAACAGCACTCTTGCTCGCTCTAACATCAGCCAGGAGAGTTAGCGAGCTGCAAGCTTTGTCCATTCAAGAACCATATATGCAATTCAGACAAGACAGGGTAGTGCTGAGACCAAACCCTAAATTCATACCTAAAGTCCCTTCGGACTTTCATCTCAACGAGCCAATTGTCCTCAGGTCCTTCTTTGCAAATCCGTCCACAGCAGCGGAAAGAGCGCTGCATTCTCTGGACCTTCAGAGGTGCCTAAAATTCTACCTGGACAAAACTAAGGCTCTCAGGAAATCTTCACAGCTGTTTGTGGCATACAGCAGACCAAGAGTGGGCCTGCCTCTCACGAAGCAAAGCATCTCCAGGTGGATATCCTCAGCGATTGCATTCTGCCACGACAAGGCCGGACGGCCTTTAACTGAACATGTTACTGCTCACTCCACCAGGGCGATGTCCACGTCCGCAGCACTGTTCGCTGGGGTGCCAATCTTGGACATTTGCAGAGCGGCGACTTGGAAGTCACCGCACACTTTCTCCAGACATTACTGCCTGGATATCGAACTTCAGAAGGATGCGGCAGTGGGCCAGGCAGTGCTTCGCCATCTCTTTCAGTGATGTGAGCCTTCCTACATCCCGCCATCCAGGTATGCACGTTCCTTGCTATTGTGATGTTACTGTTATGCTGTCCACATGTTGTATGACGACACATGCATTGTCTACTGTGACTACAGAGCATTTCCATCACGCAGGTGCATATCTGATTGCTAGCTATTCTGATTCAGGCATGTGAATCTATGAAAGACACCCAAATACTGGATAAGAAATGTGTTACTTACCTGTAACAGCAGTTATCCAGTATTGGTGTCTTTCATAGATTCACATGCAACCCTCCCGCCTCCCCTGGAAGGTCTCACATCCCTCTCTAACAATATTACGCCAACCTAGTTGGGTGCGTACGAAAATCTGAGGGACTGGGGCTCCTCCCAGGGAGGTCCTAGAGGGAGGTCGGAGCTGATTGGCTGACTGTAAGAGTTTGGTCCTTTTTACATAAGGACAAGGAAAGGCCACTAAGGGGAGACCCTTGGGCCTATTTTCTCTATGTATGTCTATAGGACATTACTTTTTTATTTACCGGAGGCTCCCGTCTCGACGACGGGGAATGATTCAGGCATGTGAATCTATGAAAGACACCAATACTAGATAACTGCTGTTACAGGTAAGTAACGCATTTCTTCGAAGACTTTGAAGATTTTTTGAAAGGATCAAAAGTCACGGATGAAGATGAAAAATTAATTGCGTTGCGCAATCTGGTTGGGAAAGAAGTTGGCAAGCTAATCAAGGAACTGCGGAAACAGGATCACTTGCCAAGGTGCGAGATGCTTTAAATAAAAAGTTTTTACATAAGCGAAATGTAGACTATGAAAGGTACACGTTTAACCTATCCTGTCAAGAAAAGGAAGAAGTAATGAGTACGTTTTTAACAAAACTTCGACGACTGTCCCGTTAATGTGATTTTGATACTTTTTCCACGGAGGATGCAATTAGACTGGGAATCATTGAAGGATGCCAGTCAGAGACACTCAGAAGGCGGCTCTTACGGAAGAGTCATACTTTAGACGAAATCGAAGAGATGACCCGAGTCCATGACCAAGCAGAGGAACATGCCAGAAAAATGGAGGCGGGACGTGCTGAGAGGCGGGAACAAGCTTACCGTTTACCAGCCAGTACCACTCGTAGATACTCTCGAGATAGAAGGCGGACATCCAGATCTCCTTCCCGCCAACACTATGCAGGGCGCAGACGCCATGAGTCTGGCCGTGGAGACAAGAAACGAGACCGTCACCTGAGGTGTTACAGGTGCGGATATGACTTTCCACACACAGATGCTTGTCCGGCGCTTGGACAGCAGTGTCGAAAGTGCGGAAGAGAAAATCACTTTGAAATTGTTTGTGGGGAGTATTGTAAAGACAGAACGAAAGAGACAACGAGATCCTCTCGCCCAGTCACAAAGCGACATCATGCAAAGGCCGTTCAAGATCGGCCAGAGTCATCCTCTGCCTCCTCACACTCTAGCAGAGAGTCTCGCAAGTCACAATGGGTGAGAAGATCTCCATCCAGAGAATCCAGGTCAGCATCGCTGTATACTGATGAATATGTCAATATGGTAGCTGATCCAGATCAATTGAAGAAATACCACAGATTAGACATGTGTGGGAACCCATGCAACCAAGTTTGTACTGGACGGTGGGGCATCACTGAACTATATCCCTGTAACCGAGTACAACAAAATGCAGCCGCCACCCACTCTGAGCCTAGCACATGTCAGAGTGTACACGTGGATGTCGAAGAAACCTCTCCCATGCCTGGGAAAATTTGCAACCACGCTCAAGCACCAAACCACATCTGTGCCGGCCTATATACATGTCATTGAAGGACCGGAAGCTGACTGTCTCCTCATTTACCCACTGCTGAGTGTCTTCGGCTGGTTGAAATTCTGTATCGGGTGAGTGATGATCCTGACATCATCCTTAAGACAAGAAAGGAAGACAAGAGAAAGGAGACATCTCTTGTATTAGTAAAGAAAGCCCAAGAAATCAAAACCGCCAGAATGAAAGGGGACAAAGGCAGACCAGAGACAATGAAATTCCCCGAGTCAACAATACCAAGGGCAATGGATGATGGCGAACGAAAGACTGGGACGATCCGGAACTACGACAGCCTGACTAATGTAACTTGAAGAGAGGTCACTCAACAAACTATTCTGGAGAAACACCAAGTAGTGAGCCATACCACACAAAGGAGACAGAGGATGGTCTATTCAACGGTCATAAAAAACAGACCAAATACAGACGAGTGGACAAGTCATGCCATCTCTGGAAACCGGTATACGAACACACTCGAATAACCCACCGCTTATCAAACTTTGTAGACCCCTCTGAGGAGGCGTCAAGCAGTAGGACACCTCACACACGTGGCCCTGACGTCAGTGCACTCAACAAGCGAGAAGAATACACAAACCACATGAGGCGGGGTAAGTCACTCAGGCATCGAGGAGGGAGAGACACGTGCACTCAAGACACCCATGATCATGACAAAACTGAGAAGAGACAATTAATGTCATATGAGAAGGGCAGAGACCAAATGCTCCAGGATCAAACTAAAGGATCGAACGTGTGGGTGGCAAACGACCTTTTCAGAGCAATAACACAGAAAACACGTCAAGAGATGTACCCAGAGAAATGTCCCACCGATAGCTCCGGCTACAGGAGTATAGTCGAGACACTTCCAAAGGAATGGTCCCAAAGGAAACCAGCAGAAGACTCCGCTGATTCAAAAAGCATGTCTGTACGATCACTCGGGTCAACGGAATCATGGTCCCGACAACGCCCACGGTATCAATCACCTGAATGCACAATGAAATCAAAGGACGTCCTCCCCGTCCGTAGCAGCATACCTCATGCCAATGACTCAGAATATTCGATCACCCCACCAGACAACATGTCATGCCATCCACCGTTACACCGAAAGTTGAACAATGTACCGTCACCCCTGATGGGGTCAGCGAGGCTGACTGAAAGGGCTTACAGAAGGAAAACAGATATATGGGGCACTACTCACCGGGAGGGAAAGGGCTACCCTGTCACCCTGCAAGAAAGGCAAAACGTGGTGACAGAGATGGATCGCCGTCGGATGAGAGAGAAACATGCACATGTCTGGATGGTCAAAGGGTTCACTAGTACCAAACGCGAGTGGGAGTGGGCGAGACAAGCAGAGTCAGTAAACGAGTCCCAGAACCAAATCAGAACACTCATTCATTCATTAAATCTTTATTTCGGCACAAAATGCCATAAAAGAGCAATGCATATATCATATTACATTTCATTATGTTAAAACGTTACAATAGATAAAACATTAGTTTTTTTAAAAACAAAAATATAAGCAATTTGTGAAATGTATGGAGCAGAAACGTTTCATTCATAAATCAAGTTAAGCAACATCTTATCAATTCCAATCAAATCAATGCCATTACAGTCGATGTCCCCTTTTTTTCCTTAAATAGAATATGGAAAGTAAGAATCTACTAACACTAAATATAATTTGTTGGGATGTATTAGTTGTTAGGATTCTCAGAACCTGTAAACTTGACCTCACGCCTAAAAGAAGGCAGATGGGTTTAATCCATCTCTTTCTTGCCCGAATGTAACAGGGGCAGAAAAGGAGGATATGTTGCTCATTTTCAATCTGATTGCAGTTACACAAAGAGCAATTTACATCCGTTGACGAGGTTCCTGCATCACGGTTCCTATCCCAGCGGGCCAAGGTAGTTTTTATTTGTAAATTTCCATATCTAAACTTTAAAAATAAAGTTTTGGCAAGCGGGGGCTCTATTTCATCCATGAAGGTCTCATACAAAGGTTCGTCCTTGAAGTTTAAGAACCTTGTTACCAGGGTCCCATTGCTTCTATTACTTATGGTCCTATTTAGTATGAAGCTCCAGAAGGCCCTTTTCAGTATTATTTTGGGGTTGGTGGGTAATTGTTCAGGGTTCTCCCAAAAATGTTTCAGCCCAATTTTGCTCAACCAAATCTTGATATGTCTTAACCATGGGGTGTCAACCTGACTATCAAGTAGCATAACTTCTTTTATCCCATCTCTATAGTCTTGAAGTTCAGGGACATGCCATAGTCTGACCCACAACATCAGCGGTCGGATCAAAACTTGGTGGTCGGTTCTTTTGAAGTTTAGATCAAGTTCCAGGGGCACTAGTGGAGTACCTCTGGGAACCCTTGTCAAACTTCGCATAAAATTATTGTCTAACAGACTAAAAGTTTCCTTTGAGCCGGGTCCCCATATTTCTGCCCCATAAAGGACCGCTGATTGGACCTTGGCCTTAAATAATTCCATCACAGGAGAGGCTGCTTTACTTGTACTTAAACTTTGCTCCCTAAGAATAGGTTTGACGTTCTGTGCAAAAATTAATTTGCTTTTATCCATTTGGGCTTTCCAAGTAAAATTTGAATCCAAAGTCACCCCCAAGTATGAAAAATGAGGGACGGATTCCAGCTTTTCACCGTTTAGTGTGAGACAGCCTCTGTCTGGTTTTATAGGATTTAAGGCCATGTATTTGGTCTTCTTCACGTTGATTTCCAACCCCTTCTGGCTGCAGTAATCATTAAAAGTATCTATTATTGTCTGCAAGCCGTTTTTAGTTTGGGAAATCAGGATGGTATCATCAGCAAAAAGAAGCGATGACACCTTCTCGCCATTCAGTTTAGGAGAATCGTTCTTACATCTCTCCAGAAATAAGGGAATGTCGTTTACGAAAAGAGAGAATAGCGTGGGGGCCAGGACACAGCCCTGGCGAACTCCACGCTCGATGGGTATCTTCTGGGTTAATTCACCATTTGGACCCCATCTGATTTTCGCAAAGTTCCCTGCATGTAGCTCCTTAATCTGAGTGACAAGATTATTTGGCATACCTGCTGCACTCAATGTTTTCCATAGGAGATTGCGAGGCACCAAGTCGAATGCTGCCCTTAGATCGACAAAGGCAACATATAAATGGCACCTTTTAATCACCACGTACTTCCAATAGAGGCAGCAGAATCTAAAAATCTGATCTATTGTACTGATTTTAGATCTAAACCCTGCTTGGAATTTGGTGAGTATTGCATTTTCATCTAGCCAGTTGGTCACTCGTAATAAGATATGGCGTGAATACATTTTTTGTAAAATGTCCATTAAACTTATTGGCCGATAGTTACAAGGGTCCATCCTGTCACCCTTTTTGAAAATTAAAACGATTTCAGCTCCCTTCCAGCTCTCAGGAAAATCCAAAGTGCTGGAAAATACATTACACAAAAAGTTAATATAGGGTGCCCATACTGCTAAATCGTGCTTGTATAGGTCCCCCGGAATTTTGTCCAAGCCTGGAGCTTTCCCTGGTTTAATCTGGGATATTGCCAGCTCTGTTTCGCCTAAAGTAAAAGACAACTGGTCTACCGGGGATTCACAGTTTGTTCCATGCATATCCAAATCTGGGTCATCATATTTTTTGTATAGGTTCGTGAAATGGGTGACCCAGGTTTGTTCATCCAGAAAAACATCCTTGACCACCCTGCCCACGTTATTCCCATTTGCCACCAACCTCCAAAAAGTGACATTATCACGCGCCCTGGCGGCTAACAGCAAATCGGCCCATTTGTCTTCCTCCCATGCCATTTTTGCTATTCTTTGAACGGATTTGTATTTATTCCTTGCTTGTTTTACCTCTAAGGGAGATTTAGCTTTAATTGCAGTTAATAATTCCCTCTTTGACTCTCTACAGGATCTGTCATACCAAGGTTTGCTGTGGGACAGATTCTGAATTTTCTGATGGGGTTTTTTGGGCATCTTGGTGACTAATAGTTTTATTTCATCAAAAAATTTCTGATGTATTGGTAGAAATGTAGTTTTTATTACATCTTCATCCATTGTCGCCAGATAGGGTCCAAATGTCCCGGCCAGAAGTAAATATATTTCACTGAGAATGTCGCTATGGTCCAGTATGAGTGGCCATTTCAGAGATCTTCTATTATTACTAATATGGATCTCGAGGTTGGTGTTGGCCCTTTCATCAATTGTACTTTGTTCGACCATATTATTAAAAAGTAAGACGTCTACAGTTAAAGTTAGGGGGAAGTGATCACTTTCGAACCGTTCCATTACTTCAAGGTCTAGGAGGTTTGGCCAAAGAGAAATGGAAACAATGACGAAATCTAAGTTACTTTTATAGGTGTTTCTGGTGAATGTTGGTTTCTTAGAGATGTCAGATGGTAACCTTCCATTGCAAGCCCTAAGAGAATGTTCTACACATAAACTCATCAGTTGAAGACCCAAAGTTGAGCATCTAACTGGTTTAACATTCTCCAGAGTGGGGATTTTGTTTGCTTGGTCTTCCTCCTCAAAATTTTCACTTAGACCCTGAACTGGCTCGAAATTGCAATTTAAATCTCCGGCCAAAATAACAAGATCATTCCTGGAATCCAATTTACTCAAAAAGCAATCTAATTTTGCAATAATTGGCGATTCTCCAGAGGAAGGCGAGGGCCTATTGTAAATGTTTACAAGAAATAGGTTCTTCCCGTTGAATACAGTAGCTTTTAGCGCCAATATGTCAACACAATTAGTGGGTATAACCTCAATCTTTACCTTTAAATTTATTTTCACCCATGTCAAAAGACCCCCAGATGCCCTTCCACTTCTAGAGGGAGTCGCACCAATTCCATAAGTCTTGTATCCCACCCTATGAGGCGCCTCCACAGCCCAGGTTTCCTGGAGGAAGCAAAAGTCGAAGGATTCTATAAAATTTGACCACTCTGGATCCCTCAGATTTTTTACAACTCCAGCTATATTCCAACAGACCATTTTAATCGGCTTAATAAGATTAGATGGCCTCTCAACAACACTCCCAAACATCTCATCAAGATTAGTGAAAGGCACAGGTAGGGGTACCAAAGGTGTTACTTCTGCAGTTAGGGTACTCCCCAAGATGGTCGTGGCTAATACCTGTTCTTCCATAACATTTACATCTCCAAATTCATTCCTGACATGGTATACAGTTTTATCTAAACAGGAAAGCATGGTGTTATCATGTACAACAAGCTTATCTGAAATGCCCACATCACCCAAAGCCATTTTGTCTATACCCTCATCCCCCCCGGGTCGAATGGCATCAATCACAGTCATCAAGACCACTAAAGATGTCGAACCTATTAAAGGTTTCTAAAGGGGTGAAGGGTTTTAGGTGATCCATCCTTCCATTCTGGGGATTGTGTGTTTTGGGCATTACGTAATTCCAAACCCTATGATCTGGTAATTCCACAGGGTACGGTGCTTGATACATGTTATTTGCATTTTGGAAAGAAGGGGGGTACAGAGCATGCTGGTTACCTACAGTATCCCGAGTGCTAAAATGGTTATTTGGCTGTGGTTGCTGAGTGCGTTGTGGAGGGTAATACTGGGGCGGGTGGTGTTGAGATGAAAACACCAATGCCCTGGGGTAGAAGTAAGTTAGTGGTTTAGGAATTATTGAATTATTAGAGTTCCCCATCTGCCAATTCAAAATAAATTGTACCGCAATCGGATCTCTAAAATTCACAACCACAATGTCGCCTTCAATGTCTTTGGGTTTACCCCCTAACCATTGTAGACGACGAACATGAGTAATTTTCCCATTGATGTGATTTGCGATTGGCCTATAAATGCTCAGCCAATGCATAATTTTGTTTTTTAATTGGGCAAAGCCCTCCCGCTTATTGTTGTCGAGCACAGGCACCCCCGTTAAAATTACCACATAGGGTACAGCCTCAGGTGGGAGTTCGGGCAAGGGGGTCCTTCTGGGCTTCCCCCAGGTATGTCTGTTATCTCCCACCACCCTCGTTGGTTTTCCCAAGGATGTATTAGGATTGTTGTTATCATTGGTTTTATTTGTAACATGTAAGGTGGATTGATCGACAGTTTTTACTTGGGGGGGCTTAGGAGGAGGATGGTGATGGACCATTGCTGTTATCGTATTCCCCTTAGGTTGTACTGACGGGACAATTGAAGGAGGAATTGTGGTATGATTAGGAATCTGTTTGGGCGCTTGCACAATGGTCGGTATATTTTTTGATATAATGTTCTGATTATTTTTACCTTCATTATTACGACCAGGGTCAATTACAACGTCCTTACTGCCTAATACATACTCGATCTTACACAGTCTACTTTCCATTTCCCTCAGCCTCTCTAGAATACTGACAGAATATGATTTAATCAAACCCTCTATGTCCAGAAGTGTCACAGTACCCTTGGGCTCTATTGATAAATTCTCAACCCCACTAGTGTCCATGCTATCCTCTTTTTCCATCAATGAGTTTAGCTGGGTTGGTAATGGAGGCATTATGGAGATCCCCTCATGTTCCCCTTGTAAAGTGTGGGGTCCCTTCTTGACAGTTTTTTCCTTTTTGCCAAAATCTCGACAACTCAGCTTAGGTTGTAACGGATCCCTCCTTTTCTGCTGTTTCTTAATAGGCGGTGGGCCATAGCTTTTCTCAGGGGGTATTTGTTTTGTAACCCTGTTACGGGGTATTGTTGCCAATGGCAGCGCATTTCCCTGTGGCATACAAAGACTATTTGCTTCGGGAGTTGAGGTTGGTCTATTCACATCTATCATAGTTGTCATATTGGGTGTGAGCACAACCACATTTGTTTCCAAGGGGTGATTATCTAATAGACTTATCGACTCGCTGGGTGGCATTTCGGTAACAATATCAATCGGCCCTAGAGCAGGGGATGATGGCAGGAGAATGGACCCATTCTTCATACTTTCCACAGAGCGGCGACGGTCCGCTCGCTTCTCTGCCAAAATGTTTTCCCTTGCGATATCAGGGGACGACTTGGAAAAGTATTTGTCCAAAGTACCATTCAACAACACACCCGCTTTGTCAGACATGGGCTGGTCTATAATCACAGTACACATTTACAAACAGAAGGCAGCGCAAGGGTTCAGGACAGTATGGGGCACTGATAGAACATCCAATACCTGTTTGGGCAAGGGGATATGGCCGGGCCGGGCTCCTCGGTTCTCGGAGGGTCTCAGAGGGTCCGCCCTTAGTCCGAGCTTTGTCCCGCACACGCGTCCCGCTAACGCGTGGTTAGCCCAACTGAAATACAAATCCTGACATAGGGGCGGAGACACGGGAAGAGGCAACAGGTGTGCTCGGTGTAACACGCACAGCCTGTTGGGCCTCGCAGTCCCGTCCTCCAGCGCCTGGACACCCACGCAGCTTCAATGCCCTCCGGGGCTCCTCGCAGTTTGGCAAAGCGGCACGAAAATCCCAGGGTCCTCACAAGTGGAAAGCTCCTCGACGAGCGGCACCCGCGGAGCGGGGGCCGCGAGGAGTAAGAAGGCGCAGGCAGGGGGGCGGAGACACGGGAAGAGGCAACAGGTGTGCTCGGTGTAACACGCACAGCCTGTTGGGCCTCGCAGTCCCGTCCTCCAGCGCCTGGACACCCACGCAGCTTCAATGCCCTCCAGGGCTCCTCGCAGTTTGGCAAAGCGGCACGAAAATCCCAGGGTCCTCACAAGTGGAAAGCTCCTCGACGAGAGAACACTCATTTCAGATAGTGCCTTACTGTCTGGGACGCATGATTTGAACAGGAGAACAGTGTTGCCCTCGACCGGACAAGACAAAAGGAAGTGGAACTATACACGGGTGCTCGGAAGAGAACCAGAACAACTTCCACTCATGGAGGAGATTAAGCGTCAAGTGAATAAGAGTCAAAAAGGAAGACGGACTACCGAAATCGAGCTGCGTCATCAACAGTCACATCACGAGAGGCAATTACGATCGCCTCAGAATAAAAAATAAATAAATGAATGAATGGAGAAACCAGAACCTTTGTGGCCCAAACGAACTATTCGCCGACCTACACGGCTAATTGAAGAACTATAATCACGTCAGACTTTTGTTGGTTTTCATGTTGTTAACAAAGGGGGAGATGTAATAATGTGTATGCAGTCTAGTCTTTGGTGGGTGGAGTCAAAGGGGGCTACAGGAAGAGGAGGAGCGGCGACAGGAAAGGGGCAGTTAGGATAGGGACGTGGTCAGGAGCAGCAGCAAGAATAAATGCTCTTTAAATAGTACATAGCGTGTCTCGTTATTTACAGCACGACGCTACAACGGACAGATAAGATACCCATCCAGTGGCTGAACTGCACATTGTGAGACAAGAAAAATCGTAATCGGTCCAGGCTTCCCTGCACGCAACATGTGTGAGCTCATGCACATATTTAATTTTATGGAGCCTCCTTTTTATTCATTATCAAACGCGAGAGCACCTTTAAATTCAAGATGTGCACTGTACAGAGTTTGGTTTAATGGAATATAATTTTGCTCCATCTCTAATAATAATCCAGGACACATTTATGGAATATATATCACAACTGCTTGCCTCTTAGTTTGCCAGTGGCTTTATTGTCATAGGCTGGTACGGGGTCGTGGGGAGGGGGAGAGCAGGAATATTTTTTATTTCAGGTTTAAAAACGTACTTGTAATATATCCCTCTAAATGTGATATCATCTTGCATACTTAAATGAAATGCTTCAGTGTGTTAAATATACTCTTCGGATATGGCGTTAGCCAAGGCCTGTTGATTTTTCTAAAATGATAAGTATAATATGCCTATTTATAGAGGCTTCTGGGCAGGCCTCTTCATCCATTGGCCTGTTATTGAATCATTCACATTTTTGTTCAATCCGCTACAGTATAAAGGGTGGTGAAATGGGTCAGCCCACTTCAGACACTGGCTAATTTATGACTCACAAAGTGCAAATATCCACGCAGAGTAGTTCCCTTCAGTATGAAGACCTACTATGGTAATTTTTACTTTTTGAGACCAAAAATATGTTTCTGCTTTTAGCCAAAGTTATTTGTCTGTAAGGTGAATGAGGCTAATGCAGCTTCCCCAGTTCCCCTAACAATAAAGTTTTGCAAAAGCCGAAACCAGTATTAACAAAGCTGGTGGTCTTTGCTAGACCTATAGATTTTTGCCAATTCATGGTTGAATTTAGAAGAAACTTGATCATATTTTTACGTACTAGTGGCATGATTTCCATGCCAGATATTTTGAATGCTTGGCTCGTGCATGAACTCTTAGCGCACATCCAGACTCTTGACTCCGCTCTGGCCTGGCTCTGTCACCTCTGTGCCTTATTCTCAGCCATTACCTCGGCAAGGCTGGTTTGGTACAGGGAATAGTCTGCTGGTGCTTTTTATTTCCAATGAACCAGGCCTACTCAAAGCATGCGCGTCTTAAGTGGCCTTACATGATTTGCACCGATTTCACATCCATAACTTTAAAAGGTGTAAATTCATGTGAGCAATGCTGTCCCTATTTTCATTTCACGTTTAACTTTTTTTTGCATTCACTGTAAGTATCTAATTGTTCTAGAAGTTGCCTTTTTGCATGCTTTTCTCATGCACCATATGACCCTTGAATGGGCCTTACAGTAAACTGAGTCGTTTTGTGTAGATGTTCATGATGGGATACAATTGGAGTTCTAGGGATGAGGCTGAAGTCAGACTCTACTTCTCACAGTGCCTGTCAGTGGGTGGTAAAGGTGTGCAGGCTGTAGACCCATTCCCTGGTATGGCCTCTCTGCTGAACACACAGACCTCTGGTCACGTACATGCAATAGGAATGACCATTTTATGTGGAAGTGTTAAAGAAGATATGCTCAGCATTTAAAGTATAGACAGCCGCAAAGGGGAAACAATATTTGATTTACAGGCGAGATGAGGCTGTGTATATGAAAGAGCATGTGAGTAAGAATAACCGTGATTGATTCAGAATGAGTGTGGTGAGTGAGTGAGTTAAAATGAGTGACAGCAATAGTCTAGAATAACTCGGGCTAGCTCACTTCATTCACTGGCATTCAGTGCCTATATTATGCCTCACCAGTTTCAAAGACCACCAACCACTTCTAGTACATTGGTAATGCATCTCTCAGGACAGTGCTTCAACCTAGCTAAATTACACACCTTCGCAGCAAGGAGCAGAGGTATATTGAGAATTGCCTTTGAACTATTGTCTGCATGGGCAGAGGCTTTAGTTTAAATGGTAACTAGGGAGTTCTTGAAGCAAATTGCAGATTTGCATTTTATAAGATGAATGATGACGTGGATGGGTTCGATATTGCGATGTGACCGTCGCTGTGACTGAGGTTAGGAGCCCCCTCGCGTACTCCTGTCACACCGTACCTTCAGAAACCATAATATGGGTCCTCTGGAGCTCCAGCTCTTAGGACGCATTCCCAACCAGCAAGTAGTACTTGTACCAGTGACAGCGCCCCTCCTAGGATGTGCCTCAAAAGGATCAGTTCTGTCTGATTTATGCTGTTACCACCCCTGGCAACAGCCTCTGTGAAAACAGCTAGGCAGTGGCTGTTTGAAATCTTGTGTGATTTGGAGAGGAATGGGGGAGCCTCGAACAAAAGTCTAAAAATGTCTCTCTACATTATGCAGTATATAATAAGGCAATCCTACAGGAGAAGACGAAATGTTATGCAGAAAGGATTGATTGGCTGCCAATCAATCTGCTGAATTATTTAGAAGTTAAAAAGAACTGGCATTCATTCAGACACTACCCCGCGACGCGGACTGAAATTTGATGTCTTACTTTACTAAAAGACTACAGTGTTCAAAATGGCAACGCTGTCTCCGAGTTCTACTCGGATATTTCCTAGCTTTAGTTCCTGTCACTTAACAGGTTGTTGTGTTAATGTATGCCTTCGCAGCATCCTCATCGCCTACAGGCCCTTGGCTTGTCAATAAGTTTAAAACCTTTAGTATTTTCCCACAAAATCCTATATTAATAGTTGCCATGCTCACTTACAAAGCGAGAGTTGCTCCTCAGCATCTAAAACAAGCTACAGTAAGCACACAGCTTAAAAGAGGTCATGGATGTTACCCGACAAGCTGCAGCCTCATTTCACGTTTGTCGTCAGTAGCAACAATGATTGATTGAAACTACAAGTACATGAAAAATACAAAAAAAAAACTGCGCAATACAATTTCCTTTACATTTTGCTGGTCGGCGTGTGGTATATGGGTTAGTGCTCTAGATAAGGTATCTTTCTTGTGTTCTGCCTTGGACTGTTTGCATTCAAGGCAAGTCACTGTTATGTTTATTATCAGTTATGTACTTCTGTAATGGCTCATGGATGGAGACTTAGTTCCATGTGAATAAGTTGAAACTCCTTTTTTGGAATGAATAATGAGTTTAGATTTTAGTTATGCATCCCACACAGAGTTCCAACTCAATATGACTGGAAAGGTGGCTGTTGGTAAGGAATGCTTATTCCGATGAAGTGAGTTCATGGAGAAGATTGATATATTCATTATTCCTAACTTGGGAAGTCATTTAACAATGTAGATTATGTCTCCTGGTTAGTCTGGAAAATGAGATAGGAGTTGGGGGAGCAAGGGTTTAGTCTCCTCCCTATTAACATCAGATTGTGCAAGTGCCCAGGGCTGCTTGGTTTCAGAAATGTTACCTTTCATGCTGTGTTTAGTAGTGGCTGATAGGGAACGGGGGCGGCAGGGCTTGGAGGATGGGTACAAAATAGTAAAAAAAGAAATAAAACTTACCTGCGGTCATGCTGCAGCTGCCGCCTCTCCTCTATCTCAGGAAGCACCTGGGCTCTCCTAAGCAAATCCCATCGCTGTAATGCAGCTTTGTGATTGGTCTGAGCGCAGTGGATGGGAGCTCAGATGGGCACGGGGAGCCTGTGCATGTCCCTCACCAGGCTGTGCATTACAGCCTGGTGGGGCAGATGCACAGTGTGCAGGACTGACTAATTGGCTGGCCCAAGAGAGTCGGACGATTAGTCCTGCGCACTTTGGGAGTGAAAACTGCTCCTCCCCAGGCCGCTCTTCTGTGGCCAGCCCCACCGCTTCCCGCACCTAGGAACTGAAATGATAATAACGTTCAGTTATTATCATTTTATTATTCCTCTTCACTGCTCTCAATGCAGAGGTGTGCCGCACCTCTATGTCCTTAACGTAGCTAAATAATCTTTTGATCTCTTTATTCCTGTGAGGAACCTAGTGAATAATCGGGGATCCTAGATTCTTTGTTGAAGTTCAAAGTTAGAGGCAACAAAGTGCTTGTGTCCTGTTGAAGCAAGATCCAAGTTTTGCTTTAGATGCCGCTTGTGAAGTATGAGTGGCAGTGCTTTGAGTGTGAATAGCTGTAGAGTGGTGCCAGTTAAAAGTAACTAAGCTGTACCCTGACAAATTTAATATATGGGTCCTCTTGTAATATTTAAAAGCAGTGGGTAGATGGATTGGGTTATATTTGTCTGATCCAGCTCATAGAGTGATGTATAAAAAGGTCGACATGTTTCTTGCTAATTAAAGTCATTATCGTTCTGGGCAATTCTTTAGGACCGAAGACCTAATCTACTAGGGAGTTGATTTAATAAAGTTGTGAGTGTACAAAAATATAGCAAACTAAAGTGTCACAGGGTCTAGATTAAAGCCTAACTGTGGTGCAACTACCTGAAGACGTGAGTGTTAACCCCTACACAAAAGGAAAAAGGGGTGCTCTGTGGTTACTCACAAGATACCCATCAGTCACCACTCGGAACCGCCCTTCATCATTTGGGATTCCTGTAAACCATATCCAGGGTACACCTCTGGTATCTGATGGAAGGTCAGATGTATTCAACCTTTGTCTACCTAGAGGCGACCTAGATGGTTTTGAGTGTCACAGGCCACTCCTTGGTTAATGTGAGGAGCGTGACTGATATGCAGTGCATGTGAAGAAGTGTGCAGTGAGACTAAAATTGGGTGAGAGAGCAGGAAAAATTATTTATTCTGGTTTATGCTCGCTCCTCCAATATTAAAAAGCAGCATTGGTAAATTAAACAAATATTTACCAGAATGTGGGAATGGTCAACATGTTTCAGCAAATTCGTGGACTAACGAGTCCATTGCTTTCATCAGGACTGAGATGTAAAGAAATGCTACTGCAAAATGTGAAGAGTGAAAATAAAAGGTGACTACATATAAAACAATCTGCAATATTAATAAAGATCACCTGAGTCTCTAGGTGTCGTTTTTCTTTGCAGTTGATGCATGTCACTAGTAGGGGAAAAAACACAGACACACAACAGGAACAGTGACCACAAAGACAAGAATAAAGTTAATGTGTACTGAATCCACATTTGACTCCAAAACATTTCAGTGCTGTGACAAATTAGTCACATTTATTAACAAATGCACACCTAACCGTAATTTTAACATGAGGTGTTTCTGTACTTCATCTTACCCATATGAATGAAGTAGAGGGCTCCACCCCACCTGGCAACGGCTCAGGTCATGAGGGAAGCACCGCTCTGTTAAAAGGAGGAAAAAACACGAGAGTGTCATCGCCTCCCTTATTTTTAGTTAAAACAGAAACATAGGAGGCATCTATAAGGATATGAGGGAAAACTTGAAAAAAACTTAAGAAAACATGTTCTTAAATGTTGGCGAGAAATTGAACTCGCATTTCCATGGATATGACAAGCATTTTGAGATAGGATCAAAAGAACATTGAGACTGGGTACTCCCAAACATTTTGCAACAGCGTGCTGAGTTCAAAGGTATTCGGTTATTGCTTCTTGTTCGTGTGCTGTCTTTAGCGATGTAGCACAAGGTAATGGGTCAAGTATGGAAACTGACTAGTTAGTCTTCACACATAGCTGAACGGTAAATATTGGTTGGAATTGAAGAGCGCTACGAAAAACTAAGTCACGCTGGAGTTATAAGCACCAATATGCGGGCTATAAACAACCCCGTGGTTAAAGAATCCAGCAAAGAGATCGTTTTAGCGCTCAATTCGAAAATGACTACACTATGTATTAAATACCCTCACCTCTCCGTCGGTACTCCGTTGCCTCCTTCTGAGCCGGTTGGGGAGGTACCTGTATGGTGTATGTTCTATGTTTAAGAACCTTTCGCTGATTAGTCCACGCCCGGTAACATGATCGGGTGGGCCAATAGGCTGGCTGGACACGAAACGGCTGATGATGAAGTGTGAGGCAAACAGTGAATGGTTCTTCGCGGTCATGTGTGCGGAACCTTCGATGTAACCTACATGCTTATTGGTCAGAAATGGTTACCTAGAAACGTTGTTTATTTGGGAGAAGGACTGTATGTCCAGCGAGTCACATAAGACTTTAATCTGGAACAAATACCAGATGACATCGAACAGTAAGCTATGTGGGGGGTTTTTAAAAGCGTTTGTGTCAAAAACTTACAGCCAGACAGTGGTTAGAAAGGCGGAAAATGTTAAGATAACATATCGACCTAAAACAAAACTTTATTATGCCACTCTCTTAAGAACGAGCAGACTGCTGGTCTCTTCATTTGTAGCTAGTATAGTGTTAGAAATAAATCTACATAAGTATATGGGGTCTAAATAGGGATCAACCGCTGTGTCATGGTTGTCATCTACAAATAGCAGGTCCTGCAAATAAGACCCTCTATGGCTATAAATGTTATTCCAAATTAGCAAGCCCCTCAGAGCACGGACCACGGTATATCATCATTGAGTCCGACCTTGTTTGTGCCCAAACAAGGTCGGACTCAATGATGATATACTGTTCGATGTAGGTTACATCGAAGGTTCCGCACACATGACCGCGAAGAACCATTCACTGTTTGCCTCACACTTCATCATCAGCCGTTTCGTGTCCAGCCAGCCTATTGGCCCACCCGATCATGTTACCGGGCGTGGACTAATCAGCGAGAGGTTCTTAAACATAGAACATACACCATACAGGTACCTCCCCAACCGGCTCAGAAGGAGGCAACGGAGTACCGACGGAGAGGTGAGGGTATTTAATACATAGTGTAGTCATTTTCGAATTGAGCGCTAAAACGATCTCTTTGCTGGATTCTTTAACCACGGGGTTGTTTATAGCCCGCATATTGGTGCTTATAACTCCAGCGTGACTTAGTTTTTCGTAGCGCTCTTCAATTCCAACCAATATTTACCGTTCAGCTATGTGTGAAGACTAACTAGTCAGTTTCCATACTTGACCCATTACCTTGTGCTACATCGCTAAAGACAGCACACGAACAAGAAGCAATAACCGAATACCTTTGAACTCAGCACGCTGTTGCAAAATGTTTGGGAGTACCCAGTCTCAATGTTCTTTTGATCCTACCTCAAAATGCTTGTCATATCCATGGAAATGCGAGTTCAATTTCTCGCCAACATTTAAGAACATGTTTTCTTAAGTTTTTTTCAAGTTTTCCCTCATATCCTTATAGATGCCTCCTATGTTTCTGTTTTAACTAAAAATAAGGGAGGCGATGACACTCTCGTGTTTTTTCTTCCTTTTAACAGAGCGGTGCTTCCCTCATGACCTGAGCCGTTGCCAGGTGGGGTGGAGCCCTCTACTTCATTCATATGGGTAAGATGAAGTACAGAAACACCTCATGTTAAAATTACGGTTAGGTGTGCATTTGTTAATAAATGTGACTAATTTGTCACAGCACTGAAATGTTTTGGAGTCAAATGTGGATTCAGTACACATTAACTTTATTCTTGTCTTTGTGGTCACTGTTCCTGTTGTGTGTCTGTGTTTTTTCCCCTACTAGTGACATGCATCAACTGCAAAGAAAAACGACACCTAGCGACTCAGGTGATCTTTATTAATATTGCAGATTGTTTTATATGTAGTCACCTTTTATTTTCACTCTTCACATTTTGCAGTAGCATTTCTTTACATCTTGGTCCTGATGGAAGCAATGGACTCGTTAGTCCACGAATTTGCTGAAACATGTTGACCATTCCCACATTCTGGTAAATATTTGTTTAATTTACCAATGCTGCTTTTTAATATTGGAGGAGCGAGCATAAACCAGAATAAATAATTTTTCCTGCTCTCTCACCCAATTTTAGTCTCACTGCACACTTCTTCACATGCACTGCATATCAGTCATGCTCCTCACATTAACCAAGGAGTGGCCTGTGACACTCAAAACCATCTAGGTCGCCTCTAGGTAGACAAAGGTTGAATACATCTGACCTTCCATCAGATACCAGAGGTGTACCCTGGATATGGTTTACAGGAATCCCAAATGATGAAGGGCGGTTCCGAGTGGTGACTGATGGGTATCTTGTGAGTAACCACAGAGCACCCCTTTTTCCTTTTGTGTAGGGGTTAACACTCACGTCTTCAGGTAGTTGCACCACAGTTAGGCTTTAATCTAGACCCTGTGACACTTTAGTTTGCTATATGTCATTGAGGGAATGTGTCCCAGCATGGTCTTTAAACTCCCTTAGGCCCTCCCCCACCTTATAGTTCCTTTTGTGTACAAAAATACCCATATGTCACATATGACCCAATCACTGAAGGGTCAGAGGGACTGGGAGCTAGTTTGCCCACAGGGCAAGGGACCAACGTTCGTGCTCTCCTTTTGCAATAACCTTACCACCCAAAAACGAACTGGCCCTTCAATTGTCAAGTCCATTTATTGTGGCTCAAGCCCACTTTACTATGAAGGTGTACCTTTGCCAAGGGATAGTTCTGGCTACTAACAAAAATCCAGTAGTTTGGACCAGCACAGTGGTGTGCTAAAAAAATATACAAGATGGCCTCACACACCTCCCAGGTGTCAGGCTTCATCATCGACCATCCCACGTTTGCCAAAAAATCCTGTATTGGCGAACGAGCCCATGTTTGGGCTGTAGTACCACTATTAGTAGGAAACTATGGTGAAAAAGAAAAGGACATTTTCTTCATATATAATCTGCTTTATCTTCATATATAATCAACTTATGTTTACCCCAGTGGCGTTAGATACATTTAATTCAACATCTTCCCCAAGTTGCTGGTCTTGTAACGCTCCTCATGCTGACTTATACCACATGCTTTTCTCTTGTCCTATTACTCATCAATTCTGGTTGAAGGTTTGGTCTCAGATCAATATACTTTTTCATACCCACTACTCTTTTTCACCTACCAACCTTTCTTGTACCACGGATGTTGTTGACTTATTAATTGCAATTGCTTTCCAACAACTTATTAATTGCAATTGCTTTCCAACAAATAACAACAAATTGAAAACAATCCACACAACTTTCTTTCCAGGCTTGGTGGTATAGTGTTTGCTATACCCATCGACTAGATTGTGCATATGTCTCACCTATGTCTTTACTTCTGAAAAGAGAACATATTTGGTCCCTTATAACTATTTTCTTAGCCACGTCTGTACAAAAATCTCCCCTACATCATCCCCTAATGGAAGAAGTCGCCAAAGCACCATAAAATGTTTTTTACTGTTATCTTATGTATTCAATTACCTATTTTGTTATACAACTTCTGTTCCCTTTTACCCTCTTTAAAATATTATCACAGCTATTATCCCTTAAAATGTTGGTATCTTTTTATATTGTATTGAGTTCTCCTCCATTTATATTTTATATTTAACCATGTTATTATTGTACCTTTTCCTCTCTTCTTCTCCTTCTTTTCTTTCCACAGTCATTATAACCCTTTTTCTAAATGCAACTACTTTGACCCTACACTTTCTTTTTCTATTATACGATGTTAACTCAATTGTTGTTAACCGATATTTTGTTACTCTATTTGAGTGTGTATACTTGGCTGCATTTCTTTTTTCAAAATAAAGATTTCTGTTGGAACTAACAAAAAAAAGAAATGGGAAAGCGGTGGGGGGGGCGGGGGAGGGTTCAGGCAAAACTTCCTACCACCTGCCAGTTACCTATTTAATTGTTATTTGTTTGTGATGTATGCATAATTAAAAACACAAGGAATGTCATTGTTATGAGGTTCTCATCTGCCCTTTGCTTTTTCACACTCAGCTGACAGATGCACTTCTCTCAGTTCCAGTGCACCCTTGTGGGTAACAGGATGCTTTACATTGTCAGATGCATTTATTCAATAATTCATCTAATGTGTTTTCTTTACTTATAAGTCCCCAGTAAAGTGCACTACGTGTGCTTAGGGCCTGTAAATGAAATGCTACTAGAGGGCCTGCAGTACTTGTTGTGCCACCCACTTAAGCAGCCCTCTAACCATGGCTCAGGACTGCCTTTGCATAGCCTGTATGTGTAGTGTACACTGTCATTTCGACCTGGCAAGATAAACTTCTTTCCAGGGATAAACGTCCTCTTTTTATACTTATAAGTCACCCCTAAGGTAAACCCGATACAACTAAGAGTGCAGGGTGCGATGTAGTAAAAAAAAATAGGACATGTACTTTTAAGTTTTGTATGTCCTGATAGTCAAAAACTCCCAAATTCGTTTTTCATGACTGCAAAGCTTATCTCTCTAATGGTATAACATTGGGATTACCTTAATAAATTTTTTAAGGGTCA